>NC_081824.1:83782381-86717381 GCF_030867095.1 Alligator mississippiensis
CCTGTATTCCTGCATTCCTGCCTACTGTATTCCTGCTGCCTCTGTTCTCACTGGACCCCATACTCCACCAGACACTGTACCCTTACTGCTGCCAGGCCCTGTACCATCCTTGCTGCTCATGTGGCTGTTGCTGTCACTACACTGTGGTGGCCACTGCAGTAGTCCTCATGCTCCAGGTTGGATCTAACCTGCAAGGAGCTTCACAGTCCAGATCTGGTCTGAATTCCCAGGTGAGTTTGATACCCCTGAGCTAAAACATGATTAACTTATTTGAAGAATATTTCCATTTGTTTTTATGATTAATCAAGGCTCTATAATGTGTATAGATAAGTCACTTTTCCCCTCTAATTAAATCCCAATATGCCAGGGAGGTAGACTATAGATACTCAAAACAAATAAACAACTGAAACATCTGAATAAGAGAAGAAGCATAAAATATTGACACCTACACCACTGCAAGTTGCTATTATTTATTTAGATAGTACCAGATAGCTACACAGGATTGAACAATGGGTAAGTGTGTTGAACAAGCTAGAGTCCCTGCCCCAGAGAGTTTACACTACATGCAGCCTAAGTAAGTATGTTACAGAATGAGCATCAAGAGAGATTTACAGCTTTTTATTATAGCACAGCGGGATAGAATATCACCAGATGCATGCTACAGAATTCTTTTTTTATTGCCACGTTGACTAAGAGTTGGGAGCCCATTGTTCTTCTAATAATCTCTCACTTCTAAATGGAACAATGTATTCTTTGAAGTTAATGTTAACCTCAGAATTGCCAAATGCACTGAATTTCACGAATCTCCCTGTCAGACCCTCTTCTTCTCTGCAAGACTTGTAAAGTTGACCTCAAAGAGCTGATTTATAGGCAGGGGGGGTTATGTTATCTGTAAAGTTTCTACAGTCTGGATTTCACTAATCCTGACTTCAGACTTCAAAGGCCAAGGATATTTTGGGCTCCCTAAGGTACTAATTTAATTGTGTAAGTATCTTTAAGGTGCAGTTTTTATTTTGGGTTTTTTTTTTCTTCAACTCAGAACACCTTTTTTTAGAGTGTTGAAATAGAGAGAAAATGCATTTTCATACACATATGCACACAGATTATGATTTATGATTACAGAAAACTTTAGTTTTGATAAAGTGAAATCTTAAAAAGTTATTTGAATTGGATATAGGCTTTTTAAATATCTCTTCCCCATTTCTCCTCTCTCAATCTTTTTTAGTAATTTCTGATCTTAGAATCCTAGGAAAATAGGACTAGAAGGGACCTCAGGAGATTATTAAATCTCACCTGTGCTCACAGCAGGATCACTTCTGTCTGAACTATCCCAGGGTGTTTATCTAATCTGTATATAAACACTTTCAGTACCAGAGATTCTGCACATGTAGACACATCCAGGTTGTAACTGCCAGAGCCAACCCTACAGGGGTGCGGGGCCTGGGGCAAATCAGCCTGTGCGGAGCCCCTTTAACATTGTGCAGGGCTGTGGGACTCCCACAAAGGCAGGGCATGGAAGTGCTGTAGTAATGGTGCCTGGGGCCAAGCAGATCCCACATTCCCCTGATGAGTTGCGAAGCCAGCAGTGTGCAGCGGGGGTGGGGGGTTGGTGAGTGGCCAGACACTTCTTCCATGGCTCAGGGCTGAGTCGCCAGTTCCATGCAGGCCTCATGGGAGGGGCTGCATACCACTCCATCCAGCTCCGCGCGGCTCTCCAAGAATGGGACCTGGGGCAGTCGCCCCAATTCACCCTACCCAAGGGATGGCTCTGGCAAATGCTCTGGGGTAAATTACTCTAGAGTAAACCCATCCTGAGCAGGCATCTACATGCATGGGGAAGCAGGAACAGATTTGTTGCTCATGGCAGCAGTGTGCCCCTGCTCCAGCCCTCTGCACAAGCCAGGGGGAGCTGTATACTGCACCTTCTGCTAGCCCAGGGCCTGGCAGGGAGTGCAGGGCCAGGAGACAGCTGTCTCCTGGCGGAGGCTAGGACATTTCTCCCTGCCCCTGGAGATGCCTGCTGCTGGGGTGGGCTACACCACTGGAGTCTGGGCAGGGACAATGTCTTATCTCCCAGGCTCAGCACCAGCTCTGAGGTCATGGAGCCAGGGCTGGGAGATAAGAATCTGTGAGCCCTGCTTCTGGGGTCATGGAGCTGTGGCTGGGAGATAAGGGCTGGGAGCTCCATGCTGCTGGGGCAGAGGGACATCGTCTTTCCTGGGGCTCCAGTGGTAGAGCCCGCCTGAGCAGCAGGCAGTTCCCTGGGGCAGGGAGCAATCTCCCACCCCCTGCTGCCTGGCTGACCAGGAGCACGTTTGCTCCTGGTCCACTCTCTACACGTGCCATATTGCACATTGATTACTCCCGAGTAAATTTGCTACTTGTATTTACAGGTGGCAAATTTACTCAGGATTAGAACAAATTATTGCACAGTAGTAAAATACCATGAATGAAGTCTTACTACTGCTGATAAGACTGGAAGAATCACTTTTCATTACTTTCCATACAAGACTCTTGTGAATAAATCCTAGATTGCTATTAGCTTGCTTTATTCATTTATTTATTTATTTGGAATAGTATTTTACTATCCATTCCTATTCACACTGGAAAGCACTATCAACCCCAGATTCTGTTCTGCAGTACTGAAACCCAGCCAGTTGTTTTCCAGTTTGCATTTATGCTTTTGATTGTTCCTTCCTAAATGGAGTACTTTGTACTAACCTAATTAGCTTCAATCTCAGTGAGCTCCTGGTTTGCTCAAATACCAAAACAAAAGACATCTACGGAACTAAATGCTACTTGTAGACCCATACTATGTTTATTCAGGTTGTATATGATATCCCTTTCCTTTACCCTTTTTCAGTCTCCTATGTTAAGATTGTATATTTTGGAGGCAAGTTCTAACTCTTACTCTCCGTAGGTGCATCTTCATGAGGTACTTAACTGTGCATTAGCATATTTTCCTGTGAAGTAAGCGCACGTGTCTACACATGCACATGCTTACTATGCGGTAAACCTCCCTAATCCCGAGTAAATTTGCTACCTGCAAATGCAACCAGCAAATTTCTCAAGATTAGTAATGGCTCAGTACCACTTATGCAGACACCTGACCAGGAGCAAAATCTTTTCCTGGTCAGTAGTCCACCAGGGGGTGGGAGATAGTTCCTGCCTGGGCTCCTGTGGAGGAGCCTGCCTGGCAGCAGGCAGCTCCCAGGGGGCAGGGAGCTATGTCCCCCTGCCCTGGCATCGGGGAGCTCCAAGCCCCCTACTCCCAGATCATGAAATGGGAGCTGGGGCTGGGAGATCCTTATTTCCTAACCCCTGCTCCACCATCATGATTGGTGGTAATTGGGAGTGGTGGGGCTGGGAGACCCTTATCTGGGGAAATAAGTATCTCCCAGCACCAGCTCCACAGTCATGGGAGCCTCTTCCCAGCCCAGTTTCTATGCCTCTGTTTTCTTGAACAGGGACTGGGATATCCCACCTACCAGAGGTAGGGACAATCTTGGAGATAGCTCTGTCAGGCCTTCAGTCAGTGCAGATGTAGTTAGGGATCTTCTGGAAGGGCTAGACGTTTTTAAATCTACAGGTCCAGGTGCCCTCCACCCAAAGATATTGAGGGAGCTGGCAGGGGTCATCGCGGAGCCCTTGGCCCAGCTGTATGTGCATTTGTGGTCATATGGCCAGGTGCCGGGGGATTGGAAACTGGCTAATGTGGTCCCAATTTTCAAGAAAGGGAGGAAGAAGGACCCAAGTAACTATAGGCCTATAAGCCTCACCTCAGTGCTCGGGAAGATCTTGGAGAGAATCATTAAGGAGCACATAAGTGGGGGGCCTGCAGGGGAGATCATGCTCAGGGGCAATCAGCACGGGTTCATCAAAAGCAGGTCCTGCCTGACCAACCTGATTGCCTTTTATGACTGCACCCACTGGGCCTCGAACATCTTGTCCCAGGCATTCCTTAGTTCGAGTGCTCACCGGTACTCGCTTTGCTGTTGCAGGTGGTCCTACAGGAGATCTTTACACGCACTGCAAGCTGCCCCTTTCTCGCCTGCCATGACTTTGAATCTTTCACGGTGGGTGGGGCTTCGTGCGGCGCGGTTGCCCTCGTTGAACCCCTGCTCCTTTGGTGTCTTCTGCGAGGCTCCACTTCCCCTGTGCCTTGCCCTTTACCCAGCCCGGCGGATTCCGGTTGCTTCTGTGGCCGACCTCGTGCTCCCCTGAACACCCCAAATAATGAGCCCACCGCTTGCTCTCTTGCTTTTCCTGTCTCCACTCAATCTTAACCCCTTCTGATGCAGGGAAACATAAAACACCCTTCTCTAATCAAAAGAAAAACTTAACGAAGCCTAAGAAAAACGTCACCCCACCACTACTGGGCTTCATTGTGGAGCACAGAAAGCCCCTCTACACCTCAGCTTGCTGACGAGGCCTCCTCTACATGGCCCAGCTCTGTGGCCCCACTCCACCTGCCCTGGTTTACAGCTGCTGTCTTTCCAGTTTCCTGCTGCCATGACCCTCTCTCTGGGTCTTTGAGACGCGTCGGCCCTCTCTCTGGGTTCTCCCGGAGCAGCTGTCCTCTCTCTGGGTTTTCCCAGCACTGCCGCCCTCTCTCTAGGTCTCCGCCTCACAGCTGCCCTCTCTCTGGGTCTTCCCAGACCAGCAGCCCTCTCTCTGGGTCTTCTTCTCGCAGCTTCCCTCTTTCTGAGTCTTCCCAGTGCAGCTGCTCTCCCTCTGTGTCTTCCCCTCGTAGCTGCCCTCTCTCTGGGTCTTCCCAGGTCCGTTCTCCTCCCTGTGCCCTGAGTCCTCTTACTGGCTCGCCTCCTGCCTTGCCTGTGGCTGGAACTCCTGCTCCGGGCTCTGACTCGCCGTCTGAACCGTCTGCCCCTCCTCAGCTAGTGTGCGCAGGCTCTTCTGGCGTCCCGCACCCCCAGCTGACCCCATTGGTCAGGCTCTCCTTTGGTATCTGCGTGCCCCCCACCCCCTCTCACCACCAGCCCTCTTATTTTTGCCAGTCGGTGATTGGGGCTGACATCATCCACTGGCCGCCGCTGAATAAAGGCGTGGTTAATGATTTGTGCGGGCTTTCCCTGTTGTCCTCACTCTTCCTCCCATCCTGCTGTGAGTAATTTTACTTTCACTTTTCTCGTTTCACCCCCAGCTCCTGGTCCTAGGGTTCCCTTTGTGGGCTTGGGAGTTTCCCCAGTTTGCCTCTCCCTGTGACAATGACCAAGTAACTAAATCCTTGGATGATGGTGTCGCTGTGGACGTCGTCTTTCTGGACTTTAAGAAGGCCTTTGGCACTGTCTCTCACCCCATCCTCATCAATAAATTAAGTGACTGTGGCATTGATGCCTACACAGTTGGATGGGTAAAAATTGGCTGATGGGGTGCACGCAGAGAGTAGCGGTGGATGGGTTGTACTCAACCTGGCAAGATGTGAGTAGTGGGGTCCCCCAGGGCTTGGTCCTCGGGCCCGCACTGTTTAACATCTTCATCAGCAACTTGGACAAGGGGGTGGAAAGCACGCTGTCCAAGTTTGCTGATGACACTAAGATGTGGGGCGAGGTGGACACTTGAAGGGAGAGAGAGACTGCAACTAGATTTAGACAGACTACAAAAGTGGGCAGATGAGAATAGGATGGGGTTCAATGTAGACTAATGAAGGGTGCTGCACCTTGGGAGAAGGAATCCACAGCATTCATACAGGCTGGGGAGTTCCCTTCTTGAAAGCACAAAGGCAGAACGGGATCTTGGAGTCATTATTGACTCTAAGATGAACATGCGCCACCAATGCCAGACTGCAGCCAGCAAGGCCAGCCATACTTTGTCATGCACGCAAAGGTGCATCTCAAGCCGGTCCAGAGAGGTGATACTCCCCCTCTATACAACTTTGGTCAGGCCACAGTTGGAGTACTGTGTCCAGTTCTGGGCACCGCACTTCAAAAGGGATGTGGCCAGCCTGGAGAGGGTTCAGAGGAGGACCACCTGCTTGGTGAGAGGGCAGCAGGACAGGCCGTATGAGGAGAGGCTGAGGGGGGACCTGGTGGCTGCCTACAAACTCATCAGGGGAGATCAACAGCAAATAGGCAGAGCCCTTTTCTCCCCAGCATCACTTGGGGTGACAAGGAACAATGGTCATAAGCTGATGGAGAATAGGTTTAGGTTAGAGATCAGAAGGCAATATTTTACAGTTAGGGTGGCCAAAATCTGGAGCCAACTTCCCAGGGAGGTGGTCCTGGCCCCTACCTTGGGCAAATTCAAGAGAAGGTTGGATGATCACCTGTCTGGGGACTTGTGAACCCAGCATTCATTACTGCCTGTGGCAGGGGGTCAGGCTAGATGATCTGTTCAGGTCCCTCCTGACCCTAGCTACTATGAAACTATGAAACTCTACTAGTGCAGAGCTGGGAGGGGAACATGCTGGGGAACTTGTTCCTTTCTCAGCTCTGCCCTCAGGGAGATGGGTGGGAAACAAGCCCCCCAGCCTGTTTCCCCACTAGCTCCAGGCTCATGGAGCTGCCTAGCCTCTGCCCAGTGTACAGGGTGGGGGCTGGGAACTGTCCTGGTTAAGGACAGGTGACAGCCCTGTGCCCTTATCAGGTGACTGAAGCACAGGACTTGGAAAGAGCTGCAGGGGAGGGGCAAGTCCCAACTCCCTGCCCTGATTTGCCAGTGGGACAGCTAGTCCTCTGCCCTTGATTGGGAAGCCAGGGCCAGGAGCTCCCTGCTGCCAGGGCAGGGGGACATTGTTCCTGTCCCAGCAGCAGACAGTCCCCTGGGGCTAGGAGACAGCTGTCTGCTGGCCCAGTGCTTCCTGCCAGCCCCTGGAGTTCCCCCCAGGTGCTGGCAGGGGCCCATTGCAGGGTTGCAGGAAACTTGGTACAAATTTCCAAGCAGCAAATCTCCTCCCTAATCCCTGCATGTGTAGATGCCTTCCCAAAAGAGCTTACTCCACATTAGTTTGCACCAGAGTAAACTTTGGTCAGATCAAATGCATGTGTAGATGCACCCCATCTCTATCAAGCCTGACACAATAGAGTTCCAATGTCTGCTGGGGCCTCTAATGACTACTGAAATACCAATAATGTTCATCCTAAGAGCCATAATCCTGATTTTCAACTGATCCTTGATGTATCATGAAAACAAGGCCAAAGTTAACTTCATGATATAATATCACCAAGAAAATGGGCAACTCCAAAGAGAAGTGAGTGCATCCACAGTCAGATCTGCCACTATGTCTGTTCAGTATGGCAGAGGTCTAAATGTAGATATCTGTATACAGTGCAAGCTTTCGTGGGCTAGAGCTCATTTCATCAGATGTAAAAGAGCATGCAAGAATCAATGTACAAGAAGAGAGAGATTTGAATACAAAGGGAGAGGAGAGAAGAAGAGTGGGAGGGAGGTAGTGCTGGGAGAAGCAAACAGCTGAGGGGCATCATGTCCAGGTGATGGCATATATGGCATTGGCAGACTTGCAAGTGAATGAACCTCAGATGTTATAATCTATGGATGGTCCGGCGATGATGTGGCCTGTATTAATATTGGGGCACAGAAGGCATCTGGGTTCACTGCAAAGCCTGGTGGCTTGGTGAGACCGGGAGTTAAGTAGCTTTTTGCTTGAGAGATGCCATTTGAGGTTATCGTGTGCTCTGTAATCCAGGACAGGTTTTTATTAGGGGTGTGCGAAATAGGCTGTATTCAATTCGGATTGGATTCAGCCCGAAATGGGGACAGTGATTCAATTCGTTGATTCGGATTGCTGTCTCAATTTGATTTGGCTGAATCTGAATCTGAAGATTCGATGCTGATTCAGAAAATCAGCAATTCAGCCGTAGACACAGCTTTAAATATTTTTTTCTAAGTACCTTGAGGTACCAGGTGTGGCTCATGAATACTGCAATGGTGAGGCAGATCGAGCATCCCGTAGAAACACAGGGCCACCCCTGCATGCTCGGCAATGAACCCAGAAGTGGATCAGAAGTATTTCCGTTCTACTTCTGGGTTGGCCTCTGAGCATGCTGCCGCCCCCCCCCCACCTCTCTGGCTTGGCGATCGGCCACGGGGGACCCCAGGTGCCCCCCCCAGACCCAGGAGGCACCAGTTGCTGAGCCGGGCAGTGGGGTTTCCTGTGCACTTCCCAGTGGACCCAGAAGTAGACTGGAAGTGCTTCTGGTCCACTTCCAGGTCTGCTGCCAAGCGCACTGGAGACCCCATTGTGCTCCTGTGTGATGCTCCATCCACCCCACCATCTCAGCATTCACCAGCCACCTGGTACCTTGAGGTATGTAGAAAAAACATTTAAAGCTGTGTCTATGTCCAAATCATTGAATCTCTCTGAATCGATTTGGAAAGATTAAAGGGTCTCCTGATTCAATACAAATTTGGAGATTTGGCCACCGAATCAGGCTGAATCTCTGCTGAATTGAATCAGCCCTAGTTTTACCCCTGATGACACATTGCTTTTGTTTCCATTTCATTTCTACCTTTGTCTACTGGTGAGTATTACCACCTCAGATAAAAGAACAGTTCCCAGTCATGTAACAGATGCACCATGCCACAGATCCGAGGCATTTGCTCTGCCATCACACACATGTTGCCACACAGCTTATATTCTGTAAGACCTTTATTACTGCGTGTGGAATGTCTCAATTCAGCTCTGTAGAGCACTCAGCCTAAACTGTGCAATGCAGAATTGCAAGCTTTACCAGCAGGTGCTAAGGTGGGACTGCAAGCAATGGAAATTCTCCCTCCAGGATCAGAAAAACCATGGGCAGTTGAGAATTCCTGAACCACCTTGGCAGAGGTTTTTGGTATTGTCAAATAAACCTCAGGAAATGAGGTTATCTTGACCAGACCCAAAATATGGAAAAATATAGCATTCAGCTATAAATTTCAATGTCGCCTAAATATGTGTGTACAAATGGAGAATTCATGTCCCTGAGGTCTGATTTATTCATTTTAGATTCTTATGTTACAGAGCAAATGACTCACAAGAGAAGATGAATATATGCATCCTTGATCAATGACAAACATTTTTGTTTCCTGAATGGGGCTACTTTGAAATTTTCAGATTGTAGTATTTTCAAATAATATAGAGAAAAATAGAAGTGGAAAAATGTCACACTAATAAGTTGAGTATCAGAAAAGAATGTGTTTATTTTGAATAATGTATTTGTTTGGAATTTCTTCTCTTACTCTTCATTCACGAATTCTTTGATTTGTTTTTTCTCTCTCATACTGACAGCTGTTTGTATCAAAGTTTCTCCATTTATCATTATTGTTCTTACCATAGGAGTTTTCTTTAGTTCTTTGCTCAGAAATGCACCTAGGGTACCAGGCTGGTCTGACAGAACTTGCAGGGATTTCTCTTGGTTTTTGTTTTGACTGGGGAATGTTTCTCATATATATTGTAGTTCTTTTATTAATGGAAGCAAACCTGTTTAGTCAGTACTGATCCTGCAGCCAGAAAGAAAGAGAGCTGAGGCTTGGCTGTTATCAGTGCATTTCATAAAAATGTATGCGTAGGGGGAGGGGATAGAAAACTAGATAAAATCATTGGGAGAGTGGGGGTTATGTAGGACAATGGCTTGAATAACAACACTCTGGGCTATAATTACTACTAGCCTAGGGATGGGGTATTCTGAGCTTTCATTCAGACATGTTGCACCTAAATTGCACAACACTTGCTGGCCTTTATTTACTGCCTTGAACTCGTTAAATTTCCCAAACTCTATAGTAATAATTCCAGTATGAAGAAACTGAAATTGTGGAAAATCACAGGGGTTATCTTAGATATTTATTTCCTATCGGTTGGATGGTGCTTTCATGTGTCATTTAGACAGCACCTCTTCAGTCAGTCTGAGTGTGTTATTTTAATAACTTAGATGTAGTTGAATACTTTTTAAGTAACCTGTGGCAACTAGTCCATAAAAACTTCAGAATTCAGTATTTAGGGAAGATGCAAAATAATAAAAAAATAAAAAAATAAATTGTTGGTATTGGTCTGTTTTTACCACATGAAGGTGTGTTATGTGGCTCAATGCAAGCATACATGCCACAGTAAAACCACTCCATCAATGCACTCACTGCCAGCAGAGAATTTTATTACTCATTTCAATACAACAGCAGAAAAACAATGGTCATTCCACTTCAAATTGTTCACCTAAATATTTTTTATATTAAGGTAACAATGTCTGAGCTGCGAGAGGTTCAGAGGCTTTATTTGAATGGTTATCCAAATGATCAGTCTCCAGGATAAGCAAAATTAGATTAGAATTTTCATGAGAAATATCTTCCTCCTTAGAGTTCTCCTATTTCTTGCTTAGTATTCTTTAGATAACCTCTGCAATTTGGAAACCCCCCAAGAAGAGCCTGTTTTGCAGTCCTTCCTATTTTGATACTATAGGGCTGCTTTTTTCAGGAATCAATTCATATTCAGAAAAAAAGATGAAAATACAAACAAACAAGGCTTATTAATATATTTTAAACCTTTAAAAAGTGTGTTTCCATTTGCTCTGAGATTGGTCAAACGTTCAAGTTTGTTCTTATTTTCTTCAAACCACTTTTCCCATCTTTGAAAGTGATTATTTTTTAAAGGGTTACAATTAAGGGGATGTTCCAGTTGTAAAGCAGTTCTTGTACATTTGCAGACAGCTCCTGGTATGTGTCAGAAATGAATGTATAGTTTGCAGCTTCATAAATTAGTTACATTGAACAATTTCCACCCCTGCAACTTGTGCTGTGAGGAATGCAGTGACAGATAGATTCTGTGCTGTGTTTGCCTATGAGATGATTTTCTTGAAGTCTCATAATGAGTTGTATTTGGCAGGATTAATGAGTATTATAATGGTAAATGGATGTTTGCAGCTCAGTTGTGTTCCATCACAGAGTAACATGGGGTTTCTGGTCCCTTGGAGGCCATAATTGGTGGCATTAATGCAGTTTTTAATTACACTTCTTGAAAAAATGAATTGGAACCAAAACAAAAGCTAAGTGATCATTTCTCTGTAGTGTTGTGTGGTATAAACACAGGACCATTGCTGTTGCTGATATCTATGTTTTGAATTAGGCTGACTGGAGATGAAATGTACAGGGTATTTTTGGTAACTTGAGTTGGGATTTTTTTACATAGTTAAATTACTTTTTAATTATAACATGGAGAAGGTGTTTTTCCCCCAGTGAAGTGGCTCAACGTGGTAGGTTGCTTGCTTAGTAAGGTCCATAGTTCTAAATTTAGTTTTCTAGCTGTGGTGAATTTCCTTAGGTAGTAACTTATCAAACACAGAGGATGAACTCTGACTCCTTCTCTCCTCCCCATAATACATAATGTAACAAGATTTTGGTTATTGCTAAATCAATAACACTATACTATATGTGATATGTTAGTTTTACTTGTGTTCTATATGACTTGTATTCTATGTTCCCTATAGAGCGTGCAATCTCTAAATCTTTTGTAAAGCAAGATAGTCCAGATATAAAATGTATAGATGTTTATAGATATATATCCCAGATAGAAAATATATAGATGCTTTTATTATCTATACATTTTCTATTGAGACTCTTGCCTTACAAAAGATTTAGAGAGAGCACACTCTATAGGGAACATAGAATACAAGCCATATAGAACACAAGTAGAACTAACACACACATGTATATCCATACACACACATGCACTATATGTCATGTAATATATACATGTAAAATGAAGCAATACACAGATAAAAGGAAGTAAAAAATATCTATGAATCTATGTCAGTCACTAGTTTTTCCATCATGTGACACTGAATTATAAAACTTATACCAGTTATAAAAGCTAGTTTCCTGATGTTTCTTTTAAAAATTCATCTTTATAATTTCTATAGTACATATCACCATAATATCTATTTCTTTTTTTTAAAGCAGTGTAATTACTGTTCCATTCTCCTGTAACTACAGATAAAGTACAATATAAAGCAGTAAGGCATTGGTTAATTAAATAGTTACAGGGTATTTATTTAACAGTTTATCTGCCTTCCTGCAGGGCTGTTTAACATTTGCTTCCAGCTCTGCTGCAGTATCATAGAATAGATAATGTAACTAGAATTGCCATTTCTAATGTGATACATTAAACTGGGATTAGCTCCTTATCCAAGGATCTCACTTTTATATCAGCATTGGTGAACATAGCAAACCCACTTGTGATTTCAGTAGTTTTCCATTAAACCTACTATAAATCAATAGAGATGTATCTAGTGTTTGTGTAGGGCCCTATTACTGTACTTCATATCCAAAGGAATAGAGCTTATAAGGCAGAAGTGTACATCTGAAGGAAAGGCTTCAAGATGAGTGTACAAGCAACTCTTTGTAATGAGACCATTTAAAATCTTGGACTCCTGATAAGGGAGCTACGTGAAATAGACCCATATGGTTATGTAAACCCCTTTCTGGGAGTGAGATCTTAACTAGTACATCTGCTTTTCTTATATTTAAAAAAAGGCAATGTAAATGGATACATATCTAGAGGGTAAAAGCAAACTATGGGGTAATGTGTTTCTGGAATAGGATTGGAAGACTGAGGGTCACCAAGGCAAGAATTACAAATATTAAGCAGGGACTTCAGTTTCCCATTCAACTGTGAACAAAAAGAACTGCCAAGTGTTTATTACAACTGATTATGCTATCTCTCCTGAGCAATATTATTTTATCAATCAGATCTCAATAGTACTCTTCAAAAAAAGAACTGCTTAATGTAGAGGTGATGGAAATGTAGCCCATGGGCCAAATCTGGCCAGTAGAGCCTTGTAATCTTGCCCAAGAAGCTCCCCATGGATGCATGATGGAGAGAACTCCCCAGTGGGCACGATCTGGCGTGACTAGGAAGATTGTGGCACCTGGGCTGCAGAGCCACCTGGGGGAGGGAAGCAGAGTGCCAGGGAATGGCGGCTGCTTGCTCTGCTACTCTTTGAGGGGCTCAGCCCTGCACCACAGCTCTCACTGCAGCCCGGTGCACAGGAGGCACTTCACCGGGCAGTACAGGGTAAGCAGTGGCGAGAAGATCCCCACGTGTCTCCTCCACTCTCTAGAGTGCCTCAGGGAACAGGGCCACAGGGAACTCACAGGGTGAGTGGCAAAGATTCATATTTCAGTAATAATATGAGCACTTTGCACTCCTATTGTTAAAAGTCCCTTGATATATCCAGTCTTACAGTTAAAGTGTACCTAGAAATGATGATTAATTAGTGAATTACATCTTCATTCTTTCCTTCACATTTACATTTTGTATTTAAAATGCCTTTGTTTGCATTCTTTTATAGAAAAACCACATAGGATTATTCCTGATAATATCATGTCTTTCTTGGTAGTCTATGGTAATACTATATTTTGCTTTCTCACATAGATTGTACCATGAACCTGTGAAAATATAGATGTTACTTTTTTAAACAGTGGTTCCAGGAAGATCCTGGTAGAAATATAGCCACATACTCCAATAAAACCCTAAACTTTTAAGTCTGGTTAATGTCTCCCAAGCCAGATAAATTGATGCTTATGCCTATGCTCCCATTCTCCAGAAGACTATACCAGAGACTGTTAACTCATACGGTTAGTTAATCTAAGCATGCTTATATAGGAATGCTTTGCAAGTACAGACAATCAAAAAACCTGAGGCTGAATTGATTCAGTTTTTGCAGGTTAGTCTAAGCTGCAAAGATTGAACCAATACACAAATGAACAGATGTTCACTTTTGATTCAGGAAGTGCAGCCACATGCCTGCAGTTGCTCAAGCCAGAAAACAGGGGGTGCTATAGAACGGCTCACTAGCACATAGCCAGCATGGGCTTTGTGTTCACTTCCTCTTCCTGCTGCCCTCGAGGTGTCCGAGATTTGCAGTCCACAATCACAGCAGCAGGACTCTGTAAGGTTGCTCATTACTTCCTCTTCCTGCTTCCAGGTGCCTCTGGGATTTGTAGTCCACAGTTGCAGCCAGCAGTAAGTAAGCCGGCAGGGCAGGGCAGCTCTGTACTTAGGGGAAGGGGAGTTTAAACCCTGGCCCCACACCCCAGCTTGCGTTTGCCTGGGGGGCCAGTGAGCCAGCCAGTGAGCCAGCCCTCAGTGCTTCAACTAGGGAGCAGAGGGGCGGGGCCAGCCCTGCTCTCTGGAGCTCAGTCCAGGGCTGAAAAACATAGTTTCATAGATGTTAGGGTTGGACGGGACCTATTAGATCATCAAGTCTGACCCCCTGCCCTGGGCAGGAATGAGTGCTGGGATCAGATGGCCCCAGCCAGCTGTCTGTCCAATCTCCTTTTAAATACCTCCAAGGAAGTGGACAGCACCACCTCCCTTGGAAGCTTATTCCATATTTTGGCAACCCTCACTGTAAAGATTTTTTTCCTGATGTCCAATCTGAATTTGCTCTCTTCCAGTTTGTGGCCATTATTGCTAGTTACCCCGACAGACACCCTGGTAAACATTGTATCCCCTATTTCTTGCTGTCATCCCTCCTCCCCCCGATGAGTTTGTAGACGGCCATGAGATCACCCCTCAGCCTCCTCTTGCAGAGGCTGAAAAGGTTCAGGTCTCCCAATCGGTCCACATAGGGTTTTTTCTGTAGGCCTTTAACCAGACGAGTGGCCTTCCTCTGAACCCTCTCCAGGCCATCTACATCCCTTCTGAAGTGCAGCGCCCAAAACTGGATGCAGTACTCCAGCTGCGGTCTGACCGATGCTGCATAGAGGGATGCTGGATAGAGACATGTTGGGATGCTGGGGGGACTCTGATTTAACTTGAACCAGGAAGGAGTCTGGGACAGAAGTTTCATAAACTGGTGTGACCCAAATCAGTTAAGTCTGATACTGCATTCAATCAGATTTATCCTAAACCAGTTTCAGCCATTTTTAAAATGGTTTATATACACTGAACTTCTGTTTAAACCAGTTTCTGATCACTTAAACTGGTTTATGTGTAACTTCTGTCCTTAGCCTGAAAGTCTGTACTTGGCCCTAGAGTAAAACTCCATCCTTTATAGATCACCTTGTGAACTAGGGATGCAGAATGCCCATGAGCTGGGTAAGGGCCATTAAAATAAGCTAGAAACAACATACAAATAGTGGAAACACATAGGGTTTCTGTTTAACAGCGTATATCTTCTTTTGCTTCTGTAAATTTAAAATGATAATGGTTTTATATAGTATTTTCTACTACTGCAAATACTATAATAAAAATGCAACTATTACTTATATTTATAACTTAATATTTATACTGGAGTAGGGCCTAAATATCTCAATGAGCTTGGGACCCCATCTAGACAAACATATAATACATTCCAATTCCTGCCCAAAGCAGATCAAAGTCTAAAAGATTTCTGGGATTTAGTGTTATCAGTAGCTCAATGATAACAATAACCATGTACAATTCAGGCTAATCTGCTGTCCAAAAATTGGGTCTTCCTAGGATTTATCTGCAGATATCCTCCTATTCTACATCTCAGTTCTGTCTGCCTTCCCAAAGGCTATTTGCTCTTGTGTTACTGCCTAGGTAGAGCTAACTGGCCACATCCACCTTAGTCACCAGGAACCAGCCAGCAGCCTCTTCTCAGGGTTCTTCTAAAGTCCATTAAAAATACGTCAATGGAAAAATCTTTCCGTTCTTTTACTGTTAATGCTTAAAGAAAATAAGGTATTCTGTGTTATAAAACTGATCTGATCGATTATAAAAAAACAGACAGCCATGGGTCTTAATATTTAATTTACCAGAGGTAAAAAAAAAATAGTTAAAGGGGATGCCAGCTAGCTAAATAAAAACACAGTCCAGCTGTCAGGATCTTCTACAGGAGTTAATTCATTCCAGACCCGATTAACTTTGAAAATGAAAAAGTTGCTTCTCTAGTCATGGAGGATGGTTTGTAGGTCCCCATAAATCAGAGAGAGAGCTGCTGAGGGTAGAGAGGCTTATGTATATGAAGTCTCTACCTCACAAGGTTTATACCTGCTTATCAAAATTAAAAAAAATTCTAAAGTTGAAAAAGTCAGTTGAGTGTAAAAACAAAATATGTGATCTTTTGTGGTGTGGATAAACAGCATCTCTGTGAAAGAAAAAGTGTTTGATAAGTTGAAAGAAAAAATGAAAAATTATACCTGGCATTCAAAAGGGGGCTACATAAGAGATTTTTTAAGATTATAATGCAACATTAGGGGGTTTACAAAAGACCTCTCTTTAATTACCAATGCCCTAGTGTGTCTGTTCAGCACAGTTTTACTATGCATAATGGAGTCAAATCTTCCACACATTTTTTTCAGTGAGTTGATTCCATTGTGTATCTTTAAGTAAAATCAACTGCACATTTTTTACAGTGGGCTGAATCTGTGTGGTCTTTACTCTCTCATAAGGAAATAAGTCTCACATAATTTTAGTAGAGCAGACTATGTAGAACCAGTTGCCTCCCATTTGCATTAACAAATGCTTGTTTGTTTTATCCAGTGCCTTTTGCACGTTTAGCATATATTAAACTATATGTCAGCCATATTACAATGTTCTCCTCATATACATGTATCACAGATATAAATCCTTTATACTGTTGCTATGAACTCACTTATAAATATCCATTGAAAATGTCCATTTAAATGATGGTAATGACAGTGTAGTCTAATATGCAAGAAGATTTTGTTATCTTATTTTGTGTGTATTTTATTAATAAGATGTTGATATAAAATATAAGGATATTTCACCTCTGTAAATTTGTATCTGCAATTTGTTCTTCTCACTGCACAAATGTATTTAGGATGCCACTCAGTAGTCCTGATTGAATATTTATTTAAACAAATATCAGTATTACCCAACTAGCTGGAAAATCCATGAGTTTGGTTTTGATAGCAGAGCATTTCTCAACAATTTATGTGTGCATGCAAATTTTGGTGCTTTGGATATAGGCTAAAGTATTTGCTTTATATGTATTATTTTGTTTGAATACAAGAAAGCTGGTTTGATTTGTATGTTTCCCTCTTATAGAATTGTTCCAAGGCTCTGTCAGAGATCACGTAGAGTAATTTTTCCCATCAATCTTTGCTGTGCAGCCATGCACGAATGCAGTAGGAAAAAGGGGGCAGAAATCAAATCACTTAATTGCAGCATTTTTCATCTACATCTTTTGTTTTATGGTGGTAAAGGCCCCGAAGTAGCCTACCATGATTCATGGCTGTCACTGCTGCCGTTAGCAGTTCAATCTTTCATTCTAGGCATTTTGGTACTGAAAGTACCTACACAATTACTTTGATGAATATGACTTGTTTGTTTTTTCCCCATTTTTAGCAGAGAGTGGTTGTGCTTAATACAGACATTTAAATAAGATAGTATTCGTGCCTACTGCATCTGCACTGTATGTTAAAAGTTGTGCATCGGGTTTAACAATAATGTTATTTTACCCGAAGAATTTAAGTTCACTAAAGTTCCTAGATTTTTTTAACTTCCAATTATTGTGGTTATATAACAGAATATCTTAAAGTAAGCTCCACTTTACACAAAAGGAATAGCTCACCCCTAAAGATCTGAGGGTGTGATAATTTCCTTTCAGTGCTCAGTATTTTTATGTTTTTAAAAGAAAGTCCTTTTGTGAGCATGCCATGGCAAAGCTGGCAAATCAGTGAGCATATAGCTAACTATAAACTTATAATGGCGGGGTATTTTTATAAATATATGCATGCATCATAGAAAGCAATGAAACAATATTTGCATATTAGAAGAAATATCAGTGATGGCAGCAGGGGTTTGGAGACTGTCTAAATGAGCAAGATTTTCAAAAATTGTTATTTTATCAACAGTGCACTGTCAGCACAAAATGCACACTCTTTCAGAGGAGACAAGAATAAGCATATCATTCAATTTCTTCATTAGTGCACCTGGTACTAAGCTGCTACAATCAGTCGTAGCATGACACTCTACACCATATTCACATGGAAATCCATTGAAAACATAGAATCTTATTTTACTGTCCTGGTCATTTTTCAATAAATAATGGGAGTAGTTTGCATGGTAAAGTAGATCTCTGTCTGGATTTTAAAATTAAGGGAACATGATGTTCACTGAATACTATAGTTTTAATTCACTGTTGCTTTTGTAGACCAGTCTTGTACTTGAAACTCAGGTCTGTATTATGTTGGAGCTCATCTTCATTCATTTCTTTGTTTGCTTTTGACGGCAAGCTCTAGATATATACTCTATGTATAAACATAGTCATGGCTAATGACTGTATAGGCAACTAGAAGGTAGAATGTGCCTGTTATCATTGTGCTGTAATAACAATGTTCAATGCAGTTGTCAGTGTAGCATTGTGATAGAAAAACTACTGAATGCTTTATTTTTTTTGTTAAGGCCAGTATTAAACACACAGGGCAAAATTCTGTTTTATCTAGTGGGCAACCAATGTGCACTTTGAGACTTATTCTGAGTTACCCAACTAAAGCCCTTCCAGGCACCTAAGTGTATCTGTTGCAGGAATAGGGAGATATCTGCATATCTGCAACGAGTGATCCTGTTCCAAACTGGGGACACTTACGTGCTCAGAACAGATAATAGAATCACTCCTACAGTTTTCTGCAGGGGGTAACTCAGAATTAGTCTCAAGCTGCATTTTGGTCATCTACTACATGAAAAGAATTCTGCCCAGTCTCAAAAACCTCTTAAACTAAGCCTGAAAATATAATTGCAGTTCATAAAAAATAACTCCAAGCATTAAAACCTCCTACCCAAATTTAAAATTATAAAGTGAATTTATCTTCAGCGGAGTTGGGATTCACACATTGGCCATTGTGGCTACATTAAATATCAAGCACCAAAAGTCCAGCAGTCAAACAGAAGTGAATTGAAAGATCCTTCTCTTTAGATAACTTTGAACAAGGGGAAAAGGCGAAGAGAAAGGTTTCCCCTACTTAGGGCCTGATCCAGTGAACTCTTACACGTATTCTTAGCTCCGTTACCATGAGTAAGTCTGTTGATGTCTGTTGTTCCGTCACGTAATAAAATTAAGAATCTGTCCTAAGTATTCACAGGATTAGGGCCTAGATATTAACCACTCAGATCTTGTGTAAAGATTAGATCCTGCAACCTGAACTACAGAGGCAGATACAGGATTTTGTAAAGAGGGTGCTAGAGCAGCAGCTGGCACTGCAGGGGTAGATGCACTTTCTCTCCTACGCCACCCAGACCCTCACCTCCTAGCCCCCTTCATACCACAGGAGCAGCAGCAAAGGGGGTCATGTGTGGGCACCAATACCCCCTCCAGCCATTATTCCCTGCCCCAGAGACTCTATTCACCATGACAGCAGCAGGAGTGTGATGGGGGAAGTGATGACTGCCCAGGAGCCCATGGGCTGCCAAACCTCTTGTGGGCTGAATGCAGCCTACAGGGTGCCAGTTAGACAGCCCGCTATAAGGAAGTGTGAAGCAAAGCTCCCTCACATCTCCCTGTGGGAACTAGTCTAACTTGTATAAAATGCTTAAATAGTCAGAAATAGAATCACTCTCTAGGATACTCCCCTGGGTTTGTCTCTGCTCCAGTAAATGTCTGATTATTTATAGTGTAGCAGTGTGTAAGGAAACAATGAAAGGAGACCACCGCAACATATCCAATAAAACTTAAGGTACCTTCTGGAAATCTGGGTTCAAAACTACTTAGGAAAGAATGGGATGCCATATGGTTATTTCATGGAGGAGGTAACCACTGAGCTTTTATATTCAAGGCTACCACCAACAATATACAGAGAATTTGTTTTCCCCAGGCATAATCCATTCAGGAATAGCTTCAAGGAACAGGAACCACAAATTTTCTATTTTTCCCCCCCAAAAAATTTTCTCGTAGCTTTACTTATGGCTACCTTTATAATCAATGGCATTCATTACATGCCTAAAGATAGGCACCTGACTATGAACCATTCTGAATCAGGGCCTTTGATAGTTTTAATTTACCACAATGATTTACTATCAATTTATATAATCTAACATAATTAATGAATAGATACAAAATAACTCGCTATGAAGATTCTTAGAACAGAAGGATGATAACCCACTGAATAAGACTGATTGATTAATTAATTATATAACAAAAAGCATGAGCCTGCCATCTACCCACACATGCATTGGTTAAGCTTCTTTAAAAAATACACAAAAGACAAAACCTGAGTATATATTTGGGGTGCAGGGTAGGAAACATAGGAAAGAAATGTATTGCATGCTTTATTTAATTTACTTAACCTTATAAAAGAAGTATTCATTGTACTGCACTATATAATGCAAGCAAAGAAAGAATTAACATACTTATGGCCTTGCTGCATGGTAATCTTGGGCATCTCCTAGAACTCTTAACATCTGGATTGTCTGCACATTAATACCTGAAACTAGTTTTAAGCCTTCATTAAGCAGCTCAAAGATGCAGCACTTCAAGGCAAGATTCTTTCTGATCCCTGTTACCCAGCTCCTGTTGCTTTAAGGTGTAGCCACTCTAGGCTAGACCTTAGTGTAAACCCTCAAACTGTCCACCTCCTCCACTGGCCCACATTGGACCCATTATCTTTCCCCCACCCTCCCCAGCACCCCGAATCTCTGGTCACTGTCCACCCAACCCCTTACTTGTGGTTACCTGCACTGTCCTGAGGGAGCAGGTAAGGAAGTGTTAACCTGCCTGCTTGGTCACCACTGCTTCTTCCGCTCTCTGGGCAGGCTCAGTCTGGAGAAGAACATTAGTAGCAGGGGCACCAGCCAGGCAGGCAGGTTAACCCTTCCCTGCTTGCTTCCTCAAGACAGCCTGGGCAGCCAGGAGTAAATGATTCTTACCTTTCAGTCCTCCAGCTGCTGGCCTGAATGTGTGATTGCTCCAAACTCCAACTAGCACTAATGCAAACTAGCATCAAGATTTGTACTGCTCACAGTATAAGATATAACAAGGCCTTTTGACAGCGATCCATCACACCTGCACATGTATAACTTGACTCATACAAGTAACCCTCTTGGAAACCAGTGGGCCCATTCACCAGAGGCGAGTTAGGCTTGTGAACAAGAGTATGTTGGCATTGTAGCCACAAGCAGCAGCACAAGCTCAGCACAAGCCAATCTACCACTCTTCCTAGCAGATATAGTTTAACTCTAGAATTTGAGTCTTAGCAATAGTAGGTATGGGCAGGGGGAGAGAAATCGGCCAATACCCATGACATGAGACACTATACATGATTTCAAGAGCCGGAAGCAATCTAGTGGCTTTAGGATGGCACTGAAGGTAACCTAATACGCTTAGGCACACAGCTGCCCTAATGCAGTTCTGCTGCTTTCTGTTCAAGAGGTAACGTGCAGAGCTTAGTTCAGTCTACACAGTGCCTCCTGGGTTGATGCACAGCAGTACTGTGCAGTTACCTAAGATGGCTCTGTGCATGCTACCTCCCAAACAGGTGGCACTTTAACTGTTAGCTCTGTACTATACCCACACTCTCTAGAATCACAATGCATGGCAGCATTTCTGATTATAGCCAAACTACTACCAGTTCAGGGGGTCTAACACTGTGTGCACTATATCCAACACCTTCTTTACAAAAGAAATCTCTGCCTCTATCCCTAGACTTACAGGATGTTTTTTAAAGTATTTAAATATAGAGTGGGGCCTAGTGAGGTTTTTGAAAGCATACCTCCTAATTCTCATTGATTTTAATGTTTTTAGTTATGTTTGAAATTCCTACCAGGGACATCTCTGTGTGCCTAAATAACCTATTTCAGGGTAAGGATATTACATTTTATTATAACTAATGGCTAAAATAATTTATACCATTCTGTATGTATGTATGTATGCATGTATGTTTGTATGTATCTGTAAATACATTGTGTTATAGTTCTATGTACAGATTATGTAAATATTAACTTTTTTCTTAGAATGATATTTTTATTTATTAGGCTAATTAAAAACTTCTGGTGTTTTATAATAGTTTTTTTAATGGAGAATATTTTTGTACTTTATGAATAATGTTGTGAATGTTCATTTCCTGTATTCAGCTTGGATAATGACCCCAAATACTAGTTATGGAGTGCACTTTGTTTGCTGTGGGAATCAAGCATATTATGTCCTTCTAAGCATACTATCTTCCTTTTATTTCTTGAGTCTGGATCATGGCCCAGTACGCTATGTCTCTGAACCCAGAAGCATGAATGCCTCATGCCTCCTTTGGCTGGGCGGGAGCACGGTGACCGCCCACAGGTGGCAGCACCAGTGTCGGCAGCGGGGGCATGTTAGCAGCAAGTGGGGACCACCCGCAGGCGGCTGCAATGGTGTTGGTGGGAGGTGGTGATCAGTGACTACCCACAGACGCTGGCAGCATCAGTGGCAGGGGTGGGGAGTGGCGAGTGCGATTGCCTGCAGACGCCACCATTGGCTGTGGCTAATCTCAGTGGGGGCACGGCCAATCCTGTCTGCGGTCCCTTCCTCAAACAGTGAAAGTACAGCAATTCTGCTGCATTTTGCACCCTCCGTGGAATACCTGTGGTCAGGGAGGCAGGGTGCAAATTAGGGAAGCTTGGGGAGCTGAGCCCCTGCATAAGAGATGAGAGCCCCCCCCCCCCCCATAAGATTTGGAAATCATAACTGGTGGTGGTGCGGGGGGGTGGTCTCTAATCAGATTGCTCCTTTAGGTGGACTAAGGCTCCTTAGATGGACTAAGTGAATGAACTGGTTTAATTTTTTTTGCAGAGCCCCCCTCCCAAGTCAAAGTGTAATTTGAACTGCATGGAGGGACCAAGAAATTTCAACCATAGTCGAGGACTCATCATTTGTTAACTAAGAGAATAACACCCTCTAAAATCACAGAAGCCTTAGATATAAAGTAAGCTCATATTCTACTCAAATGGTGCAGTAAGCCAAAGCATGTGGGCTGCTTTGTGAAACAGATGGATAAAAAATGTGCTTAAGAGAGGGGATGGTAGCTTTGATTTTGGAAAAGGGGAGTTGGCAGAATGCCTATGGTAGTAACACTAGCGTGCAGTGAAATGCTTGATAATTCCAGAGCAAGTTATTTTACCATGGCTTACAACCTGTTTAATGCTGGAGAGAAAGCTTGTAACTGTTTTGCCTTCTCATCAGTATGTGATATGGAATAATCATAGTGGTTACCTAACAGTGATGAAAAGCTTCAGTAGCAAGGAGAAAGAGACTGCAAATCTGATTGAATGTAGGCATTTCAGGTTTGAAAATATGTGCTACCTACTAAAATGAGCTATCGACTAATTCTGAAAGAAATGTTATATGGGCTTAATGTTCATCTTCATCCACACTATAATGAGAAGGATTAGACTGGCTTCCATATGTGGAATATTTATTTCAGCAATACAGGAAAATGTATTTCCCTAATATTTTTTCAGTATGCACAAGGCCTTAAATTTTACAGATGTGATTAATGTTTTAATTTGCTGTTCTAGTTGGATACAAGTTTACCATACAATATAAATTACTTACAAAGAAATTTGCTTATATGGAGTTTAATTCATATGCTGTTTAACCACCGTGTGTGGCAAAGCTGTGCCTCTCAATAAGGCCAAGCAGTTGCGCAATTGATTTGCAAGATAAAACCAATCAGGTTACAGAAAGCATTTCTTAAAAACCTAGATCAGAGCATTTACGAAGCAAACATGCTATAATTAGTGTTTATTTTAGCATGAATGGGTAAACAGGATATTAATTGTAAGTTGTGAATTGAATCCCTGACACGATTTTTAGTGGCCAATATTTAAAAATTTATTTATGTTGTCAATTATGTACTTGTTTATAGATTTCATTTGCATAACAAAGGGAAGTCAATTAAACTTATTTCTTAGCTAGTGTAATTCAGCATTGAACTCAATGGAATTACATCAAGGTGTATATGTTGAGAATTTGACCATTAATTGTAACAGTAATAAAAAGGAACAGAATGCTGTTTCAGGATTGGCTTTATTTCCTTTCTAAAGAACAGCTGAAAGTGGTACTTTCCTGGGAATATATAAACTAACGCTAATTCTTCAGTGCATATAAATGATGATAAAGGTGTGTTTTCTGGCCAAAGGAGGACCCCAATGTTGTGTTTTAATATAATTCTCTTACCTCTTCACTTAGCTAGCGTGCAGCAACCAGTTTTTTTAGATGTTATATATTCATGGAATAAGAAATTCCTTATGTTCAGGGTAAAGATATTTTCTGACTCCAGAACAAAGATGGTAGTAAAAATAACACAGTGCTTAAGGCATTGACATTAAAGGGAGGTTTACATTTATTTTATTGGGTGTAGGTCTTTTTTTACTTGATATGAACTTCCATAGTAAAATATGCAGCTCCAAAAACTGGCACAAGAAGCATGGGGGAGTTCCCACTTTTATACAGAAAATCATAAAGGCAGGGTCACAAGACAGTGGGCCAAAGGAAGAGAACGGATAAAAGGTAAAGAAACATCAACACTGTGGTAACATATACTCAGCACCTTATTTCCACCCCCACACCTCCACGTGTCCCCAAACAAGTCTTTAGTCCCTAGAGCACTTAAACAGCAGTCTGCAGCTGCCCCCAAGTCTGAGTCCAGCTCCTTCAGTTCACAGTCCTGGCTGACGGAGCCAGTGTGAACTCCAGCTCCATTGTGAACTCCTTTGCATAGGGCTGACCAGGTTCCACGTGCATGCTGCTTTCTCTTCCCCTTACTCCAGCTTCAAGCTTCTTCCTTTTTCCCTTGCCCCCCAGCCCCTGGGGGTTTCTGGGAGTTGCAATCCAAATTAACAGACATCACAGTTCTGCAGACTGCCCCCTGTTTCCTCCTGCTGTAACAAGCATTACATTCACATTACGTCACCCACCTTTTCAACTGGATGCAACCCCACATCCAACTAAAGTGCTGCTTATATTTACCATGTAGTTCCTAGACCACCTGGGAAGTCTTCACATTTGTTGTGGTCTACCTGATGATTCAAAGGTGTAGACCCTCACTGGCTCTCGTAAGGTTTGGGTATCCCCAGTTGTACCCAGCCTTCATCCTACCCCGAGTACTTGTTTGTCCTCACTTTCTTAATTTTCATTGGGCCATGGATCCCACCTTACATTTCTTGATCCAGAAGCAGCCTCTGGCAGCACCCTATTTGACCTATTGGGGGCTGTATTGGTGAGGGTTCTGTTGTGAAGCCTCTGCCAACGTCTTGGCTGCTGATGGACAGGCCTCCCTAGCTCTTTTGTCAGGTCAGGGTTTTTGTCCTGTGAACACATAGGGTTTCATCCTATTATAGTGTACTACAAATGTTTTGGGTGCATCCACATGAGAAGTTTACTGCAGAGCGGCCTAATTAGCTCTTCAGTGAAGTCTTTGCATCTATACGTGTGGCTGTATTAGGCTGCAGTAAACTAATACACTCCACCGTAGGATAGTACTTGTATCCTTTAGAGGAGCTGGCTGGGGCATGAGGGTGCTCCACTGCAGGGGCTAGCTGGAAGGTGTTCCCCACAGTGAAGCACCCTCATACCCCAGACAGCCCCATCAGTGTCTACACACGCATTGCTGCACAGTAAATAATTCTGACAGTAAATAATTCTGCCATAGGATAGTACTTGTATTTACAAATACTATCCTATGGCAGAATTATTTACTGCGTAGCAATGCACGTGTAAACACTGACAGGGCTGTCTGGGGTATGAGGGTGCTTTAGTGTAGGGGATGCTTTCCAGCTCTCGTGCCCCAGCCAGCTCTTCTGTAGTACATTGGGCTGGGTCAGAGCAGCCCCAGGCTGGCAGCCCCAGGCTCCATGCCAGCCCCAGGCTCCATGCCAGCTAGGGCTGCTGAGACCCAGCTCAACATGCCGCAGTCCCAGATGCATGTGAAAACACTGCACCTGGGAGTAATAAACTCCAGTGTAATATGAACTTAGATATCTTGCCGTCTTTGTAACATAAAGTGTTGTTTGGATGGGAGATTTGCCTGCCTGTTGATGTTATCTCTGGAATAAATATACCAGAAAAATATAACAATCCACTTGAATATATGTTGTATATCCCATAAATTACTTCACACTGCTCCAGTAAGGCATGATGACATAAGGGAATATCTCATCCTACTCCGTCTGATTGTCTTTGATCAGGGAGTACAGCATGTCAACCAGAGTGTGGTTCAATCGTTCTACTAATCCATCAGATTGGGGGATGATATGGTGTCATGCTTGTTTTGTTGATTTCCAAAAGGTCACATACACGATGAAATAGTTGAAATTCAAAATGTATTCCCTGGTCAGTGTGTAGGGATCAAGGTACACCATGGTAGGACACACATCTCCCAACAAACACCTTTGCCACAGTCTGAACCTCCTGAACAGGGAGAGGGTATGCTTCTGACCACCTGGAAAAAGTAAACCATTAGTAAAACATACTTGTTTCCACATGGTGTAGTGGGCAGGGGACCCAAGATATCTGTTGCTATCCTTTCCAGGAGTTGTCTAGCCTGTGTGGAGACCATGGGGACCCTAGGATTACTCTTCATTCTTTTTTGGGTACCACAGACCTTGCATGACCTACACTAGTCATTAACAGTTTTTCTCCAGAACCAGAAATACTGATACTAGACCTTATGAGGGATGTTTTCCATGCCCAAATGTCCCCCAGTATTGGAATCATGCAAAGCTTGCAGAATTGTTGGTATTTCCTTCTCTGGTACCATTATTTGAAGAAGCTTGGGTCTCTGGTATGGCCTGTCACAATAATATCATCTAGGTTCACCAAGTAAGATGTCCCTTGCAAATCCACTAACATAATATCAGACTCTGAAATGTGCTAGGAGCATTACATAAACCAAAAGACAACAGTAAACTCAAAAAGTCCCTTCTTTGTGTAGAAAACTATTTTATTTTTGTCCTCTGGGTGCACTTCCATCTGTCAGTAACCACTAGCCAGATCAAGGGTGAAGCTTTGGCCAGGAGGTCTAGCGTGGCATAAATTTGAGGTAGGTCATCAGCAACTTTATTCAGTCTACGATGATCCACACAGACCCATATACCTCTCCCTTTCTTCTGCAATACCACAGGGACAGCCCATGGGCTGACAGAGAGCTTGATGATGCCTTGTTCCTCTATCTATTGCAGCTGCTGATAAACTCCTGCTGGAAATGGATGGGTACTCCTCGAGGCCCCTGTTTGACATTGCTAATATTAATCTGGTGCTTTGTTAAGCTTATACAAGCACATGCCCTAGGTTGTGGGCTCTAAGGTTGAGTACATTTGCATACTCCATTAGGACTTCTTGCACTGCCCTCACTTGCTCAGGCTGCAGGCCACAGGCTACGATGACTTAACTGGAGCTCATGTTCCAATTTTCCTGCATTCCATTGAAGGATATCACCTGGTTCTCTAAGATTTTGGCTTTAGTCTGAGCTCAGTACTCTTACAGCAACCAATCTCCCTGATCCAGGTCCTCTTGCAGGACAGCCATAACCATCTCAAACACCTCAATTATGGTACTCTGATATGCAACTTGTGGTTCCGTTGATGTGTTAGTAACATGCACTGGAATTTTACCCCTGTGGTTCTTACCCATTACAGTTCCCACTAGGAATCTGAATTCATCAGTGAACTTCAGTTCAGATAAGCCCTCCTCATCTTCATGGCACCATCTCTTCAGTTTGCCAGTGATCATCATCTCACTTATATGGGGTATTGTTAAATTCTTCTCTACTATCACATTACATGCCCTTACTTGGCCATCTGTGATATACAAGGAGAAACACCTCCCCAGAAAGGAACTTGAACAATCTGCAAAATTCATAGTGACCTGATAATATTTTAGGATGCATAACAAGGCATCTTGTTTGGAAGCTGTAGGCCTTGAAAGTTTATGGTTGTACTCCACTTTCCCAGAATTGGAAGTGCTTCTCCATTAACTGCCTTAACCACTAGCCTACAGGGTTGAAGGCTTCTTTCTGTTTCTGTTATAGCTTGCTCTCATAACTGACTGTGTACAGTAGATACCTGGGCACTTGAATCTAGGAGGAAATGGCAAGGAACTTCTCCTAGTTTTCCCTCCAGGTAGCATCCCAGTGCTGCAACACCAACTATCACCAACCTCATTTTGTGGGACTCTTGTGTCTGCTAGCAGTGGATGGGCCCCTCGCCAGTGCCCAACTCAGTTTGCCTCCCTGAATGCCATCTTCTCTCTAAGTATTCCCTCTAGAAGTGATCATAGCTACCACAGTGCTGGTGTCCATCAGCATTCTGATGATGCCCCAGTGGCTATGGTCCAGGAGGATCTCCCTTTGCACATCTGCTGTTGAACTGGGTTTCCATACTCTACTTGAGCTGATCCAGCTCACTTTGGTTCTCTCTCAATGTTTCCATCACTGTTCACAAGGGTGACAACCCTGGAGTTGGAGTGTGTGTTCTTGACTTCTACCTACCTGGCATGCTTCTACCCACATGCATGCTTGCCTTGGTGCCTTGGATATTTAGGTTCTAAAGTTTTTTTCACTGATTCCACATCTGTGGCTAGCTTTATGGCATCATCCAAGCAATGGGGCCTCCCCAACCAAAGCTGGACCCACTTCTCCCCACTGAAGGCATTGCTGATGAACTTGTCACAGGCAAGGAGATGCTGTATTTCTGGGCTGACTTATGGGAAGGCCTTTACAGCTAATCATCTTAGGGCAATCTCAAATTCTTGCACCAACTTTGCTGATGTCTTCTTATGATTAAAGCAAGCCGTACGGTCCCAGTCACAACCTGCATCTGGTTTCAAAGCATTCCTGAGAGCCACTGTCAGGTATTTGTAATTCTTTTTAGTTTTTCTTCTGAGCTCACACTAGTCTGCCTTGGCTTTCACTGTGAGCAACAGGCTCAGAAATTTTAACTTAGTAGCCCCATTTCACGCTCTTACCTCAGCAACCTTTTCAAGTTATTCATGCCAGTCATCCCATTCTTGTTGTTCCCCACTATAGAGTACTAGTATAGGGTACTGGTTTGAATATAGGTCTTGAGACACTAGATGGGGTGTGTGTGTTTTCTCTTCCTACTGGGGGTACTCATTTTCCCTGATCAAATGCCCACACAACAAACAAAATCTATACACTCACTGCAGCAGTTTGACCTGTGCCTACCAATCTCTATTAGCATCACTTGTGGAATAGCCTGCCCTTCAGAATACCACTTCTGCAACCAATTTGTACCAACTCTGCAGCCCCAAAAACCGGCACAAGAAGCATGAGGAAATCTTCATCTTTATATAGAAAATCATAGAGGCTGAGGTCACAAGTCAGTGGGCCAAAGGGAGGGAACAGGTAAAAGGTAAAGAAACATCAGTACTGTGGTAATGTATACTCAGCACCTTAATTTCCACCTCCACACCTCCAGATCCTTTAGTTCCTGGAGCACTCAAACAGCAGCCTGCAGCTGCCCCTAAGTCTGAGTCCAGCTTCTTCAGTTCACAGTCCCGGCTGACCGAGCCAGTGAGATCTCCAGCTCCACTGTGCACTCCTCTGCATAGGGCTGACCAGGTTCCAAGTGCATGCTGCTCTCTCTTCCCCAGCCTCAAGCTTCCTCTTTCTTTTTCCTTTGCCCCCAGCCCCTGGTGGTTTCTGGGAACTACAGTCCAAATGAACACACATCACAGCTCTGCAGACTGGTCCCCGACTGTTTCACATATTACATTTACATTATAATGGCTTCCCTAAAATCTGCAAAGGGGAAAGCAGACTGGTAGAAATTAAGGCAAAAATCAGAATTGTTTGGAGTTCAGTAAGTGATACAGTATAAGCTCCCTGTAGGACTTTGTTATTGCATTACAGTTAAAATAATTTTCCCTAGATGTAATAACTGCAAAAACATATGTGCCCATCCTCAAATACTTACCTGAATAGTGCTAATGGAATTATTTACCTAAGTCAAGTTTCATATATGAATTTCATAGACTTTTTCAGGGCTGGGCTGTTACTGACTGAAACTCATTAATATCAAATATGAATGCATTTTGTTTATTTGTCTCCTTTAATAAGAAAAAAAATTATGTTGTAGTTTGGTGCACACAATGTGATATAAATATAATATGTAGTAGTAATATGTCTTAGCACTATTTAATTTAGGGTAACATTGGACCCCTGCTAAACCATATGGGTCAACTGACACCCAGGAAAAAGCCAACCTGCTTAACGGGTATTTTGCATTGGTTTTTCACCAGCCCCAAGGGCCAGCCCTGTTCAGTATGGTACAGAACGGCCAGGGCGAGGGAGAACTGTTACCCTTCATCAATGTTGACCATGTGAAGGAACACCTTGAGAGGCTGGACACCTTAAAGTCAGCTGGCCCAGACAGTTTACATCCCAGGGTACTTAAGGAGCTGGCAAGCATCATAGCTCTGCCACTGGCATGGATCTTTGAGAACTCGTGGCACTCAGGTGAAGTTCCCGAAGATTGGAAGAAGGCCAATGTGGTGCCTATATTCAAGAAAGGGAGGAAAGTAGATTCGGGGAACTACAGGCCCATCAGCCTGACCTCTATCTCGGGGAAGATCATGGAAAAAATTATCAAAGAGACCATTCTTGACAAACTGGCTGAAGGCAACATCCTGAGGGATAGCCAGCACGGGTTTGTTGCGGGTAGGTCTTGCCTGACCAATCTCATTTCCTTCTATGACCAGGTGACATATCAGCTGGACAAGGGAGAATAGATTGATGTCATATAACTTGATTTTAAAAAAGCTTTCAATCTGGTATCCCTTGATCATCTCATAGGAAAACTAGCCAACTGCGGCTTCGGCTATATCAGAGTCCACTAGCTGGGGAATTGGCTCCATGGTCAGACCCAGAGAGTGGTAGTTGACGGAAGTCAATCATTTTGGTGCACTATGACCAGTGGGGTCCCCCAAGGCTCTGTCCTTGGGCCAGTTCTTTTCAACATCTTCATTAATTATATGGACTTTAGTGTCAGAAGCAGACTGGCCAAGTTCGCTGATGACACCAAACTTTGGAGTAAAGCGTCCACACCCAAGGACAGGATGGTGATCTAGGCTGACCTTGACAGGCTCGGAAAATGGGCAGATGAAAACCTGATGGCCTTCAATACCAAAAAATGCAAGGTGTACTCCACCTTGGGAAGAAAAACCCACAGCATGAGTATAGGCTCGGCAGTGCTATGCTTGCTAGCACCATGCCCGAAAGGGACTTGGGGGTCATGATAAACCACAAGATGAATATGAGCCACCAGTGTGATGTCACAGCCATCAAAGCAAGCAAAACTCTGGTTTATATCCATAGATGCTTCTTTTGCAAATGCCAGGATGTCATCCTCCTGCTGTACTAGGCCTTGGTGAGGCTGCAGCTAGAGTACTGCATTCAATTCTGGGCTCCACAATTTAAAAAGGATGTGGAGAAGCTTTAGAGAGTCCAGAGGAGAGCCACGTGCATGATCAGAGGGCAGGAAAACAGCCCTTATGATGAGAGGCTGAGAGCTATGGGACTCTTCAGCCTGGAAAAGCGCAGGCTCAGGGCGGACCTGGTGGCTACCTATAAGTATATAAGGGGTATACATCAGGATCTGGGGGACTGCCTGTTCACCAAAGCACCTCATGGGATGACAAGGTCAAACGGTCACAAACTCCTGCAAGACCGTTTCAGGCTGGACATAAGGAAGAACTTCTTTATTGTCTGAGCCCCAAAGGCCTGGAACAGACTGCCTCCAGAGGTGGTGCAAGCACCTACTCTGGACTCCTTTAAGAGTCAATTGGACATTTATCTTGCTGGGATCCTGTGACCCCAGATGACTTCCTGCCCCTGGGGCAGGGGGCTGGACTCGATGATCTTCTGAGGTCCCTTCCAGTCCTAATGTCTATGAAATCTATGATATTTAGCTACACTTGAACAGGATTAAATTGAAATAATTTGCAACTGTTTTATAGAGGACATATATTACATATGTTCACAAATACAGGCAAAAGTATTCCAGTAAGGAGCCACTGTAACTCGACACCATCCTTTCTAAACCTCTGAGCCTGTGAACTTAATGCTGTCAGTAATAATGACTAAGCTTTGTAGAGACATCAGTTGAGAAACAAAACGTCTTTCTTTAGTAACAAAGACTTATACTGAATTAAGTTTTACTGAACACATTTTGGGATATGTTATAAATAGGAATCTACATATAATATATTGAGATTTTTTTAAAGCTTGAATGCTAGTTGCAAGATATATTAAATAAAAATTAAAAAGGTCTGAATTTGAAATTGAATTTGGAGGAGAAAAATTTTTCAATTTCTCCCCAAACCCTAGTTTTTCCTATTCCCTAAAGGCCATGTTTCTCTTCTCTTGGATCTCAGCATTGTTAGGAAATAAATCCTAGTCTTGTTTTACCAGGAGTGGGTGAAAGAGCACAAATTCATCAAGGCAAATTTACCAGAAAGGGGTGGAGACCTGGGATCACCAGTTCAGCATCAGTGTCGCTAACTGAAAATATTCTCATAAATGAAAGTCAGACATAGGGATAATTTAAGTGGAACACTGAACTTTTATTAAGTTAACAGTGAAGGAAGCTACCTATCTTGCATATCAGACATTTAACAGTGTGGAGATACAGCACTCCTGCCACATTGCCAATAACCTGAGGTAAACCTTTTGCAGCCCACCTTACTTGAGAATCTTTTCACTCTTTCACCTGCGTGGAGGCTGGAAGGTTTCAGTGTGAACTGCTGTCTGTGAAGCTTTCAGGTGTTCCTGACCTTTTAGGGGTAATGGAACCACAGGCCAAGATCTGTATCTCAGCTTGGCACCAGCTGTTAGCTTCTCTTACCCCTATTCCTGCTGCTGGTATCTATTTCCTTCCCTAATGTCACCCAGCCAAGAATCAGCCCCTAGTGTGTGTGTGTGTGTGTGTGTGTGTGTGTGTGTGTGTGTGTGTGTGTGAGAGAGAGAGAGAGAGAGAGAGAGAGAGAGAGTGTGTAAGTGTGTGTGTGTGATCACTACACCATCTCATCCAAAAAGACTCCAGCAGCTTCAAGATTGATAGAGCTACTTCCAGGCTCCTAGCTAGATGGGTTGACTTGATGGCTTCCCACCAGAGCATTTCTGACCACACCTAATGCATCCTACTTCCCTTTTAATCTTAACTGGAATGTTTACTCAAGAAAAGGGACTCCTGAGTTCTGTTCCCTGCTCCTAGGGCTACTTATGCATTTTGCAGTAAAAAGTCATTGGAAAAAGTGCACAGAAAGCAAAAGAAAGCCAAAGATTTCCTCACTCCCAAGATAATGCCTTTGTCAGTGATTTATAGTTATGTTTTCTCTTGCTTGTTCTTTTTCTGGCCCTATAACTCCTGCATTTCTGTCTGTACAGTGGCCCAACTACAATAGGAAGAATGAATGCCCTTAGTCGTAGTGATTAGGGCACTTTCCAGTGAATTAGGTGATGTGGGTGTGAAATCCACCAGGCCAAGGAGGATCTGGAAACCTGGCCCTCTGCCTGCTTGAGTTCTCTAGGCCTTATAACACAACCACCACTATGGGCAGATGTAGGATTTTGAGAAGGGGGGAGGGTGCAGCAGATGTGGTATATCATCATGTAACACAATGCAAATTTTTGTCCAATTAAAAAAATATAGAAGTTACATTTTACTAGGTGGCTAGGGATGTATTACCCAGTTTAAGATCCAAGCAAAAACAAATATAAATGAGTTTGGGACAGTGGCTACCTGCCAGCTCCAGGTTGGTGTAGGTACCTGGTGCCAGGGGAGTAGAACTCTTACCCCAGCTTGGCCATGTACACTGCTTCTCCCTGTACCCCAAAATGTGGGTCTACCAAACATTTCACCATGGCCTCAAAGTACCCCTCACTGCCCTTTATGCCTCTGCCACCTCAAATGCCCTCTGGCTCTACTCTGTCCCCTGTTAGCCCACATATTCTTTATGCTCAGCCTCACCTCATCATGCCCCAAGCTCCATAACACCTCACCATCTCCTCATGTCCCACTAAGTTCTACACTGCCCCCTCACTGCCTCATGAACCCACTGCATAGCTATCCTTATTACACTCCTTTCCTCCTAGCCACTTCCACATCCCCCCCACTGAGCCCTCCCGGGCCCCCTGAGCACCGAAACATCACCACAGTCCCTCATATCCCTCAAGCTCACCCTCGCTCTCAATCTTTTTTGTTCCCAATCCCCCACACACCTCATTTTACCCCCACATTCCCCATCACCCTCCTCAGCTACAAATCCCATCTGCCCCACACCCTCCCACCCCCATAATACCTCAATGCATTTTCACCCCACACTGCTCCCTCTAAAGGCCCTTGATGGCCATGACACCCCCCCCCCGCCCAATGCAGCCCTTCAGAGTCCCTAGGAGCCCTTTACCCTCCCAAATAGTCCCCCCTACCCCTCCATTGCCCCAACCACAGGACAAGTGAGGAAAGAGCTGTAATATTTTCCCTTCCTTCCCACAACATGCCCATAGTGGGTCTCCACCATCAACATACAGAGACAAACAATTGGGGCTGGGGGAGGGCTCACTTCTGTTACTGTCACTATCCCTACCCAGGGAAATCAACACCTCTGGATCCACTCATCCCCTGCTTTATATTACCCCACTTGCGCTGCCTCCCACAGCCTCCACCATCTGCAGCAATGAATAAGCCAGGGTCGCTATAGTAATTTACCTCTTTGCCTCACCTTTGCAACTCTCCCCTACCTCTGATTGCTGCCCTTCAGCACAGCTCAGCCTGCCTTCATCCTTGCCCCTCCCCTCCCTATTATGGGCTCTAATCTACTAGGGACAAAACCACCCATACAGGTCCCTAGCTAGCAGCACACCTTTACTGGACACACTGAAAGGGTGGGAGAGAACAGAGAAGCATTAGCAAGGGTAAATAACATAAAGAGTAATTGTAGAAGAAAGGCTAGCTTGATCAATGAAAGATTGAGGATCATTAACATCCATGGAGTGAAGAAAGTAGCAGGAATCAAGTAAATGATAATAAGCCCTAAAATCAATTGATTCCCTCCGCTCCACCTAAATAGAAATGTGGTTGTCCTTGAGGGGCAGTTTGTGTGAAACTTTGAATGCAGCAGGTATTAAGGGGGAGAGGTTGCAATTGCACTTTTGATGATTCTCCTCCTCGATGTTTTCTATTGGTTGACTTAGAAATGTTGAGTTCTGTGAATCACAATGCTAGGCACCTAACTTCATATTTGAAGAACAGGGCTCTTAGACACCTAATCTAGGTTGGTACCTTGGGCACCCAGAACTGAGTGACTACAAATTAAGCATAGGAACGCTCAGCATTAGCATTCCCAAGTTACATTTTGGATTGTCGTTAGAGTGTCTAAGACTTTTGAGAACAGGACTTGAGCTTTGTTGACTTTATGACTTTATAGTCAATCTGTATTGCCCACAGTCAGGGTTTCCAGTAGTACCCAAACTGGTTCTGGTCAACCCCATCTCTTTCTTTTGACCAAAAAAAGCAAAACGTTCTATAACTATGCTCTGGTACAGAATGATTCTTTGAGTCAGCAGAGTCATTTCCAGTATGTTTTTACAACCTACTGAAATCTAAAACATGTTGCCATCTCAACACTAAATTAACATAAATGCAACCCATTGTGGATGCAAGTTAGCTCAAGAAAAATTATAAGAAAGACTTTAATATCTGTAACTGGGTGTGGTGACTTATATGTACATAATAGAAATTTAATATTAGGATTTAAAATATGTCAATAATTGATATGAAGCTATATAACTCTAGGTAGCATAAAGGTGGTTAGCTGTGTTAATCTGATGTCAGTTAGATGGTAGGGAAAACAACAATCTAGTTTGTCGGATGCTATGAATGGATGTTCATGCTTCTCTGAACCAATTAGTTGCTAAGGTCCCACCCTGGCCTGCCTTTTGTCTGGGTAGCATAGGGATATGGATTATTGGAAATTACTCTTATATTTTTTTAATTTCTCCACCATATAGTAGGTTGTTGGGGAAAGATTTATTAACTGTTATATTTTTATACCATGTGGATAATACTAAAAAATTACCAACCTCTTCACTGACATTTAATATTTGTCAATTTAATATGCCGGTTTAAATAGACCTTCAAAGTTTTAGCTGGGAAGTTACATTTTTTAGGCACACTGCTGACACAGAGTACAATATATAGAAAACCAGACACGTATACAAAAATAATGTGGCAGAAATATATGTTAGTGGCTAACAGACTGTGTACAGTAAGCCAAGAATGAAATATAATAAAAAACCTGATGCTGACATCTAGGAAGAGTGAAGTATATTGAGGTCTTCTTACCAAGTGATGAAATTCTTTTCTGAGGAATCAATTGGAAATATAAAGAGAGAGAGAAAGCTTATTCATCAGTTAATTTTATTTTCTGAAAAAGCCACACTAAAATAATTGTATTTATTTGATTTTAGTGAATATGCAGTTTGAACGCAAACTGGTATAGGCTTTTCTGTGATCATATATTGTCTACCTGTTGTCTTTATCTTTTGAACATAAAATGCTGTAGTAAATAATTTCAAGCCAGGCATTTTTTATGATCATACACTATCTACCTGTTGTCTGTGCCTGGAGGCACAGCAGTGGTGAGGAAGGGGCAGAGCAGTAGAATTCTTTACAATTTACTTATAAATCAATATTTCATCTTCATTTTACTAATTTAGAAATATCCTGAAATCAGTGCGTTACTCAAATGTCAGGGAGAGAAGACAGAACAATGCTAATGTATTTCTTCAAGACTGTTTTTACAAAGTAATTGTTTTGAGTGTAAAACAGTAGATTGATAGCAGCTCTCTAGTAATATTTACAAGAATTTTATAATATTTGCCAATTGCAAAGGGCTGGATCATCCCCTGCCCTGGTACATTATATTATTTATCCATGAAAAATGTCAGCACAGATATTCATTAGGTCTTCCTAGTTGACAATTTTTAAATATATGCTAAATGAAATCCATATTATTATGTGTTCTTAGTATTTTATTTTTATTGGCTCAGCATCCATGTATTCATAGTGGGATAGATTAGACCCTGTCCCTTGTGATCAGAACAGATCTTTTTCATGTTTTCACTATAATATTTTTAACCATTAACATAATCTCATACTAGTGAGCAGTTACTCACACAAATAGTTCCAAAGTCCACACAAATACTCATATTACTCATGTTAATTATGAGTTCCTAAACACAAACGGAGATCTAGTCCTAATACTGTGCACAGAATTTGACCTTGCTGTTATGAACACCTTTTTCAACATGCCAGAAAAGTGATTCTGTTCTGGGCAGCATCCTCAGTCAAAATGATGGCACCTTCTAGACTACGTCACCACTCGTTGTGATGACCTGAGGGATGTTTACATTACCAGAGCTATGCGAGGTGTGGAAAGCTTTATGGATCACCAGCTTAGTCACACTAAACTGCATATCAGGATTCACACTCCTAGACAGAAGGTTGCTCCAAAACTGAACTGACATGTCGATGTTTCAAAACTTTGCATGGAAGAGGGGAGAACTCAGCTAGGAACTTCCACTCATGCTACACTATCCAACTGCCACCGCAAGAGCAAGTGAAACTGTGAATGAAAGGTGGGGTGCCTCTCAAACTGCAGTGCAATCAACAGCTAAAGAAGTCCTTGGTGTTCCAACTTGATGAAATGTGGACTGCTTTGATGCAAATGACAACAATATTCAAGCACTTGTTGTGGCCATGGAGCCATGCACCAAGTTAAACTGAACAACCCCTCCTTTCTTGTGGCTGCAGAAGCCTTCAAGTTGGCTGATGTGATTGCAGAGGTGCTCGCCATTATCTTTGAAAACTTGTGGCAATTGGGGGAGGTCCCAGATGGTTGGAAAGGGGCAAATATAGTGCCCATCTTTAAGAAAAGGAAGAAGGAGCATCCAGGGAACTACAGACCAGTCAACCTCACCTCAGTCCTCAGAAAAATCATGGAGCAGATCCTCAAAGAATCTATTTCTAAGCACTTGGAAGAGAAGAAGGTGATTTTGATACCATCTCCCACAGCATTCATGAAAGCAAGCTGAGGAAGTATGGGCAGATGAATGGACTGCAAGGTGGATAGAAAGCTGGCTGGATTGTCAGGCTCAATGGATAGTAATCAATGGCTCAGTGTCTAACTGGTAGCTGGTATTAAGTAGAATGCCTTAGGAGTTGGTTTTGTTTAATAGCTTCTTTAATGATCTGGAAGATGGGATGGATTGCACTCTCAGCAAGTTCATGGATGACATCAAGTTGGGGGTGTAGTAGATATGCTGGAGGATAGGGCTAGATTTCAGAGTGACCTAGACAAATTGGAGGATTCGGTCAAAAGAAATCTCATGAGGTTCAACAAGGACAAGTGCAAAGTCCTGCACTTAGGACGGAAGTATACCATGCACTGCTACAGGCTTGGGACCAACTGGCTAAGCAGCAGCTGTGCAAAAATGGACCTGGGCGTTACAGTGGACAATAAGCTGGATATGAGTTAACAGTGTGTCCTTGCTGCCAACAAAGCTAGCAGCACACGGGGCTGCATTAGTAGGAGCGTTGATATCAGATTGAGGTAGTAATTATTCCCCTTTATTTGGGACTGATGAGGCCACATCTGGAGTTCTGTATCCAGTTTTGGGCCCCCTACTATAGAAAGGATGTGGAGAAGTTGGAGAGAGTCCAGCGGGGAACAACAAAAATGGTTTGAGGGCTGAGGCACATGACTTCTGAGGAGAGGCTGAGAGAACTGGGCTTAGTTAGTCTGCAGAAGAGAAGACTGGGGTGGGATTTGATAGCAGCCTTAACTACCTGAAGGGTGGTTCCAAAGAGGATGGAGCTAGACTGTTCTCAGTGGCGACAGATGATAGAACAAGGAGCAAAGGTCTCAAGCTGCAGCAAAGGAAGGTTAGGTTGGATATTAGGAAAAATATTGTCACTGAGAGGGTGGTGATGCACTGTAACAGGTTGCCAGAGAGGTGGTGGAATCTCCATCCTTGGAGATTTTTAAGACCCAGTTACATAAAGCCCTGGCTGGAATAATCTAGGTGGAAATGGTCCTGCCTTGAGCAGGGGGTTGGACTAGATGAGTTTCTGAGGTCCCTTCCAACCCTAATTTTCTATGATTCTGTGTTTCTAAATCAAAATCTGAAATGCAGAAAAAGCTGCAGGAGATGGAGGACACTTCATGGACAAACAGCAACAGAACTACAAGATATTTCTGATACAAATGACACCTGAGATTTTTTTTCCAGAAGTTAAAGTCCATTTATGGACCACAAAGAGCCAATACCTGTCCATTCCTGTCCACTCATGGCACCACCCTCCTGATTGAGCACAGTATGATATTAGAACAATTGAAAGAACATTTTGTGACCCTCCTCAATCATGAGTCCAGTGTAAATGATCAAATAGTAGCCTCACTCAGGTACAGACCAGTTCGATATGAGCTCCAAGATCCCCCAACTCTGGAGGAGACTAAGAACACACTTATGGAAATGGCGAATGGAAAGGCAAATGGATCTGATGAAATCCTAGCTGAAGTGCTTAAATAGGTTGGTCCTACACTTCACAAAGCTTTGCTAGACCTATTTACTTTCTGCTGTAAATTGAGACTTTACCCCAGGATTTTAAAGAAGCCAACATTATAACAATCTATAAATCCAAAGGAGACAGACATGACTACAGCAACCATCATGGCATTTTGCTTTTCTCCATCACTGGTAAGACTGGTAAGCTGTTGCTGAAAAGGCTCCAGATTATTGCAGATAATGTACTCCCTGCATCCTAGTGTGGTTTTCATTCATCACACAGCACTACCAACATGATATTTACCCTATGCCAGTTACAGGAGAAAGCTGCCAAACAACAAATGTCCCTGCATTTGTTGACTTTAGTAGGTATTCAACTCTGTTGGATGCTCTGCTCTCTGGTGCCTTCTTGCAAAGTTCAGCTGCCCAGACAAATTAATGAACTTCATACATTGTTTCCATGACAATATGAAGGCTCATATATCAACAGGTGCCAACTCATCCAATGCCTTTCATGCAGCCCCTGAGGTTAGACAGGGCTGTGTGCTTGCCCCTACATTATTCACTCTGTTCTTGGCTGGAGTGCTAGAAATCACCGCAAACACTACCATTTCTGGTGTCACCCTAACAATGCAATTTGATGGCAGGCTTTTAAACCTCCATGGATTCAAGGTCAAAAGCAAATCCCAACAAAGTGAAGCAAAGGATCTACTGTCTACTGATGACTCAGCAATTGTTGCCCTTTCTGAGAATTACTGCAACATTTACTGACTTCCTTTGTCCATGCTGCATCCCTTTTTGACCTCTGTATTAATGTAAAGAAAACCAAAGTCCTGTACCAGCCACCTCCTGGCAGAAACCTATTACCTCTATCACTACCAGAAATAAAATTGAATGGCAGCCAATTAAACAATGTCAGGTCCTTTTGCTACCTAGATAGCACAATTATCGAAAACACCACCGTTGACAAAGAACTTTCCGCATGCTTCAAGTGAGCTGCCTCAGCTTTCAGTCAGCTACAAAAAAGACTATGGACAAGATGGGATGATAAAGTGTCTACAAAATGCCAAGTGTACAGACCTGTTGTGTGATCCCTTGTCTTCTATACTTGTTAGAGACCTGCCTTCTTTATCATAACCATATCAAAAAACATAACTGCCTGCAACAACACCACCTATGCAGCATTATGGGATTTAAATGGTTGGACAAAGTCACCACCAGCAAAGTACTATGACTGGCAGCCATCCCAAGCACAGAAACCATGCTAGCATGGAGGCAAGTGACCTGGGCACCATACGCACGGACAACAATTGACTGCCTAAGAGAGTTCTACATAGTGAATTTGAAAAAGGCAGTAGGAAGTTTGGCTATCCGAAACTCCGCTACAAGGACTGCATTAAGTGGCACATCCAGTATGCCAGGCTGGACATAATGTACTGGGAGGATATGACCCATGATAGCTGAGTTTGGCACTCTGCTACGAAGAAAGCAGAAAGAGCAACAGAACATCATCACACCAGCTTGGCCAACAGTAGAAGGCAATGTAGACACCACCTTGCCCTGGTACTTCTCCTGAACCCTACACATGGAAACTGATTTCCAGTATTATCAGTAGTCATCCTCAAATATGAGTGACAGTCATTCACCTTCATTCACCTATCGCTTGTCATCAGAACAGATCTTTATCATGTTTTCACTATAATATTTTTAGCCATTAAAATAAGCTCATACTGGTGACCAGTTACACAAATAGTTTTGAAGTCAACACAAATACTCATGTGACTCATGCTAATTATGTAAAGTGTCCATGAGATATATGGATCCATGGTAGTAACTCAACATCGTAAGAAGTTAAGGAGGGAGTTATTTCTTTGTTAGTGTCAATGGTACTTCAGAATGGTACAAGACACCAACATTCTGATATAGGTGGTCAGAACTAAGACTGGTATGTAAATATGCTAATCATATTGCAGTTTTGCCTACACAAGGTGGTTGAAGATTTTTTCATGAGGGAAGGCAATTATGAAAGTCACTTATTTTGATGAAGTCCATGAGAGAGGTCCTATTCAGCCTTTAAAACGTTTAAATTGACCCCAGCATCCTTTCCTACCCATGGCAGGGGGCTGGACTAGATGATGTGCTCAGGTCCCTTCTGACCCTAAAAACTATGAAACTATAAATAGCATTCAGCCATCTAAGCATGATCCTATTCCACCCCACTTGAGGCTATAGAAAACTGTTAGTACATCTACTTCTTTAATGTGCCTTCACTTTAACCTAAAGGAAAAGGAGAACCCAAACATCTTTTGCCCAATGGCCCAGGAAGTGGGAGACTGGGATTTTAGTCTGTCTTCAGATTCATCGCTCACATTTTGAGAGAGGGCCATAACCAATACATCGCGGGCTGGAAAGGACTGAGGACATCTGTCATCCCTTTTGTTGAAGTTGTATCAGTCGGTGGAATGGAATGCAGAAATCAAGGGGAAATTTGTGCAAGAGTGTGCCCAATTCTAGCCTGGTGAAGACAGTACTCTTCTATTCTGCCCAGGAGCCCTGGATTCTGCTCCCAGGAAGAAACAGAGAAAAGAGCCGGGTCCTCCTTTGTTCAGGTAGGTATCTTCCTCCTGGGCCAGAATATGATGTAAGATAATGGAGGCACATAATAATGCAAAACTATCACACACACATATACACACACACTTTCTCTCTCTCTCTCTCTCACACACACACACACACACACACACACACACACACACACACACACACTGTGCCCATAGCATTTTCTGTTGGCTACCTGAAGATGACTGTCTGCATGCTATAGGTACACATACAGCTGCCTATTGCTGCAACAGATTAGGACTGGACTAGGATGCCCATTAAGAGCATGGAAGATTTATGCGCCTCCCTGGATGGAATAGCATTGCTCTCCTGAGCCATATCTACAGAGCTGGTGATACAAAATCATGTCCTTAAGTAAGAGAATTAATTCCACTGTAACAACAGTATATCATGCAGAGAGGGAACAAAACATCCACAATTGCTACAGATATACAAACAATCAAAATTCTTCTCCTCCCTTTCCCCCCACCAAGCCTGTGCCTCCCCTTCAACCTTATACTTGCATTATAGATTAATGCTGTTCCTTCAGGAAGTTTTGTCCTTTAAAAAGGAAATGAGCTAATGTAATGTGATTCTAGGCTGTTAGCATTGGAAACAAGTCCCTGTTAACCAAAGAGCAGGTATAGGGTCTTGAGTAGGAGGGTTTTTCTATATCTTACCATCCATATGCTTGACAAGGTCATTGAAAAAGGGAAAATATAGTGCTCATCTTTAAGAAAGGGAAGAAGGATGATCCAGGGAACTACAGACCACTCAGCCTTACCTCAGACCCTGGAAAAATCATGGATCAAGTGCTCAAGGAATTCATCTTTAAACACTTGGAAGAGACCAAAGTGATGAAGAACAGTCGGTATGAATTAACCAAGGGCAAGTCATGCCTGACCAACCTGATTGCCTTCTATGATGAAGTGATTGGCTCTGTGGCTGCAAGGAGAGCAGTGGACATGATATTACCTTGACATTAGCAAGCTTTTGTTACTGTCTCCCACAACATTCTCACAAGCAAGCTAAGGAACTATGAGTTGGATGATTGGACTGTAAGGTGGATAGAAAACTAGCTAGATTGTCGGGCTCAAAAAGGTAATAATCAATGGCAGCTGGTTGGCAGCTGGTATCAAGTGGAGTGCCCCAAGGGTCAGTCCTGGGTTCAGTTTTATTCAATATCTTCATCAATGACCTGGAAGATGGGATGAAATGCACCCTCAGTAAGTTTGCAGATGACACCATGTTGGTGGGAGCAGTAGGGCTAGGATTCAGAGAGACCTACACAAATCGGAGGACTGGACCAAAAGAAATCTCATTAGGTTCAGTAAGGACAAGTACAGGATCCTGCACTTGAAACAGATCAATCCCATGCACTGGTACAGGCTGGGGGCTGACTGGCTAAGGTGCAGCTGTGCAGAAAACAACCTGGGGTGAATTTGGCTGCATTAGTAGGAGTGTTGCCAGCAGATTGAGGGAAGTGATTATTCCCTCAGTTTGGCACTGGTGTGACCACATCTGGAGTACTGTATCCATTTTTGGGCCACCCACTACAGAAAGGATGTGGACAAATTGAAGAGAGTCCATAGGAGGGCAACAAAAATGGTTAGGGGACTGAGACACATGACTTATGAGGAGAGGCTGAGGGAGCTGGGCTTATTTAGTCTAGAGAAGAGAAGACAGAGAGGGGATTTACTAGCAGCCTTCAACTACCTGAGGAGTGGTTCCAAAGAGGATGGAACTAGACTGTTTTCAGTGGTGGCAGATGCCAGAACAAGGAGCAATGGTCTCAAGTTTCAGCAAGACAAGTTTTGGTTAGATATTAGGAAAAGCTCTCTCAGAAGGAAGGGTAGTAAAGCACTGGAACAGGTTACCCACAGGGGTTGTGGAGTCTCCATCCTTGGAGGTTTTTAAGACCCCGCTAGGCAAAGCCTTGTGGTGATCTAGTTGGGGATGGTCCTGAGCAGAGGGTTGGAGTAGATGACCTCCTGAGGTCCCTCCCAACCCTAATTTTCTATGATTCTATGTAAGTTACCTGATGTCATTCAGATGTTTTGAGTCATGGTAGCAACTACCCTCAACTTTGCTTAAATCTATACATGTAAGGGCTGATGGGCCAATAACATCTTAAAGCTTTGAAAACTGGACACAGCTTTGATTTGCAAATAATCTCTCTCTCTCACTCTCTTTCTAACTTTGTAGTGCAAGCAATAATCTAAAATTATGTCTTTGGGTCATATTTCTGGAGATATTTTTTAAAAGAGAAAATCAAATATTTCTTTTTAGTGATCACTTTGTATCTTCACTGATGATAGAGAGGCAAATATCCCTGCTTAATTACTAGTATTTTAAATAAACCATTTGTTTTCTCTCTTTCTAAGACTAAGTTGATTTGATCCAGGAAACACAGTTATACCCAAGGGATCGCTCTGTTTTGATTTATGGGGCCTTTTATGCAGCAGACGATTCTTCCAATCAGGGGACACTATTGTGATTTTTATGATTTACAGTATAATGAAGCAAAGCAGCAGAGTACATATGCAGCACAAAGACTAGTGATAGGCTGCAGGCCTCAAGTATTGCTTTTTTCCTCAATAAGTACTAAAAAACCTATTTTTTCCTGAATAACTATGTCTCTACAGTATTATTCAGTAGTCTCTGGCTTAGGGAAGGGGCAAGAGGAAAGTCTGTCACTTGCTGACCCTCAGTGATAAATATTTCAGTCTCTTGTTTATTATGCATTTATGTTATATTTACATTTGTTTATACATGTGAGGAACCTAACCCTCTCACACAAGGTTTAGAGATGGGCTGCACATGTTTGTACTGAAAAAATTACTGCCTGGGGAAACATTAACTCTTTGCAGATTGTGGAAACATTATACACACATTGCACAGTTACTTCAGTAATTTCCCAAGTAAAGAGAAAAAACATGACATCTCAAATGCCTCTGGATTGTAAATGTTGCCAAATCCAAATTTACAATGGTGATCGCTGCAGTACATTCTCCCATGCATTCTTTGAATTGGAGTCTAGGGAATATAGCTGGTCTTCTAAGGGTTAAAGTGCTTTAACCTATTACAACCAAGGTCACAGTGAAAAGAAAGGTAGAGGTAATGACTATAATCATTAATATAACAAAGGCCAGTCCACAAGACATGGTAAAATTAAGCCCAAGCATATAATACAAAGTAACAAAACAAGAATGTTCAGGCAAGAAGGTAGCTGTAGCACTGCAGCATTTATATGCTGTTATGGTACAGTATTGCAGAGAGCTGAAACCAGGATATAATGATATGCAAAATGTATTCTCCTTTAAATGTTTACATGTCCACTCCTTTATATATTGGACCAACTGTATAATTGGGAGAGATGTTAGATTAGTGGTCTCCGACCTTTTTAAGTAAGAGATCACCTTTGGCATTTAAAAGCAACCTAAGAACTACCGTGCACCGCTGCCACCCCTGCCCAGCAGGTAAGTCTGTGGGGAAGGAAGTGGGGAGGGCAGGGAGCAGATCGAGGCAGAGGGAGAAAAAATTATTTGGAGGCGTACCTCCCCAGCAGCTAAATCGTACCTGGCCATGGCCCCACTCAACTTACCCCTGCTTCTGCCTCTGCGGCACTGTCCCTTACCACAGGGGCCTTGATTTAGCCTCCACCCCTTCCCTCCCCCACGGACTGACCTGCTGGGCTGGGGCATACACATGCATGCACAAGGGCACGCAGCCCCCTACCCCAGCCTCAAATCGACTCCAAGAGGCTCCCAGATCTACTGCAAGAGGCTCTGAGATCTACCAGCGGATCAAGATCAAGATCCAAGATGTTAGACAAACATCTCTTCCAGGCACAACGTGCCTTTTTTTAGATCCCTTTATGAAGAAGGGCATCTTGTGCCTAAAAACTTAAACTTGTTCAACAGCATTCTGGCCTTACTACTTCTTTGCATTGCATACCAAAGGATTAATTATTTTTACATAAGACACCATAATATTAGTTATTAGGTGCATAACTCCATAGGTCTGCGTGGTGTTTGACAGAACAAAGGCAGATTTCCTGGTCCACTCTTAATTGGAGGCTCTGATGCACAGAGGCTCCTTGCACAGAGGCTCTTTGGACTCACTGGGATCTGCACACATGGATGACTACCAGAACAGGACCATGTATCTGGGTAGGACTTAATACTGTAAACAATCAGTGTAGATCTTCTAGCTGTGTGGTTCTCATTGAAAAACTGGTGTGACAGTTAAGTTAGAAAGGCACTATGGAACCCAGGAAGGGGGATCATAAAATCATAGAAGAGTAGGGGGGGGAAGGGTCCTCAGGACATCATCTAGTCCAAGTACCTGCTCAGGATCACACCTAATTGAACCATTTCAATCAAGTCTCTCTCTAACCTGCTCTTAAAAATACCCACTGATGGAGATTCCACAACCTTTCTGGGCAGCCTGTTCCAAAACTTAATCATCTAGATAGCCAAAATTTCTTTTTAATAGCCAGCCTACATTTCCCTTGCTGCAATTTAAATCCATTGCTCTTTGTTCTGTCCCCACAGAGAGTTATGTCCATCTTCCATATAAATATACTTCAGCTATTTCAAGAGTGCTTTCAAATACCACCTCAATCCTTCCAGACTTAAATAACCTTAGTTCTTTAAACCTTTCCTTATACATCATGTTTCCCAGGCTTCTAATCATTTCTGCCTTTCTCCACTGGACACTTTCAAATTTGTGCACATCTTTCTTAAAGTCAGGGGCCCAAAAATAGATACAATATTACAGGTGAGGCCTCACCAGTGCCAGATAGTGAGAGAATCACTTCCCTTGATTTCCAAGTGGCACTTCTATTTATACAGCCCAATAGGCTATTGGACATTTTGCAGCAACAGCACGCTCTTGGCTCATATTCCCTTACATCCTTTCCTGCAGGAGTGCAGCTTAACCAGTCTTTCTCTAGTTTGTATTTGTGCCTGTGATTCTGTCTTCTCAACCGTATGGCTTTGTATTTGTGATGAGGAAACAAAGGAAATGGGAAAATGATGCTCTGCTATGAAAACAGAAATGGTGGTAACTTTTTAATTGTTTTGATTTGGTTAGAACCATGTCAAAGAGAATTCTGGTCAGGTTAGGGTGACAGCTGCATCTCTAACTTTGAACTATGTTACTTTTTGTGATTGAGGTAAAAGACTTACAAGTGAATTTTGCCTTAGAAATAACTTTGAGCAGAGATAGGTCCAGATTGTTCAGGTCCAGGTCAGAATTTCCTGCACTCTTGAAGGTGCTTCAGCTTGCTAATTCCAGAAAGCTCCATGGGGAAGGCACAATGAGGATCAAAAGTTCAGAATTTTTAGACCACTGTGGTATTTTCACAGCATGGGAATACACGTACCATAAGTATTGTTCCCAGATGTTGTGTCCTCTGCACGTTCCACCAGCTTCCTTTGAAAATCCTCCCTTTGTTAAGCTCAGACCTTTGTTCAATCAGGTAAGTCTCTATTTAAAAAGATAGAGCCGTACTGTTTAGGGAGGCCAACAATAAGGACGTTGAGAGCTTGATCTCTAGACTGAATAATTACTTTGCTTTTGTTCATGGCTTTTGCATGTGCTGTTTTGTGGCCACCCAGAAGTTGTAGGAGACCACAGTAGTGTAAGATTCAGCTACAAATTAAGCTGCAATGTGGTAATAACGTCCAGAACCTACAAACATTCTTGGAAACGCTTAACTTCAGGCATGTGAACAAATTTAAACTGAGCAGATTACCCAGGTAGTTTGTCTCTTCTGAATTTAGACAATGTTTTTGTTCCTGTTAGGTTCACATTCATTGCTGGTTTTCAGCCCTGCAAAAATGCATGTAATTCTTTCTTGAACTTGTCCAGGTTCTTCTTTTTTTCAGTTCCAAACTATTATGAAATACTGTTCTTAGTAATCAAAAAGTGAAAGTGATTTTTCTTTATTGTATTGATAGCTCTAGGTGGATTTGTGATTTTCTAGGCTGATACTGGTAGTGTGGAAAGGGATGGTGTCCTGTGTATTTTTGGTTTTGATGACAGCGGAAGGAACAGAACATGTACAGCACAATGATTACATATTGCTGCTCAACATGTTATCCTTTGTCTTATATGGGATTCCCTTAGCATAGGCATTTTATGGTGAGAGGGAATGAAGTTTAAAGCTGGAAAGGTTTCTCTGATCATTCTGTTTCCAGCACAAAGTACTAATTCAAAAACCTTTTAAAGAAAATAAAATGTAAGAACCTAAGTCAAGGTCTTCAAGCCTCCTTTATTGCAGCCTACCTTAACTCCAATACTTGCAGGGTATGGCACTATGTTATTTCCTCCAAGTTTTATCTATTTTCATTAGTTCAATTTGCAAACATGATTGGTGTGTCTAGTCATACAGGAGAGGAAAATAACCTAGAACAGGGATGTCCAGCTGCAGAGTGGGTGGGAGACTGCATGCCAGAAAGGCCACACCTGTACAGGCTGTGGGATGCATGTCACATTGTACCCCTACCACTCCACTGGGCTCCCACCCTCCACTGTGCCAAGTCTTGAACTTCCTGGTACTGCAAGCTGTGTGCCTGCCTATCCCCAGGACCTGGGGCAGGAAGTGTGGGGGAGCCCAGAAACCACAGTGGCAGCAAGAGCCAGAGTGGTGGCACCTGGGAAGTGGCACCTGGGTAGGAGCCAGGCTGCTGCCAGGCTACATGCCCAGCCTTGGATCACTACAAGCATGTTTCTCTATTTTAGCATCTCATGAGTTTGGAAGAAAATAGAGTCATATTCATTGTGAAATTTAAAGATGGTACTTCTAATAAAACATGTGGGTAGGGAAGCAATTATGTGGCATTGCCTGTGTGAACTAGATTAATAGAATGTTTCCTCAACTTCAGAACTGCAAAGCTATTAAATTTGTGATGTACATTATCCATAAAATAATAATTTTCACATGAGTGTCTACCCTTTCTAATCTTATTTGCATATGAAGAGCAATTCTATAGAGTCTTTAATAAGCTATCACTTGTGTCATGATTATCCATATTCATACTGTACATTACTTTTGAATAATATAACTCTTTTACTCAGGTATACAGCTAGCAGTAGCATTTTTTAGCCAGGTTTCTTTTCAAAGACTCTTCTGACATGCAAGGCATAAAAGATAAATACAGTTATGCTGGATAGAGTATGATCTGTGTTCTGAATGCTTTTTTATATTGAGAAGTAGCTACCCTGGGATCCTGAACTAAATTGTTTCCTTGCAATAGGTGTTCACCAATCCTTTGCCCTCCTTCCAGCTCTTAAAAAAATTATGACAGGCAGCCCACTTTGACAAAGGGGACTGGACATTCTTTTTATAGTAGTATCATTTAAAACACCTGTTTGGTAAAGGGTGATGATGACACAGAAGAAACCCTAGACAAAGTGATTTAACCCCCACCCACAACAACCTGATTTGTATAGTGTACCAGAACAGATATCCTCTTTGAATAAGATTGTTAAACATGAGTTTTGTTTACATATAATGTCATGCAGTTATCAGCATAATCAAAAACTTATTTAATCCTTTTCTAATTCTAGAGTGATTAGCAAGGGCTGAGAAATCACCTTATCTCACTAAAACACAGGTACAAACACAGAGTAAATATTTTGGTAAACAATTATTCTGCCCTTGCATATTCAGCAGTGTGCTAAATTATGCATAATCTTGCATAAGTAATAAGTGAAGGTAGCTTAAATTCAGGGGTTTTTTACCTGACCTATTTCTTTCAGTGCTGTTAGCTTCTTAAATCATGTATGAGCTTTCTGTAAGGCTTCAATGAGTAGTTCTAGTGGAGAGACTTCAGTAATAAATTTCAGGAGAAGACAAGTTTTTTGACAGGCATAATGCAACACATACAGAGTTTGGAACTCACACTCTGGGAATTTAGAGCAATCCTTGCAAAGCAGCTTTTCCCTGTTACATTAATAGAGAAAATGAAGTATGAAAGTCCTCAGGAATTACTGCTAGGTGTAATTTAAATAATTTACCAGAAGACAGTTCAGCACATGCACAGAAGAGGGGCATACAGAGTTTGCCATAAGCAGTTTATAAATAAACTATATTCTGCTGAAGTAAGTCAGGCATAAATTATAACTATTCCTTTTGTGGCTATATTCTGTTCCTCATTGTAATAGTGATTTAAAAAAAATCTGGGTTATGACCTTCTGCTGGAAATCATAGGCATTGCCTGCCTTGTACCTTGCTTATGAGCATGCTTATATTTAATAGTTCAGCTGCTATAAGATCAAAGTAAAATTACTATTGCTGGGGAAAAAAAAGAAAAAAATGCATTACATTTCTATAAACAGAATCTAGGTAGAATTTTTTAGTTCAGTGCAAAAAGTGTATTCAGCATCGAAGACTGTTGACTAGTGTCTGACCATTTTATGAAACCTTTCTGCCGCTTTTTAAATGTATTATTCTATTTCTAGCCTCGAGTATTGAGAGTTAAAATGACAGAATAACTTGAAAGTACCAATAGGAAATATGAAATTCAGATGCTAGAAAGTATGCAGAGGGTAAAGATTTGTTAAACACACTTGTAGGAATTGGACAGCCTCTACTGCGTAGAGCATTAGGGTTATTAAAAACCGGCCAGTCTCTATTGACAGGAAACATTTTCATAAATGCACTGTCAGTACTTAGAAATAGGATTTAAAGGTAAAAGGTCAGCTGATCCACAGCACCTCATTTGCTCTTAAAGATCAAATTGGAAAACATATTAAAAGTATTTTATTTTGTCAGATTTAAGCCCTGCAGAAGAGAGGGGGGAAGAAAACTCACTGAAAGTGATTTACTATTTATTCTCTCCCTCTTTACATTATGTCCTGTAACATAATCTATGATCCACATGGGTACACATGAGTATTATCATTCCATCCCCAGCCTTTTATTCCCCAAACTGTATACTTTACTTGTTGTCTTTCAGGACCATGAACACTTGTTACATTGGACTGATACCTTTTAAAGATCCATCTAACCAGGGCGTGTTGATACTTGGAGGTCGCAAAGTAGATCATAACTAGACACCAGTCATAGTTGAGTTAAGACCAGGATTGGCTTCTTCCCCTTTGAGGCTCCAGCTCAGCAAGTTGCTTAACTTAAAGCATGGTCTTAAATCTGTTCCTATTAAAAAAGGCACAGAAGTATTTTTCTGAATTTAGGGCTTCGTTAGTAAAAAATATAGGCTTGTTCTCTCATTTATGTTATATATAAACATAGGCAACCCATTCCTCCTAGAAAAAAAAACAACCACAGAATTAACACAGAACAAAAATAAAGTACTCTGGATAAAAGATAGGAAAATCTTTCTTGATAATCTAAGTTCCAACAAAATAACACAGGTTTTCATAATTTGACATTTGTATAATAATAATCATTTGTATAATAATAATCCGAGCGTTTTAGTACCAAGCATTTTCATATAACCACCACAACCTTCTTATCGAAGATGTTACTGGTAATTCAAGAATTAGCATCATTGTATCATAGGAAAGTAGGAGTGAAAGGGGCCTCATGAAGTTATCTAGTGCAGGTCCTGCTGAAATCAGGATTTTCCATGACTAAACCATCCCAGCCAACTGTCTGTCTAATCTGATTTTAAAAATGTCCAGGGATGGCGATTCCACAGACTAATTAGCATGTCTTTGTCTTTGTTAATATAATCGTCTTACTAAAAATGGCCCTGCTCTGGCTTTCCCGCTATTTTACCTCTTTGTAGTGAGGAAATAAAATACATCCCCAAAAGGATTGTTTGTTACTTCCTGTTTGCCCCTGTATTGGGTGCTGTTATTTTACTTCTCCCATTGCCTGCAGCAATGGACATATGTTTGTCAGATAGAACTCATGGAAGCCCCAGTCCTGCCATTCAGCGTGCCTACATACACCCACCTAAAGCTCCACTGAACCCCACTACAGCTGCACTGAAGTAAACAGGGCTCTACGAGAGCTTGCTAAGATGCAGAATGAATGCCTTCAAGTGAGAAAGAAAATCTTTGGAAGCCTTGAAGTGCTGTTGCTGGAATCTCTTTCATTTTATAGATTAGAATATTTCCTAAAAAGGGTGAACAGCATTTTCCCATGGGTATAACTTCTGTGTTTAGCAGATTTTTATGTGTATCACTTTATGAGTCTTTAATATAGGAGGTAGATTACTTGAAAACTAGTCCGGAAGAATGACAACCACACTTACAGCACCGCGTCTTTGAAGGATACCCCTGATTCCTGCTTGATGTTCATTGCCAGTCAGTGGGTAAATAGTCACACGCTTGATGTTAGCAACTAAAGCAATAGAGTTTCCTCTGGAAAATCATGCCTACAAGGTGCTTATCCCTCTTTGATCCCATTTTCCCAGGTAATTAGAGCTGTGAGACTCTTGTCATTTGGGACTGCAAATCATTGGTACAGTTTCCTACCCAGGGGAAAGGTGTTTCCCATGTCCATGATTAATATTAAAAAACTCTGTACTTGTGGTATGTTTTCCTGGATTCCCCCTTGCATTTGCTGTAAACAAAAGGAAAGAACAGGAAAAAAGGTATTGTTATTACTCTGTTTTAAGCAGTGATGTTTTCTAGCATATACTGGCTTTTTTTCCCATTATTAAATTGAACCTTTAGTAGATTAACTAATGTTAACAAGAAATTTCCCCTTAATATGCAATAAATATAGGTTGTTAGAATGATAAAAACAGTTTAGTTCAAACAATTTAATTAACATCTTTACAATGATCGCAGAAAATAATGTGCAGAATAATATCAAATCACTGTCATGATCCTGACCCTGTGTTGCAAATTAAAAACACAGTAAAGTGTCATAAATCTCAGTAGCTCAATTTGGGTTCACTTAATAGAACTATGACAAAAGCAAATGTTTTGTCATTTTCAGGCTGTTGCCATGAAAATTTGTAGTGCATAATTAATGATAATCCACTCTTTAATGTGTGTATATAAAAGTACATGAAGTTGCCACTGGTGCCACACAAACAATATCATTTTCTGTGTTAAAATGGTAGACTATTTCAGCTACAACAACAAGTCAGAGGCAGGATAATGGAAGGTGTCAGAAGCACAATAAATAAGATTAGAGTGGACAAGGAGAAGTGAACAGTATTAACTGCATTGAAATTTTCAATTAGAAAAGCAAAGTAAACCCTTTATGAATCATCCCCTTCCACCTTCTTTTAAGCCTTATTGAATAAATGCAATCTAATTGCTTGAATACTAGTTAGTATAAACCAAAGCTCTTTCATAGGAATAAATTACAGCTGTAGGCTTTTGTTCTAGCTAGTTAAACACTTTTTACATATATAGCTGGATTTTGGAACCCTCTCAGACCTTGGGATATCTCCATTTTTAAAGGATTGCTGGGTATCAGAGTATCCAGCTTTCTAATCAGACATGAAAGATCAAAATATCAGTTAAGTAATGGCAAAAATAAATTGCATGCTGGATGTTATGAATCACATTGCTTTCCTAGTTTTCTTTCATGGAGGGTATTCCTGAGTGATACATACTGCTGAAAATGAGGATTGCAGAGGATCCAAACAGAGTTGAATGATTAGGTGAAGACAATTTTTATAAGCTGACTTCCGAGGTACTTGTATCATAAATTGATACTAAATTTCCTCTGTAAAAAAGCAAGTTCATTAATATATTTCTAATTTTGTCATTCTTTTTTTTTTTCTGAAAACTTGACAATTGTCTTTTTTATCCAAGGGCAATTTTCTCTCCTCTGGTAAGGGGACACCCTCTGTATGTTTGTTTATAATGCCATCTCCTCTTCATTGTGCTTCTTTTCTTTTTTTTTTAAAGAAAATAAAAAACTTTTGCAGCTGGAGATTGTGTGCATCTAATTGCATTTTCTTGATCACTTTGCCAAATACAGGGCATTCCTTCTTTTGTTAAGGCAATAATATTTAAATATCACGTGAGAGCTAGGGTTCTGGGCTTTCTTCTTTTTATTTGAGCTACCATTTAAATCTAACCCTCATCTAATTCCCTTCTCTTGTAATAGCCAGGCAATCGGAACACTTGCAATACTTGTGCATCATTGCAGAACAGGTCATCAGGGTGTTAGTATACCACAGTAACAGATGTATTTTTGTCCTGATACCTCATTTTAGTAATAGCTTTGGAGGTGGAAATTTTAAGACTACTTCATAACCTAGATTTCATATAAAATACTGTTCCTTATTTTCACCCCTTCCTAAAGTAAGTTTGAGTTTAAAATGATTTGCAATATTTGGGTTCTGAGACTAATTATTAATGGGTGCATCTAAATGAGATGCTACTGTGAAGTTGTTATTGAACATTTATTTAGTACTTGTATTAGCAAGTGCTAAATAATGCGCAGTAACTGGAGTTACTGCACAGTAGTGCTGGCAAACATCTTTTAAGTGATGCTACTGCACAGCAGCCTAGTAATACTGCACAGTAGCTTATTAGCACTGTCCACACCGTGATGCACTACTACGCAGTATTGTTAGGCTGCTGTGCAGTTAGGATCTCGTGTAGACATGCCCAAGTAGTGCATGAATGAGGCATGAGCCATGACACTGCAAAATCCCATGTTCTATATTGAAGTTACTTAAAACATAAAATCATAAGAAGTGCCATATTGGGTTAGATAGTGGTCCATTTAGACCAGTCTCCTGTCTCCAACAGTGGCAGTAGTAGATATTTTAGAGGGAAAGTATATGAACAGGGCATGGTTAAAGTAATTCATCCCCTGTCATATTATCTCGTTATGAAATACACCATCACTGGTGTCAGAGGACTGTTCTATTCAATAGCTATCAATGGACCTGTGTTCGTGTCTCCTATCCCCAGCCCCCTTGCTTTCCAAATTATCTTGACAGCTATGCAGGTCACACTGGGCTCCTATAGACGTGCAGGGAGCCTGCTCTGATATGCTGGAGCAGACTTGATTAATCAAGCCTGCTGGAGCATGGAAATTAACACACTCCTTCCGTGTCATGTGTATCAGAATCCCTGCACTGAAAAAATGGCAGTGGGCACTTTGAATTAAACTGTGTTTGATGAGTTTTAGTTCAAAGTGCCCCACCATCATTTTTCCGTGTGGGGACACTGATACACGTGATGTGCAGGCACTTTTAATTAGCGTGGCTTGCTAATTAAAATACCTGGCGCTATGTCCCAAATGTGCAAAAATGACTACTTTTTCCAGGCCCTAATGCTTGCTTAGTGGCTCATTGTCAAACTTGCCTTGGGACTTTTCCAGCAAAACCAATCTTGTGTGCAGTGACAAGCAATTACTTTCAGAAGCATCTGAATCCTAATGCTAAAATTTTCTCTGGTGCAAACCCTAAGGTATTTTCACCAAGACACCCCCTTTCAGGTGTTCAATCACAATCAGAAAGCTTCTGCCTTTAAATTTAAATCCTAACCATCTGCAGACCAGGCCTCAGTGCATGACAAAATCCCTGCAGGTTCAACGTTCCTTACAATGTTACCTGGAGTCACAAACAAGGTTAGTTCAAACACCAGGTTTGCCCTGACCCCCCATGGTAGGGTAAACATTAGGGGTGTGTGAAGCTTTGGTCACCGATTTGATTCGGAGGAGATTCGGCCCAATTCAGCGGCTGAATCTCCAAATCCATATCAAATCAGGAAACCCATTAATATCTCCAAATCAAATCGGAAGTGTTCGAATCGATTCAGAGAGATTCAACAATTCGGCCATAGACACAGCTTTATGTTTTTTTCTATGTACCTTGAGGTACCAGGCATGGCTTGTGAAAGCTGAGATGGTGGGGTGGATGGAGTGTCCTATGGGAGCATGGGAGGGGGTCCCCCGTCCGCTTGGCAGCAGACCTGGAAGTGGATCAGAAATACTTCCAGTCCACTTTCTGGTCCACTACAGAGCACATTCCCCCCCCCACACACACACCTCCTGGCTTGCCAACTGGTGCCTCCTGGGTCTGGGGGGGCACCCAAGGTCCTCCAACAGTCGATCACTGAGTTGGGGCAGTGATGGGGGGTCCCCCCTGCGCTCGATGGCAGATCCAGGAGGACCCCCACCTGCACTCCTGTGGGATGCTCCATCCGCCCCACCATCTCAGTGTTCATGAGCCCTGCCTGGTACCTTGAGGTGCATAGGTAAAACATATAAAGTTGTGTCTATGGCCAAATCGCTGATTCTCTGAATCAGAATGTCCCCACCTCCTCTTGATGGTTTGCTTTCGCGCCGCCTTTGCCCGAGCTGCTGACCTTGCTCACCAGGGACCTTTGTGCAGACCCCAGAGGGTACCTCAGTTACCTTCAGGGTGACCCCCAAACTCACCTGCCATGACTTTGAAAGTTCCTTCAGTGGAGGAGATCTCCTTTGAGGATGCCTCCAGAGCTGTCACACGTCACAGCGGATGTTCACAGGGCTCCAACCTTCCCTATACCCCGACAATGCACCAACCTTTGAGATGGGCCTCCAAATGTTTCCGCGGCTATCCCCTGCTGATATCTTCCCCGGTCCCCGTGACTCCTGCCAACAAGCTGGACCTGGAGGGTCTGATGACTCTCGGCCTTTAGGCTTGTCTTCTTTGATGCCCTGAGCCGTCTGTGTCTCAAGCCGTTGGCCCTCACTGGGTTCTCACGTGGTTCCTTTCTCACCGTTGGATGAAGTCCCGGCTACCCTGGCCTGGTGCTAAGAGCTCCGCTAATCTGCTCTTGCCAGGGAACTGAAATAGACAAACCCTAAAAGGGGAATACAATCAATACCCTCACCAAAAACCCCTCACCCTAAGATGACCCGACATGAAACAAAATAAGGAAACTAACAATGCGACTGCCAGGGGAGCGCAACAAAGGGGGAGAAACAGGAAGAGGAGCACCCACGGGGAGAGTCCCGTACTCTCCTGGCCCCTAATGCCCCTAACACCCCTAGGCTAGCGCACCCTCTGGGTCGGGATCCATGCCTTCACCCCAGCCAGGTTCTCTCTCCCCTTCCCTCCAGGATCCGCCTCCACACTGGAGCCGCAGCACCCGTTGCCTTTGATGAGGGCAACCCCACTATCGCTATTGTTGCAGTCACTGCTGACTTCTCCAGTGGTCCTCTTGATTCCCCGTTGGTCTTCTCCAGCACATGGATCCTTCACAGCTCCTGTTGCCTCAGCCTCTGCCGGCCTCCCTGCTGGCTCCTTCGGTCCCCGCCTGTCTTCTCCAGCTCAGGGATCTCCCATGGTTCCGGCTGCTGCCACCACTGCTGCTGCTGGTCTCCCTGCTGGCTCTCCTGATCCCTCCCGGGCTTCTGATCCCTGCTGGGCTTCCCCGGCTCGGGGATCCTTTGCAGCTCTGATAACTGAGGCCACCACTGCTGCCACTGCCACTGCTGACAGTCGCAGCGGCTGGACGATCTCCACCCCACATTCTCCCACTGCTCCTCTGCTCCTCGGGGTCCTGCCTCCAATGGTTTGAGGCTGCTTTTTATCTCCACCGGGTGGTGCCTTTTCATGATGTCACCCGGCCCCAGCTGGATATGGGCACAGCTGACAAACTGCATGGGCGGTTTCCCACCGTACGCTTCCTCGCTCCTCCAGACCCCTTCAACAGGCACGTTTTTTTTCTTCTTTCACCTTGGTCTGGGGTCTGCCTCTGAATGAGGCTTCCCCCTTTTCTGGTCCTATGCCCCTGGGGGACAGAATTAAATCTTCAGATTCAGATTCAGCTGAATCGAATTGGGACAATGATCTGAATTAGCGAATCGAATCACTGTCCCCCGAATCGGGTCGAATCCAGACCTGAATCAAGTACTACCTGCTTTGCACACCCCTAGTAAACATAGCAATCTGGACCTTCTCTAGCAATCTGGACCTTCTAGCAGTCAAAACCTTCACTGTTATCAATGCTGTTTTACCAGTCCTGAAGAAATAGTGTCAAAATGCCCAGGACTGAGACCTAAGTAAGCTAATGCATTTTCACTTGTGCTTTAATGCTGAATAGCTTATTTTGATGCACATTAGAGCATCACTAAAAAAAAAATGCACTTTTGCTAATGCACATTAAAATAAGCAAATGCACATTAAAGCTCCACTAAAAACCATGTGGTTTAGTTAATGACATTAAACTGGGCTAATGCACACTTTCTTGGCACCTCACAATGGAGGGTGCCTGTAAATAAGCATGACTAATCAAGGTAATTACCACACTCCAGCAGCCCACTGTGTCTTGTGTATCAGCATCCCCACACTTCAAGTTCATCCCACCCCACCCCCTCCAGCCCTGGAGCATATGTAAAAGGGCCCAGAGGTACTAGATTTAATGCAGATCAACTAAAGTGCTTTAATGCATGTGTAGATACACCCACTGTCTTCATGACATCAGTAAACTGAAACCTTGTCAGGTAGCTGTCTTCCCTCTGCCAGAACAATGATTGTTCCTGGACCCATGTCTAAAAAGGCTTTGATGACATCTGGAATACACCTATTTGCACATTCCCTTAGCTCTACTGCAGGCCTTTCTGTCTTGATCAGGTTTCAAATGCCTCAATTTCAGTGATATTCCTCCTTATATAATCTGCATTTTAGAAGTTATAATGGACCCTCCTCTACTGTCACCTAGCATTTGGGATGTAATTATAGTACCTTAGATCCCCCTTTCATGATGCTGCCTCAGTGTTGAGGAAATGATAGAAAAAACACCCCCTCTCCTGCCTATACAGTTAGTGTTCTTGGTCCCAAAGAATTGTGTATCTAAATCAGCAGGGGCCCTCTTTTTGCAAGTGAGTCCTTCATACCATACCATACCATACCATACCATACATACCATACCATACCATACCATACCATACCATCATAGGCGTGTTCATCAGATGGCTTGGGCAAGAGGCCATTGAAAAGCTCAGGAAAATTTTAACCAAATGGGAGGGGGAGAAGAGACTGTGGGCACAGTCACATGGCATGATTACCATGGTGTAAATTGGCCTGGATTTCTCCCTGTAATAAACACATTCCTTGGCAAGGAGTAGACACTTGACCAGCCCTCCCAAGCTAGCACTATGCATTATTATAATGCCTGGTCACTAGGTAGAAGGGAGTCAGTTTCCATTGCACAAATGCCAGTCTGTGGGTGAAATTGGCTATAGAAGCAGATGCACATGAGTGTACTTGTCTAACCTACACTGAAGCATAGTTGCTCCTTGCTTTCCAGAATGGAATAATTTAGAGTGGAGTGCATTATATGTCCATTTCACTTTACTATGGGATAAAGTCTGAAGCAAATAATGTAATGTGTTCACATCCTGAGAACAAATATGCCATGCGTCCACACGCTGAGAATATCAGCCTGCCTTTAACCTGCCAGCCTAACCGCCAACCCCTCCTGTTGAGGTGGGGGTGGGATATTGTGGTGTGATTTCTGATTGTGTGTGTTAAATAGACTGCAGGACCTGTTTGATCACATTGTTTACAGGAAAACAAACAAACAGGAAGAAAGGAAGGAAGGAATGAGGGTGTTGATAAATATTCCATAATGTTTTTATGAGTCTAACCAAAAAACATATCCCCTGATTAGCTTACTAACGAAGTTCAGTATCAGAGAAGCTAGCAGATGGTCACTTTTGCATTCTTCAGTTAATACCAAGGAGAATTGAAAAGCTACAGGGCTGTGTTGGCCAGTAAATAAAATTAAAAAAACATAGATAACTTTAAATATTAAAGAACCTTATTTAAAGAACATTTTTTCTCTTTGCATTTAATCCTAGTAAAAATGTGCCTATGCTTTGTTTGTGTTTGTCTGTGTTTCTATCTATGTACACAGGAATAGTGTACTTTGTCCTTCTGATTTGCGTATACATGAATAAAATGTTAGCTTTAAATGCTGTTGTACTTTACTAGCCATAGAACTTTTTCAAATATAGATTTCTGGATGTACACTTTTTCCCAAATTATATTGAGCTGGTCAGATAGAGTTTGGCAAGTCTGTGAGAATGTGTGCGGTTTTTTGTGTGCTAATTGCTGCATTATAAACTTTTAGAAGCAGATACTCTGAACATCCCTACATTTTATAGCATCACACAAAAGAAGGTTTAGAGGGGTGTTTTGAAGATCATATTTCCTATGTTTCCTCTGATTCTCTTTCATGATGCTTTTTCAGACTTCTTATCAAGCAAGACAATTTACAGATGGGTGGGGGAAGAGTTATTCTAAATCCTTTTTTCCTCCATAGCCCTATGCTGCCTGACTTGAAGAATATATAAGGGAAGTATAAAATATTAAGAAGCAGGCAAGAGTTTGTACTAGAATTTGGTGTGTATTTTGGGAAAGATTTATTTAGGCTACTTGTTTTTTTATTAGAGATTGATAGGAAATATATCTTGAAAACAGAAGCTCTCTAAGCTGCTTTGAATACACTGATTTCCAAAACTCCTTTGTGAATGCATCACACAATGGTAATAGAATAACTTTTGATTGTATGGATAATGGTAAATGGGCTTTCTTCAGAGAACTGCCATATTTGTAACCATGCCCTTGAAACATTCACTAAATCAGCTCCTGATTTTTTACTTAAGATGAATTCAAACTTTCAGTTCCATCACAACAAGATATCTGTTATAGCAAATAATCCAAAATTCATAGTCTGGAAGCTAAATAACCTGCCTCTTTCTTTGGATGCCCAGAGGGATTTGATATTTCAATACGAATGTAACATTCTGCTAATAGTTTCATTGGCTCAAATATTAAATATAACTGAGAACATACTGGAGAGGAAACACAAAGGAAACACAAAGTCTCCACTGCAGTGGCTCTGTGGCATGACATCAGTGGGCCTTTTGAAAAAGGTTGCCCTTTTGAAAAACTTCTGTGGCAGGTTCATTCTTTCACCTTTATTGTTTGGCCCCTTCCCTATGCTGATTATCCCTAGAGTATCTAACCCGTTTCCTCCAACAAACATCAAATAGATTGCGTGCCTGAAGCACAGCCACAGAAACATGCAAAAATTATAAAAAAGAAAGACAAGTGGAAATTTGATAGGGGAGTGGAGCTTCTGAAGTTTGTCCCAACTTGACTTCCACTCCGTCTGCTAATTGATTCTTTTTGGATGGCACCATAATGTTTTTCTCATCACCATCCAAAAGTTTCATCTCCCAAGAGGTTTTAGTGAAGGATACTGGAAAAAAATTGTTCTGCCTTTTTCTAAAATATGGTTAGTTTCATCCCGACCTTCAGCCTGTCTTGAAGAGGATTTTCATTTCCTCTATGCATCCTATTCCAAACCTTTGCTTTGCCATGACTGCACATGGCTTACAAAATTTTGTAGCTAGTGTTGTTATGGGATTCAACACATACGGAATTTCTTTGCTCGTTTCTTATCTAGCATTTCTCATCTTTCCCTTATGGGGACACCTTCAACCCACCATTCCCGTTTACCTGGGACACCCCTTCCGTCTACCAATATTAGAATGGCAGTGTGGTTGCAGCCTTCTGATATCTGTTATTGACCTCCATGTCAAAAAGGTTTTGTGACCAGGTATTTTAAACTCGGGGGAATTGGATGAATATTTCCCAGACAAGGAGGCTTCTTTTTTACCTTTAGATCAAGCCAGCCTGATTGTTACCCAGCTCTAGCAGAGGTTGTGATATTCTTCTAAATTTTAACAAGACTCAATAGCACTGAAAAGCTCATAGAGAGTAGGTGATTACTGTCAGAGACAAGCTTGAGACAAGCTGTGTTTCCCAATCCAGTGAGGGCACTAAGGGCAACTCTCAGCCATCACTCTTAAGGAAGTGTAGCATCACTATCAACTGCTAAAGGGATAATACGAAATCTGGACAACATTTCCACAACCTGGGGTCATTGAATTAAATTAAAAGGCAAAACTGGAAAAGGCAAATACTTTTTTACATGAAGCATCAGACTGTAACTCTTTAGTGCTAGTCAGTCATTGAGGACAAGAATTCAGCAGTTGTAATTGTTAATGCTAATAAATTGTGTATGGTTACTAAGCTCAGTGCTTCAGGATTTAAAGCAACTGATGATGATTAAGTTCAGGATGAAACCGGCCATATTTTCTTATATAAAACATTGCCACTGGCAATCCCTAGATTCAAGGATGATCTCTCTACCACACTTCATTGGTAGGACTTGAGATGACTTAAGAGTCCAAACCTTAAGCCACAGATCCATCCATGGAATTGCAGGTCTTTCCACAGGAAAGTGTAGGCTGTAGGCTGGAATTACTCTCCTCCTTCCTTCTTCTGCTCTGACTTCTCTGCTTTGAGGGCCAGACTCAACCTCAAAATGGGCTACACTTGGTTGAGGTTGTGAGTTATCATTGGAGTTAGTTAGCAACCATCTCCTCTCTACTCTTGATTTCAGCATTTGTTTTCTTGAGGTGTGTTTTCAATGGGTCCTTGTAGTATTTCCTCTTGCCACCACAAGAACTCAGGCTGCAAGTAAGCTGGGAGTAGAGCACCTATTTTGGGAGTCGTCGAAAAGAAGATACACGCTTGTTTTTGAAACTCAGAATGAAGAAAAAAGATCTTCTTGAAAACGCTGGTAAGTAGAGCATTTTCTTAGGGATAATACAGGCAGCTGCAGTTGGAGAAGAGCAAAACATTATATCTGCTTTTGGTAATCCCCTAGCTGCCTGAGCCAAACAACCTGACCCCTCTTCTTTTCCTAAGCTGAGCTATGTGAACAGCCAGCAGTACTTGCCATATCAGTTGAGGGCCAATCCTAGCCTGCAGCACCTGCTGATTCAGCAGAAGGCTCTGCCCTGGCATCTGGAACTAAGTTCTGATTTAGAAATACAGTAGCTCTGAACCCTGCTTGCTATGGCAGAGGTTTATGTTGAGCCAGGAGTAACTTCAGCAGCATCACCTTCTACTGGGGGGAAGAGAAATTGTCTACAACCAGCAGCTAGGGATCCCCACATGCTCATTGTGCTGCTCAGCACATCTACATGAGACGCTGACTGTGCAGTAGCCTGCACTACTACAAAAAAAGCATTTGCTAGCACTACTGTGCAGTAACTTCGGTTATTGCTCATTTATTTAGTATTTGTTTATTCAAATACTAAATAAATGCACAGAAACTACTGCACAGTAGCGTCTCGTGTAGATGCAGACCATGTGTAGCATATGCAGCATTACTTTGTCTTTCCCACAGGAGAGGCTCATGTTGCAAAAGCAACGTTAAGTATATTTCCTTACTTAAAATGTGTACCCCAATTTCTAGCAGCTGATTTTTTGGGGAAGGGTCCATGTTGTATGTGAGAAAATATGGTAATATATGGAGAAGTTTATACCACCTTTGCTTGTCTTAACTTCTTATGAAGCATCTAACACTGGCTGCTGTTGGAGACAGTATACTGGACTAGATTGACCTCTGATCTAATATAGGTTCATAATTCTTTTGACATTGCACTTACCAGTACCCTACAAAGAACTCGGCATTTCTGATGATATATTGAATATTACTGACCTGTCAAGATTGATAGATCTAGTGGGATCTGTGCATACACTTACACACTCTCTCGCGTGCGCAAATGCGCACAGACACACACACACACACACACATCACAATCATAATATGTTTAAGGACTGAAGAGCTTGGAGAGAGAAGAATAAGTAATAAGTGTTTAAATAGTAAGTGATATTTTAAAAGCATGAGAGATTTTAAATGGATCCACATAGAAAATAATGAACTATTAGTTAAAAAGGTAAATTGCAGGAATAGCACTACTCTAATATAATTCCCACAATTAGGATGCTACTCTAGATGCACTTATCACTTGCAGAAAAATATTTCTAATATCTATAACAAATGATAAAACTATAGTAATTTATTATTATTTTACAAGATTTTCCCCACCAGACTCTTATGATATTTTACTGCCATTACATACCACTTTTATTTCTACAACAAATATTGATTTCATTTACACATTAGGTGGGGGGAGGTACAATTTTTAATAGCAATTTAAAATAATATGAATTACCTTGTTGCAAAAAAAATCTTGAGCCAGTATTGGAGTGTGCATGTGTGTAAAATAGATAGAGATGTAGATGTTGTTTTAAATTAGGAAATGATTGTTTTAACGTAGTGGACTTTGAATTATTCCTGTCTTGCCTCCTCCCTGCCACTCACCACTATTTTCAGAGATCAATTCTCCCTGAGTAAGGGAAGCATTTACCATACTGAAACAGGGCAACAAGAACTTGGAACCTATATTGGCTCTTAAAGACAACTTTTGTCTTTTAATCTAACATAATAGTACCATTAATCAAAATTCTGCAGGTCAAATTCCATCTTCACTTGCATGCATTTAATTCTATTATCTTCAAATTGTATGTTTTTGACTCATGTAAACTCACTAAAGATTTCAGGGGATTGAAGATGTATAAGTGAAAATTTAACATTATTATTTTCCTTATAGAATCAAGATGTATGTGGAAAATTCGGGTCAGAAATTATGTATATCGTGTATGTAAAAGGAAGTGTATTTTGAGACCTGAAAAGATGCTTTACAACAGGGGTCTGCAACATTTTTGGGCAGAGTGCCAAACATACCCACAAGCTCAATTTGTAAGATGTTGGTGTGCCAGGGGGTGGATGGCAGGGGAGCTGCAAGGAGCTCAATCCTGGTTGTGGCAGCACAGCCCCAGCCCCTTCCCTGAGGTGCTTATGTGAAGCAAAATGCCTTTGCATGCCATGATCTGCCACCCATGTCGGGGGTTGCCTACCCCTGCCTTATAGGGAGACAAAAGAAGCTTAACGTATTTTGTTTATCTGCGAGAAAGTTAAAATTAACCCAAGGGAAAATAGCATAACAACATCTAGTGGCTAGAATCTGAAGTTAGACAAATTCAGACTAGAAATAATAATTGCAAGACCAAAGCTAATTAACCATTGCAGGAGCTTCTTTAGAGATCTGTTGGATTCTTTACCACTTCAAGTCGTGGTGTTATTCTTAATGATATAGCTCAAACAGAAATTGTGGGCTTGATACAGACAATTTTGGGAGATTTCTTTGGCCCATGGTATTCAGGTGGTCAATCTTTTGAAATATGTTAAGTATCCCTGGGCCATGAGAGGCATCTAAACTGTAAGATCATGTGTGGGTAATATTAAAAGTTTATGTAGTAATTAGTGACAAATTAAGATTTATTGGGGGCCCTGAGCAAAAAGAAATTTTGAGGCACCCCACACCCGATTACAAACATGATGCATTCATGATGCATTATGCCACTCCTCCCCTGTAGCCAGGCCCCAGGTCCCAGAAGCTGGACTGCAGCAGAGGGAGGGGCCCTTTCCCCTCCTGGTGCTGCCACTGCCAAGGGAGGAGCAGGCCTCTGTGCTGTCCAGGCCTGGGGGTGGGGTGGCACATGCCCACATCTCCTCCCTGCTCCCTGCCTTCCCTCCCCCTCACCATGGCTGGAGCAGAGCCAAGCTATTTTTCTGGCCATGTACATATGTGCGGCTGTGCACATGCACGCAATGCCCCCTGCATCTCACTCCTGGCAGCCCCAAGCAGGACCCCTTGCAGCCTAGAATCCTGCCTGCCAGCAAGGGGAAACCTGTCATTTCCCAAGGGAACCCAGGCACCCATGGGGCCTCTCATTGGCAGCGGCCTCTGGTCCTGGGCTGGGGAGTTAATCCTCCTCTGGTAGTGGTATGTGAAGTCTGCACCACCAGTGCAATCTAATGTATATGAACCAGTGCAAGTGGCTGTGCAAAGGTTGTATGTATGATGGCAGCTGATTAGGAATCATAGCTGGTGAGAGCTGAATTCAAATATCTATTTTTATATGTGTACTGTTTCATTCTCTACAGGCTCTTTTAATGGGCTCATCACCCATTGTTCATATTCTCAAAAATTTTCAGTACTATATTAAATCACCATAATTGTTTCCTCATCCTTTCCCAAATAGGAAAAGTATTTGCCCTTTACTCTTTTGTTTTGCAGTGTATCTCTCATACAGATATACTTGTTATATATTTGTGAGAGAAAGCAAAACCAAGGGCATGCACTTTGCATGTGAGCAGAAATGATGAAGTTTGCAATAGATAAAGCCTCCTGGGGGTGCTTTTTCCAGTTTGGGGTTCCAGTTCTAGAAAGTCTGTTCCTGCACAGATAAGCATTATCCTTATTGCAGAAAGTTCTGGCACGGACAAATGTATATTTGGAGTAGCTTCAAAAGGGAGGGGGAGCTGCTGTAACTGTTACATGTGCATGACCTTGCAGCACCATCAGCAAACTGCATTCCAGCAACCCTGACCCTGGATGAAACAGGGTTAGAGTTGGAGTAATTTTGCTACGCTTGCATCCCTGCAGGCTCATGCACACCTAACTGTTACAGTTCCAGTGCAGCAGCTGCTACAAAATTGGGAGCAGCTCTCTCCTCCTCTTTTGAAGCCACTCCAAGGATATGCTTGTCCATACCCTTACATTATTCCAGAGGAGAAAAATTGTGGACCATAAAGTTAATCTCTGAAATAATATGCCTATAACGATATATATGTATTAAAAGATCATATGAAATATGACATATATGTATTAAAAGATATGTATATATATGTATGATATATATGTATAAAAAGATCATATGAAATATGAGTATATTTATCTTCCCTGAACTGACTATGCTTTTATATAAGACTGCAAATATAGTATTTTATCTGGAATACTCCTTCCTATACCTGTGTTGCTATTTCAGCATTAAGTCAAACTTGTTTTGTTGTGAATATCAGTTTTGCCCTTTATTCTAGTCTACCACACCAGAAGCACCTTACCATGTACCCAGAGTTTTTCTATAGTAGTTATGAAAAGATGCCAATGATTATGTCACTTCGAAGATTCTGGACACGAAAAAAAAAAAGAGACACATATTTTATTTTTTTTTAAATGGATCAAATTCTGCTCCTATGAATGTTTGAGACTCATATTGAAATCTATAAAAAACTCAGTGTACATCCAAGAAGAAAATAAATCAATGACACTTTGCCATAAAAATCATATATCTGTATATTTAATTGCCTGAAATTATCCCTCCAATTTTATTTTTTCTCATAATGTCCTTTTTCTGTGTTTCAGATGCACATATTTAATTACAATCTTGTAGAACCTTTCACAAGGTAAGCATTAAGCAGCCAACACAGCTAAACAATAGAGGAAACAAATTAAAACGGATTAAGTGGAAAAGGAATAGAAACTTGGCAAGGCCATGAGAGCACAGTAACCTAAAGCTGAATATGATGTCACATGATCATAGACAAAAAAATATTCAGTTCTCAATGGAAATAAAATAGATATTTTGAGGCATATAGGACATGTTTGTTAATAGATTACTCTTTCTTATTTCAAATACTGTTTTATAAAACATTTCATAATTAAATTTTGGTGAATACATACTGTGCTTCCTTTCTTGAGTCATTGGTCAGGATGTTCAAAATTAAAATAACCAAATATTTTCAATTTCTGCTTCTACATTCTCAGTGCATTTCCTCTTCCCATTCTCAGTCTACCACTTTCTCCATTACCATTTTTATTTCTGAAAAATATTCCAACATAGATTTTTTTAAAAATCTCCTCTGACAAAATCACATCTCAGGGTTCCATTATCAGTAGCAGGATGGGTAGAATAGGCCAATTCCTGGTGGAATCTCAATACGCAGAGCAGATTAGTTGCTGTCTGGATTGGAAATCTGTAACTCCATCTGATGTATGATGACAGAAATGGTTGTACAGGATTTAAAACCTACAGTAGCCTATCACGTTCTGAGGGTTTACTTTGATAGACTAAGTTGAAATGATAGAATGCTAGGCATCAGACAAACAATTTGGAGTTTTCAGTATTTTAGTTCTTATGCATACAGCATCTATTATCTTGAATACTTGAATGAAAAACAAGTCCTTTAAAAGTAACCACCTAAGAAGTGGTTAGCCATGTTAGTCTGAAGTCAGGAAAAATGTAGGGCAAACTAACTGCTCCAGGGAGGCATAAGCTTTTGTGGGCACCAGCCTACTTCAAAGTAGACTGTTGCATCTGATGAAGCATCTGGCTAAGCAAATTATAACCATATAGAAGTACTAACACAACTTCCTCCATGAATAGAGATACTGACATTAGTGAACTGACCAAATTCCAAAGGGATCATTATTTTTTTGTTCACTTAAAAACTGTTTGCTCCTCTCCATATTTTCAAGTGGTATAATATTCACTTTCTCATTCCTCTGTATTGCTGTCCACCTTAGCATATAGGATACAGGATCATTCAGTCAAGTCCATATACTTGCAAGGGCATCCAAAAATCCAAAAGGTCCAAAAGAAAATGCTCTTGCCCTTCCCTTACTTTTCACACTGCAAGCCACAAAGTACCCTTTGTGTTGCATAACAAGCACAAGGGGCGCATCCAGACCAGCACACATTTGCAGTATGCAGTCTGGCACACTGCACACACCACACATTCAGGTGTTCCTTGTGTAGATAATTTGCAGCATGGTGGGGATGGCGGGGGGGGGGGGGGGTTGACACAGAGAGATTCCCACTCCTCCCTGGTTAGACAGCTAGTGAACTGGGCAGGCATGGAACAGAGTTGCAGACCCTAGCCATGCCCCTCCTCTTCAGCGGCTTAGTGTCAGGTCTAAGCAGTGCACATTGAAAAGGTATTAACCCCAAATGTGTGACTGATGATGATCAAGCTAACATTCCTTTAGAATTAGTATCTAGCCTAAGGAAAAATTGCTTCGTGACCTCAACTCCAGAGTTGGCTTAACTGTGAGGGTCCAGGGCACGCAGGGGAGGAATGGTCTGCAGGGACTCTAGGAACAAGCAGAGAGACCTTCCTAGAAACCCACTGACACCTGTGCAACTTTTGGGCTAATCAGGGCAGAAGGGCAGTGATCCAAGGGTAGAAGGCTCATAAGGGGCAAAGAAGGAAACTGGACTGGCAGGGAAGTGATCTGGGAGTAGAGGAGGTGATTCAGGTATGGAGGGGGTTATTTAGAGGTTGGGGGGGAAATTTTATGCAGGGGGAGCAGCAGCCCATCAGCTCCCCACCCACCCATTACCCCCACCCCCCTCTCCTCACCCTCTTCCTTCCTTCAATTCCTCAGCCCTTCCCCATGTCACCCCGCCCCAGCTCTGCTCCTGTCCTTCACCCCTTTTCCTTCCCTCCCCCCCACTCTCTCTCCCTCCCAACTCACCTTATCTCTGCCCGCTGGTTGCCTGGATGATAACTAGTCCACCTAGGAGCAATGCCTCCTGTGATACTGAAGGACTGTGTATGGTGTTTATTTCAGGTGAACACCTAGAAGTTAACTTAACTTGAGCTAGGTGGCACAGCTCAAAGATAATCCTCTCCCGAAGTGGCATCATTTTAGGATGCCAAGAAGGCAATTAGCACTTGTTAATGAGTCTTAATGTGTGATCGTTCAAGTTTAAAGTGTCTCAACATGGTCTAATTGTAATGTGTAATCTCATCCTTAGTACCACTGTAAGTACTACTACACCTTTTCCAATACCCTGTCTCTTGCTTTGGCCATTTCTGATGCTTCATAAGAAAGGGAAAAGAAGAAGAAAAAAGGAAATCTAAACAAGCAACCCAAAAACCTGAGAAACAAAATTATTTTTTCAAGGGGGGAACAATTTCTTCATGGCTGTTACAGGAATTCAAGAGATACACTAAAGTAAGGATTAAAGTAATTGATTAAAATATATATAATTTCAGTGATGAGTGGACAAGGAATGATCATTATCTCAGCTCTAGGATTGATAAATATGAGAATAACAATCACTTATTTTATTTGTTCTGTACAAACTCTGGTCACACCAATAGCATTATGGAAATAATAACAATGAAATTACATTTTTACCTTTGCTAATGATATTTTGGTATTGGGTGTGTCAGAAATGTTAACACCATAATGAAATATTAAAAAGGAGCTACTGAAAATTGTACCAGTCTGCTTAAAAGTTGTTTATTTTGGGGAGATGCACTTGTTAATTTATGTGTAGCACAGGAGCTTAACAAAAAGAAAGGAAAAGAGCGTTTTTATTTATTTGATGTTCATGACACAATGTGACTTTACTGTTACATCACCCGATGTAGCATAAAGCCTTTGAAAATGGCATGATGCAAATTTAGGTGGAAAATAAGGAGCATGCAAATCGATTATGTGCCTTTGTAAAGCAGGTAGAATATAACTCCAAGTATTTCAGGCCTTTCATAAATGTCAATTATACAACTCCCAGAATCCCCATCTGCAGCCCCATCCTCAATGTGAGTTAGAGCAACATAGGATTCTCTAATTGATGTCATTGGCATAGAGACCATAAGGTGCTATACCAAAGGAAGGATATACTCTTTCCCATCACTTTCTTCCCACTTTCTTTTTGGGGGTTGTCATCAAGCTGTGGATGTAGCTGCCACAAGAGTTGGCTGTGGAAGAGAAATCATTTCCTTTATAGTATTTATATAGCGGGAGAACCTGGTACGCTGACCCCAAGGTTTTTGCAGTAACCTTGATCCTCTTTCATTTGACTATATATTTGTGGCCAAGTGGGAACTCCCTGACTAGCCACAGTGCTAGTCTCCTCACCTGCCTCTGGGAATGCTGCCTGCCTTTCTCACCTGCCATGCCTTGTTGTGCAAAAATTAAGATCTTAATTAGGTGGGAGGCTGCCCTTCGGATGCCTTGCTCTCCTGGGCCTATGTATGCAGCTCTAACCACCCCTATACTGCATCCCAAGCCTCGCAGATGATCCTAACAGCTCCATTCTGCTCTGGCCTGAGACCAGGCTCAACTCATCCCAGTGTTAGGCCTCTTGTTTTCTGCCTTATTGCAGGCCACACTCATACTGCCTCCCTCTCACTGAGGCCTCTCTCACTCCACCACCTCCCACATGGTTTCTCTCATACTGCCCCTTTGTGGGGACACTCTCATACTGCCCCTCCTTTTCCCAGGGCCACACTCACCCTGCCCTCACTCAGAGGGTCCTGGAGCTAGTTTCCCTTCACTCTCCAGACAGCAAGCGTGTGGCCTCTTGGGGCTCTCCTATGTCCCTCATCCGAGTGAGTGTTGGGCAGTTAGCAGAACAGTGAAGTGACTCTGCCTCTAGTCCCTCACCGGGTCGCTCACCCAGCTGCTCTGAATTAGGGGCTCCTGACTCACCCCTGTTGTTTACCCCATGGCACTTCCTCAGCCAGCCCACCCAATTGGCCTCTGACCCACCTGTCATCTCAGGCACCTGAAGGCTTACCTGGACTTAACCCAACCCCCATGTTAGCAGGGCCTCACTACTCACCCCTCTTGGCATTCAAATGTTGTAACCATGTCCTGGCCCCTAACTCCAGCCTCTTTCAGTGGGCTCTGAGCCCCTCACTCTCACTGGGCTCCTTGCCCCCTGCACACACACAGTCAGGACTCCTAGCCTGTGGGCTCCCTGCCTCTTCACTAGGCTCCATGCACTTTTCTAGGCTCTCGGGGCCTCCCAACTAACACTCTGGTGCAGGCTGTCAGGTGCCCCACTGCACCCTGCTATACACCTCCCCCTCCACTGAGGCACATACTCTGCCCCCTATGCTCAAACACACACCCCACAGGCTCAAGTGCCTCTCATCAGTGTGTCTGGCCCACCACTCTCATTCCTCAGGGTCTTGCACCCCACATGGGCTCAGGTGGCCACAGCTGTGCCTGGCCCCCAACTACCTCCGATGTTAAGTGACCCACCTGAAGGTGGGGGCTGGGGTTTAGGCATTTCTACCCGCCTTTCACTGGGGTGGTAATGGGCCTGGCATTTCCTGGGGGCTCCCACACCACTAGGAGCCCCACCAGGCCACCCATCCCCAGCAGGGTGCAGTTTTAGGTCATGCCCAGGACCAAGAGCCTCCTATCCATCCCCATCAGCTCTTGCCCTTACCTCCTGGTGTTATCAGAGCACCAGCTCCACCAGGAGATGTTGTTTCTTTGGTGCCAGGCAGCAGAGTGCTACCTCCAGCTCTGCTGGCCTGAATCTTAAAATGGCTGCTCATCAGAGCTGAGCCGCACCTGCCGGTTGCCTCATAAGGCTCTTAAAGTGGCAGACACCAGAGGTTCTCTTTCACACATCTTCCCCCCTTAGAAGAGTTCCTGGGGGAGGTTCACCCTGCTGCTCTGCCAAAGCAGGATCCCCTTAGAGCCTGTAAAAGCCCTTGAGTGGCGAGTACCCCCAAAGGTGCTCCGCCACAATATTGTGCAAGGATGTCTCAGTCTTCTTTGTGGTGTAATAGTTGTGAACTGTGTGGCAGAACCATATTCCATTCCAAACTGATCAAGCTATATGACATAGTGGTCATATAATTGAATAGGACATTATTAGTAGGGCTGTGCAAAGCTTTGGTTGCTGATTCGATTTGGAGGAGATTCAGCCTAATTCAGTAGCTGAATCTCTGAATCTGAATTTAATTAGGGGACCAATTAAAATGTCCAAATCGATTCAAAGCTCTCCAAATTGATTCAGAAAAGATTCAGAGAGCTTTGGCAATTCGGGCAGTCCCCACTGGCTACAGCATGGAGCTGGACCTGGAGTCCATGCTGGTAAGTAGGAGCAGGGGAGGGCGGAGGGTACCATGGGGGTACACCTGCCAGGCCCCATCCCCTGCCTGCTTCCCCAGCCCCCCCAAGTGCTGTCCAACCCCTGCCTACTGTCCCAGCCCCTCCCCACATGGCTGTTTTGCCCAGCCCCAGCTCCCAATTGTTTAAAAAAAGCAAGCCCCTACTCACTGGGTGCTGCCAGGCAGGGGGGCAATCCCTGCTGCTCCCAACTGGTTCACGCTACATGGGGGACTCTGCCATGAGCCCCCCAACCCCTGCCTGCTCTCCCAGCCCCCCATGGCTGCCCCGCCTGCCCCAGCTCCTGCCCCCTAAAAAAAAACCCAAACTCTGGACTCACTGGCTGCTGCAGTGGCCTCAGGGCTTCTGGGGGCTCATGCAGAGCCCCTCCCACAATGTGGGGCAGTGGGGATCCCCTCCCCCCCCAGCCAGGCAGCAGCTGGTGAGTTCAGGGGTTTTTGTTGTTGTTGGGGTTTTTTAAAGGGCCAGGAGCTAGGGCTGGGTGGGGCAGCCATTTAGAGTGGGCAGGGGTTGGGGCCTGTGTGATTTGAAGATTCAGCTGATTTGGCAGCAGCCAAATCTCTGAATCAGATTTGGGACAGTGGCTCTAATCACTGAATCGAATCACTGTCCCCTGAATTGGCCGAATCTGAATCCCAAACGAATACTAGCCGCTTCACACAGTCTTAGTTATTAGACTATAGCATAATACTAAGAAACATAAGCATCTTCCTAGGCAGGGCAGGACTGGTTTTCCTAGTCTGTTTCTCGCACCCACAGTTTTATGATAAAGGGAGGGCATTGAGACTTGCTTACGCAGAGCCCCACAGGGTAGTTTTGGCTGGAACCCAATTTAGTGCCTTAGCTAGCACTAGTACCTGGATATGGATAGTAGCAGTATTTAGTTACATATTAGTTACTAAATATTTAGCCTCTGCATTTAACCATATTGCGTCATCAGTATATCACCCTTCCCACGTCTCCAATTATCCTGGTTACTCTTTTTCATTGGTACATTGTTGTTGCATTTTGTTATACTTATTACCATGTTATAGAGTGTAATTTGCTTATTCTGTTAACTTGATACACTGTTACAAGGGCTGCCATTTGATTTTCTAAGCTACATGAGCATTCGTAATCCACTTGTAAAAGCTGAGCCTTGATGCATTAGAGCTCTTAAAGAATCATTTACCAACAGTTTGAAATGTTGCAGTGTTTTCTTATACTTAGAACAGGAAATAACTATTGCATATAAGTTTGGTAACATCTGATAAATTTGCGGATTGAAAACCTAAAAGCACCACTAATGAATCAAAATCATAATAATGGTGCAAAATGAAGGCGTAATTGAATGTGTGAATTGAGAACAAGGGATTTGCCATGGAGCCTAAGAGATTTAGAGGCCAAATTCCCATGAAATTTCAATGGGAATTTGGTGCCTAAATATCTTATCTACTTCTAAAAACGTCAACATCAACCGTTATTTGTGTACTCTTCTGATACACAATTGAAATATGGTCTGAAATACTAAATACTATTTAATAAAACCTACTACTAGAACTTAAACAGTTAACAAGAAAGTGAACCAAAAAAAAAAGGCAAACAAGTTCTCATTTCCCTCTAACTCATTTGATAGAAAAATATTTTAGGATGTGGTGAGTTAGGCTAGTTTTGGGACATTTTTATTTTTCAGCTACACATTTTGTGAAAGAAATACAAAGAAGCATCAGGGGGAAAAACATACACAGAAGCTGAGTAACTTTGGGATCAATGAACAATTTTGCATTTTCAGAAGAACCTTTGACTAGAATGCCCAAAACATAGATTTAATTTATCTTTATTAAGAAGTTTTATTCACTAATTGCATAACACTTGATAAAAAATATTGCCAAAAACATAAAACCAAAGATCACTGGTAGGACACATTCCTATGACTTGATTCCATAGAACTTTTATGGATTGAGATCATCGTTAACATGCTCATATAAATATGTAACAGGAATCCCATTTAGGTCTGGTTTGTCAACAGAGCAATATTTGTTGTTAGAATATTTGTTTTCTACAGAAAAGTATGACTTTTCCTTAAAAAATAAACATTGAAAAAATGAATAAAACCTTTAAAAATGTATTTAGAAATGTCTCCACTTCTCCTTCTTGAAGCTGGCTCTTAGGCTACATCTTTAATAATGTCCCTCCTTGAACAAGCACAGTGTACTCATATGGATATGCAGATTCATAAAGGCGACCGAAACAACTAAAATACAACTGCTAGGAGGTATTGCAACAGGATTTTAATGTGAAATTTTCAGTTTTCAGTTGAATATTTCTTAGATGGATATTTGAAGGTGCTCCTTCTTGACAAAAAAGACAAGTTTTTCACTGTGGGCAGAGGAAAAAAAATCTGGCTAGTTCTTTTTTCATTGATGTAAATAGGAGTTATGCATGAGAACTTGAGACTGCCTCAGTCTTGTGAATAGCACATGGCATGCATTGCCCTTCTGAAATCCTAGGGTCTTCATTTTGTGCAGCAGTTCACTTGGCTGATTTACGCTGAAGGACTAGGGCATAAATCTTTAAAGTTCAGTAAATGGCATTTTCTTTAAAGAAGTAGCAACAATATCTAGGTATCTTTATACCGCTCTATATGATATTTAATCCAATAATTTAGAAAAGGTTAAAATATTGAGCAGGGTCTGAGTATAAATATGTATTTGCTATGTGATAACTGCAAGTAGTGGACATCCTTTTTCTGGCTAACTAAATTGGATGTGCTTTTGAGGGCAGGATTTAAGGAATCAGGGCTTGTTGCCAACGTGCTTTGAAAGTACCTTCCCTGACTCATGTTTTTATAAAAACAATCCAGAAAAAGAAGAGGCATTGTGCCAAGGTGGAGCAGCCAGGATTTGGATAATTAATGCTGCTTTCGCCAAATTAGGGTATACTGGACCTATTTTCTGGCCAGACTTAGAGACAGTCAACGTGACACATACTAAGATTTATTAGCAACATAATAGATATGTAACAGTGTACTTTGATTATTGAACACACTATTGTATTAATTATTTAATTATTAATCATTGATTAATCCAGTGGGCTCCATTTTTGCCTGGCAGACCAGATGTGCAGTGCCTGTCTTGTCCATAGGCTGAATCCGGCCAGTGGTCCCAATCTGGTGCCCAAGGTGGGCAGTGTGTGGCCCCATCCAGTTTCATGAGGGGAGGATGGAGAGCAGCCTGGTCACATAGGGGAAAGGGTCATAGCCCCCAATCTGGTCACATAGGGAAAGCCTTGTGCTGGAGAGGAGTGAATGGGGGATTGGCCTGGCCCTATCTGGCCATACAGGGTGGGGAGGGGGTGTGTCCCAGCTCTGACCCACCACAGGGTGCTTGGGAATTTGGAAGCAGGGGAGAGCAGTGGTATTGTTGCTGCTCCCTTGCTGTCCGATTTCTCAACCTGTGGGGAGTCCCAGAGGCTAGATGTGATGGCTCTGTGGGCTGAATCTGGCCCATGGGCCAGTGGTTGAGTACCCCTGGTTTAATCATTGCAGTTGTTTTCGTTAAAAAATATGTTTAATGCTTAAACAAGCATTGCCGTGATGTTATCTCAGGTTATGTCAGTAAAGTTGTGGTAACATTGTCTACCAGGAAAGGCAAAATGGTAAAGATTCCAATTGTTGCTTCTTTTACATATGCTCAGTATACATCCACCTTGCTGTTAAATTTAACATGAAAGCATAGTTGAAATATACGTTTTAAGGTCTAAAGCACTGTTTCTGTATTAAAACGGGAGAACTCCTTCTGGCTTTACCCATGTAAAACATCCATTGAAATGCTCTGATCCTTGAAAGTGACCCTTGAAATTTTTGCATAAGTAGGACCATTTTGATTTGGCTTAAAATAATTTAGCTATCTAAATTCTCTGTCATTTGAGCATTCTGATTGAGGGTGCACATGTATATTAGACACATATGTTGAGTCAATCATTTTGGAAAAGAAAGTATGTTGGAAACTCATTTGAAAAAAGAAAAACAACCCAACAAATAGTGCACTATTAAGGATCCCTCAGGCAAATAAGTAATATGCTGAAGTATGCTTAAAAGGTGGACATGAAAATACATATTTACCATTTAAAATATGTTGGTGCTGTATTTTCATAATGTTGTGAATACAGAGTTTGTGCATGCAGTTATGCACACCCAGTACATTTTTGTATAGACAGTTATGAAATTCTGTCTCTATATTAAAGGTTTAAGAGAGAGGTTGTAGTGCTCACTATGTACACTGAATTAAAATGAAGAGAAAAGGTTTAAATTATTTGAAAAACTGACTTTTGAAAACAAAATTACTTTAATTTATCTGAGTGCCAGAATACACATCAGATGGTGATTATTTCTTTCATGTTCCCAGTATACAGATATCATTGGGAGCAATAGCTGTACAGATGAATAATTAGCACAAAGAACACAGGGAAAAAAGGGAAAATAAGTGGGTTAATTAGAATGAGGGTGATTTACATGTCCACTATGGTTGTCCTAGAAGTACAAAAGACAGTATTGAAGCAGAGAGTTCAAGAATAGATTAACGAGGTTCAAATAAGTCTAGTTAGTGTTTTACATGCACCATCAGTGTGCATATTGAAAGACTCTTTAGTTTCAGAGATATAAAATCATAACAAATGCAGTTAATATTAGAAAGGCAATTATGGCATACAACTACTACTCTGGATAATTAGGGCTTTGGATTAATTGTTAATTAGGGATGGATACTCACCAAGGTAATGCTGTGAGAGTCAAAAAATGGCCAAGACTGAAAATTCTCCAACCTAAGTGACCAAGGTTAGGTACCTAAGTATGGGTCTTTAAATTTTTTTAAATTTTTTTTAATGAAGTTTGCCACCCACAAATCCCATTTAAATTAATGAGATAAAATGAAGTTCAGCACCTCTGAACATCAGGACACTTTTTTACTAGGTGTGTAAATAAGATTTTCTATTCTAACTTTGGACAGAAAAAGCTAGGTAACCATTGTAGCCTGAAGTTAGACAGAAATCATGGTAAAGATGCCCCTTATAGACCAACTGAATCAGAGATGCATAAGCTTTCATGATCAAGAGCTCATGGCATGTGTAGCATGGCAGAATGTGCAATTTGGGATTAAGGATCAGATTCCAATTGCATCTTACTTGCCAGTGCAGGGAAAGCCCAGGATCATAATCTTAGGCTCCCCCTGCATGGCAAGTTGAAATCTAGGGGCGCGTCCAGATGTTATATGAATGCAGTTATATGGTATGTGGTACCACATACTGCATGGTTTAGAGTTCTCTGTGCTGCAAGGGCATGCTGCCCAAGCATGTGCTGCTCCATTTTTTTTAACCCCGGAGCAACACACACTTGGGCATCATGTGCTGCTAACAAGTGGAGCCGGGTTGCTCAGAGCCACACTGCAGTTGCCAGCCAGGCTCAGCCTGGCAGGATTGCTGTGGCTGCAGCTCCAAGAGCCCCCCCACGACCCGAGGTAGGCACGGGCATTCCCCAAGGGCAAGAAGTGATGGTGCAAGGTGCGCTGCCACTACTTGTCCCTGGGGAACCTAATGTCTATGCATGTCTGGACGTGCCCTAGGTGTCTAACAGTCAACTGATCATTAGGAGGATCGGGACTATGGCAGGGCTGGCACTAGCACTAGTGTGGTCCTAACCCTGCCACATCTTCAATTTAAGGTGCAATTGAAGCCAGCCACAAAAATGTTACACATTTTTTGCATAATGTTTTTGTGGATTGTTTCCCTTTTTGAGGTGCTATTAATTACCTGAATGTGGGCAAGTCTACAAGAGACATTTACTGTGCTTTTGACTAATTGACTGTGCAGTAAACGTCTCAGCATCTGCATGTGCGCCCCTACTAAGGCGCATTAAACTAATACATTCTGCAGCAGGATAATACCTTTAAATATAAGTACTGCCCTGCTCCAGAGTTTTTCATGCTCAGTAGCACACACATAGACACTGAGCCAGCTGGCTGGGGCATGAGGGGCTTCAGCGTGGGGGCTGCTTTCTGGCTAGTGCCATACTGAAGCACCCTCATGTCCCAGCCAGTCCCTCCACAGCACACTGAGCCCAGATGGAGCAGCCCTGGGTTGGCAGGTTGACCCCTTCTCCTGCCAGCCAGGGCTGCTCTGGCCTGGCTCATTGTGCTGTGATCTTGGTATATGTAACCAGTGCACCCAGGAGTTTCCCAGAAGCAGCAAACTGGGGATCAATACACTCCGTAGTTTATTCATGCACCATAATAGCACATGTAGACTTCACCCTGTGTATTTCAAACAGAATTAACAGACTAAACTCATCTTAAGTGTAATGTCTGCCAGAGGGCTTAGTCTATAAGGTGAATCTCTATCCTACCTTCTGCCTAACTTTGAACAATTATGTTTCATATTTTCATTCCAACTGATTAGGTTTATTTCATATTTTAGGGAAGATGATATACCCATGTCTATATTGACGTTCAAGTGTAATAATGCATGCAAATTTTCTTTTGTTTATCTTGATTTTCACAGGGGAATATGCCTCCCACTCTGGCTAGTACCATATGGAGCCAAATTTTGCCTGAGATATGGCTGTGTCCATCTCCCATTAAAATCAACAGATGCTGTGTGTATAATAATATTAGAAGGAAGTTGGAAAAAATTATCAGAATGCAAGGTATTTTGTGTAAATATTTACAATGTACTAATTAAGTAGGTTCAAGTTACAAAATGTACAGATAATTTTGACATTCCATATTTGAGAACCCTCTACTTCATGACTTTAAAATATAAGGACAATTTCAAAATCCATATATAGATTTTGAAATAGACAGAAACCTTAAAAAAATATGATTTTATAATTTTTTATTTTAGCCTTACCACTGGTATTCATGTAATTAAATAAGCATCTTAGCCTTATGTCTCATATACATGTAACCAAAGAGGCATCCAAGCTTTTAAAAAACTCAAGACATTTGAACAAGAAGGGCAAGAAAAAGGAGAGTGATGTCTGGATTGAAGGCTACAGTAGCACTCTGCTAGTTATCCTTCAATAAAACTTTCGCAAACAACCACAAATCATTCTACACATTTCATCATTTGAAGCCTTTTTATTTCAGGTTTTCTGAGCCCCTGAAGAATCATTTTAAATCTGTTTTTATGTCATTTTCCTTTGAGACCAGACAGCTAGAGAGTAAACTTGAAACCCTCTAACAAAGGAACATATTTGTATTCTTTTTATTTTTTTTTAGGAAGGAGAGGTAAAAGGATGAGAAGAAAAAATCTATAAACAGATTTCCATTCACAATAGTTGTGAGTTCAGAAAATATCTACCTAACTTAAGTAGCTTTATTTTTGTTTATTTTATTGTAGCAACACATCTATAAATGCTGGGAACACTCCTTGTGTAAAACTGAAGAGCACAATTCCAGTGAAGCGGGGAGCCTCGTTCCCTTAGGTGTGTGCCTTCAGAAGTCCCGACCTGTGGACACCTGGAACACGTCCAGACAAGTGTGCACATGCATTCCCTCAGGGACAACTAGCAATGGCACATAGTTGTGCCACTGCTACTTGTCCCCAGAGAATACCCCTGCAGACGCGCTTTGGTGCACGGCAGATTGCCCCAAGTGGGGTAGGGGAGGCTATGGCCAGTACCTGGGCTGGCCCCAGCAGCCTTACCTGAGGTCCTGGTGGCCTCCCAGGCTTGCAGCAGTGGAGATCCAGGTATGCAGAGCCTGGCTGGCAGCCAGAGCATGGCTCTGGCTGGCCAGGCTCAGGTTTCGGGTGGCGCATGTTGCAGCCATGTGCATTGCCCCAGTTTTTTTAAAACCATTCTTTTTAGATACAGGGTTTTCCTTGTATCTAATTTTTGCTCTACACTGCACATTTGCAGTGTGGAAAACCTTTTCGCATGTGCATGAGGTACTACATGCATTTTGTAGTACCTCAAAAACTTTTGAGGCACTGCAAAGAGCACGTGTGCTCGTCTAGACACACCCCTGGGGACTGGGATTGTTTGTTTTTTTTATGTTGGATTTTCTGTAGTTTTGTTTTGTTTTAGCTAAAGTGACCTCTTGCCTAATCCATGTTTTACCGTATCAAGTTCCAGATTGGAATAGGTAGGATGATAGCATTTGGGGCTATCTTGGCTAGAAGGCTCTCAACTTTAGGAACTTGCTTCCTCTCTTGGTCCAGCTGCTCCCAAATTATAACTGGGTGAGACTTCTCTACAGGAATGATGTTTTTCTCATGTGGAATGTAATTTCTACTAAATCAACATTTTATGTGAGGAAAAATGATTTTCTTAGACAGAAAAATGAAAGACTAATTTCATTTTTTCACCATTTCATACAAAATAGAATTATTTAACTGATCTGAAAACTTTCATTTCTTATAAGGTCAGTAAAGCATTAAACAGCATTTCCTCTAGTGATGGATTGCCTTTTGGGTTTTTTATTTCAGGCTACCATGGATTGGGCTTCCTATGGATTGGAGTCTCCCATGGATTGGGTTCCTTATACAGTTATATTTCTTCTTATTAAATACCCATTTTCCTTGGACTCAGCTTTGTGATGTACCATCTGACCAGAAAGCCATGGCAATAGAAGCAAATGGAGAAGATCAACAACTGCTGTGAGGTGCTGTGACACTATTGAAAAGGCTAGTTCAATATGGAACTTACCCAAAAACATTTTTTTTTCTAGTTCAGTAAACTGAAATGAAATATTTTGATTTTAGGAATTCTGAAATCTTTAGCTTTGATTGAAAATATCCATACATTTCATTTTATATTTAAATGTAACATTTTTAAGTACAAAATTTTAACTTCATTTCAATGGAATAAAAACAAATAACTTAAATGTGGAATTTTCTGAAGGACAGAAGTATCAAATTTGGTGTTCTGTGTTGAATTTAACTTTTTTCATACTACTTTTCTGAGGATATTATTTTTCAGAGAAAAAGGATTTCAGTGGTTATGTATCTATTAATTTAATATATTTATTAAATAACTAATGTAAATAAATATATACCCACAAGCTGCCACAGAGGCATATCTTATAAATGTCTCAATAATTATGAACTTCATCTGTTGCGCTTGAATTAGACTGAGTTCATCATAAAGAGTTGTGCCATGAGAATGCACACTAGTAAAAAAAAATAAGAGGCACTTTACATTCGACGTGTCACCGATGGTTTGAAGAAAGTTAAGCTTGTCAATTATATTTTTCTCATTAGGTGCTGGCTTTAAGGTACCTTCCAAGCACAAAAAAGACAAGATAAATAGCTATTTAAGACCTTATCCAGCATTTGTGCATGATGAAGTCATTAGGAATTTTACATGTGGAAAGACTGCGGAATTTGTCTCTAATTAGTTGATTATTATTAAACATAATTGAAAGCTTCAGGAAACTATTCACTTTTTTGTGTTGCTGTTTCCTCTCTCCATTATTACCTGTTTGAAAAGCACAAATCAATAAAAGGACTTCTGCACCTAAGGTGAAACTTTGACAGAATGTAAGTACCCAGTTCCCAGTGTGTGATTCTACACAGCTAACCTCTCCGGTGCCTAAGAGTCTGTAGATGCCTGTATTTGTCCCAGTGCCATTTCCTATAAGGGTATGTTCAGAAGTTGCTTTTTTGCCATTTAAAGAGCTTTGTTGCTATGACTTAACATAAGTGCACAGCTTTCCAGCACTTAAAAAATGGTTACAGAGCTTTAAATTAACCCTTGTTAAATGAGGGGTTAACTTTTAAGTGCTGCATTTTACAGCACTTTATCAACCTACAGCACTTTAAATAACTTCTGGATGCTGGTCAAATTTTTGACCAGTGGAAAATCACTAGGAGCCTGTGGAGAGCCCCCTGCCTCCTAGCCTGGTAAGTGCAAGGAGGCTCAGAGCCCCCGTCCCCTTAAACCAGGGGTTTTAAACCTTTTTTAAGCAGGGTACTCCTTCCGGTGGGTACTCCTTCCGGACGTAGAGCAGGGTTGGCGGGGGGGGAGGTGCTGACAGATGGCCGGACGTGAAGCTGGCAGCGTGAGGAGCTCACATATGGCTGCCACTGCCGTCTATACACTCTATGTCACCACCGGGCACCGCTTTCCCTCACCCAAGTATCTCTGCTTTTCCATGCCACTGGCTTTGCATCCAGCCGGCCATCAGCACCCCCTCCCTTGTGCACAGCAGTGGCACTGGAAGCTCACATGCAGCAGTTAACTACGCCACCATCTATACACTCAGTGCTGTCTACACATGATGGGGGGGTGCTGATGGCTGGCTGCACATGAAGTCAGTGGCACGGAGAAGCGGGGACACCTGGGCACAGGAAAGCTGTGAGCAGCACCCGGTGGCAGCATGGAATGATGGATGGCAGCAGTGGCCCTACCCCCCATGCCACCACTTCCCAGGTACCCCAGCTTCTCCAGACTGCTGACGTTGTGTCCAGACAGCCATCAGCAACACCTTCCCCTAGCCCCCAGCTGGCTGGACATGAAGCTGGCAGCACTGAGAAGCAGAGGTACTTGGGCATGGGGAAGCGGCGTTTGGTGCATGGTGGCAATGCGGAGTGATAGATGGTGGTGGTGACCCCACCTCGCCCCCCATGCCGTCGCTTCTCAAGTACCCCCACTTCTCTGCACTACTGCTGCATACTCCGTGGGGTCTTCCCAAGTACCCCCAGGGGTACACATACCCCCAGTTGACAACCCCTGCCCCAAACACTGCACTTCGGTCATGTTTAAGAATTCTGTAACTTTATAGTGCTATAAAAAGTGCTCTAAATTACAGTGCTGTAAAACATGCACAGAGCACGTTTTAAGGTACATAAGGGTTCCTAAAGGTTCCTAAATTTCTGCTTGTGTTTTGAAAAAGCACTTCCTTGTTTTGGTGAAGCAGCTTGGTGCTGAAGCCCATTGTGATCCACAAATTTAAATACCCCTCCACCTAAGAAAATGGAAATGGTCTTTGTTTTCCCATTGTTGGCCATCTATTGTATAATAGTTTAGTGGTTAAAACACTGACACACAAAGTGGGGGACCTGAATTCAATGCCCTTCTCAGCTTGACAAGTTTTAATTCTACATCTGCACTCTCTGAGAAGTCCCTAACAATCAAGCTAAAGGCTTGGATGATGGCCTTCTCCATACCTCCTGCTGAAGCTGTGACGTCATGCAGTGAAAAATCAAGTTTTATAAGGTCAGAGAGAAGGCAAGCAAGATGGTGAATGATTCTCTAAGCCAATTATTAGGGCTCCCATCAAAAGGGAAATCCTGGGTTCTGGTCTCTACTATCATGGCTGCTTATTCATCTTATCCAAATGCTAAATTCATAAGCTGTCCTTGAACTAAGCAGGAAAACCCAGGACTGCCAATCACAAGTGACTGCCTTAATCACTGGATTAGAAGTCATGAACCTTCCTCTTGTGTTTACCTGCATGCTGTTTTTCCCCAAGAGTCTAAAATACTTTGCTGCTCAGTAGCTCAACTTTGATGGAAGGTTCCCCCTCCTACAGTCCCCTATTTCTGAATGGTTAAGGCACTCTCCTAGGAGGTGGGAGATGTGGGTTTAGACCCTATTTCTTGGTAGTGCTCTAAACACAAGGTATTGTGTAAAAAGCAGGCACTTTCATCACCACTTCTTTAAAAGAAAGAGTAAGGCTGTCTTCATTTCTCAATAAGGACAACTCAAACACCTCACTCCATGGAGGGAAGGAGAAAAGGGTGGGGTGGATGGGTATGAGAATCCTGACATCATATAAAATGCATCTACACTGGCTCTGCATTGCTGCTGAAAAAGAAGCCCTGCCTAGAACCAAGGTTATGTCCACAAGTACTGCAGTGTTAGAGATAAAATAGGTTGAAGATATAATCTTCTAATCTCTTAAGCATTTTTGTTGGCTCAGTATGCTGGTTGTCATCAGTCCCATTCTGCAGCACCTAGCTCCCCTCATGCGCTACATAGAGTTTAGGTTCCTAACTCAAGGCTGTGAATTCCACTCCAAGACCAACTGATTTAGACTTATTTAAACATTCATCCACACACCAGTTTGTAGATTATATTCCTCCATTCTTCCCAGTTTCCAGTATGATTTGGTCCACTTACTCTAGGAGATTATAAATCAGTGTAAATCACATGATTTAAGCCTAGAAAAATGCATAAAACAAGGTGATGTAAGGACATTAGTTAGCTGAAATATTCTGAGTCCCCCCTTTATCTCATTGGTGGGTAAATTGCATATATGTAGATTCCCTTACACATGTTTGAATGAGTTAAAGTAGATCTAAGTCTGACTCCAAGGAGTTAATCTATATTACTTTATGAAATATCTTCGAGTTTTTAGCCTGTAATTAAAATAAAAACTCACAGCATTGATTATTTTCATAAGTAGTACTATTTGTTATTTGTCTCTATTATTCAGGCTAAAGAGAGGCTCATTTACATAATCTGATGGCACGTGTGTGTCTGTGTGTGTGTGTATTCTTCAATATACCCATTTGCTAGTAAGCAGTTACATTTTTCCACTAATTGTGAACTGACAAAGGTTATGTGTGGTGTCTAAGTATAAAATTACTGTATGAAAAAGCAGCTAGAGGCATATTCTCATTCAGTAAATATGCTGCTTTTCTGCATGGATATTTTGGTGGATTTTTTTAAACTTCTTGGATAAGTGTCACTGTTATAATCTTTTAATTAATACTGTGCTGCCGAGTGAAGGCATGAATGAATGCTACTGGCTGTTATTGCCATAGTGCCCAGAAGGATGCTACTGTTTTGCCAAAAATGTTCTGTCACTAATGTGAGGCCTGTTGACAGACTGTTGTTTATATGTGTCAACATGATGCCAAGTCGATTGTTTCACTACAGGAATCCTGGCTTGGCCCCAGTGGCTGTCTGAGGCTTTGTAGACAAAAAGATACTTTCATAGTGGCATATGAAAGGGAAAGGCTCTGTAGACTTTTATCTTGTTGATACTGTAACTGTGCTCCCATAAAAAAGCTAAGAAAATTAATAATTAAACAATTCTGAAGAACAGTATTGTGTATTCTATTATGTACTCTCTGGTCAGAGGGAGAACTGTGAATTTAAACGTGGCATTTAAGTATTTTTACTCTATTTGTACTGACTCGATATTTAATTTTACAACACAGACTTGTGCATAAAATGCTGCAGCACTTTCAAAGGAGGATTCTAGTACTTGTGAAAAAACACTTATTGGGTGGCATTGCTTTCTGTTTACCTACATGATCAGCATGGAAAACTGGCATGAAAAAAACTGCATTACAAGTTCTACGCACTATTCTGCTTCTGTGTCTCTCTCGAAGCAACAGAATCATTCACATTCCGTGTCTGTAAGAGTCTACTACAAAGGGTCCAGTACAATGCATAAAAAACACTGGACTAATGATAACACTGGACTAATAATTTATAGCTGCAAGGCTATAAATATGAAAGAGATTATTCTATTACATTATTATACAAATTTTAAAGCATTTTTACTAATTCTTATTTTATTTGTTGCAAAGAATGGCAATTGATTATTGGCTGCTTCATTCATTCATTCAGAAGAAAAATTACATTAAAGTTAGATAAAGTGACATGAAGAGAACTTTTGACCATGTCTATCCATCACTGAACATTAATATATTTGGAATTTTCACAGATTGCATTGCCACTGGAAGAATATCTTTAATTTTTTGTCTCAGGTAGTAGGATGCTTATTACAACTAGATTGCCAATTGTTACTTTTGGTGAGAATCGCAAAAGCACGATCCTATTGTCTAGTCAGGAAAAATGTCTCCATGAATGTGCCAGAAAATCCTTCATGAAAATATGGAAATTGAGTGAAAAATAACTCCATCTTTGGTTAGAAGACCAAATTGAGACAAAATCGTACTTTGCCCAAGGGTCATTGCATGGTTTATTAAGTGAACCCATAGACTCTCTGAAATATTTGACTGGGAGCCAAATTCTGCAAACTTGATGCTCCAGTGTAAGTTAGTGGTAATGATGTGTATTGGAGGTTCAAATCATAGAACAATCTTGTATATTGGGCTCCACAATTCAAAAAGGTTGTGGAGAAGCTTGAGAGAGTGCAGAGGAGAGCCACGCGCATGATCAGAGGTCAGGAAAACAGACCTTATGACGAGAGGCTGAGAGCCATGGGGCTCTTCAGTCTGGAAAAGCGCAGGCTCAGGGGTGATCTGGTGGCCACCTATAAGTTTATCAGGGGTGTTCATCGGGATCTGGGGGAACGTCTGTTTACCAGAGCGCCCCAAGGGATGACAAGATCAAATGGTCACAAACTCCACTGTGGCTGATTCAGGCTGGACATAAGAACTTCTTTACTGTCTGAGCCCCCAAGGTTTGGAACAGACTGCCACCGGAGGTGGTTCAAGCACCCACTTTGAACGCCTTCAAGACACATTTGGATGTTTATCTTGCTGGGATCCTATGACCCCTGCTGACTTCCTGCCCCTGGGGCAGGGGGCTGGACTCTATGATCCTTCAGGGTCCCTTCCAGCCTGAATGTCTATGAAATCTATGAAATATCATCCAAGATGAGCAATGCTATAAATGGTAGGTTGCTGAAATGAGAAACAATGATTGATTCATGAATTTTATGAGGACAGACAGAAATGGAAAGTAACAGCAGGTCCTAGCTGTGGATGAAGGAAACTTCTACAACTGTAGTATTATCTGATAGTTCAGATGTCTATCTGAACTGTGGAGGTTTCTCTGTGTCCTATGCTGCCATCTCTCATCACAAAGATGTCATTTACAAGCAGACACTTTATTCTTTCTCACTGTATCTTTCACCCCTACCCTACAGGATGAGTTATTCCATTTATTTCACATTATCTATGCAAGAGACCAAATGGCTTGCTGCTGGCTTTAGACTGTACAGTTGGCAACTAGGATCAGGAGATCATACCAGACCCTCCTGCCAACATCAGTGAGTGTCTGGTTCTGTTGAATGTATTACCCAAATGCCACCAGCAATGATATTTTAGGTCTCACTGTGGGCCCTAAAAATGGCTGAACAAATAATTGAATATTTACTGTGGGACGCTACATTGTAAGACTGATAAACCCCCTGTTCTCAAAAGATTATTTAGAAAACAGCCTCACAGAACTTCCAGTGTGAAAATGGTAGCAGTCTCAGATGGATCTGGCATCATGTTTCTCTGTTCTGCTGCCTCACAATTACTAGAAGTAAGACTCAAAGCAGGAAAGGAGAGGTTTATTGGTAGTGAGCTATCCTATGCACATCATCACAAAAGTCCTGGATAGAGTGGAAGGTCTGAGGAATGTCCCCATCCAGTTTACCTTCCAATAGAATAGCTTTATCTCTTGCTCCCTGAAAATCTAGAATTGGGGATATCAGTATCTGTTAAAGCTTTGATGCTTATTAAAGGAGAATGAAAACAAATCCCTGGATTTTTTCCATCACATGTTTGATTCATGCTGAAGATGTTACTGTGTAATTTTCCTTTATTATTCTGATTTAAGAAAAACAACAGCCTTGTTGGAAGGGCTTTTTAAAAAAGGAACAAATGTTTTATTTTTCTGAAATTGTATTTGTAATATTCTGGAACGTTATGTATGCCGTGGAGAACCCATGGTGAGAAAAGAGAGGAGATGCCAAGTGAGGCCAAGGACAATTTTAAAATTCATGAAAAGCCAAACTGAAATGAGCAAGAAATATGAGCAACGCTACAAATTGTTACTTGCTTGCCTCGCAGCCAGCTAATCCAAAAATCTGCATCACTTTTATTTTGCCAGTTGTGTAATCTCACACAGCTCTCAAGCCTTTGGGAATCCAATTAAGTGATGAGGAGTTCAGATCCGTTCCACCAGGTGGTATAACAAAACGTTCAACCCCTGCGGTAACAGAGCATTCTACCAAGAGGCAGGTTATAGAAGGGGCTGTTTTCCCCTTATTCACACACCAAATGCAGAAAGCATTAAACTGGTGAAGAAAATTGGAGTGTTTCATAGTTAACAAATGCCATCAGGGTACCTCTTGTACTTTAAGAGTTGATGTGCTTAGCTTCACAGTTCTCCCATATACTGCAAACCATAAGAGGTGCTCCCCAACGACAAGCATTAATTTTATAAATAGGGTCACATTAAGAGAGAGTAATTTTATTAATAGAAAAATCTTCTTGATATTCTAATTTAGACCTGGTAGTGCACTTCAATTTGCACTTTTACTTGCCATGCAGTATTTATAATATGGATATACTATCTGTTCCTAGACATAGACAAATTGAGACATATATTTTACCTCCTGGAATCTGTGTTTCAAAAACATGCAGGTATTTTTGCTTATTGATATCTTCTTTCTCCCCCACACTTCCTATTATTTCAATGCTCTAATTTAGAGTAATTAGGAAGCACACTGATACCATGTTGACAAACACTCAAACAAATGAGAATAGCTATATCCTGGTTTTTTAACTCTTTCATTCACGCTTTCACAGTTCCTGGTGTGAGACTCAAAAGAAGAGCCATTTGAAAAAAATGAAATAGAGCAATTGTCTAAAGGTACAACAAATACTAATTAGTAATTTGGAAGACTCTTCATTTGTAAAAGCAAAACTGAATTGTTTCTGAATTTGAATTCTTCAGGTCATGTGTCTCAATTTTGCAGGTAGTTGTGAGTAGCCTTTTCTGATCCACCCAGTTGAATATTTTCTTATTTCCTGGGTGGGGAAAGAATTGCATATGGGCTGGGAAACAGCAAGGGTTTTGATATATGGACCCTTTATGAAGTTTTGCCATGACAGGAGGTTCTCCTCTTCCTTGGTTGAACAGGAAACTAAAATGGCCCTCTTCATCTGCAGATTTACTATAATTAGGTCACATGGATTTTGGAGTTCCCACAAAGAGTGCAGACATTTATGTGAATGTCACACATCAACCTCCATTTTTGATAATGGGAAGGCTGTTTTTTCATGGATTCTACTCTGGCTCCATTGTCTCTCAAGGTCCAAGGTTTCAGTGCTCATAATAGAAATTCATGACTGATTATTGCCTCTCCACTGTTCAACAAATAGTACCAACAAAACTGTTCCTTATTTTATAGCCAGCTTATAGAAAATAAACAATTTTATTTTATTGTTTAGAATAAGATAACACTTTCATTTGATGTATGAAAAATATTCTTCAAACGCTCATCAGCAATAAATGTGCTAGATAACTTGATATCAACACTAAAACCATTAATTTTTAAATGTATTAATGGTTCAATGGATTTGTTTTTATTAAACCAGAGTAATGGATTCTACATAACTAGATAATTTAAAAATATTTACTGTTAAAATATTACAGTCAGATCCAAAATGTTCTAGATAGCATACAGACACAGGGCAGATTCCTCTTTCACCTTGTGTTCAAATGGCACTGCCCCAGATGTATAGCTGCTGTTTTGGCACAGAGGCCCAGTTTGTGATCCTATTGCACATGCAGTGTGGCTATGAAAACATCCATGTGGTTACTGAGCAGGCAGGTATGCAGTTCCATATGTACATACCTGGATGCAAGTTCCAAGATTGTAGCTCACCACAAACTGAGGGGGCAAAGGTAAAAAAAGAAAGAAGGCCATTCCATGTTTTAGCCCAATGGCAGCTGATGTTTTGGCAGGTATGCCACAAAATTAGCCCTGCACTCTCTCTAAGTGCCACTCCAATTCCCTTCCCCAGATCCGGTTACTGCTCTCCTTTCTGCTCCCTTCTCTATGCTCCCTATCTGATCTGTTTCTCTTCCTCATCCCTTGTGTTCTCTGTCTTACCTGCTGTTCTGCTTTCTGATCTATCTGCCACTGTGCTGCGACACACAGAGCTGGCTATGCCACTTGTGGCGCACATGCTGCAGGTTGACCACTCCTGTTTCAGCTTAATCACTTAAGTCTTCTGCTTCCTCTGTGTGTGCTCTAAAACATGAGAGAGACCTCTTCCTCTGTTTCTAACACTCATTAGTCATGTGTTTTTGCTTGGCTACAATTTTGGGACATACATTTGCCAAGTATGTGCATATAGAGCCACGTATCTACACAGGCATCGCATAGTCTACTGAGCATCAATAGAGTGATGTAGGGGGATGTGGCAGAATTGGGCCTGAGGAGCAAATGAGATGATCCCTGCTCCTCTCAAACCCCATGGATACCCTCCCTTTTATTTCAGCTGCCATGCCTTGCTGCAATTACTTGATTCTAAAAAGGGAGGCTGCCCGGGGTCCCAAAGTGAGTCCTTGTCTCTTTGGTCAGCAGCTCCCTCCCAGACCCAGTTAGTCTCTGTCCTGCCCCACAAGCACTAAGTGGAGCCCTCCTGGCCTTGTCTGTGTCCCAGGGCACCTGCTATCTTAAGGGCTATTCGTGGCCTCCTCCAGCCCTACAGCAATGCTCATGCCTTGCAGAAGTTACTGGCTAATTGTTCCAATGGGGTAGCTGGTCCCCAATACAATGTCAGGTCTCCTCAGACCTCCAGGCCTTTGTTGGGGCCTCAGCCTTCCCAGTGTTTTCCCCTTTTCTTTAGCTGGGCCCCTTAGCCCAAGGTTCAGGGTCCTGAACTCCAGCTTCTGGGCCCCATCCTTTATAGCTTGTTCTCACCCTTCTTGGGCTCTTGTCTCTGGCTCTTGCCCTTCTTGGGCTTCAGTCTCCCAGTCTTGCTCTTCTTGGGCACTAGCCTGGCCCTCTCAGCCTCAGGTGACCCCTATATTGTCTTGCCTGGCTCAGGCTTTAGCCCTGTTGGGTTATGTCTGCCTCTCTTATGCTTCGCCCTGGCAGGGCTCCAAAGCATCCCTTGTGCCTTGGACACTCCTGTCGTTCATGCCCCTACCCTGACAGGGTTCAGTAGCATGCCTCTCAGGCACCTGGTGGCCACCTGGTTACTAGGCCTGTGTGAAGCAGCTAGTATTCACTTTGGATTTAAATTTAGCCAGTTCAGGGGACAGTGATTTGATTCAGTGATTTAAATCACTGTCCCATATCGATTTGGCTGAATCTGATTTAGAAATCCGGCTGCTGCTGAATCTGTGACTCATACAGGCCCATCCCCCACCTACTCTCCCAGCCCTGGCAATGGCTGCCTCGTGCACGCTAACTCCCGGTGCTTTGGAAAAAAAAAACCCAACTCACTGGCTCCTGCCAGGTGGGGCAGCCATGGGGGAGGGACTGGGAGAGTGGGGGGGGGGTTATGGGCTCTTGCAGAGCCCCTCACACAGTGCGGGGCAGTGGCGGGCAGTGGGGATTGCCCCCCACCCCCGCCTGGCAGCACCCAGTGAGTCAGGGCTTTTGTTTAAGGGGCCAGGAGCTGGGATGGGTGGGGCAGCCGTGGGGGGCTGGGGGAGTGGGCAGGGGTCCCCCTATGGTTCCCTCCCCTACCCCCTACTTACTAGCTCTGGGTCCAGCTCTAGCTCCCTTCTGTAGCAGGCAGGGACTGCCCAAATCATCAAAGTGCTCCGAATCTTTTCGGAAGATTTGGAGAGCTCCAATGAAGACTTGGAGAGCTTCACATCAATTTGGACCTTTTTACTGGTCCCCTGATTCGATTCAGATTCAGAGATTCGGCCACCAAATTGAGCCCAAATGTCCTCCGAAACAAATCAGCAACTGAAGGTTTGCACAGCCCTACTGGTCACCCCTTACTGGTCACATCTGGTCTACTGGTTTAACTTGAACAAAAAAGGCAAGCAACTGCTTAACAAAACCTTCCCTGCTGCTCAGGGTTAAACATATATTCAGCAAGCCATCCTTCCACAAAGCTCTCACTTGAGTATCTCCAGGGCATTTAGTTTCTGCCACAGTCTCTTGGGCAGTTCCCACCTACCGGTAGCTCTATCGCCTGTAGAGCAATGACCCTTTCTCCTCTCCCACCCTTCTCCAGGTAATAGCTGTTAAGTGCCTTGGAGTTCTGCCCCTTTAGGTCACGTGACCCTCTCACTCTAGCACAGATGTTCCTTTTTAATTCTAATGGCCAGCTTATGGCTGCTACTCTGGGTACCACAGAAGTGCCCTTGATGCCCCAGCAAGGCTCTGCCCTACCATCCTATTGCTATCTTGGCAGTAGGCATTTGCAGCCTATGCGTCCCTGGCTGCCTACTGCCCTGCAACCAAATCATAATAAGCAGTCTTCCCCTACCTGTGGACCTCCCCATGGCTGCTTCTCCCTTAAAGTAATGGGAGGCCCAGGCTCCCTGTTACAGGGCATCAAGTGAAACATTAGCTCTGTTGCCACTGTGGTGGGTGTGCCAGAATGGCAGACCTCCCAGGGAATCCACACCCTAGAAACAGCTCTAGTCCCCATTCACTTCAGTAACAGCAAGTCTCAAGGCAGGCAGATCATACTGCTGCAGCAGCAACTGGGGCCTTTTCTGAGATCCCTCTCAGCACCCCGATCCCCTCCAAAGCTCAGTGGCACTTCCTGCCCCTTCCCTGTCACTCTCCATCAGGGTTTGGCAGGGCAATTACACCTATTTCATTCCTATAGAATAGGATCATGATTTGTGTGCAACTGCCAAAAACATCAGTTATGTAGCTGGGCAACTACATTTGAGGCCTGTCAGTTAAAATACACCACTGCCCACAGTTTTATCATGGCTTATGATCTCCTATCCTAGTCAAATTCCTAAACCCAGGTATAGAGATGTTTACAGGATCAACTTACAAAAAGTTCTATGACCACTGTTTTGTCTCCATGTTGCAGGATAAATGTTACACCCTAATTCATATATTGATTTGCGGTTTAAACTAAGTGAATAACTGATTAAAGGTCTATTCAGTTGTTTTCCATCCAGCTCAGTTCTACCGTCTTGTGAAAATCAGTGCATTTTCTGATTCATGGCAGACTATAAAATACTTTTGCAGCTTGTACAGAAATTAATACAGGAATTGGCTACACAGCTGAAATCAAGTGTCTATCCCTATTCTTATGTTGGGTACAATGGATGTACCAGAGGAGTCTGGAAATCTTCCTAAATCCTCTCTTTGTTAAATGGATTTAGATACTATGTTAGACATCATGAATTACACCTTTCTGACATTTGTCAGAATTAGTTATGGTTTTGAACTTCCCCAGATGGTCAGCAAATAGGAAGCTGCCTAGATGCATGAGTTTTCTAAAAGGTTTTTAAAGCTTACCTCAACAAAATTGTCTGTATTTCATTGTACTTCAAATGGAAACACTGGATGCTTGACCTTTTGCCATCCTTTTGTATAATTGGAAAAGCTGTGGTGGGTTTCTGTACACAGTGTCTTTGAATACACAACACTTCTCTATAATTTTTGCAATAACATCCCCAAAAGACTCTGTGTGATGTGTGCTGTACCACATATGCAATCTGGCCCTGTTTGTCAGCTTAAAAAAATGCTGTCCCAGTACACTGGGCATGTGTTTATTGCACCACAGCATAGAACTAAGGTATGGCTCTCCTTTGTGCTTCCTGTCAGTATAGCATGGAAAACAGGACCTAGCCAGAAGACAAGATGGGTAGTTACCAATATGTTTTGTGCCATGGTAACCCACGTGCAGCTGGTGTTATTTAGAGCAGCCTAAAGGCAGAGGGACTACCCTGTTTGAAGCTGCTTCAGGATTAAAGAAATGAAGTGATCCACTCCACTTAAAAGGTGGAATTACTTTTTCTGCATATGCCCAGTGCAGAGTCTGGCCTTTCATTTTGATTTTTTTCTCTGTATTTCTGAATTTAGAGATTGTGTTATTAGAGACTTATCATAATAGAAATTGCTTTTAGAGAGTGTTGTAATAAACAAATTAATAAAATAAGTATAGCTATAAATAAATATATATACATATATATCTGGTATGTTTTCAGGTCAGGGTTTGTTTCATTTTTAACATAAAGCAGACACAAATAGAATATGAGAAATTAGAAAATGCACCTTGAATCTTGCATTTGGAATGTTGTTAGCATGGATATGTACGTTTCATCAAGAATGAGTTTGTTGACATGTAGGTCTTAAATGAAATGTATGTCATCCACAAAACATTGTTTAATAGGATAAATATTTATCTACAGGAGCACTGATCATTTTATTAATTCTAAATAGCAATGTAACAGCTAATGAAAATCTTGGGTTGCAAAGTTAATTCTAGCTTGCTGAAGAATCCTGGGAAAGATTTATTTTATTTCTCTATTTCAAACCATATAAATTTATTGGGCACATTTCTCCAGTGATTATATTCTTTAGGATCAATGCCAAAGGTTTCAGCTTCATATTATTAGTTAATGCTGGTCATGGTTTGTTCAGAGGATGAAGCTAAAGCAGAAAAAGAAATAGGCAAGAAGTTTGTTTTGGAAAAAAAAATACAATTTGAACAATATTATGGAAGCAAAAATCTGGGCATACGAATAATATTGGACAAGCTAGTATCATAGCTGTCTAGTTTAGCAGCATTCTCACAGGGAACTCTTCCCATACCCAGATTATCTAGCAGTGAATTGAAGACTGATTATGGCAGAAATGCCTGAAATGCTCCCAGTGGTGAAATTATGACATGGGAGTACAACAGTATATAAATATTAGAAGAACACTTCAGAGCCATAGCCAAGCATTTTGGCTGCAGGTCATGTGCGGAGCATTTCCCCCATGTGCTATTACATAACATTACTTCCATCTGATTTGGTGTTTCTTGTTTAAGGGGGCCCGGTGCCAGTGCACCATTAGCACTGCCCTTGCTATGATACTGGGAAACTTAGAGATGTATCTCTTAATCAAGCAGTTTTTGTTTCTTGCCCAAGACTTAACAGGCACCCTCCTCCCAGTTATTTTGCCCTGTGTTTTCTGGAGCAAACCTTTAATACAGCACACATAAGGGTTGACTCCACTATTTTTTTTTCAAATGGCACATTACTCTGATGGAGAAATAAGCTACAGACTGTAGCTACACTAACTTCTTGATTAAGTTCTACTGAAGAGTTTACAAGAGTCCATAATTACCATTAATAACAAGTAGATTCTGTGTAAGTACAAAGAGTATTTTAGGCTGAACTTAAGTGGATTTGGAAAAAAATGAAAGAGCTCTTTCAAAAAATAGAATGGTGCTAAAGTCTGCAAGAAGCCATAATTATAGTCAGTGTCCCATTGGGTAAAGAGGTTGATGCTTAGTGGCTTAAATAAACTGACCAACATATGCCACTAATATCTGATGTACTGTGCGGCAATATCTATAGGGAGGATGGTAACTTTGGTCTATTCTTACTGACTGTGATTTAATTAATGATGTCCATTGTACATCTCTTGAAAATAAGGTAAGTGTGGTTGCAGGTTGAAAAATTAAACTATAAAAATGTAAAATGTTCTCAATGCATAAAATAAAACACCACTACTTTTAAACATACTGTTGACCTATTGACTGAGCCTGATAGTTGCAATCATTCTGCTTCATACATTATCACAGAAATGTATAACAATAATGATTGTGGTATCAGAGCTTAGCAGGCAATTGTGTTTATGATGCATAAAATAAAATAGGAAACAGACACATTTTAAACAGTTATCTAAATCATCAATGAAGTGCCTTAATAAAAAATTATTTTTTGTTTTAAATCAAGCAAACATGATTAGGAAGGCACTTAACAAAACACTTGCCCCTCCCCCACCTCCCCCAACTACTTTCCCAATCATATACTTAAGTGGCTTTGAATATTTCCAAGTTGAATGGGTGGAAGAGGGCAGAAGCTTCCATTATCTCAGCTGACAATTAATTATTCCTGTGTGACTCCTTTAAGAATACATCCATATGGCTTTTGGCTACAGACCTTTTTTTGTTAATCATACATCTTTTTTCTTATGAAAGATGCACCTTCCAAAGTTAATATAAATGCTTACGACTGTTTGTTATGCTTTCTTTTTCTCTTATCAGAAATCGTTTGCACAGTGGTTACACATGACTTTTTCTCATTTATTCTAAATCAAGCATGTACTTCATTCATTTTGCCCACTGGTAAGTGTAAACTTTTAGTATATTTAATAAACATTATCTGAATCAGACATTTAAAAGTTTGGTAGCATTTAAATGCCACATTACAGCAAACTTCTAAAAAGGTTGAAGTTTAAAGTGCTGGATTGAATAGAAGGTCTTTTTTATCTCAGTTACATGTCATCTATGTATGCAAGGTATGGGCGGTAGGCATGAGTCATAGGATTTTCCTGAAACAGCATGGAATAAATCTCTCTTGCAACACTCAGTCATAGCTTGATGTGGAGATCTACTGAATATGAAAGCAAGATTTAATTAGTAACAACCAGGGGAAAAAAGGAGAAGCCTTATGTGCAGTTATACTGAGAAGACTGATGATGATCAGTTTCTTCTGAAGCTGCCAACCTATCACTGGTACTTTGTGGACTGCTGACAGTGAAAGGCTTGATTGAGAGCCTTCAAAATGAAGAGGAAAAGAGTGAAACTTAGAGCACATACTAAAAAAGATTTGTATTTGTGTCTTCAATTTACACAATGTTTTTCATAGAGAACAGGGTGAGCACATATAATTTTACACAGCAACCTAATTATTCATGAAGACAGTGGCCACATCTACACAAGATGCTGACCATGTGGTAGCCCAGTACTACTGTGCAGTAGCACTGTGTGGCAGAAACCATGATGCAATGCTACTGCACAGTAGTATTTGGCTACTGCGTAGTAGTGTCACAAAAAAGATGTTCGTCAGCTCCACTGCTCAGTAACTCAGGTATAAACAAGTACTAAATAACTGCACAGTAACCTGAGATACTGTGCATAGGGCCAACACACATCTTCTTTGTGATGCTACTATGTTCAAAATAAGTACTACTGCGTTACTGTATAAACAAGTACTAAATGACTGCGCAGTAACGACTGTGCAGTCAGTGTCTTTTGTAGACATGGCCAGTTTCTCCCAAACCTCATTTATACACCCACATTTCATTATCTCTTCAGGCAAGATCTTGTGGACAGATTGTAGCTTACCTAAGTACTAAAACCTCTTACGGGTCAGATGTTTGACACATTGGGCTTTTCTGATAGAACTTGTCAATACTGACAAGTGCAGGGTGCTGCACTTGGGCAGTAGTAACCAGCAGCACACTTATAAGATGGGAAACTCCCTTCTTGAGAGCACGGAGGCAGAAAGGGATCTTGGAGTCATCATTGACTCCAAGATGAACATGGGCCGACAATGCGAGGTCACGGTTGGCAGGGCTAAGCGGACCTTATTGTGCATCCACAGGTGCATCTCAAGTAGGGCCAAGGAGGTGATCCTCCCCCTCTACGCAACACTGGTCAGGCCACAGCTGGAGTACTGTGTCCAGTTCTGGGCACCCCACTTCAAGAGGGTGGGGACAACATTGAGAGGGTCCAGAGGAGGGCAACCCGCATGATCCGGAGACAGCAGGGCAGACCCTACAATGAGAGGCTATGGGACCTGAACCTGTTCAGCCTTCACAAGAGAAGGCTGAGGGGGACCTTGTGACTGTCTATAAACTCACTAGGGGGGACCTTGTTTCCCCCAGCACCCCCACGGGATAACAAGGAATAACGGCCACAAGTTGTTGGAGAGTAGGTTTAGATTAGACATCTGTAAGAACTACTTCACAGTAAGGGTGGCTAGGATCTGGAACCAACTTCCAAGGGAAGTGGTGCTGGCTCCTACTCTGGGGGTCTTTAAGAAGTGGCACGATGCCTACCTGGCTGGGGTCAATTGAGCCCAGTTTTCCTCCTGCCCAGGCAGGGGGTCAGACTTGAAGAGCTACAAGGTCCCTTCCGACCCTACTTTTTTTGGTTCTATGATTCTATGATTCTCCCATAAGATAGTGACCCATTCACAAACTCCTCAGCTGAGGCCTCATCATCTCAAGACATGTTAATACAATGGTGTTCAAACTTCCAGCTGCACAAACCCATCCATGGGCCAGATCCTGGAGGCAGGGTCAGTCCGTGGGCTGGATCCAGTGTAAGGTTGGCATGATGGGTCAGCCCATGGGTGTGATCTAGTGCACTGGCTGTGACCCAACCCCATGCTCCAGCATAATCTGGTGGAGCACCACTGTTGTAATGAAATGGAAGCAACAAACTTATTGTAGCTCCAGCACTATGCACTTCTTTACATAGGCTACCTCATGAATGAGAAATAGTTTAGCTGTGTTTGTGCATTGTATAAGTGGTGCCATTAGTCTGCAGGTGGGCTAGTTAACACTAACACTCAGCAGTATGAATTATCCTACCTGTGGTATCACATAAACATAGCTATTCTGCTTATCGTACAGAAGACAGCAAACAAAGAGCAGCATGGTATGTGTGAGGGCACTGCTGCCTGACATGTTACATTTGTCAAGTAGACATGCCCAAAGGTTCTCCTATAGGATTTGAGAATATAGCTACCTATGGCGTACTAAGTGTTAGCATGATTTTTATTGCACTTAGCAATCTTAGGAAAAACAGAGAGCTCTTTCAGGGAAATATTGAGAAACTGGGTATCATGGGGAGAAAAAAGAGACTAGAGGTAGGATTAGGCTAGGTACAGACATTCAAAAAACCTGAGATGGCATCAATCTAAGTTACATGGTTTTCTGTAAGTGGTGTAGTTTAGATTGATAACGAACTGAACACACATTTGCCCTTTGGTTGGGGAGGGGAAGTGAATCTTACATCAGGTTGCACCATTTTTAAACCAACATTTTTAAACCTACAGTCTGTGTGTGCTGAACTTCTCCTCTGTTACAGGTATAGACCAGTTTCTGATCACTTATACCAGAAAAAATAGTATAATGTCTGTACCTGGCCACACAAACATAGAATGTGAACAAAGGAAAGTCAGGTGGGGATGGGTCAGAAGCACTCTTCAAAATGGAGGAAGGAAAACAGAGGTAACTACGAATGTAGGAGAGGAGGAATGAGGATAAAAACTCAGGATTGTGGAGGGAAGATGGGGGAAGTGTGGGATGTAATGTAGACTGAATGGGGAAGGAAAGAAGAAAGCAGCAGTGGAAAAATTGAGGGCTACAAATAAGATTAATGTTGTCTGTGTCCTTCCAGTTTCTCCTTTGTGCCCCTTCTTTCCCTGACTGAACAATATTTAACAAGAATTAATACTGAAATCAATACAGACCACTTGTGGAGTCAGGTACTGTTCAATGTGACTACCGATGGAAAAAATCAGGCCTTGAGTCTTATAACAGAAAGTGAGATGAATGTGAAAGATGAAAATATATCACTTGGGCTGTGCAGCATTAGGACCAAAGAAGTCCCTCTAGGCAGCACAACTCAATTGATCATCATATTCCATATTAGTTGCCAGGCTGTGGTATATTCTGCTTCCAATTACTGCTACTTCTGATAGCTGCAGCATCAGTGAATGGGTGCTTAGTTTTTCCCAGACTCCAGGGAAAAGCGGAACTTCCAAAATACCTTAAACGTTAGGAATTGAAGTCTCATTAAAATGAAATGTAGGTTCCTAACTCCTTTAGCTATTTTTAATAATCTTACCTTTTCCATCTTCAGCATCTAGTATTTTCCTCTTCAGTTTGGTCTGTGACATATATATTCCTATATGGTTATATTTTCCTGATTGTGTAAGAATCCAGCTTGGTTTTACATATGAGAATTTTAGTTTCTTTTAGTGTCTTTTAAAATGAGTAACATTTCGGTTTTGTTGACATATTTACTGGTAAATCCATTAGTCACACAGGGTCGTCATGTTTCATTGCTAACCACCTACTTTGGTTTTGAGATCTTCCATGTTCATAAGTGTTTTAGCTTGAGTTCCTTCAGCCTTCTCACAGTTTACTGTAACTGTAATGATAATCTGTAACTGTAACTGTAATAATCATTGGACCTTTAATTATAATCTATTTCAGTCACAGTAGCAAGTGGGGAGACTTTTTCTGATGGTGGTTTTCCTTTCTGCTTTGATTAAGTAATTTTTTGCATGCTTGGGCTTCAGAATGGAAGAAGTCAGAGAACTACTCTAATTTGACAGCTCAAATTTCTAAGCATATATTTCTACACTAAAGCAAAAAACTTGTAAGAAAAGTTAGAATATAAATTAGATCCTAATATGAAGATGTTGTTTGTAAACATCTAATGCAGAGAATATTGCAGTGCGCTGAGATGTTCTATTTCTTAATTCCAAAATATTTTTTCTCTACTCAGTATTCCTAGGAGATCAAAAAAAATAATGAAAAACATTTCCACTTTCCCAAAGCTCATCTCCTTGATTTCCTTATGTTTAGTTATTTTGGGACACGTGTCTGAGGAACTCCTCTTGTCCGTTTCTATATGCAAATGAAAGTATGCATTGGGGTAAAGATATTAAGATGGCATTTCCACTTGGATATAGCGAGTAGTAGCAGCATGACATATTGGACAAGGGTTGGATACTTAGTACTTTACATTTAATGAACTGTTTCTTTATTATTTTGTAAAGCTTGTATAATACACATTTATGGTTTTAAAAGTGCCCTGCATCTTACTTCATAGGAAGGGGACCTCATTTAGATTAACCTGTGACTTCAACAGCAGGTGGTAGAATGAACCAACTGCTTCAATTACCGCTTTTGCGCATGACTTTCATGTGTTGCTAAGATTATCAGAGGAACCTGATTACATCCCCTTAGACACCATTGTTGGCACAATGATTAAGCTGTTATTTTTTTTTTAAGACTAGAAACCTAAAGAGCTTTTTGGCATGAAGCAAAGCACTGTGTATAGAGATCAGTAAGATAGTGAGTATCATTGCCCTGTAGCTTATCTCCACATATACAGCTCCCTGGTGGATCCCTATGATAAACATTATTGGAACAATTAGCTGCTGCTGACATAGAATCCAGACACAATGGCAATGGCCAGCAGCACAGAGCCAAAAATTATAGAGCCAAGAACCATAAAAAAGCAACACCAAGCTACTCTCCCCATTCAACTGCTGTCATAAAATCCTCCCAGTGCAATGTTTGCATAGCTGGCTTCACTGATATGGCACTGAAACACAAAAGGAGAAGCTGCAGCACTTGTCTTTGTTTAGCTGAAATTACAAGTCATTGAATTAGTATGTCATCTTTATTGCGCTGTCATGCAGCGGAGGTGAGGAAGGCTCTCTGTAATGGATGGAAGAGTTTGATGGCCTGAAAGACAGACTCACAGATGGTTGTCGATATAAAACAGTTTGCCCTTTTTTCAAAAAAAGGGAAGGAGGAAAAATGCTGAATGGAATAGGTCTCTGCTGACTTGAGTAGCTGTAACTAACAATATTAATATAACTCTGATCTTGGAGGAGTCTGGGGCTGGAAGGTGAACCAAGAGTTTGTCTAAAGATTAGAACTCAGAAGTGCATGCTAAGCCATTTTAAAAATTTAAATATTAGTGAGGCAGCATGACCCGGAGGGTGAAACGGTAAAGGTCTCACTCAGAAAGCTGTTACTACTACCCTTGCACACAGAAAGTTACCCTTGTGATATTTTGCAGCAATAGCAGAATTCTCATCAGGAGAATCAATAGAGACACAAAGCAAAATGAAGAAGAAATGTTTATTACATATTCAGAAGGACTGTAGTATTCTTCCTCCCCACCTTGTTTAAATTGAAAGGGAAGAAAATAGTGCTCAACCCAGTTTGCTACTACAGTCTGATATGAATAGTGTACTGTGCATAAAACATCCTTTTTTACTTGCAACACAAGACCACTGCTTAGCTAGAGCAATTTTTTCAGGCAATTTTCTCATACTTATGTTTCCATTGTAACTAAAAAAAAGCATTTTGGATTGAAAAGTGACCCAAATTACTAAAAGCCTTTTTCATTTATCAGTTATCCTTGAATTCTAGTTTTTGCACAAGTATACTTTTAATTGCTTCAGGACTCACTCTTTTGAGGAGCTGAACATTTTCAATAGCCATTGTGGCTTAGGTACAAACATTCAAAAAGCTTAGGAGGAATCAATCCAAGTTATGCAGTTTTCTTTAAGCAGCACAGTTTAGATCAGTAGTGAACAGAACACACATTTGTCCTTTGGTGGAGGTTGGGTGGGGGTGTCAAATATTAGACTGTGTTCCGCCATTTTTAAGCCAGTTTGTGTATGCCCAGCTTCTGTTCTGTTATGGGTATAGACAAGTTTACAATTACTTATACCAGTAAAAGTGTAATGTCTGTACCTGGGCATAGAGAGACAGAATGTGAACAAAGGGAAGTCAGATGGGGATGAGTGAGAAGCACTCTTCAAAATGGAGGAAGGAAAACAGAGGGAACTATGAATGGCATCTGTAGGAGAGGAGTGAGGATAAAAACAGTATTGTGGAGGGAAGATGGGGGAAGTCTGGATTTTTAAGCCCATCTCTGTGTGCTGAAATTTTGTCCTGTTATGGGTATAGACTGGCTTCTGATAACTTATACCAGTAAAAGTGTAATGTCTGTATCTGGCCTATGTATGGGACACACATCCCCGTATTAAAATTGCTCAACACTTTACTGTATTAGGCAACCAGTTCCTTTACAATTCCAGCCTAAGCGCTTGTTTCAATAAAGAAGCAGCTGAGTATGACTTCAGAATCAAACTGCCTCTTAACTTTTGTTTGCTTTTTCCCAAAGTTTTGGACAGTTTGACAATTTCCTATAAGGTCCTCTTGGGATTTGGGATGGGAAGGGAGAGGCAACACTATTTAACTATGTTCGGTTGAAAGTCATTACTGTTAGTTTGTTTCCTCACCAATGGCAATGCAAAGTTGGTTCCTTTCCGCATTTAAAAATTTTTTTTTCCTTTTCTAAATTGTCTTTATGTTTTGGAAAACTTGGATTTTTCAAGATAATATTCCAAAGAGAAATTAAAACCTTTCATGTAAGTCACTTTTTAATAAAAAAAAAATCACAATAGCAAAATACATTTAAAAAATAGATTGTATAAAGAATTAAGAACTTTGTCATCCTGCACTTGGACTACCCCATATTGGAATCTAAAAATACATACTTTTTGTAGAACTTTCCCCATGTCCATGGCAGTGAAATGATTTTTTATTTCCTGTATCAATACTGACAAATATTTAGACCCTATAAAATCAGTTTATCCCTTGAGGCCTGAGGAAGCCTGGGTCATAGCTGTGGCAGTGTATTACTTCCCAGTTCCTCCTCACCTGGTGTTGTGTTACTAGGAGAGCATGATTGCTAATAAAAACGACTCCCTTTCTCCTTACTCTCCTCTTTGTGGTTTGTTTTTCCTGCCAGGCAGGCAAGGTGCAAGATAGTAGTTTGTACTAACTCCTATATAACTCCTATGATGGAGTACAGGGGTTATGTTTGCCTTTATGTGTATAAAAATTGCATGTTGATGTGATGAGGTACAGCAGCGTGGAGAGCCACTGCAGCCAGGATCCCAACTGGCTTAGTGTGCTCTTAAACTTATACATTCCTGCTTGTCTTTTGAACACCAGCTCCAGAAGGGGAACAAAATGACCCATGTAGACATTTAACATCATAAAATCAGTGAAGAAACTTTGGAAGTATCCGAGAGGTTCAGATGTATGCATCTAGGTGCTCTATACAGGGAACAGGGAGTGGAATTCACCACAGTTGAATGACTCAGAAAGACGTGAAATGTTTATAGCTAGCCAATAGGAAATTCTAAAGCTCAGTGGTATATCTGAACTACATATCTCTGTTAACTTTCTACTCACAATCCCAAATCTCCATTCTGACATACCCATGTACTTGGTTTCTTGTTCTGGCCCAGTGGGGGGCACTTGAACTAAAGCTCATTTACCAAGCTTTAGTGAAAGCGCCCCTGTCACCATTTTGAATCACAGAGACACTGAATACATATGATGCAGAGGTTGCTGGAGTGCATTAATTAACACACTCCAGCAGACTCAGTTAATCGCTAATTAGCACTTATCAGCATAGACATCCAGCACATATATAGGTACCTGAAGTGTCCAACCCCTACTTAAGTCTCATTAAACACCTATTGGGATAATTTGAACCTGGCCCAAGAGTTTCTTTTGTCTCCTTTAAACCCACCACAATTTCCAGGTGAGTATGTCTTTAGTGCTTCAGCCTGGCCCCAGCCCTAATGTCTGGCTGAAAGTCCATTTCTAAAAGCTTCCCCACCTCTATAATTGCTCTATATGCTAGTAAGGGACTGGAATTTGGGGGAAAGGGCAGAGGGAGAGAAATTTCAAGTCACATAGTTGACACAGAACCTTGGTGGGGAGGAAGAGAGCTTCAGGTGTACTTGCTTGGCTACAGCTGTAATGAAGTGCTGTGGTAGGATCTATGAAGAAACATATTGTAGGCCGTAGTGTCTGAGGACATTGCTGTAAAACATAGAATCATTATATATTTGATCATATCTGCTATAAATATAAGCTTATATTTGTCAATGCTAAATATTTTCAAAATCTTTTTTTAATGTAAATCTGACTCTTCTAGTACTTTTTCCTGTAAGCAGAATTTGTTAAGTCATAAACCACCCTGGGACTTACATACGTGAAATTCACCCCCTATGTGTAATTACTGCTCTGACAAATAGCATGCAGATGCTGTTCAAAGCTGAATAACTGGTTTAATTAAGGTTTTAAAAAAAGTCTAGTGCCTAACCACAGGTGCATGGCCAGAGTTGGCTTGGCCATATTTTCTGTAAAGTTGTTATAATTTTCAATGTTTTCTTAGTGTAGATTTTTCATTCATATTCTGATTTCAAAATAGAAAAATATATAAATGCATTTTGTAGAAATGCTACCATAGGTAACCCTTCTAAATGATGTATTTTGATACCTTAGGGCATGAGTGCCAAGATATGGCCCATGGTGCCATACCATCCAGCTTGCAGTGCTTCCTGTAGGTCTTGGACCAGGCCCATGCATTGTATACAGCACATGCTGTCCTTCACCCTGCCTACTGCATTTGGTGCATGGAGCCCAACTGGTGCAGATTGCATACAGTGTAGGGAATGGAGTGGTCATGTGCTACATGCAGCACACAGGGCCAGTCTGGGGCAAGCACTGCATGTTCTGCTCACACCAACCCAGCCCTGCATGCTGGATCCAGGGCTGGTTCAGTTTGAGCCCATAGACTAGGCTCACAGGCAAAACTCAGAGTGCAGGACTGGTCTAGTGTGGGTGCCACACGCAGCACCCACTCCAGACTGGTGCCATGTACCACATGTGGGGCCAGTCAGGGCTCATGCTGTACATGGCACTGGCCCTGTGGGCTGGCTCCAGCATGTGGAGCTGGTCTGTGGGCCTGATCCAGCCTGCAGACTGGCCCCTTACTCCGCATCTGGCCTGTGGGGATTCGATGAGTTTGCCACTTCTGGATTTGGACACTTCTCAAACACCTTAAAATCCAAACCATGAGATAACGTGCCTGAAGAGAAAAAAAATCAGTTCAAATTCTTGATTTAATGATTTTTCCCTAGCTATATTAGTAATGTATCTATCAAATTGTACTATACAACCTAGAATTAAGATATATGAATGTCATCCATAAAAATTCCTTTGAGATCTACTCTTCTCTTCCAATTGAGAAACCTGTCCAATATAAACGGCCTCTCCATTTAGGGAATACTTAATGCGGTTAAATAGAGATGATATACTTTAGGAATGCTTTTTATTGCACCCATTTGAATTGGGAAATACACCTTATAGGGGAAAAATAATGATAAAACAGTTTCTATTGAGGGTTAAAGATGAATGGTAGTCTTTAAGGCATTTGTTTTTGTTAAACATAAAGAAAGAGGTACTGTCATAGTCAAGGTAAGACTGTTAATAAGGAATAATAGATAAGGTCCAAATCAGTTCACTGAAATCAATGGATTTGTGCCTGTTGATTTTTTTTCTTTTGGTGGTGGTGCATTTGACTTGTGGCTAAATAAATTTTAAAGTTACAAAGACTATATTAATTATATAGATTAATTTCTAGATAACATATTGGATGCAGATAGTGTAGGTCTTCCCCAAAAAACCTGTTTAATTTGTTTGTTGGGAAAGGAAAACATTTGTTTGATATTTTTATAGATCTGTCAGAACTTTTGGCAGTGCCTATCATCATAATATCTGAGCATAGAAAAAAAGAGAACTTAGCTCATTTCTGTGACTTCTATAAGTTCTTCCATAGTGTAGATTGTGACATTGCATTTTTGTGGGGATATTTTGAATTTCACTGGGCATGTCTACATGTACATTTAATGTGCAGAAATCTTACTGAGCAATAAAATACTGTGCAATAAGCTTTCCCTGAATGCACGTCTACAAGTGTGCCCATTGGAAGCAAATTTGCTCCTGATTGGAGCAGTTCAGGGCAGAGATTCTCCTGTCCTGCTCTGCTTCTATATGGCAGTCAGGGGGAGCTCTAGGCTCCCCTGGGTTCCAGCCCTGTGCTTGCAGGGGGCGCCAGTGTCAGGCCTGGGCTCTAGTGGGTAGAGAGAGCTGTGGGGCAGCTGATTCCTACCCCTGCCCCAAGCAGTTGCCTGTTGCTCAACCTCCACTCTGATTGTGGAGCCAGGTGGGGACAATGTCCACTGCCCCTACAGCAGGGAGCTCCTGGCCCCAGCTCTGAGATCAGAGCCAGGAGCTAGGACATTGCCCCTACACCTGGCACCTGCCTGCTGCCGGGGCTGCCTCTGATCGCAGAGCTAGGGATGGAGCTGTCTGTTGCAGGGGCAAGGGGACATTGTTCCTGCCCTGGATCCATGATTGGAGCTGGCCCTGGCAGTAGGCAGTCCTAGCCCCCGGCTCCAAACTCAGAGCCAGGGGTCAGAAGCTGCCTGCTGCAGGGGCAGTGGACATTGTCCCCATCTAGCCCTGCAGTGCGAGCGGGGATTGGGCAGCAAGCAGCTCCTGGGGGGAGGGGGTGGGGATTGTTCCCCCACCCAATGCTGCCTGGGCTGATTGGGAGCAATTTGCTCCTGGTCAGCTATATAACCATGTGCTACTGCGCGGTGGCTACTGCACAGTAAATCTACTACCTATATGTACAGGTAGTAGAAAGCTGTGCATTAGTCTAATCTATTGCACAGTAGCTCCTGCATACAGTTACATAGTGACATTTGCTGCACAGTAGATTAATCTACTGCTCAGTAAAGCATCTTGTATAGACACAGCCACCAATGATGAAAAAGCTGTAGCACATACATAGTTCTGCAGATTGCCTGCTGTAGCATCATTCTGACTTTGGCCATTCTTCTGACTTATCTTTTCTTCTGCTTCTGAATAGTCTTTGCAGGAGATATTTTGTCCTGGTTTTGCTAGGCTGAGTGCAGCAATCTAGGCAGACTGTGGATAGAGAAACAGTCTCTAGTGATCCATGGTCACTTGTGAAGATTAGGACCAAATCCATGAATTAGCACTGGAAGTGAACTGGAATCCTTGGAGAATGCTGAGTTCAAGAATGATATTTTTTTGGTGACTTGCCTTGCTAACAAGGAATGTTGCATCTGTCTGAGTTGAGGCCTCTGTGTTGCCAGAATTATGCATGGGTTAAACACAAAAATGCTCAATTTAATATTGTGGTATTTTGATGCTTGTTCTGAAAATAAAATGTATACCTTTAGATAAACAAGATAACTTGCCTTTTAACTGAGAATAGATTGAAATAAACTTGTTTAATTTAGTAGTGTGTTTATCTTTTCTGGGTAATTAACTGGAAAGCTAAAGTAATCTTAATATACTTTATCCACTCAGTGAGACACCTCAGGACTTCATACTATCTCTAATTTGCTAGGTTTTTGTATGTTTAGTGCTATCATATTGCCTAAGTTCTACTATTATTTCCAACCATCCATTTGGAATACTTCCAGTATTTAATATACTTGCTGATGCTTGCTCCCACCCTGCAGCTACAAACTGTGCTCTAGGGATTGTTTCCTGTAGCATGGGCTCATCTATACCATTTGTGGAAAAAAAACACTAGATCTCTGCTGCCAGGTTGTACTGTAATTGGGAATAGTAGGGTGAAGAGTTTAGTATTATACAATGAGCCGATGTATCAGACTTGCAATGGTCAGGTTTAATCAAACAAACTTGGATTTTAGTTTTGGATGAACCTTGGGCTCATCCATACCTAGAATCAAGATCTATAGCCTCAAGATTTATTAAAGCTGTGCTAAACTTCAGTCACTCTGTTCTACTTAGTTAACATGAAAAAACACTAAAGATATCAGGTCAACTCCAAGTACTTTCTAACTGTATAACAGAAGTACTCAAAGTAGTTTGCAAGAGGTTTGTTGCCTTTTTTACTTTAAAATTTTTCTATTTCTTTGAGAAAGTACAGAGAGAGCAACACTTAATATAAGTGTTTATGTAACATATAATGCCTGCTTTATGTAACATGTAATTAAAGAAATGAATGACATAGATGACCAAGGACATGGTAGGGATCAGCTCAGACTTTGTGAGGCTGAGCATATGTCTAAAAAGAAAAACAAAGCCTTACTTTTTTCTTAGAAAGCAGTCTGTATTCCAGACAGGCAGTAACAGATGTTGGAGACTCAGTAGGAAACTAGGTGTATGCTGGGATGTCACTCAAGTCTCTTTAACAAGCTGCTGTGAGTTGTAGAACCAGAGAGTATCTATATAGAGTCTGCTAAGATTCTCAGAAATATAATGACACTAAAATAACCAGCTACGCATCAATACTAATCCCACCTCTTCTTTAGGGAATCTACTACTTACAAAAAAATCAGGCTGGATACATGACTTCCCTTGTGATTAAGTTACTTGTTTTTTTTAAAGTATCTTCTGACTGCAGCATATTGGATAGAGTACCTCAGTAAACTACATTTGATATAGCTGTATATCCCTGAGAATTGTATTATTATTGAAATATGGTCCCTTTACATTTCTGATTGGGAAAAGTGCCTTGACAAAAACCTTCAGGCAATATTCTGAGGCAGGTCAATGCAATGGCTCCTCAGACAGGGTAAACAGTAGGCCTGTGCAAAGCAGCAAGTATTCGCTTTGGATTCGGATTTGGCCGATTCAGAGGACAGAGATTTGATTAAAAGATTCATATCACTGTCCCAGTTTGATTCGGCCAAATCAAATGCAAAAGATTTGGTGCCACTTTGGAGATTCGGCCATAGACTAAACAGGCCTCCAGCTGGTAAGTCTGTTGGAGTTGGGGGAGGGAAGGGGCATGGGGGAAGGAGAGATTGGGGCTGGGACAAGCTTCCCAGCCAGGGTAGGGGGACACGTTACTCAGGGAGAGGGGCAGGAGGGTGCAGGATGTGGGTGTGGCAGCACTGGGAGTGGGGGCTCTGCCCTGCTGCTGCTTGCCCAGCCAGGGTGGGGCAGGATGTGGGTGTGGCTTACTCTGGGCAGAAGGGGACAAGCGGCAACAGGGCATACCTCCTGCTCCCAGTGCTGCCATGCCTACATCATGCCCCCCCCACACTGGATGTGCAGGAGACAGCAGGGAATAGCCCCCACTCCCAGTGCTGCCACACCTGCATCAGCACTGGGAGCAGGGACTCTGTGCTTCTGCTGCTTGTCCAGCTGGCACAGAGGGGCAGGCGCTGTGCCACTTGCCCAGCTGGTATGGGGGCAAGGGTGCTGCCACTGCTTTCCCAGCTGGTGCAGAGGGGGCAGGCACTGCTGCTGCTTGCCAGGCAGTGTTGGCGGGGTGTGGGATGCGGGCGCAGCAGTGCTGGGAGCAGGGGCTATACCCTGCTGCCACTTGCCCACTTCTGCCCAGAGTGAGCCGTGCCCTCATCCCCCCCACCCTGCCCCAGCTAGGCAAGTGGCAGCAGGGCATAGCCCTTGCTCCCAGCACTGCTACACCTGCATCCCATGCCCCCCCCCCCACCGCCCTCCTCCCCAAGTAACATGCTTCCCCACCCCAGCTGGGCAGCTTGTTCCAGCCCTAGCCCCAATCCCTCTCTCCCCTAGGCCCCTTCCCTTCCCCCAACCCCAACAGACTTACCATCTGGAAGCAACTGTGTCAGCTGCCTGTTTAGTCTATGGCCTAATCACCAAATCTTTCCCGAATCTTTTTCTGAATCAATTTGGATGATTCGGAGGCTTTAACTGGTCTCCTGATTCCATTCGGATTTGGAGATTCAGTCCCCAAATCAGGGTGAATCTCAATCGAATTGAATCAGCTACTGAAGCTTCACACAGCCCTAGTAAACAGTGTTCATTTTCTGAGGGGCTGCTACAGAGATATTAATTCAGGTTGAAAGTAGAGCAAAATATACCAATTAACTTCATTCTGACCAGGTTTTATGTAAAGATTGATTATATGTTATAAATTAGCAATTGAAGCAATGTACAGTACAAAATACAGAAGCAGCAAATACAATATTAAAAGAATTTGGAGCCTAGGGTATATACTGGGACAGAGAAAGGAGGCTATATGCACTAAGAACAAACCTTATTGTCAATACAAAGGATGCTTTCATGCCTGGTATGATAATGAGGAAGGTCATACCTGACCACATCAAAGTACCCTGAAGAGTATAATTGACAGATATCTATCCAACTTCAAGAGGCAGAGCTCACTGACACCAGGGAACTCGGAGGCACTGTAATGCTAAGGGTCAGACAAGGACTTTGACAGCCTGAGAGAGATGTAGAACTCTGGAAACCTGGGCATCATATTTTCTGACTTTTGTTTCAGTAACTTCAATTGTTTGGGCTTATCTGGGCTGCTAGGGAGTCTGAGATATATGTTTTTGAACAGTTTATCTTTGATTTTACCATGGTATTTTCTTGTTTTTCAAATGCACATTGATTTATTGAAGACACTTTTTTGTCTTAGATTGTTTGGGGGGGTATTTACTATAATGTCTTCTTTGGGACAACAGAAACAAACTTCTTACCTTAGGCAACAGGCAGAAAAGAAGGGAAAAAGTACCTGACCGGGGGCATTTTGTCAAAGGTGCCATAGGTGTTGCCAAAACACTGACTGAAGTAGTAACACGCAAGAAAAAGTCTGCAGACCACAAGGAATGATGAGAATAGCAGCATCAGTCACAGATATCTGTTCTCAGTGATCACAAGAATAGTTACAGTCAGATAGCTACAGTCCCGGTATTAAGCTGCTGAGGATACCCACTGAAAGACTTCTTTGGGATGGAGAGAATTTTTTTTGGAACCCAAGTTCCATAGGGTATGTACAGGCATTACATTTAGACCCACGAAACTAAGGCTGCATTGATCGAAGTGCCTATCTGTGCAAGCATCGTGGGGTTTAAACAACAGCAACCTGGTCTAAATTAGTTTACCTGAGGAGTGAACTAACATAGATTGTGGAACAGGTTAACCTGATCTATTGAATGCCTTCATACAGAGTGCAGCCCCAGGCTGGGAAAGCCCAGCCATTTGCCCGAGCCCCGCTTGACCCTGACTGGGCTATTTTTGGCCCTCTGATCTCTCGCATCCCTGAACAAACAATCCCACCAACCCTTCTCTGGATCTGCCAGTCTCTCCTCCCTGGAGCTGCCAACCTCCCCACACCATGGACCTGTGAAACCCCCCTGATCCCACCCTGTGTTATTTGCTTCATTTCCCCTGTGCAGCTCCTAGGTTTGGTGGACAGCTGTACACATCACTCCCACTCTACATTCACATGGCTTAAAGTAAGACCAAGTGCTAAATGCCTGTATGCACATATCATGTCCTCATATAGAAGCATGGAACCCAGGTGTGTATTCATTTATTTGTTTGTGTACTAGTTCCTTAACATAGTGACCAATGGTTTAAGAGAAAATTCTCCATACAACTACAGCCTAGCTATTGGTAACTTCTATTGGCATTCTAATACATTCCCTCTTAAATAATAATCCTTTATATACCATGATTAAGCATCACAGAATTCCTGGCAAATAGTGTCTATATTATCCCTAAGTTCCTGCGAGGAAGACAATAGCAGAAAGATATTAAGAGGTTTGACTTGAACAGCAACAGGAAACTGCATTAGAATAAGATTTTGTTCATCTCAGCCCCTACACTACACAGTGCCTCACATTATGAAGTTGCTTCTTCTCCCATTGTGGAAAATGGAATCAAGGCCTGAGAACAGGGGTTTATGAAAAAAATGCAAATGATCACAGTGGCGAACTTTATACTCATGTAAGAATGTTACCTTCCTTTATATTTACTAGTTACCAAAACAAAGACATTGCCAGGGAAGGAATAATTGTTTTCAAGAACACTGAAAGCTCAAATGAAAGTTCAGAGTGTCTGTCAATGTTAGCATTTCCAAAAGTGTTAATTTTTTCATTTAAATTAAATTTAAGAATGTTTTTACCACTTGTATCTGCTAATTCTTCAAAATCAAAGCTAGTTTAGAGTACTTTTATGGTATTTTTATTTCTTTAACAAGAGGTAACATGTTTTTTTGTTTTCTTTTCCTTTTTGTTTTCTTTCCTGCAGTGAAGCAGAATCTGAAAAATAGTGGGAAACAAAGGATGTGTGACAAAATATTGAACATAAAATCCAGTCCTATCCTCTTTTTTCATCTCTGGTTACAGAATTTTTGGTGGGTATTAGAACCTGTACAGTTCTCGGAGTCAGAACATGGAATGATGGGTACATCATATAAGCACTCCAGAATACTGCAGCCCAGAGGATTTGGCTCTGAATAGAGAAGAGATGAAAACCTAGCCCACTGAATTCAGTGAGCATACTGTTTTTGAATTCAGTGGAACCACTATTTCACCAGGAAAAAATTAAAACATCTCACACTTGATCAAATATTTGATCAATTATGTTAGTGCATGAGTTATTCTTTTGGAGTTTTACTCTCATTATCATGTATGACTCAAAGGTCACATTCTCCAAAATTATTTTCCTGCGTTCCTTTTCAAAACTCTTACAATTATTTGTGTAGAAAATACCATGTTTGGTAATGAATAAATATAGAAATATACCTGTCACTTGCATGTTGTATACTTTTTTCAGCAAGTTAATTTTCTTCTATTAGTAGTAGTAGATGTTGTTGTTGTTAGTTGTTGTTTACTGAATTTCTGTTCATCAATTTTATTTTGTTCTTATCGCACTGTAGTATATTCCAGTGTATCAGACTGTCTTGTCAGCTTTACCTTTTTCATCTTTGAGACTTCCCTGAACCGAATGTTCCCAGTTGATCTGGATAGGTCATGTAGATAGATGTCCTAAATGGACATGTCTCAGTCCTCACATATAATATTAAGATTATTAAATGTGATTTTTTTGTCTTTAAGGAAGACTCTTAAATTTAAGGTACGTTTTGTTGTTCTGCCTTTCTGTGTTTGTGAAAGAGAAACGCACAAATGAAGGTAAATATAATGGGGATAGTTTGGGGCTACTGCCTTATTAAAGTTGCTTACATAGAATTCTGAATAGTCCTCATAAAATACGTTTAAAAACATAAGAAATCTCTACTAGTTTCTAAGTATTTTGAAAGACAGTAAATTAGAAGGATTTGACAATCTATGTCAAGTTGGGATGAGAGGATTTTATTTTCAACTCAATTTTCAAATAATACTATCACCAAGGAAAGGAAACTCTAAACTAGCTGTTGTAGGTGTGGATATTGGTCAGTACCCCCAGTTGTGACCTAACACTATCCATATATACATATCCATATATACATCTAATTCCATTTCAAGGCAATATAACTTCTGGTTTCTTTTATCTCTTGTGGTAATCAGCCTTACAGAAAAATTATGTGGCATTTCAATTAAAAAATCCTCAGATCATTTGCTGTTTTAAGTTTAATTCAATATCTCCTTTCTTGTTTTATTTGAATAAAAGTTAACACAACTTCTTTCTCTGTACCACTCAATATTTTGTTTTTATGTAATCCAGCCTTTTACATCCTTGATGTGTCAGTGGTTCACTTCTTCTCACATGGAGATCTTTCCAATCTTCCTATATTTTTACTCTATGTACTCTTTGTACCTCCTAACCCCACTTTTGTTATACTTTTACTCAGGCATGGCCCAAAGAGACCATGGTATTCCAAGAGAGGTTGAACCATTGATTTATGTAATGACATTATTACATTTCCATTGGCATTTTCTATCCCATTATTTATATTTAAGTTTTCCTAATGTCTGGATCAGTGGTTCTCAGCTAGGGTGTTATGGTACCCTGAGGTGCCTTGAGATCCTTTCTAGGGTACTGTGGGGTGTCATGCAATGTTTGTAATGTTAGGTGGGCAAACACAATTTACAAGATAAACCCAGAGATTTCAAGTAGGAATCCATGGTGTTAAAAATATGATGTGCTGTGGCCCTTCTGAGTCCTTTGCCACACAAGAATTTCTGTTATCTTTCTATGTCAAAAATTGAGTTGAAAACTAAAAGGTGATAACTTCCAGAGGTTGCCTTGAGTCTACTGAGGGATGCCTTGAGTCTCAAAAGGTTGAGAACCAGTGGTCTAGATAATGTTCAAGTCTTTTCTTTAAATGTTTACAGCTAATTTAGAAACAGCAATATCTACTTTTTTTATCCATGGATCTCAAATTACTTCACAAATATTAGCAAATGGGCCCATTCCCATAGTAACTAGTGACATGATGTAACTGCTAAGCCTCACACACTGAATTAATTATTATATCTGTGTAACTATTATACTGGTTTAAACATGGAGAAAATTAACAGGTTGAATGACTTGTGGAACATCATATGATCGATGAGCCAGGAATAGAATCAAAGACTCCCAATGTTTTCATGTGCTTTATTCACTACATCACATTCCTTTCTGATGATGGGGATGGTAACTGATATTTCCAATAGTACCAGCAATGGTACTATATATATATAGTGCCAAAAATAGGAAGGTGGTAGCCAATAGGGCTATGCGAAGCTTTGGTTGCTGATTTGATTCAGTGGAGATTTGGCTCAATTTGGTGGCTGAATCTCCAAATCTAAATCAAATCAGGAGACCCTTTAATCTCTTTGAATTGAATCAGAACCTTCCGAATCAATTGGAGAGATTCGGAAAGATTCAATGATTTGTTCATAGACACAGCTTTAAATGTTTTTTCTACATACCTCAAGGTACCAGGCAGTCATGAATGCTGAGATGCTGGGGCAGATGGAGCATCCCATAGGAGTGCGGGGGGTGGGGGGGTGGTCCCCAGCATGCTTGGCAGCAGACCCAGAATTGGACCAGAGCACTTCCGGTCCACTTCCAGGTCCGCCGGGTAGTGTGCAGGCCCCGCCCCCCCAGCGTCTCCCTCCGGCTCAGCGAATGGTGCCTCCTGGGTCTGGTGGGGAACCCAGGGTCCCCCCACAGCCAATCACTGAGGCAGGGTGTATGGGGGGAAGCCCCCTGCATGCTTGGCAGTGGACCCAGAAGCGGGCCGGAAGTACTTCCTGTTCACTTCCTGGTTCACCACTGAGCATGCGGGGCCCCCCTGTGTTCCTTTGTGATGCTCCATCTGCCCCACCATCACTGCATTCATGAGCTGTGCCTGGTACCTCGAGGTATGTAGAAAAACATTTAAAGCTGTGTCTATGGCGGAATTGCTGATTCTCTGAATCAGCATTGACTCTTCAGATTTGGATTCGGCTGAATTGAATCAGGGACAGTGATCCAAATCAATTAATTAAATCACTGTCACCTATTTGGGCCGAATCCAAATTGAATATGGCCTGTTTTGCACACCCCTAGTAACCAGTCAAGTGGTCAAGTGTACTTATCCAAGTTATTAAGTTGGATTTTATTAAAAAGGAGTATAATCATGGGTTCACATTTCATCACCCATTCTCCTCTTGCAAACTGAAATAAATCCAGTGATGAGATGTGATGAATTAAAGTATAGCACATGAATCAGGCCACCCAAGTCAGGTTGCATCACTATTTTGTCAGTAGTTTCTGTTAGGTGAACCTGAAAAGTTGACCAGTTATCTTTTGTGATACCCAAAATGCTTTCACATGAATTCATGTTCATATTGATTTTGCTACACTTTTACAAGTACTATATTTATAACAAATATATCTCCAAAACAGTCTGATTTTTTATTAGGGAATGTTTTATTTGCAGAGGGTAGAAAAAATAAAGAAAACTTACTTAAAATTTTTCCAAGAGAAACATGTCATAGGTTTCAAATCTACTTGAGGAAAATTAGAATCCTGTATACAGGATGGATAGAGCTTCTTTTTCTTCTCTCATTGAAGCAGATAATGATACTTTTATGTGACTTGCTGGTGAGAGGCCAGGATATTAACAGCACTGCAGTCACCCTATTCACCAATGGTTTCATTCTCAGTCTTAACTTAAAAATATAGCTGGTTTATTTTGTAGAAATAAGCAAAAAGTTTGGGAGGGGCTAAATACCTTCATAAAACAAAACATTATGATTCCAGAAACCCTTAGGAGCAGCACTAATGCTTTTAAATGAAGGTTTTATTTGTCTCTGAGCTGCAAAAAGAAGTCACTAATGAGATGTCATTTAAATTCTAACACCTGTTTAATGGCACTTTTCCTCTTCCCCAAAGAGTGAGCTGTTTATGAATGTTTTCAGTTTTCCAAGTGTATCTACAAGAATTATTTTTCCATAAACAATGCTATATATTTTTCCTCAATATATTTTAGTTACAAAGGAACAATATGATGGAAATGCTAGGTAATCTTTGTTGGTTTTATTCAATGTATTTGTAATAGCTATGTAAACCTAAACTGAGCATTCTAATTTGCAAAGAAAATATATTAATCAGGGTTCTCTATTTAACATGGTTGCATATTTAGGAAGAGATTAATGCAGCATTTACAATGCAAGTACACCATTAAAATGATACTTAGAAGCATACTTTGAGCATGTTTAGGATACCACTAATGTAAAATGCTCTACACTCAAACAAAATGGTTCCACAAAGCACAATACTTTGACGTCTAGGTTCTGACGTGGGATCTGTGGGTGCTATACCAGAACTAACTCTACATGAATCTAGATTTGCAGGATTGGGGTCTAAATTAGATTGACTATGTCATAGAAACACATAGGACAGAAGAACAAGGACCAGGGATTATGGGGAAAATGTCAGATAATAACACTCAAAGGTTATATGCTGTGTTACAAGCAGGGCATGTCTACACGAGATGCTTTACTATGCATTAGGCTAATCTAACGCACAATAAAGCACCATTGTCTACATGTATGTGGGATTTACTATGCAATAAATTAGGCTAATGTGTGGTTTGCTAGTACTAAAAATAAAGATACTAGATTAATGGTGCTTTAGCTATTATGTAGTAGCGCATGTGTAGAGGCCAATGCTGGGCGCTAATCTGTTCCTGGCCAGTCCTATCAGCAAGGAGCAGAGCCATGTGGTTGGCAGTTCCTGCAGCCTCGTGAAAGGGATGGCTTCTTGGCCTCCAGACCCCTGACCTGACCCCTGGGGCTGGGCATTGTGTCCCTCCTCTGCAGGTATGCACCAACCCCTGCCAGCACCCAGAGTCTGTGCCTGATCCCCCAAGGTCCCTGGCAGCAGCTAGGATGGTAGCATCCCCAATGCTGGAGACAGTGTCCCAGGGCCTCAACTGGTCCAAGCAAGAGATCGCCAACCTCATTGCAGTCTGGGGTGACACAGAGGTACAGAGGCAATTTGGCTGGGCACATGGTCAAACACCCATATCTACAAGGTAATGGCGGCCTGCATGTGGGAGCACGGTCACTAGTGGTCTGGACTCAAGTGCTGCATCAAGGTCAATGCCCTGCAGGCCAAGTGGGTTCACATCATGGGCCACAATCATCAGTCTGGAGCCGTCTGCAGGACCATGCCCTTCATGCAGCAGCTGGACCACATGAGGGCTGTGAGGGACTCTAGCAAACCCGTCATGTGTACTCCAGCATGGGCAAGCTGCCAGAGCCTCTGCTGTGGCCCAGCAGTGATGGCCACTCTCTGGGGAAGGGCTTCTCAGAGCACCAGCCACAGCCTCATGTGGCAGCTCAGACAGCATGGGCCAACATCCACCCCATCAACTCTGGGCCTGCACCCCAAGTAGGGCCAGGGATGGCTCTAGTGGTGAGCAGCTCCAGCTCCTCCCCAGATGGCAGCTAGGTGCCATGTCTCTGTGTCCTGGGACACTGCAAGCAGCTGTACCACCTCACCACCATCAGAGACAGTCCAGTCAGCAGACGTGCCTGCCACACCTGTCCAGTAAGCTCCACACAGGGAGGAGGCCCAGCAGGGGAAAGGGGCGCTGTCACTACCCATGCCAATTCACTTTCCCACTCCTGGGCTACCCGCCTGGAGCCAGGGACCCCACAGGGAGGGTTGGGACCCCCTCTCCTTCTCACCCTGCTTGGCCGAGCTCCCCCTAGCCTGCCCGAGTTTCCTGTCCCAACCTGCAGGGAGGCGGGAGGGGAGAACCCTATTGAGCAGCCACTACCCTCACAGCCAGGCAGCTAGGAGCCTGTCACATGCAGAGAAACTCATTGATTGCAGCAGTGATCTCCATCTTGGCTGCGGGGGTCAGGCATTCAGTATAGGCAAGATAACCCTCCAGACAGTGGCACACATTGCAAGGAAATGTGGGCTTGCCTGGACTGCCATTGAAGTTCAGGGCCTCACACAAGGTTTCCAGCTGCACCCAGGGGGCACCATAGCAATCAATAGCAGCAGGGCATAGTGGGTTGGGCATCCCTCGGTGTGCTCAGACAGATCATCATGGCATGAATGGGAGATTCTTAGCAGAGGCACACTTGGGGAGCAGGTCACACATGGGGAAAGCCCTGGGTCAGGGTGCCTTTCCAGAAAGGGCCACCTGGAGGAGGGTGGGGATGTTATCAAATCTGTCCCCCAGCCAGGAGGGTGCCTCTCTCTCCCAGAACCTGAACACTGCAGGCCTAGCGGCATGGAAGCAAACTGTCTGGCTTATAGCAGAGAGAAGTGGGAGGGAGTTAGGAGGAGCCAGCTGTAGCCCAGCCTGGGTAGGTGAGGAAGAAGGCAACCTGCCTGCTGAAAGCAGCAAGCATCCCACCTGCCCCCGCAGAGGGAGTGGGGATGGAGGGCTCACCTGTGGCAGGGCCCACTCAGCCAAGTTAACATGATCCTTGGCCACCTGTGCATGGACCATCCCCAATCTGAGACCCAGCAGTGCACAGCCTCTTGGTATAGTGCAGGTTCTCTCTGAAATGTTGCAAATTCTCACAGAGCCTTGCTTTACATGTCCAGGAGCTGCACACAGGGGAGAAGCACCAGCCACCAGTGGGGTTGTGTCTGCAAGGATGCCACCACCATTGGCCGGCACCATCTGCACGCTCTGGCTCTGCCAGTGGTGCACACAGGACTGCACCCTGCTGCTGGACCAACTGGTTACAGCAGTGGAGAAGCAACTTGGAGACTCACAGACCTGGTGAGCCCAGGACCTGAAGCAGGAACAGGAGAGGGCACAGGAGGATCACACCCTCCAGGAGAGGATCCTCACCCTTAAGGAGAGGCATTTCACCCTCCTCAAGAGGCTACTCAAGTCCCAGGAGTAGCAGTCCTCCATAGTGGCCCAGACAGAAGAGACAACTGATGAGGATCTCTGGGTACTGAACCCATCCTAGCACTGGTGGTCAGCTTCATGACACCCAGTGCCCAGCCCCTGGGACTGGGTCTAGCCCTGGCCCCATGTGGCCCCTGGCAGCTGCCCATGGCCCAGACCCTGGCTCCAGCCCTGCTCATCCCTGGCAGCCACCCACAGCCCACCACCAAGCCTCTCAATGGGCTTGGAATGAAGTTCAGGGACAACTGCACTGGCCAGGGCCCCCTGGGTCCCAGAGCAGCTTGTCCCCCTCCCCCCCCCCCCCCATCTGGGACACTAGCCACTGCTCACCTGGCTGCCATGTGGCCCCTGAGCAGAAACTGCCAGCAGCCAGGCTAGCACTGCATGAAGGCCCTGCTGACTCTGGCCCTGTGGTGGAGGATGGGGAGCAGGCTAATCAGGCTGGATAGCTCCCACCCTTGTCCCTGGGTGAGCCCCCAGCCTGCTGGCCTCACCACAACATCTGCACCAATGGTGGTGCCACCAGGGGCTGGGGTGCCAGATGACTCTCCCCAGGATCTGTCCCATAAGCACCTCTACCCCACTGTTCCCCCGCAACAGTTGATAAAGCACATTGTACATAGTTATACAGAAAGTGGGTCCTTTACTGTTGGTGCATGTTGGGGTTAGGGAGGGGTGTGTGGAAGGGAGGAAGTGTGCTGTTGGGGAAGGAGGGAAGGAGATGGGTCTTGTTGGGGAGGAGGAGGGAGGTCTGCTATTGTGTGGTGGAGGGTAATACTGTTTGGTGTTTGTTGCTAACTGTCTATAGTATGTGTGGTCCTGGGGTTGCCCTGCATGCCTGGGTTCATGGACAGCCACTCAGGCAATCTACTGTGTGGTGTAGAGGAGGAAGTGATCCATGAGCACCTCATGGACATGGTGCCCTGGCCACCACTGCTGGAGGGGGAGGGTGGGGAGTACTGGACACAGGCTCCCAGGACAGTATCCCCTGTCACCCTGTCCCTGCCCCTCCTGTGCCCCCTGGCATCTGAGCAGCTGCAGCCAGAGTCTGCAGCTCTCCCTGGCTGCTGCAGGAGGCAGAGCAGGGAAGGAGTAGCTCTACATCTGACTGCTCCTGTGGGGTGCAAAAGTGTGCACATGTAGACACATTCCTGGCCTACACTTAACGCTCCTAAATTTACTGTGGAGTAACATTATGGTACATTAATTGCATGTGTAGATGCACCCACAGAGGAATAAAGGCAGGTCTGTGCCATGCAGAGTTTTAGCACACAGGGCTGCTGTGTCACAGTGGAGGGGCAGCACAGATAGCCTCCATCTTCTGCAATTATTTTTGCACTCTCCTCCTCCCAAAAAGTTATGCCCAGCAGTAGCATAACTGAATAGGGTGATCAACGCAATGCTGCCCTGTGCACCACTGCTGCCTATGATGTGGAGCTGCCCTGCTATATCTCTGGTATCTGGGGTTGATGCCTCAGTCACCCTCACCACCCTTTCCCCCCAGTTATACAACCAGTTACACAAGCATAATGTTACTTTGCTTCTGACATTTTTTAAAATAAAGCACTTTAATGTGCAAGTGAACTCAATCATTAGTATGGAGTAGCATCCAAAATGAGGGAAGGAATGGAAGCCCATATTGGAATGCCAACCTACAGAAATTAATTTTGGAGAGAAATCTGGAGCAAGAAAGTGAGGTTCCTTATTATTTGTATTGAGAGATTGGGTATCACTGTAGCAGGCACCATGCACAAACATAATGAATAGATGGTAAGTGTCTCGAACAGGTTACAGTCTAAGGTGAGAGGTAATAGATGAATGCAACAAACAGACATGGAAAGAATCACACCAATACCTAGATCTCAAATATCACTCTTTGTCCCTACACAGAAGGCCACAGGATAGGTGGTGTGACATTGACTGTGACTGCTAAAGCAAACTACCGCACTGAGAAGCACAGCTTGCCAAGGAGGTGAACAGCCAACAAAGATGAAAGAACAGGCTAGGGACTATTTAGAAAAGCTGGAAATATACAGGTCCATGGGGCTGGATGAAATGCACAAGGGTGCTGAGGGAGTTGGCTGACGAGATTGCAGAGCCACTGTCCATCATTTTTGAAAACTCATAGCTATCAGGAGAGGTCCTGGATGATTCAAGAAGAGCAAACATAGTGCCCATATTTAAGAAAGGGAAAAAGGAGAATCCAGGGAACTACGGACCTGTGAGCCTTACCTCAGTCTCTGGAAAAATCATGAAGCAGATCCTCAAAAAATTTATTTGCAACCACTCGGAGGAAAAGAAGGTGATTAGGAAAAAACAGTCAGCATGAATTCACCAAGGGCAAGTCATGCCTGACCAACCTGATTGCCTTCTATGATGAGATGACTGGCTCTGTGAATGCAGGGAGACCAGTGGGTGTGGCATACCTTGATTTTAGCAAGACTTTTGATGCAGTCTCCAATAACATTCTCTCAGGCAAGCTAAAGGAGTATGGGGTGGATGAATAGATTGTAAGGTGGATAGAAACCTGGCTGGAGCATGGGGCTCAGTGGGTAGTAATCAATGGCTCAATGTCTAGTTGGCAGCCAGTATCAAGTGCAGTGCCCCAAGGGTCAGTCCTGGGGCTGGTTTTGTTCAATGTCTTCAACAACGACCTGTAAGATGGCATAGAGTGCACCCTCAGTAAGTCTGCAGATGACACCAAGCTGGGGGGAGTAGTAAATACAGTGGAGGGTAGAATTAGGATTCAGAGTGACTTAGATAAATTGGAGAATTGGGCCAAAAGAAATCTCATGAGGTTCAACAAGGACAAATGCAAAGTCCTGCACTTAGAGCAGAGCAATCCCATGCACCAGTACAGGCTGGGGGCTGACTCGCTGGGCATCAGCTCTCAAGAAAAAGACCTGGTGGCTGCAGTGGACAATAAGTTGAATATGAGCCAACAGTGTGCCCTTTTTGCAAAGAAGGTTAATGGTATACTGGGCTGCATTGGTAGGTTTGTTGCCAGCAAGTCAAGGGAAGCGTGAAGCCTCATCTGGAGTATTGTAGTCAGTTCTGGGGCCCCCACTACAGAAAGGATGTGGACAAATTGGACAGAGTCCAGAGGAGGGCAACAAAAATGGTTTCAGGGCTAGGGGACATGACTTACGAGGAGAAGCTGAGGGAACTGGGCTTAAATAGTTTGGAAAAGAAAAGGCTGAAAGGGGAATTAATAACAACAGTCTTCAACTACCTGAAGGGAGTTTTGAAAGTGGATGGAGCTAGACCATTCTCAGTAATGACAGATGACAGAACAAGGAGCACTGGTCTCAAGTTGTAGCAAGGGAAGTTTAGGTTAGATATTAGGAAGAATTTTCTCACTAGCAGGGTCATAAAACACTGGAGCAGGTTAACTAGAGAGGTGGTGGAATCTCCATCCTTGGAGGTTTTCAAGACCTACACAAAGGTTTCACTGGGATAATCTAGTTAGGGATGGTCCTGCTTTGAGCAGGGGGTTGGACTAGATGACCTCCTGTGGTCCCTTCCAACCCTATTTTCTATGATTCTATGAACAGTCTCAAGCTTTGTGTTCTACAGTATGGCTTGGCAGCCTTTTACAAATGCAGGCTATCTGATGCCATACACCACCATTCCCCCTTTGGTCACTCCATTGATGGTGAACAGAGGCTGCAGTGAGGGACAGCTGGAGCAACTGGCTGAAGCAGCCAAAGGCAATTGGCAAGCCATTAGCAAATGCAACAGATCAAATTGCTGGGGATCAGCACACCCTTAACAAAATAAAGACTGGACCAGACCTTTGCAGGTCAGATCCAATCCTTTTGTGGGCCAGATTTGGGCTATGCATCAGCCTCCTATTATATAGTGTTACCCCAGCCATGGGGGCTAGTATAAAGGTAGATAGTCACTTACAAGCAGGACCGGATTATGACATGTTGGCGTCCTAAGCTAGGGGTTCTATGCCGCAGCCCAGCAAACTGCGGACCAGAAGTAGCTGCAGACCAGCAAACTGTGGACCACTGCACAGAGCCCCACAGCTGGAATTTGTGTCTGGAACACAAGTAAAGATACTTCCACCCCGAGGTGCGGGGGCAGACCCAAACCTCAACTGCGGCTGCCATGGGCCCTGAGGGAGGAGTCACGACCTCTCTGTCCAGCTCTGCAGGCTGCAGTTTGCCAGTCCACGGTCATTTCCGGTCTGGCAGCCAACCCTTTCTGGCCCACAGGTTGGTTTAGAAGCCCCTCATAATGTGAGGCCCTAAGCTGAAGCTTACTTAGCTTATGCCTAAATCTGGTACTGCCTACAAGAGAAGACAATCATAGGAGCAGCAAAATGGGATAGACTGCACTCTGCTAGGTTATGTACAGGGAGCAATTAAGCTTTGGATTGTGTATGAAATTCCTGAAATATGGCAGGAGTGGGGAACTGATTCCCTTAAGCTCCTTTGAGATATGCAAATGTTGGAGGGGTTCTTCACCAGCCCCAACAAGATTTGGTTTGGTATGGCCAACAGTAGTGATTTGCTTTCGCATGGCCAACAGCAATAATTTGCAGAGTTTCCTAAAGTTTTTTAAAATGTATATGGTTTTCTTTAGGAGTGCTGAATGAGGGTCAGCTGTCTCTAACAAAGGGCCCATATTGATTGACTCTGCCCTTTTAACATGCTGGATGTGTGACAAAATAACATTGTGTCTGTCAGTAAGAGTCAAAATAACGACAAGCCTTTTAATGATGTTAAGAGCAGGTCCTTGTATGCCTTTTGGATGTAACTTGAGCGAAACAGATTTTTTTCAAAAGGAAGAATGGCTCAGCTCTGTTTAAAGATCCATAGAACATCAGCTCTACAGCTTAAGCGTTCTTTGAAAGAGAAGAGAAAATTATTTCAGAGATTACTGGATCTTGCTTTATTCCTTTTTAAAGAAACTACTGTAAAGTTTCTCCTTCTGATTCTTTCTCTTTCTGTTTTCTAGTTTGAACCTTTTCCTCTCCCACCAGATCACAGCATTTTCTATAATTCTTCATGGTCTCATATGTTGTTCAGTGAACCCCAAGCTGATTTTTGTTTCAGATTTATAGCAGATTTTATTTTTTTTATATTTTAGAGATTGGTGCCCTCTTGCATTTCTGATCTCTAGAACCATCATTTAGAGAAGACTGCAGTCTAAAGAACAGGAGCTTAGTCAGAATGCTTTGTAATTACCCGCTGGCTTCATTCAAACAGGATGATACATACCTTGCATGGTGCTAAAGGAAATAAGTATATTCATTTCCTATCCAGTTCCCACCTTGCATTATAAAAGCCAAATATCCATTCTGTAAATAGAGATGAATCAGCAATCCATATAATATCTATTCATCATACATATTTCACAAGGAGGATATTATGGTGACTGGAAAGTTCTTACAAAAATAATATGGAAATCCGGAACTTGATGTGGAGTGTCAGAGAGCTTCTTACTATTATTTACCTTATCAGCTTTTGCTTTCTGAAATCAATGGAAGGGCATCAAGTTCAGCTAATCCATATTTCTGAGTATGAAATTGAATTTATAGTCTGTAGTATGTTGACTACCACTCGCATTTAAGGCATAATTGATTTTTATTGAAAAGCCAGCAGGCACATCAAAAATTTCCACAAACCACAAGGATGTTAAATTTTACCCTGTTTAGATAATAGTGTTGCTTTATTTATCCTTTAAAATGAAGCTTTTATATTTATATCAGCAAATATTGTGAAAGTGTGACTGATGCCTTGTGAAACCATCAATCCATAGTTCTGTTAAACTCTACACTACTGCAATAAGCAACTTTTATATTCCTAAAGTAAATGTCTATGGTTGGTTTGTTTTAAGAATAAATGGAATAATAAATCTGCACAAAAGAAACCATTTCAAGTCATATAGAAAAGTTGTTTTTCTTCATTTCAACAAAAAGCTTGTACAATTACCTCTTCTCTCTTCCTCTCCCCATTTTTGGTACTGTTTTTTATTTCTGCCTCATTTTTTAACCTACAAAGTGCAGTTTTGTATCTGATTTTAAATGCTTATGGATAGCAGGCCAACTAATCCATATTAACAGGCATTGATGTAGTTTCCAAGGCATTCACTTCACTGCCTTCAGGTACTAAGGTAATCTTAATCACAGACTACATTTTAGTACTGACAAACACTTTGTGGTGAACTTCTTCTCAATCTATTAAACCAGTGCTGATTTGTTTTTTTTCAGTTATGTGGGCTATGCTAATTTCTTATGCATATGTCTGCACTTCTCTTATTACATCACATCACTGATATTAAAAGTTGTGTATAAACAAAAAGAGAGAGGAAAAAGTAGCATTGTCCGCAAGGGCTTTTCTAATAAGAAAATAACATCTATGGGGATTTTAAAAGCTAGGCAGTGAGCATTGTATGTGGTTTTGTGACACTGAAAAGTGTTCAAAATCATTTGTCAAATGCATAAAGATCCAAAAACCTGCAGAGTTTATACATTAGCTTCTTAGAGTAAGACCACCAGGAAGAAGTAGTATACTTTTCAGAAACAAAGATATTTGCAAAGCAGTGTGCAACAGGTATGGGCACAAATCCTATTAATAAGTAACAGGATTTGTGCCTGGTTTTGCCACCTACCACTTTGAAAAATTCACCTCAAACAGTCTATAAACTTCTCTCTCTGTCTCTCTCTCCAACCTCTACAACACTGAGACTTTGAATTCTCAAATTCTTAACTTTTCTTTTGTTGTTGGATAAGCACATGTTTTCTTTCCCCGCTAAGATATTACAGGATGTGCTTAAAAGGTATAGTAAAAAACAGCATGAAGCCCAAAACTGGAAACAGTATTGCAAGTGAGGCAGTTCTGAACAGAGTGGAAGAATCATAGAATCATAGAAAATGAGGGTTGGAAGGAACCTCAGGAGATCATCTAGTCCAACCCCCTGCTCAAAGCAGGACCATCTCCAACTCCAACTAGGTAATTGCAGCCAGAGCTTTGTTAAGCCGAGCCTTAAAAACCTCCATGGATGCAGATTCCACCACCTCTCCAGGTAACCTGTTCCAGTGCTTCACCACGCTCCTAGCGAGAAAGGTTTTCCTAATATCAAACCTAAACCGCCCTTGCTGCAACTTGAGACCGTTGCTTCTCGTTCTGTCATCTTTCACCACTGAGAACAGACTAGCTCCATCTTCTTTGGAACCACCCTTCAGGAAGTCAAAGGCTGCTATTAAATCCCACCTCAGTCTTCTCTTCTCCAAAAAAAACCTCCAAGGATGGAGCTTCCCCAACCTCTCTGAGTAAGCTGTTCCAGTGTTTTACTACCCTCCTAGTGAGAAAATTCTTCCTAGTCTCTAACTGAAACTTCTCTTGCTGCAACCTGAGACCATTGCTCCTTGTTCTGTGATCTGCTACCACTGAGAACAGTCTAGCTCCAACTTCTTTCAAAACTCCCTTCAGGTAGTTGAAGGCTGCTATTAAATCCCCTCTCAATCTTCTCTTCTGCAGACTAAGCCCAGTTCCCTTAGCCTCTCCACAGAAGTCATGTGACCCAGCCCCCTCACAATTTTTGTTGCCCTCTGCTGGACTCTCTCCAACTTCTCTACATCCTTTCTAACTGGGGGGCCCAAAACTGGGCACAGTACTCCAGATGTGACCTCACCAATCCCAAATAGAAGGGAATAATTACTTCCCTCAATTTGCTGTCAATGCTCCTACTAATGCATCCCAGTATTCTGCTAGCTTTCTTGGCAACAAGGGCACCCTGTCAACTCATACCTAGTTTATTGTCCACTGCAATCCTCAGGTCCTTTTCTGCAGAGCTTCTGCTTAGCCAATTGGTCCCAAGTCTGTCCCAGTTGTTCGGGACCTTCCCCGCTCACCACAGGTTTCCAAAGATAATGGCCAGCAGCTCTGCAATCACATCAAACAACTCTCTCAGCACCCTCGGGTGCACTGCATCTGGCCCAATGGACTTGTACATGTCCAGTGTTTCTAAATAGTCCCTGGCCTCTTCTTTCATCATTGTTGGCTGCTCACTTTCTCCCTAAACTGTGCTGCCCAGTGCAGTAGTCTGAGAGCTGACCCTGCCTGTGAAGACTGAGGTAAGAAAGGCATTGAGTACTTCAGTCTTTTCCTCATCGTCTGTCGCTAGGTTTTTTCCCCCATTCAGTAAGGGACCCACACTTTCCCTGCCCTTCCTCTTGTTGTTAACATACTTGTAAAAACCCTTCTTGTTACCTTTTATATTCCTTGCTCCCTCCAATTGTGCTTTGGCCTTCCTGATTTCATCACTGCATTCCTGAGCAATATTCTTATACTCCTCAGTAGTCATCTGTCTAAGCTTCCACTTCTTGTAACTTTCCTTTTTTGCATTTAAGCTCACAGAAGAGTTCTCTGCTAAGCCAAGATGGTCACCTGCTGCATTTGCTATCTTCCTGCACATCAGTAAGGTTTCTTTAATCAGCTCTTCTGGACTCCGTTTTTCCTCAGACTGGCCTCCCTGGGGATCCTGCCCATCAGTTTCTTCAGGGAGTCAAAATCTGCTTTTCTGAAGTCCAGAGTCCATACTTTGCTACTCTCCTTTTTTTCCTTTGTCAAGATCCTGAACTTGATCCCCTCGTGGTCACTGCTGCCCAAGTTGCCATCCACTTTCACATCCCCTACCAAGTCTCCCCTGTTTGTGAGTAGCAGGACAAGAAAAGCACAACTCTAGTTAATCTCTCCAGCACTTACACCAGGAAGTTATCTTCAGTACTCTCCAAAAATATCCTAAATCGCCTCTGCACTGCTGTATTGCTTTCCTAGCAAATATCAGGGTGATTGAAATCCCCCATGAGAACCAGGGCTTGTTATTTGGAAACTTCTGCTGGTTGTCTGAAGAAAGTCTCATCTACTTCATCACCCTGTTCTGGTGGTCAATAGCAGAAACCCACCATGACATCACCCTTGTTACTCTCCCCCCTAACCTTAACTCAGAGAATTTCAACAGTCCTTCCCTTGACTTGCAAGTGCCAAGGCAACCACATTCATTGGCTTACAATTGACACTCCTATTTATACAGCCCAGTATGTTGTTGGCCTTTTTCACAACATGAGCACACTGTTACCTCATATTCAACTTATGATCTACCGTAAACTCCAGGTTCATCTCTGAAATATTGCAATCAAGCCAATAATTCCTCAGTCTATATTTGTGCATGTAATTATTTTGTCCAGAGTGTAGGAATTTGCATCTGTCCTGTTGGATTTCAGCTAGTTGGTGTGATCCAGGATGTTAAGAGGGCTTAATTCTAGAAAGTAGCTCTTGTGGGGAATACTTTAGGGGGCTTGATTTGGGGTTTTTTATCATGGAAAATCAGAGCTCCCTTCACTCACCAGGATGTGGGTTCTGCTGTGGCTGTCCCCTTGCTGCTTTGTGGTACTGAGCAGCCTTGATATGCTAGTGCCATGCCCCTGCCCACGCCATTGCCCTTCACTCCCAACCCACAACCCAACAGATCCCCCAGCCCTGCTGGTGCCCCTTACTCCCAACCTGCAACCACCTGCCCTGCCAGTGCCCCTCACTCCTGACCTGTTGCCCCCTGCCCCCAGGCCCCAGTGTGTGGGGAAGAGTGTGTATGTGTGTCAGGAAGCGGGGATATATGTGGGGCAGGAGGCTGTGGGCATAGATGATGTTCCACCCACTGGGCCACAAAGGTGGTTTCTGCCTGGTACCAGTCTAGCCAGGCTGCAGCCCTGTGTACCACTGTGGTTGAAGAAATCTGGGAAGCACATGGCCCTCCATGCCCCCCATCACATTGCCTATGCCCCCCCCAGCCCCCGCCATGCATTGCCTATACCCCCCCACCCAAGCCTACCCCACGTCACCTGTTCCCCTCCACAGAGAATTATCTTCAAGGTGTTGCCAGAGCTGCTATCCACCCTGCTGCCTAGCTGCACCGCCAACCATGTGCATGTGTGCACACACACATGCATGCGGTATCCCTGTCTGATCACCTTCCTCCCTTCCCCCCACCCTCCCCCCCCAGCCCCAAGCAGCTCCTTTCAGGATGAAACTCTGCTAACCTGCAAGGGGAAACTCATGATTTCCTGGGTTTTGCTCCTTTAAAGGTGATGGACCACTGGTAGAATATAACTTGAGGCCTCCTGCCATTATTTGCACTCTGGAAATATCTAGGAACCCTAGTCACAGACCTATATTCCATTATACCAGGTTGGCAAACATCCAAACTGAGGGTTGGATCTAGCCCACAGAGCCATGTTATCCCTGGAGCTGTCCACAGGTGTGGAAGCAGAAGTAGCATTAATTGCATTACATTTTGTGGCTCTAGAAGACATGGCAGTTAACACTGCCACCACTTGCCACACTGCCAAATTTCCTGACCCATATGGAGTGCAGAACCATGCCATCTGGCCCATGGGGCTGAATATGGGGTTAGAAATTTGGTGGCAGGAGGAGTGGAGACTGTAGCAGGCCAGTAGGGGGTGCTGCTGCACTGAACCACCCACCTCATTGTGCCCGACTACATACCAGGCTCCATGTGCATCCCTGGGGGCACCTCATGTCTGGCCAACCCTCTTCCTGAAGCACACCTGCTAGCCTAGGGTACCGCTGCCACTACCCAGGGGTCTGGACTGTTTCTGGGCCCTGTGCCTCCTGGGGTACACAGGCCTTGTAGTCCTTGAGGGTACTTGATCCACTGCAAAAGCTTGAGGTGCTCCCTCTAGCCTGAAGCACAAAACGTAGCATCCCTTAGTCAGCCGGACCAAGGGGGCACAAAAGCGTTTCTCTCCCAACAAGTCCGCCACTCTTGGTACGGTGAAGAACTTTATTGGTTACAGTGGGAAGGCTTGGGGAAGGGGGCAGGATAGAGAAATATTACAAAATAACCTTAGCACAAACAGCGTGGCTGGGTAGCCTACCTTTTAAGAACGCCGGGATGCTTATCTTGCTGGGGTGATCTGACCTCAGCGGACTTCCTGACCCTTAGGCAGGGGGCTGGACCTGATGATTTTGCAAGGTCCCTTCCAGCCCTAATGTCTATGAAATCTATGAAATCATGCATCTGAGTTACTGCAAGCTATATATCTAGTTAGGTTTCAAGTAGCTTACTCACAAGTATCATCCAGAGGCTGATAGAGCTTTCCTCTGGAGGTAGGAAGTTTGTAGTGTGTCCATGTGTTTTGAGAGAGAGTGAGCTGCAGATGTTCAACTGCTTTCTGTGTCTTCATCATGGCTGCTCTCCCTCCTTCTTCCTGGGGACCCCTTTCATCTCCTATCGTTTCCTCATCACAAAGGTCCCACTAGGAGCAGCCCCACTGGTTGCAGACTGGTGCTTTCAGATGACATAAGATTGACCAGGTGAGAGATCTAGTCACCTGACCTGCAGTGGTGGGAAACTTGACAGAGAGGAGCAGGTTCCCCCCTCCCTCAGGAATGTCTCTAGCCCTGTTACCATGGAGACCAGGTATATCCAGAGTTTGGGACCAGAGGGAGACAGGCAGGCAGAGGGATGGATTCATCTACAGAGGCTGTTACCCCTCTAAGAACCACAGCAATTAACACTACTGCCACTAAATTCCAGCCCTGTGGGCTTGATGAAGCAACTGCACACCAGATCTGCCCCACAGATCAGAGCTGCACTGGGGCAGGAGGGAGCAGATGTTTTGGGCACTGCTGGATTATACTAATTGCTGTACACAAAACAAAAAGGCAGTCCTTTCCTTAAAATGCTTATTACCTATATATAAGACAGCAGCTGCATTCAGACTGGCAAGGAAGCTGAAGGAAACAGTGTAAAGTAACTGTTTTACTGAGATAGTTTCAATTTATATATGGTGTCCAGATGGGTCAGGAATTTATTACAGGGCATATGAAATGTACTGAGTTTTTATTTTATAAGTAGAACATGTTTGTTCTGGTTGTGTTATTTCTACACGAAGCAGAGCTTGGTCTGTATTCGCGACCAACACATAGAATGAGAGGCTGGTGTAATGAACACTTTTTGCAGGGAAGAGTTGAAGGAATGTAGATAAAAGTTAAACTGCTCCAAGTGAATCATGATGGCACTTGTTCTGTATCTAATCTGAGGGGTGAAACCCCCCCCCCCCCGTATTCTGAGAAATGTAGATGCGTCTCAGAGTCACAAGCTGTCAGTTAATAAACCCAGCACTTCTGTTTTAATTATATTTTTGCCTTTTTGTGTGGTCATTTTATATTTCTAAAAATATTGCTACAGAAGTCTCCTCCTCCCTCCCCCTTTATTTAAAAAAATACGATTTTGTTCCTGAACGGCTGTTCATTAACCAAATCACAGGTACTGGCATTGTATTTAGCCAGGCTGATCTTTTGTTTCTCTCTACCTTTAACATCATCTTATGCAAAGAATCATAAGGAATCCATATACTTGCAATGAATTTTAAAATACAATTCTGAGGCTACCAAAGTTAACAATATACATGTCCTCATCTTTGCTGAAACATCAGGAGCAGCAACATCACTTTAAAAGCAGACCGGCATTCTTGAAGCGAGTACTAGATTTAGCAGTTTTCCACTGAAGCCATTCAAAATTTGCATAATTGAAAATGTGACTCTCTTGAAGCTTTATTGGGCTTTTGGAACTGAAACAGAGCTTTATATTTTCAAACCTGGGCACCTAAAGTTAGTCTCTGGAATCCCTCTTTAGGCACAAAACTAAAAATGAATTGATTATTAAGAGCGGCTGAGCCCCTGCACTATTCATTATCTTCAGTTGTGGCCTCTCTTTCTGATAATTAGGCCACTTTATGGAGGTCAATAAATATGGATTTAGGACCCTAAATTCAGGAATGCTGACTTGAAATTCTTTTAAACAAAATGGCTTCAGAGTTTTGTTCCAGAAAAGGGGCATATCATTGGCAGCCACAAATTATGTCACAACTGTAAGGCAACATTAGGGACTTGGCTCTTGGATGTGTCTTTGGTTTAGAATTTGTCACATGTATACCAACACCAGGTATGTGACTTGTGTATGTGCACAAGTGTGTATGTATGTGTGTGGCCATATGCTGTCTACTATACCATACCTTTTCATCTTAGGTTAAAGGATGCAATACATGACAGTACCCTATGAATAAATCTCACCCATCCATGGACTTACAAAGCCAGACTCTAATCTACCTATTGGGTGTCTAAATAGAGTTAAGAGCCTAAGTATGATTCTATTTCAGCCTGCTTGACTCCCTGAAAATCCACTAATGCATCTACCTTTGTAACATACCATCATATTACCTGTACGATTGTCTCACAAAAAAATTCTGTAAGAAGGAGGACACACACAGATTTTGCATTAACTGTTTTTCAGGTCCTTGAGCAGGGCAGAATAGAATTGCACTTAGGCTTCCATTTACACACCTAGGTGTCCATTTTACACACATAGTAAGTAAAATAGACTCTGGCTCATACTGTTTATTCACACATGAGTTACACTAAAGGCAGTGTTCTGAAACATACACCATTCAATTACAAGTACCTGTGGGATGCTGAATATAAGAAAGAACTGCATTCTTGCACAAATACAATATAGATCTACCATGGTAAAAATTTGCCTTGTATCCATAGGAGTTTTTACTTACTGATACAATGAATTTGTCTCTGCATTAATGAAAAATTTCCAATAGATATTTTATTTCAGAAATAACACGGAGTTCCATGGTCTTAACAATGAAAAGGTAATGGAGGTGGTATGTGTGTGTGTTTGTGTGTGTGAATGGATGGGGGGAAAACTGATGTTGAAATAAAACAAGTTTCCTTCCACGAAACAATTCACTAATTTCTAGAACGAACCTGAAAGGTTTCTAAATTTTTTGGTAATTGCTTCACACTCCCAAATTGTTTTTTTGTTCCCACTAAAAAAAGGATCAGTAGAGATAAAGACAAATCCTTTGGCCACCTGATCTTGTATATATAATGTCATTGGTAAAGCTTTACATTTAAAAATTAGATTTGGCTAACTCAGTGTCAGGCTGGTAATTGGAAATGGGTGAAGTCACAATATTGACTTAGGGAAAATTCAGACCCATCTAAGCCCATAGCATAATAAGGGTGGGGTTACCAAGGGAGCAGCCGAGAGCACCAACTTGGGCGTGAGGTACAAAACTAACATCCGGCTGCACCGTTGTGCTTGCAGTATTGTGGCAGTCAGAAATCTTAGCTTCTTCCATGCATCTCTCTACCCTTGTACCTGGCTGCCTTGTTACACTCTGATCTTAACTCACCTAAACACATCTCAATTTTCTTCTAGTAGCAAATAACACTGAAGCACAACAAGACTAGTTTATCTTTTCAGAAAAGAATACTGGATGCATTTTATGTTAAGATTAATGTTTGTAAATGTAGAAAGCTCTGTCTATGCAATATTATGGTTGAAATCTTAAATGTACACAATTCAAGAAATTCAGTTATGGTTCCTAGAGCATTCATTATGTCTAATTTTTTCTGGTAATGGAATAAATACCATTACATATACCATTTACCCTCAAAATAAAAGTCCAAAGTAACCAAATTTGTTTTTACAGAAATCTTAGCTTTGAATTTCATGATTTTTGTGCATTCCAATTCTGAATCATGATATTGTTTTTATGGACTCCCTTTCTAATAAAGAGGAGAGTGAGAAGATAAATAGAGATCTGTGATTAATCATACTTTTAGATACACAAGTTATAAAAATTGAAATAAAGGTATGTTCAAATAAGTGCTTTTGACTGATGTGAGGCTGAAATATGTGGTCTGAGACATATATGTCAATGGCTGCACTGTTGGATATTAAAGTAAATGCAGCAGGTCAAATTCTGCCTTTTGTTTTATCCACATAATCCTAGTGACACCATTGTCATAGCCTGGATATAGCAAAGGTAGGGGCCTGGCTTTTTGCTGCAGTACAGTCTACCTGCAAGTCTGTTTTTTGGTATGAAGTGCAAAGAAAAACATATAAAGTGGAAAATCACATAAGTTCCTACACAATGTAATAAAAAAGGGTTTGAAAATAAATTCTGCTTTCCTGCATGTGCATACTTCCCAACAACTTTAGGATGACTTATGTGAGTTTCTCTGACGACTTACAGCCTAAATATCCTTTTTTATGCTTGAGCTATTGCTTTTTGTATTATGGCAATGATCACGATGTGCTAAAGATGATAATACCCACACAACAGGTACAAAACAGACCCTCTACTAGTGTAAACTACCATGGATCCATTGAAGCCAGTAGTGCTTATCCTTGTAGAACACATGTATTTGCTTCCAGTCTAAGGCTCTGATCCTTCATGGATTCAGTTGTGTGATAAACCTTTCCATATGACCAGTTACGTTTTCTGATTTGTTCTGTTGCCAGGTTTCTTGCATCTGTCTTGCCTCTCAAGCATGATGGGCAGACAGCAATGTACAGGGAAGTATCTCACAGGTAACAAATGCCTTTGTTCTCTGGTGAAATCAGATGATAATGAAAAAACAGTGTTGTTATTTTTTATTCACACTGTTCATGCAACTTGTACACACCTTAAAAGCCTGTATCTCCTTTTACCCTAAAATGTTACTTTATGATTTAGTAAATCTTTTTTGCTTCAAAGGTGTAACCCAAAGAAAAAGATTTATTTGCACTACTTAAAATATTTTGCTCTCTATATTTTTCCTTTTCATGATATAATAATAGGAAATAATATCTGGCTAGTCCTCAGTTAGGAAGAGGATGTGTGTGGTATTTACCTCTTTAGTGATGGAAGGTCATGGTAATGTTAATTTTCACAAGAGACATTTCAGAATTACTTCCATTTTGATCTTCTTCACAGTATCTGTTGAGCAACCACATGAAGATCATTATATTACTTTACTGAGCGTGGTCCACAGACTTAGATTACAAGAAAAAGGGATTTCAGTCATGCCAAAATAAGGTTTCTAAGGGTAATTGTTGGGATGCTAAGAAGAGACTGAGTGAAGAATGACTGGGTGAAAAAGCATGCTAAATTAGAAGTTGTAAAACACAACTGGAAAGAAGGAGGGTATTATGGTTTGACCATGTGAAAAGAATGTATAAGAACATGATACTGAACATGAATGTCACGTGCCCCTGGAGGCTGGTGGGGCATGGCGACTGCCCACAGGCAGCGGCAGTGTAGGCTGCAGTGGGGGCGTATTGGTGGTGAGTGGGGAGCTCCCACAGGCAGCCATGGTGGTGTTGGCATTGGGGGGTGGGTGGCGAGCACTGACCAGCAGTCAGCGACCACCCACAGATGCCACTGGCAGCAGCGGCCAGCAGCGATCTGGGACTGCCTGCAGACACCACCGGCAGTGCCAGTGGGGTCAGGGGGGAGCAATGGTGAGTGGCACTGGCCCACAGGCACCACTGGCAGCATTGGCAGTGCTTTTCGCAAGGGGTACACTGCCAACCTCAAGGGGTGCACATGCACCTGCATGCACCCCCTACCCATCAGCAATGATACCGGGTGAGCTGGTGCAGGTGGCTGGACCTAATGATCTTCCGAAGTCCCTTCCAGCCTTATAATCTATGAATCTATGAACTACTGCAGAAGCATAATGAGGCCAACTGGAAGACCATGAGGAAGATGGGAAGGCAAAGCACAGAAGGACACTATTACAGGTAGTGATTCCTGGGAAGACATTGTGGCGGCAAGACGTGGATAGAGTTAGCATGCTGTCACACCCAGTAGGATATGCTGCAACTAGCACCTGATGATGATAACTACCAGAAGTAAATTTCCAGCATAGTCTCAGAAGACATTAAGCTTCTGTAGGAGACAAATCTGGGCTTCCTGAGCTTGTGAATGTATTACCTACACTTCTTAAAAGAGTTTCTTAGCTTTGATGTCCATCAGTGCCTTCTTTGACTTGTTACGGGTAATCTGATTTGATTTATTGTCTTTCAGAGCTTTTCATTTATACCACAGATTTTCTTATAAAGGGATTATTTAGGTAAGGTTATGTTTGGGTTCTCATTTAATTATCTCCTCCCATGCTCAGTGGAAAACCTCCTCCCCTCTTTTTCAAGATATACTGAGCACTTTTTAGTTGGATACTGTAACAACCATATTCCTTTTTCATATCTAATATGAAATCCCAGATATGAAATGAAATGAAAATGTCCTTATCCTTCTACAGTGAATTTATTTCCCTAAGATGTTTTAACCATTATCAGTCTTCATTTATTTAGGCTCTGATTCCCCTTATACAGTCTGATCACTAAATATCTGTGTGATCTATAGGAGTAAAGTGCTGATTTTTCTAGTGATACAAACAGTACCTTTAGAGAGTGAGGCTAAGTTACCTGTAATTGCTGCTGTGGGAAGATTGTACCCTGTATTGATCTATGCTTGGCCACATACGCCCTCTCTAGAGTTAGGATATGGTTTGTTAGGTTACAACCTTATGGATTTAGCTCTTTATGTCCAAGAGGAGGGATCTCTGCAAAAAAAAAAAATGTTGCAAGCAGTATTTTTCAGGTTAAAAATGGATCCTTTCAAGCATTGACACATGCTGTCTACTAAAAGACATCCCTTGTTTCATAAGCAGAAATACTAGAGAAATGAGAGCAAACAATCATCTGAACTTAATACAAAGAGTTCTAAATTTAAGACTTATCTTGATGACTGTGATGACATTTTTTGCTGTCTTTTAGCACCCCCCCCCCCCCACACACATTCCAAGCATTTTGCTTAAGACATAAGTGAGATCATGAAAGTAGAATAAAGGGGTGTTTCCATAAATGAAAACAAATTAACTTTTCCTTACCAAAGCATTACTGAAAATCAGCCCTTCCTCTGAATCTAATCCCCACCCCCCCACCAATAAAGCTGTGAGTCTCTTCCACCCTTTCCTACATGCACACAGATGAGTTGTAACAGAAAGATGACAAATGAGTTGTGTTTGGCTGGATTAATGGGTATTATCATGCTAATGGATGTTTATGGTGTGGTTTGGGAGGATCATATGGTTGCAAAAAAGTGTTGTTTCTTCCTAGTAACTGAAGTGTGTGTGTGTGTGTGTGTGTGTGTGTGTGTGTAGCATGTTTTTTGTTTCTTTAAAGTATCACATCAAAACTGGTTATGGAGGTAGTTGCTGAATGCTTGGATCTTTCATCATGTGTATTTTCCTTTGACATGCAAAATATAAGTGGTTCAGACTCGTCCTTCCACTGTCTTTGTGAATGCAGATGCCTCATAATCTGGCATCTACTTTGTTGCAATCACTTTTAAAATCTGACATATTGATCAAGAGTTTAGCCTTAGTAACTACTGCACATATATCAACTCTTGTTGATGATGTCAGGTCAAATTTGATGGTAAGATGATCTTACATCCAACCAAGATAAGTCCTGCCATTCACATAAATTGCTGCTGTTAACCTCATTTGGCAACAAGATATATGTGGCATAACTAAGACATCAGGATTTTGTGTTAACTGGGGCAGGACTAGGAAAAAAGTGGGATCACCAAAGACTGGGGGGGGGGGGGGGGAGTAAAGTCTGACCAATGAACAAAAATGCCTCAAATATTCAAATTCACAGAAAAATCACATTTTGAAAGTTCTCCTGTTTCTAAATGTGCTTGTGTACCTGACCTGAGAAATGAAGGAAGAGGCCATATTTGCTTACAATATATTATTTTCTGCTGCAGCTAAATATTTATTTATTTCCTTTCACTTCCAGCATTATTTTTACAGACTTTACCTTAAATGTACAGGTATCTTTCACATTACCTATAAATAGTTTCTTCTTACATCTAGGTGTAAACTACTATATAAACACCTAAATGTCAATTTAAATGTGAAACTATTTTACGTGTGTACTCTCTTATGGAAGATGCATGTATAAATGTAGGTAAAGGCATGATGAAACTTGGGTTTTGGAAATTGTTCTTCTTTACTCAAGAAATAATTAAAAACATAATAATTTAAAACATGGAATTCTACAGGATTATTCCTAGGGAAAATGGAAGAAGCCCCTTCAGTTGGTATATTTACTAGACAAAGCACTATGAAATTACTATAAGGAGCAGTTGTGCTTTGGCATGGAGATATACTGATTAAGCAAAGAATTCTATTGCATCGGATGCGTATGATTCTGTGTTTTTCTAAAATTTGGAATTTCAGATTTTCTTACAAGAACAGGCTAAAGCCTAAGAAATCATCTGAAATCATTACAGGAGGTAGGGGGAGGGGGAATGTAATGTACTGAAACAGACTTTACCATTTATTTGGTATTCTTCCACCATGCAACTGAAAATAATTCTTTGCAGTTTTTTTCGCTTAAAAATTCACCATGCGTATGTGGACCTCATAGATGCAGCTTTAATTGAAAGTAATGTCAAAAACACCGTTTTGATCTGTTTCCTTTCTTTGACATTCTCTGTTTTAGGAATGCGTTGAGTCTGTACGACCATCCTCTGTTCAGAAATTCATCTGGAAATTTACATATTTTAAAAGCTTCATGCTCTGTAATATAGCCAAGCATAATAGTGCAAGCTACACAGAAATTGAGGTGTGAAAGAGAAATTTCCCAATTTCAGTCCTTAACTGAAATATAAAAACAATTCTTTACCACCTGGGAATTACTGTGCAAGCCTTTCTTCTGACTAGGTTTGCTACAGGGATAAAGTTCATCTGATTCTACAATAGATAGGCTGAGTCGGGCTTAAAACAAGGTACATTTTTGTAGATTCATTAATTTACAGTTCCATAATTGATATGCACAAATATTTCATACATTCTGAAACGTATTAAAATAGTATATTCAAGCAAAGCTCTATATTTGAAGAAATTAAATAAATTACATATTATTCTACAGGGCGATAAAGTATCTCTCTTACAAAGTAAATACTGTGCCAAAACAGAAAAAGGGCCGAGTGCCTTGAAGTTTCATAGAAAACATTAGGAATTGAGGGTATTAATATTTTCTCATGTTATACCTGAGAGAGAAGGAAAGACAAAAGAGTAGGAGAATAAAATAGCTATACTTCCATAAAGCTTATCATATTTTCATACACAAATTTCATCAAGAGTGATCTGAATCTCCAAGAAAGGTTGTTAGCTGCGCATAGCTTTTCTCTAAATGAATTATGGAACTACCTACTGCTAAGGATGAATTGAATCTAAGGGCAACATACTTGGCCTTCTTTCACTGTCACATAAAGGTAGGGCCAATTCTACAAGCACAGTGCTGAACGCTATGGCCTGCAAACACCTTTTAGATTATATTGGTGTGTATCTTTTGAAATAAATCTACACCATCAGGCAGCATCTCAGCTCTTCAGCTTGCATTGATGTCTTCTGCTTTTATCATCAGGAGTCTGCCATAGTTGCCTGTTATCGAGGTAAAGCAGGAGGAGGAGAAGGGAGACTTACTAGCAGTGGAACCTTAAAATAGGCAAATGTGTGAAATAAAGCACATCTAACAATACCAATTCATACAGTACAGATGCAGGAATTATACAAACAGTTTGAATAAGCCCCACTTACACAGAGAATAGAAGGCAGACCTATGACACTAGCCTACACGATAAGAACCTGAGATAAAAGCATTAAGCTATTTGGAAAGTGTGGATATAGTTTTATCTATAACTATATCTATATTCTCATATCTATACTGAATACATATACAAAGTGAGAAAGAGAACTTCTGGATGCTGCTAAGATTTGCATATACACATTCAAATCATCCAAGGCAACTCTCCCAGTTTTGTTTTCCTGAGAGAAAAAGATGACTTGTACAGAAGTTCAGGAACAAAAAGAAAGAGACTGCAGTGGGGAAAGTGGGCTGCCAGGGGTCCCTACAGCACATAGCCCAGAGAACTTTGTAGGCTTTTTTTTTTAAGATGTAGGCAGGGATCCTTAGGGAATGTGGGGGCAGGGTCCATGCCATGAACAGAAAAGTGCTTCAGGCTTTACCCTCCCTCGTGCTATGTAGGAGCCTATCTAAGGCTGGGCAAGGAGTATTGTATGCTTCCCTTCACCCAAAGGCTACAGTGTGTGATTCAGGCAGGGAACAAGCCAGGAGCAGAACATGTCTCCTAAGTGCTTTAGCCCTGGACTTTGCCAGCCTGAAGCACTCCGGGGGTGTATTCTACTCCCTGCTTGGCAGACTGACACATAATCTCCCTTCCCCAGTGGGAGGGCAGAGAAACAAAGGACACTGGGATTGCAGAGGTCAGCTCTGCATCTACTGCCTATATAGAAGGTCTGCCTCCTGAGAGAGATTCTCCAGGGAGCCACTTCAGCTGGCCATTATCTTGAAAACTCATGGCAATGAGGAGAGGCCCTGTATGATTGGGAAAAGGCAAATATAGTGACCATCTTTAAGAAAGGGAAGAAGGAGCATCCAGGGAACTATAAACTGGTCAGCCTCACCTCAGTCTCTAGAAAAATGGACCTGCTCTCATGGAGCAGGTCCTCAAGAAATCAATTTCTAAGCACTTGGAGGAAAAGAAGGTGATTAAGAACAGTCATCATGTATTCACCAATGGCAAGTCATGCCTGATCAACCTGATTGCCTTCTATGATGGGATGACTGGATCTGTGGATGCAGAGAGAGCAGCAGGCGTGATATACCTTGACTTTAGCAAGGTTTGTGATATGGTCTCCCACAACTTTCTCAGAAGCAAGCTAATTAAGTATGAATTAGATGAAAGGATGGTAAGTTGGATAGAAAGCTGGCTGGATCGCTAGGGTCAAAGAGTAGTAATCAATGCTTTATGTCTAGTTGGCAACTGGTATCAAGTGAAGTGCCCCACTGGTCAGTCCTGGGAGTGGTTTTATTCAATATGTTCATTAACAATCTGGAAGATGAGATGGACTACATCCTCAGCACATTTGCAAATGACACCAAGCTAGGGGGAGTAGTAGATACACTGGAGGGTAGGGATTGGATTCAGAGACATAGACAAATTGGAGCAACTGAACCAAAAGAAATCTCATGGGGTGCATCCACACATGCAGGCGCATGCACTTGGAGCAGCTCAAATAGGAGTGGCACAAATTCAAGCCAGGGATTTTTGCCTCAGCGCATGTGCCGAGACATGCACTTTGGTGTGGGGCAAGTTGTGTCACTTGGGGCAAAATAACCCTGCCCAGCTCCTCCCGGATCTGCAGCCAGGGGGACCTAGAGACTGGGCCAGCACCTGTGCTGGGCCCAGCAGTATGAAAGCCTGCCTTGTGCTTGCCCCAGCAATATAAAAACCAGCCTTGGCAAGCAGCTCAGGGCTACATGCATGCAGGAGCTTCTGAGGCCCAGCCACTTGGTATCTGGGGACGCTACCCCTTGTGCCAGCTGGACTGCTGAAGCAGCCCTAACTTGGAGTGGTCCCTGCACCCTCTACTCACTGCAGCAGTCTGGCAGTGGGAGCTGCTGCCTGGCTGTGGCCTGCTGCTACCTGAAACAGCATCTGCCCCCTTGGACCTGAGACTCCAAGGCTACACCCCTGCCAGACCCAGATGGGGTGCTCCTACTCTGCCATCTGGGCAGCTATTGCCCAGAAGATGTGCTCCTTTTGGCAGCCCACTATGAACTGTCAAAGCATGTCCTCTTGGCCCCAAATGGCCAAGATGTCAGCGACTTCATCTGCTTTCCAGCTGGGTCGCCAGTGCTGGCCTTGGACAGGTTCCTCTGCTTGGGTCTCACCACTTGTCTCACCAACAGAAATCCTGGTGTTTCCTGTTTATGAATTGCAAACAGTCTGAAAAGAAACCCAAATTTTCCCATTAAAATATCCCAAATAGTGTTCTTCTGCTATTAAAATGAAACTTCACTATATAGAGAAAGATCAGTTGGGCAATTTGGAGGGAGGGGCTGGGGGAGTTTGTGGGTGGGAGTAGGGTTTGTGGGGGTGAGGTTTATGGGGGTATGGGGCTTGTGTGGGGGTTTGCAGTTTGTGCCTGGGTATGTGGGTGAGGGGTTTGTGGGGGTGGCTTGGGAATGTGGGTGTTGTGGGTGGATTGTGGGGGGACTGAATGAACATGGGTCCAGATGAACATGAGTCGGCAGTGTGACGACGCCATCAGAAAAGCTAATGGCACTTTATCATGCATCAGCAGATGCATGACGAATAGATCCAAAGAGGTGATACTTCCCCTCTATCGGACACTGGTCAGACCGCAGTTGGAATACTGCATGCAATTCTGGGCACTGCACTTCAAGAGGGATGCGGATAACCTGGAGAGGGTCCAGAGAAGGTCCACTCGTATGGTTAAGGGCTTGCAGGCCAAGCCCTATGAGGAGATACTAGAGAACCTGGACCTTTTCAGGCTCTGCAAGAGAAGGTTGAGACGCGACCTTGTGGCTGCCTATAAGTTCATCACAGGGGCACAGAAGGGAATTGGTGAGGTTTTATTCACCAGGGTGCCCCCGGGGGTTACAAGAAATAATGGCCACAAGCTAGCACAGAGGAGATTTAGACTGGACATTAGGAAGAACTTCTTCACAGTTCGAGTGGCCAAGGTCTGGAACGGGCTCCCAAGGGAGGTGGTGCTCTCCCCTACCCTGGGGGTCTTCAAGAGGAGGTTGGATATGCATCTAGCTGGGGTCATCTAGACCCAGCACTCTTTCCTGCCTATGCAGGGGGTCGGACTCGAGGGTCTATTGAGGTCCCTTCTGACCCTAACATCTATGAATCTATGAATCTTGACTGTGTGTGCTGGTTGTGGCTCCTGCCAGCTCAATTAGTACAAGTCTGAGCTACATCTTCTTCAAGGGTTAAACACCATGTTTTTTATCTGGAGTCCTCTTTTTACAAAACACTTGGGCCTCTCCACCAACTACATTCAACAGAGAATTTTGTCCTTGCACAAACATAGCAGCAACTATGACTGTGAGTGTGGGGGGGCTGTGTGGCGGGGCTGCTCAGGAAGGGTGAGTCCCCTGCCCCCCCACAGGCTGCAGCCCTTCTGCACAGCACACAGACTGCCCCCACAGCAGGGCCCACCGCTTCCCCCCTACAGGGCCAGAGCTTCCCCACACAGGGACTACAGCCCCTCCCCCCCCCCCACCAGGTACATGCCCCCTGCATGGCACATATGTGCCCCTACAGGGCCCACATACCCCCCCCATAGGGCCATTATAGGGTGCACGTATACACCTACAGGGCCAACATGCCCCCTCACAGGGTCCACATTCCCCTCTGCAGGGCCCAGCCCCCTGCAGGGCCCACAGCTCAGCCCCACAGCAGTAGTGGCCATGGGGTGCTCAGGGCCTGCTGCAGTCAGAGCCCCCAGTAGCACAGCACAGCCCCGATCACCTCAGAGCCAGCGCCACCTGTGCCACGTGTTGTGGGGCCAGCCTGGCTCAGCATGGTGTCGTGCAGCTTCAGGTAGCACCGGGGCTGTTTGGGCTGTCACCTGGGGCCTGGCCTCACTCATGGGGACTGAGTGTCATGCCAGGCTGGGTCCTGCCTCCATGCAGCTGGCTTGACCCAACAGCATGTGGAGCCCATGGAGGCAGGACCCAGCTTGGCACGGCACTCGGTCCCCACAAGCAGAGCTGGGCCCTGGGTGACATCTTGAGTGGCCCGGCACTGCCTGAAGCTGCACGGTGCAGAGCTGGGCTAACCCCACAATGGATGGCACAGGTGGCACCAGCTCTGAAGCGACTGGAGCTATGCCACACCATGGGGAGCTCTGGCTGCAGCAGGCCCTGAGCGCCCCATGGCTGCTGCTACTGTAGGGGTGAGCTGTGGGCCTTGTTGGGATGGATGGACTGGGGCTCCATTAATTGAGTCTGCTCTGACACGCTGTAATCACAGTGCATTGGAGCCTCCTCGCTACATGTGTATACGCTCCCTAGGTGCCTATATATCACTTTAGACTGGCCTTTATTCCCTCTGACCTCAGTTTCCCATTTTTATAACACAGCAAGTTCTGTGAGTAGGGCTGGGCAAAGTTTGGGGTGAATAATTTACTTTCCAAAACAAGAGTTTTGGGTTAACCAAAGCCACTTGAATTCAGGTTGAATTGGCAAATTGTTTTAGCCCCTTCCACTAGAAAACCTGAAAACAAAAGTAAAAGCATTTAACCTTCACATTTTCAAAATGAAATTCTTCTGTTTTCCATTCTGAAGTGACGTTTCTTTTGGAATTTTAGCTACAATATTTTTAAAAGGTAAGAAATCCAAAACCAAAACAAATCTTTCTTTTCATTTGAAAAAAAAATAGTGTGCTGATATCAAACTGAATATTTTTTTTGGTTTCTTATCTCAGTAAAAGCAAAACAAAAAGTCCATTTCAGTCCAGCTTAAGATTTTTTTCCCCAGCTCTTCAGGTCATCCACTATAACTGAAAATCAGTTCTGTGTGCAACCTTAATTGTGAGAATCATGCAGCTAACACTGTGAGGTGCATACATGATACAGTGGTGGGAACTATAGAAGTATCTTTCAGAGATATTAGATCAAACACAGGTTATCATATATATCTAAAGTCTGATTTGGTCAAGCATTCCTCTTTGTGAAAACCACAAACCACTTTAGAGCATTTTTTTGATCCAGCTTTCCTTTCCTTTCCCGTTCTGATGGTTGGGATGGCAGCATTTTAACTCCACCTAGAAACTATGTAAATAGCCCCCTCAGCAGACCATTCACAAGCTCTCCTGTGTCACAGCGTCAGCTTCAGTTCAGTATAGTGACTATTTTTCTCTTTAGCAGTGATCTCTCTCCTTTTCTTTCTCCAATAACCCGGCATCCCTCTTGCCTCCTCCTGAACTAAGCTCTTCTTGTTCAAAGTGATCTGTTATTGATTCACCACCGGCCACACAACCTATATATAGCCATTAGCATGCCAAAAGAAGATCCCTGAATATTACAACTTATTCTGTGTTGTATTTTTAGAGACCTATCATTTCTTCAGCCCATAAAGGCTAAGAAATTAGAATGGACCCTGTCAGGATTGAAGACCTGGGGTATTCACACATGCCTGATAAATCAGAAAGGATCCAGGTGGCCCAAGTATCATTGGTAACCAAGGCTATGTTGCAAGAAAATTATTGTTATAAACTTGTTTACTTTATTTGAGAACCAGCAATTTTCAGCCCAGTGAGCATTAGTATCAGGACTGAATGGCATTGTGCAAATGTATTCACATGTATAATTGTAGCACATTTTTTCAGAGCCTTCTTGGAGTTGGTTTTCATCTATTATTAGATGAAGAACACTCCAGGAAGATACCAATGACAGACTATCATGCTTTGTATTTATTTTAACAAAAATTAGATCTTAAAATGTTTTGTTATTCTAAATCCCTAGTGTTGGGTTCCCCCCCTTCCCTTCCAACCCTCTCACACCATTATATACTCTTTTCCTTCATATGTAGTCTATTCTCATTTTTTATTATGACCTGCTGGTTGTAACATTATTGAGTATTGTGTCTCTTCACCTTAGTCCTGCAATGTGGGTCATTCAGACAATGGTAGGCACTCTGCAACGTTCCAAGTCCAAAGTACTTCCTACTATCCATAGCCATTGTGACTGAAACCCTATGTGTGCTTGGGTGTGTAAGGGGGCAGAGGAAGAGGGGGATAAAGACAGAGAGAGAGAGAGAGAAAAGAAAACCCACGGCTCTCAGAGGTGATGCCTTTAATGGGATGCTTGGCATGGGAAAGCCAAGAAACTATACAGAAATTCAAACTACAGTCTCCAATGAGGTGTACTTCCAATGAGATGCACACCCATTTTCCCAGACAATGTTTTTTTCAATATTTTATTATGTTAGCAATAGAAGAAATGTTATAATAAAATATCACCATTTCATCAAAGGGAAGTTTAGATTTTGTCACAATGATATGCTTTGTCATAGATTTATTATTAAACTGTCTGCATAATGTAGTTGAAGAGAGTTATAGCAATTGCGGTCTAACAAAGTTTTAATGCTGGATTGTGAAATTTTAACATAAAGTAGATTCCTCCAGTGACAGACTGTTATTACCTGCTAACTTCCAATGACAAATCAGATGACTTAATGCAAAAATGCAATTTAACAGCATTTATTATTATGTCTGTAGTTTTATTATTGTCTTTTTATTATATTCATAATCGGGAAATAATGTACACCAGATATATGGCTGATCATGTAATGACCAGTGGCATATTGTATCTTGTTTAGTAGGTGGTTGTCCTCTTGTCTTATTTGGGAATATATAGTTTAACAAGATACTTGCCATCATTTTCTTAACAGGGATAATAAACAGAACAATTCTGCATAAAAGCTCGTATCAGCTTCTTTCATGCCTTTTCTTTTCAGAAGGCTGCCTAAGGGTTTAAGCAATTTAGTTGTCTGACCCGCATCCTTTCTCTGCAGTCTGCAGTTCTTTTGTTTAACATTAGTATGTGGGCAAACAGCATTCAGAGCTGTGCAGAGCTTATCAGCCTGTGTTCAGTCGACCAGAACCCCATTCTGTGTATCTAAGAGGGGCCACGTTTAATGCTTCACAGTAGGAGCATCTGCAGTTTCCAAAAATGACTTGTTTATCAGATAAACTCTGTCCTTGCACTGACATATAGTGGATCTTCAATATCATGCTTTCCTGTATGAGAACTGTGCAAAACAGGGTATGTGTAATGAATAATAAGTGAAATTTAAGCACATAGTGTGGTGACATAGAAACCCTGTAATACCACACAGAGTTTCACTGAATATATGCCTTAACTACAGTACACAGAAACTCCACTGGAAAACTTCTGCATTAATTCTTGAGTAATGTGTGTGTTTTGTTCACATAGTATTTAAAACATAAGTAAGATAAGTAGTGCCCATATTTCCATATTTTGTCTGTCAATTAAAAGTCCCATTAAATGCCTGACTTTTAACACGTAAGTCAAAAGATTCAAAGCAAAGATTGAAACTGAGCCAGATATTGCTTTGCCTAGGTATAGCATCTATAAGATATGCGGTATAACTTATATTTCTAAGACCTCAGTGAGACTGAGGTACAGCAAAGAAATAAACTTCAGTAACTCAAGAAAATCTTATTGGTTTCATTGATGTTTTGCAATTTTAAAACTTTCTAAAATAATTTCTTGGCATATGTAATAGCTGTTTTTGAATAAACATCTTCAGATACCATAGTAACTAAAGCACAATATGTATTTATTAACAACATTATTAGGCTGAGAAGAGGCAGTTTAAGGTTAGATTAGTGTTGATTAATGTTTAAGGTTTAAGATTCAATGGCACTGAAATTTTGAGAGCTACTTTCAGCACAGAGCAGCTGGTCTCAGAAAAACTACTAACTTGAATGATGGAAATCCTGTGAGATCAGCTGTCTTTGCAAGATTCCTGCCATCTTGGACTGCAGAGGTATTTTCTGGGGATCAGCACTTTTTGTGATTCAGCAGAATCACAGAATAAATCCCTGTCATTTATTAGTTCAATATAGAACCAAAACAATAGGCAGATGGGGAAAGATTCATAGTTTTCAATCCAAACTTTTTATATCAGCCTGAAATTCCAAGGATCTAAGATCCAAAATTTCAGGTTTGGCTCATCTTTAATTTTAATGTTTTTATTGTATTGAATCTATTACAATTTTGATATGATTCATTGATACTGATGTGACACACTGCAATGACCTTTGGATTGTGGTAATGGTCTACTAAAATTAAGTTTTGTTTTTTTTAATAAGTAACATGTTCTGGATAGAAATGAGAATAAATGTGAATGCCCCTCTACACACTTTCTGCATGTGCTTTGGCTTAGTGTAGAAGCTGCATATCAGAAACATAGATTTCCATCACACCAGGAGGCATCTATTCACCTTTCCAGCCTCACATCATTGTATGTTGGCTGGCCAACTAGTATTGGCAAAATTGTTAATGAGCTTTAAAGGGGAGTTCTCTATTAAATGCCACACTAGTTAAAGGACATTTGTATTTCATTTTATCCATATTCCTCCCCTGCCTCTTTTATCCCTTCACCTTCTCCCTGCTTTCCTCCCTCCCCCACCTAAAAGGAAACATCCAGTGGATGCCTGGCAGCATCCTCTGATTGCTTGCTGTTTTCCTGACACTAAATCTACTGTGTCATATTCCTTCCATGGGCTGCAGATTTTGGCCTTTTCACCTGCTGTTTTGGTTGGCTTTACATGCAAAGAGAAGAATATGAAAAGCAGATGGGGGAGGGAGGGAAGTTGGGAATGCTGAAGCTAAAAAAAAAAGGCAAATGTTTTTAGCGCCTTCATCTAGACATGTGTCCCCTCACTCTGTGACATGGCTGCTCCAATGTTGCCATGGTGAGGATTTCTAATCATCCCTACACATGACAGGCTCCTATTTGTCTGCGCTCCCTTGGGTGTAAATTTCTAGGCTTAAAAAAAAAATCCATGTGAGCGTATCATCCGCCGTGCAGATGTTTCACTGCTTTAGAATATCAGGCAGCTGCTTGTGCCACCGTCGACAGCTAATTGGAGACTGCATCGCAGGAACAGAGGCGTAATTATGGCATAAATACACATCCTCTGGTGCATCATTGTATCTCTATTAACAGAAAATTTTAAACAGTGTTCAGAGTGTAATTAGTGTAGTTGATAAAGTTGTAAAACATGTAAATAAGGGAAATAGCAGGTACGTGGCCAATCCAGTACCCAGCACTAGGGGATGCAGATTATTGCCTATTTAGAAATAATTAGCAAAGCTGCATTAGCAAAGCCTGTGTCCAACAGAAGCAATGCAAACATTTATTCTGGTAACAGCTCTTTCTGTGCTAGCCATGAAAATCTACTAATATTGGTAATTTAGCCCTCATTACCAGAGGATAAAGCATGAAAAGAGCTCAGACATGAAATATGACAAGTAATATTAATTTTTATTCCAGAGGAAAGGATGCTTTCTTGGGTTGCATGCTGATTTCTCGGCAGGGTCTCAGCAGTGTGTGTGGAGGAGGCAGTGGGTAGCTAGTAGTTGAGAATTCAGGATATGGAGCTGGCTCCCTGCTGGAGGTATACCCTGGGGTAGCTATGACAGTGGCTGATGAGGCATGCTGTGGTTAGTGCCCAGCCAAAGCTTGGGTCACAGTTCAAAACAAGCACTCAGGCAGGCATTAAACTTCTGTCCGTATGGACTTGTGTTTAATTTTGCATCCTCACCCTCACTCCTCTCCACCTACAAATGATTTTACAAAATCACTTGATTTTTTTTTTTTTTTTATCTCCCTCCAGCTGCCCTCCCCAGTGTGGCTGTAACAAGCAGCTGTGCTGGACAAGAAGGGCTCTAAAATGATGTGTATTCTCTTGCTTTTCAGTTGCGCCTTGCATGAAAAATGACGACTTTGCCCTTACAATATATATTTTATTTTATGTTACTGAAGAACATTACCCTGTGACTATAAACATAAATACCAAAATTCTGAGCTTGCTTTACAAATGCATTTCCTAATGAAAAAAAATGTGGAAGCCTGGTAAGCACCTGAGGCGTAGATCAGTTTTAAAAACAGGGCGATGAGAGAAGCTGAATGTTCTGGAAGGAGGGAATATATGTTTTTTGCAACATCTCAGACTGTATACTATTGTATTTTCACCCCTTTCTATGAGAGACAGAAATGGAATGAATTAAACCCCCAGCTTACCAAGTCAGCTAAGTCCTGCTGCATCCTTAATAAGGATGTGCGCACGTGTGTTTATGACAGAGAAGGGGGAAAGAGGAATGAGAGAATTCTACGTGACAAATGCCAGTGTTTTAAAAAGAAGTTTGAAAAAGATGTTATCTCCGGCTCAGGCAAATAAATTTCCCCACTTAGCCACTGTTTCCTGAGCATTTTTAGAATTCAGCACTCCAGCTCTCACCACAGACTTTATAAAATCCTGCCAAATAAGGGTTGAATTTCATGTAATACAATGTGTTAAAAAAAAAAGGCAAAGGATGAAAAGAAGCTGGACAAACTACTGTAGAAAGTATTAAAATATAAAATAAGCTTTAGAGCTGTAGCAGGAGAAAAGCCTTTTATAGGCTCAAAGCGAACATTGTGTGTATTTTGTCACCAGTGATGACGTGAAAACTGTGAAAATACGGAACTTGTTGATTTAAGTTTTTTTCCACACTTTGGTAGAGTGTTAGTACCCATCCCACCACCCCATTTAGATTAAAGCTAGAATTGGAGAGCTGAGCTCATTCAGGCTTTTGCCTGTATTACACAAAAGCGCAGACAATGTCCACCTAATCTGTTCTAATGTGAGCATTTCATTTCAGCTCAATGTGCCCATTCATATACTATTTGTGCACATTTTCTGTCCTAATGAACTATTTGAATATATAGGGCTGCATATACATTTTATGTTTAAGAAATAAATTTTCATATGTTGCAGTATGTATGCATTGGCAGAGTGTCCAGCAGCACTGGCATAGCTGTGCTCTAACTAAGGTAAATCAGACTATAATTAGAGACTTCAGTGGAAGCAGAGTTAGGTCAGCACTCTGCTTTGGATAGTCATGCCACCAGAAAAGGTTCATGTACCCATTACTTATATATAAGGTATATATTCTACTTTATCATTATAAGATATTATATGAATAAATACATATGCAGATATACATGTGTGTGTGTATGCGTGTCTGTCTATCTATGGTGACACTGTTCTCGGAAATGTAATAACCAGGAGAGACAAGTATATAATATATACATATAAATACACACAAACACTCATATATTACATTTCTCAGAACAATGTCACCATTGATAGATAGACATGCATACACACACACAGAGGTTATATTTATATTTATAGATATAATTTTATGTTATATATAATGTAACAGCATTATCATTAATGTGATTCTTGACTTAAGTGAGTCTTCTCTGTAAGAGGCTATAACTCATAAGCACAAAGGGTTGTTTGTGTATGTATTTTCCTGGGTCAGAAATTTTGCCAGGCCTGACAGGCACCCTGGACAGCCTTCAGAGTTCTTGTGGTGATTACCTATCCATTAGAAAGAAAAAAAAGATGCTACTTTGCGTCAGGAGCAGTTTTTCTTCACTCTCAAATTACAGAAATAAAGTGCATGTTGTTTGCAAGCGTGAACAATTTACAATATTGCAGAAAGATCAGGAGGCTAGCCTGTTGGGGAGTGTGTGGGGGTTGGTGGGATTGAGGGAAAGAGAGAGAGTTAGGCCTATGTGAATAAATAGGCATGAGAAGGGTCATAGGCACATTAGAAATGAAATGATCATAGGCACATTAGAAGTATCTCATTACTGTGACAGCTGGGCTGTTGCATGCTCATCATGTTGGTGTGGAAAATGACCTGAAGTGTCATCTACAGTGCTTTTAAACCCCAAAATACTTGTATTATTTGTTTTCAAAACACTAGGTTTAATATATCTTTTGAATTTTTTCAACAGGCTATGTAATTTCCATAGACAGTAGTATCAATTTCTAATCCAGAGAAATTGAATAATATAAAATGTAGTGTGGTTCAGTCGTTAAGTTTTTATTTATGGAGTTTCTATGGGCCAAATTTAATGAATGTAGGGCCATTTAAGTCAATGGGTGTTGCTACCTAAATAAGTAAGGAGGAAAACTAGGCATTTATCCTTGTATTAATCAGTATTTTGTCTTCTTAGTCTCTAAGGGCACATGTACACATTCCCAATACTTACTCCAACACATTCTAATTAGAATGCCTCAAAGCAGAGTCGATTAATCGAGTCTGTTGGAGTGTGCTAATTAGCATGCTCCAGCAACTTTGGCGTCATGTGTATTCAGTGTTCCCATGCTTCAAAATGGTAGTGGGGGAGCCATTTTGCATACAGGGGATGTTGCGGGTTCTTTAATTTATATAATTTAAAATCTGCCTAAACCTAAGCTGGGAGTAACATGTGCAGGCATCTGCCACTTTCCAGGAGTGGTGTGGGCAGCCAGAGGTTAGTAAGTCTGGGGACCTGGTGAACTTGGGGGGAGGGAGGTTGGGGGTGTAGAGAGAGGGGGGATTCTTAATCCAGGGAGAGGTAATTAGGGACCTAAAAATAGCTCAGTCAGGGTTGATGAGGTAAAACAGTACAGTCCTGGGGCTGTGGTGTGTGGTTGGGCTTTCCCAGCCCTGGGTCTGGGCTGTAAAAATACGTAGGCATTCACTAGGTTGGGTAACCCTTGATAGATCAGGTTAATCCTTTATTGAGTCAGTTCACCTGAGAGGGGAACTAAATTTAGATTCAGCATGCCATTTTTAAGAGTGACTTAAGCCCTGTGAATGCCTGCACTCCAGAGCATTTATATCCAGCTAACCTTGATCAATATCAGGTTAAGTTGATCTAAATGTAACGTGTGTACCTACTCAAAGGTGCCACCCTGTCCTGCCTTCTTCCATATTAGTATATGCTGTGGTCAAAGGAGACTCTGGGATCTTTCACCAAGTGCTTGTAGAAGGCATATATGGTATGGTGTTGCTAAGTCTCTCTTTTTTGCAGAGGATACCCAAGGCAAGTATATCTGGGATGCAAAATAGGCAAGATGCTAAACCAGCCAGTCCTTCAGCAGAGAAAGCAGTCAATTGGACAGACCATGAAGAAATGAGTTCAACTCAGTGGCTAAAAAGGCAAGTGGAAGGAGTGACATATAGATACCACATATTTCCTGGAATAATCTCCAGACCTTTCTCCCTTCTTTTTTTTTCTTTTTTTTTTCTTTGTTGGAAAGAGAGGTTGGAAGAGGTTATAGTTATAGGCATACTGGCTATGCCAGTGCTGACCTAATGGCCAGAAATGTAACAGGCAAAGATTAAGATCTAATAAAAGTCCATTTGTTTTCACAGAGAGAAAGAGAGAAGGAAGAAAAAAGGGTACAAGCAAAAAGCATTACAAAAAGAATGTAGTGTTCCTGATTTTATTACTATTTGGGAGAAGACCAAATATATAATACTAATATATCAGTTTTGGGAAAATTCAGAAGTTTCCATAGTGGACAAAGGAAAACTTAGACCCAGGAAAGGTTAATCTTGATTTTCTTGGCTAAAAAGGAGGTAGCTTTTTCCAGGTAGTTTAGGGAGTACTGAAGCAAACTTTTAAGCAGGCAAGGTCAGTGCTGCAGTCATGCACTAGCTTTGGAGTATTTGTTACCTGCGATTAAAATGGTATGTTCCTCCCACATTGACAGGTCTGGCAACTAGCATAGGCAACACCAATATTAATTTTGCAAATGTATATCACATATAATGTATATCATTAAAGTCATTTGGATATCTTTGTGCTGATAGAGCCGATGCCTTTCCATGACAACAATCTTGTGGCAGTGAGTTACTGAGAGAAGTACAATGTATGACAACATTAAGGGTAACATAGATAAGCATCAATATTTTTAAAGTGCCTCAGTGCACACAAATGTTGCTGTCGCTGGGCGTAGCTGGACTTAGCCATATTGCTTTGCTGGGCCTAGCTATATTGATGTATTTGGATGATCAAATATCAGAAACCCATTTTCATTTAAAAAGCTTATGAAAAGCATTTGTGGCAGGTTGTGAATAATTGTTATTTTTATAACTTGCACACGCTGTTAAGTGGCAGCTGTTTCCAAATTGTCAGCTAGCATTAAAATGGAACCTTTTGGGTCATTTGCCTCCTACCATAAAAAGCTTACTCTTAATCAAATTTTACTTTATGCTGAAAATCACAGACAAAATCACACATGCCGCAAAACATTAGACCCTAACTAGGTATATGAGTATACGCAAAAATCACTGCATTCGTCTGTAGACTGCCTCATCCACTATAACAACAGCCATTTAAATCAGTAAGAACTGACCCTTGTCTTGTGACATGGAAACTAACCTCTGGTTATTTGGTCTCATATAGGAATATTGAAGCCAGGAAAGAGTCTCTTACCAATTTTAATACAAGTTGCATCGCCACTGCACCCAGGATTCCTTATTTTTGACTGTTAAAATAATGGAACTCCTGCACAGTTTCCTGTGATAGCTCCTTCTGAAAAACCGTTCTATACATTTATTTTAATCCCTTCCATGCTGATCTGATCTATCCCATTCATGGGTAAATCAGAAACCTGTACTCTGTCAGCCATGGTAAAACGTTATTTAACAACCATTCCTAACTGCCTTCAAACTTAAGGGAATCTGGATATGTATGTTGTAGGAAGTTTATCTATTCCATAGAATCATAGAATCATAGAAGTGGGGTCGGAAGGGACCTTGTAGATCTTCAAGTCCGACCCCCTGCCTGGGCAGGAGGAAAACTGGGCTCAAATGACCCCAGCCAGGTAGGCATCGAGCTGCTTCTTAAAGACCCCCAGGGTAGGAGCCAGCACCACTTCTCTTGCAAGTTGGTTCCAGACCAACTTGGTTCCAAACCAACTTGATTCCATAAGCAGTTTGCACCAAACATTTTTATTCTTGAGCTTTTATTGGATTGATAGATCTTCATTGGATTTGTTATGTCAGGTTAGTGCACAGGACTGAGTTAGGACCCTTGAGTTCCATTCCTGGTTTTGTTACTAACCTGTGGTACCATGTTATGCCAGTGGTGAACCTTTCAAGATCTTAATTTGTGCATCAGTAGAAGCGGTCTAGTTCTCAATTATTTAATGTGTATAAAGTACGGTGAGCTCTTTGGATTGAAAGGCAGAGTAAAGTGTGAAGTATTACTCTTAAGATTTCCAAAAGTTAACTGTGGTAAGATTAAATAATATATGACATTTTATTGCTATTATTAATTAAGTTTATTCATAACCAAATGATATGCTTTAATTTGTTGTAGCACATCAAGGTTTTGCAAAGTATGGTATATTTTATTCCTCTTAGTGATAATACAATATATTCTTGATTAGCAATGAAGTTAGAAAAAATAGTGGCTAATGTTCTGCACATCCCTACTATTCCTATATAGGACAACTTTGTCTTGTAAATATATAATGCATTTGTGTGTATATATGTAAGTATATTTGTTCAATGTTTTCCTTTAATGATCTGAAAGAAAGTATTCATAATTAAAATAGGGAAAGGCGTTGGTGCCAGTAATAGCTCTAGACACCAAAGAAAACATAAGTATGACTACTGTCTTCATGTAGATACAATTATGCTTGTTAATTTAAATACATCTTTCTTTTTCCTTCTGCCTTTACATGCTGCAAGACCTACTATAGAACATTCATTTAAAGAGCCAAATCAGCACCTGCTTATTAGGCATATGCTCTAATCTGTAATAGGGCTGTGCGAAAGAACACCATTTTGTTTTGACTTCTGTTTCATTGTTTTAATGGGAAAGTGTTTCATTTTCAGTCTCATCTCATTTTGAGGCACTGTTCCATTTCATTTTGTCGAAACTGTTTCACTGTTTTGATGTTTTGTCCATAGGCTATAATGGGAAGTATGAAACTGCCTATAACTTTGTCATTTTTTGACAGATTTGGATAAAAGCAGTGAAGATGGTAGCCCCTCATAAGGGCATGGAGCTTACCAAGTTTCATGGAAATGGGTGCAGGGGTTTATGGGAAACTGTATATCAAAATCTTGAAAGAAAAACTTATGTCACGTGTGTGTGTTAAGGCACAGTGGAGTGAAAACTACAGGGATGGTAGCCCCTGCTGAGGCCACAAAGCATGCCAGGTTTCAAAGAGATGGGTGTAGGGGTTTTTGGGAAACTGTACCTCAAGCTGCTGACAAGTAAAACTTGTGACATGTGTGACTTCATGTATGTGTTAAGGTGCACCCTCACTGGTGCTGGGGCCTCTACACAACATGGTAGTGTGCCCCAATTCGGTCTTCTCCTCCTCTACAGCTTCAGTCTGGTCCACCGCTTTAAATAACAAGAGATAATAATAATTTAGTAAGCAGCACAGTAGCATCAGCAGCATCTCAGGCAGCTAAACTGTCACAGCCTTTCTTTCCTCTCCTGCAGGAGCTTCTTCTCCAGCAGCTGCCAAAGAACTCTTCCTGCCAGCCCCAGCCCTGGGGCATAGATGTGTCCAGGGCCCTGCATCCTTCTGGTCAGCTGACAGGGGACAGGTGCTAGGTGTATTGGTCTAAGGACATGGCACTGGCAGACAAGGTTCTTTGGCTCAGTCTAATCTGGTATCTTTTAGTATACCAACTGAATAGTTACAGAAATATATCTTAGCAAGGTTTCAGGTTGAAAAACCCTTCATCAGGCTGAGGAAACACCTGCAGTTTGTGTGTGTGTGTGCGCTGTTCCTGAATGGAAGGAACAGTAAAGGATCTAGAGGCTGGCATGCAATTCAGGCAAGAAAGCCAGTCAGTGAAAATGGAAATGGAGGCATCAGGGGGTGAGGGACAGGCTGGGGTGAGGGACAGGCCTGAAGCCTCTGGCTTCTTTACTCCTCCTTCCATCCAGGAGCAGTGCACACACACACCAACTGCAGGTGCTTCCTCAGTCTGACAAAAGGTTTTTTAACCCAAAAGCTGGCATCCCAGGCAGCTAAGCTGAGCTCACCTGGAGCCTTACAACTCCACTGTAACCAACAAGCCTCAGGCCTGTCAAAGATGTGATGGGTCTGGGATTTCCCCAGTCAGGACTGTGTGAATGTGTGTAGTGGCTGGAGGTTATGGCACCTCCTACCCACCTTTCACCAGGGGGATCCTCGGTCCTGCCATTTCCAGGGGCTGCCGCACCGCCAACGGTTCCACCAGGCCTCCTGACCCTGGCAGACTGCAGTTTTAGTGGTCATGCCCAGGATCTGGGGCGTTCTCCTTCTCCATAGCTCCAGCCATACCTCCTAGTTTGTCCTGGCACAGGAGCTTAGCAGGGACATGTTCTTCCCTTGCTGCCTGGTGATGTAGTGTGTGCCCCGCTCCAGCTCTGAGAGTAGGGCATTAAATGGTTTTAAAAAAATGAAAAAAGGAAATAGGTGTGGATGGAGTGAGGAAGGTGGCATTCACTCCATGTGCACCTGGAGCTTTGGGAACCTCAGCAGTGGGAGGTTCACCTTGAGGAACACCAGCTGCTCCACCAAACCAGGATCCAAGGAGGTGTGGTGGGGTGTCATTACATCACCAGCAATGCTGAATATTAGGGCTATGCGAAATTTCACTGGCCGTTTTGTTTCAACACTGCTTTGACCAATTTCGAGGTCGAAACAGCAAAATCAGAATGAAACAAAGGCCATCGAAATAGTGTTGAAACAAAATGAGGCTGGTCGAAATGTTTTGAAAGTTGAAACATTTTGACCAAAGGCTGGGGATGGGAAGTCAGTCCAGCTGGGCTAGATTGCACTGGGGGTGGGAGGAAGCTCCGGTGAGCTGCTTCCTGGTCCCCCATGCTAGACCGCGCTGGGGATGGAAGGCAGCCCAGCTGGTCTGCTTTCTGGTTCCCCATGCTAGATCGCATTGGAGGAGGGAGGCAGCCCAGCTGGGGGACCGGGAGGCAACCCAGCTGGGGGAGGCATCCCAGCTGGAGGCAGCCCTAGCACAGGGGACTGGGAACTAGCCCAGCTGGCCTGCCTCCTTCCCTGGTGCAATCTAGTGAGGGGAACCAGAAAGCAGCCCAGCTGGGCAGCCTCCTGCCCCCAGCATAATTTAGCATGGGGGACTGGAAAGCAGCCCAGCTGGGCTGCCTTTCACCCAGGACATGATCTAGTGCAGGGGACAGAAAAGCAGCCCAGCTGGGCTGCCTTCCACCCCGGCGCAATCTAGCACTGGGAATGAGAACTCAGCCCAGCTGGGCTGGCTTCCCATCCCCAGCAAAACACTGAAACAGCATCGAAACAGCCTTTCTGTTTTGATGGAACAGAAGGGAACAGCTGTTTCAACTCAAAATTAAATTCAATACGAAACACTGTTCCATCGAACTGTTGAAACTCAAGGGGAAATGGAACGGCGTTGTTTTGCACAGCCCTACTGAACATCCTCTCACTTGGAACACTGATCAGTGGACAGGACAGGTGTTCCCGGGTAACTGTGACCAGATCCGGCCACATCTGGCTGTGACTTGCCCAGTAGGCCAAGCAGTCGCACAGCAGAGGCTCCACGCCCTCGGTGAAATAGGCAGTCAAGGTCTGAGCACTACCTGCCTGATGGTGTGGAGAAGACTGGCTGGTGGATGGCCTGCTAGCATGAGACAGTCCATCCCCTTCTTCCACGTCCCCCCACATCCGTTGTTCTGCTTCCCTGATTCTCTTCACCAGCACCTCCATCCACTGATTCAGGCTTTGGCTGCAGCATATGCTGCCTTTCACCCTCGGGTCACACACAGTGGCCAGCACATGGACTGTACTGGACCACAAGGGATCAAGCCATTCCCTGATGCCCTCCTTCAGCCGCCTCACCAGTGCCTGCACATCTGGTGACAGCAGCTTGCTCCAGCCAGGAACACTGATCCCCTGGAAGCTCTCCATCTGGCTCTGAAGTTCCCTCACTACAGGGATCGCCTAGCTAAGGAGGGCATCACCAGCACTGAGGGTCTCGGTGGTCTTGTGGAAGGTCTTGTGGACCACCAAGATCTGTGTGATGGTATCCCACTCAGCTCTGTTAAGGGGGCTTCTGATCCAAATCTCCCCGAGCAAGGCAATCTCATGGGTGGCCTACTGTTGCTCCACCAGCCTCTCGAGCACCAGGTATGTGGATTTCCACCACGTCTCCACATCCTATATGATTTTGTGCTGCAGGATGTTCAACTCTGCCTGTTTGTCCTACAGCATCTTGCCTCCCCTGATGCTCTGGTGGAAATAGCCCGTGATCTTCATGCATTTCAAAATGATATTGCTGGTGGTGCTGGTTCCATCACTGGCAGCCCTGTCCCCCTCCAAGGCATTCCTGACAACGAGGTGGAGCTTGTGTGCCACACAGCGGATGCTAGACCACCTTGACCATATTTGCTTGACTGTCAGTGACCATGAACCCACAGGTGAGCTCACCCTGGCCAATGAGCCAACCCTGCACCAAGCAGTTCATGGCCCCCATGATCTTGGTTGCCATGTGGGACTCATCTATCACCTCAGCTTGAAGAAGAACCCACCAATGGCCTGACTGGTCACACCAGTGCCCTGTGAGGGAGAGGTATGCATGATCTCCACCCCAGTTGCTCCAGATGTCCAAGGTGAAGTGTAAGGCCAGCTGTGGACCTGTCTTGTGCAGCTTCTCCCTCTAGTACTCCCTGCATGCCTCATACAGGGGGGGCACTACCATCCTGCTGAAGGTGGTGCATACAGGCATATGGTATGATGGGGCCACAAGCACCATGAGCTGCCTGAACCCTGGCCGCTCAACTAAGAAGAAGGACTGGCCATCCACAGCAAGCATCTCCACAATGCTCTGGGTGATCTCGCTTACCCTTGCAATGCACCCCCCTTTCTGTCAATCTTTCCCCCACTGTTCCAGGGTGGCCTGCCTGTGCCTTTGGGGGATGGGAGCTTTGGAGTGAGAGAGGGACTTCCTTTGGGCACACTCCTGCTGGTGCCAGGCTGAGGAGGAGCAAGGGCAAGGGGGTGGTGTCTGTGGAGATGCATCAGCCTCCCCATGGTGCTCATGTGTTTGTTGTCCTGGCTGGTTTTGGCTTGGCAGTGCAGGAAGATAGTGTATATGGGATCATCTGCCAGCTCAGAATGATCCCAGACCACACCACCTGCTCGCTTCTGGGCTGTGGGTGCATATGTGGATGCTGCAATTTCCCCCTCCTCAGCAGGCAGAGGCACAGCAACAGGAGGAGTACTCAGCTGAGCCACTTGCCTTTGCACCCTCTATCTCAACCTCCTCTGAAGTGCCTTCTGGGGAAGGAGACCTGGCTCTAGGGGAAACTTGAGAGGTGTAGAGCACAAACTCAGATGTGTCCCCCTCCTTCCCCAGAATTTCCCTTGCTAGGGCACTCAGATCCAGATCCAGCTCCCGCTCTTCCTCTGGCACTGAAAGGCTCAGGATGGGAAGCGAAATGGGGATGGAGGAGACTGTCATGCTGGGGCTGTCACTTTTTGTCATGGTGGTAGTGGGGGGTGTTATGGCTGGTGGTCTTGGAGGGGATGCAGACTCAGGCACAGGCAGTGGCACTGACATTGCTTCCCTTTCCTTGATACCTGTACTACTGGAAGTCTCATCCTTGCTAGTTGTAGGAAAGAAGCTGCATCTCAGTTTTGGGGGGCAGAACATAGAGCTCTCCCTCTACCCCCTCTTCCACCCCTCCCTGAAGACTTGCTGGCTGCCTTTCCAGCATACTTCATGGTGTGTTTCATAATGTCTTATCTTTGCCTTGGTGTGCTGGAAAATGTTTTCTATCTGATTTATGTAATATATGTAGATATTAAGATAATTGTACATATGTGTATTTATATAATGTATGTATGTATGTTTGTATGTATGTATTTATGTAATAAGTAAAATAAAAATATATAAATGTATTTATGTGTTTTCCTATATAAATTCTATATTATAATATGTAATTTAATTATGCTGTGCTTCCCTGCACAGTGAATGAAATACACACTGTGAGAGAAAGCAGAGATTTGAAAAGCATCCAAATAGACTAAACAAAAAGAGGGTTTTGGGGGAGGAATAAATTGAAAGGAATCAATCAATGAATATAATAATAAAGTAAAAGGGTATAGAAAAAAAGCAAAAGGTATTGCCGAATCCCACTTTCTAGGCTAGCAAGTAGGAAATGAATGGTAGTAGCCTTTGTTGTCTAACGCTGCTGAGCTTCTGGAAGATACTCAGTAACTGACCCCCAGGCAGAAAGCAGCCCAGTTCAAACAATGCTGCTTTTTATGCTGTTTTTCCATCCCTCCCCCAGAGCACTGGGATTGGAAGAAACCTCATGGAAGGATCACAGTCACTGCCCAGCTACATAGTCAATATCAGAGCAGTCCTTCCCCCCTCTTCCCTCTCCCTCTCCTTACTTTCTGTTTCCCTGCAGGCAAGCCCAGCTACAGCTTTGAAACTCAAAATGTTTGAAAACTTTCAAAATGTTTTGACTGCCTTCTTTTTGTTTCGAGGCTGTTTTGAAGCCCTTCATTTTGTTTCAGTTTTGCTGTTTTGAGCTCAAAACCAGTCAAAACAGCATGAAAGGAAACAGCCAGCAAAATTTCACACAGCCCTACTCTGTAACATGCTCAGACCATTCTGTATTTATAGAGGTGTTTTCCTAGACCCAGAGTTAACTCTAGGGTTACACCTAACATTTTAATGTCTGCTGTAACAGAAACTCTCTAAGACCAGTGGAGTAAAAAAAGTATATCTTTTTTAAATGACTTTTTCATTTTTACTATACAGGGTGTTCTTACTGAAGATTTCATATTAAATTTGGCCTATAAAGAATTCAGCCTTGCCTAATATTATAGCAGCTCCACTTTCAGGAAACCTACTCTATGAGTATTTATAAAGTCAGGCATGTTGGGCCAGATGGTCTTTTCCTCTTCTTGAATGTTTTCATGGTTATAATATTAAAAGTGAAACTTCTTATCAGCCACCAAAGGGACTATTATTATTTTGGCCAGTATAACAGGTAGTCACATAATATAGTGTGACTAATATGGAGGAACTTTTACAAAGACTGAAATTTTACTGGGTGTTAGGACAGGTGATTAAGGTTAGCATGCGTCTGCTAGCACAGGTTTCACTGTAATAATAATCTGACCAATATATATAGTCCCTTTCATCTAAAGGATCCCTGTGTACTATGCAAACCCAACAAGCTGATATGAAAAACTATTGAGTGCTCACTTCATACATGCCTGAAGTGAAATGCAGCAGCTGTTCAACAGTGTACAGCATTATCCCCAAACTGTTTAGAGCAGGCAATGATGAATGCTAAAAAATGTAGAGCCATGTTTTCAAAACTAGGCATATTAAAGATATCTGATAAAATTCCTATTTAGGAAGCTAAATCCTGCAGGTGAGAACGATTTTCAGAGGTGGTGAGTGACAGACTATCACTAAAATCGATAAGATGATCAGAAGTTCAGAAAAATTGAATTTATGTGACTAATTTTAGGCATTTGTACTGTATTGTACAATGTGCTCAAAAGGCACTTTGCATGAGTTAATGAGCTTTAAAATGTAGATGCTTATGTTTTAAGTGTCTTTAGTATTGTCTAAGTGTAATATGTGCAACTTCACCTTTACAAAATGCAATCATTAGACGTGGCTTCCATTTTACTGTATAGGTATGTGGTTAAATTACTCATGTAGGATTTGAATGATCCAAGTACAAGTCCCTTCTCTGTGTAAGAAGAATGTCTTAATCACCATACTGCAACTTATCTTGGGACTCACCCAACTTATCTTTACTCACCCATGGTGATGCTGTTCCCCTTTTTATGAAGTATTTAAGCATGGACTAAGCAAAGAAAGGAATGACCTTATAACCCACTCTTTACAGCACTTACCATTTGCCTGGTGGCATTTAAATGGGTTCAAATGCCACCAGGCAGAGGATGGAAACCCCCCACCAGATCTCCCACATGTTGGATGAGTGCTTTACCCATAGACTTACTAGGTAGAGAGAAAACCATCATTAAAATGATGTTCTGTAAGTCTAGCCCTTTGTTTCCTGGTAACTTTGGTAACATCAAATAGAACATTTTATTTAACCACAATAATTATTTTTGTTTATTGTGTTGAACAAAATGTTTCAACATTTCTCAAATGTTTTATATTTTCATTCCAGCCAAAACTATTGAGAGAATTTGTTTTGAACTCATGAATAATTTCAGCTACCCCAAAACTGGATGGTTTTAGTGAATAAATAATTTTCTGGGAATAAAATGCCCAGTCAGTTCTACATGTCAGGGGAAGTATCCATCATTAACTTAACCAGCAAAGGTCAGCCTTCCTTTGTGATATGTTCCATTCAATGAAAGTCTGTTCCCACTCCACACACACTTTTAAAATGATCCCAGCACTGTTTCTGGGACCAGTCCTTCCTCCTCGCAAACAAAGGTGATAGAATGGGGAAGAAAGGTTGGATCCTTACTTTTACCAGATTATTTGGAGTCCCAACCACAATCCCCATGTTCTTGAGAAACGGTCTTTTCTTAATCTGCCTACATGCCTTGTTTACCTGGGAAAGAGGCCACTTATCAAATGGCTACTTATATTGTGTATCTAATAAATTATGACAATACAAATTTTAAAGTCTAGCCTACCTGTTGGTACCCTGAACTGCTGAGATGTATGTGGAAAAAAACCTCACACCACCTAGCCAAAATGCTTCCACAAAATTCTTCCTCTGAAGGTGTTTAGCTCTGGACCCATACCCAAAGCATCCTGTCCTGTTGTCATCTCACGATGGGGAGAGAGGGGATTTATCTATATGGCACATAATGGTATCCTCTGAGTGAAGGGGAACACCTTATCATCATCAGCCATTCCTGGCATAGGGGAATACCTTATCACTAGCCAATAGGATTATATTTTACTCTTCTGTCCCACCAATCAGACAAGCAGTCCCTTGTCTCAAGCCCAGAACAAGACTAATGAGGCTGGGATGACAGTAGTGGGATGATATAATTCTAAAAATGTCTAAGAGTTTTCTTAATCAAATTGCTATACACAAAGCCTTCCTATGTCTGAAACTATGGAGTAGCATATAAGGAGAAATGCACTGGTACTGCAGGAGGCTATCCATCTACAGTAAAGTTTAGTTTGCACCTCTCTACCTGACTACTGATAACTGAGGGAGGGAGTCTAATCTGAGATGTGCAGTGGGGTGTATCTGGAAAAATGCACTATAGTGAAAAGCATATTTTTCAACATATTCTTTAGTGTTCACCATGCATTTGAGTCAGGCCCAGCTACCTACAGGTAAGAACTTACTATGAAGGATTCCAGGTTATAATTACACTGACATTGTTAGTGAAATGGTTACAAAGCAAAGGATGAGGTAACAATTTTATTTTATTGAACTTATTTTTCTGCAAAGCCTTTTCCTGATAAGCATAGCCAGCAATAAATAGGCTATGTGCTGTAACAAGACAAAAATGTAAACATAAGAAAATATTATAGTAATTTGTTGTAAATAAATGTTATCTTAATAAGTGTTTGGTTGATGGTAAGAAGAGAAATACATCTTACACCTTAGATGATGTAACTGATGGAGAAGCTATGTTCAACCTAGTGCTAATAATATATTATATTGCTTAATCTTCAGCCAGAGCTAAAACTAGACTTGCTGTATTCAAAAATATCTATTAATCTGCTATAAAGCATTTTAACAAAGTACCTAATGGAGGGCATAAAATAACATCTACTGATGTATTTCTAAATGTTTGTCTCAATTCTGCTGTTTGGAAAACTTGAAATATATAATCATGTCCATGGGGGTGTATAATATTTAGCCTATATCGCATTTTAGCAAGCATTTTGTCACCCAGGGGTGCAGTTGTAATTCTTAGAGAATATTAACACACAAGCTTTATTCTCAAGCCTGGGAGACTGTCATCCTGACCTCTGTTTGCTGCTATTAAACATAGAAGATTTACTTTGAAGCATTCATTTAAGGAAGTGAGTTATTATTCCTTTGCTTGACCTTAGCCCATGGCATATATATCATGGTGTTCTGAAAGACCATCACGTGCAAGACAATTGGTTTACAAAAAAATAGAAATAATCCATGGTTGATAAAAAGACACACAATTAAAAAAACTGGGAAGCAAATCATCCTTTTCACATTCATCACACTACTCATATTAAAATACACTAATATATTCTTGGTTTTTTTTTTAAATATGATTTTACATATATTTAATTAATCATTGGTAGAAATTACTTGAAATTAATCATAATCTTCAAGTCTGGATGTTATGCTAGCTATGCTTGTATTTATTACTGAAAAAAAAAACATTATTTTTAAAAGCATATGAAAAAAATAGTTTTCAAGCTGTTTCCTTAATGAACTGGAAATAGTAACCCTGTCAAATTTAATACAAAAATAGGGTTATAAGCCTATGGCATCTATTTATTACTGGAGAACAAAAGCCTTCATCCATTTCCTTTAGAGAATGACATTTTTGTAATTCGCTGCCCATTTCATTTGTTCTAAAAGGACTTCGTAGGTTGACAAATATCCCACAGAAATGGCTTCTGATGCTTGATAGGATAATGTGCAGCCCCTTAGGACAAGGGCAAAGGCAGCAAACTTATCATCCTTTAGTTTAGCTTAGCATGGGTCAGTAACAGCGCCAGGGGTGACAGAAGATGTTAAAGTGTGGGAAGCAAGAACTAAGAGCTGTAGGAGGGTAGTTTTTATAGTTTATCCTTTCTTTCACCATGAAGCTGCAGAGACAGCTTGAATCACATTGTTGATTTGGTTCACTGCACGCCACACTAACTGCTGTAGGAGGAGGAAGAAAAAACACTTACGGGTCATTCTCACCCATAGTGTGCAGCACTTCAGCACTTATTCTATAGGAGAAGGAAACACATGTTTAATATTTCAAGTTCATATTTTAAAAATGCATTATCCCACTTGGAGGTCCGGTGTGCAAAATCAGTGGAATGCTGCCATTCTAGCAATGAGAGGATTTTGGAGGGAAATGGGGTTTTGGCTGTTTATCTGTTTTCCGTATCTTGTTCTGAATCACTTTCTCCTGAAAAGCAGGAAAAGGAAGAATATTTAGCTCCTAATAAGCATACATTCAAAAAAGGGACAAATGATTTCTTAAAAATTTGCAGATGCTTCCATTCATCTGTAGCCACAAACCATTTTAGGACGATGTTAAACAGAATTAGGCATTCCTTCATAGTCAATTATTACTCCTTAATTACAGATCTTATAAAATTTGAGGCTTATTTTGTTGGATACTCTGCAGGGAATTCCCTCCAAAACCAACCAGAATGACCAGACACAATGAACAGCATCAAAGCCTTTGATTTTCCTCTTGATTTTAAATTGCAGCTAGGTTTATAGTGATCTACCTACCCCTGCGTTCATTATTCCAGTGTCAGGATGCCTGAGTTTTGCTCAGAATGCTGTAGTGCTGGCAACTGCCTTTCTCACACTGCCCCTGAAGAAAGAAAGAATTTCACAAATTGAACCCAAATGCACTTTAACTGTTAAGCTAAATATAAAGTGCAAGTACATCAACCATAATTGTTTTGTATAATTCTGTGTACAGTGATGTTGTATGAACCTCAAGGCACTCAGTTGATGAACATTACATTCCAGTTTGATTTGCTGATGTAGGAAGAAAACCAATCTCCCCAGGTTTACTTCAAAATCCTAACCTGATTCATTTAAACCTCTGAAAGAGATAAATAGTCCTTGCCCCTCTCAACATACACATATATACATGTTTAAATAAGAGGTTATATTTTTTTTAAATTCCTAATTCACTTAAGTTCTTTTAGTCCCATTTTCAAAAGTGACTTCAGCACTTAAGCTCCTTAGTCACTTTTGGCAAGATTCAGAGAAGTATATTAAGTGTTGCAATGTCTGGATCTTAGACAGTCTAGCCACAGCAGGATGATTCAAGGAAATAAAACTAGGCATCTGGGCCTACATTCAATGGGAAGAGTTAAGTGCTTTCAAGAGGCTAAATGGTAGGAGTATGCGAAGCGGGCCCTATTCGATTTGGTTTTGGATTTGCCCCGAATCAGGGACAGTGATTTGATCCATTCATTCGGATCACTGTCCCTGATTCAATTCAGCTGAATCTGAAGATTCAATGCTGATTCAGAGAATCAGCGATTAGGACACGGACACAGTTTTAAAAGTTTTTTTCTACATACCTTGAGGTACCAGCACAGCTTGTGAACCCTGTAATCCTGGGGTGGATGGAGCATCCCACAGGAGTGCTCATATTTTGTATTATAGCCTAGTGATGACAGCACTAGGAAGTGGGAGACATAAGTTATAAGCTCAGCCTCAGTTTGAGGAGTATGAAACCCACATTTTCCATTCCCTAGTAAAGTGCAATAACCACCAGACTATAGAGCAAGCTGGTGGAGGCATCCTTGATCTGTACTGTTAAAGCAGGTCCACTGGGTTGGCAAGAGTGCAAGAGGCATAGGGTCAGGAGAGCAAAGAGGGAGTCTTAATCTGCTCAGACAGGGCTGTCCACTGAGCCACAAGTGTCCTGCAAGTGGTTAATATACAGCCTGTGGGCCCCAGCAATCACCTCTTCTGCTGCCACACAGCAGGGAAGGATTTGGAGGTTTGCTAGCTGCTGGCACAGCCTGCATGGTAGGGAAGTGGGAGACTATGTGCCATTGGCCATTGGAAGGGACCTCAGGGGTCTCTGTACAGCTGGTGCAGGCTGCACAACAGAAGTGGGGGCTATGCATGGGCTGTGCAATGGAGAGCAAGGGGCTATGCATTGTTTCATAGATGTCATAGACATTAGGGCTGGAAGGGACCTCGCGAGATTAGTGCAGTCTTTATAGTGGTGGGGGAGGTCGTTTTTTTTTGGGGGGGGGGGTGGTCTAGAGAAGACTGCCTTCACAGCAGGTGGTCCATGCAGTGTGCAGTCCCCAGCCACACCTAAGTTGGGCAGCCCTATGCTAATATATGCAGCAAGGAAGGCTGAGATTGGAGTTATGGTTACTGCCCTAAAGGTTTTCTCTGCATTTTATTTCTTTGGCTGTCTAATGTAAAATACACAAACAATCCAGGGGGCAGAACCCAGGAATCTCCTTTTGGGAGTGCCATCAATGAGCAACACTGCCAGGTTTCATATCACTTGCTCTTCTTCTGGTTCCATGATTCTTGAATTCTTGGCTGTCTAGCAGTCCAGCTTCAAGTGGAGAGGCAGAGGGTTGGTGTTTAGCTTAGTGGTTAGCTTGGCATAGCATGGTGGCTAGTGTACTTTCCTGGCAAGTAGGAGATGTGGCTTTGAATCCACACAGGCTGAAAAAGACCTGGAAACCCACTGCTAAGGAAAAATGTAAGACTACTATACATTAACAATATGACAATTTGAAAAGTAGGCCAGTAAGTATACTACATCCATTACCTATACAGTGTAGGCCACAAATGCAGGCTCACAGATGCCCCACACAGTGATACCCACTGTGGATTAATTACAGACACTGTCTTCACTGCAACAGTGACTGGTTGAATCAGATCTGTTTTACAAAACCCACAAAATCATTTTTGGTGTAATTTATGATCTGAATTAATGACTTTTTAAGAATAAAATTATCCTGATAGAAGAGCCCCCTAAGGGGCTGATACAGTGCAGAAGGACTGAAAGTTTTGACATGGTTTAATGAGCTGTACACTAACTCCACCTGAGTAATTAACAGTCTTGACAGTCCTTTTGAACAATGATATTCTCTGTAAGGATGTTTAATGCTCTGAACACCAGCAATGCTGGAATCAAGGCAGAGGTGTGGATCTGAATAGAATATTTTGTTCAAGTAGCTTTCACTGTGCTGTTCTGATTAGTCATTAAGACCAACATGTTTAGAAGCCGTCAGTAATTTTGAATGCTTGTGATTTTACAAGAATGTCCAACCTGAAACATCTTTTTTCCAGAAGTACTAAGAACCAAAAGCTCCCATTCATCTTCAGCTCCCCAGTAAAACAGGCACAAGACGTGCTGACTAAGCCACAAGGAGTGAATGATGGTGAACATGCTCAAATACAAAATGCTCAAACAATTGGCTGAACAAAACTGAAATAATTCTAGTTCAGAATATTGCAATGTGTGATTTGTGAGAAAGTATTGGTGCAAATAAAGCTGTCATGGTCAAAACCCTCCTGAGCTTAACAGCCTTTTGTGCTAGCATGGTGAAGGCATGCCAGTTTCTTTAGCACACGAAGGAGTTATGTGACTGGCTAGCTACCTTTGATGCCCTAGTCTGAATGACCAGGTACCCATTTATAGCTAGGTGGACTGAAGAGGCTTTGGGTAACACTCCAGAGCACTCCTCAAACTTATACCTCTCTAGAAAGTCACCTTAACCACTTGGTCACCATGCTCCATAATGAAATACAAATTCCTGTAAGTTAAAAGTTCATTGATGTGGACACTCAGGGCTGCCAAAGGTCAGAGCCAAGCCTGTTCCCTCCATGTCAGAGGTAGGAGAGATAAGAAGGGAAGAGAGCTGCTATTTGCACCAGACAGAAACCAACACCAGAATATATCTTTTCTTTCTCTAGAGTTATTTTTTTTCCAGAGGAAACTTACGTCCTTTTTATTTTTTTAAGTTAAAATCCCCAAATGATTGTGTTCATATATCATGTAAATCTTTACATGTTGATAGCTGTAACTTTTCTACTTAACAGATTTTATTCCTTACTATGCCTGTCACTGGTTTAAGCAATCTGTGTGTAATTGATTTCTTCAGTAAAACAGATAACATTTGCTTAAAGCTTCTCTGATAGCTTTACAGCCTCTTACATTAGCAGCAGCACTTCCGTCTCCACTGGCATTCTTGTAAAATATAATTATTATATATCCATCACAGACAAAAAAAATGTGAACAGGGAAAGGCAGCGCTAAATTTTCCCCAAGTTCAGCGCTACATGAGTGTCACATTATTCAGCTATTACTATATGCCCCCACCAAACCACCTCTCGCACTGTTTCCTTCTCTGGATCCAGGTCACATATTCCACTACTCTATGATTTACAGGTAGGTTTTGAGATATTTCTGATTCACAATTAATCATGGCTTTTATTTTCTTGCAGGTAAATAGAACTGCAGCCTTCTCTTTAATTGCACTGGAGACCTGGTTTTACATGTACCCCCACCATTATTTAACAATTATACATATAAAACGCAATATATTTATGTGCACGCACACACACAATTATCACTAATGCACATATCATTTATCTGGGGTTGAAATTTCCAAGATAACCTACAGGGAAAATTGTTTTTTTGTCTGGAAATAAAATGTAAATACAAAATAAGGCTCGTACAAGGAGGCGGGATTCAGTTGCGCAACACAGACCAGACCTTGGAGGACATTATATAGTTTCTGTTCTCTCCTTTGTTCTGTGGGTTGCAATCAGTTGACCGTACTGTACATTGGTATAATCTAAACTCTTTACTTGCAGGAAGGAAAGGCAGCATAGGGGAATCTTGTTAGGTGTTGCTATTCTATGTTAATGATCATTACAGGTGGTTTCATAAAACAGTGAACTTCTAAAGCCAACACACACGTACGTACACACTTCCACCTTCCAAGGATATGTAGAAGTCTGCTGGGAATTGTAGTGCCTAAGCAGTTACACTCTAATTGCTAATATATACAAATTGTATCATTCTTAACCTGCAGCCCAGTGGCGCACAAAAATAGGTGTGAATTTTTCTTCCTTCCTTTGCAAACATCAAGGAAAATCTTTTCTTTCTGATCCTAGCTAAGAGAATGCACCACTGGTAAGTGAGAAGCATTCTCAACAACGGCACAGAAAGGGGCTTGGAAAGTAACAGTCAATCCATAGAACCAGGGTTCGATCCAACAAAGCACTGAAACACACACTTGCATTTAGTCAATGTGTTTGCTCATGTGTGTAAGTGCCTTGCTGGATCTGGGCCAGAGTACTCAGCATCTTTCAGGATTGATCCCCCAATGAACACTTACAGGAGTGATCCCTTGAATTCAAACTCCACTGCATTCTGCATTACCAACACTTCAGTTTCTTTCTGACACTTAATGCACAGCAACTTGTTTCTCTTTAGTTGCTCAGTGTGTATGTGTGTAGAGTGGTGGAGAGGCAGTTGTATCCCTATAATGTGCTAAGAATAGTTATTTACTGCTCAAGAAAAATCCAGTGGAAATATCTTAGCTTTCTATTTCCCCCACCCTACCACCTTCCCTTTATTATTTATTTTAAATTTGAGCGTTCCCTCTGTGTGTGAGATTTAGAGGAGCAGAAAGTGTATACTGCAAGGGAAAGTGATTATTTCTCAAATCCAAAATGTCAGGGGACAGACAGAAAATGCTAAGCAAGCCAAATAAATTGATTATGCAGAGTGTAAAAACATTGGATGGCTAGGACTGGTGTGGTAGAACTGTGGTCCATAAAATTTAGATCCCACCCATATGTGTCTCACATCCATGTGTCCTTTAGGTTTGACATGAGGCAAAAAAGGTATTTCATTTTTCATGGCATAAATGTTTCTCATAGAAACACAGTAGGTTTGAGAGGGAAGAGATCTACTGTGATATTTGATATTTTATTCCTTGAATTAATTATTTGACAGAGTTATAGGGAAAGACTGATCTTTGCATTTTAATACTTATTCTATTATTTTTTAAGGCACGGCAATACTTTTCTTTCATTGAGCATATAGCCTTTTGATACATTTTTACTTTGTTGCAGGGAAAATTTTGTAGGTAGGTTTAAAATTAAGTAATTGAGGACCTTTTTAAAATTTGCCATAGGTGTTAAACAATAATAACAATATTCTTTACTATTTGTGGTGCTTGTATGGTTTAAAGTACTTTTTCTATGAAGACCTCAATGCCTTTTACGAAGAATTAAGCTACATAATCCTATTGTGTGATAGGAAATAATGCTTACATTTTTTTTTTTCTTTAAATAATTCTTGGTTCATGACTAAATGATGCAGCTATTATTGACCACAAAGGTTGACATTTTTTCCAGAGAGATGTGAATATGTACTTATTCTCCACACTGTAGAAATGGGGAAATTGAGGCACAGAAAGGACAAGGGCAACATTTCCAAATGCACTTAATTCCTAAGCCACCCTGTTTAAAGTACTTTAGGTACTCAGGAGTTTAAATCCCATTGGCTTTAATGTTTTAAACTATGAACTTGAATGTATAGATTTGGTCTAATCTATTTTGGGGGCACTTTTGGAGGAGTTTGGGATGAAATAGAGGGAAAGAAGACAGACAGTAAAACTATCTAGTTCTGTATGATCAGGTCAGAACTAATCTATACATATCAGGAGTATTTTTAAATACATTTAGTTAAAGCTCTGCAAAACTTAACATTGACACCTATGACATTTTGCTTATAGTGGTTTAGCTGAAGTCTGCAGATTTTACTATGTTTGGAGATATTAGTGTGCAACTTGACTTGACTCCTCCTTGATGTTTAATGCACTGCAATAAAGGCATGTAAGATTATACCAGCTACAGTATCGAATTATGGATCCAGAGACATGCATTTAAGCCATACTTTAAACTTGTCTTATGATGAAGTTCCATTCTGATCCTTAGAGCATACTAAATCTGTGGAATATTAAGCAGTATTAAAGTTAGAACATGCTGTGAGCAGTCTCACATTAAGGGTTAATACTGTCTCTTGCCTGCAAAGCTGTGACTTGCCACTAGAGAGTTTGCAAAGAGGGACATGGCTAGGAGCCAGGACACCTGGGTTCTATCCCTACTCTGGGTGGCAGGGTGTTGGAGGTCTGGGAGGGGTGCATCCTAGGATGATGGAGGGCTGTAAATTGCTCATCTTATCTCCACCGAGCAGACTGCAGTTAACCTGACATGAGCTAGGTATCTTGGCCCAGAGTTAACCCTCACGTGAAGCGACATAACTTTGAAATGCTCTGAGGGCACTTTGCATGAGTTGACAAACTTTAACATGAAAATACTTACATTTTAAGTGCCTTTAGTATGGTCTAAGTGTAATGTGTGGTTTCACCCTTAGAGGCTGTTTTTGGTCAAAGGCCTAGGGAATCAAAAGTAGTCATTTCTGATGATAGCTATTTCATTTCCTTGCGGGCTATTAGCTCTAGGAACAAGTGGCTTTAGCTAGTCTCTAGTCCACAGAATCTAGATTAAAGCAGATCTCGACCTTTTTTCTTCAAATAAGAGTAAATCCTGAAACCAGGATAAATCCAAGTAGCCAGGCTATGTTTTTCTATTTCACCCCAAAGCCCTGCAGTTGTATACTGTAATCACTTTGTGATAACAATAGCTACTTCAGGGTTGCAGGAAGATCTATAGCTATTAGCTCCCCCTTCAGGGTGGGGAAGGAGAATGGATGGTGAAACTGTATGACTGGGCTTCCAATGGATCTCCTTGACAAATACACACACACACACACACAAAGAATATGGGTTTTATCCATAAAATCATTAAATCCTACTCTCTCCACCTTCTCTCCATGGAAAAACCTCACTGATTATCGTGAGTTGTTGCCTTGGAAGAAGAAACAGGGTTTGGCCCATAGAATGGAATAGCACTGCTTGAGCAGCCTGATCTCACAACAATGATTTTTATTTCTTCTACCTCATATGTAAATCCCATGGCAGGAACTCTGCAAGATAAAACTTTATATTCCCCTCTGTTGTCATACCGAGGAAAAGGTAGAGCTATGTACATTTGCATTTTTCCCATCATTCCCAGGTACTAGTTAGGGTTGTTTTGTTAAAATATTTGTAAGGTTTTAGTAGAAGGGTAATAATTGTTATGAAATGGCACTTACTGTGAAACAAAAGGGCAAAAGAAATGTACTAAGTGTGCTCTGGATGTTGGAGTGGTTAATCTTACCAAATCTCCATGTCTTCATACTGGAGCTCAGAGACAAATGAAGATGGTGAACAGGGCTTTTCACTATATATCGAGCCTTCTGATTCCATGAATTAGAGGCAGTAAGTACTGTAGCACAGGGTCCAATGATACTTCTGGTTGTCAATTCATAGAGCTTGTAGCTTGAAGGGAGTGATGCTGCCTAACGGTCGTAAAGCTGAACTGATTTTCTGAGAAGTTGTGACCAGATGTTTTATACCAGGTCCTTTGGTTAGCAGCAGTGTGAGCTGAATTGGTGTATGGAGAGCCCTAGAGTGGTGAAGCAGCTTCTTCAGAAACAGAATACAGACCAACATACTGAAACATGAACAGACTCTGGATGGGCTGGACTGGTGGCAGCAGTGATGATACAGTGGATGCTAGATGGTGGAGGTGAGATGAGGTACCTTTTGAGGACCTGAACTGCTCAGAGTCAAACTAAGGCTAGGTTTGTACCACTGGGTGGGACCAGACTAGGCAGTTTTAACATGAGAAGTTAAGAAGTATGTGTGCTGGGAAAAAGGTTAGCATCCTCCTAGGCTGGAGAATGACTCAGGCTGTACCATACTGACTTATGTTGTAAATAATTCCTGGCGACGGGTCAAAGATGTGGACTGATTGTCCTAAATAAGACAAGGAGAGGAGGAACTGAAAAGCCAGCAGGGAATTTCTTAATTTTATCTTAGTATATGAAACGTATTGAGTTTTTCAAACTTTCTTGTGGGGAGGTTGTCTTTCTGTCAGGTAAACTTCTTGGTTCCAACATAGACGAGAGTACTTTAAATGCGGAAGAACCACATGTTAAGAGTGACAAGAGAGATCACCCTCTTATTTTACTTTTGTGTCCCAGAGCAGGAATACCTGTGAGACTCTGGGTGGCAACTCGAGCCTGTGTTACTAGAGTACACCAGAGATATTGTGACTCTGGCCATTATCATTGTCAACACCATCTGATATAAGGGCTATGTATAAACACAGAGTTTATGTACAAAGCAGAACTATTGTGTAAAGGGATCATGTTAAAGCAAGACAGTGGTATAACCACACTAATGTACTTAACTAAACAATCAAGACTAAACTGCATTAAGGGGTTGAATAGCCATGTTAGGCAGTAATTGGGTTCTATTTTAATCCTGTCTACATAGGCAAACTGGAATTAGGATTGAATACAATCACCTGTATTTATCTTTAATCATTGGGACTGGCAGTGGCCCAGTGTGCCTGACTTACTTCCTGCTCTTTTCCTTTTTTCTTTCTTTTTATATACTTCTCAGTTTTCTTCCTATTTCTTCCTGTGTCTTCTGTTGATTCCCCAATGTTTTCTTGCCACTTCCCTTTCAAATCCTCCAGTTAACTTCCTTCCATCTCTCCAAGTTTTCCCAGGCCATCTTCTCTCTCTTCAGGTTGGCTGTGGTTGTGCTCACAGGAACCAGCCTTTTGAGTAAGCCTGGGCTACAGTAGTCTGTCTTCTTTTGCTTCTGCCCCATACCCAGCTAGGAGGGGTTAACTGAGTGTTCTCCAGACTCACTGCCCCAAACTTCCAGGCTGCGCCTATAATAAACAGAGGCCCTCCAGTTCCCAATTTCTCTGGTGTCAGAATAAATAACTCTACTTAATGCAAGTAGAAGTTCCTCACTCAGTGTTCCAGAGAACGGTGAAAAATCCCAATATTTCTACCAATACAACCTGGAAGAAAAATCCTTTGAATTTGGCAGCCAGTTTAACCTTGTAGATGTGAGCAAGATCTTCCATAATTAAGCAGATAACTCAGTGTATGCCCTAATAAATTGTTGATGTCCAGGTCATTTTTTGCCTTGAGGCTTAACATAGTAGATTTGGCCAGTAACTCCAGAGAGGGAGCATTTCAAATAGTCACTGCCCTCTAAGAAAGAAAATAGCTTTACTTTCATTTTATTTTACTAAACATGGCCTTTCTTCTTTGTCCTGCTTAGTTCCAGTAAACTTACCCAAACTTTATAGGCACTTTAGCACTGTAGGAGATGTTGAGAGGCAATACTGGCAAGAATATTGATTTTGTGAGCTCTGTTAGTCACGATCTCTGTGTGAGAGGGTGGCTGCGTCTGCCTCGGTTTCCCCCTGGACTCTCCTGCCATGGCAGCCAACCATGTAGTCTCAGGGCATGCTGTCCTGGACTCTCCTGGGTTGCTGAAGGGGTGTCCCTATCTTTCTTTTCCTCTTTCTCCCACGGTCCTTCCTTCTTCCTCCAGTGCCTGAAGGCAAAATTGTTCATTCGTGTTCATTCGCTGCCAAACGTATACTGGCCACGGCGAGATAATTACTCCAACCTTCCCCTGGTGTGTGATTCCCTTCACCTGTGCATGGTGCCCTCTATAGCTACCCGCTCCCATGGCTAACCTAGTAACAAGCCTCCTGCCTGAGTCCCTGTTATACTCTGCAAAAAGCATTTAATTGTAATATAGGTTTCCTTGACGTGTCCCCTTTCCTCACATCAAACCTTTAGTGCAGTACAGTGCATAACAGCATTATATATTACCATACCGCTAACTATAGCAATTTAGGTGGTATAATTTAGAATATCCTATTCATTTGGTACTGCATTCTACTATTTTATTTGTGCTGTATTTTTTAAACCCATAGCAACAGCTGTTGCTGATCAGAATGTTTTTTGCCATGTTAAAAATACTCAGCACTCAAGATTTCAAAGTATTCCCTCTACCTTCCTCTGTTCTCTCCTCCTTTGAACTGCTGTTACAGTTCTCCTCCTTCACTAAGCCCATAAATGAAATTCTCAGACAACTTCTACATTATTTTTTTTTTTGGACCAAAAGGAATGTTGTTTCATCAGTAAACTATATTTTGCTACAGACCTAAAATTCATTTTCCAAGGATGGTCATGAGAACAAAACTTCACTCTCACAAATGTACATAAAAAAGATGAATGAAAGGGGATATATGAGAATGGAGGAATCAGAATGTACTTTAGAAATGGCTAAAGATTTTCACATTTTTTATTAGCTCCAATATTAAAGCCATGCAGTTTGCAGGGTTACTTTGCTGCTGAAAAATCATCTTTTGGGTGACATATGAAATCAATACAATTTCTCCTAGCATCTTGGGATCATTAAAAGTAACACGAACTGTTTGTAGGATATTTAAATCTTGTATCCTGGCCAAACTCCAAATTGGGTAATTGATATCCTATCTTGTCTATCTAAAATATTTCCTGAATTTGCTGTTGGCTTTAAAATGTCATTTTCTGTTACATGCTGTGACAGAACCCATATCTACCTGTATCTGTGTTCTACCTGTATCTACCAGCTTAGGAAAAGCATTAACAAGCTATGTGTATTGGGGCCACTCTTTTCTGCCCTTGGTTCTGAGAGTATAAAATAGGGTATAACTATGTATGTCCATCACTTATTTCCAGGAGTCAAAAAAGAGCAGTGCACGTAGTTAAAATAGACCCAAGCTATGTTACAACTAGTTTCAAAAGTGTTGTGGGTTTTATTTAAATATTAGCTTTCAAGGAATCTTTTTGTACCCTAACTTGATGTAGCTGGGCTTTAGGTAGTTATAATTAGGATAGGACCTATGTAAACACAGCAATTATTAATCAGCAGACCAACTCCCCATGATATTTAGTAGGGATGTGTGAAACTTCAGTTGCTGATTCAATTCGGAGGAGATTCAGCCTGATTTGGCGGTCAAACGTCCAAATCCGAATCGAATCAGGATACACATTAATCTTTCCAAATCAAATTGGAAGGCTCTGATTTGATTCAGAGCAATTCAATCATTTGGCCATAGATGTAGTTTTATATGTTTTTTCTATGTAACTTGAGGTACCAGGAATGGCTCATAAAAGCTGAGATGGTGGGGTGGATAGAGCATCCCATGGGAGTGTGGGGGCATCCCCCATGCACTCGGTGGTGGACCTGGAAGTGGACTGTCCTGGGAGAGAATGGGGGGAAAGACTTCGGACAAGAAAGGAAAGGAAAGTTATGCCCCATCTGGCAGGAATAAAGGGGGCTTACGGACGAGGAAGAGGGGGAGAGAGGAAGGACCCGGGGAGCGTGGGGATGCCAGGCCCCTTCTGGGATCATCACTGGAAAGAGAGAGCAGTGAACAGGGAGCTAAAGGAGGCTCCTGACACTGGCCACAGCTACAGCAGCCAGGAACAAGCCACCAGCGCCGGAGGCAAGTGGGAAGTAGCTCCGCCAGCCTGCAAGAGTTGCAGCGGCAGAGGAAACAGCAGAGGACATGCAGGCATCACCACCACCGCAGGTGGGAGTATTAGGGACTGGAGGGAGGAGGAGGAGCTCTACCCAGAAAGAGAGCCTCAGCAGAAGCAGACAGAAGAACTACAGAGAACTCAGGTGTTGATCCTGAGTGTGGGGGAGAGTCAGTCACACATCAAGGAATGGCAAAACCTTCAGATAGGGACACTCCAGAGAGGAGAGGAGCAAGATAGCCCAGGGCATATAGAGGCAGGGGAAAGAGGGGAAGGGAGGACCCAAGCAGGGGTCAGCTCCTAGCCAGACTGTAGGGAGCTCAGCGCCCAGGGTCTGATGTAAGAGACCTGGGAAGAGAGTTGTTTTTGTTCTTCTTTTTGTGTTTCTTTTGAGTTTCCCCATGCCAAGGGGTTGAGGGGTAGGAGACTACATGAGAGTAGGAGAGACATGGTGGAGTTCATAAGTCGGCCCGTCGAGTCAAGGTCGGGGAAAAGCTCCTTCTAGGAGAGTACGGACAACACGAGCAGACCGGCAAACACAACTCATAATGGAATAAGCGAAGTTGGAAGTCGATATCCTGAACTGGAGGGAAATTGGGAGGCTCTACAGTAGTAGAAGAGGTACATGGTCATGAAGGCGGGACAACTCAACAAGGTGGTGTGAGGACGGGGTGTAGGGGTGGCAGAGCCCCGCTAGTGACCACCGGGCCACCCACGCTGTAGAAGATTCCTGGGATAGTCATTCCCCCCACTGGGAAACATTCAAGTCATGGCAGGTGAGATAGGGGAAGGCTTCCCATGGAGGGAACATCAACACGACATTTTTAGGGAGGCTGCAGGGCGTACACCCCTCTGTGCGCGTGCCAAGGTAGCACATGACTGATTACTCGAGACCTGGAGGTCACGTGGACCAAAAGTGGACTTGCATTTGGTCCACTTCCAGGTCCACTGCAGAGCACGTGGGTGACCCCCCTCCTACCTGGTGCCTCCTGGGTCCCGGGGGTCACCTGGGGTCCCCCTGCGGCTGATTGCCAAACCGGGGGGGGGTCCCCCATGCACTTGACTGTGGATGCGGAAGTGGACCAGAAGTACTTCCAGTCCACTTCCGGGTCCACCCCACCGAGCATGCAGAACCCCCCCCCCAACGCTCCTTTGGGACTCTCCATCCGCCCCACCATCTCAGTGTTTATGAGCTGCTCCTGGTACCTCGAGGTACGTAGAAAAAACATATAAAGCTATGTCTATGGCCAAATCTCTGATTCTCTGAATCAGAATCAAATCTTCAGATTTGCATTTGGCCAAATCAAATCGGGACAGCGATCTGAATTAGCAAATTGAATCACTGTCCCCTGAATTGGGCCAAATCTGAATTGAATATGGCCTGCTTCACATACCCCTAATATTTAGAGTTTCATTTGCTCATGTTACCTACTAAATAAGTGTCTTGCACCTTATTCTTGGCAAAACTGAAGCACCTACACGGTTATGGGGATGACAACTGGATTATTGTTCCTGGAGTGTATAAAAAAATAAATTTCCTTACTAAATTTCACTTTTAGATTGCTTCTTCATAAGGATAAGGGTATGTGAATCAGAAAGAATCTAGCTTATCTTTAAAATTTCTGGTGGATATTATAATTTTTTACTTATAAACTAGGCAAATTTTATCAGGCATTGAGATGATGTTTTTACAATCACTTTCCAGGGTAGAATCATAGCTTAAATATTTCAAAGGGCATAAGCAGAAGACATGAATATAAATAATCAATTTCAAAACTGTGGATCATTATATATATTGAATACCAGAGTATATCTACGGTGAGGATAAAGCTGTGGTAACTGATCTAAACTTAAGCCTGGTGTTATATACTCATAAACAAAAAAATTAGACTGTATTTGAAACTAGTTCTGCTCATATGGTTTTATCTTCTGTGTTGACAGGGCCCTAGGCTACCGTAATCAGTGTACACTATAATCCATAGTGCCAGTTTTGTAGTGGATAGCTGGTATCGCATCTTTTGCTCATACTCTAAATGGTTTAAACAAATCATGAGTTGGAAAGACATTGTGTGAGCTTGCACTTTATTCTCACTGCTGAGGAAACACCTTTTCTAAAATCCATATATTTAGCGAGGCTGTTTCTCTTTGCCTCTGGCTTTCTGAGAAGTGTGAGGTAGTTAGCCATGTTAGTCTGACATCAGGCAGGGTAGCTTTGCACCTTGTGGACTAACTAAATAAAAGAGGTACAGCATAACCTTTCATAAGCAGTGGGTTTACTTCATCAGATGCTGTACCAAAAAATGAGATTGTTCAAAAAACAGCTCAAAATGAAAAAGAGGTCTTGATTCATTTATGAAGGAATTGCTCTGCTTGTAGTCATATTTTCACTTGAATTGAAGAATGGACATTTTGAATCAATGCTATAAATATCATTGGGGATTTAGCATTCAGTTTTTAAGCTCAGCTGGACACTAGACTTGTTACAAACACAGACATTTTTCCCTGTGCTCTTCAACAAGTGTATTAATGAGACTTTGAGAAGGACCTTTCAGATTTTCTCTGAAAACCGATTAGTTCTCCAGTGAGAATCTACATTTCTAAACATTGAAGATCACACCCTATTGGTAAGGTACCTTATCAGTAGCTTTTATTAGATGGGGGGAGAATGTCCCAAGCTTGGGAGATAAAAGTTAATTTTTGGTTAATGTCCATTCCCATCCATCTATGTAATATGGCTGAGTGGGTAACAGAGAGCTCCCCCAATGAGGTCTGTGGCAACTTATTTCTCTTTCTATTTCCTTGTAGGGCTCAGTTTTTACTTTCAGGTACCTCTGTTGTCCCCTTTTCCCTGCTCCCACCCGCTTCTTTGTCATTTACTCAGGAATCTCTTCCATTAAATCCGTGATTCTCTACCAGGGTGCCGTGACACTCTGGGGTGGGGTGCCCTGCAATGTTAGCACAGTTATATATGTAAGCATGAGTCACAAGACAAACCCAGAGTTTTCAAATAGTGCTAAGATATTCTGACCTGTTGTGATCTTTGCAATTATTGCTCTATTCTTTTCCTGAAGTCAAAAATGAATTGAAAATTAAGAGCTGGCATTTTCTGAAGGGTGTCTCGAGTGTAAAAAGGTTGCGAACCACTGCATTAGGGAGCCCTAAATGAAGTAATCTCCCTCTTTCAAAGGCAAGTAGGGAGAGACATTTTGTAGCAATATCAGAAAAAAGGACTTTCCTTCTAATTTTTCCTCTGTTTTAAAGGAAAAGATGTCTGTTACATTTATTGTATTTACCCTATACATTTAGCAAAACACCTTCTGTTTCTTATATACCAGACTTGGTAGGCATTGATTAGTGCTTCTGATACTAGAACGTCCTATTACTGCTGCTATCTAGCCCTTCCCTTCCTGCTTGTCATCGTCTACTTTTTTTAATTCCATTTACTTTTCTATGTCCTGGTTTGTCCAGGATCTAGCACAAGGAGAACCTCACATAGGAAGCAAGATAGTATGAATATTAACTGACAATTTTGAGATTTGCTTCTTCAATCACTTTGGTATTATCACCAATAAAAATCCATTCCATGCATTTTTTGTATGTTGTTCAGTGAAGGTGAGGAAACAGGGATAATTTTCAATTACATCATAAATCCAAAATGGTTGAAAGAATTTTGCATGAGCAAGAAATCAACTTTAAAATAAAAGGATCATTTTCAAACAGTCAAAGTATAATTTTTGGTGAGGAAGTTAATTTACTGCAGAGAACTTGACACAGGAATTGAGAAGCAAAATTAAATTTCAAAATGTTTTTGACTGTGCCATCCCTCTCTGTGGTAGCAAGTAATTACTTCATAACATACGTCCAATCTCTTACTTTAAAAAGGCAACTAGTGTTGAACCTGCTATTTACTTGATGAATGAAAACAGTTTTCTGCTGTTGAACTGATAATAGGCTTTTATTATACTAACATGAAGACATCTTCACCAAATCTATCAAGAACCTAGTATGTAAGTACAGCATACAAGCCATTTTATTGGCACTTTTCCCAGGAAACTGATTTATCTTTGCAACAACAGATAGCAACTGGTACTGCTTAATCGGGCAATATTTGTGAAATGTCATCTTTAAAGGGACACATTTAGCCAGTGCCAAGTGGTTAAGTGATGCTTAAATATGAAATTCAGAGATGAAACTTTTAATTTTTAATCAAATAGGTGGGACATTCTGAGCTTTGGAATTTATTATGGAAATTGAGAAATAAACATGAAGAAACATAAAATAGAGAGGGACATGAAATGAACAAAAGTTCTGGATCAAGTTCTGCGCATACACCTAGGTGACAGAGAATAATATATATAGGTGTCATTAATAGTGAAATGTTTCCTTCTAACTGAGTGTCCTTGTAACCAGGCTTGGGTTCCAGGGGTGACTGTGACATCTCCTGGTGGTCACACAACCCTTCCCTGGCTCCAGCTCTAGGGTGCTCTCCCCTTCTTACCTTCCACTCCTTGTCATTATTTAATTGGAAAGGAGGCTGCCTAATGGGTCCTAGACTGAGCCCCAGTTGCACTAGATGCCAGCTACCTCTTCCAGGCTCCTGGTGGTCTCCATCCTGCCCTCGCTAGGTGGGCCCTCATGGCCCACAAGTGCCCTTCCCCAGGGAACCTGTTAGCCTTAAGGTCTAATCATGGCCTCTGACCTCTCTTACAGCTGTGCCCATGCCTTGCAGATGTTACCAATTAATGACTTCAGTGGGCATTTGTCCCCAACCCAATAGCAGTTCACCTCAGGCCTCTATAGGCTTGTTAGGGTCTCAGCCTTCCTAACCTCAGTCCCTTTTCTCTCACTGGTTGCCTTAGTCAGGTTGTTAGGCCCACTGATTGCCCACTGTGCCTGACCTGGCCCTTGACTGCCTAATCCAGCTTGGTCTTTGTCCTATCCTGGGCAATACACTTGGTGAGCCTCCTTAGGCTCCTGGGCCCCCTGGCCTTTGTCTCTGTCCTTTTCATGCACAGGGCCTGCTGTCCCTAGCTCTGCTCTTCCTGGGCACTGGCCCTCCTGGTTGTTGCTGAGCTTTTGCCCAAGCTACGTTTCAGCTTTTCTCTTTCTCTCTGGGCTTTAACCTCCCCAGTGGGCCTAAGCCTATGGTATGCCCTAATTTAAGCCGAGCTCTAAATACTGGCATGCCCCTAACACCCCATGGTGGGTTAAACCATCATGTGCCCCTTAGGCTCAGCACTGTGGCTTCCACACTCTCCCCTTTCAGCCATGTCCAAACCACCAGTTGAAACTGTAACCGAGTAAGTCTTTTTGCAAACACAAACTAAACCCCCTCTGGGTCCAAACATAAACAATGGCTACCTGCCTGCATAACAAGGCTTTCCATTACCCCAGGTAATGTTCTCCCATAGGGCATCAGCACTCTGTTCACCTGTCTCAAGACAGTCCCAGTGCTGATAAGGAGAGCTCTTGCTTCCCCCTTGCTTTGCAGCTCTTGCGTCAGCAGTCTCCAGGGCCAGACTGACCCTTTGGCTCAGGGCCTGTGTTAGGGTTGCCAACCCTTCCAGATTGGCCAGGAGTCTACCAGAATTGGCATCGATCTCCTGGTGACTATTGAAAGCAATCTGGGAGCCTGATATTGTGAATGGGTTGAACAGTACAATTAATACATCAGTCCCATAAAGGATCAGCACTGATATAAGGAAAATTGACTCTATCAGCAATCGGCTTTTTTTGGCTCATGTGGCTGATAATGTCACTGATAAAAGCCCTGTGCATATGCAGAGCTGCAGTGCAGCATGCAGGCAAACAAGAGCACAGTCCAGCAGTGTGGAGAGCAGCTGGGTCCAGCTGGTAAGTCTGTTGTGAAGGAAGCGGCAAGGGGGTGGGGTGGGGTGGGGTGGGGTGGGGTGGGGCAGATCAAGGCCCCAATGGTGAGGGAAGAAGTGGGGCTGGGGCAGGGATGGGGTGTGGGATTAAGCACTCCACAAGTGGCTCATCCAGGGGGTGCAGGGAGGGTGGGCGGCATGATCTCCAGGAGGGCATTGGAAGTGTGTGCTCCTGGATCTGAGTGCGGGGTGAGGGCAGGCTGCTGATGCAGGCTGGGACTGGGGATGGTGCCAGGCTCTTCCCAGCAGGGGGAGGGGGAAGAGGGTTGGGCCAGGGCTGTGCTAGGGGTGGGCAATGGCAGCACTGGGAGGAGAGTTGGGGGGCTACAGTGAATTTGGGGTGTCTGCAGCCCTCCCCATAGCTCCCCTCCCAGTGCTGCCGCTGCCCACCCTGAGAGCAGCTCAGCCCAGCCCCTCCACCAGGAAGAACTTGGCACCACCCTGGCCCCAGTCTGCAGTGGCAGTCCACCTTCACCCTGCATGGAGGTCCAGCAGCACACGCCCCCCATGCCCTCCCAGGGTGTGCATAGCAATGGGAGCTGCCACCCCTTACACTCCCAGATAAGCTGAGTGGCTCCATCCCACACTCTGTCCCAACTGTGCAGCCCTTGCCCCTGCTCCTGCCCAAGTCCCACTCCCTCCCTCACTGCTGGGCCCTCAGTCTGCCCCCCCTCCTCACACCCTTCCCTCCCCCCTCGCCCCTTCCCCCACAACAGACTTACCCACCGGACACTGCTCTCTAAGCTGCCCGGCTGCATATCGGCAATCAGATTGGTATTGGCTGATATGGGTTGTTAAAAATCGGCCATCGGTATCGGCCCAAAATATCTCTATCAGTGCACCTCTATTAATTACATTATGTTGGGGGAAAAAATTCTCCTGGAATAGCTTTAGACAGAGTTGGCAACCCTAGCTTGTGTTTATATATCTCCCTGGCCCTACCTGGTGCTTCCCTGAGCTGGCACAGGGAACTGTTCACCACAGATCCTGTTCACCTTGCCAGCTAAGCCCCAGGATGACTTACTGCTGCTGTTCGCTCCTGTGCTTCTGTCTTGTCTCCCATGCAGGGCTCTAGCCCAGGGGACAGCAAAATGGCAGATCTGGCCAGTGGCCAGACTGCATTTCCCAGCAGCCCGTGTGTGTGTTGCTGTGGTGGTTTCCACCAAGATCCCAGCAGTAGCAGCACCATGACAGCACAGGGCCAGGGTTTCTGTGGAGACTGACCCCAGCAGCTCCAGCAGGGTATACAGCTGGGTGGGGAGCAGCTCCATGGCCAAGGCTGGGATCTTGCAGTAGTGACAGTATGTTCTGGACGTGGGGCAAAGCCTCAATCTTCTGCCTGCATACTGTGGGCCTGGGGCATGTGGACAGTGGATTGCAGCTCTGCCCTGGTGCTAAATCACGCTGCAAGTTCCCAGCCCAAGAGCAGCTCCCTGCCCAGCTTTGTGTCCAGCCAGTGCTGCTGGGGTGGTCTTCATGGAAATCCTGGCTCGGTGTTGTCATGGCATTGCTGCTGCCGGGGTCTCCATGGAAAGTGGCCTCCACAATGTGGGCAGGGGCTGCTGGGAAATGGAATCTACTGGGGGCTCAATCCGGCACATGGGCTGGACCCTGCCCACTCCTGCTTTATCTATCCCATGGTACTACTGCAGCACTGCTAGGTCTGCAGTAAGTGGAAGCTGGTAAATCCCCAAGTACTTGTTCTTTGGCAGCTCACAATGGTCAGCTTTTACCACCTGAGGCTCTCTCTGCTGATCCTTCACCCTTAAAGTAACAGGAGCTTTCAGTTCTCTTTTACAGTCTTCAGTTGCGTTGTTACAAGAAGTGTTCCATAAGATACAATGAGAGTGGTTAACCGTTGGAGTGCACCACTAAAGAAAGGGAGAGATTGTCCATTGTTTGATGAGTTCAAATGAAGCTAGATACCTTTCTAGAATATATGCTGCAGTAAAACATATTGGACTCAGTGCAGGGATAACTTGGGGAACTTCTGAGGGCTGTTTTATATAGATCAGATGAAGTGATCTAATCATCCATTTTGGATTTAATATAATCAATTGAGAAGATCACTAGGAGCTGTAGGTTGTCCTTTTAGAAGTCAGGCTACTAGAATTCTAGTCTTACTTTAAAGAAATTAAAGAAACATAAATTAACTCAGGCTAATTCACTTATACTTAGTGAAACAAGAAATACCATACACAGTTTTTATCTATTTTAGACAATGCAGTGTGATCACACAATAAAACAGTCTCTTGTGAGGGCCTGCTCAAGGCATATATAGCACAACCACTTAAAGTCTTACCAGAAAGGAAACAGTCTGTCCTGGGGCTTATCACATCCATAATTGATAACGAATGGCTGGAGCTTACTATAGAAATCGTTAATGAATGTCCTGATGCTTATTACATGAAAACAATACATTGAGAGTGTTGTAGTCCTATTAGAAATTAGGTTCCTTTTAGTTCATGTCTTCCCTGCATGGAATGCCTTCCTCTTCTTTTGTGTGACTATTAATAGTATAAATAATATGTAATTATTAATCACTGTTAATGATGGATAATATTTTAATATGTAATTGTTTTATTTTTACATCAAAATATTCCTCTCATATCAAAGAAATGTTTTTATTTCTCTATTAAATGTATTGCTTTGGGAAAATTTTTTAGGGCTGTGTCTGTTTTATAGGCAGGCACTGGAGACTGGCAATTGAGAGAGCTAAAATGTACTTATGGAAATATAGTTTTAACTAAAGTGTAGTGCACACAATTAAAATATTCTAGCTTTTTACTGGTATTTTACAATCCTTTTTAAGGAAGTGATGCTTCATAAGAGGCCATCAAGAATGCTAAATGGCATTAAATAGTTCTATAAAATATCACCAAGGTATACATTATTTTACTAGAATAATTGATGGGTTTGTATTCTCCTTGCTTCTGATGGTGAAGGCGTGCTTGTTTAAACATATGAAGCATAATTTTCTAAGTATTGAGGTTCATACCACTAATTACTCTTCCATTGTGGCAATAGGGCTCCTAATAATATGCTGGATATGAAATTGTGAGCTGGAATCATGATGCAAGAAACTTAAACTGTAAATACACTATGCTCTACTATGACTGACATTATTATTACTAAGTAATAAACTCCAGATTTTACTCTGCTGTAAAGAGTGAACACATCAGCAGCTCTTCCAGGGTGTGGACACCTGGCATGCTTACTCTGGAATAATTTGACTTTGGGAATAAAGTGACGTTACTCCTAAGTAAATATGTCCTTACTATTGAAAATACAATAGAGCAGGGCTGTTCACTGGTGGCCCATCAGCTGCATGCAGCCAGTAAGGGGTTAATTTGCAGTCTCTGGCCTCCTGCTTGATGTAGTGGGGGAGCCTTTGGCTGGGGAGCCAAACATGAAGCCAGGGCATTGCTTGTGTGTGCAGTGAATGCACAAGTTGGGGGAGGTGTCTGTGCAGCATGCAGCCTGGGGCTCCATGGCTCACACTGGCGCAGCCTCCTCTGGTGTGGCCCACAGGGTGTGCAGGCCCTGGTTGATTAGAAAGTGGCCAGTCCTGGTCTAAAGAGCTCACAGAATGTGGATGAGATTTTCAAAGAGGCCAATGTACATTGTACACTCATTTCTTATTAATTTAGATGAGAATCAGATGTTCAAATATTTTAAGCACCTTTAAAATGTCAGCTTTTTAGGAAAGGAGCCGTGTTCTGTGCATTTGTATAGCTCCTAGTACAAAGTGATCCTGGTTCATGACAGGGGCTCCTTGCTGCTGTTAGAATACAGATAATAAATAGAAATAATAATAAAAAATTCAGTCTATTGCCCCGTGTTTTGGATTTCTAGCTCTTTAAAAAAGCCTGTGGTCTACAGAGTCCAACACTTTATGCAGAAGAGGGGAAAATGTAATGTGGAAAAACTTCTGAAAAATGAAACCAAAAGACCTGTCAATTTCAAAATCACTGTTTTTTTTTCCTTTGTCATTTTAAAAAACTCTGTAGAGTTAGTAAACATTTTTTAAAATGTGGAAATTAAATCTGTCCATGAATAATATTTTACAGATAAAGATTACACACACAGCTAGATTTAAAGACCAATGTGTAGCTATACACATGCTCTGAGGTGGGGGGGGGAGGGGTGTTTTAATTAGAGCAGCTCCCAAACAGCTATTCTAATTAAAATGCCTCAGTATCACATGTATTCAGTGTTCTACATTTCAAAATGGCCATGGGGGCATTTTAACAAAAGCTTATTAAATGAGTTTTATTTAAAGCACCCCCAATATGAATCAATCAAATCAAGGTTGCCACTCTCAACTTTCCACAACCCTTTTCATAGAATGATAGAATCACAGAAAATGAGGGTTGGAAGGGACTTCAGGATGTCATGCAGTCCAACCCCCTGCTCAAAGCAGGATCATCCCCAACTAGATGATATCAATAAAGGCTTTATCTAGCCAGGTCTTAAAAACCTCCAAGGATGGAGATTCCATAGCCTCTCTAGGGAACCTGTTCCAGTGCTTTACAACCCTCCTAGTGAGAAAGATTTTCCTAATGTCTAACTTAAACTTCTTTTGCTGAAACTTGAGAGCATTGCTCTTTGTTCTGTCATTTGCCACCACTGAGAGCAGTCTAGCTCCTTCATCTTTGTAAATACCCTTCAGGCAGTTGAAGGCTGGTATTAAATCCCCTCTCAGTCTTCTCTTCTCCAGACTAAAGAAGCCCAATTCCCTCAGCCTCCCCTCATAACTCATGTACCCTAGCACCCTAATCATTTGTGTTGCCCTCTGCTGGACTCTCTCTAATCTGTCCACGTCCTTTCCATGGGGGGGGGGGGGGGGCAGGGGGACACACAATACTCCAAAACTGGACACAATACTCCAGATGTGGTCTCACCACTGCCAAATAAAGGGGAAGAATTACTTCCCTGGGTCTGCTGACAATGCTCCTACTAATGTAGCCCAGTATGGCTTCTTCATAATAACGGCACACTATTGGGTCATATTCAGCTTACTGTCCATTGTAACCCTCACATCCTTTTCTACAGAAATTTTATATATCTTTATTTTGATTAAATCTTTTATGACATATTTGCATACAGTTTTTTTCTCCAGAATTGATACCTCACTTATTATACAATTTAGATGGCATGCATTGAACAAAATTACTTATTTTTATCCCTATCTCTATCAGCTGGTTTGCTCAAAGTGCTGCTTTTCACCTCACATACTATGCAGTGAGGGCCTGATCCAAAACCCATTGTAGTCAATTGTATATCAATTGGAATCTTTCCATTGATTTCAAGTCCTGAACAAGATAGCAGCCAAATGGATTTGAGCAGAGTTACACCAGCATAATTGCAGTGGAATAGAAAGGTGAATCAGTCCCTTTATCTCTTGGGATTAACCGCCAAAGTGATTCCTAACGTAACATATACTCTGAAATGAGTATGTCATTATCATGAATTCATTTGGCATTCATTATAATGGCTATGATCATCAATCTGATTAGTACTCATAGGGAATGTCAATGGTGTTCCATTACAATTTATTATTAGTTAATGAACACCTATATTAGGATCACATCAAACTCATTTTTAAAACTACTTAAAAGCATTGGCTAGGCAGTTGAGTGGCAGCCAACTTCTGGGCCTCAGATCAATCCTTTGTTTACAGGGGTAATACCTACATAGCTCTATTAGAGAAGAGAGGCGGCTGTTTAGTATCACTTCTCAACAACAATTTGAGACTAATCGACTGACCGAATAGACAGATTGTTATAGGGTTAATTTGGATGATAAACGGTGAAATAATATTTGGCATTTACAAAACATGATCCATCTTCCAACCATTCTACATACATTTCATGCTTAATGTGGAGATTACATTTTATAGATAGGGAAGCTGAGGCTATGTAGTTCAATTATTTGGCAAGTCTACAGGACTCAATTTTACTGTGTTTGAACTGAGTCTTCAGAATTCCTGGTTCTTAATAACATTGTTCAAGTCTCCACATGAAGAACACCCAAACTGCGAAACAACATCCAAACTAGCCCTGCACCAGTCGCTGCAAAACTCAGTGGGTGCTGGATTTATTTGCCACCTACATTTTGGACTATATCGATCCTTACATATACGATGTAGGCTTCTACTGTCACATGGAAATATCTAAGAATAAACAGATAGGCTATGTCCCCACAAGCAGGAGCCTGCAGTTGCTGTGTGGAAAAACATTATGGCACAAATTAGTGGTGTTTTTTGCTTCAGCACACATTCTTACACATGTGGTTAGCATGGGGATAAATGCTCTGGGTGGGGTAGGGGAGGCCTGGGCCAGCCCAGATGCTGTTCCCAGCAAACTTACCTGGAATCCTGGAGGCCTTCCAGGGCTCCAGAGGCAGCTACCTGGGCATGTGGAGCCTGGCCAGCCACCAGAGCATGGCTGTGACCAGCCAGCCTCCAGTTTTGGGCAGTGCATACTGCCTCCATGTACACCGCCCTACTTTTTTCTGTCACAGGTTTTCTGACACCAGGATCTCTATGTGAATGCCTGTTTGTGTAGTGCATGCAGTTTGCAGTGCTTCAGACAGGTCTGCGGCGCCGCAAACCACAAATGCATACTCATCTGGATGTGCCTATAAATGCCTGGTGCCCATCTAAATGTTATTAAGAGCTGGTTATGAACCAGAGCAATATTTAAGTCCACTTAAATCTTCAGAAAGGGCACATTTTGGCTCTGAGCATACGTAATATGTATTAGAACCACTGCACAGAAGCTGCAGTCTTTTTCATTACATAACAGAGCTGGAAGACCCCACCTTTTAATGGTAGAAATCTTGTCCCAGACGCATCAGGCCTGGGTTTTAGGACTTTGTCAACCTTAAAGGATTCCAATTCACTTCTCTCACTTCCTATAGTAGGGGATCTGAAGCACAAACCTACTGTATAGGGTAGGACATCAACCCCTCAGGTTGAAGTCAGCCCACTGTTGAAGGCAGATGTGCAAATACCCTGAGGCCAAATAGAGAACAAAGATAAGGAAGACAGCCTCTGAAACCAAGTGGTGAGGATGCCGAGGTGGACTCCATGGGTGGGCTCCCTAGACTATTTATACATTTTACATTAGCCAGTCGTTGGATGTAAAAACAAAACAAAACGAGAAGCAATTCAGAAAGCAACAGACTTTCTTTTGATTCTTCTAACCTATCCATTGTATGTTGTATATCTTGCCACAGAGACTTTGTTTTCTTGATATGTCTCTAGACAGCACCTAGCACTTTTCGGCACAAGTAGAATAGAAATAATCACAATATTTCTACCCAGAAAACCTAATTAATATATTTAGGTATCCCTTGGGTTAGATATTGATCCATGTAAAGGATTGCTATGCCATGTGCTTACATGAAAGTCCAAATTTAAATCCTGCAAAAAGTCACAGAGGGGCTCGCATTACATTTCCACAAAGAAGCTTGATTAAATGTGAATTTAGTTCAAGCTCTGACCTGAACATATTAAAACACCAGAGAATCTTTTAATCAAACCTTGGTCTTTTTGCATGGTTGCATTTGGCATTTTTCTAAAGTGATATTGACATGGATTGTTCATTGAAGTGTTGTGATTTGATGTCATATGCGATCATAATCCTTAGACAGAAATTATTAATTACAAGGGTATTTGCTTTTTTTAAATCTATCACATTTCCTCCATTTTTGCGAGATATAGTTAGACTTCATTTGGACCAGTGATGCCTCTTAACAAAATAAACTGCCTGGAGAAATAATAATTTACAGACTCTTTAGCTTTTGGATTAAAACAGGTAATTGTTGTTTATAAAATGTTATGGCTTAAAGTCTACGGCAACTTTAAACATTCCAGTATTTGCTGCAAGGCATGAGGAGACAGTGACACAGCTCATTTCCTCTGCCGAGCTCTCCTTGCTGCCTTGTACAACACTTATTTCAAAGCACGCCACAGCTTAGAACTGTCGTGATCCCCATTAATATAAAATCATTGACCTCTGCTCCTGCTGGTGCGACTAAATTACATTCTGCTGCTCAGCAACAGCCGCATATGGGGCCAGCTCTTTTAGTCATGGCCAGGTGCCTTGATGTCAGCACAGCCCCTCCTACGCTCAGGGTTTTCCTTTAATGAGGATTATGCACCTTCAAAGATCTAGGAGAACCCACTCCCAGGATGGTAGTCTTTCTAATGGCATCTGGTCACATCACAGACAGTAATTCAGTATTGTAGGAGACTGTAGAGAGTCTGTGTATTTTTTCCCCAGTGAGGAATTGTAAGAACGTGTGCTTTTGTAGCGGTATTCTCCCCCTACTAGCACAAATCCAAGAACAGTACGTACAATAATATCACATTTTTATGAAGCCTCATAGCCCAGTGTGTTAAAACAGTATCCTGTATCATGTCAGAACCCAGGTGCAAACATTTTTCCGTTTATGCTACATGATATAAACAGGAATAAAAGCAAAGCACACTTAACATGGCTTTATAGCTTGCATGTAATTAAATTCCTTCAAATGTGATTTTGTTCTTTTATAGGATTGATACTATTTCCCTGAGTGTGACCAGATTTTCTCAGTGTGTGGTCCCTTTTTCATTCTCTGACCCATTCTGCCACCCTTCAACCCTCTCTTACACACCTTAGATCAGATGGTCTGGTGTGTAAAACTCGGAACAGTTTTGCTGCAGTCTTTATACATAGAAATTGCTCCAAGGAGTAACTTTCTACTCCAACCTGCCCTAAGCCTTAGGGAATTTAGAATTAGCATTCTAAACTTAGTGTTTAGAATTAGCATTTTAGGTCCTGATCCTGCCATGTAAGTCCAATTCTATGCCAAAGTTAAACCCCATTGCAAGATTGGGGTGGTAGTAGTAATAATTAAACATGAAGATGATCTGAATCACCAATTACACTGCCACAAAAATGCAAATGGTGTCTGGATTATGAGTTTGATCCTGCAATTTTTATAGCTTATTCCTCTATTAATGGTGACAATGTGAATTGACAATGCTCAGTACCTTCTCTTGAAGTGTCATATCCACATCATGTGGGAATTTGGCAAAACTTAATCAACTGATTCAAGAAATAGAATTGTATGCAGACGTGCTTATTATGTGCAGTATATTTAGGAAATGTAACAGTCTGTTTTTTTGCTTTCATTTAGGTAACTGTTGCTTACTTTTACCCAGGCTTAAGACTATTGCAAGATTTTAGTTGGATTGTGTTTAGATAATTGTGTTGCTTGTTATTTCTATAAGGAATTAGTGGAATTCTGCATTCTGTATTAAAGTCTATAAACAGATCAAATAAAATGATAGTAAATATCACTGTTTACAGTATCAAATGATGTCTGGGGTTTGTTACAATCTGGTATGTTTTCTCAAAGCTTAATGTAGCACAACGATGATCTAGAAGAGGGAAGTTAATGTTGGTAAGTCTCCATGATATATGCCAGTATTGATAGCTGGTGCTAGACACTAAGATGGATCAATTTAATGAAAAGGAACAATCCTTCATGTTTCTTTCATATTCTTTCTTTTGTGTGTATGTGTGAGTGAGAGAGAGAGGAAGATGGGGGAGGGAGGGTGGGAAAGGGGGTGGTTTTAATTGTGTTTTGTTCTTTGTGAAAGGTAACATCTGGATTAACAACTCATTTCTGAAAGCTGATACCCAAACAGAGGGCTTTCTTTACAGAAAGATGTTTTAACCCCAGTCACACGACTGCTAATTTGGCTTTTCTCTTAATCTCTGCAGAACTTGCTGAGCAGAAGCGAAACTATGCGCATGCTAATGGCTCACTTTCTACAAACTCCCCTCTTTCCCTGAGAGTGTCTGGTGTGCAAAGCTGAGCTGGAACAAAGATACACTAATTATTCTCCATTAATTTGTCTGCTTGAATGGTCCTAAATACCAGAGTGATTAATTAGCGCGAGGCAGCCAGGGCAGGATGTCACACCCTTCTCTGCGTTTAAGTGTCGGCAAGGTTGTGCTCAAGTGTTGACAACAGCATATCTTTAATTTTCTCCAAGAAGAAAAGTTTAGTCAGTACAATTAATTTGAGCTTGGTTAGCTTGCAGGAATAAATGTAACGTGGAATAATATTACTGCTGCTCGGGCAATTTTTTGCATCCTTAGGGTACAGTAAAACTTTTTTGGCAACTCAGTTATTGAATATTGTTTTTCTATAATCATTTCAATTTGGCTTAATTACTTTTGTGCATTTTGCAGTAAAAAGAAAAGTAGATCATAAACCAGTTAGAAATTATTATCCTTAATGATTTGAGATTGGGTAGAGAGATGAAAGATGAAATAAAGAGAGACCACTAGACAATGCCAGCATAGTTTTTGTATCATTTCAACTTAATTTTGCCTCATAGTGACTTGCCTGAAATGTATGTCAATGTAATTTTAAAATTATGGACTGCTTTGCCCTCAATATCCCAAATAAATCAAAATAACTTTAAATCTTTTCTTGTAAATTTTTCACCTGAGATCAGCACTTGCTTTGTGCTTCTGTTTTTCCATAGTGTTGCTAAAGGAATAGCTAGCAATACAGTTTGTTAAAATAATAACATTCATAACAGTATTACACTTATTTTATGCTCATTTGTGAACTGAATGAAAGAGCTGCTATTTTCAAGCAATATGGTGCTATTACAGAAAATTCAATGAGAGGAGTAGGATTGTTGGGAACAAAAGCTAACTCCATTTGCTACCCTTCCCTGTTGTTTTTCCCTCTACTTCTGGGAACATAATGTTTTTTTGAGAGGAGAAGGCGGGTAGGGGAGTGGAGGGATGGAATGAAGCAGAGAGGATTAGGACACTAGGAACATGTCTCCGAAACACACGTTTCAGATCCCTCAAGCTTCAGATATCCTCCCAAAGGGGCTATTCAGAAAGAGCTTCACTTCTGCCTTTCTTCATTGTTGGATGCTATTGTTCTCCTTGTCAGTTAATTTCCCATAATAAATGTTCAGCCATGTTGTGACCCACACAGTCAGCTAAAATGTAGCATCAGACATTTTCTTTCCATCAAAAGTTACTGGGAGATGTTTGTTGCTGCTTTCATCCCTTCCCTGCTATATTAGAATCATTGGCATATCTTTACCTACTTTCATCATTTCTTTACTCAGCCAGAACTGGGTGCACAAAACTTGGCCACCCAACCATGTGGCATCTGGGCAGAGTTTAACCAGTTGTACATGTAATTTGTGGACAGGTATGAAAGCAAAGCTCTGGCTCCTGAAGAGTAGGTGGAATGTCACAAAAAGCAGATGCTCAGTCAGTGATATTCTCTGCCTTGTTCCACACACTATGTATTTTGTTCCATGTTTGTTTATTAGATAGGCTGGTCAAATTTAGGTTTTAGAGGGAAGATAGTGGCTGCATTAACTTCCAATATAAGCAAAGTCAGTCTTGTCTGTGACCAGTGCAATGTGCTTTTGTGGTGGTCTCCTATTGGAACCTCATGCCTGTTCCAATTCTTTTAGCCAGTGGCAAAAGGCAGGTATTAAATTTGTACATGTCTATAGCTTGTCTTAATTGAGGCAGTGACACATAATGCTTTCCTCACTTTTTAACAGACATCTCACCCTGAAGCCATGACTTGTTCCCATTTTTCTCTTCTAATCACCTCTGGTCACTCTTGTCTGAGCAAATGGATCAGCAAATCTAAAATATAAGTGTAGCTTCCTCTGTATTGACAAGGCAGCTCTGTAATAAATTTCTCCAGCTAGGAGGTCTGGACATAGCAATGGCAAAAGAGCCAATCAGTGAAATCTTGAATTTTCTAGCAGTAGGCATTACCAGAGAACCTGGTACTATTCACTAATGTAGGTTAACAGATCAGCTCATTAACACTCCCAATTCTTTATGTGGCTGTAGAACAAAACCTTTGTCACTTGCTTCTCTTGCAATGAGGAATGGTGCTACAATAGGGGAATGGACCTACAGTGCATCCCTTACTGAGCACTGTGTTCTTAACCCTCTCTTCATCAAGAAAAAAATCAACATCTGCCCATGTTTTGTTGAACTATACACATTGATCTGCAGGAGAACCAACACAATGTGAAGTATGGGAATGCACATGTTGATAATGCTGATAATTTCCCTCTGATTTCCTGAAAGCTGTTGCCTCTGCAACGGGTCCCAGTGCTCTCACCTGAATGAATTAATAGCTCAGACATTAGTCTTACTAAAGATCTGGACCAGTTCTTCTGTTTCACAACGTTAAGTGATTACAAATAAAGAGATAGGTTTAGTGCCAGGTTCTTTACCTCAGTACTATTTGGAAACACTACAGTATGAATAATAAAATGCAGAAGTTTTCCTACAGCTCTATTGTGTGCATTTTCTAAGTACAGTAAAAAGACTGAGCCAGATTCTGTTCTCAGATGTTGTATATGTATGTCTCCCAATATCTTCATTGGGAACTCCATTTAAATATCAAAGGACAGAATTAAAGTCAGTATATTTGTCCAGCATCAAAAAATAAGAAAACAGATTTTACAGGAAGCTCCCTTGGCAAGTAACAATGAAGGACTGCTAGTGTGTACCTGATGCATTGGAAATGCTATTTAAACAGTGATAATGTTACTCCTGTCATGTTAAAAGGTCAGCATCAGTGTTGGGTTATCTGCTGTGTTAATGCTTGTCATATGAGTCTCATATTCATGATGGGGGACAGACCTAACTTATGTATGTGGCCTGTTTTCATTTCCTTTCTGTTAACTACAATTCTTTTTTTCCTTTCAAACTTCTGTCACGTATCTATTGAATCCCTTTCCTCCATGAAGAAATCTAGCAAGATATTCACTAAGTACTAAGAAATCTAGGCCCAAATTCTGTCCTGATTAACATATGGATATTGACAGTAGAGAATTTGGCTGATAATGTTCCCTTTTTTATTAAAATACTATGCCTGGACTCTTCTATTTTCTCTTAGTGTCTGATCATGTTACAATTTAGCTATTGTATGGAGAACATACCAGGTAAATCAAGGCAGAAAGCACCTCTTGTTCCATTGGATGTCTGAAGTACATTTTAACATTCTGCTGCTCTAAAAATTAGCAGACCATGGCAGTATGGCAAAAGGTTAATGCAAAGCATGGAGAAAAGAGATTAAGTTTAGAACTTGCTTTGCAGGTTGCTTGCTTCTAATACATTTTTAGATATAATCAACCCGATTATCAGGTGGTAGAAATTGGCATAGCTATGCTGGCTTCAGTGGAGTTACACTAATTAACAATAGTGAGATCTTTACCTGCTGCCTTTAATGTGCCTCAACTGACTAACGGAAGATTTAGGACTAATGGAAAGTTTTTGTTTGGTGCTTTAATTGTGAGTGAGGTCTGGAAGCAGAAAAAAATAATTGCAACTGTCTTTTCTTGTCCAGAGCTGGCCACAGACTGTAATCCAAATTTCTCAAGCCAGTAACAGCACTGGATTGTGAAGGCTTTAGTAGCCCCAGGCATGTGCTGACAACCTATGTAAAAAATTCCCATTGCAGTTCATGGACATGATGGGTGTTCATCCCAGCACAAATGAATAGACTTCCAAACTTAGTGGAAGAAATTAATTTCTTATTTGGTCTCCTTCTTTCCATTTCCATACACATTTTCTCACTTGCGCCATGCTAATTTCCCTATTAAGTTGTAGACATGAAATTGATCGGGGGGGGGGGGGGGCGCGGTGAGGGTATTCCACTGCCATTTACCTTCTACCTGCTGTTTACTAATATTTGTTTTCTGATAACACTTGAAAGATGGAAATTACTTTAAAATCCTATTTTTGGAATGGAGCCTGGAGTGTTCTTAACTTTATCGGAGGAACACGTGTATTTCTTATTATTCCAAAGGCCTAATTCTGCGCAATTAGGCTAAGCAAAACCAAAACACACACTGAAAAGTTGTGAGAGGCTAAGAGACACAGAGAAAAATGGGTTCTTCTGGATTTTTGAATTTTTGATATTTCTATTGATGTTATATAGGAAAGAAACAGCCTTATTGGGTTTACGGTCTACAGAAAGGCATTTGTGTGGGCTCTTACTCATGTTATACACAGCTGTCCCAACAGCTTCACCTCTGAAAGGAAAGAAAAGGCAGTTTTAATAATGGATTAACCTTCTGATTTATGTATATTAAAATGATATGGATATCTGCCAATCCCTTTATTATCATATTCTTCATGACATTGACAACTCTCAGAAGTTATTTGGATAGGCTTTTATTCTCATATGAGGATGCATCAGGAAAATGCTAAATCTCTATCCCGTTACTGTTACCTATTTGCTATCCCTTTTATCTTCTTTTTATCGTGAAGACAATCATAAATTGTATGAAATATAAACCTCCCAATTCGGAAGATTTGCACGTTCTCACAAAATTCTTAGAAGTTTTGCACGTTGTCACAAATTCCCATAAATAATCTGAATTTGCAAAACCCAGCAGATTTTGACTCAAAAACAGGGCCACGTTAGAATGAATTCAAAGATCATTTGCATTTTGAAAAAGGAATAAGGACAAGGGAACTTGGGAGTAGGGTGGAAGGCACAAGTGTACACAGTCATATGGAATAACACATGTAGATAGAAGCAGGACAAATAGATTCATGGGAAATCTGGCAGCAGACTTGCATCACATCCTAGCAGTACTCTCAAGTTGTATGTTACTTAATTCACATGAGCAGCCTCCTTTCCTCCAACGGACATCCTCATATCCTGAAAGTTCTGAATCTAAGTAAATGCTTTGCTGGATCAGGGCCATGGGTAAGTCTGCATAGATGAACAGAGCTAAGCACCGCAGCAGCAATAGAAGCAAAGTGGATATCACAACACAGCTGAGAGATGGGGCCTATTCAAAATCTGCTGAAGTCCATAGAAGTATTTTCATTAATTTCAGTGGGCTTTGCTGGCTTCTAAACTCACTAATTTTCTTCAGTGGTAATTAACATCTCTCTTGATCACTTACTCATTGAGCACGCATTCAAAAATATGCTTTCAGAAAGGAAAGGCTTTGTTCACATTAGTATAAATCTGTGAGCGTACTGCCCTTGGAAGTGATCTTGACAGCCATTTTGAAAAATTCTGATGATCTGCATTATACTGTGATCTCAACAATCATAAATGGTAGCATGACATAAATGCCAAAGAAAGGAACCCCTGACTTACAAAGTTTAAAATCTAATCAGGAAAGAGAAAGAATACCATATACCATTTAACTTAAGGTACCAGTAGAAAGACTGGCTTGAGAGCAAGCCATAGACTAAAATTTGTTTATGCAAACAGTGGCCCTGATCTTGCAATAACATATTCATGGACAGATTTCCACTGAGTTTTTAAAACCCAATTTTTACATCAGCCTATGAATTGTACACATACAGAAAAAAAGTGTGCGAGGGAGAGTGTATTATAACATTTTGCCAAACATTTTGGCTGAAGTAATTCAGTTACCAGTTAAAAAGCCAAATAGAAATGTTCAATAAAATGTGTCTTTGTGCACAATAGAATAGTCCTTATATTTTATATCAAGCTACATCAGGGTCATGGAAGGTGTTTTATTAGCACAGTCAACAATAATATCGTGATTTTTATTAGTAGGAAAAGATAGAGTGAGAGACTACTAATTATTTTTCAGCCTGAGGGGCATTTTTCCTGAAATGACTGTTAATTTGATCATTGTCGTGCAGTTCACAGATTTACATGAACTTATTTCAGTGTGACACATGGTTAAGGACTAGACTAAGATTGTTGCTTTATTAATGGTTTTCAGCGAATGTATTAAAAAGTGCTAACTATGTGGGTGTAGGGTTGATATTGATACTACTCAGAAGGTTGAATCTTTTTGGAAGTAGCTAGCCTGAAGCCCTTTCTGCGTGATATTTTCTTTGTTCATGCAGTGAGATGTTAAGCCTGAAAGAATGAAATACAATCCCAGTGAAATGAGAATTTGTTGGTGTTGTCTCAGATCTTACTGTAGTAGTTTTGCTAGAAACTTCCCTCTCAACAAAACAGCACCTGGCTGACCTAGAAGCCAGTGATTTTTTTAGGTAATGTTTTAATTGATAAGCACTGCTTACATATTTATTTATGTGTATGATGCTACATAAACATAATTCTAATGAATTAGATATTGTAAAAAATCCTTAGGATATCACACAAGTCTTTCCATAATATGTAAATATTTTCCCACTTCACCTGTACACACAGACAATTGCCATCATTCCTGAAAAGAGTTATATGGGAAGTATGAATGCTTTTAAAATCCAAATGGTCCTTAGCTTTAATTATGTGAAATGGAGAAACAAAAGGGAATAAAAGCAAAGTCTTTGTGGGGACAAATAGTTTATCTCTACCATGTCAAATACTGCCTTAACTTTTATTCACAAAATGGCAGCTTCCCCTGCTGATTTGAGATTAGAAATTTAAAACTTCTGTACATAAAGAGCAACTAATGAATAAATGTCTGTGTGTATATGGTTTTGAAGGGCCATATGAAGAAACTTAGAAGGCTTTGTTTCAGCATGACATTCTGACAGTTCACGAAGTACTACCACATGATGTACAGGTTAGGTACATGTGTACAGCAATGTGAAAATATTGGTTGTTTATGATGGCTAGAAAATGGTATTTAGAAGTTTGCTTTTGGGAACTGACTTGTAGGTAAAGTAGATATGTGTTAGAACAATGGTCCAGGGTAACATTAAGGGTTAATTGATTTCTAAAAAGCCTGTTTCTGAAAGTTTCCTCAAGGCCCACTGGGTCTGACACAGGCAAGCAGACACACAGGCTGGGAAATTGAAGACATGTACCACACTGTTCCATAACATGGAATAAAGTGGCACAAGGTCACAGTGCCTAACTGCAGACTGCTTGGGATTTCCAGTTTTGGGGAACAGACCAAATTAGGAGGCCCAGAAAAAGCCCAAATTAGGATGTGTGCATGTGATGAGTTTGTGAAACAAAGGGATATGCTGACAGGACAGAACATGGACAGTATGACAACAAAATAAACCAGTCAGCGATGCCTATGATTAAACGTCATCAGAAGGAGGGAAAGGATACAAAAGGAAGGATTTCAGAGCAGCCAAGGTTCCCTGAGAGGGGAACCCAAGGACACCAATGACAGGACACATCACCAGCCCATCTCACCCACCCCACTGAGGGAGGGTAGGCTTCAACCTCCAACCTCCAGGCTGCTGACATCTGTCATTCAAGAGAGAACCTCAAAGTGGAGCTTGCATAACAGCCAGATTCACCTTGACTGTGACTTCTGGGACTAGCAGATATAGAATTGTTTGCATTATTCTTACCTGCTATCACTGTGTATCAATAAAATTTGCCTATTCTCGAATGGAGAGGTCATGGTTAGTCTGAGGGTTTGGGTCCACCCAGAACAAAGTATGTGGATCATAAATCCAGTGCAAACAGTTTATATTATAAATTATTTGAACACGCATTAAGATATGATAAAAACAGTTGGAGATAGGCCCTTGATTTTCATGTCAACGGAATATTTGGAAGAGTTTTCTATTTGTCTTCAACCTGAATACTTCTCTGAATAATGATTACAGTTCTGGGAAGATGCTACCCTGGATTTATTTCCTTTAGTATGCATGCCCTGTGTGATCTTTTCAGATAATACTTCTGAAACATATGCTTTAGAAAAAGACTTTCAAAAATTGATGGCCCAGGTTAGATTGCCAAAATAGTAGTTGTTTGAGTATCTAGATACATGGCCTGATTTTTCAAATCAAGCTGTGTTCCATTGAATGATCAGGACATTTCTCTGTCACCCTCATTATGCCCCCCTCTCTGTAGTGCCACTGTATTAGATTGATTTTTCCCATGCGGTAGGAACAGTGGAACCAGCTTTTCACTGCTGCATCCTCCTCCTCCTTAGCTTTTGCCTATCTGGAACTGAATGTAGCTCAAAACATCTTTTAAAGACATTTATGGATGTCCAGAATGACTAAAGATGGTGCATAGCAGGTCTTCTCTAGCAGCAAGGAAAGAAAGAGATTTATTCTTTTTCTGATCCTGCTTCCTCTTTGTTCAAGGTAGGTGCAACTAGCTAGCTCCTTTAGCTGAATTATATTATTTCCTCCTCTGTGCCTGCCCCAGGTGCTGGCTTGCCTATTGGAAGGTTTGATGCAAACTGTAATCATGCTGAGATTTCTATCTTGTCTGACCATTCCCAACCAAACTTCATAGGAGAAACAGCCAGTTATATCATCTGTCCTTCATAGGAGGAACAACTAATTATATTAGCTATCCCCCAGCTTAGGATCCTGAGCATTACAGGGTTCTTTTCCCACATTTTATTCCCTTTCAAAGCAGTCAGCAAAACTGATGACCAGGCCCTTAATGTTGTTGATGTTTAATGGGCATTATGTTGATTCTGATGATGGCTGCCTAGTCCAGCAATGAAAGGTAGCAATGTTGCATCTGTCTTTATTTGTTTGGAGGTTGTTGAGAAGAGGGAGGTAATTATATGGGATGATGTTTTATGAATAAGCAATTATCCAGATTCTTTCACTTGGCAAGAGAAATTCAATAGGGAGATCAATGTTTGGGGGTAAAATCTTCACACTGGAACAACTTCTGATTTCCCTTAGTAAATTTAAAACTGGAGGACTTGGGTAATAATCAGTGTTTATTAGGATATTCAAAGGATATTACAGCTCATTTTGGTGGTGCTGAGGAAACACACACCTTTCTTTTAGCCACCATCTTTGGTGGTATCCACAGTAGAAGAGACCCACGTGAGCAGAGATCCAATAGAGCTATAGTCCCTTCTTTAGAGCCAACGCCACAGGGGTCATATGAAAGGTAAGAAGGAGTGTGAAATGAGATTCAGCCATCCTCAGTTTGTATATGGTTCCTAGAAGGCAATATTCAGCTGGTATAAATAGTTGTAATCCCTTGGTCTCATCTTGACAACACCTGGCTCCCATCATCCTCAGCATCCTCTGCTTTGCTGTATCAGCTTTTACAGGATCAGGATAATGGGAAATTGGCTTTAGTTCCTTTCTCTCTCCCATTTCACCAGCTGTATCAGGTATCTTTGACACAATTAAAATTCAGTTTGTAATTTTTAGATTCATTGTTGACACCTACTGTTATCTGTATCTTATATTTGCTTATCCTCCCACCTTTTAACTGTGAATAATTTCATAGTCATGAAACTAAGAGACAGGACATCCTTAATGGGTACCTTCTGTGGAGTGAAACATATAGAATTCATGCCATTAAATCAAATGGCTGCAGTTGTTTTGTTTTATAATGGTTTTGTTTGTGATATAAATTGTCATCGGAGTCAAGCCATTACATTTATCTAGCTATTGAAAAAAAAATTGAGCGGGAAATGGCCACAATCAGACATAGACAGAAATGGGTGAGTTAAAATGAAGTTCCTCTTTCTTGTCATGTACCCAGTACTAATTTTTTTTTAAGTAGATCAATTGTTTTCCAGTTTGTTTATATCTGGGTGATTTTCCTGCTAGGATATACTTACAAGTTTGAGCAAATTTTCTATTTGATTTTTTTAAAACTTTCAAGTGCCAATATGAACTGACCCTCCTAGGTACACTTTTGGAGAAGGCAAATTGGTACAACTAAGCTATGGTTGCTGTAGGCATTTGCAGTAATCTGTATTGTTTGTCAAGCCTACTACCTAAAAACTCATGCAGACTCAATTAATAGTTACTCTTAAATTGTAGGTCTAGGAGAATTGTCTAACATCACAGCATGAGACAGAAATAGATATCCTGACACACAGCACTCTGGATACTAAACTAAACTATTGTCTACATGTGGAAAAATTCCTATAATTCCCATGCCATTTATTTGCAAGTTTTTTACTGACTTACAAGGTCTAAATAGCGTGACCCTCACAGAAACTTTTTGTTCTTTTTCTGCTGTTCTTTATTTATAGGAGATGGGATAGAGATAAATTAAGTGGCTAGAGATTTAGACACCATTAGTTTTAGGAGAGTGGCCAGGGTGACCCAGGTGCTAAAGAACGTGGTTGACGGCCTAAGAGTTTGCAAATTTGAGGCCATGGCAGAAGTGCTCGTCGTGCAGCCTGTTAGATTCCAATTAAATCTGTGAATTCTGCTAAATACCTTGTCACAAGGACATGAAAAAGGAAAGGAAATTTTAGGAGAATACTTCTAGAAATATGTCACTTGTGTTAATGTTTTGCCTTCAGTCTAATTTTTACATATATTTTAGGAAAACCTAAAGCTTCTATTTCAGAAACAAAACAGTTACCCAAACCTCCCAGTTGTTCCATTGCTTTCATTTGGAGCTTTTGTTGTTTTCCTCCAAATTGAGGATCACCAGTTCAATTAATGACTGAATGCTCCAGGACCCATGGAGGGAAATTCTGAAGAACAGCACTCTTACATCTAAAGGAAGCAACCGTAGGTCTTTAACAACTAGTTATCCAATTGGTGCAGCCCTTCAACAGTCTGTAGGATTGAAATCCCATTTTCAGAAGCAATGAAATAAACTCCCAACTCTTACTGTGCGTCTTTTGAAGTATTTTTTAGGATTATAGGATGGATATAATTCTAGCAACATGGAAAAACTCCTTGCAATGCCTTTACTAAGAAAATGAGCCTTTTTTTAATGTACAAACAGTATAAAAGGGGGGAGGAATTCATGAGGAAAAGGGTTAGTTTTTTAAATCAGAACTTGTCCTTGATTTTGAAAGCAGTGTATATGAAAAACATGAGATAATAACCTTAATTCTGCTGCGTTACATTAAAAGAAAATAAACATGGGCCTACCCTGCAAGCCTTTTTAGAGTTTAGTAACGGTCTGATTCAGAACTTGGTGCCAGAGTTCAACAGCCATGTAGTTAAGTGTGCAATGTAGATACTTATCCACCATGACACCATCCTATTACTTTAGGATAATATAGCTCTATATTTCCAAAAAAGACAGTGTCCACCTGCACTTTTTGAGATCACTGCTCCGTTTTATGGCCATGATAACTTTAGATTTCTGATTACATGGATCCATTCTCCATGTCTTTCGTCCATCTACTTAGGACATTCATAGCCCTAACTTTTAAAGTAAATTGAAATTGAATTTTCCATTCCAAAAAGTTAAATAAGTGCATGTGTGGTGCAGTGAAAATGTTACTAAGTACAGCTGAGCTAGAAAAAATATTAATTAGGAAAGGTTACTTGCAACAAAAGGTTCTGATTTAAAATTCAGTAAACACACAGAAATGTGTAACCATTTTACAAAACTAATAAGAAAAGTCAATGAAGATAGGTACAAAATGTAGTTGGTAGATTGGATGTTTGCAAAATCTTCTAGCTTCTATTTTAAAATTCATATTTTTGAACTTTCAGGAAGCTTCCACAAAACAGGTTGGTGATTTTTTTTTTTTTTCTCCCAAAGCCATGTGGTTTAGAGGATTAAGCAGTGTCCTGGGAATCAGGACTTCTCTTCCCATCTTTGCTACCAGTGGGCCTTAATACTTTGTATTTCTTTAAACTTTGGAAACACTATTTAATTATGCTGCACAACAATCCACTTTGCAAACATTAATTAAGCCTCATTGCTCCCTTGAGTTTGACGCAGGTAAAATGTCATTGCTCTCAGATAATAGGGAAAATAAAACTGAGAGTGGTTAAGGGACATGCCCAAAGTTACAGAAATAGTGTTTGAATTGGGATTATAATCCAGGTCTGATGTCTTTTAATCTACAGTGCTTCCCAGGAAGACATATAGGAATGTTCATATGGGGGCACATGCAGCAGAGAATGAAAGCAGTTGATTTGCAAAATTAGAATTATATTCAGAACTAAATTAAGCACTTCATATGCTTTAAAGTTAGAAGTAGGATAATTTCTAGTTTCAAAACAAACTACCTTGTCTTCCAGGCTCTAGATAAGTGTTCAATCTTTCTACTGAGCTATCATAATTAATAGGGAAGCCCCATACAGAAGAAATGTCAAAAGGAATAGTTCAAAGCACCATTTTCAGATACTCCATTTAGTTAGGACATTTTCAAAGTACTCAGTATTCAACCCCTCTGTCCCAGCCTCCATTCCAGCCAGCTTTGACTTCTACTGCATAGTCAAATGCTGGAAATTTCAGAAGACAGCTGCCGTAGGAGGTGCTGGTACCCATCTGCTGTGTGTTCATATGTAACTAAACACAAAAAGTATCATCCTATGACAAGATCCTAATCTGTTGGACAGAGAAGAGTAAAGGATGCTGTTAGTAAAATCAGTGGCTGTTAGCAGTCTTATCTTGTGGTAAGCATTAAGCAAATAGAAACTGAACCTGAAGATACCATATGCACAGAATTCCTCTTAGTTTCCATCTGCCTGTTACAAATCAACTGTGAATACACCTTGCATAGTTTTCAAGCAATGATGTCCACTAATGTTTTAGCAGAATTTAAGTAGAACCTGAGCCTTAATGAGAGCACTTGGGAAAACAGGATTTTCTAGGTACACTGTGAAGATCGAGCAGAGATTAGAAAGCAACGCGAAAATTGAGTTACTTAACTGTGATTAGGGGTGTAGGTTGTAGCCGTGTTGGTCTAAGGACATAGGCAGACAAGGTTCCTTGGGTGAATCTGGTATCTTTTATTAGACCAACCCAAATAGTTGGAGAATAGTTATTAAGCAAGCTTTTGGGTTCAAAAACCCTTCGTCAAGCTAAGGAAGTTTCAGCAGTTGGTGTGTGCTCTTCCTGGATGGCATGAAAAGTGAAGAAGCCAGACTAACTGTGATTAAGCCTTTTTTTTCTTTCCAAGCACTTCCACATTCAAACTATCATAGCTAACATGACAATTCCAGTATATTTGCCAAATGCAGGATTGACTACTGTTCCTCAGAATGGGCTCTAATACAGTACATAACTATGGTAAAGTGTGGAAGGGGGAATAATACTGATTCGGGGTGCAGTGTACCAGTAAATCTCTGGTGCACGGTAACTACTTCACAGGGAGACATTTACAAAGCAGAACAACTTTTCTGAGGGATTGTTCATGAAGATTCAACTCTTGGTGTGCTTGTATCCAACATGTAAGACAATATTTTTTTTGTTTTCTGAGGTCATGCATAGGCACTGAGAACCCTCACTGCTGATCACCAGGGCATAAAGAGGAGTGGGCAGTATCAATCATCCAACAGTTCTTAATGCCGGTGACTGAGATGGAACGTCTCAGTATCCAATTTTTTTAACCTGCAGGAGATTATTTAAAACTCCTGGTATTCTTACGATTAGCTAAACTAGTTTAATATGTAGTCATTTGTTAGAAAATAAAAATTTCAATTTAGCCCCTTGTGCAATCAGGTAATTGATAGGGTTTCTGCCTCTGAAGGCTGGAGCTTCCTGTTTGTGAGCCTAAGGATGAAGTTACACGCTACACTTAAACCATACTAAATCTGTGAAAGGTAAAGCCTTGTTAAAGTTACAAGCTTTGAGCATTTGCATGTTAAGAGTTAACACCATTTATTGCATGTACAGCTCTGACTTTTTACTAGAGGGCTGGTGATTAGGGGTGTAGCTAGGAGACAGGATACCTGGGCTCTACTCCTGCTCATGTGGAGGGGGAAATGATGTATTTTGAGATGCTGGAGTGCTACAAATTGCTTATTTTATTTCTTTGGAGGAGACTTAAGTTACCCTGACATAAGCTAGATAGCATGGCCTAGAGTTAGGCCTTGCCTAAAGTGGCATAATTTTGAGATACTCAGAGGGCACTTAGCACAAGTTAACAAGCTTTAATGTGTGGAAGCTCATGTTTTAAGTGTCCTTAATATAGTCTTCAGGCCTTGTTACACTTTACACTGTTAGCTGCACAAATGTTGGTCAGTGTTAGTTCTAACCTGAGTTTGGAGCAGTCACAGTTCAGGCCAGTAGGGGCCTGGAAGACTGAAAGGTAAGAATCTCCTCCCACTCCCTTCCCATTTCAGATTTAACCCCTACCCCCTGGGGCTCCCCAGATTCACCCTGCCTCTGAGGCTCCTTTCTTGCCTCTCAGGATTGACCCTCCCCAACCCCAGGGCATTTCTCACTTGGGGCTGCCCATGCTGTCTGTCCCAGGGGCGTAGGCAGGGAAGGGTTAACCTGCCTGCCTGGCTTCTGTTGCTGCCAGGTTATTGCTTTTTGCCCCAGACAGCATGGGTAGCCACAAGTGAGTGGGGGGGTGGAGGCAGTGAGTGGGGATCTGGGGTACTGGGGAGGGTGGGGGGGCAGTGGGTCTGATCCAGGTTAGCAGGGGGAAGATGGGGCGTGTACAGCAAGGTGTAGCCTAAAGTGGCTACACCTTAGTCTAACATGAGCTGGGTAACACAGAACAAATAAAATTCTGTCTTGGAGTAGTATAAATTTGAGCAGCATATAATGAGTGCTTAAAACCAGTTTCAAGTGTTAATGTGTGGACAGTCCAGGGGTTAAGAGCTCCAGGAGCTGCCCAAAATATTATGTAACAAAGCCCTAAGTGTAGCATGCAACTTGATCCTTGGAGAATCATTAGAAACACTAGAATTGACTCCCCGAGCTACCATGACTGCAAGAACAATGGACGGAATGGATGCCAGGCAGAAGCCCAGAGGTGGTATGTTAATCCCCCCTGGACCACATGTGGTCCTTAGGCTGGCACTTGGACAGCCTTGCTTCAAACGACTGGCTCATCTTTTTCTTCCAATTAGAGAAAGATCTTGGGATCTTGTTGTGTTGCCTGCCTACCTCATTATTCTGTTCTCTCTCCATGAGAACAGCTTTCATTTTGGAAATAACTATGCAAGAGAATAGGGGAATTTCAGGTTTTTATGCTACATCCTCCATGTATTGCGGTCTCCGAGACCACATCCTCAATTCCAGCCTAAGGAAATTACAGGCATTTATCAATCACTGATAATTGAAAAAACATTCCTTTAACTAAGATGTGGGAAGCAGCAATCTTAACTTGCTACTCTTTTGCAGCTCACACTACACATAAGTAGCCCCTGATAGCAGAAGGTGTCAATGATGAAATCATTATAAGTCTCAGAAATAAGGGTGGGGAGAGGTTGTCCACAGTATTTTGGGGAAAAGTGGTGTAAAAGTCAAGTCAGTCTCTGTAATATTTGCAAAACCCAAACCTTGGCTGAAACTCCTGTGGTCTTAGATGGAACACCTAATCTTAAACCAGCTGAAACTGTTGTGATTTTAAATGGAAGACTATTAAAATTCTGTTTCTAATAAGTAAGATTAAAAATATCTGTATCTACACAATGATATGCATCTCTTCTACCAGCAAGTAACAGTTGGCCTATGGACGTTCGCATGACTTTGAACACTTCCTCTTGTTGAGAATTCCCATACAAGAAAGTAGGTGAAAGGTTTGATTGTCTCCTGGGGTGAGGGGGAAGCCTTCAAGACAGTTAAATTCTGACAGTTTTTTTTCCTGGATTTTGCTACAGTGTCAGTCATGGGAATAGTAGAACTGTCCATGTCTTTTTTCAAAACTTGGATTTTGCTCTAAGCTTGTAAGTAGTGCTACCTATTGGAATACAGAACAGCCCACTTCCTGCTTTGTGCAGCTTGGTTAAATCAAAATAAACAGCATCTTGGCAAACATTTTGGTAGAGCAAGTGAAATAATTATTGGTTTGGTTTTCGTTAACCTTTCTTTGTTTAGTCAACATTAAGTCAATCCACCTGGAGCTTAATACTGTATGTTACTATAGTAACTTTACAGCCTATTTGATTGTGACAAAGGGGATTCATCTCGTCCATTTCATGCTCCTGTGTCGACCTACTCCCTCCTAGTGTTTTATTATATCTGTCTTTAAGAGTATCTGCAGGAGCCACAGCTGCTGTGCTTTTGTAGCAGAAAGCAGCTTTCACTGTGTGAAATACTCTGCTCTAAAAGGTCTTATGGGCTGATGGCATTATTGAATTTCAAAGCAAAGACAAACAACATTAAATTGTTTAAAGCTAATATTCATGTTCTGCTGTACACCATGTATTTTTGCAGAACAGAACGGTATATAATCACTGGCTAAGGCCCTTGAGCACAAAACCACAAAATAAAGCAATGTAGAGTATGAAAGGACTTGAAAGTAATTCAGTTTTCAAAACAAAACAAAAAATGTGTTTGGGCCTTAGAAAAAGCATTAACTTAGCGTGTCAGAGTTAGCAGTTTGCAAAAGGGGAAAAATCAAATAGTGCCTCTACAAACCTTAGGCCAGATTCTGCTTTGTGAAAGTAGTGTAAGCCCCTTCATTTTAGTGGAATTGCTCCAAATTTATGTTAGTATGACTTGGAGTAGAGTATGATTCAGGAGTGTAAAATGTTTAAGACCTTCAGAGCATTGCCTGTTCATTTTACAATCTACTTGTTACATAATGCTATAACCAAACATGTGGATGACTGTAACAAGCTGCTACACAGCTACTGTTTGTCTTACTAGTTCAGCAGATGTCTTGAAATGTATTATTTGTCCCTATTGTTGTTTTAATTTTTGATTTGTTTGATTTCTGAACAGGGTTTAGCTTTCGACAGCTTCTTTTTTATATTTTGTGTGTGAAAGTATTTTGTGAATTTTGTTCCGTCAATTCAAATGTACTATGAATTGTTAACATGCCACTTGAACTGGTGATTTAAAAATCAAATACCTTCTTTTCCCCAGTTTGCATTCAGCCCTTAAGTTGTTACAAACACATCCCTCTATGGATGTACAATTAAATCTGTAAATGTGTCTGGAGTGAATAAAGGGGAGTTCTGGTGACACATCTTCCAAAGAATTTCGGTCATTCTCCAGTTGTGTTAATTGTTGCATTGGGAGGCCAGCGGAGGCTGAATGCTATCTTGTTAACTTGCTAAGCAGCTGGTCAGCAGGGTAGTTTGATTCTAGCAAGGCTCTTGACACCTCTGCCAAGGGTTATTGATACCTCACACACCCCAGCTGAGACAGATTGTTTTAGTCGTGCTTCATATCCATAGCACAGCCTGTAGTTAGAAAAAAAAGTGATTGACAGCTCACACCTCCTGGGCCCTTCTTACTACCAGACACAACATCTGCTATGCCCTGTGGAGCAGTGAACCAACACACACTGAGAGAACTGTTTCTGGTATTGTCAGGGTTGATTTTGTTTAACCCTTTCTGCCTTCTCTCTGGAGATGCACATAGGGGCTTTTGTAACCCTTTACACATACTTAAAAAGTGTGTAATATTTGACTCAGTAAAACACTGATAACAGTGATATTACTGGTGATGAGAGCCCAATCTGTAGCAGCTCCTCAGTGGGGTCATGAGTGTGCTTTTGGTTGCTTAACAGAAGCTTTGTTAACCCTGTTGTTACGGGATGGCTTATTTTCACAAAGACATCAGAAATGCATTTGAACAGTGGTGTAGATTAAAAAAAATGGGCATGTGTGAAGAATTTTCATTGAATTTGCTGTGATCAATAATATGCATTGGGGATAAAAATCAAAGGGCTGAGAGAGTGAGTGCATTTGTTAACTAGATACTTGGGTCAAAGTTTGATCTTGTTAAAGGTTATAGAGTACGTACAAATAACATGTTGTTATAGTTTTCTGACAGACTACATAGAGATAAAAGGTACCATTTGCTGCTACCTTCAGAGAACTAGCCTGTAATATACTTGGCAACTACAGTATCTTCACTAAGGAAATATAAGTGATTGCATGTTTGATTACAAATATGATTCATTAAATATACATGCAAGAAGCTTTTGTAAACTGTCTTCAATATGTGTGAAATGATAAGAAGTGCTTAAAGGTTTCCAAAGGCAAGTTGATGGTTTAAAATACTTTTGACAGTTTTGAAGGACTGATTTGTCTTAGTTGTTTATAAAATAACTTTGAAAGCTAATATTAAAGCTTAGAAATGAGCAGATACATTTTTATTAAATATTATTTTGCTTTTATCATATGCATATAACCAGGGAGACTTTCATCAAAAATGCCAAAGCTGCAGAAGCAATGTAGCAGTGGATCAAAAGAATATTTGGGTCCTTTTATTTTTACTGGGCCACAGATTGGCTTCCCATCATGCTGTCATACTTCAAAACTGATGCTTGTGAGCCATAGTATCTGTGTTTACAATGCCATAAGGATGTGTTATGCTAGAGAGGAGCTAATAGCATTATTTATTATATCTTTATTATAGCAATGTAATTAGCAATATTATTATTGCTAAGCATCACTATCACCTCTTGTCAGCATCATGTAACTCCAACATAAGTCACTGTGTTTTTTATATCCTGAAAGAAATTACTGGCTGGGTTTACATGATGTTGTCTGCTAGTACTTCACAGGATTATATGGCTATACAAATGCAATAGTCTACTGGTCTGGCAGTTGTGCTTTGCATTTTTACTCTCTGTAAACCTTTGGGTTCCTCTGCATATGTATTCCAGTACTGGTATCTCTGTATATGAGTTCATAATGTTGTCACCAGCCAGAACTGGAGAGAAGTTCATAAATATGCCCTTTATGGTCTTTCATTCCCCTTTCAGAGGACATAAGGGGTGAGGCAGTTTCAACCATTTCTTTTTGACTGTTAATTTTGCGCTGTCAAAACAACTGTAGTGTCTCATCTATTATATTACTTAGGCTTGATTTCTTGGTGTTATACTGTCAGAGTTACTGCATCCATTAGTTTTTTGGTTTTTTGTTTTTTTTTACTGTAGAGTTTATGTGAACAACAACAACAAAATTAAATATAGATAGAATTTCCCTTATTAAGGAGAGACAGACCAGACCCTGTCTGAGTTCTGGCCTATAAGCCTATGCCCTGTTTCTTGGAGGGGTAATTCCCTTTAATAATGGACATGAAAATGTCTTTATTGTTTAGGGCAGAGCTGTCCAACTGGCAGCCCATTAGCTCACAGCCTCCAAGCTTTTGTCCAGACACTACTCCTCTTGTTATTGCTGCTGCTGCCACCATTGCCTCTGGGCTCCGCCTCTGTCCTCCAGCTTTTACTTCCTGTCCTTTGCTTTGTATTTGGTTCCCATCTTTTGTTTTTTAAGGAGGAATAGGTTGGATTTATGTGGTGACTACATCATCCAGTTCTAGGTCATGCCTCTATATTATCCCTCATTCCCATTCCTCTTCATGAGTCACTCTGACAAGAGTCCCCTGCAACTCACCTTTGTTTAGGTACAGTAGAGGCAGTTCTTCTACTTCCTGTTTCCAAAAGAGGTGTGAGAATGGAGATCTATGTTGAACTCAAGGAGCCTCAGTGTGTCACCTTAGGCTTCTCTTTGTTTCTTTCCTTTCCACCACACCTTCCATAGATGTTCCAAACTGGTTCAGTACTTTTGCCTGACAAAATTAATGCTTTCATGTGACAATATATTTGGCAAACAAGAAGTTTCTTCATTTTGTGGTAGAGGATAATCACTAACAGTTCCAGGTCTTCCATTTGACTTTTCATAAAGACTTGTGCTATTTGTAGAATGCCTGTCTTTATTTACTGCTCAGCTTCATTGTCAGGGAGTATACCTATACCCATATGTTGATGAATTGCTGAACCTATACCCATATGTTGTTGAATTTCTGATTCAGGAAAAGTCAGCACAATAGGCACTGGAGTCTTTTCAAAAAATGTTTTGTTTCATCTCCCAGCTGGGTTTGATTATCAGCATAGCCAAGCCCTGGCTGGTTGTGTTCAAATTGACTGAATACATCAGAAAAATCAGACATTTTAGGGGGACAAAATCCTTTCTCCTACAAGAGAGGTTTTGAGTGATCAGACAGCTAATCATAGACCTACCAAGGTCATAGGTGAAGTTGGGCCTAAACTGCTAGGCCATGTAGTGCAATGAACCTAGATGTGTAACACCTTTCAGAAAGTTGAAAATCAGATTGCCCCAACTATGGATCCAAGTAATGTAATCAAGCAAGTATCCTTAGCGTGAATAAGTAGATAAGAATCCTGCAAAGAGTTCTGTTCTCTTTGCAACATAGATTCATCGATTGTTAGGAGCTGGAAGGGACCTTACAAGATCATTGGGTTCACCCCCCCCCCCACACTAGGCAGGAAAGACGACTTGGGGTCAGATGACCCCAGCGAGGTGAATGTCTAGTCTCCTCTTGAAGATTTCCAGGGTAGGTGATTGCACCACCTCAGGAGGGAGTTTCTTCCATAATCTAGACACCCTGACTGTGAAGGAGTTTTTCTTAGCATTGAGCCTGAAACACTCTTCCAGGAGTTTGTATCCATTACTCCTGGTCTTCCCCATGGGTACCCTGGTGAACAGTTGTTCACTAAGCTCTTGATGTACTCTCCTGATATAATGGTAATGTGCTACCAAGTCCCCTCTCAGCCTTCTCTTCTTTTGGCTGAAAAGGACCAAGTCCCTCAGCCTTTCCTCGTATGGTCTGCCTTGCAAGTCTCTGATCATAGAGGTGGTTCTTCTCTGGACCTTCTCAAGTTTTTCCACATCCTTGTTGAAATGCGGCATCCAGAACTGGACGCAGTACTCCAGCTGCAGTCTCACTAGTGCTGAATACAGTGGAAGAATCACTTCCTTGCTTTTACATGAGATGCATTGGTTGATGCATGCCAAAGTATTGCTTGCCCTGCTGGCTACAGCATCGCACTGATGGCTTATGCTCATGCAATGGTCAACTATTACTCCTAGGCCCTTTCAGCCATGGTGCAAGTCAAAATGTCACCACCGAGCCTGTAGGTACGCTGGGAATTATTTGCCCCCAGATTGAGCACTTTACACTTCTCAGTGTTGAACCTCATCTGGTTTTGATTCACCCACCTCTCCAGTCTGTCCTGGTTTGCCTGTATATGCAGCCTATCTGCAGGTGTGACCATGCTCCCCCATAACTTGGTGTCATCCATGAATTTCACAAGTGAGTTCTTCACCCCATATCCAAATCATTGATAAAGATGTTGAAAAGCACCGGACGAAGCATGGACCCTTGAGGGACACCATTGGCCACTTTACATGAGGATGACACAGATCCATTCATGAGAACTCTCTGAGTCCTACCTCATAGCCAGTTTCCCACCCACTGAACTGTCAAGCCCACAATCTTCCAATTATACTAGATCAAATGACTTTTGGAAGTCTAGGTATATAATGTCAACCTCCTTTCCCATGTCCAGGTGGTGAGATACCTGACCGTAAAAGGAGATGAGATGGGTAAGACAGGACCCTCCCGCAACAATGCCATGCTAGCTGTCATTCAGAATCCTACCCTCTATGAGTCAGTTGCACATAGATTCATAGATGTTAGGGTCGGAAGGGACCTCAATAGATCATCGAGTCCGACCCCCTGCATAAGCAGGAAAGAGTGCTGGGTCTAGATGACCCCAGCTAGATACTCATCTAACCTCCTCTTGAAGACCCCCAGGGTAGGGGAGAGCACCACCTCCCTTGGGAGCCCGTTCCAGACCTTGGCCACTCGAACTGTGAAGAAGTTCTTCCTAATGTCCAGTCTAAATCTGCTCTCTGCTAGCTTGTGGCCATTGTTTCTTATAACCCCCGGGGGCACCTTGGTGAATAAATCCTCACCAATTCCCTTCTGTGCCCCCATGATGAACTTAAAGGCAGCCACAAGGTCGCCTCTCAACCTTCTCTTGCAGAGGCTGAAAAGGTCCAGTTTCTCTAGTCTCTCCTCGTAGGGCTTGGTCTGCAGGCCCTTAACCATATGAGTGGCCCTTCTCTGGACCCTCTCTAGGTTATCCGCATCCTTCTTGAAGTGTGGCGCCCAGAATTGCACGCAGTACTCCAACTGCGGTCTGACCAGCGCCCTATAGAGGGGAAGTATTACCTCCTTGGACCTATTCGTCATGCATCTGCTGATGCACGATAAAGTGCCATTGGCTTTTCTGATGGCTTCGTCACGCTGCCAGCTCATGTTCATCTTGGAGTCCACTAGGACTCCAAGATCCCTTTCCACCTCTGTGCCACCCAGCAAGTCATTCCCTAGGCTGTAGGTGTGCTGGACATTTTTCCTCCCTAGGTGCAGCACTTTGCATTTCTCCTTGTTGAACTGCATCCTGTTGTTTTCTGCCCACTTGTCCAACCTATCCAGGTCCGCCTGCAGCTGTTCCCTGCCCTCCGGCGTGTCCACTTCTCCCCATAGCTTTTTGTCATCTGCAAACTTGGACAGAGTACATTTGACTCCCTCGTCCAAGTCACTGATGAAGACATTAAAGAGGATCGGTCCAAGGACCGAGCCCTGCGGGACCCCACTGCCCACACCCTTCCAGGTCGAAACCGACCCATCCACCACGACTCTCTGGGTGCGACCCTCTAGCCAATTCGCCACTCACTGGACTGTGTAGTCATCCATATCACAGCCTCTTAACTTGTTCACCAGTATGGGGTGGGATACTGTATCGAAGGCCTTCCTGAAATCTAAGTATACGACATCCACCCCTCCTCCTGTGTCCAGGCGTTTCGTAACCTGGTCATAGAAAGAGACTAGATTGGTCAGGCACGATCTGCCCGCCACAAACCCGTGCTGGTTTCCCCTCAGCATAATTTGCCCTGCCAGGCTCTCACAAATGTGAGCCTTGATAATTTTTTCAAAGACTTTACCAAGGATGGAGGTGAGACTGACTGGCCTATAGTTGCCCGGGTCCTCCTTCCTCCCCTTTTTGAAAATGGGGACCATGTTAGCCCTTTTCCAGTCCTCCGGGACTTGGCCCGTGCGCCACGAGCGTTCGAATATTCCTGCCAGTGGCTCTGCAATGATGTCAGCCAGTGCCTTCAGCACCCTCGGATGGAGCTCATCCGGGCCTGCCGACTTAAAGGCATCCAGTTCTTCCAAGTGACTCTGCAACACCTCAGGATCTATGTATGGAAGTCTGGCGCCTTGCTGCTGCCTCTCTACAACCCCAGTGAGAGACTTGTCGTGCCCCTCACTTAGGAACACTGAGGCAAAGAACTCGTTGAGGAGTTCAGCCTTGTCCCCCCTGTCTGTCACCAATTGTTTCTGCTCATTTAGCAGAGGTCCTATTCCTCCCTGGGCCTTCCTTTTACTCCCAATATATCTAAAAAACAATTTCTTGTTGTCTTTTACTTGGGTTGCCATCCTCAGCTCCATGGTAGCTTTGGCCCGCCTAACTGCCTCCCTACAAGCACGAGCAGAGGAGGTATATTCATCTTTAGTGATCTCACCTTGTTTCCACTTTTTATGTGCTCCCCTTTTGGCCCTTAGGCTGCCCTGGATTTCTCTGGTCAGCCATGGAAGCCTCCTGGCCCCTTCCCCTTTTTTGCCTCGCTCGGGGATCGTCTTGCTTTGTGCCCGAAGGATCGTTTCCTTAAGGCACAGCCACCCTTCTTGGGCTCCCATCCCTTCAAAACTCCTACTCTGCAGTGCGTCCTTGACTAATCGCCTGAGTGCATTGAGATCAGCTTTCCTAAAGTCTAGCACTTTTACCCTACTAGTTACCTTACCCACTCGACATCTTATGTTGAATTCTATTATTAGGTGATCACTGTCTCCCAAATGGCTACCGATCTGGAGGTCCCCTATCATGTCATCCCCTGTTGCCAATACCAGATCCAGTATGGCATTCCCCCTAGTGGGACCATGCACCTCCTGTGTCAGGTGGAGGTCCTGTACACAGGTTAGAAACCTGTGTGAGCGATGGGACCTTGCTGTCTGCGTCTCCCAGCAGATGTCCAGGTAGTTTAGGTCCCTCATGACTACTGCCTCTTTAGCTTTTATGGTCTCCGAGAGTTGCCTTAGGAGCCTCGCATCTATTTCTTCCCCTTGGTGTGGGGGTCTGTAGCAGACCCCTACCACCAAATCCCTTTCTCCTTGCCCCCCATGTAGCCTAACCCACAATCCTTCTACTTCTTCAACCTCGGATTCTGTCTTGATGAGGGTTGATGTATATTGCTCACTGACATAAAGTGCAACGCCCCCCCCTTTCTTCCCCGACCTGTCCTTTCTGTACAATCTATAGCCCTCAATATGTACCGCCCAGTCGTGGGATGAATCCCACCAGGTTTCTGTTAGCCCCACTAAGTCATAGGTGTTTAGTGCAAGCAGAAGCGCTAGTTCATCCTGCTTGTTCCCCATGCTCCTAGCATTAGTATATAGGCACTTGAGCCCTGCGACTGGTGCCTTTGCTGCCCCCCCGCTCCGAGTCCCAAGGGGCCCATTGTTTCTTACTTTTTGTTTCTTACCTGTTCTGTAGTGCTGGTCTCCCCATGGCTTTCTGGTTTCCAATGCTCTCTTTCTTCAGGCTGGTCTGTCCTTGTGGGTGCCACATGGTTTGGTGGTCCACAGCTTCCCCTGCCCTCGTACTCCCCTCCCCCCGACGAGCCTAGTTTAAAGCCCGCCGGAGGAGATCCGCCAACCTAGAAGAAAACACACGCTTACCTTTGGGGGACAGGTGAAGCCCGTCCCAGCTGAGCATGTCCCTCGTCATGATGTGCGGGTCATTGTCCAGGAAGCCGAAGCCTGTTTCGAGACACCACTGCCGAAGCTGCCAGTTGGTTTCTCGGATGCACATAGACTCCTTGATGAGTTTTTCTAGGATTTTCCCTGGGATAGAAGTTAGGCTGATTGGCCTATAGTTGCCCGGGTCCTCCCTCTTCCACTTCTTGAGGATGGGCACAATGTTGGCCCTCTTCTAATCCTCATGGATCTCCCCTGAGCACTGCAATTTTTAAAAAAGATTCACCAGGGGTCCTACAATAACCTCAGCCAACTCCTTCAGCATTCTCGGGTGAAGTTCAAACAGTCCTGCTGACTTACTATAGTTTCATAGTAGCTAGGGTCAGGAGGGACTTGAACAGATAATCTAGCCTGACCCCCTGCCACAGGCAGGAATGAATGCTGGGTTCACAAGTCCCCAGACAGGTGATCATCCAACCTCCTCTTGAATTTGCCCAAGGTAGGGGCGAGGACCACCTCCCTGGGAAGCTGGCTCCAGATTTTGGCCACCCTAACTGTAAAATATTGCCTTCTGATCTCTAACCTAAACCTATTCTCCATCAGCTTATTATCATTGTTCCTCATCACCCCAGTTGATGCTGAGGAGAAAAAGGCTCTGCCTATTTGCTGTTGATCTCCCCTGATGAGCTTATAGGCAGCCACCAGGTCCCCCCTCAGCCTCCTCTTGCTGAGGCTGAACAGGTTCAGTTCCTCCAGTCTCTCCTCGTAGGGCCTGTCCTGCTGCCCTCTCACCAAGTGGGTGGCCCTCCTCTGAACCCTCTCCAGGCTGGCCACATCCCTTTTGAAGTGCGGCACCCAGTAGTACCCCCAAATTTGGGCTCAGATCTTACTCAACAGATTCTTTTGCTTGGTAATTAGTTTCTTTTGTTGAACATTTTAATTACTTTGGGGAACTTCCATACCACTGCAAGTGACCTTTTCTTTCCAATTTTTTCAAAGGCCCTAGGGTTTGATCTCTCGGAATTCAGGATATTTACTTAAGGGTCATTTTTAGGTTCTCTTTGTTAAAGGCCTCTAAAGATAAAATTCAATAGTTAAGACTTTGAGCAAAGTCAGGACCTTCCACACATAGACCAAAACAATGGCCTAGATGAGGAGATAAATCTTGTCTTCTTCCTGAAACTGGCTAATGAGCAACTATTACAAACATTCAAACTATTTCGTTCAATATGACAGAAAGCACAGAGGCAGAAAGGGATCTTGGAGTCATTATTGACTCCAAGATGAACATGAGCTGCCAATTCCAGACCACAGCCAGCAAGTCTGACCCAATTTGGAGGTTACCTTACTTGCAGAACAACAAAGGAAGAATCGCAAGTGTAGGCCGGATCAGACTGATCACCTGAACCACCCTCTCCGTGAACACGAATCTCTTAGTTCATGCTGAAGCTGCAGAGCGCCCGAAAGGGACTGAAGGAAAGGGACTTAGTCCTATCACTGCTGAGGCCAGCCCATTGAATCGTATTGCTGAGGCGAGCCCATTGAACCGTACTACTGAGGCCAACCCATTAAATTGTACTATTGAGGAATGAAACCATATCTAGGTGTTTGGCTTCTCGGAATTCTAGGATTGTAAGTATATTATGAAAATAATAGTATTGATTCAAATTTAACTTTTAGTTGTAATTGTAGTTGTTTTTGTAATACTAATTCTTATAGCATTGTTTGGGAAGGAAGTGCATTCGGAGCATTGTTTCTGATATATGTAGTTATTGTGTTTTTAATGTTTGTGGTATTTCTTAAAGCTAAGCAGTGTTATATGTGTAGCAAAGAATTTTAAAATAAAATTGTGTTGTATGAATTAAGAGTGTAATCATCGTGAAATCGTGCAATCAACTAACTACTCCCCCAGCCAGTGCATCAAAATGAATCAGTAAATTGTGTGGGATTTTCTCTATTCCATAACCCACTAGAGACACTTTCAAGAAGGGAACTCCCCAGCCTGTATGTATGCTGTGGAGTCCTTCTCCCAAGGTGCAGCACTCTGCATTTGTCTATGTTGAACCCCATCCTATTCTCATCTGCCCACTTTTGTAGTCTGTCTAAATCTAGTTGCAGCCTCTCTCTCCCTTCAAGTGTGTCCACCTCGCCCCACATCTTGGTGTCATCAGCAAACTTGGACAGCATGCTTTCCACCCCCTTGTTCAAGTCGCTGATGAAGATGTTAAACAGTGCAGGCCCAAGGACCGAGCTCTGGGGTACCCCACAGCTTACATCTTGCCAGGTTGAGTAGAACCCGTCCACCACTACTCTCTGGGTGCGCCCCATCAACCAATTTTTTACCCATCCAACTGTGCAGGCATCAATGCCGCAGTCACTTAATTTATTGATGAGGATGGGGTGAGAGACAGTGTCAAAGGCCTTCTTCTATGTCCACAGCGACACCATCATCCAAGGGTTTAGTTACTTGGTCATAAAAGGCAATCAGGTTGGTTTGGCAGGACCTGCCTTTGATGATCCCATGCTGATTGCCCCTAAGCATTGTCTCCCCTGCAGGCCTGCCACAGATGTGCTCCTTGATGATTCTCTCCAAGGTTTTCCTGAGCACCGAGGTGAGGCTTACAGGCCTATAGTTACTTGCGTCCTCCTTCCTCCCCTTCTTGAAAATTGGGACCACATTAGCCAGTTTCCAATCCCCCAGCACCTGGCCAGATGACCACAAATGCTCATACAGCCAGGCCAAGGGCTCTATGATGACCCCTGCCAGCTCCCTCAGCACCCTTGAATGGAGGGCATGTGGACCTGCAGATTTAAAAATGTCTAGCCCTTCCAGAAGATCCCTAACTACAGCTGCACTGACTGAAGGCTTGATAGATCTATCCCCAAGATTGTTCCTACCTCTGGTAGGTGGGATATCCCAGTCCCTGTTCAGGAAAGCAGAGGCAAAGAAACTGTTAAAAATATCAGCTTTCTTGTCTGGCGTGGCCACCAGATTACTGTTTGTGTCTTGCAGGGGCCCTACATTGCCTGGTGCCCTCTTCTTGCTCCCAATGTACTTGAAAAAGGACTTTTTGTTGTCCTTAATCCTGGACGCTAGCCTGAGTTCCATCTCTGCCTTGGCCTTCCTAATAGGCCTCCTACACTCCTGGGCTGAGGAGGAGTACTCCTCCTTGGTGATAGCTCCTCACTTCCACTGGTTGTTCACCCCGCTTTTAGTCCTCAGGCATTCCTGTATGCCCTTGCTGAGCCAAGGGGGTTTCTGAGCACTCTTGCCCCCCCTTGCTTATCTCAGGGACTGTTATTCTTTGGGCCTGGAGGATTGCCCCCTTAAGGTACGACCATCCCTTGTGGGTTCCCATCTCCTCTACCTTCTGGGCCCTTAGTGCCTCCCCCACTAGTCTCTTAAGCTTATTGAAGTTGGCCCTTCTGAAGTCGAGGGCTTTAGCCTTGGTGTGTGCCCTAGACGCCCTGCATTGGATAATGAAATCCAGCAGGTGATGATCACTATTGCCCAGGCGGTCAAGGACCTGCAGTCCCCTCACATCCCCTGTGGCCAGGACCAAGTCCAGCAAGGTGTTACCCCTAGTGGGGCTGTACACTTCCTGGATAAGGTGAAGGTCCTGTAATACAGCCAGGAACCTATGCAAGCGGTCAGACCTGGCTGTCTGTGCCTCCAAGCAAATGTCCGGGTAGTTTAGGTCACCCATGACAATAACATCCCTTGACCTAACCACCTCCATAAGCTGACTGGAGAAGTCCTGGTCTAGCTCTTCCCCCTGGTTGGGTGGTCTGTAGTAGACACCCACCATAAGGTCCCTTTTGCCATGCCCCTCTTGTAGTTTGACCCGTAGTGTCTCTGCCCGACCCTCCTCTAACCCAAAGCTAATCCTTGATGATTTGAGGTGCTCTTTGACCTAGAGTGCAACCCTCCAACCTTTCCTCTCTGTCCTGTCTCTTCTATATAGGGTGTACCCCTGAATGCCCACTGCCCAGTCATAGGTAGGGTCCCACCCGGTTTCTGTGAGCCCTACTAAGTCTGGGTTATTACTTGCAATCAGGAGGCACAGTTTCTCCTGCTTACACCCCATACTACAAGCATTAGTGGAGAGGCATCTGAGGCCTCCTGAGGGTGCATGTGCCTTCCTCCTGCTCCCAGGACAGTTGTGGCCCCCTGTTCCCCGGATGTTGATGCTTACCTGTGCTTCCCTTCCTCTTGTCACCCTGCGTGCTGGTGAAGCATCTTCTCCACTCAAAGCAGCCCCTTCCCCCAGTGAAGCTACTTTAAAGCCCACTGTATGAGATCAGCCAACCTAGAGGAAAAGATATGTCTGCCCTTAGGGGAGAGGTGAAGCCCATCCCACCCCAGCATGCCCTCCTTACAAGAACCTGGGTCATTGTCAAAAAACCCAAAGCCTGCCTCGTGGCACCAGCTCCGAAGCCACCTGTTAACCACATCAATGCAGGCCTCATGACGCCTACCCCGTCCACTTACCAGGAGAATGGAGGAAAATACCACCTGGGCTCCTGTCTTCTTCAGTTGGTGTCTTGAGGCCTTATAGTCCTCCATGATGTCTAGCTGTTATAAATGTTTAGCTTTTCTAGTTGGTTATGCACCAGCTCAGTGTCAACAGTGGGAAGGCTGTCATTGCCACCATGCCCCATGTGAGCCTTATCTCTCATGTTTTTCCCTTGGTCTGGTGAAAAACCGAAGCAAAGTGGGCATTCAAGAGTTCAGTTTTCTCTTGGGTGTTGGTTACCAGCTGTCCTGAGGTGTTCAGCAGGGTCCCCATGTTCCCAATTTTTTTTCATTTTGCTCCCTACATACCTAAAGAAGGACTTTTTATTGTTCTTGACTCCCATTACTAACTTGAATTCAGTTGCCACCTTAGCTTTTCTAATTTCCCTACATGTGTGGACCACTGTCGTATAGTCCTCCTTAAGGACTGTCCCTAGCTTCCATTGTATGTATGCTTCTTTTTTTCTTTTTCAAGAGGGCCATGATATCCCTATTGAGTCAAGAGGGCTTGAGAACCTTTCTGCTACCTTTCCTCTGCATAGGAATTGGCTTCTTTTGTGCTTTTGAGGATTGTGTCATTGAGAAATGACTGTTCTTCATGTACTCTATTTGCTTTCAGTTCCTGGTCCCACATCACCTCCCCTACTAATGCCCTGAGCCTGTTGAAATTAGTGTTTTTGAAGTCCAGGACTTCAGTCTTGCTAGTTGTTGATTATCTTCCACAGGGCAGACAAACCATGATGATCTCATGGTTGCTGTCACCCAGGCTACCCTCAATGTTCAAGTCGCTCGCCAGATCATCTGCTTTGGCCAAGACCAAGTCTAAGAAAGAGTTGCCTCTGGTTGGCCCTTGCACTTCCTGGGTCAGAAAGAGCTCTTTGATACAGGTTATGAGGTGGCCTGACCAATCCGACCTAGCCAAGTGTTCAGCCTAATCTATGTCGAGGTAATTGAAGTAGCCCATGATGACCAGGTCCCTTGCACATGCAGCCTCTGCCAGTTCTTGAGAGAAATCGAAATTGAGCTTCTCCCCCTGGTTTGGTGGCCTGTAGTAAACACCTCTCACCAGCCCTTTCCCCCCCCCCTCCCCCCCCGCCTGAAGTTTGACCTAGAGGGTTTCAAGTGCTAGTCTTTGGAGCCAGAGAGGTATACTGCTTCCTCACATAGAGAGCTACACCTCTGTCTATTTTTCCTACTCAGTCCCTTCTGTGCAGAGTGTAGCCCTCTATGGCTACATTCCAATCATGTGAGTCCCACCAGGTCTCTATAATCCCTACATGGTCATATTGCCCACTAGCTCCTCCTGCTTGTTCCCCATGCTCCTGGGATTAGTGTATAGGCACCTGAGTCCCCTAACTGACCCCCCTGATTTCCTGATATGCTGTGGCAGAACTGTTCCCTGAGCTCTTTCAAAAGTGGTTATCTTAGTGTCCTCCACCACAGAACTTTCTTGTGTGCCAGTCCCTGGGCATGCTCCACTTGGAGTTTCCCTATCCCCCAGGGAAGCCTCAGAAAAATATTTGTCAGAGATTTCAGCCAGGACTCTGACTTGTGATGCCTTTGGAAAAGACCGGGGCATGCTTGATCAACTTTAGATGCATAAGACATAGAACATTTATATACATTGTAACTAGAACTCAAGACAGTTTGATTGACTTGCAATGGTGGGGTTGAGGGTGCAAATCTTGATGGATAATTCCCCTGTAATGTATTGTGTAAACACATATGCGGGGGGGGGGGGGGAGGGGCAAGCTCCAAGCCAAAAATGAATACCATGCCAATCACACAGCTGTACACTATCCAAGAGAAACAAATGTCTTGGCAGATCAATTGAGCAAGTAACTGACATCATCACACAAATGGATTGCAAAGAATTTGATGCTAAAGTGTCCATTTCAAAAGAGGGAAATTTAGTTGTTAGAGAACAGCAAAAAATGTATGTCTGACTGTTAAAGAAGAGACTTAGATCCGTAGTAGATACCTTCATAACTTTTGGTTAATTCAACTATTCTCTGCCTTTCATCTTCTCCTTTCAGTTTGGAGTCTTAAAGGAAAATAAGACAGGACAAGACCTGAATGTTCCTGATAGCTGCACCTAGTCACATTAGTTTTGGTTATTACATTTTCTACATGTTTGACCACTATTTCATATTTCTTCTCTTTTGAGGGATATTATCTCCCAGAACTCTGCCTTCATATCTCCAGGTCCTGTCTCCAACACTTGATAAGATACAAGCTTTCTGGATGATATATGTAAACAGGAGTTGCTCTCCTATTACAAAGTAGACAAGCTTTCATTACCAAGGTTTACATGGCTAAATAGATATTTTTTTTTTTTTTTTTTGTCATGACTGCAACAATGACCTGAAATGTGACCCAGTTGTCTCTCCCATTCATTCGGGGCCATTTGTTGTCTCTAGAAAAAAAATCAGCCAGCAAGGTTTATTTTGCATCAATTTTATTCTGTCATCCACCCATGCAGGACTCTTCAGTAGTTTTTCATCCAACAACTCATATATTTCTGAAGGGCTTGATAGAAGTTTTTTCTGCTAATTAAGAAAGATTCCTCCCTCATGGGGTTTAAACTTGGTGCTTTCATCTTTAATGGAACTACCATTCAATCTGCTGTCATTGTGCCTAGTATAACATCTATCAATGATATCACATAGTAACTACGGGCTCTTAAGATAAGCAAAATCCAGGCTCAACACTCTGTACATATAGCTTTATGCAAATTGGTAACAATGAGACTGGATCCTAACTTTGTTCCAAAAATGGTTTCAAAATGTCACATTAATGAATATACTCAAGACCCCAATTTTTACAGGAGTATAAAACCTTCATGCTGGGATATTAAGAGACCTTTATTACTGAATTGAGATGGGTATTACTGAATCAAGATGGGACCCTTTTGCAAGCCTCAAAGACTCCTCTAAAAGGGATGCTAGGATAAATTCAAAGAGTATCAAAGCAGGTAGTGGATTACAGTGGATATGATCTTAACTAATTGGACCCACTAAACATACCGAGACTAACTACAGGCTACCGCAGAGGGTGTTCCAATAGAGTTTCTGCTAACTGAGATTTGTAAAACAATTAAGTTTGTCATTGGGCATGCCTACATGCAATGCTTTATTCAAGTTTAGAGCTAATTATTGTGCAGTAAGCATCACTGTCTACACATGCAGACACTTACTGCACAGTAATTTTCTTTAATCATGAGTAAATTTGCTACCTGTAAATAGAAGTAGCAAGTTTACTCATGATTAATTACTGTGTAGTACAGCACCCGTAGATGGCTGACTTTGCTCCTGGTTAGCCAGGCAGTGGGGAACAGGAGATTGCTCCTTGCCCCTGGGAACTGCCTGCTGCCTGGGTAGGCTCTGCCTCTGGAACCTGGGTGAGGACAATGTCCTAGCCCTTGTCAGGAGACAGCTGCCCTGGTCCTATGCTCCCTGCCAGCTAGGAGCAGCAAATCTGGTCCCATGCTTCTGCACATATAGATATGTGCCTGGGACAGTTTACTCTAGAATAGTTTAATCTAGAGTAAACTGATCCTGCATTATTAGCACAGGTAGATGCAGTATTGCACATATTTACAAATCACTACTTGATGGTGGTAGCAGCAAGAGAAGATGCAAAAATGAGGAGTGATTCCGAAATCTGTATTTAGATGAACTCCTAGATCTTACTACTTGTAGAACCCTTTCAGAACCCATTAGTAGTTGGATGCCTATGGCTCAGTGGAATCTCCCGCCACAGTGGAATCTCCCGCCATAGTGGAACATCCCGCTGTCAATCATTCTGCTGTCAATCATTCTGAATGTTATGGCACAGTGGAAAATTCCGCTGGTGGCAGTAACAAGGTCACGGTGGAAAATTCCGTTATGTCAGAACCCAATAACTATATGCCACAGTAATGGAAAATTACAGCTTAGAAAAAGTTCCCGCCAACTTTATGCAAACACGCACACCACCATTGGCCGGTTCCAAATTATTCATATTTGGCAACTAGCGATTGGCTTGTTAGTCATATAAAAGTTAAAGCAGTTTCCGCCCACATTGGAGAACTCCGCGTACACCTTGGAGCCCATGTTGGAGAACTCCTCACATTTCTCGGAGTAAACCTGGCGGACCGATCACCCACCAGCGACTCCCCGTCACCGACGTACCCTGACCCCGGTACCGCAGTAAGCCGATTACGAAAACTTCGTCGTTTCTCTCACGCTTTTAAGAGAGTCTTTGTAACTCGTTTGTAACTGCAATTAAGTCAGTCAACTCTGCCTGCGCCCATACATCAGTGGCGTAAGTAAACAATCTATTTGTTACCAATACGCATCAGTGCCTAATTCCGCTTTATCGGTCAAAAGTACCCGCCTGACGTTCCGGGCTCCCTGCCAGGGCCCGGCAGCCAGTCGGCCACGTAGAACCCAAATCCTAGTAATCACCATGAATGGATCTACATACACAAACTTAAAAAGAAAAAAAAAGTTACCTTATAATAGCTGAGATTCTTTGAGATTTTTGTGTGCACCCCACAGACACCTTCCTTCTCCAGAGCCTGGTTTCTTGTCACTTTGTCTCTTTTTCTCACAAATACCCCCTTCTCTGCCCTGACACACACCTTTATAGTGCATAAACCTTTGTTAAATACAGGTTTTATCACATGACCTGTGTCATACAGGACATCTGACTGGCTGATCTAATGGTCCTTCCTGACCTTAAAAATCAATGAAGGTTGGAGGGATCAAGGACTTAATCAACTGCTTTTTTTTTTTTTTTTTTTTTTTTTTGTACCACCAGATCACCAAGGTACTCCAGCAGTATTGTTTAATGCCTAAACTATCAATTTGTTTATTGAGGGAGGGCTTTGTAATTTAGAGACAGTCCCTTACTTAGAAGACTACAGACTAGTTAGTTACAGTGATAGAGTTACAGAGGGTCTGCAGAGGTTGCTTATTGCTCCACAATTAAAGTTTGTTGCTAACCAGTATTTGTATTGCCTGCATTTATTGTATGCCTGTATTTATTGAACTTAATGACTACTACCTAGTGTCAAAAGTGGCAATTGAGAAATAACTTGATGGAATTTTGAGTTTCAAACTGAAAAGGAAGTTGGAAACTGAGAGAAAGTAGAGCAACACAGCTATGTGGAAGTACAAGGGCTACCCTAAGTGATCTCTGTGCACATTTATAGATAAAGTAAAAGAACAGTTAGCACTTAGTCATGGAAGTTTGCAGGCTTCACCTGCCCTTTTTATGTTGGACAGAGAAATGTAGGATGTTCAGACAAAGTTTTGAGTGGTACCTAGCAGCCACCAGGGCAGAAGAAAAAAATTACCAAGTAAAGTCATCTATCTTCTTGCATATTGTGGGAAAGGAAACCCTGGATGTTTAAAACACCTTCACCTTCAAAAATGATCAAAATATTAAATTAAGTAAAATGCTATTCAAATCTGAGGAATACCACATGTCCAAAAATAATTGGATTCTTGAAAGACACAGATTTTTTTTTTTATGTGCAGACAAAAACACAACAATGTACAGATCAATATGTTATTGAACTAAAGAGACTGAGTAAAAACTCTGCTTTTGGGAAGTTGATAGTATCTATGATTAGAGATAGCATTATTTGTGGCACTGCAGACACTGCATTACAAGGAAGGCTCTTGTGTAATGTAGACTTTTCCCTAGAAGACTGTCCATATGTGCAGGGTCAGGTTGCAAAACGAGGTCATCCATGCAGAAGGATGGACATTTCATAACTTCTCTAGATAACCTGTTTCAGTGTTTGACCCCATAGTCAGAGAGTTACTCCTAATCCCCAACCTAAATTTCTTCAGTTGAAGCTTGAGGCCATTGCTTCTAGTCCAGTCTCCTATGGGCACAGACAAAATCCCATTTCCATCTTTGCTATTATCACCCCATTTCCATCTTTGCTATAATCACAAAGGTGTTTGAAGACTTTCAGTCTTTTAAATAAATCTAGCTCTGAAATCCCCTTTCAGTCTTATAAATAAGTCTAGTTCATAGATTCATAGATTGTAAGGGGCTGGAAGGGACCTCACAAGATCATTGGGTCCAGCTCCCCTGCATTAGGCAGGAAAGACAACTGGGGTCAGGTGACCCCAGAGAGGTGACTGTCCAGTCTTCTCTTGAAAATTTCCAGGGTAGATGATTGCACCACCTATGGAGGGAGCTTATCCCTCAGTCTAGACACCCTGACTGAAGAAGTTTTTCCTAGTGTTAAGCCTGAAATGGTCTTCCAGGAGTTTGTGGCCATTACTTCAGGTTTTCCCCAAGAGTGTCCTGGTGAACAGTTGTTTGCTGAGCCCTTGATGTATTCCCATAATGTAGTGGTAAGCTGCTACCAAGTCCCCTCTAAGCCTTCCCTTTTTTAGGCTGAAGAGGCCCAAGTCCCTCAGCCTTTCCTCTTATGGCTTGCCTTGCAAGTCTCTGATCATACAGGTGGCTCTTCTCTGGACTCACCCAAGCTTTTCCATGTCCTTGTTGAAGTGCAGCACCCAGAACTGGATTCAGTACTCCAGCTGTGGTCTCACCAATGCTGAGTAAAGTGGAAGAATCAATTCCTTAGTTTTGCTCGAGACGCATTGGTTGATGCATGCCAAAGTATTGTTTGACCTGCTGGCTACAGCATCACACTGATGGCTTATGTTCATACTATGGTTTATTATTACCCCTAGGTCTCTTTCACTCCTGGTGCTAGTCAACTTGGCACCACCAAGCCTTTAAGTAGGTTGGGGATTGTTCATCCCCAGATGGAGCACTTTACATTTCTCAATGTTGAACTCCATCTGGTTCCGATCCACCCAACTTGCTAGTTTGCCTACGTCCGCCTGTATCTGCAGCCTATCATCAAGTGTGACCACACTCCCCCATAACATGGTTTTGTCCATGAACTTGGCCAGTGGGCTCTTCACCCCACATCCAAATAATTTATAAAGATGTTGAAAAGCACTGGACCAAGTACAGACCCCTGGGGGACACTACTGGCCACTTCTCACCAGGACAACAGAGATCCATTCATTAGAACTTTCTGGGTCCTACCCCACAGCTAGCTTCCTACCCACCTAACTCTTGAACAGTGAAGCCCACAATCCTCCAATTTTCCTGTGAGAACATCATGGGATACCAAATCAAAGGTCCATTGCACATAGACTCCTTGAAGAATTTTTCTAGGATTTCCCCTGGGATAGGAGTTAGACTAATTGTCCTAGAGGTGCTGGGGTTCTCTCTCCTCCCCTTTTTAAATATGGGCACAACATTGGCTCTCTTCCAGTCTTCAGGGACCTCCTCCGAGCATCACAAGTTTTGGAAGAGTTTCACCAGAGATCCTGCGATGACTAAGGCCAGCTCCTTCAGCACTCTCGGATGAAGTTCATCTGGTCCTCCTGATTTATAAATGTGTAACTTTTTTAACTGATCGTGCACCAGCTCAATGTCAACACTAGGAAGTCGGTCATTCCCACCATGCCCATTCTGAACCTTATCTAGCATGATTTTCCCTTTAGTCTGGTGAAATGCCAAAGCAAAGTAGTCATTCAAGAGTTCATTTTTCTCCTGAGTGTCGGTAACCAGCTGTGGCCTGAGTTGTAAAGCAATGACCTCATGCTTCCACTTGTTTTCCTTCTGTTACCTACATACCTAAAGAAGGACTTCTTATTGTCCTTGATTTCCATTGCTAGTTTAAATTCAGTCGCCACCTTAGGCTTTCTAATCTTTTCCCTACAAGTGTGGATCTTTGTTGTATAGTCCTTCTTAGGGACTGTCCCAAAATTCCATTGTTTGTATACCTCTTTCTTCTTTTTCAAGAAGACCATGATATCCCTGTTAAACCAAGAGGGCTTACCAGCCCTTCTGCTTCCTTTCTTCTGCATAGGAATGGATTTCTTTTGTGCTTTGAGGATTGTGTCCTTGAGGAACGACCACTCTTCATGCACTCCTTTCACACCTTTGGTCCCTGGTCCTACAGCTCTTCCTGCACTATTGCCCTGAGCCTGTTGAAATGCACTTTTTTGAAGTGGAAAATTTCAACCCTGATAGCTGATTTGCCTGCCTTGCAATGGACAGTGAACGTGATGGTCTCATGGTCACTGTTGCCCAGGCTACCCTCTATACACAACTCACTCACCAGATCATCACCTTTGGCCAAGACCATGTCTAGTAGAGCATTAGCTCTGTTTGGCTTGGGCATTTCCTGAGTCAGGTAGAGCTCTTTTATACAGGTCAGGAAGCAATGAGACTGTTCCAACTTAGTTGAGGGTTCCTCCCAAGTGATATCTGAGTAATTGAAGTTGCCCATGACTACCATGTCCCATGCTTGCATGGTCTCTGCCAGTTCTTGAGAGAACTCCAGATCAAGCTCCCCCCCCCCGGGTTGGTGGTCAGTAGTATACACCTACTGTCTCTTTTAAGCCGCTCTTCTTTGGAACGGATGTCGGCCTTCAAGGAAGTGTACTGCTCCCTCACATAGAGAGCTACACCTCCACCTTCTGTGCAGGGTGTATCCCTCTATGGCTGCATTCCAATCATGTGAGGAGTCCTACCATGTCTCCATGATCCCTACTAGATCATAATGCCCATTGGAGAGTAGGAGTGCTAGATCCTCCTGCTTGTTCTCCATGCTCCTGGCATTAGTGTACAGGTGCCTGAGTCTTCCACTTGAGACCCTCGATTTCCTGTCAGTCTGAGGGAGAACCATTCCCTCAGGTCTTGCAAGAGTGACTTTCCTAGTGTCCCCAACTTCAAAGCTTTCTTGTATGCCAGTCCCTGGGCATGCTCCTGTTAGTGTTTCCTCATCCCCTGGTTATTGTAGTTTAAAGCCCTATCTAGAAGATCAGCCATCCTGGCCAAGAACAGGGACTTGCCCCTCTGTGTGAGGTGGATGTCATCCCTTCCCAGGAGTCCTCTCTCCCTAAAGTGTGCACTGTGGTTGAAGAAACTGAAGCCCTCTCAGTAGCACTACTGCCAGTGTTGTTGTTGGTTCACTTCTTTGACACATCCTTCCCTCCTAGGTCCATGGCCTGCAACCAGGAGCACAGAGAAAAAGACTATTTGAGCCCCTGACTCTTTGATCCCAGCCCCCAGAGTCCTGTAGTCTCTCATGACCCAGTCCAGATTACTCCTGGCTGTGGCATTTGTGCCCACATGGATAAGGAGCATTGGGTAGTGGTTGGAGGGCCGGACAAGCCTAGGGATCCTCTCTACAACATCCCGGATGTGGACTTCAAGGAGGCAGCAGACCTCATGGACTAGGTGGTCTGGACAGCAGATGGGTTCCTCAGTGCACCACAGGAAGGAGCCCGCTAGCAGCACTACCTTGCATCTCCTCTTGGGGGTGGCAGTTCACTGACTACCCACCTCCTCCTCCAGTGTCTTCATTGGAGCCTCCTCGTGTGTGATGAGGAGAGCAGACCTCACCACTCATGAGGAGTTCTTTCAGCAGATAAAGTTCTTTCAGCCTTTCATCAGAAGTCAGGTTTGTCATTCTGAGCTGAGTTCTTTTTAAACTGTTCACATCCTTCTTAAAGTATGAGACTAAAAACTGAACACACTACTTTAGAAGCCTCACCACTGTGGAAAAGAACAGAAGAATCACTTTTCTTGATTTGCAAAGGACACTTCTGTTAGTAGAGACCGGTATGCTGGCTTGCTTTTTTTTTTTTCATTTTTAAACAAGAGCACACTGTTAGTACACATTCAGCTTATGGTTTGCTGTAATCACCAGGTCCTTCTCTGCAGTAATGCAGTTTAACCAGTCATTCTCCAGTCTGTATTTGTGTATGCATTTATTCTGTCCTAAACTGGATTTTGCACTTGTCCATGTTGAATTTCACCATTTTTTCTAGTCTGCCTAGGTGATTCTGGATCCTACTACTCCATAGTGTCTGCAACACCACCCAACTTGGTGTCATACTACAGGTTGCTAAGTGTACACTCAGTCCCATCAGCCAGTTCATTAATGAAGATGTTGAACAATATGAGACACAAGACAAACCCCTGGGGAGTCCCATGTAAAACTTTGTCACAACTAGACACTGCAACATTGATTGCTACTCATTGGGCACATCTACACATTTACTATGCAGTAACCTAAATTATTGTGCAGTAACTGAAAATTACTGTACAGTATGGGTGTGCATCTACATGTGCACACTGTACTGTGCAGTAACTATGGCAACTGACACCAACTTAGTAACTGTACATGTGTAGACACATTACTGCACTGTAATGTGGGAGCTTCTGAGCTGGGTCTGCCCAGCCACTAGGGGGCCAGCTGGAGCCAAGCCCTCAGGCTCCTGTGTGGCCCCCTCACCTGCTGCTGGGTTAGGCTGCTCTCTGGCAGCCCTTAGCTGCAGGGTATAAAAACCTACAGACATTTTGTTCCTCCAGGGAGCTGGTAGGAGCTGCTTGCAGCTGCAGCACCCCAGCAGACCCCACATGTTCCCCTGGATAGATGACAGACTGTGTTTGCCAGGTCTGTCCTGCTCTGGACCTGCTGCCTGGTCACAGGTGAGTGTTGCAAAGGGCTGCAGTTTTCTGCACCCTTTGCCTGGCCCTGTGATTCCACCAGGGCTGCTGGTCCTGCTGTCTATGCCACCAGGGCTAGCACCTGCTCCCTACTGCTGCTCACCCCATACCTCTGTCTCTTTCGAGGACTGGTGAAGTTGCTTGGCCATGTGGCTGTGACTCCCTGGCCGTGCTCCTGTTGAGGGTGCTGCTCCCAGCCTTCCAGGGCCAGCAACACAGGACCAGCTATATGGGAGCCCAGTCAGCCAGCATGGGGCATGACATCCTCCCTCATTTCTAGCCCTAGCCCCTTCCATGTGTGCCTACCTGCCTGGAGCCCCAAGGGTGTCACCTGGACCAGGGAGGAGGTGCTTGTCCTTTTGGCACTGTGGGGTGAGGAGGATGTCCTGAGGTAGTTCGCTCAAACACCAACATTAATGAGGTCCTGGTAGCTGGGATGCATATGCAGGGCCACTCCCAGTTGGCAGTGCAGTGCCATGTGAAGGCCAAGGACCTGTGGGCCCAGTGGGTGGCTGTGACTGGCCACAATAGTCATTCCAGTGGGGCCCCCAGGACTATGCCCTTCTTGCAGGAGATGGCCTGCATTCTGGCACCCCGGAAGCCTGCATCCAAGCCCCACCCTGATGCCTCTGGTGACACGTCACCAGAGGGGACCTGAGACCTTCAGTACCCTGCCCTGAACTCCTGCCTGGCTGCTGTGCCCACTGGCACACTGGGGAGTCCTGGTCAGCAGCTGTCTTGGCCTTGGCTCTGCCCTGCAGCCACCCACAAGAAGTGGATGGCTACACCCTTGCCAGCCACTAGCAGCAAGAGGTCTTTCCCAGGGGGCTGGGCACTGGCCTCCAGCCCACTGGAGGCCATAGATACCACGTGGAGCCAGACACCACCTGGCACAGGGAGCCCTATACTGAGTCACCAGCCTCAATGGTCCTGGACCCTTGGTAAGTCTGGCACATGGGGGCTCACAGCTCCAGTCCCCATGCCCACCCCTGCCCCTTCCCTGGCCCCAGGTCCCTCCCCCACCCCCACCAGAGCATGCAGAGAGGCAGGACACAGGTCATACCTTTATTGAGCAGCCCACTGTGTGGACATGGACCTCTCATGCACCAAGTAAGGCATCAATCCTAGTGGTGATCTCCTCCTCGGCAGCCGGGGGCAGGAACATGTAGCACTGCAACAGATAGCCCTCCAGGTAGCAGTGGAGGTTGCAGGGCAGGCCAGCCTTTCCTCCTGTGATGTTGTAGCTCAGGGTCATGGAGTACAAGTGTGCCTGGGGCACCAGCAGAATCAGCAGCAGTAGGTTTAGTGGCCCAGGAAGCCCTTCATCTGCACAAGGAACTCATCATGCACCTCCCACAGCACATGCAGCAGGAGCATGCTCAGGGCACAGTGGTGGTGTGGGGGTGGCTGGCCCTGGGTCACCTCTCTGGAGAAACCCCCAGTGGGGAGGGTGGAGGCATGGCCAGCCCCTCACCCCTGTTGTCCGGGAGCCCTGTTTACTTTGAGCCTGGGTGCCAAGGGCTGGGCAGCAGTGGAAGAGAGTAGTAGGCCTGCAGGGGCAGGGCAGGGGGCAGGGTCAGTGGGGGCTGGAACCACAGTAGCAGGTGCTGCCAGCAGCCTGGCCTGGCCCACCCTGGGAATGGGGCAAGGGAGGCAGCTGTCCTGTGGCCAGGTCCCAGGGAACAAGCGGGGATGGGGGGGCTTAGGCAGCACCCACCTAGGCCCAAGCCTGCCTGGATAGCCTATCATGGTCCCTGGGTACCCACATGCAGCTGACATTCAACCTGAGGCCAGGCAGTGCAGGGCCTTTGGAGCAGAGCATCTTCTCTCTCAAATGTTGAAAACTTGCACAAAAGCCTTCTGTCTCTTGCCTGTTCTGGGGCAACATCTGGACATGGGGGAGAGGCCACAGAGGCCCACAAGACCACCACTGCTGGCTTGCTGCCACCCACATCTGGAGCTGCTCCGAGGTGCCAGCTGCACTAGCAGTGCAGTCAGGATGGGACCCACCTGCTCCCGTGGTTGATGGCAGACCAACCTAAGGACATATAGGGTGTGGTGGGTGGAGGACCTCAACTGGGAGGCTGCCCAGGAAGAGGCACAGATGTGGCCATGCCATGCCCACTGGACTGAGCTGGTGGGCCTGGACTAGTGGTATGTGGAGCTGAAGGAGCAGCAGCCGGCCACCCAGGGCCACCCAGGGAATTCTTTGCCCATTCCCCCCTGTGCTATGTGCCTGTGCCCTGTACCCCGGCCCAACAGGTCCCCTTGGTCTCACCTGCCACCCCTCAGCAGGCCCCTGGTAGCACTCTGGAGCAAGTGCTGCAGTGCCTGCCAGCTGCAGGCATCCCTGGGCTTCACTGTGGCCCCAGACCCATGGAGGAACTGTCTTTGCCCAGGGTGCTGGCTGCCTGCCACCAAGGTTTCCGCCTTGGGTGGCCCCACTGCTCAGCCCCTCATAGATGGACTCAGGGATGGGGTCAGACACCTGAAGTGTCTTTGATGTTTGGAGAATGGGTTTTGTACTGGTGGATTGGGAGAGTGGTGGAGGGGTATTGTGTGTGGGGGGAAGGGGACTTTGTTTGTTGAAGGGAGGAGGAGGTATGGTGGGGGGCTGTTCTATTAATAAAGTTTGTACAGTTTCTCCTACATGTGTGTCTTGGAGTGGTGCTGGGGGTGGGCAGGGAGCAGGGGTGTGTGGGTGGTGGGGCAGGGAGGCTGGAGTGGAGAGTGCAGGAGGAGGAGGTGAACCAGACCCTCCCACAGCTGGTGCCCTGGCCCCAGCTGGCAAGTGCATGACTGTCCTGAGACCTGAACAGGGGAAGGATGGGAGGGCCTGGTGAGGCCAGAAGGGCCAGCATCATGGTCATCAACAGTGCAGAGCACTGGTCATTGCTGGCAGGGGCTAGGCTGGAGCAGCAGGGTAATGAGCACCACTGGCAGGGGCAGGGGCTGGAGCAGTCATGGCACAGGGAGGCAGGGTGGGCAGGGAGGGAGCTGCTGTGTGCTGCCCTTGCACTGGGCATGCAGCTCCCAGGCAGGGGAGGGGCTGGACAGGGATCAGAGGGTAGAAGTGTTCTTTTAAGATGGCTGCCAAGTGCTGGCAGCTGCCTCTGGCCTCAGCATGGCTACCAAGTGCTGGCAACCTTGTGACAAGACCCTGGAGCTCCCCCGGGTAGCCACAGGGGCACATGGCAGGATGCTGACTTGGGACCAAAACTAGTCCCAAGTTGCCTGCACATGTACAAGCCACCCCTATTCCCACTTACTGTGCAGTAAATGTAATGTGATGTAAATGCATGTGTAGACATGCCCATTGAGTATGATGATCCAACCAGTTATGAATCTACGTTACACTACTTTTGTACAGTACAGCCCACGTTTCCTTAGCTTGATAATGAGAATGTCAAAAGAGAGAATTTCAAAAGCCTTCTGTAGTCAAGGTGTATCATATCCACGGATCTCTTCCATCCTCATCCATACAGCCTTTCACCTTATTGTAGAAGGAAGTCAGGTTGGTAAAGCATAACTTGCTCTTGGTGAATCCATGTTGACTGTTCCCAATTACCTTGTTCTCTTCTAGGCTCTTTTTCTCCTTCCTTCCTGCTGCCAACTGCACTCATCATCTGGTAGCTGCCCTGATTTTTGAAGACTGAAGTGAAAAGGGCATTAAATACTTCAGCCTTTTCTTCATCATCTATAACTGGGTCACATTCTACATTCTGTAAGGGACCTACCATTTCTTTGGTCTTCCTCTTGTTCTTGACATACCAATACAATCTCTTTTTATTGTCTTTTATGCCCCTTGCTAGTTGATGCCTTGGCCTTCTTAACTTTCTCCCTGTATGCCTGTGCATTACTTCTATAATCTTGCCTATTACTATAACCAAGTTACCACTTTTGAGTTTCAGCTTCTTGAAGAGACTTCTGTCTAGCCAGGCTGGTCTCCTGTGCACTTCCTACTCTTCTGTCCCATGGGGATACTGTTTTCCTGAGCCCTTCTTCTTGAAATATACCTAATTCTCCTGGATTCCATTTCTCCTCAGACTTGCTTGCCTGCTTTTCTAAAGTCCTATGTCCTTATTCTGATGCTCTTTTTCCTTCCTTAAGATCTTAAACTCTATAGTTTCATGATCATTGTCACATAAGTTACCTTCCACCTTCACACTCAGGACCAATTCCTCCTTATTTGCAAGCAGCAAGTCAAGAGCTTCCTTCTTGCTGGCCTCTCTATCATCTGTATCAATTTTTCCCCTTAACATGCTCCAAGAATTTTCTTGGCTGCTTGTGTACTACTGTGTTTCCCTCCAAGCAGATAGCCCAATAATTAAAGTTCCCAATGAGAACCAAGTCCCGGTATTTGGAAGCTTCTCTGGTTGTTTTAAGAAGACAGAGTCATCATGCAGAAAGAAGAAATCAACCTCACCAACCTATAGCTAATGAACATTGTACTATGTATAGAAGCACAGCTGTCAAAAGTATAAGTCAATTTGATCTCAGTGTAAGCAGTCTGAGCCAAAGTGAAATCTCTGGGAAGACTTACAGAGACTTTTTTAAAAGGGTACGGAAAAGGGGCAATAGGAAATTGAGTGGTAAAGACTCAGTTCTAATACCCTCTCTTCTATAGATGGGTATTAATTAATTTTTGTGTTAATTGGATTTGTAGTTATTGTTAAGAGGGAAGAGGTAGTGATAGAAGTTTAATTTAGAGATGCTCCATTACTTGGAAGATTACAGAAGCTGGGAATTGTGGTCCCTCAGGCTAGTTAATTACAGACAAAGGATCTGCAGAGGTTGCCTACTGCTCCACAATTAGAGATTGTTGTTAGCTTTTCTCATTTCTCTTATGGCTGTATTTATCGAACCTAGTGATCACCAAAGATTTTAGAGTACAGTGAACATCCATTCTTACAAAATAAACTCTTTGGAGGCAGGGAACATATCCACCTGTTTATCTAGCATTATTTAGCAGAACAGGACAGGGACCCTAATGAAGATCTGTGCCCCAAAATATTATACAAATATTTAAAAATGATTTGTGCTTTCAGAATACTTTTCTATGTTCTTTTCTTACACTCAAAATTATAGTATTAGTTCATGTATTTTGGTAATGCTTTTCTCCTTATTCTATTCAGTTGCTTAATTCCGCTTGAGTCTATGTTGATGTAATTATAATGTTTTATGACATCACAGTATTATTAGCAAGGGAATAATTGAAATGTTACCATTTCAGTCTTATGAGTCTGGGTTTGTTACCAGAAAGAACTATAAAGAAAGGATAAATATAACCAGATTTAATTTCCTTCTGTGTCTTCTTATTGAGTGGGACACATCCTAACATATATCAGAGGATTTTTTTTATTTGGTTAATTAAAATGCTACTTCACTACCTGTCATGCTCCACCCTCTTGGACTGCAGATGCAATTTATATCAGTGGTTGACAACTGAGCATAATGTATAGTGCTGATACAAATTTTTAAAATAAATTTTAAAACTCTCTAGAAAGCCTTATTTTCACATATATCATTTCCCTTTTCATTGGGTCCCAAATGAATGGGCTGGCACAGTACTGCTGCAAAGTAAAATAAAACAAAACAGTTAGTTGTAGGGTTTGTTTTTTTCCTGAGTTGGCAAGAAAATAGACTTCTGGGACTTGTCAGGCTGGGATTTTGGAGCAAATCTTCACCCTAAAAATCAGCTATTGACAGATTCAGTGAAAACTCCCAGACCACCTATATTAGTCAAATCTAAAACATACACTGTAAATATAGAGTAGCTCTCCATTTGTTATTTAATCTCTGTATTCTGTTTCACTGTCGGAGAGAAGACAAATTAAGCCCCTAGTTTGTAGTGACGGAATGAAGTAGCCAAGTGCCGCCAGTCTTCACAGAGTCAGGCTAGCGTCCAGGATTAAGGACAACAAAAAGTCCTTTTTCAAGTACATTGGGAACAAGAAGAGAGCACCAGGCAATGTAGGGCCCCTGCAAGATGCAAACGCCAGACAAGAAAGCTGATATTTTTAACAGTTTCTTTGCCTCTGTTTTCTTGAACAGGGACCGGGATATCCCACCTACCAGAGGTAGGGACAGTCTTGGGGATAGCTCTGTCAGGCCTTCAGTCAGTGCAGATGTAGTTGGGGATCTTCTGGAACGACTAGACATTTTCAAAGCTGCAGGACCAAATGCCCTCCACCCAAGGGTGCTGAGGGAGCTGGCAGGGGTCATCATAGAGCCCTTGGCCTGGCTGTATGAGCATTCGTGGTCATCTGGCCAGGTGCCGGGGGATTGGAAACTGGCTAATGTGGTCCCAATTTTCAAGAAGGGGAGGAAGGAGGACCCAAGTAACTATAGATCTGTAAGCCTCACCTCGGTGCTTGGGAAGATCTTGGAGAGAATCATCAAGGAGCACATCTGTGGGGGGCCAGCAGGGGAGATCATGTTTAGGGGCAATCAGCATGGGCTTATCAAAGGCAGGTCCTGCCAGTCCAACCTGATTGCCTTTTATGACCAAGTAACTAAATCCTTGGATGATGGTGTTGCTGTGGATGTAGTCTTTCCTAGACTTTAAGAAGGCCTTTGACACTGTCTCTCACCCCATCCTCATCAATAAATTAAGTGACTGCGGCATTGATGCCTGCACAGTTGGATGGGTAAAAAATTGGTTGATGGGGCGCACCCAGAGAGTAGTGGTGGATGGGTTGTACTCAACCTGGCAAGATGTGAGCAGTGGGGTACCCCAGGGCTTGGGCCTCAGGCCCACACTATTTAACATCTTCATCAGCGACGTGGATGAGGGGGTGGAAAGCACACTGTCCAAGTTTGCTGATGACATTAAGATGTGGGGTGAGGTGGACACACTTGAAGGGAGAGAGAGGCTGAAACTAGATTTAGACAGACTACAGAAGTGGGCAGATAAGAATAGGATGGGGTTCAAAGTAGATAAATGCAGGGTGCTGCACCTTGGGAGAAGGAATCCACAGCATACATACAGGCTGGGGAGTTCCCCTCTTGAATGCACAGAGGCGGAACGGGATCTTGGAGTCATTACTGACTCCAAGATGAACATGACCCGCCAATGCCAGACCGCAGCCAGCAAGGCCAGCCATACCTTGTCATGCATCCAAAGATGCATCTCAAGCCAGTCCAGAGATGTGATACTCCCCCTCTGTGCGACTTTGGTCAGGCTGCAGTTGGAGTACTGCATCCACTACTGGGTGCTGCACTTCAAAAGGGATGTGGCCAGCCTGGAGAGGGTTCAGAGGATGGCCACCCGCTTGGTGAGAGGGCAGCAGGACAGGCCCTATGAGGAGAAACTGAGGAACTTGAACCTGTTCAGCCTCAGCAAGAGTTGGTTTAGGGAGACCTGGTGGCTGCCTACAAACTCATCAGGGGAGATCAATAGCAAATAGGTAGATCCCTTTTCTCCCCAGCATCACCTGGGGTGACAAGGAACAATGGTAATAAGCTGATGGAGAATAGGTTTAGGTTAGAGACCAGAAGGCAATATTTTACAGATAGGGTGGCCAAAATCTGGAACCAGCTTCCCAGGGAAGAGGTCCTGGCCCCTACCTTGGGCAAATTCAAGAGGAGGTTGGATGATCACCTGTCTGGGGTCTTGTGAACCCAGCATTCATTCCTGCCTGTTCCAGGGGGTCAGGCTTGATGATCTGTTCAGGTCCCTCCTGATCCTAGCTACTATGAAACTATGAAATAATGAGTCCTACTATTCAGTTGGACTGCTTAGAGTGCAGCCTTAGAAAATGTATAGTATTCAGCTTTTCCATGCCAGTATCACCAAGAAGTTGTGATGGGTAAGTTTTTTTCCCTTCCCTGTGGTTTGCAGTGTTAGAATCCAAGACTTGTTGAACTTCTTGTTGTCCCTCATTTGCAATGAGCCATTGGGGGAAATAAGGAAGGCAATTTGTATTACACTGGTATCAATCATGATGGTCTTCCAAGTTGTAACTCCTTTTCAGTGGATCTAGACTGACTTGTTCCCTTGGTCTACCCATCACTGATGGGGAAGGTCTTGGTTAAATGTTAACTGACTTTAATTCACTCCCAGTAAGGTGGTGTAATGCTGATCTACAGAAGAAACCAAGTTGCGGGAAATAACTGGAAACCTCTTTCTTTTATTCACAGTGCTTAGATTGCCCCTTTTCCCCTCAAATCCAGATTTTGGTATCATCACCCATTACTTAGAAATCATTTAGGTTTATTAACTGTAATGCTCTCTGCCTGATTCAAAGCAGAGAAACTAATGGAAACTGCAGTTAGTGTAGTTCTTCAGTTACCCTCCTGAGGAACTGGTGGATTAGTGAAAGTACATTACTGCTGTACTCCACAGACAGGTAGGCAGCTGCCAGTTGATAATTAAACTGATCCACCAACTAGAATGATGAGAATTGGCTCAATTGGCTCTGCCTCTGTGAGCTGGAAAAACTGAAACCAAGTCCCAAATGTGCGGCTCAGGAGAGCTAGTGGAAGAGCATATTGGTAGCAAATCCTCTCCTTTGGAAAGGCTTCAGGTCAGAGACACTGAATCACAACCATGATCATGTTAGAACAAAAATAGAATAAAAACCAAAATTGTTCAAGTTTTCCAGTCATTGCTGGGTCCAATTAGTCTTAGCATTTTCTAGTAATTGTATATTTGTATAATGTAACAGATGCATGTGATAGTTTATTTCATTAACTTTGTTGCCTATGTTGGGGTCACAAGCTTTATTTGTGTGTAATTGCAACACATGAAGTTGTGTGAAGCCACATAGATACAAACTAGCCTTTGGGGACAGTAATCTGCCTTTTAGTCATCTGTGAACTGCCTTACATACTTATCTTGTTGGTTCTCTTACATTCCTAACTGTCTAGCACTCATACAAGTACCTCAACCCATAAAGAGGGGAAAAATAGTGGAAAATGTATTTTTAGTATATTTTACTAACAAATACATTTGAAAAATGCCGTCTGCTGATTGACATTCCAGAAATAGCAAATAAAGAGGTTAAATTATTTATTAGAGATTATTTTCAAATTTAGCCATTCTCTGTTACTTTCACTTGGAGGCAGTGGATATGTACAAGTGTTACATCTGTATCAACTTAACCAAGGTCAGCTCAGTCTAAATGCTTTAGCATACAGGTGTTCACAGGGCTTAGGTCACCCTAAAATGGCATGCCTCATCTAAAGTTAGTTTGGCTCATACATAACCCTTTATGAATCTAAAATTAGGTGAACCCAACCTAGCAAGGGTTAACCTGACCTAGTGAATGCCTGCACATTTTCACAGCACAACCCTGGAGGTCTGCTGTTCTTATGTACACCCCCAACCCTGACTCAGCTATTTTTATCCCCCTGACTACTTGACATAGACCTGCCAGCCCCACCTTGTAAACCTGACAGCCCTTCCCCCAGGCTGAGTTACATTCCTCCTGGCTGTTCTCAACGCTCTTGGCAAGCAGCAAACACCTGCATGTCACATCTGGCTTAGGTTTATTTAGGCAGCTTAAGTGGGTCCATCTACACATGCACTTTACTGTGCAGCAGACAAGTTAGTCCCACAGTAAAGCATCACCATCTACATGTGCACCATTAGGATACAGCAAACTCATTAACTCCACTGTAGGATAGTACTACTGGGGACAATACTATCTTCTGGTGGAGGACTTTACCGCACCGAAATTCATGTGTAGACACTGACCAGGTGCGTTAATTGTGCCCAGTCAGCTCAGCCACCTGGGGGCCTGCGCCACCCTGGCTTAAATTGCTTCTGTCCCAGGCACATATGTAGACAGTGTGCCCAGGAGCAGTTGACTCTGGTGCAAACAGCTCTGGAGTTCATCGTGTTGAATTAATTACACATGTAGATGCATCCAGTGTGATTTAGTGTCAAGGACAGTGAACTGGGAGTCAGGACTGATTCTGCTTTTGGCAGCCAAAAGCAGATTCTGCTACTGAATTGCTATGAGATGTTGGACAAACTTGCTCTCTTTGTGCCTCTGTTCCTCCTCCTAGGCTTTGTTCACTGTTTTAGACTCTGTGCATCTACATGAGACGCTACATCGCTGTAGGAATGCGCTACAGCAATGCAGCATAGGTGGGCACAAACCATGACACCGCAGCTACATTGCTGTAGTGATGAGCTCCCTCACTATAGAGCGTTGCTATGGCAACACAGTGGCTAAAAATAACCGTGTGCTGCCAGCGTGGCACAGTATGGGCTGTTTCTGCATTGTCATTTAGGAAAGGAAGTAGTAAATGATGGTGCAGTAACAATAGCACCATAGGGGCATGTGTAGATGTGTCCACTGTGAAGTTTTTCAGGAACAGTACTTTTCTGTGGGTGCATCTACACATGCCTCTTTTAAGCAGACTTAGCCTAAAATCACCATTTTTAAGACACATTAAGGCTCATGTCTACATGTGCACACCCTTAACCTGTCTTAAAAATGGTGATATAAGGCTATGCAAGACTACATTTCATACCTGCATAAGACAGGTATCAAAGCTAGGCATGAATACTTAAGTTGCATTAGCACACATGTTGATGCACTAATGCACATTAGCGTGGTGTGCGTCAATGGATACACACTGCGTCAATGAGCGTTAGGGTGTCTGCACATGTGCTAATGCAACTTAGCTATTTGCACGTAAATTTAATGTGCCTTAATGCATATTAGCATATCCAAGTGTAGATGAGCACCTAAATAGCCTTAATGTGCCTTAAGTAAAGGTGCATTGTTTATGTGCACGTAAATATGTGTGTAGACACACCCTGTGTATGTGTATAAAACAATACAGTATCATGAGGTTTAGATCTTACTGGAGTATGAATAATAATAATAATAATAATAATAATAATAGTTTCCTGGCCGTGTCCAAATGAGGAAGAATTGTTCTACTGCTTGTCAAAGATGGACTAGCTCTAACGTATCATTCTTGCCTATTGCCCACTTGTTCTATTTCAAATAATTTTTGGTCTTTTCACATTGTCCTCCTCGTAACTGTGTTGTGTTGGGAGCAAGGTCAAACTTCCTTTCCATAAAGCTTTCTGACTGTTCCCTGTAAAAGACACTATAAAAATGAACCACATTTTAATATATACTAAGTCTTGAACAAATTTTAAAATGCAGACTGTAGACATGAGTGTAAACTGTTTTGTAAATCAGCAGCCTTACTATTTTTAAACAAGACTGTAGCATGAATATAAGATCACTTTAAAGCAAATACCTGTAAAGATACAAACAGTTAGAAAGGCACCCTTGAAAATATTTTTCATAGCGTATCTTTGGTAGATAGTATTCCCTAGGAAAATGCCTTTCTGTTGTTGTAGCTGCATGGTGGAAACAACAGAGCTGTTTTGAAAATGTAAACAGATTTTTATGTAGATTTTAAATATCCATCTAAGAATTTTTTATTGAAATATGGCTGTTTACCTATGGTATAGAAATTACAGACATATACAACATAAGTTTGATGTCTATTGTATACATTTCTGGTTGTATCAAATATTTAATACCAGCTATTCTTTGGGATTTGTTAGCATCTCCTTTAAAACTTGCCTGCGGCAGTTACAAGATGGAATGTAAAAAGTGGTTTTGATTATCGTTTTGGATTGTCACCTTGACAGTTTGGGTTGGGTTTTATAGGCATGGAGAAAGAACACACACAATTGCTCCTTTTCACTTTGCATCTCTTTCCCTGTAGACAATGGTCTACAGAAATGGCTCAGGAGCAGAATAGACATGAAAGGATTACCAAGTGGAGCTATTTGAGGGAAACCTGGTTCATTATTATTTGGAGACAGGAATATGTAAGTGACCAGTTATATCTCTAAATTGCAACTGCTAGCACATTTCAAATAAAACCTGGAGGATTTCTGAGTGGTCAAGCCAGATACACTGCTACCAGCAAAAGGAAAGAAAAAAATGAGAGGAGGGGAAAAAACATCTTCAGCTTTTGTTTCCCATAGACTAAATTGGAAATGTTTAACTCTGGAAATAACAAGGAAATGTTCAAGGACAGTGCTTCAGTTTTTCATTTCAGTAGGTTCTTTTTCAAGTAGGTTTCTCTGTACTTCAAAGCAAGAACTAGTATTTTTGCTTCTGTTTTCTTCATTTACCTTTCCGGGTATTAATATTAGTTAGATTTAAGCTATGGGCTGGTTCTGGGTCTTGATGTTTTAGGCAAACAACATTCGTTTATTTATTTTTTCTTCATTGGTGGAAGGAAATCTTATCCAAGGTGAAAAGTAATCTTATGAGAGTTGAGAATCTAAAATGTTATCAGATACTATGAAACAGTCAAAATACAGTTCCTTGGGTATTTGGTTTGTTTTTTTTTATTGTATGTGTATACAGTAAGCAATGCTGTATGTATGATACTTGAGCCTAGTGTTCTGTGGTCAGATTCTGAGGCACTAGAAAGAATTAGAAAAGTAACAAGATCATGTGGGGGGAAAGGCAGAAATCTAATGAAAGATGCAGCATTGTACTTTTCCTTCACATTTTTTCACTGTGTGACTAGAAGTTGAGTTTCGAGATTCTTTGTAACTGACACCCAGGCATCATAATGACTTGGTTATATTAACGTCTGTCTTTACATTGAGTCTGCATATAACTTTACCCTGAAATCCTCAGGCCTTTGTGAAGCATACAGATTTTTTTTTCATTTAAGTCCTTTTATTACAGTAGTGCCAGCTACTGCTGCTATCATTAAATGTCTGTCAGCATTTCCATTATAAACCTTATTTTCAAGGGATTTATAACCTAACCATTTTAATTCATGTTGGTCTGAAATTTGCCGTGGATATTTTCGACATAGAATAGGTGCCACTTTCTTTTCTTTTCTCTCAACATTTGATTTAAACTTATATGGCTGTTTTGGACTTAGTGATGCATAAATGCATAACATAGTACTGGGTGGCACTGATTTTTTTTTTTATGCAGGACAGAGATTGCAGAGGATCTGTGGAGAATATAAGAATGTGTGGATTTTGAAAATAAGATTTACCGAACAATCCTGAGTGATTTGTATGCTGACCCACAAAGTTTGTGTTATAAGATAAAGAAAAGCAAAGTTCAAATAGGACATACTGTGGTGAAACTATATTGCTCTTGAATTGTATCTTTTAATACTAATTAAGAATATACTGTGGCCACTGCAGAAAACCTTTGAAGTTAGTGAACCTTTCTTCAAACATTTAATCAAAAGCAGTTTCAGTTACATTAATTTTACAAAGGGGATGAACTATACAGTTTTCCACTTGCATAACTGTGCCCATAGTTTCATATTCACACCTGCTTCAGTTAAACCAGTTACAACACCACACTTCTAGAATATCTGCAATGATGATCTCAGTCAATAATGATCTGATCCCAAACTTATTCAAGTAAATAGGTATATTTCTATTTATTTCAGTGGGCATGGGAGAAGACTTTGACTCTTCATTGTTAGGAGAGTTTCAAAGATTTCTGATGGTCCTTGAGAAATGTGCAGCACAACTCTGGTGAGGAAGGTGGATACAAAGCTGATCTATGTACTCCAGGTAGTCCCATTTACAACCATTACATCTGCCATAGGCTGAATTTGGGGTTTTGTAGCCATGGTCTCTATGTCAACTCTTTGGAGTGGTGGTAGGAGGTAGCAGAGACAACCTAAGACAGTTTGGTGTGCATCTCTGTCCAGGAATTGGTAGTATCTGAGTGTCATCCCTGAAAGTTCTGGATGCAGATTTGACAGCACATGTGTCTGCATTTTCTTTTCATGTTGGTCTTTGGGGCTTTCTAAAATGATTTTAGTGTGTTTTCTTTTTCTTTTTCTTTTTGCTTTGGTCTGAACCACTACTTTTAAATGAAGAAAAGTGAAATAAAGGCTTACTGTCAACTTGAAATCTAGTCAATTTGAAATAAGCTAAAAGGAGATTCAGTTCCTATCCTAAGAGTCTAAACCAATTCTCATAATTTTACAGATGTATTTGCCTATTTCTAAAAAAATGTTTAAGTCTCATACTGCTGAGCACAACACAAATCAGAGAGAACTGCCTATAGTGAGCTAGTGAAATTGACTTTTTCAGAAAGTGCTGTCCAACGCAGAAACTTGAGAGAAATTATTTTCCCTCTAACCTCTGTTACTTATAATAAACTTAGACCCTGAGCTTGCAATCACTGTGCCTTTACAGAGTGAATTTCAGAACTGAGGCCACAGGTTGTATTTCCAATAGTCAGATCTAAAGAAAAAGAAAAAGATGCAATGAGACTGTTAAATTGATGATCCTTTTAAATGCTTGGAAAAAAGACTTAATATTGTCATTACCCCAGCTCATAATGCAAATCCTCAATAGGCTAAACCCCTCAATAATTGAATTAAGACAAGAAACCTAAAATTTCTTAATTATATTTTTAAACTTAAGCTAATGAGTTTTGAATATGAGAGCTTATTCTGCCCTGACAAAGATGATGATAGATGATGGAATGTCTTTTGCATTTCACGTCTGATGCCATGCTCATTCAGTAGTGCAGTGAGATATAAATAATACTACTTTAGGTTCAGATTCCAACACCCATAATAAAATAGTGCCTTTCACTATGCGTAGTCTTATTAAAATAAATTGGGTTGATGAAGGAGTAAACTTCTCCTCAGCACGAGTAAGCATATCACAGTGTCACCATAATGTAAAATAGATATTGCTGATTACCTGGGTTTGAAACTCACCTTCCTATTTCTAGAAGAACCACATTCCTCATGCCTAACTCATAATGCAAAGAGCCCCTGACAGGTGATGGTTGAGTCAAAGAGGATGGCAAGTTGTCACCCATTTTGGCACTAGAAAAGGACAAAGAGGATGGGGTCTGGGAATGTAGTTCTTCTATTAAAAGGAAATTTATTTTTTTGTAAAAACAAGCAGTTTTTTTAATATGAAGCAATGTTTGATGGTTGCCCTCTTTCTAAAAGTCATAAAATATAATATTTAACTTTATACAACTTAACCTACCAACATGCTGGTTGAGCTACAGGCCACTAAAATGCATTACTGCTATATTTTAGGGACAGAACAGAAGTGAAATTCAGTTCAGAATTCCCAAATAGGGTAAATATGTTTCTAATACAGTATCTATATGACTAAAATAAGCTTGAAGGCAGTTCATTGCTCCTCATTCTTTCAGTATCACATAAAACAGATATATTTTGAACAAAATGAGTAAGGTGTTCATTGTTAAATTTAGTGAAGACTTGCATTGCTTTTGTCTGGCAATACTATGCACTTTTGTTCTTGGATCTCATGCACTGGTTTCTTGTATCAAGACCAGCATATGCATTGAATCAGCTGTTTGAGTGAATCTAACGGTAAGACTGAATGTGTATGGACTTCATTTTTAGAGGAAATGAGACTGCAATGACACAATTGACTGCAATAGGTTAGAAAACTTCAAAGCTTCCAACAAGAGATCTTCAAACTTTTTGAACAACAGATTTTTAGGCAAGAAAGGCCCTTTTCTGGAAGATATTTTGAGAAAAACTGTCAGGTTTCTAGGTAAAAAAAAATAATAAACATGTTGATTGCTTTCTATAAAATATAGTATGGTGAATTAATTTTCATAAAAGAGGAAAAATGGTTTCTTTTTCTGAATATTTTGAAACAACAACAAACAGTTTTAAAGGTGTTTAAAAAGTTTTAATGTTTCAGCTGGCTATAGTTTCACTGGGATAACTCAACTTTTATCTGACTGGGCCAAAGGAAGATTATTTTTTTTACAAAAATGAACTAAATATAAACAGTAGTATAAAGTATTAATAATAATAAAGTAAAAGTATTAAATTATAATTAATAAAAGTATTTGGACAGTAGTGCACTGTGATCAACAATCCAGTTTCTTGGTGCCATGTATGTTTTTATACACAGTATAAAATAGCTGGCTTTATTTTAGTTTCATGAAAGCAATTACAGAAAGAACAAAAATAAGTCCCCATGACGAAGGAATTAAAATATGGAAAACCTGCTTTACAGTGACTGACTTAAGCAAAATAGATTGGGCTTCTTATTGAAAGGAAACCTTGTAACTGAAAGAAGGGACTTGATTGTGGATATAAAAACCTAGCTAGGGATTTCTGATCATAGGGATCTCTTTAATCAAGGAGACAAAGCAGAATGAGATTTTAATATTAGAAGCTGATGCTAGTTAAGCTAGAAATAAAGATTTTTTTTTTAAGTGAGTCATTAGCCACTCATTACCAAGGCCTGGGTTTAAAGTCTAAATCAAGATAGCATAGCTTTTAGTAAAACAGACTATAACTCAGCCACAAGGTATTGGGCTTGATATAGGAATTATCGGAGGAGATTAAATAGTCATTCTGGACGTACACGTTTATGAATTCCAGAGTGGACAAGCAAGTGTACTATTTTTTCCTAAAAGTGCAATTTACAGTAATCAGACCCAGTTATATTGTTCAGTACTGAACATGTTAAAAATGCAATGGATAGAATTTAAAACAGGAGTAAATGAAGGTTAGGTCATCAGTGTCTTCTCCAGTGGTTTTCAACCTTTTTAAATGCAAGGGAACCCTCATTAGACTAAAGACACCCTTGGAAAATGCCAGCTCTTAGTTGTCACTAGTTTTTTTTTACTACAGAAAAGTAATAGAGCAATATTTATTTTTGGGAAGAACTAAGGCCAAAACAGATCTGAACATTTTTGACGCTATGAATTCCTATTTGAAGTCTTCAGGCTTATCTTGTGAATCAAGTGTAAGTGTTTGCCCCCCTAACAGGTACTAATATTAGAAGTGTCCCATGGCACGCTAAGTTGCTGCAGCATTTTCATTGAGAATCACTGGCCTACTCTGATTATTCAGATTGTATGAGGAATTAGTCAGAATGGATTTCTACAGAACCATTGGTAAATCTCTAGTACCAGTGAAATTAATGTCAGCCAGTTTGTTACCCATGCTCTGAACTGTATATGTTGTAGAGTATGGGAATATATCTGGTTTCATGAAAATAATTCTGAGTCCCTACAGATACTGTGAAACTCCTACATGTTCTAAAAAAAAAAAAAATTAGAACATAGTCATCTTAGGTGCAAGTCTTTCATGGCTGATGTTTTCTGAACAATCTTTCCACTATGAAAGTTTACTTTCAAATATTCTTTTTTAAACATTCACTACACCCACATAAAGTAACAGATTTACCAAACTGTTTTCCCCCTTTACAGTAAACTTTGGAAAACCAATGTAATTTGTATTAAAATTCACTATCCTCCTATATTTGGAGGTATTTATTGATCCATAAAAATGTCAACAATTTAATCAACCAAAATTCAGGTAAGAAGTTAAAATGTATGCTCTTTATTTCAGTCCTTTGGACTGTTGTAGCTATCTATATATTCTGGAATGTGTATATATAAGTTGATAAGTTATTGGCTTTTAGAGCCTCAATGTGTTACTTATTGAGTGTACTGAATGTAATATGCTTTTCATCAATATAGTATGCCATGTATCTGAAGTGTTTTACCATTTACTTTAAAATCAGCAAAGCAAGCAGAATATGTTTGTACTAGTCTATATATAATGGGTGTCAGACTATCAAATTGGTCAGAAGATTGAATATGTCACTCTTGGGTTTAGGACATATCCATGGAACAATGACTTTCAGTTTTTCATCTAAAATCTTCTGTTTTATTGTTATTAGAATACAGTTGTCAGCAGGAGTTAACCCGTGTGAATCATAAATATAATAAAACACAGCTGAGCAACATTTATGTACCAGTGTCCACACTGAGTCTGTCACTCTCCATCTTCCAAAATATACCTACCATAAAATAATATAGGAACAGGAAACTGGTTAGGAACTAATCAGAAGCTAAACTGAAAAGGGAGAGATTCAATGCATGCAGAAAAGTCCTAACTATTTCTCATGTTTCGATAACACTTAGCAAATAAATAGTCTATATGGTTTGTTGCTTGAGTCTTTGTTCCCATAAAAGCAAATTGTCTTAACATCAAATTCATGAATTTCTTACATTGTGAGTTTTATGAATTTAGTGTCATGAATGGTGCCACCCTTCAGTGAAGTTGCTATTCCTAGGTGTATAATAAATGAACGCTGACCTTATGTATGAGGCAAGGATTTTTTTTTTTGGAGTGCTATTGGAGCAACTGCATGGTTGGAATAAAGTTAGGCAAGCCTTTGAATGCACGGCATTCTTCACCTGATGAAGAATGTCTTGCTTTCAAAAGCTTGCCTAATTTTATTCCAACCATGAAATTGTTCCAATGAAAGATATCATCCCAAAAACTCCTTGCTCTCACATAATTCCTGTACTACCATAGCTATAATATCATGGCTCTAACACAACCTTAGATTTGAAAACAAAATTATAAATATATCTCAAAAGGTGCTTAACATGTGAACTATCCCAAATGTATAACAATAAAACCTTTTTAAAATTGTAAGATTTCATGTGTTTTGTAAATGTTGTATGATTTATAGGGAAAAAAGTACTTTAAACACCTTCTTAAATTGCTGAACCTATTTTTTATTTCCTTATTCTTGCAAATTAGTGTTTCATGCTACTAAGACCAATCGCACATGCCAAAAAATGAGGTGAAATGTAATTAGTGTATTTTAGAAAACTATAATTTCTTGAAACTATTTATTATATTTAATCTTGAAAATTTTTTCTCCATGTGCGGGCAGGGAATTCCACAAGTAGAGCAAAGGAAGAAGCAACTTGTTATTATTAAGTATATTATTTTTGTAGCAAATGTTTTGACTTATTTGTTTTTTTGTGGGTTTTGATTTAAAGATTGTAAGCATCTGAAAACACTCCTGGGAATATAGATTGGTAAATATAATGTAGATATGGCTATCAAAATAGAAATCATCACTAAAACCTCAGGATATTAAACCTGTGTAAATGAAACCAGATTTGCCCTAGTGTTTTGCTCCCTACTCTAAAAATTAACAGAATGTGTATTCATTTACATTTGTTAAAGAACTGTTACAAGAACTAGTTAAATCCATTTGCAACATATTGAAAACACATATCATAAAGTATTTTTGCATATTCATAAATATTTATTTTTTAGTTTGTATCTATTCTTGCTCTGTCTTTTTTACAGTCCTTTCAAACCAACCTAATAAAGAAAATGGTGAATTCTCATTTAAAAAAAAAATACAAGAGCACACCATAGAACCTGGCTGCTTAGATCTGAGGAATTATGTAAACAGCATACAGTTACATGAGTTAAATTATATCCATTCCATCACAAGAGAAAATATTGTAGTAGTTGATACTGGGTGTGGCTAGTAACATACAGAAAAGTTTGCAGATATAGCTGCTATACTTAAACAAGCATGCTGGTCTCTTGCCACCTGTTAGAAGATATTGTATATGGAAATATACAGCGTATTTTCCCAAACTTTCTATTTTACAACCAGCAGCTCACCCACACATACATGTAGTGTGCAGATCACTTTTGTATGTGGGAAAGAATATTTATATTTTTCTGTTCTGACAAGTACAAAATTAATGCCACTAAAAGCACAAATTAATTACAATTAGAACTTGTCAGACAAGATAAGTATACCTCATGAAAAAGATAGAAAAGGCTATTCTGTTGTTTTGTGCAATTTTTCTACTACTTTAATTTTTCACTACCTTCATTTGGTGGAGAAAATGTTTGGTGCTATTCTTCTCCCCCCTTTTTTAAATTAGAAAGGAGGTGGAATGTATTAAAATTAAGGGAATGTTGGGTTTTTTCTCTCCATTTTTTTTTCTTTTTAAAAAATATTTTCACTTCTCTTTCCAGTGGAAGGGGAGGGTGGAGGGAGGATGGGCCAAAGGGAAAGATGATAAGAAAGTGAATCAAAGTGGGATTTTTCTTATCAGAAAGAGAATTTAATTTTTCTTTCATTAAAAATATTTATAAGGAATTCAGAGGTTTGGAAGAAATTGATATATTTTCATTAAAATACTTTGAATTTGTTAGAATAGTATTTTCTGGATTTTTTGCTCCTTAGCAAATACATTTTCCCTGTTTTCATTCTGATCAATTTTTGGCAGTACTCACAAAAGATTACCGACAGCAGGAATTTCACTGATTCCCCTACTTAGGCAGAACTCTTCCTGGAATAAATGACTGATTTTCAGGAAAAACAGAAGTAACACAAATGACCAAACATAGCAAACTTTTGAAAAATTTTTGCAGTTACCATATTTAGTCCCTAAACTTTGCCTTGAGATTTTGCACTTACTCAGATGGCAATATTTGCTGAGGAGGGAGTCTGAAAATATCCCATAGCTCTTTCATATTATGCAACATTTTTTGTTTTTTTGATGTACATCAGTGTTGCACTGGGGTACAGCATATAGATATAACACCCCTACTGTTACACTGGGGTACAGCATATGTCTATTAGGGCTGTGCGAAACAGCACCATTTTGTTTCAATTTCCATTTTGCCATTTCAACAGGAAAGTGTTTTGGTTTGAGGGTTTTTTTCATTTTGAAGCACTGTTCTGTTTCATTTCATCAAAACTGTTTCAGTGTTTCGATGCTATTTCGATGTTTTGCCCTTAGGCTATAACGGGGAATCACAAAACTGCTTATAACTTTGTCGTTTCTTGCCTGATTCAAATGAAAACAGGAGGGAGGGTAGCCCCTGATGAAGCCACAAAGACTGTTGAGTTTCAAGGAGATAGGTGCAGGGGTTTCTGGAAAATTACACTTCAAGCTGCTGACAATCAAAACTTGTGTGTGCATGTCTGTGCATGTGTGTGTGTTAAAGCACAACTGTTTTTCCATCCCTCCCCCAGAGCACTGGGATTGGAAGGGACCTCAGGGAAAGATCACAGTCATTGGCCAGCTACACAGTCAATATGAGAGCAGTCCTCCCCCACTTCCCCTCCCTTACTTCCTGTTTCCCTGCAAGCAAGCCCAGTTTCAAAACTCAAACTGTTTCAAAAGTTTTGAAATGTTTTGAGTGCTCTCATTTCATTTTGAATCTATTTTGAAGCTTTTCATTTCATTTCAATGTGCTGTTTTGAGCTTGAAATTAGTTGAAACAGTGTCAAAATGAAACACCCGGCAAAATTTTGCACACCCCTAATGTCTGTCTGTCTGTCTGTCTATCCATCTGTCTATCTATCTAGCTATAGATAGATATCTGTGCCTATATCGGGATCTGGGAACATGAACAAGTTACCAGAAAGTAACCTAAGGTGTGAACTTAACAGCACCTTGCCCAGTGTAATGCCTTAGCTCCTTTGTGCATGCTCTTACCCTCAGTTAATGAGAAAGAGCTAAACCCTCTATGAAAATGTGGGGAACTACATCACCTTTATTGCAAGATGAGCATGAACATAAGCAGTTACTAGAGAATAGCTGACTTTAACTTTACAGCCTAGCTCACCTCAAGGTAACTTGCTCATGTTCCACTATTTCTGTTACCTACTACAATAGCATCATAGTATCTTATAGCTTGTAACATATATATCCTCTCAGGTCTCTTTGAAATAGGGAAGTTCTAGTATCCCTATGTTTCAAATGGAGGACTGAACCCCACAGGAAGCCTCTAACAGAATAAAATTTGGTCAGAACAAATGTGGGTCACTGAAGTCCCACACTGAACTGTCTTTTAAGCAGTTTATATTTATAGTTAATTTTACTGATGACATACTGTAATACTGTTGAAAGCATTAAAGAATTTGAAACCTTCCATTTCAATATAGATTTACAAAATCTTTTAATTTTCCTTAGCTTGTCTAAGGTAATTTCAGGCTGGAAAAGTAGGAAGGGAAAAAGAAATGGTTACAGTGCATATAATATAATTATACTCATATATATGATAACAGTACAGTATAGGTACATGATGGCTTATCTCTCCTATGATATTTATCTTCACTTGTGAGGAGAGAGATAATAAGTCACTTGTGACTATAGCACTTGTGAATTATCCCTCCTCACAAGAGAAGATAAATGTCATAGGGGAGATCAGTCCTTATGCATTCTTTTCCAGCATGTAGGGAATTTATCATAAGGATATTGGAATTTATCATGATGAGACTCAGGTTATTTCATCATGGGTAATGAGGGAATCCCTATTGTGTACAGATAAATTCCATATTTTTAATGCAGCTGTGAAATTTTCATTTTTTATGTATTTTCCATCTGTAAAATAGGCTTCTCCTTTTAAATTAATACAAGTTGGAGCTCTCAACCACTGCTGTGGGAGGTATTTCCTGAACAAAGCAAGAATAAAAAGGAGGAAGGGGAATAAAGAAAGGGGACTGGAAGAAGAAAGAATACAGAAGAGTGAAAGGAGATCAGATGATCATGCAATTAAGAACTTCATTGTAATCCATGCATGCACCCAAAGGGCAGGTTTAAGGTGATATGTGCAACCTTAACTTTGGCATTTCCTAATTCAAATTTCTTCACCATACAACCTAAAATTCTCTCAACACTGCTTTTTTGTACTGAGTAGATATTTGCTGTATCATGCTGAACTGCATGCAACAAGCTGTAGGATGGCTGTGATATGTTGAATTTTAAAAGCTTAGGCAAACCTTTCCCAAACACCATATTTAATTAAAACTCTCCTAAGCTTCCTGTATTTCCTTTCTTTTCAGTTCTGATTACTAAGGCATTTGTATGAAAAGAAAAGAAAAGAAAAGAAAAGAAAAGAAAAGAAAAGAAAATGGTTTTATTGAGCTGCTGTGATGCCACAGGAAGGCTATGAACCAACTTCTTGAACGGCCAAGAAATATCCTGAGTTTAAGGATATTCAAACAGGAGCACAGAGTTAGGAAAATGGTTCTATGCCTACATTTCCTCATTCATCTCCATCAGTGGAAAAGATAACGCATGATGTTGGAATATGACTAAAGAAAGGAACCTATAGCATAGTATTGCGGTGCTTCTGTTGATATCAGCTACCGCAAAGGCCCATTGGTGTGGCAGTGGTTGAATGTAAACTAGAGATACCTTGAGGCTTCTCTAATCTATCCTGGTGGCCAAACTAGTTCTTAAGTGACCTAAAATGATGTCTTAAAGCAGTGGTACTCAACCTTTTGTTCCTACAGACCACAAAAGCGGCATGGGGCTAGACTGCAGGCCAAATCCTTTGTGGGGCCAGTGCACAGGATTGGGCCTTGCAAGCCCAGATCAGGCCCCACGCCACTTCAGCCTCACCCTACACACCCAAATTGGACCCTAAGCTGCCCTGCCCTGGCCCCAAGTGCCTGGATCAGGGTCCGTGCTGCCTCAGCCCCACAGGCCTGGATCAGCCCTGAACTGCCATGACCCTGCCCTGTGTGCCCAGGTTAGGCCCCACACTGCCTTGGCTCAGCTCTAAGTACCCAGATTGGACCCTGTGCCATCCCAGCCCTGTACCACCCCAGCCTTGCACACCTAATTTAGCTCAAAAGGCCATACTATCTGGCCAAATGACCTTCTAATGGGGCCAGAAATTTGGGATGAGGGGAACTACAATTAATACTACCCCCTCCACCAAATTTTCAGACCTGTTGGGAACCCAAGGAGCCTGGATGACATGGCTTTTTTGGCTGGATGCAACCTGCTGGCTGGGGGTTAACCAATCCTGTTTTAAGGCAATCTTCTATATCCCCTTTACCCACTTAGTTCTGGGCAGAGATGAGTCTGGATAGATTTGAGGGTTAGGGCCTCTTAATTTTTAATAAGCCTACTGCTTATGGTCAAACTGTCCATTTTTTCTGAAGTTGTAATCTTTTCCTTTTTTGTTCAGAGTGTGGGGGGGGGGGGGGGAGTGCAAACAATTAATTTATGATGCCTTGCAGTGAATAAGTTTGAAGCAGATTAATTAAGCATACATTTTATTTAAGCACCACAAACTGTGATTCAAAAATCAAGTATAAAGGGTGTATAGAAAAACTTGAATGACTATATATAAACTATAAATTATTATATTATTCATATTAGTCTTATCAATGTTGACTGGACTGTTCCAATAGCTTTTTTATCTTTCAGAAAAAAAAAAATCTGGATGACTAAAGAAAACTTCTATGGATTGCAGATTATTTAGGTATCAGCATCTAGAAAATTTCATTATAACAAATTCTCCAATTTGTCACATTGCATCTTGTTCTATATCTCAAAAGAGACAGCATTACCCACATCTGTCTCTCTTTAAAAAAGGCAAGTGGATACAAAATCTTTGTAACTGAAAATGGGGATATTTCAAGAACAGGGAACTTAGAATCAGAAGTGATTTAAATGGATATTTCACTAAATATCTAGAATAAATAAACTTTTTTTTTAAAGAAAACAGACAGACATGTTTATTTTTTAATATTTTAATCTTGTAAGAAAACAGTGTTCTCATATTAACATGAATATATTTCAGAGAACTATGACCTTTTAAACTTATTTCTGTATAAATAAATCAATTTTAATTTTTCATAATAAGAATACACTACGTACATAACTGAATCTAAGTGCGTGTGTCTATATGCGTGCATTTACTGCTCAATAAACAAAATTACTGAGCGCTACTGCACGGTACAGGTGCACATCTACATGTGCATGCCTGTACTGCACAGTAAAAATAGTGACTTAAGCTGACATTTGATATCTGTATCATGCAGGGATCAAATTCATACCTGATTAGTTACTGCTCAGTAATGCACATGTAGATGCCTTACTGCGCAGTAACACTGTGTGTGGGGACTGATTTGGGACTAGCTTTAGTCCCAAGTCAGTCCACACACAGCATTAATGTGCCTTAATACCTGCGCATGTGGACGTCGGCCTATTCCTTGCGTAGTAAATTTAAACTGGCATAAATGCATGTGTAGCCATGCCCACTGTGTAGCATGTGTATCAGTTACTACATTTAAATTCCTTAAGTTAATTTCATAAAGTTATCCAGCATAATTAGTGAATGTATTTGCATATGTTATTTAAATAAATATTTTGTGTATACTTTTAAGTTCATATTTGTGTTGAGGCTAATACATTGCAACCTTGAGCACAGTGAGAGATATGAGGATCAGGGGAGCCATCAATTACCCTGATTAGACTGCCCACTGAGTGTGACTGATAGCAAGCAACCTAGCTTTGGCCAGCATTAAAAAAGAAAGCATTGGAAACTGCAAGCAAGTAATACAGAACAAGCTGCTTGTAGGCACTTATAAAATAATGAGTTGGTACAGAAATGGACCAATTGCCCCAAAACACAGTCCTGAGTGATCAGTGGGTCTCAGGGGGTAACGCAGCTTGTGGAACTGAAAACTAAATCATGGATTCTACAAATCTGTAAACACACTCACAAGGACAGTTTTTTTTATATATAATCTGCTCACATCACCTAATAGTATAAGTTAATGAACACACCTAGATTTGCTTGGGAGGCTGTCATGAAAGGAAGCAGCTCTTTCTGTGGTGTTCGGACTGTATTTATCTTTAGCATGGGGGAATAAAAACTACATTTTCAAGGCATTTGTTAAAATTTTTGCAGCAAGACTCAAGAAGGCAGGTAAAAGCAACTTTGGTTACATTTGTAAAATGAATCTATAGGATACTGTTATTTGGGAAGAACATGTTGTATTTTGCCCACGGTGCTTGGGTTAAGAGTAGTTTACTTACAGAGTCCCAAATGAAGGAAAATCATGCCAACTTGGCTGGTAACAGACTGAAGTTATTCTTGTCTTTCTGCAGCAAGCTTTAAAATGCTTTAAAATCCAGTATAGTGGATTATTTGTTTTTGGTGAACCTCAGTAAAAGGTTTTCTATTCCTGGTCCTCTATATCATTTAACCTAATATTAAAAGGAACGTGTGAGAAGTACCTGTGAAAAGGTGAATGCGGAGAGTAGCTACAGCAAATCTGTTTGTGAGCATCAAGAGATCTCACCAGCTTGTAAAACCAACATGGAGTTGCTCTTGTTCCTATTCCTAACTAGAGACAAATATGGCCACAGGCGCTGCCTTTAACCTGCTTGGAGAATGTTAGTTGTTAGTCTTCTTCATTGTGCACTTCCAGATAAAGGCCAATTGATCAGGTTATATGTTTGAAATAAATGTTAGTTTCAATGCAAATACAAACAAAACGCCAATACATTATCAGGGCATATTTCAGTATGTTCGCATTCCTTTCAAATGTCCCCCGGACTGTCATTCTTTCTAATCCCCAAATTACCTACTTTGAGAAGTATTTCATGTCTACTCACATTGATTGTCAAAAACTGTCTCAGAAATACAGAATTATGAAACTGAGGTTTTAGAAAATGTTATTCATGGTGAAAGAATGAATGCTACAGCATTTTAAGTCTTCTATATGAATATTTTTTATCCCCTTGTTTGCCAACACAGAATGCATGACATTTGAACCTCATCAAGCTGACAGGTGCAACTCTGTGAAAATAAGAAATACTTCTTTTAACAACTTTTGAACAAACCTTTCCACTTTCATTTACATGGTATTGTCCTCACAACATTTCATGATTTTTTTTTAGCATCAAAATATACACAAATTTAAACCAAAACATCTTTTGAAATGAAAAGTTGTCATTAATACACGTGATGCGTAAGTTGGAACTAGAACCATACGGAGCACAAAATGCATTTTTTCGTTAAATGAGCATGCTGTACTTATTACTGAAATTTGAAAACTTTGTTGCAAATATAGGATCCAGCCTTATTGATACCTCTAGCAATTTGAAATTGTACTAGTCACTGGCCAATGTAAAAGTGATTTCAATTCAAAGAGTGAAGAACTATAAAATTGTAGGTTTTTGGAGAAATCTTTGGAAACCTGTAAAACTTTTTATGTGACCTAAAATTGATTCTACATACTGCCTGCTCCTACAAAAAAAATTAAGAAAATAAAGCACATTGGGATAATTACATTTTTGTACCACAAATACGCTTTTAAAACAACTTCATTCTGTCCAATCAGTATTAGCCACTTCCTAGTGGGTGTCCATGGCTGCACTTGCCCATGGGCTTTTTGTGCTAAAAGGATATTTGAAACTGAATTCTATAAATGGATTTTGTTGATAACATTTCAGGTTGGCCACGGTAAGTCATACCTACCATATTTTTTAAAGTCATTATACTTGAACACAGTGTTCAAAATATCCTGTAAGTTTGGTAATTGCTACTCTAATGACACCTTTTTGTTCCTTAATTCTACCATAATTACATAATTTTTCTCATTAAAATATTAGTTTTTATATCAGTTCAACAGTGTTGATACATTGGCCTAACTGTAACTTTACATATTCTGAAAGTAAACCTTTTCTGATGAATATATGCATGTTTTATGGAACCAAAATGTCAGTGGCCTTTGGTTCAAGTAATAAAATCGGCTCCTACATAGAAATAAGCAGCACTGTTAAGGCTTTAAACATCACTGTAAACTATCATGAGTCACTCAGTACATCATCTTCAGGTACAAGATCTCTCAGTCCTTTCTTCTGAGCATTCATCGATCAAAATTTATAGGCTCACAAATGGCTTGGCCAACACTTGGTAGTAGTATTTTAGTCACATTTACACTAAAAATAAAATCTATAAAGGAGTCATGTGGTAAATACATAGTGTTAGGTTTGGTTTGCTCTCTTAATTTAAGAAGAAAATTCATGTATTTTCCTTCTTGTGGAAGCATTTGGTTGTTGAGTAGAATGGTATCAGATAAAATATAAGCCACCCTGTTTGTTTGCATTGATATCTGTACTGTTTTCATGGAGACCAAAACACAGCGGCCTAAAAATGGTAGGGCTATGAAGGCTTTGAAAATGGGCTCTAAGTACAAAACATTGTAGCATATTCTCCTTTCCATCTTCTCCCCAGTTCTTCAATTTTATAGATTTAAAAAAGTATGTTCATTTTATAAAAAACAAAGCAAAGCTAAACAAAAAACAGAGTTCTATCTAACAGTTTATTGTGATGCAAAAATCCTAGGGAAGACACATGGCCAGTTAGTTCTCCTTGGTCACACGCATACTAATTTCACAATTACTATAAATATGCAGTGTCTTCAGAACAAAATCTTGGCCTTTCAAAACTGAACCCAAAGCTTATATTGTTTATATTTCTGTGTCTGATAGCCTGCTTTGTTTTATTTGAAGGAGATATAGGCTGGGGATATCAGTAAGGGTCTACTCAATTCCCAGATCCACAGATTTCTCAGAAACTGAACTCTGGTCTTCTCTATGAAATCTACTTAAAAAAACCCAAAACAAATAAGAATAAAGTTCTGGCTTCCCAGTGGGAATGAGTGGTCCTCGCTTCCACTGCAGCCCAGCCTTGCAGCCCACCTGGGGGGAAAGTGACAGCTGGCGGGGCAGCACAAAGGGAAGCAGACAAGATGGCAGCTTCCCCCTCATCCCTCCTTTCCCCACTCGGGCCTCTCTGCCAATCAGCACCAAGGGGTAGGGCCACTGGAGGACATCCAGGAAATATCAACAGAGTTTGCCATTTATGTTGTGACAAACCTGTGAAAATTGTTTGTTTTTGCCTCAATTTAAGCATACCCCTAGGTATCAGTTCTCACATAATGCATACATGGTATGAGCATCCTGCATCAGAAAAAGAAGTGGCAACTCTTCATGGTGACTTGAATATAGTTTTATCAAATATTTCATGAAACAATATTGTTGACATACATGTCATGTCACATTCACCAGGGCACATTTAGACAATACCCATCTTGCCTTTGCCCTTACAAAGAATGCACAGCAGAGAGAGTCTCTATTTTAAAATCACTCTTTTGCCCAGTCCTAATTTTGTTGAATGTCCTAGTTTGTTTTATAGTAAATAGCTCCCTGAATTACTTTCTAAATGTGGCAGGCGCTGATTTTTTTAGGGTGATACTTTTAATTGCATCAACTTAGTGGCAACAAAGAGGATGGAGCTAGACTGTTTTCAGGTGGGTGCATCTACATGAGATGCTTAATTACACAATAGCTTAGTCTATTGCACAGTAAGTATGTGTGTCCAAATGTGCACATGCTTACTGCATAGTAAAAATGGCTAATTGTGAATAAATTTGCTACTCACGATTTTACTCATGAGCAGTTGCTGTGAAGTTATACACATGTAGATGTGATCTGGGAGCAAATTTGCTCTCAGGTCAGCCCTGCCATTAAGGGGCCAATCTGAGGCTAGCCCCAGGGCTCCAGGCTGGGAGCCTCTCCTGCCCCAGGGCTGGGCTGCCTTTATGGCAGCCCCTGCCTCAGGCCTTTAAAAGCCTATAGGCATTTTGAGCCCTGGGGCACACCAGCAGGCAATCTGAGGCAACTCCAGGTTCTGTGTTCCCCAGGGCAGGCCTCAGGCTAGCATCACCAGCCTGCCTGCATGCCAGCACCGCTTCCTGTCACTGCAGTACTGTGCACCTGCCAGGCCTATGCCATCCAGGCCTGCAGGCTGCTGTAGCCTCCTGCCAGGCCTGCCAGCCCCCAGGACCAGCTGCAGGTAGCTTCTGGCCATCAGGGCCAGCTCCATCTGCCTGTAGCCTGCCCCCAGCAGCCTGCCCAGAGCCTGCAGGTGCTGTGGAATATTGCCTCTGTTGTGTGGCTGCCAGTCCCATGCTGTGTCCCTGTGTTGGGTGCTTCAGGCAGCTGGCCCAGTAGCATAGGGGCAGCTGAGCAGAGGATCCCTGATGGTTTCATAGATTTCATAGACATTAGGGCTGGAAGGAACCTCGGAAGATCATTGAGTCCAGCCCCCCGCCCAAAGGGCAGGAAGTCAGCTGGGTTCATAGGATCCCAGCGAGATAAGCATCCAGTTTCATCTTGAAGGTGTTCAATGAAGGCGCTTGAACAACCTCCGGTGGCAGGCTGTTCCAGACCTTGGGGGCTCGGACAGTAAAGAAATTCTTCCTTATGTTCAGCCTGAAACGATCTTGTAGTAGTTTGTGACCATTCGACCTCATCATCCCTTGGGGCGCTCTGGTGAACAAACGTTCCCCCAGATACGGGTGGTCACCCCTGATAAACTTGTAGGTGGCCATCAGATCACCCCTGAGCCTGCGCTTTCCCAGGCTAAAGAGCCCCAGGGCTCTCAGCCTGTCATCGTAGGGTCTGCTTCCCTGACCTCTGATCATGCGCGTGGCTCTTCTCTGGACTCTCTCAAGCTTCTCCACATCCTTTTTGAATTGTGGAGCCCAAAACTGGACGCAGTACTCCAGCTGCGGCCTCACTAAGGCCGAGTACAAGGGGAGAATGACGTCCCGGGATTTGCTTGAGAAGCATCTATGGATGCAAGCCAGCGTTTTGGTCGCTTTACTAGCCGCAGCATCGCATTGCAGGCTCATGTTCATCTTGTGGTCAATGATGACCCCCAAGTCTCTTTCTTGCATAGTGCTAGCCAACATAGCACTGCCGAGCCTATAAGGATGCTGCAGGTTTTTTTTCCCCAAGGTGGAGAACCTTGCATTTATCAGCATTGAACACCATCAGATTCTCATCCACCCACTTGCTGAGCCTGTCCAGGTCAGCCTGGATCACCCGCCTGTCTTCTGGTGTGGATGCTTTGCCCCAAAGTTTGGTGTCATCTGCGAACTTGGCCAGTCCGCTTCTGACTCTAGTGTCCACATCATTAATGAAGATGTTGAACAGTATGGGTCCAAGGACAGAGCCCTGGGGGACCCCACTGGTCACAGGACACCACGATAAGTGACTTCCATCAATTACTACCCTCTGGGTCCGACCCCGGAGCCAATTTTCCATCCAGTGGATCGTGGAGGACCCAAGGCGACAATTGGCCAGTTTCTCCAAGAGACGATCATGGGACACCAGATCGAAGGCTTTTTTGAAGTCAAGATATATGACATCAATCTCATCTCCCTTGTCCAGGTGATAGGTCACCTGGTTGTAGAAGGAAATGAGATTGGTCAAGCAAGACCTACCCGCAACAAACCCGTGCTGGCTATCCCTTAAGATGTTGGCGTTGGCCAGTCCATTAAGGATGGCCTCCTTAATAAACTTTTCTAAGATCTTCCCTGGGATAGAAGTCAGGCTGATGGGCCTATAGTTAGCCGGATCCACTTTCCTCCCTTTCTTGAAGATAGGCACCACATTGGCCTTCTTTCAGTCTTCGGGCACTACACCAGAGCGCCAAGAGTTTTCAAAGATCTGTGCTAGAGGCTGGGCTATGATGCTCGCTAGCTCCTTGAGTACCCTGGGGTGAAGATTGTCAGGGCCGGCTGACTTGAAGGTATCCAGCTTCTCAAGATGTTCCTTCACGAAGTCAGCATTAATGGAGGGCAGGGGATCACCCTCACCCGGACTTCCTGGCCCTGTAGCAGGCATGGGCGTCCCATGGGGCTGATGAAAGACTGACGCAAAGTACCTATTTAATAGGTTGGCTTTTTCCTGGGTGTCAGTTGTCAGTTGCCCCATCTGGTTCAGCAGGGGTCCAACGTTGCCTCTGCTTTTCCTCCAGCTCCCCACATATCTGAAAAAGGACTTTTTATTGTCCTTGATGCTCAAAGCTAGCTGGAGTTCAGTTGCAGCCTTGGCTTTCCTGGTCAGCTCCCTACAGGACCGGACCAGTGCAGAATAATCCTCCTTGGAGGTGACTCCCATCCTCCATCCTTTGTAGGCCTTTCTTTTTTAGCCTCAGGAGGTCTGCTAGGTCCCTGGAGAGCCAGGGGGGCTGCTGGTATCCTCACTGATGCCCATGCTCATGCCTGGGCCCAGCACCTGGGGACCCAGCTGGTCACAAGAGAAGACTGGCAACCCCATGGCACTGTGGGGTGAGGCAGAGGTGCGGTTCCAGTTCAAGCAGGGTGGGAACTCCAAAACCCATGCCTATGAGGGGCTGTCAGGCCAGATGTGGGAGCACAGACACAGCCAATCAGCATGGCAGTGCTACATAAAGGCCAAGGCCTTGTGAGCACAGTGGCTTTCCATCACCAACCACAATCAGTTGTGGAGTGCCTCTAAGTCCATGCCCTTTATCTGGCAACTGACAGACATCCTTGCATCTTGGTACCCAGGCCACTGTCATTCTGTTTACAGCAGCATGAGCAGCCTGTCCAACCCCCTGCCCTGGCCTGGCACCCATGGTGATGTGTCACTGGGGGAGGGCCCCTTGAGACTCCAGCTGCCCATCCCGTTAAGCTCCTCACCTGTACTTTCTACCAGTAGCTTGGGGAGCCCTAAACAGCACCTGCCACACTTGCTTCAAAGCCCCAGCCCCCTCCATAAGGCACAGCTGGCCATGACACTGCCAACCATCAGCAATGCCAGCCCCTCTCCCAGGGCCCCCCTGGCTGGGTGCCCACCCACCGTACCCTGCCATCTGAGGACAATGCTGGAAGCTGCATGCCGATGCTGACAGCCATGACCATGTGAAGCTGTCAGCCACACCAGCCCTGGTCACATAGTAAGCTCCATATAGGCAGGACCCTCTCTGCCCCAGCCCCATCCTCAGCTCCTGCCTCTGCCCCTGGCTGTGGTCCCTGCTCCTCCTGCCTGCCTGGCCCACATGCTTTCCCTTGGCTCCTGGGGTCAACACCCCACAGCCTGCAGGAAGGTGAGGGACAATGCAAAACTGTATTGAGCAGCCCATGCCCCTGCAGCTAAGTAGGCACAAGCTTCTCACACACTGGGAAATGCATCAATACCAGTGGTGATGTCCTTCATAGCTGCAGGGATAGGGACATATAGTGCAGCCACAGGTAGTCCTCCATGCAGTAGCAGAGGTTGTGGACAGCTGGGGCTTGCCCCCCACACCACTGAAGCTCAGGGTCCAATGCCAATTGTATAGGTGCACCTGAAGCACCATGGCCATCAGCAGCAGTAGGGCGCAGTGGGTTGAGCACCCCTCAGTCCATGAAAACAGCTCCTTGCACAACACCCATGATGCACAGCAGGGGCATGCTCAGCGTGCAGTGGTGGCATTGTGGGGTGGCCTGTGATGGCCAACACCAAAAGGGTTAATGAGCAACTTATAGCAGAAAAAATCTGCTTTTTGGAGGTATTTGAAATAGAGCTTATGAGACTGGTTCCTGTAAATGTTTCCTGCCTGTCTGGAGTATAACCGTAACTAATATATATATATATATATATATATATATATATATATATATAACTGTTTGCACTGATCATAAGACAAACAGGCCAGAAACATTGCCTGACTGCAAGGCTGCATGCAACATCCTGAAGGTAAGGGCAGGAGCTGTAGGGGATGGTTTAGAGACTCCTGGTCCTGGGCATGACCTGAAAATACACCTTGCCAAGAATGGGTGGCCTGGTGGGGCTCCCAGTAGGGCAGGAGTCCCCAGAAAATACCAGGCCAGTTACCACCCTGGTGAAAAGCTGGTCAGGGTGCCTTAATAATCCCAGCTGCCACAACTGGGTGGGTTACCCCATGGTAGGGCCAAGAAGGTAGACCCAGGTTAGAGAGTGCGCTATAGACTCAGAAGCCTGACTTAGAATGCCCTCAACTGGTCAATTCTGGGGCCAGGACCAGAACGGTCAAAAGGGCCAGGGGCCCAGCATGAGGGACACCCAAAGCAAAGGACCTGGGATTTCTGACTGGCCATGGAGGTGAGGCCAGGGCCTGTGTGGCCAAAAGAGGACCACACCCGAGAAGGGAAAGAGTTCAGGGAGCTAGGCAGCCCAGAATGAGGGTGAAGTAGGCTGCCAGCAGGGAACTGCTCTGTTTATATAGGCCAGAGATCTAAAATGGCTGCAGCAATCAAGAACCTGCTGGCTGCTTGGTTCAGCTCTTAAAGTGGCAGGCACCAACAGTGCCCTGCCACACATCTCCCCCCTTAAAGTGTCAGGCACCAATAGTGCCCTGCCACAGGTACAAATATACTCTGTCTTCTGCTTAATATATACAATTACATTTTTTTCTGATTCTAGTCTTTGCCATGGAAATTAACTTTCATTGAATATTAATGTTTGATAATCTAGACATTTCCTAATAGATTCTAATTATCATGATAAAAATTAAAATAAGATTTGGAAGGAAAAGTTTCTTAGCAGTCTCCAATGGCAGTAAAAATGGCCTCTGGCATGCAGTCTATTCAACTGCATAACAGTCTAAGGTGAAAGAGAAAATGATAACTGAAAGAATCTGTTCTCAGTTATGCAATGATGAAGGACCTACCTAACTCACAGCAAGAGAAAGCAATTTTCACAGCTTGATTGCAGCCTGAAGTACTAATTTTTTTTTCCAGTCATTTCATTTTGACCCCACCCCTTGGGTGGAAGAGGGACGATAGAGAAGCCACCATTTTGACTGCTGACTGCTCTTCATGTGGCACCACCCCTCAGCACTGATTCGTGGAGAGGCGCAAGGGGGCAGCCACCATCTTGCCTGCCACCCCACCAACTGGTGCCTTCCCCGCTCAGGCTGGTTGCAAGACTGGGCTGCAGTGGCTGACTCTTACTGTTTGGGGTTTGTTCACAGCCAATCCCATTTTTCATGGAGATCACAGTTTCTGTGAAAATCAAGAAACCAAGATTTAAGTAGGTCCCTAGCAATGATTGTAATCTCCCAATTTTTCCAAGTCAGCTATACTTATACATGCAGCAGGCTGCAGAGTGGTCTCTAGCATAAGTAACACAGAGGATATTTATTAGAAAGTGATGATAGTGGCAAGTAATGTTGTGCTTGGACCTAAAAATGAAAAAGTGACCCTATGCTGCTGTCTGCAGCAAATTTGCTGGATCATTCACCTTGAAATAATAGCATGCCATATAAAGTCAGGTGCTATGCTGATGGAGTCTGATTATACAATTTTGTTTCACCCTGAGAGACTGCAAAGAGTCAGTTGGCGCATCTACATGTGCAATTAATGCACCAGACCAGTAAAGTCTGGTGCATATCGTTTGAACGTGCTCCCTGGACCTCAGTATGTTGAGCTGGGTCAGAGCAGCCCTGGCTGGCAGGGGACTTGGAGGATCAGTCTGCCAGCCCGGGACTGTTCCACCCCAGCTCAACATGCTGTGGAGGAGCTGGCTGAGGCACAAGAGTGCTTCAATGCAGGGCTAGCCAGTAAGCAGCCCCCACACTGAAGCACTCTCATGCCCCAGCCAGCTCCATCAGCATCTATATGTGTGTTGCTAGGAAGTAAAAGACTCCATTGTGCTTGTGTTTTCAAGTACTGACTTACAGTGGAGTTAATTAGTTTACTCTGTCCTCATAGCACTACACGTGTAGATGCTGAGACATTTATTGTAGAGTGAATTAGGCAATTCCACAGTAAGGGTTTTTATACACATACTTTTTGGTCCCATGACACCCTGGAGATTCACCGCTTTGGACCAAACTTGATTACAGGTACTCCTCACTTAACGACCTACCTGTTTAACGACCGCGCGGACTTACGACCAGCTCTCCGAGCAGTTGGTATTGTACAAAACGTATTGTGGAAACGGCAGCGCGGCGTCTCAAGCCAAGGCACACAGTATCAAGGGGCGGCTCCTCGCTTATCGACCAATTCGCTTAATGACCTAGTCGCAGGAACGGAACTCGGTCGTTAAGTGAGGAGTGCCTGTAATCGACTCTGCTTTGCATGCAAGCTGATGTACACTGCACTGTGTCACATGCAGTTGTATAAGTGGCAAAATGTGTGTCAGCATGCAGAAAATGGTGGCAGTGTGCTTTTGAACTAAAGCACCTGTTTTCAAAAGTGTGCTGCTGCCATTTTCTCAGCACTGATGGGCATTTGCCTCTTATACAACTGTAAGTGTTGCAGCCGGGCACTTTTCAAGGTGCCTGGCACTGCAGCACTTCCATGTGTAAAAATGCCTTAAATGTCTTGCGTAGACACACCCAATGCAAGTTAGAGCAGCCCAGGCTTAGGGAAGAGCAAAGATGAATTATAGCAAACTTTAAGTGTAGACTTAAGACATCTTATTTAGCAGTTATATACCTACTTTTAAAGATGGGTTATTAATACAATATAGATTGTAAGGCAAGCAGCAATTACAATGATCAAGTAGTTTGGCTCCTTTGCTTACCACAGATTATACAATTTCAATTGGACACCTGGTTATAAATTTCAAAGTTGTCATCCTCAATCATTCTGTTTTTTCATTCAAGTGACTGTACAAGAATGAGGTTGCAGTTTAAAATTTTCAGGACTATGATATAATCTAAAAATCTTCCTGTCAACAATGGCTCAATTTGCACAATTACACATGCATTTCTAGTGCTGCCAGCTTTCAGTTGTTCCAGTGATTTCCTTTTCCTTTTTTATTTGTAGTTAAATACCGTACATTATTGGTATGTTAAACTAAATAGTTATTAAAAATAGTGGGCTGTCAAAATAATTTCATGTTGACTTATAAAATATATGTAACAAGTGTAATTTTTGTTCATTATGATGAATTATTTGCAATAAAAATACAATCCAGAGTTCTCAAAATAGAGGATTTTTTTCATTAAAATAGAATGGGACAGAAAATAGCGTATTTAGAAGAAATAGTATACATTATATTGTATTTTGATTTTAATAAATATATCTGAAAAAACTTTAAGCCTGATTCACTCATGTTTAATAAAAAGTGTGATAAGTTTAATGCTAAGCTACTAGCCAGTTCATAAATCCTAGCCAGCTCAGAAAAATCCTAACTGATTTTTAGCAGGCTTTCACCTTTGAAAAATTTGCTTTTAATAAGAAGAAAAATTGTAGAAGAAAAAGATAAAAATGTTTCCCATGTTATTAAGCTATGCAAAGAGAAGTACAATGCAAATGTTTTATTATGGAGTCTTGGACCCAAATATAACACCATTTATAACCTATTTTTTACATATTATCTACTGTTTGTGTGGGTGGAGTATGCAGTTTTTAAACAAATCTTTGGCACTATTTGTCAAGCCCCATTGGGCGTGTCTACATGAGATAATAACTGTGCAGTAGCTGAATAATACTGAGCAACAGTGTGTCACAGTACAAACAGTTCTAATATGTGACTGTGCAGTATTATTAGGCCACTGCGCAATAGCATCACTAAAAAGGCATTCATCGGAGCTACTGTGCAATAACTCCAGTTACTGTGCATTACTTTAGTATTTGATTATACAAGTACTAAATAAATGTACAGTAACCACTTCGCAGTAGTGTCTTGTGTAGACATGCCCAGTACCACAAACATTTACAAATGTTGAACTTGTAGTACATGAATAGTTCTGTTGACTTTAGTGAAAAAACTCATTAAAGTTATATACATATGTTTGCAAGATCAAGGTACACATTTTTACTTAACATCAAATAAAAATTAGAGTTACAGTAGGATCTTATCTCTTTAAAAAGAACAGAAGGGTTTTTAAAATTTTTTTGTCTGTGAAATATCCATGCCTGCAGGTAATTTGTAGGGGGAAGTAACTATTGCTGCCCCTTCTTTTAAAAAACTATACTTTAATGCAGGTAAAGTAATATCCTTTATATTAAATATATCTTTGGGGTTTTTTTGCTTTGTATTCTGGGCTCCCAAGGGAGGTGGTGCTCTCCCCTACCCTGGGGGTCTTCAAGAGGAGGTTGGATAGGCATCTAGCTGGGGTCATCTGAACCCAGAAGTCTTTCCTGCCTATGCAGGGGGTTGGACTCGATGATCTATTGAGGTCCCTTCCGACCCTAACATCTATGAATCTATGTATTAGTCTTATTTAACAACAAAGTGCTTAATTATTAACACAAAATTATATATTGACATATTTTGTACATTATATATTGTTGTATGTAATAAGGTAATAAAAGGTGAATTTGAGGCTCTTAGTTTCATTAGACAAACATATCAGGTTCTTAATCATAAACATTTAATTCATTGGAATGAGAGATGGCCAAGTCTACACAGTTTCTAATGGTTAAAAGCCCAGACATTGACTTGGACATGACTAGTGTGTGCATTGACTGAAGCAGCATGGGTGTATGTTATTGATGATCTCTACACTCTCCAGGAGCTATTGCTCCATTAATGGAAATGATTGCAAAGGATTTGTGAGATAAAAGGATAATCTCCATAACAAAAACAAAATAAAGTCTTAAATAGTCATGAATAATTTTAAACTTTTCTTTTTTTATCCATTCCACATTTGCGAGAGAGTGAGAGAGAGAGAGAGAGTGATCTTCTTTTGGGCCTCTGGAAATGAAAGATAGATAAATGATCATTGTGCAGTGGCTATACTTCTCAATAGTGTCTATTCTATTATCATTGGTATTATCACACTTTTTGTCCACCTAGCTGTCAAGGACTCTTACTTGGCTATCACGGTCATTACATTTACTGGTACTCCCTTAGGCTAGAAAAGGTGAAGCCTGTTTTAGAGAAGAGAAGGTTTGAGGTAGTAAGATAGGTATTGTATAGCCCATGAATGGTATTCAGACCTTACCAGGTAGCAAAAGCCATGAACTCTTAACAATCAGCTTCAAACTGTTGCATATCTCCTTTCCTACCTTCCAAAAAACAGAAAGAGAATGCTTCTCAAGTGTAAGCATTTGCAGTGGACATTGAAAGTAGTGCAGCAGGGGTCTGCAACTTGTAGCCATGGGATAGATCTCACTATCAGAGCCATTTTATCTGTCCCATGTTCCTGGGACGGCTTTGACAGTAGTTCAGCAGGAGGGTACTCTTCTGGGCAACAGGTGGAGTAATGGCTATGGCTCTGCTGGAAGGGGTGGTGACTGCAACAGCAGCATGGTCTGAGTCAGAAGGGGTGCCTGTACATGTGCTCTAGGGTGGAGTGGAGGGATGTTCTAATTAAAGAGAGCTGCTCTAAGTAAAGCACTTGCAATGTCTTATGTATTCAGTGGCCTGCCCTTCAAAATGGTGAGGAGGGGGGGCTTTAACTAAAGCTCATCTAATGAGCTTTAGTTAAAGTGCCCCCCACTGCCTTTTTGAAGTGCAGGACACTAAATTCATGTGATTCTGAGGCTGCTGGAGCATTAGCTAATTAGCATGCTCCAGTAGAGTTGATTAATTGAGTCTGCTGTGATGCATTCTAATTAGAATGCATTGGAGCATGCATCCTGCATGTGTACAGGCACCACCCAGGGTCTGGACTGATCTTGGCCTTGTGCCCCCTGGGAAATACAGGCCTAGTCATCCTTGAGGGTACTTGACCCACTGCAAGAACTTGGAGTGCTTCCCTCAGTCTGAAGCACAAATAGTGGTCTCCCTTAGTCAGTTGAACCAAGGGGACCCCAAGGCATAATCTAGGCCCTCTCCCAAAAAGTCTTCCATGCTAGGTACAAAGGAGAACTGTATTGGTTACAAAGAGTAGGTTTGGAATAGGGTACAGGGTTGAGCAATAGCAGAGAAATCCCTTAGAGAAAACTGTTGCATGGTAGCCTTTGATTATGCATCTGTGTTACTGCAAGCTATATATCTAGTTAAATATCAGGTAGCCCTCCCTAAAGTATCATCCAGAGGCAGGTGGAGATTCCCTCTGGAGGCAAGCAGTTCATTGACGATGAGTTTCAAGAGAGAGAGAGCGAGTTTCAGATGGTCTAGCTTCTCTGAGATTTCTCATCATGGCTACTGCCCAACCTCCTGGGCAGTCCTTAATTTATATAGACCTTATGACCTCATTTACCTGATCCAGTGAGTGCCAGAACCTGTTGGCTGTCAGCCAACCAATTTGAAATGCATCACTGGTTGCTGGGTAGACTGGCAGGGTCTCTAGCCCCCTCCCAGTCATGATGACATTGCTTAAAACAGTAGGAAGTTTAAGCCCCTACCCAGGTGTGTGAGGGATCAGGTTTCCCCCTCCCTCAGGAATGTATCCAGCTCAGGTTACAACTCAGGATTACCTGAAGCCAATGGGGCTAGGAGTGTCTGCCTTCTGCAGTGACCACGGGAACCAAATTGTAATAATTGTCACCCACCTGATAGCAGAGTTTGGGGAGAGAAAGAGATGGCATTTTGCCACACAGGCATGCACTTTATTGTGGAGCAAATTGTGCCACTCAGGGCAAAATAACCCTGCCTGGCTCATGGGCAACTGATGCCACCTGGCTTAGCAACTGTGGGGGGAGGTCCCCCATGGGAGATCACTCTGACAAGGTGGGATGGTTCCCCCGCATCCAATCCTGCTGACCTGGAAGCGTCAGTGGTGTGCTGCTGGCATTTCCAGGCACGCTGCTGGCACTTCTGGGTCAGTGTGATCAGCCGCGGGGGGGACCATGGGGATTGCTTCTCCAGGTGCCCCCATACCCCAGATGACACTCTCGGGGGGGCACTAATGCTCTCACATCCCCCCTACCTGTCACCTAAGCACAGAATGTCTTGGCCAGCCCTGGCCAGCAGCTCAGGCTACTTGCCCTCAGGAGCTTCTGAGGGCTGGGAAGGTGCCTGGAGACTGCAGGGCCTCTTTCCTCTCACTTGTCCATGCACATTTCTGGGCAGAGCACTAGTGGGCAGCTTCCACTGTCTCCTTGGATGACATTGAGGACTGGTGGGTGCAACACAGGGGGCTCTGCTCGGTGTCTCCCTTAGGCGCACTTATTTTCACGTTGTGTCCTTTTGAGCCACATAACACTCCTATTCTGTTTTTTCATTAGTTGTCCTGAGAATTTAGTTGCACCACTCACTCATTAGCCCCACACAGGGTTACTAGCTAGACAGGTGGGCCTTAGGGCCCGTGGTATGCATGTTACAAAGAGACAAGAGCTTCTGAGGGCTGGGAAGGTGCCTGGAGATTGCAGGGTCACTTTCCCCTCACTTGTCCATGCACGTTTTTGGACAGAGCACCAGTGGGCAGAGTCCACTGGCTCATTGGATGCCTTTGAGGACCAGTGGGTGTGACCCGGAGGGCTCTGCTCGGTGTTCCCCTCAGGTGCACTTATTTTCACATTTTGACCCTTTGACCCACATAACACTCCTATCCTGTCTTTTTCATTAGTTGTCCCAAGAGTTTAGTTGTTCCATTCATCTATTAGCCCCCATAAAAAGGAGCTACTAGTTAGCCAGTTGAGCCTTGCCCATGGTAATCAGACTGACAAATAGTCAGGAGCTTCAGAGGCCCAGCCACTTGGTATCTGGGGACAATAGCCCCTTGTGTCAGCTAGGCTGCTGAAGCAGGCTGCCAAATTCACTTTTTAAAATTCTCCAAAATTAACATTCTTGTAAAATTACAACAGAAGAGAGAGAGTGATTGATCAGATGGGCAATGTTTTACTGCTATATTTACAATGTTAAAGCAACCTGGAAGCCTACCAGTGTCTCTAGCATCATAATAAAATAAAACCTAAATATCTATATTTTTAATGTTTGCTTTTGGTTTCCTTATCACATGGTGGGTGTATGATAGGGGGATGTGGGGTTTGCAGGATGGGGATGTGGGTGGGTGTGGAGGGATGTGGGGTGATGCGGGTCAGTGTGCAGTTAGATGTGGGGGGACTGTGGGTGTGGGGGCTGCTTAGGAGGGGTGGGTCCCCTGCACCCCACAGGGAAGAACACACAGCACATGAACTATCCTGCCTGCAGGGTCCCAGCCCCCACCACCCAGGGGCTACAGTCTCCCAACCCCATTGCTGGTCTCCAGCTCCCTGCTTGTTCTCCTGCTTGTCTTCAGCCCTCTGCTCATTCCCCTGCTCATCTCCAGCCTTGGGAGGCTGGAGACGAGCTGGAGAATGAGCAGGAGGCTGGAGATGAGCAGGAGGCTGGAGACAAGTCCCTGGAGATGAGCTGGAGATGTTCCCTTGCTGTCTCCAGCCTCATGCTCAGTCTCCTACTCGTCTCCAGCCTCAGGAGGCTGGAGATGAGTAGGGGAACATTTCCAGCTTGTCTTCAGCTCATCTCCAGGGGCTTGTCTCTAGCCCCCTGCTCGTTCTCCTGCACTGTCTCCAGTCCTTTGTAGGCTAGAGATGAGCAGGGGAGCAATCAGGAGGCTAGAGATGATTCAGGGATTCCCCAGTCAGCTCCAGGCTCTTGATCGCTCTCCCTCTTAGCTCCTGCCTCTCATCACTCTCCTGCCCAGCTCCAGCCTCCTGCATTGCCCGCAGCTTACCAGCAACAGCAGATGTCAGGGCCACTTGGGGCCTCATGGCACAGTCCCCCCCTGGCTGCCTGGCACCCACACCGCAGCTGCCACATCATGTGGGTGTGGGTGCACCCGGCTCAGCAGGTGTTGCGCACTGTCTGGAAGCTCAGGGGTGCTGCAGCTGTCACTTGGGACTCAGTACTGCTCAGCCCAAGTGGCCCAGAGCTCTGAGAGTACACAGCACCCTGCTGAGATGGGTGTACCCACACTATGCAGCAGCAGGGGTGCCAGGCAGCTGGGGCTGAGCCCCACTGCCCCCTGCCCAGGGGGTTGTGCCATGAAGCCCCAAGTGGCCCCGACCACTGCTGCTACTGATGGTGAATGTGGGGGGGCTGGGGCTGGGTGAGAGGGTGAGCAGGGAGTGGGGGGAATGAAAGGGGGCTCGGGGAATTAATCGGGGCTGGGGCTGGGTGGTCAAGCAGTGTGCTTCAGCACCGGGGCAAGGGCCAACCATAGAGATGTTCCGACTGGCCAGCAGAGCATCTCTGTGGAGGACTGAGCCTGGTTGCCTCAGGGTCCTCTTTTTTTCCCTGGGGTATTTTTTGACCCCTGGGGTCTAATTTTGCCCTCATGCTGCAAATTTTCAGTGCAGGGAATGTTTTTTTTTCTTCCTGCACGTGCATCTTGCAGCATCTCAAAGGAGTTTGAAATGCTGCAAGAGGCATGTGTGCGCTTGTCTGGACACACCCTTTGAGTCTGCTATCATGCCAAAAAGATTGAAAAAAATCATAGATGATAATCATTTTACTGTCTTTTTATTTAAAGTAATATGATGATTGGGACCTGAACATTAACGATCCCTCTAGGAAACAGGGAGACAATTATTTTTTCCAGGTCTTAGGCATCAGATTAAATACGAAGAAAAAGGTGAAGCTTTACTTCATTTCAAAACACTTTTGTCCAACTTGAGAAACGTTTCCTCGCAAAATATTCAATGAAAGTGTCACTGTTCCAAAAAAACCCAAAAACAAAACCCAACCCCCCACAAAAATCAGAAAGAACTTGGTTTAAATAAGTCATAATTTGTCATGGAAGAACCATTTTGTCAGAAATCTGGCAACCAGCTCCCAGGGTTGAGGGACCTGGTGATGTACCTGTGAAGTATAGCCCCTCACACCTGGTCTCTTGTTAAATGTGCCTGTTCTGGAAACTGTCTCTCTGTATAGAACTGTTTTGCTTCTCTTTATGAAGCACCTCTACTTTGTATGAGATCCATATTACCTGAGCAGAGAAGACCTTCCTTGTTTCCATTTTAGCAGCTAATAAGGAAAGGGAAGCTTACTTGAAATAGCTGTTTGGAAAAAAATGGACAAGCGATTTCCCCCCAAAAAATATCAAAGTGGTTTATTTTAAAAATTCCAAATGGACTTTTAAAATATCATAAATTATTTTGGTTTTTAATTTTCCTGGTCTCCTATCATTTTCTTTCCCACCACAATTTTCTACCCAAAAAAGGCAGAAAAGGGGGAAAGATAAACTTAAGAAAAACATAAACTAAAGTGAAAAAAGGACACTTTGGTTTTCATTAAAAGGGAGCAATCATTTGAAAACTGATAGTGACTTCTTTTTTTAAAAAAAAAGGAAATTTTGATTAAAATATTTAGTTTGAGAAGATAGAAGAGCTGTACTTATAAAGTTGGAAATATATATTATATCCACTCTGCACAGTTTTCTTCCACTGTTTGGGCTCAAATTTAACTTACTGGCTGGAGTTTTGTTGCACTAACTAATATTGTGGTAACAGCACAAGAACCTCAGATTAGTTTTACTTTCCAGGCATCTCTTTTTGTATTGACTTCTGCAGATCTTCCTAATGTCTATCTAGAGAGTCCATCAGTCCCAAGGATTATGCAGATATCTGTATATCCTTTTGGCACTAAAGTGTGCACCAACTTCAATGAATCAGTAAAACTTGCCATTATTTTTATTCAGGCTCTTACTCTTGCTAGTGGCTTGGGTCAGCAGAAGAGCCCTGCACCCCAATGCAGGGGCATAGATTCTACCATTCTGTTAGGAATGTCAAATAAATTACCACGTAGTTAGTTTCTTGGCTACATTATTAGGAGAAATAAACAAGGTGATGACCTAAGACATTGTTCATGATTCAGGTCTTTATCCCATAATAGATACTACTGTATATGTGCAATAATAGCACAAGAAAAAAGAACAGAATTTCACAGTATGGTTGCCCTTCGTACATGGTATATTATAATGTTATGAAATATATATTATAAAATGTAAAATAATGTCAAATAAAGGAAAATGCAACCAGAATCTGGACTGAATAAATCAGGTAGCATACATAAGGCAATAAATTCCAGTCCATTTCCTTGAGTGCGGGCAAAGGGGGATTAAAGAAAGCAGTGGCTTAAATTTATTGTGGTTCTTATTTATGAGTCAGGCCTCAATCACGTTTCAGAGACACTAGGCCTGTAATAATAGCACAAGCAAAACAGAACGGATTCTCAGTGGGCAGATGCCTTTAGGACATGATAGTATGCTACAGTGCAATGAAGAAATATAAAATAATGTCAGATCAAGGAATGTTTGAACAATTCCCTAGCCCTAACTCCCTACAGTGGAAAACTTATAACCCCCAGATTTTTGCCTCCCCAGATTCATTTTTTTTGCCTTCACCTTTGTCTCCCTTCCTTTGCCTGTCGTAGGACTGTTGTTTTTTCCTTACCATGATGTAAATGAATAAAATAATATAACACTTCTTGAGTGAATCTTGAGTGCTCAGGGACTCTAGAATTGTCTTGTTTGTGGTCTACTTAGTCAGCACTCCTCTCTTGCCTTCTTTATTCAATATATTATCTTCAAGCTGGTATATTCAGATAAAGTATCCTAAACATAGGTATATACCCATAAAACACTGATACAGTAATGCCCCAAAAAGTTCCAAGGGTGATAGCAGACATCAAATAGAACATGAATTTGTGATGTGATATAATATAGAAAAAAACATTGCTATGTTTCACTCTGAATGCAGAGTTGTCATATCATATGTCAATACATGGATTGCAATAAACCACTAGGGGTATCTCAAAACCAGAAACATGTTAAAAGAAACTGGTGGGAATTCAGTGTGGAATTCTCCTTCTTCCTTTTTCTTATCTTACATCTACCCATCCGATTTACAGCTGAAAATGTTGAGAGAAGTGTGGCACTTGTTTTTTTTCGATGATGAGAAATTTTGTGTAGGTGTGTATGTTGATTATTGTTCACTAAGACCTCATCACACCAGTCTGGAATTATAAAGGGCACTCTGATACTGTAGGGTAGTGTAAACCTATATATCCTGTACAGAAGACAATAGTAGTAGGTACAAATTATGGTACGCTCAATATGCTGGTTTCTAGCTTGTTAAAACTGGTTTTATGTCTGTGGGACAATTTATTAGAGCTGATTAGGATTTTTTTTTTTTTATTAAAACAGTTAATTGTCTCAATTTTTCAAAACCAAAACCTTTTCAAGGGAATGTATCAGGAGAGGTTCTTCAGGTCTAGGATGGAATTTCTGTTCAAATGAAAGAAATTCATGTCAGAATACCCTAGTGGTCAGCTCACTCACCTGAGAACTGAGTTCAAGTTCCTGGTGCATCTAATCCAGATCAGTGTCTTTCTTAAACCTCATCTTTCATACGTTAGTTGAGTGCCCTATCACTAAAATATTTCTGCATTTGGAATGGTGCTCTCAGTCTCTGTTGTTGGAGCCCTTTCACCTTGTTTATATAATCATACATAATCTATGTATGATTAGATTAATAGATTCTAGGGTCGGAAGGGACCTCAGTGGGCCATCTAGTCCAACCCCCTGTCCCTGGCAGGCAAGAAAAGGGTCACCAAACTTGGAGTCATGTGATCCCAGCCAGGTGCTTGTCCAGTCTCCTCTTGAAGACCCCTAAGGATGGGGCAAGCACCATCTCCCTTGGAAGCCCATTCCACATCCTGGCAACCCTGACCGTGAAGAACTTTTTCCAGTCTAGAGGTATATAGATAGCTAATATTTACCTAATTATATATGGATCCAGAAAGGGAATGACTCATTAGACAAGTTCTTTATTTTCACCTGGGATATGAGAGACTCGGGTTTAAGTGTCTTCACCAGTAATATATTAATTATTTATAAAAAGTAAAGAGCTTCAACAGAGATTTAGAAATACTCACCACAGAAGAGTAAATAATGGGGATTATGGTGCTCAGTTGCAATGTAGGGAAAATAACAGAGATGGGATTCAAATTTAGATCCTTCACAGCCCATTAAATGTCGCTACATTGAGGTATGGGTTTGTTTTATCTCATCAAAAACTTGAGGAGTGTTAGTTTCACCCATTGTGCAAGGAGAAAATTTTTAAATCTCAGAAAGCAAAAATTTGAGGTGAAAAACCATTTCCAGCTAAGCTGAGTATATGTATTTAAATGACTCTGAAGAAACAGTGTAAGTAGGCAAAATAAGGTTAAAAAGGCATGGGAGAATTTACCTGAACATCAAGGAAGAAATTCTATAGATTATGAGAATTTCCCAAAGACAGCATAAGCTCTTCTGTAGCTCTCCTGGTTGTCCTAAAATATTTAAATATGCTGTAGTAATGGGACTACACAAGTGGAGCTGCAGAAAATGATCTGAGAATCATTGTCTTTAGTTAATGGCTATATTGCTAAGCCAAGTGGAAAACATCTTTTTCATTTCCTACATTCAGGGTCATCCAACAACTGATAATTTAGATAGAGGATACTGGTCAACAATGTGTGTCAACAATTTGACCCCAAAGTGCTCTTTGGGCTTCTCATGTTAAAGTTCAGAGCAACTTCTGGTAGATTAAAAAAAACAGAGAATCTAAAGTGGACAGTTGTTTGGGAATGATGTATATATAGAATGTGCCATATTTTGCCCATGGTGCTTATTTTAAGGGTTATACCTGTACAGAGTCCCCAACTGGGGAGAAAATATTCCAGTTTGCTGGCTGGCAGAACACTGCATGTATTATTATCTTTCTAAAGTAAGGTTTAAGAGGCATACTGATATCTAGTGCTATAGTGGATTATTTGTTTTGAGACTGAGTGTTGCATGGAGAGCAGTAGATGTTATATACCTTGACTTCTACAAGGTTTTTGATATAGTATCCCACAATACTCTCATTAAAAATCATCAACAAGCTAAGGAAATACAGATTAAATGAAAGTACCGTAACATGGATACATAACTGCTTGGATCGTCATTTTCAATGGGTGTGTCTTCATGTGGTCTTTAATGCACATTAGCTTATTTTGATGTGCATTAAAGCACCACAAAAAAGTGCTCTTTCGCTAATGCACATTAAAATAGGTTAATGCACCTTCTTCCAGTGCCTCACAATGGAAGTACTAAATTTAATGCATAATTCCAAATGCACATTAAGGAATGTGTAGTCACACCCAGTGAGTAGTCATCAATGGTTCAATATCTACTTGGAAGGAGGCATTAAGCAGGGTTCTCCAGGGGTCTGTCCTGGTTCAGTGCTGTTCAACATCATTATTAATGATTTGGACAGTGAGACTGAGTGCACACTTAGCAAATTTGAAGATGACATGAACTTGGACGGAGTTGCAGGTATTCTGGAGGGCAAGGCTGGGATCTAGAATGACCTGGATAGCCTGGAGAAATGATACACAATCAACCAGATGGAAGTGAACAAGGACAAATGCAAAGTCCTGCACTTAAGATGGAATTATTGCATGCACAAATACAAACTAGCTAGACTGCAGTACTGCAGAGAAGGATTTAGTGGTAACAATAGATCATGAGCTGATTATGAGCTAACAGCATGCTCTTGTTGATAAAAAGGCCTATAGTATACTTGGTTGTATTAACAGGAATCTCACTTGCAAATCAAAGGAAGTGATTCTTTTGCATTATTCAGCACTAGGCCTCACTTTGAATTCTGTGTCCAGTTTCGGACCCCACACTTCAAGATGTAAGTGGACACATGGGAAAGAATGCAGAGGGGAGCAAAAACTGATTAGAGGCCTGGGAAGCATGACATATAAGGAAAGACTGAAAAATAAGGGTTATTAGTCTGGAGAAGAGAAGTCTGAGGCGGGATTTGATGTCTTCAAATACCTGAGGACAATTATAGAGAAGATGGAGATGGGCTTTGTTCTGTGGCCAAAGGGGACTGGACTAGGTCCCTTCCAACCGTAATTTCCCATGATCCTGTGATCTTGTGCACATGATAGGTATGTGATGGAGCTATACTGGAATATTAGTAGCTATAGTAGATGAGGGTCACAAGTTCCTGATTATACCATACATAGCCTAACATAGATGGACATCTATAGGTCTTTGTGTATTAAGCATCATTTGAAGAGTGAGTGCATTGGCACTCTATGTTTACTTAAAAGGTTATATTATACTACCTGATTTTGACAGCTGTTTAGATGGTCAGATCCAAAGTTACACTTAGATTTAGTTAGTGTGATTCAGGCTTATGTTTCAACCACCTTGCAATGAGGTATACATTCAGTTCCTGGGTAGAGAAAAGATTGTGAAAATGAAATGTAGTTGTCATACTTTAGGTTGCATTAATTGAAGATGCCACCTCCTACAATATTTGGCTATATTAGTCATGTTGTTATTCAGAGTAGCATCATGGTCTGAGAATAACAGTTTCCCGAAGCAGATATAATGTAAGAGAAACGTTGTGTATATATGGCAAGAAGTCATTAATGTTGAGATTAACATGCAAGCAAACAACCCTGTGAGAGAACATTTATTTGTATTTCCATGCACTTTTCTTTCTCATGTGCACTACCAATTGCCAGTCATGAAACAGCAATTTGGTAATATTAACCAGTCATGTGGGAAGAACTCTTGACATCTGGACGAAGAGACTGATGTGTAATACTGTGTTGTAAGCAGAAGTCAAGTCCAGTATTGCAACTCCAGTCTTGAGTTTTTTCTGAAAGCCGTTTTCAATGTATGAAGTCAGCATATTGAAGGTACTACAGTGTTGATGAAATCCAGTTTGCATGAAACACAGAATGATGTTATCTCATTCAAGAATGAGGCACTTCAAAATCTGGAACATATGAAAGGAACAGTAATGGCTGATAGTTCACTACATTGTACAGGTATTCAGAGATATAGCCGGGCAGTTCTGTGCCCTAAGCAGCAGCTGTTCATGGGACAGCACTCGTTTCTGCAGTGTTGGCAGTGCATCTATCCACCACTGTGGCAGCTGCTATTTTTGTGTTGCTTCTCAAAAAGGCTGCTTCCCCAGTTACCCTTCTCCCCCCAATTCAGTTACACTACTGTAGGTCTTCTTCTGGTTTCAGTGGGGTGATTATCTTTGACAGACACATAAATACATGACAGTTTTTCCTCTCCAGGTTAGCCAAAGATGAATGCAAAGACTAAGCCACTCCAGGACGTCTGAAAATATGTACAATATCTTTCTTGTGGCAGTATCAGGTTTTATACTTTTCCAAACAACATCCAGTTCAACAACTGTGAATGCTTGTGTCATTCCCAGACCCTGTTAGCAGAACTGCAACCACTCCTTGTAAACTTGTTGCTCAATACTTTTGTCTAGTGAAACTTTTGCTTACATATAGTTGTTTGCTAGCTAACCTATAGCTAGCAAACACCTATATGGTGTTTCCAAAACACTATAGGAGTCATAGGAGTTAAACATGGAAAATAACTCAGACCCAGCCTCAGACCTATGTCATGTGTCTCCAAAAATTGCCAACACCTACTCACCCACTAGCTATGCCAAACGGGTGAGTAGGTGTTGGAAATTTTTGGAGACACATGACATTGGTACAGTCTGAGCCTGGGTCTGAGTTATTTTCCATGTTTAACTCCTATGACTCTACTGCCACTTAGTACATTATGATATCATGTAAAACAACTTGAATATTTGAACATGTACCACTGAATTATTGAAATAAGCTATGGTATAGTATAGAAATAAGCATAGTATAAATTGAATGACAAGGGAAAAAAAGCTTTTACATGAGGAATATTCCATAGAACTAGGAATGCATCATGGCCAGCTCCTGCTCAGATTAAGTGTTATTTTCTTGTGCTGTTATATGTTTTACAAGACAGAATATTGATTTAGTGCAGTAGTTGGTTTTCTTGTTTTGCCTTCCAGGCACTGTTCATAAAAAAATCCTCACACTTAGCTAAAAATACAGTGTACTGTATTATTGTCTGTGTGGCGATGCATTGTTTTAGAGGGCTGTATCTTTTATACCTCAAATACAAGTGAGATGCAACTTGGAAGAAGTAGGAGTCATTCATCAGTAAAAATGGTTCTCTAAAGTTCACTCACTTCTGTGGGATGTATCTTTTTTTGGTCTGCTCTATACTGGTATGTTTGTCCTGCCCAGATTTAATTCTGCAATGGCTGATGAAAGCTAACTTAAGCTCACTCATAACAAATAAAAAAGGAGGGGTGAGGGGTGTTTTGGATATTCATTGTCATTGCAAAGGAGTTTTTGTGCTCACTTTTAATTACTTTGGACTCAGGTTCTGATATAAGTCCTCATTGGTATGTGGACAGTTCAGAGGCTAATATCACTTGTCCTGTCCTGTCCACCAAAAGCATTGCCTGAAAGGAGAATGTTTCCTACCTTTTTGGACTTAAGATTTCCCTTACCACCTCCTTGAACAGTGCAAAGCTTAAAGGAGCAAGAGTAAATATATTTTTCTTACTCTTTAGCTATATTTATTTTACGTTGTCTGCTTCCCTGCCTGCAGCACTACTAATGTTCCCAGAGCTCATGAACCTATTTACTTTCCATCCACTACTTGCTCCAGAAGGCTTTGTTCCTGTCTATCACAGTGGGAAAAAATGCTTGCGGCTTCTGCATTGTATCATGGCTGTTGCAAGTAGACAAGGAATATAAACAGGCTTTGGAGCTCTGGGGACATACATAGGAAATCTGGAATTGAGGGTGGAAACTGACCATTCCAGAGGTGATTTTAACCTTCAAAGCTGACCAGATTCCAAAGGTTTGCTGCGGCTGCTAAGAGATATACTAGGGAAGAGGAAAAACTACTTCATATCTTTAGGCCAGAACTAATTCCACCTTAACCCTTTTCTTCCCCACCCTGCCCTACCATACAGGCTGTGAGCTCTCAGCAATGATTAGAAGTGGCATTTAACCACTAAGGGGAACGTTAGGCTACTTACCTATATTTGCCATGTTCAAGAGGGAGGCAGGAAAGAAAACAAAGCTGGGAGGGAACTGGACCTCAGTTCCTAGTATAAGAAACCTGTATACATGGCTATTTCAGAGTAAGAGGTCAAAGATGTGATGGCTAATTATATAGCATGCTGGACTCATTCTTATGGGCTGATTACAGAGGAATAATTTTCCTGTGTTTATTCTCATAGATCTAATTACACTATTGGATTTTTGAGGAGATCAGGAATATCTAGGCTGAACCCGTTGTGGTAAAAACAGAATAACTAGGGAGTACTTCTGAATTCTCTGGCTGAGCCTTGTAAAATTTGTTCATCAACATCATTGCTCACCTGATACTCTTCCTGTTGTTTACATTTACTTCTAATACAAATAATATTAATTTTTTCTTTAAATGTGTCCTGAGAATGTTCTTCCCAGATGTTTCTATAAGGCATTTACTTTGCAGAGAGAATATGCTAGGTTATAAATAAAAAGAGAGAAACTGAAACAATAAAGAAACACACAAAAAAAAATGTCTTCATTTCCCCCCTCATGTTCCTCTCCCTTCTACCCAATAAGAAACCAAGCAAAGTCCCCAATTTGGGACTATGGAAACCTGTAGGATGGAATCAAATGCATGGTTAATAAATTTGCTGATGACAACAAGTTGGTAGTAAACACTTTGGAAGATATGATTAGGATTCCAAATGACTTTGATGCATTGAAGAAATATCCTGAAATAAATTGGATGATGTTCAATAAGGATAAATACAGTGCCTTGCACTTAGGACAGAACAATCAAATGCATAAATGCAAATTGAGGAAAAAATGGCTAGGTAGTAGTATTGCAGAAAAATATCTAGGGGCTATTGGACTGGACTGCAAGCTGAGTCAAAAGGATAGCATTGTTGCAGGAAAAAATTGATAGCATACTGAGATATATTCACAGGAGTGTTGCATACAAGTCATGAGAAGTGATTAGTCCAGTATTTACCTGGAGTACTGTATCTAGTTTTGTCACTACGTTTCAAGAAAGATGTGGAAAGACTGGAAATAATCTGGCTGAGAGGAACAAAAATGATTAGAGGTTTAGAAAACACAACATACAAGGAAAGAGTTATAAAAACTAGACTCAGCATGGAGAAGATGGAGAGATGGTTTGATATGTCTTCAAAGAGGATGGTAATAAAAAAATTTCTATGTCCACAGGTAACAGGACAGGAAGTAATGGGTTTTTATTGCAACATGGTAAATTTAGGATGATTATTAGGAACAACTTTCTAACTGGGTAGGTAAGTTCTGGAATAAATTATTAAGAGAGGGGAGTTGGACTGGTTGGCATTGTGAGATCCTTCCCAGCCCTATTCTAATATAATAAAGGGCTTAGTCTGTCTGTCTGTAATAGTCTGTCTGTGTGTCTGTCTGTCCATAATGCTTTTGGCCAGCTGCTCATGCACTGCCAAGAAGGTAGGTGGCAACTGACTGCATGGCCCTGGGCTGCGTGGGCCCAAGTTTGAGCCACTGCAGGGGAAGTTTGTGGTGGCAGTGGACGTGCCCTGGCAGTGGTGTACCGTAGGTCTCCAGCACCTGGGGGAATCTCCCATGCTGGAAGCTGAAGGAGGAAGCAGTGGCAGAGGAGGGAGTCTTTACGTGGCCGGCTCAAAAGGGTGTGCGGGAAGCGAAGCGGGGCCATGTAAACACTCCCTGAAATCTGTCATTCTAGACAGGCAATTAGATCGTTTTTCTATAATTCTGTAAGGCTGAAAGTGACCAGCAGGATTAACTCAGTCCAGTTCCCTTTAATCTATGTAACTATGTAACAGACATCAAACTTCAAAAGACATGACAACTTCACAACAATGAAAAACAGAACGAAAGGTTGTTGTCTGTAAAAGACAGTAGTTCATTTCTTCTGCATTTGGATAAAAGGAAACATTTTTTGAAATTCAAGAGAATAAAATATTAGGGGGTCTTTGAGTGAAAACAAGAATTCACATATGCTATTTCCCAGTTCACTCTGTATGTTACATGATTTACTTTGCGCTTGTACAGTGTATGGCATAATGGACCACAAACTGTAGTACATTTTTAGGGCTCCTTGATGCTATGGTAAAAAAATGATACCTTAACTCACAAAATATAAACTACATTTTCATTAACCATAATTAAACTTTTTCCAGCAACTGAAGAAGGTGTGACTCATAGACATGTTTTCCTTTGCTTAAAGTTGTGTGAAATGCACAGGGTTCATAATGGAGCTTGTAAACTGTATCTAATATTTCCATTTGGTAGATGGCAACCATGGGCGTGTCCAGATGAGCGTGGACATGCAATATGTGGTGCCACAGATGGGTCTACGGCACTGCATACTGCATGTCCACACTAATCTGGACATGCCCATGGTTGCCATCTACCAAATGGAAAGGTAGGTGGGTCTGTGGCACCATATGCTGCACACACTGCACATGCAGGTGTTTCCCACACTGCTACTTTTCAGCCCAGGGGGTGTTTTTTAACTGCTGGAGATCCTGGGGTCAAAAAACCCCACACCTGAGAAAAGCAGGGCAGTGCACGGGGCGGCAGTGCGTGGCACCCAGAACCAGAGCCTGGCCAGCAGGAGCACTGTGGCTGCAGCTCCTACAGTCTCTCAGGTAAAGCTGCTGGCCCCAGCCTCCATTACCCCACCCAGGACAATGTGTCGTGCTCCAGGGTGCATGTGGCATATGTGTTCCCCAGGGACAAGTAGCAGTGGCACAACATGCACCAGCCCCTGTGGGCTTGGGGCTCCCTTTCCTGCTGCTCTCTCCCCAGGGCCTCCATGGCCCAGAGGCTGGGACCCATCACAGCAGGGCAGAGCAGGGATGTGTGGGGAAGTTCCTTGCTGCTGCAAGCCCTGCACCATCCTGGTGAAGCATCCCCCACCTGCCCAGCAACATCAGGTGTGGTGGCATGGAGTTGTGCTCCTCGCTGCTGCCAGGAGGGCTGAGGGCACCTCACCATGTAGGCTCAGAGTTCCTAGTGATGGCAACAAGCCTCCCTACTCTGCCCTTCTGTGCCAGGTCCCACCTGCTGGGCAACAGAGGCCCCAGGGGAAGGCAGCAGGGTGGGGAGCCCTGCTCCCGTAGACAGCCTCACTCTGGCCATGCCTCCCATGGTGAGGGGAGCTGGGCTCTATGTTCTGCTCCACTGCAGCAGCCACTACCTCCCACGGGCAGCAGCTGGGGCTCGGGTGCTGCTGCGGGGGCAGGGGGATGTGCACCCGGGTCCCTGGCCCCATAGCCCTGGCAGCTGGAGTTAGGGAGGCGGGGAGCTGTGGGTAGTGAATGAGGGGTACCAGCAGGGCTAGCAGGCTGGTGGTGGGGAGTGAGGGTACCAACAGGGCCCAGGGGGACTGTGGTTGGGGAGTGAGGGGCACCAGCAGGGCTGGGGAGGATGAGAGGGAGAAGTGTGGGGCCTGGACCTGCACTCTGGTGAGCTAAGGGGGCAGGGGGAGCTCTGATTTTCCATGAGAAAAAACAAAATCAGATACCAAAATTGTTAGGTATTTAGAATTTATTTTACTATAGCGATTGAGGCACTGGTAGGCTTCCCAACTGCTTTAAAACTGTAAATATATCAATAAAACATTGTGTTCAGTTAATACCTATAGATTTACTGACAATTCATTTTAATCCCAGATTTTGAATTTAATCAGAGAATTTGTGATTTTTAAATGGGAAAACCAGGATCCCTGCTAATTAGCTCAGCAGTCTTTGGTCAGTGTCCCACATCATCATCCTGCTGGATGTATTTTGACAAATGCAATTCATTAATGCATTGTTATCAATTCATTGATTAAAAATAAATTCACTGGGGGTGAAGTTTGAAAAAGTCACTTTCCAGTTAATTATTTTTTTATAAAATGGAGTAGTACATAGAATTAAGCACTGGGATAGCGATCAAAAACTTTTGTTTTTATGATTGCTCCATTAACTTGAGTTGATAACAGGTTTTGTCCTGTAGTTCAAAATAGTATTATTTTCACAAGATTGATTGTGAATTTTTCTAGCATAGGCTATACTAGTTGTAGAAAAAACACCCCAAAAGTTAGGCTGGTCCAAAAGGGCTTTGTTAATGGATATATGTGCATGTGTAGTGTATGTATATATAGAGTGTGCATGCATACATACACATATATTTAACACTATATACTTCATTCAATTTGTCTTTTTCCTTCTCTACCCTTTTATCATGCCTGTATTAAGTAGAAGGCAAACTTGATTAATCATCAGCCTAGCTGAAGTATTTCTATGGCATCTGTCTCCTTGATATCGAAGCATTAAAGTTTGTGCTGAGTTTTGCATTCAAATTTGCCCACCCCTACTAGGAAATGGCAGGACTGGGTTTCAAGAGCAATTCACAAGGATCTTTTTCCTCACTCAGTATGAGTGCAGCAATTCCTTTGATTCAAAGGTTGACAAGAGCACATCACTGGCACTCAGATCAGTACACTGACCGCCCATTGAATATTATATCAAGTTTGAAGTTCAAATTCTGCTGTCAGCTACATAGGTGAACATGTACCTAGGAGCAGAATTTGGTCCCCAAGACTTGATCTTCAAATCTTTCATTGGGAAACTTGATTGTTGTGTTTAGGACAAAATGTAAGAATGCCTAGTAAAAAGTGTGATACATGTATACTGGGAGACCATCTTTTTCACGTTAGGTTTTGCTAGTTTGGGAAGTTTTTGAATTACGGTTCTTATGGTACTAGCCATGTTACTCTACCTTAGTAAGAAAGAAGCACTTTTCTTAGGCACTGAACCATAGCATAGTAAATGTAGTGGGGAGAATAATTTAATAATACATTCCAAGGAAAAGCATAGGAAGAAAGTTAAAGTAATAAATAAACTTTCAGAAAGCAAGGAAATTTGTTTCCTCCACCCCCCCCCCAAAAAAAAGAAGAAAGGAAAACCTAAACTTTGCCCTAAGTTTTTACAGAGCCTCAGGTGGCTATAACATGGACATTTTAAACATAGGCTAAATGCCTCACAGCCAACCTTGAATTTTTACAGTTGCTTTGTCCAGAAGCTTATTCATTTGGTCCTCCCTGCAAGCCCTTGGCAGTGTCATTTCCTGGCTGCCATTTCTTTGTTGGCTTACAAGGGTGACTTGTTTAGGAACCAGTATTTTTCCAACTGATAAGCACTGACAATTAGCAAAGACTTTAATCCCCTAGGGCACCCCTTCTCTACAGTTGTGAATGCTTCTTTCTTGACAATGTGGAAAGCAGGACTAGAGTTGCCTCATACTTTTCCCAAGAACCACATAGAAGCAAGCCAGCATTTTCCACCTTCACTGCCTGACATTGTATTCCTAAGGAAGCAGGGCATCTCTGATTTCAGTGAAATGCTTTTATTTAACTATTACATTACAGCAAAAAGAATTAAATTAGATTCGGTATTTTAGAGAATACTTAAATTCTGCGTCTGTTTGTTTCCTTGGTTTAACTGCCTCCTGTCTCTATACTTGCTAATGGATATCTGCAGTGTCCACAAGATGGCAGTATGCCATATCTAAAATCAGTCACCTAAATCAATATTTAGGCACCCAAATTTCTAGAGGTGACATCAACTAAATTGGTAGAGCAGCAATTTGGAGAAGTCAGGCCACTTGACCAGGTTGCTGCATTTGATGTCTAGGCTTCAGAGGATACAAAGCTTATACGAAGAGTATCAACATAGCATAACACCTATGTTAAAATACAGATTTTGGAATGACTGTGCAAATTAGAGACAAGGTGTTATTTTCTTTCTTCTGGGTCTTCTAGGATAGGTTAGCTTGTCTTCAGATTGCTGTGCCTTATTACACTAACAAGGCTACAATTCCAAGTATCTAGTTAATATGTATAAAGGAATTGATTTGATCCCCCTAGAAATTTCAACTGACCATGGTAAACTAGCAAGGTCTTGTATTTATTTTTATTTTTTTTTTTACAAGGGATGACATCACTAGTAAGGTTGCAAAGTACTGTCTCCATCTTCTGGTAGGGAGGCTCTATCTCAGTGTCCAGATTCACATAGGAGAGAATGAGGGAAGAAAATGATCAAAGAGGAAACATTTCCCAATAACAGCTATGAGCAAGGGAGTGCTGAGACTACAGATTCAAAGTGAAAAGAAAAAATTATAAATAAAAGTAAAAGGAGGTAGAAGAAGATTCTGCTCCAAAATAATTTTTGGTGTAGAATGGAACACCCCCCATCTCCATACTTTTTAATTTAATTCTTATATAAAAGCATTAAGAAAATGATCAGAGTAACTATATAGACCTAAACATAGTAGCGATTTTTAATGTGATTGAATCATAGATATGCAAAGCTATGAAAGTGGTCATTTTTATTGTGAACATTGATTCATAGTTGCATAACTAATCATGACAACTTTATTAATTGCTTATTACCAAGGGTTTTCTCTTTTATTAGAGAACAAGTGACTTCCTTCCCTTGTAGTGGTGTATATTTCTCTGTGTGATAGAGATTAATGCATAAAGCTTTGCAGGAAACTGCCTCATTGATTTTGTTGCCTTTATTATTTGTCTTCCTTAGGTGACTTCCAGTAACATAGATGGAGGGCTTGTAACGAATTTCACTGGGACATCAAATACTGCACCTATGGCAATTGGAGCTCTGGTTTTAATTTTGGAACCCTGTAAATAGTAGGTTAATTTTCTCTGTCTTACATATACTCAATACAACCCCAATAAGATTTTAAACATTGCTTACTTCATGGATTCAACATTCTTCAGTTCTGTTCACTAGAAAATACATTGGTAATCTAGATCTGACAGTATGCCCTGGTTTATTATTTTTAACTGTCTTTATTTCTATGTAGTTCATAAGTTGCATAATATAGGGCTTATGTCCTGCAGGTTTTAATGAAGCCTAATTTTATATATTTATACACACAAGCACATCATGTGTGTGTGCATGTAATTGAATATATTATTTGAACTGTTTAAATATTTGGTTTTGGTTTAATTTTATGTGTACACCTAAATCAGCATTTCCTTTTGAAATGTCAAACTTCTTACTGAAAATTGAAAATTTCCATTGCTAGTCTTTAACCTTCTGACTCTTATCTGTATTTGATTGTATGATTATTACAGAGCAGTTTCACTATAAATGAAAGTATTATGTACAGCCTTCATCAGACCTAGCAGCAAATGGGAGAAACTTGACTCTAGACCCAAAAACCTTTATTAAAGGAAAGTCTCATATCAGTGCTTTAGAAAGCCTATAGCTTGGGGATAGTGTACAAGAAAGAATGCAGGAGAGCTGATGGGATACTTTTAAAAAATGTCCTGACAGAGTCAAGGTGATGGCCATTTTTAGCTGCCCTGCTATCCATCACCTCTTTCAGCCAGGCATACTCCATCATATGCAACAGCCTCATGAATTTATGCATCAAGCTGCGCAGCCAGTCGTGCCGAGGGCTCTGGTGACAAGTGAAATTGCTGTGCGCCTCATTTAGCTGTTTATTGCGCCTGAGTACGTGTTGCAGCTGTCATCTTACGATGGGATGATAGTGCTCGTTAATAGACAAGACAGGCAAATAATGATGGAGACTACAGCAAGAGATGCTCATCTGCCAATAGGCACTCAGCAATATCACAAACATCCACAAAGTTTCGATCAAAAACAACACTGCAAGAAAATACTGAGGCCAACAGCTGCTTTTCATGGGACACACAGTAGAGATTTAACTTTTGAAAAACTACAGCCCAGCAGAGCACATACCTTCACTTCTCGGCATTGGGGAGTATTTGTGTGTAACCTTAGAAAGGGATTATTAGAAAATGGCAACCTAAATGAATGTGTTTCCCTCCCACCATCATCTTCTGTGTTTCTCTAGTTAAATCCATGCCTAACACAAGAAAAAATATTCTTCCTGCTTTGAATGGGGTGCCTAACCGTACTGCACCAGACATTTGTAGGTGATATTCTGGAGCTGTTAGGCAGTTTTGTTTAATTAATTTCAGCTCCTCGGTTATGCTGTAATCTTTCCCTCTAACAATGCAGTTTATCTGGAAAACAAAACCTGTAGTCTGCGTCTCTCAACATAAAAATAAATAAATCTGCAAAACATACATTCTTTGTAGGAAATATGGGAAAGAACTGAGTGCAGTTTTCCCTTTCTAATAACCCATCTGCCTCTAAAGCTGGTGCTGTGTTCTGCCCTTCACTTCCACATTGAAATATGCGATATGCTGCAATTACAACATTTTCCTGGCAAAATTCTTAGCTCCAGGTAACAGCTTTATAGACTGCAGCATGAATTTTCTAATTTACTTATTGGGAAATCAATTTTGTTTACTAATTAAATCTACTAATTAAAACAGGAGATAAAGGGTTAATTTTTTTGATATAATTAGAGGGAGTGCTTATATTTGTTAGATGAAGAAACTTAATGGAAGTGCTCCTGGAATTTTTTGTAGAAAGACACTCTTATATAACATTTAAAAAAAGTAATTGGTAGACACTCTACTGCATATTAATTATGAGGCTGACACTTAGAATAGGTGTTAAATAATATAAAACTCTCTCTTTCTCTTTCTCTCTCTCTCACCCACACACACACACAAAGTAACTGCTGTATATAATATATGATAATATAATAAGGGAGTTCTGTAGTAATATGATGCTAAATAAGAAAAAGAGAAAAGGTGGTTATTGTTCAGTTTTAATAAACACTTTCTCATGCAACTAGCTTAGCTTTTCAGATTATTAGGATATAATAGATGGAAAAGGGTACAGAGACAAAAATATAACCATGATATATTATGTAATTTATAAATCCATTCAGTTCCTATCACTCTAACTGACCTGGCAGAAATTATTATACTGTAGATTTATAGCGCTTATGCAATTACAGCACGTTCATGTGACAATCTCAAATTTTTACAAAAGAATAAGCATTATTCTTATTCTACAGATAGAGAAACTGAGGAAAGTAAATGATGCAGACACCTGTAATTGTTACTTATATAACATGTTTATTTTATTATATCCCTAGTACTCTTCAGTATTTATATTTCAGTGGCACTTAGAAACACCAAATGAGATCATGTCCAATTTTGAGAAATCCTACACAATCACATAAGAAGAGATGACCCCGGCTTAGAAAGCTTAGAGACTAATTAGTCAACTGGTGAAAGAAAAATAGTGTCATCCCCATTTTACAGGTCTGATAACTGAGGTACAACGAGATGCTGTGATCTGCAAGAATCTGCATGACTCAGCAATGCATATCAGAGCTGGGTCTTTCATTCAGGTACCCTAAGTTGCAGTCCAATGCTTTGACCACAAGGTTATAATGATGAGGGGATCCCTGTCTCATTCAGTATGCAGCTTGAAGTTTGAGACATGAGCTAAATACTCAAAGAACAATGAAGGTTAAAATAAATATCAAACAGCCATGGCATTCACAGTGTACCATCTGACCTGCTCTTTTGTATGAGACAGCTGTTCTATCAGTAACAATAGTATATAATCATGTGTTTAAATGCTATGCATAATAACTTTCATATACTGGCCAAGTTAAGTTTGAATGAGCAATTTTAATGTTGGGAATTTCCTGTTTTTTAATAACATCATTTCATAATCTTAGTTCCTTTACTATAGTTGTTGTGGTTTTCTCTGGATATGTAATTTTCTCTGGATATTTCCTATATATAAAAAAATATTTGTGTATTTCTTACCATAGGAGATGGATTAGTGGGCAAAGCACAAATGAAATGGCCAAGAGTGAAAGACAGATTGTGCCAACTGATGATAAATTATTTTTATGAACTGGATTTTTCATTACACCAAGATCACCACCACACATTGAGGGGTGGTTGGATAGATGATAGTGAGTATCATCATACCCTATTTTCATGTTTGCATACGCATGGTATCTACATGCCTGCTTGTTTTTTCACTTACCTTTATGTAAAGCATTGAACTCAGAAAAGCAATGATACAGATAATAGGAGCAAAAGGTCATACTAAACAAAGTATGAGGATATGTCTTCAGGGTGATGGGTATGCATTTATGGACAAGAGCTGGTCAATGTTTTTCAAGAGAAATCCTATTTTGTCAAAAAAAGTAAAAAGTGTAGTGAAAATATTTGTTTTTTTAAAATGGCAATTTTTAAATGATGGAAAATTAAAGAACATTTTTTTCCCATGTTGTTGTTTCCTTGGTTTTACCTTTCTCCACCTTTTCACCTGCACTTTTTAAGTAGCAAATAAGAGAAACAGAAATAGGGTATGCTAATACTCAAATTTCAGCTGTCTAGACACCTCCCAATATATGCTGTGTAATGAAACAGAGTGCAGGCAGATTAGAAGGAAGAAATAAACAAAATTGGAAATGAAAATTTGAACAATTCAGGTTTTTTTACATTTTGTGAAAAATTACAAATAAATAATAAATCAGAGCATTCTGAACCTCTGCTATACAGCTGGACCTTAAGGTTTCCACACTCTTTTTTAAAGGTTTTCAACCTGATCCAGTATGGACAGTATTCTCCAACATGCAACTCCTCTTACTTCCTTTTGTTTACATCAATTTCATTCTGATATTAACTCCTTTGAATTCAGTGATTTACACCAGCATATGTAAGAGAAGAATATGCCCCAATAAATGTATACATATATACACATACATATATTTTCATATTTATATAACTATAATTCATATAAAAGCAGTACATGTGCATGCACATCCATTTACTCCCCACCACATATCTGATTTATGAGATGACATTGCTGTATGATATGTAATATCCATGTACAGTTTGTTTGTCTCTTCCAATTTGTGCGAAGATTATTGTGCAGCATAGATACAGTCTACCCACCACAGTGTTACTGCATTAAAAATAATCTTTCATTTGTTTTTGTCATTTACAGAGCTAATGGTCAGCAAATTTGTACATGCTGCCTTTTTTTCTTAATGAAATGGAAAAGGGATGTGTGCCACATAAAAAAGAAGTTTTTATTAATGTTTCATAAAATGGTTGCTACAATCAAAGGAACTGCTATGAAAATTAAATTACTGGGCTGACTCTGAAAATCAGCATAATATGCTCTGTTTAATTCAGTCTGCTAAGATGTTAGATTCTCCTTCATTCTATCAGCTTTCTCTCTCCTTCACCTGGGGGCATCTGCTGATGAGTCTCTTCTAGAGGTTGTTTAATGACTATTTTACAGCAACTGTCAGCTTTCTAAAGCCCAGTGGCACTGGGCGTCACTGTATTACCAGCCTTTTTATACAATTTGCCTGACTGTAAATCTGAGCTTTAAAAGTACAAGAAAAGCTCTTATTTGATTTAATGACTGGCTGACGGGGGTTGATTAATCTTTTTATGCTTAGATGTTTTACTCATAAAGGTCATCTTCTGTTTGTTTATTCTTTCTTTCTCCCACACTGGCCAATCAGAAATGCATAGAAATTTGAAATGTCCTGCAATGGGAATTGAACAGGTTGGTGGAGAAAGCTATTGCTGTCCAGTGACAGAATTATTATCATATATCATTTATATTACAAGAGCTCCTTGAGACACCTCGCAGGACCAGAATCCCATTGTTCTAGAGCAGCTGTCCCCATCCTCACTAGAGTCAAGGCACCCCTCTTACACTCAAGGTACCCCTTGGAAAATCCCATCTCTTAGCTTTCACTCATTTTGTACTACAAAAAAAAAAAAAAGAGTAATTATTCTTTTGGAAAGGAAGAACATAATAGGTCAGAATGTTTCTGACACTGGATTCCTATTGGAAAGCCCAGGGTTTATCTTCTGAATAATGTGTAGAGGTCTGAACACCTAGCCATGGTAAAATTGAACATCACCCTTAAAAGGATCACACAGCACTCTAGGGTGCCATAACACCCCTTTTAGAGAGTGTAAATGCACATTCAAAGACATAGCGCAATCTGTGGGACATGATCAATCTAATTTATGACAAAATGCAACAAGGGTGGTATTCAGTAGGAAGGAAGGGAGCAAGACTATTGTACTAGTGATAGGAGTATTAATAGGCTTCTGAAAAAGTTATAAGAAATAAATAATTAATTAGATATTGCTACCCCTCTGGAATTCATGATTGTGTATTTTCTTTCAGCAAATTATATAAATGTACTGATGCATTTTTTATCCCCAAAGGATGATTAGTCATGTTATAGAAAGGCTGTATATGCTGTAAGTAGAGTTTTCAAAAGAATTTAATTACCTTTTTTTAAAAGCAACTTAAGGGAATTATCCTAAGTCCCACTGACTTTCAGTGAGATTTCAAACTTTCAAATGTGTATAGGTGAGTTAGGAGATAACTCTCATTTTAAAAGTCACCTAAGAGCTCCAGTCACACTGAAAATCAATGGGATTCAGGTCATGTTTATACTGCCTTCCTATGCTAAGCATAGGACCCCGATAAGTATATAAGCCCTACCCATTTGGTTCTGTTCTGCGCATGCCCATGCATGTCGCTATTCTCAGGCTTTCTGATCCTGGGACATATGATGAAGTGTTACTTACCCATACTTTCTTGCATAACACACAACCTCACATAAGACAGGCATATGGTTTGGGGCAGGCATAATTACTTTTTTCAGAATCATGGACAAAAGCTGACCACATGCAGCACCTGACTGACTTTCCAGGCAAAAGTTAAAGTGCCACAGCCACTGCCCAATTGGCAGCAGCTTTTGGTTGCTTAGCAGTAGCTAGAGTCACTTTGGCAGTGTGTATGCGGGAGTTACAACTCTTGCTCTGATTTTAAAGAGTAGACTTTTCCCCTTATGAATGCTGGCCCAAGAGAAGGAAGAGAAGAGCCATTCCAATGTCTCCGTGCTTCAGTTCCAGCACAGGAACCAGCTTCCCCACTTAAGACATGCAACCCAATTTTGGAGGGCTGATTTTTTAGATAAGGGTGATGTGGTATACAAGTAATCATGATAATTAGCGGTGCACTGATAGAGATTTTGGGAGCTGATACTGATAACTGATATTTAAAGAGGCATATTGGTCAATACCAATCTGATATCTGCTACAGCTGCCATCAGATGGTAAGTCTGGTGTGGTCAAAGGGGAGGGGAGAGGGAAGGGGCATGAAGGTGCTGATCAACACCCCCCCATGGTGAGGGAGGGGGCAGGAGCAGGTGCTGCCCAGCAGGAGGAGAGTGTGGGTTGGAGGCAAGGCTCATGCGGTGGGGGCAGCTCCTACTGCTGCTTGAACCTCAGGAGGGTGGTGGGGGCATGTGCCCCTAAGATCTGCACAGTATGGTGTAGGCAGCAGCTGTGGGGTGGAGCCAGAGCCAATGCTGCACAGAGCTTTTCTTGCCGGGGGCTGGGCTTGGAGTGGGTTCTGGTGGCACTGGGAGGAGGCTGCAGCCACCCCAGATTTGGTTGCAGCTCCACTCCCAGCCCTAAGGCACTGCCCAATGCCACCCCAGCTTTTCCTGCTGCTTAGGTGAAGGTGGGTTGTTCAGCCAGGGCTGTGGTGGTGTGGGGCTGGGAGCAGAGCTGCGGTGAAATCTGGGGTGCTGAAGCCTCCTCCCAGCACCTCTAGGGCCCACTCCAAAGCCCAGCCCCTGGCAAGAAAAGTCCTGAGCAGCCCCAGCTCCACCTCACAGCTGCAGCCCATTCTGGGCCACACCCCCCCATCCCTGCTCTCTTGGGGTTCAAGCTGCGGCAGGAGCTTCCCCCATCCCACAAGCCATGGCTCGGTCCTGCACCGGCCCTGCTGGGCAGAGCCTGCCCCTGTCCCCACCCCTGCCCCTTCCCTCCATCCCTCCCTCCCTCACTGTGGGGAGCGTTGATATGCGCCCCCCCACACTCCTTTCCTTCCCCCTCTCCTTCCAACTTACCATATGGAGGCAGCTATCCACACTGCTGGCTCTGCTCCATGCTGTGCTGCAGCTGTGCACAACACAAACATTATCGGCCAAATTATCGGCCCCAACAGGCCAATATCCAATATAGACAATTTTCTTTTTATCAATACTGATCCGATATTGGACTGATGTATCGGTGCACCTCTGATGGTAATTCTATATTGAATGGGAGTGAGTAGGAAGAGATTATTTCTTATCACTGGCTATGAGCTTCATAGGGGAACAGCATAGGGATGCCTACCATGCTATCAAGCACAAGGCCACTGATCAAGCACTAATGACAAAAACAACAACACAGTGACATTTCAGGGAGCTACATGAGAATAGGATGTATATAGGTATTCTCTTGATAAATTTTGGTGTTTTATCCACTCTGTCTTGTTTAGATTATAGACTGTTCTGTCTCTAGTCCAGCTTTTAGCATATTCTTCTCTTTTTACTCATAACACTATTTGTGTAGCATGTATATGAGCAGTAGGGCTGTGTGAAGCTTCAGTTGCTGTTTCAATTCAGAGGAGATTCAGCCCGATTCACTAGCCAAATCTCCGAATCTGAATTGAATCGGGAGACCAATAAAAAGGTCAGAATTGATTCAAAACCTCCAAATTGATTCGGAGAAGATTCAGAGAGATTCGAAGATTTGGGCAGTCCCTGCTCGGCACCACAGGGAGCTGGACCTAGACCCCATGCCGATAAGTAGGGGGCAGGGAGCGAGGGCTGGAGGAGGGGGGAGAGGACCATGGGGGGATCCACACCAGGCCTCATGCCCTGCCTGCTTCCCCAGCCACCCTGAGCACTCTTCGACCATCGCCCGCTCTCCCAGCCCCAACAATGGCTGCCCTGCACAGCCCCAGTGTCCTGGCACTTAAAAAAAAAAAAGCCCTGCACTCATTGGCTGCTGCAGCAGTCATTGGGGCCTCTCAGGGCTCATGAGAGAGTGCCCCCATGCAGCGCAGGGCAGTGGAGGGCAGCAGCTATCACCCCACTCCCCATACCCCACCTGGCAGAAGCTAGTGAGTGCAAGGTTTTGTTTTTTTGTTTTTGAAGTGGCGTGATGCTGGGGCCAGGTAAGGCAGCCATTGATGAAGCTGGGAGAGCGGGCAGAGGATAGGGCCTGTTTGATTTGGAGATTCTGTCAGTTCAGCAGTGGCTGAATCTCTGAATCAGATTTGGCTGAATTGATTCGGGACAGTGATTCGAATCATGAAATCAAATCACTGTCCCCTAAATCGGCCGAATCCGAAGTGAATACTAGCTGCTTTGCACAGGACTAATGGGCAGGTATAGAAACTTATAATGACCTGGCCTGTTTTTATAACTTTCAGAGTCATAGTAAGTTTAATCACAGTGATAATTGCTTCGGATTCAAAACAGGGGCCCTAAATTGAAGTGGTGGGTTTTAAAAAGCACTGCTTCAATTTAGGGCTGATTAAACTCCCATGTCATGCATGCACCCCACTGACTTACCTGCCTCGCTGGCAGGGAAGGGAGGGTGAGCTGCTAGCAGGTGGAGTGGTCCCTGGGCTGTGGGGGGCTTGTGCTCCTTCTGTGTAAGTGGCAGCCTCCCCCAGGTGGCATTCACCCACAGGCACCTAGCTCGTGTGGTCCCAGGGGCATTGCAGTCAAAGAGGGAAGCACCAGGTCCCCGTGCAGCTCAGGCAGACAGGCAAGCTTGGGCGGGAGGTGAGGGGAGATCAGGCTTGGTGACTTTTCTTGGGCAGAGCCTACTTTTCCAGGCTGCTGCCAGGCTGCCTGCAGGGCTTCCTGCAGAGCTGTGGAGGTGCATAGAGCCTGGTGCTTCACTCTGCAGCTGTAGAGGTAGCAAACTAAGACTCCTTGAGGGAGTTTTAGTTTGCTGTGCTCCACGTCATTTAAGGTGCATTACACCACTGAATTTCCTGCAGTGGCTGGAATTAATGCGCAATACGCTGCCAAGGCATGCAAACACCAACACCACTAAAGCAGTGCAAAAGCATTTAGCCCACTTTAAAGTGTCATTCACACACACCTCTTGTTTCATCTACACACAGCCTTAGTCTGTGTCCAGATGAGTGGGACCATATATTTCCCCAGGGGCAAGTAGCAGCGACACACCTTGTATGGCTACTTGTCCCTGGGGAATGCCCATGCCGCACACACTCTGGCACAAAGCAGGTTACCCGAGAGGGGTAGGAAAGGCTGGGGCCAGCAACTGTGTTGACTCCAGCAGCCTTATCTGGGTCCTGGGGGCCTCAGGGAGCTGCAGCTTTCATAAATTCATAGACATTGGGTGCTGGAAGGGACCTCATGAGATCATCGGGCCTAGGCCCCCCCACCATAGGCAGGAAGTCAGCTGGGATGAAGTGACTCCAGCTAGAAATAAATCCAGCTGTTTTTTGAAGGAGTCCGGAGTAGGTTCTTGCACTGGGGGGAGTTTGTTCCAGACCCTGGACACATGCACTATAAAGAAAAGCTCTCCTTCAGCAGAGAGCCTGGCCAGCAGCTGGACAGCGGCTCTGGCCAGCTAGACTCCAATTTTGGGCAGCACACACTGCCACCATGTGTGCCAGCCTGTTTTTTTTGGTGTAAGAACAATTGATGGGAGCTGACACAGCTGGGAATGGCAAGGCATACTTGTGCTTGGCAAGGTATTCTGAGAATGTGGAGAGAGAGGAACATAGGAGTTAAAGGAATAAAAGATAGAGAGTATTGAAATGAGACAACAAGAAGGACACTACAGCATGAGCTGAGGGAATGATGCTCCTTCAATGTGACAGAAAACTGAGAACTTCCAGCAGAGGGCTCAAATACCTGTACACAAATGCCAGGAGCATGGGGAACAAACAGGAGGAACTAGCTATCTTGCTTTCCAGCAGGAACTATGATATCATAAAGATAACAGAGACCTGGTGGGACACTTCCTATGATCGGACTGTTGCTATAAAGGGCTACACTCCACATTGGAGGAATCACATAGGGAAAAAGTGGTAAAGGTGTAGCTCTATATGTAAAGGAGCAGTACATCTCCTTGGAAGCCAAAATTGGTCCTAAGGAAGGGCAACTTTAGACCCTCTGGGTCACAATACAGTGTGGGGAGGGGATGTGTGGCAAAAGAAACCTAACTGTAGGAATATATTACAGACCTCTCTCTGAATCAAGATGAGGAGCTAGATCTGAAATTCTGCAGAGAACTGGAAGAGGCTGTAACAACACAGGATGTGGTCATCATGGGCAACTTTAACTACCCAGACATCTCCTGGGAAGAACACTGGACCAGATCTGACCAGTCGCAGAGATTCCTGACTCATTTCAATGAGCTCTACCTGTCTCAGGAAGTATACAGGCTGACCAGAGGAAATGCACTCCTAGATATAGTTTTGGCCAAGGGGGACAACCTGGTGAGTGATCTGATGATAGACAGTAACCTAGGTAACAGTGACCACAACATTATCACTTGCGCTGTTTGTTGTATAGCTTGGAAATCTGTCAGTAAGGTACAAATACTTCACTTTAAAAAAGCTGACTTCAGTAAGCTAAGGACTTTAGTGAGTAAAGTCATGGATGGGATCATGTATTGCAGGGAAAGAGTGTGGATGAATAGTGGCTATTCCTCAAGGACATGATCCTCGGTGCACAGAAGTTGTCCATACCTAGATGCAAAAGTGTTGGCACAGGGGCTGGGAAGCCATCTTGGCTGAATAGGGAACTTGCAGATCTTTTGAAAAAGAAAAGGGAGGCTTACTGTGAAAAAGACTTACCAGGAGACACAGGGAGGTGGTGGGATGCCATGCTGGAAGCCAATCACAGCAAAAGTGAAACCATGGCAGCCAGAGCTGCCACGGGAAAAGATAAAAAAAAAAAAAAGTGGCTGAGCTGAGAGAAGTTGGGAATGGCTCCCGTGTCCACATAGGCACACTTTATAAAAGCATGCTGGGGCCCATTGGTCAGCCAGATGCCCAGAGCCAGGATAAAAGACCCAGTTGAAGACAGGCCCAGGGGACCAGAAGTGGAGTCCCCAACCAGCCCAGAGGGGCCAGAGCTCTTGAACAGTCTCAGTTAAGGGACCTGGTGGGTACTCCATAAAGGGGCCACAATGAGAGTGCAGGGCCAAAGAGAGCCCAACGATCTATTTATAGGGTTGACATGGACCGAGGAAGCCGACAGTGGCGACTGGAGTTTGGCAGAATCCAGCAGTGCTAGGATTTAGACGCCACAGATGGATGGTGGGTACCAAACCTGGGGAAGAGTCGATGCATCGGGGGACGGAACAGTGCTGAGACTGGACACCGTGTAAGCAGAGAGAAGGGGGGGGGCTATAGGAGACGCTCAGCATAGAAGCATCACCACTAGCCTGTGGCCGAAGATCCTGAGAGACCGAGCACCGAGAAGGTTCAGAACATCAACCTCGATGACAAAGGTGACAACATTACAGTTGGCATTAGGCGGGGTGTAGGGGTGGTGGAGCCCCACAAAGAAGGAACAGCAGGAATGACCAAGGGAAGGTGTCAGGGGAGGCGGGACCAAACATCGTCCTCCCGATTCAAACATAGCCATCATCAAGGACATGGCAGGTGAAGCCCCTGGGGAACCGACCCAAAGTCACCCCAGTAACCAGGCTGTTCAGCCCAGGGCACCATGGTGAGGTTCAAGAAGAATCCACATGTGCGACACTCAGGGGAAAGACACAGGAGATTACACTTACCAATGATGGAAGCTAGAAATATGCCCCAAGGAGAACTACATAAGATTGGCCCACACCTGTAGGGGACAGATTAGAAAGCAAAGGCGGTGACCAAATTCAGGTTAGCAACTGAAATCAAGGACAATAAGAAGTCCTTCTATAGGTACGTTGGTAACAGGAGGAAAATCAGTGGAAATGTGGAACCACTACTCAATGCATCTGGACATATCACCAACACCAAGGAGAAAATTGAACTCCTGAATGAGTACTTTGCAAATGTATTCCACCAGTCTAAGAGTTATAGCCTGCTGAATGCAAATATGACACACAATAGTCACAGCAGGGATGATCACCTACCAACAGTTAATGTACAGCTGGTGAAAGAACAGCTAGAGAGGCTGGATATCTATAAGTCAGCAGGATTGGATGAACTCCATCTGAGAGTGCTAAACAAACTAGCTGAAGTCATTGCAGGACCGCTGGTGAACCTCTGAGAATTCATGGCACTCAGGAGAGGTCCCAGAAGATTGGAAGAGGGCCAATGTTGTGCCCATCTTCAAGAAGGGGAGGAGAGAGGACCCAGGGACTACAAGCTGATCAGCCTGACCTCAATCTCAAGAAAAATCCTTGAAAAATTTCTCAAGGAGTCCATATGCGAAAAGCTAGTAGAAGGCAAAATTCTGAATGACAGCCAGCATGGTTTTGTTGCAGGTAGATTATGTCTGGCTAACCTCATCTTCTTTTACAACCAGGTTAGTCACCACCTGGATAAGGGAGATGAGGTTGATGTCATTTACTTGGACTTTAGGAAGACCTTTGACTTGGTGTCCCATTAGGCTCTCAAGGTAAAACCTGGGGACTATGGGCTCAACAATCCAATGGTCAGATGGGTGGGAAACTGGCTGCTGGGTCGGACACAGAGAGCACTAATAGATGGATTGGTGTCAACCTGAACTTCTTCACAGTTAGAGTGGCCAAGGCCTGGAATGGGCTCCCAAGGGAGGTGGTGCTCTCCCCTACCCTGGGGGTCTTCAAGAGGAGGTTAGATAAGCATCTAGCTGGGGTCATCTGAACCCAGCATTCTTTCCTGCCTATGCAGTGGGTCGGACTCGATGATCTATTGAGGTCCCTTCCTACCCTAGCATCTATGAATCTATGACAGAAGGTAGCCAGTGAGGTCCCCCAGGACTTGGACCAGTGCTTTTCAACATCTTAATCAACAATCTGGATATGGGGCTGAATAGCACACTGGCAAAGTTTTCTAATGACATTAAGATATGGGGAAGTGCAGCCACGCATCAGGGTAGGCTGACAATCCAGGTGGACCTAGACAGATTAGTTAGATGGGAGGACCAGAACCAGATTCTGTTCAACACTGAGAAGTGTAAAGTGCTTCACCTGGGGAGGAAAACTCCACAGCAAACTTACAGGCTTGGTGGTGCTACACTAGTAAGCATCACATCTAAAAGAGACCTGGGGGTCGTAACTGGCCATAAAATGAATATAAGCCACAGGTGTGATGCTATAGCTAGCAGACCAAACAATACACTGGCATGCATCAACCAGTGCATCTGAAGCTAAACTAACGAAGTTATTCTCCCGCTCTACTCGACATTGGTCAAGTCAGAGCTGGAGTACACCAGTTCTGGGGGCCACACTTCAAGAAGATTGTGGAGAAGCTTGAGAGAGTTCAGAGAAAAGCCACTCATATGAATAGAGGCTTGAAGAGCAAGCCATATGACGAAAGGCTGACAGATATGGGACTGTTCATCCTAGAAAAGAGAAGACTTTTGGGGGGATTTGGTGGCAACTTACAAATAAATCAGGGGTGAGCATCACGGGCTAGGTGAACTATTCACCAAAGTGCCCCAGGGGAAAACCAGGAGCAATGGTCATAAACTCTTAGAAGAAGGTTTCAGACTGGATATAAGGAAAACCTTCTTCACGGTTCATGTGACCAGACTCTGGAAGAGAATCCCAGAGAGAATGGTGCAGACACGTACCCTGTAGATCTTCAAAAGGAGACTGGATACACAACTTGCTGGGTTATTTGACCCCAGCAGTCTTTCCTGCCCAAAGCAAGGGGGCTGGACCCAATGATCTTACGGGGTCCCTTCCAGCCCTAAACTTCTGTGAATCTGTGAATCTGAGTATCTTGTAGTATTGACTAGAAAGCAAGGATTATATTTTGGTAAAAATGCCTAGGGTTCAACATTTGTTTTATTCCATTACAGCTTTTAAAATTTTTTACAAAGAATGTATGAGAGTGACTCACCCCAGGGGTTAGGGTTACCCAGCTGGGATTTGGAACCATCAGGTTCAAGTCTCTGCTCTTTAGCTTCTTTCCACATTCTCTATGAGTGTTTAAATCACCCAGCCATCAGTTAGTGTCTGTCTTTTTCTGGCGCAGTGACTATTTCATTGTTTATACAAAGTGCAACAGCTCCAATAGGAAACACTGACTCTACAGTTGGTAGTCAGGGCATTAAGCTATTTATAGATGTTAGGTTTTACTAGGTTTAATCCAGACTACAGCCATCCCTATGTACGCATGGACATCTGTAGTCTGAATTAAAAATTGGCTCCTGTCTGAATTAACTAATCTTCATTGGATGAGGATTAAAATTAATGCAGACTATGGCAGTCTGAACTAGGCAATTTAAACTGTATTAATTAACATGTATGCATGGCAGACTTACTGTTGCTTGCTCCCACCACCAGGTGTAGCAAGTGAGCACAGTTTTGTGCCCCTGATTGGGAGTGGTGGGCAGTGTCCAGTGCCTGCTGCTGCTTCTACTGCAGAAGTGTAGAAATGCGTGGAAACCTCCCTGACGGTCGATGATAGTCTATTAACCCTTCTTTTGAATTGAAATTTGATTTGAACTGTGTGATGTGAATCAGTTAACACAGTTTAGAAAGTGGTGAGCATGTCTAAAAATGGTCTAAGTTTTGATGTTATGTATTTTCCCTTTCTCTCAATCTCTCTCTGATTTTGTCCATCTGGAATCTGGGAAGCATTCCCAGAGTAAGTTTTTTTTTTCAAAAGCAATATATTTCTGTGAAAAGTTTGTTCCAATGAATCAGCATTTTCTGACAAGAAGAAAAAATGTCAGAAAATTCCTGATCACCAGTATACTGGCCTGCTTGTAACTCTAATGGTATGAGAACTGTGTATAAGAATAGGAGCAAGTAAACTCTCTTACCGTGAGTTTTGCTTTTGCAAAAGTATTTGAGTAAGGGGCACATAAATGCTCTTTTAGAGTTGGAAGGGCTCCCCAGGGAATCTCATCAGTCAGAAGTGTGTGCTTTCTGTCGTTAGTATATACTATATTTCTTTTGTTAACTGAAATGTTTCTCTTTACTCTCCAGTGATTTCTTTTTTCATAGTCTTTTTTGCCTTAGCATTTTTTATGTCTCTCCCCCTGTTCTAATCCTTTTAATAGTGTTTTTTTCTCTCCCTCTCTATGCTGCATTTTACTGCTATGGCCCTCAGCCTTTCTTATGTGGACTACCTTCCCATTAATCTTACATTTAAGGTAGATTTTCCAAATTCATGAACCTAAACTAATAGAAATATGGTAGAGTATATTTTCCTAATTTTAAGGTTAAGTTTGTTTTTATAATGCCTTCATTTCCTTTATCAAGCAAGTAGCGAATGATTGGTGCAGTCAGCATCAGTCAGTATAAGTCCTTTCATTGTGAGCTAGGAAATACACCCAAAGGTTGAAGCAAGACAGAATAGGGAAATAGGAGCAGTAAGAGGCATTATGATTTCTCTGTCAAGGTTATGCAGTGAGCTTTCCATCCCTAGCATATGTTCTATGAAGGTCCATAATCAGAAGGTTGTGCTGCTCATCTGCTAGTCCAAACTGGTACTTTATGTTCATAATGTAAGGCACTAAAAAACTCGTTAACATATTGCTCCACACTGTTATAGTTAGCCCAGAGGTGCCCTGTAGAGAAACTGTCACAGCTGGTGGGGAAAAAGAAACTATGGCTGATCTGCTTTGAGACCTGTGGCTAGAAGAAGTAAATTACTAGGCAAAGTGCAAGCCAGAACAATAGAGACTTGACACTTATCCATCCCTGCTGTTTCAGCTTGCTTTGAGCCACATTTTTTCATAGTCCAGCTATCAACTGGTACCAAATCTAGTCTGGTATAGTCCATATTAAAAAATCAGGTGGAACTGCTTTTCTAGCAGCATAAAAAGCATATCATCTTCTGAGTCTCAAAATCTCTGTTTTATACACGTTATTTAAACCACATTTTACTTGGCTGCTGTCAGGACCACAGCTTAGGGAAAGTTAAATGACCATTGTGTTCCTTCCACAATGCTTAGTTATAGGATTTCAGATTGCCTTTAGAAGCTTGATTACTACAGGCGCTTCTGTAACTGCTCCTTCTTTTACAGGCATTATCACTTATCTGAAGTGAATCTGTAGATTTTTTACCAGAGGGAGAATAGGCCTGCTAATTTGATTCACTGCTACCAGGATCAAGCTGGGACTTAAGGTTAAGTAGGAAGATCCTTTTAAACTTCTTGACACTTCTTTTAAATAATATTTATTTCCTTTTGAAATGTTGCCTCATTAAATAACTTGATTTCTCTCTGAAATCACAGTATACTTGTAAATATGGCTTTTTGTCATCCATGAAAATACAGGTTTTCAACTTTCGATCTCCATCATTTTGCAGGTTTAGGATGGGGGAATACTGGAGCTGCAGATTCCTGTTTTTCCTGTAACCAGTTTGGCAGGCATGTGTCAGTTTGATCGATAATGATGTCTGGATTAGGCAGTCCCAGCGGTGAAAATAGTCTCTTCTTAGGCTTATTGCCAGATTTTGAAAGCCACTATAATGACATTCTGCCAAGCAAGCAAGATCAGAATGCTGATTGAACCCCTTTAAAAAAAAAAGTGCAGACTAATAGGCGCTAATGCGTGAATAATAATTAGCACAATTAAGTGGCTGGCGCTTTGCCCATGAAATTTTCAGAGCACACAATTAAACAGCTCTACCCAGTTTTGTTGCATAAAGATATAAATAAAATCACAGAAAGAAGGAATTGCCAAGTATGATGCATTCTTGAAAAACGTTCAGCTCTAGTATATATGGATCTCTTTACAGGGGAGGTTATAACAGGGTAAAGATGTCTGAAAACTACCTATTGACATGCAAATATTAGAAAGAAGTATCCTCTGAATATTTTTCAGAAACTTAGAGATGAATTACTTTTGAACAGGCTTCCCTTTACTGTAAACTCTTATTTAGGAGACTTGGGTAAAAGTTCTTCCAACAGTAAAAGGGTACGGTCAAGATGTTGCAAAGACCTAAACACCTCTAATTCTCTGTGTAGTTAATGGATATTAGCATTGTAACACCTTGTAGGGGTTTCTAAACAGTCTTTGATTATCTTGGACTAAGTAAAAGGAATGTATTTATACCTACAAGTGCAAAAGTCCTGTAGTTCTAGTACTGGGAGGTGTTATAAAATGAGACATTTTCCTACCAGCTTCTCTTGTCACAGTCTTGTTCAATATATACCAAGTTTAGATAGTGTGGGTAATATGTTAGTCTGACATCAGTCTCAAGGAAAATAATAGAGGCGATCATATGGGATTCAATTAATAAAAAACTAAATGATAGAATTGGCTTTATGGAAAACAAGTCTCATCAAATGATTTTGTTCTTTGATGCGATTACAAATTTTGTAAAAGGAAGTTTTGTAGATGTAATATATTTAAACTTCTGTAAGTCATTGATTTTGGAGTATATAACATTTTGATTAAAAAATCAGCAGCAACAACAGGAAAGCACATATCAAGAGTATTGAGAACAAGACCACTGATTGCTCTGAAGTTATATCAGTCTATGGAGAATCATCATACATTGGAGTTTTTTCCAGTAGTGTTCTGCAGGATCTGGACTGTGTCTATGTCTTGATACTGTTTGATATTTTTGTCAATGATCTGTAAGTCTATACTGCTCAGAGAATTGGCAGATGAACACAGACATTGACAAAATGGTAAATGAGGATGAGGCAAGCCAAGCAGACAGTTTGGTAAAAGGGGCCATTGTAACAAAACAGATTTTAATACAACCAAATGCAAGGTTAGGCACTTAGAAACAAGGGATATAGGTCATACCTAAAGGACTGTACTACTTACAGAAAACAGCAGCTCTAAAAAAGATTATTAGGTTCATGGTAGGAAAACAACTCCTCATAAGTTTCCAGCATACTGGGGGAGAGGGGGGAAGTGTGCTCTTTCAGGCTCCCTGAGAATTGAGAGCTCAAGTATAGACATTGAACACAAGCCCAGAGCAGTCAGGAGTCTGGAGCAGGTTAGTGAACCTGGGTTAGTGGGTATGATCATCCCCATACTTCCTGGGACATGTGGTTGTCAAGGTATAAACAAACCCTATGAATCTACGAATTACTACTTTTGCTTTCTCTCTCAAGCATGGAGAAGCGGTTTAAAGGCAGTGGTAGGGTACTGCAAACATGAGAATAGATTTGACCTGTTATTTTCACTCACAACAGCAAATAAGCTAGTTTGCTATTAAAATTTTTAAGAGCATGCACATTCATGAGCAGAGATAGAAAAGGGCTGCTTCTACACAAGATGCTACTGCACAGTAGTTTGTCACTACAGTGTCGTAGTGTCAGAAAAAAAACGTGGAAATGCTACCGTGCAGTAACACCAGTTGCTGCACAATGATTTAGTATTTAGTTATGCAAGTACTAAATGACTGCTCAGTAACAACTATGCAGTCCACTGCTCATGTAGAAGCAGCCAAGGGGGAGTAAAAAGAGTGTACAGTCAGGTAAAGAGGGTTTTATATTTTAATTTTTTTGTGGCTGTAATTTTGTTACTTGGTTTAACAGAGGATTGTAAGGATGCCGTATGGATTTCTTTGAAATGCTAAGACCATAAGATGAAGTGCTTTGCTGTGTTTTTGTCCCATACATAAATACACAAGACTGATTTAACATAAACAAAAGCAAATAGTTGCCATCTAGTTGGATTTAATAAATTAAATAGAAATAATAGAACTACTTTTAAATTCTTGCTCACTGGTCAAAATCTGGATTTAAACAGTTTAAACTGATATAGAGTTTGGCTTTTAAAAAGTCAGTGTTCCATATGCTTAGCATAGGAAGTAATTGATAATGATGTGGTAGCTGTTGACATTTTAATGAAGACTACTGTATTTTTATAAGCACGGATCTCTTTTCTGTTTAAGTGTTTCTTTGTCAGATTTCAAGGGCCATTCTCTTTAGAGCCAAAACAAAGTTTATTAAATTAATTATTGGAGCTCCACTCCTTATAATATATATGCAAATTACCAAAGTGCATATTTGGTTTATAAACCTGAAAAGGGGTTGCAATCTGTTCTTTGCATTTTGCCTTTGAAGGTTGATGGCACCCCACCCACAGTTTTGAGGACCGAGCAAGTAGGAAAATAAGAAAGACATCATTGGAATAATAATAAAAATAGCACAACTGACAGACAATAACAGAACATTAAATGACAGATAATAAGTACTGAAAAACAAATTTATGTAAAATAAGAACTCAACATCAAAGAAAGAACCTCTTGCAAAGTTAAAGGCAGTGAATCACTTTATGATAAAAGACCTGGTTAAAGGTATGAATGCAGTTTATAATACATTAGCAACCAACAACTAAGATGCAATCAACTCTCTGATATATGTAGTTGCAGTGTTAGTGAGTGAAGACTTGGTTCTTAAACTTTAAAGCCTATCAGAAAAAACTGACTAAGCTGCCTTAAAATGATTAAACTGAAGAACTATGTAAACGTTCTTTATCTCTTTCAATTATTATTGTTGTTGCTGCTAAATAAGAATAAGAATACTTACCTGCTTTCACAGAAATGTTGCAAGGATTAGTGCTTTAATGTTTGTGCAACACTAGGTGCATCTACACATGATATTAATGTGAGGCCGTGAAAATTGGAGCAGTTGAGCCAGAGTTTATTGCTCCACGGCTTAGCATTTACATGTGTGCCTGGGACCTCAGCACGCTGAACTGGGGCAATGCAGCCCCATCTGTCAGGGGGCCGGGAGGTCAGCCTGCCATTCCAGAGCTGCTTTCCCTGGCTCAATGGACTGTGGAGGGGCTGGCTGGGGCATGGGGATGCTATAGTGTGATGCTAGCCAGCAGGCAGCCCCCACACTGTAGCACCCTCATGCCCCAGCCAGCCCCATCACCATCTACATTTGCATTTAGCCACACATAGCTACTCCACTGTAGGATACTACTTGTGTTGGGCAGACAGATCCTATAGCAGAGTTAGTTTACTGTGGTTTAATAGTGCTGCACGTGTAGATGATGACGCTTTACTGCAGAGCTAATTAATCAGCTTCACAGTGAAGCGTTTCTTGTAGATGCACCACCTGAGATTCTTCACTTTGAGTAGCATCTTAGTATTGTTATCAGTGAAAAAATAATAACAATATTAATGTCCATATTATGTTTTATCAGATAAACTGTTTTAGCTCACACAGAAAAATGAGTCACTGAGCATTTTTCTCTGAACCTACAAATTAAATAATAATATAAATTCTATGAAAAGCCTGTAGAGAGGTTGGAAGACATATTATGTTGACCCTTTCTGCCTTATTTATGATAGAATATATAAGTTTAGAATGGTTAAGTAGAATAGAATAGTGTAAGTTAGCCAACATTTGTCATCAACAAAGCAGAAAGCTTAGTAGTTATAACAATGCTGGAAAGCTCTTTAATAAATATAAAATTCACAATTTAAAGTGGATCCAAACTGAATGATAAGAGTGAAAAATGAACTCAAGAGGAGAAATGTTCAATAATACATAATACATGGGTTGTTAAAGAGGAGGTTAAGTATCAGTATTGGAGTAGAATAGTCTGAGTAGGAATTTACCACAGCAGGTTGAAAGATGGAAGAACTGAATTTATCTCAAAGAGGTTAAAAAAAAATAGCCAGATAGCCAGTATCCTGACAAGTGTAATTTCATTTCTGTTTATGTGCAATGTGGAGACTGTTAACAAGCATAAGCACTATTAGGAATGTGTAGCTGTCTACTGAACAGAACATTCATCTCAGGTACATAAACAGTACGTGGGAGAGAAGTCAGATGATAAGATACTGTAGTGCTGGCACTGTTGCATAGAACAGAAAACACTTCAAGGAAACACTCATCATAAAAAATACTAAAGAAATATTAGATCACAAAAGGTTTGAAAGATGAAGCACTTCCTATTCCAGCATTAAGACCAACTCTCATGTCCACTGAAGTCGATGGAAAAACTTCCTGTTCTTCAGTTATCTATAGCCTTTTCATAGCAAAAGAGCAAATAAATTTTGAATTTCTAATTTTCAACTAAGATTATTTTGGGCTATCAGGTCTCGTTACCCTTGAGAAAGGGTATAATTGGCATCCCTTCCCCCTACCCCTTTTTTTTTCTTTTTTCCAGATTACTTCCAAGAATTGTTGAGGAGATGCTACTTTAGGGTGGTGGTAGTTATAAACTAGAACCTTAAAATGACCTCTCTGATCAGACTCAAAATCAGTTGAAGTCAATTGAAAGCCTCTCATTAATTGAGTGGCTTTTGCAGTCATTGAAGTGGATCAATATAGAAACTACACACTTAAAAAAATGAAAAAGTCTTTTGGAACTAGGAATAAGTAGTATAGAAGGTGATGCATCTCCTAGCAAGAAAACAACAATATGGCCAGAGATAGGCTGAACCTTAATACGGTTCTTTTTCTTTCACTAAAGCTCTTTTCTCAGAGTGAATCCATAGTCATAATTCTATTTTAAAGATAACATAAGGCAGGTTTCTTTTTGAAGAAAAGAAAAATGCTTAGAGGTAACCATTGCTTTAAAGATGGGTCTAAACTATATTTTATCAAGACAATAGCTATGTAAATCCTCTAAACTTATCCTGATGGTGTACTCTCTTTACCTTATTTTACACACAAGCACAGGCATTCAGTACATTGATGAATTCAAGGCACATTTCCCTTCACTGTGTGTAAGCCTCTTTGCACAGATGTTGAGTCTTAGTATTCTTTTCTATTCCTTTGCAGCTACAGAACAGACCTCCAAATCAGACCACAGTCAGGAGAAAGGGGTGTCAGTAAACAAATGATGCAAGAAGACATTATAAGACTGAATATTAGTCTTCCCAACTCTTTCACTTTTTTTAAGAGTATCACAATTTGGGTGGCATGTTCAGAGCCTGAGCTCCTGGAGTCATGTGACTAGGTAAAAATCTATTTTAATTAAAAAAATAATAAATTATGTGTTTCTAACAGAGGCATAGCTGGCCAGCTCCTCACTCTGTGCTGCAGTGGCAGTGGCAGTGGTATGATTAGCTGCTGTTCTGGTTGCAGGTATTTTAGTGCCCTGTGCACCACCACATAAATGCACACACATAAAGGCAGCATCTGGGGCTATTGCCCTTAGTTATGCTACTGGTTTCTAACCTTTCTGATTGTGAAAGGAAACTTGAAAATATGAAGACCAGCCTGCTACTTTAATACTGCTCTGTGCCCATTATGCCGACTTAACACCTGTAGGTATTTACATTGCTTTCTTTTTAATTTTTGTTTTAATTGTGACAGCTCATACATGTGAGACCTGTGTTTGCTTCCCCTAGCAATGTGGTGGTTATCTTGAGGGGGAATTTAAGACCATTACTGCCTTGTAAAAGTTTAATTTGCTTCGCTTGGAACAATTGCACCACGAACATACCTGTTTTATATAGCCATGTGAATTTATTCTGTTACCCTCCTCTTCTTTTCCATTCTCCTTTCTCACTCATTTATTACATCTTACCTTGAAATAAGCCCCAGCTATGCAAACACCCATCCATATCCTTGAAGTGAAGCGCATGCAGGGCTAATTCTAATGCCAATGGTGGAGTCACCCAAAGAGTTAAATTACTTATGTGCTTCTGCACTGCACTTTGGGCAAAATGGGTAAAATGTTTGGAAAGTCTATCATTGCTTAGACACTTCTGAAACAGTCACCTTTATGGCATGACCCAAAGTCTGTTGAAGCTAGTAAATTTAATGGGGCTGGGATTAGGCAGTTACAGCTAAATCCTATAAGGTTCTAGGCATTTTATTCAAGTCTGGCCCAAAAGAACTTGAATACATGCTTAACTTCAAGCATATCACTTTTCCCATTGACTTCAATAGGACTGCTTGTGAGTGTAATTGATTTGCTGGATTGAGCCAGAGTACAAAGAAACTTGCTTCAAGACCAATAATTTTAAATACTTTCATAAAAGGAATACATTTCCTTATATGTTCGTACAGTGCACAGTACAACAGAGCAACAATCCTGATCTGGTCACATGACTATTAGCAGTTTTATTCTTTTTTGCAAAAAAGTATGCCTTCCTGACTAGAGAAGGTTGACTTTTGTCAGGTAATTGATTGGGTTTCCCTAATATATTTTAAAATATTGGATTATTTGTTTTCTGTGATTCATCCAGTTCTAGTCATGGGTTGGTATAGAGTAGGGGAGATAGATACTGCAGCTAGGAAACTGCTTTCCTGAATCCACCTCTCATCTCAGCTTCACTTGGCTGTATCAGTGAGCTGTTCAAAACTCCTCCTACCCTACAGTAACATTTCAAACTATTCCCATGGGTATTCTTCACTTCTGAGCAGGCTTTGGCAGTAATAAAGCATTACTCATTTCTCTGCTTTATTTCTTTGAGACACAAGAGCAAACATACAGTAAGTGATAGCTCTGCTCAAATGTTACTGTATAAAATAAGTGAGCATGGCTTGCATACATTATTCCATCACTGAGAAAGGGAATAATTTTCTTGAATGCCACGAGAATGTAAATTAAATGCAAAATTTGCCTTTACTAGACTTCTTACTACAAATCATTCCAATAATCTGAAATAAATTGCTATTTGTTTTGCTGCGATGTCCTCATACTAGCAGCCCCTACTTTTTAAATATGAAAGCTAAGTTATTTCTTTAAATGATCAGAATTATTAATTTCTTAAAAACTCACACTCTTATCATGTATTATGATGTACCATTCTGATAAGATAATGAACCAAATTTTTCAGGGGTCTTATTTTTGCTTTAAACTAGTGTCTCCCAAGACAGTTAAGAAAATCACCATCATAACACTGGTAAAATCATAAGTTTCTCCAGATGAGAAAAATTGGAGAAATTTCTCCTTGAGAGCAAAAAGGCAAGCTGATTAAGTCAAAGAGGTGTTATAAACCCCAAGGGAAAACTGAATGCTTTACTTTTGAAGTATTCCCAGCAGAAGTCTGGGAAATCTTACATGTCCTCTCACCACGATCCATCATTATAACTTAGCTGTTTGCAAATCCTCAGCAGGTCATCATATTTTACACTTGCTAACCATGTAAACACAACCAGGGACTCCTAATTACTGTAGGTAATCTCAGAAACTTTCCACTTTTATAAAGCACACAGAAGAGGCTGGGAATAAATGTTTTCCATGTCATTGTGCTTTGCTCATATGTATTTGTATAGCTGTCACTTTTCTGGATCTCTGATTGTAGTGTAAAGATTCTTTTTTTAATACATGTATAATATCTTGTAACAACCTTGGAGATGCACAGTTCTTGTTCTTTGTACAGCAGGAGGGTTTTCTGTGCTTTTGCTAAATTGTTTAATCAAAGTGCTTCACATTGAATGGTCCGTGAATAAATATTGTAAACATCACTGGTGGAAGTGATTCATATTTACCTGAATCACATTTTGGTATATCAGAATTTGTCAAGTACATTAATGGTGTATCATATACGAGAACACAAGAGAAAGCAGAGGTCTAGGTGAATATCATGGAGATAGGCATTTGCAATAGCTGCATAGAAAGAAGTGTTTTGTTCTTCAGTTCAGTGTGTGTGTGTGTGTGTGTGTGTGTAATTTACAGTAATGTAGTTTAAATCCCCAGTCCTGTAAACAATTATACACATGTTTAATTTTATGGACGTGAGTGGTCCCCAGGTATTACTACTACTATTATTTGCTAGATTGAAAACAAGATTACTGCAATTATCATTTGCTAAAAGTACATATAAGGGAAACCACTGAATGCAAAATTAGTATATATGCATTCTTTACTAATATGATAGTTTAATTTAATCCAAGCTGTGAAGCAGGGAATATATTAGGAATAGACCCAACTAAGAATTTATCACTTGAAGTTAAAATGAACTTTGCCGTACTGTTAAAAGCTTCCCTGTAGTTAGAGTGTGGAGTAATGTAGGATGCCAGAGTAACAATCCATCAATAATTGTGTGATAGCAGTCACATTTTTAATGGCAAGCACTGTGCAAAAGATTACATTTTAATTATTGCATATCAGTTAATTCAGAATTATTATTATGCATTTTAAAAATTAAACACTGAAGTCAATGGAGCTGTGCAAATTTGTCTCATTGGACGATATAGTCTTATGCTGTCTAGTGTGTCTAATACAGCACAGAACACACTTAAAATAATAACAATGGCATACACATACATGAGGCATTTATGAAGTTTTAGAAGCAATTGTTTCACACAGTATGCTACTACAGACTTTGGGTCTCTTACACTGAAATCAACAACACTGCTTGCATAGAAAGGTACTACATAGCAGGAGTAATGACAGCGGAATGAAGACAAGACCTTTATTTTAATTTTTTTATTTTTTTGGTTCTGTTCCTCTGTTTTCTACTAAATAACAGAATTTGGTTCAGGTTTTGAAACCAGCTCATGATGAAGAGATTTATATTTGAGTTTAGAAATCTGGAGGCATATGGTGAATGTGAGAACTGGTCAGCAAACAAAAGTGATTGATTCAGGTTTGGTCTATCAATTAAGCTAGAGAGTAGTTTTAATCTCTCTTTTTTAAGATGGAGACTTCACTAGAATAATATAACTCCCTCAGCCATGCCAATAACAGCTGACTTGTACCCATAAACTTTTAGTGTATTGATCTATTAGTTTAGCTGCTTAATGCATCTTTTCAATAAATATGTCCAAGCTGTGACTTTTTTCCATCCTTACCAGAGGTATCCCTGTTTGGAATGATCTAATATATACAGTGGTATCTGTACATGCAATCTAATATGTGCTTTGAATAGCTATCCATAATTCACTATGAGCAGGATGGCTGTGCAGTAATCTACAGTTAAATGCCTTAGTGTTGAAATGTTTCTATATCTACAGTAGAAAGAAGCAGTAGTAATATCAGCCTCTCCAAAGTGTCTGGATTACCTTACCAATAAGAAGGAAAGAAAGAAAGAAATCAAAGCTTCTTCCTTGTTTACATTTTTATCTTATGTCTCTTGGATTGATTCCCTGCCTTGTGTCAGTTTTCTGTGCTGACAGCAATTCTTGTAGAGAGTCGCATGGCAAGATTAACTTCAAATCCTCCCTTCCCCCACCTCCAGCCACTGCCTGTCATTGTCTGTTCCTGAGTAAGCAAAGTGAATGTGGTCAGAGCAGTGTCAGGACTGTATATTTCCATTCTCAAGGGCAGCCACCCTTCTCATCAGCAAATCCATGCTAGCTGCTAGAGTTCCATATTAAACTGCTTTTCAGTCATGAGGTTAGTTCCTCACTGGTGAGGCTCGCAGGAAATAATACTTTATACCTTGTTCTTATATAGTCCTTTCTAAACACTAGTTTAGCTTCACATTACCTTGTGAGGAAGGTTGATATTATCCTATCTTACAGATGGGGAAGCAGAGGCACAGAGGGGATGAGTAATTTACCATGAGGTCACGTAGAAAATGTGAGACAATAAAGGGAATAGATGCCAAGATCTCCTGGCTCCTAGCCCTCTGCTCTAAATGCCATATCTTTTTTGCTATTCAAACCAGTCCTGTAACAAAAAAGGTAGAATAAAAATGATAACCCAAATTCTTCAGGGGCTGGAAATCAAGTTTTATATCCTTGGTGGTTACCATATTCAGAAGAAAGAACTGAGATAAGAATGGAATTAAGTGACTTGCCCAAGACCATATAGGAAATTCATAAACACGGGAATTACATGTTTATCAGAGGCAGGAATAGAACTTCAACTGAATAAAGTTAATTGTGTTGTTCAACACAAATAAAAACTATAATGTCTAAAGGTATATTTGAGTCTGTTCTGCAAGGCACCTAAAAGCCTTACACAAGTTTTATGCACTGAAGAGCTTGCCAATACCATAGGGGTGGTCTGTGCCAGTGCCAAGAGGCTTGAAAGCATGCTGCACACTTGCATCCATTAATCTTCTCTGAACCCAGAATTACACCAGTGAGACCGCTCTGAGCTCATTCTCAATGGCCGCTCCCAACAGAGAACTCAAGAGTGGACGCAAAGGGACAGACTCTGAAGGAACATCAAACGTACTTCTGGGTTACAATGTACATGGGCATGCATGAATGACTGGTGCCTTTTAAGACTGGGGGGCACCATTTGTAGGTGGCAGCATTGGTGGTGGGCAGTAAGTGGTGAGCTGGGACCACCTGCAGACACCGGTGGCAGCATTGGCGGTGAAGGGGGGGCGGGTGGTGAGAGGTGACCACCTGCAGAAGCCGGTGGTGGCAGCAGCCAATCTCAGGGGGGCATGTGCCCCCCTGGCCTCCCCACCCACCATATCCCTCCTATGAGTTACCTATGTGGGCATGGCCAGGGCATGCTTGAGCCCCTTTGTACTGGGACTTGTCACTGGTGTGGTGGACACAAGTCCTAAGTCATAAGAAGGAGTACAACCCCAGCAGTCAGAAACTGCACTAGGTGCTAACATTTACTCAGCACTTACTAGTGGGATCTCACTTGGTGTTGGCATGCCTAGGAAACAGCCATTGGAGCATTTAGTCCCTGTGTAATCTTTGTTACAATCTGTCTTGGTCCTGGGAAGGCATCTAGATCCATGGGAGGGACATGATGGTGGGGCTTCCCACTTTTGCCTAACATTTAAAGCTTTCAAGCATGTAGTTTTAACCACCAAGCTGTAGAAGAGGCTAGATGATGATCACTCTGATAGGTGACAAGACACCCATGAATTCAGTAGTCATGGGAACATAAAGCAAGTACCAGGGAACCTGACTCTGTACCTGGTGGTTATGACATTCCCCTGAGAGGCCTGTGTTTAGATTCCTGCTGCCAGGGTTATTTCTGTGTTTTAACTACTGACTGTCTAAAGTGAAATGCATAAAATGTCCTGGCAGCAGTAGCAGGCACCCAGGACTTTTTCCTCCCAACCAAGTAAAATAGGGTCCATAGGCTCCATTTTGTTTGCTCTCCTTCTAGTCCTATGATTCTTGCATTACTGAGTGTCCAGTGGCCCAGCTTCAGCAGTAGGAGTGGAGAGTTAGATTACAGCAGATGATGGATTGAATCCACTCGGGATAAGTGTCTAAAATCAATCTTTTTTTCTTCCTAGGTAAATGCTGAAACCACTAGGCTGTTGGCCAACTTATTGACACCTACCTTAGAAAAGGCAGTGAATGTTCTCTACTGCAAGTGAACAAAAGTGCCTAATGTTTAGCCAATCCATTGCCTTAGTACCTGAGAGGGATTGGAATTGAATCTGAGTTTAGTGCTTCTTATTAGACACCTTTAACTTTCTGAAACACTCTTCAGAAGCAACTATTTCTCCCTCTTGACTGTGCAGGGATTTTAGTGTGTAAACCTGATTGAAATGATTGACTCTTTCTTGATTTTAGGTGATGGGATACCAAAATGTAGATACTTTGGTGCCCAAATTCAACATGGGCCTAAATCCTATGTGGTCTATTTTATTAAATCTAAAGCCTGTTGCCATTTTATTTGATTGTGGTTCCTGTGTTTAATTTTCATTTTCCCTGATTTATTTAGTTTCTTTCACTTGTTCATTTGTATTCTTTTGACAGTAGATAGTTCAATTATTAAATTCCATGTTTTTTTTCAGCTTGCCAGTCATCTTAATGATTCTGTTTGTTGGTTTTTTTTTCTTGTCATCTGACTTGTTTTTCATGTCAATATCCAAGTTCTGATTTTAAAATATATGGCACGTTTACTCATATTTTACTGAGCCTTGCAACCGGCCACTGTGATTTGCTCTTGGATGATAGAGAGCCGTGCTTTTACAGCAAGGGTGTCAAACTCACTCCTTGTTCTGAGCCAGATCTGGACCCCAGAGCTCCATTGCAGGCTGGATTTGGCCCTGGGGACAGGGAAAGTGGAAGGGATGGTGGGGACAGCAGCAGGGGTGGTGGAACAAGAGGCAAGCATAGCAGAACCAGTAGCCAGGACAATCGCAGCTGCAGCAGCAACAGCAGCAGAGATAGCAGAAGCAGTAGCAGTAGGCCCAGCACTGGTGAGACTGGCAGTGGCAGGTTGAGTGAGGACTCCTGCCACTGATGACCAAGTCCACCAGGGCAAAGAGGCCTCATATTCTACAGCAAAATTGCGCTCCCACTTTTGATAGCCCAGCTTAGCAGATGAAACAGTTCTGCATGATGGAACCAGTGTATGCTTGGCAGCTCTGTTTTACAGTATATTAGCACCTTGATATGGGATTTTTATAGCTTTAACCCTCATCCATTCTCATGAAACTGTAACCACTGTTGTTCCCATGGGGTAACTTGTTACCCTGCAATTCAACATTGTTGGTCTCATGGGGTAATGTGTTACCCCACTCGCATGAACAAAATGGAACCAGTAACAACAGTATAAATGTAACAAAAACTAATTATTAAACATACAGATTGTTTGAAAGAGTATTTATGATGATTTGAACCCAAAATATTATTTAACTAGAACTATGAACAAAATTAACACTTTTTGTAGAGTTTCAAAATGTGAATGAATAATTTGCTAAGTCTGCAGTTTACACTGTTTTCAAACTAACAATTACTTCCAAAAACATTTCCTAACTGTTTTAACCAAATATTGCATTCCTCACAAAGCAGCAGTGATGTACTGTGGTGCACACAAGCAAATTGCTTACAACCTTTGCACAGTTTCCGGGTTTTGCGGTCATCTGTCCTTGGACAAAAAGCACAACGTCCACTCATGCTTGCAGAAGGTTCTACTGGGGTGCGCTGTGGTAATTTGTAATTTAGGGTAGTCATAACAGCCTTGATGGACTTAAACAGATTACGTGTATTCATCTTTCTTCGTTTTATTTGTCTGTCGATCAAGTGTTCTCCAAGCTTCTGCAAAAAAAAGTGCCATATTCTTAAATGTGATCTTTTCTTCCAGTTTGCATTGTGGCCTAGCCAAATGCTGAGGCTGGCAATGGCAGCCACATCCAGCATATTGAAAAATAGTGTTATTGGCCACCTGTTGATTTTCGGTCTGCAGGTGGTCATATGGACCAAGTGGTCAAAGTTGTCCACCCCAACCTTGTTTTTATTGTAGTCATGGATGATGTCTGGCTTTCTTTGCTCTCCACCCACTGACAGGTCATGCTGCATGCTTGACAGCAACAGCACAACTTAGGACTTCTTTGGAACACAGGAAACTAGGGTGAGTTTCCCATCAAAAGCAAAAATGGATGAAAATGTTTCCCTCTTTCGATTTGCTTGTATTTCGTTTGGGATATCGGCCAAGTCTTGCTGTGGCAGTCTTTCTGCCAGGTCAGTACTTGTGAAGACATTGTCACCCACAATATTCCTTCCCATCTTGTACCAGGGATGAACCATATTTTCAATGACCTGGGTATCAATATAACCTTGGTGTGGAGCTTCTGGTTGCTTGCCCAGGTAGATGTCTCCAGACAGGGGGAATGATGTTGCTGCATCACAGCACCACCACATTTTCAAGCCATATTTGGCAGGCTTGCTGAGCATATGCTCTCTGAAGGGACAGAAACCCCCTGAACATGATATGCTGCTCATCAACTGTCAGGTGTATTCCTGGATTATACCATTTCCTGAGCTGCTCCACAAATTGTGTCCCAAATATCTCTGAAAGCAGCAAGCTTGTCCTCCTTTCCTCAGGTGTCAGTTTGTTGCTGTCCCTTTGCTCCTTGACCTCAATTCCAACCAAGGCAGGGCAAAATAGCTTGTATGTTATGAAAGGGGCAGGTGAGGCAGAGTTTTGCTGTGAGAAAAGAGAACAGAGGTGGAATTGGGTGTGACAATGGGTTTTTTTTGTTTTTTGTTTCAGCAAAGGGCAGGGTGCTTTGATGACCTTACAGCCTGCAAACCAAGTGGTTAGCAAAAGGGATTACCACATCTGCTGCAAAAGTAGAATGGAGGATGGCCGTCTGTTAGTTACCATGAGTACCTGAAGTTGACATGAATGAGGTGTGAATGAATGCTGACCTTTCAGATGCATCCACCCGAAGTGGCTAAACAGGTCTAAACCTGTCATTTATACAGAAATTGCTTTGGGGTAACAAGTTATCACAATGCATTAACATGAGCTTGGGGTAAGTTGTTACCCCACATGGAAAAACACATTCACACCTGGGGTAACGTTACCCTGGTCAGTTTTTCTTCCACAGAGAGCAAACCATTCATGTATGGTGGCTGTTCTTCAGGGATATTTTGCCTTGTGGTGCCAGTGAAAATGTCCTAAAAAGAAACATTTTTAGAATTAATTAACTTTAAGATACTGCACAAAATATGCATCTGAGGTAGGAAATTACCCCATGGGAATGTATGAAGGTTAAATATTTTATTTCTGCTTATTTAGATAAGTATAACTAAAACATAATAGATATGTGGTAAATCATGTGTATGTATGACATACGATCTGTCTTACAAGGGCCATAGTATATTTCTGCTTTGCATGGAGAACTTTTATCTAAGATATGGGAGTTTTGTGCAAAATATGTAGTAGACTATTGACCCCAGTGCAGCACTTTACAGTGTTTAGAGTATTGAATCCTCTCTTTGATCCAAATATTAACATCCAGACATTAACTTCAGGATTAAGAAGTTATACAGTTCCTATAACTAATATTTATGTGGTATCATGTAAAGATGAACAAAGGTGCCTAATGTTTTATCCCCTTCAAACCAGCTGTTAGCTATCTTCCATCCTGAAGCATGTAGTTTGATATCAGTTATGCCCTTTAATACTATCTAGCTAAACTGTGGATATTAGGCATTATCATGAGTAGGAAATAAGAAACAGAAAAAATAAAAAGGGCAGACAAAAAATATAAAGGTTAGAGATACAAAAACACCAGCAGGAGCACATTTTTTACACAACATCCACTCCTCCTCTGACCTCACAATCCTCATGCTGAAAGGGAATTTACAAAACATCTCCAGAAGATAGCCTGAGAACAGATATTCATAGCATTGCTGGACAGTAAAAAATCTGGACTTTACACAGACAGGGGCTTCATGGCTCTTACAGTCTAACAAATACTGCTACTAATCTCCTGTACCTTATAGATCATAAATACCTTCTTGAATGGTCTCTGTCTCAGAGTAGATTGCCCATTCTACTGCACTTCTTTTGTCATATAGTGGCTCCTTATAACATCTCTTTATTCCAAGTTCACAGCCCTTCTCCTTCCCTTCAAGCAGACCGTTTGCATATGCACCATGGCTTTCCTCCGACACCTAACCTGCACCTGCCCTTTCCTTGGACCTGAGAAAGGGCACTAGATTGCAGAAAGTTTATATAATAGCTCTTCTAACTACACATTTGAATGAATAAAAGATATCTAAAAAAGTCTGCATTTCATAGGATACAACAGTAACTTGTTTCTGAATTTAGCTAAGCTATTTACTTAAAAAATGTGTTGTGACAATGAGTTCCTAAGTTTGATTTTGTTGTGTGAGAAGGTATTTCTTTTCCTCAGTTTTAAATTTGTTTCGTTCAGTATTACCTTGTTTTTGTGTTAGCAGCAAACGCAAATGAGAGTGCCAATTTACCTTCCCTAAACCACTCATTAATTTACCTTCCTCAATTGTTTTGCTTCTTACTCAGCTCCTACTTAGCCATTTTCCCAAATCATTTTAATCTTTCTTTGTCTGGGAATCTTTCCATGCCATTATATCACATTCATTATCCTTTCTGTTTTTGCTATTTTGTTTTTGTTTTTGAGATAGAACTATTACCAGAGCAGAACACAGTAAGGGCATAGTAAGGGCATAGTATTGATTTATATAATGGCATTATAATATTTTCAGTAGTAGTTTCTATTACTACCTCAACCCAGCCAAAAAATGTGTCTGTTTTTTGACTCTGACTGAACATTGAGAGCAGATATTCTCATGGAACAGATCCACAATGATGATTCCATTTTGAAGCTGAGATTAGAAGTCAAGAGTTCCTGACCCCCAGTCCTGTACATAGCTAGCTAGACCATGACTCACAAGACAACCAAACTCTCAAAGAGCTACTCATTCAACTCCAATTAGTGCCTAAATATATCAAAAGTTTTTGATGTAATGGAGTGAGTGTGTCACAAATAGTAGAGGCAATACCATATCATTAATTTTCACACAGATCCCCCCATTGATTCAGTCTGGATATTTGTACACAGATCAGTGGCAGAATATGACTTATTGGTAAGGGTCCCAGTGATTCCATGATTGAAGTAATACAAGGAATTTGCTTCTGACCACAGAATTTGTGAGGCCATTCAGAAGAACTTCATAGCTGTGGAGAGCGGAGAAAGCATTCAAAGACTGTCATGCTGCTTTCTCTCATTCTCATTCTCTTTATAAAACTTCACATAAAGAGATGAAAGAATTAATGGTCCTAGTACTCTCCTCTCATTGACATCAATGGCTAAACACCCCTTGACTTTAGTGGGAATGGAGTTGGACAAATATTGAGCATTCTGGTAGTTTAATACACTGGTAATTTCTTAAATGCATATATTGAACTTAGTAGAAACTTCAGCCCCCTACATTCTGCCCTCAGAAATCCTTGGCATTGGACCACAGGGAGCCTACAATATGCTCCTCCAATCTGTGGTGTTCAACTTTAGCACCAAAGCAAAGCCAGTCCTCATGCAACAGAATTTCAATCCTTTGAAACCCCCAGTGCCTAGAGAGGGAACTCCCATGTATTTCTTTTTCTGTCAAATAAGGTATCTCATGTATTTTACAGGATCTAGGTATCACATAGCACACATCTAAGCATCAAAGGGAATATGCTGAGTTTGTTGTAAGTCACTTTTTGGTATTTGAAGAAAGTACACTGTTTCTTCTGAAAGATTAATGATATTAGGATATGGCCCTAAACTGCACTTGCTATCAGCATGTTCTGGAAGCTCAAACAAGCTCATTTTCATGGTCAGTTTTATTTGAAATTTTTTCTATGGGATGCTGGACAAGGGTGCATGCATTTCAGAGCGATTAGTGCAAACAGTGCAATTGGCTGGTACATTTTATAGTTTGGCTGCTTAAGCTCATGTCCTCAGACAGCTTACACCAAGGCTAGAAAAAGACACATGGGCTTGTTCTTGAATAAGAATTCAGTTTATTTTCCTCCTTCCCTAACAATATAGAACAGTATTTGAACCCATTACTCACACTGGTGAGAATGTACTTGTGCAAATATTCCCATGTAAATGAATGAATGAGGCTGCTTCTATCCCTGGCCGGGGGTGGTGCTGACCCTGAGGCCACATAGATTTCATAGATTTCATACACATTAGGGCTGGCAGGGACATTGAAGATCATCAAGTCTAGCCCCCTGCCCCATGGGCAGGAAGTCAACTAGGGTCAAAAGACCACAGCAAGATAAGCATACAAGCGTTTCTTGAATGAGTCCAGAGTAGGTGCCTGCATCACTTCTAGAGGAAGTCTATTCCAGGTCTTGGGGGCTTCGACAGTAAAGAAATTTTTTTCTTATGTCCAGCCTAAAGTGGTCTTGGAGGACTATGACCATTGGTCCTTGTTTTTCCTTGGGGAATCTGGTGAACAGACATTCTCCCAGGTCCTGATGTGCACCCCTTATGTACTTATAAGCAGCCACCAGGTCCCTCCTGAGCCTGCGCTTTTCCAGGCTGAAGAGTCCCATGGCTCTCTGCTTCTCTTCATAAGGCCTATTCTCTTGCCCTCTGATCATGTGCATGTTGCTCCTCTGGACTCTCTCAAGCTTCTCCACATCCTTCTTGAATTGTGGAGCCCAGAATTGGATGCAGTACTCCAGCTTCAGCCTCACCAAGGCCACATACAGCCGGAGGATGACATCCTGAGATTTACTTGAGAAGCATCTAGGGATGCAAGTCAGAGTTTTGTTTGCTTTATCAGCTGCAACATTGCATTGGTGGCTCATGTTCATCTTGTGGTCAATCACGACCCCCAAGTCTCTTTCAGTAGTGGTGCTAGCCAGCATAGCACTGCCGAGCCTATAAGTATGCTGTGGGTTTTTTTTTCCCAAGGTGGAGTACCTTACATTTACTGGTATTGAACATTGTCAGGTTTGTATCTGCCCACTTACTACGTTTATCCAAGTCAGCCTGGATCACTAGCCTGTCCTCAGGTGTGGACACTATGCTAACCATGGCCTCTCCCCTGTGTGCAGCTTCAGAGCCTGCAGAGCCATGAGAAAGAAGCTGTTTGTGAGAGTTTGTAAGATTTCTAAGATAAGATGCTCTGTACCAGGGGCCAGTATGCTGCACAGCCTCAGCTCGAGGGTTAGGCATGCATGGGTCCCCAGGGACCATGGTAAGTTGGCTGGGCAGGCCTGGGCCCAGGCAGCTGCTGGCCAAGTGCCTCATCTCCACTCATTCCCCAGGGGCTGGCAGGCCAGGCTTCTGACACCTGCTGCTGTGGCTCCAGACACTGCTCCCCCTCTCTTCTGCCTGTTCTTCTGTTGGTCAGCCTGTCTCCTGTGTTGCCACCAAGTCTACCACACCTGAGTTTAGGCCTCTGTTGGGAGGTGCCTGGGGCTATCCCCCCACCACAGCTGCTCTATGCCCCAAGTGTGCCCCTCCTGTGCATGTCTCAGGTGCAGCACAAGTTGCTGTTTGCGTGGACCAAGGAGTGCCTGACCCACTGTGACCTGTGGCTGCTGATGGCCATGTTTTCCTGGGCAAACATGCATAGGAACTGATCTTCAACAGTGCAGGGTGCAAGGCCACCCTGCCCTGCACTCTCTGTCACTGCCTAAAGGGCTACTTGTGGCTATGCTACATGTCTATGCCTCCCACAGCTGAGGAGGACATCACTGCCAGCATTGACACATTCCTTTGTATGTGAGACACCCGTGCCTGCCTAGCTGAGGGGGAATGGGCTACTCAATAAAGTTTTACACTGTCTCCTGCCTCCCAGTGTGCTTGGGGGCGGGGGGGGGCAGAGCCCAGGGGCCAGGAGAGTGTCCAGGCCAGGTGGGGAGGGGGGACAGGGGCAGTGTCCAGGGGCAGGGGCAGGGGCCAGGACAGGAAGAGCTTCCCCCCAGTGTGGCGCTTACCAGGTGTTTGGGGCTGGTGTTCCCAGCAACTCTGGTCAGTTCCAGCTGGTGGTGATGGCATGCGGCTCCCGGTAGACTCATCAGTCAGACGGGCATGGTGTTCAGGTGCCCAGGCAGGGGCCCCCTCAGGGAGGAGCTGGCAGTGCTTATGGCCAGCAGTGACATGGCCAGCCATGCCTCATGGCCATGGAGCTGAGGATTTGGAGCTCTTGGGACAGGTGCTGGCCTGGGCTCCCTGAGTTGCCAGTGGAGGCTGGGGGCAGGGAGCTCATGCAGGATAGGCTCCTGGTGGCCCAGCAGGCCCTCCCCCAGTGACATGTCACTATGGGTGCCAAGCCAGAGAGGGGGCTCAGGCAGGCTGCCCATGCTGTTTTACACAGCATTACTGCAGCCTGGGTCCTGGGGCACAAGGATGTTAGTCAGCTGCCATATAAAGGCCATGGACTTGTGGGCACTCCCTAACTGATGGCTGTGGTCAGTGATGATAACTCACTGTTCCCACAAGGTCTTGACCTTTATACAGCACTGCTGCACCAACCAGTCATGCTCATGCTCCTACATCAGGCCTGACAGCCCCTCATAGACAAGGATGTTGGAGCATTCAGTCTATGCAAATTGTTGCTGCACTACCACCTCACCCCACGGTGCCATGACATTGCTAATCTCCTGCATGTACCAACTGGGGCCCCAGGAGGTGGTGGGTGGCATTAGTGATGATGCCACTGAGGACTACTACATCAGCGCAGAGACACAGCACAGGACTGGCAGCTGCATGGTGGAGTGGTGCCCCACAGCACATATAGGTCTGGGCAGGCTGCTGGGGGTTGGCTATGGATAGCTGGAGCTGGCCCCAGTGACCAGGAGCTGCCTGCAGCTGGTCGAGGGCACTGGCAGGCCTGGAAGGAGCTGAGGGTACTCTGCAGACCTGGAAGGTGTGGCCCTGGCAGCCATATAGCACTGGTGCCAGTATGCGGTTCTGGGGTGCAGACAGGCTGGCACAGGTAATCTGCAGTCTGTGTGCAGGTGGAGCAGAGGCCAGCAGTTGCCCCAGTCTCCCTGCATGTGTGCCCCAGCTGCAGGTTTTTAAGGGCCTGGGGCTGCCATAGAGCCAACCCAGCCCTGAGGTAGGAGAGGCTCCCAGCCCTGGGGCCCTGGGGCTAGCCTAAAGCTAGCCCCCTAATGGCAGGGCTCACCAGGAGCAAATTTGCTCTACGCGTGAGTTACTACACAGTGACTACTCACAAGTAGATTTGCTACTTGCATTTGCAGGTAGCAAATTTACTTGCAAGTAGAAAAGTTTACTGCACAGTAAGAATGTGCACGTGTAGATATGTAGTGTGCTATGGCACAGCAAAGCATCTTGTGTAAACGTAGCCTGGATGTCTGAAACAAAAATTGGTGTGCATAACTCATCATAATCAACATTTTATACTAAAAAAGGCTTGAGGCTGAGATAACAAGGGTGTTGCACTGTTGAGATGCTTTGCCAAAAATAAGTGACAGCCTTATACTTTTTATACCACATTTTGTCCATGTTATTAGATGTGCAGTACAACAGGCAAGTTATTAATCAATAAAACTCATACAGTGCACTAATTATTTAACTGCTACATTAGCTGGTACTATAGATTTAGTACATCAAAAGCTGGAGAAGCTTTTAGAGAGAAGGAACAAAGAAATGTGAGAGCTTTGTATGATTAAGTGCTAAGGTGGTCAAAATTTTGTAAGGTAAGAAGCAGCAAAGGTCAAACACTGGAACAGCATGACAGCATGTGCAGAGAAACCTGGAGGTAATGGAAGAGACTTGAGGGTCAGAACAGGTTGTGGTCTTTATAAAGTTTTATTTATCATTTGAGACAGTAAGTTGTAAACTGGACCAAGTGAAGGCCATACGTTGGGAATTTTGTAACTGTGCATTTTTTTTTTAAGTTATGTTGACTTTAACCCTCAATATCTACCCTACATACTGGTACAGACCTACACAGATTGCTCCATTCTGCCACATCTAATTCCTCCAAAGGGATGATTGACAAAGTGGTTTGCTCTCAGTGGTGTGTCTGAGCAGACAACCACATGTCATCATGGGCTCCAAAATTACAGAGAGAGCCCTATGCAGCTGCGAAGCCTAACGCAGCTGTGCTACTCTTTTATAGTAATCTCATTAGTGCTTAGCTGCAAGAAATGCAATTCAGGAAGGGTAACAAGAGGAGAATGTGACCAAAAACTCTTTTTTGACAATAATATCAGAACTTTGGGATTGTACATATAGTCAAACCAATATATCTTCTACTTCCTTCATATGGGGGAGGAAGCAAATTATGAATATTTTATTTGACCTGAGATCCCCGTGGAACCAATGAACAAAAGCAATGGATTCATTCATAGTTGGTTCAGCTTTTAAAAACTTAAATTTGATTTTCAGGTTGAAGTTTCCCATCATGAGCAAGAATGTGATTGATAGGAATTGGATGTGAAGTAGTGATGTGTTAGCAATGTGTCAGCACATAAAAATCACCTATCTCTTGCAGATGCCCTCCCTGCAAAAAGTAAAGTTAACTCTTCCTAAAAAGAGGATTGTATTTCATCAGCAAATTAAAAGAAAAGTTTTGTATTCTTATTTGAACCACCACTCCAAACTTTTCAATGGCTTACACTTACATAGGATTCTTGGCATGAATAAAAGATAAAGCACTGTGCCCACAACCAACAAAAAAATCAAAACCCCAAACAAAAGCCAAAACAACTTTAAGTAGGTATTTGACGCCATCCCTATTTGCCAGTTCTCAGCACATGCTTAAGCACTTTGCTGAATACTGGAGAACTTAAACCTGTACTCAGGTGCTTTGATAAATCTGAAATTTGTGCAGAAGGAAAAATGCTTCAATTGTTAAAAGAATGCATTAATTCATTATACCAGCTAAGGAGATGGCCTATAAACACTTGTAATTTAAAAGCAACAGTTTAAATAGCTGTAAAAAACCTTTCCCTTTATTCCAAAGTTTATGCACATTTCTAAAGTTAGAAAAGGTGTTCAGAAGTGGCTATTGGTTCTCAGTTTTAGCCCACCCATGAACAGAGGTCAATCAGTAGTCAGCACCATACCTGTGGATACATGTAGCCAGTTCTGCTACTTAAAAGTCCTTTGAATTTTAACTTATTTATGTTGCATGTGGATGTCTGGGAAGGATTAGCCCCCATGACCCTCACTGTTTTCTGAACAAGTGTGTCAGTGAGTTCAAAATAATTTCAAAGAGCCTCATTTTTGGTTTATAAAATCAATATGGACTCCCACCTCATTTCATTACCTGAACTGCTCATTTTATGGTGTTGAAATATTTCTTGGAGACAGGCAGTTATTGTTTTTGAAGAACTAAAACCTGACAAATATTCTGAAAATATTTGGCCAAACATACATAGATTAATACAGTCTCGTCATGCTGCAAAATCTTTCATTTTGACAGAGTATTTCCACTACAACCAACAGCAGAGCTTCCTGATCCAGAGAGAACAGCAAAGAAATTATTACTCTCCATCATGAAGAGTAGGGCTGTGTGAGGCTTTGGATCATGCTTCGGACCCGGGGCCTCTTTGGATGCCTTGGCGTCTGAAGCAGCACGCCTGGAGTGAAGCTCTGGCTCATTCAAGCTCTCTGAAGCGGTTTGGAGCTTCCAAAGTGCTTCGGAAAAGGTTTGGCTGCTTCAGACGCTGAAAGTGAAAGTTAGAAGAGGGAGGGGGAACAGGGGAGGAAGGGAGAGTAGGGGGGAGAGGGAGCAGGGGGGAAGACCGGCATGTGTAGGTGGCCAGTGAGAAGGATTTCTCTTTGGCTGCCTTTCCTGACAGTATCTGGGGGAGGGACCTAGAAACAGCGTAAAGGCCTCTGTTTGGAGGCATGCTGTGCCATTTGCAAGCTTGTTCCCTCTCACGGACTGTGTGAGAAAGGTACCCTCAGACTCAGGCATCTCAGTTTGGTTGCTTTACTCAGTAGTTGAGATTGCCTGCTCCTTTTTGTTGTTAGAAAGGATTGGGTAGGATTGAGCTTATTTTAGTTTAGCATCTCTTAGTACTATTCAGTTCATTTCTTTCAATTTATATTTGCTCTTATTGTTTGCAAACTTTGAAATAAAAAAGCTGTGTTTTCCCTGCCAGCATGATCCATCACTGTGCAGGGAGGCACACACACGCGCACACACACACACACACACACACACACACACACACACACACACACGCACAATATAAAGAAGAAAAATCAGATATTCATAGGAGAAGAAGACAGACAGCACGCAATTTTTACATAACTCTTAACACTGAAGCAAACAATCAAAGAAGAGTCCAGTGCACACACACAACAGAGGGAATAAAACACACAACACAAAAGGAGTCTCACACACACACACAGACCTTTTGCAGCACAGGAAAGATCAATATGAAGCGTGCTGGAAAGGCAGGTTCCAAGTCTTCTGGCAGGGGCTGGAGAGGGGGTAGGGGGAGAGCTAGAGCTGCAAGCCCCCTGCCCCCCCACAACACAGTTGCATTCTCTTCCCAAGCAGCCATGACATCAGTGCTGCCAATGGAAGCCAGGAGGTGGGAGCAGTGTCTGCACCTGATGTCCCTGCACCTGCACCACCTCCCCTCAGTCCAGAAGTAGGCACCAGCAGTGGAATCACTGTCTCCTCCATCCCAATGTCATCTCTCAGCGTGAGCCTCCCACTGCCAGAGGAGGAGCTGGAGCTGGAACCAGGGATGTTGAGCGTGTTGGGTCAGGCAATTCTGGGGACTGAGGGGGAATCAGAGTTTGTGCTCCACACCCCTCAAGTTTCCCCTAGACCCTGGTCTTCTCCCAAAACCAGCACCTCAGAAGAGGCTGAGGTTGTGGAGGCAAGAGGCTCACCTGAGGCAGCTCCTCCTGTTGTTGAGCCTCAGCCTGCTAAGGAGTGGGATAAGTCAGGATCCTCACCCTCAACCCAAAAGCAGGGGAGTAGTGTAATGTGGGAAGATATTGAGCTGGCAAATGATCCCAGGTTTGCCATCTGCCAGCACTGCCGAAGGCACACGAGCCGTGGCAAGGATGTGAGACACATTTCCACCACAGCCATGCTGCTGCATCTGAGGAGGCAGCACTCCTTTGTCCTTCTTCCTGCTCAACCTGGCACCAGTGTGAGTTTGCTGAAAGGGAAGTCCCCCACTCGCTCCAAAGCCTCCTTCCCCACAAAGCAGAAAAGTGGTTTGCATTGTAATTTGTTCCCTCTCAGGATCGGGCCTGAGAGACTGGAGGCAGAGTGGTTTTTTGGTGAGGAATGTGCCCCCACAGGTAGTTGGGATTTGTTGTCTTTGATAGATTCTGATTGCAGTTTGTTGGGGTACTGGAGATAGTTGGCAGGTTTTGTGTTTTGAGCTGTAGGAAGATGGCTTCAGTTCTGGTGATGAGGTTAGGTGCTTGTTTGAATGTACAAACCACTTTTCAGAGCTGGGCCTATCAACTGCACTTCATCAGCCTCCTAGGTAGTAGGTACAGAAATTCATGGACTCTATATACACAGTGGAGTTCTGGCACACTGCGACCTGCCGGGCATCTGACACCCCAGGCACCTCTACACTTTTACCTGAGCTGCTACATCCCCCTTTCCCTGCTTCCCCCCACCCCAGCCTGTCCCTCACCCCCTGACACCTCCATTTCCATTTTCACTGACTGGCTTTCTTGCCTGCATTGCGGGCTAGGACAGCCTCTGGCTTCTTTACTATTCCTTCCATCCAGGACCAACTGCAGGTACTTCCTCAGCATGACAAAGGGATTTTCAACTTTAAAGCTTCCAAAGATACATTTTTTTAAGTACTTCTTTTTTTCATAATAAACATATAGACATAAAAACATAAGATAAGCCATCACACACCATGAGTAACATGATATGTCCAACACAACACAACATCTTTACTTCTTGCTGTCAAGTCCTTTATAAAAAGAAAGGCTCTGTGACAGTTCCATTTGGATACCTTTGATGCTGCTGCTGATGCTACTGGTGTTGAGTCAGCTAAGTTATTTTACCTGTTGTGTGGTGGACCGGATGTGACGTAATGTGGTGGACCAGATGTGTAGCTGTAGGGGAAGAGGAGACCTCACTGGGGCACACTGCCATGTTGTGCAGAGGCCCCAGAGCCAGGAAGCAGCCAAGGGCACACCTTAACACACACACAGTGTCACCCACCCACATCACGAGTTTTGCCTGTTAGCAGCCAGAGGTACAGGGCCCCAGAAGACAGACTCCCCCAGTGAGACGCACACACAGCTGGCAGGCTTTGTGGCCTCAGCAGGGGCCACCACCCCTGCAGTTTTTAGCCTGCTACACCTTGACACACACACAGGGTCATCTATGTCATGAGTTTTGCCTGTCATAGTTTGATAGTTTCATAGTTTCATAGTTGGTAGGGTCAGAAGGGACCTAAGCAGATCATCATGTCTGACCCTCTGCCATGGCAGGAAAGAGTACTGGGGTCAAATGACCCTGGCCAGGTATTCATCCATCCTCCTTTTAAAGACCCCCAGGGTAGGAGCCAGCACCACTTCTCTTGGAAGTTGGTTTCAGATCCAAGCTGCCCTGGCAGTGAAGTAGCGCCTCCTGATATCTAGCCTGAATCTACCCTATGCCAGCTTGTGACTGTTATTTCTTGTCACTCCTGGGAGTGCTCGGGGGAACAGGGACTCTCCCAATGCCTGCTGGTCCCCCCTGACTAGTTTGTAAATGGCCACTAGATCCCCCCTCAGCTTTCTCTTGTGGAGGCTGAACAGGTTCAGGTCCCTTAGTCTCTCCTCATAGGGCCTGCCCTGCTGACTCCTGATCATGCAGGTAGCCCTCCTCTGGACCCGCTCCACACTGTCCACATCCCTCCTGAAGTGCGGCGCCCAGAACTGGAAGCAGTACTCCAGCTGCGGTCTGACCAGTGTCACATAGAGGGGGAGGATCACCTCCTTGGACCTGCTTTAGATGCATCTGTGGATGCATGACAAGGTATGGTTGGCCTTCCTGACCGCATTCCCACACTGTCGGCCCATGTTCATATTGGCCTCAATAATGACTCCAAGATCCTTCTCTGCCTCTGCGCTGATGAGAAGGGAGTTCCCCAGCCTGTAGGTCTGCTGCTAGTTCTTCCTCCCCAGGTATAGTACCCTGCACTTGTCAGTGTTGAAACCCATCCTGTTCTCATCTGCCCACCCCTGTAGCCTGTCCAGATACGATTGCAGCCTATTCCTTCCTTCTAGCATGTCCACTTCACTCCACATCTTAGTGTCATCTGCAAATTTGAACAGGGTGCATTTTACCCCTTTGTCCAAGTCACTGATGAAGATGTTGAACAGTGCAGGCCTGTGGACCGAGCCCTGCGGAACCCCATGCCCACATCCCTCCAGGTCGAATAAGACCCGTCCACCACCACCCTCTGGGTGCAGTCCTCTAGCCAGGTAGTGACCCATCTGACTGTGTAGGCATTGACACCACAGTCTCCTAGTTTTTTTTATGACAATGGGGTGAGAAACAGTGTCAAAGGCCTTCCTAAAGTCCAGAAAGACTATATCCACTGCGACAGCTGCATCCAGGGATTTGGTGACCTGGTCATAGAAGGCCACCAGGTTGGTCTGACAGGACCTGCCTCTAATGAACCCATGTTGGTTGCCCCTAAGCATAGTCTCCCCTGCTGGCCCCTTGTGGACATGCGCCAGGATAATTTTCTTAAAAATCTTCCCCAGGACCGAGGTAAGACTAATGGGCCTATAGTTTCCTGGGTCCCCCTTTCTTCCTTTTTTGAAAATGGGAATCACATTGGCCCCTTTCTAGTCCTCCAGCACATTGCCAGAGCACCATGAGTGCTCGTAAAGCTGTGCCAGAGGTCCCGCAATAACCTCTCAGCAGCTTGAGGTGCAGTTCTCTCCAAGACCCTGCACTGATCTTCTTGAAACTTGGCATGATTTGTGGCATCTGCAGGGTTCACCACCCCTGCAGTTTTCACCCCCCTGTGGTGTGACACATACACATGACATGAGTTTTGCTTTCACAAATTTGGGATGCATTTTCCCCCCATCCCCTCCACATATCCTCTTGAAACTTAGCAGACCTTGTGGCCTTACCAGGGGCTACCACTCCTGGAGTTTGCACCCCCCTGTGATGTAACATATACATGTCACATGAGCTTTTCTTTCAAGCATTTGGGGTGCAGTTCCCCCCAAACCCCTGCACCTATCTTCTTGAAACTTGGTAGTCTTCATGTTCTCAGCAGCAACTGCTATCTCCGCAAGATTCACCCAAATCAGAGACAGAACAACAAAGTTATAGATATTTCATTTATTCCCCCATTATGCCCTATGGCCGGATTTCCAAGGCGGTTCTGAAGCTTCACAGCTGCTTCGCCAGATCAAAGCAGCAAACTGATCTGGAGCTCTGTATCAGATCACTGACATAGGAAGTAGCTGGATCCGAAGCCGGATCAAATAGCTGCCTACTCACACAGGCCTAATGAAGAGTTTATTGATATTATTATCATCATCATCTTCATTACCATCATCATCATCCTCTTCCAGTCTATGTAACTTTGACTGAACTGAAGATTTCACCTTAAAGAAAGCCAGGAGGGAAAGCTTTCATAAAATCAAATCTTATATATCAGTGCAGGCTTTTTGATTGAAATTAAGTGTCACGCAAATGTTCAGTACAAGAGGCCAACACACCACTTAAATTCCACTAATATCTATTCTGTGTATTTAAGAGGTGCATAGACCTTGTGATGGGCCTTTGAATGGGCTTGAATGACACATTAGTGATTCATTTTCTGTATGGTCATCATCATTCTTATGGTGATTCCCTTACAATTGAGGATAACAATACTGCATTGGAGGGAAGAGGGGAGGAGGGGGGGAGGAGGGAAGGCACTTAAAATAGGTGTAAGGGGTGTACAAATGACTGTAGAGGCCCTATTTTCTATTTTAATATGAAATTGTTATATGTAATATGTTCAGATATTTTATATGGGTAATCTCTGTTTCTTGTCACCATACAAAAACAAAACCAGATGTTTCTGTCTCACAGACTGCATGTACACGTGTGCTTAACTGAGTAGTAGACTAATTAGCTGCAGGGTAAAGCATCACGTTCTATATGTGCAACTTTATTAGGCGGCAGGACACTAAATAATTTTTTACTAATTAAGACAGTACTATTTTACAGCGGGGTAATTAACTGTGATTAAATGCACATGTAGATACTGACTGTGGGCATAAATTGTGCTTGGTCAGCCCAGTCAGCAGGGGGCTAGACTCCTGCCTACCGCCTACCCACATGGCTCTGCACTTTGAGCACCCTTGTACCGCAGCCAGCCCTTCCACTGTCAGATGTTACCAACCAGAGTCCAGGGCTGACCCTCAGTACTCCCAGGCCTGGCATTAACTGCTCCACCTCCTCTCAAATTGCTGCTGTCCCTGGCACACATGTAGATGTTATGCTTGGGAGTATTTTACTCTGGCTCAAACTGCTCCCGAGTTTATTGCTTCAAGTTAATTGCACGTGTAGATGTACCCACCCAGATATAAACATGCCTCCAAACCAGTGCTCTAAAAAGGTTCTATTAAGTAGAGGTATTAATAACATGAATTTAAAAACCCTATTTATTTGTTTTCTTAACTTCAGATTCCTTAAATATGTAACAAAATGAAAACAAATGATAAACTTCCCATTTTTCCAAGCATGACCTTTCTCTGTTCATTTTCACAAGCTGATTTGCTAGATATCTTAAAGCTTAATTCAGAGGTGCTTTATAATGAAATTAAATTATATTTATTTTGTGTCCAAAAGCTGGGATCTGTAGAATGAAAATATATAGTCCTTCCTTCCTTCCTTCCTTCCTTCCGCTTTGGACGCTTCGGACCAGGCTCGCTTGGAGCTGCGTGGGGCGATCCCGAGCGTAAGACTCCCCGGCTTCCTATCTCTTTTCTTCCTTCACTCCCACCTCTCTAAAGGTCTCTAGCCTCTGTTTATTTCGCTTTCTGACTCTTTTCTTGCTTTTTTGCAGCTTTTACCCCCACTTTTCTCTCCTTTCTCTTCCCTCCCCCTCTGCTTCCGGTTTCTTTGTCTGTGAGACGCTTCTCGCAGCCTTCTCTTTTACTGTCTCTTTCCCTCTCTTTCTCTTTTTTCTGTCTGCTTGTTACGGGGAGTTACCTTTTCCATTAGCCTGCCTTCCAGAGGTGCTCTTAATTAACCCTCCATCCCCCCCTCACCCTTTAGTTTTCCTTTTCTTTTTTCTTTTTGCTGTTTTAACCCCCCCCCCTCCTTCCCCTGCCGCTTTTTTCCCCCCCCACCCTCCTCCCCCTTTGTGGGGAGCTCTCTATTATCATTTGCCGCTTGAGGGGTGCTTTTTTCTTCTTCCCCCCCTCTTTTTTTGTTCTATCCACGCTTTTTTTTTTTTTTTCTTCACCCCCCAAATCCCTCCCTCCCTTTCAGTGGCTTATCTTCACTTTCTGTTTTGGCCGCATTCCCGGGAGCTTGGCCTTGAGCTCCTGTGTTTAAGTTTTCTTCTCATTCCCTTAGTTTTTTTTGCTTTGCAGTTTAACCCTGTCCTAGTGAGGATGGCTGCTCCTACACCTGGCAGTTGGCATGAGGATGTCTCTCGGGACCTCCCGCTGACGCATGGCCTGAGGGTTCATGCCCCTCTCCATGTGGGGCTTGAGGTTTGCATGGAGGCTCTGGCTGCGCTCCTGGGATGGCGTACGATCCGCTATGCGGGTCGTGTGAACACGGTCCCGATGATTTATTTGAGCACGCCTGCCTTGGTTGACAGGGTGTGTGCTGAGGGCCTAGACATTGCGGGCATCCACTACCCTGTCACGCCCCTAGAGACTCAGGCAGTGAGGGTGGTGATCTCTAACATCCCACCACATGTTTCTGATCGGGAGCTGGCCAGGGGACTCGAGGCCTATGGAGTTCTTACGAGTCCTTTTCGCCGGCTGCCGATGGGAAGCAAGGACCCTCAGCGGAAGCACGTCCTGTCTTTTCGGAGGCAGGTCTTTATGCTCCTCAAGGAGGGCCCCCAGTCTCTACCTCGCTCCCTGAGCTTCACGCTCGAGGGTCGGAGGTATATTATCTATTTGTCTGTGGGAGAGACTACGTGTTTTAAGTGCGGTGGCTCCTCCCACCTGGCTGCTCAGTGCCCTCAGGGCAAGGCGGCCGGACCATCGCCACCTGCGGCAGAGCCGAGAGACGGCGTGTCGACTTCTGGGACACGCGGCAGGCCCAGGGAAGCAGGGAGCTCTTCCTCCCAGCGTCCTTCCACCCCTACTCCATCTCAGGGGACGGGGGGCTCTGGTGTGAAACCATCGTCCAGTGGAGAGGCTGGTGCTACTACCCAGGCCCCGCCGCCGCCTCCCCCGTCTGTGGCGCCCCCTGCCCTCAGTGCGGGGGCCCCGCCGGCTGGGGGGGCAGGGCAGTCTGGCCCGTCCCCAGCACAGGGGCAGCTGCCCACTACCACCAAGAAGAAGAAGAAGGAGGACAAAGAGAGGAAGATGAAGGGGGCCTCTCAGGATGCCCTGCCCTCCTCGGCCAGTGCCGAGGGACCCCCCACTAGAGAGCCTGGCCCCGCTCTGGCTGCCATACCACCCACCCCGTTGGATGTAGCCGTCGGCGGGGCAGACTTAGCGGAGGGGGAGGGGGCTTCAGGGGTCCCTCTCCCCTCGCCTGTCCCCCAGCCTCTGGAGTCGGGCGGCGGCGGGGATGGTGGCGAATGCCTCTCTTCTGGTGGCCTGGCCTCGGGGGTGGCGGGAGAGTCTGCTACCCCCTTGGTCATGCCCCAGCCTGGTGGATTAGATGGAGAAGTTGACGAGATGGAGGTCCAGCTCACTGAGTCTCGCAAGAGGCGTCGTGAGCGGGATGGCCTCTCCCCCCCCAGGAAGACAGGGAATGCCCTCGTGGAGCCGGTCCTTGACTCGGACGATGAGAGGCGGCTGATGTGTCTAGACATCGAGGGTGTCGATGCTGCGGTTGCGGACGAGCTCCCGCCGGGGGTGCGGACTCGACGCTCTTCCTTAGGCAACATCCACCCCAAGCTGGCGGAGCCCCCCTGGGTCCCTCCAGACTATGGGGGACTCCTGTCCTTCTTGAAGTTAACTAAGGGGCAGAGGAACGTAGCAGGACGCATCACTCAGTGGTGCACAGACCCCAAAGTGTTCGTAAAGGGTGCCAGGGCAGCTGCCAAGCTCATGCAGCGGGATCTGGGCACACGCCAGATGGCTTACCGTTTGGAGAAGCTTGCCCAGAGGGTGAGAGTTGAGTGGGACTTGGGCGGGTCCCTCGACTAGAGTAGGGCACAGTAGGCCTTCCTTGACCTGTCTGTACTGCCTTGCTCTGCTCTTGGGTGCTCGTTCTTCCACCCGTACCTTGCTTTGCTCTTCCTCTCCCACACCCACATCCATGGCAGCCACAATCATTGGCACCTTCAACATCAACGGCTGTCGAGACTCGGTGAAGCGCGAAGCCGTCCTGGAGCTCCTGCGACAGAAGAGGCTGGCCGTCGCCTTCCTTCAAGAGACACACTCTGACAGATTCAACCAGGCGGCCTGGTGGGCTGCCTGGCGAGGACAGGTGTTCCTGAGCCATGGCACCAACCTTAGCGCTGGGGTCGCGACTCTCTTATCAACACAGCTGCAGCTTGACGCGGCGGTGCCGCGGGAGGTCATCCCCGGCCGCCTGCTGACCGTCCGCGTCACCCTCGCACAACACCGCCTGCTGCTCATCAACGTCTACGCGCCTTCCGATGGTCAGGAGAGGGTCGTTTTCTTCGAGACCTTGGCTGCCCTCCTGCGCGACGCTAGCGAGGATGATGACCTGCTCCTCCTCGGTGGGGATTTCAACTGCACCACTGCCCCGCGCCTCGACCGCACAGGGCCTGAACCCCACCTGCCCTCCGCTCGCAAGCTGCAATCTGCCTTGGAGGGGGCAGACCTCGTGGACATCTGGCGAGCCCTGCATCCTGATGCGCGCCGGTACACCTGGGCCAGGATGGGTGCCGGTGGTGTCACCATGGCTCGCCTCGACCGCCTTTATGTCACCAGGCACCACCTGCCACTCCTGCGCAGCAGCTGCATCGCTCCCTCGGGTCTGTCAGATCATGACCTAGCCTTCAGTGAACTGAGCCTGCCGGGGAGAGCCTGTGCACGGGCACCTTATTGGTGTCTCAACGCCAGCCTGCTTCAGGACTCCTATTTCCGGGACTGCTTTGCCCACTTCTGGAGGAGGTGGGAGGCTGCGAGATGGAGCCACTCCTCCTGGAAGCTGTGGTGGGACGTGGGCAAGGTACAGATCCGAGCCTTTTGCCAGCAGTACACCCAGCTGGCCGCGAACGAGACGCGCCGACGTATCCGGGAGTTGGAGGAGGACGTGGCGGAGCTCGAGGCTGCTCTGCTGGCCGCTGGCAGCGACGCGGCACTGAGCGAGAGCCTCCGGTTCCGCAGGAGATGTCTGCGCGACCTGGCGGAGAGCGCGGCCCACGGCGCGAGGATCCGCGCCCGTTGCCAGGAACTGGCGGAAACTGACGCCCCGACCCGCTTCTTTTTCAACCTGGAGCGGCGGAGGGCAGCCAGCAAAGTCTTGGACCATCTCAAGACTCCTGAGGGCCGGGTAATTACAGAGCCCGGCGAAATACGCGAACATGCCGTCGCCTTCTATTGTGACCTGTTTGCGGCCGAGCCGTCGTGCCCCGAGGCCACGCGGGAACTCCACGAGGGCCTACCACGTCTCGATGCCCTGGAGGGCGGAGAGCTTGAGCGGGACTTGTCCCTGGAAGAGCTGGCGGCCGCCACGGCCGGCCTCGCCTCCGGCAAAGCCCCGGGCCTCGATGGGTTGCCTGCTGAGTTTTACAAGACCTTCTGGCCTCTCCTCGGCCCCAGCCTCCTGCGCGTTTTCCAGGAGAGCCTCGCCGACAAGGTCTTGCCGATCAGCTGCCGCCGAGCGGTGCTGACCCTGCTGCCCAAGAAGGGAGACCTGGGCTACATGAAGAACTGGCGGCCGGTCTCCCTGCTGTGCGCAGACTATAAGATCCTGGCCAAAGCGTTGGCCACCCGCCTCCGCGCGGTCATGGCCTCTCTCACCGGGCCCGAGCAGAGCTACTGCGTGCCGGGCAGGACCATTCAAGACAACCTGTTCCTGCTGCGGGACCTACTCACGGCTAGCGAGCTCTTTGGCCTCGACATCGGCCTCATCTCTCTAGACCAGGAGAAGGCCTTTGACCGGGTGGGCCACGCCTATCTCTTCCGGACTCTGGAGGCCTTTGGTTTTGGGCCCCTCTTCACCGGGGCCCTCCGGGTCTTGTACCGAGACATTTCCAGCCTGCTCAAGGTGAACGGTGTGCTGTGTGCTCCGTTCCCCGCACGCAGGGGCATTCGTCAGGGGTGTCCGCTGTCGGGCATGCTCTACTCCCTGGCCATCGAGCCGCTGCTGCACACGCTGCGCCGCCGCCTGAGTGGTGTGGCCCTGCCAGTGGCCACCGGCCCGTCCGCTAGGCCTCGTCTCCGGCTGTCGGCATATGCGGATGATGTCACCGTCTTCCTCAACACTCAGGAAGACGTGCGGGCCCTGGCGGATTGCCAGCGTGCCTATGAGCGCGCCTCCTCCGCCCGCATCAACTGGGCCAAGAGCGATACTTTGTTGCTTGGCGCATGGACTGGCATGCTCCCCCCGGACTTGCCGGGGGGGCTCACATGGCGCCGCGAGGGCCTCAAGATCTTGGGCGTGTTCCTGGGGCCACCGGCCTTCATGGCGCGTAACTGGGACGACCTCGAGGAGGGGGTGGAGGCCCGCCTGCAGCGGTGGCGCTGGCGCCTGCCCAGCCTTTCCTACCGGGGGCGCGTCCTTGTCATCAACAACCTGGCGGCAGCGACCTTGTGGCACCGGTGCGCCGTGCTCGACCCCCCACCGGATCTCCTGGAGAGACTCCAGCGCAACCTGGTGGACTTCTTCTGGGATGGGCGCCACTGGCTCCCACGAGCCGTCCTTCACCTGCCTGTTGCCGAGGGGGGCCAGGGTCTGGTTGACCTGGCCAGCAGGGTGGCGGCCTTCCGCCTGCAGGCCCTTCAGCGACTGCTTTACAGTGAGGAGCAGCTGCCATGGCAACAACTGGCGTGCCGGTTCCTACAGAGGGTCGGCGCCCTTGGCTTTGACCGGGAGCTCTTTTTGTTGACACCCACGCTCCTGAACTGGGCGGTGCTTCCGGCCTTTTATCGCAGCGTGGTACGAGCCTGGCAGGTCGCCTTCCGCCTCCAGCCTCGAGCCCGGACACTGTGTTTCCCGCAGCTGCTGAGGGAGCCTCTGGTGCACAACTCAGCCCTGTGGGGCTCCGTGCCGAGCCTGGCCTCTGCCAGCCTCACGGCCACCCTCATCCAGGCGCGTGTCCTCCGCCTGCACCATCTCCTGGACCCCGCTCGGTCAGCCTGGCTCTCGCCCGAGGCGCTGGCCACACGGCTGGGCGTGCGCTCCATCCGCACCATGGGTCATCTCCTGCGTGACATCCGCGCCGCCCTCCCGCCGGTGGCGGCGGCCGCCTTGGACGAACATCTCCGTGCGCGCCAGATCCCGCGGGCCGCGGATGCCGCGAGCGAGGCTTTCCCTTCGCTGCCGGTCACCCCGGTTGTGGCCGCGGAGTTGGCCGGTGGGCCGGGCACTCTGTTGCGGCTCCCCATGCCTCCCGATAGTGACACGGGTTGTCCCTTTGCTTCTCTATCGCGTAGAAGCTTGTATGCCTGGGTGGTCTGTGTCCGCCATGCTCAGGTGCTGGCGGGACGCCCCGATACACCGTGGCGACGGCACCTGGGGCCACCGGCTTCCCCACCGGCCCACCCGGCGTGGCGCACATTGTATAAGCCGCCGACCGCCAAGAAGACTGGCGACCTGCAGTGGCGGTTGCTGCACGGCGTCCTAGCCACTGGCACGTTTGCGTCCCACTTTGACCCAGCCGCTTCGACGGCCTGCCCCTTCTGCCCTGGGGGCGTGGAGGAGGATCTCTTTCACGCCTTCCTGGACTGTCCCCGCCTGCGGCCGCTCTTTGCCACCCTCGAGCAGCCGCTGCGGGCGCTGGGCAGGAGCCTCTCAGAGACCACCTACATATGCTCCTACCCGTACCGGGCGGCCGAGCGGGGCGCCATCTGCCTGGCCAACTTTTTGCTGGGCCAGGCCAAGATGGCCGTCCTCAAGAGCCGCCGTAACCGGCTTGCTGGCACCGGCTCAGACGATGCCCCGCGGCTCTTTGGCCTCCTAGTGCGGGCGCGCCTCTCGCTGGAGTTTGAGCACGCTGTGCTCCGGCGGGGGGTGCCCGCCTTCGAGGCACTCTGGGCCCTTGAGGGAGCGCTGTGCCACGTGGAGGACGGCCGTCTCAAATACGCGCTCTGATGTCGTGACCGGTCTGGGCGACCGGGCGGGCGCGGTGGCGGACTGTGGCTTCCGGCTTGTGCCGTGCCCTGGGCCCTCACTAGGCTGCTGTTGTTTGTTTTCTCTGGGTGAGAAGAAGAAGGGTTTTGTACGTGTACTATGGGACAGGGAAGGGTGGAATTGTTCGTTTCTCGAGGGCTATATACATAAATAGCATGTTAGACACGATGTGTATTACTGCGAAGGTGTTTGTCACGGTGTGATGTTCTGAACGTCCGGGAATGGTTTCTCTTTGGTGTGGTTTGATGGTTTTTTTGCTTTCTGTACCTGATCTTTTGTGAAATAAAGTTGTCAAAAGTCAAAGTCCTTCCTTCCTTCCTTCCGCTTTGGACGCTTCGGACCAGGCTCGCTTGGAGCTGCGTGGGGCGATCCCGAGCGTAAGACTCCCCGGCTTCCTATCTCTTTTCTTCCTTCACTCCCACCTCTCTAAAGGTCTCTAGCCTCTGTTTATTTCGCTTTCTGACTCTTTTCTTGCTTTTTTGCAGTTTTTACCCCCACTTTTCTCTCCTCTCTCTTCCCTCCCCCTCTGCTTCCGGTTTCTTTGTCTGTGAGACGCTTCTCGCAGCCTTCTCTTTTACTGTCTCTTTCCCTCTCTTTCTCTTTTTTCTGTCTGCTCGTTACGGGGAGTTACCTTTTCCATTAGCCTGCCTTCCAGAGGTGCTCTTAATTAACCCTCCATCCCCCCCTCACCCTTTAGTTTTCCTTTTCTTTTTTCTTTTTGCTGTTTTAACCCCCCCCCCCTCCTTCCCCTGCCGCTTTTTTCCCCCCCCCACCCTCCTCCCCCTTTGTGGGGAGCTCTCTATTATCATTTGCCGCTTGAGGGGTGCTTTTTTCTTCTTCCCCCCCTCTTTTTTTGTTCTATCCACGCTTTTTTTTTTTTCTTTTTCACCCCCCAAATCCCTCCCTCCCTTTCAGTGGCTTATCTTCACTTTCTGTTTTGGCCGCATTCCCGGGAGCTTGGCCTTGAGCTCCTGTGTTTAAGTTTTCTTTTCATTCCCTTAGTTTTTTTTGCTTTGCAGTTTAACCCTGTCCTAGTGAGGATGGCTGCTCCTACACCTGGCAGTTGGCATGAGGATGTCTCTCGGGACCTCCCGCTGACGCATGGCCTGAGGGTTCATGCCCCTCTCCATGTGGGGCTTGAGGTTTGCATGGAGGCTCTGGCTGCGCTCCTGGGATGGCGTACGATCCGCTATGCGGGTCGTGTGAACACGGTCCCGATGATTTATTTGAGCACGCCTGCCTTGGTTGACAGGGTGTGTGCTGAGGGCCTAGACATTGCGGGCATCCACTACCCTGTCACGCCCCTAGAGACTCAGGCAGTGAGGGTGGTGATCTCTAACATCCCACCACATGTTTCTGATCGGGAGCTGGCCAGGGGACTCGAGGCCTATGGAGTTCTTACGAGTCCTTTTCGCCGGCTGCCGATGGGAAGCAAGGACCCTCAGCGGAAGCACGTCCTGTCTTTTCGGAGGCAGGTCTTTATGCTCCTCAAGGAGGGCCCCCAGTCTCTACCTCGCTCCCTGAGCTTCACGCTCGAGGGTCGGAGGTATATTATCTATTTGTCTGTGGGAGAGACTACGTGTTTTAAGTGCGGCGGCTCCTCCCACCTGGCTGCTCAGTGCCCTCAGGGCAAGGCGGCCGGACCATCGCCACCTGCGGCAGAGCCGAGAGACGGCGTGTCGACTTCTGGGACACGCGGAAGGCCCAGGGAGGCAGGGAGCTCTTCCTCCCAGCCTCCTTCCATCCCTACTCCATCTCAGGGGACGGGGGGCTCTGGTGTGAAACCATCGTCCAGTAGAGAGGATGGTGCTACTACCCAGGCCCCGCCGCCGCCTCCCCCGTCTGTGGCGCCCCCTGCCCTCAGTGCGGGGGCCCCGCCGGCTGGGGGGGCGGGGCAGTCTGGCCCGTCCCCAGCACAGGGGCAGCTGCCCACTACCACCAAGAAGAAGAAGAAGGAGGACAAAGGGAGGAAGATGAAGGGGGCCTCTCAGGATGCCCTGCCCTCCTCGGCCAGTGCCGAGGGACCCCCCACTAGAGAGCCTGGCCCCGCTCTGGCTGCCATACCACCCACCCCGTTGGCCGTCGGCGGGGCAGACTTAGCGGAGGGGGAGGGGGCTTCAGGGGTCCCTCTCCCCTCGCCTGTCCCCCAGCCTCCGGAGTCGGGCGGCGGCGGGGATGGTGGCGAATGCCTCTCTTCTGGTGGCCTGGCCTCGGGGGTGGCGGGAGAGTCTGCTACCCCCTTGGTCATGCCCCAGCCTGGTGGATTAGATGGAGAAGTTGACGAGATGGAGGTCCAGCTCACTGAGTCTCGCAAGAGGCGTCGTGAGCGGGATGGCCTCTCCCCCCCCAGGAAGACAGGGAATGCCCTCGTGGAGCCAGTCCTTGACTCGGACGATGAGAGGCGGCTGATGTGTCTAGACATCGAGGGTGTCGATGCTGCGGTTGCGGACGAGCTCCCGCCGGGGGTGCGGACTCGACGCTCTTCCTTAGGCAACATCCACCCCAAGCTGGCGGAGCCCCCCTGGGTCCCTCCAGACTATGGGGGACTCCTGTCCTTCTTGAAGTTAACTAAGGGGCAGAGGAACGTAGCAGGATGCATCACTCAGTGGTGCACAGACCCCAAAGTGTTCGTAAAGGGTGCCAGGGCAGCTGCCAAGCTCATGCAGCGGGATCTGGGCACACGCCAGATGGCTTACCGTTTGGAGAAGCTTGCCCAGAGGGTGAGAGTTGAGTGGGACTTGGGCGGGTCCCTCGACTAGAGTAGGGCACAGTAGGCCTTCCTTGACCTGTCTGTACTGCCTTGCTCTGCTCTTGGGTGCTCGTTCTTCCACCCGTACCTTGCTTTGCTCTTCCTCTCCCACACCCACATCCATGGCAGACACAATCATTGGCACCTTCAACATCAACGGCTGTCGAGACTCGGTGAAGCGCGAAGCCGTCCTGGAGCTCCTGCGACAGAAGAGGCTGGCCGTCGCCTTCCTTCAAGAGACACACTCTGACAGATTCAACCAGGCGGCCTGGCGGGCTGCCTGGCGAGGACAGGTGTTCCTGAGCCATGGCACCAACCTTAGCGCTGGGGTCGCGACTCTCTTATCACCACAGCTGCAGCTTGACGCGGCGGTGCCGCGGGAGGTCATCCCCGGCCGCCTGCTGACTGTCCGCGTCACCCTCGCACAACACCGCCTGCTGCTCATCAACGTCTACGCGCCTTCCGATGGTCAGGAGAGGGTCGTTTTCTTCGAGACCTTGGCTGCCCTCCTGCGCGACGCTAGCGAGGATGATGACCTGCTCCTCCTCGGTGGGGATTTCAACTGCACCACTGCCCCGCGCCTCGACCGCACAGGGCCTGAACCCCACCTGCCCTCCGCTCGCAAGCTGCAATCTGCCTTGGAGGGGGCAGACCTCGTGGACATCTGGCGAGCCCTGCATCCTGATGCGCGCCAGTACACCTGGGCCAGGATGGGTGCCGGTGGTGTCACCATGGCTCGCCTCGACCGCCTTTATGTCACCAGGCACCACCTGCCACTCCTGCGCAGCAGCTGCATCGCTCCCTCGGGTCTGTCAGATCATGACCTAGCCTTCAGTGAACTGAGCCTGCCGGGGAGAGCCTGTGCGCGGGCACCTTATTGGTGTTTCAACGCCAGCCTGCTTCAGGACTCCTATTTCCGGGACTGCTTTGCCCACTTCTGGAGGAGCTGGGAGGCTGCGAGATCGAGCCACTCCTCCTGGAAGCTGTGGTGGGACGTGGGCAAGGTACAGATCCGAGCCTTTTGCCAGCAGTACACCCAGCTGGCCGCGAACGAGACGCGCCGACGTATCCGGGAGTTGGAGGAGGACGTGGCGGAGCTCGAGGCTGCTCTGCTGGCCGCTGGCAGCGACGCGGCACTGAGCGAGAGCCTCCGGTTCCGCAGGAGATGTCTGCGCGACCTGGCGGAGAGCGCGGCCCGCGGCGCGAGGATCCGCGCCCGTTGCCAGGAACTGGCGGAAACTGACGCCCCGACCCGCTTCTTTTTCAACCTGGAGCGGCGGAGGGCAGCGAGCAAAGTCTTGGACCATCTCAAGACTCCTGAGGGCCGGGTAATTACAGAGCCCGGCGAAATACGCGAACATGCCGTCGCCTTCTATCGTGACCTGTTTGCGGCCGAGCCGTCGTGCCCCGAGGCCACGCGGGAACTCCACGAGGGCCTACCACGTCTCGATGCCCTGAAGGCCGGAGAGCTTGAGCGGGACTTGTCCCTGGAAGAGCTGGCGGCCGCCACGGCCGGCCTCGCCTCCGGCAAAGCCCCGGGCCTCGATGGGTTGCCTGCTGAGTTTTACAAGACCTTCTGGCCTCTCCTCGGCCCTAGCCTCCTGCGCGTTTTCCAGGAGAGCCTCGCTGACAAAGTCTTGCCGATCAGCTGCCGCCGAGCGGTGTTGACCCTGCTGCCCAAGAAGGGAGACCTGGGCTACATGAAGAACTGGCGGCCGGTCTCCCTGCTGTGCGCGGACTATAAGATCCTGGCCAAAGCGTTGGCCACCCGCCTCCGCACGGTCATGGCCTCTCTCACCGGGCCCGAGCAGAGCTACTGCGTGCCGGGCAGGACCATTCAAGACAACCTGTTCCTGCTGCGGGACCTACTCATGGCTAGCGAGCTCTTTGGCCTCGACATCGGCCTCATCTCTCTAGACCAGGAGAAGGCCTTTGACCGGGTGGGCCACGCCTATCTCTTCCAGACTCTGGAGGCCTTTGGTTTTGGGCCCCTCTTCACCGGGGCCCTCCGGGTCTTGTACCGAGACATTTCCAGCCTGCTCAAGGTGAACGGTGTGCTGTGTGCTCCGTTCCCCGCACGCAGGGGCATTCGTCAGGGGTGTCCGCTGTCGGGCATGCTCTACTCCCTGGCCATCGAGCCGCTGCTGCACACGCTGCGCCGCCGCCTGAGTGGTGTGGCCCTGCCAGTGGCCACCGGCCCGTCCGCTAGGCCTCGTCTCCGGCGGTCGGCATATGCGGATGATGTCACCGTCTTCCTCAACACTCAGGAAGACGTGCGGGCCCTGGCGGATTGCCAGCGTGCCTATGAGCGCGCCTCCTCCGCCCGCATCAACTGGGCCAAGAGCGATACTTTGTTGCTTGGCGCATGGACTGGCACGCTCCCCCCGGACTTGCCGGGGGGGCTCACATGGCGCCGCGAGGGCCTCAAGATCTTGGGCGTGTTCCTGGGGCCACCGGCCTTCATGGCGCGTAACTGGGACGACCTCGAGGAGGGGGTGGAGGCCCGCCTGCAGCGGTGGCGCTGGCGCCTGCCCAGCCTTTCCTACCGGGGGCGCGTCCTTGTCATCAACAACCTGGCGGCAGCGACCTTGTGGCACCGGTGCGCCGTGCTCGACCCCCCACCGGATCTCCTGGAGAGACTCCAGCGCAACCTGGTGGACTTCTTCTGGGATGGGCGCCACTGGCTCCCACGAGCCGTCCTTCACCTGCCTGTTGCCGAGGGGGGCCAGGGTCTGGTTGACCTGGCCAGCAGGGTGGCGGCCTTCCGCCTGCAGGCCCTTCAGCGACTGCTTTACAGTGAGGAGCAGCTGCCATGGCAACAACTGGCGTGCCGGTTCCTACAGAGGGTCGGCGCCCTTGGCTTTGACCGGGAGCTCTTTTTGTTGACACCCACGCTCCTGAACTGGGCGGTGCTTCCGGCCTTTTATCGCAGCGTGGTACGAGCCTGGCAGGTCGCCTTCCGCCTCCAGCCTCGAGCCCGGACACTGTGTTTCCCGCACCTGCTGAGGGAGCCTCTGGTGCACAACTCAGCCCTGTGGGGCTCCGTGCCGAGCCTGGCCTCTGCCAGCCTCACGGCCACCCTCATCCAGGCGCGTGTCCTCCGCCTGCACCATCTCCTGGACCCCGCTCGGTCAGCCTGGCTCTCGCCCGAGGCGCTGGCCACACGGCTGGGCGTGCGCTCCATCCGCACCATGGGTCATCTCCTGCGTGACATCCGCGCCGGCCTCCCGCCGGTGGCGGCGGCCGCCTTGGACGAACATCTCCGTGCGCGCCAGATCCCGCGGGCCGCGGATGCCGCGAGCGAGGCTTTCCCTTCGCTGCCGGTCACCCCGGCTGTGGCCGCGGAGTTGGCCGGTGGGCCGGGCACTCTGTTGCGGCTCCCCATGCCTCCCGATAGTGACACGGGTTGTCCCTTTGCTTCTCTATCGCGTAGAAGCTTGTATGCCTGGGTGGTCTGTGTCCGCCATGCTCAGGTGCTGGCGGGACGCCCCGATACACCGTGGCGACGGCACCTGGGGCCACCGGCTTCCCCACCGGCCCACCCGGCGTGGCGCACATTGTATAAGCCGCCGACCGCCAAGAAGACTGGCGACCTGCAGTGGCGGTTGCTGCACGGCATCCTAGCCACTGGCACGTTTGCGTCCCACTTTGACCCAGCCGCTTCGACGGCCTGCCCCTTCTGCCCTGGGGGCGTGGAGGAGGATCTCTTTCACGCCTTCCTGGACTGTCCCCGCCTGCGGCCGCTCTTTGCCACCCTCGAGCTGCCGCTGCGGGCGCTGGGCAGGAGCCTCTCAGAGACCACCTACATATGCTCCTACCCGTACCGGGCGGCCGAGCGGGGCGCCATCTGCCTGGCCAACTTTTTGCTGGGCCAGGCCAAGATGGCCGTCCTCAAGAGCCGCCGTAACCGGCTTGCCGGCACCGGCTCAGACGATGCCCCGCGGCTCTTTGGCCTCCTAGTGCGGGCGCGCCTCTCGCTGGAGTTTGAGCACGCTGTGCTCCGGCGGGGGGTGCCCGCCTTCGAGGCACTCTGGGCCCTTGAGGGAGCGCTGTGCCACGTGGAGGACGGCCGTCTCAAATACGCGCTCTGATGTTGTGACCGGTCTGGGCGACCGGGCGGGTGCGGTGTCGGACTGTGGCTTCCGGCTTGTGCCGTGCCCTGGGCCCTCACCAGGCTGCTGTTGTTTATTTTCTCGGGGTGAGAAGAAGAAGGGTTTTGTACGTGTACTATGGGACAGGGAAGGGTGGAATTGTTCGTTTCTCGAGGGCTATATATATAAATAGCATGTTAGACACGATGTGTATTACTGCGAAGGTGTTTGTCACGGTGTGATGTTCTGAATGTCCTGGAATGGTTTCTCTTTGGTGTGGTTTGATGGTTTTTTTGCTTTCTGTACCTGATCTTTTGTGAAATAAAGTTGTTAAAAGTCAAAAGTCAAAAGTCCTTCCTTCCTTTCTTTCTCTCTCTCTTTCTCATTCTCTCTTTCTCCCCCGCTCCGCACCACCTTTTTCTTTGCTGAAGAGGGAGGCTTTCTCATTTACTGTTTTCACAGTAGTGATCCTTTTCTATTAATGCTTTTAATAAAATGTAAAATCACTATTATTATAGAGACATTATCATTATGCCAATAGTACTATTAAGGAATCACATCTCTGATAAGAGTGTTAAATAAGCTCAGTGGGGGAAGAAATGGAGGTCAAATTTCTTCCATATGTCAAGCAAAATCACATGGGTGACCTTGTAAGAATTGCTAAGACCATGTTCCAGACCTTGTGACTCACTGAGTAAAAGGGTTGAATTTAGGCATTATTAATGTTAGGCTCTAATAAAGTTGTCTGACCATGTCCAATTTGTTCTCCTGAGCCTCTCAAAAATATAATTTAATTACTAAAGCTCATAGATCCCTGGGCTTAGAAATGACCTTGTTTGTTTTCAGTGAAAAGTAGTAGATATGGAGAATCAATTTAAATCAGGTTTTTGGTTTTTTGAGGGGTCTTTTTGTGGAATTCAATGAAGAATTGCCATAATGCCTTTTCATTCTTTCCTTTGTATGGTTAGGGTCCCCAGACATTCAAGCCCAACTTTATGTACCTTCAGCAGGAGATGCACAGGTGCAATGAATCCAGCATTGGACTTACAGGGCATTTTTACATGTGTTTGGGATGTGGTACTGTGCACTTTAATTAGCAAACTGAGCTAATTAAAAGCGCCTGCACGTCATATGTATCAGCATTGCTGCACATCCCGATGCTGAAAAATGGCAGTGGGGTGCTTTGAACTAAAGCTCATTGAACATGTTTTATTTCAAACGCACCACTGCCATTTTTTCAGCACAGAGATGTGCAGTGATGCTGATACATGTTATGCAGAAGGCTTCCAGAGTGCATCAATTTCCATGCTCTAGCAGACTCAATTAATTGAGTCTGCTCCGACATGCTGGATTTCCAGTGCGTTGGAGCAGACTCCATGCACATATATAGGAGCTCATACAGCCAGACCTTGCTCACAGTGAAGTCAAGCAGAGGTTCACCTTTGACTTGTATGGTGACAGGATTGGACCCAACTGCATATATACTAAGACCTCCTTCCTTCAAGGCATTAGCAACTCTTGAAAATATTTAGCACCCTCTACTCCCATTGAATTTAACTACAACACAGGTAGATACATTCAAGGAAATAGTCCTAGAGTCCAGGATAGTGTATCATAGAGTAACTTGATTTCTCTTTAAGCACAATAAATCTAAGCACAGCCCAGGGTAAATAGCTGGTTGCTTCTTTAATAAAAATATTTCCATGACTTAAGGTTCCAATTTTTGTATATATTTTTTCCTTGCATCATAAAGCACATTACTTTGAGCAGAAAAATGTTCTTCATTAATTGGAATCATGTTAAACATTTAAAAGCAATAATCTGATTTAAATTAAAGGAACAACTCACAAATACTTAGCTCAATTATGCTGTATTCCAAAATGTTTTGTGAATGATGGTAGTTCTGTAAGGCCTAGGGTCTAGGCCATTAAAATGCACTTTCTGCCCAGCTATCCAATGGATACTTTAGGGAGACCCATGTTTTTGCTGATTAGCCAACCTGTATTTGAGCGTATAAATGACATCTTTCTTTGAGTATCAAGGACCCATGACCTCCAGGAGACCTGCTGTGTCATAGACTTGAATGACAGAAAGGCAATATTCCTCCTTCACACTCTAATTGGAACTACTCTGTGCAGCTGAAGAATTGAGCAACTTTTTATTATTCCATTTAATGGCCCTTTTACATTTACAAATCATTTATTAGAATCATCCCAAAATGAAAAATGATAATAATAGCCAAAGATATTTGGCACAATACATTTGGCTTGTTATCCAAAGGTTTTGTACAGAAGCACCAAAGTACAAGGGATGATGTCATACTCCGGAGTGGGTATAAAAGGGGAATCATTTTTTAGTTCTGGCTGACTTCCCAGGTTTTCTCTTAGTCCTATTCAACCGGAATCTGTCACAGTGCTTTCTGTCAGAGTTGTAAAATACTTTCGGAGAAACATAAAGTTTTTATGAGAAGAATGATAAAGGAGATGACTTATTCCAGGGCTGGGGGTTAATATTTGAACTTGTGGGCTGACTTTGAGGATTAAAAATAAAGAGAGAGAGAGGGAAAGAGAGAGAGAGAGAGAGAGAGAGAGAGAGGAAAAAGTTGGAGTCCTTTATTTCTCCTTGCAATTATTCTGTAGAAATAGTAACAGCTTTCCAAGTGCTCCTGTACAAAATTTAAGATGCTATGCTGTTGAAACACTGAATTTGTGGACAGTGGGATTATTATATAGACAGTATTACAATTTTTTAAGGGAAAATGAAAAGAAAGTAAAAACACCTTTGATTTCATTTTGAATTTGAGACATTACAACTTTCTGGAATACTAGGTGTAACAACCAGTGTATTTTGCCTTAACCCACCTGGTGGCCCATATAACATGACTTTTTTTTTTTAACAAACAGATCTGTTTTAGAGACAGAGCACTTTCATCCATGTGTTTACCTGTTTCATGTAATATTTACTTATAGCCAACTAATGCAAAATGTCATTGAGGTTCTGAGAGTTTTCTGAGGAACAGGAATGTTAAGATACTAAAACTGTATGATGTAAAAAAAATGTATTAAGTGGTCTGGTTCATCAAGCAAATACAGTAACTAGAATGGCATTTGGAAGACTTTTTCCTTCCCTTATGATAGGCAAGGAAAGCTTGTAATACCTATGATATGCCTGGCTTTTTTTTTTTCTTTTTTGAGGGAGGGCAGTCTCTGGGTTCTTGAAGTTTATTAAAGCTTTAAGCTGTCAGGTTATTACTGTCAGTTTCAAGAAAGGAAAGAGCTACTGATGTAAAATTAATTTATTGAATGGAATTGTTTTGCCCCAGGGGAATAACATCACCATTTAATTTAATTTCCCTATCATATTGTCTCATTTGCAGAAGAAAAAATAACTTTCCATTTTAACACAGTAAAGTACTTTACGCTGCATGGTGTATTTGTCCTTACAGCTTTTTCTAGTTCTAGATTATCAGTTGTCATAAGAACATTTCACACTCTCCCACTGACTTTTATTTCCTGCACTTTAGAAAATACTGAATTACGCAGGGCCCGATCAAACCTGCTGAAGTTAACGGACATCTTTCCATTGACTTCTGTTGTCATTGGATCATTCCAAAGGGGAGAATTCCATAAAAAGCTAGATGTGAAAAATAATAAAGCAACACTGCTGGACTGTTTACTAGGCAGTTTGGGACACCTTCACCACCCCAGGTAACCTGTTAGTTTAACCCTAATGAAATTAGCAGATGCAGGTAGTTAGCCACTCCTTAACATTTCAGTAGGACTGGTTTTATTAATTACAATAGCAACTGTGTCAAGTCACCATCTCGCCAGGTCTAACCTTCTGCCTCACAGAAGACAGAGACGTGATATACTTTTTCTATCGCCTGTGTGATCAGAGTACTGTATCAGATTGTTGTTAATGACATTGCTGTTGGCATACATCCATCAGCTGTAAACACCAGAGCTATTCAGATACTAATTGTCATGTTGGTCACAAAGAACTATAAAGTCCAATTCTGGAATGACAGTCCCTGCAAGAAGTAAGATACTTCTGTAGGATCAGGAGATGAAGCCAAAGTCTTATTCATCACAGAGGCCTGCTGAGTTTTCCTTTCTTCACTGACTTCTCTCACAGTCTCCTCTCTTCAGCCTGTGGTTCCTGGGTGTAATGGAGTTCTTCATTATGAGATATTATCAGTAGCATCTTCCCAGCTTGCAATGTCAATTGCTGAAAACCTTCATGAGCTCTTTGCAGGTGAAGCTCCTTGCACATGCAGCACATTTTGGAATCTGAGTCTTGGTGAACTATCCACAAGTTCTTCATACAGGTAAATTTTTGAGTACACATATCAACCATCCCATACCAGTGACCAAGTTAATGGAGATCTCTCTCTTTAAGAATTGACTGCTTTACTTTCTCAAGTTCTTTGAACTCAGGTACTTGGGTGGATATTTGCAGCCTTACATATATGGTATCTTAATGACAGAAGAATCTCTTGGAAGGAAGGAAACCATCTGAAAGTTAATAAATGATATAGGAATGATTGTGATTAAGAAGGTACTAATATTGCTGGTTCTTCCTTTTGTAAATATTCTATAGTTTAACAATATTGTAATATTTGTGGAAGCTACAAAGGAAGGAAAATAAAATGGTCACATAGCTATCTCTTTGATAATTATGGCTGTAATTTAACAGCAGAGAAAATTAATTCAAGGGGGGGGAAGTGTACAATGAGAAAGAGAAGATGAAAGTTTATTTTAAAGGTCTATGATGTAATCATACATATAATAAAGACCTGAAGGACAATTTTTTATAAAAGTTGACACTCTTGATATTATTACATGACTCAGCTTCAAATGTAACATTGCTGGTTATTTGAAAATCTTTTGATTTGGATCCAGAAGGCTGCACTGAGTTAAACACTTGCAGTGGCACACTGCCAGCACAGAGTTATAGTAAAGTTAAGGTGAAGAAGCATGGAAGAAGTTAAGGTGAAGAAGTGGGGTGCACAGCAGCTCTTTTAATTTTGCAATTTCCCCTGCATGCAACCTCCCCCATTAATTAGTAGAGCCCCCCCCCCCCCCTGCTTCCAGCTTACTCCTAATTGGCAGGGAAGTGAAAACCATGGTTTTAAACATGGCAAAGTTTTTGCCTCCCCACTGGTCAGCAGCATGCAGCGGGGCTGCTGGGGCCCCTCAGCCAATCAGTGGTGGGAGGCAAAAACAGTGCAGACAACATCTTAGAGCCTTTGGAAATAATATTTACACAGTTGTGGGAGATGCACAAGGTACCAGAGGACTGGAAAAGGGCCAACACAGTGCCCCTCTGCAAAAGGTAAAAAGGAGGACCTAGGTGAGTTAGCCTCACCTCAATACATGGGCAATTACTGGAGCATATTATAAGGAAGTCCCTCTGCAAGCATTTGGGGAAGAAAAACCATATCACAAGCAGTTGTTATGGATTGATTTTGTACAATTTGTACCAAACATCTTGATTGCCTTCTTCAACGAGATAACTAATTGACAGGAATGCTGTGGATATAGTGTATCTGGATTTCAGGAAGGGTTTTGACAAACTGGGCTAGGCAAAAGTAGGCTAGGCAAAACTACTATGTGGATAGACAACTGGCAGAGTAGCTACAAGCAAAGGGTAATTATAAATAGATCCATGTCAGAATGGTGGAAGTTTTCGAGTGGAGTCCCACAGGGGTCTATCCTGGGCTAAGTGCCATTCAACGTGTTTATTAATGATCTGGATGCTGGAATAGAGAGCTTCCTGGACACATTTTGTAGACAACATAAAATTGGGAAGGATTGTGAACACACTGGAGTTCAGGAGCACAATTCAGAAGGAACTTAACAGATTGGAAAGCTGGGCTGGAGCTAACAGGATGAAGTTTAATGCTGACAAACATAAGGCGCTACACCTTGGGAAAATAATCAAAAGCACAAATACAAGATGGGTAACAACTGGCTGGATTGCAGCACTATGGAGAAGGTCTGGTGAATCACAGACTTAATAGTCTGTAGTTTGATGCAGCTGCACAAAAAGGGAATGTCATTTTGGGATACATCAATAGGAGCATTAGGTGCAAAATATGGAAGATGGTAGTGCCTCTTTATTCGGCACTGATTAGGCCTCACTGAATAGAGCCTGACTAGGCTCTGTATGTTGGCTCCCTAAAAGTTAATATATGTTTGGTTGATTAAACACTTAGAGGGTACATGTAACACACACTAATCCAGAGGCGGGCAATTATTTGGGCCCATGGGCCACATAGACAGTTGTGGGGAGCTGCTGCATGCTGGTCAGCACACCCTGCCTCACAACAGCTCAGAGCCGATGCGCCCTGCAGCTCCTCCCTGCCACTGTCAATGGCCCCATCTTTGACCCTGGCCCACCCTGTGCCTGCTCTGGACTCACCCTGGCTGGAGAGGACCAGCTAGAACCTGTGTGCACAGCCCTGACCCCAGCCCACCCTGCACCTGCTCCGGACCGTGTGCCTGTGCTGAGCAGTGGCAGCAGCTGGGTAGAAGCTGCTGCTGGTCATGGGGAAAAGTGGTCCCTCCCCCTCACCGCTGCTGGGTCCATCTTGCTGCAGTTGCCCAGACCCTGCACCCTGGGCTGCCCTATGGCATCTCTCTGCTGCCATCACCGCCACCTCTGGGCCTCCCAGAAGGGCGGCAGTGGCAGTGCAGAAGAGCTGCGGGGCGCTCAGGCATGGGCTCTGGGCAGTGGCAGCAAGAAGGGCCCAGCAGCAGTGAGGGGGAGAGGCTGCTTTTCCCCTTCAGGCAGCAGCAGCAGCAGTGCCAGTCCCTGCACATACCACAGTGCTGGGACCAGCAGCAGCCACAGCTGGAAGGAATTGCCACCACCTGGGCTGCTTACAAAGGCAGTCCAGCTGTGGAGCTGCCCTAGTCCCACTGCATGCCCAGAGGGCGGCGGGACACACCACGGGCCAGATGGCACCTGGGCCAGGTGGGACTGAGGACCCAACACGGGCTGGAGAAATTTCCTCTGCAAGCCGGATCCGGCCCATGACCCTTATTTTGCCCAACCCTGGCACTAATCAATAGGCAACCTTGTTGCAGAGCTTGGTCACATAGCTCCTCCCTATTCTGACATTGAGTCCTCCTCTTCCTTGAGCAGCCATTAACCTCTCAGCTTCTCAGAACTAATTGCTTTATAAGTCAATGGGAATAATATGGGCTTCAAACCTTCATTTTTATTTTTTTTTTATTCATTTGCTGTATTCCTGTAGCATGACCCAGAGTGTGGCTTCATTACAGTATAGCTGAAACTCAGCTGATGCCTACTTAAGGTAATTAGCATATGCAGCTAGAATAGCAGTATGATAAGCTGCCATGTCAGGTGTCCCCCATGGACCTGGCTGAAATTCAAGACTTCCCCTATGGAGACTACCCTGAGACTGAGCAACTACTATCCTGCAGTAGTGAATAGCTGGTAAAAGTACCCCTTTACATCCAAATAGCTCCCCACAGCTGTGGGAGTACCCTCTGCCCATGGTACTGTGACACTTTTTGAAGCTAGAAGGTGCCATTTACAAGAAGTGTTACTTACAATAATATATTCTGAAGAGTAGAAATAGATTATAGCTACTAATTATCCTGAACAGTAGAAATAGATGGTATCCACTGCAAAAAGAAATATAGTCCTGTCAAGTGTATTGTGATAAAGCTTCCTTACAAAACTATGGAGAAGATTTGGATGCAGCATAACTGAGTCTCAAAGAGAAAGCAACTAAGCTGCAGAACACCTAAATTCTTAGAATCTCCTAAATATACATGATGCAAGATACATTTTAAAAAAATCACAGACTTACAGGTAGTAAAAGCTCGATATTTAATATGTGAGGAAAGACAAAAAGAATGGAATATATTCTGAAAAGCTAAGCTGAAAATTTTAGAGCGCTATACAGTGGGAGTTGATATCCATTTGGAGACAGCAGGGGGAAAATGGCTACAACAATCAAGTATGGCTAGTTACTGGGTATTGCTGGAATGAAATGATTTAAGAGCATTGGCTGCAAATTCTGTTGTGCTTAAATGGACAACTAAGGCTTTATATAAATTGAATTCAGGTAAATGGAGAGGTTCCCAACTGTGTGAATTGGGAGACCACAATAACCAGAAAGAAGGGAAAAGATTATCATTTGTACACCAGAATAAATTACATACTATCAAATCAGTGCCATCTTCTCCTAAAATAAAATCTTTAAAGTGAGCTGATGAGGGGAGTCTCATGATATCTAGTTGAAGGAATAAAGGTAGAAGTGAATGCTCCAGGATGTAAGCTGTTTGTTCAGTGAAGTAATGTCAGTCATATATATTAATAAAATTCTGAATGAACATATTGAAGTCCTGTAAGCATACCTAATTGTAAAGTTTATTCAATAAATGTTAAAGCAAAATTGCAAAATACAAAGTAAACTTTTCCAGAGCATGTGATTTGATGGGGAGTTACTGCTGCTTGAGAGCTAAAAGTTTTTTGTCTTTTGTAGGAAGTTGAATACTGCTGATTATCAGGGGGGTAACAAGCTATCTTTTTTGTTCTCTTGAAGCCTAGACAAGTAGGACTAGAGCTTTGCATAAATGCTCTCTCATTTTTGTGTGAAACCAAATTATTAAATAAGATTTTTTTTTTCATTTTCCATTGGGAAAACTAAACATTTCCTTTTAGCATCAGGTTACCTTGAACTGAAATATTTCAATGACTCAGTTCGTATAGTATCAGATCTTTATGTAACATTGAACAATAATCCCTGAGATACTGTTACAACTCATTGTAGGTCAGGTGCCTTATGCACCTTTCTCCACTATGAACTGAGCTCTCATGACAGCACATTCTGTCCATTTAGATTAATATGGTTCACCATGGTGTCCCTGTGATGGTAATGCAAGGGAAATATCATTCAGCCAGAGGGCCAAGCCACAGGGAAGAACGGAGGCATAAGACATTCGAGCCACCACTTCTAGGAGGTATCTTTATGGCTCATAGGGACACAAATTAATGTTGAACTGAGCCAAAACAAAACATTGTGTTTCAGGAATATTTAAATGTTTTGTTGGGATAAAAGTGTCAACATGAAATATTTCACGCTTTCTGAATCAAAACTATTCTGAACTTTACCTTCCACAGAAAAAAATGACTTTTTACATAAGACAAACATTAAAATACATATTTTTTCTTGTGCTTTATATCTCTCCCCCTTTAGAGTTATCATACCATTGTATAATACAACATAAGGAAAGACTAATACTCTTTCTTAGTTATAGTCATAAAAACAGAATTGCCAGGGTAATTATTCCAGAGACTGGACCATGTTTTCCTCCACTTTAAGGCAATGAATGTCTTGTTTTAAGGAAAAGGGAATCAGAACTCTGGGTAGGTGATACCTTCTATTAGTCCAACTAGACGTTTGCAAAAAAAATAATCTTTATTTGTAAGCTTTCTGGCAAACTTACCCTTCTTCAGGCATAGGAGAATGTGAAGACTGTAAAATTTCTCCTAGGCAAAAATGAAAATTCATATTTCACAGGAGAGCTGAACTTGTTGTAAGATCTCCTGGTTGAAAAAGTTTATTTTGTGCAAATCAGGCTTAGTTAAAAGTTAAAGCAGTCTATTTACCTCAAAGTTGTCTGATGGCAAGCAGGATGTTGAATTATGTTTCCTTCTGGTTATGATATTTCATATTTCACAGGAGGATGGGTCGGTAGAAAGCTCTCCTGGGCAAGGAATTTTCTGTTGTGTTGAGGCAGCTCTGTGCTCTGTAAGCATGCAAATCTGGCTTGAAACAAAAGGCAGGAGCAAGGGTGTCAGCTTTCAGGTTTCAAGGTGTTGAATTTTGCTTACTTCTTGTAAAATTATGAAGTTTTCATTTCAAAATTTCAAAATTGTTTTTTTAAGGTAGAACTTTGGATGCTACCTTAACTTTAACAACATTAACAACATTAACATTGGTGACAGATAGGGGGGACAAGGCTGAACTCCTCAATGAGTTCTTTGCCTCAGTGTTCCTAAGTGAGGGGCACGACAAGTCTCTCACTGGGGTTGTAGAGAGGCAGCAGCAAGGTGCCAGACTTCCATGCGTAGATCCTGAGGTGGTGCAGAGTCATTTGGAAGAACTGGATGCCTTTAAATCGGCAGGCCCGGATGGGCTCCATCCGAGGGTGCTGAAGGCACTGGCCGACATCATTGCAGAGCCACTGGCAGGAATATTCGAACACTCGTGGCGCACGGGCCAAGTCCCGGAGGACTGGAAAAGGGCTAACGTGGTCCCCATTTTCAAAAAGGGGAGGAAGGAGGACCCGGGCAACTGTAGGCCAGTCAGTCTCACCTCCATCCTTGGTAAAGTCTTTGAAAAAATTATCAAGGCTCACATTTGTGAGAGCCCGGCAAGGCAAATTATGCTGAGGGGAAACCAGCACGGGTTTGTGGCAGGCAGATCGTGCCTGACCAACCTAGTCTCTTTCTATGACCAGGTTATGAAACGCCTGGACACAGGAGGAGGGGTGGATGTCGTATACTTAGACTTCAGGAAGGCCTTCGATACGGTATCCCACCCCATACTGGTGAACAAGTTAAGAGCCTGTGATGTGGATGACTGCACAGTCAGGTGGGTGGCGAATTGGCTAGAGGGTCGCACCCAAAGAGTCGTGGTAGATGGGTCGATCTCGACCTGGAACGGCGTGGGCAGTGGGGTCCCGCAGGGTTCGGTCCTTGGACCGATACTCTTTAATGTCTTCATCAGCGACTTGGACGAGGGAGTCAAATGTACTCTGTCCAAGTCTGCAGATGACACAAAGCGGGAGAAGTGGACACGCCGGAGGGCAGGGAACAGCTGCAGGCAGACCTGGATAGGTTGGACAAGTGGGCAGAAAACAACAGGATGCAGTTCAACAAGGAGAAATGCAAAGTGCTGCACCTAGGGAGGAAAAATGTCCAGCACACCTACAGCCTAGGGAATGACCTGCTGGGTGGCACAGAGGTGGAAAGGGATCTTGGAGTCCTAGTGGACTCCAAGATGAACATGAGCCGGCAGTGTGACGAAGCCATCAGAAAAGCCAATGGCACTTTATCGTGCATCAGCAGATGCATGACGAATAGGTCCAAGGAAGTGATACTTCCCCTCTATCGGGCGCTGGTCAGACCGCAGTTGGAGTACTGCGTGCAATTCTGGGTGCCACACTTCAAGAAGGATGCGGATAACCTGGAGAGGGTCCAGAGAAGGGCAACTCGTATGGTCAAGGGCCTGCAGACCAAGCCCTACGAGGAGAGACTAGAGAAACTGGACCTTTTCAGCCTCCGCAAGAGAAGGTTGAGAGGCGACCTTGTCGCTGCCTATAAGTTCATCACGGGGGCACAGAAGGGAATTGGTGAGTATTTATTCACCAAGGCGCCCCCGGGGGTTACAAGAAACAATGGCCACAAGCTAGCAGAGAACAGATTTAGACTGGACATTAGGAAGAACTTCTTCACAGTTCGAGTGGCCAAGGTCTGGAACGGGCTCCCAAGGGAGGTGGTGCTCTCCCCTACCCTGGGGGTCTTCAAGAGGAGGTTAGATGAGTATCTAGCTGGGGTCATCTAGACCCAGCACTCTTTCCTGCTTATGCAGGGGGTTGGACTCGATGATCTATTGAGGTCCCTTCCGACCCTAACATCTATGAATCTATGAATCTATACGTATTACATTAAAATGAGGGCTTACCCCACACATCCTACGAATGCAAGAGGTAATCCTAAGGATATCTCCCTGGTCTCCAGTACCCCAAACATAAAGCAGACATAACTATGGCCCCTATTACATGTTACATATATTACTCAATTCATTTGTTAATCGTGCAATAAATTTAAAGCAGCCACACATGCAAAGTAAGACTGGCCAAAAGTGTAAGATATAGGAGGGAAGAGTTTGGAAGAGCTACTGGGAGGTCAGTCTGTGTCCACTTGTTTAGAATGTCACCTACTGCTGCAACGTGTTTGTATACCATTCTGTTATTTAAAAATGGGTTCATTACCAGTATGAAATTCTCTCGTGTTTCTGTACAGCATGTGAGATATGAAATAGCACTTCACACTGACTCTGTCAAAGAAAGGAGAGTACACAAACATCCCAGTTTAATATGCTCATACATACAAGAGACTACACTCATTACAAATGTTTCAGATAACTAAAATCAGAGGCCAGTGCAAGGGGGTGGGAAGCAATTACTCTTCATGCACCTCCTTCTGTGGTGGCGGTGTGGACTGTTGCTACCTCAGCGCAAGGTCCCCAAACGGGCTGCTGCAATGGTGCCACAGCCCCCCTGCAGGCTGCCATGTTGGCATCCTCTGAATCTGGACCTAGGGATATTACCCTGCTCGCCCCTTCTCCCCCTTCCCTCCAAAGCTGCTTTTTCTTACTTCTTTTCACTTCTTATTCTGCTGCACAATTGTTTCAATACCTAAGACAATTTGATGAGTTAATTCTTTTCCTCATTTGTATATACTTGATAGAGTATCTATTTTTAATTATCAAAAGTCTTTAATTCTGACTTCATTAAAAATTGTATATGGAATTGTTTACACATTCATCTTTCCTACATGTCAAAAGATGCAATATTCTGTTAGCTGGAAATAATTAAATTGTTGAGTGCATAGACACAAAAATATTGCCTCTTATCATAGATAAGAACGAAGAGGATGGTCTTGTGGTTATGATGTTCACTGCCCTTCAGCAAATATGAGAAAATCTTGTGATTAAACACTGGGACATAAGGGGTCTGATTTCAGTTCCCATCTTTAGCAGAGACTTCCTTCATAAACCTATATGGTCTGTTCAAAAGCATTTTCAATGGCAGGAGAAGGGCACGGCATGGAATGGGGGCACTGTTATCTAGATGCAGCACAATATGGGAAATTTTCAAAGATGAAAGATGGGCATTGCAGGATTTGTGGTTATTCAATACTGATCCTTTGCTCAGTGTATAATATCAGATGCTTAGTGCTTGGTGCTTCTGCTACTTTAAGAGAAGGCAGGTGCCATGAGAAGCAACCTGCAGGTGTGGCAGGGGGCAATTAGAAGCCACATTGCCCAAAGAGAGCAAAGTTGGCAAGGGCTAAGGGGCCTCCAGGGGCTTCACGGCCACTACTGGAGGGGACTTTGTTACACTCAGTCTCACTGCTATGACATAAGCTGCATCATCAGGTGCTGGGATTTTCAGAAGGCAGCTGCCATAGTAGGTGCTGGTGCTTTGAGTTTGCTCAGTTATTGCTAAAAATGCAAGATTCCCACACTGCTCTAAACTGGAGGCCAGGCACAGTTAATGTGATGAACAGGGCTCAACCAGGAAAAAAATACATTTCTCAAATAGAGGAGAAATAGCTATTATAAATTACAAAAGACTGCTTCCACTACGCCCATTCCCATTATCATATCGGACTAGCAGTCAGATCGAAAAAAAGGACTCGTCAACAGAAAATAGGTGTATACACTCTCTTTGTGGCTCAGTGAATTACAAACTTTTTTGCTCACACTTCCTGACTGAATGCTCTAACCACAAGGCTATTGTATGAGAGGTAAGCAACCCTAATACAACTTCCTCTGGCTATGTTTTAAAAGGTAGCCACCACAACTGTACCTTGCATGGAGCTTGATCCAGTTACTGTGCGTTGAGCACACTCTGAATAAGCCTATTGGATCAGGCCTTCCAGGGCAGTAGGGCATTCCTTCATCTAGTTTCTGAATTGCTAAAGGGTTTTGCAGGAAGTAGGGTCTGACCCACTCAGACTGGGCTGTTCTGCACTCTAGATGCACAAGGTACTTGAAGGTACAAAGTGAGGTTTAGTGTCTCTGGGGACAGGCAGGTGGTGAGCAGAGTTATTGGTTTGGTTTGGTTTGGTTTGGTTTGGTTTGGGATGGAGAGGGGGTTGTATTTCACATTTGAATGAAAGAGCTTCAGCCTAAACCCTGATCTAGGGACCTACTATTAAATCCTTTACCTTTCCAGCTTCAGCTTGTTCTTTGCTCTTCTTGGTAGGACAGATGCCCTCTGGGTTCTGGTCCTCCTCCTGATCCTTTTGGTGTACTGTTTATGTTGTAGGGGAAAAAGTAAAGTTCCCTCAATCAACACCCAGTTCTGTGAACAAAATGAAGCATCACTCCCTGTAGATATTACATTTAAATTATCATTATTATGATATCTGAATTACAATCCTCTCTAGAAAAGTGAAGACTAGTTTTCACCTCTTAGAGGTGTTATTTCAGGCAAGCTGCAGACTCACATGGATCATCAATGCATTAGCTGCACTTGATATATATTTCCAGTTTACTATTTGAAACATGATGGCTAGACATTTACTTCAAAAAACAGAGAAAGAGAGAGAGAACTCAAATTCTGGAGAAGACAACTGCAATTTAAAATAAAATGTACCAGGTTACTACATGAGAGTGACCTTTTCCACTACCAGCACTGCAGGTGACTGCTGAGTAACAGCAAGAATGCAGGAAAAATACAGGACATAAGAAGTGCAGTTACTGCTCCAGTAGTCACATCAGTCATATTATGCCTGCTCTAGCAGGAGAAATTGTAGGAAAGCACAATACAACAGAAAAAGAAAGAACTGTAGCATCCTTTGACATTGCAAGTAAAAATGCAGGACCTTGTCAGGAGCCATAAATTCTTAACAACATCTCAGATGAATGAGCATCATACTGTCCCAGGGGACAGAAGTCACTTACATTAAGATAACTTCTGGTCTGTGATCTGTACCTAAGAAGAAGTAAGAAGGACAAGAGCTGGCTGAGTTTGTTTTGGTGAAGAGTAAGTACATTTACCAAAAAATGAATTTAGATGAGGCTGGCACTATTCGTTAATAGATCTAGAATTCAGTCAATAGTTTTGATCAAAATATGGAGAAATGTTTTGGAGAAAATTGAAGCATTTAAAACATTTAATTTTTAGAATTTAAACAACGTTTAATTTTTAAAATGCTGAAATGTGTATTTTGACAACAATAGTTTTCTGCTTCCTGTGTTGAAACAGCATATTCCATTTCAATGGAAACTTCCCTTCACTCCTCCCCACCTTCCTCCTACCCCTCCACTCCTCTCTAAAAATATATTTAAAAAAAATTAAAATAACCTAAAAGAAAATGTTTAATTTCAGACCTAATGAAATACTTTAGGTCTGCTCAATTTTTTCCTTCTTGACTTTTTGTTTTGTTTTGATGCAAATAATTTATTTCCCTGATTTTTCAATTCACAGGATCTGTTAATCTTCCAGAAGTCCCAGGACATTTTTTTTAATGTCCTGTTCCCCTTAGATATAGGAATTTTCAAATTTGACATCAATAGGAGCTTTATGTATAGGCCTTGAGTAAAGAAAGACCTATTCATACTTGTGCCCCAATACTTAGTATCTACCAGCATTAGTAACTTGCCAATTTATACCTGTAAAAATAGGTTTATCTGGTAGCTAATTTTTAAGTCATCATGGCATATGCATGGCATAATAATATTAATATCAATGTAAATTTTAATCTAATTAATATACCTTAATTCATAGCTAGCAATGAAACTGTCATTTAGTCATCTTGATGAATCCAACCTCATTACCTAACTCAGGGGTGATTCTACTAAATAGTTTGTCCAGTTGCATAGGTCCACTCATGTGGATTATTTCACAGGATAGAGGCCTTAATAAATGAGTAATAGAAGACATTGCGGCAATACTTATGAATCAATTAATAACTTAGTGAAGACATCCCCCATACTGCTGGAGCTCTGCTGACTTGTGAGGAGAATGTTTGAAGTCTGTGTGGGGTAGAGAAGCTGTTCTTTTCAGAGAGATGCTGTGTTTGAAACAGCAGCAGCTCTTTTTATTTATTTTTTTTAAAGCAGGGCACATTAAATGTATTTCAAAACTTGACACTAAAGAGGAAAAATCTGACTTCTTTGAAATGCTGGCAATTTCTGAAAAAAATACCCACCCTCTCCCCAAGCTTTAGAAACTTCAAACAGGCTGAATTATGAGTTAGAACTCCTTGGTTTGAAGAAGCTGTTTTCTTGAAAGCTGCTATGGGCTTTGACCTCTTAGTGGGTCTTAGCCTGGCATGTAATTATATATTCAGTTAAAGGGGAAAAAAAGCATTTTACCATTAAAACAAACTTTATCTCTTGGATCTTAATGACTGCATTCATTTTTTTATACTACCCTCCATACACATTCATATCTCTGTTAATGGGAGAGAGCACACCAAAGCCCAGTAATAGCATGTAGGTCTGAGAAAATAATTTTGCCTTTTAAAATGAGGAGTTACGTTAAACATGAAGTTCAACCCTAGAAACATGTTGAATATATTACACATGGTAAATGACATTCAAACTTATGCCAAAGGACATTCTTGCCACGTGATAAGATTTTTTTTTCTAATGGGAGGAAAAGCAATGATCAGTGGTCAAAGTAATACTCTGTAAATTAGAAAATCTGCATTTTTTCCAAGCTCCATTTCTGATGCCTGTGTGGCTTTTAGGAAGGTCAATAGTAATTCAGTTTCCCTGTCTGTAAAAGGGGTATATTACTTCTCTGCTCTGGGGGTTTGTCATGATAAGGCATTTTTGAGAAACTTTGATGAAAGGTGCTACAAGACCACAAAGTAGTACTCTTGTCTAACATGTTGTTAGAGCTGGAGGTGAGAACTCCTAATTTAAGTTGAAACGTATGAGTGATACCTGTCCCTCCAACATACTGGCAAGTTTATTAAAAATCTTGCCTTTCAACAGTGATTATTTCATCCAGGATGAACTATCCACCTACAAAGTATCAAACTCAAATGTACTGCTTTGCCTCAGCTCCTGTCTAACTAGCATCACATTCAGGGAAGTATTTCAGAGATTGACATTAAAGAAAATAATGCCTATTAGTGCTTCATAGCAGATTAGGTAATCAGTAATAGTAATAATAGACAAATTGTAAAAGTTTAGGCTGATTGGCTGTTTCAGTGAAATCCTAAAGTTCATGTGTGACATACTGGGTCTACTGAAGTCAATGGAAAAACACCTGATTTCATTGAACCTGGATTTTTTCCTAGATTCCTATAAGAACCTTATTTAAACAACTCTCAGCCTCTTTTAATCAGCAAAATGTACAGTGGTAAACTCATAATAATAGGCTAGCATGCAAGATTTCCAGTATTTCAGCTTCCTGTCTATACCATAATCTGGAAGGTCTGGAGAATAAAGAAAAAAAACATTAATCTTAGTTTGGATTGCAGAAGTTTATTATGAATTAGGTATTTTGTCCATCTCTGGAACCTGGGGAGCATATCATTTTTTTCTGAGCAAGAAGATATGGAGTTTCTATCTCTAAAGTACCCTCAAAATCCCCTGACCTGAATAAACTCTTTCTAAACAATGAGTCAAAAGGAGTGTCTATGTGAGACATTGACTGTGCAGTAGAATTACAGGGCAAAAATCACGACACAACGCTACTATGCGGTAGTATTAGGCTACTGCACAGTAGCATCATAAAAAAGGTGTTCACTGGCACTACTGCACAGTAACTCAGGTTACTGTGCATTTATTTAGTACTTGTTTTATGAGTACTAAATAAATGAACAGTAACCACTGCACAGTAGCATCTCGTGTAGATGTGGTCAAATTGTTGTGGTTACTGCTTCATCCTATTGAAACTGTTATATAAATAAATAGTGTATATGGTCAGAAAATATTCCTATGCCTAGTAAAGGAGGAAAAAATATTACACTCTGTTTCAGACCTAGGATTCTTCTGTACAGTGATAAAACATAGAAACAGCAAAACACCAGTAAATGTAAGCTAGTGAAAAGAGAGTTATTGGGAAATGTGACAGGCAGTTTGTTCTCCCTAACCCTCTAATGGACGTGAAAGTGACATACCCAGCAGTTAGCTAGATATTTATTAATGATATTTAAATACATGTATGTATTGCATTTGGGCACCCCCAAGGCCCCAGATGTACCAGATCTGGACTGCATGATTAAAGGTGTACTCTCATTCTCTCTTTTCACCTTATCTCTTTTCTCCCCTTGTTCTCTCAGTCTCTTTCTCTCCATGAGAAAAAGAAGGTGTGGACTTAAGAATAAAGGCTAAATCAATAACTAAACTATATGGATCAAAAATGAGGAATTTTACCATAAATTTCCCCTTTAATGGCCTTGATCCAAATCAGACTGAGGTCTATTGACTGCAATAGGATTTAGATAATGCCAAAAGGGAGGGATCCCACTGGCATATTTTGACCTTGGTGACTCTGAGAGATACTCCTGTGGTCAATTCTCTGAATCACCTATGTTTGCAAAGAGATGAACTTTTTTCCTTTACCTACAATTTGAATTCTGGGGCAAAAAGACTGTTGCCTGCAGAAGCTCTCTGTATTCTGACCTTACCTCACACAATCAAAATCAGCTCTGGAGTCTTGTTGAGAGCGCTGGTCAAACAGTCGTAACAAGGTTTGTTAATCACAGTCCCTGATGCACATACCTTCTGATGTGCTATAGTTCCAAATGAGATTCCTGTATTTATGCAGAATATTAGCTAGGCTTATTTTTATTAAAGGCATGCTTTATTAATCTTAATAAATCAGATTGTCGGTTGCTTTCTGACTGCCTCTCAAGTAAAACGGGGATTGACTTTGCAGTAACACTGTTTATGTCATGCTTGAATAGTTTAAGGTGAGGCTTTGAGTAGTTTTATTGCTTTTGTTTATATAGGTAAACCCAATCTGCGCATTTGAAATGATTGATGAAGTGCAGTCCCTCTTGGAGTGTTTGTCATCACTCATGTGCTGAAGTGACATTTCTTTATGTATTTTGGCATAAACATATGCAACTACTGGCAAAGCATTTGACCCTAGAGTCTGACTATTTGTCATTCTAATCTTTTTTTTTCCCAAAGTCAGGCAAGTTACTGTATATTCTATCTGCATGCGCGTTGCTAATTATTCAAGAGACAGTAAAATAGTACTGTGGCTAGGATTGCATAAGTTGCTGAATGTGCATTCTTCATTTCACAGGCTAGGTACTATGCAGTAATATAAATAAAGTTGAGACGTGTGTAAATGTCAAGAGTGACAGCCATATTGAACTACAATAGCTTTTCAGTAAAACCTGAAGCCTAGTCTATGTCAATAGAATAAGGCAAAACACCATGCACAGAATTTAGCAAATCAAATGTAGGCAGAGATTAAGTAAAATACATTAAACATAACAGTCCTGGAATATAATTTTCCAGTAACATAGCTACAATGAAAAGCAAGTAACCAATAATTCACATTATGCAGACAGAGATAAATGAATGATTCCTAACCTCCAGGCTCAGGGTTCAGACTCTGTGTTGTCTTGTTGGAAAATAGCTGATTATTTATTGGGGAAAATGTCAGGGAAAAAAATTAAACTGTAAAGTAATTTTCCCTAGAAAGCAATCACGTCATTTATAAAATATATCAGTGTTTTTTATCCAAGACTCAAAAAAAATAGTATCTCCTTAAAACCCATTGGTCTAAAGAACTATGTCTGTCTCTCTCTCAGATACACATCTATAGTTAACTATAAATAGGTATGGATATTGGATGTATATAGCAAATGCCAAATATCATCAACAAAGGAGTCCGCATTCAAACAAAAATCTATATCAAAATGGTATATTATACATGTACATTTTTAATATTAGGCAAAATTTTCCAAGTTCAGTACCTAAATCTACTTGAGTCCATATTTTGTCAGTCCAATAAACTGCCTCGGTTTCAGAGTTGCTGACACCCTCAACTCCCATTTTCTTCAGTAAAAGCTGCAATCAGGGAACCCTGCTATTTGTGCTCCATTCTTTTGACTGGACTGACCGTTGCCCCATAGCCCAGTATTTTGAGCCACTGCAACTATTCTGCCCTTGCTTCTCACAGAACTTCCTTTTCCAGATCATCATATTTATGGTATCAACCCAGAGACCCTTGGGGCATGCAGGAGGTATGAATGACCTTCTGGTTTAGTTCAGCTTGCAGGATCACAGTGAGGATTCAGCGCTAGGCCCCCTGTTTTCACTAGATTTCTCACACTGAAATCTGGGTCTTATTCAAGTCAATGGCAAAGCTCACATTACCTGAATTGAGCCATGGCTGCAGCCACAGCATCTACCTTCGTTTTAGGGTTGATATGCTGTGGAACTGCCCCCAGTGAAAAACATCCATTTTTATTTAGTTTGATACTTTACAAACAAACAGACATGGGAATGGAATGAAAACAGTCTCCTCTGTGATCCTCTCAAGAAAGAAAGACTATAACTGAAAAACTAGAAGAAGGGAATAGATGTAGGAAGCCTAATGAAACACAGAACACATATTAAGTGATTCCATACATAAATATATTTAGTCCTGTGCTTTAAAAGAGCAAACACATTCACCTGTAACTCTCTAAGTAAAAGACAAGCAAATAATAATGAAGTCACCAATCTAGTAAGTTAGGCTTCTCACTTTTTTTCTGTCTTTCCATAGATATCAATGTAATTAACAGCAAATTATTTACTTTTTCAGCACCTATTATATTAGGAAGTGTTGATGAAACAAATTCAGATCTGTATAAAAGAGCTTTGATGGATGCTGAACTAGCAGCACATGATATGTGGTGGGTCTTTTTTAAAAATATATAAGTTTGAAAGCTACTGTCTTGCCTTCCATTATGTTTTGTCCTTAATTTTCAACTATTTCAGTGTGGTAGATGCGTAAAATTGCAGGTGTTGATTTGGGCTGAGAATCCAAATCTTCCATTAAACATACTACACTTAGGGTTATGAGCAGATGTCACCCTTGTCATGGGAGAAAATATTTTCTTCCAGGACAAATAACAAGCATTCAGAAATCCTTGTTGTTTGTCATGGAACATAACCCCCAAAAGGTTTTCAGGTAAGAGGTACTAACAGTTTGTCCCATGCTGTTGTGAATGACATCTGAACTGTTGTCCTGTCATAGAATTTCAGGAAAAACAGGCCACTCAGTCCTCCAAGCATCACACAATACACTGCTTCGACACCAAGCCCATCTTGTACTCTCTGGGCATCCAGTGAAAGGCTTCATCAACCGGGGTGAAGTGGGTAGACAGGTTCCCCAATTAATAATGAGGGTACGATCACTCCCTGAACCTGCATGTCAGGCATGCCAGGGGCAAACTCTTTCTGCTTCATCAGTTCAGGGAGGAAAGAGCGTCTAACTTTAATGGTGTTGTGCACTCTGCTCCACCAGTCAGCATTTACATGCATAAATTGATTTCAGTGCTCCACAACTACCTGAAGCATGATTGAGAACTATCACTTCTGCCTGATGAATTCACAGCCACAGCGAAAGTATAACATCAACAGTCCCAACACAGTTGGAGAAGCCCAGACTGGAAACCCATCCATGACCACCCGAGTATCAGCAAGACATATGATTTGTGGGGCTATCACCCATTGGATCACCAAACACACCTCCCACACTGCCTCTTCAGCCATCAACTTGCCAATTCCAAAGTGGTTTGTACGGACCAGCTCTGAGTTATGAGCTTCCATATAGCTATGGCAACATGCTTCTCCATGTATAAGGGTTCCCACATTGCCATTGTTCACTGCTGTATGTTTTGGATTCACTCAGTACAGATCTCCGTGAAGATATGCCTGAACATTTGGACAATCATGCAACACTACTTGTCATCCCAGGTGGCTGTGACAATCCACTCCCACCAATTGCTGCTCATCTCCCTGATTCAGAAATTCTGCTCCAGGGTTTGGAGTTGTGCCCATATCTGCCTGGCCACCATGTGCTGACCTCCATCCAAAACATTGTTAGGGTAGCAGCTGCTGCCAAGTTTTAGGAAACAGACATAGCCACTGGCAGCCTATTATTTGTCAGTGAGCATGCTCATGAGCTTCTCCCCTGCAAATACTGCTCCCTCACTCTTCATGCAAATTGAAATAGTCATTGCAGCCATCAGAGACCATCGGCATTGCCTTCTCCACACCATCTTGTTTACGATTTCATGACACTGGGCCAGCAAGATCCTCAAGGTGATGACCACATATGATTCCATAGCAGTTGATGGTGATGGAAGTTCTGGGTCATAATCAGTAATATCAGCACAAATATAGTGGAAATAAAAGCAGGTGAGGAGGGCATGACCTGCACTGTTAATCACACCAAAATCCCTCCCCCAAAAATGTCACCACTAACAATTGAAGAGATGCTTGACCAACACAAAGCATGCTGGGATATGTGCTCTTGCCAGACATCTGTTGTGTATTCAGCCACTCCTTCAACCTGATTGGAAGGGTGACATGTAGGCATACCAATCTTGTGACTTCTCCATTCCAGAACAAGTCATGGCACAATCTGTCCCAGGAAAATACAATATCTGTTTATAACTTGGAGAGAAGACAACTGTTTCGTAAGTTTTCTCCTTGCTTTCTCCATGTTCCAACTTGCAAGCTCTTTAATTTGGGACCAATTCTACTTCCTAAGTGATGGAAAGGTTCCATAGATTCTTTGATTCTTTCTGGAGTGGAGTGGAATGGCAGCAGTTTGTCAACAATTATTTTGCTTACAGTGATCCCCTGAACCCAACAGATGTTCGCTGTTGAGTCCCAGGGGGTTAGGAGATGCAGCTGTAATTTGGACCCACTGCAAGTCTGCAGCTGCTCTCCCCTAGTTCCACCCCTCCCCCCTCCCAGTCCTGGTGCTGTCTTCAGAATGGGAGGATGTAGCAGGAGCTCGGTCTGGGTTTTTTTCAGCCAGTGCGGAAGGGTGGGGCAGGTGGATTGGAGCTCCAATCTACATGGTTGGCAATGGATCAATGTTCACGTCGTGTCAACCATAGTAACCAGTCATAGAAATGAATTCATGCTGATGATATCTGCTGTGGACTCCAGGTCTGGACTTTCTCTGAGCTAGAACATACCCTATTGCAAAGCTCACTGACTACTGCAAGACTTGGAGCCTCCAGCCAAGCATCAGTAAGACAGTTTCCAGTATTTTCCACCTACACTTTACCAATGCTGCCTGTGAGCTAAACATCTATTTGAATGGTCAGAAGCTGAGACACAAAGAACAACCTGTCTACCTGGGCATGGTGCTAGACGGGACATTGAGCTACCATGAGCACTTGAAAAAGACAGCAATGAAAGTTAAGACATGCAACAACCTCCTTACCAAGCTGGCTGGGTAATCAAGGGGTGCAAGAGCCTCATCCTTAAGGATGTCAGCTTTTGCCATCTCATATTCTGTGGCAGAGTTCTGTGCAACAGTTGGGAACTGGTCATCACACACCAAACTCATTAATGTGCAGTTACATTCAATGAAGCGCGTGATCCTAGGAAGTCTTCAACCAACCCCTCTGCCATGACTCCCAGTCCTGAGCAACATTGTCTCCCCGCATATCCAATAGGAAGTTACAACTAGAAGCTACCGGAGAAAATCTATGTCAATCCAACCCTGACTCTATACAACAATCTGTTAAATTCACCTATTGCATGTCTACCATCAATTTGGACCACAATGGGTGGACCAAATGGACCACCCATTGTGGTCCAAATTGCCACACTGGGACCACATAGCATAGACTGTCCAGTGTGAGGAATAAAGGTTGACATTACCACCAAACAAATTCCTTCTCACAGATCCTATAGTCTGCCCACCTGGCTTCAACCTGCCATGCTATCAGGGGGCTTTGATGAATAGGTTCCAGACAGGGCAAGGTCTGTGTGTGGCCATCCTCCACTGTTGGGGTCTTTGTGACAGTCTAGACTGTAGCTGTGGCAAAACACACACCATGTTGCATATTGTCAATGACTGCCCACTAACTAAGTTCAGCGGCAGACTACAAGGATTACACATGGCCACTGAGGATGCTATTGCGTGACTCGACAATTACACACATTCTAACTGACTGATTCGGGGGGAAGGGGAAGGGAGCTCCAACCCACCCATCCCACCCTCCAGCACCAGCTGAAAAAACCCCAGATGGAACTCCCTCCCCACCCCTCCCCTTCCTCCTTCCTCTTCCTTCTTATTCTGAAGACAGCGCTGAGAGCATGGCTGGGTTGTGTCAACCCATCCCTGTTCTTCATGTGCACTGACACAAGTTAATATAATGAGGATTCAGATTGTTGTGGGATTAGGCCCTTTTAATGTGCTCTGCAGCCATGCCCTTCTATGGACTTCCTTCTATGACCAGGTGATGTATCACCTGAACAAGGGAGAAGAGATTGATGTCATATACCTGGACTTTAAAAAAGCCTTTGATCTGGTGTCCCATGACCTCCTCATGGAAAAATTGGCCAACTGTGGTCTCGGCTACACCACAGTCCGATGGCTAGGAAATTGGCTCTGAGGTCAGACCCAGAAAGTAGTGGTTGATGGCAGCAAGTCATTATGGCACTCCCTAACCAGTGGCATCCCCCAAGGCTCTCTCCTTGGACCAATTCTATTCAACATCTTTATCAATGATGTGGACATTGGTGTCAGAAGCGCACTGGCTAAGTTCGCCGATGACACTAAACTTTGGGGCATAGCGTCCACACCTGAGAACAGACTAGTGATCCAGGCTGACTTGGATAAGCTTAGTAAATGGGCGGACACAAACCTGATGATGTTCAATACTGATAAATGCAAGGTATTTCACCTCAGGGGGGAAAAAACCCACAGCATACTTATAGGCTCAGCAGTGCTATGCTTGCTAGCACCACTGCTGAAAGAGACTTGGGGGTCATGATTGACCAGAAGATGGACATGAGCCACCAATGCGATGTCACAGCTGGTAAAGCAAACAAAACATTGGCTTGCATCTACAGATGCTTCTCAAGTAAATCTCAGAATGTCATCTTCCCACGGTACTCGGCCTTAGTGAGGCTGCAGCTGGAGTACTACATCCAATTCTGAGCTCCACAATTCAAGAAGGATGTCAAGAAGCTTGAGAGAGTCCAGAGGACAGCCATGTGCATGATCAAAGGGCAAGAGAATAGGCCCTATGAAGAGAGTCTGAGAGCCATGGGACTCTTCAGCCTGGAAAAGCGCAGGCTCAGGGGGGACCTAGTAGCTGCCTATAAGTACACAAGGGGTGTTCATCAGGGTCTGGGAGAATGTCTGTTCACCATAGCGCCCCAAGGAAAAACAAGGACCAATGGTCATAAACTCCTACAAGATCGTTTTAGGTTGTACGTAAGAAAAAATGTCTTTACTGTCCGAGCCCCCAAGATCTGGAATAGACTCCCTCCAGATGTGGTGCAGGCACTTACTCTGGACTCATTCAAAAACACTTGGATGCTTATCTTGCTGCAGTCCTTTGACCGTAGCTGACTTCCTGCCCCTGGGGCAGGGGGCTGGACTTGATGATCTTTGAGGTCCCTTCCAGCCCTAACGTCTATGAAATCTATGAAATCTATGAAGGGCTTTAAAGGGGCTGGTCATATGACCAACTAAATTTCTATCTGTGCCCTATGTGTCCATCCTTATCTTCAAGGAACTTAACAGAAGCACCTAAAACACCTAACAGTGTGCCCAAACCTCTAAGGCAAAGAGTAGAGATGACAGTTCTGCTTCTTTTGTCTAATAAAATTGTTTAACCCAAGTGAAAAGCTCAGCCATAGAGAATACATCCTTCTCTTGAAGACCAATTCAACACTGTAGATAAGCATTTACTGAGACTAAGAGCACCAATAATCATGAGCATGTTTGCTTCTTTTCCAAGTTGTGCTCATCTGAACATTGGGGGGGGGGGGTTGCTAGTATGAACATAATGCAGTATAGTTATTTAAAATAATAATAGACACTGCACCCCTGTTTTTTCTTGGGAAGAAGACTAGTGAAAGAACAACTGTGTTAGTCTTATCCCCTGCAATTTGGAAGGTATTTAGATAACATAGTAAGAATCAGAATAGAATAGAAATGCGTGAAATGTTTCCTTACTTTTATCTATGGAAAAATGGACAAGGGCATGGCTCTGCATTCTGAGCCTGTGGGACATAAACGTTTTGGCAGGAATACCATAAATTAGCCTCACACCTCTCCTAGTGCACTCTAATCCCCTTCCTCTGCCTGATTTACTGCTCTGTTTTCTGCTTCCTTCCTATATTCAGCTGTTCTCCCTGTCTCCTTCCCTATCTCCCACGTGCCACCCACACAGGCTTCCCATGCCCAGAGGGGGACCCAGAGGAGGTAAAGTGGCGTGGCTGCACCTCTCCTTCCTGACTACAGCACAGAAGCAGCATCCAGGAACTTTTTAAGTCCCCAAAGCAGGAAACAATATCCTCCTCCCTTCCCCTATGTGTTCAGATGCATGTCCCCTCACCTCCCTCCTCCCTCCCTACTTCCTCCACCCACTGCTGCCACTGTACCTACTAACACAAGGTTGCAGGGAGGCTCCAGAGCCATTCCTACCCATTTCAGCCAGGCTGTGCATGGGATAGTGGCAGTGGCAGATAAGTTCCCCCTCCCTTCCTGGGTCCCCTGGGAGTTCCCTGCCAGCATGGAAGCAGGCACAGGGAGGGGGAATCCCTTCTACCACCACCATTCTCTCAGGCTGAGCCTGGTCCCCATGCAGCCTGGCTGAAGCTGGGTGGAAGTGGTTCTGGAACTCCCCTTACTCGTGGGACAGTGGCACCAGCACATAGAGCAGGTGAGGAAGGGAAATTGTAAGAGGAGATGATGTACCTATGAGGAAGGAGGGGAAGAAGGAGGCAAGTTCCTGCTTTGAGAACTTAAAAAAGTTCTTGACTGCAACTCCAGCAGAGGAGGGGAGGGGAAGAAGGCTGAGAATGGGGAATACAACCATCCCTGCAGCACTGATCAGTGGTCCTGCACCCCTCTTTGTAAATAATGGATCTGCTTCTGCCCATGCCACTTGTGGCATACTTGTCTCACTTGTTGGCCACCCTTGATCTCAGGTCTGACCTGTACATACCAGAAACTGGGTACCTAGGATGTCATTTGAACTTTACTGTATTACTCTTTAAGTCACAACTATGTGGTGAACTAAAGTACCAAATAGTGGTGAGCTGAAGTACCAGACAGTATGTTGAATGTCTGTGAGGAAGTTAAGAACATCACTCTCTCACAGGAGCGCTCAGATACCCTAGTCATTAGGGCTGTGTGAAACAGCACCATTTCATTTTGACTTCCATTTAGCCGTTTTGACGGAACAGTATTTCGTTTTGAGTTCCATTTAATTTCATTTCATCGAAACTGTTGCTGTTTCGACGCTGTTTTGATGTTATGTCCATAGGCTGTAATGGGGAAACATGAAACTGCCTATAACATTGCCATTTCTTGCCTGATTCAAATGAAACATGCAGAGATAGTAGCCCCTTCTGAGGCCATGAAGCCTGCCAAGGTTCAAGGAGATAGGTACAGGGGTTTCTGGGAAACTACACCTCAAGCTGCTGACAAGCAAAACTCGTAACATGTGTGACTGTCTGTATGTGTTAAGGTGCACCCCCACTGGTGCTGGGGCCTCTACATGACATGGTAGTGTGCCCCAATGTGAACTCGTCCTCCCCTACAGCCTTAGCCCAGTCCACTACTTTTAATGACAACAGGTAATAACTTACTGAGCAGCACAGTAGCACCAGTAGCACCTCAGGCAGCCAAACAGTCACAGTCAATATCGGAGCAGTCCTTCCCTCATCTTTCTCCTCCCTGTCCTTACTTTCTGTTTCACTGCAGGCAAGCCCAGCTTTCGCTTTGAAACAAAGGCAGAAGCAGGATCTCAGGTCTCAGGTGGTTAAACTTGCTTCCTTCTTGTAAAATTATGATGATTTCATTAAAAAAATTGGCTAAAATTTGATGTCTTCAATAAAGCTTGCAATTAAAGATTTATTTTTTTTTGCAAAAGGCTAGTTGTTCTAATAAAAGATATCACCTCTACCATGAGTCCTGATTGCTTTTCCCTGTAGACCAATATGGCTAGAATCTGGGTACCTGACACATGGAAGATCTCAAATTTTAGCTGATGTTTTAAATCAAATCTTCATAATGGAACAAGTGGCATTTAAAGCACAGCTTTCATGTGGGACACCACTTAGAACTCAGCACCAAAGAGGGAAAGGGCAAGAAGTCCTGTGTTCTGCAGATTTTGCCATTAATAGATTTTAAGGCTAGAAGGCTTGATTGTGATTAGCTGCTCTGACCTCCTGCCTAGCACAAGCCAAAAAAGGTCACTCAGTATGCAGTAATTAACTGTACTGAGCCCAATAACTTGTGAACCAAGACCACTCATGATTTCTGACTGCTGGGCCCTGTGTTCTCTCTACAAGGCTAATCTCCCTTCCTCAGTATGGGCAAAATGCCCAATGGAAAACAAAGGCTCTTCATAGCAAAGGCTGTCTTCTAATGTGTGTAATTGCAGAGTATCCCACCCCAGAGCCTGTCTCTGAGTGTGGCACAGGGTCAGGGAGCCTGTCTAGAGAGGCAGCAGCTTCAGAGAATATATTCAAACCAGGGAAATCTGTGGCTAGGGTGGAACTGGATTCGGGATCTCCCAGCCTGCAGTGACAAGACTACTGTACTACATTTCCTCAGGTCACAGTTTCATCCTGATGCAGAAGAAGCATTTTTAGATCTCAGTTTTTTATTTGTAAGAAAGAAAACCCATTTCCTGCCCACCTGAGCTTGTGATTGCTCATGCCTGCCCTACCCGTGTTTCAAAACCCCTTTCAAAGGAACACAGATGCCAATGCTTATTTTCTGTGGACACTGGCAGGGGCAGGGGCTAAGGTGAATGAGGTCCCAGAATAGGTTGTGGGATGCTCAGAGCCCGGGAGGCTCATCCAGGGGTGCAGGGGTCTCTCTCCACTGTGCACACTTTGGGAGAGACCCGGGGAGCACATGCCCCCCCAGATTTGTCTGCAGGACAGAGGCAGGCTGATGCTGCAGGCTGGGCTCTATGCCCCACTGCTGCTGTCTAGGTTTGTTAGTGTAGGGTGGCTGGATGGTCAATGAGTGGTGGCATGGGGAAGCATGGGTTAGGGAGCTAAAAATAACCTGGTGTCGTGGGGTGAGGACTAGGAAAAGAGCAGCCCCGGGGCTGGGGCCAGTAGCTGGGCTTTCCAAACCCCAGGGCTGTGCTGGGAACTGTACAGAAGTTCATTTAGATCAGTCTTGTCAGGCCTGATCTAAGTTAGATCACCTCGGAAGGAGGGCTAGCTTTGATCAGGTTGGCCATTTTTAGACCAATCTAAACTTCCTGAACTTCTGTACAGTTCACAGTCAGATCCCTAGTTAGGTCAATCTAAATGTAAAGTCTGCACCTGGGTGAACTAAGTTAGATTGGGTGGCCATTTTTAACTCAATCTATCCTTCCCTTAACCTCCCTATACATCTGTACCTAGCCTGTCTGCCTGGCAGAGTCCCACCTCCTCAGTTAACGTGTGGTAACACCTATGCCCTCAGCAGCAGTGCCCAGCTCACTGCCCACACAACCCCCTCAAAAGGCAAAATACCCAAACCTGACCATAAAGCTCAAACCAAGCAGACACATACTCCAGAGCTACAAGGCTTCACCCTCCTTTCTCTCTTCTGTGTTCAGGAGAAGAGAAGCAACAATAGCGAGAAGAATGCAGGACACAATGTATTATCAAAACACATACACACATGGGAGCTCACTCTTACATGAAGCGGGGCCTCAGGCACCCAAAACAAAATAATGAAATTATATGGGGCAGAGTACACCTATGGTTTTCCTCCTTTTGCAATGTCCTGCCGCAAGGGCTTTTAGAAATGGACTCTGTGCCCTGAGTGGCCACATCTTGGACCTCCTGAGATGTGTCCTTTTCTAGCATTTACCGAACTGGGAAGGAGAGAGGGAGACAGCTCAGCACAGCCCTTCACAAGGACAAGAACACCCTGCAGGCAGCTAGCCTGAAGTGAGGCCAAACCTGTGAAAACAGTTGCAACCTACTTCTTACCTGCAAGATTGCCCACTGGTCGCAGCTGCCTCCTCCAAATGCTCCCCATGGGCACTGGCATGTCCTGCCACACAGTGTTGCCAACTTGCTCCAGCAGAGCACAGAGGATCTCTGGGAGCAGCTCCCTCAGCACTGGGCTGGAGTGAATTGTGGTGAGCATTTTCAAAGATGCACATGTTGCCTGAAGGGATAGAGAAGACTAGAGTCAGCCTGGGGAAGACAGCTGGAAATCCATAACTCGAAGTCTAAGGGTCTCTTCCTCACATCCAGGAGAGCACAGAACAGTTCTGGCAGCAGCTCCCTTAGCCCTTTGATCCTTTCCCAATCACATCACTCTCTTCCCAGTCATATCCCTGCACTTCTGCCTGGGAAGTGCAGGGGCACCAGCAGCCTGAATAGAGAGCTGCAAAGCAGAAGAAGCCTCTTGGTTACAGGAGTTTCTAGTTCCAAATTCTCATGGGGTCAGCCAGCCATGTAGCATGAAGCTGCTGTGTTTCTGCTGCTGATGGAAGAATGGGGGTGACCAGGGGCACAGGAGAGCAGGGGAGAAAAGCTTGCTCCACAGCCTGGCGTCCTACCTTAAGCTCTCAAGAACCAGGATTCTAGCCCTTAAGGAAGAACTGGCAGAGCTGGGCCTGGGCTGTCACTTACTGCTAGAGGGGCAAGGGCCATGGTGCCCTCAGCTGAGCTCCTGTCTGTGCCAGCCGGACATTGAATCTTGTTCATGAGCAAGCATAGAATGCGGAGGGTGAAGAAATCATCTCCACCCAAGACCCTCCAGAGCTCAGAGGTGTCACTGCAATTTAACACAAATTACACATGAGCTGCGGATACTCCTGTGATGTCATGAAGCAATAGGACACTGAAGCAAAGGCCAAGGGCTCTCCTGGTCTAGGATGGGGTTGAGGCACAGTGCTGTTATCTGCCAATGCCATTAGGCACAAGACTGGCATTTCCTAAGCAAGCGCACTAGAACATTGACTCTTACCAAGTCATCCCAAAGGATTTGGAGCTGACTTGAAACTCTTTGGGCTTTGCCAGGCTGTGTGATGTGTGCATGACACCAGGCACAAGAGGTAGGGAGTGGCATTGGCAGAGGCTTTCTAAGGAGGCTGCTGGTCACTGCCTCTAGATGGAAGCCAGCAAGAATGGAAACGCTTTCCAGCAGGAAGCCTCTCACAGACCTTTCCTGGATTGTCAGCATGTGGATAAAAAGGGTGCCCAAGATGTCTGGCACCTGGAGGGAAGATAACAAAACAAAGGCCCCTTTCTCATTCAGCCAGTACAATCCAAACCAATCTCTCCCACTGTTTGGCAATTTGCTGCCATCTTATAAATTCCTTGCTTTAAGGGACCAATGTCCAGACACTGCTGCCTCTAGCTGATCCTAAGAAGTGAGCATGTCCCTATGCCCCTGCTTGGGGACACCACAACATGTGCACAGACACCAACCAGCTCAGACACACTCAGTCATTCCCCTGCCCATGTGCACACACCTACAGTCTAATTGCATGTGCCGCCCAGGACCTATTTCTGCCTGACATTAACCCATGTGCTCAAACAAACACCCCAACAAATATCAATATCTCGGGGGGTGGTTTTAAGAGGCTAATTTTGGCCTTTTGCCTGTGTGGATGCTCAGCTCAGGACCAGCAAACACCACCAACTTCAGAACCCCTGTGAGTATCCCTGGGACCATGAACAAGATGATTGTAACTGTAATCTTTCCAGGTGAGCCCAGCTCTGTTGGAACTGCACACTGGAGTTCACACTCCTCATTTCTAACTACACCTCCCCATTCTGCACATGGCCAGGCTTGTGGGGCAGTAGGTTCAGCTGTCCATAGCCAGTACCATCCAGAACAGGGAGGGAGGGAGGCTGCAGTATCTCTAGCATCCATTCTTTCCCGTGCCCTGTTTCCAACCCCGTGGAGAGGAGCAGGATGGAAGGAGCATTTCACATAGCTTCTACCAAGGCTGGTAAATATCTAAGGACAGAGAACCTTCTCTAGCTCCTGCCTGCCGTAGACCCCCTGCATGGTGTGGCACTGAGGGGAGCGTGCATCTGCTCCTCATGTCTAAGCATGGTGTTCCAGCCCAGCCATAGCCAGGTGCCTCAAACTCCTTGCTGCCCTCTCGTGCTGTATTTTCCCCAGAGTCTATGTTTCCAAACCTTCCAGGGCTGAAAGTTCTTATCAATAACCTAGGTCACTGAATCCCCATCTTGCCTTCCTGTGCTCTTTCTCTTGGTTGCAGCTGATCTGCTATTCCCCACCTCTGGCTAGTAAGGGAAATGGAACTTGCTTCATGTCCAGGGACCAACAGTAAGATTGCTGTTCACTCCAAATGAAAGCAGTGTTTGAAAACCATAAAGTAAATTCAGAAATCCCCCTCAGCTTCAATTTTACCTCATCCAGAGGGGCATCTCCATGCTACCTAAGGATTGTAATGAACCAGTATTCTGCTGCTATGACACACGTGGAGCTGGCAGACAGCATGCCATCCATTATGTTCCCCACAAAGTCAAGGGCCTGGTTGGATGGAAAGTATTTTCCAACGACCTGGAGAGAAGTAGAAGGAAGGGAAACTGCACTGAACCCCAGAGTTCAAGAGTGATATTAAAGAGTTGTGCTGTGCATAAGCTCCTGCCCTACAGCAACTTGGTGCATGAGCAAGAGGTGAATCCTGTGCTTGAACGTTCCACCAGTCTTCAATGGATAGAGTATCGTTTGACAACACAACATGAACACAGCCACGTTGAATCCCAAGATAAGTTAAAATAGGCACACAAGGAGACCAAGTCCTGGCTGAGGCTCTCACTTGGATGCTGTACTGACAAATGTTTGTTCTGTGTAGGGACAGAACTATCTACAAAACTTTCTAATCTTGCTCTGACTTATTCTTTCTACCATGGACATGGGTAAACAGCAGCAAATACTGGATGAACAATAAGTGTCCCATATGCCTCCCCCATGCAATCCAAAGAAAGAGATAAACCATGTTTGATGAGCAAAGGAATGGACAGTGAAGGATGTCCAGATCCAAGTCTCCACACCAGTTTCTTGAGCCACTGACCTTCACCATGTGGTAGGATGCTAGAGGATGCTCAAGGCTACAGGCTTTTAGCTCCTCGTGGAGACCTCTCAGCTCCTCCTCCATTGCATCCATGGTGATGGACTGGTCTGGAACGAAAATAAAGAGGAAAAAGTGCTGTAATGATGTCTGAAACAAAACCTTGGCTCCATGGAGGAACCATGTGCAGTGTCATGGGCAGTGTGGTCCAAGGGTCATGTTTGAGGTCTTAGTGATTTCAGTGGGGTCAGAGGTACAGTGGGATTAGAGCTGCTACAAGCCTCTCCCCATTCTTGATAGGGGGGCTTCTTTTCACACTTTCCGAAAAAGGGCCAGGCCCTTCATGCCATGCAACACTTCTCTCCTAGGAGGAGGTCTTCCAAGGGCTAGTCGTGGCCCTTTAGAGGTGCTTTTGAGGTGTCACTAGACTAGCAGTGAATGGACAGAGGAGAGGAGTAGGCATTACCAGAGAGAGAAAAGGGGAGAGCCACTTTGCACTTACTCAGAGTGCCCTCACCTTGTAGGTTGAGAAGGCAGGCAATGCACTCAGTGGCCCACAGGTGGGATGTGGCCAGAGAGGTATAGGTGTAGGGTGCCAGCAGCCCCAGCAGGGACCCAAATTGCTCAAAAGGCTCTTGCAGCTGAGAAAAAAGGAGAAGGAAATGAATGACATGTACCTGGGTTTGACTAGAGTGATATTCAAATTTATGATCCTGGGAAGGTGAAAACAGGAATGCATCCTGTGGGACCCTGTTTGCTAGGGAATCTTTCTGCATCTCAGGATGAGGCTGCCATGGGGACATCAAGGCAAGAGAAAGTTAGACAATACTTACTCTACAATAAACTGTCTCCCAATAGGTGACAAGCAGCTGGGAGCTCTCCCACTCCTTGTCGGAGAAGAACTATGGCTGTCAGGAGAGCAAAGTACTGTCAAAAGAACCTTTAAAAGAGCTCAGAGGAATCATTAAAAAGCAGACATCACCATCACTGCTGAAATCCCTCCAAGCAATCTGATTCTTTTATCGTCTGGATACATCCCAGGTGGACCTTTAATTCCCCTGAAGCCAGAGGAGCTGTTGCCGGTGCAGCTACAAGGGATGTCAATGGGATGCAAGGGAATTAGGATCCATTGCCCCAAGAACACCTTGGGAAACTTCCCTCTCATTTGCCCTACTGGGGGAAACCTTCCTCCCTGTTTCCTTGACCTATTCCCAACTTCCCCAGAGAAGAGAGCTCTGTCTGCTCCTGCTGGCTACTCACATGGAACATCTTCATGAACTAACTCTCAGTGGGGTCTTCTTCAAGGAGGCCCCTCATGAGCTCACCCAAGGCCTGCATGGACAACTTGTGCAATGACTGCAAGCAGAAGATAGAAGAGGGGAGCTCAGGACCAGCTGGGGTATGTGTCACAAAATCCAGAACCATTCTAGGAAGGCCAGGGGTGACTGCCAGGACCCAGAGCAGGCTGGGGAGCAGGTCCCAGTGGGCAATGCCAGAAGACAGCTGTTTAGGTGTACCTGTATTTGGAAAGAGTCCTGAGCCATCTCATTCTCCTCCCTCAGATGTTGCACAGCTGGAAGAGGCAACAGGCACTTGAGGCAGTCATCAAGGATGTTTCTTTTTTCATCCAGATTCACTGAGGGTTACCCCTTGCTGGCAGAAGAAAGAGGAAGAAAAGCCCTTAGTCAGACTGATTGCCAGCCTCAAGGAAAAGTGGGTCTAATGCTAAGATATGACCTGAACCTAAAATCCAAACCCCCCTGGACATGGCAACTGAGAAGCTCCTTGCACTCCCCACCACTCCTAGTTGTCCCACAACCACCACCACCAGGTCTTTGAAGTCCAAATCTCCAAGCGGACTGTGGCAGGGCACTGTTTGTGCCTGCCACTCTAAGGGCCTGAACTCAGCAGCTGGCAGGGGCCTGATTAGGGCAGCCATTTTGGGATTCAGGGCTGCCTATGTAAGCAGGGCATTTTGCTGCTGGAAGGCCAAGCACCAACACTGCCTGGCTGCAAGGCTGCTGGTATCATCTGGAGGTAAGGGAGGAGCTGGAGGGGATGGGTTAGGAGTCTCCTAGTCCTGGGCATGACCTAGAACTGCACCCTGCTGGGAGTGGGTGGCCTGGTGGGGCTCTCAGTGGTGTGGGAGCCCCCAGGAAATGCCAGGCTAGTTACTACCCTGGTGAAAGGCAGGTTGGGGCACCTTAACCCCAGCTTCCACCTTCGGGTGGATCAGGTGACACCGGAGGTAGTGGGGCCAGGTATGGCTACGGCCACCTGAGCCCACCAGGGAGTGAAGCCTCCTGGTGATGTCATGCTCCATGTGGGGGAGCAGCTGTGTTTGTGGGGCATGGACAGCAATTCGGCTGTAGGCCAGTATCCAGGCCCTCTGGGTCCTGGCTCTTCTCTCTTGGTGATAGTCCTGCACGGGGTGACACAATACTCACACCAGGGCTTCCCACTCCTTCTGCCCCACAAGTAAGAATCACTGCTGACCAAGGAGTTGCCCCAACAGTGATACCAGCTCTCCCTGCCAGTCACAGAAGACCCACAGCTCTCACAGCAGCATCATCAGTGCTTTGTTTCAGATGCACCGAGGCCTCATCGTCTCTGTCCTGTAGCCTGGGTGACTATGCAGTGCCATGCTGAGCCATAGATAGGGGAGGGGCAGGAGAGAGTTTGTGACCAACAGGAACTGAGACAGCAGATGCATTGTGCCAAGGGCTTCCTCATGCATTTGGCCATAAGGAGTCCCTGGGCGCAATGCATCAGGAAGGCCACTGCAGGTCTCTGCATGTGAAAGAAGTGGCTCTGCCTGCTGTGCTTTGTGCAGAAGGTGAAGCTGAAGCTCTTGGCACATGTTTGGTGGTGGCTTTGCTGGGCTGGATGAACCCTAGAGCAAAACCTTAGGGCTCATTTTCCAGCAAACACGTAGGTGCCTTTAGACTCTCCAGCACCCGCCCAAGGACGTGGGTGTGCATGTAGATTATGCACTCGGAGCTGGTACATTCCAGCTGGGCAATAGGGCTTATGTCTCCTCTCCCACAGTTACCTGAAAGATGTGAGAAATACACAATCTTTCTCTGGGTAAACAATCTCTTTCTCTGGGTGAACTCCTTCTGGTAGTTGCCTCAGTGCCTGCAAGGGGCTGGTTGACTGCTGACTCATTAACCTGGGACACAGAAAAGGTGAGTAGTAGAAACTGTGCTCCCCTCTGTATCACTGGAGACCTGATGTGGAGCATGTCCCCTAGGAGAGGACATTACCAGGGAGAGTAGCCACTGCCCAGCTACTCTTCTCAAGGGTTTATAGGGGGAGGAAGTGTGAGACCCCCCCCCCCCCAACTCCATTGTCTACAGGCAGCCAACTATCTCAGACATATGCACTTTACTCATGACAGCACCAAAGTCCTCCAGTGTGCTCAGGGTGAGGTCCAAGTGGCCCTTTGCTGAGAATGCCAGGATGGTCACAACTTGCTGGAACCCAAGAAATGCATTGGTGAACGAGCAGGACCTTCTGGCTGACAGACCTGAATGTCCACCCCATCTCCCCTGATACTAGAACTGCCCATCCGACCTGGAACAAGCAAAGGGGCTGTCGGAGGGAAAGGACAAGAGAAGGCCATGAAGCAAATGAGCACCAGGCACAGAGCAACAGAGAAGTGAGGATACAGGAGGACCTAACCATGTCTGGAGAGAACAGGATCCTCACCTCTCTCTCAGAAGTGCCCATGTAATCTGTGCCCTTCAGAGATTTCTGGGGCTGGGATTTCACATGGGCAACATCCTGGAAAGAGGTCATTGTGGTACCCAGTGCTTTATATAGGAAATTCTGAAACAAGGAGACTAACATCATCAAAGAGCTGGGAACACAGCAGCCTGCTGGTCAGGACAAGAACAGCCCAGAAACACACCCATCCCTAGGAAGGACTAAGAGAGTCCAGCCCCAAAGCAACCTGTCCACTGGAGAGAGATTGTGCAGAGGGTGGAGGATGGATCAAGTCAGGAGGGTGCCATGGGCTCTACAACTGGCACCTCCAACTCCCAGGGACTTCAGTGCTTTGTTGTGTTGGGCTTGAATTGTGATAGGACCTGGGAATTTCAGAAGCCCTCTAGCAAGGCCTCACTTCCTTCCATTTCTTGAGCTCAAAGACTATATGGAAAGGCTGGATGATTCTAAATGGACAACTGTGGATGTTAATCAAAACTCAAGGAGAATGGCAAAACCTTCCAAGTTGGACTTTTGCTGGGTTATTGACTTTCATCACCTCATTTCCCTGAGGCATGAGGGAAACCTCCCTTCCCAGACAGCCCTACCCAGCTTGGCTGGCTTCAACAACAGCTCTGAGAGCCATCCTGTATGTTCAGCAGCAGGTGCTCCCACCACACATTGTCCTGAGATGTCTCAGGATTTCCTGAAAGATGGAGGCAAACAAGAAGGACGTCACTGCCATAGGCACTGAAAAAGATTCCCAGCTGCCTCCTTGGGCATTAGTTCTTTGTAAGTTCCTGCATCTACACCCTGTCACCTTCCGGGATCCCAAGGTCACAGGCCTTGCACTCTAGTACATATCATGCTGCCATATCTGGAAGTTGTGCACAACCAGTCACTGCAGAACTGGTCATAAGGGGAATGGAGAGTGTTCAGCACCTCATGGATGTGCCCAGAACAGCATAGTACAGGACTGGGCTTCGTAGAAGGGCAAAGTGCACAAAGTTTTCCTCTGGCAACAGAAATCTCCCAACCATGCGGGGAAATGCAGAAGACTGATTGCTCTGGTGGAGCCCTTCATGGGCAAACACTACCCTGGGTCCCATCAGCCTCAATGTTGTCAACCCCCTGGATTTTCTGCCTATGACAAAGAGTAGAAGCTCTCAAGCACGCAATGTTGCAGAATGGGAATGGTATCATGGGGGGTGGATGCTCCAGGAGGCTGCAACCTTTCCCCTTCCCTTCTGTTCTGCAGAGATCATTGTGCCCCTTCCTTGCTTGTTACCTTCAATGGTCGTGAGCAGAATAGAAATCTTGATCTTCCACTGCTCTCCAACAGCAGAGTGGATCGTGCGGTGCACAGCCCACAGCCACCACAGGGCAGAACATGTGCGGCTGCTGTCACCCAAGGCCGAGGTGACCACCTGACAGCAAGGGAGAAACATGGGCTTAGCTCTGAAGTGGGGCTCCATGCCTTTTTTTAGGAGGGAAACTAGCCTCCACCATACATGGCCAGAGCATTCAGCAATTAGACATAGGCTGATGTGCTGTGCTTGGCTGATCCTGCAGGCCCCTCCACAGGCTGCGAGGCAGGGGCAGAGCCTGGCTCTGCTCTGCAAAGGGAAGGGAACTCTGCCAGCACAGGGCAGCTCTGACTGTGGGAAGAGACAGAGCGTGTTCTTCCAGCTAAGGCTACAGGCACGTGTCCCCCACCTCCCCAGAACTCCGGCAGGAACCTTTCTAGGACTACTCGCCAGGAGCGAGGGAGATGATCCTGATGCAGAGGGAAAGGGGCCAAGAGGCTTCCTTGGCTAACCAGAGAAACCCAGAGCAGCCTAAGGGCAAAGAAGGGGGCATATAAGCAGTGGAAACAGAGAGAAATTACTAAAGAGGAGTATGTCTCCTCACCTTGCAGTTGTAGGGAGGCAGTTAGCAAAGCCAAAGCTACCATAGAGCTGAGGATGGCATCCCAAGTTAAGGATAACAAAAAAATTGTTTTTCAGATATATAGGGAGTAAAAGGAAGGTCCAGGGTGGCATAGGACCCCTACTGAACCGGCAAAAGCAATTGGTGACAGACAGGGGGGACAAGGCTGAACTCCTCAATGAGTTCTTTGCCTCAGTGTTCCTAAGTGAGGGGCAAGACAAGTCTCACAATGGGATTGTAGAGAGACAACAGCAGGGCACCAGACCACCAAGCATTTACCCTGAGATAAATGCATCCAGTCCTTCCAAGTGACTCTGCACTAAATTGGCAGGCCCGGATGAGCTCCATCCGAGGGTACTGAAGGCACTGGCTGATGTCACTGCACAGCCACTAGCAAGAATATTTGAGCACTCATGGCACATGGGCCAGGTCCCAGAGGACTGGAAAAGGGCCAATGTGGTCCCTATTTTCAAGAAGGGGAGGAAGGAGGATCCAAGCAACTACAGGCCAGTCAGTCTCACCTCCATCCTTGGTAAAGTCTTTGAAAAGATTATTAAGGATCATATATGTGAGTCCAGCAGGAAAAATTATGCTGAGGGGAAACCAGCACAGGTTCATAGCAGGTAGATCATGCCTGACTAATCTAGTCGCTTTTTATGACCAGGCTACAAACACCTGGACACAGGAGTAGGGGTAGACACAATTTACTTAGACTTCAGGAAGGCCTTCGACACGGTATCCCACCCCATACTGGTGTACAAATTAAGCGGCTGTGACTTGGATGATTACACAGTCTGGTGGGTGGCAAATTGGCTAGAGGGTCGTACCCAGAGAGTGGTGGTGGACAGGTCGCTATTGACCTGGAAGGATGTGGGCAGTGGGGTCCCTCAGGGCTCGGTCCTTGGACCAATACTCTTCAATGTCTTTATCAGTGACTTGGATGAGGGAGTGAAGTGTACTCTGTCCAAGTCTGCGGATGATACAAAACTGTGGGGAGAAGTGGACACACTGGAGAGCAGGGAACAACTACAAGCAGACCTGGACAGGTTGGACAAATGGGCAGAAAACAATAGAATGCAATTTAACAAGGAGAAATGCAAAGTGCTGCACCTAGGGAGGAAAAATGTCCAGCACACCTACTGCCTAGGAAATGACCTGCTTGGAGGCACGGAAGTGGAAAGGGATCTCAGAGTCCTAGTGGACTCCAAGATGAACATGAGTCATCAGTGTGACAAAGTCATCAGCAAAGCTAACTGCACTTTATCATGCATCAGCAGATGCATGACAAACAGAACCAAGGAGGTGATACTTCTCCTCTGTCGGGCACTGGTCAAACTGAAGTTGGAATACTGCATCCAGTTTTGGATGCCACACTTTAAGAGGGATGTGGATAACCTGGAGAGGGTCCAGAGAAGGGCCACTCATAGTTAAGGGCTTGCAGGGCTCAGTTCCTGAAGGGTCAGCCAAGATGGCAGTCAACACACTTGCTCTGGTCATATTTACAGTCAGCAGCAAAGATGCCACTAAAGATTGAGAGGGACACCACATGGCTTGCCTCCTTATTGGTCTTGAGCTGGGAGCCCACAAGGAAAATATATTGGTTTGAGGAGAGACAGGCTGCAGGGAAAAGAGCACAACCTCAGTGACCTCAGCACTCCTCGTTCGCATTCCCCCTTCCAGGTTTGGCACAGTACAGGAAGGTTCAGAGGATACCCCCATGTCACTTGGAGTCTCCTCTCCTTACTGAGCAGAGGGAGACAGTAGAACACCTTGACCTGGTTCTGTGATCTTGGCAGTTGTGTGATATTGCACACCTGTGGGAAGAAGGGAAGGGATTCTCCACAGTCCCATCTGGGTGCAGATGAAAGTGCGGAATGGATCCTGAACTCCCACTGTCTATGGTTGAACCAGAGTCTTTTTTGAGTCCCAGGAGACATCGCTGCAATCACAGCAAGAGCTAGGAACTCAAAGGTCCAGACCATAAGAGGGGATCCTTATTTCCAAGTTCCTTTAGCAGCACGGCTGCTCTTGGCTGGACTCACACCACAGTATTGATTGTTCTGGTCCTGACTCGCTATGACAAAAGGAGTTGCATGGACCTCCCCAGCAGTTGAGATGATCTGAGGGGAGACAAGGAAGCACCACCTGTTTTCTTCTTCTTGGGCAAGCAGAGACGTCGCCAGCAGAGTGGGGCTTTGCATCACCATGAGCTGGGTCTGACTGGCTAATGGGATTTGGACCTCCTGGGCCTCAGGACAAGTGGTACAGGAGTGACCTCCCTTTACCTGAGTCTGCAGAGCAAAGCAGATGTTCTTGAGTTTCCCACTGGGGAGAGGGACCTGAAAATCATAGGCCACCTCCAAGATCTTGCTCAGACTCCACAACAGAAAGTGAAAGTCAAAGGGAGAGGTAGAGAGGAGAACCATGGAGAGCAAAAGCAGAAAATTAGTGAGTGAGAAAAAATACCTCACTGCCCCATGCTTAGTGCTTTACTGCTTTGGTACTGGAAGTTTCCATGTCTGCAGCTTTGACCACACCACACTGTGCTGTTTGAGCCCCTGACCAATACCCTGAATACACCCCACTTGGGTTACCACTCTGGAAATTTATATTCCTTACAAAGGATGCCAGGAGGAGAGTGGGTCCCATAGGCCATGGGTGTCATAGGCTCCAAAAGTGACCGCAGAGTCAGGACCAGCCAGCCACAGCCCCAGGGTCACAGGACAGGGGAGCACAGAGCTGAAGTGGGATTCTCCCCTCAGGTAAACCTCTGCTGCTTCAGGGGCTACCCAGGTGCAAACAAAGACAGAGAGCAGCCTGTCTCACCCAGGAGAGACACGCTCCACAGGCAGTGGGGTGGTAGCCATCCACTTCTATAACCCATAGCAGGGAGCCCCAAATATCCATGTTTTAAACTGCCAGGCCCTGACCATAATCCTTGCATGCCACAAGACACAACCTCCGATCCTCCCTACCCCGTGGAGCTTTGAGAGGCCAAGCTCAGAGGAAGCAGAGCGAAGCTCAGCAGGAAGGATCGATCTGGTAGTTCATTTCTTTTGTCTCCCCTTATTAGACTTCCCAGAAAATAGAAGCGGCATTCCCAACACGGCCCCCAACAGTAGGTAAGGCTGATCTGTTAAGGAGTCTTGAACTTTGAACTACACCAGGAAAGCCCCAAGAGAGCTACTGAGTTCCTAGGGCAAGTCATATATGCACACACATGTGCCAGTGTGCACACCCATGCATACAGACAAGGGCCAATGCTGGTTTCCCAGGCAGTGTCTCACCATGGTGACATGAAGATTGTTGACCCCTCCCTTGTATTGCTGCAGGAGACGGGAGCCTCTCAAAAACAGTATCACAATGCCTCTCATGGTGGAGAAGGAGACCCATAATGGGTCCCAGCACCTTGACTGCAGCCTGCTGCAGCTGCAGAGAGGGAAGGCAGGACTGAGTCCCTCTGACAGACTTTCTGGGAGGTTGTTCTGGATCAGAAAGAGGCACAGCTTTTCTCCTTCTCAGTTCAGCAGCATACTTGGTCCATCATTGAACCAGCCCTTTCTGCATGGTTCCCAACTACAGCTGGAAGGGGCCGTGGGATATGGCCCTGGGGCTGGCTCATGGATCACACCTCCCCACTGTGCTGATGTGCCCAGATTCATGTGCAGAGAGAGTGAACTCCTCCTTGCTGCCATCCCCCTGGGCACCAAAGGTGTCATGCCCGGAAGGAGCTGCCCTGTATCCCAATGCTCACTGGCATCCATTAGCACACACAACTGCACACTGCCTGTGGGCAGAGCAGATTCTCAGGCACATGATATGAGCTCCTGAGACTGGGTCTTCCCTGCCAGGACTGCCCAGACAGGCAGACATAGTGACATGTGACAACTGTGCTATAGAGCTAGAAACACAGCAGCTCACATCTCTGGGTCCTCACTCCTCAGCCAGCTGCTGCTTGTTAAGTTAAAGAAAGAGAGCAAATGGAAACAGAAGTCAGCTACCTGACAGCTGGAGAACGGGCTCACATCCCTGATCTGGAATTTCATGTTGGCAGCCTGGGCAAAGCCTCCAACAACTGCAGAGGGGGAGAAAAGACAAGACGTTTGCACAGGAACATCAGAGTGAGGAGGTGCTGCTGTAGCAGCAGGACATGCAGGCCTGGTGGTCATGGCAATGTCCCAGCAGCCCCTAGGCTTCTCAGGGCAGATGGAGAATTTGGGACAGGTGGAGCAGGCACCCGGGGCTACAACTAGGATTCAATCTGCCCCATTTGCCCCAGAGCCTAGAGGCAGCTCCAGCCTTTTTGATGCCTCCTGGGAAATACTCTGCAAGAGTCATAAAGGGCCTAATCCTGCTCACTGCTCAGAGCCTCCAGCCAGTCCAGGAAGGGATGATTCTTCACTCATGGTTGGATCAGGCCCAGGAAGTGCAGAAGAGGCCACACTTACCAGTGTGTTACACTCCAGTGGGGTCCAGGCTCTGTGTTAGGCCCTGGGTGCCCGTTGAGGGCACCTTCAGGAGTGGCTGGCACTCACCTCCACACAGTGCCTGCTTTATCTGATTGGTTTCCAGCAGCCTCAGCACAAAATGCAATTTGCTGAGCATCAGCATGAGAAAGATCTCAGACCTCAGTGCTGCAGGAGGAGGATACATTGTGCAGTTAGAGACATTCCTGTCCACCTTCATCCCTCACTCTCAGGAATATGCTGGATGAGCAGCACAAAGGGGCTTTGAAGATCTCAGAGAAACCCCTGCCCACCTGATCTCCACTCCTTCCTGTCCTGAAGGCCCTTCCAGCTATTACAGAATTTAGTGCTGGCACCTTAGAGCCAGACTCTTTAGACCCCAAATCCAGTTCACTTGTGCTGGCCCCAGAGCATGGAAGCAAGGGAGGCAATGCTGTACCATAAGCTGAGGCCAGATGAAGAATAAAATTGGAGGGAGCTCCATGATGCCCACATGACTCTGCACCTCGTACATCACCCAATTGTAAAAGGTGCCAGCAAGTGCCATGAGGGTTTTTCCTGCAGTCAACTGCAGTTCATCATTTTCTTGCTAGAATAAAAAAGAAAACTGGAGCAGATGCCCAATGCACAGCGTATACAGTGGTAAGTCAGGCTAGGGATAAAGTTGCCTCCTCTGAAAGGGAGGGAGAACAATGCACTAGCTTCAGCTTTTCCATTGGCCCAGTGTTTGGCCACTCCCTTAAGTCCACTGCATCCTTGGCTAACCCTTGCATCCAAGCAAACTGTCTCCCCCACCACCTACCAACTGCACACTGTAATAGGGGTTTCTGAATTCACTAAATCCCCCTAATAATTCCTTGCATGAGATCCCTCACTCATAAATGCCAACTGAAACACTTAAATGAACAATATTTTGGCTCTGGTTGGCTGGCCAAATGCAGAATTCACCTGGGCTGCAGGACAGTTTCAGCATGGACCAGGAAATTTCTTTGACAATGCTGTCCCCAGCAAAGCACCTATGAACTATGGTCTTTCTTAGCAGAGGAGCTGTCCAATGTTTCAGAGGAGCTCAACACTGGGATGGATCATGTCTGTGCTCTCCAGAAACATCTGGAGGAGGTCTGTCTTGACAAGGCTGCAGCCTCTAACAGGGTCCACGCACTGAGGCTAAAACTATATTGGACCAAACAAACTAGGCATACACTAAGGTTTTTTGAGGAGAAACTGGGCAGAGCTCACCCACCTGGGTCTCCCTCATGTCTTTGGAGGCCAAGTGAATGATCCTCCTGACAGGCCCTTTGTGTCCCCCTGTAAGACTTTCTCCAGGCTGGAGTAAATGGTTACTTTTGTCTCCTGGGAACAATGGGTTTCCTTTGGGACCAATGCCAGATCATCCAGGACTGTGATGTTGGACATCAGCTACCCAGGGATTGTTCTACAGTCACTGTGATGGGGGAACTTGCTCCCTGGATAGAAACACAACCCGTAGTGTCTTGGGTTTGTCCTTTCATGCAGATGTTCACAGATAGCACTAACAAGGGAGGAGTGTCAGGCACTGTGAGGGCACAATGCAACAGAATGGTGGGAGACACAGAAATATGATCAGAAAAGCAGTCAGTTGCATCACAGGCACTGTCACCCCAGTACACTGGGGTGGGAGGTGGAAGTGACTGACATGTTTCCTTCAGAGAGGGGGTTACCGGGGGAGTAACAAGGAGCTGCCAGGTGATCCTGAGAAGCAAATTTAGCAGGCAAGATGCTGCCAAAAACATTTTGTGATTGGTTCTGTTACTGAATGAAGAAAGGTGGTGAAATATTTGTGAACCAGGTTTCCCTAACCCAGTGGAGCCATACTTGGATGACAGCAAATTGGGTGAGGAAAGAGTGTTGCCCAGGGTCTAGACAGAGACTCAGCACCCTTTGCTGTATTCCCAGTTCTTTTCCTGACTTGCTGGGGGACAATGGGCAAGTCACTTCACTTCCTAGGCCACAAGGCTGAGGCTTTCCAGGCCCACAAGGCTGTTGGGAAACTATATTTCTTATCTCAGTGCTGTGAGAAACTTGGAGGAAGACACTAAAGAGGCTCACAGCATTATCCACAAGGTGAGGGCTTGTTTGAACATGGCTACCATATCTGCCTTCCACTGGGAGGGAGAGATGATGCCCATGTGAGCATGCCCTGATATCACAGTGACATCATCATTGTGACCTTTAATAGGAGGGGAGGAATGGAAAAGACACAGCAGATGGGCAAGGACCAGATTTAGTTGGGGTCTCACCCTGCACAACCTTGGAAGGAAATGCTTAGAGCAGCCGTGTGATACAGAGCCATCGCCCTACCTCCTCCTGTTGGAGTCTCTCCAGCAGAAGGCTCATGGTAATATCAGGCTCCATGTCTGCCTAGCCAAACCCTGGCCAAGATTTCCCTGAGCTTGGTCCATCAGGCATCTCATTGCAAAGGCATCACTGGTGGAAAAACCTGCAATGAAGTAAAAGGATTTTGTTGATTTCCGTGTGAGAAATCACATTAGTCTCGTTTATCACTATCCACTAGCAGCTCTTTTGGAGCCATACCATGTGGCCTGGCTACAAAGGAAAGGTTTCCTAGCACAGCAACAATGGGAGAGCTCTCTAGGCCACCCTCCTGAGCTGAGGCATCTGATACTGCCAAAGAGGCACTTTCTTTAGTGCAATTTAGTTCTGCCAAAAAGCCCTTCTTGGTCAGGCTGGAGATGCTCTGGTGTTGGCCAGCATCAGAAGGTCAAAATCTATAATCAACAGTCCCATATGCAATGGCCACAGCTATACTAGCCAAAGGGGTGAGAATGGACCTGGTCAGGGAGAAGAAGATACATCTTCCCCTTTCTCCTGCTCTGTAATGCTAGAAGATTTGCTTGCAAAATACCCCAGCAAAATAGCCCAGTTGGAAGCAGAGATTACTGTGACATTTGTTTTCAGGAAAATAAGGGAAAGTCATGCAGACAATAACAATTCTTTTCTCCTTGACAATTAGCTGAAGAATTGGGATCACACACCTAAAATTACGGTTTAGGGCCAAAGTTTTTGAAAGCTCGGCTCCCTATACACATACCGGGGTAGGAAGGGGGCTGTTTAAATTAGAGTGGTTCCCCAACAGTCACTCTAATTAAAATGGCTCACCATCACATGTATTAGGCACCCCACATTTTAAAATGGCTATTGGAGCACTTTACCTAAAGCTTATTCAATGAGCTTTAGTTAAAGCACCCTCATAGCCATTTTAAAATGCAGGGGGAGGGAAGGCTCATTACATATGACAGAGAGTCAATGTTGGAGTGTTTTAATTAGGATGTGGAGCAGACTCTATTCCTTGAGCCTGCTCCGACTTGTTCTAATTAGAACAAGAACCAGCATGTCTATAGGCTGCTCTAGTGCTTAAGCTTAGGTAATGTATACAGAAACACCTCACACCATCCACCTGGCTGCAAGGGGGACACAGTTAGAAAGAGCTCGGGCATGGAAGGAGGCCTTTCCCAGAACATCTAACACAGTCTCCAATGATCAGAGGCATGTCAGTGTTCAGAAGCTGAGGCTTGATCCTGACCTGGTATCAATCATCCAAGCTACAGTCCAGGCCACCAAGTAATGCTGGTTTGCACAAATGAAAATCTGGCTCTAGAAAAGCTGATTTTAGCTACTCTACCTATTCCATTCCAATGGGTGTGAGACTAGAGATTAGGCATGGAGAACATCATGGGGATCTTACCTCTGCTGGGTAATTTCATTGAACTTCCATTGTTCAAAGTTGGTTTAAACAAGCCTTCTTTCTCTCATGCACTGAGCAGCTCCTATCATGGAGGTGTCTGGAGCCACTCAAGCCGCCAGGTCCAGGACCCAAGAAAGAGGTGAGCCACCAGACTTTGTGATGTAAGCACCACTATGACAACTAGGTGACCATGCCCTACCTCATAGGTGGCTGCTGACCAATGAGGGGCTGTGTATTATGTAAGCTTTCACAGGGCTGCATAAGGCTCCAGATATAAGTATCTTCAGAGGAGGCTTGATTTGTTTTGATGTAGAATATCTTAGTCTCTCAGATCACCTGGGAGTTTCCTATCTTCTTCAGATGCGTGGTACCTTCCAACACTGATTGAGTATTTAAATCTGCCCATGGTTGAATTTGTGAGAAATAAAAACAGGTAGGAACCAGGAGAAGCTTCCTCTCGCTTCCTAGTTGCTTGGCCCCTTTTGTTTTTTCATCTTGTCATCCAAAAGGGCTTGCTGAAGCCCTCAGATGTTACAGGAGTGGGTTGCAGCCATCTTGTCCATCCAGCCCACCAAATGCCCACATGGGTCCTGGGCCTGTCTACATGGAGGCCCCACCCACCCCCTCCATCCAGTGCCCCCAGTGGTGGGTGTGGTGTGGACAGCTGCCATGAAAGCTAGTCAAGACGTTAATGATTCAGGACTTCAAAATTTGGCCCAGTGGGAATCTCACACAAATGTCTCATGCGGTAGAAAATCTGTATATAAAGGTGCTCTTGTTTCCCTCCCATGTCACTGCCGTATGCCCTAAACATTAGTTATTTAACTCAAACACAATCCCTGTAAGACTGATTATGACCACTGTTCTCAATTAGCAGATGAGGATAGTGAGGCAAAGACAAAGTAAGTGATAGGTCTAGAAGACATGTACTAGTGCAGGAAACTGAACCAAGACCTCTTGAGACCCTTTTCAGAGACCTCTGATGTGTCAAACTCTCACTGCAGAGGGTTCACTCTTGCTTTTCCTGCAATGCCTGTAATTCGTGGAGGGAGAGGGAGCTTTTCCTGATGATACAAGAATGATTGCATGTACTTGCTAAATGAAGAGGTGTGATTAAATGCAGCATGTGCCTGCGTACATTGGAGGACATGCAGGACCAAGTAAAATACAGCAAAAGCTGTGTTAACCGGCACTTTATTAGCCAGAAAACTCTACTAACCAGCATCTGAGGGATGCGGCAAAAACGAAACCAGAAGTCCCATTTCCGGGGGATTTCCAGTTTCACCACTGCAAGCCAAGTTTTTCTTTGTCACTTCTTTGGCCCATGGCCTGGGGCAAAGCAACCTGTGCAAGGCCTCCCTCCCTGTCCCCTGGCACACAGATACTAGGGAGTGCACCAGATGGTGCACATTTGATTAACCGGCATATTTGATTAATCAGCATCCCCCATTCCCAGGGGATGCTGGATAACAGAGCTTTTACCGTAAATAAGTAATTGGAGGAATTGTATAAGATGGTGGAACTGTTATATTTCTTATGTGAATACAGCATCTGGCTTAATTAGGCTCTTTGCTTCCATCAAAACACAGTGAGAGGCTGACACCCCCTCTGCACAGGGCTACCTGCATAAGCACTTTTCCCTGAATTTAGCAACAGCAAGGCCTGTGATCTTAGGTGTGCTATATCTCAATTCCATATCAGGGAACTTATGCCAAAGTTTGCTATGCTGTTAAGGCTGGCTATATGGCATCTTACAGGATGCTGAGCACAAACATCAGTCTTCTAAAATAGTGCCTGCTACTGGCAGTTCAGGCATACAGCATGTGCAGTTTCCATTGATAATTGCATGCTTCTGGCTTGAACTTCAGAAACGGACATCACCCTTTCACTTCTGCTGCAGCTGCTCAGTCCCTCTGAAAACTCAGCCATAATCTTAACTCCTTCTATAAAGAAATGGGATCTTTTCCATGTGCAATTTCCTTTTAGCTCATGCTCTCTCCTCAGATTTAAAGAAGGAAGGAAGTATGGTTTGGTTTGGTGTCTGGGGCTATTTTTTCCCTCTAGAGAAACTGGATTAAGATTCTCGGTTCACTTCACACAGACCTCTGGGGACAGGTGGCAGTCTCGCCTTGGGGCTAATGTGAAACAATACTCTGGAGTGCCAATCTCATTCAGAGCCTTGTTGTTGCTGTCTCTAGTCATAAAACACATGAGGTACAGTTATATGGGATGATGAAAGGCTTTGCATACAGTTAACCAGCTCCCACATCATCTGATCTGCCCTTTGGATCTCCCAGTCCTCAAAAGGAGGTGAGCATTAAAGGCCTCCATTAGTACCGTGCTGTCCTTCCCCTCCTTGCAAACGGGGGGTCAAAGGCAGCTCATGAGCTCCCACCAAACTCCCACATCCTACACATGTGCTACCAGCATTTCTTTCTTATTTCCTTATCTCCTTTATTGGAAAAGAATGGCAACAAGTTCCTTTGACCTGGAAATATAACTAAAAGTACAAGGTCTCACCATCAGCCACTTGGCCTATTGCCTGCTCCCAACTTTATGTAGTTTGGTGAAGCTTTGACTTTGAGGGATGGATAGGCTCCAGACCCACCCAGCATGAGAACTGCAGCCACTGAAAACAAATAGTGTCCAGCGAGGAGAGACAGGAGACAGAGCACTTAAAATATCACTCAAACCAAGGCAGCAGGTTTCCCAGGTATGTAGAGGTGCTCTCAGTTAGGCTGGCTGGGCAAATGCAAACATGCAGTTTTCCATCAATACATAGAAGCACTGAGCTGCTCTGCTCAGCAAAATGAATTTCACCTCCAACACACATATTTTTATGCAAACCAAAATAAAGCAGTCTTCCCTGACCAAGTGCAGGGGGGTGAGACCCAATGATCTTAAGGTCCCTTCCAGCCCCTAACATCTATGAATCTATGAAAAAAGTAACAAAAATAAACACAACCTATATTTTTGGCCTTGATTTTTCCTCTCTGTTCTGACATAGGGTGACTATGAGTTTCTCCCAATCCCACAAAAGCAAAGCTGGCAAAATGTCTGTAAAGGAGGCAAATTTAAACCCTTACTTTTGCCACCAAGGAAGAGGAATAACTTCATAACCCCAGGTAAGCAACTGGTGGTGGATCAGCTTGGTTCCCAAACAACATGTGACTGAAACCTGTCACATTGTCAGTATAGGCTGGTTGTTTCAGACTTTGCTTTTTCTGATACACCAGTGTTTTTAAAGAGAGATAATTAACACACTATCCATATCTCACCATAAATTCCTGTGAGATGGCAAGGCATCTGCAGTGTTTGCTGAAAGGGAGACATGTCATATCATCACCATGTACCCCACCCTTGTTTGACTTTGCCCTATTTGCCCTGCAGTAAAATCACGGTGCCTTGTGGCCACAGGGTTTCTGCAGCAGGATGGTAAATGGGTGCTAGCCACCTGCAGTGAAAGCACACCCTTTTTTGCAATTGGAGCTGTAGCACCTGATAGGACATACATTAGTAGAAGCTACCCTATCTGGGTAGTGATGTACCAACAGGCACAGGGTGACAAATGCTTGTCATTTCATTCTTCCATCATTCTTTCAAGCAAGCTATGTGTTTTGGAAAGGGAAGCCTGTCCAGGTCAAGGTAAAGTTGGCCCCTTGCAGGGAGATGTGGGTCCTCAGAGGAAGGGTCAAAATCCCTCCATCAGCACAGTCACCTGAAGGAAGGCCTCTTGTTGGTACCTGTCCATATCCACATTACGCTGCTCGTATCCTTCTGTTGGATAACTGGAGTCTCCCAAGGAGGAGCTGTCCAAAAGGGAGGTTTTCTCACTGTCTTGGAACCCCGAGGTGTCCTCCTCAGTCTCCCTCCAGGCAAAATGAGAGAAACCACACCCTATAAGGGTGGGCACAGACCCTCCATCCATCTGGGAGACTCCTGATTCAGAGCCGGACTCCAACCCTTTCTGACTCACACCGGACATGGCAGTTTGGGTCTCTCTTTGGGAACTGAGGCATTTCAACGTAGGGTGTGAAACTGCTGTTGTCCTCCTCCTCCTAGAAGGAAAGGAGAGAAGCTGCTGGTGATATGTTGTTTCTTGCTGAGGGATTGTTCCTCCTCTTCTGTGATTCCAGCTTTAGCGTGGGTATAAAGAGCTCCTCCACAAAGAATTCTTCCTCATTAGGCTTCATCTCAAGAAACAAAATGGCAGAGGCCTTAGATACGAAAAACCCTAGTGGGGAATGAGATTTGCAAGTTAGAGGAATGTTTTTTTCTTTGATTAATGTTTTTTAAAGCCAAGGCAAAGAGTGTGTGACATGCCAGCATCACATGACCCTTAGAGAATGACTCTCATCATGGATCTATTGGTAATGGAGCCCCAGCAGGCTACAGTGGGGTTGTGTTAATTTACATATATGTGGCGTGCCCAATGCAAGGAGGCTCCTTTCTGAGCAAACCTGCCCACTGTTCCAGCAATGCAAATGGCAAGGAGTACACTGGAGCATCCTATCTGACTGGCTCACCCATTCTAAGTGCTGAGCATTGTCGCACATAGGAGAACGTCATCTGTGATAGCACAATGCTGTCTAGCTGTTTCACCACAGCCCTCCCTTGCAGGTACAATTCTCCCTAGGCCATGGGACAGCTTGGAGCTTGCACATCACTGACTCTTTCAATCCCTATATCTTTTTCTCACCTGGATTTGATTTTGCTTTTGCATTTCCCCACTCCTCTGTCCTTCAGACTCAGGAATGGACTGTCGTTGTGCTTCTAACTCTAGGCTAAATCAGGCCACAGGCTGCCCAGGCTAAAATCCAAAGTACTACCTAGACTTTCCTAATCTTAGGAAGCAGTCTGAGGACAGCACAAGTACAGCGGAAGGGCTGGGTCAATTCTTATTTGATACATTCTGGTCTGGAAAAGCAACTTCCAACCCATGGAAAATGAAAGGAACTGGGATGCTCAGTACTGTGCAGAATCAGGCCTCAGAAAAATAATCCTATCCAAAAAAATGGGAAATAACCCAGTCTTTGATGCCAGCCTGCTTCCCCTGCACTCCTGTCTGCATTTCCTCCAACACATATCTACCTGCATTCTCTCCCACATGAACCCACCTGCATTTTTCTGAACAGGGACCAGGACATCCCCCACACTGGGATCCCGGATGGACCCAGGGGAGGTCCAGCCAGGCCCTGGGTCAGTGAGGACGTAGTCAGGGAACTTCTGGTGGGACTAGATGTGTTAAAATCAGCAGGTCCTGATGATCTCCACCCCAGAGTGCTGAGGGAATTGGCAGAGGTCATTGCGGGACACTTGGCACAGCTTTACGAGCACTCGTGGTGTTCTGGCAAGGTGCCAGAGGACTGGAAAAGGGCCAAAGTGGTCCCCATTTTCAAAAAAGGGAGGAAAGAGGACCCAGGAAAGCTCTTTGAGAAAATTATCCAGGAGCACATCTGCGAGGGACCAGCAGGGGAGATTATGCTCAAGGGCAATCAACATGGGTTCACTAGAGGCAGGTCCTGTCAGGCAAACCTGGTGGCCTTCTACGACCAGGTCAAAAAATCCTTGGACACAAGTGTTGCAGTGGATGTGGTCTTTCTGGACTTTAGGAAGGCCTTCGACACTGTCTCTCACCCCATCCTCATTAAAAAATTAGGCAACTGTGGTGTCAACATCTACAGTCATATGGGTTGCAAATTGGAGGGCTGTACCCAGAGAGCGGTGGTGGATGGGTCATTTTTGACCTGGAGGGATGTGGGCAGTGGGGTTCCCTAGGGCTCGGTCCTTGGGCCCACACTGTTCAACATCTTCATCAGCGACTTGGACAAGGGGGTGAAAAGCACCTTGTTCAAATTCGCAGATGACACTAAGATGAGGGGAGAAGTGGGCACACTAGAAGAGAGGGACCGGCTACAACTTGATCTGGACAGGTTACAGAGGTGGGTGGATGAGAATAGGATGGGTTTCAATGCTGACAAGTGCAAGGTAAGGGAGGAAGAACCAGCAGCATACCTACAGGCTGGGGAACTCCCTTCTCATCAGCGCAGAGGCAGAAAAGGATCTTGGAGTCACTATTGATTCCAAGATGAACATGGGCTGCCAATGTGGGGACACGGTCAGGAAGCCTAACTGCACCTTGTCATGCATCCACAAATGCATCACAAGCAGGTCCAGGGAGGTGATCCTTCCCCTCTATGCGACATTGGTCAGGTCACAGTTGGAGTACTGCATCCAGTTCTGGGCACCACACTTTAGGAGGGATGTGGGCAGCATTGAGAGGGTCTAGAGGAGGGCCACTTGCATGATGAGGGGGCAGCAGGGCAGGCCCTATGAATAGAGGCTACAGGCCCTGGACCTGTTCAGCCTCCACAAGAGAAGGCTGAGGGGGGATCTGGTGGCCATGTATAAACTTGCCAAGGGGGACCAGCAGGCAATGGGAGAGTCCCTGTTCACCCAAGCACTTCCGGGAGTAACAAGGAATAACGGCCATAAGTTGATTGAGAGTAGATTCAGGCTAGACATCAGGAGGCACTACTTCACAGTCAGGGAGGCTAGGAGCTGGAACCATTTTCCAAGGGAAGTGGTGCTCACTCCTACCCTGGGGGTCTTCAAAATGAGGCTAGATAATCACCTAGCCAGTGTCCTTTGATACCAGCATTCTTCCCTGCCCATGGCAGGGGTTTGGACTTGATGATCTGCTTAGGTCCCTTCCAACCCTACCAACTATGAAACTATTCCCCCATGTGCCACTCATTAAACTCCAGTCTACAGAGACTCCACTGGCCCAGACAATTGTTTCAAACTTAGTTTTTAAAGTCAGATCCTGCTACACACTGGTATCTTAGAGCAAGGAACACAGGCTTACTCATTGCTGCCCCATGAGCTTGACACTTGGTGTTTTCAGGAGACAAACATTTTCTATTTATGTCCTTCAGCAAGATGCTTTTTAGAGCAGCAGTTGTCTACCTTTTTTCATTTGCAGACCCCTGAAAATTTCAAATCGAGGTGCAGAATCCTTTCAATTGTAAGTGTAGGTATTCACATACCTTTGATTGATCATAGTCATCTTTCATGGACCCCTTAGACATAGTCTGGGGACTTGCAGGGGTTTGTGGACCACAGGTTGAAAATCACTGTTTTAGAAACAAACTTTTCATTTGACACATATCCTCACAACAGCCTATGTTTCACTTTATGGGAATTATTCCTGTTTCCATTGCCAAGTCCTCGTCTGTGGAAACTTACAGCACCCTGGCAAAGATAAAGGAAAGCAAAGCCCTGCTTGTATTCTACCTTTCATAGTAAAATCAAGCCAGCAGAGTGCAGAAAAATGAAAGCAGTAAGAATTTCTGTACCATACCTTGGAGCCACTGTATGGAACACCAGCTTATCAGAACAGTAATTTGCCAGGCAGACATATTGAAGTGGAGACTTGGAGACTTCCTGCTTGCCATGTGCTGCATTTTTTAAAATCACTTTTATTCTTATATATTTGATCTTAAGCAATATTACACATCAGCCACCCAGAGGACAATGTGAGCAATAACCTGCCACTTTAACAGAGATAAACACTCAGCCTGTGCGAAGCAGCTAGTATTTGCCTCAGATTTGGATTCGGCCAATTCAGCGGACACTGATTTGATTTGATGATTCGAATCACTGTCCAAAATCGATTCAGCCAAATTTGATTCAGAGATTTGGCAGCTGCTGAATAGGCCAAATCTCCGTATTGGACAGGCCTCATCCTGTACCCACTCTCCCAGTCTCATCAATGGCTGCTCCACCTGGCCCCAGCCTCCCAGCTCTTTATAAAAAAAAGCCCTGAACTCACTGGCTTCTGCCAGGTGGGAGGGTGATCCCCACTGCCCCCACTGCCCCACGCTGTGTGGGGGGCTTTGCCACAAGCCCCCAAAGCCCCGAGGCTGCTGCAGCAGGCGGTGAGTGCAGCCATTTTTTTTTTAAGAACCGGGAGCTGGGGTGGGCAGGGCAGCTACGGGGGGGCTGGAATAGCGGGCAGGGGACTGGGGTTCATGGCAGAGCCTCCCACATAGTAGGGGGAAGTGGGGGTCAGTGGGGGCAGTGGGGATTGCCTCCCCAACCTGGCAGCAGCCAGTGAGTATGGGGCTTTATTTATTTTTTATTTTTTTAAAGAGCCGGGAGCTGGGGCCGGGACAGCCATGGCGGGGGCTGGAAGAGTGAACAGGGGTTGGGGGTTCTCAGGGGGGCTGGGGGAGCAGGCAGGGGATGGGGCCTGGCAGGGGTTCCCCCATGATCCCCTCCCCACACCTCTAGCCCCCCCCCCCCCATATTTACCAGCATGGAGTCCGGGTCCAGCTCCCTTTGGTGGGGAGCGGGTACTGCCTGAATTGCCGAAGCTCTCCAAATCTTTTCTGAATTGATTCGGAGAGCTTCAAATGAATTCAGACCTTTTTATTGGTCTCCTGATTCGATTAGGATTAGGAGATTTAGCCACTGAATCAGACCAAATCTCCTCTGAATTGGATCTGCCTCCAAAGCTTCACACAGCCCTACTAGTCATCTCTCTGGGTTTAGCAAACCTAAACGTTTACAACTCCTTTCACTCTCCTTTCTTCAGTATATATATATAAATAAAATGATTCCTCCTATTTGGTATCTGCTATCTTCAGTCCCCAGTTACTCAACTCTAGAACTCTAGATAGTACTGAAATATTTTTAGAATTTTTTTCTCATAGTTTTCTATCAAGAACATTGATGTTATTCTTACATTTCTTTTAATAATTGTTTCATTCACAGAATTTAATGGAATTCTTATAAAAATATATGAATATATATTGCCATTATGTTCGTGGGAATACACTAAAAATATTGAATTGGGTGAAAAGAAAACAATGATTTTTTTTCTTCTTTTTGTTTAAGAAATATTTGGGTTTTTTGCAACAAGGACATTTTTTGCACTTCTTATTATATGAAATGTACCTATTATTTTATGACATTTCTCTTGTTTATATATAATATGCCAATATTCTTTTTAAATCTGTACAATACAGCTTGAAAATTATGACAAGTCTGAAGCTATCATGCGGAGTAACAGTATAGTATATGCCCAGTAAAATCCAAGAGTACTAATATACATTGATCTAATTAATATATATTGGCCTTTCTCTGTATCAGAAATTTAAAAAAAGAAAGAAAAACATGACTGGAGAGAAACACATATAGTAATATATTTCAATAGTCATGTGCCTGTGTCTTGCTCATTACATCTGAAGAGTTCTATGTTTCTTTTTTGGTTGGATATTTTTTAATAATCAATATAGACATTAAAAAATGGACTTGTATGTAGTTGATATATAATGGTGCTGATCAAATCCTGGCTCTTCAATATGCCAAATTCCTTCACTCTATTTAGAAAGGTTAGAAAACAACATGATGTCCTGGAGGGAGTGTATGTGAGACCTGTTGTTACTTTATGTCTTCTTTGTTGTAGGGTAGACAGCTGGTAAATTAGACATCAAAGTATTTGTGGATTAGAGTGAAGAATCCCACCATTTTAACTTCTTGTGGCATGTCAATGTTTTATAAAATGTGACAATATTCTGTATTGGATATGCAACAAGTCATGTGTAAACAGATATGGTACCACTTTCAGTGAATGTCTCTCTTGATAAAAGAATGTATTCCAATTACATTAATCCATTAATGGTTCATTTCCTCAGATAATTGGCTACTTACATGGATCTTTATTTGCATCTACTAAACACATAGCCTACAGTTACTAGTATCTATGTTAAGGCTAATGATTCCATCCTATGCTAACATTTTTTAGTTAGGACTACTTTCAACAAAATAATTTCAATGGGTAGTTTTAGGAAAAATAAATAGTGTATATTTATTGATTTCATTAATCTCAATTACAGATCATTGTAGCCAAATTTTGCAGGGTGATGAATACGTCCTCTAATGAATTAAAGAATAATTAATAGCATTTGGACGTCCACTAGCCCCTATTAGAATACAATTTTAAACAGCAGTGCTTTTTAATGAAGTTACATGTGAGTGAGTACATACCAACACTAATTAAAAGATTGTTTTTATGGCATTAACTACTTTCTTTTTATCTTTTATATGGGGGGGGGGGAATAATTAATTTCCCTAATGTTTTTGGTCAGCTATTCAGTACATATGTGCCATCTCCAATGACCTCCATGATGGATGGCTGTCTCAATCTTTTAGTAAGATATTGCCTTTATTTTCATTGTCAGAAAAATCTTTCCCAGGTCAGTGAATCTCAGCAGAGTTAAAATATGTGTAACCAGTTTTTAGAATTAGGCTCCTGGTCTCAATTTTTCTAGATTGTGACAGTGTTTGTGTTTGGACTCAGAGTTTTGGCTTATATCCATCTCTGTTATTTATAGTTTTCAAAAATTGGCACGTGCACCCATCAAGTGGTGATGATAACAGATAAGAGTGTTGATAAGTGTAGTCTGAAGAATCTCTTGCCAGCTCCTTAGCTCCACAAAATAATTAAGTGAAGAACTAAAACTAAACATTCTTCCATTTAACTTCAGTGCAACTGGCCCCATATTCCCACCTTACTCTATGACATCTTCAGGAGAGGTTTTTTACCCCCTATGCAGGGCTGTCAACTTGAAAATGTTCGTGACTCCTCCAATATTCTGTAGCAGCATCTTTTGTCTTGAACTAAGCTTGACAGGACACCCACATGTCTGTAATTCAAGAAAAGCTACTTTATTCTCTTCAAATGGATAACAAAATTATTGGATTATTTGTAAATCTTTCTACAAAATTGATGATTTCATTGAACTGGTCAAAAAAATGTCAAAATGTTTTTTTCAAGGAAAAATTGTTTTTCAACTAAAATGACTTTTTAAATGAAAAGCTCCTGATTCTGCAGAAACTTGGTTTTTCACCTAAACCAATGATTCTTAGGCATGGTGCTGTAATACCATGGGGTGCCTTGAAATCCTTTCAAGGATGCCACAGGGTGCCACACAATTTAGCACAATTTTGCATGTGTGCAAACATGACTTACAAGAGAAACCCAGTGATTTCAAACAAGAATCCATTGTATCAAAAATATTCTGACCTGTTGTGGTCTGTGTTTTTTACAAGAGAAGAATTACTTTTTATTTTTCTGTAGTCAAAAAATGAGAGAAAAAGAAGAGTTGGCATTTTCTGAGAGATGCCTTAGATGCATCCACATGAGCATGGATGTTTGGTTTTCTGGGGACAGCTAGCAGTGGGACACCTTGTGCCCCTCCTAGTTGTCCATGAGGAATGCCTGTACCATGCACCCTCTGGTGTGTGGTGGGTTACCTCAGGTGGGGTGGGGAAGACTGGCCAGCAGCCTTGCCTGGGGTCTTGGGGACCTCCTGGGCCTGCAGCAGTGGTGATGCTGCGGCTTGGAGCCTAGCCAGCACCTGAGGCATGGCTTCAGCTGGCCAGGCTCTGATTCTGGGCAGTGTGCGCTGCCTTCACATGTGCCACCCTGCTTTTTTATTGCATGTGATTTTTGACCCTTGGATATCCAGGGGTCAAAAAACTCCCGCGCTGCTCCCTTACAACACAGAGAACAGCTGAATGTGTGGAATGTAGTGCCACAGACATGTCTACAGTGCCACATAATGCACGGCCGTACTCTGATCTAAGGAATGCTTGAAAACAAAAATATTTAAATCACCATTGAACCTGAAGCAGAAATGAATTAATTTGTATGGCTTGTATTATTCAGGAGATAAGTCTAGATGTTGATTCTCAACCTTTCTAGACTCCAGGCACCACTTCTTGTACTCAAGGCACTCCTGAGAAAATGCCATCTCTTAGTTTTCAACAGATTTTTTACTGCAGAAAAACAATAGAGGAATTATTTTATTGCCAAGAATTCAGAAAAGCCACAACAGGTCAGAATATTTTTAACATTATGGATTCCTATTTGAAATTGTTGGGTTTATCTTGATCATACTTACATACCTAAAGGTGTGTCTGTACAAGATGCATTAATGTGCCTTAGCCTAGTATACTGTGCAGTACAGGTATGCATCTACACATGCACGCCCTTACTGCACAGTAACCTAGACTAATCATGACTAAATTTGATACCTGCAAATTCAGGTATCAAATTTAGTTGTGTTTAGTTAATACACAGTAATGCATGTGTAGATGCAACCCATCACTAACTTTAATGCTGGGTCTGCCCTCCTACCAGGGGGCTAGCCTGAGCCCAGCCCCAGGGCTTCTGGTTGGGATCTTCTCCTGCCCCAGGGCTGGGCAAACTCTCTGGCAGTCCCTAGCTGCAGGCTATAAAAGTCTGCAGACATTTTGTGCCCTTGGGTACACTGCACAGGCAGCCTGAGAAAGCCTATTATCTGACCAGGATCACTGCAGGCCATATGTGCCCCTGCACAGGACACAGGCAGCCTCTGCCAGTCCTGTCCCCTAACCAGAGCTGCTGCTTGGCCACAGGTGAGTGTTGCAAAGGGCTGCAGCCTACTGCACCCCCTGCCCAACCTGAGATCTCCCCAGGGCTGCTGGCTGTCTGTCTGTGGCAACAGGACCAGCACCTGCTCCCTTGTGCTGCTCACCTGCAGCAGTCTCTCCTATGTTTGCAGGTCCTGTGGCACATTGCTTCTGCTGTGTAACTCCTAATCCCTGGAGGTGCCTCTGTCCTGAGTGCTGCTAGCCACTGTCCAAGGTTGGCCACACAAGATTAGCCACACGGGGACCCAGAGAGCCAGCATGGGACACAATGTCATTGTCATCCTCCCTGTTGAGGCCTGGCCCTGCCCACTTGCACATGCCCAAGCCTTCCACCCATGCCCCCAACTGGACCGAAAAGGAGATAAGTGACCTTTGTGGCACTCTGGGGTGATGCGGAGGTACAGAGGCAGTTCATGTGGGGCAGACGCTTGAACACCCATGTTTATGAGGCCCTGTCAGGCAGCATGCATAAACAAGGCCATTCTCAGATGGTGTGGCTCATTAACGGCAAGACCTTCCAGGCACAGTGGGTAGCCATGACAGACCACAATCATCAGTCCAATTGTGTCCCCAAGACCATGCCCTTTATGCAGGAGCTGACCAGGATGTTGATGCCCTGGGACCCAGGCTGCATCCCTGCAGTGCTCACCGGCAGGAGTGACCTGCCTGAGCCCCCACCCTGCCCTGACCCCTCCGGTGACACATCACCAAAAGGGGGTCCTCAGGTGTTCAGCACCCTGCCCCACCCACCTCCCTGGCTGCTGCAACCATTAGCAGCTCAGGGAACCCAGGCCACTGGCTGCCTCGACAGCTCCACAGCCCCAGACCCCACCACAAGAAGCAGCTTGCTGTGTCACCACTGGCCCCCAGCAGCACCAGCTCTTCCTCGGGGAGGGGCCCTGGCCAAGTGCTGGCCCACTACCTACCATGGGCTGAGGGCATTGGGCACAGCTGGTCACCATTGCTGATGTAGCGGCCCACACTGAGCCACTAGCCTGACCAGCCCCAGCTACATGATAAGTCCTGCACTGGGGGGGGGGGAGGGGGGCTCCCACCCCTCACTTCAGTTGTCTGGGAGCCCCACATACTCTGATCCCAGGCACCATGGGCTGGGCAGCAGTGCAGTGGAGTGGGGGAGCAGGATCTGGAGCCACGGTAGTGGGTGCTTCTAGGACCCTGGCCTGTCCCACCCTGGGGTCAATTCAGGGGACAAAGACTGCCTGCAGTCAGCACCTAGTGGCCCACCAGCCACTGGGGAGTAAGCAGGGATGGGAGCCTGATCCCCGCTGGCAGGTGCATGGCTCACCTGGGGTCCCACTGGAGGGGACCTACCACTGGTGCTGCTGCAGCTTGTGCTTCTGCTGCCAGACTGCCTCCACCTGGTGTGCCTCCTCTGCCCAGGCCTCCCTGAATGCCTCTCCCTGGGCCTTGCAAACCTTGTGCTGCATGTACACTGCAATGATGGCCCAGGGGAGATTTCTCTTGGTCACCTCAAGGTGGAACATGATGGACCAGCAGTGGCCTTTGAGGTGGCCAAAGGTGCACTCAATGAGGGCCTAGGTTTGCCTGAGGCACTGGTTAAAATGGGCCTGGTGGGGGTCTGGGTGCCCAGTGTAGGGCCTCATCACCCATGGGAGTCACAGGTCAGCTGAGTCCCCAATGAGGAGGGGTGGGATGATGGCAGCACCCAGCTGCATGGCCTCCACTCCTGGTGCAAAGCACCTATTCTTCACAAGCACACTGAGTACCAAGTTCTGGAAAACATACACACCATGCATGCTTCCTATCCAGTCAACGACTGCCTGGAGAACCACTGAGTGGATCCCTCTGTGGCTTTAGTAGGGCTGGCCTGAGTGGGGCGGGCAGGTGATGGGGATGTGTATCCCATCCAGGGCCCCAATACACTGGGGGAATCCCAGTGCCCAGAACCCTGCCACCACCTGGGGTCACAGATGCAGAGGACTGTGTCCACCAGCACATCCTGGAGGGTACCCCACACCTTCAGGATGACCTCCCCAGAGGTGGCCTAGCTCACCCCAAACAGGTGCCCCACATACCGTAGCTGCTGGGAGTGGCCAACTTGTCCAGTGTCAGGGCCAAGTGAATGTTGGTGGGGAAGGCTCGGTGCATTTCAGTGTCCTGGCACTCCAGGTGGGGCTGGAACTGGTGAGGCAGGTCATCAAAGGTGCCCTGGGCCATCATAAAGGTTCATAGATTCATAGATTCACAAGCTCACTACTTATTGTCCCAGTTGTGTTGTATGACATGCTGCCACCAGTCCTGCCTGGTGCAGTGGGCCCAGAGGCAGCAGGGTTGGAGGGCCAGGAGGGTGATGGAAGCCCTGGTGGTGGCATCCTGGAGCCCCTGGTCATCATGGCTGGCAGCAGTAGTTGTGTGGCAATGGGGGACCTGGGAAGGCATGTGGCAGTCATCATCCAGGTGGTCACTGTGAATGGGGAGCCAGATGGCCTTAGGTGGCCGTGAGCCAGGTGCTGGTGACAGCAGTGGGCCAACAGGGTTACTGAGGCAGCCTGGAGGATCTGGGAACCCTGTTCCTGGGTGCCAGGGCCAGGGGTGGGGCAGCCATAGCTGTGAAGCACAGCTGGGGCAGCAGCAGAGTGACCATGTGCTACCTATGCCCATGCCATGCGGCTTCTGTCACAGAGGAAGTGCCTGTCCAGACTGCACAGTGTGGGGCTCTGTTTTAAAGATGGCTGCCACATGCTGAGAGCTGGCTCTGGCTTCAACATGGCTGCCAAGTCCTGGCAGCTAGGACCAGTGGCTGGAGCTTCCCCCAGTGGTCACAGGGGAACATGACAGGAATGGAGGGAACTGGCACTAACTTCAGTGTCAGTTCCCTGCACTTGTAAACACCTGACAAAAATCAGTTACTGTGCATTAAGCTAATGTGCAGTAAATTTAATTGTGACTAATTGCACATGTAGATGCACCCTAAGAGTGCTAACATTGTGGCTGCCCATGGCACCCTTAAAAGGAACTCAAAGCACTTCAGGATCCTGTTGCACCTTGGCTGAGAATCTGTGGACTAAACAATCACAATTGTCCCTTTTGAACTTAAAAAATGATTAAATGAATGTTATATTAATGTGTAACAACCTCTTTTATCATGGTACTTTTCAAGGCTGATATTCCTTGCAGTGTCATGTAGAAATACTTAAGTTTGCTCTGAACATAATAGCTTGGGTACTGTGAGCAGTAGTCTGTGGCACTGTACCTAGGCTAAGTAGAAGAGAAGGGGTCTCTCTCTTTCATATGGCATCAGATATTAACTTCCAAATCTATATGGCATCAGATATCAACTTCCAATACCACTATCTGATATTATAGCTCCGTGTGTGAATTCCACCTACCCGATCTGGGCATTTGTAAGAATTGCAGCTTTCAATTAAGTGCTGTGCTGTTTGTTGGACACCGCATTGACACAGGGGGCTGTCCAACATCCTCATCTTATGAAGTGTTATTTTGAAGCATTTGTATCCGCATCTCAGTCTGTTCAGCTGGACACACGCTTCTCTGTCAAGGCTATGCCCAATGGGGGACTCATTTGATTTTGGTATAAGGGATAATTAGCAAGTGTTGTACTAATGTGACCAATACTGCTTCTAGTATCAAATTAGTACATGGCCTTATGTCATGATATGTAGACATACCCTAAAGGGCAACCAAGTGTTAGCTTTCATTACAAGGCAAAGAGAGAAAGATGCAACCTTTGATCTAGAAATTCATCTGTGACCAGAAACACAGCATTGCTGATGACAAATGTTTCTCTCTTCCTAAGTATATAATGTTTTTCTTGCACAGTTACATGGACCTAATAACCATATCAATCAAGGTGCTTGAAAGTAAAAGCAATGCATGCTACTGAAGTATATGATGAGATGTTTAGGTTAAGAAGGTGTTTGAAGTTCTGGATAGATGACAAGGTTGTTTTTGTTTCCAAGTTAAATAGAATATAAAGAAAGTAACATATTCTAGACAGAAACTATCCTCAGAAAAGCAACTAAATTTTACCAATAAAAGGAAAAATAGGTTATATTTAAGACCTTGCCACTCAGGCACTTTTAAGTTCTTATATTTAAAATTATAAAGATGTTCACTACAAAACACAGCAAACAAACATAAAGTCAAGTTAGATTTAATCTTTTGTCCCTGAGTTCTTTACACCTGTCTCTGCTACAACTATTATTTGAAAGATGTCCATTTGATCCTCTCAAAACCCCTCTCACATGTTTAGCTGGTATTCTTCATTATCCTGGATTGCTAAGGTGATTTCTTAGTTTGCTTCTCCCTTTTAAAGCATCATTAGAGGAAAGAGTACCATACTCCTAAGTCCTGTTAAACCTATTCAAGAGAAGCACCCAGTTTGCCCACACTTCCCTCACTTAGCATCTTGCAGCAATAGGACAAAAGAAACATACCTCAGTTCTGTCTGAGAGATGCCCCTAAGTAAATAATTATTTCTTAAATGCCATTGTACCCAAATGGCTTATTAGATGCCACTGCTGCTGTAAATAGGCAGTAGCAGTACCAGGACTAAGAATAATTCTGTTCTACTACTGTAGAAAAATGGGAGAATGGGGTGGCCTTTCACTTCTCTGAAGATGGCCTCAGTAAAACTAATCTGTAGGCATATTCAGTATCAAGTAGTCAATTTCTCTTACCATCTTTCACTGTGTATACACATGTATAAATACTGTTACTTTGTATTTTAATTACATACAAAGAATATATGTAAACTTTAAAATTCATTGGATTCCATTAATGTCTGTGTTTCTTAATTTTCCTACTTTTAAATAATACTTTTCAAAGCACACTGAGTTCTGTGCTATAAGAATTCAGTATTGCTGTTGCAAGCAAAAGTGGTTCATTGGAGACAAGCAAGCTGACCAGAGCCCCTCCACCTTAAAAGATATTGAAATATTAAGGAGTGAAGAAGAGTAGGTTATCCTCCAGAATGTATAAGAATGGGTGTTTGATCCTCCCTATCTAGACAAAAAGGAGCTATTGACAAATAATGGAATACTTAATGTGACTGATTAAATTTTGCATGGTGGAAAGGTCCCCAGTAAGTCCAAAAAACCCCAACCCCCCCCACCAAAAAACCCCAGATGCACTTGAACAGTGCAAGGGCACCCATAAAGCTGGTAGTCATTAATTATCTGTGTCTTCTGAAGCTGAGAAAGTAATAGTTTATCATTGTTTCAATAGTTTCCCAAGCAGCCAAAAGCACTTACCTTATTCAGTTAGAAAAAAAAGCAATGAATTAGTTTTGAAATCTTTTTGAAATCTTACACCATGGCCATGCTGGAGAGCTGCTTTTTCTCCACTATAATATACCAAAAGTTTCAGCCAACAGATTTGCTTAGAAGTGAAGACATTAATTCTTTTTGTTGTCGGGAAATCTTGTAAGTGGCTTTGCAAGTGGCTTGGGGCAGGCCTGCATTCTCAGGCAGAGGCATATTGGAGTACTGCCAATGCTGTTTTCCTTACTTAAGATAAAACCAGTGATGGTCATTGAGGTATTAAAAATATTGGTTATATTTTTAGCATCATTTGTGTAGGCCAAGCGAGATGAACTTGCTTCTATTTTAACAGAGATTGCCAGTACCTTTCCTTAGGGAGGGCAGAATGCCAGTTTCTATAAATGAAGCTGTTTTGCCATCATCACTCAATACATTAGCATTTGATGTTCACAGTCTTTCCAACTCTAAGGAGTACCTAATCTTGATCTTCTGGGCAGACTGCAAAGCTCATAATTTTTCTTATGGTTTTGAAAAGACTTGTACCACAAGAGTTTTCAGAAACCAACAGATATTTATACAAAAGCAAACAGATAAATTGCTAATTTATGGCTTTAAAGATGTAGAGCATTGACCATGTATTTTAAATGAATATTAAAAGTTGTGCATTGAAAATGGCATCAGAAATTGTAAATACAATGGTTGCTATTAAAAAGCTAGTGTTGGGGTCAGAATGAATTTGATTTTCTTCTCTGGCCTCTGTAAATCTTCTGTATTCCCTTTTGTTTGCATTAATATTTGTATGGCCAGGATCAAAGAGAAGAAAATGTGGATTGTGGCACTAGTGATTGTAGCACTGTAGTCATGATCAAGCCCCTGAATTACTTAATCTGGAGAAGTGGCTTGAAGCTGGGTTTCCTATGTCCCAGATGAGTGTCAGTCTCTCTCTTTGCCCAGTGAAAATGCATACAAATTTGGGAAGTTCTGAAAGGCAAGTGTGTGAAATAAAACTAGAAAAGTACATTCTCAGGTGAGTGTTTAGGAACTCACCTGAGAGATTAGAAATCAAGTCTTGAGCCCCTGCTACAATTAGTATTTAATTATTTATACCAAGTGGAACAATTTCAGCGGACTGTGAAAGCGTTGCTCTTCAGATTGTAGGCTCCTCTGGCACAACCACCTGGCACGAGCACTAGCTCCTCCTGAGTACCTAGGTGACACACCTGGATAGCATTCACAGTACCACAGGTCTAGGAGTCCAAATGACTATTTTAGCTTTTTCAGAATAAAATGATGGTGATTATTGAATACAGTCACCTAAACAGCTTTCTGGCCCCCGAGCAGAGTTAATTTTGCTTGACTTTTATGACTGAGGTACCTAAATTTTATCTAAAAAGTTAGTTTAGATCTGTCCCCATGTCAGTGAAACAAATCAGATCAGTTCATCAGAGCAGTCATATGTTTCAAATTCAGTCTTCTCATTTTTGTTGAAATGTCATCAGATGGTCCCGTCTTCAAATCTGTCTTCTGTACTGATGGATGGAGACAATAACTCTGGTTTAAGTCCTGGCAATACTGATGGATTCTTGTAACAGAAGGGGCAGCAGTAGGTACTACAGCATCTAATCAGTAACAGTGTAGTGGTGGCATCTATTGCTTCTCAATTTTGAGAGTGAAGCATGGACAGAAAACCTGGCAAGCAACGTTCGTTTTGCATTTCATGAGGTCTTTGTCTCTGTTCAGATCAAGAGCAGGTTTTGTGAAATATTGGCTATTCTTTTTAACAAATAACAGATCAAATTTCAGAACACAGACAAATTCTCCTTGCATACCCAAGACACACTTTTCTAACAGATGCTAACAAGTTGTAGAAATAACATAATTATACTATAAGAACATAAAATCTGAGAAACAAGATGTTTTTTTCTGGCTTTAAACTCTCACATATTTTTTCGGAAGTAGACTTTTTTTTCAAGTGTAGGCTTCTATGTCTCCTGGATATTAATTGAGAAAGGGAGAAGATATGGTATTTTATTTCCCCCAAATTTCTTACAAACTAAGTTTTGATCAGAATGAATGTGCCCAGGAAACACAGAACTGGGATCAAAATGAGAAATTTTCATTAGACTTTCAATAATGGAGAATATGGTAGGGAGGGAGGTTTTGTTCTTTGTGTGATTTCTGTGCTATGATTGTAAGGCAGACTTCCCTGATACTCTTCTTCTCTCTGACATGTTCATGTACTCTTCCCCTCTCTGACAATATACAACTATCTGATTTAATTCATTTTATTTTTGGGTGCCAAAAATAAGTTACTTGAGTTAATTGAACTAATGATATACCTATCTCTGGACTCTCTCAATCTTCTCCACATCCTTCTTGAAGTATGGCTTAGGAAGTTGAATATTTTAGATCTTCTCTTTTGGTCACAACACATACATTAACTTTCAGGAAGTCAGAAATCTAATTTAGTCAGCACCTTTTAAAGAGTGTAGTAATTCCCAAATTAAGGATTGCAGTTCCATTTGGCCTTGTGGCATTTATGGTACTAAAAGTCCCACAAAATGCAGCTACTGCAGAGGGGACTGGAATAAAAGTAGGGTTATAAGTGGTCACAAGCTAACTGGAAGTTGTGCAGTAAGACTGGAAGGAGGGTCTTGACTCAAAAGGATTGGGAGTCACTGCCTTATGGCTTGATCAGCTTAGTGCTAGCTTGGAATTTGGAGCAGTCACACTTTTAGTCTAGAAACCTTCTCTGACTGTCCCGCACCTGCACAGCTGTGACTTGCCACTGGAGGCTGAGTGAGCAGGGTGCCCTTCTAGCCCTACCTCTCTATGATTCTCTATGCTTCTAAGGCAGAGACTGGGAAAGCAAGCTCCCCTAGGCTAGCAGGGGGAGGCTGAAGCTGTCCTTGCAGCAGGATGGGTGGGAGCTGATGGAGGTAAAAAACAAAGCAACTCCCATGAAACTGAATTAGCAGCTGGCCCCGGTACCATTTCAATGGGGCTGAGGCTTGGCACCAGCTGCATTGGAGTGCCTAGCACTCACAAGCCTGGCAGGATGACTGGACTGCCCCTCTGTTGGCACTGGATTTAACTGAGATATCTTGTACCAGGCAGACCCAAAATTTCAGATTGACCATGTCTTCTTTCATTCGATAATAACAGTAAATTCTATTGATACACAGTGATAGCAGATAGGAATGATGCAGACAAGGCAAAGAAAATAACCCCCACAATTCTATATCTACCAATCCGAAGGCTGTCACAGAGAGAAGGTATGTCTAGTCAGTACACAAGCTGCACCCTGTAGTTTTTTCTTGAATGTCAGATGTCAGCAGCCTGGAGGTTGAGGGGCAAGGCACACAACCCCCAGTGGAGTGGGTGAGATGGGCTGGTGGTGCTCCCTCTGTCCCTGGTGGCCTCTGTATCCCTCCTCAGGAACCCTTTGCTGCTCTGAAATCCTCCTTTTATATTCTTTCTCCTCTCTGATGACTCTTCATTTCCAGGTACTGTTGATTGGTTTCCCTGTGGTCATCATACTGTCCACATTCTGTCCTGCAGCATATTCCCTTGTTCCAACAAACTCATCACATGCACACATAATAGTTTGGTCATTTATCAGTATTTTAATGTGGTCATGCCCCAGCCTCCTAATTTGGTCTGTCCACCAAAACTAAAATCCCAGTGTAGGTGGTCACTGTGACCTTGCAAATGTGGCAAGTTCAGAGACAATCCTGCCCTGGAGTGGTGTAATTTTAAGTTGCATATCAAGTGCCACTTTTAAGGTATTAATGAGAGGACAGTCTAGGGGTTAAGAGCTCCAGGACCCAGCAAAAATTACTATGTAACAAGGACTTTAGAACTAGAAAGCAGGGCCAACATTTGTCTGAGAACAGCAATATTAGGATTAGTATAAACTGTTACAGTGTATAACAACTGGGCAACTAAAAACAAAACACAGGCCATTTTGGTCCCCCCTCAGTCTGCATTTCTGATGGCCTAAAGACCGCTGCTTTAGTCAGCACTGTTGCTTATAATGCTACTATTTATTGGAAATGAAAGATGTGGATTTTGGATTTTGCTTTGCCAAAAAGACGCAGACACTATCCTTTCACTTACATTTTAAAATGGTTTTAAAACTCTGAACATAAAACATAAAAACAAAGGGTTTGGGAGCTCTCAGTGTTATACCCATGTCTGTAATGTTTAGTAAATATGCAGTACTAACTGTTTGCCTTATCTTTATTTACATATTCAATTTCATAATAGCAATAGAACACTCTAGGCAGTGTATTTCAGGAGATTATAATGTTTCTCGAGTGGCTGATGTCACTTTGTCCTCAGACTACCACCACCCTAGGCTTTCTATAATCACCCAAATGCTGTGGTCTGTCATGTCTTATTGCTCAATGAAATGGTGGTACTAGGGGGGTCACAAAACCATAATGATGAATATCACTCACTGTAACATTATTGTTTGGGAATGGGTGCATTGTTTCATTTCTTCTCAGCAAGTTTTATGTGTGTACCGTATATAACATTAGTAAATTGAGTCCTTAGGACCACCACAGCTCATTGCTCTTTCACATTGTGTTTCTTGGACTCAAAGCTCAAGTGTTGTTGGATTTATTAAAGTAATTTGAGTAAGTGGAAAATTGCTGGTAAAGATGTTCATTTTTTCTACACATCACAGTCTTTCTTTTTAAACACCCTCTCTGAGCCATAGCTAATGGAGGAATAAAAGGATCTTTCCTTGGCCTTTTGATTGGTCACCGTTTTTAATTCATAGATAACTTTCTGATTCTCCCTTATTCATCCCTCAAGGTTGCATCTGCAATTATGATACATTATTGAGGTAATTCAAAATAATATATAGACTTTTTAGCATTTCCTCTTTATTGATGGCTTCCTTGTCCTTTCTGCTCCTTTTCTATAAGAAAGCACAGTTAAAAGCACTCTAAGCTTATTCAGTTTTGTTCATGTTCCCTGACTGATTCTTGCCTCTTTGAACACTATTCTTGATTTTGTACCATGATGTTTACAATTATTTCTTATAAAATAGCATTACTATACACAATAACATGAAAAATTATCAACATAGTAAGAATTTTTTCTAGTTGATCCTTAAAAACAGAAAGAGCTAGTTCATTGCCCTTCTGGTAATTCTGTGTATCACCAGGCAGTTGACTTGTATCTCATCCCTAACAAGGACAAGGACTTTAAGCTCAGCCCTGTGAGATCTGAGGAGGGGAAGGAAGAAATAAGAAGGGTTCATGTTGATCAGAACATCAATCTCTTCATGTGTTGAAGGAATTCTGTTGATAGGAAGAGAAAGTTTTGCTTTAAAATCTAAAGGAGAAGTATTATTAGTGCAATGTAGTATGTCAATAAATGAGAAGTTAGTTTGGGCACAAAAAAGGCACTTCACAAAGGAATTCTATATGTTGAAGATCTAAGAACAAACTTCGTATTGCCTTGCACCTTGTAAAGTCTGCAGAATAATTAGAACACTTCTTTTCTGATTTGTTAATGTTTTATAATAATTTGCAAAGATGCAAAAGATTGCAGAACAGAAAGGGCATTAAGAATTCAGGCCCATTATATGAGAATACTGGTCAGAAACAAATTGGAGCCTAGACATAGCTTTTCTTGACCTGAAGTTTATCAGCTAATAGAGGAAACATTTTCCAAACATAAGTGACTAGTGAAAGGTACCTAAATTTACATTTGGGCCCTAGCTCTTACAGAAGCTGTCTACCCAAAGCTCTTATTGATTGAACTGGAGGATACTCAGCAACTATGAAAATATATCCATTTATTTAAGTTCTTATATTTGGATCTAGACACCAAATTGGAATATTTTGGACATTGTGTTCACATACCAGTGGACAAAAGAAAACTAGCAATAAATAAGACAGGCTGAACATTAAAGGCATAATATTAACTCTAGTGGACTAGGGTTTCAAATAAGATCCTAATGAGAATACACAATATTTCCTAGAAGAACAAAATAAAGCTTATAAGACAGGTTAAAATGTATATAATGCTAGAGATTTTAGTAATCGTATACAAATACCTAAACATTCCAATATAATTTACCCAGAAAGGTGGTAGAATCTCCATCCTTGGAGATTTTTAAGACCTGGCTAGACAAAGCCTTTGGTGGGATTATATAGTTGAGGATCATCCTGCTTTAAGCAGGGGGTTAGACTTGATGACCTTCTGAGGTCCCTTCCTACCCTAATTTTCTATGATTTCTATTATCCTAATTTGTGCATTACAAGGTAAAATATTCAGTTGGGCCAGTATAATTGTGAAACACCTAGCACAGTAGAAAAGATTATTAAATACCTTGGCCAGGAACTACTTAACTGTAGAAAATGCTTGCCCCAAGTTTTACAAACACCCTAACTACATATTAAGCTCATTTCATTTAGGAAAATTCTGAGAAATCAGGTCTGTTGCTCTAAACATGGTAAATGAGTGCAAAAATAGAAAATACTTCTGTGTGTGTTATTTTTTACAATAGCCAGCAAAACTCACAATTTCAACATAAGTGCAATGCCTTGTAATTTCTACTTTATGTTGGTTTGCACTGCACTTTCATTTTTTAAGTGTATGTGTGCATTTGCAATTGCAATTCATAATCAAAGAACCTTCGAAATGAATTAAAAATAATCACATGATGAACCTTACCCTGAAACTCAGGCTGTGTCCTTAAGAGATCTTCCTTGTTAGATGAAAATAATAGCACAGGAGAGGAAGACAAAATAGAGATGGGTGTTGTGTTTCTTCCTATATGAGGTTTTTCTATTGCATATGAACCCTGATGTTTCTTGGCCCCTGAACAAAAAAGAAAAAGAGGCTATGCAGTATATTAAAAAACAAAACAAAACACATAGAAATCTATGAGGACAGTTGTTCAGTAGGTTGAAAGCATCACATGTGTTTTCTCACCTACCTATTTTGAGATTAAACTAAGTTCTTTTAAGTTGAAAGTGCAAAAACCATGTGTGCCATCTAGCCCCTTTATGTTTAAATTACCTTTTTTGCCCCTTATTCACTAGCCTTTGGAAATTCATCAATACTGTATGTTACTCATCAGATACTAGCATTGTGACTTGGGATAAATAGTCCATTAGCCAAGGCTATGGCCTCTTATGCCCTTTGTTCTTGTTGACCTTCAAAGGTTTTTAAAATGGAATGTGAACAGAAGAAAAAAGCTGGAACCTTGCCTCTAAGGAAGATTCTTTTACTAGTTTCTCCTATCATTTTTCATGAAGAACCTGGCTGAAACCATTGCATCCAATAGGTTTTTAATTGCCTCTCAAGTATCAATCTGAAACCTTATTACTTTAAAATGCAAATAATATTTTATAAAATGGGAACTTAAGATTGACACAGTGTAGCTGGATTTGTGCAGGGTAGATAGTGTACTGCTTTGTTTTTTTCCCTATGTATATGTCTGTTTTTAGGATATTCTTGCATTTTGACAATGTCATTTTTCTGTTCTCTAATATAGGAATTTTCTGTATTCTAACCAGTACTTCAAAAGTCAGAGAGAAGTATAATTTACTTGCTAGTAAGCTTTTATAAGTGGGGTGCTTCTATACAATTTAGATTTTAATGTTTATTTTATAGGGTAAGTACTCTAACCATTATCAGCCTATTATATAAAAAATTCTTCCACCATCATATGTTAAAAGAGTGAGCCAGTTGCTCATAATCAAAGGAATTACTTAAATACCTATGTGGAGAGGTATACCCAGACTGTGAATCCTAGTCTTATTTAGGTGCCTAACTCAGGACTGTATATCAATGCTTAAGTCTGGAAGAGGAGAAGAGGTGAACTTGCAGCCATAACATGGTGTTTAATAATGCCAATTGGCTGCAGTTGACGTCTCCCCAACCTTAGCATGCTGGTTCTCATGAATCATGTCCTAGGTACCTAACTTTCCCCATCTAACTTAGGTGTGTGAATGTCACTTCCACAGTGATCAGGTGTGTTGACAGTGAGGTGTCTTATCTAAGTCTCTTTATGGATCTAGGCTGTAATGTAAAATAAAGAATAAAGCCATAATGATTCTTATTATAAAACATAAACTTCCTAAATTACTTGAATGCTAGTGGCATTAAGGTAAAGATATTAAAATATCAGGAAAGATTTCTAATCAATATAGTGTGAACTCTCCTGAGTTACTTTTAAAAAATCAGTCATCTAGGTTTTTGTTGTCTATCCCAAACTATTGTAGAATCTTCAGTCTATTTTGTTGAAATAAAATTAAAAAAACAACAACCAGGAAGGTTATTTACAGAGAATAATTAAATTCTTCTAGTGACATTCCATTTGATCCAATTAAAACCTAGTATGAATAGTTCAACAATCTGTCTTGGGTTGGGGATTAATTTATAAAAGTAATTCACGATTCCATTTCTCCTAAAAAAACATTTTTAAAGGTGTAAAAGTATGCTACAGTGCAATTACACATGACAATAATAAGAAAATGGTTCAAAAAAGCAATTGATGTGAATCATTCCATTAGAAATGGTAGTTTATTGTGAGTATATTCATGAACTAAAATGGATATGTTATAGCAATCATAGGCCCTGAAAAGGCTTAGTCTTGTAGAGATGTGGAGTGAATCATGCCTTGGTGCAAGGTGAAAATTGCTGAGATTAGGGATAACAGGAAAATCCAATGCTGGGATTAAAAATAGTGCAACTCAAGGGACTCCCTGCTGGTGTGAGTAACAGTGCAAAAAAACCAAAACAGATAGCCAAGGTATTTCCTTTAGCATGCTAAAGATTACATATAGACTCATATCTTAGATGAGACACTTACCACACAGACCTTATTACTTCTTAAAACATATGTATTTTGAAGTAGGACAATGGAAAAAAATATTATTTTATCATTGTCAATATGGAGGTGAGGAAGGTTCATGCCCCAGGAGCAGCCATGATCCCTCCTAGTGTCCGTGTGACTCCTGCCCAGCCTAGTCCCTATTACAGCCATCCCTAATTTGCTCTCCTGGCACACCTTGACCTTACTGGAGGCTGAATAAGGGAGGCTGTCCGCAGGACTTAGAATGAGCTTTAGTCCATTTGCAGTACCACTGGGTCACTCCTGGACTACCAACAGCTTTGATTTGGCCCCTTAAGCTCAATGGGCCTTCTCAGCTGGCCTGTGACCCTGCAGGACCCCTGTAGCTTCAAGGGCTATGTGTATATCTATGCTCTTCTAGGGCACCCACAGCCTTAAGGGCTCAATGTGTGGCTCTGTTCCTCCCCTGCACCACACCCCAAGCCTCTCTCTCCATGATGTTACCTATTTGTACACTCAGCTCCCTTGGGCCCTCAGACCCCCTGGTTCCTTATGTCGGTTCCCACTGGACTCTCAGACCCTTGGTCTCTCATGCAGCCCCTCCTCTGGGCTTGGGGACCCTCTAGTCTGGCTTAGCCTGTTCTTGGCATGTGGACCCTCTGGTCCAGGTCTTAGCCTTTTCCTAGGATCCTGAACCCTTTACTGGGCCCCCACTCTCAGTCTGTGGGCTCCTGGGTTACCAGTCCTCTAAGTAGGCCTTGAGCTTGTCACAGCAGGGCTCATGGCTAAACTACAGTGCAAATTAAATAAACAAGAAATGGCGCAGCCCTCTGGCAGACACCTCAAACCCTCTAGGGGTTTAACATAAAACAAAGGCTACACTGCCAGTATCTCAGCCTGCTGATGAGCTCTCCCAGCTTTTCTCTTAGTCTGTCCATTTCTTCCAGGTGCCTGGTCACCAACTCATCCCACTTCAGGTCCAGACACTTGTACATCACTGGCAGGACTTCTTCCCATATGGGTATGAGTTGTAGGCCTGAGGGTCTATCTGCCTCAGTGTTCGTTTCCCGCTGGATTGGACCTGTCTCGTCTCCTGGGATCCCTGGGCTCATGCATACAGGTAGCTCCCTATTCTCCTGGGGCTTCAGGGCTTCTAGCCTTAGGGCCTCTAGCTGTTTCTCAGCCTCAGATAAGGACCCTTTCAAAATCTCTAACTCCTGGAGGTGATCCTGGAGCTCTGCTCTGGCCACTGCTACGTATTCTGTTAACTGTATTTCCAGCAAAGCCACCTTTCCTCTCAGCTGGTCTGTAGCCATTCCCAGCAGCCAACAAAGGGTTGGGGGCATGGTAACGCATTTCCAGCAGCAAACCAGGGGTTGTTCACTTCTTCAATTTCACTCAGGAGTCTTCAGCAGCCCACAAGCCACACTGGCAGGTGGCCTTAGCCAGTGTGAACAGGCTCTGAGTGCATGCCTGCCCCCCTGCAACTGAATGGTGAACGCCCATTCACTTTGCTCCTATTCTAACTATAGCACTTTAAGTAAAGTGAGATAGAACACTTCCCCACGGGCTTTTTGAATATCTGCACTTAGCTGAGGTGTTTCTGCTATTTGTTCCTGCACTGAGATCATGATCACACCCTCTATTTACCTATCTTTACTCTTATGAGTACTTGTGTGTGTAGTATGCAACAGGGAACATATGTACATTACCCTTTACTCTAGTTAAGATTAAACACTAGCTATAATTCTCCTGCAGCAGGGCACTGGGGTGCACCTGCTACTTTAAGGGAGAAAGCAGCCTGAGAGGCTGCTTGCAGGTGGCAGAGGGAGCTAATGAGAGACTCACCTGACCTGAAGAGAGTTCAGAGGAGGGGCTGCATGTGGGGCTGTGTGTGGGACCAGGGATCCGAGAGCCCAGAGGAGGGGCTGTGTGTGGAATCAGGGGTGCAAAAGCCCAGGTGAGGGGCTGGGCTGGAAATTTCTACTGTCCTCTACCTGCTACACAGGGAAAGCAGGCCACACCACACTTGATTCTTAAATGTCCAGGGGCATCCACTTAGTTGATGCAGTTTGGATGTTCCCTCCTCCCACCCTATTACTCTGGGATCCTGTAGCTATGAGCCAAAATAGCATTGCAGCACACCAGGTATCTATGGCTGGGTATGTGCCAGCAGTGCCTGAGCTGCAGAGGCCACAAGGTTGCTGATGTTCTGCCCCCTGTCACAACCTAACAAAAGTGATCCACGCACACTGACTCCTGCTTGAGAAGGCCCATGCTGGGGTCCAGGTGGCAGGGTGCCTGACCCTAGGGCTACCTGAGAAGTGTGTGAGTGCTTGGGCTGGGCTCCCATAGAGCTGTGCCCATGTGCAGGAGGTTCTCCTGGGCTCTATGTCAGGTCTGTTTGATGATTCCTGATACAGTGTATGGCCTCGGGACATGGGTGCCTCAGTGGCGAGACTGGTGCAGGGACACAGACCCCTTCTCACCCCCCAGCCTGGCTGTGGCTCACAGCTGGCCGCAGGGAGGATACAGGTCTAAGGACAAAGGCTTCGCTTATGCTTTTCAGTAACAGCCCAGGAGTGGGGCTGGTCCAGTGCTCAGGCAGGGCAGATAAGCACTGGCAAAAGCTAGAACACTTCCCTGCAAAACAGGGTGAGCAGGGTCCTACGAAATCCACGGGATGCTGAGAGAATGCCTTGACTCATGATGGGAGCTGGTACAGATATTTGATAAAGCACTCTAACCTAAAGTGCTTTAGTCTTATACCACATCTGTCCAGGTTTAACTTAGTATGGAATCTGCCATTTTTTAAAATGCTGGATGTGCCATGAGCATCTGTTCTTTTATGACTGCTTAGCGGTTTCTGTGCACATATTGCGCAATACGTGTAACATTTGTACCAAGCCCTGATTTCTAATTCTGACTCTGTCATGACATCCTTTTGGGGCCTTGATGTGTTACTTTGGTCTTAAATTATTAAAACCCATATCTGCTGTACTCCTGGCTAATTCACTCCTTGGTCAGTTTTAAAAATAACCTTTGGGGCCTCAGCTATAAGAAATCTTCAGAGCACAGGGCTACTACAGTTGTACAATACCAAAAGTATCTACCATTGAGAAGCCTAACAGCATATTGCTGGCATCTCAGCAGTGACAAAGTGGTCTCTGGAGGAAGAATCTTCAGAAGTAGTAAGAAATATATTAATTCAGTCCATTTGCTGGTTCCTGCCTTGTATTAGTTTTTTATAGAGGAGTTTCTCAGATAACCCCCAAATAAGAACATAAAAACATTGCCTCACTGCATCCTTGTACTCTTCCATTTATATGTCTTCCTCTGACATGCCTAATGAGACAACATCTTTTGCTTATAATATTTTTGCAGCAATGGCCATCTTTTGTCCTATGTTTAGATACTATCCAGTATAAGGGATGCTTGCAGTGGTGGATCCAGGAAAATGGATGCTGACTTGCCCCCTCCCCTTTGATTACTGCTCCACCCAAAATTTAAGCACAAGTGTATTTCTATTCTGGCAATCTAAAATATTCATTTGACTTCATGACTCATTATAATCCACCTAATTTGTGCTAATTTATCTTCATTCCATACATGTTAACAACCCATTCCCTTTTAATTGTCTTGATCTTCCACTAATCAAGCTGACATTTCTTCTGTAACATTGCTGTCTGTTAGCTATTCCTAGTAATGTCTCTCTCCTCCTATTTCACAGCACTGTGGACCATTTTTAGCTCTAGCTAAAACATTAACTCAAATGTAAAAAAATTAACTCAAGTGAACATTAACTCGGGTATGGAAACCACTGTCTGTGAAGTGTTGGATACATTGTTAAGATTCTCAAGAAAGCTAAACTGTGTTTGTTAACCACGAGGCCAACCACCAGCTCCAAATTGCATGGTCCAGGACCCCATTATCCCACTGTCCAAATCCAGTTTCCCTTGGAGTCACCCTCAGTTGAATCTTCTCGTACAAAGAACACATCATGAAGACAAAAGCAAAAGTGAGCACTCGGAACCACATTCTATATATAAGCTCACCAGCTCAAAATGGGGAGCTAGCCCCTCAACCTTCCAAACCACTGCTCTGGCTCTCAGCTTCTTCTCTGCCAAGTAGGCATGCCCTGTATGGAAGAGATCCGTACACGCTAAGTGCCTTGACCCCATTCTAAATGATAGCTGCTGACAAATCACAGGATTGCCTGAATCCTACCAGCCTAAACAATGTGTACCTGCTAGCTGGCATTGCTCCACCTGATATCAGAAGAGCAGTGGCCAGCAGGATAGAGATACTGAGATAAACTGAAGATGTGAGATATCCACTGTATGATCACCCCACAGTGCACAAACATCCAAAATCATGCAGGAGCTTCCTCATCAGTACCCAACCCCTTGATGCCACATCCAAGGAGACACAACTACAGGTGCAGAACAAGAGGCTGCAGAAAATACATGACAGTGGAAAAATGGAAATTCCATCAGTAGAGTCCTTACCACTAGGGGCTGATGAAAAATGGCAAAGGTGGTGATGTCTCAACAGCCTACATACCAGAGTTGGATGCTCTAAGGAACTAATGAGGAAGTGGGGCTATACCATTGATTCAACCACCAGTGATGGCAGCACAGAGCCTCAGACTATGCAACACTTGCTGCAATGCTCACTTCTCCAAGGCACATGTACAATGAAAGGCCTCACAAAGTACAATAAATGAGAACAAGCATGTGTAACAAAATGGTCAAATGTGGTATAGAGACACAAGAAGAACTGTGTTTTATGAATAAGTGATAGACATTTATTTCTAATGTCAACAGGACTAATGAGACAACATCTTTTGATTAGTTGTTCCCTCATTTGTTATGTTTTTATACTTAATATGTAATACAGCAAGTTAATGCATATTCCAATGAAGTGGTTTTTTTTGGTTTTTTGCTTTGATCTTAAATTGAATAATATAGTCCTAAACTCCTGACATATAAGCAAAGCTTCTAGTTTATTTTTAACTGGAGAAAAATATGCTATGTTATATGTGATTAGGCTCCAGGCCATTTTTAAAGTCCTACATCTGCCCATGGGTCCGGGTCCATAATTAGAAATCCCAGGTGTGGGACATTGTACCATTAAGAAACACTTTGAAAGATCACATTTCAAAATGCTAAATGGTTAGAACTTTGACAATGAATGAAGCAAACCATCCTAAGATAACTTTTTCTAAGTGATTTCCAATTCCTGATACACATGGTACCAGCAGTATAATGAAGTAGGATAACAATGAAGAATGGAGCAGTATGTATTACCAGAACTGAAACTCTCTAGAAATGCTGAGAACAACTGACAGGAAGTTAGAAAGTGCTTTATTTTATACTGGCAAACAATGGGTACCAGCTAGAACAAGACAGTTAGAAAGTTTCTGACAATAACAAGTTCTGAAGCAATTTCATGCATCTTAATTTTCAGATAACTCAAGCAGAGGAGGTTAACTGTGGAACTGTAGTACAATAATTGGAGTACAGATAGTCCTCGGACTTACGACACAATTGGTTCCTGAAAACTGCATCTTAAGTCGAAGCGTTATAACTCAGAACCAATTTTCTCATAAGAAACAATGTTATAAATGGGGGATTGGTTCCTGAACCAAAGTCCAATACCCTATATTCACCAAAAATACCGCAGAATTTTGTACTCGATCAATTATAGATGAGTAATATAGCTACATTAATGTATTTATATTGTAAACAACAATCATATTGATTTGGAAGGACTTCTTTGAGGTGACTTTGCGGGACTTTTTAAAGGCTCTTGGTTGGACTTTTTGAAGGGTTCTTGGCTGGAGTCTTCTCAGGAGTATTGACTGCAGGTTTTTCTGGAGTCTTGTCTGCTTTCTTAAAGAAAGTGTCCAAGGAAGTTTGGACAGATGTTCTCCAGGGAGATGGGCAACGCAGTGAATTTGTTTGCTGGTGTGGTGTTGTATTGGACCAAGTGTTGTAAAACCAAAACTGACGTCATAAAGTTGAAACAGGGTGTCAATTTATAAACATTGTAAGTGCGAAATGTTGTAACTCAAAACGTAAGTCAAGGACTGCCTGTACTATGATTCTCCCATGTAACTATGAACAATATGAAAAAAAAAGTGTTTTTCCACCAGATAATTCAGAGAGAAGGTGGAAATCTGGAAGATTCTCTGACTTTTTTTTAAGGCTGAAGAGCCAGTTTTATAGTTTGGGGGTCCCTAATAAGAGACCAAAGTGTGACAAGGATCTGAAACAACTCCTGAATATTCCCGTCGTTGCTTCTGGCTTTGGGTTTGTTTGATTTTTCCCCCCACTTCTTCCTCCTCTGAGGTATTCAGATGTTAGCCACAGCTAAGGCTGTTTTTTTTAATTTGGGTGCCCTAATGCTTTTGCTCATAATAGAATGACCAGAGGGTCCTAGCTACAGGGTCTTGCTTTTCCACTTAAATGAATTTGCAGTCAGGAAGAAATTCTCCCCTGCCTCCTTGGGTCAGGCTGTTATGCACTGCAAAGGTTTTTGCTACTTTCTATAGCATGGGGAAAGGTCTTTTCTTGTGATTTTCTGTATGTATATTAACTAACTCCTTCCCTATTGTCACAATGGGAGTATCCTCCTTTCCCCTGCTTTTACCTATGAAATGTTATTGGGTGTTCTTTGTGCTTCACATGTTTTTTCTCATCTGCTAGGGTTTGGTTTGATTTTATTTGATATAAGAGATATCTTGGGTAGATGATTGCCTGGTAATGACTAGATTCAACAATTTAGGAGGCCCTTTTCAGCTCTGTGTTCTTAACAAAGTACTTGGAAGATGTACATCCCTATATGCATTAGATATGGATCAACTGCAGATGCAATTTCAAAAAAAAGAAAACCTCTCTTCATACATGCAAACCAATATCCCCATCAACATCTTTTTTTACTAACAAACATGTTCCTTCCCTAAGTTGATGCTCACTGGTGATCTGTGATAGGTTTTGAGCAGAACATTTCCCTGTCTGTTCCAAAAATGAATGCCTATAGCAACCAAAAGACAACCAAAAGGCAAACTCCATTTTAATTTATGCAGCAATAGAATTATAATGAAAATCTGAATCATGTTTTCACTTCTCACATGTTGATCAGATCAGTAGTTTTGAGATACTTTTGAAAATTAAAAGTGGCCCAGATTCTTATTTAACAATGTGATTTTATTCACTATAATGGAGCTATTCTTGATTTATACTAGTGAGATCAAAATCAAAGCCAATGCATTTCTAATATTTTTTCTAACATATCCTATATGGATGAAAATCCAGCACATAAGATTGTGAGGATTTATTTAGACATTCTTGGCAGCCTTTTTATATTTATTGGCCTGGCAAATATCATTTGAATGTGGGTCTTTTTTTTTGCTAAAGAGTCAAATATGTTATTTACTGAAGGAATAAGTATTGGATAGCAGATCAGACATATATAGGGCATGAGGTATGAGTCTGAAGATACAATAAAATAACTAAAAGGACAATTTATCCCCCATGTCACATCTCTGAAGTCAATGTTCTTGATCCTTATGCTGAAAATCAAGTCTCACACCTAAAAAGATTATTTATCGGGATTGTTTATTTATTCTAGAGATGATATACTATAGGGTGGCCTGAGTATCTTCTAAGTGTATCCCACATCATCAAAGGGGCCTTTTCATGTACTGGCAAATAGTGAAAATTAACTATCAGCAATATATTAATATGAATAAGAATTGATTTAAAAGTGCTACATTCCTACATTCTTTCCTGTCAAAAATGACCTTTATATGAGCTGAAATTTTTCACTTTTTTATTTCTTTTTTCAAAAAGTTCTAATTCACATTCAGTCAGGTTAGGTTTGTGGTGATCCTCTCATCCTACACCTTACTAGTAAATTCTTTCAAGGCATTAGTAAGTTATTCTGAGCACTGGTACATCTATCCCGGGGAAGATCTTAGAAAAGTTTATTAAAGAGGCCATCCTTAATGGACTGGCCGACGCCAACATCTTAAGGGATAGCCAGCACGGGTTTGTTGCGGGTAGGTCTTGCTTGACCAATCTCATTTCCTTCTACGACCAGGTGACCTATCACCTGGACAAGGGAGAAGAGTTTGATGTCATATATCTTGACTTCAAAAAAGCCTTCGATCTGGTGTCCCGTGATCACCTCTTGGAGAAACTGGCCAATTGTCACCTTGGGTCCTCCACGATCCACTGGCTGGAAAATTGGCTCCGGGGTCAAACCCAGAGGGTAGTAATTGATGGAAGTCACTCATCGTGGTGTCCTGTGACCAGTGGGGTCCCCCAAGGCTCTGTCCTTGGACCCATACTGTTCAACATCTTCATTAATCATGTGGACACTGGAGTCAGAAGCGGACTGGCCAAGTTCGCCGATGACACCAAACTTTGGGGCAAAGCATCCACACCAGAAGACAGGCGGGTGATCCAGGCTGACCTGGACAGGCTCAGCAAGTGGGCGGATGAGAATCTGATGGTGTTCAACTCCGATAAATGCAAGGTTCTCCACCTTGGGAAGAAAAACCCACAGCATCCTTATAGGCTCGGCAGTGCTATGTTGGCTAGCACTATGCAAGAAAGAGACTTGGGGGTCATCATTGACCACAAGATGAACATGAGCCTGCAGTGCGATGCTGCAGCTAGTAAAGCGACCAAAACGCTGGCTTGCATCCATAGATGCTTCTCAAGCAAATCCCGGGATGCCATTCTCCCCTTAGTGAGGTCACAGCTGGAGTACTCCATCCAGTTTTGGGCTCCACAATTCAAAAAGGATGTGGAGAAGCTTGAGAGAGTCCAGAGAAGAGCTGTGCACATGATCAGAGGTCAGGGAAGCAGACCCTACGATGACAGGCTGAGAGCCCTGGGGCTCTTTAGCCTGGGAAAGCGCAGGCTCAGGGGTGATCTGATGGCCACCTACAAGTTTATCAGGGGTGGCCACCAGAATCTGGGGGAACGTTTGTTCACCAGAGCGCCCCAAGGGATGACGAGGTCGAATGGTCATAAACTACTACAAGACCGCTTCAGGCTGGACACAAGGAAGAATTTCTTTACTGTCCGAGCCCCCAAGGTCTGGAACAGCCTGCCACCGGAGGTGGTTCAAGTGCCTTCATTGAACACCTTCAAGACAAAACTGGATGCTTATCTTGCTGGGATCCTATGACCCCAGCTGACTTCCTGCCCTTTGGGCAGGGGACTGGACTCGATGATCTTCCGAGTTCCCTTCCAGCCCTAATGTCTATGAAATGTATGAAATCTATGAAATCTCTGGGCTGGAGACATTTTCATCTTATGGCTCAGAGCAGTCGCTTCATCAATGCCTTATCCATTTATAGACAGGAATGCCATTAACAAAATTCCTGATATACCAAAGCCTCAAATATCAACTGACATCTGGTTTGTCATGGTTTCCTTAAAAACTCTCAGCCTTCATGTTGTTGAAGACATAGTGGAAGGAGATTAGATTCGTTTTATTTAACAATGCCCAGAATTTCACAGACTAACACATTGAAAGCCATGTTATCACAATACATAGAACAGCCACACACACTTGGGGTTGTGTATGGCAAAATGTATGGTTTTGGTTGTTGTATAAGAGGGCAACTCTGTTCCCCTTCATTGTGTCCAGACCATTGTCTTAAGATTCCTCAAAATAATCTGTAAAACTTGTGGCTCTGAAGATGGTTCTTATTGTTAAAATAATTAGTCATGCATATAGTTAAAATTGGGTTGGACATAAAAAAGTTTGTCTTATACCTGTCTACTGTATTGTGGGATGTTTCCAGAAGGACTGACCTTTTCACCTCTCAATCGCATATAGAGGGACGTGTGAATAATCATAGTGTAAAGTTTATATAAATTTTATATAATCATGCGCAAATTTCAGTAACGTGTATACAATATCTTGAGTCACAGATAATATTTTGGAGAGAATTTATGTACGATGTGCACTATTTAGTGCCAAGTGAAGAGTTAAGAAGGCTTCCATTGTGTGACAGTGCTGCTAGCAGTTATTCCAGTACTGATTGTTTAATTATTAACAAATCAGGTGGTAGTGCGTTGGGATTTTAGTATTTTAAGGTAGGCTTCTTCTCTATTAATGATTATACCTGTATATATAAAGTGACTTGGAGAGAATCCAGACACTGATAGTTACTTCATTTAAGAGTATTATCATTAAAGACCTACCCTAATGAAATGGGCTGTGTGGCAACTCCTTTGATCTTGCAGGTTCCCTTGTGCATCCCCCCATTGCTGATTGGCTGAGGGGCCCTGGTGGCCCTGCTGCTTGTTGCTGACTGGGCAGGGGGCAAAAACGGTGCCATATTTAAAACTGTGGTTTACACCTCCCTGCCAATCAGCAGTGAGCAGCAGGACCCCTCCGCCAATCAGGAGGGTGAGGGGGGTGCACAGGGGAACCTGCAAGATTAAAGGAGCTACCTCACAGCCCACTTCTACCATGAATTCGGTAGGTTCCTAATTATCATGCCTCTATGGACATCTCTCAAAGTCCCTGACCTTCATTAAAATGAAGTGTACAACACCCCGGAAAAAAGCTGTACTGGGAAGTCGTTTGAATTAAAATTAGTATCTGTGCAATGTTAGGCTAATATACAAAGAGGTGTGCTAAGGCACTGAAGACCATTTCAGTGTACCAAGGCCTTTTTGGGGGCATTGCTGAATCAAGTACTGCTTTGAAATAATGCTCTATGGCAGGGTTTCTCAATTCCTGGGCCATGGCTCGGTACTGGGCTGCTGCCGGTCCACAGCATGGTCGGCTGCCAGACTGGAAGTGGACCAGCAAACCATGGCCCCCAGATCCAGGTGGAGAGGCCACAGCTCCTTCTGCAGGGCCCGCATCAGTGCAGGGTTTGCCCCCGCTCCTCCCCGCCTGGGGAGGGTGGGGGTATCCTTATTTGTCTGCTGGCTGGAAATTCTGGCCGTGGTTCACTATGACTGCTGGGTCACAGTTTGCCAGGACATGGTTTGCTGGGTCGTGACATAAACACTTTGGAAACCTCTGCTGTATGGGGTATTTTGTGAGAACTATGTTATCTCAAGACCTTGAGATAATATTTCATCTGACAGTCTTCATTATCTAGTTAGTAGGTTGGGTCAGAATCATGGAAAATAGGACTGGAAGGGACCTTCTGGGTCAAGACCACTCCTCTGCAGGGAGCTGTCACATGATCCCTTTCATTAAAATTATCAAATTATGTCTTGAAACAGAATTCTGTTGGGATTTTTTACTTCATTACTTCTTCCATTGGAAGGCTTTTGTAGAATCTAATCCTCTGATGATTCAGAACAATCCTCTGATGATTAAGAACTTTCTTCTAATCTTTTATTTAAGTGGAGGTTCTTAATTTGCTATTCTTCAGTCATACCATACCACCCCCAGTTGGATCATTTCATTAAACATTCTAGCTATTGAACATACAATTTTGTGTGTCAGTTCAATGGTCTGGATGGATATCTGGTTCTTATCTGGTGCATTAAGTTATCTGAGTTTTGAATGCACCTCAGACATATTCATTTTCATTTTTGCAACTTCCTTCCCACTGGCTATTCCATTTTGCCCCCATATTCAATATCATACTTATAGAAAACTTGGACAAAGTATTAACTGGGTATTTGGCCCATAATTAGGGTTACCATATTTTCAGTTCCAAAAAAGAGGACACCTGTCACATGGAGGGAGAAGGGGTATATGAGTGGGTGGGAGCACTGATATGGCAGTACCCTGCCACTGCCTATTCTGTTGCCCCTCACTCCAAAACCATGGCCCTCTCTACCCCCCAGGTGCCTCTAAATCCAAGCCACAACCCCGCCAGCAATGCTGGTACCCCTCACTCTTGACCCGCAGCCCCCTGCTCCCCCCCAGCCCAGCCCCTGTGAGCACAGGCACCGTCCCTGGTGCTGCCGGGCCAGTCACACAGTTCTCTGCTGCCCCTGAAGGGCTCCCCTGTCCCCTTCCCCTCCCCCCATCCCCAAGTGGAAGGAGCATACATCTGGCACATGTACCTCCCCTGCCCTGCTGGAGCCCTGGACCCGCCTCCCCCACTCCCCCCCACCCACAGAGTTACCTGTATCTAGCTGCTGGGCTGCTCCCACCCCCTGCCTGGCTATATGCTAGCCATGGTGTGTGTGTGCCCTACCTCCAATCACCCTGCCCTGAGCCCCAAATAAGCAACTTGCTGAGGCAAGCCTGGAGCAGGGCAAAATCCTGGACATTTGATCATATTTAAAAAAAAACAAAACTGCCCAGACCAAAATTGGGGGATCTAAAAAGAGGACATGTCCAGGAAAACCCAGATGTATGGTAACCCTACCCATACCTAATTTCTATGCTATCCTCACTGCAGAGTGAGGTCACTCTTCCGTTCCTTGTTCTCTAATATTGTCAAAGAACCCTTTACAATTTGTTTTGAGGTCCTAACAATTCAGCTTGACTTTACCTCTACGCTTTCTGACCTCTAAGATGTAGCTTTATTTTCTTATCAGTCCGTTTTCCCATCCTTTCTAAGCTTTATTGTGTATGTGTGTGTGTATACATACATGTGCACACACACACACACACACACACATATATATCTATATAGATATATCTATCTATATATAGATAGATAGATATATCTATATAGATATATATATCTATATAGATATATCTACACACTTATTTTTGTTATGATTCATTATATTAATAAATTCATATATAGTTAACCCAGTCTCCTGGTTTGGCTCTCTACAAGGGATGGAGGGAAACTGCGTACAGCAGCAGTTTCACCCCACTGTGCACATGCCCTGCTAACTTCTCCCTTCAATTGGAGAGGGGAATACTTGCCCAGGTACTACCCTAGTCCTACACTAGTCCTAACACCCTTGTTTGAGGTGATTATTTACCCAACTATAACTGATGTCCTTCTCTTCAAGTTTTTTCCCTTAGCTCAGGAAGTAGATTCCAGATAGGTTTCATATCTTTGACTTAGAGTCACTGGAGTCTTCTGGTGACTGATGGGTAGTGCTGTAGTAATAAAGTTAGGCTCCCTGGGCAAAGCCCACAGTGGTAGCCCTGCGCACAGATCCAGGGGGCACATGGCCCCCTCCACCATGCGTGCCTGGGACTGCATGCAGCAGCAGGAGCCACTCTTCCCTGTCCCTGCATCCCCACCAAATGAGCTACGTGGGGCTCCTTCTTGTGCCTCACCCCAGCTGGGCAGTGCATGTTGGCACCCTTTCACTTTGGCACCCAGGGCGAGCTCCCCGCTCATCCCTGCTTGCTACGGCACTGCTGATGGGCAGGTGTCTGAAGGCTAAAACTGCTACGTCCTACCAGGAATGTCTGACAGTCTGTCTACCATGGCAGGAAACCCCATTTTGATTGAAGAATGCACCCAAAGGAGAATCTGACAGAAATCCCCTCAGGGACTTACAGTAACACTGACATCTTCCTAACAACCTGAAACCTGCCTGAAAGAGTAAAACTGAGACACGGAGTATGAAAAACATGTATAATTAGCAAGGAAATTAACTTAATGCTGAGAGGCAACAGGTGCCTAGTTGAGCATCCAAGCAATCTCCTCAGTTCTATATTTTGGGGTGTTTTTTTCTTGTTAACTGACAGAAGAGAGCTAATGACATCGATAAAAAAACACTTAAAATGCTAAGAAAATCCCATGGATAAACAAGAAACAGCCAAAGGACTAGCTGAGACAGTTCACAGGAGGAAGAAGCAAAGGCGACTCATTTATCAGCAGAAAAGAAAGGAGATGCAGCCAGCAGCTGACTTGATCCTTATCGCTGTGATGGTCAAACCATTTCCCTTGCTCTTTAGTTGTGGAAGAATCTGGCCAGTCACATTCAAGACACTTGAGAGTCAAGAGTAAGAATCTTGTGAAATGGCACATTCAAATAAGAAGAACTACAAGGTAAGTAGTTTTCCCTCATCTGCATTGTTTTAGGGCCAGATCCATACTCAGAGTGAACTGCAAGTCTTTAGATCTACCTCACTCAAACCCCTGGACTGCTAACAGGAGAATTGTTTTGCTAAATGTAGCCAGATTCTACCGGTGTCTCGTCTCTCATTTCCTTCTACCTGCCTTCCTAACCCACCCTGTCCCCCAAACACTGACATTCTGGGGAGATAAAAGCATGCTTATTGACTTTAGCAGCCATAAATACCTGAGCTTTGGCTGTATTACCTAGTCCTTTGGACCCACAGCCATGTCCAACTGTAACAAGAGTTCTTTCCACCCATTCAAAACAGCAGTATGCATTTCCCTTATTACATACCTCAAGTTCTGCATCCCTTTCAGAGTACTGTTTATATGGCATGTAATGGTTTGAGAAGCTGTTGAACTCTACATTATCCTAATAATGTGTCAATTAAAGAAGACATTTTATCCAGATTACAAAGATTTGTCTGAGGTGGCCACAGCTTTGTTAAGGTTGTTTTGTGGACATCTTCATAATTAATGGAAAAATCATTAGGAATTCAGTCTTTATTAACCCCTGTAGCTGCAGGGGCCCATTTCATCTTAATTGCATTCATTTGGCACTGGCAGTATTATACAGCATAATCACTAATAAATGATCTTTTAATTTGTACCAATCAAGAGAGATTGCTTTCATGCCAATATTCCTGTTTCTTTGATGTTGACCTGTCTTGATTTTTGATCATTTGGACTTAAGATGATTTACTGGAAAATCAATATCAATACCAGATCAGTCGCATTCATACGTCTGTGGTTAGGTTCAATTTGAGTGTATTTTGATTGAAATAAGTAGTGCTTGATTATCCATTCAGATTTTATAAAATAATCAGGTTGGGAAATCTAGTACTGTATTCTTATTCAAAGGCTAATAATTAGAAACTGTAGGAAAACTGCAGACTTGGAACAGCATTAAGGGTAACACTTCAGATCCCACTAATTAACCAACTTTGTCTATAATCTGCAAAAGGCCTTCACCAATAGAATAATATGCTATTACCCATTAGCAAGGCCAATGGGGGCTTTGGCTACACTTGTTAATAGGAGAATCTGAGACAGTTTCTCTCATTATCCCCCCTGTCAGCACTGTCTCTGCAGTTTAAAATGGCTATCATTGTTCTTTGGTCAGCTAACTAGAAACTAAGCTACTGTAAAGAAATACTCTACAGCTAATTGAAAATGACTGAAACATTCCTTATCAACCAATCACCTCTCCTTATTTGAAAAAAATATAAATACAGGTGAAGGAGAGGAAAGGAGGAGCTCAGTCCAATTAATACCCACTTATTGAATTAGAACTACTGATTTACATAAATAGGAAAATGCCTTAAAATTGGTTATGTATAAAAGTACAGTATCCTTTTTAGTGTTATAGCTCTTATTCAGTTTTCAATTCATTATCTAAGCATTTACAAATAAATCTGTTAATTAGTTTACCAGTTAACATGACTCTAGGCCTTGTCTGTACATAAAAGCTGTATCACTTGAACTATATAGGCATATAATTGTATATAGGCATTAGGGCTGTCAATGCACACTATTAATGTGTTAATTGGTGTGCACATTAATTTTTTTAACACATTAATTGCTCACATGATTTTGGAGCCAATGCCCAGGCTCTGCTCCTCTCCACTGCCATTCATGCTGCCTCCGGGGCACCCAGCTGAGCAGCAATGGCAGTGCAGAGGACCGCAGGGTATGGGCTCTGGGCTGCTGCAGCAGTGGGGGAGGAAAATGCACAGACACAGATGAGCAGCCTCAGCCTTCATGTGGCCAGAAATGCAGCCCAGTGGCGTGTAAAGCACTGCCCAGCAGGTAAGTGTCTATGGGGGAGGATGGGTGTTGGGGAGGGAAAGTGCATGGAGGAGAGAAGGGACAGGGGGACAGATTGAGGTCCCCATGGTGAGGGAGGGAGTGGGGCAGGGCTAGGGTGAATGGGGCCTGGGAGCTGGGGTGGATCATGGGATGGAGGGACATGTGACAGGGTGGAGGTGGGCTGTAGCCTTGGGCTTTCTGCACCCTTCTGCCTTTGGTGGTGGGAGGCACAGCATGTCATTGCATGGCTCTTGGGGCAATGGCAGCAAGAAGCAGAGCTCTGATCCCACAGTGCACAGCCTGCCTCTTCCCTGTGTACAAATCCAAGGGGCATGTGACCCCCCATGCGTCCCCTGGGGGTGCACACAGCAGCCAGAGTCATGCTGCCTGACCCTGGACCATGGTTCCATCCCACAACCCGCCCCAGCCCCAGGGCCCCATTCACTGCATCTCCTACTCCACTCCCTCCCTCACCATGGGGGCCTTGATCTGACCCTTCTCCTGCACCAGGGGGGCCCCCCTGACCCTTTCCCTGCTCCTTCCCTCCACAGACGTACCTGCTTATTGGTGCATATGTGTGTGTGTGTCTGCACCTCTCCCCCAAGCCAGAGCCCCACCTGCCCTGCTGCTTCCCCTCACTCCTGACCCACAGTACCCTGCATCCTGACAGAGCATGTGGGAACACCCCTCCCCAGGCTCCAAACCCCATGCATGTACCCACAGCCCCCTAAACCTTCACAAATTCCTACATACCCACCCCAACCATACAAAGTACCTCCGTATTTTTGCATAATTTTAGTTTTTCCGTGCATAATTTTGAGTTTTTAGCTGTGTAATTAACATTGCAATTAATTGCGGCTAATTTTTTAATCATGCAACTAATTGTGATCAATTTTTAAAAATAATTTGACAGCCCTAATACGCATACAACTCCACTCCTATAGATGCACTTAACAGGGCTTATGCTAGTGTAACTTATTTCTAGGTGTGAGGGCCAATATGCTATTACAGTATAAAGGGGTCCACAGTAGGCATGGCTGGATCCAGGATTTTGGAAACTGGGGTAAGGGAGCTCCCAGCCTTCCCTACTCACACTTGGGCAAACAGACCATGGTACAGGAACACAGGTGTATTAACGCACAGGCCAGTGCGGCCAATGCCCAGAGCCCCTGCCAATCAGGGACCCCCTGGGTGCCTGGGTTCATGCTGGAAATGGTGGGTTTCTCTTTGCAGGCAGGCAGTATTCTAGCCTACAAGGGGCTGCTTGGGGCTACCAAGAGCAAGATACAGGCCGCACCATGTGCCTGTGTGCAGCTGCATGCATGCACATGGGCCAGAACATAGCAGGGCAGCATGGAGAGCAGCTCCTTGAAGGTAAGTGTATGGGGGGAGGAGGCATTGGCAGGGGAGCAGATCCAGGCCCCCACCATGAGGGAGTGGGGTTGGGGCTGGGGTTGGGGCAGGGGGTGCTGCCCAGCCAGGACAATGAATGGACCCAGGGGTGGTGGGGAGCGGGGAGCAGGATGGAGCCACAGGTGGCTTGTCCATCAGTCATAGGGGGAGTGGCTCCCCATCACTGCATGCACCCCCAAAGAGGCATTGGTTGGGGGATGTGCCCACCCAGATTTGTGCATGGAGCAGATCCAGGATGCCTGCTGCAGGCTCAGGGCTCTCTGCCCTGCTGTCTTCGTCCTGGGCACCCCACACTGGCTGAGCATCCCCAGCACACCTGCACACCTGGCAGCAGTGGGGCCATGAGTTGTGCCTCCTGTTGCTGGGCAGGCAGGGGGCATGCCACCAGCATGGAGTCCCTGGGGCAAAGGCAGCAGAGTGGAGATTACAATCTGCAATTGTAATCAATCATAGTTGGTCAAAGATCCAAGAGGTAGAGTAGAAATTTGACTTTATTATACCTTTACACTTCCGCCCTTGTCCAGAACTAAACTTACCCCAACCTAGAGAAAACTTAGGGAATACCTGTCAATAGCAGTGTTGTGTGTAGAGTTTGAACACAATTTTTCATCTTTCATATAGTGTTGTGAAATTGATTAGGAATGTTGTTCCATGTCCCACTTGTGACAGTCTGAAAACACAAGAAGGTTATTGGATTTGTTTAAATTTTAGGACACTGAAGTCCAAAAAAAGTCTTAAAATTGAGATTTAAAGAAAGAATATATGATCAAAAAGATTTCCCATCTCATAACAAACCTTCAGAGTGTGCTCTTGGGCACCCTTTTTGGCATTGTGCTGTCACTGCATTTGATTTGCTATCTGCATGTGATGTTATGTGCCATATTGTCACAACTTAGGAAGAAGCAGTAAATTGAAGTTGAGTCCTCATTGGAATGAAACTCCCATTTTAAGGAGAATTTCAGATCTATTCAGTTTGACCTTGGAACTTGAATTAAATCTTTAGAAACTCAACTTTCTCCAGGGAAGTATGAGGTTTGTATGAGTTTGGCTATATTAAGAGCTTGTACAGCTCTGGTACAGAGTATATGCCAGGGTGGTTAATTTCTAATTTAAAGGACAATGAGAAAATCAAAGGGTTTCACCTGAACCAATTTTCACTGAGTTAATTTGTTATACTCAAAGCTGATTTATAAGCATTTAACAATCTATTAAAACAGTATTACGTCTCAGTTGTGATTTTTACTGAAACAGTTTTTGTATGTTGAATTTTAACTTGATTTTTTAATGAAATTTTTATAGTTTGGGCTGGTATCATAAAAATGCATATAAGGCTAGGCTAGATTCCAATTCTGTATTGTAATAAGCAGCATTTTTATGTATTGGTCTGTGTGCACCTTCAACAAATCATTCCAAAAGAAAAATCAAGTGGATGTGGTTATTGAGGATGAGGATGGCATTTACCTGCTGGAAATGTGATGCATATAATACATAAGGGGACGTCCTTGCTTCAGCCATAAAACTAATCCATTTAAATTGTCAAGTTAGGGAGTTAGACACAATACCTTTTTCAAGCCTGCAGTATGTCACCGCATAATACTGGGAAAGCAGCACCACCCAGAAAGGGTAACAAAGCCAAAATCAAGATATCTGCCCTGCCTACCACAGAATAAAACCATCTCAGATCCTGTTTTTGGAGTGGACTCAATGCAGTGTGAAAATATCCACAGCCAGCACGAGATTTCTCAAATTGCAAAGTATTTTGTCCTTTCTTCCATACATAGCTGAGTTTGGTAAATGTTATCTTATCTTCATTAAATCTGCATGCAGGAAATCAATAAGAAGTTGGGATGCTTGTTTGTAGAAGCAAAGGAATAGTTTTGACATGCTGTTAAGATGTTGATGACTCATTTTAGTGTGACTTCGGGAGTTGCCAAGAAATACTGCTAAGCTAATCCAAGTCTCACTAATGCAGAAATGATAGGTACACAGAGATCTGCATGTCAGAGTAAAATGTAAGAAAAATAAAATTCTTTTAGTGCATACAATACCTTGTTTTGTAGCTGGATGTGTTTTTTAGGCTTAATTACATTTTATATCTGACCCTTTCCAGAAAAAAAGAGAAAGAAACAGCCTTCTTGCACTAAGGTATGCAGAACATTAACCAGGGAAGTCCTTCCACTTCTGTCTCTCCAGCCAGCATATGGCAAGTATTCATGAAATGTAATGCTTTGTAAATTTAGTGCATGTGTGTCCTTAAGTCCTTGAGGAGTAGGGGGGAATATTTCTGCTTGACAGACATACACTTGTTATCATGTGCCCAAATGGAGTGAAAGCTGTGAGTAGGGGGAATGTCCTTGATAGCGTACTATTAAGGAGAAGATAGTTTAAAAGTGTATTGTGCCCTTGTTTTTCTACAGATTAAAAGGAGAAAGTCATGCAGCATAGTTAGTTTGAGCGAAGCTTTTTAGATGCTCATTTCAATATTTGGTTGCTTTATAGATTGCAGATACTCTGGCTAAATACAGATGCTCAAAAAGCCCCTAGGAGAAGGGCTCTAACCATCGTGCTTTTCTTAAAGTGTTACAAGTTAATGTGAGAGCAAACCAAATAGACATTCACTGTTCAGGGGAGGGGGGAGGGGGTTGCAGCCTGCCTGCATTGGCCAAGGCCAGCAAGTGGGGAGCACTCCCACACTCCCAGACTGGCTTTTGTCCCCAGCCCCACCCCCCCGCCAACTGGAGACTGTCAGCAGCAGCTGCGAGGAGAGGTAGGGGAGGGAGCCCCTATGCTGCACAGTCCCCTGCCCCCCAGATTTCTGGGTCAGGTCTTGGGAGTGGGGGGTCTGTGCAGCAGGGGGCCTCCATCCCCTCACCCCCAGTTGCTAGCATGGTCAAAAGTCAGGCTGGGCAGTCTAATGCTGCAGCTGCTGGCTGCAGCTTAGAGGCTGAGGGGGGCAGCCCTCTTTCTATGTGGACCTGACCCAGCCCCTGCCAAGATCTGACCCAGCAATCTGGGGGGGAGGGCTGTGTGGCAGGGCGGCTCCCACCCCTTGCCCTTCTTGACAGCTGTAGCATGAGACTTACCCAACCTGGCTTTTGGCCATGCTGGGAACTACGGGGGAGCCCCCTGCTGCATGGACCCAGCCCAGCCCCCTCTCCCAAGACCCAACCCAGTGATCTAGGGGGAGGCCTGCACAGCATGGGGGCTCCATTTCCCCACCACCTGCTGAGCCATAAGATAAGAGATTGTTTTTCTATCTCTTCTCTATGACAGCCTGGGGGCAGGACTGGACTGGTTCTCACCTGGAGGAGATGAGCACTGGCCAAGGCTAGTAAGCCACTGAACGAGGGCCCCTGAGGTGCTGGTGGAATGCGACTTACCTTAACTCAGGATGGGATGTGGTACAGACATTCAATAAAACACTCTAACCTAAAGCCCAGTACCTCCATCCAGGCTTAGCTTAGATCAGGATCTGCCATTTTTAATGCACTTTATGTGCTGTGAATATCTGTTCTGTTACAGCTGTAAAGCATTTTCTGTGCACTTTATGTGCGATAAGTGTAACATCAGTACCTAGCCTCTGAGTAAAGATGAAATTAATCTCACTTCTGTGGCATTTCCCTGGCAAAAATGACAAGAAGCACTGGAGTTTACAGCGGGCTTTTCTTACCCACAGAACAAAACTAACACAAGCAGGAGCAATGACCTTCTACACCTGCATACGTCAAACTTTCTTCTCACTTAATTCCTCTAATGTGTGGCAGATCACCCTTTGGGATCTTCTGCTGACTATAAGGTATTATATGGAAGTCACTGCCAGACATACCTGGATCTGAACTTAGGACTTCAGAAATAAATTCCTTTGAATCCTCTTAAGCTAAGCTGTTCCCCAAACTAGTTTGTTGTTTGTTTTTTTTTTGGGGGGGGGGGGGATTTAAAATAAAAGTGATAATGTGCACTTTCATGACTATGTAAGCATATATGGCATATTTGGATATAAGAGAATTACTGAAGTAATTAATTGTGATTGTTAAAATGCATGGAGGTAGCTAGAAATGATTCCAGAGTACCAAACCAGTAAAAGGTTATAGGATTCCAGTAATCTATGCACCTCTCTTCTAAGAAGATTTTTTATATGATTATTTTTCCATATATAGCTAATACTTACTTTTTTCTGCTGATTCATTGATTTCCCCTTAAACTTCCATGTATGTGGCTTAGAAGTTTCAACTTGCATGTAAGGAACAGGAGAGAAAGGTATAATCAGGATTTGTCTTATCTTTTCAAAGATAAATTTAAGGTTATGGTCTTTGTTACTTGCAGAGAAAGAGAAAAAAATCACACAACCTCGTCCAGTGATTTGGAGAGGAATTAAAAATAGAAGGCTTGGTGCATTGAAACAATGTTAACACTGGAATATAGATATATATTATTAAAGAATACATTTTGTTGTGGAAAAAATGTAATATAATCTAGAATTCTTTATTCAAACGGGCAATTCTTTTCATGTTGTCACATTGCAAAAATTCTTGACATGCCTTATGTGTGATTGAAAATATAAAACACTATAGAAAAGACAACTAATAAAGAAGACTGCATTTTCCTTATCCTGAAAGCTATCACAGAAAGAAAGTACAAAAAAGAAAAGAAACTAAGAAAAGAAAAATGTAATGTAATGGGAATAGAGAAGGAAAAGAAAAAAGCATAGAGATTCTGATAGGTCATTCTTTTTTTTCTATTTTTTTTTTTTTTTGTACATGAGCATTTAGTCTACAGTAATCTACCAGGACTGTCAAATTTGATTGAAAGATAATGCAAGATTTTTTTCTTGCCACAATTTATAGCATGTATCCATTAGGAATAATTATGGTTGCATGATTTTGCTAGCTGTTATCTCTACAAGTGTTACTAATGGTTTTATCAATTACTCCCTGTCCAATAACTGCATGGTTGTAACCTAATTTAAAGACACTCTATCACCAGGCTGATTTGTGTAGTAGTAAATGACAGCATTTGAGACACCAGCCAAACGACTCACTTCAGTGACTTAGTTAGTCTCTAATAATTAACAATTAGTAGGTACCTAGGAAAAACTCAAGAGACTGAAGCTCCCATGTTTCTCTTTCTTATCTAAATACAAGAAGTTACAGAGTCTGCCTCTTGTATTTATAAAATCTATTTCCTATGTGGCTTTTGGAAACATGGAAGTGTAATAGAGGTTAACATTTGAGGAATAAACAGAAATGAACTCTGGGATGCATAGATGTAATACTACACATACTAAGGACTTAAAAGGAATGCTTTTTGTGGTTTTGCTGTTAGTGCTACAGTTCAAAAGCAAAGCCAATGTGCTAAAAGGGGAATAGCGCTAGCAAAATTGTGCTATTTTCTTGAACTTTAGAGCTGAAATGCTGGATGTGCAAAAAAAGCACTTCATTACAGATCATTAGTGAGGTTTTATGTACGGCTCAGAAAGGTATTGCCTCCTCAGAACAGACTGGAAAGAAGTCTGAAATCGGTTTTAAATGAATGTAAAAGATGATATTTCTTTAAGGATGTTACCTCTGAGGATTTTAAAGGATTTTTCCATTAAAAAAAATTCTCTTCCTAAATAGGACTTTGAACTTTAAGTTTAAAGTAGGATCTTGTATCCTGTATGCAGCTATATCTTTATAGGCACAAAGACATTTTAAATAATAGTGAGTGAGCAGGGGTTGAGGTTTTTGCACTGCACAGCCCTTCTGCACAGTCCATTAGTATATTTGAATTTCGCCTGATGGGGCAAGATTGCCTGGAATAATTCATCATTTGGGTTATTGTGTCAGATCTTAGTACATCAGCCCTTACAGATTAACCAAGATCCTGAAGTAACAATCTTTCTTTAGGAGCCTTGAGGGTTGTATGTTTATAAAATGCTGCACTTTAACCACTCAACAAGATGATGACATTTTCAGGCTTACATGCAAAACCAATATCTGCCGTGAAGCTTGCGTAGTGATCTTAGGAACACAGGAACTGCCATACTGGATTAGATCAACCATTCATCTAGCCTAGCCCCCTGTCTCTGACAGAAGCAAATCCCCATTCCTTCAGAGAAAGGGCGAGAAACCCTGTCACTGAGAACAGTAGAAAAACCTACTCATAAAGGAGATTTCTTCCTAAACCCTTTTAGTTTATGATTGGTTTGCACCCCACAGTATAAGTGCTCATAACCCCCTTCTAAAAAAACATGTTTTAGTATAATTACAAATGTCCCTGTAATGCATAAAATAGATGTATAACCTTGTGGTCATCCAGAACCTCTGGGTCAGAGATATCCAGTTGCAATGAGTTCCTCAGGTTAATTTCCTACAATGTATTTTAAAAAGTATGTAAATTTATCAGATTTACATTTTCTTCCTTTTGGTCTCATTATATGTCTCCTCAGTTTTGATTGTTAGGGAAAACAAGACTGCCTTCTTTTCCTACTTCATGGCATTTATTATCTAATACACCTCTGCCATGTTCCCTTTTATTCATCTGTTCCCTAAAATAAACAATCCCAGTCTTTTAAATCTCTGCTGGTCTGGAAGCATTTTCATTCTTATAATAATCATTTTCATTTTCCATTTCTAAGCATCCTCTATTTCTCCTGTACCCTTCTTGTGCTGGGCTGAATACAGCATTCCAGAACAGGATATACATTCATTTATTTAATGTCATGAAATATTTTCAGCATTATTGTCTCCCCTCCAAATGCTGTCATAATGTGAATATTAAATAACAATAATGTTCAAATTGACAATGCTGGTGCCTGTGATGTTAACTTATGCTGGTGAAGAGGTTTTGGAATTGTAATAGCATAGCATTTGCCCACTCAATGAGCTGCTAAAACAACTCCATATCCGGAATACTAAAGATAGCAAGTTCTTCAAAATGTAGTTTTAACCTCACCCGCCCTTCCTTGTTCATCTGCATATTCTTTTGAAAACCACTCATTGAGTATCTGTAGCCCAAATGATGTCATCAGGCACAGCATGCAGCCACTAGAAGTGGGACAATTATAATTTTTGTAGCTGATTAATCATCATGAAAAAGTAACAGTCAATTGACTCAATCATACAGCCATGGTGATTAATCACACTTCACTTGTGTTTTTTACAAGTATTTTACCGACAGTGCAGATGTTGGATGATTTTTCTCCTTTAGCCTTTTACTTGGTCACAGATGTTAAGTAATCACCTTGTCCTGGTACTTGACTTACCCCACTCTTTTCTGTTATAGGTCTTAAAAAGCAAATGTGCTTCTTTCTTAGATGGGAAATGTTAGGGTACTTATTACATGGGCTTTTTATGGGTTAATCAATATTTGAAATAGCCATAGTTATGATCTGTAATCACAGATGCTTTTAATAATCACATTACCCCCCACCCCCCATTTATTCACTGTCAAATACTGATGGCATAATTACTGCTAAAACAGTGACATAGAAAAGTAGTTTGTTTCTTATTTTTAGCACAGCTCCATTTAAATATAGTCTAATTTAGAGATTCTAATCCAAATTCATAAAAAGATTCACCTGGTTCTAATTAATTAATGGCAAACAGACTTAACTAAAGCTCTCTTGGCACCAAAAACTAGACAGTTCTATTGTTATTCATATGTATTAGTAGAGTGTCATCTTTAACCTCAATTAGATCACTAATAGGAATTGCTGAAATTTAATGTGGTTGAAGAAGTCTTGGGGCAAAATTCAGATTGGCCCCAAAGGCACTGCTGTTTTAGGCTTTGGCAGGATTAAAGAAATGGGGTTAGGCTCTCTATGCAGTCCATGGAGAGAGTTGGGCATCTCAAAGGGAATTCCATACTGAGTTGCCTTGACCTAGGCAATAGAAAATGTTGAACACAGAGATGTGTTTGAACTCCTATCCCTCTCTAGAGCTCAGGGTTACTATGTCTCAGGGTTACATAGTAAACATCTCAGTCCAGTGGTCCTGAGCTCAGAGTACCTACCTTAGCACAGAGGTTTTCTGACCTTTTTCCCAAGAACAGCAAGTTCACCTAGGAGGTAAAGACCTAGACTCATTTCCCTATTCAGCCTGAGGGCATTCAAACCCACATCTCCCACCTTCCAGGAAAGTGGTGCAACTACCAGCTCATATCATAGGATGGTTAACAGCATCCTCCACTTCTCCTGTGGAAGCTGAGTCACTGGGCAACCAAGGTGGCAGGCCAGAAAGTGAACAAACACAGGGGACCCTGAATCTGTAGCCTCATGGATTAGGTAGTCAGCTGAAAGGAGGAGTTCTCAGCTGTAGAACCTGGTCCTTGGATGGTTTATGCATTTTACATTAGATCATCTTTGGATAAAATCCAAAAATAATCCTGTGAGAAGGGTTGCGTGGTTAAGACACTCATCTGCAAAGTGGTAGATGTAGGCTTGAGCCCTCTCAGGCTGAGAAGGCCTAGAGTCCAGATTTCCCCAAGCTAACCCCACATTACATGAAAGGTGGCAGGCAGCATCACTACCACCCTGATGTTTTTGAGAGAGAGTTACTGGAGCAGTTATGCTTTGTACTGAACTCTGTGTTGTGGTATATATTAGGCATGCTCATAACATGTCTGCTAGATCCAGGACATAGGAAACCTTTGGATTCTACTTCATTCCCTATCTAAGTTACAGTAGGTATCAGGGCTCACCGCTTAACTAGCAAAATGAGGTACTTTGCTCATGTATAGAAGCTTATGTTTAAGCACCCACATATCTGTGTAGTCCAAAATTGAGGTGCCAAATGTATTTTGTACCTTGGATATTCTGGATCATTTTTATGCCTTGCCTTAAGCCTCTACTTTCTGTCTACAATCTGTTTCAGTATCTAGTTTACAATCTGGACTTGACCCTTCTCCTCTTGCTAAAATACTTGAAAAATGATTTTTTTAAATAAAAATATAGTTAGATCAATGCCTGTGGAGCTGTGGCCAGCAGAGGATTTTCCCATAACTGCTGTTTTTGCTGTTCATATCTTATATGCACATATAAACACTTAAAAAAATTGTAGAAGTATAAAGAGTTCTGTAAGTAATTCTAAAATACTGGTTTTAAGGGAGCTCTTGTAAATATCGGCATAATAGCCCCAATTCTGTTCTCAGTATCACAAATGAAAGTATTCTATGCTGAAGGGCAAATAAGGTATTTACCTCATATGATGCAAGCTTGACTGACTCCGATCATGTTTCACCCTTCAAAAAAAAGTCACCGCTCTCTGGTTTATTTAGCTGAAGAATAGTACCAACTCCTTTTGCCCACCCTTAGATCATTTCTAAGATCAATGCAGGCACTGGAAATTGCTTTCATGAAGAGATGACATAGCTGCATTGAATTCCACACTAGACTGCAGTCTTGATACTGTTAATAAAGAGCCTAAGGTTGGGTATAATTGTTAATACACTAATTCTAAAAATCCACTCAAATGTCACTTATAATCAGGATTTTCTACTGTGCTAGGACCCCTGGGGAAACCTTTGAAGCTGTGAATGGTGTACACGATGACAGGGATGAACATAAGAAGGTAGAAGGCCACCGACGCTGTTTAGCTTGCTTGTTCAAAACTATCACGTATGTAGAAGCTTAAAAATACTGGCAGCTAGGCAGAAAGGAAAGCAAAGAGTGGGACAGAGAAAGGAAAAGGAACCAGAAGGAAGAACTTATTTTAGCCCCTGCCTTTAAACTGATAGGGGTAGAGTTGAAAAAGCTTTGTTACACTGGTTGTAATTTATAAGGGAAATACTAAGGCAGAGAAGACATCATAGAAGAATTTCATTGAGAAGATCCTCATGACATTAAACTATTCAAAATAATTAACCAAAAAACCTAATTATTCGATTAGAAAAATTAATGCATCTGCTTTTATGGGATATGCAAAAAGAAGGATGATTATAAATTCTTTTAAACGGAAATAAGTGTTAAAAGCAGCTATGTATAGATAGGCAGACAGACAGACACACTTAATAATTCAAGGATCATATTTGAAGTTTAGGTTTACTAAAGCTAAGAACACTTACTACTTTGTTTCTATTGTATTTCTTATGTTAATATTTATTACATTTTAAAATGTATCTTTGTATACTTTCTGACAGTGCTTGTTGTACTTTATTTATGATTAGCACTTGGGCTGATGTGAAGTGAATACATATCTTGCAATAAAGAAGGAAAGGGGAGTTTGGCAAATTTCTCAGTATCATAAGGCCTGCTATAAAAGATGGCCCTCATGAATCTTTTACAGCTATAAGTAGCACAGCATTGATAGGAGTGCTAACTACTAGGGGAAAATTATCAGGAAATGTTTCTTCACATTTTCTGAGGAGGAGAATGTCCACTTGCTCTCCTTTCTTCTTTTAGTCAATACAGTGTTTTCTTGAGCTGTTCACTAATTGGTCACTGTATATCAGACTGTTTCACATGATCTGTAGGTTGCTACATGATTACTTGTTATAATGAATTCATTTCATTATTCAGACTAAGTTTACTCTTATGCTAAACATGCACAATACTTACTTGTCACTGTATTTCACAAATGGACAAGATCTGTAGTCTCTGGGAAAGGAACATACCTACCCAACATTTGCCAGTCTGAAAAGTGTTTCGCACATACTCATTTGACGCTTGTTGGAATTTGGTAGTTAAACTCCCAGAAAGTGCTATTTGTATTTGACTATGGTCCAGTCTAGAGTTGAACAGCACTTTCTCTGAATGTACAGCTCCGGGTAACTGCGAGCAGGGAATTTCCCTCTTGTGCTCTTAAAATCCCTTTCAATCAATGTCCTGACTACACAGAGGAACAAGCTCTTCATTCAGTGGCAGAAAAGACAAGATCCAGGCATCAAGATGGCAGATAAGGAAAATAGATTGGGACAGGGAAACCAGAAATAGATGGGAGAGGAAAACTGGGTCTGGGAATTGGTGTGGATGAAAAAGTGAAAGAATAGAGACTAGATCTGCCTGGATAAAGTGAATGAGATAGGACAAGGAGCCAGAAGTGAAGAACAGGCAGGACTGGGACTTATTGGAAAGGAGGGACAGAAGGCATTGTGTTTGGCACGAGGGATGGACCAAAGTGTCTGTGCCTACTGGATGATCTTCATTTTTCTCCACTGCATCTATTCATCCCTCTACTGTCAGCAAACACCTGTGAGCTACACTGCAAAATATCCCATTCCTATCTAGTGCTGATCTATGACAACCTATTACTGTTATAATTTACTTTATTATTCCACAATGCAGAGGTCTGTGTGGTAAATCTAAATATACACTTCTAACCAGTCATGCCTTTTGGAAATAAATCTGTGCTGCTGGAGTCTAGACACCAAGTCATTCTAGTGAATAGCTTTGGAGCTAGGGACTCTGGAAGCCCTGGGAGCTTAGGAGCTTCCAATTACCAGTCTACTCAAGAGTTGGGTGTTTCAAAGCCCAATCTGTCAAGGATCTTGTCAGGTGGGCTGCCAAATTGCTACAAAGCCAAGCTGGAAAGAAACTAGGCCAGGATTAAACAGAACTTCATAAAATCCATTACGGTCTTGCTATGGGCACCAAAATGGCCCCACAATATGCCAACAATTTTATGCCCCACCTGGAAAAAGAATTCCTCAAGAACTGCACCATCAAGCCCATGCTATACCTGAGATACATAGATGACATCTTCATCATTTGTACTGAAACCATGCAGTCTCCAGTTGATTTCCAGCAAAAATTCAACAATCATCACCCCTCCATCAGAGTATCACTTGAATACTCTAACATCAGCATTACCTTTTTGGACACCATGATCAATATCCAAAATGGTTAAATACAAACCACCATATACAAGAAACCCATGGACCAACATACATATCTACACAGAATCAGCAATCACCCTAAACACACCAAGAAATCTGTAATTTACAGCCAAGATCTCCGATACCACTGAATTTGCACCAAGGAGAATACCCGTGATTGCCACATCACAAATCTGAAAAGGGCCTTCACCCAACAAGGACACTTCTCCAGAGGGATAGATGATACTTTCGAAAGAGCCACCCAGGCACCATGTGAAGATTTTCTGCAGTACAAAGTGAAAATCCTCATGAATCACACACTGCTTGTTATGACATACTATGCTTCCCTGGAACCTACGTGGAAAATCCTCAAACAATTGCAACCCATACTAGAAGAAGACCCAATTCTTGAAGAGATCTTTCTAGAACAACTCATCCTAGCCTTTAAACAAGCACTGAACCTCACTAAGCTCATCACCAGAAGCAAACTCCCTATGACCCAAACCACACCTAATGGATCCAGACCATGCCATGACAAGAAATGCAAAACCTGCCAACACATCTCTACAACTCCAACAATAACCGCACCCCGCAACAGAACCATCTCCATTCCTGGATCTTATACCTGCAGGTCCAGAAATGTTATATATTTCATCCAGTGCACCAAGTGCCCTGATTGGGAAATATGTAGGAGAAACCAAACAACAACTGCACACCAGAATGAACGCACACTGAAATTCTATCAAAGACAAGAATACCCAATTACCTGTGGGGGCACATTTCTCACAAGACAATCACTCCCTCTCACATCTCTCAGTTCTAATCCTCAAGGAGAACTTACAAAACACCTTGTGTATACAAGCCTACAAACTTCACCTCATAAATCTACTGGATACAAAAAATCATGGACTCAATATAGACATTGGATTTATGACACATTACAACCTGCCTGACATCTGATTCACCGGGTACCTGCCAGACCTGACCTTTTATACTTTTCTTCCCTACCCTTCTTCCCCTCCCCTTGTTTTCTACCCTTTGTCTTCCTAATTTTCAGCTATTTACTTTTTCACAGACTGTTCTTTTCTACCTTGAAGAACTCAAGTACAGTAGAGTCTCCCTTACTTACCTCTGGCATTTTTCCCCTTCATTTATCCCCCTCCCTTCCCTTCTCTACCCTTTGTTTTCTGACTTTCCACCTATTTACATTCTCACTGATATCCTGTCTGACTTTTAGCTTCCTTCATTCCTTGGAGATCTCAAAACAACAGAGACTCCCTATGCCTGAAGAAGGGTGATTACGCGTGAAAGCTTGCAAAAAAAACTTTTTCCAACTACTCAGTCTAATAAAAGATATCACACCTACCCAAAGAACTGTTGCCTTTACAGTCTTGCAAGAATATTTCATTTCTGACAAATCAGCAGTTCACCCAAAATGTTCTGATTTCCAGTAATTGTTAAGGGTGCAAAGTTAATCACTCAAAAGTTAAGAGATGCTAGGAGTCAGGTTGCCTAAGCACTTGTAATTCAATCCCATTCTGCATATGCATCATGATGCAGCCTTTAGTAGCACACTGAATTTTCCATGAGACTCCTGCCTCATTGAAGTATGAGGTGGACCTACTCTGAGGAAATCAGTGTGTGCAGCTTTACTTGTTACAAAAGGTGGAAGATGTGTATATGAATGAGGCTGGAAACAGAGGGAAAAGAAAGGATAGTTGTCTGGTTAAAGGAGCGCAGGGAGGCCTGGGAGAAATGAATGGATGCACATGCCATGCCAGGCAAAGCCACACTACTTGTAGGTGGTTATTTGTTATGTGTCCACCATTTTATTAGTGTCTGATCTGAGGCTCTATGAGCCAGTTTCGTTCTATGAGAAGCAAATTCTGCACAGAATCACAGTATTTATTCAGGATCTTGCATGCCAGGTATATCCAGATAAAGAATGTGTTACCTTCTATAATATTTGTAATTTTTTTACATTTAAGATCATGCAGAATGTTCTATATATTAGGGGGTTTGCATTTCTCAGACTTACATTTTTTCTAGCTAAAAATAAAATTAGTGTTGTTACATCACCAAGAGTAATATTCCCAAGCATCTTTACTGTAATAACCATTTAATTATATTTGGGTCTTATTTGATGAGAAGTGTTTTGATCAATGTTTAGGACTTATTTCTGAGAATATGGCTGCTTCCTTTCTACTCTTTTCTGCATGAGTGAGAATACCTGCCACTCTGAATACATGCCCTGCACTTATTCAAAAAAGGCCTCCATCAAAAACACGATAAATACATTCTATATAAAACTTCTATATATCCATGTCATTAGAATGTTAAAAACATATATTTTTCCCCCCCAAATTAAAAAACAAACCAAAAAAAAATTCCTCAGCTTTATAGCTGTTAAAACAAATATCAACATTATTTCTTCTCTTTTCCTTTTCTTCCTTTTTTGGTGGAAAATTTTTAAAGTTTTTTTTCTTGTCAAATTTAACATAGTAAACCAACTAAATTAGTTTAAAAAATTGAAATTCAGAAAATGCCTCCCAGCTTTCTTAGGAATACAATTGCTCTTATGCTCTAGGTGAACAAAAGTTCTAGTTACAGGGACCTTTCTCAGGATATCATATGCCAAATATGAAACTTAAAATTAAAAGTGAAGTCTGTTTATAATGTCAAATATATAGTCCCAGGCTGTGTAGTTAAAAGGATATTACATATACGAGTGGTCTAAACTTGCATTGTTCTATATACAAGTTAAGCTTTACTCACACATTTGCTAAGCCAGTAATGGTAAAGGTACAGCAGAACAGATTCTCAGAGGGCAGTTACCTTTAGGACACAATGATATACTGTAACTTGATAAAGAAATATAATATAATGTCAAATAGAGGATAATTTAATCAGTTCTTGAGCTGTATACATTTATTAATTAAACAAGGTGATCGCCTTGAGGAGTGAGGGCCTCTCTGATCATTCTGAAAACTTGAGTTACCTTTTTTGCCCCTATAAAACAGTAAATAATTCTATAGATAGGAGGCTCACAAATACACAAACACTTTGATAACTTCCCAGGTATATTGACAAACTAATTTTTCCCCCCAAATGAATAATTATTATTTGGACTGGAGAAACTGAAGAGGCAGAAAGGTTGTAATTTGCACTAATGCCATTTTTTCAATGCTCTGTCAGTGTAAAATAGCCTTGAAGTGTGCATAACAACACTTTTAGCTGCCACGGTAATATAATGAAGCTTTAAATAAGTAGGAATTGGACCCACCATGCTTTTATGATTAGCTTTCAGAGAATAATTAAACCACATAGTCACCTACTAAGAGCAAATACTCACAATTACTTTATCTGATCTTCCAGAGCACAAGACATAGGCTCATTTGATCAAGGAATAGCAACCAATACTCCCTTACCAATCCAAGCCAACTGGGTGTTACACAAGCATTACTTCTGAGATCAGTTTACTCACAAGTAAATTACTTGCGAATAAACAGTCCCAGGCAGGTGTCTACACACGTAGGGAAGTGGGAGCAGATTTGCTGCTAATGGCAGGAAGCTCCTCCCACTTCCTGGGGTCCTGCAGTAGGTCCCTGCTGCCACCAGAGGGAGCTCTAGGCTCCCCCTGGGTGGTATTGCAGGAACTGCAAGGGAGCACCTGGCCAGAAGATAGCTGTCTCCTGGCGAGGGCTAGAATATTGCTTCCTGCCCCCAGGGGGCTGCCTGCTGCTGATGCAGGGACAATGTTCCCCTGCCCCAGCAGCAGGGAGCTCCCAGACCCGGCTTCCTTATTGGGGCAGGGAACTTCAAAAAAGCTGCAGGAGAGGGACAGGTCCCAGCCCCCTGCACCATCCCTGCAGCTCTTTCCAAGCCCTACGGCACAATTGCCTGATCGGGGCACGGGCTGGGACCTACCCCTGACCAGGACAGTTCCCAGCTACCCTCTATGATCATGGGGCAGGGGCTGGAGAGCGTGTTCCTGCTCAGCTCTGTGATGATTATGGAGCTGGGTGGGGAAAAGGCTGTAAAGCTTGTTCCCTTCTCAGCTTGTTCCCCTCTCAGAACCTTATCTCCAAGCACCAGCTCCTTGGCCATGGAGCCAGCACTGGTACAGCCTTATCTCCCAGCCTCAGCCATGTGATCATGAGGCTTAGGCTGGGAGATAAGGGTCTCCCAGTGCCGGCCCCACAGTTGGGGAGATAAAGATCTCCCAGCACTGACCCCACGACCACAGACCTAGCACTAGTAGATAAGGATCTTCCAGCCCCTGCTCCCTGATTGCAATCTCAGAGTGGGGGGCTTGGAGCTTCCTGCTGCTAGAACAGGGTGACATAGTCACTGCCTGGGCTCCAGTGGCAGAGCCTGCCCTGGTAGCAGGAAGATTTGTTCCCAGTCAGATGTCTACATGAGCACTACTGAGCTGCTAGTAATCATAAGTACGTTTCCCACTTGCATCTGCAGGTAGCCAATTTACTCATGGTTATCAAAGTTTACTGTGCAGTAAGCATGTGCCCGTGTAGTTGCACCAGGACCAATTCCAGGGGCGCTCCACTTGATATTGGCTGTCAACTAGACATCGAACCATTGATTATTACCCTCTGAGCCCAATGCTCCAGCGAGTTTTCTATCCACCTCACAGTCCATTCATCCAGCCTGTAATTCCTTAGCTTACCTGTGAGAATGTTGTGGGAGACCGTATCAGAAGCCTTGCTAAAATCAAGGTATACCACATCCACTCATCTCCCTGCATCCATAGAACCAATCACCTCATCATAGAAGGTAATCAGGTTGATCACGGATGACTTGCCCCTGGTGAATCCATGTTGACTGTTCCTAATCACCTTTTTCTCCTACAAGTGCTTAGAAATGAATTCCTTGAGGATCTGCTCCATGATTTTTCCACATGATTTTTATTCACGTGTTGGAAGTTTTCAAACGTAGGTCAGAGAAACCTTTAACTGGGATAGTTTAGGTACAGATGCTACTTGCCTTGAGCATGGATTTAGACAGTTAACCTCCTGAGGCAGCCTTATTTTTCTATGATTCTAGATTTAAGTACTTAAATTGTGCAATTGAAGTGGTGGAGTGGACAACTAGCATGCATAATGGTAAGCGCACATGCCATTTTGGGGTTGACATCTTATATGATAACATTCCATGATAAAATATGTATTCTCTAAGGGGAAGATTAGAGAGTCCCGTAACAAAAACGTACATTCAAGCACAAGTCAGCAGATTTGGGGTTGACTTGCACAAAGCAATACTGCAATCATAATAGACCTTTCTGGCCCTAAAATTTATGGACACTTGCATGTCATCTCAGAAATCAGGCTTACAATTCTTATCCATTTTTTATTCTTTATGGGTGGTTCTAATTTCATCTGAATTAAATATCTGAATACACAAAGTGAATTGTTATATTAAAATACCAATAAATATTCTAATAATTTCAAATAATATTTTATCCTTGTTTTCTGTTTCCTTGTGCTTGTCATTGCATTGTCATTTATTTCCTAAAACAACAAAATGTAGAACTTTGCCAAAATTTACACAATATAGAATACAAAGTTAACTGTAGCATTAATATGCTTTTTAATTTTAGTTAGGGAGTGAGCTGTGTGTTTCCTTGTTTTTTTCTGTTTTGGGCTTAGTTTGGTTTTTGTATGTGGTAGCTGGAAAGTCTGTGGAAAAAAAATCCACCTGTCATTCAGTTTAATTTCTTGTATTTAGGGCTCTACTACATTCTGTGTAAAACTAATCAATAAAAAGGATTTATGAGACCTTGAAATAGAACAGTCTAAAGGAGGAAATTATAGTCAGTTTTAGTTATTAAAGATTTCCACCACTAAATTTAGTATAAGAGAAATGTTATACATCTTTTTTTTTAAGCTGAAACAAGGAATTTGTCAAGAACGTAGATTGGGGAGACAATTGTGTTTAGACCTACTGTAATGTGTCTTTATTTGCTGCTCACCATTTATTGTTCGCTGAAGTGAAACAGACCAAAGCATCTAGAGAAAAATCCTACCTCCATTTAAGTCAATGGTATTTTTGCCCTCAATTTCCATGGGGCAAAAACTTCACCCTGAAGGGAAATAGGGGGATCTATATCACATCAGAATAAGTAAATAAACACTTTTTTGCATCCAACTATGCTCAACTGTCTGAAACTCAGGCTAGCCCCTAATTATTATTTTTTTAATTTTCTAGTCCTGATAGTGTTATAATTCTTATATGCCAAGTTACTTCCTTATTTGCTGGGTCTATATAAGATTTGAACCTCTACTCTCATTTTCTCTTATATACATGTATTTAGATATTATAACTAGTTACATCGTTGCTAAGTGACATTGTATTTTCTGAGAATATCTATGCTATAAAGAGCTCAAACTCCTATATCTTACACTGTTTCAGTTAAAATACTTCTGTTTGCAGAAGCATTTAAACAAGATTTTGTTTTTGTATTGTAGATGACAGATGAGCAATTACTCTGTTTTAAAAAGTGAAAAGCAAATAAAATGACATAAGAATACAATTTTGCTATCCATATTAAAAGCATTCCATGTGGCTGTGTTACCTAAGAATATAATAGCATTAAGCATATTTATAATAAAACACTCAACTTTAACAATACACAAAAAACCATGTCATCTATTAATCAAGGCTTAGATCTCAAGATAGAGATATGTGAAATGTTTCTAGTCACTTCAAATGAACAAAAAGAAATACATATTTCAGTGCCAATCAGTAATCTCAAATGAAGTGAGAAAACATAAGTCCATCCATGTAGGATGATGAAATTTACTGAACACAATTGATTGGAACAATTTTTTCCCTCTCTGATCATAATATAAAATCTTGATGAGTTATTTATTGCATTATCATGGGTAATACGGAGATATTACCATAAGTTACCTTATAGCTGCCATTGTTTCTCTTGCGTTTACCAAGTGCTTATCACAAAATACTGTGGTACTTCACGGCAAATTAGTAATTGAGTCAGTCACCACTGAACCGTTCATGATTTAAAATAATTTTTCCTAAGGTCCTGATTTGCAAACAGCTCCTTTCCCTTCATTCATTTCAGGGAGGACAAAGACAGTATCAGTATAACTGGAACTATCATAATGGGATCCATGAATAGCAAATTCTCAGTCATGAAAGGCTCTAATGCTGATGTCGCTTGGCTGAAAAACACCAGAAACCCTAGCTTATATTATATTAAAGATGCAAATCCTATCAGTGTGTTTCTTTTTAAAACACTGGAAAAAGTTTACATTTTTTATATTGCCCAATAGCTATTGACAGCTTCATGTCTCTTTAGCTTACCAAACAAATAAATGGAGGACCAGAAACACAAGAGTCCTCCATGTGAAATTACTAAATTCCTCAAGGAAATACTTTCTTAACTTCTCCTTGGCCCAAAATGATTGCTTCAGATACTGGATGTTCCCTTGGAAACAATTATTAGTGAGAGTGTGGTGATCTCCCAGTAAACAAACGAGCAACCCATATATGCTATTACTGTAGCTCACAATACACTGCAGTGCTGTAGTCCATTATCAATTGGGTTCTTCCAGGGAATCAACCATTTTATAATTAAAAAAAGCAATACATCTCAATTGTAGCCAATACTAGTTATCGTTTTAAAGAAAAATAATTTGTAGACCAATGAACAGCTTGTGTATTTCAAACTTTTGTTTAAAAAGCTTTGGACTATTGTTAATGTTCTGTATTATTTACTCAGTTACATTTAAGGGAAATGATCCTTGCTTTGAATAAATAACCAACATTTCAGATACTTATCTGAATTTACCAGACTATACTGAGTCTAGACGTTTCTAAGATTTCATGTGTTCAGGCAAGCCAGAAATAAGCAAGTCTTTCTCAAAAACGAAGAGTTATTTGTGGGGATACAAAAGGCTACTAGCAGGGACCATAGGATGAAATTAAGGATGGATGCTCACTTTGTAGATGAGCATGAATGCTATGATAGTTGGTCTTGTTTGGGACCCTGGCTGAGACAGCAAGGAACAAACAGAAGATTCTCACCCTTCCACCATCACAACATTCTGGTTTTCTAGAGACCTTGTAGGAATTCATTTTAGTTGTTCTTGCTGACTGAACAGATACTGGGGCAGAAGCGGTGGGGTGGGGTGGGGTAGTAGGACAATATTAGTTAACAAAGGTGGCTGATAAAGTTGACTGTTACTCAGAATGGTATTTGAAGTGGAATCCTGATTAAGCTGGTTGTTTATTACTGATACTTTTCCCAGTATTGGAGCAAAAGGAATTTCCATCTATGAATTCCTGTTTATCTAAAGACTGTAGGAGGGTTTTCTGTCCTGAGGCCAGGAGTGGGAATTTGCAACTAATGACCACCAAAGGAAAGTTCTGCTGCAGAAAGCAAACAAAATTTTAGGTGGAATATCTGGAAACTCTTCTAGCAAGTGATATTGTGGGATGTGCTCCCACAGAGTGGCCAGTGGGTTTTTTTGACATTTAAAGCTAACAAGAAAAAAAATCACTTAAAACCCTCTCAGGGCAGGGACCACGTCTTTGTATTTAGACAATGCCTGGATTGTCATAGGGCCTCTAGATTGCTGTGCTAGAAACATTCAATAACAACAATATGGACAACAATCCTACACTCGTGTTGAAAAAGATTGACCATGGCCACTTACCCATTTTCTTTTCCATTAGAAAATATATTTTTTTAGGGACAGAGAAAGACATTGAGGGAAAAGATGGACTGAAATGACCCAGAAGATTGGAAAAGGAACTTCAATATTTTAATAGGGCCATAGGAACAGAAAAATACATTCTAGGCTCTTCAACTGCCTCTCAGATTACATACAATCATGTTGCGGAGATTATAGTGTAGGGGTGTGTGAAGAGGGCCCTATTTGATTTGGATTCGGATTCAGCCTGAATCAGGGGCAATGATTGAATTAGTTGATTTGGACCACTGTCCCCGATTCGAGTTGGCCAAATCCGAATCTGAAGATTTGATGCTGATTTAGAGAATCAGCAATTCGAACATAGGCACAGCTTTAAAAGTTTTTTTCTATATACCTTGAGGTAGCAGGCACAGCTTGTGAACGCTGCGATGCTGGGGCACATGGGGTGTCCCACATGACTGCGGGGGGCCCTCTACATGCTCAGCAGCAAACCTGGAAGTGGACCAGAAGTACTTCTGGGACACTTCCGGGTCTGCTGGGGAGCATGCGGGGTCCACCCCACACCTCCCTGGCTCAGTGATCAGCCACAGAGGGACCCTGGGTGCCTCCCCACCCCAGACCTAGGAGGCACCAGTCACTGAGTCAGGGGGGTGTGGGAGGGCCCCCCTGCACACTCCCCAGTGGACCCAGAAGTGGACCAGAAGTGCTTCTGGTTCACTTCTCAGTCCACTGCTGAGCGCGTTAGGGAGCCCCCCATGTTTCTGTGGGATGCTCCATGTGCCCCAGCATCGCAGTATACATGAGCCCCTGCTACCTAAAGGTATGTAGAAAAAACATTTAAAGCTATCTCTATGTCCAAATCTCCGAATCTTTCTGAATCTTTCCAAATCGATTTGGAGGGTTCTGATTCGATTTGGAGAGATTAAAGGGTCCTTTAATTCAATTCAGATTCGGAGATTCAGCCACCAAATCTGCGCCAAATCGAATCAGGGACTGAAGCTTTGCACAGTCCTATTATAGTGTTTATTTTCCTGGTGAATTGTTACTAGGGAACCTTTGGGATTCCCTAGATAGAGTGTGAAGGATTATGGGATGCTGGTTGCTATTAGCTTGATAGAGTCAGTGGCTGACTATTTCCTCTCAGCCACTTTTCTATTAAATAGAGCATTTCTGTTACCTTTGCAAACTTAAAGGTGTGAAAAATGAGCAGCGAGGCACTGCCACAGGCTATCTCCAATAAAAACAATTAGAGAAAAGTTGCCCAAAACTTCTCAAAAAACACTGGTGCAGGGCCTCACAAGACTGGAGAAGGTAACCAGGATGGGACAAGCTATTGATTATTCTAATTTCCTAAATGCCAACTATAGCAAAGAAGAAGATTGTTGCAGACAGAAGAAAAGGGATGTTTGAGGCTAAATTCATATCCACAGTCAAACTATCAACAGTTGATTCAGCATCCATCTCTGAGAACAAACCCTGCTAGTTTCAGTTCCTATAATCCATTAACAAAATGAACAGTTTACTAATCCTTAATTTCGCACCCTTCACAGCATAGGAGAGTCGTTTTTCTATCAGTCTTACTCTATATCCCAACCTTCTTGCTCAAAGATTAAAAAGAACTTATTGATTACACTATGAAGTGTGCCAATGACATTTCTAAGGTTGTGTAGTACAAATCTATAGATAGCTCTGGAGTGTTCATGCTTGATCAAGTTCTTGTTATTATCAGAAGAAATTTAAACCTTGGCAAATGAAAGATGCTTTTCAAATTATCACATTCTGCAAAATATTTGTCTTAATTTTGGGATTTAACTATGTCTGTGGAAAATATCACAAAACACAAATTAATCTCTGTGAAATACCAAGGACGAAATCCTGACCCTTGGTCAGTCAATCTGGGTTGTGCTAGTGGCATCAGAGAGGATAGTATTTCACATAAATTCCTTGGCCAAAGAACAGAATATACATTTTTGTTAGCAAGCAAAAAATGATTGAGGTAATTGCATCATGTATATTCCTAGTATCAATATATCATGTGCTTATAGTTGCCTGATGCTTCCCAATATTAGCCATGTTTTCAGTTGCTCATAAGCAGGGCTTTGAAAATAACTGATGTTTTGGTTCAGTAGCTCTCATGTTTTGGTTCAGAAAATGGGAAAGGAGGGAGAAAGAGAGAAGAAATGACTCATATTGGGATGACTTAAAGCCAGATATGTAAATAAAGTGCTAGATTAACAGTGGGACTTAGGTGCCATTCACGAAATGGAGGCGGCAGGGGCGGTAGCAGCAGCATTTCTAAATGTTATAGTGCTGTGACATTCGCACAGGCTGTGACATATACAGATTCAAATTCTACCGTTCTACCTCATTTTGAGCACAAATTTGAATCTAAGTCTCCCCACTTCTATCAGAGTACCCTAATCAAGACTACTGGGTATTCAGAGAGGATAGGAAGCTTTATGCTTTCTATAAAATACTTAAATAATTAGTGGGTCAGAGCAAAAGATTATTTTGTATGGTAGCTTAAGCATTCACCTAGAAGTGAGAACCAGACCTTGCTCCAATTAATTTTTGAATATTTAAGCGAAGCAGCACAGTATTGACTGGAGAGATTGTCAATCTGAAACATTCTTTCTCACCAGTTTAGTCATTCTTCTGGAAGGTGTGGGGGGATCTTGTTTCAAATCTTTGCTCTAAATCAGATGGAGAAGGATTTGAACCTTCATGTTTTACATCTTTCATGGGTGTCTTAGCCACTAGGTTATCAGGGACAAGGTATCATCTGCATCTTATTTTCATGACTCTACCATGAACATTCAAAATATTTTATTTTAAAAATGCCAAAATGAACCATTTTCAATTTTCCTTTATTTTTATTCCATTGAAATTATTCACTATTCAGGAATATTTTCAGGTTGTATAGACTATTAATCCATCGCACTGTCTTGTTCTCTGCCATGTGTTTTTCTCTTCTGGACAGACTGGATTGTGCTAAGTATGTTTTAAATAGAGGCTATGGATTCTTATCCCATTACCTGAGTTAGCGTTGGTGACTCCTTTGTTCCTGGGGGTTTAATATTTGCTTGCTTGTCTCTCTCTCCTCCCATCTCTCTCTCTCCCTCCCCTCCCTTGTCTTTTGTATTCTATTTTCTCTCTCCTTATATTCTGCTTTCTGCATGTCCTTTCACCACATCTGATGAAGTGAGTTACACCTCACAAAAGCTTGTGCTATATATAAATATGTACTTTGGGTAGTCTGTAAGATGCAAATCTACCCTGCCTTCTACTTGGCTTTAGACTTACATGGCTAACTACATCTTGCTGCCCAAGGGAACAGTTTTAGCTCTTCAAAAGTCAGAGAGATGCAGGATCAAGCCCCATCTAGGTGATTGGGGTGATGCCTTTGAACCCAGATCTCCTAAGTTTCTATACCACTCAGCTATTGGGACTAAAACACAGAAGAGCCTTCCTCTTTCTCCCTGTTTTTCAAACTTACATTCAAGTCCATGCAGGCCTGCATGGTGAAAGTGTAGCTTACTGTTCAGGTTCAGTACATGCAAGTTAGCTGACTTGTCTACATGACAGAAGTAATAGCATAGCAAACTGCATAAGTGTCAAAAAGGCCAGGACTGTGTAAATGCAATTTAGGTGTGCAAAATCAAATAAAATTCCACTCTCTCTGTTTAACATTTCCATGAACTGGTTTTAATGTTTGTGAGTATTTTAAATCCCTTATTGCTGATTACAAAGTCACTTTGACAAAGCTAGGGATAGAAATAAGGTCTCTAGCAGGGCATGCCCAAGTCTCAAATGCCTATGCTGTCTTTCATAATCTACGTGTTGAATTTGTTCTATTTTCAGTGGCTATTTCTCTGGCTCCCATCATCATAACATCTGAATTTGTGAGCAAGACCACCATATTTTATCCAATAGCGTTTATTGTAGCTGCAAATGTGTATATTTGCCCTGGACTCCCTTATGCCTATCCTCTTAAGCACATGAAAGGTAGAACAGCCGTGAATGTTACCTGGGTCTTTCTTGCTACACACAGCAGGAAGGTAAAGCTACATGGAGCCAGCTGATTCAAAATAAATTAGGTTTCTTATTTTTAACTTATTGTTTGTTTGTTTTTTGTTTGAGTCTGGGGAAAACAAATAAAAACAAAAACAATGTTTGTTTTTGAGTCTTTCCTCAGTACTGAAAAAAAGATCTGCTGAATGAGATTTCATCTCTAAGCATTGAAATCTGCCTGGTCTGTGAGTCAGCTAAATTCCCTTTTTTCATCTATAGAGACTGTATATGACAGACAAATACTCAATTTTCAAGTAATTCATTAAGTAGATGGAAAAAAAGCACATGACTGCTAAAGATATATTTGATGAAGAGATCAATAAAATGTGTCTTAGACCACATACAGAGATTCAGTTTTTTCCTGGGAAAGCTGTTTCGCTCCCAGGAGAAACCAAAACTATACAGACGTTCAGAATTTTTCTCTCAGAGCAAAAATGACCATTCCAGGGTGATGCTGAGCAGTCTGTTTCAGCCAATAAGGCCTGCTCTGTACACTGCTGCCATCTCTCTCCAGGCAGACTGAGGGAATTTGCAGAGCATGCTGAGATATGTGCACAAAGGGCTGCTGGCCGTGGAGTATCAGCAGTGCAAGCTGTCTGTTTTTGAAGGACTCAGCATTTCAATATTTGTTCAGGCATCTCTGGGTAACTTTTTCAACAAAAAAAACAAACCAAACAAACCTGGGAGAATTCTTCAGATCATTTGAACATGTGTAAACAGACTTGGATTCTGAATTACCTTCTCAGAGTCAGCCTGCCACTGGTTTAAAAATAGATCCAAAAAAAAATGCTTCTGCTACTACAGATGCAACAGTGGATATTACACAGACTTTTGGCTTTCATAGGTTCTATATATACCTCTTTATTAATTTAGACCCATACCTGAATCTTTTTCTTCTTCTTTCTTCTTCATTCTTCTTATTGTTCACAGAAGGTGCAAGTTAATTAAAGGTGTATGTTGAGGTTGATATCCAGTTGATGACATCTGGACCAGCTAAGTGGATTGCTTCAATCCCTCCATGATTTGCAAGTTCGGAGCAGGAGTTTCCAATGTGGCTCACTGACTGCACCTCACCACATACGCAGTTTGGTGAGTCCTTGATGCCACATTCAATAAATAGGTATACTTTCTGTGGAGACTGAGGGTCGGTCTAAGGCTGTGGCCAGTAGCCCGGACCATCAGGTGGGGTTTTTCCACGACGGAGTAGAGTTAGGCACGGAAGCATATTGGTTTTATAAAGAAAGCTTTACTTACACTGCCAATGGTCACAGTGCAGGGAGGAAACTTGCTTGAGTTGCAGTTGCACACAGACAAACACAAGTGAGATCTCTTCTGAACCGCACCGAACTGAGATGAGTCGTCGATATACGACTCCACGAGTGCTTCACACGGGGGATACGTCAAATTTACACTATGACGGGGAGTGGCTAAGAGCTGATCAGGCCTCTCTGTCCTCCTCCAAGACACACACAGAGTTTGCTAGGCTCCACAGCACGCTCAGAGTTCCCCACGAGAAGGTTGTGGAGTCCTCCAACTTGGGCGGGAACTGCTCTAACCTTTTATACGGCTAGCAAGGCAATTGCTAGCCGCCACGTAGGAATAATTTAGAATTGACCAATAGTGGGACACTAATTTGCATATGTGTGGTGGGAACTCTTTGCACCGGGGATTTCTCTCTGCAGCTGAGAAATCCACCGTGCAAAGAAAGCTCCATGTGGTGGGAAAATTCCAATGTGCCGAGGCACTAAAAATCATTAGGTTATGACACCTTCCATGTCCCATATGATTGCAGTTCAATTCAGTCCAATATTTACATTGCAGGCAGAAACCCAGAATCTCAATGGTTAGATCTACAACCAAATTTGTGTTGCACACTGTTGCTGCAGATCAGATTTTGTGCCAGCAGCTCTCAGCATCCAGACTGTTCGATGAAAGTTGGAGCACATGTAACCAGAAAGTTTTCCTTGACTTAAGCCTATATCTTGATGGGTAGGTGATATGTTCATACAATAGGAGTTTAGGGTCAGCCATAATATTTTCATACTTTCTAATTATGGCCAAATCCCTTGTCACCATGGAGGGAGTGATATTTGATAACACCGGCAGCCACAGAAGCGGTGTGGATTTTAAAGCGCCACTTACTACTACTCACATGGTAGGGTTCATATGTGCGTTGACATGACAAGTATGAGGGCTTTGATACCAGATGGAAGTGCAGTATTCAGCTGTAGAGAGTACCAGGGCCTGGGTTTATCTACAGAAGGTAAGAGCATCACTTCCCCAGGATGTTCCAGTGAGCTTCTCTATAATGGTTATCCTCATTGCTGTCTTTTTGCCAGTAATTTTGAGATTCTGGCGGTAACTAAGAGTTTCATCTAGTGACTCAAAGGTACCATGGATGTTTTTCATGTATTATCTTAGTTTCACACAACTGTACTTTTAGTGTTTTATTGTTCTGGTATTGGTTACAGTGGAATAAGGAAATGGCCATCTTAGCTGCATTAGGTTTCAAATGCCAAGTTCGGAAGTAGTCCTCTTGGAGATCATTTTCATGGAACTTTTCTGTTGTTTTGTATCTGTTCAATAGAATACCTTGTGTGGCTAGTGCAATATCATCAGTGTAAGCAAATTTACACTATGCTGTTGGTAGGATGTTACTGCTATATAGGTTGAAAAGTATCAGATAAAAACAGACCCCTGAAGGAGACCATCATTTAGCACTCACCAGTGGTTCAAATCCTTGCTAAGATGTACCCAGAATCTGCAGTTTGATAGGAACGTGTTTATTAGTGTGAGAGTTGGTGACATATGCCAACTTTAGCAGAAGTATTTCTCCCCAAACAGTGTCATATATAGAGGATATATATATGCATCTATAAATACAACACTTGTTTTGAATTTGTACTGATATCTGGCCTCAATATGACTGGTCAGTGCTAATACCTGATCACTACAGCTTCTGTTTGTCCAAAAGCCGGCTTGCTCTTTGGGTATGATGGCTTCTAGGGTGAGTTTCAGATGGGTGAGGATTAACTGATCCATATATTTATAAGCATGGACAGAAGAGAGATTGGCCCACAGCCTTTCAGGTCATCAGCAAGCTTTCCAGGCTTTGTGATTGAGATAACTTTTACCTCTTTCCATTCTTTAGGGAGCCAATTGTTACTATGTATATTGCTGAAAAGATTCACAAGCCAAGTCCATGACAGTGTTCCCAGATTCCTAAGGGAACTCTGGGAATGCTTCATCAGAACCAACCACTTGCCCAGACTTTGTGGCTGAAAGGCCTTTGTTTACTTCCTCCAGCATGAAAGGGGCAGAGAAAGGGGAAGAAGGTTGGCAGGCTGAATTAATCTTCCACAGCTCTTTGTGGATGCACCGTCTGACGTTTTTGACCACTGGCACCTTTGAATTAGCAACAAGGACAGAGGCAATGGAATCAGCTGTTGTTGAGCCCCAGCTCAAATCTGGGATCGTGCCCGGTATGCAAAGGCCAATAAAGATACCAGGGGTGAAAGTATAAAGAAGATTTATTGCTAGCAATAAAAGGTGCAAGCGGAATAATTTCACATAACAAGCACACAGATTTCTAATTCTAAGCTTCTTTTATACAGGGGTTTTGGACCTTCATAAGCATCCTTGTTTGCTAATTGGTTATAAAGGAGTGACGCAAGGAGTTCTTTACTGAGCATGTCTCTATACCTGTGTTTTAGCCATGTATCTCATTTACATACATGTATGTTTCATTAGCATACTTTTTCCCCACCTAGGGGTGTGATTTTTAGTATTTTAATGAGCTCTTTGACCCAGTACTCTGATTCTGCTTTTGTTTTCAAGCCTCCTTTATCTAAGACTGTCTCCTTCTTATCATTGCAGATGGGCATTCATCACATAACATTCCCTTTTGCTTGGGCTTTGCATAGTAGTTTCTAGGTTACTCCTTACATTGTCACTTGGGGCAGTTGGTATGTTGCTGGGGCTGCGGTGCCAGGAGAACAAAGAAGCTTCCAGGTGTGGTGGCTTTGTGAAGTCAAGGTTTTCAACTGTTTTATGCCACTGCTTTTGCTGCTCTGAGCTCAACAACTTTAGGAGAGCTGTTGCTGTGGCCTGTTTTTTGTCCTTTTGGTACTGTTTGAAGAGGCTTTCAGTTTCTGATGACCAACATGGTGTATATCATTTTTGGAAGCCATGAGGTATAGTCTTTTTGCTGCTTTCATCACCAGGCCATCAGAATGGCTGTAATTAAAGGCCAAAGATTGGATATGCTTGAAGTTTCTTCAGTATATGCTGTATAAGTTGTCCAATCTGCATTCCAAAATTTCCAGTGACTTTTTGGCTTGGATTTGATCATGGGAAGCTGAAGTCTTATATGCACAATGGGCCTAAGCTGCGTGTGGAGAAATTTGGAAAGTACAGTTTTTTTCCACTGGGAACATAATGCCATTTTTATCATGGGAGATGAAGAAGAGATCTGGGTTGTAGGACCTCCTCCACTGCACTGATCTGAATGTTCCAGGCTGCTTGGCATCATGTAGCAGGTGGAGATCTTCTGAAAATGACCAGTACAACAGGTCTTCTCAATTCTTGTCTGATTTTCCATACCCCCCCACATGGTATGGTGGCTATTAGAGTCTCCAATATGCACAGTTGGGTGTTTAGGTGTTGGCAACAGATTTTTCTGCCAACATGTACACAGGGGCTAATACACATTTGCCACATATATCTCACAAATCTTGATGATCATAGCATTGTTGTAGTCGTTGTTCAATACTGTCTCCTCATCCTGTATGTCCTTACAGATGTACGATGCAAGGCCATGTTTAGGATGGTATTGTGGAGTGACTAAAGTACAACCAGAGATCTTACTATGGGGTCCAGAAGCTGCTACATAGGCTTCCTGTAGTGTCAAAACATCAATGTCATTTGTTTTCAACAGCTTATACATTATTTCATTCCTTGTAGTAGCTTGTCCCTCAGTGATGAGTTGCATAATCCTCAGTGAGGGCCGAATTTAATGACTTATTTGGCCTGAAAAAGAGCTGTTTACATTGCTATTACTTTTGTGCCTAGAAGTTCAAAGATTGATGTTTGGCTGCCAGAGGGGTGACATTCATTGTGTTTTTGCACTTAGCAAGGAAGATGGCAAGCAGGTTGTCATCTTCTTCACATACCATCTATATCAGTATCATATCCAACTTTATCTCAGGCTACCTTCACATTGCCTTCACAGGTATAATGGTCACTCTAAAACCAGATTCATGTCTCTTGGACATTAATCCATTGTCTGTCTATCATATCTGAGTCCATTCCAGCATTGCCATCAAGGGTGCCAATAAATAAAATCTCCATGCCAAACCTTTTGCAACCCAAGCCCATTTATCAGAGTCGAGTGTCAGGCTCTTCTTAGCTTCACATAACTCCATCAAAGAGTTGTCATCTGGAACATCATCTCTCTCATTATATAGAAGTCCATTTTCTAGATTTTCTTCTAATTTCCTGAAGTAGTGACAGAAATAATTTTTGGGAGGAGTCTTTCTCATCACATCACATGCTTCTGATGTAGTTACCATCATTATGGCAGCACAGGCCATGTCTTTATTGGCTCCAAATTTGTCCTTTATATCTAGAACCCAGTGTCTCAACATCTGATGTAGTGTGGAAGCTACTTACATGCAGGTGACAGAAACTGTCAATTTAAAAATACTGACTTTTAAATAAATATGCCTGTGGTAATTTTCATATAGTACCCATATACAAATGGGTTGCATTGACCTATCCTTGGAGTAGGTTTCCATCAGCTTCTTGGCCACCATTGGCTAAGATCAAGTGTAGTGGCCAGGCAGAGGCCCAGGATACTGCCAGGATTGATGCCAGAAGCACTGGAGGGATAGTGATGGAACACCAGGATGGAAGAGGAGGAGTTCTCAGAGCCTGGAACAGTATTGGTGGCACTCTTGGAGAGGAGAGTGACAGTTATGGAAGGGAAAGCAGGCCAGGAGATGAGAAGCAAATGAGAGAGTAGAAGCAAAGATCCAAAGAATGAGGGAGGATGGATGAAGGTAGGAAAGCAGGGATAAAAGAAGGTAGGAAAGAAAGGTGTGGTGGGATTGGCAGTTTTGGAGGAGGCTTTATTGAAGAAACCAATGAGGGAAGAGTCCAGTTAGCAGGAAGAACAGGAGAAGAAGAGGTCAGGAGGGAGAAATGAGGAATGAAACAGTGATTGAAGGAAAGAAGAAGACTAGTGGGAGGAATAAACCATATCTGCAAAGAGAAAGAAGATGGGAAGAAGTGAGAGATGGAACGGCAGATAACCTATATCTCAAAATAAGAGCAGTAGTAACAGGGCTGAAGGAAAACAGATAAGTCAGACAATGAATAGATATGAATTTATAGAAAATATATTTTTTGAAGTTTTGGATGTTAAAGCAGAGCATTTGAATAGCCCGGTTGCCTTTCCTACACGGAAGTCTTGGGAAATTTTGTATCAGAGCTGAGACGGTTATGAGGATTTTTGGAAGATATATGCAGCAGTAGGTGAGAGAGAAAAACTTAAGGGGATAAGTTTTATTGCAAGAGAAAAGACAAGACAAAGGACAATAATTATTCGAATGTACACAGACATGCTTGAGATGAGGGAGAAGGCAAAGAGGAGATTTTAGATGTGACCATCCCTGATCACTGGATGCTGAGAATGGAAATGAGCATGAGAAAAAGTGAAGGCAGGGGGAAAGGGATGTGGAAGTTAAATATTCAATTATTATAAGATGAGGAGACCTGACAAGAATATGTGGAACTGTATAAAGGATGAAGGACTCTGAAGAGATATTACAAAAGCATCGGGGAGTGGTGGACTATGATAAAGAGAAGAACAAGATAATTTTTCAGAAATGTTGATAAAAGAGAAGTGAGGAAGAGGGTGGAATAGCTAGAAGAGCTGCAGGCAAGGAAGCAAGAATTAATAAAGGAGACAGTAAGAGCAGTAGAAATGAAAGAAGAACTGGAAGATATAAAGCGATGAACTGAAGAATGGTTCAAAAGGAAAGTGGATGAGAAAATCTTTTTGACCAGAGCACCTTAGGTGGAGAAGGGGAAAGCATGGTGTAAATATTTTTTAGTGACATTGAGGAAAAGAAGGAAGGATCTGAAAGCAGTGAGAATTGAAGAAGGACTCCAAATAGAAGAGAGTGTGAAGGTTTTGGACACAGCAGCAGAGTTCTATAAAGAGTTGTACAAGAGAAGAGTGGACAGAGGGAAAATGAAGGTGTTCTTTGAGGGGATAAAAGAAGGAATAAAAGACGGAAAAAAACAAAAAATGGAGAAGTTAAGTAGGAGAGAGGTGAGGACTGCTTAAAAGCTTGCAAGGGAGGGAAGGCACCAGAAATAGATGGACTTCCAGTGGAATTGTATGAAAAAATTTGGCAATGGCTAGGGACAGATATAATAGACACACACAGGGAAATAGTGGAGTATGGGTAGATAGGAGAGGATTTTGCAAAGGTGTGATAATTTTGATGTTCAAGATTTCATAGATTTCATAGATTTCATAGACATTTGGGCTGGAAGGGATCCCGGAAGATCATCAAGTCCAGCCCCCTGCCCCAGGGGCAGGAAGTCGCAGGGATCATAGGATCCCAGCAAGATAAGCATCCAAATGTGTCTTGAAGGCGTTCAAAGTGGGTGCTAGAACTGCCTCCGGCAGCAGTCTATTCCAAACCTTGGGGACTCAGACAGTAAAGAAATTCTTTCTTATATCCAGCCTGAATCGATCACAGTGGAGTTTGTGACCATTCAATCTTGTCATCCCTTGGGGGACTCTTGTGAACAGACGTTCCCCCAGATCCTGATGAGCACCCCTGATAAACTTATAGGCGGCCACCAGATCACCCCTGAGCCTGCGCTTTTCCAGGCTGAATAGCCCCACGGCTCTCAGCCTCTCATCATAAGGTCTGTTTTCCTGACCTCTGATCATGCACATGGCTCTCCTCTGCACCCTCTCAAGCTTCTCCACATCCTTTTTGAATTGTGGAGCCCAAAACTGGGAAAGGAAGATGAGTTAGGCAGCTGGAGGCCAATAACTTTTTTAAACGTAACCTAAAAATTGATGGCAAAAGTATTTGCCAAAAGAATGTGTGACTATTTAGCACAGGAATAGGCAAAGTTCAGCCCATGGGTCGGCTCTGGTTGGCAGTGTACTCCATTTTCCAGCAGTCCCTGCCCGCATGTCTGGAGCTGATTTCCATGGGGACCCCAGCAGCAGCCGCCCTGTGATAGTGTGAGGCCAGGGTTTCAATGGAGACCAGCTCCAGAAGTGCTGGCAGGCAGCAGTGGCACTAACCTTTTCCTGGGGGGAGATAAGGAGGGTCTGAGGGAGGCCTGTGCTGCAGGTGGGAGTAGGGTGGGCTCAGCTGCCATTGCCTGTGTGGGGCAGGCTGTGGTGGCAGTGGTGCTTCTGGGAGGGGTGGCTACAGGGGGCTATGGGGAATTTTAGGGTGGCTATAGCCCCCCCCAACCACTCCCTAGTACCGCCCCTGCTGGCAGGGCATGAAGCAGGGCACAGAGCTTCTCTGGAGACCAGCTGGGATCTTTTGGCAGTGATAGCATTATCCAGAGCCAAGACAGAGCCATGATCTGCAGCCTGCATGCAGATCAGATCGTGGCTCTGCTGCTGCCTGCACAACCCTACCCAGAGCATGCAGGCTGCAGATTGCAGCTCTACCTCAGATCCAGACCACAATGTCACCACTGCAAAATCCCAGCTGGGCCCCAGAGCAGCTCTGCATCCTGCCGTGTGGCCTGCCAGCACTGCTGGGGCCTGGTCTCCACAGAAACCCCAGTCTCTCACTATCACAGCACAGCTGCTGCTAGGTTCTCCATGGAAACTAGCCCCAGCCATGCAGGCAGGGGCTGCTGGGAAATGGAGTCTGGCCACCAGCCAGATCTACTATTTTACCCACTCTTGGTTTAACAGATGTGATACAAAAAGGAGAAACATGTGCTATTCCAAAGACAAGGACATCCCAGACCCTATGGTTAATGAACAATGTCATATCAGATGTACAAGATAAGAAAATAAATTGAGACCTGGAAAAGGCTTATGATAGGGTTAAGCATGTTTGAAGTATTGTGGAGCATGGGATTTCTAGCAAAGATGATTGGATGTATCAAAGTGCTTTACAGTAAAACAGGAAGTCGAGTACTGGTAAATAGTTACTTGAGCAAAGCATTCCCCATAAAAACCAGGGTAAGGCAGGGATGCCCTGTGTCCCCCAGTCTTTTTGTATGCATGATGGAGCCACTGGCAAAAAGAATTCATGATGATAAGCTGATAAGTGGTGTGAAGATACCAGGAGGAGGAGGAGTTAAATGTACATTATATGTGGATGATGTGAACATAGTGACTCAGGACAACGTAAAGACTGAAGCATACTGAGGACTATAGTGCAGTGTCAGGGTGAAATTAAATAACTTGCAAAGGACATTGATGGGTGTGGGAACCTGGGAGAATTTACAGAAGTTCGGGCTGTGGGTGGTAAAGGGTGAAATCATTAGATTTCCCAAGATCATGGGCACTGAAGGGAAAGGAACAAAGATGTGGGAGAAGTTAGAGATAAGAGTGAGACAGATATTGGTGTGATGGGCTGGCTGGTAGTGATTTGCCCCAGGGGTTTTGAAATGGTAAAAAATGATTGAAGGGCTTGGGATTCCCTTTCCTCACCAATCAGGCCCTAGAGACTCACCCTCCATGTCCCCTGATTGGCCCCTTGGGTCGCTTGGAGGGGATAAAAGGGGCAGCACACCTGACTTGGGGAGACCTGAGAGGGATGATGAAGAAGGAGTTGCAAAGAGCTGGCAAGAGCTGGGCCAGCAGGGCAAAAACAGTTGCCCCAGAAGAGCCTGAAGCAGCAGGACCAGCAGGCAGCAGTTGAACTCTCAGCAGCATGGCATGTGGCCGGCAGGAGAGGCTTCCTGCTGGGCTTCAGGATCCCCAGAGAGAGGCTGGGGCAATGCGGCATGCGGCTGGCAGGAGAGGCTCCCTGCTGAGCTCCAGGATCCCCAGCAAGAGGCTGCAGCCAGCTGGAGCAGTTCCCCACATGGCTCCAGCAAGAGGTTGTGCAGCGACCTGAGAGACTCCCAGCTCTGCTTCCAGTTTCTCCAGCAAGAGGTGGGGCAGCTTGACATGAGGCAGGGGCTTCCAGAAGGTCAAAAGCCCTAGAAGCCTGGAGCAGTCCCAGCAGTGGTGACTTTGTGGTAGAGTTTCTGCCTACCATGTGGGAGATCTGGCTTCAGAGTCCTGGCTGGGTCAAGGAGGGATGAGGGAAGTGATTGGGGGAGAAATTTCTATTGGAGTGGAGGGGGTCATTGTGTTTTCCCTCTTCCCCCCCTCTAGGTACCTATGCCCTATAGCTCTTGTTATTTGGCGTTTTGTATTTTGTGCATTTTATATTATGTCAATCAATATTGTTTGTTGTGTTGTTTGCATTTTATATTTTGTTTAACCTGTCTTTTGTTAACTGTATGAATACGTCTACGAATGTGAATGCCTAACCTTTATGAATCCCGTCCCCTCGGGGAATTGTAGTGTCCCCTATACCACCTGGTTTATATATGTTATGTTCCCACCACGGTTTCTCTCATTAAAAGGTGTATGGTTAAGTCCCCATTGGTGATCTGGCTCTGCTCTGTAGAGGAAGGAGGCTCCCTACACCTCCCATAGTGCTTGAGGGCCCCTACACCTCCCACCTGCTCTAATCCCTTCAATTGGAGAGCGGGTACGTCTTGGAGTATCACTCAGGTTACATTGGGATTGTGGAGTAGTAGAACATTTTCTTTCACGGATAAAGTGGCTGCAGTGAAAACAGTACTCTTGCTGATCATCCTTTACATGGGACTGGTGTAATCCATGGTGTAGCAGGGTGCCTTCTCCACAGGTGGCCGTAAGCTCCTGGAGCCCAAAAAATTCTTTTTCTACCCTGCTTGCTCTCTGGGGACAGTAACCCCTTTGCTCACCTGCCATGCCTTTATGTATTTTATTGTTATAAATGGGAGGCTGCCCCAGGGCTTCCCAGACCTGGTCTCTTTCTAATGACCACCAGGTATCTGTGGTTTTTGCCTTTAGGGCTAATTGTGTGGCTCTGTTCTGCCCCTACACCATGCCCCAAGCCTCCCAGGTGGCATATTTCTCTGATATTTTCCCTTTAGGCTCTCTTAGTCTTTTCTCTTGTCTCTCAGACCCCTTGGTCTCCCACTCAGCCTTTCTCTAGGTTTCTGGATGCTTTGGTCCCACTCTCAGCCTCTCTCTAGGCCCTTGTACTCTTTGATCCCACTCTCATCCTCTCTCAAAGCTGTTTGACTTTTATGCCAAAGGGACAGGCAGCCAGAGCTGGATAACATATTCTGATCTTACCAAAATGTGGCACAGGCAAACCTAGAATAATAAGGACTGAAGATGAGCTGTCAGTGCGACACTGTAGTCAACAGAGCTAATAGCATACTGACAATTAGCCAATGCCTCACAAGCAGGGCTAAGGAAGTGATACTTCCTCTCTACTCGACATTGGTGAGATCCCAGCTGAAGTATTGCATCCAGTTCTGGGTGTTGTACTTCAAAAAAGACATGGAGAATCTTGAAAGGGTCCAGAGAAGGGCCACAAGAATGATTAAGGTCATGGAGAACAAACCTTGTGAGGAAAGACTAAGGGATCTGGGACTGCTCAGCCTGGGGAAGAGCAGACTGAGAGGGGATTTGGTGGCCATCTATAAGTATGTTAGGGGTGAATATCGGGAGGTAGGAGAAAAACTGTTCACTACGGTGCCCCAGGGGAGGACAAGCAACAATGGCCATAAACTGTTAGAGGATGGTTTCTGGTTGGATGTAAGGAAGAACTTTTTTTATGGTCAGGGTGAATAGACTTCCCAAAGAGGTGGTGCAGTCCCCAACCTTGGAAGTCTTCAAGAGGAGACTGGACAGACACCTTGCTGGGATCCTTTGATCTCCTCAGTATCCCTGCCTAAAGCAGAGGGATTGGATTCAATGATCTTTTGACATCCCTTCCAGCCCTTAATTTCCATGATTTCTATGTTGCAATAGTGGTTACAAAAGCCTTCTGTTAAATGCCAAACTTCAGAATGATGGCATCCTTATGACCAGGATGGTTGGGTACTAATGGGGAATACCACAGGGAAACTAGGTGGGGGAGAGGGGTATTGGTTTTAAAACTAAAATGTAATCAGTTTTGAATACTGTAGTATTTGGTTTGTTCAAAAATGAGAAGAAGGTCTTATATATAAACAAATCCAAATCCTTCTCATGTTTCTAGAAATTACTGTAAATCAATTAATCTTCCAGATTTGACTACAATTTCTTGTCATTTGTGTCTGACTTCAAACTTCCAAGTTCCAGAAATATAAATGCCAAACTACTGCAAGAATGGCTGTTTTACTAATATTTTTATCCATAATTATTCAGTAAAAATCCCAGAATTTTCTTAAGAAAATTCTTAAGAAATTTTCTTAAGAAAATTCTTCAGCATTCTCATTTGCTTTCATGAGATATCTAATCCAATTTTTCCCTCTCAAGAGGTGTGGATACTTTGAGGAATTATTTGATAACAATCAATTTGAATACTTATCCAAACAATGTTAAAATAGAACATTTTAGGATCATCCTCATTGCTGCCAGCAAGTAATTTGGTCTGACTAGACCTGCCTGGCCATGCAAAGGGGAAAAAGGTTGATTTAATCATTCCTCTACCTCCATGTGACCGCTCCTGTTACCAGGGACTCAGGTATCAGACATGGGTTCATGTCTAATAATAATTTTTCCCTTGCCCATTTGTTGGACAAAGAGACAGATCCTGCATGGAGCTGCAGCTCAGATGCACCCCCTCTCTCTGACCTCATCAGTGCAGCAAATGACCAGTACAGAAAAAGTACATTTCTACTAGGAAAGAGCTTCAGTGTAACATCCTCACAAGGACAAGGCAGAAAGGAATAAATAGATTGTGGGTGCATCTACACGAGACACTGACTGTGCAGTAGAGAAAAACACTGTGCATTAGCGTGTAACAGCACAGACAGTGCTAATACACTACTGCACAGTATTATTAGGCTACTGAGCACTAGCATCACCTAAAAGACATTTGTCAGCACTGGTGCTACTGCACAATAACTCCAGTTACTGTGCCTTTATTTAGTAGTTGTTAATACAAGTACTTAATATATGTGCAGAAATGACTCTGCAGTAGTGTCTCATGTAAATACCCCTCTTGACAGAGTTATATTTCCTCCTTGGGATCATCAGGGGATGATACAACTAACTCTGCCCTTTATACAGGTCTTAGAGAAGGCATTGACGCCTGTTGTTTGCACTTACGATCTACTTTGCATACAGAATCATAGGGTATGTATAGATGAAATGGGGGCCCTAAATTGAAGCAGTGGGTTTTTAAAAACACTGCTTCAATTTAGGGCCAAGCAAACCCCTATGTCATACACAAACCTGTGCACTTACCTGCCCCTCTGGTGGCAGGGAGGGGAGAGTGAGCTGCCAATGGGCAGAGCAGTCCCTGGGCTGCGGGGGGGGCTGGTGCTTCCCTCCATGGCAGTGACAGCCCCCTGCCCAGGCGGCACCCACCTGCAAGCACCCAGCTCAGGTGGTCCCAGAGGGTACCTCAGCCACAGAGAAAAGGACCAGGCACCCCACAGCCCAAGGACTGAACACTGAGGTCTAAGCTGCAATATCATCTAGGAGGTCTAATGTAAGCCCAGCACTTAGAACTGCCTCTCCATTTCTTTTGTCTCTGCCTGCCTTCTCAGGCTGCTGCCAGGCTGCCTGCATGGGCTTCCTGCAAAGCCTCTGAGCTGCATGGAGCCTGGTGCTTTGCTCCATGGCTATAGGGCAGCAAACTAAAACTCCTCAGAGGAATTTTAACTTGTTGCACCCCAAGTCATTTAAGGCACGTTACACCACCAGATTTCCTACAGCGGCTGGAATTACTGCGCAATACATTGCCAACGCAAAATACCAACACCATTAAAGTGGTGCAAAAGCATTTAACTCACTTCAAAGTGTCATGCACATGTGCCCCTCATTTCATCTACACGTGGCCATAGACTCAAAAAGAAGCTAGTGGAACTGAATCTTCTTATGTATCAGTGAATTTAGCCTATGTATAAACCTCTGAATAAACAGAGTTTCTCCATTACAGTGTAGATGTTAGAGGTGAAAAGACCACCCAAAGTATTTAGTTCATATTCTTGCCAGTGCCAGATACTCCTTTAGTAGAGAATATCATACATTAAATTGATAACATATAACCTATTCTTGGATCTATGTTTCTCTGCTAAATTACAGACTAGGGATAGAACACAAGATTGAAGATGACATTTGAGTCATGAGACTTAACAAATAAAAACAACAATTGTACTTGGTGAGAAAGGTCATGGTTTAATTGCAAGGAGGTGAATTTCAAGATACTAAACACTGTAATAATAGATTCAAGACTATCTTTCAGTTTAAAATAATGCTTGCTAATATCTAGAATATTCTATTCAGTTGTTTGGATAAAACAACATCTCTCTAGATAAGAAACGGAGACAGCTAAGTGCAATGGCATTTTAAGAAGACATTTTATATATGTACAAACCTTATTTTAAATGAATACTTGTTGTTGGACCAATACTTCAAAGTCTGATATTAAATACTTGGTATTTGTTCAGAGGCAATTCTATCTATTGTGAAACAGAGGAACCTACATATCATGCAAGTAATTTTAGAAACTGTAACTGAGGTGAAATCACTGACTAGAATGTTGACAGCCACTCTTGACAAACATGCTATTAATCAAGAAGACAATGCCGTACCTGTAATTATAAGAGAATATTAAACTTTGAAGAAGATAATAGTTTACAGTATATCAAAATGAAGATAAAGAAAAAGCATTCAAGCAGTCTTTATGTGAAACTGACTTAGGAAAGTAAGCATTTTTTACTATGCCAATACCTTGGGTTTTTTACTGTAAGTTATAAAAGTGAATTTTATCTAAAATCCTGTGAAAGGAGCTGAATTGGTATCATATGGGACTGAACTCCTCAATTTATCCCAATTACAGAGACATAGCAGGCTGTGCAATTTCCCATAAGCTATCTTGTCAACATGTCTCAAACCTGACTTACTTGCAGCTTTTCTAGAGATGAACATATATTTCAGTTTCTATGTTCATGTAGTACTTGGTCTCTTTGCTGAGACTGCCAATTAGTGCCAACTGAGATGATGTTTTTTATGATGTGGACACCTGGATTTGGAACATTAATTCATTTCCTATATAGCTGTTTCCATTACTGGGCCAAATTTATCAACTTTTCCCATGATTTTTATTTGATATCATGTAAACAGAATGCACATTCACTCTTTAGTGGGGTGTGTGGTGGGATGGGGGTGGAGAGAGGGCACGACACAAATATTAGACTGGATTTTGCCATTTTTAAAACTGTTTGTGTGTGCCAAACTTCTGTTCTGTTATGGATGTAGACCAGTTTCTGATCACGTATACTGATAAAAGTGTAATGTCTGTACCTGGTCATGGTTATTTTACCACGTTTAGGGGATGAAATGGCAGTCCTGCCTTAGATGCAGCAATGTACAAACTAATGGGAAATATTAATGGTATTTTTTAATTGTAACCACTGCCTGATTAACCTGAGAGGAAGCGGGTAAAGGAAAAAAGAGAATTTGCAGATGACACCAAATTGGATGGAGCTGCCAACATTCTGGAGGGCAGAGCTAGAATCCAGAATGACCTAGGTAGACTAGAAAAATTGTTAACAGTTAACTAGGTGAAATTCAACAAGGACAAGTGCAAAACCAACACTTGGGGCAGGATAGTTGCGCGTGCACATATAAACTGGAGAATGATTGGCTAGGCAGTAGTACTATGGAGAAGGACCCAGGGGTGACAGTAGACCATATATTGAATATGAATCAACACTGTACTCCTGTTGCAGAAAAAATCAATAGCATACTGGTCTGTATTAACAGAAGCTTCACTTGCAAATCAAGTAAAGTATTTCTTCCACTCTATTCAGCACCACTTGGAATACTGGGGCCACCTGAACGATCAGGGGGCAGCAGGGCAGGCCCTACGAGGAGAGGCTAGGGGACCTGAACCTGTTTAGCCTCCACAAGAGAAGGCTGAGGGGGGGATCTAGTGGCTTACTACAAACTAGTCAGGGGGGACCAGCAGGCATTGGGGGAGTCCCTGTTCCCCTGAGCACTACCAGGAGTGACTAGAAATAACAGTCACAAGCTGGCAGAGGGTAGATTTAAACTAGACATCAGGAGGTGCTACTTCACAGTCAGGGCGGCTAGGATCTGGAACCAACTTCCAAGAGAAGTGGTGCTGGCTCCTACTTTGGGGGTCTTTAAGAGGAGGCTAGATGAACACCTTGCTGGGGTCGTTTGACCCCAGTGCTCTTTCCTGCCATGGCAGGGGGTCGGACTTGATGATCTGTCAAGGTCCCTTCCAACCCTACAAACAATGAAACTATGAAACTGTGTTCAGTTTTGGGCCCTACACTTCAAAAACAATGTGGACAAATGGGGAAAAGTCTAGAGGAGAGAACAAAAAACAATTAGAGGCCTGGGAAGCAAAACTTATGGAGAGAGACTAAAAGAACTAAGTTTATTATTCTAGAGAAGAGAAAACTAAGTGGTTTTATAACTGTTTTCAAGTACTGTAATAGCAATTATACAAATTAGGAGGATGTTTTTTCTCTGTGGCCAAAGGAGACACAATTAGGAACAATAGCTTCAAACTTCAGCAGAGGAAATTTAGGATTGGAGATTAGGAAGAACTTTCTGACTATGAGTGGTCAAGCATTGGAACAGGCTACCTAAGGAAGCTGTGGAATCTCCATCCCTGGACATTTTCAAGAGCAGGTTGGACGGACACTTGACTGGGATGGTCTAGTTAGGAATGATTCTGCCTTGAGCAGGGAGCCGGACTAGATGGCCTCATGTTATCTCTTGCAGCCCTGTTTTCCTATTCTTTATATTATTAAATAATACAGTCCAATCAGACTTTAATTTGAAATTCCAAGTTCTGACCTTATGGCTGTAGCTCTGGAGTGTGTTAGTACCCAGAAAAATAGATAGGTCTGATTCCATTAAAAGTGACATCCTGCATACTCCGGGACCAATCCCTATGAAATTTGGTTCCCTGTAGTGTATGTACATTTTAATTACTTAAATCCTGAACATTTCTGTCTTTTGGATATTATGAAAATTAAATTCTTTATGAACCCCTGTATAGAGAGATTCAAGAACAAATTATAAGATTAAGAAACCAGTTGTTCATTGAATTTAAAATTCCATCATAAATTTGCTAAATCTCAAACTATTTAGTTAGGTTTTAGTCTTCACACTTGATGTGCTTGATCTTAAACCAGTCAGTAATAAAATGGAAAAAATTAGAAATCAATCTAGTTAAATTAGAATATTCATAAAGCATGACTCCATCAGGAAGTCATTTAGTATATTATAAAGTTCATATATACAGTTCAGATAGATGAGAAATATTCCTCAATAAAGTATATCATCTGTGCTAGAATCAGTGTCAACCATCTCCCCATATGAACTTGGGATATATTTGTTGCCGTGTGTTCAGAATAATCCTTCAGTAATATTTATTTGGAACTCTCCAAAACTTTCAGGTCCAGTAAGTGAGAGGATAGCTATTGTATTTGTGCATCCCACCCTCTAGCCAGACTCTAAGGTAATAAGAGCTACCATCTGCCATATAAAATAGTAGGCAGATAAAGCAGTATCTGGTCAAATGAGTTTGAAAAGAATCTTCAAGAGACGCATCTTATCTTCAGCCGTCTGCCAATGAACACTGACCCTCATCTCATTAGTACCGACAGGGCTTTAGAAAAATGTCGTTCTATTTGACTCAGCGTGAGTTCTCTCACTGTAAGTTGCAAAGAAAAACTAAAAAAATGATGTGAAGAAGTATCTGAGCAGCAGAAACAGTGGGAGAAATGCTTTTACTTACCATTCCCAGTGAGCTGTGTAGGTGATCTAAAAGAATGGGTAAAGGAGTAGCAAAGCCTATATGCCTTGTTAACTTCTTTTCTGGTAGCCTATGGAAGCAATTCATGGAAGTTATGGATTTGGAGCCCCTTCTCCACACGTCAGGCAACTGTAATTTTCAGTCCAAGCTTTTACATGACCCATACTTGTTGTGAGGAAGAAACAAATTACTTTTAGTGTTTTGTTTTGTTTTGTTTTGTTTTAAAGGGACACCTCTTCAAAAGCAGTTTCAAAGTTTTAAATAATCTTGGAAGAGAGGTTTTTTAGGTCATATCAGGTTTGCCATTCGGTGTAGTCTTCTTCTTTGCCTCCTTTTTTACCTGTCTTCATTGGTTTTAAGTGGTTTCTACAGGTCTCAGTGAGGGCAGAAGATGGCAGAGGTCCAAGGGATTTCAAAGGATTGAGGAGGTGTAGCCAAGGATTTAATTTATCCTTCAGAAACATTATTACACATGATGATAGTCAGTTTGGTATTCCCATCTTGTATATCAGAAACCAGTATACTCTGAAACAGTCAGATTTTTGCTTGCATACTGAGGTAATATGAAATGGAAATGCAATAACTAGGGAATCCCACAAGCCTTATTTTCATAGCCTTTTAAATATAATTATTTGGATTTTATATCAAAATAAAGTGAAGTACACTTTAAACTCTTTCTACTAATAAAGCTTAAGTGCTTGATTTTTGGCAAAAATTAAACACCGAAAAGTCATGAATGTGGTTGAACAGATCTTTACTTTTCTTGTCAAACAAAATTTCACATGTGTAGTCTCTCCTAATTCCCTAGCTTCAAGGGTATATGGTCTACATATAACTGCATAATCTAGAAAAGGATGTTCTTAGAAACAGAGAAATCTCTATTGTAATCAGGCTGTCCAATAATCTTTGTAATCTCAGAAAATCAGCACTTTTTTTAACCAAAATAAATATAAAACAGCTGCTAGGAACAGAATCTGACTTTTAAATGGCTGGATTGTACATAATGCAGCTGTTTCCTGTTTCCAGAAATATGTTTCGTACCTTTCTTCTCCGATTACACCTGCGGAAGAAGGGAATTTATTCATTAATTTGGATCATCACAGTAACTGTTCACATAACTGCATTGATAACTTGCTGAATATTCAGTTCACGTAATCTCACGTATTCCTTAGAGCCCTCATATCCTTGGAAAGCTCTGAGATAGTGGCTGTACTTCCTTAAGGTTTACAGTACAAAATTGAAAGAAGTACCTCTGTCTTCTTCAAAACACTGTCTATGTCCACAAAGAGGCATTCATTTCCAGCAGTAGAACTTTCTGAGAAATGTTTCTGGGCAATCACCCCCTCTCCCTTGCTCTTTGCACTTTCTTGAGACTGGGGCAATCACGATCTGTGGAAGGTGTGGAGAAATGTGCTTGTTCCACCCCTCCTATTCCTGTTAGGGAGTAGAATAGGGGGAAAGGCCCCCTGCACTTCCCCAGAACAAGAAGACTCAGTCTGAAAACTGGTCAGGGAGTCTTCCCTTGCTGCTCTTCTCCCTGCCCATAGACCAGTCTAGGAGGGAAGGGGAAGAGGAAAGAGGGCAATAGAGCAAAGCCCCAGTGGTTTGGGAAAAGCAAAGCCCCAAGTCCCTGGTTTGGAGAAGCAGGGGAAGCATTGCCCCACTATGATGGGGAGAGCTTTTGTAGCCTCAGTTCCCAGTGCCTCCATCTTTTACACAGCCACCCTGCCACCCAGCTGGGTGGCACATGTGGCATTTAAGCATGCAGGGCCAGGAACCAGGGCAAGTAAAGCCTCCCTGAGCCTGCTTCCCTCCCCTGCTGGTTTTTAAATCTCCATCATGCCACCTAGCTCTAGATGGATGGCACAGGAGGCAAGGAAAAGCTGGTGGGGTTGGGAACTGCTTTGAGGAGAATCATCCTGAGCCCAGTTCCAACCCTGCTAATTGCTGGCCAGCAAGCAGTCCTCACTCTGGGGAAGAAGTGGGAAGAATTGCCCTGCTCCCCCTCCCCTTTTCTCCCTTTCTGGACCAGACTGGGAGGGGAGTGTGCAAGCATTCATTCTTACAAGAGTTTCCTTTGCAAGGGAGATCTTCCAGGTTGACACCTAGATCTTTCTTCTGGAGCAGGCATGCTTCTCCAGAGAAAAATTGAATTAATGTTTTATGCCTGTAGTTTCTACTGTGAGAGTGGTGATTCTCTCAGTAGACATGTAATGTCTGCATGTGATCTGTCATCATATCAGAAAGACTCCTCTTTCTAAAACTGTCCATATCTGGTGGATAGCCACAGACTTATATTTGTCTTTTTAATTTTTAACTCCTGACTGCCATGCCTCCAGAAGAGCTAGAGGATTGATCTTAGGAGGTTCATTATTTCCAATATACTGGCAGAAATGATAAGACAGTTATTGTATGTCCTAGGGCTATACAAGAGCTATTTCACTGTGTGTGTAGATCAAGGGCATTTAATCTACCTATCTGCAATGTTGCAGGGAATGTAAAACTGGTGCTCAACATAAATTATATGACTTTTACCCTACAATTTCCCGCAATGAGGTTAGACTGTATACGGAATGGATAACCACAAAGTTAAAAAAATAACTAGCAAGTAAACCTCATTTTGGACCTGTTGTAAGATAGTAAGAGTTTTGGAACTTCTTTCCTGCTATATGGACCTGAGAAAATTCTACAGAAGTATATGCACAAATATTATACTTTCAGTAAAACCAGGGTTTCACTTTAATAGCTTCTATAGCTCCCTTTTCCATTTTCTCTGAGCATTTTTGTTCACTAAAATGTGCCCAAAGAGAAAGAGATTATGGCCATTATTCTTGCAATTGGGTATTCACAGTATAAATCATTAGCATCTCTGTATGCTCAAATAGTCAAATTTTGCACACTGAATATAGCTTGCACATTTAGCCCAAATTCGGTGCACATATAGTTCCCCAAATAAACCTATCAAAGGCAGATTTTGACCCTGTGATGAGTCACCCCTCTTCATTCTCAAAGACCAGCTGTTGCCTCCAGTGCTGGAGAAAGCTGACCCTACCCCATTCCCACTTTTAAGGCCAGCAGAGCAAACAGTCACAAATTCTCCACAGAACAGGTCAGCTTGTAGACTGCCTTGATCCTAGTATTTTACTTTGGCCCTTGACAGTGGTTCATTTTCCCTCTTCAGCTTCTAACCTCAGGTTTGTTCCTGACTACAACTTCAGCTCATTACCTTGACTTGTGCTGTGGCTTCCAGTCTTTGCCCCAAGACCCACAATAGTCTCCTAGCTTCCAGACCCAGGGTATTGGTTGGGGGTTAACTTCTGCTTCTGGTTTCTAGCCTTAGCTTTATACACAGAGGCTGGCTGTTTATGTCTGAGTGCTTAAAAAGCCTAGAGCAGTGGTTTTCAACCTTTTTTCATTCGTGGACCCCTAAAAAAAATTGAATGGAGGTGTGGACCCCTTTGAATTGTAAATGTGGGTATTCACATACTTTTGATTGATCATAGTCATCTTTTGCAGACCCCTTAGACAAAGTCTGCAGACCCCTAGGGGTCCACAGGCCACAGGTTAAAAACCACTGCCCTCGGATGATCACATAATTTTGGATGCCAACGTAAACAGAAAAATATGATAATTCAGTTAAAATAGGAAAAGGAAAGGGTGTGGGGAGAGGAGGCAGGAGGGAGAGAAAGAGAGAGGTCTCTGACTTGTAACACTCCACCTAGGAATTATATAGTGTAATGGATACAGCATCATACTTTTAAAAGAAGATCTTCAAAGCTAGCTTACTAAATCACCTTCCACTAGTAAGTACATAGGCCAAGTGCAGTAGCACTGTAGCAGCTGATAAGGATCTACCTATTTGTTATGCTGCAAATACAGTTAACAGCATATTTGTTAGCAGGTGTCACTGTGATGAGAAGAGCATACGGCAGCCAGACTGTAATTATTCTGTGAACCCAATAGGCATTACATACTTCATTTTGGAACACATCGTGGAATTCTTTAATAGCTGGCCTGATTATTAGGATCTTACATTAATTTGTGCAGAACAGTATAAAAGTTAAACAAGTAGATATTAACATTATACAAATGAGCATGGTTCTGCCTATTAGTCCGAACAGACAGCAAAAGGTAGAGTGACACTATCCAGAGTTGAAAATTTACATCTAACAAAATTGCTAAGTAACTATTTTACAGTCATTTTAATTTGTATCACTAAGACCTGGCAGCATTTCACCAAAAAGCATTAGGAGTAACTATTTATAATAGTAGCATCCAGCTCTCATGTAAAGCCTATGAGTTAATACTATTGTTAGAACAGTTACTACAGCTGTGATGTTTAACTTTCTTAGAAAGATATGGTTAAGAATTATAATTATTGGTCTGTGAGCACTTTTACAACAGTACAAGGTAAAATACCTGTGAGGTTCTGAATGTGTCAAAGTACATGATATTAAAAATGGGGTTGCGATATGCTGTATGACTGTTCAGTTCAATTAGAAATCCTTATGTTGTGTGCCTGCTAGCCTATTAGCCTAGTGCGATCATAAGCACTTCATCAGAGTAACTGGCTTTTATGTACAGCTGGGCCTCAATTTACACGGTATTTTTTTGCATGGTTTCAGTTATGCACGGTTAATTAATTGTGACCATTTATTTTTGTATATGGTATGGATTCACTTTTACACTGTGCAGCTCATGTAGCTGGTAAGTGTGTTGTGCTGGGGTGAAAAGGGAAGGGGGAGGGAAGGGATATGGGGGGGCAGATCAACACCCCTTGCAGTGAGGGAGGGAGTGGGTCTGGGGTTGGGGCAGGCGCTGCCCTGCCAGGGCGGGGCAGGCATAGGACAGAGACACAGCTCATCTAGGGTGTGTGGGAGGGGGGCGGCTTCTGCCACTGTGCGCACCCTGGTAGTGAGTAGGGGAGAACATGTGCCCCTGGATCTGTGCAGGGTGGTATGGGTGGGTGGGCTGCAGCTGTGGGCTGCAGCTGAGGCTACATGAGGCTTTTCTTGGCAGGGGCTGGCTCAGGGCGGGCACCAGCAGCACTGGGACGGGGTTATGAGGGGACTGCAGCCACTCAAAATTTTGCTGTAGCCTGCTTCCATTGCTGCTGCCACCAGCCTGGTGCAGCCCCAGCTCTTCCCAGCACACAGGTGGAAGCAGGGGTTGAGCCAGGGTTGTGCATGGGGCACATGGCAGCGGTGCTGGAAAGAGGCTACAGGGGGGCTACAGCAAAATTTGGAGTGGCTGCAGCCCCCCCCCCCCAAGTGCCACCGCTGCCCACCCCGAACCAATCCCCCACTGAGAAAAGCCCAGCATAGCCCTGGCTCCAGCTCGCAGCTGTAGCCCACCCGCCCCTCTCTGCGCAGATCTGAGGGGCACACCCCCCTTGCCCTCCTGGGGTTTGCACAACACTGGGAGCCACACCGCCACACACCTCCCAGACAATCCATGGCTCCATCCCGTGCCCACTCTTCCCCGGCTGGGCAGTGTCTGCCCCTGCCCCACTCCTCCCTCACTGCAGGGGAATTTGATCTGCACACCCCAGCCTTTCCCTCCCCCACCCCCTTCCATCACACCAGACTTACCAGCTGCATGCAGCTCTCCAAACTGCTGGGCTCTGCTCCTCACTGCCTACATGCTGCGCTGTGGCTGCACGGACACATGGGCATTTATTGGCCAAATTATCTGCCACATCTGGAACCTAAACCCTTATTTCCCATAGACCCTTGGTATCTTCTTACACGATTTCTATTTGCACAGTGTTTTTTCAAGAACATAACCACCATGTAAATCAAGGCCTGACCTTATATTGTTAAATGGCTGGTCCAAAGAGGCACCAATACTCATTAGGAAATTGTAGCTCTTTGTCCTTCAGAGGTGTGGCCTGCTCTGGGTAGATCAGTGCAGCAGCTCATAATTTCAGCATTCTGCTCTAAGTCCATATGTATCTCACCTTGATAGCAGTGAGAAGTCTGTACACATGGAGTGCAGAATACTGAAAATCATGCAGGTTTGAAAGGAGAATTTTTCTCTTAGATTGAAAAAAACAGAAAAGGCGAAGTTTTTGACATAGCACACCAATTGTGTGCTGCATTATATAATATGAATAATTTATGTTGCTAATAGTGCTTGCTCTGAAAGATAGGCAAAAGTGGGTAATTGCCCATGGATAATACTCTATATGTTTTGTAGGAGGAACATGTCTCAACCTAAGAATATACACTGAAGCTAAGCACAACTTTCAGATATGAATGACTCAGTGAATCATGAATGACTGCAATTTCCTTGGGATTTAATTTGGTTTAACACAAGTGCATAGCAAATGAAAGTAAAACCTCTGCACAAGCTCAATTGTGTAAAGCTGAGTGGATTGTGAATTTTTCTCAGTACTTGAACAACTGATCGGTGTTTGAACAATAAATGAATAAACATGTGTATGTTACATGTCTACATTCAGCAAATTAAAATCAGCTTATCTTCTGCATTGATAGAACATACCCAAGCAAATTAAAGAAAAAATTAAGTGGCATAGTTTATTATTTTGTGTGGTAGTACATTGTCCCAAATTTGTCGTGTTACTAGCAAAATGAATGATGGGGGGGGAGGGACAGGGACAGAGGCCTGCGTCTGCCCCCCGCCACTGCTTCAGGGCTGGGCCTGCTACCCCCCCCCCCCCCCCCGCGCTGCTTCAGGGCCAGGGCCAGGGCCAGGGCCAGGGCTTGGGATGGACCTGCTTCCCCCCCTCCCACTGCTGCAGAGTAGTCCACTCTTGTTTATGAAAACAACATAATTAGAGTAGTCTGAAACAAGAGTAGTCATTCTGAAACAAGAGTAGTCACTCTTGTTTCAGAGTGCAAATAAAGCATATGGACAGACAGACAGACTAAGGTTTTTATAATATTAGAATGTCAATTATAAGATATAGTGTATGATATGTTACATAGAAGGGTGCAGTGAGGAAAATAAGTACGTGATATGCTGCACCAGGATTTCAGAAGGTCTTGGATACATTGTTTTGGCCATTCCAGAAAAACATTAGAAAGGCCCAAATTTGACAGTCCATTTAATATACACATTCATCTGTGTGGTGATGAGGGAGTAGTGAATCTGGTCATAATTCTCAAATCCAAGTTACTTTTATAACCAAGCCTAAAGCATCCAAAGTCTCATACCTGGGTCATGATGAACAAATGCATGTTCAATCAAATGTACTGCAGCTCCTTTCAGTGCTCTGCCAGTACATTTGATTGAACATACACCATACATGGCATTTATAAAAACATATATATAATTGAGAACATCAATCTGACACTGATAGGCATGCACAAGTATAGCAGACTTGTTTTATATAGATCTGTTATAATAAATGCAGATCAGTATTTTATATGTATTAATATCCAATTCAGTTGATAATATCTGTTTGCACATATCTCAGACCACTAAAGTTAATGAATTCTTTTCTTCTGGGTCCAGTAGGCATATCTACATGTGCCACTATGGCAGCATTGCTACTGTGCCATCATTTAGTACTTCCTTTTGTAAGTAAGTAACAGCCCGTATTGCACCATGCCAGCAGCGGACGGTTATTTTTAGTGGCTACATTGCCATGAAAACACGCTATAGTGAGGGAGTGTGTTGCTAGAATGATGTAGCTGTGGCATCACAGTTTGTGCCCACTGACACTACGCTGCTGCAGCTCATTGCTACATGGACAAAGTGTCACATGTAGATGTGCCCAGTGTCTCCTTCCCCAACAAGCATATATCTTCTACATCATTCACACTGTAACTGTAGCTGAATTTTCCTTACCTATTTTCCCATCCTCTGGTTTTTTTTCTAATGGTCAAACTGAGTTGGTTTTGATTTTGCAAAGTTTCTCAATCGTTCAAAGTGAAGTTATTCAGACCTATATTTCAGTTCAATCAGCTGAAGTGTGGGGGCAACAAGTGTTAAGTTTTGACCTAACTCATTAGAACAATAACAGAGAAAATAAATTATAGCCTTATCTTATCTTTTGAAGCATGTAAAAGTTAGTAAAAATTGTCTATCTTGTCTTCTAGATAGGTTTACGTTTCTCTGGCTTTGCTTTCACCAAAGCTTCCACCAAAGCTAACTTCTGTACTCCATCACTTCTACCAGATTCCCTAGTTTCTTACCAATTTAGATGCCAGTTTATGTATCACTGACCAGTGTTAGCACTTTCTAGGATCTTTCATCCAGATTACAATGCTATACAATGATTCCATCTGGATCCTAAGTTTTTTTGAATAGAAGATGGTCCTTCTTTGGTTTTTACCTATCATGAGACAAAACTTTGTGTCAGTGGACCAGTGGAAGTAATGGAATAACACCAGAGAGAGGACATTGGACCAGTATCTTTAATTAATAGTAGTTCCTAAAAATCATAGAATAACAGAAGTTATCCACATTTAAATTGATCCTGGAGGCATTTTCACATAAACATCATAATACCTAAAATAAGGTCTTTGCCCCATGGGAATTTTCCAAGTCAAGATGAAATGTTTAAGCTCCCCAGTGTAGTCAATAGAGAGTATATTATGTAGTACAGTACAGACTTTGTATGATATGTTGCACAGTACCTCATGTTTATTGTTGATAACACATACTATTTACATACTATTCTAATGGTTAGGGCACTTTCTGGGCATGTGCTTTGACCACTTAACTATCATGCAAAATATAGGTTACTCTTTCTCTGGTTATGCTTTGTAATGAACTCATAATCATCGTCATCGGCAATCTTGCACAGTCAAAGATAGTTGTCTTCCATGATGACCTTATCTGTGGGTCTGAAGATGGCTGACAAGGCCAATCCAGGATCAACAAGTTCTACTGCAATTCGGGCACATGTTTCCTTGAGGGGTGAGTGGCTCTGGTTTCTCGGTTCAGTCCATGACATGCTGTTTTTGCCAATCCCACTTTTCTGTTTCCTGTTGTTATTGTAAGGTTTCAAAGTGCTGAGATCCTTATAGCAGACTCTTCCTCCATTTGGGACAGTCCCGAGTGATAGTCTCCCATGAGTTGATATTGATGTATTTTTTGAAGCTGGCCTAGACAACATCCTTGAAGTGCTTTTTCTGCCCTCCTCTTGAGCATATACCTTGTGTGACAGAGCACCTGTGGTGCCTGTCACTTTAAGGGCTGGAGCAGATAGCCGCCAGGTGCCTGATGAGAGTGGCCATTTTCAAACATAGGCCAGAGATGCTGCAGTCTGTGTGGGGGGCGGCAAAGTGGTGAGTGGCAACCACTCACAGGCACTACCGATAGTGTCAGTGGTGCCTTTTTGCAGGGGGTGCACCACCACGCGCAGGGGGGTGCACATGCACCCATGTGTACCTCCTACATTTTGCCCCGACCCTAAGTGTCCAATCTTAATTGCTCTTCAGTATTCAATAGCCTAAGTCTAAGCATATAGGAAGGGGTCTTTTCATATAGGAAGGAGTCTCTCCAAATGGAGACAGTTAATGAATATTTGCATCTATGCAGTTTTGCAACCGTCAGAGCTTCTTATGGATCTTTTCCTTTTCTTTTCTTTTTTTTGTGGCTTTGGCGTTTATATTTCACCTAAATCTGGTTTAGCAACCTACAAGAATTATATGCACTGGCTGTGATGTACTTTTTTATCCTTTGGTTTTATTTTATAAATATAAAATAACAATCTCTATTTATCTACCTCTTACAGTTCTTCTCTTCACCTGATAACAGCTTCCATGGCCACCATCTTTCTAGTCCAGCCTTCCTTGGCTTCACTTCTATTGAGACCATTTTGAAAAAGAACTTCTTAAACAAGAACATCTTTTACTTCGGAAAGATGAGAGATGGTGCTAGGATGTGTTTTTAAAAAAATAAAATTTGATTCTTTGCATCTTTAAATCATTAGAAATATATATAGAAATGCAGTGTCAGGGTGCACAAACACACTTAAGTCCATCTTATGCTCCCACTAAGAGAGTAACAGCTTGAAAAGTCTAAACTACCATTGTGTATTATCCATACTGGTATGGTTATTAAATAGTGTCATAGCAGGGATGTAGTTGAAGTCTGAGGGCTGATGATGCCCTGAGTATGTATTATCACATTCTAACATGTTTGGATTTTTTTTTCCTCACCTCTGAATTTCCTGGGTTAGTAAAATGTGGTCTGGGGATAATTACAAAATAACAGTTAAACTTTTTTACTGTTTCTTAGATGTATATTTAGCCTAATTATTATTGGCTTTGGGTATTTTTCTCTCAGACATCCTAAGGGCATATTTGGTTTGATCGACACTCTAGCTATCCATGATGATCTCACCTGAGTTTCATGGAGTCACAGTAGAATTTTGTCCTAGTTTGGCTTTTCCAGGCATAGGCATTACAAACTGTGTACAGTAGATCTGATTTTTCTTGGGACAATGCTCCAGAAAACTCTACTAATTTTCCTGTTCCTTCTATATTCACAATGTCATATTCTTATGTTCAGAGTGACATCTTGATATATTGCATGTAACCTCACAAAAGGTGAAGTCTTATTAGAAAGTAATAAAAGTGACCTCCGGCTTATCTGTTCATAATCTTGAATTAGGTTAGCCTGGAATATCAGAGCTAGATATGTTTACCATTATTTTATGGGATTTATGGCATAATACCAAGATTGGAGCTGGAAAAATAGTAAAAGATAATACTGTCTAGAGCAATAATATAACGTGTTGATAAATACATAAAAGACAAATACAGTTCCCTGTGGTTAATGTAGGATAAGTGTTTGTGATGAAGAAGACAAATAGAATCAGCTTTATCTTCATTTACAGTATGTGGGAGATCAAATAATTGTAATGCTCAAAATATTGTAAATTATCTAAAAAAACCCATTTGAAATATACTGGAACTGGAAGTCATCTGGGAGACTAGATCAGAAGGAAGAGTTTAATATGCTTATGACCCAGATTAGATTGCCAATAGCAAAGCTACTTGTTAAGAAATGGAGAGAATACTGCATTATTTTTAAATTAGTTCTTATTGTAAAACCTAAGTTACAGAGAGAATCACATGTCATTTTGCACCAAGTGCTTGATTTGGGAAAATATCAGGGAAAATAATATTTGAAACAAACCTAAATGTAATCTAGTCATTCTTTTAATTTAATTTGAGAAATGCCTGGCATTTTGTCTATATGGACCAAAAATCTTTATATAAATTTAATGTAATGCAATTAAAGTTTAGTTTGTCCTGTATTAGGGATGTTACTCTAGGGGGAACAAAACTGGTTGCAATGGTGAAATTAGGAAAGTTGTTTTATGTCACATTAGTTAACATATGCAAGCTTATTTAACATGTGGACCACAAATAAGTGTAATTACATTAAAACAAGGATCTGTAGCACAGAAGCAATAAAAATAGACTAGGTTGTATTATTAATTCTTGTGTTAAGGGTTTTGAGCCATGTTGATTGGCCTGAATTTTTTGATTTTGTTATGGTACAAAGGGATTGTTTGAAGTAATTTGTCCCCAAGAGAGGCTCACAATCCCAAGCGGGTTTCAATTCAGCAAAGCAAATCTAATTTTGTTTGCTTTATGCAAACCAGAAGGGGCTGTGGTTCATTCTGTTTTCACTGGAGGGGAAAGGCGCACTAATGGGACCTGCTGAAATGCATGCATTGCAAACATCATACCCCTGCATATATTAAATTTAGCTATGTGATGCACTGTGTTCATCATTTCATTGTGTACACAGATACAGTTGAGAGCAAAGCTTTTTAATAGTACAGGATCCTTACTATATTATGCCAAAACGCTACTGTATTTGTATTTATGCTATGACTGAATTTCTTCCTTTGGTTAAACTTTGTTGATGTGTGGTCTCCCCCCTATCCCCACCTTGTTACTTGCTATCATAGACAGTGTGCTGAGGACGTTACATTCTTAAACTTCAAATTAGCTGAAGATTAATTATATGAAGGTCTCATAATGCTTTTTAATGTTCCCCTTTTAACAGCCCAGACTTAAGTAGGAGACACACTCAGGATCTGATTGCCAAAAAAACAATAATCCCCAATTTATCAGATCTAGGCTAGAACATAAATGGAGAGCAATACCACCTGCAAGACAGGTAATGTAGCAGACAGTAACCGTTGCTTTAACAAATCATTACTCTCTGCATAGTGTGGTTTCCTGTGCGAACACCAAATTCTTATGGCCCAATCAGCATTATAGAACTAAGCAAATGTTATATGTGGAACACAAATCTGCTTCTGCTACAGCCAATAGGAATCCTGTTATTGACTTCACTGGGAACCTGGTTGGCTACTGAGACAGTGCACAGGAAAATGATATCTTATGGCAAATCCTGGCATAAGTATATTTAATTACAGATCAAACAAATTATGTATGTATTAAAATGTCATAGTTATTTATTTTACATTGTGTGGCACTACTTTTTTCCAGGGTGTTTCTGTTTTGAAAACAATTTCAGTACTGCAAATAAACAGATACATCTCAAAACTCTTCAGTTTGTCATTAGACATTTGGCTGCATGCCTATTTTACTGATAATTTTTCAAAACTACATTAATTTACTGAATGACTTTTATGAAACAATTCACATGAAATTCAGAATGATACTTGTCATGCATCACATAACTAGCTATTAAAAGCATAGGTTACTTGTAATACTCATTCTGTGGTATAGGTTTAAGTTTGTTTTGCAATATGAGTTCAAACATGGGTTAGGAATAATGACTTTTCCTTTTTAATGAAAGTTCTCAATGAAACATTGCAGACGTATGCTTCCTAACGATTTTCTGTTTTTCTGTTAATCTTTTGCTTCAGTTTACCATCATAGACTTCCTTCTTAATTTCACTTGAGGTACTTTAGTTAGACAAAAAGAACTGGTGGGTTAAGTGTTTTGGCCCAATTTACAAACCTCTGATCAGACAAGTAGCTTCAACAGGTCTTCTCATAAGTAAGGACTACTTGTGTGAGCATAGCATCATGAACTTCAAGATATCATTTAATTAGCTGTTCTGAAGTTTAAAGAGGGTGATTTTAGTCTTTGCAAAAAAAAATACATCTCAGTGCTTTGAAATCCTTTAAGGGTACTTAGAAATAGAAAAATAGGATGAAGATTCTGGTTGAGGGCTTTAGCATTTACCACAGTAGAAAATCATCAACATCTATCATATGTGTGCCATTTAACATAAAACTAAAAACCAGAAAATTGAAAAATAATTATCAATTCATTCAATTGTGCTAAAATTTGCCTGAGGTGTCTGCTTAAAATCTTTTTGTGTAGAAGCTGTGGTTGCTCTGCCACTTTGAAAAGATTTAGGTAGCAAAATATGGGTTTATTTAATTTAAACCCAAGCATTTAAGTGTTTCAAAGAAAGACTTGAATACAGAGAGGCTGCCAGAGAGACAAATGTATATAGCGGCACGACCCAATTTAATGATACTAGATAAATTCCTGTTGATCTCATCTGGAGGTAGATTGAGGCCAAGATCCTCTCCTTATGTAAATAGCAGATGTAAATCACCATAGTTCTACCAAAATCCACAGTTGGTAAAAGTCTACATAGCTGAATTTGGATCCTCACTCAGTATAAAAGGTTATATTTACTTCAGTTACACCAGCTGCCCCATTAAGACATTAGCTGCTCCTGACAATCCCAGGTAACTCCAGGAAGAAAGCACCTGCTCTGCACTTGAATGTGCAAAGTATGATCAGCATCCTGTTGATTTAAATAAATGTTTGTGGTGAATGATTAGTAATGGAAGAGTGTATGCTATTCTTCTGTTACACATGCACTGAAAACTTTGTGATAGATATCAGACTTTCTTTTGACAGGCAAAAAGATGTAAGATAACCAAATTGTTAATGTCATGGAGATGTACTGGGCCATAGTGACAAAATTGAAATTATTTAGTCTTGAAACAGAATGACTGCAAGTTAAAAGGTTAGAAAGAACAAAGGGTGAAATGACTAAAAACAGGCAACAGTACTGAAGAAATGTGAATTGAGATATAGGCTTAAAATAAGAGGGAATGTATGAAAGAAGAATTTAAAGTGTTATAATTTTACAAAGAGACTATAAAATTGGTGTAGTGGAATTTATTATGGTTATTTATTATTTTTTATTATTTTTTTCTTATTTTTATTATTCAACATTTATATAGCTGTATAACATTACAGATATGGATAATATTAAATATTTCCTGCTTTTAAGTCCTTATGATCTCAATCTCTTGGGATACTTCATTATTTGGATATCTATTTCAGCTTCTATGCTTGTTAAGATAAAGTTTTTATAGTGCTGTGTTAAGTAGTTAGTGAAACTCCCCTAATGCTTGTTTTCAATTATGCTGAAGGGCCATGCTAAACTTTGTATGAACCTTAGCCTAGTCATTTGTTTTGAGAATTATCTAGTAAGGGTCTTTTCATGAATAGAAAGATAGATTTTATTAGAGATAGATACTGTACACATAGATGGTAAGCCAGAGTTCTTGCTCCAAAGAGCTCATAATTTAAATTAAAAAGGGGAAAAAATCAGAGGGAGCAAATTTAATTCCCAGATTTTATAGAGGAGAAAATAAGGCACATGAAAATGAAGTGACTTGCCCAAGACTAAATGTAAATGTCTATGGGAGATCTGGCAGACAAGGTTCCTTGGGTGATATTTGATATCTTTTATTAGACCAACCCAAATGGCTGGAGAATAGTTATTAAGCAAGCTTTCGGGTTCAAAAACCCTTCGTCAGGCTAAGGAAGCTGCAGCAGTTGGTGTGTGCTCTTCCTGGATGGAATGAAAAGTAAAGAAGCCAGGGGCTGGGCTGGGGAGTCAGTTGCCAGGCAGATTATAATGTATCAAAAATCCAATGTCTATGTTTAGTCCATGATCTCTAGTATCCAGCAGGTTGTTGAAATGGAGCTCATAGGCTCGTCTCTGGGAAGTGTTGTGTAAGTTTCCATTGAGGATCAGGACTGAGAGATTGGAGAGTGGCCCTCCTGTGAGAAATGTGCCCCCACCGGTAATTGAGTGTTTCTGTCTTTGATGGATTTCCGGTGTGCGTTCATCCTGGTGCACAGTTGTTGTTTGGTCTCTCCTACATATCTTCCATCAGGGCATTTGGTGCATTGGATGAGGTATATTACATTTCTGGAGGTGCAGCTGTAAGATCCTGGGATGCTGATGGCTCTGTTGTGGGGTGTAGTAATAGTGGGGGTGGTGGAGATGTGTTGGCAGGGTTTGCATTTCTTGTCCTGGCACGGTCTGGATCCTTTCGGTGTGTTCTGGTCTTGAGGAAGTTTGCTTCTGGTGATGAGGTTGGTGAGGTTCAGTGCTTGTTTGAAGGCTAGGATGGGTGGCTCTGGGAAGATCTTTTTAAGAATAGGGTCTCTTTCTAATATGGGTTGCAATTTTTTGAGGATTTTCCGTACAGGTTCAAGGGATGGGTGATACGTCATAACCAGCGGTGTGCGATTTGTGGGTGTTTTTCTTCTGTACTGCAGCAGTTCTTCACGTGGTATCCAGGTGGCTCTTTCAAACATGCGATCTACCTCTCTGGAGGAGTGTCCTTGCTGGGTGAAAGCCTTTTTAAGATTGGTGAGGTGGCGATCCCAGGTGTTCTCTTCAGTACAAATGCGGTGGTATCTGAGGGCTTGGCTGTATATCACAGCTTTTTTTGTGTGTTTAGGGTGATTGCTGGTTCTGTGCAGATATGTATGTTGGTCTGTGGGTTTCTTGTATACTGTGGTCTGTATTTTACCCTTCTGGATACTGATCATTGTGTCTAAAAAGGAGATGTTGGTGCTGGAGTATTCTAAGGAAAGTCGGATGGAGGGATGGTGACTGTTGAATTTCTGGTGGAACTCAATCAGAGATTGCAGGTTCTCAGTCCAAATGATGAAGGTGTCATCGATGTACCTTAGGTATAGTGAGGGTTTGATGGTGCAGTTCTTGAGGAAGTCTTCTTCCAGGTGGCTCATAAAAAGGTTGGCATACTGTGGGGCCATTTTAGTGCCCATAGCTGTTCCCATCATCTGGAGAAAGTGTTGATTATTAAAAGTGAAATTGTTGTGTGAGAGGATGAAGTGTATAAGCTCAGTAATATCTTTGGGTCTGTATTCTGGGTTGTAATCTTGTTCCTGTAGATATTTAAGGCAGGCTTGGATGCCATCCTGGTGTGGGATATTGGTATATAGGCTGGTAACGTCCATGGTGGCTAGGAGTGTGTTGCTGGGAAGGTGGTCTGTTTTTAAGTTTCCGTAGAAAGTCTGTAGTGTCTTGTACAAAACTTGCTCTGTGGGTGACAAGCGGTTTTAGGATTGATTCAATGAAACCTGATATTTCCTCAGTTAGGGTCCCATGGTTGGATATGATAGGTCTGCCAGGGTTCCCTTGTTTGTGGATTTTAGGGAGCATGTAAAAAGTCCCCTGGTTAGGTAGTAGGGGGATTAAGGTCTGTAATTTTTCTTGTAGTCTTGATGGAAATGATTTGATGGTATTGTTGAGTTTTTTGGTGAAAAGGGGAGTAGGATCTTCTTGTAGTTCTTTGTATTAGGTGGTGTCAGAGAGCTGTCTGTTGGCTTCCTTTATGTAATCCTCACGGTTTAGGATGACTATGGCTCCTCCTTTATCTGCTGGTTTTATTACTATTTGGTGGTTACATCTTAGAGATTCTATGTCCTTTTTCTCTGGTAGAGAGAGGTTGTTGTGGTGGTGTGTGTTGCTGATTATTTCATTGTTCATTCTGTCCCTGAAGCAGTCAATGTAGCGGTCAAGGTTAGGGTTTCGTCCACTGCGAGGTGTCCAATCTGATGGTTTTTTGGGCTTTTTGGCATTGATTCTTTCCTGAATGTTATCAGAGGATGAGTTGTTGTTAGGAGTGGGTTCAGTTTGGCCATGGAAATATTCTTTGAGGCGTAGGCATCGGAAGAATTCTTCTAGTTCTCCACATTGAAGTATTTTATTAGGGTGTTTTTCTGGACAGAAATTTAGGCCTTTAGAAAGGACAGATTTATCAGTTTTGGTAAGCGTGTGTGTGGAGAGATTGATAATATTTGTGGGTTGGTTGCTGCTTTCAGTTTCATCAAGTCTGAGGTTGGAAGGTTATAAGGTGTTGGTGTTGTTCCTCTGATGGTTGTTTTGTGGCTGGGGAGCTTGTTCTTGGAGTAATTTGTTCCATTTCTTCTTTTTATGTAGGATGAATGCTGTAGAAAGTTTTTCGTAGTCTCTTTGTATCTGCTGTATATTGTCAGGGAACATGCATGGATTTCTATCTTTTAAATTGTTGTAGTGTATGGCGATTTCCTTCCTGAATTGGTCTGTTTTGGAGTAAAGTAGGTGAAGTAGATGATTTCTAATTTTCTCTGAAGTTCTTCTGCATAGCTGTGCAGCATATTTGGAGTTGTGTGTAGTAGTCAGGGGATTGTAGATGTTTAGTCCTTGGGGAATTATGTTGTGTTTCTTGCAAAGGTTTAGAAAATATATGTTGCTGTTGAGTTTGGCTTCTTTCTTTTTCATGTTGTACATTTTCCATTTCAGACGGCTGAATTTGATATCTTCCATGTTGCAGGGGTCTGGGTTGTAGCCGTGTTGGTCTAAGGACATAGGCAGACAAGGTTCCTTGGGTGAATTTGATATCTTTTATTAGACCAACCCAAATGGTTGGAGAATAGTTATTAAGCAAGCTTTCAGGTTCAAAAACCCTTCGTCAGGCTAAGGAAGTTTCAGCAGTTGGTGTGTGCTCTTCCTGGATGGAATGAAAAGTAAACATGGGAGATCTGGGAATTCAAGCCAGATTTCTCATATTTTGGGTCAGTGCCTTATTCACAAGACTAACTGCATTCTCCTGAAGGAAAGCAGAAAGGGTTAAACAAATTAAAATAGCATGTAAGCAATACAGCAAGGAAAGAATGCAAGTTCTATTTCAACAGAGCTGCACCAGTTTACATAAACTGAAGGTCTTGCCCAATAAGGTAAAATGCATTAATTTACTAATTGTTGTTAGTTGTAGTTTTGTTGGTCTAGGAACATAGGCAGACAAGATTCTTTAGGTAAATGTTATATCATTTAGTTGGTCTAATAAAAGACATCACGTCTACGCAAAGAACCTTGTCTGCCTTAATCTATTAATGATTCGTAACACTTTATAAGCCACTGATCTGTTTTATAACACCTAAAAGGCTTTACTCCTGTAGACACTTACGCATATATATTTAACTTTGAGCAAACAGAGAGTTTTACTGACATTTCTGGGTCTATGCACATGTATAGAGTGAAACATTCACTATTGAGGCCTTTGTTAACTATTAGTAACTATTTGTATTACTAGGACAGGATAGATATGAAATGCAATAATCTCTATAGAAAATGAACAATGGTGTGGCATAATGCTTACATACTGGATGAGGTCATGAAATATTTGCCCTGGTACATAACCTATAGTTATTTATACTTAACTACATATGAGATATACAATTAAGTTTATATCTTAAGGTCACTTTTCAAGCCAAAGGTTCCTGTCCATAAGCCACTGTCCACCTCTTTTTAAAGGCATAAAGAAGAGCCTTCAAAGGCATACAGAAGAGCTTTCAAAGGCATAAAGTTCTGAAATCCTTAACAGTCTGAAAGTCATCTATGAATCTTTTCTAATTCTTGATTTATAGACTCATAGATTCATAGATGCTAGGGTCGGTAGGGACCTCAATAGATCATCGAGTCCGACCCCCTGCATAGGCAGAAAAGAGTGCTGGGTTCAGATGACCCCAGCTAGATGCGTATCTAACCTCCTCTTGAAGACCCCCAGAGTAGGGGAGAGCACCACCTCCCTTGGGAGCCCACTCCAGACCTTGGCCACTCGAACTGTGAAGAAGTTCTTCCTAATGTCTAGTCTTAATCTGCTGTCTGCTAGCTTGTGGCCATTATTTCTTGTAACCCCCGGGGGTACCTTGGTGAATAAAACCTCATCAATTCCCTTCTGTGCCCCCGTGATGAACTTATAGGCAGCCACAAGGTCGCTTCTCAACCTTCTCTTGTGGAGGCTGAAGAGGTCCAGGTGCCCCAGTCTCTCCTCATAGGGCTTGGCCTGCAAGCCCTTAACCATATGAGTGGCCCTTCTCTGGACCCTCTCCAGGTTATCCACATCCCTCTTGAAGCGTGGTGCCCAAAACTGCACATAGTATTCCAACTGCGGTCTGACCAGCGCCCGATAGATGGGAAGTATCACCTCCTTGGATCTGTTCGTCATGCATCTGCTGATGCACGATAAAGTGCCATTAGCTTTTCTGATGGCTTCGTCACACTGCCAACTCATGTTCATCTTGGAGTCCACCAGGACTCCAAGATCCCTTTCCGCTTCCGTTCCACCAAGCAGGTCATTTCCTAGGCAGTAGGTATGCTGGACATTTTTCCTCCTCAGGTGCAGCACTTTGCATTTCTCCTTGTTGAATTGCATTCTGTTGTTTTCCGCCCATATGTCCAACCTGTCCAGGTCTGCTTGTAGTTGTTCCCTGCCCTCCGGTGTGTCCACTTCTCCCCACAGTTTTGTGTCATCTGCAAACTTGGACAGAGTACACTTTACTCCCTCATCCAAGTCGCCGATGAAGATATTGAAGAGTATCAGTCCAAGGACCGAGTCCTGCAGGACCCCACTGCCCACACGCTTCCAGGTCAATACCGACCCATCCACTACAGCTCTCTGGGTGCGACCCTCTAGCCAATTCGCCACCCACCGGACTGTGTAGTCATCCAAGTCACAGCCTCTTAACTTGTTTACCAGTATAGTGTGGGATACAGTATCGAAGGCCTTCCTGAAGTCTAAGTATACGACGTCAACCCCTACTCCTGCATCCAGGCATTTTGTAACCTGGTCATAAAAAGAGACTAGATTAGTCAGGCATGATCTACCTGCTACGAACCCGTGCTGGTTTCTCCTCAGCATAATTTGTCCTTCCGGGCTCTCGCAAATGTGAGCCTTGATAATTTTTTCAAAGACTTTGCCTAGGATGGAGATGAGACTGACTGGCCTATAGTTGCCTGGGTCCTCCTTCCTCCCCTTCTTGAAAATGGGGACCACATTGGCCCTTTTCCAGTCCTCCGGGACCTGGCCCACGTGCCACGACTGCTCAAATATTATCGCCAGTGGATGCGCAATGACATCAGCCAGTGCCTTCAGTACCCTCGGATGGAGCTCATCCGGGCCTGCCAACTTAAAGGCATCCAGTTCCTCCAAGTGACCCTGCACCATCTCAGGGTCTACGCTTGGTAGTCTGGCGTCCTGCTGCTGCCTCTCTACAATCCCAGTGAGAGCCTTGTCCTGCCCCTCACTTAGGAACACTGAGGCAAAGAACTCGTTGAGGAGTTCAGCCTTGTCCCCCCTGTCCGTCACCAATTGCTTCTGCCCATTTAGTAGGGGTCCTATTCCATCCTGGGCCTTCCTTTTGCTCCCTATATATCTAAAAATCAATTTTTTGTTATCCTTTACTTGGGATGCCATCCTCAGCTCCATGGTAGCTTTGGCCCATCTAACTGCCTCCCTACACGTGCGAGCAGAGGAGGTATACTCCTCTTTGGTAATCTCTCCCCGTTTCCACTTTTTATATGCTCCCCTTTTAGTCTGCAGTCTGCCCTGGATTTCTCTGGTCAGCCAAGGAAGCCTCCTGGCCCCTTTCCCTCCGAAAATATCCATCTTAGGAAAATTAAATTTTATTTAATTTGATAAGTGAAATATTTCCTCAAATGCAGTTGAAGGCTTTATTTCATAGGAGAAAGAATCCCAATTGTTACAAAGAGGTTGTTAATCATTCTTTATAAAATGGGACACACTTATCTAATTGTGCTTAGCCATGTGTTTTTATCATGAATTAGGAAAAAAGTTGATGAAAAGGTCTCTAGAACACCAACATGTAAATAAACTGGCAGATTTGTTCAAATAACCCATAGACTCAAATCTGATGATATCACTCTTCTTGTTTATTTCTTAGCAAAAATTTGGAAAGAATCAATTACACTTTGTAGAAATATTAAAAAAGTAATTTGTGGGCAGTGAAAAAGTGTCATACGTATTTCCATTGACTATCTGATAATATAATATAATGACAGCAGCAGATACTTAAACTTCATTATTATATAACCACTTTGAATGCCAAGTATTTATCTACTGTGTCTACTGTGTCTAGTGTTTGTGAGGTTACTCAAGAGTGTAAATGGTGACAGAAATAGAGAATACAAGCATTCCCCATATCCAGTATGTAAAGAAAGAAGGTAGAAATGAGCTGGTTTCTGGGAGAGTTAGTGTTTTTTAATATAGTAGTAGTATGCAAGGTTTGGGCATTGTATTTAACTAAAAATATGAAAGAACTATGACATGTTTGCAAAAAGAGATTTCTATTTTTTGGGAACACACCACCATAGAACTTGGGAATATTCAATTATTTAAAATGCAATGTGGTTTAAAAGGTCGAAAAGGACCAGCATATGTACAAACTATGAAAAATCTGATGGATCTGGATTTGGAAGCTTTTAAGAGCTTTTTATGGGAGACTTCAACTACCAAGAATGGGAGACTTCAGCTACCCAGATGGGAGACTTCAACTACCCAGACATCTTATGGGAAGAGTGCTCAGCCATATCCGAATGGCCGCAAAGCTTCCTCAAGTGCGTGGATTAGCTCTATCTGATGCAAGAAGTCTACGGGCCAACAAGAGGTAAAGCACTGCTCAACCTGGTACTGGCAACCAGGGATGACCTAATCAGCGACCTAATGATCAGAGGGAAGCTGGGTGACAGTGACCATGAGATGATCACCTTCACCATCTGCTGTAAAGCTGGCAAGTCAGTCAGCAATACAGAAGTCTTCAACTTCAGGAAAGCTGATTTTGACAAGCTCAGTAGGCTTGTCAGGGGGCCCTAAGGGACCACGACCCAAAGGGAAGGGGAGTTCAGGGAGAGTGGTTGCTCCTCAAGGGAGCAATCCTGGATGCACAAGATAAGTCTATTACGTCTTGGAGGAAAGGCAGCAAAAGGGCACAGCAGCCCCCTTGGCTCAGCAGGGAACTAGTGGACCTCCTGTCTCTAAAAAGAAAGACCTACAAAGGATGGAGAATGGGATCCACCTCCAAGGAGGAATATTCTGCACTGGTCCAAGCCTGCAGAGAGTGAACCAGGAAAGCCAAGGCTGCAACGGAACTCCAACTGGCTACATGTATCAAGGACAATAAAAAGTCCTTTTTTAGATATGTGGGGAACCGGAGGAAAAGCAACGGCAACATTGGCCCCCTGCTAAACCAGATGGGACAGCTGACAACCAATGCCCAGGAAAAAGCCAACTTATGAAATGGGTACTCTACATCATTTTTTTCACCAGTCCCAAGGGACGCCCCTGCCTATTACGGGATGGGAAGGCCCAGGTGAGGGAGATTCCTTCCCCTCCATCAATGACCTTGTGAAGGAACACCTTGAGAGGCTGGATACCTTCAAGTCAGCCAGCCCTGACAGTTTACACCCCAGGGTATATAAGGAGCTGACAAGCATCAAAGCTCAGCCCCTGGCACAGATCTGCAAGAACTCCTAGCACTCTGGTGAAGTGCCCAAAGATTGGAAGGCCAATGTGGTGCCTATCTTCAAGAAAGGGAGGAAAGTGGATCCAGCAAACTACAGGCCCATCAGCCTGACGTCTATCCTGGGGAAGGTCTTAGAAAAGATTATCAAAAAGACCACTCTTAACAGACTGGCCGATGGCAACATCCTGAGAGAGAGCCAGCATAGGTTTGTTGCAGGTAGGTCTTGCTTGACCAATCTTATTTCCTTTTATGATCAGGTGACCTATCACCTGGACAAGGGAGAGGAGATCAATATCATATATCTTGACTTTAAAAAAGCTTTCGATCTGGTATCCCATGATCACTTCTTGGCAAAACTGGCCAACTGTGGCCTCGGGTCCACCACGATCTGCTGGCTGGGGAATAGGCTCCGTGGGCAGTCCCAGAGGGTGATGGTTGAAGGAAGCTAATTGTTGTGGTGGTCTGTGACCAGTGGGGTGCCTCAAGGCTCTGTCCTTGGACCTATATTATTCAACATCTTCATTAATGATGTGGACATTGGTGTCAGAAGCGGACTGGCCAAGTTTGCCAATGACACCAAACTTTGGGGTAAAGCGTCCACACCTGAGGACAGGAGGATGATCCAGGCTGACCTTGACAGGCTCAGGAAATGGGCGGACAAGAACTTGATGGTGTTTAACACTGAAAAATGCAAAGTTCTCCACCTTGGGAGGAAAAACCCGCAGCATGCTTATAGGTTTGGCAGTGCTACGCTGTCTAGTACTGCAGACGAAAGGGACTTGGCGGTCATGATTGACCACATCATGAACATGAGCCATCAATGTGATGCTGCTGCTAGTAAAGTGAACAAAATGCAGGCTTGCATCTGTAGATGCTTCTGAAGCAAATCCCAGGATGTGATTCTCCCATTGTATTCAGCCTTAGTGAGGCTGCAGCTGGAGTACTACATCCAGTTTTGTGCTCCACAGTTCAAAAATGATGTGGAGAAGCTTAAGAAAGTCCAGAGAAGAGACACGCACATGGTCAGGGGTGATCTGATGGCTGACTATAAGTTTATAAGGGGTGCTCACCAGGATCTGGGGGAATGTCTGTTCACCAGAGCACCCCAAGGGATGACTAGATCGAATGGTCACAAACTCCTCCGTGACCATTTCAGGGTGGACATAACGAAGAATTTCTTTACTGTCCGAGCCTCCAAAGTCTGGAATAGACTGCTGCCGGAGGTGGTTCAAGCACCTACTTTGAACACCTTCAAGAGAAATTTTGGATGTTTATCTTGCTGGGATCCTATGACCCCTGCTGACTTCCTCCCTCTGGGGCAGGGGGCTGGACTCGATAATCTTCCAATGTCCCTGCCAGCCCCAATGTCTATGAAATCTATGAAAGAGCAAATTAGACAAACACTTGAATAATATGGTTTAAACAGAGGTATTCCTGCCTTGAGAAGGCTGTTAGTGTAGAAGACCTTCCTGTCCTGTCCCAGTTTTCTTTAATTCTTTAATCTCAATGTGTAGAAAATGTCATATAGACATGCATATAATCCAATAGAAATGTTTCAATTTGTGCAGATATTTAATAGATTCTTTTTTTAAAAAAAAGATAGCTTTGTGTAGTCATAACTGAAATACTTGTGGATGGTCTAGAGTAAAGGAACCACTTCTATTTATGGCAGAAAAAAATCACAGGACTTTATTCTACTTGCTTATTTTTCTCGGATAATCCTACCCTTCTCCTTTGAATTCATTATGAATTTTACTTGTATATAGTGTGCAGACCTGGCATTTTATACTTAGCAAGAATGATGACACCCTAAATTCAGAAGTGGAATTTTTGTTTTTTGTTGGAAATAGCAGTTATAACATTTTCCTAAGGAACCGGATCAGTATTTGGCTTTTTCATCCATATTTTAAATTCAAGATTTTGTGGAAGTTTTTGTTCTTGGTGTGCCTCTGTAAAGAAAATAATAACATCACAAATATTAGAGAAACAAGGACATTGTATCTACATGTAAATATAGATCTGCTCCTTACCTAACAGTTATGATATAACAGAGTTTGCAAAATATCTATCCACGCCATTTCTTGCAGCTGTTAAAAAAACCTGAACTAATAAAACATGCATCAGAATAATCCTTGTCTGGGCTTGGTACTTGCTGTGCTCAGGAATATGTGGGCTGTGACTGCAAAGTTTATAGAGTTTTCATAACAAGGAGGTCTGCAGTGTCATCTTGTAAAATCCTAAATAAAAACAAAATTGAGTTTTGTAGAATCTTCTTAATGGAAGGTGCTGAAAACATTTTATAAAAGTAACTCTATGCGTGTAAGCACTGCCCAAGGGTGGCTGGTGTTTGTACTCTGTGTACAATGTACTTCATAGGATTTTATTGTAGCAATTATTGTAGTTCATTAACTTTATTACAACTGAATTAAAATAAAACATGGCCTAACAAACTCCAAACTAATAAAATCTGTATTGTTTATTCAAAATGATAACACTTTAAGAATCAAGCATTAGAAACATTTAAAGGGCTGGTTAGATGAGTGGAAGTTAGGGTTAAACTGATCTATGGCAAATGCAAGAAAACACTTGTAGTAAATGGAAGGCTCATTATATGACATTTTTTATAACATAATGCTACCTCATTACACAACCCATTATACTTCTGCCTTAATCATATCTTCAGTGTTGTACTTTCAGTTCAAGGACTCCAACCTGCATTTTGATGATGATATTGAATACCATTGAGTTCAATCCTGGAAAACACAGGTGTAGAGATGTGCACGTATCTAATGCAAGATATAAAGTGAGGACCAGGAGAAGAAACATATGAAAACCTGATCCTGAATTCATGAGAACACATTTGAGACATCGTCAGCATTGCCTGGAGCTGGAATATGGCCTAAGTTCAGAACATGTAAATTAAGAACCTCATTGATATGAATCAGGGCAAATGTATTTGCTTCTGTTGTCTTGGACACAACTTTCATATCCTGTGTTTTTGTGAAGTAGGGAATGGGATTTACCAGCACTCATTGCCAAGGTTTATACCTACTAGATGTGTCCCTAGGACAACTAAGCTTGTGTTTAAACATGACCTAGCACAGGTTCTTGAAAGAATCCAACCCACTGTGTTATTGCCACTAGCCCATGGCATTTCTTTTCACGTGGGTTTTCTGGGATATTTAAAAGTTTTATAAATACCTTTTCCAAGACTTACTGCTAGTTTTATTCCAGGGGAATGACTAATGATGAGATGTAACTTTCTTCTCCATCTAATATCCAGAATGGGTACCTGCATTACATCCTTCTAATATGTTGAGGGGAAGGATAGACCCATCTACCTTATCCTAATAACAAGAACTTCTGATGTAATCTAAGAGTTCACTATTTGAAAATGATGGAGAAGGAGAAAAACCTGGCTATATTAGTTGATGAATATTGAATAAGGGCTACCAATATTATGCAGCTATGAATAAGGCAATCACAGTCCTAGGATGTGTCAGCCAAAGTATTTTCAATAGAGCTAGAGCATTACTTATGGCTTTACACAAGACAGTCATGTGACCTCATTGGACTATCCTGTACAATTCTGGTCATCAATATTCAGGAAGAATCCAAACTAGAATCAGGTATAATGAAGGGCCACATAAATGATCAGGGGAACTGACATCCTATTATACTAAGTGCACAGAAGGGTTTTGGCTAGTCAAAAAAAAGGGGGTTGGGAGGAGGGGAAATATTATGGTTGTCTACAAGCATATTCAAGTTGGTTAAAAACCCCAGAATGGAGTAGAACTATTTAAGCTAAAGGACAATATTGGCACAAGCTCAAATGGGTAGAAATGGTGCATTTATAAATTTACAGCTGGGAAAGTTTCTAGTGCTCAAAGCAGTGAGAAATTATGTAACAGTCTTTCAGTGGGACTAATGAGGTTAAATTGCCTAACTAGTTCAAGATGGAGCTTGATAAGCTTTTAAAGGATTGTACCATGTAGTTGCTTGTTAAAGCAGGGGATTGTACTCCCTAACCCAGGAAATCCTTTTCAGTCCTATTACTAAGTTCCTATAACCTTCTACAATCTTCAGAGGCTTGTTCCTCTCCCACATCTTCTGGCTTGTACCTTCAACAGGCAAAACTCTTTCCTCCCTTCACACTGTAAGTTCACAGTAATGGCAAAATAGACTATGCTATTAGTTCTGGCACTACAGCTTGCTTACTTGGGGACTACGAATGCCTTCATTTTTCATTCTTCTAGGGAGCCAGGAGGATGACAGTGCTGTAATGGATAAATAGTCATTGACTCCCAGCAGATGGCTCTGAGGAGTGAAGATTTTACCTTGATGGCCCATGAACACTCTTCCTTTAACTTGGTTGGATTTTTTTCCTCTCCCAGAACAAACTCATTCAAACTATTAGCCGTTGTTGTTGATACACAGAGGCATAGCAGCATAGCTCCACATCATGGTGCCCAGGGCAGCACTGACTCCTGCCATACCAATTCCATAGGTATGATCACCTGCTGTTGTAGTAACATGCCTCTTGCCCGCAAAAAAGGCTGCTGCTCCAGACCTCTTCCTCCCCCCTCCCAGTTATGTTATGGTTGATATGATCATTGGTGGATGTATTTCTGGTATATGTGAGCCTAGACAATGAATAAGATGGGCTTTAAATCCTTAAGGTTTTTAGCAGAATTAATTGCAGATGCATCCTAAGGTACAGACAGAAATGACAATTTTCCCCCAATGTGGCCCCTGAAAGCTCTCTACAGCTGTGACCAAAGAGAAGTACATGGCTGCAGAGCACTTTAAAAGGGCCCAATCCTGTGAAAATCTGAACCCTCATTGTATGAAGGTTCAGATGAAGATGCTCCACAACACAGCACCTTCAGTAATTTGTGTCTGTGCCACCTCCCAGGATTAGAGTACCCACCTTGGGGGGGACTCCAATCTACCCACCCCACCCTCCAACACTGGCTAGGGAACCCCCAGAATAAGCTTCCTCTGCTTTTTCCCCACTTCCATTCTAGAAAGAGCACCAGGGCTGGGAGGCTGAAGGGGCATTGCTAAAAGAGAGTGGCTGCAGGCTCACAGCTACTCTAAACAGCAGCTAGATTCCCCAACCCCCAGGACCCAACAGCAAACTTGTTGGGTCCAGGGAATCATTTTGCTTCCTGGCAAAGTGCCTTGAGTTACAACAGGGAGCTACTCTTCTGTCTGCTCCTCTAGTGATCAGCTATTGCTTGGCATTAGCACATTTCTTACTAAAGCCCTCAGATTCTCCAAATATATATTCATATATGTTTTTTTCTATGGTGTGTGGTTAATTTCCAGGCAAGTAACTCCTAGTATTTTAATGTGTGTATACAAATACCAAATCCAATTGCTCCAGCTTTGAACTTGGTCACCTCCACATAAATAGCCCCAAATAGTATCTCAAATAGATGCATGTGATTTTCATTGAGTATATTTATTGCATACTGGCCTTGATAGTATACATTCAGTTTCTGAGATCTGACTTCAGCATAAAACAGATTAAATTCAATTTGACTCTATTTTTTGAGACTTTTACCAGTATTTTTAAGAGGTGCTTAATGCCAACAGAGGAATTACATCATTGTAGTATACCGTCAAAGTCAGGTCTGTCACTAGGAATCATGACTGCACTTAGAAAAGCAGCATATCCCTCTAACTATGAAATATGAAACACACACAACCTTCCTCAGGTTGTTGAGCCTGAGTCATTTATTCATTTGGTATTGAGAGTTTGGGGGCATGACAGTACATCTGACCTCTTTTTGGGTAAAATTTGATCTGGCATTTCATTTCAAGGGCTCAGGCACCAGTGTCAAATCTTCATTTTGCTGGTGCCCACTAGAACTGCTGACGCTTGTCTCTAACTCCTGGTGCTTTCATCTTTCAGTGGCAATAAACATGTCACACTGCTGAGGTGAAACACAATCTGGAATTAAATTTACTGCATATAAAATATGGTGCCCTCTTTATTGGTTCAAATACTTGTCACTCATAATTTATTTGAAAGTTCATGAAGCAAGAGTGCAGCTAGAATGAGAAGGGGGTACTGAACTCAGAAATACAGCAGCTTCCTAGATATTTTTTATATATGTACTCACCATTTTTTCCCTTTGCCAGCCCTAACTAGTATAAACACAGCAAATATGATATCAGTGCCTCAGCCAATAAACACTATGTATCTCACTAAAACAAGCTTGAGCATCTTTAGCTGTGCAGCTGCATGCTAGCTATGAAGTGGTTGGAGGAAGATAATTCATAGTGCTCTCAAACGAACAAGCCTGAACCAAGTATTTGCTTGTTTGTATGTATATGTTTGGAGGAGGGAGCGGCAATAAGGATGGAAGGGAGATGGATTTTAGCCCTTGTCCATTTCAATCTCACTTTCCATGCCTTTCCTTCTGGCACTCAACTTTTTCATGATTTATTCCAAATACTGTCGATCAGCTTTAACTAATACAGTTCTTGTATGAAGCACCTCTCTAATCTCTTCAAACACAGATGTGGAAGTGCGGCTTAGAGCATGGAGGCCAACAAAAGCACTTTCCCTGTACCAGTGATTAGCTTTGATTGACATAGAACACTTCTGCTTTCACAGGCATACTTTAACACCCATAAATGATTGTTTTAAAATGAGAAGCACTGGGTACTGCAGCTCCAGCTTTAGTAAATATGCAGTACAAACGTATTAGCAGATGACTGAGAGAATACAAAACACCTGATACTCTTTTTCTGGATTTTTTCTCCTTTGCAGAATGTATTTTTCAGCATCAAGCATTCATTCATAATTGTTAAAAAAAATTATGGCAACACAGGTTTTGTTTAAGCCTCAATTTCCTGTCCTATATCATGTGCTATTGTGTCCATGGAGAGTTGGCATTGAGAAAATCAGACTGATTTGGAAAAAGAAAAGTTGGTTTAGAACTTGATTTTTTTGCCCCCTGCTGTAACACAATCTTTCAATTTTATTGAACTAATGAAAACAAAGGGAAGGATAGAAATAATCTGTGTCAGAGGACCATGAGCCAACCCAAGTATAATAAAAGTCAAAACATACCAGCAGTTTTTCATATCCTATATATTTTACACAAGTAAAACATGCAGGAAAATGTATTTGCACATGTGAGCCAGTAGTTAGATGATTAACTGCTTTATTTCAATGACTTACTGTAAAGTACTTAAGAATGGGCTTGACTGTGCTTGAGTCTCTGCACAAAAGATAGATAGTTGAGATAAATTAGGGTCACTAGCTAAAACCTAAATTACTCCCATTTCCAACACACTAAGATTCCCCCACCCATCTGTACAGCCCACTCTTCCTGCCTCCCTCCCTCCCTCCCTTTCACAAAGAAAAAAGCTAGAAGGAATGACAATCTGTGCAATGTGACCTGTAGGTCCACCAGTTTATACTCTGATGGACCAACTTGGGAAGCAAGTTACATTCTTCAGCCCTTTCTGCTGCTGTAGCTCAAGCTGATCTCAGCCTCCTGGTCACACATGAGGAGAGAGGTGTTTTCTTGGGTATCAAGGACCCAAGCCACTTAGAGCAGTATAAATTTAAACCAACATATAATACTACACTTGAAAATGAATTGGAAGTGAGGGCAGACAATGGGGCACAGGTGTAATAAGATCTTGGTGAGAAACACCCATTAACAAGTGAATAGCCACAATAAGGTAGATACTGTTGACAGAATACACTGTTAAGAATTTCTGCATTTTAGCCCATGATATAAAAGCCTAAATGTGCAGTTTAGTTACATGGTTTCTTAAAATGACAGGCCAGATTGGCTTCTTTGCAGGCATTAAGTAATCTCCAGTGTCAAAAACCTATTGTGAGACTCCTAATAGGGTCTAACAGCAAAGCTGTAACAGGGTATTACAGGGAAGAACTGGCACTGCAGCATATTCACAATGAAATAAGGGCAATGGGAGTGGATAGTAGCATTTCATAGCAGCTTTTATTCTAAGCCCTAAATGCTGAGGAGGCAGGGCTCTTCCCCAGAAAAAGGCATGTACAACTAATTTATGCATTCTGGAAGTTTTATATTCATTTGTAATACATGTTATTAGCGACGTATGTTTTAAGGGAAATAGATCAGTTTAAATTAATAATTCGGAATTTTTCTTTGACAGAGGGCACCTACATTTTCAGAGCTAGCTAACTTGCTACATTATGTGCTCCCAAATGGCCCCACTTGGCTAATAAAGTTTGTGTTTCAAAGTCTCACTCAATAAGTAGGCATCTGTGTGAATGAGGGAAAATGAGAAACAGATACGATCTGCTATATCCCAACATTGTCTGAATGGGAAAGGGTTAAATGAATGCTGTCATTAGGGAGCATTTCCTTTCCTTCTAAGCTTAACAGCTCCCCTGCACTTTTAAAGTATGCAGTGTTATGCATCAACAGAAAAGAAAAACAGTACTCAGGTTATCAGGGACACTAGCTATTAATATTACATTTAAATAATTTTCATGAGACCAATGTTAATTTCAGACAGGTTTTGGACACGATCTGGCAGATTTACATGCTGTTTCCTTTTGTCTAGGATACAGTCAACACAATTCAACAAAAAATGCAAATGCGTGAACAGAAGCAAGCATCCATCAGGCAAAAAAAAAAAAGTCTGTTATTACAGACCTTACAGGAGAAAAATCACTATGACAAATTTTCCGAGAATAAACGTCAACCTCATTGCATTTGAAAATGGTTCCATTCATTCTTTAGTCTCCTTGTCAGACTCCAAGGATACTTTGGCCTTGTTACACCTTTGCACTTTGTTCAGAAGTTGTTTAGTTACCACTGCCTCTCAGAAAGCTAAGTCGCCTCAGTGAAAACTACATACAATTTGGCTAGGAGGAGAACAGAGGCCTGAACAGCTCTTTCCTGAACAAAGGATTTTTTAAGTGGAAGAAATTCTCTTCGTCTCGCCTGAGTGCCTAGGCTGACATCCGGGGAAAAAGAGAATCCTACTCCCATTGTACGCTAGTGATGGAGATTCTTGTGTAGTCTTAATTGTTCTCTGTCTGTCTCTGCTATTTGACACCTTAAACAGAATGGTACATTTCAAGTTGTCTCCCAATTTTGTCTTCTGACAGGGATCAAAAATGCCTTTTCACGTATACTCTTCCACATTTAAAACGCATGGTGACCCACTTTGCAATAAAATCAGGTCTTTTCCTTAAATTCCCTACGGGAGGCCCACAATTCTTATATTCTGCCATTCAGATTCAGATTTCCACCATCTATAACATGCTTTTTGTTAGTTGTTTTCTTTAATAAGAAACTCCTGGTAATTTTTAATTGTGGATAATATGTTAAATCCTCACCTGGTATAAAAAGAACTTCACTGTTTTCCATCTCCCTCTGTATCTCTTAGTAAATGGCTTGTCTTTGATTCCAGGTGGTTGTTCAAAAATCTCTGCCTTAGTTTCCAAATATATTATCCTACAAATTATTTTTTTCTCTTTCAGTCTACAGAGTATAATTTTTAGTTAGATATTGTCCATTTTTGCTCTTTATGTTCACATTTATGAAAATCTCTTTTAACGTTAAAAAAATTGCTGTTTAATCCTAGTGCCCTAAATTCAGGGACAGGCAGAAAGTATATGCCAAAAGACATGTTCCCACTATGCACTCTTTTCTTCCCCTATGCTTTTTATTTTCTATTTTTACTATCCAAGACTGCTTAATTTAGTCATTTGCTATTGTTCCTCCACTTCCTGGTGATTGAATCCTTTCCTTGTGGGTCAGTGCTTTGTGTCCATGACTGACAGAGCGCTGCTTTTTTATTGGTTCTTCCTCTCTTTCTCCTCTTGTCTTTATGGCTGACCATCCATTTTCCTCCAGCTTATTCTCCCCTTATCACTTATTGTTTTTGCTTCTCTTTTCCCTCTTCACAATCTCTACTTTGCTGCTTTTCTTTTCCATATGCTTTACCTCTATCCACATGATTTTTACCCCTGTCCTGATCCTCCATCTCCACTTTTTCCTCTTCCTTTCTTTCTGTTTTTCACCTTGTCTGCCTTTCTTGTTGTAGCTAATTATTTAGGCCCATGAAGCTGGCAGCCATGGACCCTGTCTGATTTGGCAGCCTACATATGCAGTCTTAGCTTTTATTGGTTGAAAAGACCAGGCCTGCTCATAGTCTCTGCTCTATCTGAAGTTGTGGGAGCTGTTGGTGTACAGTACCTTTGAAAGTCACGCCAATGTTATTGATGGAGCAAATATGGCTTAGAGAGCTTGATATTATGCACTCAGTTTTGTAAATTTTGGTTACAGTCTTTTTTTCAATGAGTGCAATACATAAGCAAATTCTTGCAGTAGGTTTTATAATTCTTTTTAATTTGGATTTTTATGCTAATTGACTTCTGCTAATCTACACCATACAGAATACAAGGGAATATGACCAAAAAGAAAAAGTATACATAACCATGCAATTATTTTTGTATCAGATCTGAACAACCCCTATCAGTGAAAGCTTGTTCTGCACACAAATCAATTTTTCCCCCATCACTACCCATTCTCCTGATAGTGCATGTTTTGCTACAGCTCATGCTGTGTTGAAAAGCAAAACTTTACCTGATATAGAGGTATCCTCACTGAGTAGTTCTGACAGGAGAAGCTTTTGCTACTTGTAAGACAAGAGTAGATATCCTGTAACTCCAACTTGGAACTTGGAAAAGCTTTAATAATAATCTATGATGCTAGGGACAGACATTAAAAAAGCCTGACCTTGAATTGATTCAATCTTTGCAGGTTAGTCTAACCTGGCTAGGCTGAACCAGTTTGTAACCAGACAGACATTCACTCTGGGCTGAGGAAATTCAGGCACATGCCTCCAGTGTCTCAGGCTGGAAGCCAGGAGGCACCAAAGCAGCTCTCCCTTCCTTGCACAGTGCTGAGCTGGAAGGGGGGCATGGCCAGGCCCCGGCAGGCTCTGATTAGGGAGGTCTTCTTGCACCATCCCAGGCTTTTCCTGGTTCACCGCTCAAAGGGCGACAGTGTTGCCAGTCCTCAGCCCCCTGCTAGCACTCTGAGGCAAATAGATGTGTGCAGTGCATGCATCTGTTGATGATATGGAGCTTTTCAATCTCCTTCCCTGCTTCTTTATACTGGCTGCAGCAAACTGACAGGCCAGCAAGCCAGCAAGTGGCTGTTAACAATGTTTATCACCTCATTAGCAATACAATAGCCTCTCTCCATTACTTAAAACTCTTCTTAAAAAGCTTACCAGTTTACCTGTTGATTAGCTCCAAACAACCCTAATCAATCCCTGTTCTGTCTGCCTGTCCCAATGAAATTGGAGAGACTTATACACAGAGACACCTCTCAGCATTAACTAGCATACCACATGCCTAGGGTCTGTGGGGCTGGGGCCTGTGCTGTGGAATATAGGAGGAAAGGGGATGAGGGGGATCCCTGCTTGTCCAGCAAGCAGCAGGCGGGGTGGTGGGGGCTAGGGCAGGGGGAAGACAGGCAGATTCTGCTGTGTCTGCACATCTCTGCTAGAGGTCCAGCCAGGGAACAGAGGCGAGGAGCCAGTCTACCGTGCAGCAGAGAGTCCTGCCCAGCCCAGAGAACATGCTGGGATGCTATGGGTGTCTGGTTTATCTTGAACCAGCAAGGGGTCTGGGACAGAGATTGCATAAACTAGTTTGAGCCAAATCAGTTAAGTCTGATACTACATTCAATCAGGTTTATCTCAAACTGGTTTCAGCCATTTTCAAACTGGTTTAGGTGCACTGAAGATCTGTTCTGTTAAAGGTTTAAACCATTTTCTGATCACTTAAACCAGTTTATGTATAATGTCTGTCCCTAGCCTGAGGGTTCCAGTTCCTAAGTACATTAGCATTGCTGAGAGGTCTATGATGTTATATTCTGTTGTCTCTACCTCCATCCCCACACACACAAACCTTCTCTGGGGTGGTTGAGCCTCCTGCATCTTCTGGATTCTCCACTTCCTGAATTTCTTCCTGTATTATCAACTTGATGGTTGATGCACCTCTAGCACTCTTTACTGCTCTGCTGTTACATGGCAAGGACAAGTAGAAGTTGATCAGAGGGTGGGTGAATAATTGAATATGCAAAAGAGAAATATGAATGGTCCTCTTGCAATTAAGTTGCTCTCCTTATCCATAAAGTTTATCTAAATGAGTTTTTTAAAAATAAACTACAAAAACAAACCGCACAAATATTGTCTTCATGAGACTAAACAGAATTTAAGCACTCTTCCTCTCTGAAGGAAATGAAAATTTTTCTAACTCTGCCTCATAAAATGATGGCTGTGCCTGTCCCTACTAGAACAGTTCCAGCCAAGTAAGTACATCCATGTTAGCTTTACTCTGAATCTCCTGTAACAAAAACAGTGGAAAGACAGTGACACCAAATTCAGTGCTGGGAACCAACTGGCTTATCCAGTGCATACCAAAGTCTATGTCACAGCATCATCACTGTCTAGACCGGCTAAATTAAAGCCATTTTAGGTGCTCTTACTCATTGAATATAAAAACAAGCTGCACATTTTAAATATGTATCTTGTTTTTATGTTCACTGCAGTTCATTTTTAGTTTGTATCTGTGGATTTTCTTTAGAGACAGGTGAAATGGATGTATTAAGAATTGATTTACTTCAAAATCATTGTTTTGCCCATGATATTTTTGTAGCATTTGTGAACATTGATCAAATCTTAGGATTTCATTAAAACATGTCATGTTTTTACAATATATAAATAAATCTTTAAAAGCAATGATTGCTTAATTAATCATAATGTAATGTGAGACTAATATTTAGAACTGCAGTGATTAAGAGAGAGCAGAAGAGAAAGAATGGCTCAAAGGACCTCTGAGCAGATTTTGGTTCAATATAGTTAAAGAGTGGTAGAATATGATATGGCCTCTTTTCCCTACTTTGTCCCTGTGTCACTGCCTGCTGACACACACCTTCTATGTACAAATATAGGGGATACACAGGCACTGGGAGAGCATGAGGAGAAAATGTGCTATATTTTGGCAATGCTTGGGCACTATAGTGTCCCTTTGATGATGTTGATATAACTTGAAAGTTGAAATGCATCCAAATTGTTGTAACTTGGAGTTGTTTCAGGCTGCTCTAAATTATGCTGGGCTTTGGTTTCACTCCCTAACGTCCTGGGGGTTGGGGCAAAGGACACAAAGGTTACTTTTAAAGTCAATCTCCTCCCCCATACTTCAGCTACCTCAAGCAAGCCTTGGCATAGTTTAAGATCTAATCTAACCTAACCTCATCTGATGGTTCCATGCTAATCATAGTAAAAAGAGTTGGTTACTTCAGTCTAATTCCTATTCATCACAGTCAATACATTAAAAAAAAAAAAAAAGCACCATTATGGGTGGCATTAATTCAACACAGGAGCGAGGTTTACTGGTAGGGGTGGCGGAGAGAGGAGCAAAAACCATAATTACAGTAGAATCCAGATTTTTTCCTAGAGATACAGTGTGCAATCAGTTTAATTTGCAGCATGTTGGCTACTTGCTATGGCTGTTACTTCAAAGGGTGCCACTTCTTCAGTCAACTGGATCTCAGCCACAGTCTTATAAAACTGACTGACTGCAGAAGTGGTGTCCGTTGAAATAAGAGCTTCAGAAAACTGTGGGTACACCTATGCAGTCCCACATAGCTGTTTGCTGCAGCTCAATATACTTCTGGATTCTTCACACACCTTCCTCTTTTCAGGGGCTGGGCAATAGAAACATATCCCTGTGAATAAGAGGTGTAACAAGCAATTTCTGCCCCCTGGATGGCAGCAGTAGCAACAGTGACAACAGTAGTGGCTGGGCCAGCAGAGGCAGTAGCCACCATTCTTGTCCCCTCTCTAAATCAGCACCCAGAGTGGATGCCCCACTTGCCCACCCCTAGTTATGCAACTGCTATAAAGAATCCATGATCCTATATTTTTCAGATATGTAGGGAGTCAGAAAAAAAGCAAGGGTAACATTGGATCCCTGCTGAACCAAACGGGACAGATGATAACCTACACACAGGAAAAACACAATCTGCTCAATGGGTACTTCATGTCGGTCTCTCATCAGTCCAATGGGACCGCCCTGCCTAGCAAGATGCAGGATGGCCAGAGCGAGCGCGTATTTATACCCAGCATCAGTGTTGATCTAGTAAAGGATCACCTTGAGAGGCTGGACACCTTCTAGTCAGCTGGTCCTGACAGACTACACCCTAGGGTACTCAAGGAGCTGGCAGGTGTCATAGCCCAACCATTGGCAAAAATATTCAAAAACTCGTGGCACTCAGGTGAAGTACCTAAAGACTGGAAGAAGGCCAATATGGTACCCATTTTCAAGAAAGGGCAGAAAGTAGGTCCCGGGAATTACAGGCCAATCAGCTTGACCTCAATCCCCAGTAAGAGACTGGAGAAAATTATCAAGGAGTCCCTTCTGGATAAGCTGGCTGAGGTCAACATCCTGAGGGATATCCAGCACGGGTTTGTCGCAGATAGGTCTTGCCTGACCAATCTTATCTCCTTCTATGACAAGGTGACATATCACCTGGACAAGAGAGAAGAGCTTGACATCATATATCTGGACTTTAAAGAAGCCTTTGATCTAGTGTCCCATTACCTCCTTGGGGAAAAATTGGCCAACTGTCACCTCGGCTACCCCACAGTCCAATGACTGGGAAATTGGCTCCGAGGTCAGATCCACGGAGTAGTGGTTGATGGTAGCGAATCATTATAGCACTCCATGACCAGTGGCGTCCCCAAGGCTCTGTCCTTGGACCGGTTCTCTTTAACATCTTTATCAGCGATGTGGACATTGGTGTCAGAAGCGCACTGGCTAAGTTCACCGATGACACTAAGCTTCGGGGCATAGCCTCCACACATGAGAACAGGTTAGTGATCAAGGCTAACTTGGATAAACTTAGTAAGTGGGCAAACACAAACCTGATGATGTTCAATACCGATAAATGCAAGGTACTCCACCTCAGGAAAAAAACCCCACAGCATACTTATAGGCTCGGCAGTGCTATGCTGGCTAGCACCACTGCAGAAAGAGACTTGGGGGTCATGATTGACCACAAGATGAACATGAGCCACCAATGCAATGTCACAGATGGTAAAGCAAACAAAACCCTGTCTTGCATCCATAGATGCTTCTTAAGTAAATCTAAAGATGTCATCCTCCCACTGTACTCGGCCTTAGTGAGGCCGCAGCTAGAGTACTGCATCCAATTCTGGGCTCTGCAATTCAAATAGGATGTGGAGAATCTTGAGAGAGTCCAGAGGAGCACCATGCACATGATCAAAGGGCAAGAGAATAGACCTTTTGAAGAGAGGCTGAAAGCCATGAGACTCTTCAGCCTGGAAAAGCGCAGGCTCAGGGGGGACCTGGTGGCTGCTTATAAGTACATAAGGAGTGTACATCAGGATCTGGGAGAACATCTGTTCACCAGAGTGCCCCAAAGAAAAACAAGGACCAGTGGTCATAAACTACTCCAAGACCATTTTAGGCTGGACATAAGAAAAAATGTCTTTACTGTCCAAGCCCCCAAGACCTGGAATAGACTCCCTGCAGAAGTGGTGCAGGCATCTACTCTGGACTCATTCAAGAAATGCTTGGATGCTTATCTTGCTGGGATCCTTTGACCCTAGCTGACTTCCTGCCCCTGGGGCAGGAGGCTGGACTTGATGATCTCCAAGGTCCCTTCCAGCCCAAACATCTATGAGATCTATGAAATCTACTGCCTTACCTGGCCAGACCTCTTGCACACTGAAGACTTTAGTTTCTTGGGCTGTTTATATAAAATCTTAACAAATCACTGAAATCACTTAAAATAATGTTTCTTAATGCAATAAAAAGCAAATGCTTTATTTCTGATGTATTTTATCTTTAATTAGCTTAGCAATAATCATTAACTTTAACTCCAGTCCAAGACTGCCTGGAGGGAAAGGGTGTTGTTAGTTTTATACTCATTTTGGTACTTAATAACTATTTTACAGTGTTGAATGAGGTTTCTGAAATATTAATAATTTCCAGGTTTTGATGTTCTGAGACAACTTTTAAAACAATACTGTAGTTCTTAATTAATTATTCTTGTCTGAAGTGAAAATTTAGCTTTTCTTTCATAACAATCTAAGGTAGGGGTTTTCAACCTTTTTTAATAAGTGTATCCCTGTCAGCAAGACACAGAGTGGGGGAGGGAGTGGGAGGTGTGGTATACAGCCAAACATGGAGCAATGGTACAGGGTGGTGGATGGTGGTGACAACTGCCACCACATGCAAGCTTCCCTCCCCTCCACTGCAGCCCACAGAGGGGCACCATTGCCCTGGCCCTGCCCCAGCCCTGATCCTGGGAGGTGGCAGTGCTCTGCCCCACCCACCCATGCATACCCCCTAGGGCCTTCCCAAGTACCCCTGGGGGTACGTGTACCCCCAGTTGACAACCCCTGATCTAAGGGAATGAATCTAGAGTCATATTCTCCCCATACAGATGATTGCTGTAAAATCTATGTATAATTTAAGCACTTAGTATTACGTTTAAATTAGATGTGAATGGTACATACTCCTCATGTAGATCACCTGCACAGGAATATCATTTTGTTGGCACGTACAATTCTTATCCCTGTGATAGTTGATGTTTTTCTTAACTCCCCAACCCCTGGGTCACAAGATTCTATATAGAATAATAGAATATAATCATAGGCTTGTAAAACAACTCAAGCATCCTTGCTTGCAACACAGATGCAGGATGCACTATAGAATCATGGAGAAACAAAGCTAGAAGGGACCTCCATAGGTCATTTAATCCTGAGGCAGGAACATCCCTATCTAAACCATCCTGTAAAAATCCGTTGTCTAACCTATTAACAAAACTACAGTCAACCCGTACATGAGCCAAGACATAATACCCTAATCTGCCACAGGTAAAGCAGGAGGACCATGGTAGACAAAATTCTGCTGCTGAAAAGGTTATTAAAAAATAATTTAGAGATCCACACCCCTCACTACAGAAAAGGGCAAACACTCTGACAGTTAGTATTGATCAGACCATGAGGTAAAATTCCTTCCTGACCCCCAATATGGCAGTCAGTCTGATCATGAGGTCCAAGACCTTCTAGCCAGGAACGTCTGGGTTTAAGTCCCAGCAGGAGAGTTGCTATTCTTTGCTGCAACTTCAAGCCATTGGTCCACATCCTATTCTCTGTAACAAGAGAGAAAAGATATTCTTTATAGCAGCCCTGAAGGTATTTGAAGACTACCACCATGTCCCCTCTTAAGTGCCTTTTCCACAAGCTGAACATGCTTATTTCTTTTAACCTCCCCTAGTCTGACTTGCTTTCCAAAAGAGGCACTGCCCCCTCCTGTGTCTTGTACTTAATGCTTCTATTAATGCATCTGAAAACCACATTCATTATTTGTTCAGCTGCATCAAATTGCAGGCTCATTCTGAGTTTGGGATCTACCAAGACCCCCAGATCCTGCACTGTAGTGCTGTCATCCAGTCAGGTGTCACCCATTTTGTATTTGCATTTTTTATTATTCTTCCTGCAGTGTGACATCTTCCATTTGTCAGTACTGAACTTCATCTGCACTTTTACCTGCGCTGCTACATCCCGAATCTCTCTGAATTGGCTCCAATCTTTTCTGAATTGATTCAGCCGAATCAAATCAAAACAGCAATTTGTATCTCTGAATCGAATTGTCCAAATCCAAATCGGCCGAATCTGAATCCAAATCGAATAGTTGCCTATTCTCACAGGCCTAGTCAGGGAGAACAGTGGCTCTCCCATTTCTTTATGGCAGTCTTTCAAATATTTAAAAGTTGTTATCATGTCCCTCATTAATTTCCTTTTCTCTAAATTAAGCGTACAAATTCTCTCCACCTTTCCTTCTACAGCTTGCATTCATTCCAGTCTCTTTATCAACTTTGCCACTCACTTCTGGATCCTCTCCAGTTTTTTTTTAAATCTTTTTTAAAATGTGGTGCCAGAAACTGGAAACAATACCAGCTGATGCCTAACCAGTGCTGAACAGTTAGCACTGTTAGTACTATTACCTCCAAGGTCTTACATACCATACTTCTCTTAAAGGACCCCCAAATTGAATTTGCTATTTTGCAAGAGAATCACACTAGTGACATCACACTGCCAATTTTGGCTAAGTATAGACAGTCAAAAAGCCAGAGGCTGAATCAATTCCTCATTTTTTACTCCAGAAATGCAGCCACATGCCTGCATTAGCTCAGGTTAGAAGCTGGGAGGCACTAGAGCAAGCCTCCCTGCTCAGCTGGAGCAGACAGCTTAGGCCAAGGCAAGCCCACCCACTCAGCAAAGTGTAAAGGTGTGGGGAGGTGTAAAGCATTCTGGGATACTAGGTGACTGTGAGTTAACTTGATTCTAAAGGGGATCTGGGACAGAAGTTCAATCAACTGATTTAACCTATATCAGTTAAATCTGATACTACATCCATCCAGCTTTATCTTAAACTGGTTTTGGCCATTTTGAGAGCAGTTTGCATGCACTGACCTTCTGTTGTATTATAGATTTGAACTGGTTTCTGATTGCTTATCTTGGTTTATGTGTCATTTCTGTCCCTACCCTTTGTGATCCACCATAACCCCAAATCCTTCTCAACAGGGATATTGCTTAATTATCCCCAATTCTGTATCTGTACATGTGCTTTTACTTCCCTGATGCCCCTGACACATTACACTTAAGACTTAGTAAATTGGTTAATCACATCTTAAGTAGTAACCTAGTGACATTCATTCATTAATGGTGTGATAAGTGACAAAAGTTATTACACAAAACATGTGTACTAACTTTGTGGCTGGTTCCTATCACACATTTAATTGAACATGTGGTCAGTCCTTCCAGACTTGGAGATTGGGAGCACTGGTCAACTGATTGGGGCTCCCAGTTGGGGGAGCACAATGAGCTCCCCCAGCTGGAAGCCTCAATCAGCTGGCACAGTTCCCAGCCACAGGAGTGTGTGCTATGCCCCCATTCCTGAAAGCTCTGATCACTGACACCATACACAACCACAGTTGGGAACACCATGCAGCGCCACGGCTGACAGCCCCATCAACTGATTGGAGTTTTCGGCCATGGGAGTGCATGGTGCACCCCCTGGGGCTGGGAGCTCTGTGGTTGGCAGGACTCCCAGCCACAGAGGTGAAGATTGGCAGTGCAGGAAGACCTGGGATCATGCCATGCATGAATTCCATGGCAGGAAGTGTGATTGTTGGGATTGCACATCAGATCCCAGCATGCCTTGTTTTCAATGTCTGTCACTGGCTGAAGTAATAGTGTCTTACATTTGTCTTTGCTGAATTTCATTTGTTATCTGTAACCTAATTCTTTAATTTATCACAGTTTTTTAATACTAATTCTATCCTCCCATGTACTTGCAAGCCCTCCCAGGTTTTTTCATTAGCATGACTCACAGCTTTCTAATAAAAATAACTTTCCAGCCATTGTAGATGTAGCTTGAGAAAGTGTATGCTGTAAAGATTCAGACCTAGTTCATAATTTCTAGTTGGCAACGTGGGCCAAAGCATCCGATAGTAATATGAGAAGTGTCTTGGTAATATGAGACAATATGAGAAGACTCTTGCCTTAACTAAAGGGAAAAAAAAGTTATTCTTTCTAGTAAAGCAAAGTCCTATTCACATCTCCTTGATCTGGATGGGTTGCTGTACCCCTTGTGAAGATGTTCTCACCACGGCCTACCCTACTAGTTCTGTCTGGACAGAGTTCCTTAAATTCTAGTTAAGGCTCCATAGGAGTCCTGCCATTCGCCCAGGTGCACCACCTACTTTTGAGTCACTTTTGAATGGCTACAACTCCACAAGTCCAAATTGAGGCCTTCATTATATGAATTAAACAAAGAATATTGAAGGTATTTTTTTGCATACAAAATTACACAGCACTTCCCATAAGCATGCTTGTAACGCATGAAAAATAAATAAAAACTATAAATTAGAGGATGTGATGCTCAGGCTTGCTGAAAGGCTCCCCCAGTTATATATTATTTCTATTCTGGAAATAACAGAAATTCTATTTCTATCCTTTTGGAATATTTACATAATGGATAATTTAAATGTTTCTTCCTTCCATCCCTTTTTTAAACTGATGGCTGGCAAATTTTATAAATCCTGTAATATTCTGCTCCATAATTAGTTTGGAAGCTTGTAATTGTTTAAATATAAGCCAGAAGATAAAGGCTGCCAAACCACTTGAGCAGAAAAGTTGTATTAATGACTTTATATTATTGCCTTATTTATTGCTGATTTATTTAATCTATTTAGATCAAATAGGAAATCTCAAACAAAACAAAGAAACAGAGCAGTTTTGAGTTTTGGGGGGTTTGCTTTGTTGTTTTGTTTTTTTGGTTTTCTTTTCTTTTTTAAATCACTAGGAAGTGGATGAACTGGAAACCCAGACAAAAGAGCTTTTATAATTGAGAGAGTGTTTCAACAGTTTGGAAGGTCAGTAATGATGCAATGAAAAGTATGCTGTGGGAGACTCATCACATGTTGTAGCAAAAGCTAAATTATTCCAAATCTGGTTAAAACCAAAAAGATTTCAGTTGTGTTCCTGTCCTGTGAACTCACGTAGCACCAAAGGAAAATTGCAAATGGAAAAATGTCCTGACTTTAGCTTTAATAACTACATTATATTGCACTATGTCTAGTATATCATTAAAGTGCACTATTTGTTCCTTGGTTTGAGGGGAATAAGGATGAGGGAGGGGAATAAGGAAGCTTCACAATGTAGGCAAAAAGGGGAAAAAACATACTAAAGAAAAAGTCATGGCATATATTTGCCAGCAGCTCAGTTTACTGGTCTTAGAATGCAGTCTCCTTTTAAATGCAATATAGAAAATGTTCAGAATGATCATATTTTGTTAATTTTCTCTATGCATTATCAGTATAATGCTGCCATTCAAGTTTATATTATTCCTTTTATAGAAGGTGTTTTTACAGTAGGTGTAAATGGAAGATAGCTTAAAACTATGATATGGGAAGCAGTTTCCTGACTGCCGTTATCTTGTCCCAGAGGACGCATGGGAGTGTGGGGTTTGTAAGCTCAATCCAGATGCATTTATTAAAAGTACTTTTTTACTAGCATTAGAGTAAAAATACTTGATTGTATAACAAGTATTACAGCTTGCTCTTATGCTTTTTTATTACTTCTGATATGAGGACTTCTGGACCAGCCAATTGCTAGAACATGTATATAAACATGAAAGCATTCATTGTTGTGGGAGTCACCTTGTGCTTAAATTTAAGCATGCGCTTAATTTCTTTAAAGGTTTGTTTTCAACTTTTCAATAGGATTTTGAAAACTGAAGACCCTGTCTTTTCTGCACACCATGAAAATTAGACTCTCTCTGGCCATGTATGGACATTCAAAACGCCAAGGAGAAAATGATCTAATATATGCAGTTTTCGCTATGTGGTCTAATTAGATTGGGAGTAAACAGTATACACATTCGCCTTCTGTGGGGGAATAGGAGAGGGAAGGGCATGCAGGCAGCCTACACTAGCCAAAGCCAGCAGACCAGGGGTACTCCTGTAGTCCTTTCAGCATGCTCTGCAGGCTCCCTGAACTGCCAGAGACTACCTTGTGTGCCAAGCACCCAGGACACCCCTGATTGGCTTCCAGGAATGGGCAAGCATGCCCCTAAGCCCACACCACATCACTGCAGACTCTCCCTCGTGCCCCACCCTGAGGCTTCTAGAAGACCCCCAAAGAAAATGCCCTCCCTCATAAATTTCACGTGTTCCTGTGTCCTGCTCTACCTGCACCCTGTCATGGTGCCCCACCATCTGCACTCAAGCATGCAGACCCAGAAGCTGCAGCATATACTGCTTGTTACCCTATGCATCTCTCAGAAGGGGCTGTGGGACATCATGTATGCCCATCTGGACATGGTGCAGCAGTTGGTTATCATGGGATGCAGCTTCCCGCTGCCAACTGTTTCAAGCACGGCACTTTTTACACCCTGCACGCACCAAGCATTCTAGACTGGGCCAGTGACTTCCACATGGCTGAAGAGGAAAAAGCCACCCAGGATGGCCATGGATGCTGGGGTGTTCTGGCACCACCTCCAAACTGTTGAGAAGTGGTTCTGGACCCATGCCACCAGCAGCAACTGGTGGGAGCAGATTGTCCTGGACACCTGGGACAGCAAGTAATAGGTCCAGAGCTCCTGCATGTGCCAGGACACCTTCATGGATATTGTCACCCAGATAGCCCACCCACATTATATACTAGGAGGTCGGTCAGCACGTGACCACCCCTCACGCCATTGCCATAATGATGCTGGCCACCCCCAGCAGTCTCCACTACATCACTAACCAGTTTGACATGGGTGAGTTCATGGCCAGAGAAGCTGTCTGGGAAGTGTGCCTGGTCATCCAAAACATCCTGGCCGACTACTTCAACTGCCTTGTCAACCTGAAGGAGGTGGTCACTGGCTTCCACCACATGGGCTTCCCCAACTGCATGGGGGCCATGGACAGTACCCACATCCCTATCCTTTTCCTGTCTCAGGGTGCCCCACCTGGGTGTTCAACAACTGCAAGGACTACTTCAGGGCATTGTCAACCATGAGGGCCACTTCACTCACATCTTTACTGGTTGGGCAGGCAGCACCCACAATGTCTGCATCATCTGCAAATCCTTGCTCCCCCAGATGATGGAGAGTGGGCACTACACCCCTGGCGTCCCCAGTTGCATCATTGGTGCCATTGTCATCCTTCCTCTAACCATCAGAGACCCAGCTTACCTGCTCCAGCCCTGGCTCATGAACCCCTATGTGGTACAGCTGGACCACCAAAAGGAACACTTCAACTATGTCCTGATCAAGTGCTGCATGTCTGTGGAGTGCACCTTTGGACACCTTAGGGAGCACTGACAGGCTCTCAGAAACTTGCTTTGAGGTGAAGGAAGAGAACCTGATATGCCTCATTATTGCCACATGCATCCTCCAAAACATCTGCAAAATAGGGGGGAGGTCTTCTAAAAAGCCTGGACAGAGTAGGCATGGTACCTGCCTGGCAGGTAAATGAGCTGAGGCAGCTAGGCTCCAATGCCAGCTACAGTCCCAGTACCAGCTTGACCCATAGGCCTGCTGGGCTGTGTTCTTCCCCCAGTTCTGAGTGCAACTGCACCCCACTGGGACTGTCCTGGAACTGCTTGAAGGGCCTGCATACATGGGGCAACCATCAGGGTTGGGGAGATGTGGATTGGCTTGGGCAGGGCGGTGGTGTCATGGATGACCCTGGCCTTGGGGCCCAGGCACTCCGGTTCAGCTCCTCTTGCCCACCAGTGCCCCCTGGACCAGATCCCACCAGGGCACTTTCTGCTTGCTCAGACCACCCGTCACTAGCTCCCTCACACAAACTCCCTCAAGCCCCTCTTCTTGTATCTTGGTAGCCTGTGTGTAGGCAGCCCCTCAGCCTCAGGATGTCCCCCCTCCACATCTGATGGCTCTGCTTGTGCCACTCCCACAGTTTCTGGTGCGAGGAATCAGCTGTGGGTGCCCGGTACTCATAGGTAGCAACCAACCAAGGCCTCTAACATTTCCTTCTTGCTTCTTTGATGCTTTCTATGGACACCCCTCATGCATCCTACAGCTGTGCAGACCCCTGTCCTTGAGCTGGCATCACATCCACCGTGCACTGTCCTTCCTTGCAAATGTGTTTCTGCAGTTGCAACTTTTGCCGATAAAATGAAGTGTAAGGACAGTCATCTAGGACCCTCCCAGCACTTACCTGGGAACTCAGATAGAGACAGAAAGGTAGCTATGGTAAATCCTCTCTCTGGGCTAGAGCTAGGAGCCACACCACTACTCTCCAACCAGGACACTGGAGGCTGGGATGGACAGCAGGCCTTGCAGTGGTTCTGGGATGGGTTTCTGGGGAAGGAAGGGCTGTGTCCTTCTCAGGACCTGTGTTAAGCACCTGCTCCACTCCCTTAGAGGGCCCTGGGACCCAGGGTCCCATGAGGACTTGGACCACAGGCAGAGACTGGCCACTCTGTGGAATGCAGGCAGAGCTCTCATGCTGGCCCTATCCCTCCCATCCTTCCCCACAAAAACTCTGCCCTCAAAAACTCTACTCTATAACAATTTGGTTAACATGGTCCCTGCAGAGGGCAGACATCCCATCTCTTTAGGTAACTTGAGTTGGATACATTCCTGAGGGAGGGGGGGAAACCTGCTCCCTCTGCCTATGTGACTGGCATCACATACCTGGGTGAGGGGCTTAGGCTCCCTATTGTTCTAAGCGATGCCAGTCTACCCAGCAACCAGTAATGCATTTCAAATTGGTTGGCTGGCAGCCAACAGGTGCTGGCTTTCATTGGACCAGGTAAATGAGATCATGAGGTCTATATAAGTTAAGGACTGCCCAGGAAGAGGGGCAGTAGCCATGATGAAAATTCAGAGAGAGAAGAGCTGGACCATCTGAAACTTGCACTGACTATTTGTGCTTCAGACTGAGGGAAGCATCCAAAGTTCTTGAAGTGGGTCAAGTACCCTCAAGGGCTACTAGGCCTGTGTTTCCCAGGGGGCAACCAAGAGCCTGGGTGGTGGCGGTGTTACCCCCAGGCTAGCGGATGTGCTCCAGGAAGGGGGTCAGCCAGACATGAGGCACCCCCAGGGAGGTACTCGGAGCCTGGATGGTGGTCAGGTGCAGTGAGCTGGGTGGCTCAGTGCAGGAGCACCCCCTACTGGCCCACCACATAGCTCATGTGCTATTTGTGATTCTGTTATGATGAGCTGACACCCGTGGATGAGTTTGGGATTGCCACAACTATTGGAAAAGTGCTCAACCTGTGACCTGACTCAGAAAGAGGTTCCCCACACCCTGACTGCCTAAGAAAAGTGTTATTGTGTACTGCCATTGGCTTTCCAGCACCATTCTTCTGCTTTGAATACATGAGAAGGGAATGGGATGGGGCTTGCTTCACTTTCAGGAGTTGCAGGGGGAGGTACTGTCCAAAACCAGTATAAGGCTACAATTGTGGGAGGGCCAGGCAAGGGTTGGTAGAGTGACTACCTGCACCATGAAACTCAGAGTTGCCTGGCACCCACAGACTTTCCCCAAGGATAATATCAGATGCTGGGGGAGAAAGTGCTGGAGTGCTACTTCCAAGCCTCTCCAGATGAGTGACCTGGGAGTCACTCTGTCAGCGGGATCAGATTGGCTGAGATAGAAGTTCCCATGAGGGACTCTTGCCATCACATCTCTGCCTTTCTTAGACTTAGAGGCAGGGAGAGGGGCTATTTGGCCAAAGGGATTTTTTCTTGTTCCTTCTGTACTACAACTCCAGTGGTTCTCATAGATAGCTGTGTGTTATTTCCTGTCACTGACTTTGGTGTTCTCCCTGCCACCTTACCCCATGGTGCTGTTAACTGGAGCAGGGTGCCAAGCACTGGCACTTGTATGTATTTTTTCATTTTGCCTGCATAGATCAACAAACTAGTTTGGTGACTTTCCATGGGTGCAAGGGGGAGGGGATGTTGTTTCAATGCCAATGCTCTGGGCATCTGGGAGGAGGCTCATCTTCCAGTAGCTAAGCATGGTCCTGAGAAATAGGGCAGGAAGGTGTAAATAGAGCAGATTTTTGTTCCTACAGAATGGGAGATGGGCTGCTAACCTTCCCCTTCCCCCCTCCTCGAGGCCTAGGGGGGCAGGGACTGATGCCTTGACTGCGATTCAGGAAGGGAGGAAGAGAAGGGGAAGGATGACTGCTCTGTCCAGTTCTGAAAGACAAAAACCTTTCAAGCAATTAGTGCCCTGGGGCTCTTTGAGCAGTCAGGGCAAGATAATTCATCACCACCCTCCCCCCCTTGCCCCTCCATGCCTGCACCAGGCCCCCCAGCTTCTGGGCTCCTCCGCCATGATGGCCTGGAAGAAGGCTGTGACCATGAGGATGGCCTGTAGTGGCCACAATTCCCCCAGGGGTTGAAGGGCACAAAAGAAAGGCCAGCAGGTAGGTCTAGGTGACCACCTTCTTAAGATAGGCTTGCACAGAGGGCTTTGGGCTTGTGGACATCATCATGCCACTACCTGGCCATTATCTGTGGGCATGGCCCACCCACTTGCCTCTCCTCCTTTCCCTCCAAGGGCTTCACATTTCACTTTGTGCCTGGGTCCCCATCACAGCCACATGGAGCAGAGTAAAGCCATACCATCCTGGGCAGCATAGCATCCTCAATGTGTGTCTGAGTCTTCACCAGAATTGGGGATATGACCTACCATGGGTGCTGTGGGTTGTGCTGCAGCAGCAGCTGCTGTAGTGGTAGTTGGGAGGGCTGGGGAACATTCTGTGAATCTGGGAGCATGACAGCAAGCAGCTGTTGGAAGAGTGGGAATGGAAGACAGCTGTGTCAGAAATGGTATCCCAGGGGTTGCATATTTGCTGTCTTCCATGAGTTTGAGGACTGGGAGGGGGGGCTCCCACAAGGTGGAGGGCACAGGTTCAGGCTCAGGTCCTGGGTCTTGACTTCCGTGGTGTTGGAGCTTTCCCCCTGCTCCTGCATGCCATTCTCCCTGCTTTCAACAATGTCCAAGAAGATTTCAAGAAAGCTCAGGTCTAACTGCAAGTGCAACTCCACTTCCAGATCCTGCTGGTGCCATAGCTATGTGGGGTGGTGATGACCCTGTCTGTGGTGAGGAAATGAGATACCCCCTTGTAGAAGGGCATGCCCTGCCTCCTGGCCCCAGACTTTTTCTTGGTGCCATATACATGCTTGTACTAGATCTTCATCCATTTCATCCAGCACTACACCCAGTCCTTGTGGGCCTGCATGTGTACCAGTTGGGCAACGTGCGTGAACCTGTCCCTATTCCGGTGATTTTTGCAGAGCTGGTCCTAGGTCTCCTGCTCACCTGAGATGGTGACAAGATCCCTCATCTCCCCATAGTCCCAGTTCTGTGATCAGGGTTGGGTAGTGGAGGAGGACAGGACAGGGTCTCCCATAGGCCACAGTGATGCCCATGGGGTCTTGGCATCTGTGGGTGGGTGAGGGTCAGATTGTGACGGGGTGGATGGATGAAAGGAATGGTGGTTGTGCATAGGTGCTGATCACAGTGCGTGGCCCTCCCTCTCACTGCTGCTGGGTGCAACCCTTGCTCCAGAGTGACCAGGACTCTACTAGCCAAGCCACTCCCACAACTTGGAACTTTCCAGGAGCTTCCAAAAGACACCCTGTGATGCTGGCAATGCCCCAAACCCTGGCCTGGAAACTTCTAGTGTCCTTTACCTACAACACTGAGGCAACTGACCATGCCCTACCTGCTCCTAAAATTTCTAGGGATGTCTGCCTGCCTGCCCACTTTGGATTCTCAGTGACCCCCTTCCCCAGCCCAAGTACTCTGGGACCTATAGCTGCAGGCCAAAACCCTTGCAGCACTCCAGGGAAACATGGCTTGGGTACCTGTCAGCTGTGGCTGAGCTTCAGAGGTCACACGGTCATCTCTGTGGAGGCCCATTCCTGATGTTTGTGGCAGGCATGCTGGTAGCAGCCTGGCTTGCTGGCTCAAAAGGGCATTTCCACCAATCAGGAGGTGGCTAGGGAGAGGCTGCCCCGCCCCCACCCAGGGCAAGGTGAAGGGCCTGGACCTGGATGAGGACTATACTCCCCCTCACCCTGATTCATCCTCTTGCAATCCAGGGGCAGAGACTCCAGGAGGTATAAAAGAACAGTGTGCCCAGCACACAGACACACTGTGTTGAGGGACAGAGAAGAGAGCAGGCAGAAGACAAAGAGCTGGGGAGAGCTGCCCAGCAGGGCGAATGCAGTTGCCCCCAGAAGAGCCCAAAGACTCCTTCCCATTGCTAGATGGGGAGTGGTGAGCAGCCACGTCTCAGCCCCACTACTGAGGAGCGAGGAGCGGGGCACAGCCTGGTGCATGGGGTGCGACCCTGGGAGCCATTTGAGGCGGCTCAGATCTCCAGCTCATTGGTGCATGGGCAGTGCATGGGATGGACCCTGGGAGCTGCATGAGGTGGCTCGGGTCTCCAGCCCTGGCATGCATCCAGGGTGGAGCAGTGCAGGCAACAGTGCAGTCCAGGTGGGACCAGGACCCTGGAGCTGTATGAGGCAGCTTGGGTCTCCCACCCCTGGCATGAGGCCAGAGATACTCAGCACAGGCAGCACTGCACGGTGGACCCAGGAGCAAACCCAGGCCCTGGGAGCCGCATGGGGTGGCTCAGGTCTACAGCCATTTAAAGTGGAAGCCTTGCACGGAGGGCCCCGATTGGAACCAAGACCCCAGAACCCTGCGAGGCAGCTTGGGGCCCCAACTCCGTGCAGAAAAGTAAAGCCCTCATTGCACACCATGGTGCACAGGGCTACCAGCAGTTGGCAGGACCAGCAGAAGCCAGAGACAGCTGGAGCCATAGCAAGAAACGTGGCAACTCACCAGGAGAGAGAGAAGGACCCTCCAGCACAGCCCCAGAGTCATGAGTTACTGGGGAAAAGGACTCCCACAGGGGTGAGGGAATGCACCTGGGTGAGTAACTCTGATCATTGCAGAGGGACAGGACTCCCTGAGTTTGGAGTTTTAGGTTACTGAGAAATATTTTGGCTGGGCTGGGGGGAAAGCCTAGAGGGCACTGCAGGAGCTTCTCCCTCCACTTCACAGCCACAGGAACACAGCCAAGGCTCCAGAGCAGCTTAGGCCTCGGTGTCCTTGTAAAGTTAACTTGAGTTTAAGGGTTGCTGCACCTTATATTATGTGAGAGGGCACCTTATATTTTGTATGTTTCTAGTTATAGAGCTGTGAGTTGATAGAGTTTAAGATTGTGTCATTTATATTAAAATATTAGTTTAATCTTATGGGGCTGAGCATTTGTTTAAAATGAAGATGTAGGAGTGTATATTAGTATATGAGTATTCAATGTTTGTGTAAATTTATATTTAAATGAAGTTCAATATTGTATGCTATATTTTGTGTATCTTTATATTTGTAATTTTATAATATGTTAGAAGCTAGAGTGTTTAATTGTAGCAGACTTACCTTTCAGAGCTTAGTTGAGCCCCAGGCTTGGGATTCTGCTGTTTTGATTGGTGGAGCCCCTCCACCAATCAGGAGGCAGCAAGAGGAGTGAAGTCATGCCCCTTTCCTGAGCGGAGGGAGAGAGGAGCTCCCCAGACCTGATTGTAGACCGCAACACTGTCAGGTCTGGAAGACTTCAGGGGCAGAGCCCTGAAGAGTATACAAAGAGCAGCGTGCCCAGCATGAGGAGAGACACGCCAAGGGACAAAACAGAGCAGAGCTAGAAAGAGCTGCCCAGCAGGGCGGTTCCTAATGCCCCTGAAGAGCTCCAGAAGACTGCCCACAGCAGCAGGGAAGCAGAGGTCGGCTCCGGCTCCAGTACATGGGGCACAGAGTGGCGCATGGGATTCAGTGAAGGTGGCACTGCACAGAGCAAGACTTTGGGAGCAAGGGGCTCAGGTCTGCAACTCCTGGTGTGCAGCCAGGGTACAGTGCAGGCGCTGCTGCACAGAGATGGATCCTGGGAGCCATGAGGGGCAACAAGGGTTTGCAACTCCTGGCAAGTGGCCAGGGCCTTGGTGAATAGGGATGGTGCACAGCAGAACATAGACCCTGGGAGCTGATAGCAGCAGCTCCGGTCTCTAACCCATAGCACAGGGCTAGGGTGTAGGACCTATCTCACCGCAGGAAGAGTCCCAGAGTGAACTGAGCCCCGGCATCGCACAAGGTGGCCTGGGTCTCCAACCCCAGTGAGAGGGCAGTAGCCTCCAGGAGCACATGGCTGCTCGGGGCCACTAGCAGGCAGGTGGCTGGAATGGAGCCGGAGCCTGAGAGGCTTTGCAGAGAGGAGCAGTTCAGGTGGAAGAGCACTGATCCCCCTTCACGGCCCTGGAGTCATGAATTATTGGGCAAGGGTTTCCCACAGGGGAGGAGACCCCTAGGAAGGGTAGGATGAGGAATTGCGAAAGGGTCTCCTGAAGGATAAGGGTCCTGGCCACACCCCAGAGGGCAGGGACATAGTGGGAGCCAGCCCTGTTTCCTCTTTCAGGAGCTAGTCCTGACTTCTTTTCCCCTAGAGGAAATTCTAGTAATTATAGTGATATTGATAACATGAAGGAGGGTATGCGCCTTATATTTTGTATTCAGAGCCTCATATTTTGTCATTAATAACCATTTGTTGTTTATTCGTTATGTATCTGGATGATGTATATTTATCTTGTTGAACCCCCCCTGCCCTCCCCTCTGTTGATACCTCCTTTCGATTGCCAGTATTTTTCTGGGTGTGTCTAAGTGTGTTTGTTGATTATCTGAATTCACCTATATTTACCTGTTACAGATTTCTTATTTACCTGTGTGGATTCAAGGCCCTTCAGAGCAATCCTTTAGAAGTGCATTATACATGTATAGCAATTTATATGTGTCTAAATAGAGTGTTGAATATATGTATATAGAAAGAGCTATTAATTTTATCCTTTCTTTTTGTAAGTTATACATATATTAATAAATTTGTACATAGTTAAATTTTATAACTGCCCTGGCCTGGATCTATAGGGACAGAGGGGAACTGTAAGTGGTCTGCAGTTTCGCCTACAGCACACCTGTCAGCTAACAATCCCCCTTCAATCAGAGGAGGGAGTACTTATCTGAGTACAGCCAGGCTATATAATTTTTAGAGACACGGCTGAGATCCTTCACTGTAGTATTTATCTTTTATTCACCTGTTTTTCCTAGTGATGTGTGTATATATAGAGAGAGAGCAAATAGGGTAATAGTCTTATAAAATATGTAAATATTTATGTTTGTGTTTATATGCATATGTATCTTTTAATATTTTGTAAATATTAATAAACTTGTATATAGTTAAGTTATATAGTGTCCTGGTTTGGTTGTCTATAGGGGAAGGAGGGAAGCTGTGTGCAACCAGCAGTTTTCTCCCCATAGCACACCTGTCCTGCTAACATTTCTCTTCAGTTGAAGAAGGGAGTACACAACCAGGTACACCCAGGTTACATGTTATTTCCCCCACCACGCTGGCCCACCACATGTAAGCTACTCACACTGGCGCCTGCTCAGGAGAAGCAGGGGTCAATGCTGGGGTCTGGGTGGCAGGGTATCTGGCTCTGGCCTCTGAGATGTGGTGGGTGGATGCCAGGGTCAGGGTCAATGGGGCTGTGCCTGAGTGCAGGGGTTTTCCTGGGCTCAGTGTTGAGGTTTGTGTGTATGTTGTGGCTCGTACAAGGGACTCAGATGCCTCCCTTCCCCCTGCTGCTTGTCTGTGGCTGACAGATAGCTGGGGGCAGGAGGCAGGCCTGAGGAGAGGGGCTGTGCTTGCTCAATGTGGGGAGGACCCAGGAGCAGGGCCAAAATTCTGTATGGTTATGGGTTTAGATTGATTTACATTGGTCCAAGTGTAATGTCTGTATGTGTCCTTTGTTACTTTCTAAAACATGTTTGCTGTTGTAGAAATTACAGGGAGGAATGCATTCCCAGATTTACTACTAAAGCTGAGAAGGTGACAAAAATTCCATGTTGTGATAACTTTTGAGGTGTTAAAGGGTTTTGTTTTTTTTCTCTTGCATTGTGTGAAAATGGAATTGTGGTGAAATCTGAGCTCTTCTGGTAGATGTGGATGGCCGATTAATGAACACCGAGTGCAGGATACCTACGTTATCTCTTGCCAAAACTTTCTTACACAAAATTTCATTGAAGTTGGGGAGGAAGGGTGGTTTGTCTGTTTTTTTCAAGAAGTATTCTGGGCTTGACAAAATTTAATACTGAAGTTTGAAAATTATTGGCACAAATGTCTCTGGTACCCAGTTCAACAAAACACATACTTAAATCACACTGTTTTTAATGCTTATATACATTGCTGAATCAGGGCAGTGTGATGGATTAGACCTGGATTAGATGAGTTACATAATTCTGTATACAGATGTGCACACATGCATGTTTTATTACGTAAGTAAGAAGTGGTGTTTTACTACCACTTCTTACTTTTGTTGGAAATGGGATAACCTTGGCAGATTTGGAAAATAAATATTCTCAGGAAGAATTCTGATTATGAAGGGGAATGTAGCAGTAACAGTATATTGTAACAGTCTCATACTTAAGCTTTCATAATTATGGAATAGAAGATAACAAAAGAATATAAAAGCCTTAGTCTTTGTAAACAAGGTACCTGTATCTTTAAAGATGTCCTGTTTGAAAATGGAGTGTCTACTCACTTCAGGAAAAATGAAGAACCAGTACAAATTGAAAGACTTGGCACAATATCAATCCAAATGCAGAATCTTGTCAATTTTCCCTTAAAAGTTTATTTTAATATTTTTTGTCAAATATTTCAACATTTTTGTTGTTCATAATAGACATACCTTTTTTTTTCTAAATTTTATAAACAAAACAGATCCCATAGTTTCTTCATAATGCTAACATCTAATTCCTGGAAGTAATTTTCTTTCCTACAAAGGAATATCTTACTATCAAAGACTAACATACTTAATTTTGGTCACTTCTGGTACATAGCCTTTGTTCAATGTTTATTGTTTTAGGAGAAATATTCGCCCATTTGAAATATGTATTGCTATTATTATTTTTAAAAAGACTGTGTTTAGAATTCAGTGGTTCTCAAACATTTTAGACTCAAGGCACCTCTCCATTACTTTCATAAATTGAACAACACCTCATATCAAAAACTAATATATTTATTATAGTGCCTACCTCCTTGCAGAGGGGTCAGGTAATGGGGGAAAGGAAATGGCCAAGCAGGGACTGAGCCTCGGTCTATGCTTATTTGCCTATCTTCTCACACCTCATGGTATGCCTCAAAAGATCTCTCAACACTCCTAGGTGCCCTGAAACCCTGGTTCAGAATTACTAACTTAGATATAGTTTGACATTGTCACTTACATGAAATGGAGAGGCAAATATAGACAGTACTACGCATGATCCACTGAATGAACAGAAAAATGTTTCAGAAGAGTGTATGTTTCAGATGACAATGATGAATTAATGTAAGATTATTAAATACCACATAGGAAAATCTATGGGGTTTTTTTATTTTCTTTTTAATCGGATGGTTATAAAGCAGGGGTGGGCAAAATGCAGCCCCTGGGCTGGATGCAGCCTGCCAGGCCATTCTGTCTGGCCTGCGGGGCCCCTAAAAAATTTAGAAAATTCATATTTATCTGCCCTTGGCTGCCTGTCATGTGGCCCTCAATGGCTTGCCAAAACTCAGTAAGTGGCCCTCTGCCCAAAATAATTGCCCGCCCCTGTTGTAAAGGAACTTAAGGGTTATGAAATCCACCTCCTTCCGTGAAGGTGGGATCCACTATTCCTAACGACTCTGTGAAAACTTCTAAAGGACATTCCACAACTTCCTAGGACCTAGGAAACAGGCTTAGTCAATATTTCTGGCAATACGTAGTAATGAAAAAATATATTAAGAAATAGTAATTGTCTTTAATAATTTCATAATATAAATAATAATCCAAATAAGCAATAAGGACCTGTCCATCATTAGGTTCAGCGCTTGAGTGGCAGAGCCTCACTGCAAAGAAAGAAAAAGGTTTTAACTATTATTTTTAGAAGATGACCATTGGCATTCACCTCATCTCTTGGGAAAGGTAACTTCATTACTTTTGAGCAGCATGGATCACTACTGGCAGCAAAAAGAGGCTGAGGATGGGTAAGGTCCACACAGATTTTTGCAATAAATGCAATGGTAATGATGTGTTTTACAGAGGCAGATTCCTTTGCCAAATCAGAATCCAGTACATGGGATTTCATAAAGACGGGAGTGCATCTCCCTGAGATGCTTTACTGCACATTAAACTAATGTAATGCATAGTAAAGCATCACTATCTACACATGCATTGCAATTACTGAGCAGTATACTAGTCTAATGTGCCATTTTCTAGTACCTGGGGCTCACACCCAGAGGAGTCTGGAGCTCCCCCTGGCTGATGCAGAGGGGTAGAGCAGGGACATTCAGGCAATTTAATTCAAAGAGCCATAGAATCACCTAAAATTAGGGCTAAAAGAGACCTCAGGAGGTCATCTAGTCCAACCCCCTGCCCAGGAGTTCCAAAACACAGAACATGTTACTAGATTAAGGTCATTGTTATCAGAAGTACTTCTAACACTGAAAAGCTCTAGAGTTGCTGGTGGAGTCTTACATTTTGCTTTTTTAAGCGGTTATACCTATCCTCTGCCATACAGGCTGCAGAAGGCACCTGATAATACATTCTGCATTTCTTTTCTCTTCCCTCCTTTTACTTGAATCTATCATGAAATATAGATAGAAAATCCAGAATATTTACAAATGCCAGTTCCAGTGTGAAAAATGTGTGTTGCTTTTGTTATGATTTAACAGAGTTCACAGCTGTTTTCTCATATATTGAAGTTTCTTACTTTTTTTAAATGTGTCCATTAGAAATACTAAATGAATTAGACAACACGTGCAAACAAGATTATTCCATTTGTGATTATGTCTATGTGAGAATTAGTCATTTTGCTTGAACAATTAAAGCCTCTCCATATGATGCTGTTCTTAGCATTGATTTTTTTTAAGTACATTCTGTACTAAGCAATTTGAAGAAAACAAATTAAGACAGAGGATTTATCAGAAAGCCTCACAAAATCCCAGAGATTATTATTTTTTTACTCTGCCAAGCTCAGGTAGATCTGTCTGAGGTTTTAAAAAAAAAGAGGAAAAATAGAGAAGAATGCAATCTAAACTCTAGAATAAATTTAATTACTAAAGTCTTATAGCTTCAGGGAAGATGTACTCCTGCAATCAAACTTTGGGGAACAAGCCCCTTTAAGGTATTGTATTTCAGCTCTGGAGCTCACTGCTATTTCATGTTCATTTTCAGATGAAGTGTATACATTAACATAAAAAAGTTATAAAATCTACAATGTTCCAAGCTACTGAAAAATCCAGACTATGTTAAGTGCAGAAAACTGACTTGTTTCTAAAATTATTTGGCAATGTTTAGCAAATGTCAATGTGATCTTATTTCTTTGGTTGTAGAAAATAATAGAGATGGGAAAAGACATTCCAAACAAGTACAGTTTAAACACATTCACTGTTGGCTTCTTCTTGCAACTTTTTGAATGTTGGCTCATCAAAAATGCTACAGATCATTCAGTACATTTGGAAGTATTTAATATGGGCATCCAAGAGAACCAAAGTGGTTCTTTTCTTTCCTATTTGTTTTCTACACACCACAAAAAATAAGAAGGAAAAGAGACTCAAACTAGAACCCTTAAAGCTTTTCTTAAAGGTTTAGGCACCTACTTTTGAAAACACTAGATCAGATACTGTGCTTGGGACCAGAACTATTGCAACACCAAACTAACAGAGAATTACAGGTCAGGAAGGCAGAACTAGAGAAGTAGCAGCAGAAAACTTTAATTGAAACGAGTAGATGAAAGGCACTTTATGATGGGGGGGAGGAGGGGAGGTTGTTATTGTTCTTGTTTGATTGGGGTTTGTGAGGTTTGCTGTTTTTTGTTTTTATTTTTATTCTGGTTTGACTTATATTTAGGCCAAAGGTTTGTGTACATATAATTTCCATACATGCTTTAAGGGCCCAAAAGTTCACAAACGTTCTGAAAGTCACAATATTAAAATATGAAATGCTTATATTTTGCTCACTCAAGTTAAACCATATGAGCACATCCAGATGAGCATGGCCATGCAGTATGTGGCGCCGCAAACACATCTGCTGTGCCACATACCTCACAATGAGTTCTTCTCTCCGCTGCAAGGGTGCTCTGCCTCTGTGTGTGTGTGTGTGTGTGTGTGTGCGCGTGCGTGCGCGGCTCCTTTTTTTTTTTTTCCAGTATTTTTTTGACCCCTGGACATCCAGGGGTAAAAAAAAAAACATGGAAAAAGACCAGAGCAGTGCATGCACAGGCAGCACGTGCCACTGAAAAGCACAGCTCTGGGCAGCCTGGCTCTGCATGGCGGAATCACTGCTGCTGCAGCCCAGGAGGCCCCCAGGACCCCAGGTCAGGCTGCTGGAGCCAGCTCAGTGCTGGCCCCAGCCTCCCCTACCACCCCCTGGGGTAAATTGCCATGCATCAAAGCACACATGGCACAGGTGTTCCCCGGGCACAAGCAGCTGCAGTGCAAGGTGCACTGCTACTTGTCCCCAGGGAACCAAATGTCCATGCTTGTCTGGACATGGCCTGTATGTTCATGGAGTGGATCTATGCTTTAAAACTTTGAGTACTACAAGTTAGCCAGCAACCTCAAGGTAAAATCTCAACATAGGAAACACTACTGCTGACATATCCAGAGAAATAAAAATATATTTCCAGTGGTGGTCAGTTGAAAATTTGATCATTTTCTGGGAGGAATTTACCTCAGAACTACAGGGCAAATAATGCAGGAGTATCAAATGCTGGCATGCTTTATTTACCAGAGTTTTGTTCTCATTGTACATGGATTTATTTGTAAATATATGTAAACATAATTTATGGATATACCTATTTAAGATTCTTTTCATTCATCAAGATGCTTTTCAGATTTGATTTCCAGACCAAATGTTAACATCTGATTGAATTTATTAGCCCAATTAAATGAGAAGTATTACATGTTAGAAACCATAACGTCTGACTTAATCCAGGAAGATTTAGGGATGCTTTAACTGCTGTCCTATAACATCTCATTGCTTCAGAGGTCATGCTGGTGACTTCAGTAGAAATAACTAGAGCAGAGTTTTCCTCAAGGGATATGTCCAGCGCACATCACCCTGCTCTGGAGAGGAATATATTCAACTTTCTCCAGTCCAAGAGAGCTGCAGAACCACTGCTGACCACATATTTGTTCTCTTCTGCCAGCAGTCTCTTCTCTAGTCTTCCCTGACAGTTCAGAGGCAGAAACCGTTTTTTTTCAGGATTAGCATTAGGATTACAATCTAGTTTTTCTGATACTCACTGTAGTGCTCTGTTTTGGGCTGTTTGCTTTTTTTTAAATAGATGCCAGGGACTGGAAGGGACCTTACAAGATCATCAGATCCAGCACCCCCTGCACTTGGGCAGGAAAGACTGCTGGGGTCAGATGACCCCAGCAAGGTGGGTGTCAAGACGCTTTTTGGAGATCACCAGGGTAGGTGATTGTACTACCCCTGTGGGGAACCTGTTCCAAAACCTCGGCACTCAAACTGTAAAGAAGTTTTTCCTTATGTCAAATTGGAAGCGATCAGTTTGTGCCCATTGTTTCTTGTCTTCCCCTGGGGTGCCTTGGGGAACAGATGCTTCTCCAGGCCCTGATGTACACCTAATATACTTACAGGCTGCCACCAAGTCCCCTCTAAGTCTCTCTTCTCCAGGCTGAACAATCCCAAGTCTTTCACCCTCAGCTCATATGACCTGCTCTCCAGACCCCTAATCATGTGCGTGGCCCTGCTTTGGACTCTCTGAAACTTCTCCATATCCAACAAGCTGCTTCCAGATTTGATATCAATTTCCCAACGTTATCTTGGACTTTTTCTTTAATTATGCCACTCCTACTACTCCACTCCATGAGTGATGACCTCCCTCTTTTTCTGTGGAAGCTATTTACTGACTTTCTGCCCTTTCCCAGCTGACTTTTCAGCAAGAAGAAACTCCTACTTAACAAATGCACCACATTCTATTGTATAATCAATACCAGCCCTCTCTGCTGATCATTTGGTTTAATCCAGAAGAAAAGATGTCATGCTTGACATAAATCTTTGTTTTACTTGAAAGAATCCATTATTGAATAAACTGTAGTCTCATTTCAGTCAACAGAGATAGAGCACAGTGATCTTAGATACCCATTGGTAGTCTGCATTATTTAACTACTTGCAAAGTGATGTAATTCTGATGCAAATGAAATATACTTTTAACCTACATTTTCTCTTCTAATAGAAAATTACTAAGGAAAATTATAAATGTCCCTGTTTATATAAGTGGACTTTCAATTACAGTAATCTCACAAGTACTGTGCACATATACATATACACACACATACATGTATCCTTTTACATTCCAGTAGAATCTAATCAGGAAGATCATATTCCATTTTGCTTTTAGTGGTATTGAGAATGGGGAGTTCTGGTTAAACAAACAAGTCTAGTCATTTTAGAATGACAAGTCAAGCCTGTTCAATCTGAGCCCTTATTTTGTTTTTATATTAGATGTTTGACATGTTGCAAAATAACACTGAACCAGATTTACAGCATAATGTGATAGATCATTCACCAGCACTTTTGCTCATGCCAGACCGAGACACTAGACCTTAAATCAGCGGATCAATGTCAGGTTTATAACCTGGGTGGTCTATCTTAAAAACAGAAACCAAAACTGAAAAAAACCCTGTTACATGGAAAGTCAGTGTTCAGTAGTCCATAGATATATGTAACACCAGATAAAGCTCAATGTGCAAGACATTAATCTCTACATTGGTGTAGAACAGTGAGGGCCAACCTTTTTGGCAGGCTTTCAACAAAATAGCCTTAAGCTCCCCTGAGTGCCACCCAAATCCTTTTCCCTTACCCAATATGCTGCTCGCCTTTTTGTTTCCTGCCTTGTGCTCCTTGCCTAATTTGATGCTTTGCTTTCTGCTCTCTGCCCTGTCCGCCACTATGTTATGAGTTCCAGCTCTGATCTGCTGTGCGCTATGCACAGACGCTGCCCATGCTACTAGTTGTATTCAACCTGGTGAGATGTGAGCAGTGGGGTACCCCAGGGCTCGGTCCTCGGACCCACACTGTTTAAAATCTTCATCAGTGACTTGGACAAGGGGGTGGAAAGCACACTGTCCAAGTTTGCTGATGACACCAAGATGTGGGGCGAGGTGGACACACTTGAAGGAAGAGAGAGGCTGCAACTAGATTTAGACAGACTACAAAAGTGGGCAGATGAGAATAGGATGGGGTTCAACGTAGACAAATGCAGGGTGCTGCACCTGGAGAGAAGGAATCCACAGCATACATACAAGCTGGGGAGCTCCCCACTTGTGAGCACAGAGGCGGAAAGGGATCTTGGAGTCATTATTGACTCCAAGATGAACATGAGCCGCCAATGCCAGACCGCAGCCAGCAAGGCCAGCCATACCTTGTCATGCATCCAAAGGTGCACCTCAAGCCAGTCCAGAGAGGTGATACTCCCCCTCTATGCGACTTTGGTCAGGCCGCAGTTGGAGTACTGCGTCCAGTACTGGGCGCTGCACTTCAAAAGGGATGTGGCCAGCCTGGAGAGGGTTCAGAGGAGGGCCAGCCACTTGGTGAGAGGGCAGCAGGACAGGCCCTATGAGGAGAGACTGAAGGACCTGAACCTGTTCAGCCTCAGCAAGAGGAGGCTGAGGGGGGACCTGGTGGCTGCCTACAAGCTCATCAGGGGGATCAACAGCAAATAGGCAGAGCTCTTTTCTCGCCAGCACTACCTGGGGTGACGAGGAACAATGGTCATAAGCTGATGGAGAATAGGTTTAGGTTCGAGATCAGAGGGCAATATTTTATAGTTAGGGTGGCCAAAATCTGGAACCAACTTCCCAGGGAAGTGGTCCTCGCCCCTACCTTGGGCAAATTCAAGAGGAGGTTGGATGATCACCTGTCTGGGGTCTTGTGAACCCAGCATTCATTCCTGCCTGTGGCAGGGGGTCAGACTAGATGATCTGTTCAGGTCCCTCCTGACCCTAGCGACTATGAAACTATGAAACTAGTGGCATCCATGCCATAGGTTGGCCATTCCAGCCATATCTACATGAGATGCTGACTATGCAATTGTTACTGCTTTTTGGTGATGCTGACTGTACAGTATCTCTTTACTACTGCGCAGTAGCAACGAGCGTGTAGATATGGCCTCCCAGTATAGAATTTCACTGTGGTTTCAGAAAAATAAAGATAAAATGTTTTCATTGTATCCCAATTGGATTTAGAAAGGGAAAAAGAAATGGAGGCCTTATATGTTGCAGCACTATTGTAACAAGGTAGAAGAAGGTAGAAGAAGATACTTTAGAAGAAGGTACTGAGTGCATCTGCAAATGTAATTAATTCAAAGCAATAAACTCTGGAGCAGTTTGAGCTGGAGTAAACCACTCCCAGTTGCAGCATCTATACATGCACCCAGGATAGAAGCAATTTGAGGCAGAGCACTTTATACCAGGACCACTCCTGCCACGCTCTACCACAGGCTCTGGGTGGTGGCAGCAAATAGGAGAGGGACTGGCTAGGGCACAAGGGTACTGAAAGTGTGAAGCCATGTGGCTAGACAGCAGGCAGAAATCTGGCCCCCTGCTGGTTGGGTTTACCGGATGCAATTTACACCCACAGTCAGCATCTACATGTGTGTTTAATCACAGTTAATTACTCCACCATAAGATAGTAATGTTCCCCAGTAGTATCTTACAGCAGTGATAATTAGTTTACTGTAGCCTAATGCTGTCAAACATGCAGATGGCAATGCTTTATTCCACAGCTAATTACCCCACTCCACAGTAAAGTGCATAACTAGACGTGGCCACTGTGTGGCAACCAGAGCTGCAAAGGTACAAGCTGCCTAAGTGTTCAGTGCATCCAATCTTAAAAAAATTGTGCTTGGTTTTGCTAATAATGCTCTCAGAATTCTTCCAACTGATATTGGGGGGTGAGGGATGAGTGTGTACTGTCATAGCCTATCTGCCCAAGCATGGACTGTCTTGAAAGATTAAGTGCACCTATTTTGAACTGGAGGCTGCATGCCATAATTTTTAGCTAACCCGTTTCCTTCTTAGTGAAAACAGAAATAAAAATATATTGCGCACACTTCATTGCAGGAACCTTTGACCTCAGCTGCCTGTCTAGCTGAGACTGTGATGAATGCTTTGTGTCTCTTCACTTTTAATTGCTCATAAATTGTTATCCCATGAAACACAAAACTAGCCTTGTCCTCATTTTAGTAGGGGTTGGAGGTCAGCCTAACAGTAATACAATTAAGGAGTGTCTTTGTGTGTGGGTGTGGGAGTGAGGAGGGCAGTTGGGTTGCAGAAGGTTGTAGTAGTGAAAGATGTAGTATTCCTTTCCAGGAAAAATACAAAGCAACTTTCACACTTCCATAGAAAAGTATTTCATGTTTGACAGTGGTGTAGAATGTCCTTCAGAGGACATTTCGATGGGTAATAAAATAGGACTGATTTTGCATATCTATATATTCATTTTAAAATACATGTATGTCCTTTTCTCATATATATTAACACTGATCCACTCTATGCTACAGTAGTTTTAATGCTATGGGTCAAATTTTCCCCATGGGTGTGTTTTCAAATTATCTTTGATTCTGCTGAATAGTAGACCAGACACAAATTTGAAGGCGGAATTTGGTCCTAGAGGTTTTTTATTACCCTATGCTGTTCTGTTATGGCTTTTTTTAGTTTGGGGTGTAGTTTCAACCCCTTGTGAATAATTTCTATCATTGGTAAAATTTGTGGACTGAATGCAGATGCGATGTCATGGGGCAAATCCCCAATCAACAGAAAGATTGATTGTGAACCTACTTTTGTCTGCTCCATAAAAATACTTAAATCAAATGTATACCACTGGATTACTTACATCTGGTCCACCTTCTGTCAAATGTGGTGTATTTTCCTACTTTTTCTTAGAAAGTATGACTACTCTGAATGTAAACCATGTACAGCCTGCCTATGTAGAATCATAGAAAATTAGGGTTGGAAGGGGCCTCAGAAGGTCATCTGGACATAAGGAAGAATTTCTTTACTGTCCGAGCCCCCAAGGTCTGGAACAGCCTGCCACCGGAGGTGGTTCAAGCGCCTACATTGAACACCTTCAAGAGCAAACTGGATGCTTATCTTGCTGGGATCCTATGACCCCAGCTGACTTCCTGCCCTTTGGGCAGGGGGCCGGACTCGATGATCTTCCGAAGTCCCTTCCAGCCCTAATGTCTATGAAATCTATGAAATCTAGTCCAACCCCCTGCTCAAAGCAGGACCATCCCCAACTAGATTATCCCAGCCAAGATTCATCTAACTGAGTCTTAAAAACCTCCAAGGATGGAGATCCCACAAACTCTCTGGGTAACCTGTTCCAGTGCTTTACTACCTTCCTTGTGAGAAAATTTTTCCTAATATCTAACCTAAACTTCCCTTGATGCAACGTAAGACCATTGCTCCTTTTTCTGTCATCTGCCATCACTGAGAACAGTTGAGCTCCATCCTCTTTGGAGCCACTCTTCAGGTAGTTGAAAGTTGTTATTAAATCCCCTCTCAGTCTTCTCTTCTCGAGACAAAATAAGCCCAGGTCCCTCAGCCTTTCCTCATATGTCACATTCCCCAGCCCTCTATCCATTTTCATTGCCCTTCTGCTGGAATCTCTCCAGTTTGTCCACATCCTTTCTATAGTGGGGGGCCCAAAACTGGACACAGGAGTCCATATGTGGCCTCACCAGTGCCAAATAAAAGGAAATAATCACTTCCCTCAGTCTGCTGGCCCCACTCCTACTAATGCAGTCCAGTATGCTGTTAGCCTTCTTCTCAACAAGGGCACACTATTGGCTCATATTTAGCTTACTGTCCACTGTGACCCCCTGGTCCTTTTCTACACACCTGCTGCTTAGCTAGTTGGTCCCCAGCCTGCACTAGTGCATAGGATTAGTCTGTCCTAAGTGCAGGACTTCGTGCATCTCCTTATTGAACCTCATGAGATTTCTTTTAGTCCAATTCTCCAATTTGTAGAGGTTACTCTGAATCCTAGACCTACCCTCCAATATATCTACTACCCACCCCCTCCCTAGTTTCGTGTCATCTGCAAAATTGCTGATGGTGTACTCCATCCTATCTTCCAGGTCCAGCACATAGTGGCATACCAACTCCACCCCACACACAGATCCATGCGGCCATATGCCCCCTGGGCCTCTGCCAGGGTGCGCACAGCAGCGGGAGCCCCCTCTACCCCACATCCCTGGATGACCCACCTGGACTCCAAGTATCCCATGGCCTACCTCAGCCTCAGAACCCCATTCCTTCCAGCCTTTGCCCCTGCCTCTGCCCAACCCCCATTGACCATGCGAGCCTTGATCTGCCCCCCCCCCCATTGCCACTTCCCAAAACAGACTTACCTGCTGTACTAGACAGTGCTCCGCATGCTGCCAGGATCCTGCAGGCTCCAAATGCATGTCTCCAGCTCCATGCCTGTGGCCCTACCCAATGCCAATGCTGCCCTGTGTTTGGGGGGCTAGGCCCTGTTAGCCCTGGTGTGACAGGGGCAAGCTTTCATGGCTGGTGCAAGCACCAGCCTACTCCCTGTCTACAGGTGAGCCACTCGCCTCTCTCTTCTGCCACGCCTTGATGTAATAATATTGATGTAATAATTAGGTGGGAGGCTGCCCATTATACACCTCAATATTGGGAGGGTTATCCATGGATCTGTTCCACCCCTACACCACAGCCCAAACCTTGCAGATGGCATCTCAGGAAGCCAAATCAACCATCCCCTTCACCCATTAGCTGTGGACCCTTCCCTGGGAACTTCAGCTTTCCTTTAAGCCCTGGCCTCATCTCAGGCCAGTTGGGACCCCACAGGATCTCTCACCCCAGCAGGCTCCAGTCCTTCAAGAAGCTTACCTGGCCTTCCCTGTATTAGATGGAACATATAATCCACCCTAAAGTCAGGACTGGGTTAAGGCACCCTTACTTGCTTTTCACCAGGGTGGAAACTGGCTGGGCACTTTCCTGGGGTTTCTGCACCACTGGGAGCCCCACCAGACCACCCACTCCTGGCAGGGTACAGTTTTAGGTCAAGCCCCAGACCAGAGCCACATGCTCCTACCTACAAGAAATTCCCATGCAGCAGCTCAGCCAAGCAATGTTTCTTACCTAGCTCCCAGCAGCAAACTGCTCATGTTTATATAGGTGGCCAGAGTTCTAAAAATGGCTGCCATAATAAAACATCTGCTGAGTGTTTGATCTAGTCCTTAAAGTGGCAGGCACCACTGGTGCCCTACCACACCTAGCCTTCTGCCACCTATGCTTCTCCTCCAAGTGCTTAGAAATAGATTCCTTGAGGACCTTCTCCATGAATTTTCCAGGGATTGAGGTGAGACTGACCAGTCTGTAGTTCCCTGGATCCTCCTTCTTCCCTTTCTTAAAAATAGGCACTATGTTTGTCCTTTTCCAATCATCTGGAACCTCTCCCAATCACCATGAGTTTTACATATCATGACAACATACAGCTTAAAATTGCCTACTAATAAGTAATAATAAAATATTAACTTGATAATACTGTGATCTAGATTGCCCTGATATAAACCTTTTAACTGAAATGCCTGAATAAAGAAGGTTTATTGAATTTACTCTGACTTCACTTTACACCCATATGCTCTCTATGTAAACTTTCATTGGACTTTTAATATCTATGCATGTCTAGGTTGTTTACAGCATTTTATCTTGCATATGCCAAGCTGATCTTGGATACCAAGATGGTAATTCACCATTTTCCTGAGGGTTACCTTAGGCCAGTTACTCCAAATACCCTATTAGTGCTGCTCTGTGATTTAGCGGCAAGAACAGGGAAGCCATCTGTTTGCCTCCAGAGACTTAGCTAGCTTGGGCTCCCAGAAAAATTCTTCCCCAAGTCATTGCACAGGTAATTTTATAAATTGCTTAAAACAAAAAAGTTGTAAAAATTTTTTTTTTAATGAATTTGGTACTCATTTTCCTGGTGCTGAGAACTGAATTCCTCCTGGGCACTGATAATGTTGGCACTTAGGCAGAGAGAGATGGGCAGATCTAACTGGTTCATAAGATTCCCACTGGTCCAGATAGCAATAAAATCTGAAAGTCATGAGAGTCTGGACTTGATGGCTTGTACTCTCAGCAAAAGTTGAATTAAACTTTAATGAAAGTTACTGTAGTTTTAAAAAATACTAAATAATAGCAATAGCAGCAACAATAATAATAATGATGATAATAATAATAATGGGAGAGGGACTCAAGGCACAAAATGTGAACCTAGGTTTGGATTCAAGATACCTTTATATTCTGAAAAGTTTAGTCAGGGTTTTTGTTCACGCCTATCTTGAAGTCATATTTCTTTCTGAACTAAACTACATTGTGTCACTTACAATTTATGGTGTAGTATTTTCCTTCAGGTCAGTTTAGTTGTATTTTGTTACAGAAAAATGGGGTGTTTCAGAAAGGGGAAGGAATTCTTGTAGCATGTTGTTTTTCTGCGATTTATGACTTCCTGCTGGCTTCACCTGTCTAGTAGTTAAAATCACCCAAATTTGAAAGGCTTATCTTAGTCAAGGGAAAGTAAAATTGTATTTCAGTCTCTCTTCTTAACTCAATATTTATTTAATCTATAATGGAGATAAAGTATATTACCATTTACAGGATTTGGAGACGTAAAAGAATGCACTGACAAGATCTAGCAAATTGTATTGAAGTATTGCCAGCTCTTGCAATTTTATCCCAAATCTTGCAATATTTTGTGTTTTATGTAAGTCTCAGGTATTGAAGGCATGTGGTTACATGAGACTCTCAGCTTTCCTTAAAAACAGGAACTATTTCTCTAGCCTTTGTAGTTGTAAAGAAAATGTGAATTGAGCACATCCCAAAAGCTCAAAAACCTGAAATCAAATGAAAACTTCCAAAATGTATTGTGCAAGGGAAATGTTCTTGATTTTGAAAGAAAAACTTGTGATTTTAGGGACCTGGTGCATGATGCATTCTTTTAGACTGTTAGACTGCCACAGGCGGAGTTATTAATGCTTTTTGTTCTCTAATTCCAAACCCATAGACTTCTCATTCTGATAGCTTGTGTCCCAGAATGCAATGTACTGCTCCAGTCCAAACTGTCCTACTAAGTCTCTCCCAGTCAGATGCATAATTATGTGTTCACTTTTTAATCCTTCGCTTTTATTTCTTATAGTACATGTAGCCAGAAAAAGAAGAGAAAATCTTTTGTTGTTTCAAAGCCAGGAAACCAAGATGTAGTACTTTGGCTAGCCATGCAAACTTCCATGAGTAGCATTCAAGCCATTGAGCTGTATTAGCACTTACAGACCTTTCATGTGAACTTCATGGAGTGTTGGGTCCACACTTTCCAAGAATGCCAATTTTGAATCATCTCATACATCTTAAAATGTACATAACCTTCTAGACTTAAATAGTACAGGAGTCGCAGATCTAGTCCATTGCCTAAAAATAGATTCCTTCCTCAGTGAAGATCCACTTGATATTTTCTCAGTTAAAATATATATTGTAATTAATTATATCTATCTATCTATCATATCAGAATCCCCATTAATGGATATTTATTAAACCCAACTACAGCAGCTATCCTATACTATGTATAGGATTTTTTACATTTATCACCCATCATGGTACCTGTTCAACAGTTAGGTAAAACATCAAGGTTTAACAAAAACTTATTTTATTTAAACTGGAGTTTATTTTTTAAATTATTGAACAAGAGAAAAAAATCTTTTCATATCGTTCTTGATTCTGATAACTAAATAGACAGTGTCACAGCCAGGGGTGGATCCAGGGTGGGTGCACTGGCACCCTCCTTTGATTCCTGCTCTACCCAGAATTTAAAACCAACTGCCAGGCAATGGCAGCAGAATTTCTAGCCAGGTAGTACTGAGGGATTCAAGTGATTTCATGGCTAATTATAATCAATGTGATCTCTTCTAAATGCTTCATTCTACAGGTGTTAACAGCTCTCTCTTCTTTATAATGGTCTTCATGTTCCACCAATCAAGCTATCTTTTGTTCTGCAATTCTGCTGTTAGCTGTTCCTGATAATGAAGCTCCTATTTCACAGTCCTAAATATTGTTTTTAATTATTCCAATGAAGTTATATTTGTTTTTGCTTCAATCTTAAACTGAATAAAGCAGCCCTAGGTCCCTAGCATATTAATAAATCTACTACTGTATTTTTAATTGGGGAAAAGTAAGTGTTGTTTTATATTTGATGACACACCTCAACATCTGCACCCCTCTTTTCAAAATTCTGGATCTGTCCATGGTCACACCTAATATCCCCTAATTGAAGGGCCTTAGAAGAGGGTTTAAGATGGGCCAGCAGGGGAAAAGTAAACCCTGTCCCCCTTTAAGTTCTTAAGAGTCAGGGTAACAGGCAACCTAATTAGCCCTCATCTGGCCCTGTGTCGCAGGGCACCTCGGTGCCCCTGCTCCTATAGAGGAGAAACTGCCAGGGAGCGAGTGAGTGCACCCTTGCCTGACATAACGAGCCCAGCTGAGGCTGGCTCAGGTAATGAGCGCAGCTGCGGGTTGCCGGAGCAACCAAGCGGAGCCAGCTGCCTGTAGGGGGCAGGGCCTGGCCCTTATAAAGCTCAGGGCTGAGGCCAGGCTGGCAGTTCTCTGCCAGCAGCCGGAGAGGCAGGAGCTCCCTCGGCCGAGATATGGGAAGGCGCCTAAGTCGCAAGTACAGCTCATGATAGCCCTGGAGGCTTGAGCTATGATGATGATGAGTTATGGCCATGCGGCTTGCATTTGTGTTACAGCCTAGGGGCTTGTGGTTTTGCGTTGTGTTATTACACCCGGAGGCTTGGGTGAGGCTGTAGGGGTTGGAGGAGGCCTCAATTACAGGGACCCCAGAGAGCGTGGGGTGCCCTAGCGCCACGAGGGCGCATTATTGTCATAGCGCTAGGGAAGGCGCAGCTCGCACGCCACTGCGTGAGCAGCTGGTGGTGAGGAGCACGGCCAGTGGGTCGCGGGCGCAACCCGTAGGTTGCGGACAGGGACTGAGACCCCGGATTGCGTGTGGGGGAACATAGCCCCCGGCCCCAGGAAAGAGGCGGTATTACTGAGTAGCCCAGTGTGGGTGTGGCGAGCCCCAGAGAGGGAGAACGCCATTGTGTATTATTGAGTAGCCCTGTGTGGGCGCGGTGAGCCCCAGAGAGGGGGAACGCCATTGTGCTTTGTTGAGTAGCCCAGTGTGGGTGCACGGGCATAGCGAGCCCGGCCGTAGGCTAGTGCGGCAATACCCCTCAGACCAAGGCAGGGCGCTGCGGTTGCCCCTGAGAAGGCAGGGAGTAGCAGCGCGGTGAGCCAGAGTCAGGGAGGGTATCCGTGCGGTTGGCCCATAGGACCGGAGGCCCGCTAGAGAGTCCCGGAGCGGAACCACACCGGCAGGGGAGGCCCAGAGTGGGCTAGACGGGAGTCCCAGCAAGAGGTTGGGCATGAGAGAGGGAGCCCAGAGTGGGCCACATTAGAGAGGAGGCCCGGGAAGTGGGCGTAAAGACCGAACAACGTCCATTACATCTGTGAGGCTTGGGGAGTGGTATCAGGGGAGGTAGGAGCCACGCATAGCCCATAAGGCTAGGGCGCTTGGGTAGCGCCCATTGTACGGGGAGACCCACGAGGGGTCCAGGAGCTGACAGGCCCGAGGAAACACAAGGCAGCCTCCCTATTACATATTCGATCAAGACGTGGCGGGCGAGAATGGAGGGTGCCCTCGGGCCGGAGTAGCATGGTGAGAGGGCCTCCAGGAGATCACGGCCTTCCGCGAGGACCCCGCCGTGACATTTGGTGCATTGGCCGGGAACCGGCCGTGCACGGGGAAAGAACCCGTGTCCCTGTGAAGGGAAAACGAACCTTAGGGCTATTTTACAGATCGACAGGGCAGTGAGATTGAGGGGCTTGAGAAGGCAAGCCCAGATCAGGAGAGACACTGCTTGTCGAGAGTTATAATAGTGAGGACGTTGAGTCAGGTCTGGAGAAAGGAGAAAAAAAAGGTTTAACCATGGCAGGGATAGAAGATATAGAAAGCCTGAAACGAGAGAATTTGGAATGGCTGTTATGAGTGAGTGAGCTGGAGGAAAATATCGAACGAGTAGAATGGGAGCTAGCGATAGCTCAGACACAAGTGCAAGCCGCATGGCCATAACTCATCATCATAGCTCAAGCCTCCAGGGCTATCATGAGCTGTACTTGTGACTTAGGCTCCTTCCCATATCTCGGCCGAGGGAGCTCCTGCCTCTCCGGCTGCTGGCAGAGAACTGCCAGCCTGGCCTCAGCCCTGAGCTTTATAAGGGCCAGGCCCTGCCCCCTACAGGCAGCTGGCTCCGCTTGGTTGCTCCGGCAACCCGCAGCTGCGCTCATTACCTGAGCCAGCCTCAGCTGGGCTCGTTATGTCAGGCCAGGGCGCACTCACTCGCTCCCTGGCAGTTTCTCCTCTATAAGAGCAGGGGCACCGAGGTGCCCTGCGACACCCTGATTATCAGAGTGGGCCTGGCAGCCAGCTGCCCCATTACCTCCTGTTTGTTCCAATTATCTTCAGGGGCATGGCAGCCTGAATACATGCAGAGGTGTGCTCAGTGCTGTCAGGCCATTCAACACACACCACAGATAGGCACCCCTCCCTAGTTCTTAGCCCTTGCCAAAATCCCTTTCTAGGTACTAGTCTGACTTCTGGCTTCTAAGCCTTGACTGAGTCCTTGTCTATTTTATGGTTTCTAGTCCAGACTAGACTACCTGGTCATGATGCCAGTCCAAATCCCAAGTACTTGTTTCTGACCCCTTGGATGATGACTCTAGTTTGGACCCTTGCTTCCTGACTTTACCTGTTGCCAACTCCCACAATCATAACTCTCTAATGTCAAGCCCAAAACACCCACCTTCTGGTCCCCTGGCATAAGCTTTCTACCTTTCTTCTCTTTAACAAACAGTCCACCTCCTTACAGGGTGAGGAGGATTGTCTTTGTCATTGATTCACTGGATAGAGGGATTCAGTGTAAAACTGTTTGTTCAATGAGATTCAGAAATGCATTATGAGAATACATCTGTTAAAGAAGATTGAGATCTGGGGCTCCTAATGTTTGTCCCAAGAACAATTCTGCGGCCAGTTAACCAGATTCCAGATCAGGTTGACAGCAGCATGTCAGAAGGGTTGGGCTGGAGGGTAGAGTGTTGATGGTGATCATCCACCAATTGGGACAGTTCACAGAGGATAGGTGACCTGTACTTGGTTGAGATCTTTAGTTACTGGATTGTAAACATATTATGCCAAAGTTGCCAATGTGAGAGACTGATTTGTGGGCCTTAATTTGCCCACACAAGGTTATGATTTGGTAGTGGTAGTCAGGCCCTTTGAAATTTAAGGAGGGGATCACCTCAGACTTAAGTTATCCTGTATGAGGTTGCCTATAAAATCTTTGTGGAGCATGTGACAGTGGTAGGTGGGAAGAAATGGTCTCAGGGTAGCTACTGGAGCTTTGTAAAAGACACCAGTTTTGTGGAGCTTACCTCAGGGTGTACGACTGGATTTCTGGGAGCAGGGATCCTTTCCTATCTAACAGGGAACAGACTGATATTTAGTACTTCCAGCTAATCTGTCTCTGAGAACCAGGAGAATAGGGAAGATGCTGTTATAGATTCATAGATGTTAGGGTCGGAAGGGACCTCAATAGATCATCAAGTCCGACCCCCTGCATAAGCAGGAAAGAGTGTTGGGTCTAAATGACCCCAGCTAGATACTCGTCTAACCTCCTCTTGAAGACCCCCAGGGTAGGGGAGAGCACCACCTCCCTTGGGAGCCCGTTCCAGACCTTGGCCACTCGAACTGTGAAGAAGTTCTTCCTAATGTCCAGTCTAAATCTGCTCTCTGCTAGCTTGTGGCCATTGTTTCTTGTAACCCCCGGGGGCGCCTTGGTGAATAAATCCTCACCAATTCCCTTCTGTGCCCCCGTGATGAACTTATAGGCAGCCACTAGGTCGCCTCTCAACCTTCTCTTGCGGTGGCTGAAAAGGTCCAGTTTCACTAGTCTCTCCTCGTAGGGCTTGGTCCGCAGGCCCTTGACCATACGAGTTGCCCTTCGCTGTACCCTCTCCAGGTTATCCACATTTTTCTTGAAGTGCGGCGCCCAGAATTGCACGCAGTACTCCAACTGCGGTCTGACCAGCGCCCGATAGAGGGGAAGTATCACCTCCCTGGACCTATTTGTCATGCATCTGCTGATGCACGATAAAGTGCCATTGGCTTTTCTGATGGCTTCGTCACACTGCCGGCTCATGTTCAATTTGGAGTCCACTAGGACTCCAAGATCCCTTTCCACCTCCGTGCCACCCAGCAGGTCATTCCCTAGGCTGTAGGTATGCTGGACATTTTTCCTCCCTAGGTGCAGCACTTTGCATTTCTCCTTGTTGAACTGCATCCTGTTGTTTTCTGCCCACTTGTCCAGCCTATCCAGGTCTGCCTGCAGCTGTTCCCTGCCCTCCGGCGTGTCCACTTCTCCCCATAGCTTTGTGTCATATGCAAACTTGGACAGAGTACATTTCACTCCCACGTCCAAGTCGCTGATGAAGACATTAAAGAGTATCGGTCCAAGGACCGAACCCTGCGGGACCCCACTACCCACACCCTTCCAGGTCGAGACCGACCCATCTACCACGACTCTTTGGGTGCGACCCTCTAGCCAATTCGCCACCCACCGAACTGTGCAGTCATCCACATCACAGCCTCTTAATTTGTTCACCAGTATGGGGTGGGATACCGTATCGAAGGCCTTCCTGAAGTCCAGGTATACGACATCCACCCCTCCTCCTGTGTCCAGGCGTTTCGTAACCTGGTCATAAAAAGAGACTAGGTTGGTCAGGCACGATCTGCCCGCCACAAACCCATGCTGGTTTCCCCTCAGCATAATTTGCCCTGCCGGGCTCTCACAAATGTGAGCCTTGATAATTTTTTCAAATACTTTACCAAGGATGGAGGTGAGACTGACCGGCCTATAGTTGCCCGGGTCCTCCTTCCTCCCCTTTTTGAAAATGGGGACCACGTTAGCCCTTTTCCAGTCCTCCGGGACTTGGCCCGTGTGCCACGAGCATTCGAATATTCCCGCCAGTGGCTCTGCAATGACGTCGGCCAGTGCCTTCAGTACCCTCGGATGGAGCCCATCCGGGCCTGCCGACTTAAAGGCATCCAGTTCTTCCAAATGACTCTGCACCACCTCAGGGTCTACGCATGGAAGTCTGGCGCCTTGCTGCTGCCTCTCTACAACCCCAGTGAGAGACTTGTCGCGCCCCTCACTTAGGAACACTGAGGCAAAGAACTCGTTGAGGAGTTCAGCCTTGTCCCCTCTGTCACCAATTGCTGCTGCCCATTTAGCAGGGGTCCTATTCCTCCCTGGGCCTTCTTTTTACTCCCAATATATCTAAAAAACAATTTCTTGTTGTCCTTTACTTGGGTTGCCATCCTCAGCTCCATGGTAGCTTTGGCCCGCCTAACTGCCTCCCTACAAGCACGAGCAGAGGAGGTATATTCATCTTTAGTGATCTCACCCTTTTTCCACTTTTTATGTGCTCCCCTTTTGGCCCTTAGGCTGCCCTGGATTTCTCTGGTCAGCCATGGAAGCCTCCTGGCCCCTTTCCCTCTTTTGCCTCGCTCGGGGATCGTCTTGCTATGTGCCCAAAGGATCGTTTCCTTTAGGCACAGCCACCCTTCTTGGGCACCCATCCCATCAAAACTCCTACTCTGCAGTGCTTCCTTGACTAATCGCCTGAGTGCAATGAGATCAGCTTTCCTAAAGTCTAGCACTTTCACCCTACTAGTTACCTTACCCACTCGCCGTCTTATGTTGAATTCTATCATAAGGTGATCACTGTCTCCCAGATAGCTACTGATTTGGAGGTCCCCTATCATGTCATCTCCCGTTGCCAATACCAGATCCAGTATGGCATTCCCCCTAGTGGGACCATACACCTCCTGTGTCAGGTGGAGGTCCTGTACACAAGTTAGAAACCTGCGTGAGCGATGGGACCTTGCTGTCTGCGTCTCCCAGCAGATGTCCGGGTAGTTTAGGTCCCCCATGACTACCGCCTCTTTAGCTTTTATGGTCTCCGAGAGTTGCCTCAGGAGCCCCGCATCTATTTCTTCCCCTTGGTGTTAGTTATAGTCCATGATGGCACCCTGTTCTTAGTCTCAAGATTGGGCAAGCCCTGATGGCAAGTAGTGGGCATTTATAAACAGCACACTTCTAACAGATTAAAATTAACTTATCTACTCATAACTTTTCCTTCTCTGATGTGGTTTACTAGTGTTCTGCTGTTCATTTCAGTTGAGTTTGTTATCTCTTCCAAGCACTGAGACCACCGTTTTCCCCTCTTATGTTAATAGAGTAATACCAGTGGGTTGAGCTGTTCAAAAACTAGGTGACCTGGGCTTCCTTAGCCAACTGCCCAAGCAGGAAAGACAAACTATTAATTCTGAATATTAACTATGTCTAGGCAGGATTCTTTTATACCTATTTCATTAAACAAAAAATGGAAATGATGATATCTTAAAACAATATCCCAATATGAAAAAGCCCCAAGATTTTTCTATATCTCTGTGCAGGAGTGGCCTGCAAAGGGGAAAAATATTGCAATATAATGCAAAATAGTGGATGCTTAGAGTGAAGTCTCAAGCCATATCCCTTGCAAGTCCTCCTACCCCTGATCCATTGTAGTCAAGAAGTACCAGCAGTAAAACAGATCTATACACACAGGAGGGCCATCAATCACAAAAAATTGAACCCAGAGGAAAAACAGGTTTATCTGAGAGTTATTGGTTGTTTTGTTGCTTTTCTTCACCCACTAAGCATTGTAAAGAATGAAAACACTAAGGGAAACACTGAAGAGCTTTCTCCCCATGGGTAACATCTGATATAAGCAACCTATCTATTTCAAAGTGATGGACAAAACAGTTCATTAAAGGTCAGGCAGATGTTTAGGGCACTAGGGCTAGGGACAGACATTACACATAAACTGGTTTATGTGATCAGAAACTGGTTTAAAGCTGTAACAGAACAGATGTTCAGTTCATATAAAGCAGTCTGAGAATGGCTAAAACTGGCTTGAGATAAACCTGGCTGAATGTAGTATCAGACTTAACTGATTTGGCTCAAACTGGTTTACGCAATGTCTGGCCCAGATCCCTTGCTGGTTTAAGATAAACCAGACACCCCCAGCATTCTCCAAGATTCAGTCCTTGGACCAGTGTTGTTCAATATCTTCATCAGTGACATGGATGAGGGTATGGAGATCACTCTGTCCAAATTCACAGATGACACCAAATTATGGGGTAAAGTAAACAAACTAGTGGGCAGGGGACAAATTCAGGTGGATCTGGACAGGTTAGAGAAGTGAGCAGAATAGAATAGGATGCAATTCAACAAGGACAAATGCAAAGTGTTGCACCTAGGGAGAAGGAATCACCAGCACACTTACAGGCTGAGGGATGACCCTCTCAGCATCACTGTAGCAGAAAGGGGTCATAGTTGACTCCAAGATGAACACGAGTCATCAATGTGATGAAGTGATCAGTAAAACTAAACCGCACTTTATCATGCATTAGCAGGTACATCACAAACAGGTCTAGGGAGGTGATACTTCCCCTCTATGCGGCACTGGTGAGGCTGCAGTTGGAGTACTGCATCCAGTTTTGGGTACTGTACTTCAAGAGAGGTGTGGATAACCTTGAGAGGGTCCAAAGGAAGGCCACTCATATGGTTAGAGCCCTGCAGGTAAGACCCTACAACGAGATATTGAGGGACCTGAATCTCTTCAGCTTCCACAAGAGAAGTCTGTGAGGTGACCTTGTGGCCATCTACAAATTCATCAGGGGGGGACAGCAAGTGATAGGAGATGCTCTGTTTACCAGTGGCCTTGGAGAAATTAGAAATAACAGCCACAAACTGACAGAGAGCAGATTCAGGTTAGACATCAGGAAGAACTTCTTTATGGTAAGAGTTGCCAGAATCTGGAATGGGCTTCCAAGGGAGGTGCTGCTCTCCCCTACCTTGGGGGTCTTTAAGAGGAGACTGGACAAGCACCTGGCTGGGCTCTTTACTGCCTGGGGCAGGAGGTTAGACTTGATGATCTGCTGAGGTCATTTCTAACCCTAATATCTATGAATCCCACAATGCTCTCTGGGCTGGGTGGGACTTTCTGCTCCACAGCAGAGCTGGCCCCTCCTCTGGTTCCTGGCTGGAGATCAGGGGAGCTGTGAGCTGCTTACCTCCTCCTTTCACCACTCCCTGCTAAGCAGGAATTCCCCCCTCCTCTCTGCCTTGCTGAGGAGGTGTCTGCGTATTAGCTAGCAAACCACATGCTAGCTACGGTCCCTGCTGAATCAACAGGTAGAATCAAAATGCAGAATCAATAAGTAACTGGTAATTAGGGCTGTGTGAAATTTTGTTTAATTTCAAAGCTGTTTTGATGCATTTTGAGCTCAAAATAGTGAAATTGAAACAAAACAAAAGGCTTTGAAACAGCTTCAAAACAAAACAAGCGCACTCAAAATGTTTCAAAAGTTTTGAACCATTTCTAATTCCAAAGCTGGGCTTGCTGGCAACTAAACAGAAACTAAGGAGAGGGAGAGGGGAGAGTGGGGAAGGACTGCTCTTATATTGACATCTAGCTCTCTATTTTATTCCCCAGCTCTCTGATCGCTTCCTCCAGCTCTCAGATCAATTCCCAGCTGAGTTAATCAGACCTCCTGCCAGAGCCTGGCCATGCCCCACTCAGCTCCATGCTGTGGAAGGAAGGGAGGGCTGCTCTAGCACCCCTTGGCTTCTAGTCCGAGCCTCTGCAGGCGTGTGCCTGTCTTTCTGGGGATGTCTGTCCTGTTACAAAACTGATTTAGCCTAGCCAGGTTAGACTAACCTGCAAAGATTGAATCAATTTAGGCTTGGGCTTTTTGAAAGTCTGTCCCTAGCCCAGGAGAATTAAGTTCTACATGAGAAATTTACTGTGTGTACAGTAGACTAATTAGCTGCTCAATAAACATCTTGGCATTTATACATGCTCCCCTATTAGGGTGGAGTAAACCAAGTTACTCTGCACTAGGATAGTACTTTTAAGTACTGTGAAGTAACATGTACTATCCTGCTGGAGAGTTTTTTTGTGTGCAGCAGTGCACATGTAGACAGTGCCTTAGCTGGCTGGACCATAAGGGTGCTTCAGAGTGGGGGCTGCCTGCCAGCTAGCCCCGCACTGAAGCACCCTCATGCCCTAGTCAGGCCCTCTGCAGTACACTGAACCAGGGGGAGGAGCCCCAGGCTGGCAGACTGACCCTACCCCCTCTTCCCCCTTAGACCTCAGGGCTGCTCTGACTAGGCTTCACATGCTGTGCTCCTGAGCGCATGTTCAAACAGCAATACACTCCAGAGTTTATTGTTTCGCATTAATTGCATATGTAGGCATGCCCAGAATCACTCAAAATGCCTAGACTGAGAAAAACGCTTGCTTTAGCGGGTAATGTCTCTCAGGTTCTAGGCAAAATGCTATATTTTGAGAGTTTAAAAGGAACCTTGAATAGAAGTTTCCCTGGGTCCAGGAAGTTCAAGGGAACTGAACTAACCCGTAAGGGAGTGTGAGAGACTGTGGGTGTCTACATCATTGCAGTTTGGTTAACTTCTCTAGGACTCAGTGATTTAGTCTCATCCTCATGGGGTCAATTAGTCAATTAATATAAAGGCAGATGTTTTGCTCCAAAATTGTTTTATTTACCAGTACATGCCTTGGTCTCATCAGGTCTGAAACTGTCCTCAGGCCTTAAGGGCTGGGAAAAAAATGAAGCATGCAATAGACACTACTCTAAATAAATATGATCAATAAAAATTAGCTACACTTCCTTCACCAGAAGTAAGAGAATTCTCCTGGCATGAATTAAATCTTTCCTTTTCCAGCTTGGAAGTGTCATTAGGCCACAGTGATCCCATTGTTACTTTTCACAGGAAGGGCAACCAAAGGGAAGCATTAGAGTAGAGAGAATTCCTCCTTAAGTGCTTTTGACTCCAAAAATTTGGTAGCATCTGATGAGCATCCCAGAACAGATATTTACCAATTTCAGTTAAGAGAGTGAATGGGCCTTTTCTAGCTGAGCTCTTTTAGTGATGCAGATGATCATGTGGTTTCTGATTCTGAGTATTTTCACTGATTGGCAGGAAAACATATGGAAAATGAAGGTGCAGATCCACCATGGAACAGCTCCCACATCTAGTCACTAGTGCACAGAGTAACTGGAGTCCCTGCAGGGAAAATACTTGAGGAGTTTGCAGAGAAAACTGCAAATTGTGAAATCTTTCCTTGGGCAACTGGACTAGAAGTGGTAGTGTCTGACAATGCCCAGAGGCAGACTAGATCCTCAGGGGGCATAAACGAACTCCTCTCTGAAAACAGGTGAAATATTTCAGGACTTAAGCATTTAAAAGATCCAGACAGTATTTACAGATACTATCTTCTAGGGATCAGCTCTCAACAAGCTATCCTGCTGTATACTGGCTATCTACATTAGATCAGTGAGAAAGCAGGTATGAAGTGAGTGGCCAAAGGGCCCTGACTGGAAACAGAAATGTATCTGTGGATTTGCAATGTACTAACAGCACTGGTGGCATAGGCAAATGGCAAAATGTCTTCATAGGACAATGCAATAGGAACTTTTCCAAGGTGAAATTACTGTCAGTGGGGCCTAGACTACATGAACAAATGGGCCTTGTATGAGGTCAGTCCACCTGGACAGAATCAAAACTAAACAAAAGTTATCAAATGTTTAGTATCTGGGGGGCTGAGGGATAACAGGATGAGAGAAAAAGGGAACTTAAAAATCTACAGGAAATCTTTCTCAGTTTTGATAAATGAGCAGTCTGATATGGATTTTTAATTTGATTTGGAAAAAACTGAAATCTTCACAAGAAAGTTCTGTTCTAGTAGTGAAAGTAATAGAAATCCAAGGTACACAGGATTTTTGTATTCTTGCTTTTTAAATGTTCTCTCTTATTTTTCTCTTACCTGTCAGGGTGCCATTTTGGCCACAGTATGTAAATTATTTGTGATGATCTATTACAACTGGAAGTGGTCAAGGGCATGACTTAAAAGGGTATTTAAGAGTAAAGTATATCCTGTTTTCAGGAGAAGAGTAATAATGGCTTTATTATGGTGTTCCTCATGAGTTTTTGTGTTTGAACAATAAACTGTGTCCTAAACTGCTATACTTAGATATAGCAGTCTCTCCTTTCTGGACTGGAAAGATGTCCCACTGGTTTACTGAAAGTGAAACTAACCACCTCAGAAATGGTGAACTATCTCCCATCTAACAGTCTAACATCTATCCATCTATCCCATCTATCCAGTCTAACATTTGTAAAGACTCTCCCCTTCCACAGCTTCCCCAGTCTGTGATTTGCCCGTAGAAGAGATGAAGAGGGGAGGGAATAGCATTAACATTTTTTAAAAGTCATTTATAGAAGCAGATAAAAAGTAGAAAAGAAGGGGAAAAGTAGAGGCAGGGCCACCCAGAGGATTTATGGGACCTGGGGTAGGTGTGATGTTGGGGTCCCCACCACTGCCTCCTACAAGGACCCATATATGTGTGTACAAAAATTCGGGGGACCACGTGAGAGAATTCTTGCATGCACGCATCACATGTGAGAATTCTCACATGTGGCTCCTCCTTCCCCTGTCTTGGGAAGTGGAAACAAGCAGTCTTTCCCCGCTTGTTCCCATGGCAAGCAGGGTTAGGCAGAAAGAATTTGCATTGAAGACAAGTTACTAAAGCAAAATTACATTAACAGTTTGCAAGTGAAACATTTATTAAACTTATGCTACAAAGTTAGGAACTTAAGAGCAAAATGGGAAGAGGAATGTTTAAGTAAAGTATTTCTTTCTCGCCTTCATGGATGTAAAATCATCAATTACATCATCATAATTTATTTGCTTTGCAAGTGCGTTCTCCACTGAGAGAATGATCAAATGGTTCAGCCTATTCGCCTCCCCCCACCGATCACAGACTGCATGTAGTTCTTAATAATCTTAAACTTACTAAAAGCACGTTCCCCAGATGCAACAGAGACTGGCAAGGCAATGAGCATTCTCAAGCAAATGCGTAGAACACAGATTCTACACCTTTGTCATAAATCTGGTTGAGAAGCTCAAGTGCAGGGCCCATGGCTCCTCCAGAGGTGCACAAATTTGAGTCTTTCCTGATTTTGTAAAACAGGCAAAATTCTTCTTGTTCAGATCTTCTCATCTTTGTTCACATCTCATGAATATATGGTGGACAGGGACTCCACAAACTTTGCAATTTCTTCATCCTCTGCAACAGCTGGTGGGTCAAGTATGGGTGAGAACAAGCTTGAGAATTTCCCCATGGTCTCAGTTAGGTTTCGAAGATCTGAGAGGAGCATATCCATGACTGGTGAACACTTCAACCCTGCATTTATATTCAGGGGAAGAGATTGTGTGTTCTGTATTGTCTGGCTCATCGTGGAAACACTTCGTCCTTCAGATTCTTCTGTGCTTTCTCTTGAATTCAGTGGTGATACCTAGCCACTCAGCAATGACCTTAGCTTCCATGAGAAGACTTGGCCAGGAATCATTCAACCACTGAATTTATCCCAGGAGGCTTTTGACATGTTGCACCCCTTCTTCCATGGCAAGCTTGGATCCTTGGACAAGCTTCCTTCAGATGCTGATGGACTGCAATATCTTGTACCACACTGTAGTCAGAAGGATGAACTCAAAGGATTGCATCCATTCAATGAGACCTGAAACATCAGCCTGGGTTTCTGCTGTCAAGTCCAATTTTTCCTCAATTTTGAAGAGAGAATCCAGCATCCCTTTAGGATTTTTCATGAGGGGACAAACAGCATCAATTCTTGAGCTCCATCTAGTTGTTGACACAGAGTGAAGAGAGAGTCCTGCAGTTTTCTGAAGAATTTTCCATCTTGCAGAAACTGCATGAAAACACATTGTACAGCTTCTGTACATTTCTGAAAAATGTTTACACTTCAAGGCTCTTCTCCATGGCATAGGTAACACATAGGTTCAGAGAGTGTGCACTGCAGGGTGAAAACAACGCCTTAGGTTTTTCATCCTGTATCCTAGTTTTCAGGCCCTGCTATTACCCAAACATATTTGAAGCATTGTCATACCGTTGGCCTCTACAGTTCTGCAACTCTACCTTATACTCTGCCAGTACTTTCTTTATCTGCTCCATGATGTCTACTCCTTTCTTTTTATCACAGTCCACCATTTTCAGAAATCATTCCTGCACATCCCATTTTCCATCTTTTTCATGTACATATCTAAAGATAAATACCAACTGCTCAGTATGTGAGACATCAGGCATCCCATCTATGCTGATTCCATAGTAGTGAGCATTTCTCACTTCCTCAAGAATCATATTTAATACTTTCTTGGCAAACACCTCCAAATACTCATTCTGACTACGCCAGGACGTAGTATGCTTGCATTCTCTCCCCAGCCATTCGATGCTCCATAACAGTTTCAAGGTGGTAGATCAGATCTTGATTGTATTTACTGGTGAAAGTAGAAATGAACAACCCGCAGTCATCATGCTGTATCCTCTAGGGTAGAATGTAATCCTCGGAACAGCAAATTTAATCTGGAGACTGGGTAGTTGCAGTCTCCCATGACAACCATGCACCAGGAGCATGCAGCCTCAGCCAATTCCCTGGCAAACTCCTGGTCAAGCTCTTGATCCTGGGTAGGAGGTCTGTAGTAGACTCTCACCATTATGTCCCCTGTGCCGTGTTCCCCATGGATTTTTACCCAGAGGATCTCCAGTCATCCACCGTGGGTGCCAATGTTGGCTTGCAGGGATGCATAGCTTTCTTTGACATAGAGAGCTACACCAACGCCCCTTTTGCCCACTCGATCTCTCCTGTACAGGGTATAGCCATCTATATCTGTGGCCCAGTCATGGGTGGAGTCCCACCAGGTCTCCGTTATCCCTATGACATTGTAATTATTTGTGTTAAGCAGGAGGACAAGTTCCTCCTATTTATTCCCCAAGCTCCTGGCATTTGTGTACAAGCACACAAGAGTCCCTCTGGGGACCCTTGCCTTGCCTACGGATCACTTCAGGGCTGGAGCAGGGGCGGGCTCCCTTAAGTGCCTTGGCCTGCTGGCTTTGCAAGGGTTGCTCAGTGGGCCAGCAGTGGCTATAGTCCCCCTGTCTCCCGGTGGACTTAGTTTAAAGCCCAGTGGAGCAGGTCAGCCACTCTGGCTGAGAAGAGCCTCTTCCTCAGTGGAGGGAGGTGAAGGCTGTCCCTTCCCAGCAGCTCACTGCCTCTCTCACCAAAGAGCAGACTGTGGTCATGGAAGCCAAAGCCATCATGATGACACCAGCGCCATAGTCTTTGGTTTACTAACTCAATCCTCCTCTCCCTCCTCAGCCCATAGCCTGAAATTGGGAGGATCGAGGAAAACACGACTCATGCCCCCAACCCCTTAATTCATAGATTCATAGATGCTAGGGTCGGAAGGGACCTCAATACATCATTGAGTCCGACCCCCTGCATAGGCAGGAAAGAATGCTGGGTCTAGATGACCCCACCTAGATGCCTATCTAACCTCCTCTTGAAGACCCCCAGGGTAGGGGAGAGCACCACCTCCCTTGGGAGCCCATTCCAGGCCTTGGCCACTCGAACTGTGAAGAAGTTCTTCCTAATGTCCAGTCTAAATCTGCTCTCTGCTAGCTTATGGCCATTATTTCTTGTAACCCCCGGGGGCGCCTTGGTGAATAAAACCTCACCAATTCCCTTCTGTGCCCCCGTGATGAACTTAGAGGCAGCCACAAGGTCACCTCACCTTCTCTTGCGGAGGCTGAAGAGGTCCAGGTGCCCCAGTCTCTCCTCATAGGGCTTGGCCTGCAAGCCCTTAACCATATGAGTGGCCCTTCTCTGAACCCTCTCCAGGTTATCCACATCTCTCTTGAAGTGTGGTGCCCAAAACTGCACGCAGTATTCCAACTGCGGTCTGACCAGCGCCCGATACAGCGGAAGTATCACCTCCTTGGATCTGTTCGTCATGCATCTGCTGATGCATGATAAAGTGCCATTAGCTTTTCTGAAGGCTTTGTCACACTGACGTCTCATGTTCATCTCGGAGTCCACTAGGACTCCAAGATCCCTTTCCGCCTCCATTCCAACCAAGCAGGTCATTTCCTAGGCTGTAGGTATGCTGGACATTTTTCATCCCTAGATGCAGCACTTTGCATTTCTCCTTGTTGAATTGCATTCTGTTGTTTTCTGCCCATTTGTCCAACCTGTCCAGGTCTGCTTGTAGTTGTTCCCTGCCCTCCGGCGTGTCTACTTCTCCCCACAGTTTTGTATCATCTGCAGACTTGGACAGAGTACACTTCACTCCCTCATCCAAGTCACTGATGAAGACATTGAAGAGTATTGGTCCAAGGACCGAGCCCTGTGGGACCCCATGCCCACACCCTTCCAGGTCGATACCGACCCATCCACTACGACTCTCTGGGTGCGACCCTCTAGCCAATTCGCCACCCACCAGACTGTGTAGTCATCCAAGTCACAGCCTCTTAACTTGTCCACCAGTATGGTGTGGGATACCATATCGAAGGCCTTCCTGAAGTCTAAGTATATGACTTCAACCCCTACTCCTGCATCCAGGCATTTTGTGACCTGGTCATAGAAATAGACTAGATTAGTCAGGCATGATCTGCCTGCTACGAACCCATGCTGGTTTCCCCTCAGCATAATTTTTCCTGCCAGGCTCTCGCAAATGTGAGCCTTGATAATTTTTTCAAAGACTTTGCCTAGGATGGAGGTGAGACTGACTGGCCTATAGTTGCCTGGGTCCTCCTTCCTCCCCTTCTTGAAAATGGGGACCACATTGGCCCTTTTCCAGTCCTCCGGGACCTGCCCCGTACACCATGAGTGTTCAAATATTCCCGCCAGTGGCTGTGCAATGACGTCAGCCAGTGCCTTCAGTACCCTTGGATGGAGCTCATCCGGGCCTGCCAGCGTAAAGGCATCCAGTTCCTCCAAGTGACTCTGCACCATCTCAGGGTCTACATATGGTAGTCTGGCACCCTGCTGCTGCCTCTCTGTAATCCTAGCGAGAGACTTGTCTTGCCCCTCATTTAGGAACACTGAGGGTCATTGAGGAGTTCAGCCTTGTCCCCCCTGTCCATCACCAATTGCTTCTGCCCATTTAGTAGGGGTCCTATTCCACCCTGGGCCTTCCTTTTACTCCCTATATAGCTGAAAAACATTTTCTTGTTATCCTTAACTTGGGATGCCATCCTCAGCTCCATGATAGCTTTGGCCCGTCTAACTGCCTCCCTACAAGCGCGAGCAGAGGAGCTATACTTCTCTTTGGTAATCTCTCCCTGTTTCCACTTTTTATATGCTCCCCTTTTAGTCCATAGGCTGCTCTGGATTTCTCTGGTCAGCCCCACTCCCAAATCCCTGTAGCATTTCATGACCCGGCTCGAATTGTTCTGAGCCATGTCATTCATGCCCACATGGATAAGGAGCATAGGGTAGTGGTCAGTGGGCTGGAGGAGCTTAGGGATCTTCTCCACAATGTCTTGGATATGGGCTCCCGGGAAGCAGCTGACTTCCCGGGCTAAGGGGTCAGGGTGGCAGATTGCCCCCTCAGTCCCCCCTCAGGATGGAGTCTCCCACAACAAACACTTTGTGTTTTGTCTTAGGGAGAGCGGGGGCAGTAGCTACAGTTGAGCCTATGCTGCCTGCAGGAGCTGGCAGCTTAGCAGACTCTGCTGGGGATGCAAGAGGTTCATACCTGTTGCAAAGCTCCAGCGGTGTGGGGACCTTGGTGCGGCAGGCCTTGGGGCCCTTGACCACCTTGGTCGAACCCCTTGGCTGGACAGAATGGGAGGTCCCCGAGTCCTCCCTTGTCCTGTAAGGTGACCTTGGTCTTCCCTCCACCTCCAGGGGGTGAAGGGCCTGGCAGTAGGAGTCTGTCTCCTGCTCATAATCCCTGATGGCACACAGGAGAGGCTTTGGATTGTGGCATGGAGCTCCTCTAGCTGGCATGCCAGAGACTCCAAAAGGGAGAAGACTTCACAAGGGAAGGTTGCCATGCTCCTGGATCTCAGAGCCTGAAAAAGTGTCAGGCAGCCCCCGCAGCCAAGACCCAGAGGCTCCATCTGCATGGAGCCTGGAACCATGGGCTCTGTCTAGGTGGAGGCCTCTGAGGTGCCAGAGGGGGAAGCCACAGACTCCAAGCCACAGACCCTCGGCATGCAGCTCATGCCCATCCGCATGGTGCCACTGGTAGGCCAGCTACAGCTGGAACTGCCTTCCCTAGGGTGCATTGGCAGGGCCTCGGGCCCTCCTGCTGGCCCTCCTGTGAAATCTCCCACGCTAACTCATGCACCAGGCAGACAAGCACACCTGTTTGTGTGGTCTGTTTGCGAGGCTCCAGTTGCATGGCTCCCTGCGGGTCTGGGTGAAGTAGGAGCCAGGGCAGGGTGAGACCCTCCTCAGCTGCACTCAGCTGACTCCTTGCAGCTGTCTGGGGTTAACCCTCTCCCACCATGGGCCCCGCTTACCTCCAGCTGTGCTGGGGTCAATGGGGTGCTCCGTGGCTCCTGGGGGTTGCTGAGAGGGCTTCGGGGAGCAGGGGCACAGCAGGCTTGTACCCACGCCTCTCTTGCCACTCCCGGAGCCTGACTCCGCTCCCAGAGCCTGACTACCTTACCGTGCTTGGTTTACACTTCCCCTTGGACATCAATGCAACAATCACTTAAGCCTCAAATTAGCATCTGTTTCACACACCAATATGTACAATATTTACTTAATGGTTAGGGATGGGTCCCATAACATCACAATTACATGCTGAGAATGATTCAGTGTCATCTTACACTCTAATACACCAATTTCCTTTTTTTATGGAAACAAAGTACCAAGAATTCTGGTGAGCAATGTCACAGGGCAGGGGCCAACGCTACACACAGGAGCTGAGACAGGGAGCCCTTGCTTTGCAGGGGTCCGGGGCAAATTGCCCCAGTTGCCCCCCCCCCCCTTTCTGGGCAGCAGTGAGTAGAAGAATCATAAGCACTCATGCTTTAACTCCTTTGCTTGTACAGTAATGCTCTGTGAGCTTGAAAGCCTTCTTGAGGTGGTTTTACAGCTGCACAACAAAATGGTGCACTATTCTCCCTTAATGCTGACATTTTAATACAGGATCACAGTTATTCAGATTTGTCTATTGGAGCTGGCAGGCTGATGGCGTGAGCAACTACATGCTCACATCAATGTCTCTTGGATGAAAACTGCTCTCAGACTCAATAAAATGGGAGGCTAGGCCAACCTGGCACACATGAAAGGAAACTGAAAGAAAATCTTGAGTGTAACTCCAGGAGACTCCAGTTATTTTGGTGGTTTGTTGACACATGCAGGCTGACTCTATGGTCTGAGCTACTATGCTATATTGATAAGAGATGCAATTTGCAAGTTTGGTTATGAAGAAAAGGCAACATAGTTTATACCACACTAACAAGCAAGGCCAAACAGATACAGGTCTACTAGCACCAACTGGCTGACTTTATAAACCATACAACTCTACTGATTATCTTGAGGGAAAGGCAATGGAAAGAGTGGTAAAATGGTAGGTCTAGGCATAAAGCCATGTCTAAAAGAGCAGAGAGGATAAGATCAGTGCACAGAGCCTCCAGTGGCAGAGGCATTTCCTCAGTAAATATGGAAGTCATTGATTCCGTAGATGACTGAAGAGACCAATCCATATGTTTGATTTCAGACATAGCAAATAATTCTGGAAGGAAGGAATAGATTCTGTGGTATCTTCCCTTCCGTCTTTCTCATCTATGAGCCTCCATAGTGAGGTGAGTTTGCTCAAATGATCGATGCCTTGTCAAATATCATAGCACCACTGGTGACAACTCAGTGTCTGAGTCTCCCAGTGTTAACAAGTGTTCCTAAAACCAATTAAATACTTGGGTGTTTTCTCTCCTGCTGTGACTTGATGAGAGTTAATTCAAACCACAACACACAGACAAACTCGATATTTCTTAATTATGGTCAAAGTCAGTCTTCTTACTTGGTTTTATTCTCTAATTGCTTCTTTATCAGGGTGCTTGCTTATTCTCTAAACAGTGAAACTCAAAGATAGACTATTAGGCCACCAAATCTCCCGGAGTCATGCCCTTAATGTGGACCTCCTCAACAGAGGACACAAACTCAGGGCTAATCATTTATAAGTCATCTTGACAAATTAGGGCTTGGGCTTCCACCCCTTTTTTCCCTCTTTGTGCTACATATAAATTGTCCCAGTCTCTTTTGTTATTCAACCAACAGTTCATTAAAAAAAAAGTCTCTAATTAAAGTTTGTCTCCTTGTTCCATGGGTGCAGGCAGTCCAATCTCTGGTACGGGCTGCACTTAGCTACTTTTCAAAATACCCACAGGGGAGACTCCACTCCTTGGCTCCTTTTGTACCTCCACACAAATTCAACTCCATCGCTTTACAGTCTCAGGCATCCAGATCTCTTCATTCCCCTTCTGGGGGTCTGATTTGGCATCCTCTTTGACTTTTAAAGCCAGCCAGTTCTCATTCACTGATTAACATCTTCAGGTGCAGCAAAATGCCATCCAGCTCCAGTGGATGATGTCATCACCTCCGGCATCCCTTCGCTGCTCTGTTGAGTTTCTTTCCTTCTTTTTATTACAATAACAGGGTCATAGGCTCCCTGTTACATACCTCCCCTCTTAATCCATCATACTCCAATGTGATGAATTTTATCTGGAGTTTGATTCCTCCCCTCTTTAGACTCCCTTTTCTTCATTCATAGGTCTAGATAAAAAATCTGGGATTCTGTTCTTCTTGCCTGCTCAATGCTCTACTGTAAAATGGAAAGGTTGTAGTGCAAGCACCCATCGCATAATATGGAAATTATCAGTCTTTGCTGTCTTTAACCATTTTAGGGGGGCATGGTCCATGATTAACATGAACTTCCATCCTAATAAATAGTATTGGAATAGTTTCACGCCCCCCACACACCTAATAGCACTCTCTTTCTATAGTCAAATATCATTTCTGCTTTAGAAAACTTCTTACTAGCATATGCTATTGGCTGTTCCTCACCCTGCTCTTATGGAACAGAACAGCTCCCATAGCGCACCCTGATGCATCTGTCTGTAAGAAAAATATGTACTGAAACCTAGGCATATATAAGACTGGGGCTTGACAGTGTAATTGTTTGATTTCTTCAAAGGCTCTGAGTGCTGGTTCAGACCAGTTTAGATGTCTGGGTCTACCCCTTATCATGTCTGTAAGTGGGGCTACAATCTCAGAAAAGTTTGGTATGAATCTCCTATAGCAGTTGGTGAAGCTTAGGAATGAATGTATCTGCCTTAAGGTGTTCGGTACCCTATATTTCCTTATGGCCTCCACTATGTCTATTAGCGATCTTATTTGGCCGTGGCTTATTTGGAAACCCAAATACTTGGCCTCTTCCTGACCCAAACTACATTTCTTTGGATTAGTGGTCAAACTTGTGCCACATAGTTCCTGTAGAACAGCTCATAAATGTTGACAATGTTGTTTCCAATATGATGAAAAGATTATAATATTGTCAACATAAGCTGACACATCATTTTGAGGAGCCAGCATCTTATCCACCAAACTTTGGAAAAATGCCACTGCCCCATGCAGGCTGAATGGCATACATTTAAACTGGAATAGGCCCCGTGGAGCTCCAAATGCAGTTTTCTCTTTGTCCCTATGATTCATGGGGATCTGCCAATAACATTTTTTCAAATCTAATGTCGATATATACTTGGCCTGTCCAATTTTTTCTAGCATTTCCTCTACCTGAGGCATGGGGAAAGCATAAAAAGGTGGCTACCTCATTAACTTTTCTATGCATACCCAGATATTGCCATCTAGTTTTGGTACTATCACTAGCGGGCTCCTCCATTAACTTGTTGATTTTTCTATGATATCCACCTCTAGCATCTGTGTGATTTCCTGTTTAACAGCTTTCCATTAGTGTTGCGGTAGTTTCCTTCAATGATTTCTGACTACACACCCTTCAGGTGTCCTAATATTGTGCATTACTCCCTTAGTTCTACCCAGTTTTGTTGTAAACACATCAGAAAACTCCTCTACCAGCTGCTCTAATTCCTTCTTGTGTTCCGAGGACAACTTATCTCCAATCTGTGGATCTCCTGTCACAAATTCTAATATTTTTAGATCCCCTACATCATCCACATTTCCCACATCTTCCTACATCACCCTTGACTCCCTACCCTTCCACTTTTTTAACATGTTAATGTGGTAGTTTTGCTTCCTCCTAACAGGCAGGCCTGGTCCTTTGGAACAGTGACATTTGTTCTTCTGTCCTTCTGCCCAGCAGCTAACAGCAGTGTGAACATGAAGATGGGGATTGCCTAATCAGAAAGCCTGGACTAGCAAGAACCCAGCAACATGTTGCAAAAAGTTGCAGCAAGGGAAGTTTAGGTTAGATATTAGGAAAAACTTTCCCACAAGGAAGTTAGTAAAGTACTGGAACAGGCTACCCACAGAGGTTGTGGAATCTCCATCCTTGGAGGTTTTTAAGACCCAGCTAGACAAATCTTGGCTGGGATGATCTAGATGGGGATGGGCTTGTTTTTATCAGGAGGTTGGACTACACGTCCTCCTGAGGTCCCTTCCAAACCTACTTGTCTACGATTCTATGACATAACACAAAACACATTTCTCTAGTTAAACTAGAAGCTTTTCTAGTGTGCCAGGGGACTAGCACTATATAATTCAGTTTAAAATCAAAACAAAAATAACTATGAGAATATGCACCAATTTGCTAAATTATATGTAGTTTAAAAAACCCGCAACAAACAAGGCAAAAATAGCCAAAATAGTTACAAGTTATGGTTTTATTGGTCCTGTAGTTATTATAGTTAAATGTACATCTCTTTTTCAGATTCATAAAACAAAATACAGCCTTCTTGGCTGTCTTGATAGTGCTTCTACTACTTCACTGTTTGTCATTTCTACACCTGAGTAAAGATTACTGCACCTGAGTTAAGATATTTAGCTAGAACTAAACACAGTCTGCTAAGCTATGAAATAGGAGATAGACATAATCAGAAATGGCTACCAGGCAGAGAAATTTCAGAGGAAAGGATAGTTTGTATAGTGGGACATTAAGACCATTAAAAAGGATAGCATGTTGTTAACACTTATGGAGTGGAGAGAGATTAACAGGAATCAGGGAGATGGCAATGAGTTATATATAAAGTCATTTGACTGTCTCAGCACAGCCTAAATAGAAATGTGGCTGCCCCTCCCAGGCAATTGGTTTTAAAGTTTGTATGGAGCAGGAACCAAAGGGAGTTGCAGCCGCATCATTGCACCCTCCCCTGGAACCTCCTCTGGTAATGTTCCAAAGCTTGTGGGTGTTTCCAATATGTCATCCAAGTTGAACACCCATAGAACAATGTAGGGATGACAATGGCCTGGAAGATGATGAATCTGGTTTGGGTCCTGGTATTATGATCATCAAAGACATGATTTTGGAGACATCCAGAGGTGGCACTGGCAGATTTTATCTGGTGTTGAAGATCATCATCTATGTTTACTTTTTGGGAAAGGTGGCTACCCAAGTTGGAGAAATGCTCAACATTCTCTAAGATTGCCTTTTAATTGCAATGTGTGAAGGAGCAACTCATAGGCATGGGGTGAACTGTTAAAGTATCTTGGTTTTCATGAATATGGCAGTGGGCATGTCTACTACAGCAAGTACTAAATGACTGCGCAGTACCCTCCAGTACTACACAGTCCTGGCAGTGCACAGGTCATTTCTGACCCTACTGTGCCGTAGCAATGAACTACTGTGCAGTAGTTCATTGCTACTGTGCAGTAGTGGTGGCATGACAGTTAGTGCCCACCAATGCTATGACACCATAGCAAGCTACATCACTGTAGCTTGTTTCTACAGCAATATGTCGTCTCATGTAGATGCGTCTGGTAAGTCCAAGCATTCCATACACTTCACAGAAGCAATCAAGAGTGACCTGGAGCTCATCAGTTGAGCATACATGACGCAATTATTAGTATATTTAAGATCAGTAATGGAGGTGTTGGTTGTCTCATATTTGGAACATAACCACTTGATGTTAGGGATTTTTGTCCATGAAGTATTGGATGCTGACTACAGGTAGAAGTCTGTCAGCAATGAGATGTAGAATAGCTGTGGAATAGATGGAAAAAATGTTGGCACAATCATACATCCTTGCTTGATTTGAGTTCTAAAATGAAGGGGTCCATTTCTGAGCCATTACTCAGGATGGTTGCTGTCATGTCATCATGAAGGAGTTTGATACTGGTAACAACTTTTATTAGGCATACAAATCTCACCAGGATCCTCCAGAAGACCTCTATGTTGATTGACTCAAAGGCTTTGTTTAGTCAAATCAATGAAGACCATTTAAATATCTCAGTGTTTCTTTCAGCACTTCTCTTGCACCTGTCTAGCAACACTCCTGTCCATAGTGAGGAAAGTGAATCTATTGAGCAGAATACAGGTGAGGATCTTCCCAGCTGAGGGCATTCTACCTAAGTCCTGATGTGGTTTCAGATCACTCATAGATATAATCATTGCAATATTTGTTGCCAAACAGCTGCAGAAAATGTAGTATGTGGTAATAAATGGTAACAATTATGTAGACTTTGAGGCATTTGAGTGCTTGGTTGTGTGGTTTTAAGTTTGTGGTGGGGGGTTGTTTGTTTGTTTTTTAATGGTTATGGCTTCACGCCCATTGGCCTTGGAGCTGTTCTCAAAAACCCACATTTTCTTGGTGAGGCAGTGAGAGAATGAAGAGCGACTCTAAAAATGCCTGGAGATAGGGACAAGAAATCCCTAGAGCTCCCTCTTGCCTCTTCAAATGGAGTTCAGGCACTGAGGGAGTAGAAAGCAATCTCTTCTCTGAACAGTATCATTTAGTAGCACATTGTGAAAACAGAAGTTTTGAAAACAAAAAGGAGGAGTCTTCATGCTTGATAAGTGGACAGGAATAACCCAGTCATCACGGATCACCAAGCATAAGTGCCTATAAGGAAAAAAATGAGCTAAGCTGTCCTAAGTGACTTTCCTAAAAGAGGTGTGAAAGTAACTCCATTGCCCTTATGCTTTATTTTACAGTCACTTGCATCATTTAATGTTTTAAAGATACAAGCTTCAAAGAGTATGTGTAACTGACTATATAAAAGAACTGCAGGGCAGATGCATAACTGGCTGGATTTATTATTATTTAGCATATAATGATACAGTGATCACAAAGTGAGAAACATTCATAATTTTATATCTAAATTTTGCAGACATCTGATTTCCTCAGGTATAGCATTGTGCAGATCCAATAGAGTTCCATTAAGCGCATGAAGAGGATATTCAGAAGTTATGTAATTCAAAGTTTGAAAACAGTCGTCACAGTCACAGTTTGGTGAACTAGTTCAGCCCCATCAATGTAACAGAGATTCATATCTGCCATATCTGCCATATCCTGTCCTAATTTGGCTTAGAGAAGAGCAAAGATGTCTAGGGAGATCAAAGCCAGCTGGTCTGATGGTGGGATTTGTAATAGTAACTTCTGTATTAAGGGGTGAATTGAGCCACTCTTGCATCCAGGCATCTTGGATATTAAATGAGTCTTGCTCAAGTTGAATTGCTGTTTGTCAAGCAGGATGACTACATTTGAATCTTGGATGAGGTGGGTTTAAGAAATCTTTGTGTACAGACAGCTGGCAAATTATTATGGGTGTTTAACTTAGCTACTATCGTAGTTAAGTAATTTTTATAGGACAGTGTTCTATCTAGGAAGATTCCTATATATTTAGGATTACCATTACAATGTAGGATCTGACTTCTAAAACAATAATGAGATGATAAGTAGCTTATTTATTATTCAAGTGAAATGCAGACACTTCCATTTTCCCAGGGTTTGGGTGCAGATGCCATTGTTTAAACTATGTTTCTAAAGCATTCAAATCAGATGTAAGTATTATTTCTGCTCTGGAGAAATAAGATTGTTGCACAAGAAAGGCTATGTCATCAGAGTATATGAATTTTCTTGAGGAGGTGCCCGGGAGGTTAAAGATTAAACAGCAGAGGAGCAAGATCTGATCTTTGCAGGAGTCCATTGTTGAATTTGTGATCTACTCTTAATGTTACTGAAAAAATATGGACCATCTATTGCTAAGCACGTTGTCTAGTAAATTAGCTATTTTAAGAAAAGATATGATGTAAAAGAACTTCAAGATGAGTCCTTGCCTCCGGACTGTATCATATTTAGCTGAAAAATCAAGGAAAACACGTACAGTTTTTTAGGACTTTTCAAAGTCATTTTCTATATTGGTATACAGGGCCATGATTTGATCACAACATCTTCTGTTTGGCCTAAACCCTGCTTGCTCAAGGGGAATATGTTCATTTATGGTCTGAAAAAGCATATTATATATCAGTCTTTCTAATAATTTGTAAGTTACACTTAATAAAGCTATGGGATAGTAGTTGGTTGGATCATCATGCTTCACAAGTAGTCATCACGAGCTCGATGTCTAGCTGGGAGGAGATATCAAGTGGGATTCCTCAAGAGTTTGTCCCAGGTCAACAGGACAAGTGCAAAGTCCTGCACTTGGGGCAAAATAATTGCATGTACAAATACAGATTAGGGAATGATTGGTTGGCTGCAGTACTGCAGGACACCACCTGGGGGTTACAGCAGACCATAAGCTGAATATGAGCCAACCATGTGCTCTAGTTGCAAAAAAGGCCAAAAGTCTACCAGGTAGTATTAACAGGATTGTCATTTGCAAATCAAAGGATGTGATTCTTTAGCTCATTTAGCGCTGGTGAAGCTTCACCTGGCGTACTGTTTCCAGTTTTGGGCCCCACATTTAAAAAATGGTGTGAGCAGATTCAAAAGAGTCCAGAGGAGATCAACAAAAATGAAAAGAGGCCTGGCAAATATGACTTATGAAGAAAGGCTTAAGAACTAGGGTTATTTAGTCTGGAGAAGAGTGTGGGAGTATTTAATAACAGTCTTCAAATATCTGAAGGACAATTATAGAGATGAGGGGGAGGGGCTTTTGTCTGCAGCCATAGAAGACAAAACTAAAAGCAATGGCCCCAAGCTGCAGCAGAGAAAATTTAAGATAGAGATTAGGAGGAACTTTCTGACTATGAGGCTGGTTAAATATTGAAACAAGTTACCTAGAAAAAATTGTGGAATCTCTATCCTTTGACGTTTTCAAGAGAAGGTTGGATCACACACTTGGCTGGGATGCTTTAGTCAAGGATGGTCTTCCCCTGAGAAGTGGGTTAGACTAGATGATCTTGTGAGATCCCTTCCAGCCCTACTTTCCTATGTTCCTGTGAACTCTGAAACTGTGTGCAATTTTGGTCTCTTTGGAGGCATGTTAAAATGAATTTAGTCTGACAATGTATTGATAGATTTCAGGGACAATCTTTGTCCTCAGAAATACAAGAAAATTATGAAATATTCTGTGGCAATCTGGGGATATGTCTAAATGAAATTATGACCTCTCTGATTTTGTGAATATTTTATTGTATTTTAAGCACCATCTGCATTGGAAATTCCTCTGTCACCTTATCTTTGTTCTGTTCCTTCCATTTGGGGTTTAGAACAGTCCTAGTGAGTTACAGCCAGGCACCTAAAGAGCTATTAATAAGAAAGCCATCAAGGACTGTCATTATTGAAATTGTATCCACTTCTGGAACAATGTGTTTTGTACTAGCAGGGCCAGTGACTTTGGAGAGACTTTGCACTTAGAACTGTGTCTACAGAGGAGGGGCCAGAGCTCCCTGGTCTATGCACACATCTCAGATAGCTACGGTTTAGCAATTTAGCAAAAGAGGAGGAACTTTGATTAAAGGAAGGGCCTCTCTTAAGAACTCAGAGTGGAGGGAATTCTGTTGCCACAATCAAGCAAGATATACCTAAGGAGCCACAAGGGGATATCTCACCGATGGATTCTCACTTAGCCTGGGACTTACAAAAATGGAAAGTTCAGACAGAGGGGGAGGTGCATTCAGGACTGTTGTTTTCTAGAGTTCTGTAATAATGCAGTGCTAATCAAGAGTAAAAGTCTCTGTGGTTAAGAAATTCCTGAGTTAAGCACATTGTTTGCCATGGTCCTAACTGAGGAACCAGTGTCCCCAAAACCAGATGGGAATATATATAAACAAGTGCCCTCAGGAGAGGGCTGGGACTGGTTCCGGGGTTTTAAGTAGCAACAGCAATGTAGTGACATGGCTGGGAGCCTGAGACACAGGGGCAGTAGTCTCTGATTGCTGTTGCAATTGGAATTGCATAGCTGGCAGCAGTAGCTGTTTTTTTCACACTCCCCCAAGTCGACCCCAGGGCCATTCCCCCAGTCCCCCACCCACATTAGGCCACTGAGTAGCAATACTACATGGTTCCACTGCTTGAGAAGTGTCAGACCTTCACTTGGGAATGTCCTTGAGAGACCTAAAGGTACTACTCAAACCTAAGAGTCTTAGAGGAATCACCCATAACTGGGGTCCTTTTACAGTGCACTGGTGACTGCTTATTGAAGGGGACTGGGCCAGGCTATAACAAATGCTCCACCCCTAAAGCTACCTTCAATCTAAAATCTTTAGGATGATAAGCCTTATAAATTTTGAGATGACCAAAGCCATTCTCTTTGGCAACAGCAGAAATTATGAAAGAACTGCTACCTTAGTCCAGTTTTGTATAATATGGTTATTCATCACTCTAAAAATGACATAAAAATCAATAAAAAATGGAAGAACTTTATAAATGTATCCTTGCCTAATTGAAAGGCTTAACATGACTTTTTCAATAAGAATAACATACCCTAGTGTTGACCTACTTAAAAATATAAAAAGTCACTTTACGGATGGTTGTTTTACTCTTTCTACTTGTTTCCATGAAGATAGCTTTATATAAAATATAAATATTCCTCACCAGCATTTTGATCTAGGAAAAAAGTGTCATCCTTCAATAGTGCACGTAATAGAATTGGTCAGATTTGAAACATGGGAGCACATTTTTATCTTGGATCTTTAATATTTTACAGTTCAGGCAGAAAAATTTAACTAAACTGTTGGAGAAGTAACTAGTAAGCTCACTATGCAAAGAACACTGTAGGCTTCATTTTGTTCCTTGCTTTGCCTTTAGTAAAAGCATGTAGAAGTATAGTATATAACCCACATTCTTATTTGATTAGCTATTGGGACAACTTATGCTATTGAAAAACTTCATACTGTTAGACTGAATTTCCCCAACAATGTGACCGTTATTGTCATCTGGAAAGTTTCCATTACAGTTTCCAGAGCATGGAGTGCTCCCAGTGCAACTGCTCAATTGTAATCAGTCCAATGAATTCCCTCAGCTGTACTTAAGACTTTGTCTGTAAATAACATAAAGGAAACACATGCATGTTCATAACACATCATTTGGAAGGCCGGACAATTTTGTATAAAGAAAAAATGTATAAAAATAGGCAGTTGTGGTTATGGACCGTGAGTGAAATCCAAGCCAATAGCAAAATTCCCATTTGAATTTAGTGGGTTGAAGATACCACCCTATAACTTTATGGCCAATATCCTATGTGACTCCCAAACTTTACCATAAAGTTTTCAAACTAAGAAACATTAAAGATCATGTCTTTACTATATACCAACAAAATAGAGCTAAGAAATAAACTTGTATTTGAACCTATTTTCTATCTGACTCTCAGACTCACTTGTACTAGTAAGCAGACAAACTATCCAATCTGTCTGCATCTCTTATATCTGAAAAAAAAAATTGCTACCAACTTGTGACCTAAGGTTTGCAAGCAGATTTCTAACAATGTGTTTCTAACACAGCTGGACATAGGAATGAATTATCAGAAATGTTACCAAAAAATGTTCTCATGAGATTATAGCCTGTCAAATAGCAAAGACAAGGTCACCAAATTTGTTGAGGTTTAGTCTTAAATTAGTCATAAATAATCATTGCCTGGTCATCTTCTCTTTGGTTGATGAAGATCAACAAGTAAAGCCAGCGCTGCCTAAATCACGATGATGACAAATGCAGTATTTTGAGACATAACTGAGAGTTCTGTGTATTAAATATGCAGACAAATTAAAAAATACACTTATAACTATTCAAAGTTTCATATCCTGCATATTTGTGATTTATTTTATTTTAAATATTTGATCTAACAGAGATTGTATGGAATCCAAATGCATTCAATAAAAAGAAATACTCAATTAAGTAAACCTCTCCCTTTATGGCACTGAGACTTCTAGGGCACTTCCCCATGAGCGTGCATATGAGTTTGCAGTGCCACAGACCTGTCTGCGGCATCAGAAACCACACAGAGCGCATGTGCAGACATTCACTGTGCTGCTAATTAGTAGCATGGTTGGTTTTGTTGACACTGGGAGACCCTGGTGTCCAAAAAGCCCACACCAGAAAAAAGCAGGGCAGCACATGTGGTGGCAGTGTACACCACCTGAAACCAGAGCCTGGCCAGCCAGTCATACTCCAACTCCCTGCCAGGCTCTGTGTGCCTGGATTGCTGCTGATGCAGCCCCAGGGGGCTGGGACAAATATGTGCTGCTGCTACTTGTTCCCAGGGAACAACATTCCCACTCAAAGGGACGCACTCCCAGTGTTCATGTTACTCGCATGGCTTAAACCCGTGTCTTTGTAAACCAAATGTTAATCCAAATGACTATCCAAAAATAGCCATTACCTACAAAAACAAAGATAAAACAAACCAAATAAGCAAATGCCAAGGCTAAATAAAAGTCAGCAAAATGTTACAAAAAAACCAGCAAGTCTCATGTGTTTGTTCTCCAAACTCAGAATTGCATAAACATCCAAAAGGTGTGATCTAAAGCCTATTTGAGTCAAGGAGAGTCTTTCCATTGATTTCGCTGGGCTTTGGATCAGGTCAAAGGTGAGAGTGAGCTGCATGCAGAGGCCCTCAGCTAAGAGGGGAACTTGTAATCTAGGACTGACAGCCGACCAATTCTAATTGCCATGGGAGTACAGAAGGCCAGAGGCAACTGCTCACATAACCGGGTCATACAGTATTCAGGATTATAAAAATAGTCATCGTCACCTTGAAATGCTAACAGAAATCAAAAAGAAGCTAGTGCAGACATCGGAACATAGATCATTTGGGTTCAAGCAGTTTACTGAAGTAAAGACAGCATTATACTTTTGCAGAAACTAGGAGGGTAGGCATTTGCAGAAACCAGTAGTGTGCTTCAAGCTGTACCCTGAGTAGAGAGAGTGTGAATATTCAGATGGAAAAGATATGTCCAACTTAAGTGGGGTCTACATCAGGCAGGAGTGATTTCCTCCTGCCTCCTGGCTGGGTCCAGATGAAAATAAATCTACAATCCACTACTATTGTCTAAGAATGTGGGCACATCAATGAATCTAACAGTCTGTTTAGGCAGCAAAACATTTCAGTAAAAGTTGGACGTAACATCCTCACTGCGAGCTGCAATCTCCTCAGCTTGCTTTGATAGTACATCATCTTACAAAGAATCAGCCCTTTGTTGCCTGACAAGTCAGTTTGTTAGCATGTAGTCTCCCGTCTTAACTGGGCCCTCCAATGGTCTCTGGACTGTGGATTTAATTAAAGTAACCATAGCACACTAATGGCACCATAGTCCCAAATATTTCAGCATATCCCTAGTTGTTTCTGCAATAACATACACATATTTCAGCAAAACCGCATATAGACCCAATAAACAGATATCCAGAATGAGCTTCTTGTATCTCTCTGAGGAGCATGTAAAGCACTAGTTTTCCACTTTCACAAGCAACTCAAAATGCCTTATACTCGCTGTTATCAAAGGGTAATGCTGGATTCAATATAACCTACTGGGTTAAAAATGGAACACCCCACAGTTCCACAATGCTATCCTTACTCTCATGCCATAGCCTGTTTCACCTGCTGCAGCCCACATAAGTTATTTTGCACTTGATGCCAAGAGCAAACGTATTGGTTGGCAGAAGTGAAGCGTAAGCCCTTTCATTTATCTCCCTCAAAACCTAAAAAATCCATTTTGCCTTTCACCAGATGCACTCACATTTTGTCTTTCACCATGTGTCTTTCATCATATACCCTATACACCGTATATCATTTTGTCTTACCCCATATACTTTCACCGAGTCTGCCCACATGCAGGAGAAGCAGAAGGAGGAGTCCCTTGTTGTGCAAAGAAGTTAGTTGTTAAATCCTGACTTCTCCCTGCTGCCAGCTGGGGCGCACCAAACATTTTGAAAAGCATAACAGTACTTTTTAATGATGGCAGGCCACCAATTTGTTTTCTGCCCCTTATGCTATGCACTTTAATAACATAAACTGCAACAGATTAAATTACACAGCAGTGTATTACAGTGGATCGGATACCAGACTGTGAGTTAACTGCATGCTGCTGGTTACTCTGACACTGACTCACTGTGTAAACTTCAGAACTTTCCTATGCTATGGTTTCCCCATCCAAAAAAACAATAATGATGCTTGCAAGCATCTGTAAAGTGCTTTGGTGGTCTAATGTCTGTCCCTGAAAAAAATATGAACGAAAAAGGTTTCAATTTTTCTTTGAATTTTTTAGATTAACATAGGAAACCCAAAACTTGAATCTTTTTTGTTTTCAGATTTTCCCTAAAAGCAAACATTTTTCTGATGGAAATGGAACTTCTTAAAAGCTTTTTTCCACCAAAAGACTATTTCACAAGGAAAATTATGACCCACTTCATATCTGGCATCTGCAAAGAAAAAAAGTACTCTCAATACATGTGATAAATATTATTTAATTTATGATAATATGTGTAGACTAGCCATTGCTTCTGCATTATTGTTTAATTCATGAAAGTTTCATTATGTACTTCTGACACATCAGGTCTGGTCAGCAAGCCTCAGACTGCATGTTCTCATTCTGGCACAAAAACAGGAAAACCAGTTTGCAGACTGAGCAAGGTGCATTGGTCCTGAGACCAAAGCAGCACAAACTGCCCTGCGGAATCAATGATCAAATTAGTTTCTATTTCTTCGTCAAAGGTTTTCTCCTGTAATTAATCTTATGAGCTTATAGACATTGAACTTTTAAAATGAAAATTAGCACACTTTTTATTTCACGGGGAAATACAGAAGATACAGCCATTCAAAACATCTCTGGAAATCCTGTCACATAAAACTCTGCTGCCGTTTGGCTCTAGCCAGCAGTAAAAGGTTGTGACTGGAACTTTGTGGTTTCTAAAAATTCAATCTGCTCATTTTACAGAGGCACCATTTAGCAACTTCCCCCAGTGGAAATGTTTTAGAATTCATCGTCATAACAGCTTTACTTTTTAATGCCTATGCAAGTCTGCACTGATTCTTGGAATTTCGTAATAATTATTTTTTGTCTCTTATCTATGAGGTCCAGTAAGCTGAAAGGGCAATAACTTGGAGGACTATTAGCTCTAGTAAAAAACAAGTGGAATCAGTTGGTATAAACAGTCACTTCAGACTGACTGTGGTATACTCTTTCTGCCTTAGGAATACTTGAGAGTATCTTGTATTGTGTTGTACTGAACTAGTGTTTTCCAGGGGGATGAATTATATACAGTTTGTACTTCAACCTCTTTTGAGCACTTAGCTATGAATGCTTGTATTAGTGCCAGTGGATGTGAGGTGATCTCATTAGAGAGAGAGAGAATATATCAGCCACAGAATTACTTCCCAACCGCTTAACAGCTAACTATTACTAAAATGCAACTCTTTTTCCTAGAGAAGAGCAGCAATTTGTAACTATCCAGTCCAGATTAGGAGATTGATACCCATTTCAGAAGTTGTAACCACTGCCCCTATACCATAGGGTAAGAATGCTGTATGGTGCCCTTATAAAATTTTCTATAGCAGCTATCACTGCAGCATCCAAGAGGTATCTCAAAGATGCTAAAAAAAAGAGACCACTACAAAAATTGGAGTCCAATCTGATAATATTTATGTATATAGCTAGTTGCTATGTAGGCAAGTAGCCCCACCGGAGTTACTGGGTTAATTTATATGAATCCTCGATGCTCACATCCATAAAGGTATACGACTAGTCTCTTAGTTATTGCAGAAGACTCCTTTTAACTTCAATAGGACAAGGTTTTCACTCATTATCTTTAATCACACTTTTCCTGTCAGCAACAATAACATAGCCCTGCCCTTGCCATAAGGAACAGAAAAATGGCAATAGCTATGAAACTGCAAGAAGTTTTGTAAATGAACTGTAATCCAAAGTAGCTCTACAGTGTGTTTTTTCCTAAGGCAATATCAAGTAAGGCCCTGCCGCTCATTTTATTCTGGCGTTCTGCAACATGCATCATGCCGAGGTATCAGCTGTAAAAATGATGAACAAGTTAGTCTCCCCTTTTAGTTTAAAGAATGTTTTCTTGCAGCCTTTTGTTTCAGCAGAATAACATAAAACATGCTTTCCTATGGGTTTTAAATCCCTTCCCCACCCCTCAATACTTCTCTACCTAACAGCTTTTTAAGCTGATTGTGTCTGGAGCAGCAAGCAACAAAATAAAAAAGGTAAAACAGAATGATGTGGAAGCTAGGTGACTCCTAGTATGCCTCCTCCTAACTACCTAATTCCACCACCTATGTTGCTGTTCGTTTGTCCCCCTCTCTCCCCCTTTGAATATGACATGGTGCCTTTAGGTTGCCCAGCAACCACTATAGCACCACTGCACATGCGTGTTAGGTAGTAAATTCTTATCATGCTTTATTTTCTTCCCCCTTTTAAATGAAGAACTCTGTAACAGGACATTTTCTTTTCTGATGGATAAATAACATCTGTGGGGATTTCAAAAGATGCACAGTATGCCTGCAAGGATGTAGATAATTCATTACAATTCTTGACAGACACACATACCCACATCCACCTGATGTGATTATCAGTTATAGCCTCCTCTTTTAGATATATATACACCTCCTGGTCCCTGTAAGCTGAAATTGAGTGAGGCACTAGAAATTGTATTTTTTTTTTATTTCTTAACAGAAGATCCAGTAGTGAGAGGAAAGGTCCTGGGCTTATTCCATCTACTTTTGTGTAAAAAATCAGACAAAGCCTTCTGCCTTCCCTACCCCTTCTTGGCAAATCCTAGTGTCCTGCTGCTTTCATTTGTTTTTGATCTGCCTCATTAAAAGACTATTGATGGCTTTAACTATTGTCCTTGTTTAGGTGCTGATTTACAAGCACTAATATCTGACTGTGCTGAGATTAATGGGAGCCCATGGAGTTTACAATTATCCTTAGGTCCCCTGACCACACATGTAGGGTTTTGGTAGGGGTCATGCACTCTTATGAAAAACTCCAAAGCAGGCTTAAACCTGGGAACATTTTAATAGGATTGAATTTGTAATAGGATTTGGCAGCTTGGCCTAAACTATATGGTGTGCTTTTTTTTATGTGGAGTCATTATTATCTGACAACAAGTACTATTTTTAGATATTTTTAAAAGTCAAATAATTTCACTATACTTTAAATGACTCCTAAAGAGTGATTTTTTTTAAATACAGATTATTAAAACAAAGGAGAATCGTGACTATATCTGGTATTAGGTACTGGAACATAGTATGAAAAAAGTAAAGATTTGATTTCAATGGTATAAAATTCCTGCTGTGAATAACTGTAGGTTTTTTTTACTAATACATCCTTTAATTCAGTGACAATATGTTAGCTTTTTTTAATTAAAAAAAAAACTCTGTCAAAGTACAGTTGTGACTTCATTGAAGAAACAGTTCAGCTGAATAACAAAAGATTTCCATGCTGACTCCTCCCTTATTCAAACAAAGACACACTAGGCAACAGTGCTAGTGTAGTAAATTAGATGTATTTAAAATACTACCACAAGCTTAGCGGAAGTTACAAGGAAAGGTATGAAGGAACCTAACAGTGAATCATATAAACAATTGGTTTTGTTTTAGCACTTGACAGTTGTGATTCTGAGTTTCAGCACATGCTCTACATGTATAAAGACATTTCTATGTTATATGATATCTATGACATGTATTTTGTGTATCATGCTTTTGCAAATTTCCAGGACAATGCCTGTTAGAGACATCCTCATTATTTTTTTTTATTGCACAGGATAAGAGCAACTGAATATATATAATACTTGTCCACAGAGTCATAGGAGTGCTCTCTTTTAGGACGTAAAAACTATAAATCCTACAGCACCAAAGAAGTTACAGTGGCTAGAGGATGGCATGAAAAAGTAACAGGAAGCTAAATTACAGATTCAGTTTGTCTGGCGTTAAAAGTTCCAGGATAGAAGAACTTTAAGAAATTTTAGATTAAAATTTATAACACCAAATTCAGTTCTGACTCACATGCCATACAATGTTATAACTTCAGCAGAAGAGCACGCACTGGGCAGAAGATATGGCAGATTTTGTCTCACAAAGTATATTTAAAGGTTGAAAGATCCTTAGATTACATTTGTTTCTATAGAAATAAAATGACATATAAAATATTAGTAGCAAAGGTATACATCCTTTGCATATCAGACAAACTTGCATTATTATACTCCTGAACTGTTGCACATTTTTTCATAAGCTCCTTATTGTCAAAGGGACACGTATCTCATATAAAAGTGTGCCTTTGTTCTATGCGAAGATTCCCTTGTTTCTATGTCACTCTGTTGAGAAAGCCTAAAAATTCTGTGGCAGATTCAAATAAATATGAAAGTGGAAGTTTGTATTGAATTAAACATGATAATAAATAATATATCCCTTGTAGTATTTATTTTGATAGTCAAATCAAGTTATTTCACTTCACCTATAGTTTTTTCAATTGTCAATTCATAGCATATAACAATGTTGTAGGTGTTGTTGAGGGGACACTTTTATGACTGTGTAGGAGACAAGTGAGCTTTGAACATTTGGATTAGAGTTAAATATTGTAAAATAATAATTACAATACCTGAAGTATCTGTTAAAAAATGACACTTGAAATAGCAAAGTGTTGACATTTCTGTTGTCGTCATTAGCATTCAGAATAAACAGCTCACAGACATGAACGGGGCAGTTCCCACCTTTCTTTGAGTTGTTCTTTCAGAATCTTTGTAGATTCAAATGACTATTCTGCTTTAGTTTAAGTCTGTAAATTTGTTTGCAGCTCTGTAGGACATAAACTAAAACGTAGGCTCTAGATCACAATCCTGCAGGCTAAAGTGGCTTCTTCATAAAATGTATCAGCCACAAAATAATAGAATCCAAAAAGGCCAGCTATAATATCATTTTGAAAATATTTCTCTCAATAAAAACTATTTTCTGGCCCACTATTTAATATGAACTCAGATCTCACAGTCTCATTGGTAGTTTCTTAGGCCCCTGGCAGGTGTTAATAAAATTACATGATTTGGATCTGAGGAATTTTATGCCCCATCGCAAAAACTGTACATCTTGCCATGCTAGATGTGCAAGGCAGAATACACAATTTCTGTCACAGAGCATAAAATTCCTCAGATCCTAATTGCACAACTGCCTGGGCTAAACCAGGCCCTGAGGCTGCTCTCAGCCTAATCCTAGGGATCAGGAAGGACACACTTGTTTCCTGGACCCTGGGCCTGCCCAGTGCCTGATACCAATGATCAGCTGATTGTTGGCATCCCTCAGAACAGACTCAGTTCAAATACAACAATCAGCTGATTGTCTACATTGGGACTGGGGTAGCCTATGGCCCAGTTCAATATCTGGGGCTGTTCTGAGCCTAAGGCCATTAATCGGCCCTAGCTCTGGGACACATCTCACATATTCAGTTTAAGGCACTGTATAAAGTAGTCACAGATGTTCCACATAAACGTAATGTTTGTCAGGGGCCTTCATATCAGACTGAAAGAGAGATCTGGCTGAAAGTGAACTGAGAAGTTGTTAGTTGTGTTAATCTAAAGTCAAGCAGAAGTCAGGGCAGGATGGTACCTAATAGACTAACTTTGAAATGCCTAAGGTTTTGTAGGCAACAGCCTAATTCATCAGATGCATTTCTGTATGGGTCTACAAGATGTCACCCTACCCTGCCTTCTGAAGTGAACTGACAGCAGCTTAATCCAGAGAAGAATGACATGATGGTCACAGGGAAGTATATAAAAGAAGAGTTGGGAGCACTGCATGACCCATCTGTTGAAGAGAATTTGCTTACCTTTGACCACCCAGAGAGTGGTGGTGGATGGGTTGTTCTTGGCCTGGAAGGAGGTGGACAGTTGGGTCCTGCAGGGTTTGGTACTTGGACCGGTGTTATTTAACATCTTCATCAGTGATTTGGACAAGGGTGTGGAGAGTACCCTCTCCAAGTTTGCAGATGATACCAAGTTATGAGGTGAAGTCAACACACCGGAGAGCAGGGAGCAGATACAGGGTGACCTGGACAGGTTGGATCTATGGGCAGAACGAAATTGGATGCAATTCAACAAAGATAAATATAAGGTACTGCACCTAGGAAGGAGGAATCCCTAGCACACCTATAGGTTGGGGAATGACCCTCAGCATCTCAGTGGCTGAGAGGGATCTTGGAGTCATAGTTGACTCCAAGATGAACGTGAGCTGGCAGTGTAACAAGGCCATCAACAAGGCCAATTGCACCTTGTCTTGTATTAGCAGATGCATGACCAACAGACCAAGGGAGGTGATGCTCCCCCTCTATGCGGCATCAGTCAGGCCACAATTGGAGTACTGTGTCCAGTTTTGGGCATCGCACTTCAAAAGGATTGTAGAGAATCTGGAGAGGGTTCAGAGGAGGGCCACTCACATAATTAGTGGCCTCCGTGAAAGACCCTATGAGGGGAGGTTAAAGGCCTAAAGGCCAAAGGTTAGACATTAGGAAGAATTTTTTTAAGTAAGGGTGGCCAGAATCTGGAATGGGTTTCTAAGACAGGTAGTGCTATCACCTAACTTGGAGGTCTTCAAGAGGAGGCTGGATAGTCAGCTGGCTGGGGTCATCTGTCCTCTTTCCTGCCAGGGGCAGGGGGTCGGACACGATGATCCATTGTGGTCCCTTCCGACTCTACAACCTATGAAACTTTGAATCTATGACCTAGAAAATGTATAACCTGTTAGATGGATCCTGTTATATACATCTCTGCTGTTGCATTTTGTTATCAGAAGTGTTCTGGGTTTTTTCCTTTAACTACAGCCACGTAGGTTGAGATCAGGAATAAGTTTGACTCCTAATCTTTAAAAAGAATTTACCCTTAACAAGCATCAGTGTGAGCTGAAATATTAGCTGCCCAATACACACAACTTTTTTAATTAGGTAGTTATGGAGTAAATTAATTTCTGGTTCTGTATTAACTTAGCTCTATATAATTTCTTTGTATTACAATTCTTAGATAGAGGTTGAGTATAGAGACATATGCCAGTGGGCTGGACAGCATTAAATTGCTCTAGTCCATACTCCTGTGCCCATATTCATTTGTTTTCTTCACATCTTCCACTGGTTGTAACATTATTTTCTCATTTCTGAAGCCTAGACTCCTTACCCCCAAGCTCTCCTATCTTGAATAATGGTCAAAAAGAGATAGGGAAGAGAAGTTGACTAAACTAGCTGGGTGGGAGTAGGGTTAATGTTGTGCCAGAAGAGAAGGCTTACCAACTCTCCTCTAACATACTTGTTTCCCCTCACTACTGCTCAGGGGGCCAAGGCAGCTCTGGTTGATTTCCGGTTTTCTGTGGATCCTTGCTGGTATTGGGAACAAAGCTGAGCCCAGCTACCCAGCCCTGACTCTAGCCAACCCCAGGGACTAAGAAAGAGAACCCTGGGGGGAGAGATTATACTTCAGCCCATGGAAAATGACTGGCTGAAGGAAAAATGATAAATAGTTGTTTGTGTGAAAGGTACATATCCACACAGCCTATAGTAAGAACTGCTACCAAACCCATATGTATCAGCTGTAACAAAGCCAGGTTCTTCAACTTCCAGTTGGAAGGAGAGAATTTCAAAGAGGTGGTGACTATGGCAGCTGCTTTCAAGTGTATGCTTGTCAGACCTTTAAAAATGCCAGATTACAAAAAGAAAAAAATAGATACAAGTTTGAAGATAAGTGGTTGTCATGTGTCTGAATTTGCTATTCCATTTTAAATGGTTTGGCAAAGTTTTTAAAGAAAGGCATTTACATTGTAAAAGTCTGAGACAAAATAATTACAATATGTATCTAAGAGAACATTAGAGTTGTTTTAAGAAAGGCTATCTAGAAATATTGTACAAAATATGTTTTCTAATCAGTGATGTAATGAATAGAGCTCTTACACTGAAGCAAGTTTAGGATATTTTCATTTCTATGGATTATACAGTCATCGGCAATCCCTCACAGTTGAGGATGATTGTCTTTCATGGTTGTTTTATCTGTGGGTGTGAAGATGGCTGGCATGGCCTATCTAGGATTCACAGACTCTACTGCAACCCTGACACATGCTTCCACATTGGATGGGTGGCTCTGGGTTCTTGATTGGGTCCGCAAGATGCTGCTTCTTCTCCTCCCACTTTTCTGTCTTCTGTTGTCATTGTAAGGCTTCAAAGTACTGAGATCAGTTTAGCAGACTCTTCCTTCTTTTGGGGTGGTGCTGAGTGATAGTCTCCCATAAGTAGATGTGAATGTTACATTTTTTCAAGTTAGTCTTGAGGACATCCTTGAAGCATTTTCTCTGCCCTTCTCTTGAGCATATGCCTTGACTGAGCTGGGAGAATAAAACTTGCTTTGGGATTCTGGAGTCAGATAGCCAAATGATGTGGCCAGCCCAGAGAAATTGATGTTGGAAGATCATCACCTTGATGCTTGGTGTGTTTACTTGCATGAGAACGCTAACATTCATTAGTCTGTCTTCCCACTGGATTTGAAGGATTTTCCACAGGCAGTGTTGACGGTACTTCTCCAGCAAGTTGAGGTGTTCCTGTACATTGTCCATGTCTCAGCCCTGTACTTTAAAGTGGGGATCACGACTGCTTGATAAACTGTGAGTTGATAAACAGTTCTGATGTCGGGATCTTCGAACACCCATTTCCTCAGATGTCCGAAGGTTGCGCTTGCACTTTTAAGGTGATGTTGGATTTCTTTGTTGATGTCAGCCTTCTGTGAGAGGTGGCTTCCAAGGTACAAGAAATACTAAACATTCTCCAGAGTCTCACCATAAATCTGAATTGCCAGAGCTTGTTGATGGAGGACCTTAGTCTTCTGAACGTTAAGTTTCAGCCTCATTTTCTTGTACGCCTTGATAAAGACATTCACAGTTGCCTGAGGGTCCACTTCTAAGGGAGCACACCATAGCATCATCAGCATACTGGAGCTCGATGATTGAGGTCTGGGTGGTCTTGGTTTGGGCTCAGAGTTGACTCTGATTAGAAGCTTGTTGGTGATCAGATGTAGCTTCTCAGTGGACATGTCTACGTGAGATGCTACATCGCCATAGCAACACACTACAGTGACATAGCGTCAGCAGGCATAAACTTAGTGGCTAAAAATAACTGGGCAGTGCTGGGACAGCACAGCAACAGCTGTAACTGGGAAAGGGTTACAGCTAAGTACTAAAGGAAGTTCTAAATAACAGTGCAGTAACAACTGCACCATGGGCACATGTAAGGAATATCAGGAGTGCTGGAGCAGCAATGCAGGCTTGCTTAACTGCTGTGTTATCTTCAAAGGGATCTGTAATAGATTCATTACCTAGAACCACTACTCACATACCATCATGGAGAGGGCAAAGAATGGTGATGAATTTTGATGGGCATCTGTTCTTGAAGCATTATATTAGATTCTTCTCAAACAATTTATTTTGACTATTAAAAACCACTGTTTAGTTAACCCATGTTAATCTTCATATTAAATCATGTTTTTTAAAGTGTGACAATATATGGACAAAAGCTTTTTATGCATGTGTTGTAAAAGCAGAGTGAACGAGGAAGGATAGTAGCTGCAATAGCTAAATCTGTAATATTTAAGCTAGTATAGACTTGGAAAGCTAATGTTAATTATCTTATTTAGAAAGAAAACAAAATCTGACCAAATATCCCTGACAGTCTAATTTGTCATATATCTTATATGATATCTTTTTCATAATAGCTAAATCAATGGGACCCAAGTGCCAATCATTGATCTAATGGACAGATGGTAATTTCCATTTGATACGGATTAGGGTTTTGGCAATCAAAAGGGTTTGAGGTAAGAATTGTTCTTGTGTTGCAGATATTCTTGAGTACTGTCTTCAAATATTTGTATGGTAAATGCAGATTTTATACTTACACAGATAAGCTATAAATGCATTTTTAATTATTGTCATTTGTACTTTATACAAGTCTGTCACAAATTTTCCACATTACAAACTGTTCACAAAATACTTAATGAGGTCTAGCATGCTTATCACTTACCTGCAGCCTGAATCTGCCCTCTGATCCATTGCATACATCACTGCGTATCTTTGAAAATCAGGTTTATAAACAAATGCATTAGTTGTTTTTCCAAAATGCACCAGATTGTTTGGCAACTTGTCTTTTGATGTGTGTATCATGTGTCTTTTGATGTGTCTTTTGGTGTTTAACTTATTTAAGTGAAGTGCATAATTCATTTTTCTATGGAATTGAAACAATGCAAATTAAATTCAAAATTTCATGAATCTCTTGCATTACATTCCTCTCTCTTTGGCGAGAGAGGCAGCGAGCTGCTGGGAAGAGATGGTCTCCACCTCTCTCCCCTAGGGAGGAGGCTCTTCTCAGCCAGACTGGCTGACCTGCTCCACCGGGCTTTAAACTAAGCCTGCTGGGGGACGGGGGGACTACCGCCACTGCTGGCCCGCTGAGCAATCCTTGCAAAGCCAGCGGATCACGGCACTCAAGGGAGCCCACCCCAGCCCCAGCCCTGGTAAAATCTGCGGGCAAGGAAGGAGCCCCCCAGGGGGCATTTGCCTGCCTGTACACTAATGCCAGGAGCTTGGGGAATAAGCAGGAGGAGCTCATCCTCCTGCTCAGTGCAAACAATTACGATGTCATAGGGATAACGGAGACCTGGTGGGACTCCACCCATGACTGGACCACAGGGATAGATGGCTATACCCTGTACAGGAGGGATCGTGTAGAGAAAAGGGGCGGGGGTGTAGCTCTCTATGTTAAGGAAAGCTATGCGTCCCTGCAAGCCGATATTGGCGACCAGGGTGGACGGCTGGAGACCCTCTGTGTTAAAATCCGTGGGGAACACGGCACAGGGGACACAATGGTGGGAGTCTATTACAGGCCTCCCACCCAAAGTCCTGAGCTAGACCAGGAGTTTGCCCAGGAACTGGCTGAGGCAGCTTGCTCCAGGACCATGGTTGTCATGGGTGACTTCAATTACCCAGACATCTCGTGGGAGGATCTCTCAGCAAAATCTGAGCGGTCACAGAGCTTCCTCTCGTGCGTGGATAACCTCTACCTGACTCAAGAAGTCTATGGGCCAACGAGAGGCAAAGCGCTGCTCAACCTGGTGCTGGCTACTGGGGATGACCTAGTTGGCGACCTAGTGATCGATGGGAAGCTGGGTGACAGCGACCACGAGCTGATCACCTTCACCATCCGCCGAAAAGCTGGCAAGTCAGTCAGCAACACGCAAGTCCTTGACTTCAGGAAAGCCGACTTTGACAAGCTCAGGAGGCTTGTCAGTGAGGCCCTAAGGGACCGTGACCACAGGGAGAGGGGAGTTCAAGAAGAGTGGTTGCTCCTCAAGGGAGCGATCCTCAATGCACAAACTAAGTCTATTCCATCTCGGAGGAAAGGCAGCAAGAGGGCACAGCAGCCCCCCTGGCTCTCCAGGGACCTAGCAGACCTCCTGAGGCTAAAAAGAAAGGCCTACAAAGGATGGAGGATGGGAGTCACCTCCAAGGAGGATTATTCTGCACTGGTCCGGTCCTGTAGGGAGCAGACCAGGAAAGTCAAGGCTGCAACTGAACTCCAGCTAGCTTTGAGCATCAAGGACAATAAAAAGTCCTTTTTCAGATATGTGGGGAGCCGGAGGAAAAGCAGGGGAAACGTTGGACCCCTGCTGAACCAGATGTGGCAACTGACAACTGACGCCCAGGAAAAAGCCAACCTATTAAATAGGTACTTTGCGTCAGTCTTTCATCAGCCCCATGGGATGCCCATGCCCGCTACTGGGCCGGGAAGTCCGGGTGAGGGTGATCCCCTGCCCTCCATTAATGCTGACTTCATGAAGGAACATCTTGAGAAGCTGGATACCTTCAAGTCAGCCGGCCCTGACAATCTTCACCCCAGGGTACTCAAGGAGCTGGCGAGCATCATAGCCCAGCCTCTAGCGCGGATCTTTGAAAACTCTTGGCACTCTGGTGTAGTGCCCGAAGACTGGAAGAAGGCCAATGTGGTGCCTATCTTCAAGAAAGGGAGGAAAGTGGATCCGGCTAACTATAGGCCCATCAGCCTGACTTCTATCCCGGGGAAGATCTTAGAAAAGTTTATTAAGGAGGCCATACTTAATGGACTGGCCAACGCCAACATCTTAAGGGATAGCCAGCATGGGTTTGTTGCGGGTAGGTCTTGCTTGACTAATCTCATTTCCTTCTACGACCAGGTGACCTATCACCTGGACAAGGGAGAAGAAATTGATGTCATATATCTTGACTTCAAAAAAGCCTTCGATCTGGTGTCCCATGATCAACTCTTGGAGAAACTGGCCAATTGTTGCCTTGGGTCCTCCACGATCCACTGGCTGGAAAATTGGCTCTGGGGTCGGACCCAGAGGGTAGTAATTGATGGAAGTCACTCATCGTGGTGTCCTGTGACCAGTGGGGTCCCCCAGGGTTCTGTCCTTGGACCCATACTGTTCAACATCTTCATTAATGATGTGGACACTGGAGTCAGAAGCGGACTGGCCAAGTTTGCCGATGACACCAAACTTTGGGGCAAAGCATCCACACCAGAAGACAGGCGGATGATCCAGGCTGACCTGGACAGGCTCAGCAAGTGAGCGGATGAGAATCTGATGGTGTTCAACGCCGATAAATGCAAGGTTCTCCACCTTAGGAAAAAAAACCCGCAGCATCCTTATAGGCTCGGCAGTGCTATGTTGGCTAGCACTATGCAAGAAAGAGACTTTGGGGTCATCATTGACCAGAAGATGAACATGAGCCTGCAATGCGATGCTGAGGCTAGTAAAGTGACCAAAACGCTGGCTTGCATCCATAGATGCTTCTCAAGCAAATCCCGGGACGTCATTCTCCCCTTGTACTCGGCCTTAGTGAGGCTGCAGCTGGAGTACTGCGTCCAGTTTTGGGCTCCACAATTCAAAAAGGATGTGGAGAAGCTTGAGAGAGTCCAAAGAAGAGCTACGCGCATGATCAGAGGTCAGGGAAGCAGACCCTACGATGACAGGCTGAGAGCCCTGGGGCTCTTTAGCCTGGAAAAGCGCAGGCTCAGGGGTGATCTGATGGCCACCTACAAGTTTATCGGGGTGACCACCCATATCTGGGGGAACGTTTGTTCACCAGAGCGCCCCAAGGGATGACGAGGTCGAATGGTCACAAACTACTACAAGATCGTTTCAGGCTGGACATAAGGAAGAATTTCTTTACTGTCCGAGCCCCCAAGGTCTGGAACAGCCTGCCACCGGAGGTTGTTCAAGCGCCTTCATTGAACACCTTCAAGATGAGACTGGATGCTTATCTTGCTGGGATCCTATGACCCCAGCTGACTTCCTGCCCTTTGGGCGGAGGGCTGGACTCGATGATCTTCCGAGGTCCCTTCCAGCCCTAACGTCTATGAAATCTATGAAATATGAGGAGAAGGGCTTGTACAGAAAATGGAATTGGGTTCACTTAACATGAATCCTATAAAATGAAAAGCTAATAAAAATTTAAATTTTAAGTAACCACAATTGGTGGCACATATTTAGTATTGAATTTACTAGTCAAATGTTTTCCATGCATTATATAATTAACATATAATACATAATTAAATGTTTTAACCTTATAATATTATTGCATACTGTTTCTGAACTGTTGTATTTAGGCAGGTGTGTGTGAAACATCTGTCGTCATTATTCCTATTTTGGACATGATTGGAGTGCAGGATTGCAGTGTTATTCAATGACCAGTACCAATATATAAAATTATTACCTTATATAGCATAGATCATTATGGCTGAAGAGAACTTTGTTGTTTGTAGAAGTTTCTGACTCTATGACTCAGTGGGGAGCAGTACCGCTCAGCAAGGCATTGTGGTTATTGCTGATTTTGAGCCAATCCAGATCAACTTTGTGGACACCTAGAAAGAAGTAGATGGAAGTTAGGCACCAAAAACACAAAAAGGGATCCAGATTGACCTCATTCCAGAAACTTTAAAATAGCTTACATGCCTAGAGTCGACTCTGGGGGACTACTGCACATGTTCAGAAGGGATCCAGGACAGCTCTTTCCTGCCCAAGGTCTACTGCGATCCAAATTAGTGTTGGGAGGTACTGAAGTCTGCATCAGTCTCCAATTCTCTTAGTGACCACACTTGTCAAGTGCTGGTGTGCAGTTCATTTTACAGCACAGCCAGTGCTGCTATAGATAAACAGTCCTGGCAGCAGGGACCAGAATCCAGACCTTTATCCTTCATTGGAGTGTTACCCTCATCAGACTACACAGTTGTACTCCCTCTTCCTTGCTTTTTTTCTGGCCCCTTGAATGTTATACTCTCGGATGCCCTATGGGTCAATTTCAACTAGAGGAGGCTACCACAAGGGCTGATGGTTGAGGCATGCTTCTGGGAACTTAAAGATGGCAGTTCAAGTGCCATCAGGATGTGGAGGGCTTAAAACCCAGGCTTCCTACTTCCTGGGTGAGTTCTATAACCATTAGACTATTGGGCAAAAGGTCACCATCCCCACCACTGCCAGCTATGTCCATGAGTGAAAGCAGAGGTGGCTGGGGAGAGAGTATGCTTCATACTGAACTCACTGCTGCAGTTAGGTGTTTGATTCAGATAAGTGCTCTGGATATCAAACAGATGGAGGTGCCCTGTGTGCAGCCCTGAGGTAGAGGAGCCCACATCCCTGTGCCTAACATTATTTTTGGTTGTCTTTCAAACTATCAATACTTCCCTGATGGGCAACTATAAGTTCTGGATTACCCTTAAGAGGCATCTAGATCTCCCCATTCACTGCACAGGGATCCTCAGTGCCTAACCCCATTGATCTGGATCATTTTCCTATGACAAGGTATTCAAATTTTAGGCATTGTGACACCTAAGTGGAAATACTTATAAGGTTGATTTGGGTCTTTGTTCCCAGTCCCATTCGCTCAACTGTCAGACATCCATGACCATAGAAAGGGATGTGCTAAGTGACTTAATCCTTCCGACAGCTTACAGAGCATATCTGCATGAGACATTTACTGTGCACTAGACTAATTAAGCTGGGCAGTAAACATTGCACATCTACACCTGTACCCCTCTTAGGCTGGAATACACTAGTTAAGTCTGCAGCAGGATAATACTTGTAAATACAAATATTATTCTGCTGCAGAGATTTTTATTCCACAGCAGAGCACATGAAGATATTGCCCCAGCTGGCTGGGCTACAAGAGTGCTTCAGTGTGGGGGCTGCATGCTGGCTGGCCCCCATAACTGAAGCACCCTTATGCCCCAGATAGCCTCTCCACAGCCTGTTGAGCCAGGGGAATCAGCCACAGGCTGGCAAGCTGACCCCTAGACTCCTGCCAGCTGGGGCTGCTCTGACCTGTCTCAACATACCATGGTCCCAGGTACACATGGAATAATAAGCTCCAGAGTTGATTCATGTATATTACTTGAATGCATAGATGTGGCCGCTCAGTAGAAATCTGATATGAAAAGTCCGTGACAAATTAACAATGATGTCTTTGGATCTGTTGTTAACATGGTATACCTGGATTGTATATGATGAGAGATAGAGATCTAAATGTGTAGCAGAGCTTATCAATTTAGGGAAAGAGGAAGGAGGCCTTTTGTTAATGTTTGCCTAACTAACTACCTGAGGGTTGGTTAAAAGACAATGCCAGAGTAAGTAGCCTTAGAGTAGGCAACATCCTTGCTTCTTCTACTTGGACAGACCTCTGTTTAAGCAAGGTGGGTCGGAGTGAGAGCAATCCTAAGTCCATGTCCTCACTACATATTTACTGTACCACGCAGTAGCACATTCAAATACACTGCAGTGCTCCATGTCACACCAAATGCAATGTAGCTGCATCTGAATTGTGCTGAATCTGTGTGACTTAGTACTCAGTGGAGCTAATTAGCACACCAGCTCTGCATAAATGTAACTTCTGGTTGGGGAGGTGGCATGTGGCAAGAAGCACAGTACATTTGAGGATACCACTATCTAGCACAGTATGTTTGCTATATAGAAATGCCTTGAGTCTTATAGGTACAAGATTTTGGTTTCTCTAGGGGAATGTAAGTTCTGGTTTTTACTTGTAAACTAGAAGGGAAGTCTATCTGACTTTGCTTCTGTTGAAGCATAAATATTGCAGTAGATGACATCTGTATGCAAACTGCTCTTTTTTTCTCAAATGCTTTATTCCATTCATAAAATAAAAGCACTTTGTTCTAAGAAGAATAATGGACAGTATCATCACTGCTTGCAAGTCCTGGAGGGGGAAAAATGTAGGTGGCATATACAGAGTAGAATAACCTGGGTCCTTGTCAAAGAATGGAATAGTCATGAGACAGGTCTGGGCAAGAGCCTGAACACCAGAGGGGTTGCTGTCAGAGAGACTAGAAAGGGACAGAGGTAAAATAGACATATCATATCTGAATTCTTTTGAAATTCTCTTTATTCCATTTAAGACAGACAGCCACCAAAAAGGCAAAAAAAAAATATGAGACACTATGATAGGAAGAAGGAAATTCTTTCCTCCCTTCCTGTGGATCCCCAGAGGTCCAGCTTAGGGGAGATCTATTCCTGTGAACCACAGATGGTGTAGGGTAGAAAAGAAAATCAGTCCCCTAGTGAACCTTTAAAGTTTCATCATGATAAATCTAATAATGCTTCTGGAAGCAGGGAGCTCTTGAAAAGTTTTGAAAGAGTGTGTGGGCACTTCAGTAAGCACCTGCACAAAGAGGGCAAGGCTTCTGACAGCCTGGTGTAGGTTGGGAGCGGGTATGAGTGGACAACAACAGGACACCAAGCCCCTGAGAATATTCCAGAGGTGCAGAATGCCCATTTCTGCCACCTTTTTCTGTGTTCCTTTTCTCTGCTCCTCTTCTCTTCCTTGATTCCACTTTACCCATTCTTCTTTCCACATGTTTTTCCTCTATAGTCCCCAAACATTTCCCCATTTCCCGGTTGGATTCCCTAGCTCCCTCTTTCCCCCAGCTCTCTGATCACTTCCCCCAGCTCTTCCCGGGGGGCGCAGACCCCTGGATGATACGGGATGACAGCAGCCTGCTGCTGCCAGCTGGGACTGGTGCTGGGTGCAGCCCATGCTGAGTGCCAGAAAGACTGGTGCTGCCGCTGGCCCCAGCCAGCAGTAGCAGCCTGCTGTCATCCTGCATGCAGATCCAGGGGCCTGCGCCCCCTGGAAGGGCTACGGGGCTGTGCCAGACTCCTCCTGGGGAGCACAGGCCCCCAGATGTGCATACGGGATGACAGCAGGCTGCCACTGCTGGCAAGTGATACAAGTTTTCTTACCTGTTTCACTATCTTAAGAACAAACCTGGCTGCTGTTCCTGCAGTGCGTTTCAACCATGCCACTGCACCCCTTCTGGAACCACCCACAATTTGTGGATTTTTTTTTTCATTGTTCAGAAGTGTCCATAGCATTACACTTACATTTTGAGTTCTGTCTCTGTAAAGGGGAAAGCTAGAAACTTTTTTTAATGGAAACATCCATATTCAGCATTTTTCTGATGCCTTGTAAACAACTCATCCTCACCATGATACATTTTGTTCTTCCCATTGAAATGTTCAAAAACTTTAACATTAGAATTTACTCAACCAATTTCTGATACTATGCCATAGGTATGATCAAGAGAAATCAACTGCACTTCATTTGATCTGACTCCTTCATTCAGCTTGTCTTTGTACACAGTGACAAAAACATTCTAGACCATTTCTTAACCACTGTTGAAAATCTGTTTTCTAGGCAAAGAATTCCAATTTCAGCACTTCTAAGCAAACAAGCAGACAGAAAGAGACAAAATCATAAAGCAGATTTTCAAGACTGATGGAAAACACCCAAAAAACCCCATCATGTATATTTGGCTTTATCGATGTGTTGGTCACCACCATTACAATGAAAACTATCTCATGGGAACCCATGAATGGATTACATACGGCATCCAAGGCTTGCATGCATCACTGAAAAGTAGCCTAACAATGAATTATTGAATAAAAATAAAATTTTGATAAAGATGCAATGAAAGAAACAATTTTTATAACAATCAGATATACCACAGGGAGATTATGATTCAGCATTTATAAAGAAACTACTGTCCCAGAACCAAGATGTTATAGTTCTGTTCAAAGCACTAACATGATATAACATCACAACTGGCAGTAGTGAAATCCATAGAAACAGGAGAAAGAAGATTGCTGAGTTTGGGGATTACCAGTACATATATTTGTTATAGGATTGGACAATTCCAGTCCATCAAGATGTGCTAATGGTGTCACTGGTGACTTTTAGACAAACTCTTATTAAATTCTGCCACCCAAATGCTAGAAAGAATGTGATGATGCTCCTCTCAGCCATGGGGTTCATCATCTCTCCAGTTACCATTGACTTTTTAATGTTGGGTCCAAAAACACTCCCAAAGAACACCTTTTCTTTTCTTCTTTTGTATGGACTAGATAATATGAGAAGTATTTAAAAGAAATATAAAACATTTTGGAAAAGCTACCATGTTCTTTTCCCTTTTATGAGGTCTTCTTTCCAACTATCTGGGTTGCTCTATAAATAGACTCCCAGAATATTTTCCAGGAGCAAAAGTATGAACATTCTTAGCAAAATTTAGATAAATTTGAGGCCTCCTTTCTTGGTTATTTCAAGGTAAAAGCAATTGATTTCTCAAACCCTGTCCTTCTCACACACCTTTTGAAACAATGGACATCACTTTATAAAAGCTTTATCACAGGCCCCAGAGAGAAATTTTGCCATTCTGCTATACTCTTTCATTGAAAGATCACATACTGCTTATTCCACAGGCCCTATACCTTATTTAGTGTATTGTGTTAACTGACTGAACAGCTATTCAATATTTTTGTTTTCTCTTCATTGTTTGGTGTGTAGCCTTCAGCCTTATTTAAAGCAAACTATTCACAGACTATCTTGAAGACAAAATTATTAATTTCTTCATGGATTTTTCTGTGGTACTCGCCAGGATAATATATTTTACAGAAATATCTTAATTTACCTCTGTGGGGTGACTGGTGTTGTTATCTCCATTTTTAAAGATGGGAAGCTCAGCCAAAGAAGTATAAGGTAAACAAATATGCCCTAAATTGGAGCGCCCAATACACAGCAAAAAGGTGTTTTAGGGTGCTTATCATTATATAGTTCTTTAAGTGTTTAGAGCTCCTACCGACTTCAGTTAAAGATATTAGTAATCTGCCTTATTCTCAGAAGTGATTTACCATTTTTGACTGACATTTTAAGAAGCGAGAGTGAAGCAGTTACCCTAATTGTATACTTTAAATTCAATCTATTAAAATATGGTAATGTTTACATGCAACTGAAATTTGTGTCCTATAACAAGGGCTCCTATAACAGACCAGCCCTATAGCTGGACTGTCTGTCCTATCTATACCAGCACATAAACAAAACAATCTTGGCATAGAAAGAACCTACTTTACAGAATTTTACATAAAAATCATGCCCAGTAACCATTATATAAATTTCCACCTACCCTGGACAGTTACATTTTACAGCATTCATAGAACAATTCTACAGGTTCCACTTGTGCAGAATCTTTACCATGAATGCCAAATCAGAATGAAAAAATGACCAGATAATCAGAGCTGATTATATTAAAAATTTACCCTTAAAGCAATCTATGGGATTAAAAAAACCAAACAACCCCACGTTTCAAAAATAGTACTAGATAAGCATCATCATTGTTTTAGGGTAGGAGTATTTCACATAAGCTCATTAATCATGTACTTTTAATGTATTTCTCAGTGCTCTTCTGCTACTTTTTTTTTTCTCTGAAAAGAAAAGAAAGGCAGAAGGAAAAGAAGGAAAGGAGGGAAATCCTGGCTGCAGAGGAAAACTGAAGAGGTTTTGACATGGAGGTTTCATTATCACCTCGTTTCCCTCCCTGTAGGCATTCATTAAAATGTCAGCTGTTTGAAGGTATACCAATAAATATATAAATAATACATAATAATTTCATTTGCAAATTCCACCTGGGAATACTGGCACACACTACTTAAGGCTTGTCTTCACCAGGAAACATCATATGTGCTTTTCTGCACTGGTGTGGTTCCACCATGGGCAATATTGTGGGCATTGCAGTATAGAGGGAGCACAAGGATTTTTGCCCCATGCCATCTAAACTGGCTAAAAGATAATGAGAACAATATATGTACCCAATATATGCTGTTATCGTCCCCTGTTGCATGACTTAATGACATGTTGGTAAAAATGTATATGCCTCAGGGGATCAGCCCTGCATACAGCTAGTCTACAATTAAAGAAGGTACCTCAGCATTTCTTAAAGATCTAACTCTGAATGTTCTGAACTGATTGAATGCCCCTAATCTCAAGTCTTTTCAGTCAGCCCAGTGACATGCTGCTCTTATGGTATTAAGAATATGTACTTAATGCTTGCATTTCCTACTTTTTAACTTCTTGACCTTGGAACCTTTAATAATGTTCTTTTAACAATGTGTCTACAATATTATATAGTTCAACATAAAAATTACAAACTCACCTTTGTATCTGTGCAAGGGCATTATACAAATAAAATAGAGGGTATTTGGAAAGATACCTTTCCAATCTAGAACACCAGTTTCAGTACAGTTCTCTCACATGGGTAACAGATAAAGGCCACCTCCCTGAATATATAACTATTGCCTTCTAAAACATCAGTGCACATAAGTATGGACTAGTGGTGCTCAAAGTATGGCCCACAGGCTGCATTCAGCCTCCTGAGCCAAGTCACCCTAACCCCCCCCCCCCACCCCTTTGTCTGAAAATTTGGCAGTGGAGGAATGGGGGAAATGTTGTCACAGCTTTGGAAGCCCAGAAGCAAGTAACATTGCCACTGCTCCTCCATCACTAAATTTTTGGGTCCATAGAGAGCCCCATGGACCAGATGACATGGCCCCATATGCTTTATTGGGCTGGCACACAGTGAGTGCACTGTTAGACCCAGTGCATGGCCTCAGCCCTGGCCCTAGCACACAGGATGGGACCTAGCATGTGGCCCTGGTCAGTTTGTGGTCTGGGTCCAGCTCACAGAGTGAGTCCATGTGCACTAAATTCAGTCCATAGACTGGCTGCATGCCATTCATCCAGCCTGTACACCAGAGAGGTTGGACACCACTGGTATGGACTATACGTTATAGCCCTCTCTTCCATGGTCTATGTGACAGGAGCAGATGGTCTCAGTCTAGCTGTCAGTAGTCTGTTTATATTACCCTGGACATTGCACAGAGACTGTGCTCATGGACTGGGTCAGTGATTTTGGTTTGGAGATGGGAAATTGTGCCATGCTGGTCTTACTCAGTCTTTCTTTGGCCTTTGATGCAGTTGACCATGAGGTGCTGATAAAACATTTACATGATCAGGTGGGCATTTGTGGGACAGCTCTAAATATGTTCTGCTCTTTCCTAGCAGCCAGGTCCCAGAGGATGATGTTGGATGAGTATTCATCATCCCCACAGGAATTTTCCTTTGGGATCCTCCAGGCTTCCATCTTGTCTCCCATCCAATTCAATGGATGTATGAGTCCACTGGGCCAGACTGTACAGAGTTTTAAAATGAGATTCAACCTCCCCTTGACACTCAGGTTCACAGCCTTGGGATGCTCCTGGCTCCTCTCCCTGCACCTAGATCTTCAGGTGCTGGCCATGGGTAGGAGGTACCACCACCATGGGTAGGAGCACCTTTCACCAACTCTATCTGGTGAGAAGGCTGTGACACTTTCTTTCAGATTCGGAACTGGCCACCATCATCCATGCCTTCATAACCTCAAAGCTAGGCTAGTATAATGTGCTGTATGTCAGGCTTCCCTTGAAAACTATCCAGAGGCTGCAGCTGGTGCAAAAGGTGTCAGTCTACCTTCTGACAGGGCTGGGTCACCAGGAGAATAGAACTCCAGAGCTCAAGCATTATCTCCAGGTAGCTCTCTGGGCACAATTTCAGGTGCTAGTTTTGACCTGCAAAGCTCTAAAGAGCCTGGGATTGCGTATCTAAGGGACCACCTTCTCCTCTCTGTCCCATTGTTATCCCTAAGGTCAGCGAAGACCAACCTCTTGCAATTACCATCACTACACTAAGTTCACTTGACAAAAATGTAAGGAAGGTCATTCTCAGCAGTTGTTCCTCAGCTCTGGATCTGCCTTCCTCTGGAGGCCTTCCAGAGCCCAAGCCTGGACATCTTTTGCTCTGAGTCCTTTCTGTTTGTACAGGCATTTAAAAACCAAAACAAGGCCAAGATGTTGTTTAGTGAGTCTCTGCTTTATTTTTATTTTGTTATTGTTTGATTCTAGTTGTCCTTTCAAGTTTCTGTTACTCTTGCTGTAAGCTGCTCCTGAGCCTTTATTGGGAAGGGAGGCATATAAATCATATACATAAATAAATATCATGAAAATACTATTGCACATAGCATTAAAAACACCCTTGTTGATAATCTGGTTATAAAGTTTCAGAGGTAAACGAATATAGCGGCTTAATTACCCTTTTTCTGTCACTGGTGGCCTTTGATGAGTAGGGTTGAGGACAAAGCTTCTGGGTAGGACAGTGTTGAGAAACTTCAGCTGTTTCTGCCAGAGCTATGCCTGTTCTGTAGGACTGCACATGGTCTCTAAGGCTGTCAATCTGCCAGTTCACAAAAACAGTAAATTCCCTTTAAAAATGTTACGGGGATCTTAAGAAAAGGAAAAATACATAATTACAATAAATGTAAGTTTTCCGCTGGGTCATACATCTTCATTTAACTTAGTGATTTAGTGATTCCTAAAGGAAATGATTATAGTTCTTTGTTCTTAAACAAATAAGTTGTGTTCTTTATCCTCCACAGAAGCTGATAATATGATAGGTGCAGCTCTAAGGAATAATTATACTAAATGGCCGTAGATACCTCAAAAGACAGAATACATCTATTATGCAGAATTCCCTACAGAAATCTTAGAAATCTTATATGCATTGATTGCTAGTTAGCATTAGAAAGACTTTTGCAAGTTGACTTTACCAAGGCAGCAACTATTTGCATTAGCAAACAAGCAACATCAGCTAGCTGATAAGAATACAGTGGAGTAATGCAATTAATATAGTTATGTCTGTTAATTAGTGTTTGCTGACTGTCAAAAGAAGATACCTGTTAGGAGACAAACTTATTTTCCTGATTAAAGAGTGGGGCCCATCTTGCTGAATTGAGATGGACCCACTTTTGATCTAATTAAAGCTAGCAGAGTACAGTAAACTGAAAACTCGTGGCACCCTGACATATATTTGCATATTTATAAGTGAGATAGATTGATATTTTGAAATTAACATGGACCAATGAGAATAAAGCCTAATTAGTAAACATGCTTTCTTTATTAACTTTCAGGTCAGGATTTTGTCATTACTATAAAATAATAACGGATGGCCTTTTTATAAAAAAAAAGAGAGTTCTGCCATATAGTTTGGTCTTTCTCATTCAAACTCTTTCTACTTGTTACACATTTGCTTTGGACTGTCAGTTGCCTACTAGAATGGTGTAAAAATGAGGAAATAATTCTGTGCAAATGAAGAAGTTTATCATTTCTGTCACCAAACCCAGATCCTTGAAGGCATCTAGTTGTCTAATAAATTAAAGTTAGGTGCCTAAAACCCTTTGGGCCTGTCCCCACATGTAGGGGCAGGTATTTGCAGCAGCACAAGTAGCAGAGGCACAAATTTGTGTTGCTGCTTTGTGGCCCATCACTCACCCCTGCATGTGCACTTCAGCATGTAGCAAATTGTCCCAGATAGGGGTAGGGAAGGTGGGGGCCAGCACCTGTGATGGCCCCAGCAGTATTACCTGGTGTCCTAGTGCAGCAGGGGCACAGATCCAGGAACACAAAGCCTGGCCAGCAGCTGCATGCACCACACTGCTTTTTTTCATAGAGTTTCTTTTTGCCCCCGCACTGCAAATTTGCAGTGCAGGTGTAACAGAGAACCCTAACCCTGTCACTAGAAAGCCAGCCTGCCCCTTTAAGACCTGAACCTTCTGGGCCCAGAGAACTGGTGCAGAAGAGGTTAATAGCTGGGCCGGGCCAACTAGTCAGCTGAACGGAAGGGGCAGGACTATAAGAACCCAGGGCAGAACAGCAGTAGGGAGGCAGGCAGCTGAAGGGGAGGGAGTGCATTCCAAAGCTCCAGGGAAAGGCTTGGTGAGAGGTCCAAAAGTTGGAAGAGGGGACCGTGGAAACCCTGAGAGACAACAGATGCCCCAGAAGCCAATGGATGGGATCCGAAACACGAGCCCAGTGTAAATGTAAGATGACATGATCACGTCTTTTTTTTATTATTATTATTTTATTGAGGGCAGTTATTGTACCTGGACGGGACTGTCCATATTTCTTTTGGTTATTGTGAACCAGACGTTTGAGAGAGGCTATAAGGGGACAGAGGAGGCCTCATTCTGGAGACCCTCTATGGAGTGGGTACCCTGGCACCAGTGAGGGCGCAGACTCCCAGCACCAGTGAGGGCGCAGCTTTTGGGAGGGACACAAACCCCGGTACTTGTAGGACTATCTTAAAAAGGCCAGGGAGGTCTGGTGCACCAGAGTGCAGTTATATTTTGTCTTTTTTTTGTTTGGACTGGCAGAGGCGGGATCGGAGTTGCACCCGGGTTTTGAATCCACAGCCTGCTGGGTGTGGGTCCGGCTTCCGTGCCTCGGGGCCAGGGAGTCCCAGGCTCCATAAGGGAGCAGGAAAGGGGGCCACAAGCCTCCAGGCACTGGAAGGAAAAAAAATCTAGAGCCTCAGAGTCAAGCCCTGTTTAGTGGGCTGAAACGGGGAGGCCTAGTCAGAGAAAACAGGGGTCAAGCCTTAATAGGAAAGACCCCAACATACCCAAAATAATAGGCAGTCTCCCGTTCAAAAAAATAACACTCCATCAAGACATGGCAGGCGAGATTAGGGCAGGACCGAAGAATTACAAAGCAGGCCCTAAGGGCACCCCACGTAAGGCGCAGATAACCAGAAAGATGGTGCCAGGGAAGGTGACCTGTCACAGCGGGGCATGATTTTAACATTCTGGCCGTGTGGTTTGTGGCACCACAAAGACGTTTGTCATGCCACAAACTGCATGTGCCTTCACATCTGGATGCACCCTTTCGCTGGTTCCAGACATGCAGGCAAGTGCAGTTTGTTGTGCCGCAATCCTCTTTGCAGCACCATAAACCACACATGTTGCATATTAAACCGTGAGCCTGACTGCTAATTTGCATTGCTAGGGAAAAATTTGCTACCAGAATTTCCCAGTAGTAAAAAAAATCCTGCAAAAAAAAAAGCAATGCAAAGTGCCATGTGTCAGGAAAAAGGCAGAGCTCCCCAGCTGGCTGGGATGCAGTGTGCCTCAAGCCAGCTGGGAAGCAGCACTTGGAGATGGGGGGGCAGACAGCCTAGGGCTGCCTGCTCCCCTGTCTCCGCATGATGTGGAGCTCCTGTCTCAAGGCACACTGTGCCCCAGCCAGCTGCTCTGAGGCTGGCTCTCCTGGGGCCTAAGCAGGGTGGGGAGGCCTGCCACTGCTGCTGCCACCAAAGCTGGTGCTTCAACTGCCAGGCATCCTCCATGCACCAGACCTCCTCCTTCCAGACCTCACAGAACAGCTGTTCCCTGGCCTCACAGATGTTATACAGCACACAGGCTGCAATGATAACCTGGAAGAAGTTGTCCTCAGTAAACTCAAAGCAGGGGGTGATGGTGTACTAGCATTCCTTCAGACACCCAAAGATGCACCCCACCAGAATGTGGGTCCTGCCCAGGCAGCAGTTAAAGTGGGTCTGGTGGGGAACCAGCTGGCCAGTGTAGGGCCACATGAGCCAGGGCAGAAGCGGGCTCATGGGATCCCTGATGAGGAGGAGTAGGACAGCCATGGCTCCCAGTTGTAGGTCTGGCACCCACTCTCCACTAGTCCTGGCAGGCTGGAGTTTCTAAAACCACAGGCGTCGTGGATGCTGCCTGCTCAGCTGGCGTTCATGTGCATGAAGGCCCCATGGTGGTCCACCATGGCCTGTAGCACCACAGAGTAAAAGCCACTCTGGCTGTAAAAGGGACAGTCTCCAGGGGGTTGGGCAGGTGATGGGGATGTGGATCCCATCCAGAAGCCTGATGCACTGGGAGAATCCCAGGACAGAGGACCCCACCACCAGGGGCAGGTCATGTCAGACCAATCTGATTGCCTTTTACGATCAGGTCACAAAAGCATTGGATGCAGGTGTTGCCGTGGATGTAGTCTTTCTGGACTTCAGCAAGGCCTTTGACACTGCCTCTCACCCCATCCTCGTTAAAAAAACTAGGTGACTGTGGCATTGATGCCTACACCGTCAGATGGATTGCTAATTGGCTGAAAGGTCGTACTCAGAGAGTGGTGGTGGACGGGTCATATTCGACCTGGGGGGAAGTGGGCAGTGGAGTCCCCCAGGGCTCGGTCCTTGGGGCCACGCTGTTCAATTTCTTTATCAGCAATTTGGACAATGGGGTGAAAAGCAACCTGTTCAAATTCGTTGATGATACCAAAATCTGGGGTGAGGTGGGCACATTAGCAGGGAGGGAAAGACTGCAGAAAGACCTGGATAGGTTGCAAGGGTGGGCTGACAAAAACAGGATGCGTTTCAATACGGACAAGTGCAGGGTGCTGCACTTGGGCAGTAGTAACCGGCAACACAGTTATAAGATGGGAAACTCCCTTTTTGAGAGCATGGAGGCAGAAAGGGATCTTGGAGTCATCACTGACTCCAAGATGAACATGGGCTGACAATGCGAGGTCACGGTTGGCAGGGCTAACTGGACCCTATCATGCATCCACAGGTGCATCGCAAGTAGGGCCAAGGAGGTGATCCTCCCCCTCTACGTGACACTGGTCAGGCCACAGCTGGAGTACTGTGTCCAGTTCTGGGCACCCCACTTCAAGAGGGATGTGGACAACATTGAGAGGGTCCAGAGGAGGGCCACCCGCATGATCCGGGGACAGCAGGGCAGACCCTACAATGAGAGGCTACGGGACCTGAACCTGTTCAGCCTTCACAAAAGAAGGCTGAGGGGGGACCTTGTGACCGTCTATAAACTCACTAGGGAGGACCAGAAGGGTTTGGGGTAGACCTTGTTTCCCCTAGCACTCCCCGGGATAACAAGGAATAACGGCCACAAGTTGTTGGAGAGTAGGTTCAGATTAGACATCCGTAGGAACTACTTCACAGTTAGGGCGGCTAGGATCTGGAACCAACTTCCAAGGGAAGTGGTGCTGGCTCCTACTCTGGGGGTCTTTAAGAAGCAGCTCAATGCCTACCTGGCTGGGGTCATTTGAGCCCAGTTTCCCTCCTGCCCAGGCAGGGGGTCAGACTTGAAGATCTACAAGGTCCCTTCCGACCCTACTTCTATGATTCTATGACCACCACCAGGGGTTGTGCACACAGAACATGGTGTCCCCAGCACATCCCGGAGGACCATGCATACCTCCAGGGCAGCCTCTCTGGTGGTGGCCTTGCCCATACCAAACAGGTGGCCAATGTATCACAGGCTGGCGGACATGGCTAGCTTGAGCAGGGCGAGAGCCAGGCAGGTATCTGTGGGAAGGGGCAGCTGCATGCCTGTTTGCTGCCACTCTAAGTGTGGCTGGAGCTCCTCCAGGAAATCCTGGAAGGTGTGCTAGATGATATAATGTCCCCAATCCTGGCTGGCCTGGTAAGCCCAGAGGTGGGAGGGGTGGAGGCCCAGGAGGTGCCATCCTGGAGCCTGTCATCAGTACACTGCTGGGGGCCAGCCAAGCAAATGGAGTCGAGGCAGCAAGTGTACGGTGGCAGCCCCGCAATGGCACACAGTGACCTTCCAGGTAGTCGCTACATGTAGGGGAGGTGGGAGGGGCAAGACGGCCGTTGGCCAGGGGGTGGTCAGCATGGCAGGCCAGCAGGGCCAGCACACTAGCCAGCCAGATCACTGCCAGGAACAGGGGCTGGTGCAGCCATTGCACAAAAAGGCAGAGGTGGCAAAGAGACCACTGCTGCTTGCTGTCCCTGTGCTGGGCATCCTGTTCCTGGCTAAAGAAGTGGCTGCCCAGAGAGCAAATGGGCCTGCCTTTTGAAGATGGCTGCTGACAGCTGGTAGCTGTAGCCAGAGCCTGGAGCTTCCACCAGCAGCAGCAGGGGCCCATTGCAGGACCCCGGGAAGTGGGAGTAGATTGGTAGCAAATCTGCTCCCACTTCCCTGCACATGTAGATGCTTACTCAGCACCTTTTACTCATGAGTAAATTACTTGCTAGTAAACTGGTGCTGCAGGAAATGCGTGTGTAGATGCGTCCACTGGCTGACTGAGCAGTAGCCTGAGATTACTGCACAGTAGTGTTGCGTGGCAGCAACTGTGACTCAACGCTACTGTGCAGTAGTCTTGGCTTACTACACAGTCAGCAATATTGCACAGTAATTCTGATTATTGCGCAGTCACTTAGTACTTGTTTATACTAAATGACTGTGCAGTAACAACTGCGCAGTCAGCGCCTCATGTAGGCACTCATCTGCTTCCAAATCAGCATCTGATCTTTAAAAAAGTTTAGGAGTGACACCCTGCCTTTTCTCACTTACTCAGTGAATCAATGTTGCATGCACTCTCCTCATTTGCCAGATCTTATATGCAGAAGAAGCAAGCTGAAGGGCAACAGAAAATACCACCTTCAGTGATGAGATCGCTCTGAAAATGTTCAAGAACACGGGTCCAAAAGCATACTATCACAATGACCTCAGAGGAGAAGAGAAATGGCAATAGGTTTACAATTGGCTTTAATTATATATACCAAATTGACCATGAAATTTTATCGTTTAGAGTAACTAACCTTTTTTAAGTAGGAAAGGTGAATGATGGAGTGACACTGCTTTCTTGATTATTATCTATTTACATGTATCTCTTCACCTAATACATCTACAAATCCTTTACTTTAAGTTAATATGGGGAAGAAATCATGTTTGTACAATCCATTTACAAAATAAGAATACACCAACTTTTCTCATATATACAGGTATTTATTTTTAACAAGCAACATGAAAAAGAAAGCACTCGATTTAATCTTCTTCAATCAGTGTCAACTATATTACTAGTTAATGGGAGTTTATACTGCATAATATTATTTCCTTTGTGTGAAACATTTTCTGACATGTTCCATCTAGTTAAATCACTTATCCTTGTACAGTTTATAGCAGGACAAAAAATAAAGAATGTAATCAGTGAATTTGTACATACTGAGATAGGCAATCAATTCTATTATATTATAATAAGGGTACAAATTATTGATGTGAAGTTCTCACTTATTTCAGCATTTGAGTTGGTCAGCTAGCTATAGTAAAGTATGTATTTGATATCTTTTGCATTGCTGTGATTTTCTTTTATCTCATAAGTTGATCACAGTTTCTATAGATTTGATCTTTCAAAGTTGTTAATTATTTTTAAATCTCAAATACATGCAATTTTTTTACCGTGACTTAGGAAAAGGTTGGGGCATCATCTGAGCATCATCCCTCTCACCCGCTACCCTAAACACAAGCATGCACCACTGCTGCCTAAACTAAATTTCAGGGGTTTTTACTTTGAGGACTCAATTTGCAAAAGGTCCAGAACCCTGCAAAACTGGGCCATGAGCAAAATAAACTGCTCCTGGGAAGACCTCTGTCCTCTGGGATCTCTATAACAAAAGTGCACTGGAATAGCATTAATTAATTTTTTTTTTCTCCATCTTTGGCCTAATATTCTGTCTTCCAGATAAAGAAATAGTCCCATGGCCTCCACACCCTCACCCTCCCCAAACCTCCTGAACAGCTAAAGGAGGAACAGAAGCTTAAATTGCATAGAGACACTAACAATTCTGAAAAGCAGGTCCTTAAACATTCATGGCTCTTACTGACCTCAGTGACCTTACTCTGCACTTCTAGAAATTGTGCCCAACATTCCTTCATTTGAGATGAAACAACAATTCATAAAATAAAAAAAAGAAATCCCGTAAGAGTTTTATCTCTGTCTTAATATAGCGCTGACAGCAGGGGTCTACACAGAGGCTGATGGAAACCCTAGCAATGCCAGGTTCTAAGATGCTCCAGAACTTGTAAATACCCAACTTGTTCAAACAGATTTTTATTTATATTAAATTTTTGTCTTTTAAAAAATGTTTTGTTTTTGACTTTTTGTTCTTTCTGCAGTTTTTCACGGTCCTGTTCACATTAGGCAAGTTCTAGGTCTTGGACCTGTTTCTAGAATTATCCTTCTCATTTTTAGCTCCACATTATCTTAAGAAAAATGAAGAGCCTTAGGTAAACTCTAATGTCTTACCGTATTCATCTTGTACACAAAGACAAAGCAAAATGGCTGTCCTGCATGCAGTAATTTACACTTTAAATAATTCAGATACATTCTCTTTTTCTTCTCTTAGATGTGCCTGAATCAACTCAAACAAATCAAAGTGGGGTAATAAATCGACATAATTTCCCATCAATCTTGTAGAAACTCATTCAGAATAGCTGCGGGTTTGCCAGTCCATCATGCTATGAGGCTCTTAGAATGGTGTTACTTATTGTCATTGACTTAACCAACTTACTGTATCAATAGCTCCATCACCACAACATCATCTTTTGAATTTCTATTTTCCTGGGTAGCTGGCCTAGATATTTAGAAAGATAATAGTTTCACGTCAACAGGACATTCTTCTTAAGTATGGCAGCAACTCTGTTTTCAGAGTCACTGAAATCATTGTGGAACTACCTAACATATGGAGGTACTATCTCTATTACACGGTTTGCACAATGCTTCTCCATGAGGACTTAATTATAATACTTTGGGTTCTGGACCAGCAATGTGGGCACTTGTCTGATCCTTACAAAAGTATCTTTCTTACTTTGTCACTACCCAGTCTATAGGAAGTTGAAAGAGTATTATAACAATATGAAAGAAAGATACAAAAATAAAATAAGAATGTACATGCAAAGTGCTGGTCAGCTGCTTTATAGGTGAGGAAGTATAGCCAGTCATATAATCTGCTGTAGATGAAACCAGGTATCAGAGAGTTAAAACACTTGCTCATTGGTTTTCTCAGCTCCTATTTTAATTTGCTCTCTTTTTTGGACAGCTCTGTGAAGGCAGTCTGGTTCGCTGCTTCGCCATACTAATGAGACTCATCCATCTGCCTCTGTCATTGCCAGCCTCTCCTTTCTGCTGGAAGTCAGAGATGAACGCTCAGGACAGGTCCTTTCTAGGCTGCAGTACTTAATCATTTCTAAACACGCTAGATGGCCTCAGGCAGTGAAGGCAACAAGCATTTAACCCAGGCTTGGCAGCTCAGGCTTCCACATACTCTGGCTGTAAGCCTTGATAATGAAAAGTAGCTGTGCTTTTACTCTCCACTTAACCAGATGCTCTTTGCTTCTTGGGGCAAAAGGTTAAATAGATATAAGAACCCATGCTAGTTTTGAAGCCTTTTATTAGCAGTCCTTATAGTAGTGGAATACAGCATACTATTCTTCCTGACTATGTCTCTTGGGATCCCACATTTAGGACTGTGTCCACTAACTAGAGGAATGTACCCTCTTCATTCAAAGCTCTTTTTTGTGTAAGAGTAACAATAAATATGGTCCAAATCATTGTTTGCATTTAATTATTTAATGTTCTATTTTTATAGTAAGAAAGAGACAATATCAGTTTTGTTTTTTAATGGTGGCAACACCTTATATTAACAATGTAGATAAAGCTTTTTTTTCTTGCTTTTTTTCTAGTGTGGCTGGGGCATCTGATTTATTTTTCCACTCCATCTACTGCTCCATATGTCTCTGGAATCTGCCTTTTTCCCAGAGCTCATGTTAGTATAAAGCAATTGTCTGGGATGTGTAAGAATTAAGTATCCCATCATTCAGGCTAGACATGCAATTAGAAGAGTTGCACTAATTTCCACTGCTGAGACCCTGTCACTTTAATTTATCCTTACTTTCCTGCATTTAGGTCTTCTCTGATTTGAGGCCAAGGGTTTTATATAGTTTCAGGCAGTGGTGCTATAATACCAGAGCTAACAGGGGGAATGTGTGTATGTGTACAGAGGGAGCACATAGGGGACAGTAGGAGAGTAAGGATATGGCTGAATGCAACAAAAGTAACTGAAGAGCATACCCAGGCACAATTTAAAGATAAAATGTTTGTACCATATAATACAACATATTATAACATTTCCAAATGAAAGTAAAGCTTTAGGAGGGGTTTAAGCAAATGTCTTGTCATACATTATTTTCTATCCATTTGTATGTATAAATGCATAGAGTTGACTCCTGTTAACTTAAATTTCAAGAGTGGTCTTTGCCTTAGGACTATTTGTCTGCATATAGATGGTGGGATTTGTCCCTGAGGCCTCGCAAAATTTTAGGTGATGATAGTACACAGGCATGCACCCTGTGGCATTGCTAAAGGACACCTTGTGCCCTCTGGGAGCCCCTGGCTCTACCCAGTCAACTTAAATAATACATCTCTTGGTGTGTTGGCTCCATTAGTCTCCTCAGAGGGCTTGTCCTCTCCTCCCTAGAACTGGCAGCAACACTAGACTAGAGCAGTCCTTGTCTTCATAGGAACCCATAATATTTGTAATCTGTAAACTCTTGGAAAGATACATCACAGAAAATCTTTTATAAAAATATACACTGTAAACAAACTGTCCAAGTTCTTGTGCAGTGACAGACCTTCCATTATAAATGTCCCTGAAAAACTATGGAGGGTCAAATTAAAATATTAGTTTATTTTTATGAAAAAGTTGTGTGAGTTAGACTGTCAGAAACTTTAACAACTGCACAAAGCTAATACATAAACTTAGGCTGACTTAAATATATATAACTAGTAGGCACACTTATTTCAGTATTTTCCTTAAAAAGACAGATACAAATAGTAGTATAATATCTGGGACTTTGGTAAACTTAAGGAGCACCTCCAAAACTTTTCAAAGTTAAAAATATAGGGATAAGGGCTTTGTGGAGATGGAAAAATATATAAGATGCAACTTGTCTTTCTGAACTTATATTTCATTGATATCACTTATTATGATGTTTTAGCTTTTAGTTTTTATCAGGAAGAGGGAAAATGGAATATCATAGTAGGCATAATTCTCCTTTATACTATCTTATGGTCTTCATATTGTTGGATTATTAAATAGTACTTATGAACTATTATTTATTTTAATCAAAAAAGTCAGTTACTTATTGTACTTCCCCATCAACTTAAGTTCTTTGCAACAGGTGAAAGATAAACACAGTATCTCAATAGCTAAAAAGAACATAGTGCCGCCTGTAGCTAAGGTTGTACATTTCGTTTCCACCTGCTTATAACTGTCACTCTTTTTCTTTCTAGATTTACAACTGGCAGATTTAGTTTTATCCCAGAAGCAGTTTTTCTTTTAAAAGAAGGTGCAAAATTAGTTCAGCCATTTGTAAGAAAGATAAGAGTCTCATTATTAAAAAGGGATTATTATGAACAGCATTTGCACTTCACAGGGAGATGGTAGAGACCTGAAATTTGGCTATGACCTAATCCCTAGCTCACTGATGTGACTTTTAGTGCTGATGATTGATTTGTAATATGTCAGGTATACAGAAGTTTAAAACCATACTTTACACCAGCACCTGTGAATGCTTTTATAAAAAACTGAAAGCTGAGGTTTCAAGGTTGTGGGACTTTTCTCTGTGCTGAGTGAAATAGGCAAGGCCAGAAAAAGCAGCTGCTTCTGAAGAAGAGCATTCTCACAGCAGAGCTTGACATAGGAACTTGAAAAGGAAGACATTTTCTTAAACTCATTAGCATAAGATAAGAAGCATTAGACTCTGATCCAGAAGACCGCAAGTTCTAATTCAGCCTCTTTTGCCACCTAGGATAGGTCTGTGCTTCACAAGTCATATTTAAGTGGGCTTCACAATCTGATCCAAAGTGTCAAATCCCATATTGCCCCATTTTGCAGGTGCTATAACTGAGGGCCAGATGACTAGAAAGAAAGTTTGTGTCAAAGCAGAAATAGAATCCAGATCTTTCATACAGTACAGTGAAGTCTCATCCTCAAAGCTACAATGCCTTTCAGAAAGTATCAGCTGTAGCTGGCTGGTGATAAGTCTGTAAAATGGTTATACTCTCATGTGCCCACTATTTCAAGGCATGTTTAAATCCAAAGATGAAAACATATCGTTTAAGTCTATAGGTCTCATTTTCGAAGATGGAGTAAATGCGTAACACACACATTTGGACCCAGGTCCTTGAAGACATTTGGGTTCCTGAAGGCACCTACCCATTTGGAGTTGAGATCAACAGGAGCTGAGTACGCTAAACACCTTTTAGGATGTGGGCCGTTTCATAGTTTGGTTTGGTGGCAACGTACCTAGCAGAGTAAGCACTGCCTATGCCATCAACAGACCCTGTATTTAGTTTATATGCTTGGGTATATATGTTGACCAACACCTAAATGAAGCTAGACTATACAGTACATATGTGGATATCAAACTAGCAATAAATTATTATATACTGTGTTGATTCATTTGTTCGTAAGAGTCAACTAAGAATGAGACTCCACTGTGCTGTACAAAGCTATACAGTCCCTACACAGAAGAGTTTACAGTTTAAATAGACAAGGCAGAAAAAGGGAAGAGGAACAGGTTAGGCCATACAAGGGGAGTAAACACAGTGATGGTCATAAAATCATAGAAAGGGTAGGGTTGGAAAATTTTTCAAGAGATCTTCTTATTCAGCCCCGGCACTGGGGCAGGATTGTGTTTACCTAGAACATCCCTGTTAGATATTTAACTGGTTCTATAGCTAAACAATGCTTGATTGATGCATATTTTACCTGGTCGATGTTAATTTATCATGTTTGACCATGATGTTTTGGGGAGTGAGAAAGAGGTATGAAGAGCCAATGGAATGAAATTGAGATGAAAGGACTGTGGAGGAAACACTTGGAACAAATATTTGATCCGTACAGGGAAGAGAATATCCAGAATGAAAACTGTGGAAAGCAATCTGACGATGTTATTAGCATCCTCTAGAGGTATAATTACAAGGATGTGCGCTCTGGGTGGCAGCAATGGTAGTTCCGGGGCTGGTGGTCCAGTCGTCCACCCCTCTTTATAATACTGGTATCCTCTCTTCCTTGCTAAAACTGCCAAGGATGTTTCTAGATCTATTTTTGCTGATTTGAAAGCTGTGGCTCAGGGAGTTGGCTCTTCCCTGGAATATTTCTCCTGCCATGGTTGACATATGTCAAGGGAGGGGGTACCATATGGATCCTGGTGCATTGTGTTTTTTTTTAAATAAAAAATTGTTGTGCCTTTTTATCACTATTTCCCAACTTCCACTTAACAATCTAATTTTTTTTAATGTAGGAATTTGGGTCTTGAGTTTTGGTTTTGGTTTTTTTGGTTTTTTTTTTGGGGGGGGGGGGGGCTTTTTTTTGGTAGGTTTCTAATTCTTGCTTTTGCTAAATACAGTATATATGCACCCACTTGTACTGCACAGGGCTTCTTTGCTGTCCTGCCTGATGGTAAAGAACTTCAATCTGAAAGCAAAAGGATTTGCTGTACTTTATATCCCAAACCTTCTTTCTCTCAAGCTTCTTTGCTTGTGTGATCTTACTCTACAAGAAGGATATTATCATTGTTCCTTTTTTGCCTGCTGCACTTACTGGTATGGGATAATTCATGTTCATGTGGATTGGCTAAACTCATCTTTCATATCAAGCAACTTCAGCAACAAATTGTTTATAAATAGGACAGAGTCTGTGGTTTCCTCTCCTCTTGGAATCCCCAGTATTCTTATTTTTCACTCTAATCTGATTTTTATGTATGTTTTTCTTATGCAGCGCATGCTCTTATGAACTCTAATTGAGCATGCAAGAAGCTCACATTAAGCTAATTTCTCACCTCCATAATAATGTTATTCTCCCTTCTGTGTCTTGGTGCCTTTATTGATTGGACACATCTATACATGCAATTAATGTGACTGAATATACTCTGGCTCAACCTGAGCCAAAGTAAACTAATCCTAACATAACCGTCTACACATGCATTTAAGCACAGTAATTTACTGCACTGCCAGATACCACCTGTATCTGATGAGACTATCCAGCAGTGCAACATATCAGTCTACTGTGCCCTAATTGTCACATTTGTATAGATGGTGACACTTTACTGAGCAGCAAATTAGTCTGCTGCACAGTAAAACATCTCATGTAGATGCCCCCATTTACTCTAAAATCTATCTTACTGTGCTTTACTGAACTTTTTTCTACCTTCCCCCCACCCCAACAAATGACAGACACTTTTATACTCTGCTGTCTTTCTGATGAAGTGAGCCCTGAGACACACTAATGCAGTTTCCTGATTAGATTAGTTGGTCTCCAATAGGTATAGGCGAGGATGAGGCGGGCCACACTACAGACATTGTCTTTGGCAAATTTAACATTTTCACAGGTATTCTCTACTTGCCAAATTATGCTTCAGCATAAACTAAAAAATATCCAGTGAACTTAAGCAATATTGTCTGTTTTCAGCCCCGTCAAAAGATGATACACCATACCATATATACCATACTTCTGTTTCTTTTTCTGCAACCAATTACAGAGGTTATTTGTAAGGATATATCATGTTTTATTGTTAAGAGTTTTGGTTTTTTTAATCTTGGTGTGTATCTCAGGAGTCCCATTCCAAAAACTCAAGTATTGTGAGATCTGAAAAAAAAATGTGGCTTTAAAACTGTAATACACTTGGGGTTCTATATTTTTTTTCTTTCTGGTTCTTAACCATTAAGGTTGATATTTTCAAAATTTTTGACTGAACTAGAATTACAGATATCATTTTTTTAAAATGAAACCTGAGATTCCATGTATTCCCATTATATATCCACTACAAATAAAATTAAAATTTATCCTTTTTAATTATATTAATCTCTTGACATACAGACAGAAGGAAATATAACAACATGCTACACACAGGTACATCTATGGTTGTAGAGATATAGGAAATAACACATTAGCTGCTATTTCTTAAATCATGCAATGTATAATATTTATATATATATATATAGATATTATATATTAAATGATTTAAGAAATAGCAGGTAAATGTGTAAGTGACTTTGCAATCCTTGAGTGTTTGACATTGTAATATGATCAATCAGGTAGTTTTCCTGTATTATTATTATTATTAAGATGCTTGTTTTTGATGCAATCTCAGTTAAATTGTTCCTGGTCTCCAAGATAATAACCTTCTACCTCATATTTAGAATTGATTGATTGAAATGTGTTTTGCCCATCACCATAGAATCTGGGTATATTACATAAGTTATGCACATTAAATATCATAAAAATACCCTCCAATGGCTAGCCCAATATGTAATGATTCATAATAAAACAAATAAAGTCTAAAACAGTACCATCTCACTTAGCTAGGATGCTCAGTATATCATAAAATGATACATGTCTGAGAGACTCCCAAAGGTCATTTAGACCATGAGAGCCAACCTTGTCGGCAGGCGTGCTACAAATTAGCTAGACACTCTCCCCCAATGCCACTCTGATTTCATCCCCTGCTCAATCTGCTGCTCTGCTTTCTGCTTCTTTCCTTGTGCCTCCTGCCCAATCTGGTACTTTGCTTTCTTCTTCCTACTCCCTCCCCAGTCTGCTGTCTGCTACACACAGAGGCTTCCCATACCCCTTGTGGCACCCATACTGCAGGTTGATCCCTGATTTAGATTATCCCTTTATTCTAAGGCAAGAATAAGTATAAATAAATCATCCCTAAGATGTATTTGTCCAACATTTTCTTTAAAAAGTATTTTTAATAGTACCTTCCTGTTTATATAATTAGAAAGTTTTTCCTAGGGTAAAAACCAAAGAAGATCAGCTATAGCAGGATGTGTACCATCACAAGTGATTCCCTTTGCTGCTGGACAGCACATGCATTTCCATGTGTTCACCCTGCTTGGTGATTCCCCACATCCCTTGCTGCTCCTTAATGAGTCCTGTGCTGACCTTTGCCTCCTGCTCAACCCCAGGCCTCAACACTGGGATCTGCAATGGCTCCAGCACCATCCCGTGTGTCATGCAGAGGCACAGGTCCCAGTGTGGGGTGGCATGGAGCCACAGAGCTTACAGGAGCAAGGGAGTCCCTGATGCCCCATTTCCTCCATGCTTGGGCCCGCACTGACCTGTACTTCAGTGTAAACCATCCCAGCACACATCCCAGTGAGAGGAAAGCACTGGAGCTGGGGAATCCACAGTACCCTGTGCCTCCGTATCAGGATTCATACTGACCCATGCTTCACCTAGCTCCTGCACCGATCTACCCCACACCGCCTTGCCAAGACCCAAGCTAGCCTGTGCTTCATGTATCCCATTGCACTGAAACCCATGCCAACCTGTGGCCCTGTATGAGGCATAGGCCAGTGGGGGAGCCAGTTCAGGTCCCAGTATGAAGGCCTGGGGTTGTGCAGGTCCTCGCAAAGAGACAAGAGGAACCCAGGATTCCCTGGGTCCTGGGCCTCTAAACTGGAAGGCAAGCGAGCATTCCCTGCTGGGGCAGATCAACCACTGGAGATCCTAGAGCAGGCCTCTTTAAGCAAGGAACCAACCTGACTTTCCCAGCTTACAGAGATGCACCCTAGACATCTGTGTAGGCGGCAAAAGCCAGACAAGTGCTCTGGGGGCTTGAGATGCCTAATCCTATCAGGAGTATGCAGTCTACTGCAATCTACGCAGGAGCCCAAACTCTACCACCGCAGAGCAAATAAACTTCCCTTGCAATAAAGTGGCACAACTTATTAATTAGTATGATTTGTTGCACCACTAATGTGCTGCAGCAAAGGGTAGAGACTTCTCTTTGCTCACCATTTGTGCCACCATATTGTTATGGCAACACGAATGCAACATCAGGCAACGTCTGTTTCTATCTTTAATTTCTAATTTGAATCCTCTTTGCTGAAAATCAAGCCAAATGTTTCTGGTCATGCCTGCAATGGACAAGGAGAACAACTGCTCAACTGTCTTCCTTAGGATACCCCTTTACATAACCCTTGGCAGACAATTATCATGTTCCCTTCATTCTACTAGACCAGGGGTGCTCAACCTTTCGGCCCCACAAGACAGAGGAGTGATTTGGGTCTAGTCCACAGCCCAGAGTGAACCCTGTACACCGCAATCAGGCACCACCCCCTCCTAGCACCACACACTGGGATTGGGGCCAGAGGGCCAAGTACTGCCCCCTCCCATTGAAATTGGGCCCTGGGGCCTGGTACCACCACCTCCTGCCCCCATGCACCAGGATTGGACCCTGGGGCTTGGCATCACCCGTTTTACCCTACACACTGGGATTAGACCTCAAGAGCTTAGTACCACCCCCACCCAGCTCCCCACACTGGGATTGGGGACTGGTGCCCCCCCGGCCCTGATCCAGTGCACAAGGCCCAAGGCTCCTCATAAGTCTAGAAATTTGGCAGCCAGGGCGTGGTGCCACTGCTCCCCACTACCAAATTTCTGGACTTGTGGGGAGCTCCATGGGCCCCTGTATAAACTAAGCAAATCAAACTCCTTCAGCCTTTCCTCAACGGTCACATTTTCTAATCCTCTTACCATTACTGTTGCTGTCTTCTGAACTCTCTCCAATTTGTTTACATTTTCTTAAAGTGCAGTGCCCAAAATCCGGCACACTATTCCAGCTGAAGCCTCACCTGAGCTTTGTGGAGCAACATAATTACTGCCTGTGTCTCACAAATAGAGTACCTATTTATACATAGTAGGATGAGTCTTGTTCTTTTTAAATTATCTCATATTGCTGACTCAGATTCAGACTGTGGTCCACTATAGTACCCAGATTCTTTCCCTCGATATTGCTGCCCCAACAAGTATTCTTTGTTTTTGTATTTGGACATTTGACATTTCCTTCCTAAGTGCAGCACTTTTTCACTTGTCTTTATTGAATTTCGCCTTGATGATTTTGGACCATTTCTCTGATTTACCAAGATCCTTTTGAATTAAAACCAAAGTTCTTGCAATCTCTCCCCACTTGGGGTGATCCACAAATTTTAAAAACCTGCTCTTTATTCCATTACATGAGTTATGTATTAAAATACTGGCTGCAACTGGATCCCAGATAGACCATTGTAGGACCCCATGTGAAATGTCATCCTGATTTTTCAGAGTTGTGATTTTGGTCTAAAGAAACTTTGTTTTCTCAGATTGCTTTTTAAGAATGTCATCTGGGGCAGAATCCAAAATTTTCTGAAAGCCTAACTTGTGCTTTGGTCAGTCACCAAATGGAGGAAGTTCCATACCCTCTCCTCAGGGTTTTGTGGACTGTCACAAAAAGCAGTTCACCTGATCTCAGGCCTCACAATGGAGAATAGAAAGAGAGGATGTCTCTAATGCACCCATATTCCCAAAGCAGGTTACAGAAGCAGCATCCCTCATTGCAGGGCTGTCTGCACCCCTAGCTCCCAGACTCCTCTACCCTCACTGATGCAGGCAGATCACCTCCTGAAGCCTCCTAAGACTTTTTAAAGTCCCTGAAGCAGGTGAAAAATCCTGCCTCTCCTTTCCTTCCTGCTCTTCCTCCCCGACCTGTCACTGCTGCTGTCCCCACAATTCTGGGTGTGAAGGAAGTACCAGGGCTGCACTGGGCCTGGACTCATCTGGGGTGGGAAACAATGGCAACAGGAGGACATAAGAGTAGTTCCCTGCTCCCTATCCCCCTTTCCCCTCACCCCGGAAAAGGAACAGGGAAGAGGATTTCCCCCCGCCCCCTGCATCATCCATTCCTACTGCAGCTTACCTCTCCCCAGCTGAGTCCAGCCCACATGCTGCCTGGCTGGGGTGGACTGGAACAGCTAAGGCGTTTCCCCCATGCTGGGCACAATGGGGGAAAAAACAACAGCGGATGGGGGTTCAGGGGAAGAGGAGAGGAGGGGGACTATCACCTCTTTTAAGAGTTTAAAAATTCCAGGAGGCTCCTGAGGTGCAGTCCAATTAAAAAAGGTGAGGATGCAACTATCCCTCTGCACCCCCTCTGCATCTGCCCCTGCATATTATCCATGGTATTTCTTCAAAAATAAAGACTGATGTTTTTCTTTCTGAAGACATTTGCACCATCATAAAGAAAGACAGCAATGTAAAGTCAACTATGTATCAGCAGACTTGTTTCTCAAATGAATGTTTTTTAGAGTTTTCCAGACTTTAGAAGTTCTTCAGAATCAGCAAGGTAATTAAAAGTGGTGGGAAAATAAAGTAACAAAAAAGGCAAGGTCTACAAAATGTTAGATATCCTGAAATGGTCCAGTGGTTAGTGCACATACCTGGCACTTGGATGACTCAGGTTTAAAACCCTGATCTGTCATGGATTTCCCATGACATATTTCTTGTCATGGGTTTCTTGGACAAATGACTTCTCTCTCTCTTGACTCAGTTGCCTGTCTATACAGAAGTGTGTTGTTGCAAGAACAAATATAAAAATGGTGAGATACTCAGTAACTATAGCAATAGGAACCATGTAAATTCCTTAGATTGAAAATGGTCTTGAAAAAAATAAAAAGCAACATAAAGAATTAAACACTTCATCACTGCAATAGTCAAAAAATCTATAAGGCAAAATATTTCGAATGTGCTATAATTGTGATACATATTTTTATCATTATAAAACTCCATTCACATTGTTCATCATCCATATTATTCATTTCCTCATAATGGGATGTATTTTAAAATAGCCTGCAGCTTGTCACATGTGATAATATAATAATGTCATAGTGGGCACTGGGAATACTTTTCCACTTTGTGAGAATGGTACTTCCTTAGTCTCTTGAGGCTGCACCTTTCTGAAGTAAGGGCCTCTCTCCTTACAATGAGAGTAAACCTGATAACACTGCCATCCATTATATACAATCAACTATATACACTAGTATATACAGTACTTGCACAGTACTTTAGAAAATATAGCCAGTCAGTTGTATATGCTAGGTGTTTTTCTACTAGTTTCTATTGCTAATAAAATAAGATTCTGTAGCTGCTTTTCATGGTTAGTTTGATGGAGCTACAATCACAAACTTTGTGCAATAAAAGAGCAGAATACCCTTTTTGCCCTTTAAGTCTCATAAAAACCTCAGAACTCAAGCTGTTGTAAAGACGTGAACTGCCTTGCTCTGAATGCGGACCCAGGGATCATAATAACCCAAAATATTTAGGCATACAAGCAAACCAATTCTGTTCAGAGGGCTGTCAAGAAGTCTGAGTGAGATAAATGTCTTATTTTCTGATGGCTTCTTATGAATGATAGTGCTTGTGAGTGGTAGGGATTGGAGAGCAGTGGAATCTGAAGATCTATATTTGTCATCTAGCTTTGGTTCTTCACTGTCAAGTTACACAAAGTCATGTACCCACATTTTGACCTAGAGGGGCTTCCAACCCTGTTCTCTTTGACATCCTTTCTTATCAAGATGAAAGCTAGCTTCTGGGTGAAAAAGTGGTTTTCTTGGTCTTTGTTAAATCATAACAAAAATCATAGTGTATTTGGGTTTGTCCTGTGAGCTCCCACACCTAGGGTAGTCTCTTCAAGAAGAAGGCTTGCAGTCAAAATTACTGTTGAGGTCTCTTCGGATTTGTGAAAGGTGAGCCCGCCTGTGCAAGTATTACCCCAAATCAGCTTTCCCTCAGAAGGTAATATTAGAGTTCAGCAGGTCACCTGAAAATAATAGAGATAAAACCCTCCTAAAGAAACAGAGAGAAGTAGAAACAAGGGCAGGTAAAAGGAACGAAGGAAATCAGAAGAGCTAAGAGGTATTTTGAAGAACAAACAGCCAGACATAAACACAGATATGAAAAGTAAATAGTTCAGAAATAGATCCAAAATCTGTAGAAAAAGGAGCATTTTCATCAGAGATACTCTCTGATATTGGTCTGATTGTGGTCACTGGATGTATTTTAAGAGGAGCCTCACCTTCCAAAGAAGGATTCAGGCACAGACTACAGGTCCTTCCCCTCTTCTCCCCCTCCCCTCCTCCCCATTCTTTTTTTGAAGGAGGTATTGCTATTTCTGTTCCCTCTTACCATACTAAATCACAGCTGGAAGCCTTGTGGTCGAGAGAGTTTACAGTCACCTTCAGTCTGAACCTGCCACTGAGGAGTTCTCGTCATCAATGCCCCATATATCATCTCTTTATCAGAGGTGAGAACATCACCTCAGTTATACCCTCCATTTCTGCCAGCCCAGAGAGCAAGTCTGAGTTTAGCCTTGAACCCAAGTCTCCCAGCAGCACAAGGCACCAATCTATCAAACTTGGCACATGGTCTGGTTTTATTTTCTCTGCAGCAGAATTCAAGAGTAAAATGGGGACCTTTTTATTTACTGATGGCATCACGTCAGATGCTTAATCAATAGATTTGAGCAAGAAAGAATGATGCTGATATTTTGCCAGTAAGACAAAAGATTTAGAAAGAAAGCTATGTGTCTTAAGAGGAAAACTGTGGTGGCTTAGTGGTTTAATTATCAGGTTTCAAATATTTAGACTCCCTAGAACCACAGTTTCAAATGTCAACATGGTTGACTCAGCCCTTCCTCTCTTAGATATTAGGAGTTACCATTAGAGGTTTATTAGCAGGGCAGCTCTGCACCCTGGGGAGCAATGACACACAGGGCAGTGCTGGCTGCTATGCTGCTAGTGGCAGCAGCATGGCCAGCTGCCAGTTGCAGTGTCAGTTATATTTGCCAACCCCCAAAAGGCAGCATGTGGGGCTGCTGCTCTAGTCACCCCCTTCCCCCACCCCATTACACCACTGATTACCACTAAAATAAAAAAGACTTCAAATACAGTTGTGCTGAACAATTTCCGTGCTGTACAAGGATTTTACACTAAATATATAACAGACAAACTCAGCACCTTTGTGCATTAGTGGAAACAGACACAAGTTCACTGCTCAGATGAAAGTAAAACTTTCCCAGGGCTATAACAATCAGGATTCTTTTTTGATGTTCCAGCATCCTTTGTGTTGTTATGAAGGACAATATCTATCATTTTTATTAGCAAGTGCCATGCAAGCCAGGACATTCAGAACAAATCTGTTTTTCTATAACTTTTACCCTCCTGAAATCATATTTGAAAATCTAGGGCCTAAATATCAATATTCTAGGGTTTTAGTTTTATATCTGACATAAATCTTAACAATCCATGCTTAGCAATGAGCTCAGATTTTAACTTAATCTTTGGCAGGCTCAGAATTAACACAGGACACATTTCCTCCGTTCCAGTTTGGCTTATGTTAGAGGCTGCTGCTTATAAAAGTGTACTGTCTGTGCCAGCAAGTTTTGAGGTTTTATAGTTTTTGAAAGACACAGTACAGCCTTGGTGGGCCATGGACTTACACTGAAAGACAAAGGATTTCGTTTTGCACTCCAGAGCTCTGTACTGCTTAAATAAAGTTACTAGTTGTCTAATGAATGTTAGCTGCAGTACTCCCTGTGGTCAGAGGGACTGTTGTTTAATGAATTGCTTAATGTGCTTGATTACTGTTACAATGCAGAATGAGGGGAAATGGCCAGAGAGATTTGAAAGACTCACTGGAGAATATGATGAAAATGAATTGGATCAATAAGAACTTTTTGCTCATCTCTGAACAACGCATTATAGGCTGTATTGTTGGAGCTGGGGATAATGTAATTTTGTGGTTTGTTGTTCTTTTTATAATTCAAAAATATAAATCTCCTTTGACATTGGGTTTTAGGGCTGGCCTTCCTGGAGTTATAAATGTTCCCCTGACTCCGGTCCCGGTTACTCACATGGACAGATAAATTAATTAGGAAAACTTTTATGCCAATTACTTTATGCCCTTGGCTTTCATATGTTTCTGAAGAGCAGCAGCTAATTAAAGATATGATTCATAATTACTGGTCGATTGAGTAGTTGAGTAATGGAATCAGGAACTGTTCCAAAAAAATTATCCGTCACATCATTACTAATTGTTACATAATACATAGGGATGTAGAATTCAAATAAAAAATTACTCACATTTGAAAGATTCATTCAATTAGTGAGTTTGGGATTTTTTTATAATAATTATAAACATGAAGACAATTCTCACATTTTTAAAGATCACAGAGGTTTTATAAATATTTATATTTAAGTAGGAGCATAATTTCCAAATAGTAGAAGACCCAGGGGCCTCACTGAAGTGGTGGGTTAGTGTTATGTTAGCTCATTTACAAGGATCAGAAATCAAATTCTTGGGTCAAATTAAGTCTCAAGTGAAAATGGGTCACATCCTGATACTTGTCTGCATGAGTCACAGACTACTATATTTTGGCAAGCTTATTAAGTTAACTTCAAGAAAACAGAAGAACTGTTGCAGGTTATAATGCAAATGCCATAACAAGTTTATGCAAAGAAGTTTGAACAGTACTAGCTGACAATTGTTTTTCCATAGTCATTACTTTCTAACACAGGTATGAAATTTGCATTATAAGCACACTGTGGCAGAACGGTAAAATAATATCTCTACCTTTTCCCATCTAATTCTGCACGGAACAAACTAGAGAAAAGTTTTTCAAATTGTTTTACAATCTGTACAGTATAACCATATCACTTTTAAAACAAAATAAGTCTAGAAGTGCAAGAGCAGGTTGATTGTGTTTGGCTCTTTCTAGCTCTCTGCTTTGTATCAAGTTAGTAGCTGTTGACTTAGAAATCTTTTTTGGAAACTATCGTTTGCTGCAATTCTGTCCCAGGAAGCATGGAAGACGGAATCTCTTAAAAATCTTTTGCATAAATGATTATCAAATTACACTGTAGAAGTAGAAGAAACCAGACCTATCATGCTCTGTTTCAGATACATTTCCTCAAGCCCAATATGGCTGAAGTCATAGAAAGAGAAATTAGGCAATATAACAGGTGATGCTGGAAGAAAGATGATGGAGAAGATTGTTCTTTCAGCTGGAAGAAAAGTGGAGGAAATGGTGAGTTATAAGATAGATGTTAGATTTTCCTGGCTCTATTTAATTTTGATTCAGTTGCTCAAGTGCCTCACTGATGAGTCCTGTATAAATACCTACACAGGATTAGTGTTAAGGAGACTTCCCCATCCCTTGTACCTCAAGGCAAGCCATAATTGCATCGTTAGCTTTCATAAGAGGGCATTGAAAGTAGATTTCTCTTCACTGTCTCAGCTAGCAGTCCCAGGCTAACAAAAAGCAGAAGTGAGGAGAGGGTAATGCTTACCTTTCAATGTATATCAAAGCTCCCATGACAGCATCCAAAGAAATTCTGGCTGAATCAAGATTTTGCCAATGTTCCATGGGGAACCTTGCCCTGCTAACCTTCCACCCTTTCATTCAAGTTGCTCAGATCTACAATTGCAGCCAGTTGACCCTGCTCAGGATGGCTTTTATTTTTTACTACTGTTCATTGGTTTTGTGATATTAACATAACATACCACTCATCAGACATAGTGATATGACTTGAAGGAAGATAAGAAAATGTGTTGGTGTATTTGAATGAGAAATTAGAAATGAATATAAATACAGACTTCTGCTTTGTACTTGCATCCTTCAATGATTTTTACCACCTGCCTACTTGCAGCAGTCCAGGTGTTGGGTGCTGCCCCTCCTGAATGCCAGCAGGGAAGGAAGAACACAATTAAACTCACACTTTTTACACAATAATTCATTGTAGCCATTATCATTGACTGTATTGAGGTAGCAGTCAGAGGTCCAAGCTGAGACTGGGACCCCACTGCACAAGCATTTAATATGAGAGAGAGCCCCTGCCCCAAAGACCTTACATCTAAATTGTCAAGATAGACAAAGGATGGAAGAAAAATGGTAGCATTTTCTCAGTTTCCTATCTTGGGAACTGAGGCACAAAAAGATTAAGAGATTTCCCCAGAGTCATTTGGGAAGTCTGGGATACAGCCATTGATCAGACTAAAAATCACCTGAGGTCCAAGTCCAGCATTTTAGGCACAGGCAGGGAAGCACCAGCCCTAGATACCAACATAGTGAGGGTGCCCCCCCAGATATTCATGCCACAGCAGCAATAGCAGCCCCATGCCACCGGTGGTACAGCAGCAGTCATGTGCAAGCATCCCATGCTGCTACTGTAGGAGCAATAACCAGGGTGGGGAGACCATGACTCCCAGAGAGTCCCTGGAGCAGGTAAAACTCCTACCTGCCCCTGCCTGTTGCCTCCTCCTGCAGTCCACTTTCACCACCCTCACCCCTCCTGCTCAGCAGCACCTCCTCCTTCTCCCACCTCCCAAGCACAAACCTTGCTAATTATGCCTCTGGGCAGAAGCCAACCTCCTTCCTCCTATATTAGAGATGTATTTTACAGAGCCGTTTCCTACATCAAGCTACATCTTCTAGAAATATGGTTTGCGCATCTGAGGGCTCAGACCTATTGTTCCCAATTCATGAGCAACTAAATGCGTAGATTTTTTTTTCCCCTTTGGTAAAGTAAGCTAAGTACACATCCACCAGGGAGTGAGCAGTGACAAAGTGATACATAGGAGAGAGCTCTGCAGAGGGATTAAGTTTTGTAGCCATAGAATTAAATACTTTAAAACATCAAAGTTAATAGCCAAGGGAGAAATAAAAAACAGAGCCAGGTAATATACAATCGTGATATTATATTAGATAGGAAATCAAGGGTGATCCAGATATCCATATTGCAGTTGGTTTCTACTGCAGCAGGAATAGCTTTTGAGACTGAACACTGACAAGCTGTAACCAGCCAACATTCTTATCAAACAATCCACAGCATTTGCCTGGGAAAGACATGGAATACTATTCAGCTGCAAAAACACTACATTTTAGTGAAGTAAAACGGTTGATTAGGTGCCAGAAGACTACAGAAATACAAGCTAAAGAAAAAACAAGCGGCCTGACACAGTTCATAGTACTGGTAGAATAAAAGAGAGCTCTAAAGTGAATTAAAACCAGTGCTGCCACAGAAGTTTCACTCTACGTGTTTAAGTTGTTCTGGTGCTGGTTTATGTAACTTCATCAAGTTTTTGGCGTAAGTGCCGGATTTGAGAGTAAGGGAGAACCATTCGAGTTGGGTTTGTTTTGATTTGGAGATTTTTCATTGGTTATTTTCTTGCCATTTATATCAGTAGAATTAACAGCCTCACTGTTCTATGGACATTTGTGTAAAAGTAGAAACCCTGTGGACATATGTCAGATCTCCCCAGGCTGTGAAGGGGTACAATAGCAGCCCATCCAAAGCTGTCTATCTTTGAGGTAAGTCCTCCCTTTTTTAATGTTTGCATGGGGGAAAGAAGAACATATGGCCCATTGTAAGATATCTGTGGGGCAGAGCTGAGAGAAGAATTTGGTCCAGCATGTTTAACACATATGGGATACCCATGGGGTACAGGGAAAATAAAAGTTATTTATTTTTTACAACAAAATATTGCCTTGCACAGTACCTGAAAAATCTATGGCTTTGAGAAGAGCATTTTCTGATTAATGGATCCAAAATATCTTAAATTATTGTTCACTTTTTTGTAAGAATCTTGTAACTCATTACTAGTAAAGGAGATTTTTAAATTTTAAATTTTGCAAAGCTAACTTCACCTAGGAATGAAGTTTAATTACAAATGCCAGGAAATAATGATTTTTGGCTGGAAACAGCAAAAGGCTTTCAAAACTGTAGTATTATTACTATATGTTTTGCTCTTGCAAGGCCATAAGATGTAATCATTTGGCATAAGGTCAGGGATGACTGACTCCTCTCTGATATATCATATGGAGCTTCTTGGAAAATGGAGTTTTTATCCCAGAAATTGAGATTTCCAAATCATTCACCCTGAATTGAGACTGAAAAAACAAAGTTTAATTTATTTTTTTACAAATCATCATTTTAAAAGTAATATTTTAGGTCAACTGGTTTTTTTTTCCATTGCAATCACATCTCTTTTATTTATATAAAATGCATTACATTTCTAAATTGAAGTAGCTTCCAAATAAAAAAATCAAAACTTTTTTCTTCCAAAAATGTTGAAACAGGATATTTTGATGTTTTTGTTTTCCATTGTTTTCTGAATAAACTTTCAATGAAACTGATACAATTTGAAACTGAGAATTTTTTTCAGAAGGAAAACGATTTATATGAAAATTTTCCTACCAGTTTTTATCTTGTGTCTTCTGGTATTACACAAAGTACTGTCCCCTTTGACTTACCACACAGAAGAGACTGTAAGATAGGAAGGTGGTAAGGAATGTCGCAGGCAGAAATAGAAAAATATGTTCTGAGATTAAATAGAAATTGATGTCCATCTCCTATGATCTCATTTATCATAACAAAACAGCATTAAATATCTATGAATCTATGAAGACTATCATTTTTATCTCAAAAATATTCCAAAATCAGTATCTTATAGAATAACTTTCAGTTAAACAAAACATTTGAAATTCCTTGTATTTCATTTAGTTATAGACTTTCACTGAGAAGGTGCTATTTATTCTGCATGGGCGGTTTTCTCTGTAGAATAAATATTATTTGCACCATGCAAAATAACATGATGCTTACCACTATGTGTCACATGTAATAAGCAATACTAAATCAGATGTACATCTAGACTAGAGTATATTACATCATTGGTCTACCACCTTCCTGATGTCAAAGGCAAATGTCTGATGTTGCAGCAGATTCCCAGTAATATCCTAATGGGCTTCTTATACCATAAAACTTTCATTACCAGCAATAGTTGCTGAGTAGTGCAACTATGGCCAATGAAATCCTGTAAGGTTTTATGAAGTGCAAACATGTTCCATAAAGGGCATGTACTGACATTTGGGAAGGTTAGGGGGAAGTTAAATCAGGTTAAAATGGCCACCCAATTTAAAGTAAACTGGGATGGGAGGACTAGTGGGGGGGTAGGAGGGATCAGGAAGATTTGGGGGATCCAATCCCACCAAACCCCCACCTCCCAGACCCCACCAGCTCTTCACCAATGCCACCAAATTGCCCCCAGTCCTGAAAACTGCCCCTGAGGTGGTTTTTACCACATTCGCCAGTCCCAGGAGCCTGATGAAAATAAGTTGGAGTGCGGCAAGGGGCAGGTAGATCAGGGGGCTGACAGCACCACGGTGTTTGGCAGGATCAGGGGGTCTTTTCTTCCCCCCTGGACCAGGACTTATTTTTAGCCCCCTGACCCTCCCTCACCGTGACTTACTTTCATCAGCTCCTAGTACCAGGAGTGGTTTGTGGGATCAAGGGGTTTGGTGGGTTCAGGGGTGGAACTGGCTACTCTGAGGTGGTTTGTCCATCTGGGGGTGGGGAAAGAGGCCAGGGGGCTAAAATTAGCCCAGTGTTGGGGGGTAGGAAAAGTGCAGCCCTGGGGCTGGGGCCAGCAGCTGGGCTTTCCCGGCTGGGAACTGTACAGAAGTTCAATTAGATCCATCTCACCAGACCCGATCCAACTTCCTGCCTCCGAGGTACAGTTAAGTCAGATCAGGTCAGCCATTTTTAAACCAATCTAACCTTCCTGAACTTCTATACAGATCTCACTTAAATCAATCTAACTAGAGATCTAAGTGTAAGGCCCACATCTGGGTAAACTAAATTAGATTGAGTGGCCATTTTTAACATGATCTAACCCCTCCTTAGACTCCCTGAATGTCTTTACCTAGCCAGATAAGATCCATTCTCTGAAAAGTGGAGTAAATTGTAAGAGTCCCCAAAATTCACGTGCAAGAACCAAGTGGTACAAAATGCAATTACATGACCGGTATGTAATACAGGAAACCCTCAGTATTCACAGGTTCAGCATTCGTAGTTTCAAATATTCGCGATTGCCAAACCCGCATCTTAAATACACTTACAGGAGCTCCTTAGGAGCTCCGCACTTGTTACTGCTAGGCTCCCACCACCGGGCTCGCGCCATTGCCAGCAGCCATGCCTCCCCCACAACTGCCGGGGGCACTGCATTCATGAACGCAGGCAACATTCATGAACACAGTGCCATATTCTCAGATTTCGCCATTCGCGGGGATCTCCAGAACATATCCCCCGCAAATGACGGGGGTCACCTGTACAGGTCACTATGACTCTGTCACCCCAGTACTCTACTCTCTTCATTGGCTCCCCATTGAATACAGAGTCCATTTAGTATCGCTTCTCGGCCTTTTGGCTAAGATCAGTGATTAACATCTATTACTGAAGGATCTCAATGGGAATAGCCCTTATTGCCTGAAAATGTCTCTTCTTATATTACCATGACATCCCAAAGTAATCTGATTCCACTAAAATCAGGAAAGTGTTGAACAGTAAAGGAGGCTTGTGACTTTATACATGAGCTGGATGTATGTGGTGCAGCAAGAGATGGCACAAGTGGCAGAGAACTTGCACCCATGCAAAACTCACCTATTCTTCATAAAACTCTCTTAATATTTTTTTTTTTTAAACAGACACAGGCCAGATCCTTCCACAAGCACAGAGGAAGCAACAAAGAAACTGTTTTGTCATTAGACGCAGTGGCAGGCACTGGGATCTATTATTACATTGCCGTGCCTGATTGTTAGGCACCTGGCTTCAGAAGTGGAATTAAGTGCAGTTAAGGCAGTTAAGTGCTCTATATGGTGTGGAAAGTTAGATGCTGAGGGCCTCCTCTACACATTACAAGTATTGCACAGTTAAATGGTTAATTGCACAATTACCTTAAGACCAGCTACACATTCAAATTTTAAAAAGCTCCAACCAGCTATGAAGTTAGACTTCAAAAATGTGTAGTAACTTTATAGCTGGTTGCTATTGTGCTTTAATTTGCACATGTAGCAGGGACTCCCCTGTTGCTATAAGCCCTGTCAGTTGTGGGCTCCCAGCTGCAGGGGTGCACTTTACCCAGCATAAAACCCCTCAGTATCATGGCTGCCATGATCCCCAAAGCACAGGATTCATGAAACCCCCAGGTCTCAGGTTCAGCTGGGACCAAGAGACCCCACACCTGACCAAGCTCCCAGTCCTGACTGCACCTCACATGCATCCAGGACTGAGAGTCCCACAACTGATAGAGCTCCCAGTCCTGGCTATTTATGAGGTGCAGCCAGGACCGGGGGCCTCATCAGGTGCAGGGTCTCTTGGTCCCAGCTATACATGGCCCCTGTGGCTCAGGGCCCTGCCAGCAAAGGGGGCTCCCAGCCATGGGCGTCTGCTTCTTGCCAGTACAGTGGGAGCCCAGCATCAGACTCCCCCTGCACCAGCAATAAGGTGTGATTGGATCTAATGCGCAGTCGCATGATCACACCTCCTGCCATGCACATGTAGCATGCCAGGAAGCATGATTGTGTGGATCACACATTAGGTCTGATCACACCTTCACCTGCACATGTAGAGGGAGCCTACAAAATCACAGATAATAGCTAGCTTCACCTAAAACACCGAACAGGAAATTTTGAACCAGGCACGTGTCTAGAATCTCATATCTTGTCCTGGATTTAAACATCTCATTCAGGACTGCAGTTAGGTACCTAGTGAAAATGGGACTCACAATCTGAACCCTCTTCTTTTAGATGCCAAAGTCATGTTTTTTGGATATGAAAGAGTGGTTGGGGTGCTGCCATCTACTTACAGCATTTATCCAAAAAGTGAGAGATCTGTTTTTTTGGCCTTCATTAGCCATCATATTTATATCTTCCAGAAAGAGCACCCTAGCCATCAGGTTACAAGTTAGTCTACATTGGGGGGGGGGGGGGGTACTGCTCCTCTCTTGTAATTATGTCAGTCAATGTGTAGAAAGGAATGCAAGACCAAATAAGCAAAAGGTATCATAACTCTTTAGTCTAGTAAGGAAGAGGGAAGTCCTGGGTTCTGGTCACTACTCCAGATGTTGTTTGTGTGTTTTATCCAATGACTCTTTAATGTAAAATATGACCAGAGTCCTTGGAGCCCAGAACAGAAATCAAAACTCCCCTTCTATGGCAAGATGGTGTCATGCACAGTAAAAACTTTAAGCACCCAAGTCATTTATCTGGTAAATCATAGATTCCTACAGCCTCCAGGGTACCTACATAACTTAGACAGGGATTTTTATGGATCACTTGCTTGGACTTGGGTGCCTAAATTCTGTCTAATTTGCACTTTAGTCTCCTATGTATTTTTCTGAATTCACCCACATTGTGATGGAGATACCTATACAAATGCCCAGATCAATAGATGCTGTTTACAAAACTCAGTTGTTACCATTTTCCCAAAATATAAATTAGTAATAGTATTAGTATTGTATGAATTGCTCAGTGATTTCCAGATACTGTCTTGGCTCCCAGAATTTGCAAATAAGAGCATATTAGCATCTGAGAACATAGTTAACTGCCTCTTGTTGTCCACTGACTTCAACAGCAAATTCTTCTCAGTTCCATTTAAGAGTCAGCTTCTCTGAGCTAAAATATCACCACCTTCATCACAGGCATCAGTCCAGAAAGGGCAAACTTTGTATGTCTATTCTCACTGTAGAAATCCAAATTTGTAGTTAAGAGGTGCAATCTTGCAGCACTGGCACCCTTGGAAACAAACTGTCATCTTGAAGAAGGGAAAATGTTTTCTTAAAAATAACTTAGATAAAAATCATATTTAGCATCTAATACTTTTCTTCCTAAAGTTCCTTTCATTACAAAATGAAGAAACATGGAATATTATGTCAGTAAAGGAAGTAGTATGCAAGCACAAGAAAACTGGAATATGTCTGCATCTTTACAATTCTTCAATACCGTCCAATGACTTTCTCTGATTTAGTCAGCAATGAATTCCAGTAAGATCTGTGCTCTGTAATGTTTACACATGTTTGTTCCTATGTAACATGTATGTTCCATAGCTTGTACACTGTACTTTCATATGTGGCAATTGATTCCATATCTCTGCTCCAGAGACGAAGTAATCCCCATATATGTGTAATTATATTGAATGAATTAAGCCCTTCAAGTGTAAAGATCCATAAATATCTTTATAGTCTCCTTTGACACATGAAGGTAAATATTTTCACTGTACATTTCAAATTAGATATGCAACTCGTTTAAGGGTAATGGGAGTGGAATCCTAGTCTGTCTTAATAGTTTCCTTCTTGATCTTTCCAACAGGATAGGAAATGTAAAGCACAGAGGTTTGATCCACTCCCTATCCCCCAAGGGGTATCTGGGTCTAAATGGGAAATTCACTTATAAGGCAAAATGGGAGTGGTGCTTTCCAAAGTAATGCACAAGAAGTACACCCCACTCCCACTCCCAAGATATTGCATGGCATCTCTGCCATTGTACTTCAGCTCCTGTCTGGCTTTCTGCTGGAGGCTGTGCAAAATGGCTTTCACCAGATTTGGTTAAAGAATCTAGCCTGTTGCATTTATATAGAAAAAAGGGGTGTGCAAAGCAGGCCCTATTCAATTCAGATTTGGATTCAGCAATCAGGGACAGTGATTCAATTCGTTGATTCAGCTCACTGTCCTTGACAATTTAGCCAAATCTGAATTTGAAGATTCAATGCTGATTTGGAGAATCAGTGATTCCGCCATAGACATAGCTTTAAATGTTTTTTCTACATACCTCAATGTACCAGGCGTGGGTCATGAGCGCTGTGATGCTGGGGTGGATGGAGCATCCCACAGGCGCATGGCAGTGAACCCAGAAGTGAACCACAAGTACTTCCAGTCCTGCTGGGGAGTGCACTGGGGGGCACCCCCATGCCCACCCCCGGCTCAGTGATCAGTCACAGGGGGACCCTGGGTGCCCCTGAGACCCAGGAGGCCCCAGTTGCTGGGCGTGGGGGGGGAAGGGGGCAGCGTGATCTCCAGTGGACCCAGAAATGAACTGAAAGTGCTTCTGGTACACTTCTGGATCTGCTGCTGAGTTCAGTGGGGACACCCTGCACTCCTGTGGGACTCTCCTTCCACCCACCATTACAGTATTCATGAGCCACCTGCTGCCTTGAGGCATGTAGAAAAAACATTTAACGCTGTGCTTATGTCCGAATCACCAAATCTTTCCGAATCTCTCTGATTCGGTACAGAGAGATTAAAGGGTCCTCTGATTTAATTCAGATTCGGAGATTTGGCTACTGAATCGGGCTGAATCTCTGCCAAATCAAATCAGGGACCAAAGCTTCACACAGCCCTAATAGAAAAGCATTCCATTACTGAAAATATAATTTCTGCTTTAAATTCTGAGTAACATACTGCAAACCTTAAAGAGATGTCTTTAAATTATATTGAGATGTGCTTAACATAAATAATTATTTTTATTATTACTCCTACTCATTTGCAGTACCCTTCTAAAATCACATGGGCATCAAAAAACCCACCCAAAACATTCCAGTAATTAGGGTTGTAAGTAAGTTCTGGGAATACTCTGAAAAGTGGCTCTGTACAAATGTATTTCAAAAGACCTGCTCTTTGTGTGAATTAAATCTTCTGAATTTATTTACACAAATAAATTTTACTGTCTTCTGCTCCTGGTAGCACAGTTGAACAAACATACCAAACAGGGAAGAATCTGGGTTTTAATATTTCTGGTTCATCAGCGAAGTAATCATGAATGACGTGCCCACAGCGGCTGGGGGCAACCATCTGCAGACACTGTCTGCAGTGCCGTTTTGTATGGGGTGCACCACCACGCTTCGGGAGTAAACATGCACCTGCATGCACCCGCTATGCATCGCCCCTGGAAGTAATATAGAGTCTTCCCTATGCAAAGTCTTCTCAAAGGGAATGGTAGTGAGGGAGGGGAGGCTGCCAAGGAGCTGGTTATATTCATTTAATTGTCAAGCCAGAGCTACTCCAACACCAGCCCCAATGTAAATTAGAGTAGGTATGGAGAAAGCCTCACATTAGCTCACACCTAAGACCTTTCTATATATTCTGGTCTCTGCTGCTAAGACTCCCAGCAGTCTCTCCTCCCAAGGGGCTGCTTTCAGTAATGGACTGCAAACCCTCTTGCTGCTGCTTCTTCTGGCCCCATGTCTCTTTCATCCTTAGCTATCTGATGGCCCAATTTCTGTAGAAGAACTTGTTATTTTTCAGCAGAACAAGTTCATAGCCTAGCAGTTAGAGTATTCTTCTGAGAAGTGAGATGTGGGTTTGAATTCTCTCAGATGAAGAAGGCTATGAATCCACATCTCTCTCTCACTTTCTAAATAAGCACTCTAACCTTGGGGTTGTAGCATAGGAGGCATTAAGAAGTGCAAACGTGTGTGACACAATCACCATTAGGGAGTTCCAGGGGCTGAACTTTGCACAGAATCCATTGCTGCTGTCATTATGTTACATGCTTCCCATCCAAGTGTTTTGGATTATGAGATCGCAGAAGTGCCAAATGTAGAGGCCTAAAGCCAGTGTCTTAGTTCTAGAGAGCTGGGAGCTCCAGAATACCCTTCGCCTTGTATTTCCTAAATACTGTCCTGCTCAACACTTTGGCACTCTGATGCCTTTGGTGGCAGTTCACTCTATCTTTGACTTCAAAAGGATTAATTCTATCAATTTGGATCACCTCCTTTGGGACAAAGCCTAAGTAAAGGCATCTACAAGAACAGTTAGGATCCAACTGTTTCTCAACATCTCAAAAGTCCAAAAGCCTTCTGCCTGTGTGAGTCTTCACAATACAGTTAAGGGTTCTTCTAGCCTGTACTGGATTTTACATTAATTGTACCTTGTGGTATTGCTTGATTTCTTACAAGTTTTTGTGGCTATCTATGCCAGTTGCTCTACTATATTGCCAAAGCTGTTGAACTTAAGGAAAAAAGGAGATGCATTATTATCACAGATGCATAACGTAATGTTGAAAATACATTATAAAAAAGGAAAACATCTTTGGCAAAATGATAGTACACCTACAGTTTTCATGCCAAAACAATAGTCTGAGAGCATGATTACTGAAGTGGTTACATGTTTTTGATAAGGCTCTAATTCCATGGATAAAATGCTCAATGAAATACAGAAGTTCATGGACATATGCAGCATTTTATATAACATATAATATTACCAATTCCTAACCCAAAGGTTGTACAACTATGTATAATATGATGAATGGCTCTGAGTTTGATTGTACTAAACTTAGAAGGTAAGAGAGTCACTCACTCTCATTGCTATGTCACCCACACCAAAGTGTTGCAGTTGGCTGGTCTAGTGCTCAGTTGAACTGGCTTTTACAAGGCCTTAGTTACCTGGAAACTCCAGTATCTTTGTGGCGGAAGAGAAGACTTAAACTTAGCCTTCCTATTAAATACCAGTGAAATCTTTATTGTGAACTAGGTATCGCAAGCCTGTTATGAAAGGAAGTAGGAGCAGGAATGTTCAGATTAAAAATATATCATATCACGTCACGTTGCAAAGTGGTATTCAGAGAAGGAGGTTATGGGACGCTGAAATAATATTTTACTGAAATATGCACTATTTGTAATGAAGGGTTTTTAATTAAATGATGACTCTTGAATGAAATAATCCAGATTAACAGATAATGTGGTTACTTTGGGTTAGAATGCTCATGGCCAAAAAAAAATGTTACTTCTTCTTTGCACCCCAAAACACATAATTATATGCATGCTTAATTTAGCTGAAACAAGGCATCTTTGTGACAATTTTTCAGAAAAGGAGCAATTTATATAGCAAGCTGTGTATAAAGATTATGGCTTGGTAAGGTTAGCTGAACGTGAGTCTATGAATAGAGACCTATATTTTGGATCCTTTGGTCATACCAAACCACTTCCTGATCCAATTTCTTGCTAAGATTCTGCAAAGCCACTCTCTATGTTTCCAGGGAAGTCCCTTGAGGGGTGGTAATTTTCTGTGCAATCTTAAAGAAAGCAGAGTATAGGGGAAGTGTTTTACTGTACATGAGTGTAGGGAAAGCAAGCCATTGTTTGGTTCATCATTTATATTGGTCTGATTTAATTGCAAAACAGGCTAGGGTAGTGTTTCATATCGAAATTGTAGCTTCACAGGAGAGAAATGTCACATTCCACACTTCCACAATTACTGTTTGTTTATCGAATAAGACCTTGATTTTTCTTTTTTTTTTAATATAAAGAGAAAATGCAACTATTCCAGTCAGCCATAATTACACTTATCTTTTACTATAACACTGCATTTCTCTGAAAGCTACACCTGAGATATGACAAAGTAAGAGATACTAGCTTGATAGATCTCAATCAGGAAATACCAGGACAAATTGAGATGGACTCTCTCTTTGTGTCTATGCCTCACTCTCTTTCAAGCAAGAAATATGATGCCTCCAATTTCACTGATTACTAGTTTCAGTATCAGTCTTATCAAGACAATGATAGGCTCTCTACAAATGTTCCCCTAATGTTATTTTCCTAACAAAAGTAGGAGCTGACCTATAGTACTTGGAGATAGTGTAAAAGAATATATCATATTTTTCTTCTGGCTTTGTCTGGCTTACTAGCTAGCTGCTTAATTTAATGTAACTGAGAGCCTTTATCCAAAGAGCACTGCAAGACTGTTTAATACTGAGGGTTTGCTGTGTTCTTCTTGTCAGTATTAGGAGTCATTTACATTTGACTGATTCAATCCTTCATGTCTACAAAGCTGATCCTAGTGCTAAGGCTAAACTTTCTGAGGACATCGATGGCTGGTACAGAAAAGAACAAAAATATTGTGTCTGATTGTGTCTGAATATGACTAAGCTTGATTGGCCTTTTCATCCCTCCAGCAGTAAGGTTGGATTCTGGCAAATTTGTAGTCGCTGTCACAGTTGCATAATCGAAGGACTGACAGTTCTCAAGACTTCATTATTATTTTTATTAGTGGATCTGTTGGCACTAACAGTTTATCTTCATACTCTTCAAATAAACTGTATACTGGCAGCTAAAGATTCTTCATGACAGCTTGCATTGAAGTATCAGGGTATTTTTCATGTCGATAGGGAGAGAGAAAAACTGTCAACAGGAACACAAAACATGATGCTTGGAGATAGATGATTTTATACAACCTGGTCCATTTTGATTTTAGTGCTCTTGATTTTCAGTTTCAAATTGTTATTTTTAATCTTAGAAAGGAGCAAAGGATATTGTTGAAAATGATGGCAAATAAGAGGCATTTAATGCCTCTTCCTTTCCCTTTTTGTGTCCTTGTAACAAGGTATTTAGCAGAATTCACAGATTTGTTGGAATCTGACAGGCCACACTGCAAGCACTTCTGCTATAGTGTTGAATTTGCAAGCTCTGGGCTGTCAACTGTGCACCTTAGCACCTGCATCACCCCAGTCCCCTTTAATGCCTCTAAATATATAATATGTGCAGTCACAAGGGGAAACGTTCCTAATATGTAACCTAGTTTAATTTATATAGGTCATCCCTAGAATCTTTTTAACTGAGTTCCTTGTTTTGCGGTTCAATGTTTAACTATATCAAAATTATTACTGGTCTTCCATATTCTTTAATCATACAAGAATGAAGCTGTCCTTAGACAGGTTCATTTCTATACTGATCAAATGCATGCTCGCTGAAGGCATATGCAGACATCTTTCCTATTGTTTTCATTATGAATAAGGCTAAAAACCATAAAGTTATTTCCTGTCTTTGCTGTCACAAAGTGTTGAATTGAACATGACCAGCAACAAAACATTTAGCATACTGAAAGCAGTTTATTATGTCTTTCTAATCCTAAATACCTAACAAAAACATATTGTGCTGAACAGAGGAACAATAGGTATGGTTCCTTTGCAGCCTCCAAAAGTAGTGATGCCAAATGCTAAGTTGAATTACTGGTAGGGAATCAGTTGGTGTGAAGAGCCATGAGTAAGTTGGAGAGGTATTCTAGTTTGTCTGAGTGGTGATAGAAATCAGGCAGTATTTCTAGAGTATTGTGGCACCAGTCAAATCATCCAAGACTGATCAATTAATCTCACTAAAATGGGTGTGATTAAAAAACATACTGTGAAAAACAAGGGAAACTTGATGAGGAAGAAAATCTGTCTGTCCCATATAATCATCTCCATGAAAATCAATATGAGTTTACAAAAGGGTACATCAAACATTCATTAACAAAACCCCTATGTGGAAATAGATTTTCTGGAGATACCTCAAAAAGCAACGTGGTTAAAGGTACTCCTAAATATTGGTCTTTTTTAGCCATTTTCTATATTTGATTCTTCATGTAATCCCTGTAGTATAAGCTATTTATAAAGACCTTTCAGTCATCATGTCAATAATGGGTTTAAGCATTATTTATAAACATTCTAGAAGGCATGTCTACACATGCATTAATGTGCTTTAGTTAATGTGCATTGAATCTAGTACCAATGGGTGCCTATACATGAGTGCAGAAGTTGCTCTGACACACTGTAATTCCAGCACATCAGAGCAGACTCCATTAACTGAGTCTGCTGGAGCATGGCAATTACCGTGCTCCAGCAGTCTCCTACATCTTGTGTATCAGCATCCCCGCACTTTATTTCATAGATTTCATAGATTTCATAGATATTTGGGCTGGAAGGGACCTCGGAAGATCATCGAGTCCAGCCCCCTGCCCAAAGGGCAGGAAGTCAGCTGGGGTCATAGGATCCCAGCAAGATAAGCATCCAGTTTCATCTTGTAGGTGTTCAATGAAGGCGCTTGAACCACCTCCGGTGGCAGGCTGTTCCAGACCTTGGGGGCTCGGACAGTAAAGAAATTCTTCCTTATGTCCAGCCTGAAACGATCTTGTAGTAGTTTGTGACCATTCGACCTCGTCATCCCTTGGGGCGCTCTGGTGAACAAACGTTCCCCCAGATACGGGTGGTCACCCCTGATAAACTTGTAGGTGGCCATCAGATCACCCCTGAGCCTGCGCTTTTCCAGGATAAAGAGCCCCAGGGCTCTCAGCCTGTCATCGTAGGGTCTGCTTCCCTGACCTCTGATCATGCGCGTGGCTCTTCTCTGGACTCTCTCAAGCTTCTCCACATCCTTTTTGAATTGTGGAGCCCAAAACTGGACACAGTACTCCAGCTGCGGCCTCACTAAGGCCAAGTACAGGGGGAGAATGACGTCCCGGGATTTGCTTGAGAAGCATCTATGGATGCAAGCCAGCGTTTTGGTCGCTTTACTAGCCACAGCATCGCACTGCAGGCTCATGTTCATCTTGTGGTCAGTGATGACCCCCAAGTCTCTTTCTTGCATAGTGCTAGCCAACATAGCACTGCTGAGCCTATAAGGATGCTGCGGGTTTTTTTTCCCAAGGTGGAGAACCTTGCATTTATCGGCGTTGAACACCATCAGATTCTCATCCGCCCACTTGCTGAGCCTGTCCAGGTCAGCCTGGATCACCCGCCTGTCTTCTGGTGTGGATGCTTTGCCCCAAAGTTTGGTGTCATCGGCGAACTTGGCCAGTCCGCTTCTGACTCCAGTGTCCACATCATTAATGAAGATGTTGAACAGTATGGGTCCAAGGACAGAGCCTTGGGGGACCCCACTGGTCACAGGACACCACAATGAGTGACTTCCATCAATTACTACCCTCTGGGTCCGATCCCGGAGCCAATTTTCCAGCCAGTGGATCGTGGAGGACCCAAGGCGACAACTGGCCAGTTTCTCCAAGAGGCGATCATGGGACACCAGATCGAAGGCTTTTTTGAAGTCAAGATATATGACATCAATTTCTTCTCCCTTGTCCAGGTGATAGGTCACCTGGTCGTAGAAGGAAATGAGATTGGTCAAGCAAGACCTACCCGCAACAAATCCGTGGTGGCTATCCCTTAAGATGTTGACGTCAGCCAGTCCATTAAGGATGGCCTCTTTAATAAACTTTTCTAAGATCTTCCCCGGGATAGAAGTCAGGCTGACGGGCCTATAGTTAGCCGGATCCACTTTCCTCCCTTTCTTGAAGATAGGCACCACATTGGCCTTCTTCCAGTCTTCGGGCACTACACCAGAGCGCCAAGAGTTTTCAAAGATCCGCGCTAGAGGCTGGGCTATGATGCTCGCCAGCTCCTTGAGTACCCTGGGGTGAAGATTGTCAGGGCCGGCTGACTTGAAGGTATCCAGCTTCTCAAGATGTTCCTTCAGAAAGTCAGCATTAATGGAGGGCAGGGGATCACCCTCACCCAGACTTCCCGGCCCTGTAGCGGGCATGGGCATCCCATGGGGCTGATGAAAGACTGATGCAAAGTACCTATTTAATAGGTTGGCTTTTTCCTGGGTGTCAGTTGTCAGTTGCCCTATCTGGTTCAGCAGGGGTCCAATGTTGCCTCTGGTTTTCCTCCGGCTCCCCACATATCTGAAAAAGGACTTTTTATTGTCCTTGATGCTCAAAGCTAGCTGGAGTTCAGTTGCAGCCTTGACTTTCCTGGTCTGCTCCCTACAGGACCGGACCAGTGCAGAATAATCCTCCTTGGAGGTGACTCCCATCCCCCATCCTTTGTAGGCCTTTCTTTTTAGCCTCAGGAGGTCTGCTAGGTCCCTGGAGAGCCAGGGGGGCTGCTGTGCCCTCTTGCTGCCTTTCCTCCGAGATGGAATAGACTTAGTTTGTGCATTGAGGATCGCTCCCTTGAGGAGCAACCACTCTTCTTGAACTCCCCTCTCCCTGTGGTCACGGTCCCTTAGGGCCTCACTGACAAGCCTCCTGAGCTTGTCAAAGTCGGCTTTCCTGAAGTCAAGGACTTGCGTGTTGCTGACTGACTTGCCAGCTTTTCGGTGGATGATGAAGGTGATCAGCTCGTGGTCGCTGTCACCCAGCTTCCCATCGATCACTAGGTCACCGACTAGGTCATCCCCAGTAGCCAGTACCAGGTCGAGCAGCGCTTTGCCTCTCATTGGCCCATAGACTTCTTGAGTCAGGTAGAGGTCATCCACGCACAAGAGGAAGCTCTGCGACCGCTCAGATTTTGCTGAGCGATCCTCCCACGAGATGTCCGGGTAATTGAAGTCGCCCATGACAACCATGGTCCTGGAGCAAGCTGCCTCAACCAGTTACATGTGCTTTACAAGCTCATCAAATGAGCTTTATTTCAAGTGCCCCCACCACCATTTTTAACCATGGGGATGCTGATACACAAGACATGGCAATGCTTTAATTGGAGCTGCTCTTGGAGCCGCTCTAGTTAAAGTGCCTTCCCCACACCCCTGGAGCATGTATAAAGGTGCCCTCCATTGTGAGGTACTAGAAAATGCAAATTAGCCTGTCTTAATGCATATTAACTAAAGAGCACAGTTTTTAAGTGATGTTTAATGCACATTAGTCTATTTTAATGCTTATTAGCTAAATAGTATGGTTTTCTTAATGATACTTTATTGTGCATTAAAATAAGCTCATGTGCCTTAAAGCACACATGTAGAAGCCTACAGTCTTCTAGTAGTTAACCCCATATTTGCACTCGCTAAATTAAGGGTGGCCTCTTTGATCCCACTAGTTTATATGTATAAGACTTGTATACCATGTAAGTTCCACTTGAGCCCTTAAAATAGTGTTTATGTTATATTTAAATGGTGTATAGTCATTTTAGTGGATCCTGTATACATGCTTAAATTTCACCCTTTGTGAAGGGTTATTGGTTGTAGCTGTGTTGGTCTAAAGACATAGACAGGCAAGGTTCTTTGGGTAGATGTGATATCTGTTATTAGACCAACTGTATATCTGGGGAAAAGTTATTTGCAAGCTTTCAGGCACAAACACCCTTCTTCAGGCATTGGGAGACTCTGCATTAGATTTGAGAGACAGGATAAGGCAGTCTCCCAATGCCAGAAGAAGGGTGCTTGTGCACAAAAGCTTGCAAAGAACTATTTAGCTGATCTAATGAAAGATATCACATCTACCCAAAGAACCTTGCCACCCTTTGTGAATTGTGACCACACATACCAGCAGTCAGATGGCAAACTACCTAATTTGCACTTCCATTACCAAATTACACATACATACTGTATAGTACCTTGATCCTGATGATATCAACTGCTGCAAGATCAGGACTTAGACATGTATAAATAAGTACTGGCTTTATACTTCCCACTTCTAAGTGATTGGAACCAACCAGCTCTTGAGATCCATGTATGACTTTCAGATTAATTTCCATGAGCAACAGTAGAAGAAACTGTTTGTGATACATAACCACTCCTGGGGCTGACACATAGGAAGGAGGAAAAAGTGGGTTTTACATTCAAAAGAAACATATTCTTTCAGAATTGTATCTATAAATCTGAGAGATGGGGTAGTCTAGTGGATAGGGCAAAGAGATAAAAGCCCAGAGACTTGTATTTCTGTTGCTGATTTTGCTGCTGACTATCCAGAAGTCACTTTACATTTCTCTGCTTCTGTTTCCCTCCTACATATCCTTCATTTGTCTTGCATGTTTAGATTTTAAGCTGCTGAAGGCAAGAGGTTTTTCTCCATGTTTATGCAGTGCCTTGCATCACAGGGCCTTGATTTTAGTTGTTCTCTTTAGGTGCTAGTGCAATACTAAAGTAATAAATAATAGAATAATAATACAATATATGTATATGTGGTTGCAGGATGACAGCTATAGTTACATATTAATATTTTCTCATTTTCAAAGCCTTCTAATTAGGAGATAGGACAATCACCACAATTTTCAAAAGTGAATGAAAGGTCACTCCTATCATTTGAAGAATCTTTTCTAATAGTTATTCTATGTAATATATCATATTTTGACCACCAGAAAAATAAGAGAATTTTTTCAAATACAATAGGAAAAGGAAAATCTGACTTAGGATAAACTTCATTCTTAACAAAGAAGGAAACTGTGTATTTTTAACATAGCAAATCACACGCTGTATACATAGTTATGTAAGTGTCCAGAGTGTACCTGGCAGACAAGGTTCCTTGGGTGACTCTGATATCTTTTAATAGACCAACCCAATATCAGATTCACCCAAGGAACCTTGTCTGCCTATGTCCTTAGATCAACATGGCTACAACCTACACCCCTGCAAAGTGTACCTGGGCACTTCTGCACCATGGGCAGTGGTGACACGCAGAGCAACCATCAGTGGCTGTGTTGCCAACAATGGTGGCAGCATCCAGGCTGGCAGTGCAGGAGACGAATTTTTGCACCTCCTAACTCAATGCTCAGGGCTGGTGCCCTAGTTGCATCCCCCTCTCCAGCTACACTACTGTAAGTATCTATGTGTGTATTATATGCAAAGAGAAACACACACATGCACACTCTATTCACGTTTTTAAATATATGGTTACTTCAGAATTTGAAGTATGGCTCCTAAGTTTTCTGTTTACGCTCCTATGTTTACTGTAAGGAATACATCAGGAATTATGCAAACACCACAGTTATTGAATTTACTTATCTAAAGTGATTAGCACATTTTATTTTTAAAGCACGTATACATTTTTTTAAATACATATACATATATACATATACATATACATATATATATATATATATATATATATATAAAGTATGTGCCTACTGTGTGTACATCTCTATATATACACACACTGGTGTGCATTAGATGTCTACATATGATACATATGTAGTCTAAGTATCACATACACCCATATATACCAGGCAGAAGATGGAGCACATACATCACTTGGTACCCAGACAACTGAATGTATCACCAGTGCCATCTGAGTGAGAAAATTTTGCAGGTGAATGGGAGAATTCACACTGGTAATCTATGGTCTGCTGCTTCTGAAAATAAAGACAGTCATAGATGTATCAGTTACACTTGGCTCACCTACCCAGGGTATTCTTTGGAACCATAACTTTTAAAGACTTCCTTTTTAAAGGAAAAATGGAAAAAAAAGAAAATTGAAAGTCTAGGAAACCAAATGAAGGCTTGGGAAAGATGCCAAGGTACCACAGCTTTGCATACCAGCCCATACCAACCCATCTATCAATGCCATGTAAGGAGGAGGCCTACTTAAGAGATGTTTCAAAGAGGAGAGGAACTCATCCAGCCAGCTGTGGGCTGAGCAGGCACACAGCTAGAAAAACATCTGATGCGTCAGTAGTTTGTACTTCTCCCTGCAGTGAGGGTGCACTGTATCCAGACCGGGCACTGTCAGCCACTGGGATGAAGTAGCCTCAGTGCATATAGCTGTCGTGCAGTTTCATTACATTGGAGACACGATTGCATCTTCTCCACTTACTGGAAAGCCTTACCCTGCACCCAGCCTTGGGAGATGGATCTCTGGATTTGCTTGAAAATGTATAGCTACACTTAAGCCTATAGTTTGCATGGTATGACACGTGAATGCAAACTAAGTCTTAGTTTTTTCATCATTATCTGTAGGGTATTAATATAATTCTGGATTACAAAAGGAGAGAAAATGATAGCACTTGTGTACTCTAAGTAATTTAAAAGGCACTTTTTTGTCAACAGGTCTGCAAGAAATAGTAGCAAACAGTATATGTCTATCTGTCATGAAAGTGTGGATAATTAACATATGCAAAGCACTAGAGTCCTGCTGGAAGCTACCCTGCCCTCCCCTGAAATTTAGGCTCTATTTATTTACAACAAAATAAAGTGGACCCTTCTGGAAAGAAACATAGCTTTGTGGCTGCACCAATGCTGTCGCACAGATGCTTTAAATCTTTTATATCTCCCATACCTCCAGGGGCTGGTGTTGGATGGTATTGAGCCAGGGCCAATAAATAATTTATGCTAAGTAGCAATTTAGTTGTTTGGCTTGGGGTAAAGAAATCCAAGAAATTCATAAATAAAGTTCCCATATTTGCTGTGTTCCAAAGTTAATTTATGTTACTCTGCAATTAACTAACATAAAGGTGAAAAAATATGACAGGCCTAAGGTAGAAAGTAAAGCTCATAAATCTGGCATATCTTAACTAGTGGTGCTTTTGTGATAGTTACTGGGTGTACTATGTTTCCAGTTGATCTAATTCACCCCTATTTGCTTGACCCAGAAAAATGTTGTAATTGATTTCTAATAGGTCCCCCTTGATATAAACAAGTAAAACCAATTTTTTTGTCCCTCTGTGATTTTAAACTCTAATATAAATATTGGATTTTAGCAGATAGTTTGGAAAACTAACCAGAACCTGGAAACGATGAAGAGGATTGCATTTGCTGAACTGGAATTCATTAGTATGTACAAAGCGAGCTTATCAGATGATCCCTTGTTTCAATATAAGGCATTTAAAAGCTGTCCCTTTCTCATTGGCCAATGTCATTCACATATAAATACACACATTACCCACACATGTGGAGACAGTTTGGTTTTGATGCCTAAATTCTTCACACTGACCTAGTACAAATATTTTCTGTTGAAGAGCTGCCTTTCCATTAGAACCATTCATTAGGGTACTGAAATTGCCTGCACTTTTCTAGAGGACACTTGTCTGCATGTGCAACTCTATATGAGAGTTAATGGTTACTCTGATTAAACAACCTAACCACTTCTAGCAGAATAAAAATATATAAATGTATGCTATATTTAATGTAAAAGTCCAGAAATTGGGCTATTTGAAGTAATGAAAATTAACTAAGAGATTGGTTTCCAATAGATCAGAGAGGGGAAAAAAAGTGTTTACATTTTCTATCTAATGATACGGCATAAACTATTAAGGAAAATATTTGCTGAGGTTTCCCATTTTGTACATAAAAACATAAAAACTGCCATTTACTGAGTCAGACCATAAGTCCATCTTACCTAGTATGCTGTCACAGTAGTAGAGGGTGGATGCTGCAAGAGAGAGTGACCAGGGAATGACCTCCATTTTTTCCACTGTCCCTCTCTTACTTGCAGCCTCCAGCATTGAAGATCTAGGAAGTTCTGATTCAGAGTCTGTATCCCTAACCTACATGCTCAAGTAGCTATTGATGAACTTTGCCTCCATGAATTGGTACAATCCCTTTTTGAAACTGGCTAGACTGTCAGCTTCCACAATATCTAGTGGTAATGAGTTCCAAACTTGACGTACACGCTAAGTGAAAAGGAACTTCCTTTTGTTAGCTTTAAATTTACTATCTACCAGTTTAATTTTGTAACCCCTAGTTATTTTATTGTGGAATAGTATAAATCCCTGTTTACTTTGTCTTCACCATTTACTATTTTGCAAACCTTTATCGTGTCCCCTTTCAAGCATCCCTTTTCTAAACTGAATAGGCCTAGTCTCTTTAGTCTCTCCCCATACCATTAATCATATTTTTTGCCCTTCCCTGGACCTTCCCTAGTTCTTCTATAACCTTTTTGAGGTGTGGAGACCAGAAGTGGGTACAGTATTCAAGGTGCGAACATGCCACGGATTTATAGAGGGGCATAATGACACTTTCGGTTTTGTTTACAATTCCCTTCTTAATAATCACTAACATATTGTTGGCCTTTTTGACAGCTGCTGATCACTAAGCTGATGTGTTTAGCAAACTGTCCACAATGATGGGAGCTTCTAAACTGAGACAACTCAAAAAAGCATTAAAATAAAATAAAATCTTACTTGTAGGTAGTTTTAAAAAGGATAAAAGAGGAATCCTGTTAATAGAAGAAATAGCTCTATCTCCTACAGAATCTCAATTGAACATATTCTACTGGCTTAGGACTTCTGTTTTGGGGATGTGGCCTTACCACACTGTCATGATAGTGTGCTATATGCTAATAATTCTAAGGTCACAGGCAAGGGATTGGCCTAGATGACTTTTTGAGGTCCCTTCTAGCCCTGTTCTCTATGATTTCCATTATTCTGATCTATTTGTAAATATACAGTATTTAAAATATTTTTTATACAACTGTTTTTGCTTTGTTTTGTTTCTGAAGAGTGTACATAACCCCCTGCTTCTATAAACCAACACAGCTCCATTGACATCAATGTTATTATAGCTATTTAAACCCATTTCAAATGTGGCCCAGTACTTTAAACATTTAGAATCACCTTTGCAATTAGCAGAAGTTTGAGTAGACTCCATTCAGTGTCCTTCCTTTCAGGAGCCAGAGAAAAAGAAGCTGCCTTTTTTCCCTTCAATTTCACTCCTGTAGAGAGTAGTGTTGCAAATATCTGTGGCTGAAATCAATGCCTTCTTAAAACTTCAAGGAACTTGTAAGCTTTAAGCCTGTTCAGAGGTGAAATGGCACATGAGAGCTCAGGCTCAAATGCTTCCCATTTGCACCTTCCTACTATAGAAAGAGATCTCAGATCATTATCCAAGGGGTCTGGTTATGAGATAGATCACACGTGCTGTGAGGACCAGACTAGTCCAAGTCTCACTCTCCACTCGACTCACTTGGAACATTTCATTTTCCTTTACTGATACTTTCTGTTAAACAAGGATACACTTAATTCTCCACTTCTCAATGGAGATGCCGAGAATCATAGATACAGATACTAACCCCCTACCTACAAGATGCAGTGTTCCTTTGTTCCAGCCATAGTTAAGACATTTTGATAGATAAATTTGCACTTCTACTTTTCTCATTAGTGGGTCACTTTTTTTTATTCCAGTTTGTATGGCTGTTAGGATATCCCCTACACTAGTACTGTATATTTTCCCCAAAATTACAAAATCAGTAAGAGCTGCATAGGAACTTTGTAAGGGGAGAAGCTAAGGCAATCAGTTAAATATCTGAAGTGTTTATATGAGGTGTGCAGGGAATAAACAGAAAGAAGCCTACTACAATCAAGGAATCAAGGAATTATGATTTAATCGGGATTAGAGAGACATGGAAGGAAAGTTAGTTACACAACTGGAGTATGGCCATGGATGGCTATAACTTGTTCTAGAAGGATAGGCAAAAAATTGGAGGAGATGTTGCTCTACATATAAAGAACATGTAGATGTGTTCGGAGCTGCAGTATGAAGTGAAAAGTAGACCTGTTCTCTGTTGAAACAAATTCAAGGAACTGGTAAACCAATTCCTCTGGAAGACAAGTCTTAGAGGAAAAGAAATCCAGGAGAGCTAGCTGTGCTTTAAGGGCACAGAAGCAAGCTACCCCAATGGAACAGAATGATGACAAGGGCATAGGAGACCAGCCTGGCTAGACAATAATTTCCTCACTGAGTTGAAACTCAGAAAAAGGAATCCTGCCGTAAGTGAAAACTTAGTCATATTGGGAAGAGTATAAGAGTATTATATGACCATGCAGGGAGAAAATTAGGAAAGCCAAAATATGATTTGTGATGCAATGGCAAGGGATAGAAAAAGCAATATGAAGGGATTGTATAAGTATAGGAGAAGTAAGAGGAAGACCAAAGAAACCATAAGTCCCCTACAGAATGCAGAAGGCAATCTAGTTACAGATGATGCAGAGAAGGCTAAAGTATTCAATGCCTTTTTTACTTCACTCCTCGCAAATAGGGACAGTTATCATATCACAAGTACAGTTGGCAGTAAAGATAGGGAAGGAGTCAAACAGCCTAGAGCAGGGGTGAGCAAAATATGACCCACAGGCCCCAGCGGTGCTCCACATGCAGCCAAGCCCCACCTTTACCTGCCCTGCACCCACCAATGCACCATCCTGGTCCTGGTACTGGCTCTAGTCCCGGCCCCAGCCAGCATGCACAGCTTCCTGGCGGAGCTTCTGCTGCTGCTGCAGCTGCCCAGGTACTGCTCATCTCCCTCCACCTCCAGTGGCAACTCCTCCTTCCCCTCCTGTGTGGCTCCTGCCCCAGCACATGGGACTGCAGCTCCCAGCTGCCTTCTACCCACTCCACTGATCCAGTGCAATAAGCAGCCACCTGAAGGCAGCCTAGTGGTTGGAAAGTGGCTAGGAGCTGGCTGAATGCTGGAGCAGGAGCTGCCTATTGCAGCTTCCCCACTACCTGGACAGGTGTAGCAGGGGCAGGAGGAGGAGCCACCAGAGACAGGATCCAGGCAGCAGCAGTCACACTGGGAGCTGCCCTGCAGAAAAGGTTTAGGCTTCTATGACCACAGTCTGCTCTTCGGAGAGAGAGGCAGTGGTCTGTTGGGAAGAGATGGCCTCCACCTCACTCCACTGGGGAAGAAGCTCTTCTCAGCCAGAATGGCTGACCTGCTCGACCAGGCTTTAAACTAAGCTCATTGGAGGATGGGCGAACAACCACAAGAGCAAGCTCACCAAGCATCAACTGCAAAATCAGCAGGTTAGGATGCCCAAGGGAACCCACTCCTACCCCAACCCAGAATCAGAGCTTCTCCATGAGTACAAGGAAGCCTAGGGCCTTCAACGGCATATTTATTTGTCTGTACACTAATGCTAGGAGTTTGGGTAATAATCAGGAGGAACTGGTCCTTCTGCTAAACAAAATTACTACAATCTCATAGGGATAATGGAGACCTAGTGGGACTCCTCTTATGATTGGACTATGGGTATAAATGGCTATACCCTGTACAAGAGAGATTGTGCTGATAAAAGAGATGGGGTATAGCTCTCTATGTGAAGGAGAGCTACACGTTCCTACAAGCTGAGACTGGCACCCAAGGAGGGAGCCTGGAGACCCTTTGGATTAGTATACAAGGGGAACATAGTGAAGGAAATACAGTGGTAGGAGTCTACTACAGAACTCCAAACCAGAAACAAAAGCTTGACCAAGAATTCACCAGGGAACTGGCCAAGGCTGCACGCTGTCAGTGCATGGTCATGTAAAAGCTGTTGCTTGATTTGCAGCAGGGTTCAGGGTCCCTGCAAAGGCAGAGTGGAAAAGTTTGCAGAAAGCTGTTGCTTGCAAGAGTATATGCATATTTTTGATTGGCCTCCTGAGGAGGGACCTCAGCCCCGGGGACTCAGCTAGGCTCAGAGAAGGGAAGGAGCCCTGGGACCACAGAGCTTGGGGAAGAACCACCCTGCAGCCTGCCTGCGAAGTGAACCTGCCCTTAGTGATGGGGAGAAGATAACCTGGTATCCTTTTTCCCTTTGTGAGGCAGAGGGACCCATGGGGAGGAAAAAGGGTGGTAAGGTAAGCTTGCCTAGGAGGGCACGGTGTTGATCTGGGAAGGCTCTGGGGAGAGTTAGCTGAGAAATAGCCAGAGGCTGTGTGAGTGATAAACCCAGGGTTGTTTCAATTATCGGCACAAGGGGCCATGTCTGGGAATTGGAGAAAGGTGCTTTTGGGGACAGGGGACAGTGTGTGTTTCTTTGCAGATACCACAGACAGCTGGAGCAGAGGAGAGTTGCTCTTCCCCATGCAGGCTCTAGCAGAGAGCAGGACTTTCAGAAGCAGCAGCACCAACCTTTGTTATTGTGTTGCCAGTGTGAAGGAGAGCTGATGTTTGTGGTAACCCTGTGTGCTCCTGCTGCAATTCACTTGAGACTCAAGTTTTAACCTGGGGAGTTGTAATGAGGGTGTATTTGATTCAATTTGTACAGCGTTTTAGTTCATTGATACCTGCCTTTGACAATTAGATTATTGATATCCTGTTCTGCTATTAATCTCATTCATATGTTGACTGTTTTGTAAATAATAAACTGTGTAAATAATTAGACTGTATGTGCCCCAGTGGGTGGGGGGAAACCACAAGAAAGCACTGGACAGAGAGGTGGTCCCAGTCTAAGGGGCTGGGAGGTTGACCAAGGCTATTTGACACCCCAGGACCCTGAATCCGGATGTGGCCACAGATAGCACTGTGGCTAGGGTTACAGTCATCACGGAAGACTTCAACTACCTGGACATCTCATGAGATGAGCACTCGGCCAAATCCCATAGGTCACAAAGCTTCCTTACATGTGTGGATGAGCTCTACCTGTCTCAAGAAGTTTATGGGCTGACAAGAGGCAAGGTACTGCTGGACCTAGTACTGGCCAAAGGGGATGATCTAATCAGTGATCTTAGAATCAAAGTGAAGCTGGGTGACACTCCATGACTAGATCACTTTCACTATTCATTGCAAAGCTGGCAAGTCAGCCAGCAATGCAGTAGTCTTTGACTTTAGGAAAGCTGACTTTCATAAGCTCAGGAGGCTTGTTCTTGAGGCCCTGAGAAGCCATGATTTCACAGGGAGGGGAGTTCAGGATGAGTAGTTTCTCCTCAAGGAAGTGATCCTAGAAGCACAAAGGGAGTCCAGCCCACCCATAGGAAAGGTGGTAAAAGGGCTTAAGAACCCTGTTGGCTCAACAAGGAACTCATGGACCTCCTACATCTAAAAAGACAGGTGTATAAAGAATGGAAGAAAGGAAACACCACTAAGGAGGAGTATACTGCATGGTCCACACCTGCAGGGGGTGAACTAGGAAAGACAAGGCTGCAACTGAACTCCAACTGGCTACACAAATCGAGGACAATAAAAAGTCCTTTTTCAGATATGTTAGGAGTCGAAAGAAAAAAAGGGGCAGCATTGGACCCAGGCTAAACCAACTGGGGCAGCTGACTACTGACACCCAGGAAAAAGCCCATTTGCTTAATGATTACGTCAGTTTTTCACCAGCCCAAAGAGACCATCCTGCCTAACATGTTGGGGGATGACCAAGGTGAGGATGAATATAGCCCACCATTGGCATGGATCTTGTGAGGAAGCATCTTGAGAGGCTGGACCCCCACAAATCAGCTGGTCCAGATGGATTGCACCCAAGAGTGCTAAAGAACTGGCAGACATCATAGCACAGCCACTGGTGAGGATATTCAAGTACTCATGGCTCTCGGGCAAAGTACCTGTAGATTGGAAAAGGGCCAATGTGGTGCCCATTTTCAAGTAAAGGAGAAAAGAAGACCCGGGAAACTACAGGCCAATCATTTTGACCTCAATCCCTGGGAAGATTTTGGAAAAAAATTATCAAAGAAACTATTCTTGACAGGCTAACAGAAGGCAACATTCTGAGGGATAGTCAGCATGGGTTTGTTGAGGTAGGTCTTGCTTGACCAATCTCATTTTCATCTGTGACCAGGTGACATATCACCTGGACAAAAGAGAAGAGGTTGATGTCATATATTTAGATTTTAAAAAAGCCTTTGACCTGGTGTCCCATGATGTCCTTATAGAAAAATTAGTCAACTGTGGCCTCGACTACTCCACATTCTGATGGCTGGGGAACTGGCTCCGAGGTCAGACCCAGAGAGTGGTAGTTGACAGAACCGAATCTACGTGGCACTCAGTGACTAGTGGCATCCCCCAAGGCTCTGTTCTTGGACCTGTACTCTTTAATGTCTTCACAAATGATCTGGATGCTGGTGTCAAAAGTAGACTGGCCAAGTTCGCTGATGACACCAAACTCTGGGGAAGAGTGTCCACACTTGAGGATAGGCTGGTGATCCAGGCCAACTTCGATAGGCTTGCAAGGTGGGCAGATGAAACCTGATGGCATTCAATATGGAGAAATGCAAGGTGCTTCACCTTGGGAATAAAAACCCGCATCACACGTGTAGGTTTGGCAATACTACACTCACTAGCATCATGACCAAAAGAGACTTGGGGGTCATGACTAACCACAAGATAAATATGAGCCACCAGTGCAATACCGCAGCTGGCAAAGTGAACAAAATTCTGGCTTGCATCTACCAGTGAATCTCGAGCAAAACCCAGGATGTCATCCTCCCACTGTACTTGGCCTTGGTGAAGCTGCAGCTGGAGTACTGCATCCAATTCTGGGCTCCATAATTTAGGAAGGGCTTGGAGAAACTTGAAAGAGCCCAGAGGAGAGCCACGCACATGATCAGAGGGTAAGAGAACAGGACTTATGAAGAGAGGCTGTGAGCCATGGGACTCTTTAGCCTGGAGAAGCGGAGGCTCAGGGGTGACATGGTGGCAACCTATAAGTACATAAGGGGTGTGTTTCAGGATCTGGAGGAACACCTGTTCACCAGAGCACCCCAGGGGATGACAAGGTCCAACGGTCATGAACTCCTGCAAGACCATTTTAGGCTGGACTTTGACAAGCTCAGGAGGCTTGTCAGTGAGGCCCTAAGGGACTGTGACCACAGGGAGAGGGGAGTTCAAGAAGAGTGGTTGGTCCTCAAGGGAGCGATCCTCAAAGCACAAACTAAGTCTATTCCATCTCGGAGGAAAGGCAGCAAGAGGGCACAGCAGCCCCCCTGGCTCTCCAGGGACCTAGCAGACCTCCTGAGGCTAAAAAGAAAGGCCTACAAAGGATGGAGGATGGGAGTCACCTCCAAGGAGGATTATTCTGCACTGGTCCGGTCCTGTAGGGAGCAGACCAGGAAAGTCAAGGCTGCAACTGAACTCCAACTAGCTATGAGCATCAAGGACAATAAAAAGTCCTTTTTCAGATATGTGGGGAACCAGAGGAAAAGCAGGGGCAACGTTGGACCTCTGCTGAACCAGATGGGGCAACTGACAACTGACGCCTAGGAAAAAGCCAACCTATTAAATAGGTACTTTGCGTCAGTCTTTCATCAGTCCCATGGGACGCCCATGCCCGCTACGGGACAGGGAAGTCCGGGTGAGGGTGATCCCCTGCTCTCCATTAATGCTGACTTCGTGAAGGAACATCTGGAGAAGCTGGATACCTTCAAGTCAGCCGGCCCTGACAATCTTCACCCCAGGGTACTCAAGGAGCTGGCGAGCATCATAGCCCAGCCTCTAGCGCAGATCTTTGAAAACTCTTGGTGCTCTGGTGAAGTGCCTGGAGACTGGAAGAAGGCCAATGTGGTGCCTATCTTCAAGAAAGGGAGGAAAGTGGGTTCGGCTAACTATAGGCCCATCAGCCTGACTTCTATCCCGGGGAAGATCTTAGAAAAGTTTATTAAAGAGGCCATCCTTAATGGACTGGCCAACGCCAACATCTTAAGGGATAGCCAGCATGGGTTTGTTGCGGGTAGGTCTTGCTTGACCAATCTCATTTCCTTCTACGACCAGGTGACCTATCACCTGGACAAGGGAGAAGAGATTGATGTCATATATCTTGACTTCAAAAAAGCCTTCGATCTGGTTTCCCATGATCACCTCTTGGAAAAACTGGCCAATTGTCGCCTTGGGTCCTCCACGATCCACTGGCTGGAAAATTGGCTCTGGGGTCGGACCCAAAGGGTAGTAATTGATGGAAGTCACTCATCGTGGTATCCTGTGACCAGTGGGGTCCCCCAAGGCTCTGTCCTTGGACCCATACTGTTCAACATCTTCATTAATGATGTGGACACTGGAGTCAGAAGCGGACTGGCCAAGTTCGCCGATGACACCAAACTTTGGGGCAAAGCATCCACACCAGAAGACAGGCGGGTGATCCAGGCTGACCTGGACAGGCTCAGCAAGTGGGCGGATGAGAATCTGATGGTGTTCAACGCCGATAAATGCAAGGTTCTCCACCTTGGGAAAAAAAACCCGCAGCATCCTTATAGGCTCGGCAGTGCTATGTTGGCTAGCACTATGCAAGAAAGAGACTTTGGGGTCATCATTGACCACAAGATGAACGTGAGCCTGCAATGCGATGCTGTGGCTAGTAAAGCGACCAAAACGCTGGCTTGCATCCATAGATGCTTCTCAAGCAAATCCCGGGACGTCATTCTCCCCCTGTACTCGGCCTTAGTGAGGCCGCAACTGGAGTACCGCGTCCAGTTTTGGGCTCCACAATTCAAAAAGGATGTGGAGAAGCTTGAGAGAGTCCAGAGAAGAGCCACACGCATGATCAGAGGTCAGGGAAGCAGACCCTACGATGACAGGCTGAGAGCCCTGGGGCTCTTTAGCCTGGAAAAGCAAAGGCTCAGGGGTGATCTGATGGCCACCTACAAGTTTATCAGGGGTAACCACCAGTATCTGGGGGAACGTTTTTTCACCAGAGTGCCCCAAGGGATGACGACTAGGTCGAATGGTCATAAACTATTTCAAGACCGTTTCAGGCTGAACATAAGGAAGAATTTCTTTACTGTCCGAGCCCCCATGGTCTGGAACAGCCTGCCACCGGAGGTGGTTCAAGTGCCTACATTGAACGCCTTCAAGATCAAACTGGATGCTTATCTTGCTGGGATCCTATGACCCCAGCTGACTTCCTGCCCTTTGGGCAGGGGGCTGGACTCGATGATCTTCCGAGGTCCCTTCAAGCCCTAATGTCTATGAAATCTATGAAAATCTATGAAATAAGGAAAAACTTTTTTACTGTCCGAGCCGCCAAGGCTTGGAACAAACTCCCCACAAAGGTGGTGCAGGCACCTACTCTGGAAACTTTCAAGAAACATTTGGATGCTTATCTTGTTGGGATCCTTTGACCCTAGCTGACTTCCTGCCCCTTGGGCAAGGGGCTGAACCTGATGATCTTATAAGGTCTCTCCCACCCCAATGTCTGTGAAATCAATGAAATCTATGCTGGCTGGGGTTGGGGCCAGGACTGGGACAGTGCTAGCAGCAGGCATGGTGTGGGTGAGGGCTGGAGCATGGCACAGGCTGCCCCAGCTGGGAGTGGGTGGGGCTCGGCCCCATGTAGAGCACTGGAGGGGCAGCCATTAGGGGTTGGGGGAAGGCCCCTGCACTGCATCACACAGGTAAGCTCTGTTGCATGTGCCCCCTGCCCTCCCTTCCCCAACCTCCAGCTGAGTCCTGGGACCTAACCCATGGGCAGTCCCCCCATATACAAGTTCACACATACCCCGCTCACCCCACACCCATCCACACACACAACCCATGCTCCCCACATATCCACCCTTTCACACACACATCACCCCCAAAAACACACACTGTACAAGAGTAAGACTTTATTTTGAGCTATTATGCTATCACCTCTATATACACTACTAAAAAAAAACATAAATCAGGAATAAATATTGTTTTAAATAAAATTTAAATATATTATAGTAGAAGTTTGATTGTAATACAATATTTGTTTTTTATCTACAATTTGTTAAAATGATATTTTCTGAAGTATTTTATGTGCACAGCTCTTGACAGCACACCACAACTCCGTAAGTGGCCTGCCAACTGAAATAATTGCCTATCCCAGCCTAGGGCAATGACAGAACAGGTTAGAGATAACTCAAAAAGCTAGATACCTTCAAATCATCAGAACCAGATGAGATGCACCCTAAGGTACTGAAGGGATTGGCTGAGGTATTTTGGAGCCATTAGTTATCCTCTTCGAAAACTTGTGGAGGTCAGGTGAGGTTTTGGATAATTGGAAAAGGGTAAATATAGTACCTATAATTAAGAAAGGGAAGAAGGAGAATCCTGGGAACTACAGCTTGATATCTATACCTGGAAAGATAATGTCCTCAAGGAATCCATTTTGAAGTACCTAGAGGAGAACAAGAAGATCAGGAACAGCCAGGATTGACTCACCGAGAACAAGTCATTCCTGACCAACGTGATTTCCTTCTTTAATAAGGTGACAGACTGTGTAGATGGGGAAGAGCAGTGTATGTGATATAATCTTGATTTTATGGAGGCTTTTGACTCAGACTCCCATGACATTCTTATTAACAAGCTAAGGAAACACAGAATACATGAAAGCACTGTAAGGTGGATATATAATTGGTTTGATCATCACAATAAGTAATGGCTCAATGGCCCATCAATGGCTCAATGGCTAGTTGGGAGGAGGTATCAGGTGAGGTTCCCCACGTGTGTGTCCTGGGCCCTGGTGTGCCCTAAGATTTTTTCAAGGGTGCTGCACAATGTTAGCATTGTTAGTGTGCAAACAGGATTCACAAGATAAACATAAAGGGCGCATCCTGATGAGCATACACATGCAGGGGCATGCATTTCCTCTGGGACAAATAGTAGCTGCACATATTTGTACCACTGTATTTTGACCTACTGCGATCTTTCTGAGTTTGTTTGGTTTTTTGCAGTAGAAGAATTTCTCTATTATTTTCTGTTGTTAAAAATGCATGAAAACTAAAAGCTTCCATTTTCCAAGGAGTACCTCAAGTCTATCAATGGGTGCCTCAAAACTACTGAGAGGTGCCTCAAGCCTGAAAAGGTTGAGAACAACTGATTTAGATGACAGAATCAAGTGCACACTTAGCAAATATTCAGATGACGCCAAGTTGGATGGAGTTGTAGACACTCTGGAGGGTAGGACAAGGATCCAGAATAAGATAAGAATGTAAGAATTGCCATTTATTGGGTCAAACCATGGGGCCATCTTGCCCAGTATCTGTCATACAGTGGCAGAGAGTGCATGCTGGAAGGGAGCCTCTTTACTCTTTCCTCATATGGAAGCCCCTCCATGCCATTAATCATTCTTGTTCTTCTCTGTACCTTCTCTAGTTCTTCTATGTCCTTTTTGAGGTGTGGGGACCACAAGTGGGCACAGTAATCAAGATATGGACGCACCATAGTCTTATAAAGGGACATAATGATACTTTCAGTTTTGTTTACAATTCCCTTCTTAATAATCGGTAACGTATCGTTTGACTTTTTGAAAGCTGCTGAGCGTTGAGCTGATGTCCACTGTGACTCCCAGATCTCTTTCATCTGTGGTAACAGCTAATGTAGAGCCCACCATTGTGTAGGTATACTTTGTGTTATTGTTGCCCATGTGCATCACTTCACACTTATCTACATTGAATTTCATCTGCCATTTAGCTGCCCATTTGCTCAATTGTGCCAGATCCTTCTGTAGCTCCTCACAGTCTGCCTTGGTCTTTGAATAATTTGATATAGGTAGACTGGAAAAATAGTCAGCAATCAACAATATGAAATTCAGCAAGGACAAGCCAAAAGCCCTGCAGTTGGAGTGAGATAGTAGAAGGCCAAATATAGACTGCAGGATAACTGGCTAGGCTGCAATACTACAGAGAAGGACCTGGGGGTTACAGTAGATCATAAACTGATTATGAGCCAACAGTGTACTGTTATTGCAAAAAAAAGCAAACAGCATACTGGTCTGCATTGACAAGAGTGACAATTTCAAATCAAGAAAAGTGGTTCTTCTGCTCTATTTGGCACTGTGAGGCTTCACCTAGACTGAGTCCAGTTTTCATAGATTCATAGATGCTAGGGTCGGAAGGGACCTCAATAGATCATCGAGTCCAACCCCCTGCATAGGCAAGAAATAGTGCTGGGTTCAGATGACCCCAGCTAGATGCTTATCTAACTTCCTCTTGAAGACCCCCAGGGTAGGGGAGAGCACCACCTCCCTTCATAGATTTCATAGACATTAGGGCTGGAAGGGACCTCGGAAGATCGAGTCCAGCCCCCTGCCCAAAGGGCAGGAAGTCAGCTGGGGTCATAGGATCCCAGAAAGATAAGCATCCAGTTTCATCTTGAAGGTGTTCAATGTAGGTGCTTGAACAACCTCCGGTGGCAGGCTGTTCCAGACCTTGGGGGCTCGGACAGTAAAGAAATTCTTCCTTATGTCCAGCCTGAAACAGTCTTGTAGTAGTTTATGACCATTCGACCTAGTCGTCATCCCTTGGGGCGCTCTGGTGAGCAAACATTCCCCCAGATACTGGTGGTCACCCCGATAAACTTATAGGTGGCTTTAGCGCTTTTCCAGGCTAAAGAACCCCAGGGCTCTCAGCCTGTCATCATAGGGTCTGCTTCCCTGACCTCTGATCATGCGCATGGCTCTTCTCTGGACTCTCTCAAGCTTCTCCACATCCTTTTTGAATTGTGGAGCCCAAAACTGGACGCGGTACTCCAGTTGCGGCCTCACTAAGGCCGAGTACAAGGGGAGAATGACGTCCCGGGATTTGCTTGAGAAGCACCTATGGATGCAAGCCAGCATTTTGGTCGCTTTACTAGCCGCAGCATCGCATTGCAGGCTCATGTTCATCTTCTGGTCAATGATGACCCCAAAGTCTCTTTCTTGCATAGTGCTAGCCAACATAGCACTGCTGAGCCTATAAGGATGCTGCGGGTTTTTTTTCCCAAGGTGGAGAACCTTGCATTTATCAGCGTTGAACACCATCAGATTCTCGTCCGCCCACTTGCTGAGCCTGTCCAGGTCAGCCTGGATCACCCGCCTGTCTTCTGGTGTGGATGCTTTGCCCCAAAGTTTGGTGTCATCGGCGAACTTGGCCAGTCCGCTTCTGACTCCAGTGTCCACATCATTAATGAAGATGTTGAACAGTCTTGGTCCAAGGACAGAGCCTTGGGGGACCCCACTGGTCACAGGACACCACAATGAGTGACTTCCATCAATTACTACCCTCTGGGTCCGATCCCGGAGCCAATTTTCCAGCCAGTGGATCGTGGAGGACCCAAGGCGACAATTGGCCAGTTTGTCTAAGAGGTGATCATGGGAAACCAGATCGAAGGCTTTTTTGAAGTCAAGATATATGACATCAATCTCTTCTCCCTTGTCCAGGTGATAGGTCACCTGGTCGTAGAAGGAAATGAGATTGGTCAAGCAAGACCTACCCGCAACAAACCCATGCTGGCTATCCCTTAAGATGTTGGCGTTGGCCAGTCCATTAAGGATGGCCTCTTTAATAAACTTTTCTAAGATCTTCCTCGGGATAGAAGTCAGGCTGATGGGCCTATAGTTAGCCAGATCCACTTTCCTCCCTTTCTTGAAGATAGGCACCACATTGGCCTTCTTCCAGTCTTCGGGCACTACACCAGAGTGCCAAGAGTTTTCAAAGATCCGCGCTAGAGGCTGGGCTATGATGCTCGCCAGCTCCTTGAGTACCCTGGGGTGAAGATTGTCAAGGCCGGCTGACTTGAAGGTATCCAGCTTCTCCAGATGTTCCTTCACGAAGTCAGCATTAATGGAGAGCAGGGGATCACCCTCACCCGGACTTCCCTGTCCCGTAGCGGGCATGGGCGTCCCATGGGACTGTTGAAAGACCGATGCAAAGTACCTATTTAATTGGTTGGCTTTTTCCTGGGCGTCAGTTGTCAGTTGCCCCATCTGGTTCAGCAGGGGTCCAATGTTGCCTCTGGTTTTCCTCCGGCTCCCCACATATCTGAAAAAGGACTTTTTATTGTCCTTGATGCTCAAAGCTAGCTGGAGTTCAGTTGCAACCTTGACTTTCCTGGTCTGCTCCCTACAGGACCGGACCAGTGCAGAATAATCCTCCTTGGAGGTGACTCCCATCCCCCATCCTTTGTAGGCCTTTCTTTTTAGCCTCAGGAGGTCTGCTAGGTCCCTGGAGAGCCAGGGGGGCTGCTGTGCCCTCTTGCTGCCTTTCCTCCGAGATGGAATAGACTTAGTTTGTGCATTGAGGATCGCTCCCTTGAGGATAAACCACTCTTCTTGAACTCCCCTCTCCCTGTGGTCATGGTCCCTTAGGGCCTCACTGACAAGCCTCCTGAGCTTGTCAAATTTGGCTTTCCTGAAATCAAGGACTTCCGTGTTGCTGACTGACTTGCCAGCTTTTCGGCGGATGGTGAAGGTGATCAGTTCATGGTCACTGTCGCCCAGCTTCCCATCGATCACTAGTTCGCCGACTAGGTCATCCCCAGTAGCCAGTACCTTGGGAGCCCATTCCAGACCTTGGCCACTCTAACTGTGAAGAAGTTCTTCCCAATGTCTGTTCTAAACCTGCTCTCTGCTAGCTTGTGGCCATTATTTCTTGTAACCTTCTGTGCCCCCATGATGAACTTATAGGCAGCCACAAGGTCACCTCTAAACCTTCTCTTGCGGAGGCTGAAGAGGTCCAGGTGCCCCAGTCTCTCCTCGTAGGGCTTGGCCTGCAAGCCCTTAACCATACGAGTGGCCCTTCTCTGGACCCTCTCCAGGTTATCCACATCCCTCTTGAAGTGTGGCGCCCAAAACTGCACGCAGTATTCCAACTGCGGTCTGACCAGCGCCCGATAGAGGGGAAGTATCACCTCCTTGGACCTATTCGTCATGCATCTGCTGATGCACGATAAAGTGCCATTATCTTTTCTTATGGCCTCATCACACTGCCGACTCATGTTCATCTTGGAGTCCACTAGGACTCCAAAATCCCTTTCCGCTTCCGTTCCACCAAGCAGGTCATTCCCTAGACAGTAGGTATACTCGACATTTTTCCTCCCTAGGTGCAGCACTTTGCATTTCTCCTTGTTGAATTGCATTCTGTTGTTTACCGCCCATATATCCAACCTGTCCAGGTCTGCTTGTAGTCGTTCCTGGCCCTTTTTCCCTCTTTTTCCTCACATCGGGATCAGCTCCCTGTGTGCCCAAAGGATCATTTCCTTAAGGCACAGCCACCTTTCCTGGGCTCCCATCTCTTCAAAACTCCTACTCTGCAGTGCCTCCTTGACTAATCACCTAAGTTCATTGAAATCAGCTTTCCTAAAGTCTAGCACTTTCACCCTACTAGTTACCTTACCCACTCAACGTCTTATGGTGAATTCTATTATTTGGTGATCACTGTCCCCCAGGTGACTACCAATCTGTAGGTCCCCTACCATATCACCCCCCGTTGCCAATACCAGGTCCAGTAAGGCATTCCCCCTAGTGGGACCGTGTACCTCCTGCGTCAGGTGGAGATCCTGTACGCAGGATAGGAACGTGCATGAACGGTGGGACTTTGCTGTCTGTGTCTCCCAGCAGATGTCTGGGTAGTTTAGGTCCCCCATGACTACCGCCTCTGTAGTTTTTATGGTCTCTGAGAGCTGCCTCAGGAGCCCCGAATCTAGTTCTTCCCCTTGGTGTGGGGGTCCATAGCAGACCCCTACCACCAAATCCCTTTCTTCTTGCCCCCCATGTAACTTAACCCACAATCCTTCTACTTTCTCCTCCTTCGATTCCGTCTTGATAAGGGTCGATGTATATTGCTCATTGACATAGAGCGCAACCCCTCCCCCTTTCTTCCCCATCCTGTCCTTTCTGTACAGCCTATAACCCTCAATATGTACCGCCCAGTCGTGGGAAGAATCCCATCAGGTTTCAGATAGTCCTACTAAGTCGTAGGTGTTTTCTGCAAGCAGGAGTGCTAGTTCATCCTGCTTGTTCCCCATGCTCCTAGCATTCGTATATAGGCACTTGAGCCCTGTGACTGGCGCCTTTTTTGCCCCCCAGCTCCGATTCCCAAAGGGCCCCTTATTGCTTACCTGCTTATTGCTTACCTGTGCTGTATTGCTGGCCTCACACTTCAACAAGGATGTGGACAAATAAGATAGAGTCCGGAGTAGAGCAATAATAATGATTAGAGAAGCAAGACTTATGAGGAAAAACTGTAAGAACTAGGAGTTCAACACACACACCCCATTTCTCAGTTGAGCTACTAAATGGAAAAATCAATTAGCTGTACACCCCTAATTGACTGCATTTTGGGATTCACAGATCAAGTAAGACCATTTTGTGATTTTAGCTCTGGATGTTCTGGTCATCTGAACATTGGGTTTCTTGGGGACATTTTTCTCTCTCTTGGACCTAAATTAACTAGATGAGTGACAAATAGTATTAATCCTTTCACTATAAAACATCATGGCATCTTTTCAAAACACAGTAGTGTTGTTGATATTCTTTAGGGCTCTCTCCATTCCTGAACTGTGTTTTGTCTATGTAAGCTAGCTACTGGTGCATAATGCAACACTATAAGCCTGTCTGGCAGAAGTGTTGACTAACTATTACTTCCTCTGCTCCTCTTGTACTATTTAACCCAGTTTTTAAATGAACATGCGGAACTTTGATAATGTACTTAGGTTCTGACCTCCTGCAGGGAGGCCCTGTCAGATTTAAGGGAACTACTTGAGCAGTGGGAAGACAAACCTGTGGTTTGGATAGGGACAAATTAAAACAGTTGCTGGAAACTCTATTCATAACAAAGATGCATGGTATAGTATCTTCCAAAAGCACATCTTGGTAGGGCAGAGCATATATAACACAGGGTTTGGTGTTCAGATTTTTCCCAAGCCAGGTGGCATTGCCATTCTTCTTTACAAGGGTACACAAACAACATAACCTTGAAAGGTTAAACTCTAGACCTCCCCCTAAAGAAGACCCATTAATAGGTCCCATTATGATTTAGTCCTTTTGGCACTTTTACGCATGATGGCGGGGGGAGCTACTCTAATTAAAACACCACTGCATCTCATGCATCAACATCCTCATGCTTAAAAATGGCGACAAGGGCACTCGAACTAAAGCTTGTTTGACAAGCTTTAGTTCAAGCACCCCTATTGCCATTTTTAAGCATTGTGGGGGTCGAGGGGGATCCGGGAAAGGGTCAGCTGGGTTGTGGCCACACACCCAGCACGTACAGATGGGTACTTTCGACTGCTGGAGTAGAATTAGGCACAAACGCGTATTGGTTCAAACAAAGATGGCTTTACTTACACTGGCGAGATGTACAGCGCAGGAAGAAAGTTAACTTCAAACTTCAAACTTCAGTTACTTCAAACTTCAGTTTCAGTTTAACCGAGGAGCTCTGATAAGATGAGATATCTTTCTAACGGGTCTGAACACGAGCATGCAGGACACGGGGGTACATCAGGACGGTCGGCGACGGGGAGTCGTCGGCGGTTGATCAGTCCGCCACGTTCACTCCGAGATGGGCACAGAGTTCTCCAACTTGGGCGGAAACTGCTCCAACCTTTTATACAGCTAGCGAGCCAATTGCTAGTCGCCACGTAGGAATAATTTAGAACAGGCCAATAGTAATGTGTAAATTTGCATATGAGTGGCGGGAACCTTTCCACGCCGGGGTTCTCCACCGTGCTGAGAAATTCCCTCGTACAAAATCTCACTGTGCCTTGTGCTAGAAAGTTCCACTGTGCTGAGGCACTCAACCACTACGCTCTGACATGCCCCCTTGCCAATGGCACAGCTGGAAATTTGAGCACCTGCACATCGTCTAAATTGTCGTTCCTCTCGGGGGGTTCATAAGGTAACCGGTTATATACAAAAACATACAACGAAAAAAGTTCGTCCTCAAAGGATCAAATCAAATAATAACCAATACAAACACAAACACACATAAGTACATTAGTTACAAAAAGTTCAATCACGAGGAGTTCAATAGGTTTCATGGCGAAGTCAGGCCTCTGCGTCTTCTCCACCTCTCTCTCTGGGTCCGCCTCTGACACGTATCCCGAGCCTCGGACAAAACACTACAAAGAAAGAATTCTTTGAACAGTTAATTAACTTATATTACAATATCTATATGAAGCCGCGCGCGCAACGGAACAGCCAATCAGATTTTTTTTTTCGCGGCTTTCCACTTTCTCCAAAGCACACGATACAGGTGCTCTGACACGACTTGGCTCTGGACAACTCTCGCACACCCACAGATGCACCGTCACAGATGACGATCCATGCACAGACGCTGCGTGGTCTTGTCCATGCTCAGCGAGATGAGGACGTCCCGGAGTCGTCGTCTGACTCTTTTGGATACTGGAAACCTAGTTCATAGGCCAGTTGCCATTGGCCCGCGTCTCCCAGGATTCGTAGCTGCCGCTTCGTGAGCCTAGAATGATGCAGGAGGAATCCAAACATGATCCTCTCCTCTGGCGTTCTTTGTGGCAGTTGTCATGTTCACTCCAAGTCACTAGAGGTTCCTGTATCCGACTTCATGAGGGCCTGTAACCGCGGGAGTTGTCATAAAAGATTACTCGCAGGTTGGCCAGCTAGTGGGTTGAGGAGGATTCGAAGGATGGTGGCGTTTCTTCCTCCATAAACTTCAACACAGGCTTCTATGCCATTGAAAGTCACCGGAACAGTTCCCGGGTTTCGCAGGTGGCGGTGAGGCCACGGTCCTTGCTGCTGGGGCGGTGTCAGTCCCAGCGCGTGCACTCGGGAGTTCCAGGAACAGTATGAGCTTCCTATTATCGCCAGTAGAATCTGTTCTGCACTGACCTTCAATAGGCAGCCATCGTGCCACACGTGGGATTTGTGATCAACCTGGCCTGCAACAAGCGTTGGAAGTGGAATGGGCCAATGAACATTGCATGTCACTAGGTCTATGTCAGTGGCGTGCCCTCCACTCCACGAGGCTTGTCGGGTTAGGAAACTAGCCTCTTCCAAGTCTAACAAGTCGGATACGAATCCCACGACCAGACGTCCTAACCACACAGCTAGAGTCTCTTCAGGCTTTATCTTTGATTCTTTACGTAGTTCCTGTAACTCAGTCCAAGTGCGGGCGCGATAGGTGGTGCGGACTGTACCCTGCACATTAGTTACTCGGCTGACTGTCGCTGCAGAACAAGCTGCTGTCGGAGCTGTTGCTATATCTGGTGGGAGGGGCGGATGTAACCCTCCACTCAATGCCCCCTCCCCGTGGTAAGGAGGCGGGGCTGCCAGAAGCGACGTCACCTCAGTGGGCGGGGTTACTGGGCAGATTCCCACCGATTCTCCTGAAGCTCCGCCCTTCTCTTCCGGATTCTCCGGGCAGCTCGCTCCTTCCTCAGCACCATCTTGGAGTGGCATCGACTCGGGGCTTTTCTCTACTGCTGCTCCTTTAGCCGCCTGAACGGCTGCGAGCAGTTGGGCTTCCAAATCTGCATTCTTCTGCAGCAAAGTTGTTACAGCACGGAACAGTACACTCAACATTCTCCCCTTGTCTTTCGGGCCTGCCCTCTCGGCCGTGGCGCATTCCTCTGCCTCTAGACCTTTGCGAAGCTCGGAAAGAACCTCGTGGCCCTTCAACCCAAACGCCAGGGCTGGGGGACTGAACCGGTCGGTCGGCGTTGGTTCTTCACCCTCCCGCACGAGTCACGTACAGCGGGCAAACTCCTGGCTGAGGGTTGGGCTCACTTCGCTCGGCTCAAATCTGGCGAAGGATGCGGTGCCCCCTTCCTCCTGGGGCTTAAACAAGACCCGCTCACTGCTCATCACACACCCGAACACTCCAGGGTGTAGATGTACTTCCCATTCTTCCGAATCTTCTTCTTCCCCCTTCAGCGAAAGGTAGCCACTGACGCACCTTTCACTTATTCCGCCCGCCTGATGATAGGTGATGTGGGCGCCTAGTTCTGCGTCGTTCGACACGTGGCGTCTCCCACTACGCCAGGGGCAGCTTCTAACTAATTCTAACTCCATCGGGTCTTCCCCAAATCCCAATCCTGATCCTGATCCTGTCCCCAATCCTGATCCTGATCCTGATCCTGTTCGTGACGCCACGTGGGGGCCGAGGGGGATCCGGGAAAGGGTCGGCTGGGTTGTGGCCACACACCCAGCACGTATAGATGGGTACTTTCGACTGCTGGAGTAGAATTAGGCACAAACGCGTACTGGTTCAAACAAAGATGGCTTTACTTACACTGGCGAGAGGTACAGCGCAGGAAGAAAGTTAACTTCAAACTTCAAACTTCAGTTACTTCAAACTTCAGTTTCAGTTTAACCGAGGAGCTCTGATAAGATGAGATATCTTTCTAACGGGTCTGAACACGAGCATGCAGGACACGGGGGTACGTCGGGACAGTCAGCGATGGGGAGTCGTCGGCGGTTGATCAGTCCGCCACGTTCACTCCGAGATGGGCACGGAGTTCTCCAACTTGGGCGGAAACTGCTCCAACCTTTTATACGGCTAGCGAGCCAATTGCTAGTCGCCAGGTAGGAATAATTTAGAACCGGCCAATAGTAATGTGTGAATTTGCATATGAGTGGCAGGAACCTTTCCACGCCGGGGTTCTCCACCGTGCCGAGAAATTCCCTCATACAAAATCTCACCGTGCCTTGTGCTAGAAAGTTCCACTCTGCCGAGGCACTCAACCACTAGGCTCTGACAAGCATGAGGGTGCTGATGCATAAAACCCAGGAGGCTGCTGGAACACAGTAATTACCAGGCTCCAGCAGACTCAATTAATCAAGTGCTCCAATGCACTGGAATTCTAGCACGTTAGAGCAACCTCCACACTCGTGTATATGTGCCCTTGTGCTTGTTATAACTAGAGATTACCTACAGCCAGACAAATCAGATTTTAAAATGGCTCAGTTCCATCTCTAATTGGAATCTCTCACAAGATTCCCTTTACATAAAACAAAGCAATTGAAAAAGGTACAGTTGGGTTTCCTGGTTGTAGATAATCACCCAGAGCAGAAATAATCAAGTATTTAGAAGAAAAAATCATTAGACTCCCATAGGAAGTGTAAACACATAAAATCCAAATAAATTACCAAGGGCAAAAAAGATATTTAATAAACAAATGGAACAATTTAACCAAACAGAACCTATGTTTTATGATCCAAGTAAGAGAGAACATAGAACTAACTCTATCTTTAACCTACTTAATGAATAGTACGATAGCTTCAGACAGAATGGAACATGAACAAGGTGAGAAAGAATTAAACATATATACTAAAAAATTATGATGAATCCTCAATACTTATCAGTGGTTGTACATAATTTTCCTTATAGATATTTTTATATCATAGGTACTTAGGGTTTTGAAAACACTTAAAAATCCTTACAACACTTTTGTAAAGCAAATATTTCCATTTTACAGATGAGGAAATGAGTCAGTGAGATTGAGTGATTTGCCCATGAACTCATCTGAGTCAGTGGCCACTCTCAATTTAGAAGCCTCTTTATTAGACAATAAAGAATGCTCAGATGCTTCTAACCTTAAAAAATACATGTCGGTGTCAATGTTTTCATGGTGATTTTAATAAACAGAGTGGTGTAATTTTTGTCAGAAAAGAAGGTATTTTAATGCTGTTACTATGATTTTAAAAAGAAAGAAAAGTGTGTATAATTTAACTACATTATGTATCTAAATCATAAGTATAGCAAAATTGAAAATACTTCCCCTGAATATAGGAAACAAGCCAGTTAGTGAACCTTATCAACTTCATCCACAGTAGAGCAATCTAGCCTTGCACTAGATTTAGTATACCTGGAATCAAAGTTTCCAGAAACCTTATACCTATTGCACCATATAACAGACACTTAGAAGAAGGGTGGTATCTGTGCATCAAGAAGCTGGATGGAGTCAGCACCTGAATAATCAAAGCAGTTACAGAAAAATAGGCAAATTGTGTCCATAATCAGACAAGAGACTGGATCTCGCATTGTTTAGAGCTTTCTTTTTGTGTGCATAGAAAAAAGTGCATCTATAAAACAATCTGCATAATCCATAGCAAAAAGAAAAACAAATTATACTGTACCTACTAGTTTGTTGATCTACGCATTTCCTTACTCGTTTCAATTGAACTAGTGACTCTGATCATTTGCCTTTCTGCTATGACATGTAATTTTTTTCAAATGATTAATCTCCGTGTAGATTCTTAGGTCTTGCACATCTGTATGCAGTGGGTGAGGATTATACATTAGCTGATCATTGCGATATTTTTGCAGCTGTAGCTTTGCTACACTGAACAATAGGAAAGCTTATGCAGTCACTCAGAACAGTAAGATATTTGCCCAAGATGCCCTGCCCTACAACTGAGTTACTGGGAAGAGTAGTATATAAAATTGGTGCTAAAAAAAAGGCTTTGATTAATATTAAAGAGTATTCATAATGCTAAATACTAGAGTGCATTTATGCTGCTTTTTAACTCCAGCAAGAGGCTCCATTAGTATACATTTGAAAGGGAACTCTCCTCCCCTTTAGGCCTTTCTTAGGCACTGTCTGTTATTAAACTAGTTCATTCATTTTAACAGCTCTTTCACAATTCATACACAGTTTCCACTTTCAACTTAAAAAATCTTTGCAGTGATAATACAACCCTGCTCTGCTATAGAGCAGGAGAGTAAAATAGCATTGTAGACCTATAATTTGGTGAAGACAGCAAGATGTTTTAGGCCAGAGTTTACTAATCAGTGATTGATACATCAATGGTGGTTTACAGAGGCCCTGCACTGGTCTTCTGAGAGTTGGCTGGTCACGTGATGCTGAGTACTCTCCATTACTTGTAAAAGTAGTTGGAACAAAGAGCAAATTGGACTTGCTGCCTTAATAGAAACAGTGGTAAGGAGGAAGAGATGCTTGCAGGAACGATGCTGCCATCTAACTAACAGCAGGGGAAGCAGGAAAGTATGTGTAAAGGGACTGCAGCAGGAGGAGAACAAGTGGAAGAGAGGCCTATTCACATGAAAAATGGAAAATTGGGCAATAAGAAAACCTGAAAGGATGAAAGAGCAAAACTAGTAACAAACTTTTCCCCAAAAGGACAGAAAAAACTCCACTGATGTTATTAAAGAACCTTAATGTTTTCCTAATATGACAGCAACTGCTGTCGTTGCAACAGGCTTGGTTAGGCAATGAATGGAAGAGAAATGGGCAATTATGAACAGCAGAGACATTGCAGAGAGTATGGCACTGGACTTTTTAAAGGCTGAGAACTCTTGTTTTAGACCTAAAAACTTGCACTCTGGGTAGAGTTAATACCGTATTCCATGACTGCATATATTGTAGCTATCTATGGTAAACCCTGTTATATTTGTCTGGCTTACTAAACCATCAAAGTGTTGACAAAGTCACAAAGAAAGATAAAATTTCTTTTTACAGTTGACAGGGCAGGTTATATTTCGCAAAATATTCTTATTAGAATAGAAAGCGATTTTCTGTAGGACCTTTGATGGGAGATGAAATCTTAGTTCTATTAAAGTCAACAGCAAAACATCTATGGACATCAGTAAATCAAGCTTCACTCATGGCATATAGACATTGTTATATTTAGGCTCTAGGAAACATAATTTATTAGTTGAAATTAGTGTTTCACATTCATATGCTTAAAAGCACAGCGTGTAAATTTTAGCATTTCTTCTGATATCCTTGTTGCTCTATACAGATTTTGTTCCATTTCTACTATAGTCATAAATTTCTTCCTGACTTGCAATCTGAAATCAAGCCAAGAATTATTAAAGAATTTAAAGCACCTAGTAAGATCAATTTTTTGTTTTCCTTTTTCAGAAAAAAAATTACTTAAACAAATATGAGAAGCTACACAGTATTTTCAGTACTACTGAATGTGACAAATGTGCCTACATATGTTAATAAAATATGCATTAGATGAATGTCTTTTCATTATGAATATATGAAGGATAAAAACATACTACAGGAACTTTAGCTATCAGGTTGTAATTTATAGATACCCTAGTTTGCGAAACCATGAATAATGACAGGATGGATACATCATAACGTACTGTTGGGAGCCTGATACAACTTTGTTGACTTCAGTGAACAGAATCAGACTTAGGCTGTTTGTATGTTACAAGGTGTATCAAAGAAACAAGGTAAGTGCTTTTAATGGGTCATTCATCTGTTTTGATCAGTTTATGCTGAGCTTTCTACTCTTAACAACTTACCTTAACATGTCAAAAATCTCATGATTTTCTTCAGAAACATATGGGGCACATCCAGGCAAGTGCACACGTGCACTTTGTAGTGCCTCAAGGGCTTTTGAGGTACCACAGAATGCATATGGTTCATGTAAAAAAGTTCTCTGTACTGCACTGAGCCAAAATTAGATACTAGGAAATCCTGGTATCTAAAAAAACTGGTTTAAAAAAAAGCAGAGCAGTGCATGTGGCTGAAGCGTGCGGCGCCCAAATTCAGAGCCTGGCCAGCCGCAGACATGCTCTGACTGCCAGCCAGGCTCCACGCATCTAGATCACTGCTGCTGCAGCCCTGGGAAGCCCCCAGGAGCCTGGGTAAGGCTGCTGTGGCCAGCCCAGGTACCCACCTGGGTCAATTTGCCACATGCCAGAGTGTGCATGCAGTGGCGTTCCCTGGGTACAAGCAGCACATGGTATTTGTCCCTTGGGAAATACATGTGTGCGCTTGTCTGGACATGCTCATGGAGAGCTAATTGTCAGCAGAGCTGGACCGTCCATTTATAGGATGCAAAATACTTCACGATCTAAATATTCTACATTGTTAATGTAGCAAGTCATGAGCCTCATAAAGCTGCATATAGTGGTATGTCAGGTATGTACCACAAATTATCTAAATTAAGGAATTCTCCCCTTGGATGAATGTTCATGTATAATTTCAATGAAATCTATAAAATATAAATAATCAATTACTTTGTAATAACATGGATGCAAACTAAATATCAGATAATGATAAAGTTACCTGCATCCTGCAATTTAAAATGTAAACCCAGGCAAGCAAAGCACAAAGCTCTTGGTAATTATACTTGGCATTCAATGATCATATCCAATTACTATCTCATCTGCAGGCCACAAGTAGCCATGTTATAAATGCATTTTAATTATATGGCTAGTTGTATCCTGCAAGAGCAGTATGATAACCTCAAAGTACTGATGTAAATTCTATTCCAGTTCAAATTTATAATGCAAGATGCCAGTACTTTTTGATTCTCATACTAATGAACTGTGCATCTCAACACCCAGCACTAAAGATTTAATATTTACTCAGATTAAATTTGTCAAAACATGTATTTCTAAACTACAACTGCTCACACTTTTCTTGCCTGGAAACAAAAAGGCAGTTCTTCATTGATGTAAATTGTAACAGCTTCACTGAAGCCTTTGCTGCTAAAGATTTGTCCCTAACACTGCATTTTTTTCACAAGATCTTAATAGATAATGAGGGAAGAGACCGTAGCACCATCTTGTCCATCTCCCTGTCTGTGCAAGACTATTCCTTACTAAAACTGGGTGCACTATTCATAGTTTATAATATACTACTTATTGATTTAATTGGCATCTTTATAGTTGTTGTTATCTTTTATAAATTATCTGACAACTAGGGCTGCTTGGAAAATTTCAACCCTAATGGAAAATGTTCACAAAATGCTTTTCACGTTTCAATTCTTCTGAAACCATTTTGAAAGAAAAATGTTCATTATTTGAAATTGTTCAGCAAATACCTTCTCTGAACTCACTTCATTTTATGTGTTGTTCTGGATTATTTACTTCAAGTGACCCTTTGATTGGTTCCAATTCATTATCCATGCTGCACAACTGGTCACTTACATTTCAGACTATTGTTTCTATTTATCCATCCCAGGACTTTTTATATCATAGATCATATCATCATTTAACATATCAAAAGCCCCTATCTTGCAAGTCACCAGGTACCAAAGGTCTCCTGTGTATTCTACCTTCAGTAAAGTTCTGTGTAGGTACAGTATTTTCACTTTTAGGAGTGAGGCTTAAGTCTTTCGGCTCCCTTTCTGGATGTCTGAACTATTTATGAATGGTAAAAGATAAATAAAAGAGCTTATAAGACAGCCATGTGAACCATTCTGCCACAAACAATTTACATATAGTGAATTGGGAATTCAGGATCCAAATATTCTTTTCAAGGATAAATAAACCTTCCAAAAACCTTCCAAAAAGCAAAAGTACACTTTGGAAGCAAATATATGGCTTTAATTCAAAACCATTCTTAGAAATACTTTTTTACCACACCCAGCAGCTCTTTGCTATGCAATATATGTCCTATTATTTTGTTGAGAAATATTATGCATAACAATCCACCATATTATAGCCATGTTCTTCTATGACTAGCAAAAAGTATGGTACATGGATGAAGGCAAAAATGAAAATAAGATAAGATGAGCATGTGTTGGGAGGAAGCTTTCTCTTCTTGTTCAGTTGCGGGTAAATGCAGAATACTATGAAAAGCCTAATTTTATTTTTTAAATCTTCTTGCTTTTGCTCATTTTTAAACATGCTGGTATGCTCACTTTCATGCTAATTTAGGACCCTTCCTGTACATTAAATCCTTTTATCTCAGTGGATATTAAAGCTGTTCAGTGCTTTTTGGAATTGAGCTCCTAAATTTTGGGGCAAGGCCCATGTCTTCCAATGTTTTCTATACAGCACTCACCAAGTCATGCATAAGAACAATCATGACAATATTAATGAAACATAGATTAGAGGTTTGGTTTTCACAAATGTTTTCTTTCAACTTTCCCAACCCCCTTTAAGAAAATTCTGTTATTTTATATATTTGTTACCAACGCATAGTCCAAAATTTGGGCCATTATCAGTCCAGGAGTTTTCCTCTCATTTATCATCATTTTCTGCTGTGTATCTGTCCAGTTGTCTTTTTCTTTCCTTTAATTTCTGTTTCATGGTCCCCAGATAGAAAATGAAATATTAGGTTTGTCAAGCGTATATCATTGTTTAAATGCCTGGAGATGATGGGTTAAACAGACCAATCAATGAAACAAACCTCCAGTGCATTGCAGCTACTGCAAGTGATGTTCCCTCTGGCTGTTTAAGACCTAGCAAGTCAATAACCTATTAATATCATACCCTGCCAGGGTCAGCTCTGAACAAGTCACATATGTCTTTTTAAGGCTCGGTATACAGCTCTTGGGTAGATTAAAAGGAAGGCTGTTGTTTTTTAGCAACTTTTATATTAAAAAAAAAAACTTTATTTCAGTCTTCTTGCAAGATTAATCCTTGCTGAATATAAAATAAGTGAAAATGAGTCAGATAGTTAAGAGCTAAAATAGCAGCATAAAATCATAGTGTGACACAAACTACAACATTGGGAGTTCAAGTAAAACCCATCATTCCTATTTAGGATCAGATTATATTTTATTGCTACAGATTGTAAAAAGTCAGGGGTGACCTTGCTGTTTATTTTGCTTTCTGTGTATATACTAAGAGATACTGCTTGGTCCTTTGAAGGTTCAAAGCCTTCTCTGTGAATAATAAACCCAAAATAAATTCACTAGTATAAAAATTGCCAGGATCCCATTAAAGTCCCTTATATTACATTTATATTTACTTATGGTTCATATAAAATACTGAAGATCATTTTGTGGCCTTTCAATCTCAAGAGTGATCATTTAGGGCCAAATTTTGCCATTGGGTACACATTGAAGTCAGTGGGAGCTACTTGCATGAACCTGAAGACACAATTTTTCCTTATAAATTGTTTTCAGATTCACTGCATGCATCTCTAAACCTTGCTGTCGTGTTATTGGTTTTCTCATGTGAATTGTGGTATAGTTCCAGGAGTTAGGAAGCCTCTATGCAGTCTGAGATCTGGGGGCAGAAAGAAAGAGATTTATTTTTTTCCCCTGGAAATCAGCATGGTTTGGCAGAACCAGAAGCAGCTTGTCCAAAATAGTGATTCCCACACATTCTGGTGGATTTCTTTGGCTGTAAATAGGCATCTTATTTGACATGGGCTTCAGTTTTGACCTGGATCAAAACAGATGCTACAGAGTCATTTATACATGTTGTCCATCTAACTTGCATTTCTGCAAGTCTACCGGAGAGGAGCATGCATCTGGCAAGCTTTCCCAGGAAAATGAGCAATAACCTTACAGACGTTCAAAACCATGTCCCAGGAAAAAACATTAGCATATTTTACCCCACATACTTCAAAGGCACTTGAAATAGGACAGTAGATTTGTACATCTGTAGGATTCTGAGGCAGAAGGCTTTATCCCAGGGCAAATGAGATGTCTATTTGTGCTGGAGGGGTGATTTTTGGTTTGGAACCTGGTTTTGATTTCTAGCCTTGTTGTACCTTTCTGGACTAGACCCGTGTAATTTTTTTTTATTTCTCAAGACTCACCTGCTATCCTGTGTCAATGCATGCAGTCACTGATACCGAGCTACAGTTCATTTGACAAGGTATTGCCTGGAGGTGCCAAGAGAGCCAGCTGTGTTACGATGTGTCACTGACAAAACCTCCAAGTCTAGGTGGCTTGTAACAAAACCTCTGGCATTCAATTTCTGTCAGATACAGAATAAAAACATAGATCTAGGGATCCTGAGTGTCAGTATATGCTCTGGGACCTGTTCAGCCTCCAATGCCTGCCTCAAGATGTTCTCATTATAGAGATATAAGTGCTGCAGCTGCATGGTCACTGTTCCTGTACCTTTACAAATACGATTACCAGATTCAGCCTTAAGGGAGGCATCCCATTGCAGTCTCCCAATCTTGTAGAACCACATACTTAATAATAAAGTGTTTCTCGTTCATTTATCCATGATTACTTCCTTGGTTGTCATCCTTCTGACTCTTTCAAGTGCCACATATTAAATTAATCCTAACATCTTTTAAAGGTATTATTGTTTATATACCAGAAGGAGATCTATGATCCAAAATAAGAAGTTAAATAAATTATCATACAAGTTTTCTTAAGACACATAAGGGACTAGATGCAGGTTTAAAGTGCCTAAGAGATTAAGAACTGCATTGTTAAAATTACTTTTTTAATGGAATTTCTGTATCTTGTATGTTTAAATATGGCTAAAAATATGTTGAGTCAGGAACTTAGCCCAGAATTTTAAAAAAAGAGACCTGATTATATCTTCCATAGAAATTAAATTAGCAGATACATGCTATGGTTGAGTCAGGATCAGATTCCTGGCCAACCTTTAACTTGGTTGGCATGTGCATCTGGGGCCCTGGCAGCCTGGGGAAGAAACACATTGGTGCAAGCAAAGGATCTAGAATTGGCTGGCTTCAAAACCCAGAAAGTGATTGAAAAGGAATGCAGGAAGGGCAGGGCATTCTGCAGATACTGATTCAGCTTTCCTCCTGGGAAGGGTCTTGCAGAGCTGCTGTTTACATTTTAAAGCTGCTTTCCCCAGCAAGGTCTAACTGCCTAATAAGAAGCCTGACTAGGAATTCACAGTAGGGACAGGTGTGTCTGTGCAGTTTTTACACCAAATCCCCTATTCATGAAGTAAACCAAGCCTAGATATTTCTTTGTTGATTGTACAGAAGAAAGAAAAGCTACCCCCCTACTCCCCCCCCCCCCCAACTAACTCTGTGGTTTCCTTGTATATGAAAAACATTGATTTCGCTCTTGATAGAAGTAGTTTGGCTTGTTGTAGAGTGGTATTTGCCTAGTGATTGCCAGAAAAATATGAGGAAAGGCTACGAAAACTGGGGATAAGTATGGGTGTGTGCATGACTACTTCAAGTATGTGTGTTTGTGGTGTGTAAACTTACTGTATAATAACAAAATCAATAAATTAGTAAAGATACAAACAGCAAGTTCATTCCTCGCCTCGCTTCAGGATTTACACAAAGTTTGAAATGCCTTGGCCCAAATTAAGCAGGAAAACTTACCTATCTTTCCCTGATTATACATGAATAACTTCAGGGTCTCAAGTTAGAGCCTTCTGGCAGAGAAAAACTTCAAAATCTGTTCCTCTTTTTCCCCCCTGAATGGAGAACCTCCTTTGAAGTATGCTGAAAAGAATTCTGTGTGTCCCCAAAAGCCCTGTACATTGCCGCTAGTCAGTAGTTCCCACCACATCGGTGTTAACATCTTACAGACACTCTGGAGGAGCAGCATACCTACACTTTCTGACAGATAACTTATTTAGTATACAAGCCACCAGTCCAAAGAGAATGCGCTGTACCCCTTTGGTATTATCCTGATACCTAAGAGGAGAGATCATCTCTTCAGCAAAACATCAAATAGCATGTATGCAGGTACATTTTTATTTTTCAGCAAGACTAGATTGTGCAGTGCGCATCAATCCCTGTAGCAGAGGTTGGTTCAATGTCTCATCACCCCCAGGAGAGCAGCAGGTGAGCTGTGCCAAAAGCTAGGTGTGAGAGCTGTGCATGATCAGTTAGATCAGCACAGATCACTCTTCTGTACATAAGCTCTACTTCTGTACTTGGCCACATCTCCTACCTGTCCTTTTACCAGTAATTTATATTCCCAAAGAAAGCAAGAACCATACAGTCCTTGCTAAGAGGAACTGTACTGCTATACCTAAGAGGGACTCTACCACTATAGCCTGTGAAAAGGCCAATAAATGGGGGCCAGTACAAAAATCTGTACCCTTGAACATATGACCATAGGAACTGTGACACTGAATTCAGCCAGTGGTATTCCCCCCATGCACAGCCATGCTGATAAACTTCAGATAAATCTATAAATAAAACAACCCCAGCAGGGAAAAGCAATGAAATATCCTCCTGAAAGTTAGGGTTTGTGTATGTTCTACCCTGGAGAATAAAGGTTTCTCTCACACATGGATACATTATCCTATGTAATGTGACTGGACATGTGTTCAGATAATGACTAATCCTTTTTTGAATCCTAGTAAATTCTTGGCCTCAGTAACATCTTGTGACAGTGAGTTTCATAGGTTAATTATGTTTCCTGGAATGAAAGTATCTCTGCATTTCAGCTGTACATTTTTAACTTGGTAATCTAGTCATAGCTTAAGGGTTGGGGACCTGCTTGATTAATGTCAGATGACTCTAGGTGAGTGATTGGAAATAGTCCCTAATGAAAAATAGTTCTTGAAGGAGGTTTAAGTTTTAAGGCTAGGTGCAACAAGCTAGGTGCCCCTCACAAATCTACCTGCCATTAGTTTTCCACACTGTAGAATACTCCCCTAAAGGAAGTAATAGCAGTTCTGTGCTAATGGATGTTTAATATTAAACAAAGCAACAAAAAATATATTCTGGAACCACATAATTGGATGTCAAGGAGATTAAATAAATGGCTTAACAAGTCCTTGGCCATGTCCACACAGGACACTAACTGTGCAGTCATTACTGTGCAAGTACTAAATGACTGCACAGTAGTCATTGCCACGTGACTCTTTTGTGATGCTGACTGCAAAGTAGCTCATTACTACAGCATAATACCATCATGCTTCCTGCCACATGATGCTACTGTACAGTAGTTACAGCCAACTGCACAGTCGGTGTCTTGTGTAGATGTGGCCCTGGTTACCTAATACGTCTGTGATTCTAGGAACAGCATGTCTTTTCTTGGTGATCTGGAGGGACTGGAGAGAACACCTTAAAGCTACCTTCATAGGGCAGTGATGCTCAACCTTTTGGCCCAGTGGGCCAGATTAAAGTTGTGTGGCTGGTCCATGGGCTGGATTAGACCCTGAATACCAGAATTGGGCCCTGGAGCCCCCACACTGCCCCCCATCCACTGAGATGAGATTCTGGGACCCCATGCTGCCTCCACCCAGTCCCACATGCCAGGATCAGGCTCCAGGGACCCCACACCACCTCTGTCCAGTTCTCTGCACTGGGGTTGGGCTCCAAGGACCCTGCATTGCCTCCAACTGACCCTGCATGTGAAGATTAGGTACCTCAGGAGCCTGCACTGCCCCTGCACACCATGATCAGTCTGTATGGTCCTGCACACCTTACCAAAGGCATAGGGCCATTGTAGGCTAGATGACACAGCAGCAGGGACCAGATCTGGCCCACAGGCTGAGTTGAATGCCTCTTTCACAGGGCATAGCAAAATATACCTCCAATGAATTGAAGTTCATAGAATCATAGAAAGAAGGACCGGAAGGGACCTGCAAGATCATCAAGTCTGGTACCCTGTCATGGGAAGGAAGTAACTGGGCTCAAATGAGCTCAAAAAAGTGCCTGTCCAGCCTCCTCTTGAACATTACCAGGAATGGCAACTGCACCACCTCTGCTGGAAGTGTGTCCCAGACTGTAGTCACCCATATGGAATATAAGTTTTTCCTTATGTCCAGCCAAAACTTTTTCTTGACTAACTTGTGCCCATTGATCCTCATCCTCCTGGGGAGTGCTTTTCTGAAAAGTTGCTTTCCCAAATCCTGGTATTCTCCCTTGACATATTTGTAGGTGGCTATCAAATCACCCCTCAGTCTTTTTTTACTCAGACTGAACAAACCCAGCTCCCAAAGTCTCTCCTCATAAGGCCTATCTACCAGGCCCTTAATCATGCAGGTGGCCCTTCTCTGCACTCTTTCGAGCTTGTCCACATCCTTCTTGAGATGCAGTGCCCAGAACTGGACACCATACTCCAGCTCTGACCTCACCAATGCCAAATAGAGAGGGAGGAGCACCTCTCCAGATCTATTGGTGACATATCTGCTGATGCATACCAGAGTCCTGTTTGCCCTGCTGGCGACTTCATCGCACTGATGGCTCATATTCATCCTCTGGTAGATTGTCACCCTCAGGTCCCTTTCGGATGCAGTGCCAGCCACTGGACCACCACCCATCATATAGATATGGTGAGGGTTCTTCCTGCCCAGATGAAGGACCCAGCACTTGTCTCTGTTGAACCTCATCTGATTGCATTCAGCCCATAGGACCAGCCTGTCACGGTTGTCCTGCATCTTTGTCCTGTCCTTGGACGTTCCCCCTTGTCCCCACAGCTTGGTATTATCCACAAACTAATGAAATGCAATGAGTCACATCAACTATGAGCCAAAAATTAATCTCTGAGTCTCAGCATTGGGTTTTGGGTCAATTTAGAGTGTAAATAAAGCTGAAGTCTTTTATCCTTTGGACAGTGCTTGCCTCTGCTGAGCACAACTATGAGTGGTAGTTCATATCACCAAATCACCATGCCTGGCACTTTCAAATATAAAAGTCTTTATTTTTACTAGAGACAAGTATCTTGTTACCCATCCTGAAAGGCTACAACATTCACAGGAACTTGTGGAGTTATGTACCCACTTTCCACTGAATTCAACATGATTTGAGCATCTAAATCCCTCCGTTTCTTTCAAATCTCAGCCAGAGTGTTTTGATTCCCAACATAGTAACAGGTCCCATAGCTAGGATGGTTGAGACCCTGATAAACACAAGCAGCTGAGACCTAATATTATTTCTCATTGCCAATTTTCTGTCAGTTTTGGTTCTAACCAGAGAAGGAAGGCAAGCAAGCAAGAAAGAAATGATTATGATAGTGCTATACTCTGCTTGTAGAAGGTGGAAGACAGCAAACAATGTGTGTCTGTGTTGTTGTTGTTGATCTTAGAATTAATTTTAAACTTGTTTAAATTTTCAAATGCAACCCTTCCTCCCTGGTGATTTTTTCATTCCAGTAAAACAGATGTTCCATCCTTGCCAGCTGTTGGCTCCTTTCTAAAGATCTACAGGGAAACACAAGCCACTTTGGTAACATTCAGACAAACATTTAATCCCGTGGCTAGCAGAGTTTACTTTCAGATTAATGATGATCAGATTTAAAAGAAATCTCTTCTCCCCCATTTTCAGACAAATGGCTAACTAAAAAGAAAAGGACTCTTCCTTGCTACCTAAATTTGGTTATTTTACAAGATCTGGACCTATAAAATTCACGACTAGGTTTTTTGGGTTTTTTCCTCCTTCATGTTCTCATTAATGCTATATATAATTCCCAGATTTCTTACAGGTAGTTTTATACATATGTCAGCTGCAGAATAGATATTTAAATGAGAAATTTGGAAAGGGTTCTTCTAAGAATAGACTGAAGCAAAAACTAAATCAACAAATAAAAATAATTCTCTAGAGTTTGATCAGCTGAGGACTCTTAAAGAATGTGACATAAATATATGTAATTCATATTCAAATGTATATATCTGTCTCCTGCTTTTTGAGTATGATGTTAAGAACCTATATATTTATTTTGATTTCATCAAGTAATATGTGTGTGTGTAATTCATGTGTATATTATGTATACATGTTTTTTACCTAATTCATGTGTATATGATGTATACATGTTTTTTACCTTTTTCCTGATGTGAAATGGATTTTGAAAGTAGTTTGCCAACTAACTTACACGCTAATGTTCACAAGAAAATTTTAGGTAAACTTGTTTTAAGAAAAGTCTTGCTTCCTTATCTACTGGCTTTCAAAGAGATATTCAGCCTCCACTGAATTCATTTCAGTGATAGACTAGGTATTTGATCAGAATGGCAAGGGATAGACAATTTTTAGGGCCCTCAGATATGTGGAGAAGAGAGATTTGTCTGTTCCAAATCCTTTTCCCCTTCTTTATCCCATGGAGAATAAATATGAAGGACACAAATATATATAAGGATGTAGGGCTGAGGCTCTTTTCTTATACTTCTTTTTTAATGGCTAGGTCTACATAAAAGATCACTTTCCTATTCATACTGCAGATTTAAATATTTGGACTTCCAAACACAGAGCACCATACTTGGCCTTTTTGCTTTTTTGGGGTTTTTTTGAAGAAACATGGTGGAAGAAAAGAGCAGTTCAAGAGTTAAATAAATTAGTCGGTATCTTTTCTGCTATACGTGTATAAAATTCATATTTCTGCTGTAGTATATTTGTATTTTTTTGTATTTAAGGACACCTTTGTTAAGAAATCAGTTAAGGTTATATTTACTGCAGATGAAGCAGTTGAGGACACTTCAGATAAGGACATATTTAAGACTCAGCTGGAGAAAATATTTCTTATGGCACCTTTGTGAGAAATCTCTTAAGGGTTCCTTTCCTTCAGGATGGCTAACAAAGAACACTTCAGTTAAATACTCCAGTTTCAGGTACCACAACCAATGGCGCCTCAGTGCAAATGCTTCCCTCTATGCTGGATCAATTGATGGTGCCCTGCAGTTTAAGAAAAATAACTTTGCATTTCTATTTTTTTTCTTTTTCCTTGCTTTTTCTTAAAAATAATAAAAATAAATCCAAATCAATCTCCCCCAAGGAAACCAGAGGAACTAAAAAACACTGCTTCTTTGGGTACTTTTTTACACAGTGAATTGACCAGCTTAGCTTAACTGAATTATCTATAAGATTCTTCTCAAGGGGGAAGAGTTTAAGAAAGCAACAGGATTCAAAAGGAAGGAGCCTATAGGGAAAGAGTTTGTCCCAGATCCTCAGAGGCAGGACTGACTACTTCCACTGGTCCACAATGTCCACACCGCACAGTTCTGCCCCTGGAGTTATGCTGGCTAGGAGTGAAAAGATCACGCCCTTTAATAAAAGCAGTTTTGCCAACAATAACTTCACTGTGGTAACAGCTCTGCTCACAAAGGTGGCTGAACCCAACTGAACTTCTGTTGTTCAAGGTAGCTGGTATTGCTTTGGTGACAGAAACCATGCCATGTAGGTAGAACTGAGGCCACACCCATAAGCCTTAGTGCTGCTTCTGCAGTTAAAGCATCAGCAGCCTCCATGGCGTAGATAGGTCATAGAGTCATAGAGTCATAGAAAATAGGGTTGGAAGGGAGCTCAGGAGGTCATCTAGTCCAACCTCCTGCTCAAAGCAGGACCAGCCCCAACTAGATCATCCTAGCCAAAGCTTTGTCCAACAAGTCTTAAATACCTCCAAGGATGGAAATTCCATAAATTCTCTGGGTAATGTGTTCCAGTGCTTTACTATCGTCCTTGTGAGAAAATTTTCTCACAAACTAAACTACCCTTGCTGCATTTTGAGACCATTGCTCCTTGTTCTGTCATCTGCCACCACTGAGAACAGTCTAGTTCCATTCTCTTTGCAACCACCCTTCAGGTACTTGAAGGCTGCTATTAAATCCCTCCTCAGCCATCTTTTCTCCAGACTAAATAAGCCCATTTTACTCAGCCTCTCCTCATAAATCATGTGCCCCAGCCCCTTAACCATTTTCCTTGCCAATTTGTCCTCATCCTTTCTATAGTGGGGGGCCCAAAACAGGACACAGTTCTCCAGATGTGGCCTCATCAGTGCTAAATAGAGGGGAATAATCACTTCCCTTGACCTGCTGGCAACACTCCTACCAGTGCAGCCCAGCAAGCTGTTAGCCTTTTTCAAAACAAGGGCACACTGCTGGCTCATATTCAACTTTTTGTCCACTGTAACCTACAGGTCCTTTTTTGCAGAGCTGCTGCTTAGCCAGTTGGTCCCAAGCAAGCACTGGTGCATGGGATTGTTCTGTCTTAAGTGCAGGACTTTGCACTTGTCCTTAATGAACCTCATGAGATTTCTTTTGGCCCAATCCTCCAATTTGTCGAGGTCTCCTGAAATAGCCTTGTACTGTCTGCCTGTCATGGAGTGGGCTTATAGGCTGTTACTGCAAGACACATTTGCCTCCATTGAATTATGTTTAGCAATTTGAGGGCTTTATACAACATATTGAGATGTCCATAAGTACTATAGGTGTATTATAAGTACTGTATTATATTGCAGTCTCTCTATATTGTGCTATTGAAAGAGAAAAGAATAAAAGATGGATTTGTTCTGTGACCTTTCAAATCTAATATTCTTTTCAACTGGTGTCAGCCATGTATTTACTTTACTGTACAAATGACAGAAGCATCACTGGGATAAAACCATGTCCTGTACCCTTTTTTAAATGTTAGAAGATACTGAAGTTGTTGGTTGCTTCTCTTCTCCCCTTGCTTTATATATCAGCAAGTTTGATTATGATGTCCTATTTTATATTAAAAAGCATGAAATGACACCAATTCCATTGTAATGCAGAATGCATAGCTTCAAGTGTTTGCAATACTTTAGCCAATTCCTATCAAACTGAAAACAGACTAGGGCCATTCTGAATGCAACCTTTCCAGGTCCACCTGTCTTGCAGCTGACATCTTTACAAACAGCTAAGCATTCACCAAAGTTGAGAAAACTTAAAGCAGAATTGGGTTTTGATGCTTCAGGTTGTAAAAATAATGTACAAATGGTGGATTTTTTTTCATAAATTTCATTAAAGGAACAGATTAGTTTTCCTAGTGAGAATAACTTGATCATTTTTCAGGAGTAGAAAGCACCCCATCCAAACAGAGTGGGACATTTAATGTATCACCATTTTATTTTTGTAATTTGTAAACAGCAAAATATCCCTGGCAATGTCACAATTTTTTATATCATGTTTGCCCTTTACAAAATGTCCTATGGTCATTGTAAAGGGTACACTGCAAATTATAGCTCCCCTCTGTATTGATGCATGGTTAGATCTTACATTCAGAGAAGGGGAAGTTCTGCCTCTGTATCAGGCTGTCTCTTCTCCCTCCCATCCTATAATAGCTGGCAGATGTAGCTAGTTAGACACAGCTTGCATGTATTCTACTCCCTCCCTCCTATGTCTGCTCCCCTCCAATGACGCCATGCTGCCTAGAATCTATAGGTGAGGAGCCAGCACAAGAAAGCAAGGCCCCCTCCTCACAAGTACTAAAGATGCACACATCTAAAGAGTGAACCCATGAACTCTCTCTTCACAGAAAGGCAGACCCAGAAATTCTCTGTTTATATACACAAAGTATTCAGTGGGAGAACATGGCCTCAATCTGCAGATACTCAGAGCCCTAAATCCACTGACAATGGGAGCTAACAGATGTTGCCATATCAAAGGATATACTATCACATAACAGTATCAGATCCTAACTAAGAGTGTAATATTTTCATTGTGATGTAGGAGATCTAATTAGAAATCACCACACTAATCAAAGAGCTAATGGCTAAACTCTCTCTTGGTCAAAAATATTTGTATTTAAAATTAAATATTTTTAAAATAGTAATATTCTCTGTGTTACTTTAATTTCTGTGACAAGCTTTAATTTAAGTCAAATTATCTTTATTATTACAGTCTTCCCTTTCCCCCACTTTTCTATATTGGGATGAGACTTTTTTTACCCATTTCTCATCACCTTTGTTGACTAAACCCCCTGAGAAGGAAGACATACAACATGATTACTTTGGAGAATTTACTCCAGAGTAAATTAACTCCAAATTAAGGAGTGGGCACATGACCAGCTCTCCCAAACTGGTTAAATACAATAAGCATTATTACAACACCTGGCCACTAGGTGGCAAAGGAGGCATTTTACATTGAGCAAGCAGCTACCCCAGAATGAGACTGATTTAGGGGAGCAGACATTCACTGATAATCGTTTAACTTATACTGGGATGTAGCATCTCCCTACTTCTTAAAGGTAACTTTACCCTGGAATTAAATGACTTACACTGGAATAAGGCTGTCAGTGTGTCCACTATAGTTTTACTATGGTGTAAAGCATTTGTTTGAATACTTGTTGTATGATAGGTATTAAAGGTACCTAATCAGGTATGACAGCCTGATTAAAAATTAGCACTTAACAAAATCAGTGCAATACTTATTAAATGTTAAAAACAGATAAATCGAAGATCTCAAACTGTAATTGTAAATAGATTATACTCACCAAACCATGTGGTGTCTCTTGTTTTATTCTTGGATTGTAAGCTTTCTTAAATTGTGAACCATCTCTTGGTTACCTGCTCATACAGTATGGGTACTATGGGCACCCCACAGACTGACCACATGTGCTGACCTGGGACCAGATGAATGGAGTATGGTTGGTCAGTGGGTGCAATCCCAGCATGCTGGCCTGACCCTGGGATCCTGCTGCTTGCTGGCCTGACCCTGTGCTCTGTATCCAGATGCGCATTGGCTCTATCCGATGCTCCCAGATCAAGTTGCATGCCAGACCAACTCCACGTACTTGGATCCAGCAACACACTGGTGCAATCTGGAGTGCAGGGCAATGTTATCTGGCTCATGTGGCTCCCCCCAGGCCTGGAAATTTGGCATCAGGAGAGCATCAGTTAACACTGCTGCTGCTCCTCTTCTGCCTAATTTCTGGATCTGGGGAGAGCCCCACAGGCTGGATTTGGCCTGTAGGCTGGGGAACGAGCACCCCTGGTATAGAGCACTATGCAGTCTCACCCTCTAACTACTACCCCATGCTACTTATTCAGTTATGAACCTGGGCAGATCAACAGTGACTACATGACTTTGAGAGTAAGGGTGAAGGAGGAAAGGACTAGGTTGTTCAAGGTTGTCTAACCTTTTGGTCAAGGGTAAATGCAAGGACAGGAACAGACACATCCTATAATATATGGCTGCATAGATCCTGTTGCAAGTAAAGTATTGGCCTCTTTGACTCTGGGGTGCTGTTTCCTGCAGAGGACCATTATAAAGACATGACATCCAGAAGAAGACGACTTTCTTTACTCATAAGCATAACAATCTATTGAGAATGGCTTAATCAAATATAACAGGGAAACTTCTAGCTCTGTTATGGAGAAGAGGGAGCCAGGGAAGAAAAGGCAAAAGGACCCATATAACATCAAAACCTTTGTGACCCAGAGAAGGGTACAATTACCTGCTGTAAAGAAAGACCCAGCAGCTGAGATGGGGGTGGAGAGAATCTCAGCTGTCAAAGGAAACCCCAGCAGGACATCAGGGAGCAAGCAGCTTGCAGTGGAAGGGAGCAGGGACCCCAGAGGGAAGATGCCAGCCCCTGGGCTGGGGAATCATACTTGCAAAGTTCATCCTACAGTCAGCCAGCTGCAGGACCCAGCTCTCTCTCTCTCTCTCTCTCTCTCTCTCTCTCTCTCTCTCTCTCTTTCTCTCCTGCCTTGGAAGCCCCAGGAAGGGGATGAAAAGAATTGAGGATGGTTTTATGTTCACCCTGGAAGAGCCCCAGGTGGGGAAAGGGGGCACGGCAGGAGCTGAGTATACCTAAACAGGGTGAGAACTGTTTGTGGTGACACCAGAAAGGCCCAGGGAAGAGTGGGGGTACCCTGAGGACTATAGACTGTTTTGAGAGCTTAGTACAGGTCTGCTCTCAGTTCTTTTTCTTTTCTATTCCTGCTCATGACAGTAATAACACCCAGTAGATCAGAGAGGCTGTGAGGGGAAGCAAGCAGGCAGCAGAGCAAAGTACCCAGTGAACTGTGATATTTCCTGAGGGATTTTTTTTCTTAGGGAATAGTCAGTTCTCCTGCACTCCCTTAGACTAAGACCACATGGGATCCACTTCTCTAAGTTTGTTGAAGTTTGCTTTTCTAAAATCCAATAGTTCTATTTTACTGTTCTACTTCTTTCCTTTTCTTGTGGTCATGCACACTATCATTTCATGGTCACTGTCTTCCAAGTTACCTTCCCACTACAGAGTCTCAACCAATTCCACCCTATTGTTAAGAAACAAATTGGGAAGAGCTTTATTGCTGAGCTGGTTTCTTTCCTATCTGTACCAAAAAGCTGTCCCTGACACAATCTAAGAGTTTACTAGACTGTATCTGCTCTGCTTGTTACCTTCAAAGCAGATAACATGGTCAGCAAATATCCCCAGACCAGCATATCCTGTGATTGGATGCTTCATTTAATTATTCAGCCACCTGCCTCCTGATCTGTGGTCTGTAGTAGACACCTACCAAGACATTACCCTTGCTATTTTTTCCCCTTTTTTCTGAACCCAGAGACTTTCAATCAGTGCTTCTACCACTTTGTTCTGGACCTCATAATCAATGCATGTGTTTGTAATATACAAAGCATTGTAATCTCTCCCCTTTTCCCTACTTGTGTGGGACTCACAGCTGTGGGAGCTTGCTACTTGCTGGTGCAGACAGAGCCCAGGATGGTGATCCCAGGTTCCCCCTGTGCTGGCAAAAAGGTGTGATGGGATCTGATTCTGGATTCTGCAATTACACCACTTGCCATGCACATGTGGCATGACAGGAGGTACAATTTTTGTGGATCACGGTTAAGTCATCAGCTCAGCGGGGGCACACTGAGCTAAAAGTAAAGCCCTAGGTTTTATTTTTTTCACATGTGTAAGCACCCCATGGCCGCGTCCACACATGAAGGCACAGGCAGTTTGTGGCACCAGATGTCTCTTTGTGGTACCACAAACCACACATCTTAAATGTTAAAATGTGTGTTGCGCTGCTAGTTTGCAGCACTGGGTCAAAATTTGCTACCAGAATTTCCCTGGTAGCAAAAAAAAAAGCGCCGGAAAAAAGTGGTGCAAAGCATGAGAAAAAAGTGTGCACTGGGACAAACAGAAGCCTGGAGGCATTTCAGGGTAAGTAGTTGAAAGGTCAGTGGTGTTTTCTGTCTTGGTTTTCTTACCATGTTTTGTGCTGCTGATAACTAAGCTAAAGGAATATCCTCCAGGCTTTATTAAGACTGAGACCAACTCTGTTAACTTCAAGAAGGCCAATCTTGCCTGGAAAGAAAATTTGGATTCTGTCTAGCTCACCTACTGGGATAAAGAAGCCGTTTTTCTTTGCAGCAGTCAAAGTTGGAGAAAGCCCAAAAATCCTAGATTAAAGAACTGACATGACTTAAAACGTGCTTTTTGGAAGGTGTTTCTCATTGTGCACTTGCTTGAACACCAAGATCCTGATCTGTGATGGGGCACCAAGGTGCTGGCCCCAGCCTCCAGCTCCTCCTGGGTGAAAAGCCAGGAGGAGCTTAGCAAGCGCGGTTTACCCAAAACGGCACAATTTGTCCCATGGTCTCGCAACAAAGCGTGTGTTCAGGCACATGCGCTAAGGCACAAATCCCCAACACAAATTTGTGCCGCTGCTATTTGTGTGTGATAGGCTATCTGGTAATGATTTGGCCCAGGGGTTTTGAAAGGGTAAAAGATGATTGAAGGGCTTGGGATTCCTTTTCCTCGCCAATCAGGCCTCAGAGACTCACCCTCCATGTCCTCTGATTGGCCCCTTGGGTCACCCGGAGGGGGATAAAAGGGGCAGCGCAGCTGACTCAGAGGAGACCAGTGAGGGACCATGAGGAAGGAGTTGCAAAGAGCTGGCAAGAGCTGAGCCAGTGGAGTGGGAGCAGTTGCCCCAGAAGAACCTGAAGGAGTGGGACCTGCAGGCAGCAGCTGGACCCTCAGCAGCGCGGTGTGCGGCCAGCAGGATAGGCTCCCCGCTAGGCTCCAGGATCCCCCTACGAGAGGCTCCAGCTAGCAGGAGAGGTTACCCAGCTCCAGCAAGAAGCTGGGCAGTGACCTGAGAGGTTCCCAGCTCTGCTTCCAGGTCCTCCAGCAAGAGGCCAGGAAGCTCAACGTGAGGCAGGGGCTGCTGGAAGGTCAAAGTCCCCTAGCAACTTAAAGCAGTGCCAGCACTGGTGGCTGTGTGGTAGCGTGGATGCCTACCATATACGACATTTGAGTTCAAGTTCTGCTTGGGGTGAGAGGGAGAAGTTCTTGTTTCAGTGGAAAGGGGTCATTGTGTTTTCTCTCCCTCCAGGTTCCTAGGCCCTATATTTCTTGTTATTTGACGTTTTGTATTTTGTGCATTTTATATGTCGCCAACCAGTATTGTTTGTTGTGCTGTTTGTGTTTTATATTCTGTTAAATCTGTCTTTTGTCAACTGGATGAATATGTCTACAAATGTAATGCATAACCTTTATTGAATCCTGCCCCCTCTGGGAGTTTCAGTGTTCCCTATACCCCCTGGTTTATACGTGTTATGTTCCCAGTACTGTTTTCTCATTAAAAGGTATATGGTTAAGTCCCCATTGATGATCTGGTTCTGCTCTATAGGGGAAGGAGGGTCCCTACACCTCCCACAGCATTTGTGCACCTGCTCTGATCCTTTCAATTGGAGAGGGGTACATCTTGGAGTACCACCCGGGTTACGTGTGCCACTACGAGCACATGCCCCCTGCATGTGTAGATACAGCCAAAACAGCAAGGTCAAAAGAGAACAACAAAAATTATTAATTAAAAAACTAAAGAGTATGATATATGAAGAAAGGATGAAAGAATTGAAATTGTTTACTCTAATAAAGAGAAAAGTGAGAGGGATTTGATAACAGGCTTCAAATTCCAAAAAGGTTATTATAAAAAGACTGACAATCAGTTGTTCTCTATATCTACTGGGGGAGAGCTTAATTTTATGCTTAAAAGTCAACAAGGGACATTTAGATTAGTTTTGAGAAATAATTTTCTAACTATGGGAGTGGTTAAACACCTAGAAAGGTTGTAGCATCTCTTGATTAGGCATTTTTAAGTACAGGTTAGACAAACATTTGTCTGCTTTAATAGAAATTATCCTGCCTTTCATAGGTGGCTGTACTAGATGAGTTCCTGAGGTTCCTTTTAACCCATTTTTCTGTGCTATGATTACTGGACACCATATTTTGTTAATGGTTTCAGTTCTAGTATTTGCACTTCAAAAATTGGAAAGTGTCCATAAAAATACTTCTGAGATTGTGAAAACCTGAATTATATTAAGGAATTAAAGAAAATCAATTGATTTAGTTTGTCCAAGTGAACATTAAGAAGGATGCAATTGTACCTTGTAAAAATCTATTTGGGAAAAAGATTTATCATAGTAGAGGATGAAGACCTAGCACAGTTTTAACAAAAAACCTTGAAAATTCAGGGTAGAAATAAGGGACATTAAAAAACAAAAAAGCAATAAGAGCAAATAACTATTGAACAGTTATTTGGGGAGGTGCTGGATTCTCTATCACTTGACATCTTTACATGAAAATTGGGGATGTAATTCTTATACCATTAAAGTTGATGGAGTCTTTATGGCCTTGTTGCTGGAGTTACTAAGGGAAACTCTTCAGCTGACATTATGCAGAATATCACAGTAGATGATCATCTGGCTTTCTCACAATTTATCTTCCCTTCACTTCCTCTTGTTGCCAGAGTGACTGTTACATTTTGTGTCATTAGACCCAGCTTAATATGGTGATCCAGATGCATTGTGATATGAGAAATATAAATAAATATAAAATAAATACTTTATTTTTTATTTTAACATTACAGCAACCTACAACTATGTGGACCATGGAAATCCAATCAATTTTGTAATCTTGGGGGGTTTCATAGATTCATAGATGTTAGGGTCGGAAGGGACCTCAATAGATCATCGAGTCCGACCCCCTGCGTAGGCAAGAAAGAGTGCTGGGTTCAGATGACCCCAGCTAGATGGTTATCTAACTTCCTCTTGAAGACCCCCAGGGTAGGGGAGAGCACCACCTCCCTTGGGAGCCCGTTCCAGACCTTGGCCATTCTAACTGTGAAGAAGTTCCTCCTAATGTCCAATCTAAATCTGCTCTCTGCTAGCTTGTGGCCATTATTTCTTGTAACCCCCAGGGGCGCCTTGGTGAATAAATACTCACCAATTCCCTTCTGTGCCCCCGTGATGAACTTATAGGTAGCCACAAGGTCGCCTCTCAGCCTTCTCTTGCGGAGGCTGAAAAGGTCCAGTTTCTCTAGTCTCTCGTCGTAGGGCTTGGTCTGCAGGCCCTTAACCATATAAGTGGCCCTTCTCTGGACCCTCTCCAGGTTATCCGCATCCCTCTTGAATTGTGGCGCCCAGAATTGCATGCAGTACTCCAACTACGATCTGACCAGCGCCCAATAGAGGGGAAGTATCACCTCCTTGGACCTATTCGTCATGCATCTGCTGATGCACAATAAAGTGCCATTGGCTTTTCTGATGGCTTCGTCACACTGCCGACTCATGTTCATCTTAGAGTCCACTAGGACTCCAAGATCCCTTTCCACCTCTGTGCCACCCAGCAGGACATTCCCTAGGCTGTAGGTGTGCAGGACATTTTTCCTCCCTAGGTGCAGCACTTTGCATTTCTCCTTGTTGAACTGCATCCTGTTGTTTTCTGCCCACTTGTCTAACCTCTCCAGGTCTGCCTGCAGCTGTTCCCTGCCCTCCGGCGTGTCCACTTCTCCCCATAGCTTTGTGTCATCTGCAAACTTGGACAGAGTACATTTCACTCCCTCATCCAAGTCGCTGATGAAGACATTAAAGAGTATCGGTCCAAGGACCAAGCCCTGCGGGACCCCCCTGCCCACACCCTTCCAGGTCGAAACTGACCCATCCACCACGACTCTCTGGGTGCGACCCTCCAGCCAATTTGCCACCCACCGGACTGTGTAGTCATCCAAGTCACAGCCTCTTAACTTGTTCACCAGTATGGGGTGGGATACCGTATCGAAGGCCTTCCTGAAGTCTAAGTATACGACATCCACCCCTCCTCCTGTGTCCAGGCATTTCGTAACCTGGTCATAGAAAGAGACTAGATTGGTCAGGCATGATCTGCCTGCCACGAACCCGTGCTGGTTTCCCCTCAGCTTAATTTGTCCTGCTGGGCTTTCGCATATGCGAGCCTTGATAATTTTTACAAAGACTTTGCCAAGGATGGAGGTGAGACTGACTGGCCTATAGTTGCCTGGGTCCTCCTTCCTCCCCTTCTTAAAAATGGGGACCACATTGGCCCTTTTCCAGTCCTCCGGGACTTGGCCCGTGTGCCACGAGCGTTCGAATATTCCCGCCAGTGGCTCTGCAATGATGTCAGCCAGTGCCTTCAGCACCCTTGGATGGAGCTCATCCAGGCCTGCCGACTTAAAGGCATCCATTATTTTAATTGCTGGTTGGGGATGTAGAATCAGAGTCCAACGATTTTCAGAAATGATTTATGATATTTGGTACCTTGAGTTTAGGGAATCCGGATTGAGACAAAAGCATGGGTGGGTCTAGGATTTTGAAAAGGTGTGTGTGGGAGGATGCAGATGGTACCCATCAACCCATATAACACAGCACAAATCTTTCTTCAGGTAAAAAGAAACTAGAAGTTTTACTAATATGCTAGGGGTCTAGGACTGTATTATTCAGTTTAACATCAAAGCAGAAACAAATATAATTTTAATAGAACAAGATAAAACCAGTCTGCAGGGCTGTAAAGAGCTACATTACCAGGAGCAGCTAACAGACAGCAGAATTGCTCGCTTGATTAGTGGAACATCAAGAACGTTAACAAGGAGAAAGCGTCATTACACCTGTGGAATGAAGAGTTTAGAAGGTAGATTTTAATGAACCATTAATTCAATTGACACTCTCTGCTGCCTAAACAGAAATGCTGTGGCCACTGATAGACAGTTAGTTTTACATTTTGGGCAGAGCAGGAATCAAGGGCTGGGTGTAGCTGCACCAATGCACCCCCTTGGATCTGCACCTAGACAAAAGGGACTTACTTTTTCAGAGGGCTGGTGCTTGGCACCTTCTGAAAAACTGGAGATTTGAGTACCCAAAATGGCTTGTCACTCTTGCAAATTTTGTTGAGACCTTTTACAAGAAAAGTGGCTATTAAACTGACCAAAAACCATGTGTTTAATTTGTAAATCTCAAAGAATAACAAGCACAGGAGATGGGTATGATCACCCTAATAGCCCATGAACAGACTGACATTCATTCAACTGTTGTACTAAAGCAAAGAAAGAATTACACAGCATTCATAGCCACGTTTCTATTACATATCAAGAACCATTTTAGAATTTATTTAAAATTCTTGATGCATATAGACAACATGTTTTGCTTGGTTGTGTGTAGAGGACAGGATTGGATGCACAGAGAGAAAAATTAGTTCTTTATATTTTAAATAGTCTTAGGATCTTTGACATAGGGCTTAGAAAACCTTTACTTAGCTTTTTTTGAGTGTGGATGATCATCAAGCAGGGTTTCCTAGGAGGTAGCATTTGTGAGGAATGATTACTGGTACAGCTATGAGGTTCATTTAGATGCCTCCACAAATAAATGAACTTTGAAGTTGTCAGTCTTTTCAAGTTAAACCTACAGTAACAGAGCCATTGTCCTCCATCCCCTCCCCTCCCTGCTCTCCTCCTCTCATTACTAACAGCAACATGTTGTAAGACAAATCACTGCTGAGATTTTATCTTTTCTAATCAGTCTCTGAACTCTGCATGTAACAATTTATTTGTTTTTCATAAAATACTGATAGAGCTTCAGTGGTATCAGGTACCCAGTCTTCAATGGGTTGGTTGGTACTTGATGTCATTGGTTTCAGAGCTATTCAGTGTGAATAATGTTTGGTCCTTTTTTATTTTAATTGCTGGAATGGCTGTGGATATAAGTTGCTCAACACAAAAGGGTGACAAATAATGATGAAAGACACTAGAGTGCTCTCATGTGTAGCTTGGACCAGAAGGAGAAAAGAGATTATTGCAGCTGAACTGGTCACATGGAATTTGCTGGACCTTCCTCCTCCCACCCCTTCAAAACCCTCTCCGGGAATAGTGTTCTTACAAGCTAAGAAAGACACAGTTGGCACAAAAAAAATTGATCCCATTAACAATGACCTTTAGAATTTTCAAGGACATAACACTGCTTTTGTGAAGTGTAAACAGATGCATTGTTAAATAGTTAAAGGACAGAATAGCTCCTAGATCTGTCATTTACCTCCTTATGAACTACAGCTCCAAACTGTAAAGAACAAGGAGAAACACAGCAGCATGATTATACAGTTAGAGAGACAAATACTTATGTTGGTCCTGGTAGCGATTGATATTTCTATTATATTTTTAATTAACATTTTAATCCTTTAAAATCATTTTAATCCTTGGGAAGCATGTTACATAGTGAAATCGTTGCTATGAAAAGTGTCAAATAGATAATAGCTGAAATTAATGGTTTTGTGATATATCAAGTTTTCAAATTGTTCCTTTATTAAAAGAACCTGACATTTTTCATTAGAGCAAGCAGGAATCTCTGAACAAAAAGTAAATGTGTACCCCAGATTAAAAAAGGTTTAACTATTTGCATGATAAGGTCCTGGTCTTGTTTTTATATTTGAAACAGTTGCCAGTTGACTAGATAAGTATCTTTTGTGTTAGTAGCTCTGAGCATAAACCAAGGTGTCCTGATCTCCTCCTCCCGCTTCTCCCTCTGTTTTTGTGCAAGCTCTTTGTAGACTTCAAAGGCCTTTCCCATGTATCAGCATTCCTTGCCCTTTGAAAACCCAGGTCTGTGCTGTGGGGGTTCACTGTGCACTGCTCTCCACTATGATTATTGTACACTGATACCAATGGCTGTTGCTGCTTGTTCTTGGCTCAGAGTGTCATTGGCAGTTTTCTAATTTAAGCAGTTAGAAGCAACCTCTGAAAGGTTGTAGCTCATAAAAGGATAAATAACTGTGTGTATAATTGTGCAAACACTTCAGTAAGTAGCTACTAGCTGCAAGAGACCTTGTTTTTAGACCTTCCTTTCAAAACATGCACTCTCTCACACACGCACAACACACACATTTTTGTTTTTGTTGGGGTTTTTTCTCTCATTCATATTGCTAGTTTATGACTTTTCTTGGTCAAGCCATGTTAATTGTACCTCGTTGTTAGCAGAGAAAAAACACAAGCCTCACAGCTATGGAGGCTATCAGTAGCAGTGCCAGAGACAAAATGAAAATCAGATACAAGAAATGGGGTCGACACTGTGCACTTAGTGTCAATGGAATTTAAGGGCTCAGCCTTTAATTGAGACCACTCAGCTCTCAGTCTCACACCCTTGCAGGACTGGGCCCATTACTACTACATTAGAGTAATTAGTAATTACTAATTATGGTTTTAAAGAGCTAAGGGTTTGGGTAGTGTGTATATATTGCACAACTTGAACAAAATCTGCTTCTGTATTGTCTTTATTATCCTTACATATTGACATTATGCCCACTGCTAAGTTGCCTGGCTTCTCTGCGGAAATCTCAATATTATACTTAGAGGATCGTGATGTGCACATTTTTTTCTTTGTTGTTCATGATGAGTAAATGTGTCACTGGCTTTTTCTGTTAGAATAAGAGCTGCTAAAGAAGGGTCCTCTGCACATATGCTGAAGTTGTAGCCACATAAAGTTGAAAAAAATGAAGCTAGAATACTAGACTATCCAATATTAGGACTGTACTTGTATAAAACCTTTGCAGTGAAAAATTTACCTGGGAACATGGCATCTGTTTTTTTGTTTCTTCACAAAGAAAAGTCAGATGGTATACTTCAAAATACTAACTAAAGTTTTTCAAGATTTGGGATACATTTATCAAGAATTTGAGTGACTGTTTCAATCACTACTATGTGGGGAAAAGGTAATAGAATAATCACAGGAAAGTCCATCTCTTAATGGTTGTCTATTGATAGCAGAAGGTTGGTCTTGTGACTAAGATACTTAACTGGTACTCAGGAAGTCTGGGTTCATTTTCTGGCTCTGCCACCAACTTTCCATGTGACCTTGGTCAAATCAATCTCTCTGTGCTTGTGTTCATCTATAAAATGGAGGTTCCTGTGTTTCTGTTTTCTCGCCTTTCATCTGCCTTCTTGATTTATACTGTAAACTGTTTGAGACTCTTATTACATGTATATCAATCTCTAGGCTCGGTGGTTCTCAGAACTCTGTTGTGGCCTTTATGAGCAACTACTTGAACACAATAATTTCCTTTTAGGAATCATTTGAAATGCAAGACTTTGAAGATGAAGGGGCGGATCCCCACTTGGTGTAAATTCCTTACTACTTAAATGGCTCTTTAAAACCTGATCCTGTTCCCACTGAAATCAGCAATATTTTTTGCCATTGACTTAAGAGCAGGCTCAAAGTGTCAGTCATAGCTGGTGATAATATTTGTTTTACTTCTAAAGAAAGAACTGATTAACTTAACAGCTAGCCAGGTAGTCCATTGCAGCTATGTTCCAGACTGCATCAGCTTCAATCTAGTTTCTTAGTAAATTTGTTGGGTTTGACCTTGGAAAACCGAGCTGGTTCAAGGTGCCGGTCAACATGGAGATCACCGTTGTACTCGTAGGAGGTGCCGTAGCAGTTGCAACCAATGGAAGCACTAACAGCCCCAGGTTTAAACTGGAGGGGGCAGACAGCAGGTTGTTTTCGGTGAAGGGTCATTAACTCTGAAACTCTGTGCTCTCTACCCTTTCAGGGTCAATTTGTTGACTTTCAGGCCACACTACAAGGTCTATTTATTTTCCCAGGCTATCTTTTTGGAGTGAGGTGGAAGTTTGCATGGGCAGGGGAGAGGGAGAAGGATGGTGAGAATAAAATGAACAAAGTTTTTGAGGTGGTGAGCCAGCTCTGTTTGTGGACCCTGAACTGCTCTGCATGTGTGCATAAAATTTGAAAGATGCCTGGCATTAAATAAAAGTTGTTGAGAAGTCAGAATCAGTCCATGAAGTAGTATATTTTTATATTTTGGCTAAGAAAGAAATATGCTGTCATTAAACAGAAACACCATTAGCAGCCACATTCTAAATGAACCCATTTTTGCATTGAAATCGGAGAAAACTTGTAATCATTTTAGAGAATAAATGAATCTATTTCTTTTCTACAAAAGTGCACATAAAAACGGGAACTACTGATCCACTTTAATTAAATTTCTACTTCCAGTAATATGCTAGGTAAAGTTTACCTCTGCCTAAACATCTAAATCAAGTGAGGGGAGGGTTTCATTCCCAGCAAGGAACTCTCTTCTCTCCACTACAGAGCCTCACATTTTCTTCTTCTGTTCCACGTGCAGCAAAAGAAAGTTGAGGGGCTGAAAACCCCCGTGCTCTTTGTGTTGTTATCTCTCCCAATGTGTTACATGTTCCAGTAAAGAGTACAGGCACTGAAACCAAGCACAAAAATCAAAATGGATTTTACTACGCCTTCGGTAAACAGCATGGCACAAAAGTCCATTGTGCAATGAGATAGCTGCAGAGATGAATGGAATTGTCTGTCATTGAGGTGATTGTTGGGCTAGTCACCATTGGATCACAGTCTAGGCCTGAATTCCTTTATGGTTCATCAGGGCCTGTTGGTACCACAGAAAGTGTCATGATCCTTTTTTTCACTAGGGCCAGATGGTGTCCTTTTTGAGGCCTTCCTAATGCCCAGTTTTCCACATGTAAAACTCCTGGGAAAATGACCTAACTCACAGCTGCTTAGTGAGGCTTGAGCAGATCTTTAGAAAGACTTCTGTCAGAAACAGGGAGATTGTACCACTCTCCAGAAAAAGGGGGAGGCTGCTGCTAGAAACTTATCGATTCCAAACGATATTTACATCGAAATCCCAATTTGCATTGTGATCGGGAGTCTGTAGGTTTTAATTGTCGGCGATTGAAAAGGTAAGTTACAAAAGCAGCTAACTGCCAAGATTGCCTGTTGTTTTCGGAGCAGGCGTTTTCCCTGCCTTGAGAGCAGATGGTGTGAATAAGAACATAGAATGTGGTCCAGAAGGGTCGAGAAAGGACAAAAAGTGAAAGATTCCCCAGATAGCTGCAAGACGCCTGGGGAGAGGGGAGGGACCCGTGCGTAAAAAGGGGTTAGAGAAAGTGGAAACTTTTGATGTGTATTTACCAGTGAACTGAATGATTCCCAGAGGATAAGCAGTTACTGCAGGTGTGATATTTAGAAAGCAAGAAGCCTCTTCTGTTAATAAAATAATACTGGACCAATGGAATAGTTGAAAGGAGCAGCCTGATACACCTGAAAAGCTTTTGTAGGGTTTTTTTTTTTCTCCCTCATCAACCAAGAGCATTAGCAATAATGATCTGTATCACTACCTATATAGCTTTTAGCCACTGACCTCTTAGCCTGACTAACATCTCCCCGCATTTCCTTGTACTGCAGCATTGTGATTTTTTTGTTTGGTTTTGTTTGGGGGTTTTTTTGTTGTTGTTGTGGGGGTTTTTTTGTATTTTAGCCAGTGCATTTTTTATTTCAGGCTTATTAAATCTTATTTATTGGTCCTTTGCAACTTAAGCACTTTTTGTTTCCCATGTTAAATTTGTTTAGCCTGTCAGCATATCTGGAGATGTTTAAAACCATATAGTCACAGGAGAGTTGTGTTGTATTTTTCCCTACAAGCTCTCCAAGAACACTTTTAACAAGTCTCTTTTTTTTAAAAAAAAATGCAAGTGCCAGTATTAAGACTTAACTTTCATTTATTGGCTGCACAATAGTTTTAATTCTTGCAAAATTAAGTCCATTGTCTCTGTGTGTTTATTTGTACACTGGGATTACAAAAAGTACTTGTCACATTTATATCCTGTACCTTGTGATTTGAGGTGTTAGACAGAGCTGATTAAAAAAACATTTTTCCTAGGAAATATTTTAAAGGGTTTTTCCTCATGAAATGTTCTGACTTTTTAATTAACTACTGAATCTGAAAACTGGGGGGGAAACTTATAAAAACTTTTAGGCTTTCTTTTAAAAAATCATTTTTGGCTAAAAACTTTCATTAATTTTTTTTTTTTTTAAATAATGGCTGATTTTTTAATAGCAGAATTCTATTTTCAGTTCTTCCAAGAAAACTGATACCAAACCAGAGGATATTTTTTGAGGGGGCAAAAGTCCTGGTTTTACTACATAAAAAATTGACATTACCTACTACTTATGTCATAATGTGGAATCACTTGAAGGCAGCAGCAGGTCTGGGTGTGAAAGTATCATATTTTACTTCCCTACTGCTTCATGCTGCTTATTAAGCAAAAACTTAGAACTGTTGCAGAGAATACAATGAGGGTAAAGGAAGAAGACAATGTGAAAAAAACACATAATTTTTAGATTTTTAGTGGTTGTTAAAAGAATAAAAATGGAGGAAATATATATATTGACCTTAACAGTTACTGTGAAAAAGGTCATTTCTCAGTTCTGCCTGGGTGTGAAACTTAAATAAAAACAAGCAAGCTGAAAGTGCTTGGCCATCATAATTCCAGAGCATCTGCCTTTGACCCAAAACCCACTGACATCCATGAGCTTCATTTCTCTTTGGTAACTTGCAGATTATTGATTTTATCGTTTGCCTGACATTTCACAGTGCATTGCCTCACTTACAGAAATGTTCAGCATTTAAGCTGTGATGTGAACTGTCATAAAGTGAGGTAACATTCCATAAAATCCTAAGGGGAAAAACACTTTGAGTTTCAGTCCAACTTGGAAGGACTGTATTTTTTCTCAAGCCATTCTACATTCACTCACCCTGAAATAAAAACACATTTCAGATGAGACCAAACAGTTTTAAATAAAGACTCTTCCTATGAAAAGGCGGGGGGGACTTAATATTTCCATGTGATATGAATGCATGTTTTCATCTAAAATCATAAGTGCACAAAAAATAATCTTGCTTGCTTTAATTCGGGCTTAGCATAACGTTCAAGTTCTACACAAGCAGCTTGTGATTTATATTTTTAATTTATTAGTTTCCCTTTTTTAAAAAACATGTTTCCTTATCACCGAGCCAGAATGCCCTTAGAAGAACAGGCAGAGACACCCTGCATGTATTTAGGATCTGTGTCTTGCAACAGAAGGAGCCCAAGAAAGAGAACCAGCATTTCTCCTGCTGGGTCAGTCACATGCACTCAGGCTTTTACATAGAACTAGCCTTCTGTCTCCTTCCTTTCATAGACAGAGTAACATTTTGTAGTGACACAAAGAAATTCTTCCCACTCCTGATTATAAAGACCCACAGCACTAGATCCTCTTTATCAACTGCTCTTTTCTTATAGGATATGATATATTTTATTTACATATGAATTGATGGGTTTGTCAGACAAACTTGGAAAGCTCAGCAGTCCATAAGACCAGAAATCCCTCAAGTTGCAATTGTCACTGAAACTTTAAAAAAACAGCTATCACGTTGCTTTGATTTACTCTCCATAATCTATTCCTAATCCATTGTAAAGGTTGTAGCAGTGCTAAACTCATTAATTATGATGTTGTTTGCTTAATTTTGTTGCTGCTGGGGGTGAAGAGAAACAGTACAATTGCAATTGAATTATAACTAGAATCCATTAAAGATAAAATCACAGCATTGAGCCACAGATTTTCTATCAACTCATATAAAATACTTGAGACTTAGATGTCATTGCAATGTATGCAAAATGTCAGAATACGTGTAGACATACATGTATTGTACTAAGCTTGCTAAACCTCTTCTACCAGTACTAACCAACAAACAATTGTAGTTATATATAGTCTGATCCTAAATATATATATAGTCCCAGTATTCCCAGACTTAGTTGTAGTTCCTTGTACTTCCCATGTGTTTTTATTAGCAGTATGTAGCTTACAAGGAGAACTTTGTCTATGGCAACCCTGGATTTAGTGGAAGTGACAACAAAGATGAACAAGGAGAAGGGTCTCTTGCTAAATGAATTTGTTTCCTAGTCCCATCTGGGCCATGTAAGGTTCTGCAAACACTCTACATTATATTCCAGGAACACATTCTATTTTTATCCCTCTCTCAAGTGTTTTACCCTGCAACTACTTCTACTAGGAATTCAGGAAGCTGTCCCCCCTCAGAAAAAAGACTTTTTTCTTTTGTATACTATACGAGGTACCTTACTTTGTTATATGAGGCCTATATCTGCATCATCCTAAAACACGGAAATTCATTCCAACCAAAAAAAACCCCAGCACATGTAATTCAAAGTATAACTAAATCTTGTGTTAGGACACTGCAAATATCCATCCATACTGTGCTTTGATTTGAAATGGTAAGAGTGGAGTAGGTGCAATATTAACTCCATTTTGTACTCTTTCACCCCTATGCACGCTACAGTTAAACACAGTTCTTCTGGCAGCAGGAAAGAGCTTTTCTGTATCAAGACTGCTGTGCTTTGTAAAAAAAGGATAGCTACATATCTCCAAATGAAGCCCTGGTGGACTGCATTTTACAGTGATCTACAGTAGCCTAATTATACATAGCAGAAATAGGACCTTGCTTGAGTGTTGCTCCAGATCCCCTCAAACTTTGAGGAATATTCAAACGCATTTATTGAACTCACTTGCTCTGTTATGATGCCTATTGATGTAGTACGTAAACACCTCTCAGAAAACCTCCCGTCCCTTCTCAAGAAGGCTGGTATCTAAATCCTCTGTGATAGGCTAGTTACCTACGTAATTTGAAAAATACATACCTAAAACCCTCTTATTTCTGATCATCTTCTTGTGTCCTGTCACCATGTTCACATTTGCATCCAAAATCAAGCTCAATCTGCTGCCTTGCCTTAATGAAGTCTTAGATGGTGCCTGGTTCTGCCAAATGTGAGCTGGCCATTAGGTGGTCTCTAGTCTGAAAGTTTCCTCCACGTTCCTCCACACATGTAGTGTTCTGGGCACCGCACTTTAACAAGGACATAGACAAGCTTGAGAGAGTCCAAAGAAGAGCGACCTGTATGATCAGAGTCTTACACAGCAAGCCACATGAGGAACCGTTGAGGGACCTGGGACTCTTCAGCCTGAAGAAAAGAAGGCTGAGAAAGGACCTGGTAGCAGCTTACCACTACACCAGGGGAGTATATCAAAGGCTCGGTGAGCAACTGTTCAGCAGGGCACCCAAGGGGAAAAGTAGGAGTAATGGCCACAAACTCATGGAAGAACAATTCAGGCTTAACATTAGGAAAAACTTCTTCATAGTCAGGGTGTCCAGACTGTGGAATAAGCTCCCTCCAGAGGTGGTGCAATCACCTACCTTGGAAATCTTCAAGAGGAGATTAGCCAGTCACCTTGCTGGGGTCACCTGACCCCCAGTTATCTTTCCTGCTTGGTGCAGGGGGCTGGACCCAATGATCTTCCAAGGTCCCTTCCGGCCTTACAATCTATGAATCTATGAATTCGCACATTGTGTTTACATCATTAGAAGTATCCCCACAGCTCAATGTTAACTTTCATTTTACCAACCCCCTGTCTGGAGGCATTCAACTTTTTCCTTGTTGGCCAATGACACTTTGTGCCTGCAGGCAGGTGTTTGGCAGATCTAATATTCATCCTAAATCCCTCCTCCCTCATCTGTGGTCATGATTCCTATATGTTTACTCAGGTGGCTGTTAGTGTTTCATCTAATTGATACATTGTAACAAGAACCTTTTCCACAATTTTAGTTTTTTAGGAGCCACAATGTGGCCATGTAGTCTCCTATCTTTGATCTGCTGGATGACTTTCAATTTTGCTTGCTGCTGCTCGCTTGATGTCTGGTGAGGCAATACTGGGAAGTAAGTGAAAACTTACTTCCCAAGTAAGGGAAAAAGTTAAGAGGCTGTGACTTGGATGACTACACAGTCCGGTGGGTGGCGAATTGGCTAGAGGGTCGTACCCAGAAAGTCGTGGTGGATGGGTCGGTTTCGACCTGGAAGGGTGTGGGCAGTGGAGTCCCGCAGGGCTCGGTCCTTGGACCAATACTCTTTAATGTCTTCATCAGCGACTTGGACGAGGGAGTGAAGTGTACTCTGTCCAAGTTTGCGGATGACACAAAACTGTGGGGAGAAGTGGACACGCTGGAGGGCAGGGAACAGCTGCAGGCAGACCTGGACAGGTTGGACAAGTGGGCAGAAAACAACAGGATGCAGTTCAACAAGGAGAAATGCAAAGTGCTGCACCTAGGGAGGAAAAATGTCCAGCACACCTACAGCCTTGGGAATGACCTGCTTGGTGGAACGGAAGCGGAAAGGGATCCTAGTGGACTCCAAGATGAACATGAGTCGTCAGTGTGACGAAGCCATCAGAAAAGCTAATGGCACTTTATCGTGCATCAGCAGATGCATGACGAATAGATCCAAAGATGTGATACTTCCCCTCTATCGGGCGCTGATCAGACTGCAGTTGGAGTACTGCGTGCAATTCTGGGCACCGCACTTCAAGAGGGATGCGGATAACCTGGAGAGGGTCCAGAGACGGGCTGCTCATATGATTAAGGGCTTGCAGACCAAGCCCTATGAGGAGAGACTGGGGCATCTGGACCTCTTCAACCTCCACAAGAGAAGGTTGAGAGGCGACCTTGTGGCTGCCTATAAGTTAATCACGGGGGCACAGAAGGGAATTAGTGAGCTTTTATTCACCAAGGCACCCCTGGGGGTTACAAGAAATAATGGCCACAAGCTAGCAGAGAGCAGATTTAGACTGAACATTAGGAAGAACTTCTTCACAGTTAGAGTGGCCAAGGTCTGGAACGGGCTCCCAAGGGAGGTGGTGCTCTCCTCTACCCTGGGGGTCTTCAAGAGGAGGTTGGATATGCATCTAGCTGGGGTCATCTAGACCCAGCACTCTTTCCTACCTATGCAGGGGGTCGGACTCGATGATCTATTGAGGTCCCTTTCAACCCTAACATCTATGAATCTTAACACATGCAATGTTGGTTCAGTGCAGTGTCTAGCTTCTTTGCATGTACTGATCTGCCCCAAACCAGGCATACATATTCAGTTCTTTTAGGAATCAGATCAGGTTCTGAATTTCATAGCTTGAACCCCATCTCTATGAGATGGAACCAAGCAAAATGCTAAATCTAAAGTCTCTTTTACCATTTGAGTGTTTTCATAGCCATGAGCACAACCTCATGCTAAGATGAACTATCAGTCAAATGGACCTATACTCATCCACTTCTCATTATAAAGAGGGTCCTTTGGGAAAACAAAGCGAAACACAAATTATTGAGTGCTAGTTTCTCAAAGAAGAGTACAAGGAAGAAATTCCAACACATGGCATTCCATGTGTTGGAATATGCATTTTTTCCAATAACTCTTACCTAAATTTCTCACTCCATGGCCACATGCAGGCACATGCAGTTTGTGGCATCACAAACCTCTTTGTGGCATTACAAACCACATGCATTGCATGTTAAATCATGTGCGATGCTGCTAATTTGTAGCACAGGGGACAACATTTACTACCGGAATTTCCCAGTAGCAAAAAACCCTGGGGGAAAAAAGTAGGGCAAAACACACCAAAATAGCATGTGCTGAGACAAACACAGAGACAAGGGAGCAGGCAGTTGACTAGGGAACATATCCTGTGCCCCAGCAGTGACCCCCACCCCCAACTTCCTTCCCCACCATCACAACACATGGAGTCCAGTCAGAGCAACACACTAGGAGCCAGGAGGAGTGGAGTATGTTCAGTTTGCCCACAGCAGGACAATGTGTCCTGCAACAAAGCACACATGCAGAGGTGTGTACTGTGGCAGAAAATAGCCGCACAAATTTGTGCTGCTACTATTTGTGCCACTGCAAGCATGCACCACTGCTTGTCTGAGTGTGGCCTGTGTGTATATAGAGGGAATTTTATTTCTATGCTGTGGGCAATTCATACCAGCTGAGCTAGTGAATTCTCCCTGTCACACATCAACTTCAACTGTCAGCTGAGTGGGCCAGGTGCAGAGTGGAGATGATCCTAAGTATCCAGAGGAGGGAAAGAATAAGTTGAAGGACAAAGAGAGGAATGGCTGGGGTAGATTAGTTCAAGCTGATGCCCTGCTGATGCACACTCCTTAGGGACTATAGGAATAGAGGTCACAACTTCTTTGCAGCCCCAAGTTTGCAGAGGCCAATACAGGTCCAGCAGCCCATGAGTTGGGCTCTGAGTTTGCAGCCCATACAAATCACTTCAGTGACTGCATGTGTATCACAATGAATCTCGGCTACAGTTTTCTAGCCACTGTTTTATTTACCTAATACCAAGTGGTATTACCGTGTGCTCCAATCAAGTTGTGTTTGTTATGTATGAAAAGCATTGTTCTTTCTTTGATAAGCATATAATTAACTCGTTAATCTAGGTCAAAACATGCAGGTTATCACAAGCATTCAAAGAAATGTGTGTGTGTTTATATTTATATGCTTTCTCAGAGGGATACACAAAGCACTACAGATTGACCTAAACCTAAAGCACAGCTATAGGCACCTTGAAATTTTGGGGGTCAAACTTCATGAGTACATTCACTGATCTTGCTAATGGCTCAAAGAAAATTCTGGATCTAAACATCTCTGGAAACCAGAAAAAAGTTTGATTTCATAACTGAATTTTGCAACTTGGGTCTATCTCTACAGGATGATGTGGAACTGGTTTGCCCCTCACACTGATGTAAACGAGCAGTGAATGTATTGAAGTCAACAGAGTGACCTGGGTGTTACAGCTAGTTTGAGTAGAGAATCAGGTCCTGTGAATGCATTTGATGGCAGATCCTCCTTTGGCTCAGTACGGTTTATGCATTCAAGTTAAGACTCTCTGCATTGCTTTTCTACAACAAATAAATGCCCCTTCCTGCTTGATAACCCATCTTCTTGGTATCTTGGTCAAGTGGAGAGCTCCTGTCTAAGTTTATCAAAACACAAAGTTTGATTTGAAATTTCATAACGTACTTAAATGTCACTCACATCCTTCTGTTGAGCTAAATTGATCTTTTTTTCCCCTCATTTCCTGGGCAGATTGCATTTGGTCCATGAGTAAACATAGTGCTGCTGCCCCCTCTTCCCAGGCTTTCTAATGAGAATGTGCTGTCTGATCAGGTGCATGCACTTTGCTGTCATTTGCAGCCTGACCTGCAGGTCAGAGGTGATTTGAGCAGGCCCGGGGATGCATACAAATCACATCCTCTTGTCTGTCTGTTTTGTTGACTGGTTCTCCTCAGGGTCATGGCTATCTTAAGTAGCAGCCTGAAGGATAAAGTGTGCCCTGTCTGAGCTGTAAAACTTTGACTTTGGACCAATTGCATCTGACACACAGCAGCATGAGGTTTGCTTTAGCCTTTGGATTCAGAACAAATCACTGGCTATCAATAGCTGATAGTGACATGCAGTTTACTGAATGTCTCCTTTTCTCTGGCAGCTATATATTCTTTGGGAAAAATGAATGTGTTTTTAAGTTTCCTAGGTCATGTTTTAAATATTATAGCACGTGCATTTTTTAAATTCTGTTTGAAAGTAAGCAGTTACCAAATAAATAGGAAGAAAACATTTATTCTCCTTATGTGAGATTGCTCCAGGGCTCCTGGGGTTTGTGTGGCACATGGTACAAAGAGAAGTTTGTATCATGGAAAAAAGCTGGAAAACCCACCCACCTAAACAGTGCATTTAGTATTTGTTTGTTTCTTTAAAATCCTTCAGAATGTGATGGACAAACAGCCTTGCAGAAGGAAACTCTCTCTTTCTCTCTCTCTAGCCACAAGGATGGCATATGCAGTTTCTCAGTCAATATGAGTATATCTACAGCATTGCACTTCTGTCACTGCAGGGTGGCATAGAAATACTCATGCTGCTTTGGGTACTAGTTGCAGTCTAGGGCTAGGGACAGACATTCAGAAAACCTGAATTGATTCAATCTTTCCAAGTTAGTCTAACCTGGCTAGGCTGAACCAGTTTGTAACTGGACAGACATTCTCTCTGGACTGAGGAAATTCAGGCAGATGCCTGCAGTGGCTCAGGCTAGAAGCCAGGAGCACTAAAGCAGCCCTCCCTTCCCTTGTACTATGCTGAGCTGGGGGGGGGGGCATGCCCAGACCCTGGCAGGCTCTGATTAGGGAGGTTTGTCTGCACCATCCCAGGATTTTCCCTGCTGGCTGCTCAAGGAACAGGAGTGTTGCCAGACCCCAGGCCCCTGCTAGCACTCTGAGGCAAGGAGGGGTGTGCAATGCATGCATCTGTTGATGATACAGAGCTTTTCAATCTCCCTCCCTGCTTCTTTATACTGGCTGCAGCAAACTGACAGGCAAGCAAGCCAGGAGGGGGCAGTGTTTATCACGCCATCAGCAAAACAATAGCCTCTTTCCATTAGTTCAAACTCTTAAACAGTTTACCAGCTGACCTGTTGATTAGCCCCCAAAAGCCCTAAGTGATCACTGTTCTGTCTGCCTCTCCCAGTAAAATTGGAGAGACACACACACAGACACCTCTTGGCATTACCTAGCATACCACATGCCTAAGGTCCATGGGGCTGGGGGCTGTTTTGTGGGAGATGGGAGGGGGCAGGAGAGGGAGAGTCCTGCTTGAGCAGCAAGCAGCAAAGAAGGGGTAGGGCAGAGGGAAGCCAGGCAAACCTTACTGTGTCTGCAGACTCTGCCAGAGCTGCAGCCAGTGAGCAGAGGGGAAGGGCCCACTCTGCTGTGGAGCACAGAGCCCAGCCCAGCCCAGAAAGCGTGCCAGGATGCTGGGGGAGTCTGGCTTATTTTAAACAGGCAAGGGATCTGGAACAGACTTTGAATAAATTAGTTTGAGCAAAATGAGCTAAGTCTGATACTACCTTCAACCAGGTTTATCTCAAACTGGTTTCAGCCATTTTCAAACTGATTTATGTGCCCTGAACATCTGTTCTGTTACAGGTTTAAACCAGATTTTAATCACTTAAAAATGGTTTATGTGCAGTGTCTGTCCCTAGCCTAGATGCAGCAGGGTAAATTTTCCTGTGCTGAGCTTCATATAGTCATAGCTAGACTGTTTTCAGAAGCTAGCTCAATCATCCTATAGCCACATTTTACTCCTCACTGACCACATCCACACATGCAAGCACATGTGGTTTGCACCACCACAAACCTCTTTGTGGTGCTACAAGCTGCACATGGTCAATGGTCAAATGTGTGCTGCACTGCAAATTTGAAGCACAGTGCTAAAATTTGCTACCAGCATTTCCCAGTAGGAAAAAAATAACCAGCACAAAAAACAGTGGGGCAAAGCATGCTACAGTAGCATGCACCAGAGCAAATAGAGCCTTGGTCCTCCAGAAAGACCCTCCAGCTGCTGGCCAGTGTATCCTTCTGCTGTTTGTGCCCCTGTTGCAGCATGGCATGCTGGAACAAACAAAAATGCAGTAAGGCTCCCAGATGCCTGCTGCTGAGCCTATCTGGCACCCAGGGACTGTCGTGGGTCTAAACAGGCAATGAGAGTCAGTTGAGCTGCTTTATAGGCTGCCTTATAGCTCAGCACATGGGCAGCTGTGCCACTGTTTCAGAGGCTGAGTGATCCAGGCCTCAGCTGCAGGCAGCATGGAGCAGCAGGAGGCTCCAGAGTCTACTGTGGGAACTTTGTCCATCCATGGTGAGGCAAATGGAGGATCCAGATGCAGGAATCTGTCCAGGACAAGCACTGGGGACTTTGCTGGAGGCCTGAAGAGATGACTGACCTCCTGGTCATTTGGCACCAGGAGGCCACACTGTGGAAGTTCATGTAGGGACAGTGCAATGAACACATCTATTGACTGATAAGACGGCCAAGTGGGGGTACAGCAAAATGTAGCAGCAGTGCCATACCAAGACCAAGGTATTGCATGGGCAGTTTTATACCATGTGTGAAGCCAGCCTGTGCTCAGGGGCTGGGTGATCTACCATGCCCTACATTGAGGAGTTGGGCAGCATCCTTGGTCCAACAGCCACAGAGCCCTCCCCAACTGCTACTCCTTCACCACCAGGGGAGGAGTGGAGCCTGTGGCAACCAACCCAGTGACCTGGACAGAGTCCCCAGAGGTAGGGCCCTCCTCCAGGCCTGCAGAACCACCACCACCCAGGCATGGGAGTGACAATGAGGAGGGATGCGTGCCGTACTCAGGATCCAGAGCAGCAGATCCTCTGGCTCCTGTGTGACAGTAGCAGGAGTGGAGAGGAGCCTGAGGAGCAGGCCTCACCCCTATTGGAGGCCAGGTATGGCTCCAGCTCCCTCCCCCAAGCCAAGGCCCAGGTACCACTGTCTCCTGGCCAAGGCAACCACTTGTCACTGAGGTGGTAAGTCCTGCACAGGGCATGGGAAATTGGGAGACTCTCCCTGCCCCCCTCCCCTTCCTCTTCCTTCTCCCCTGGGCCACCTCACTCTGTGCCCTATATGTGCCACAAACCCATCTCTGCCACCTACCTCCCTCCTCTCCAGATCCCCACTCCTCTACCATGCAGACACCCCCTTCCTATTGGGGAAGGACAGTCTTCCCCTCTTGCCAGCATTCCCAGCTGGATGGAGCTGGTCCCAGCCATGAAGGCAGTGGGGAGGTAGTGGCATCACTAGTGTTATGTGCCCATCAGGCTATAGCTCCCACTCACTGGAGTTGGTAGCTAAGGGCCCGGGGATCTTGGAATGTCACATCTATCCTGGTAGGGGGAGAAGCTGGGCACCGCAGGCTGGGTTGGCTATGACCCCAGGATGGTTGTGGTATTTGTAAGGGTGCCAGCACCACATACCCCTGACTTGGGGACCATCTGCCTGGCCCTGCACCTGAGAGTGAGCTTACTCCCTGAGGACCCTCACCAAGGCCTGTTCTCACCCCATGCCATGTTGCTGTAGCTGAAGATGGCCTTCTATTTGCTCTCTCTACTGAAAGCCCATCTACCAAGGAAGAGGCTGCAGTCCAGTGCCCAGGAGCCGCCTGCCCACTTTCAAGCATTCCAGAGGCTATTTGGATGCATCATCCAATGTGCACAGTGGGGCAGCATCCAGGAGGGGCTGCTCCAGATAGAGGTCCTGGCCAAGTTCCGCCATTCCCACTGTGACCAGGCCCGTGTCCTGGGGGAGGTGCAGGTATATGGCCCTGAAGCAGCTGGTGGCGGAAATGAAGGAGGAGCAGCAGCTGGCTTGGGTCAGCTATGAGGAGCTGAGACAACTGTGAGCCTCCATCCAGGAAGAGTGTAGGATGTTGCAACAGCTCCTTACCACCATCCCCACCCCAGCTGCTCCTGCTGCTGCACCCCAACCTGTGCCAGCCCCAGCACAGGTGTCTGACCCCCTAGCCAATCCACACATCCACCACTTGGGGCAGGGCCTGACTGGGAGTATTTTGCCTGGCTGGTGGAAAAATGGCACCCCAGAAGGCCCCACAGGCCCACCATGGCCAGCATTGGGTACTGCTCCTGCCTCCCCATTTTCCGGTCCTGGGCATAGCTATAGTGTCTGCCTCTGAGGAGAAGTGCCCGCCCTCCTCCACAGAGCAGCCAGGGCCCCAGCCACATTCGCATGCAGTAGGCAGGGCCGAAGCCAGGCTCTGGGCCAAGGTGCCGCTAACCCCTGACTCCCTCCTCCCTATGTCTCCTCCCCTGGTGTTTGTCCTACACTTAAGAACCCTCTCTCTTCCCTCTGGTTCTTGAGTAAATAGCTGCAGTTTATTTCTGGTTTTGAATGGGTTTGTGCATGGTGGGGGCGGGGAGCTAAGTGAATGGTGGTGGGCTTGTGGAGGGTCTTATGTGGGGTGTTGTTGGTGTGGAAATTTTGGGGAGGGAGAGGGGGAATAAAGTTGCTTTTGTTTTCACAACAGCCACACTGCCTATGTTGTTGCAGTCCTGGCAGTGGCAGGGGATGGAGACCTCTGGGCAGGTGGCCTGATGTAGACGCTGAGAAGGCTGGTGCCCTACTCAGGGGGATGAGCCTGCAGATGAGTCATGATGGCCTCATGCACTCTGACTCCTGCATGCCGCTGTCAGTGGGGGTGGTCGTCATCACCTGTGACAATGTTCCTGGCTGGCAAGTCTCAGCAAGGTGGTAGTCCCTGCTGCCAGGCTGCTGCAGTGGGTACAAGGTGCAGAGGCCATTCTAGGTCAGGGCTGCTCCAGCAATCCAGCTGGCACAGAAGGCTAGTATCTCTGGGGCTGAGAAGCTCCTGAGGGCAAGTAACCCTCAGCTACTCACCAGGCCACCGGTTTATACACCTGTGCTGGTCCCAGCCTCCAGCTCCCCCTGGCTGAGAAGCCAGGAGGAGCTGGGAAATGGCAGTTTTTCCCAAAGGGGCACAATTTGTCCTGTGACAAAGCGCACATTCAGATGCATGCACTGAGGCACAAATTACCAGCACAAATTTGTGCAGTTACTGTTTGTGCTGCTACAAATGCATGCCCCTGCATGTGTGGATGCAGCCACTGAGTCGTTCTCCTAATTGAATCTCAGTGCCCAGTCAGTCCTTAGCATCTCTGCTGAGGCTGCAGTTATGATGACACATTTTTGTGAAATGAACACCTGTTCACTGGGAACAGAACGGAGACTCTCAATTCATTAAGGCCACTGAGCAGCCATCAAACAGTTACAACTTTCAGTTAGTATCAACCAGGGCCAGATTCAAACCAGTGACCTGGAAGTGAAAAGCTCCATATCAGTCCCACGAGCCAGCCAGCCAGCTAACAGTTACCTTATTAAAAACCCACTCCAAGATTCTGTAGCTGCCTTTGTGCCTCTGAGATGTTGTAGTAATAAAATAAGGTGTCCTATTGTATAAGGGTGGATTTTATCCAAAATGCACACATTTTTATGAGATGAAATACTTTGGTAGCTTCTATTTACTGCATTCCAATTAAAGGTTATATTACTTTTGTCAAAATTTTATCGGTGTCATTTTCTCAGCTCTGGTATCACAGCACTGCTTTAAAACTTTTACCCTATTCTGTGCTGCAGAATTATATTAAGGAAGGTCTTGGTTACCACAGTATTGTGACTTGGTTAAAAAAATAGGAGCATAAGTACCACTATAAAACTGAAAGACCTGAGATACAGGTTTCAAGAGCTGCCACATTACATTTCTCAGTTTATCCACTTACAGGGGTTACCATAAAGTTTTCATATTACATGTATTAGAGGTTCTTCCTCTCTTGTAATAAATAAGGGTAGCTTGAAAATTTTCCATCAAAACATTTTCAGTGAAAGATTTGGTTTGCAGTTTCATAATATTTTTTAAAGATTTTTTCTACTTTTTATGGAAAATGTTAAGATTCTTCACAAAAAATGAATTGTGGAGTTTTGTGACAAAGATATTTGGTTGGGGGTTTTTTAGTGAACAGTCAAAGTTTTTCAAAGAGGTGAAACAATTTTTCATTGTCTCTAAATATAAACTGGCTATATAGTATTCTAACAGCATTGATGTATTATATATTGTAGTCTATTCTGTATCATACTCTGTATCTACTCTATAACTATGTAATATTCCAACAGCATTGTTAAGGCTGTGAGATAGCAACCAGCATCAGAAATTGAAAAAAGTTAAGTATTTTATCTTATCTCGGGGACCAGTCCTGAAAGATACTGAGATTCTTTCAGCTCTCATTAATGGACACTAAGGGCATTTGTACTTGGTAGGAAAATGAACACAGTAATATCATACATATGAACTGTGAATTGATATTGCAGGATTAAAAATTAATGACAGCATGATAGAAGATGCTTCCTTCCCAGTAAAATCCAGGTATGGTTATAATATTTTACTGGGGACAGGAGGGTTAAAACCTCTGACTATGAATATCACATAAACATTGCCAAAAAACTTCCTTGACTGACAGTTAAATGCGTGACTAACTCAAGTTTAGCCTGAAATCTTTGCTGATAATTACTGGGTTGAATGTTATGAGAAATGGGCAAGATGGGTGTTTCATATCAGCCACATGGATGTACATACTTTACTGCCTGAGCATTTCTAATAAGAATTGATGTAGTGTGTCATTTGTAATTTAATCAACAGCATTACATCTTGATAGTGAAATGAGTATCATGAACATTTTCTCAGTAAAGTAAGATTAACGTGCACACCAAATATATACTGCATTTAAGTAGCATTTCACTTGTGACACAAACTGATAAATGGAAGGAATTGAAAGTTAAAGCTGACACTTGACCCATAACTGATTCCATGGTGCAGAGATATTACAGTACATATAGCACTTAATGCCATGCACTGATCTGAGACATCTTGCAAATCTAGGCAGCAAGGAGCAAGTACAGAAATGAGTATCAGCCTTGACTTCCTTTTCCCTGTTTTTTTAGCATATATCACAAACATAGATAAGGGCCCAGGTGCTAAAATTCAGATCAGAATCCAGATCTAAATTTTCTCAAAGGTAAACTCATTCTAATTCATTCCCATTTCTCATGGGACTGTGTATTTATTTATGTATTTATTCACTTAGGACCCAGCTGTTCCTGCTATATAGGCTGGGCTTTTTAGACAAACTACATTTCCCAGGAGGCACAAGACACTAAAACTTCTTCAGCACAGAAAACAGGAAGACTGGTACATAAATGGAGGTTTAGTCCAGAAGTGTAAAAGCAAGGGTCTATGCTCTGGGTGGCAGCAGTGGCAAGGGCCAGACCAGCTGGTTGCAGTAGCTGTGGCAGCTCCACCGGGAATGGTGGTGGTTACTGTTCTTTTCCCACTCTCTGTGGGCTCCCAGGGCTGGTGCTCTGGTTTTCTGCCACTTATTATGTTACTGGTTTAGTTTGACCATGGAACCCAGCCTGAAGAAGAGAATAGGTACATGAGGCACTCAGTCTACAACTTCCATAAAGCATGGTGGCAACACTTCTGAACTGGAATTTCAGGGTTTAGCCAAAAAAGGTCAGTTATTATTTAGAAAAAGTAAATGATTTTATAACAAATTCTTGTTCTAAATGGAGCTTGGAGAACTTGCAGGAAGATCAACTCAACTCATGACAAAAAATCACATTGCAATAATGGAGAAAAGCTTTCTGTTTACAATCCCAGCATGATTATGATGAGGGATCCTGGTTTTCTCTGTTTAAAAATCACTTAAAAACCCCAAATCCGCATTTCTCTGCAATTAAAATGAGACATCACTATAGAGAGAGAGAGAGAGAGAGAGACAGAGAGAGAGAGGTATCAGTTGAACACAGTATTTTATTAATATATTTACAATTTTCAGCAGTTTGGAAGCCTACCACTGCCTCAATCACTATAATTAAAAAAAACCCCTTTAAATATCTATAAATGTTGGTGTTTGATTTTGGATTGTTTATCATGGAAAATCAGAGCTTCTCCTCCCCCCTTTGCGGGTCCAGCTGTGGTGCCCCCTGACTGATCACCTTCCTCCCGCTCCCCACAGCCCTTTGCAGGCTGGAACTCTGCCAGCCTACAAGGGGAAACCCATTGTTTTCTGCATTTTTCTACTTTAAAAGAGAAAAATCTGATTATGTCTACTGTTAATGGAGAGAGAGACAGGGATATACACAGAGAGAGCATGCACCATTTATGGGCAAATTATGCCTTCAAATGTCTGTGTAAGACTTCTATTTACATCAGCAGGAATCCCATGTGCACATCTGATCATAAAACTTGTCTCTTAGGGTGAAAGTCAATGGAAAAACTACCATTTCCATGGACTTTGGATGATGCTTTGGCCACCCTAGTTATTGCCTTACTATCTGAACTCTGTTTTTTGTTCAATGTGTAATTAGCAGGGGGCAGATTTGGGATGGTGAGGGGGTTAGGTGGTGTAGTTGTATACCCCCCACCTCATCCTTTGATTCCTGCTGCACTCAAGTTTTAAAATAAAGTGCCCTGCATGGGCATCTGTATTTCTATTCAGGTGGAGCTGAAGGAGATAGTTTACATCACGGCTCATTATTATCTACTTGATTCTGGCTAATCCAACCCATGATCTTCCACTAATCAAGCTTTCCTTTCATCAACAATTATTTTCTCTGTTACTTACTTTATAATGTTTATCTGCTCGCTCCCCAGCACATCTAATAAATGTGTGCTACCCTCTAGGGACCTGTACTAGGCAGTTCTGCTCCTAGGGAATTTGCACACACAAATCAGAGATAGGGTGGGGAAGGGCAAGGCTGAAGGCAGGCCAAGCTGTGCAGCACAATGGTCAGAGGAAGAAAGGTGTTGGGTTATTCATTGCAAAAGATAATATCCACTGTGGGAGGCTGACCAGCATTGTAACCAAGGTGGTTTAAAGCCAGGCAGATCCAGAGGGTTTGGAGCATAAGTACCACTATAAGTATCACCCAGTGCCTGGGTAAGGGCACTGCAAGTAGCTGGAGCGAGTCCTCTTCCAACCCAACTGTTCGTTTCTGTTTGTTGAGGGTGGAGGGCAATACAGACCTGCTATGAACATGATGTGGGAATGGGGAGCAGCCACGGAGGAGACAAGAATCATATAGCCCTGCCTCCATCTGCTCCATAGTCCCATGGGCAGTGCAGTGAAATGTTTGGGAAGGGTTCTGAAGTGAGAGGGCTGTGAGAGACTGAATTGGGGATTAGAAGCACCATGAGGATTTTGGGGGGAGGGAGGCCTGTAGGGTAGAGAGGTATAGAATGAGAGGGCTGGGGCATTATGGGAGTGGGGTGGGTGGGGTTAGGGCCTGAGAGGTGGGGTTAGGACTGTGAATGTGAAATGGGGTGTGAGGGGGCTTCAGAGCAAGAGGGACTGTGGGTGAGGGGGGCCCAAGGGCTATAAGGGCTATCCAGTGAGGTTAGGTGCTCAGAGGGGCAGGGTAGGACTTGGGGGGGGATAAAGGAAATGGTGGGATCTGAAGCGTTTGGGGCTCGATGGGGTGGGGTTGAGCATAGGGGGGCTATGTGGAGCATTGGGGCCAGAGTGGAACAAGGGGCCGCTTGAAGAGTCCGGGAAATGTTTAAATGGTTTGGGAGGGGCACTTTGCAGCCACAGTGGAGTGTCTGGAGGACCCATCAGTTGGAGTGCAAGTCTGTCTGTGGTCTGTCTGTATCCAACATCAAACTCCTTCACAAGGAAGAGAAAACTAGTTTAAGCTGCAGACTTCAGTCTGAATCCCACCGTTTATTTTATAAAACCTTCCATCACTTGGCCCAATAATGAATGTATTTTTTTAAGATTTCCTCTTCATGATGAGTGAAATTTCCCTTTTTGTAAAGGGCTATGTAATTCAGTAGAGATGAAACCAATCATGATCCATAGAAATTATTCTGAAGACATCCAGAATTTAATGGAAAAATTAAACCTTCTCTCTATACTTTCAAATAGTATAAAATGCTATAACAGCGATATAAATCTTTGTGAAATCCTATAGTTCGTTACAAAATAACCTTTAGTAAGGTTATCATTTTCCATTAAATTCTATTGAAACTTTTCCATAGGGATTTTCTCTTTCACATATCCCTGTTTAGATAATGGAGAAAGCCACATATATTTTGCCAAGTTAGATGTGTTAATTGTTGTCACACATTTTTCCTAATATCCATGCCATCAGTCACAAGACCTTTGACTTCTTCAGAAAGATTTTAAAAATCACTTTATATCAATTTTCACCATGACATATCTCAGTTCGCCAGCAGCAGAAGAATTTTTCTCGTCGGTAAAATTACTCACTACTTTTTTCATTTGTGTGTGAAGGTTTCCAATGTGACACATCCATGGGAAAGTGAACCAGTTGGAGGAGCAGGTGGTCTGTGTTATTGCCATGACATTTCTTTTGTTAAATTATTCTATAAACCTGAAGCCTTCTCATTGACCTTTGTTAAGTTTGCCTACCTCTACTCTATAAGTACAGATAATCAGTCAACCTTAATTGGGGTATATTTAGATCAAAGTGTGCAGCCTGTGCTTGCTTCCAGTACCTGGGTTGCAAATGATAGTCACGAGTGGTTTGCTCTACTGGACGTGCTTTTTGTTTAACCATGATCATTGCTAGCAGGAGGTTTTTGTACAAGGAAAGGGACCTTTAGAATTCCTCTAATTCTGAAAAAGAAACTCCCTTTGGAAGGAGAATCTAAGTATTGCCTTCTTTCATTTGCAACCTGAACAGTTTTTCAGTTCTATAACTACACCAATATGCTTAATATAGGCAAAAGAGGTTAGGTATAATTAAATATACATTTATTTTACTTACTCCTAGCTTCTAGTAAGACTTGAGTTCTTGCTATATAGCAGATAGAGCAGCAATACCTGGACCTTGATAGGCTAGCTTTGGGTTTCTCTTAACTGTTGCACACTTAGGTAAAAAAAATCAAAATAAGGCCTACGTGAAGTTTTAAGTGCTTTATATACCTTGGTCAAAGGGATGTACATATCCCATAATGAACACTTTTTTTTCCTTATTTATTTATTACTGATCTAACAGATGGAACCAGTATATTGTTTGTTTTGAGGGGGTGACATTAGTCCTCTTCATAGAATCCTAGAAAAGTAGGGCTGGAAGGAACCGCCAGAGATCATCCAGTCCAGTCCCTTGCATGAGGCAGAATCATCACTATCCAAAGCATCCTATGAAAATTCATTGTCTAACCTATTAACAGAACTACACAGTCAACTGCAAGACATAGTATCCTAACCTGTCAGAAACAAAGCAGGGAGAACACAGTGGCCAACGTCCTACTGCTGCAAAGGTTGCTAAAACACATTCAAGAGATGCAAGGAAGAGGACTGTGCTCTCTGCTACAAAAGAAGACAAACCCTGCTGTACCAATTTGACCATGGGGTAAAATTCCTTCCTGACCCCAAAGGTGGCAATTGGTTTGACTCTGACCATAGGGGCTGGATCCTCTAGACAGAATGCTGGATGTTCTCCCTCTTCTTTATGGTAGCCCTTTAGATATTTGAAGATGGCTATAATGTCTCTTCCTTAAGCATCTGTCCACAAGTTGAATATGCCTATTTCCTTCAACCTCTTCTCTTATAACTTGCTGTCCAAGCCTTTTTTCCTTTTTGTCACCTGCCTCTGGACCCTCACTAACTTCCCCATATCCTTTTCTGAATGTGGACCCCAAAAATGCGGGCAATACACTACATGAGGTCTAACCAGTGCCAAGCAAAGAGGCACTATCACCTCCCGTGTTTTGCACCTACTGCTCCTATTGACGTGTCCTGAAACTGAGTTTGCCTTTTGTGCAGCTTCACACTGGAGACTCATATCGATTCTGTGATTAACCAAGATTCCTAAATTCTTCTCTGTAGTGCTGCTATCCAACCACGTGTCATACATTTTGTATTTATATTTCTGATTATTCTTCCTAAGGTGTAGCCCCTTGCATTTGTCAGCACTGAACTTCATCCTTTTAGCTGCAGCCCAGCTTTCCAATCCATTAAGATCCTTCTGAATTGAGCTCCTATCCTCCAGCATGTTTGCAGTCCTTCCCAATTTAGTGTCATCTGCAAATGTTCTTAAGAAGCTCTCTATTACCGCAGCCAAATCATTAATATATTGATTGAAGATCGTTGGCCCAGGACAGACCCCTGTGGGAATCCATTCAAAACCTCATGCCATTTTGACATGGATCCATTTAAAATTACCATTCGCTTGCAGCTGTGGAGCCAGTTCTCTCCACCTTATAGCAGTTTTGTCTAGCCTACATTTCTCTATTTTGTTTTTGAGAAGGTCATGTGGAACCCTGTTAAAAGCTTTGCTGAAGTCTAGGTACACTATATTCACAGCATTCTCTTCCATCAGCTCAAGTAGTCACTTTGTCGAAGAAGACAATCAAGTTTATTTGGCATGATTTGTCTTTAGCATTCCCAAGGCTGGGCATTTTGACTGACGTGTGCCAATGCTCCTACTGGTCTTAAAGCCAGAGGTTCCTGGCTAGCGGGTGTTGCTCCTCTGCTCAGATAGCTGCATTTAGGGTCAGGAAGGAAATTTATCCCATGATCAGATTGGCATGGATTGTGAGGGGTTTTGCCTTCCTGTCTAGGGGGCATTGGTGACGCATAGGGGCTGCACGTGGATGCCCATGCACCCCCTGAGCATGGTGGTGCACCTCTGCTCAGAAGCTGCTGCTGATACTACTGGCAGTGCCTGTGGGTGCTTGCCTCTTGCCACTCCTCCCTCGCCACCGACACCACCGGTGGCATCAACAGGCAGTAAGCAATCGCCACTGGATGCTGCCAATGCTGCCAGCAGCATCTGTGGGTGGTCACCGACCACTGGTTAGCGCTTACCACCACCACCACCCCCCACCCACCAACAGTGCTGCAGATGCCTGAGAGAGCTCCCCACTTGCCACCACCATGCTCCTGCCACTGACAGCACTGCCGCCACCTGCAGGAGCTTGCCGCGTCCCCCCAGCCTCTGGAAACATGCAGTGTTCATGCTGGGTGGGGCGCATGGCCCTCTACCTGGCATTTCTTCAGCATATTTTAAAAATATTAACAACCCTTTATAGAAGCAGGACATTGGCTGCCAGAGTCCCCCTGCTTTACCTGTGGCAGGTTATGTCTTGTGTTATATCAAGGTTCATGGTAATTTTACTTGGAGGTTAGATTATGGATTTGTATAGGATGGCTTGGATAGAGTTGATCCTGCCTCAGGCAGGGGGTTAAACTAGATGACCTCTGGAGGTCCCTTCCAGCCTGACTTCTCTATGATTCTATGTTCCATTACAGAACATTTGTTTAGTATGATTCTTTGTAGGTGACCCTTTTGTTAGTAGCCCTTAGATTTAATTTTTATTTATTTATATGTATCACAGGGTGCATGTACACAAGATGCTTTACTGAGCAGTAGCATAGTTTACTGTGCAATAAGCATGCACATCTACACTTGCACATGCTCACTGAGCAGTAAATTTCACTACAGTACTCATGAGTAAATTTGCTACCTGCCAATGCAGGTAGCAAATTTACTTGTCAGTAGTTACTGCACAGTAACACATGTAGATGCCAACCAGGAGCAAATTAGCTCCCTGTCACCTCTGCCACTAGGGGGGCCAGCCTCAGGCTAGCCCCAGGGCCCTGGGGCTGGGAGCCTTTCCTGCCCCAAGGCTGGGCTTACTCTATGCCTGACTAGAGGCAGATTAAGGTGTACTGGGGCCCTAGGCAAACACAAAATACGAGGCCCCTCCCACCATAGGAGCTGGGCTGTGGGTGGGAAGGGGCTCCCTTCCCCTCCTGGTGCTTGTGGAGTACATGCCCCTCTTCTCCCTGCTCTGCATCCCCCTCCCACCCCCGCTATGGCCAAACATACACACACACACACACACAGAGGCACACACACACAGGCGTGCACACAAATGGGCACTCACTCTACTGTCACTCACTCTCTGTACAGGGACACACAGACACAAACACACGCTCCCTGCAATAAACAGGTATGTGCATATGCACACACATGCACACAGGTGCACAGATGCACACATAGATGCACACATACAGAAACAGACGCATACAAATGTGCACACAGACACACAGATGCGTGCACACAGACACAGATGCACACAGACTCACAGATGCATGCACACAGAGAGATACACACACAGAGATGCATACACATGCACTCTCATGCATGCACACAGACACACACACACATGCACACACATAGGCATGCACACACACACAAACATACACACATACACATACAAACACACACACAGAGAGATGCACACACACACAAGCAGATGCACACACATATACAGAAATGCACACAGACAAGCAGACACACAGAGATGTGCGCACACACACACACACACACAAGCAGACATGCATGCACACACACACACACACGCACACAGATGCACAGACACAAGCAGCTGACCCATGCATTAGTTCGCCTATGTGCCTGCTCTAGCCACTGGCCCTTAAAAGCCTGCGGGAATTTTGAGCCCTGGGGCACAATAGCAGGGAGCCTGGGGCAACTGCTGCGCACTGCTGCCTCTGTGGGCAGCAGTTGCCCCAGGCTGTACCAGCCTGCCTGCACCCCAGTGCTGCTGCCTGGCACCACAGTGCTGCACAGCTGCCAGTGTTGCATCATCCAGGCCTACAGGGTGCTGCAGGCTCCTGCCAGGCCTGCCAGCACCCAGACCCAGCTGCAGGAAGCTCCTGGCCACCAGGCCCAGGTCCAACTGCCTGCAGCCAACCCCCTGCAGCCTGCCCAGAGCCTGCAGGTGCTGAAGGGCATTGCTTCCCCTCACAGTTGCTAGTCCCATGCCATGCCCCTGCATTGGGCTCTGCAAGCAGCTGCCTAGGGCCAGCAGCACAGGGACATCCATGCAGAGGCCCAGAGAGCTGGCATGGGAGCTCTAATGGCATCATCATCCAGACCACACCCCACCACCTGGGGACTCAACTGGTACATGGAGGAGACTGGTGACCTCATGGCACTGCGGGGTGAGGCAGAGGTGCAGCAGCAGTTCGTGCAGCAGGCACTCCAATGTGCTGACAAGTGGCCGTCAAGCCGGATGTGGGAGCACAGGCACTACCAGTCAGTGCAGCAGTACTGCATATAGGTCAAGGCCTTGCAGACACAGTGGATTACGATCACCAACCACAACCACTGGTCAGGGAGTGCCCCCAAGTCCATGCACTTTATGCGGCAGTTGACTGACATCCTCACACCCCAGTACACAGGCCACAGCCATGCTGTGTACTGCAGCACAGGCAGCCTGCTGATCCCCCTGCTCCAGCCCAGCACCCATGGTGATGTGTCCCTGGGGTAGGGCCCCTCAGGCTGCCAGCAGCCCATCCTACTGAGCTCCCCACCCCAGCCTCCACCAGCAGCTCAGGGAGCCCAGGCCAGCACCTGCCCTGACAGCTCTGTAACCCCAGCTATGAGGCACTGCTGGCCACATCACTGCCAGCCACCAGCAGTGTCAGTTCCTCCCTGAGGGGGCCTTACATGGACACCCACACTCCATGCTCCGCCACCCAATTAATCTGCCAGGAGCTACATGCCATTGCCACCCTCTGGGACTGACTGGAGATGCTGAGCATGCCAGCCCAACCCATGTGGTAAGCTCTGCACTGTGGGGAGAGCCCCCTGCTGCCCTGGGCCCTCCCCTCCCTGGCCCTGGCCCCTGCCCCAGGCTCCAGCCCCATCCCCCAGCGCCAGCCCCCAGCACCAGCCCTGCCCCCCACCCAGCATGGCCTGGCCACATGCTCCTGGACCCTAGGTTCCCCACCCCACAGCATGCAGGGAGATGGGAGACAGTGCAAAACTTTATCAAGCAACCCATGCCCCTGCAGCTAGGCAGGCATGAGCCTCTCATATGCCAAGGAACATATTGATTCTGGCAGCAATGTTCGCCTCAGCTGTGGGGGGCAGGGACATGTAGCACAGGCACAGGTAGCCCTCCAGGTGGTGTTGGAGGTTGCAGGGTAGTGCAGGCTTGTCCCCGTACTGTTGAAGCTCCGGGTCCCATGCCAGATGTGCAGGTGTGCCACAGTCAACCTAGCCAGCAGCAGCAGCAGGGCATAATGGGTTAGGCACTCCTCGATGCATGCAAACAGCTCCTAGTGCTACACCTGGGACATGCACAGCAAGGATATGCTCGGGGTACAGAGAGGCCATGCAGGGGAGTGGGGAATGGACCCAGGACACCTCCCTGGAAAGACCTCCTGCAGAGAGAGTAGGGGCATGGTTAGCTCTGCATCCCAGTTATCCAGGAGCCCTGTGTCCCCTGAGCCCAGGCACTGTGGGCTTGGCAGCAGCACAGGAGACAGGCTGGTCTGCAGGAGGAAAAGGGAGGGAGGGGGTCTGGAGCTGTGGCAGCAGGTGCTGCCAGGAGCCAGGCCTGGCCCAGCCTGGGAATGGGGCAGGGGAGGCAGGCTGCCTGTGGCCTACACCCAGTGGCCTGCCAGCCCCTGGGGAGTGAATAGGGATGGGGGGGCTCAGCCAGAGGCTGCCCAAGCCCGGGCTTGTCCAGCTCACTTGCCATAGTCTGTGGGCATCCATGCATGCACGACCCCTGATCAGAGGCTGGGCAATGCACAAGACCTTGGTATAAAGCATCTTATCTCCAAAAGGTTGCAAACTCTCACAAACAACTTCTTTCTCGTGGCTCTGCAGGTACTGGGGGGGGGCAGTGGGGCGGGGGTCTGTAGGTGACTGTCCAGGTGGGCTACAGTGGGGAGTGCAGGAGAAGATGATCAGCCAGCATCTTTTGCACCCAGTGCCCTGGCAGGTATGCAGCTTGTGTGCCCCTCAGCAGCAGAGGCCCACTGGGGCCAGCAGAGCCAGCACTATGGCCAAGAGGAGCCCAAGGTACTGGGTATCACTTCCAGGGGCAGGAGTAGCCATGCTTCACGGAGGCAGAGGCTATGGAAAGAGAGCTGCTGCGTGGTGGCCCCAGCCTCTGCATGCTGCTTCTGGCCAAAAAAGCAGCTAGCTAGAGAGCAGGACTGCCTTTTCAATAAGACAGCTGGCAGCTGCAGTCAGAGCCTCAAGCTCGCCCTGGTGGTGGCAGGAGCCAGTTATAGGGCCACAGGAAATGGGAGCAGTTTGCTGCTAGGAGCAGCAAATCTGCTCTCACATCCTTGCATGTGCAGATGCCTGCCCGGAAGCATTTACTCATGAGCAGGAATCCTGTTTTTTTCTGATAAAAAATCACAAATTCTCTGACAAAAAATTGAGAATTTTCTGATAAAAACCACAAAAATCCATTATTAAAATTAAAAGCATCCCACAGCCTCCCCCCAACAGCCCTGCTGGTGCCCCTCACACCCCCCGAATGCATCCACCCACCCTGTTTGTGCCCTCACTGCCCCCAAAGCTCCCCTAGTCCTGCTGGTGCCTCTCACTCGCCCCCAGAGCTCCCCCCCCCAACCCTTCTGGTGCTCCTCACTGCCCACAAAGTCTCCTCCAGCCCTGCTGATGAACCTCACTCACTCCCAAAGCCCCCCTCAGCCCTGCTGGTGCCCCTCACTTGCCCCCAATGCCTCCCCCAGCCCTTCTGGTTCCCCCCACTACCTTCAAAGCCCCCTCCAGCCATTCTGGTGCCCCTCACTGCCCCCAAAGCCCCCCACAGCTATGCTGGTGCCCCTCACTCACTCCCAAAGCCCCCCAACAGCCATGCTGGTGCCCCTCATTGCCCTCAAAGCCCCCCCAGCCCTGCTGGCACCCCTCACTGCCCCCACAACAGCCCCCCTACCCTACTCATGCCTCTTGCCCCCCACCCACAGCCTTTGTCCTCTGGCCCTGCTGGAGGGACCCCCCAGCTCCCAGAGCTACGGAACCAGGGACCCAACTCTTCAGCTCCCTGCCCCCAACAGCAGGCAGCTGCAGCAGAAGCAGCATGGAGTTGGCTCCCCCACTGCTGCTGCCTGATTGGGCAGAGCCAGGGCCAGCTCCTGGCACACCCTCCCACGCCCTGCCAGTGCCTGCTAGCCATGACCTGCAACCCCACAGCCCTATCAGAGGGGCCCCCAACCCCCTGCAAGCCCTACTTACCTCACAGGCTCCAGGAGCAAAAAGTGAGGCTGATCTGAGCCCTGAGCTGTGGTTGACTGACAGTCTCAGGCCCTGCCCTTCCCCCTCCCCCTCTGGGCAGGACTGGGGGTATCTCATCCTGTTTGCAAACAGCTCTTGCAGGCTGGAGCTCAACCAGTCTGAAGAGCTCTTTGCAAAACTGGGGACTCCACGGGTTTCTCTGCTAAAAGAAGAAATCCCCGTTTTCTCTGACAAAAAAGGGGAAATCCGTGGTTTTCTCTGTTTTTCCATGGGAAACAGAAAACCCAGATCCCTCCTTATGGGTAGTTTACTCAAAAGTAAATTGGTCCCAGATCAAATGCATGTGTAGACACACCCACAGAGCCACTTAAGCAACTCTAATCAAGAACAGGGTTCTGTGCTACACATACAGGTGAGATACTCTCTGTCATGAAGGTATAATTTAAATAAGAGAGAAAGACACGTACTAAACTAAATCTGAATCTAACTAACACTCATCCAGCACGTACAATGAATTTTTAGTGTGGATATGAATTGAGGCTTCAATCTGCTAAATTGAAAGATTTACACATTCGGTGAATGAGTCATTCCAATGTGTTCAGTAAGGAAAAGCCTAAGTGTAAAGCTTAAGGATATTAGCATCTATAAATCTTACAAAGTAACGGCTGAGGTTTTGTATCCAGGCCACTGGTGAGGTTAAGACAAATGTTGTTGTTAGAGATAGATGGTTTACTTGGTGTTTGAGTTCTAGTCTTTGAATGCCCAGTTAATAAAAAATAGATTTTGTATGCTCTAAAATCTTCTTCAAAAAAGAAAAGAACTGTACCATACCTGAAGGAAGTGAACATTCTACAAACTGTAGTGGAAAAATCTTTGCCCTACTTGCAAAGAATCCACTTTTTGTTAATGAAATAACTTGCTGAGCTTTTTCTTTACCAGATTTGTCTGAAGCACTGCTTCACTTCGTGGCCTGAAAAAATTTAGCTTAAATTGTATATACATACATACAAAAGGATAAACAGCATGGCCAAAACACTTGGTACTGGATTAACTTCTTAGCACTTTAACTCCAAACTGCATGTTTGTGATGCCTTTGTTTGCTTAGTTTTTGGGCTGACCAAGTTGGGTATGAAGCTTTAGCTTCATTCTTCACCCTTTTGAGGACTGCAGGATTGATTCCTTGTGCTCAATGTCAGCAGTACTGTAAGTACCCAATGCTTTATTCACTAAGCCATTCATCCTTCCAACCTTTGACTTTTTTTCCTTAATCCATGTACCTTACTGAGTTTTCAAGTCAAGTGAAATGTTAAACATGTGCTTCAAGCAAGAGCAATAGAGAAATAAGAGTACGTGCTGAGAATTTCTGGTGATACAGTCTATTTGCTCTGTGTGTGTGTGTGTGTGTGTGTGTGTGTGTGTGTGTGCGCGCGCACGCGATTACTGGTACATCCTAAAGAATGAATCTAACATAAGATAAAAGATATACAGAACATATATTGTTCATGATTTTGAACAAAGATAAAATAAGCACATGTTGGTATAACTTCTCTCTAATATTGTTAACAAGTAATTTTTCTGCATCAGAAATATTTTTATGAGACTTCAGATGCCTAATGCAATCGTCTAAAGCCTTGATGATTTTTATTTATTTTTTTTTGGCTGGAGGGGACAAGAGGCTTACACACGTCACCACTTCAAAGATTTGCCTTTTATTAATTTTTTACTTAAGCTTCAGAGTGTTAAATTGTTCAATTTAAGTCATGAATAAATTTTATAAGATCATCCTAGCCCACTATTTATTCCAGAATTGAGAAGTTCAGGATATTTGGCAGTTACCTCCTCACCAATACTGTGTAAAAGATATCTAAATAATCTCATTGAACCTCAGCAGCTTACAACATAAAGAACCACAGGATTAATCCTTAGTCTTTTCTAAATGGTGAAAATATAACTTTCTAAAAATAATGCTGAATATAAATAATTTATCTGAAAACTTTCTCTCTTGAACATGCATATACACACACACGCACTAAATAAAATGTGCTGTAACTTTTCAAATTGGAAATTCAAAATAATGGGCTACTTTCTGTTTCCTTGTGGGGCTATCATGAACTGAATCAATATAATGAAATATTCTAGTCAGCAAAATAAATCAAGAGCCTTCAGTGTTTTTATCATGAGAGATTTTCGAGGGGTGCAGAAAAGAGAAGAAAAAGTTTGTATTATGTTACCATCCTGCATGATAATGTGACTCTGTCTGCCATTACTGGTCCAGGTTCTCAACTTGTATAAATCATTACAGCTTGACTGAAGTTAGCAGGACTACAGAAAGTGGGTCAGGTCTGAATTGCAGAGTAAGGACATATCTACACCTGAACATTTATTTGATTCACAGTCACATTGACTACATTCACGCTGACTACGTTGTAGGTTGTAGCCGTGTTGGTCTAAGGACATAGGCAGACAAGGTTCCTTGGGTGAATTTGATATCTTTAATTAAACCAACCCAAATAGTTGGAATAACTATTCTCCAACTATTTGGGTTGGTCTAATAAAAGATAGCAAATTCACCCAAAGAACCTTGTCTGCCGTTGACTACATTCACATTCATATACACCATGTTGTTCCTTTTCAAACAAAGTTGCACAGTCGTAAAATGTTTTGATCAGCGTTCCTGTCAAACACCCCCTGGAACATTGCTCTAGCGTTACGTTGTTTGTATTTTGGAATTTCTCACTCTCTGTATTGTGGGATACCTGCAAAGGAAGGCAACAGAATTCTGGGATTTACAGCCATATTACATTGTTTCCATGCTTCTTTTTGATTCATGTCATTATCCATCAGGATGATCTTTCTGTAAGCCACTCAACTCTACTCCAGAAATACTATCAGGTGCGAGGAAGGAAACATCAATGAGAGCTGCAGTCCTCACAATGACTGTTCTGAACAAACTGCTGCAAGCACTTATACAATGACTAGAATCAAAATCAAAAGGCCACCTGCAGAGGAGAGGCTGGAACTAGGAGCAGGCCGTGACTAGAGGAGCAGCATATCTTAGGGAAGACCTGGGATGGTCACCAGTGACAACAGATTTTCAAGATGTCTAAGGACTTTGTCAGAAACTTCAGCACAACTTGTTCCAGAACTGCAGAGACAGAACACCAACCTAAGAGCTCCCTTCAGCATAGCAAGGCACGTGATCGTCACTGTTTGGAAATTCAGCACATCTGATTGCTACCACTTCAGTCTTAATAGAGCTACTCCCTTGGTTGTTAATAAGGAGAAGTGCATGTTTGGATCTTGTTAACATAGGCATTTTAAGGAATTATTCAATATAAAGAATCATGAAGGTAAAGACTTTTTACAAGAATTTTTAATAAATAACAATGAATTCACTAATTCAAATCTCGTAAACAGTAAGAAAAATATTTTAGTATCTACAATGGCATGCAAAGTTAAAAACCATTGAAAACCTAAAAACAAATAATGTACATTGAGCAGACAAACTGGTGCTTTCAAGATCAAAAAGTAGTGAGCTTCTCTACATCTTCAGGCATAGGACATCTTTACACATCCTACCCCTTGTGGATGAAGGATTTCATAGATTTCATAGATTTCATAGACATTAGGGCTGGAAGGGACCTCGGAAGATCATCGAGTCCAGCCCGCCGCCCAAAGGGCAGGAAGTCAGCTGGGGTCATAGGATCCCAGCAAGATAAGCATCCAGTTTCATCCTGAAGGTGTTCAATGAAGGCGCTTGAACAACCTCCGGTGGCAGGCTGTTCCAGACCTTGGGAGCTCGGACAGTAAAGAAATTCTTCCTTATGTCCAGCCTGAAACGATCTTGTAGTAGTTTGTGACCATTCGACCTCGTCATCCCTTGGGGCGCTCTGGTGAACAAATGTTCCCCCAGATACTGGTGGTCACCCCTGATAAACTTGTAGGTGGCCATCAGATCACCCCTGAGCCTGCGCTTTTCCAGGCTAAAGAGCCCCAGGGCTCTCAGCCTGTCATCGTAGGGTCTGCTTCCCTGACCTCTGATCATGCGCGTGGCTCTTCTCTGGACTCTCTCAAGCTTCTCCACATCCTTTTCGAATTGTGGAGCCCAAAACTGGACACAGTACTCCAGCTGTGGCCTCACTAAGGCCGAGTACAGGGGGAGAATGACATCCCGGGATTTGCTTGAGAAGCATCTATGGATGCAAGCCAGCATTTTGGTCGCTTTACTAGCCGCAGCATCGCAGTTAAGCATCTCTTCTAACATCCACCATTCTCCTCATTCTGAGGCAGAAAACACCTACAAAAGGCCCCGTTTCTGGTAGTTATTGCAAGGAAAGGTATTTCTTAACATGTAAGCATCAGGGTAAAGGCCAAGGGCTGCAGGACACACAGAGGTTGTGGCACGGTTCTCAGGAAATTTCATTAGCCCACACTTATTTTTATAACAAATCAGTAAGGAAAATATTAAACAATATTGATCCCATCTCTGATCCCTGAGGAATCTGACTAGCAGCTTCTTCACAGCCCAATAACGTTCTTTGTTGTTGTCGCCTTAGTGTCTCCTTTACCCACCACACAAAATTTGTACTACTCCTTACCTTGTCTACTTAGCTAATAATTTTCCATACGCACTGAAGTCCAGATAAATGATCTCTACCATTTTGTTTGCTTTGAAAACCAGTTATCTTCCCAAAGAAAGATATTTAAATATGTGCAACCTATTTTGGCTAGCCCATGTTGCATCTTGTCCAACTTTTCATTCATCTCCATGATTTTAATTATTCTTTCCTGCAAAATTTGCTCTTAAACATTATATGCCATTGAGTTCTGAATAGCAGAGTAGTTTTCAAGATAAATTGTTTGCCTTTGTTTAATGTAGGTACTATATTTGCTATTCTCCAATTACATAGTACTCCCAGCTTGATGGATTTATTAAAAATGCTTACTGCTGGACTTCCAGTTACATGCGTAGATCCTGAGGTGGTGCAGAGTCATTTGGATCCATGCGTAGATCCTGAGGTGGTGCAGAGTCATTTGGATCCATGCGTAGATCCTGAGGTGGTGCAGAGTCATTTGGAAGAACTGGATGCCTTTAAGTCGGCAGGCCCGGATGGGCTCCATCCGAGGGTGCTGAAGGCACTGGCCGACGTCATTGCAGAGCCACTGGCGGGAATATTCGAATGCTCGTGGCGCACGGGCCAAGTCCCGGAGGACTGGAAAAGGGCTAACGTGGTCCCCATTTTCAAAAAGGGGAGGAAGGAGGACCCGGGCAACTATAGGCCGGTCAGTCTCACCTCCATCCTTGGTAAAGTATTTGAAAAAATTATCAAGGCTCACATTTGTGAGAGCCCGGCAGGACAAATTATGCTGAGGGGAAACCAGCATGGGTTTGTGGCGGGCAGATCGTGCCTGACCAACCTAGTCTCTTTCCATGACCAGGTTACAAAATGCCTGGACACAGGAGGAGGGGTGGATGTCGTATACCTGGACTTCAGGAAGGCCTTCGATACGGTATCCCACCCCATACTGGTGAACAAATTAAGAGGCTGTGATGTGGATGACTGCACAGTCCGGTGGGTGGCGAATTGGCTAGAGGGTCACACCCAAAGAGTCGTGGTAGATGGGTCGGTCTCGACCTGGAAGGGTGTGGGCAGTGGGGTCCCGCAGGGTTCGGTCCTTGGACCGATACTCTTTAATGTCTTCATCAGCGACTTGGACGTGGGAGTGAAATGTACTCTGTCCAAGTTTGCAGATGACACAAAGCTATGGGGAGAAGTGGACACACCGGAGGGCAGGGAACAGCTGCAGGCAGACCTGGATAGGCTGGACAAGTGGGCAGAAAACAACAGGATGCAGTTCAACAAGGAGAAATGCAAAGTGCTGCACCTAGGGAGGAAAAATGTCCAGCACACCTACAGCCTAGGGAATGACCTGCTGGGTGGCACGGAGGTGGAAAGGGATCTTGGAGTCCTAGTGGACTCCAAGATGAACATGAGTCGGCAGTGTGACGAAGCCATCAGAAAAGCCAATGGCACTTTATCGTGCATCAGCAGATGCATGACAAATAGGTCCAGGGAGGTGATACTTCCCCTCTATAGGGCGTTGGTCAGACCGCAGTTGGAGTACTGCGTGCAATTCTGGGCGCCACACTTCAAGAAGGATGCGGATAACCTGGAGAGGGTACAGCGAAGGGCAACTCGTATGGTCAAGGGCCTGCAGACCAAGCCCTACGAGGAGAGACTAGAGAAACTGGACCTTTTCAGCCTCCGCAAGAGAAGGTTGAGAGGCGACCTTGTGGCTGCCTATAAGTTCATCACGGGGGCACAGAAGGGAATTGGTGAGGATTTATTCACCAAGGCGCCCCCGGGGGTTACAAGAAACAATGGCCACAAGCTAGCAGAGAGCAGATTTAGACTGGACATTAGGAAGAACTTCTTCACAGTTTGAGTGGCCAAGGTCTGGAACGGGCTCCCAAGGGAGGTGGTGCTCTCCCCTACCCTGGGGGTCTTCAAGAGGAGGTTAGACGAGTATCTAGCTGGGGTCATTTAGACCCAGCACTCTTTCCTGCTTATGCAGGGGGTCGGACTTGATGATCTATTGAGGTCCCTTCCGACCCTAACATCTATGAATCTATGAATCTATGTGCCAGTTCTTTCAGAATTCTGGGACAGAGATTGTCCATTTCCTATCTTCCAATTTTGCTTCCATCTCAAATGTGGTCATTTCCATTCCCCTGGCCTCATTTACATCCACTATCCTGCTTTGCACCTACGTTCAAAATAATCGTCCTTGCAAAATATTCATTTAACTTTTGGCCCATAGAACTTTGGACCAAGATTTTTCTTTAATCTTGACCCTTTTAGACTCTGTCCTCATTTCTTATTTCCCTATTTACAAGTCCTAACTCAGATAGAGCTTTGTAAATTCTCTCTTTTCCAGTCTCTAAATTGAAGCTTTCTTTGCTGCTCCATCCCATTTCTTGTTATACTCTGCTTACTTTTAAATCTTTTTAGTTGTTTTTTCAGCCTCTTAGGTCTGGAACAAGGGCCTCCATACCTAAGTCCACTCATGCACCTAACAGAGGGAACAAAATCTGGCCCTTAATGTATCCAAGTATTACACAATTCCTGGTGGTATTTATACTATCTAAATATTTACAAATATTGTCCCTATTTAATCTGATGCTGAGCTCCATTCAGACTCTGAGCATTGCTACAAACCACAGGAAAATTTCTTTTACCAACTTTCTGTAAAGTGTCTTTGACCCAAATAGTTTCTGTTTTATCTATGTTATCCCTGCTTATTCTTTTTCAGTGCATCACAGCATTACTGTACAATGTAATCCCACCACAGCACATACACTTCTAGCTTTTCTGGAGGCAACAGTGAAACCCACAAAATATAATGGCCCAGTGATTGGATCTCCTATAAATAGTCCAGCTCCTCATACCCCATGAATTCTTCCACACATTCTATTATTCTCCTTAAGATTCCTATAACACAGCAGGTATGTCTACACAAGATGCTAAAAGTGCAGTAGGCTAATTCTACTGTTCATTAGCTCATCACGGTGAAAGTAGAATTAGCCTACTTGACATTAGCATCAACTAAAAGATGTGTGTTGGCACTACTGCTCAGTAGTACTAATTGCTGCGCATTTTTAGTACGTGTTATTACAGGTACTACCTTAATGGGCAGTAATTATGGTGCATGAATGCATCTATAGGTGTGCCAAGCTACTGTTTTCTTTCCTTTATTATGGCATTGGCTTGGATGACAGTCATATTGCTTCTTTGCCTGATAGGATGTATTCTCTGTATTATAGTGGCTACAATTCAGATTGTCCTGTACATGCTCTTCCTCCCAGAGGGCAATCAAGGCCTGGACCTCAGCTCAGAACCACACTGAAACACAAATCATGGTTGCTGAATAATCAAAGGCATGACATAGGTAAATGAACTCCCCACAAACTGGAATTGCTAAGTACAGCAGCAGTTGGCTGTGCACCAGTAAGTGGCAAGATGATGTGCTGTCAGGATGACACTAGGACAGTAAAATGTACACATGTAAACAAGCAGGACAACCCAAGTAGCCAGCAAAGCTTGTGTGGAAGGCCATGGGAGGACTTGACAGATCTACAGTACTTCTTTGAGATGGTGATGCAGCCAGCCTTTGCTTTCATTCTGCATTTTAGTAAATCCACATCCAGCTTGGATTTAATAATGTGTTAAAATGCCAAATGAGTCTCAAACAAGAAAGTTTGTTTCTGAACACTGGTCTCGTCGAGGTGAAATAATTCACATTAAGTAGAGAGATTCTGATGTATTGGTTTGGAATATGACAGAATTTGCCCTTGGTCTTTTTATCGTACAGATTAGGGAGACTATTTATGTCAGACATGTTCTTCATTGCCATTAATTAATTCTGATATCTTACAAAATAAAATCTGTTTTAAACATTTTAACAGCTTGTTATTTACATTTCTTATATATTACTTTTAATAGGTACTCTTAGATTCCCAAGGCTGTTTTGAAGCAAAGGGTAAAAGCAAAGCTCTAGAATTCTTTAGAGAACAAAGGAGAGTCTTTTGTCAGAATATTTTAGAGGGAAATCTTGTAGCATATTTCTCCAGAGTGTTTGGGTAGAGTACGCAGCACAACTGGACAGCAGGGAGTGGTGCCTGAAGTCAGCTGATGGAATTTGTTTTCATGCAAGCTCATGGAAGAACACCCATGTAAAATGGGACTAATAGGAGCAGTAAAGCAGAGAAATTTCTTTCAGTTCTTCTAAAATGGGGGCCAGTTAGCATGGGGACTTCAATGTAATATTATTATAACATTCTTTACAATCAGAATTATAATTGAAATTTGTTATGTATGAGGATAACTAAAACTCGATCATTTCACACTCTCCAGTCCATGCCTGAGGATATTTTGGGGTAAATAGATTGCTTGGAAACAGCCAGTGACTACAGCTAAAATTACATTTTACCAAGTGAGCTGAATGGCTTTTTAATTACAGTACTGATGTCCGCATGCTGTCACCACCGTCTAATACTAAGATGGTATTGATTTGATTTTTAACTTTGATGCACCAGGGAAAAAATGCAGAGTAGGACATTTTTTTTCTGAAATCCTCCTTCCAAAGTAATAAAGTACCCCAATTCTAAAACCACAGGTTATTTTTTGTCTGTCTGCTTTATAATTTGTTTATGTCTGTGTCCATTTTGTATGAATTGTTTGTATTTTATGCTAGTGTGTTGGAATAAATTATATGATTATCATCCCCCAGTGATTCTCACAAAAAATGAGATATGTATCATACAAGGCTTATGCTTATAGAAAATAAGTATCTCCATGCACATGTATTTGCAAAGCCACAAAATCTTCAAAGCAACAATCTTTTGTACTAATTTAGCTTGGGTGTATGAATCAATCACTATGAAAAGCAATTTATCCTGCTTTTCCTTCAAGGATTTCAAAGCACATTATTACAGAGAGTCTCATTATTCCCATATTACAGATGGGAAGATTGAAGCACAGAAAGTATATGAGATTTGTTCCTTTCAGCAGCATTTAAGGTCTTCCTCTGAGAAGGAACAGTACTTGCCTCTTAAGACAAGTTTTTTATCCCTATACTAGCATTTGAGTCAGTGTGACTGTTCACAGAGGAAGGTGCTATTTATCCTAAATGAAGTTGCAGAATCTGGCCCTATGAAAATGCAACCCTTTTCCATGGGGCACATCAAAATCTGCAATTAATGTACAGCAATAAACTCCAGGGCATATTGCACTAGAGTTTATTGATTCGGTGGGGGAGGGGAGGTGGCAGAGGTATGTTTGAACATGCGCTCAGGACTCCAGTATGTTGAACCAAGTTGGAGCAGCCCTGGCTAGCAAGAGGTCTGGTTGCTCAGCCTGCCAGCCTAAGGCTGCTCCAACCCAGCTCAACTTGCAGAGGGGCTGGCTGGGGCACTGGGATATTTCAATGTGGGACTAACCAAAAGGCAGCCCCCATACTGAAGTACCCTCGTGCTCCAGCCAGCCCTGTCAGTGTCTACACATGCTTAGCTGCGGAGTGCAGAGTAAAAAACTCTGCCATAGAATAGTACTTGTGTTTATAAGTTCTAAACTACAGTGGAGTTAATTAGTTAATTCCATCCTAATAGCACAGCACATGTAGACACAGAGATATTTACTGCAGAGCTAATTAGGCAACTCCGCAGTAAACATCTCATGTAGACACACTCGATTAAATATATAGTTCCATCCAATGAATAGTTCTCAAAGCCAAGCGTCTTGGATTGAACCTCTGTTTCATACACTGAATGGTTCCCTATGCATAAGAGGGTTATATAGGCTGTAGTTCCTGTTGCCATCATTAAACTGCAGTAGAAGCTACAGAATAGCTATAAGTGCCACTCCAGACCATGGGGTAAAGTCTGTCTGCAGTCCTTTCTTGAAGCCTCCCTTACTTGGCTTTCCTACAGGTAAGAAAATGTTCCCCTAATTACAGAGCATGTTTAATTTCAGTATCGATTAGTACATATACCATCCATAGGCTTGGGAATAATGAATCTGGCCATTGAATGTAATGCCCAGGGAACTTAATGAGCACCTTTCCATTGGCTGCTGTGGGTTTTGGAGTAAGGCTTCTATGTGTAATTTGGCGACAGCAATTAGTTTTCTTTTAGTTTTTTACAGGTAGGTAAGATATTGGTCTGAGCACTGAACTTAAGAGTAAAGATCAGAGCTAATACCATCAATACCTGATCTAACAGTAAAAAGGTAAAAAAAAATCATGTTAACTCTACCACTGCTTGGTCATAAAGGCAAATGCTCATTTTAGATTAATAACAGCCTCTGAGAGAACAAGGAACTGCAATCTACTTAACAGGCTCTGTTCTTTGAGGAGTTTCTGAATGAAAACAGAGTTCAGTGAGTGAATTACAGAAATGAATTCACTGAATTGGCCTATACACTTTCATTGCTTTTTAATGTCTTCAGTTGTCAGAAGGATGGTCTACTGGATAGATCACTAGATGGGGCTTCAGAAGATCTGGCTCAGACACAGACTCTTGGTGTGAACCTAGGGTAAACTTTGTATACTTTGTGACTCCCTTGTCCATTTGTAAAATAGGGCAATAATTCCATACTTCACAGTGCTGGTGCAAGCATAACATCCATGACCATGAGGTATGCAGAACCTGAAGTAGACCATGTAACTAAGTAGACACAGGGAGTTGCACTGTAGTTATTGGCTGGGTTAAGCACAGAGACATTCTTAAATGTCCTTTCTGGCCTTTCTTAGTTAATACTGGGCCTCATCACATAGTTTCCATATAATTACTTTTTCAGGACTGGTATCTTAATGTGGAGAAGGTAACCTACTCCATCCTTCCTCTGATACATATTTTGTCATTGTTTTCACTTACAGTGCTTTATTCAAATCCAGTAAAAATGAAATCACTATTGTTGGGTTTGGGGGAGGATGGCTTCCATTGTTGTTGGTTTGATATTCCATCCAAGAGTACTTGAAATCTGAACATCTGAACCTATGTCAATAGACTTTGTAAGTTCCGTACTACATTTCTTAGGCAGGATTGTCCTGTATTGTTAAAGCTCTGTGAAAAACATTTTTTGCCAATAGAACCATGCTGATTTATATCAGCTGAGGATCATGGTCTTGTATCTATCTATACACACCAACCCATTCAGGCCTAACATAGTTCCTCACAGAACATACGCAAATGTTTGCACAGTACAAAGAGAATGTGTTGGGAAAAGGTGCCTAACAGCAAAAGTCAACTCCCATACCTCCAGCTTTGCAGACTTCCATGCAGGGAAAAATCAGGGGTAGGCTTACAGAGTCAGAGTGACATTGGAAAGGTGAGTAATAAGGCTGCAATGCAGCGGGAAGCATTGCCAAAAACAAGGACTCAAAAACCATGAGCCAGGCTTACAAAAATCATGAAATTTTGCAAACTATTTAATTTTGCAGTCTTATTTATTTGTCTTTGCTTTTTTGAGCACGTAGGGTTCACACTTCCAAGGTTTTCTCAATACCAACAAGAAATTTTCAAAACCTTACTGGAAAATTAAGGAGAAAGTGATGAGACTCTCTTGAAATGTACAACTCCAGGATCTGGGGCTTCAAGAATATACCAAATATTGCAAGCCTCATGATAAAATCATAAGGAGTTTGTAGCACTGCTAAGAGAACGTACCCGGCTGGTACAAGCAGAACAGGCCTCAGGCTGTTCTAATTTGTGCTAGGGCTGAAAGCTCCCCTACACTGCTACACTTTCAAGTAGAATTTTCAGGGCTACTCAGAATATTTTGCCCCAGGCTGCCTGAACTTGCAAATGTAGCTCTACCTAAGACAGAAAAATTTATACTGGATATTAGCTAAAATTCCAGCCTGTAGAAAATATAGTACATATTACCATTGTTAGGACTATTACCAGTGCTTTGCACAGATTATTTTGTAATGTGCATGTATATCACCTACCTTATATTAAAACAGGTTTGTACCAATGTATTATTAGAATGCTGTCATCTTCCAGCTGCCAGCAAAATGAATGCTAAGTAGGACACAGGTACATGATTGCAGTCTCTGAAGGGTTAATGAACAATGAGGAATTTGTATATAGCTCATTAATTGTTATATTGCATCCTTTTATCTAAATTGTTAGTGGCCTGCTTAGTCAATTGAAACATATTACTTTGATATTAAAGCTGAAATCAAAATCTTTATTTTTGTGCATGTTCTACTTAAGAATACAAATCTTTCCGAATAGGGCAGTCAGAATTATCTTGGAAAGTATTACAATTCAATAAGCCATATGCTCAAAAATGCAGACATCAGATTCAGTGAAATATCTTATATATAAATGTAGTAGTTTTATCCTCCCCTTCCACATATACACATCAGAAATGGAAAGGTGAAAAAGCAATGAAAGGTCCTCAAGGTCTACATCCAAAGTCTCAAAATAGCAACAAGTATAAATTAGGGCATTGATCTCTTACTTACCAAAATGTACCATTGTACAAAATTAGTATGGCTAATTCATTTGAAAAGAGTCCAAGTGTACAGAATAGAAGCTCTTTCAGTTGAACATTGTGATATATCAATGTTATTACTAATTATTTATTTATTTGATTTATATGCTGCCCTTCCCAACAAAGTTTCAAGGAAGCTGACAATAAGAGGAGATAAAAACTTACTAAACTGGAGAGTGACACAAAAACAACGCAACTTAAAAGGGTACTATAATACCAACATAAAATAAAGATCCTGTAAACAATATCTCTGTCTAGCTTGGTGTGCTAAACACCTGCCCAAATAGAAAGGTCTTATACAACTGTCAAAAGACGTCCAGGCTTGGGGACTCTGGTGGACATCAAGAAGGAGAGAGCTCCAGATCTGAACAGCAACTGCTGAGAACAACTTGCCATATATTTTCACCACACATACTTAATGTTCTGTTGACACTTGCAGGAGGTTGCTCTTGACACACCTTAGTTATCATCAGGGATACGGGTTTTCCGTTTCCCACAGAAAAACGGGGAGAAAAACACAGTTTTTTTTATTTTAACAGGAAAAACACGCAGATTTTGCACTTTTGCAAAGAGCTCTCTGCAAGCTGGCAGATTTCCAGCCTCCAAGGGGCTGGGGAGAGCAGGAAGAGGGCATTCAGGTGGGGGTGCCATGTGAATGTACATGCATATGGCTTCCAGGCAGCCTGAGAGCAGCTCCCACAGATAAGGGATGGGGGAAGAATTGATGGCTCCATAGGGAGGGAGTTGGGCAGGCCTGGGGCTGCTGCCCAGCTGGGTGGTGCATGGGGTTTGGGGCCTGGGGCTGCAATGCACAGTCATAGAGCCCTAGCGGGGAGCAGGACAAGGCTGCCGGCAGGTCTTCCAGGGGGTGGGGGGTGGGGTTGGCACATGCCCTCCAGATCTGTATCTGAGACAGGGGCAGGGGCAGGTGTGGGCTGCCCACTGCAGACTCAGGTTGTCCATCCTGCTGTCTTCCCCCAGGGCCTCTGCAGCCCAGCGGGTAGTACCTGGTGCAGCAGGGCAGAGTGGGGCCAGGCAGGGAAGCTCATTGCAGCAGCTGTGAGCCCTGCAGTGCCTTGGCAAAGAGCCCCCTACCTGCCCTGGAGCAACAAGGGGCACAACCCTGCACTGCTGCCACCACTGCTCTGGAGCAGGCAGTGGACGCATCACCAGGGTAGTGTGGGGCTTGCAGTGCTGGCACCAAGCTTCCCTGCCCGGCCCTGCTCTACCCTGTCACATCTGCCAGGATGCAGAGGCCCCCAGTGGAGGGCAATAGGGTGGGGAGCCTGAGCCTGCAGAGGCCAGCCCGCCCCCACCCCGTGCACAGATCTGGGGGATGTGTGCCCTCCCCGTCCCCGGAAATGCATGCAGCAGTGGGGAGCCAGCTTTCACCCCATCCCCTCCGCCTGAGCCTAAAGAACCCACTCCCCCATGGCCTCTGCTCTGACCATGCTGCCCACAAGGGAGGGGGAACCAGGCTCCATGCTCAGGCTTCAGAAGCTGCCACCTGCCATGGGTGGCAGCTGCAGCTCAGGTGCTGCTGCAGACCCAGGTCCCTGGCCTCATAGCCCTGGCAGCGGGGGGCCTGCTCTGCAAGAGCTGGAGTGGCAGGGGGCTGTGGGTGGGAGATGAGGGGCACTAGCAGGGCTGGGGGGGCTGTGAGGGGGAGTGAGGCCACCAGCGGGGCTCAGCAGACTGTGGTTGGGGAATGAGGGGCACCAGAAGGGCTATGGGGCTGTGGGTGGTGAGTGAGGAGCCTGGACCTGCATTCTGGTGAGTTAAGAGGGCAGGGGAAGCTCTGATTTTCCATGATAAAAAACCCAAAATCAAATACCAAAATTTATAAGTACAGTAAAAGCTCTGTTATCCAGCATCCCCTGGGAATGGGGATGCCAGTTAATCAAATATACTGGTTAATCAAATGTGTACTGTCTGGTGCACTCCCTGGTGGCAGTGCGCCAGGGGACAGGGAGGGGGGCCCCGCACAGGCTGCTTTGCCCTGGGCTGTGGGCCGAAGAAGTGACAAAGAAAAACTCGACTCACGGCAGCAAAACTGGAAGTCCTCGGAAGTGATACTTTTGGTTTCGCTTTTGCCGCATCCCTCAGATGCCGGTTAATAGAGTTTTCTGGCTAATAAAGTGCTGATTAACACAGCTTTTGCTGTACTTAGAATTTCTTTTACTATAGCAATTGAGGCACTGGTAGGTTTCCAAACTGCTTTAAAATTGTAAATAAATCAATAAAACATTGTGTTCAATTGATACCTTTATATATAGTGGCATTTCATTTTAATTACAGATTTGGGGTTTTTTAATCAGAGAATCTGCAATTTTTTTATCGGGGAAAACCAGGATCCCTGGTTATCATGATGGGGCATAAGGAAGAAGGCGATCCATAAGGTACATAAGACCTATACAGTTAAAGGTCTTATATGCCTTTTAAGTCAAAACTAGCACCTTGAATTGCACCTGGAAAGCTATTGGGAACCAGTACATACTCTGGAACACTATGATCTATATGCTCCTGACTATCCACTCCAATCAAAAGATGGGCCACTGCATTCTGCACCAGCTGCAGCTTACAAATGGTATTTAAAGGCACCTCTGTATAGAGCCCATTACAGTTAGCCTTGAAGTTATGAAGGCATGGATGATGGTGGCCAGATTCAAATCTGAAAGAAAGGGTCACAGCCTTCTCAGCAGATAGAGTTGGCAAAAGTTGCACCACCACCATCTGGAGATCAAGGAACACACAAGTCTACAAATCTGAGTGACAAGGGGAGGGTAAACCCCATCAGCGATAGGTATCCCACTCCCTCCCAAGTCAAGCAACTTGCCCACCACCATCACCTCTATCTTATCTAGCTTCATTTTCAGTTGATTCACACACATCCAGTCTCCAACGGAAGTCAGGCATTGAGAAAGGATTGAGACAGTGGGGCCAAGGTCAAAAGAAAAGGAGAGGTAGAGCTGAATGCTATCAGCATCCTCATGGCACCACACTCCAAACTTCACCCAGTGGTCTCATATATATAGATTGATCAGGAGGGGCAATAAGATGGAGCCCTGGGGAATCCCACATGGAAAGGTCCTGAAGAAATAATAAGCACTCATCCATTTCCACTCTCTGGGGGTCCCCTTCTAGGATAGGGCTGAAATGATTTACAGCTGTCTTCCAAATACTCTCCAGATCATGTAAATACATTATATATACCTCATGGTCAACTATATCAAAAGCCATTGAAAGAGTTAGATCAGCAGGGCACAGTTTCCCCTGCCAGTCTCCAGGCACTGGCAGTATAATTAGGTAGTATTGTAGCATCTAGGAGCCCTAAACACAGGCAAGTAATCCATTGTACCAGGCACTGTACAAACACAGAACAAAAAACAATCCTTGGCCTAAAGGAAATCCTAACACTGAAACAGTAATAGATCCCAGAACAACAAGAGCCATACACTAAATCTATGTCAAGTACTTTGCATCATGGTAAGGGAGATTTTAAGAAGGGATATGAAGGTGAACAATGTTTTGCAGATGTTTCTGGGGAGTTCTCCCAAATGTGAGGTATACCACAGAGAAATCACAAAGGAGATGTTTTGAAAATTTACCAAGTGGGTGGTGGAAGGTGGCATTAAACGTCAATTGGAGTGGATCTATAGGTACTGCAGGATGGATAAAATAAGGATAGGTCATTAGGCTTCAAAGATTAGAAACTGATGTTTGCCACAGTAGAGAAGGGCAGCCGGTAGAGAAAAAAAGAAGGGTGCCATGGTCTAAATAACAAGCCTTGAGAATGTATTTTGCAGAATATCTATATCTGAATAATTATGAGGAAGTTATTATGGCATTTGTCAAGGCCAGAGAAAAAGATGCTACAATAATTGGGACATAGTGGCAATACAACATAAGTTGTCTTTTTTCACACAGGCTATCACAGATGCTTAGCAGTTAGAATGGAATAGAGCAGAAAGGAAACATTCAAGTTGAGTTGAGAGGTGGGGATTTGAAAATAATTTTGGTAACTGAGGTAACAAGATTGCATCAATTTTTAATTGCAGCCCTCTAAGGCAGACAATGCAGGTGCTAATGAGTGCTTAGATTTTACAGGCCCTTACAACCAACTGACTTTATAGCTGGGAGGAAAGGAAATGGGTTTACTAACAATTACTTTCTATTAAACCAAATTCCTCTTCATTAACAGGAGTATAAATCTCAAATGACCCAGCTGACGTTCAAGGAAATATACTTCCAGAAGCAGGATTTGTCCCTTTGAGTTTAAGACTGACAAATTTAACACAGTACATTTCCATTTTACAGAGTCCCAGTCACAAGGGAAGGAAAATGAATAACAGGTTGGTGGGTTGTATAAAAAGAGGTGCAGTACAAAAGGTGAAATCCAGGCTTCACTGACATCAATGCAGTTTTGCCTTTGAGTTCTATGGACCCAGGATTTCACCCAGAGTCTGTGGAGAAGTTTTAAGCAAGAGCTTCTGTTGGATAATGTGGGATAAGTTTGCAAAGATACAGCTTAGTGAATGACCAAACTTTAGAGAGCCAGGCTTTGGAAAAATTATAAAAGAATAAATTGCTATACTAAACACAAAAGTGATGAAGGCATGAATAGAGCTGTAAGCAGTCATGATCCAAGGAAGGAACTGGTGAAAGACTTTCCTTTGGTTGTGGGTTTAAGGTCTACAGCCTCTTGGACTCATGGGAAATGCCTGCCTTTAGGTACGAAGGAGGGGCGAGCACTATAGAAGTTTCTCAGTATAGCTCCGCTGACTTCAACACAGGTCAGTTGCCTTTATTTTATCTTGGGACTCATCTTCCCTGAAGAATTAACGTTGCCCATTTCCTCTCCTTAACCCAGCTCCTACCCATACCTTATTTAACTAGGACTTTTCAAAGTGGTAATTACTAATTGTTACCACTACGTGTAGTGAGCTCTAGAGCCTGGTATCAATATGCCTCAAAGCAAACTCCTTTGTGTAATTAAAAAAATAAAAAACAAAAATAAAAATTATCACCTTTGTAAGTGTCACTTGTTATTTACTCAACACCCACCTTTGAGGTAGGGAAGAGAGGGTGCAGATTGCATGCAGGCTGCATTGTGCAAGGTCTGGTGCCTCCCAGCTCCTACTCTACAGAACTAGAGCAAGGCATAAAACTAACACCAAGCCTTGGAATGTCTGTTAATTTTAAGGCACTGTACCTAAAGCACTTAAAGTAAAGCAGAAAAATTATAGTACCTTTGGAAATGCTTGACCTGCATGTCTACAGGCACCCTTAAGGCTGGTGAAGAAACAGGAATCATTGGAAATGGAAAAGAACAGTGTAGCTCAGCTGCAGGAGTGAAGAGGAAGGTGAAATGTATTCAGTGACTCACCAGGACTTTAAAAAGAGTCACTGCAGAGGAGGACTGTGCACAATGGGCATAACCCATCTTATTCAGATGGGCTGCACTAAGTAATCCTTGTGGTAGGTTCCCATCAGTGGCATAGCTTCTTGGCTACTCCTTGGCTAAGATCAAGTGTAGCGGCCTGGTGAAGACCCAGTTTTACTGCCTTGATTGATGCCAGGAGTACCAAGGGACAGTGATGGAGTGTGGGGATGAAGGAGGAGCTCTTGGAGCCCAGAACAGTATTTGTTTTGAAGAAGAGAGTGGCAGTTATGGGAGGGAAAGCAGACCGAGAGATGAGAAGTGAACCAGCAGAAGTGAAGATCAAGAGTGTGATGGAGAATGGATGAAGCTGGGGACAAGGGGATGAAACAAGGTGGGAAAAGAAAGGTATGGTGGGATCAGCAGTTTCGGAGGAGACTTTTACTGAAGGAGGCAATGAGGGAAGAGTTCAGTTAGCAGGAAGAACAGGAGGACAGGAGATCAGGAGAGAGAAATGAGGAAGGAAACAGTGATTGAAGGGAAGAAGACTAGTGGGAGGAATAAGCCAGATCCACAATGAGAATGGAGATGGGAGGAAGTGAGAGACAGAGCGGCAAGTAATCTACACCTGAGAATACAAACAGTATTAACAGGGGAGGGAGAACAGAGAAGTCAGATGATGAATAGATAGATATGAATTTATAGAGAAAATATTGTTTGAAGTTTTAGATGTTAAAGCAGAACATTTGAATAGCCTTGTCACTTTTCCTAACTGGAAGTCTTGGGAATTTTCATATTGGAGCTGAGAAAGTTGTAAGTATTTTTGGAAGACGTGCAGCAGTACATGAGGGGGAAGAACTTAAGGGGATAAGATTTATTGCAGAGAGAAAAGACAAGAGAAAAGGCAATAATTATTCAAATGTATACAGATATGCTTGATATGGGGGAGATGGCAAAATGGTTGAAGAATTATGTATAAAAAGTTATGTATGATGATAAGATATGTGATAAATACAGTATAAGTTGGGACCTTGAAGAACTTGAGTGGTAATGAAGGTGAATGAGAAGAGTCCTGGTGGGATAATGCACTTACCATCACTAATCCAAGCAGGGCCACACTGAGGGTTTATAATGTATTTCGGACAGCCTAAACTCTGTAGCAAGTGTGGGAAGGAAGGACATCTGGCTGCATACTGCTGGTACACAATATGCTGCAGATGTGCAGGGAAAGGGCACAGGGTGGCAGAGTGCCAAGAAGTACTAAACAGTGTTATTTGCGGGGAAGAGGGACATTTATAGCAGCAGTGTCTGCGGTCCTTCTCAAACAAAACTAGACCTCCAGCCTCTCTAAGTGCTGGCCTGGTATTGCAGTACCTCCAGGTCCATGTGCTCATTACCTTCTGGGGGAACAACTGCCCATTTTTTTTACAGGCCACAAAAAAAACCCCTTCTCATCACCATGTTTACCCAGTATGGGCTACGTGTTTCATACTCATGCTGAGTGTTGGCTGCATTTAATCAACTTTATAGTTGGTTTCCATTACTGAGCACATGCTGCTTTTGGCAGCAGTTTAATTATAGACAATGTATTTAATGACATTTCCTTGTATGTGAATGTAAGACGGGGAGTTTTTTTTCCCCATGCTGATTGCAGAAAAAAACACCTTATCTTGTATTTGAGTCAATATAGTACTTAGTGTGTTTTAGAAATATATGTATATGATTTATGATAAATTTAATCATTTGATAAATGTATTAATGGGGTATATAACATGCACAAGATAAGAGGACTGAACTCAGGAAGTCCCTATTGGTCCTATGTCCCTCATTTCCATTGTAGTATGAACTCCATTTCTATAATAAACACTGGGCCTGGGCACATCTACATGAAACGTTTACTGTGGAGTGGCCTAAGTAGCTCAGCAGTAAAAGTTTCAGCGTCTACACATTTGGCCCTATTAGGTTGCTGTAAACTAATAAATGCCTCTGTAGGTTAGTACTTGTAAACACAAGTAGTATCCTGCAGCAGCGTTAATGCAACACATTGCATGTGTAGACACTGATGGGGCTGGCTGGGGAATGAGGGTGCTTCAGTGCAGGGGCTGCCTGATGGCTAGCCCCATACTAGAGCACCCTTGTGCCACAGTCAGCCCCTCCACAGCTTGCTAAGCCAGGTCAGAGCAGCCCTGGGCTGGTAAGCTGACCCCCTGGGCTCCCTACCAGGTGAGGCTGCTCTGACTTGGCTCACCGTGCTGCGATCCCAGGTGTACGTTCAACCGCGGTACCTGGCAGCAATAAACTTCAGCACAAACTGTGATGGAGTTTATTCAATTGCATTAATAGCACGTGTAGATATGCCCACTATGTAGTTAGATACCAATAACTATAGAGCCAGAAAGGACCAGTACAACACAAAGATACACACATTTATATACTGATAGGTCCCTCAGCAGAGGAAGAGTAGGGAATGGGAGGTTGTTTCTATCATAAGTATTTTTCTGGGTTTTTTTCAAGTCACTCATGATTAAGTGCACAGAAAGCAATGTTACCTACTTGACATTCATCTACATTTGTATTTTACATTTTTTTTCCTTTGGTGTCAAGAGTTTGTTGTTATTGAGAAGACATGTTCACTGGATAAAAAAAATGTGATTTTTTTTTTTGGTTGGTGATGTTAATTTGTTTTATCAACAATAATTAAAAATCAAATTCTGTCTCAAATGTGATTTGATGTTGCATGTTATGTTATCAACTCCAAAAAGCCCAACTATAAGCTAAGGAAAAAATATTCATCCTTAGAAAACAAAAGAGCTAGGGTATTATTTTAACCATATATACCAACTAGCTAGCCTAGTAACCTGGAGTGGATATCAGAAATGCAAGAATATTATCTTCTTATTATGAGTCAACTTAAGGTCGGTGACATTGATATAACTTTGACTTCAAGAGAGGAAATATTTCACAGTAAACAGAGAAAGAATGAATCCCCTTGGAATAGTAAAGGTACAAATTGCTTTAGTTTTCATTTCCATAGTGCTAAATTTGTATTTCATGTGTGGGATTGTAATTGATGACTGCTTACTTGTCTGGATGAAAAGAGATGAAAAAAATACATTCTGATTGTCAAGGTTGTTTGTATTAGAGGCTAAAATAGTAGACATCATGCTGAAACCTTTGTAAACAGCACACAAGCAAATCTTTTCTTCTTAAGCAAAACAAGAGAAGAGAAAAGAAGACTTCCAAGCCAAAATTTCCTTGTATCATCTGGCTGACATCTGGGAGTGCAGTGCACAAATTTTCCTGGAAATATGATTTGTATCAGCTATCAGCTAAGCAAACTCCTGTGTAGCAGCCAAAACATCAGGTCTTCACTAAAGCTGTGTGGGATTTGAGGAGATTTTAACACCAGGTATCCTAGCTCTCTTTCTACTGAGATTCACAGTTGAATCCAGAAGGGGTTTCACACATTGCATTTCTCAGTAAATATTTTAAAATCTATAATTATTATTTCCACATGCCAATTTCTCATCTATTCCAGAAACTCCCAGTTGTCTCTCATTATCTAAGACAGTCCCACATCTAAATTTCCCTTGATCCCTCAAAGACAAGATTATGTCCCAGTTAATAGTGTAATTCATTAACGTTCTCTCTGTTAAATTATAAATGTAAAAGAAAAAAAAAAAGCTCCAGTTAACAATTATTTTCACATCATTAAGGAAGGGGGTAAAGCAACTGCTTTTTTTGTCTTTGTAGAGTTTTTTATATTGATGACTGATCCCTCTAGTGATTTGAGGGGAAAAAAAATCCTCAACTATATACCCTTTGAGCTTTCATCTGCATTGTCCTGTATGCCATCATTTTGGAAATGATCTCCGTTTCCATTCCCTACCCTTCTTGTGCTGAGGGACCCACCAGAATATAAATATGTGTATCTTTTTTAATCAGTGATATGGTCCCTTTCTGTCTATATAGTAATATAGCTATTGCTACTACTTTATTATACATATATAGATCATATGGATCATATATAGGTTTACTAACCTAGGACCTAGGTTGCTATGACCAAAGACATCTGGGTTCTGTTGTCTCTGCCCCAGCCACCACATGCCCTTGAGTAAATAATTTCTTTTCTCTGTGCTTCAGGTTAGTCATTTCAATAATATAAAGGTGGATCGATTTTGTGTTTGAAGCCCAATTTGAAATCCTTGGATGAAAGACATCAGGTTCATGTAAAGAATTAGTATTAACGTATAATCAGGAACAGAAAAAAACCCTAACAAGTTTTCAGTTGGAGCTGGTGATCAGCTTATGAAAAGGATTGTAAGATGTAGATGCTAGGGAAGCATAGGACTGAGCTGTACGACAGAGGAGCTTCCTTCCAGTCCTATGTTCCTAACCATGTCATTTATTATTTATTTATTTATTTTGAACATTGTCAATGTCCTGATATTGGTTCCTTCCTGACTGCTAAATCAGAAATGGATTTTATTTTGAATCATGTTGTTTGGAATGCTTATTTTAATTTTATGAAACATTAAAACCCACCTGATATCAGATCATTTCTTGGTTTTGTTTCAGTTCTTTTGTCTAGGAGAAAATATTAACCAATTACTTTATGTCCAACCTCTGAAAGAAGTAATAAAATAATTGTAATATTTAATACATAATCTATTTCTACTGTGAAATATTAAGCATAATTTTGGGGGAGAATCCAACAGGTTTAGAAAAATGTATCTGTTTTTATTCAGAGCTGAACTGAAGATTTGCTAAATCCGCACTTGTGGTTCACATAACCTGTGACAAAGTCACATACAGATTCATCTATGTGCCTCTCTTGCTTGGACAAGTATATTTCTAGTTCTAATACTGGACAAACTGGCCACTTATTTATATTTATAAGTTTAAGCAGATGCTTCAGCATTTTCCTGGATCAGGATGCTTTGAACAGCTCCTTCTGTTTATTGAAATACACTGTTTTATGTTAAGTTGAGACAGGTTTTATCTTCGCCCTTTTATGGGAACATGTTAAGGTTGTTATACAGACCTCACAAAAGTTGGGCTGGGTGCTCCATGTGAAAGAGAAGCACAACTGAATCCAACACCATTTCAGTCCTTCTACACATTTCAAGCATCAACCTTCCATTATTTCCTTCTCACCTCAGTTCATTGTGTTTGTGTGGTTGAAGAATGTGTTTTACAAATGTTTGTTTTATTTTTAGTTTCAACGGTGACAAATCCATGCAGACTGTGGTGGTTCTTTGCACCAAGCACTCTGCGATGTGTAGTTCAGGGGTCAGCAACCCCTGGCATGCATGCCAGAGCCTGGCATGCGAGGCCATTTTGTTCAGCATGCCACCACCGGCCTGGGCTTGGGCAGCAGCTGCCAGCCACGGAGCCCAGGCTGCTCCCAGCAGGTGGCTGAGAGGCTGCAAGCCCTGCTGCAAGCAGACCGGGCTCCATGGCTGGCAGCAGCTACCCAGAGCCTGTCTTGGCTGCAGCCAGGAGGCTGCAAACAGCTGCTCCAGGCTCCAGAGCCCCAACATCAGCTCTGAATTGCCGGCGGGTACATGTACTCCTCAAAGTGGACAGTGGGGAAGGGGCCGGTGTTGCATTGCCTCAGGCCCTCCTCCACCATCAGCTCTGAAGTCTGTGTGCACCTGCCGCTGGTTCAGGGGTGGGTGATGCCAGAGCTCTGGAGCGGAGGTGGCACCAGCCTCTTCCCGGTGGGCTCAGAGCGGGTGGGAGTGGACTGAGCTCACCTGTGTAGGGTGGGTGGTGGCAGTGGCTCTGGGAGGGGTAGAGCCTCCTGGCCTGGCCGAGCCCCAACCAGGCCCAGCCCCTCCACTGGGAAGAGGCTGGTACCCAACCCCTCCAGAGCCTCGGCATCATCTCCGAACCACCGGTGGGGGCGCACACACCTCAGAGCAGACAGCAGGGGAGAGGCCTGAGGCAGCACAACCCCAGCCCTCCCCCACCATCTGCTCTGGTGGGGGTGTGCACCCACTGCCGATTTGGAGCTAGTGCCAGGACTCTGGCCAGGAAGCAGCAGTATCACCCCAGCTCCCCGTGGCTCCTGCAGCTGCATCATAGCCGCTTGGCCAAGGAGGGCCTGAGGTGAGAACAACAAGGCCAGGATTGTGCTGCCTCCATCCCCTCCCCTCCCAGCCTGTTGTGCTGCCTCCTTCCTGCTGCAGCGCAGCTGCAGCCCCGGGACAGGGGACCCTGTCCAGCCCAGGGTGGCATCCCTTCCCCTCCCCCTGCCAGGGAGGAAGCAACTGGATAATGGGGAGGCTCTGGGCCAGGGCCTTAGCGAGCTGCACTACAGCCCGGAGGCTGGCTCCGCAGTGAAGCACAGGGCCTGCAGCAGGCCCAGGTCATCATCAAGTCAGTCTTTGTCCTGCAGCCCAGTGTGTGTGTGTGTGTGTGTGTGTGTGTGTGTGTGTGTATGCGTGTGCACGCGCATATGCCTCTGTGTGTCTGGTTCTATGTGTTTCTGTCTGCATGTGTGTGCCTGGTTGTGTGTGTGTCTGTGTGTGCACACGTGCACACGTGTGTCTGGTTCTGGGCGTGTGTGTGTGTGTGTCCTCTGTGTGTGTCTGTATGTGTGTGTCTGGTTCTCTTTGTTTGCATATGTGAGGTTCTGTGTGTGTGCATGTGCATGTGTGTGTCTGGTTCTCTGTCTGTGTTTGCACATGTCAGTCTGGTTCTCCGTGCCTATGTGCATGTGTCCAGATCTTTCTCTCCTCTCCTTTCACTGGGTTAGATGATTATCTAGCTGGGGTCATCTAGACCCAGCACTCTTTCCTGCTTATGCAGGGGGTCGGACTCGATAATCTATTGAGGTCCCTTCCGACCCTAACATCTATGAATCTATGAATGAATCCTTTTTTCTTTTTTTCTCTCTTGTCTCTTTTTCTTTTCTTTCTCTCATCACAACATGCTTAACAAAAACGAATGCACAACGATAGAGGTAGTATATGAAATTTTATTTATTGTCACCAGCTTTAGAATTTTTGGAAAACCTGGTATTTACTGTATTACTGATGTAAAAAAGCAACATTTATGATTATTAACTATATTAATATGCAGTGCGGCCTGCCATGTGCCCCCCACCCCAGTTTTGTTTTTCTGGCATGCTGACACTCAGGCACCTTACAAGGTAGACATTGAGTTTTTTTCAGCACTCTGGCCAAAAATGTTGCCTACCCCGGCGTAGTTCAAGTTCTGCAGAAAACTGAGAATCTCTCAAACTTCATTGTGTGGCTCTGGAACATGTTTAAGTGCTGCCCCTGTGAAAACAGTTACATCCTTATTTTTAACAATGACAGCTAACATCTTGATTATCCCACCAATGAAAAAAAGCAGCTATTTGCTTATTTGTAAGTTGCAGACTTACTTCGATTTAGGTTTGAGAGTTGAACAAGAGCAATCCATTATATGGGTAACTAAGAACTAAACGAAGATCACAACTAATGCACAACAGGCTCATCTACACATGCAAATGTTGTGAGATGGGTCTACTCTAGAGTAATTGACTCTAGAGTAAACCCATCCCAGGCAGGTGTCTACACATGCAGAGAAATGGAAGCAGATTTGCTGCTCATAGCAGCAGTCTGCTCCCACCCTCACTGGCCCTGCACCAGCCCCCTGCCACTGTGAGAGGGAGCTGGAGGCTCTGCCTCAGCTGCCTGAGGCTGGCAGCCATGTTTAAAAGACAGTCCTGTGTGCTGCTCCCAGGCCACCTGCTTTCCTGGCCCAGAGCAGCATGCCGAGTGCAGTGGCAGCACACAGCAGCTCTGTCACCGCAGCCGCTGCCCATCGCACCATGTCTGCTCCATTCCCTGGCCCCAGCAGCTACATCCACTGCCCCAGGCTCCTGCTTGCCACCATGCTAGCCCTGCTGGCCCACTGCAGGGACAATGGCCTGGCCAAGTGTCAGCCCTGGCAATCCCCTGTGCAGTGTGGCCACCTGGACTGGCTCACCATGGTATCCCAGGCCCCTTACCAGTGTGCAGCTGCCACCCAGAACCCATGCTGCTGGCCAGACCATGGCAGCAATGCTGATGATGAGATCCCTGGACACCACCACTGGGGCTGTCCATGCCCTTCTGGGCCTTCAGCCCCATTGCCTCTGGGCACACTCAGCCAGCTAGGATTGGTGGCTGCATGTCATCCAGACTACCTGGGACGATGGGCAGTGGGTCAAGTTATATCTAGATGACCCAGGCCACCTTCCAGGAGCTCCTCAAGCAGCTCTGCCTGCACCTGGAGTGACAGGCCATCATCATGGGGCAGCCCCTCCCAGCAGACATCTGGCTGGACATCACCCTACTCAAGATGTCCACACCCATGAGCCTGCCCTTCATTGGCCACCTCTTTGGCATGGGCAAGGAGACTGCTGGGGAGGCTGTCCTGGAGGTATACAGTGCCATCCAGGACATGCTGGGGCACACCTGGCCAGTGGAAGCACCACTGCACCTCAGCCCAAGCCCATGAGGGGGCCTACTGCAGGGAATCAGGGAGCTGCTAGGAGGTAGGGCAGCGGGTGGCATGAACGCAACCACCAGGGCCAGGACTGTCCAGCACCCAGCAGTCCTCCTCCATAGCCTCCACTGCCCTGGCCACCAGGGAAGCCTGACACTCCAGGGTCTCTGCATGCCTCTCCTCCAAGGCCAGGAGCTTGTCCCTGAACTCCTGGTCCACCCGGGCCCTCCACTGGTCCCTCTCCTCCTTGTAACAGTCCCTTGCTTCCTTGCAGGGAACATCCTCTCTGCATCAGGACTGTGAGTCCATCAGATGCTCCTCAGCCACCATGATCAGCCAGTCCAGCAGCCGGGTCCAGTCCTGGGTCCTGTGCTGCCAAAGCTAGTGCATCCATAGGGCCCCAGCTGAGGCTGGCAGTGACCTTGATTCATAGATTCATAGATGTTAGGGTCAGAAGGGACCTCAATAGATCATCGAGTCTGACCCCCTGCATAGGCAGGAAAGAGTGCTGGGTTTAGATGACCACAGCTAGATGCCTATCTAACCTCCTCTTGAAGAACCCCAGGGTAGGGGAGAGCACCACCTCCCTTGGGAGCCCATTCCAGACTTTGGCCACTCTAACTGTGAAGAAGTTCTTCCTAATGTCTAGTCTAAATCTGCTCTCTGCTAGCTTATGGCCATTATTTCTTGTAACCCCCAGGGGCGCCTTGGTGAGTAATGCCTCACCAATTCCCTTCTGTCCCCCCGTGATGAATTTATAGGCAGCCATATGGTCGCCTCTCAACTTTCTCTTGCGGAGGCTGAAGAGGTCCAGGTGCCCCAGTCTCTCCTCATAGGGCTTGGTCTGCAGGCCCTTAACCATACGAGTGGCCCTTCTCTGGACCCTCTTCAGGTTATCCACATCCCTCTTGAAGTGCGGCGCCCAAAATTGCATGCAGTATTCCAACTACGGTCTGACCAGCGCCCGATAGAGAAGAAGTATCACCTCCTTGGTTCTGTTCGTCATGCATCTGCTGTTGCATGATAAAGTGCCATTAGCTTTCCTGATGGCTTCGTCACACTGACGACTCATGTTCATCTTGGAGTCTGCTAGGACTCCAAGATCCCTTTCCACTTCCGTGCCTCCAAGCAGGTCATTTCCTAGGCAGTAGGTATGCTGGACATTTTTCCTCCCTAGGTGCAGCACTTTGCATTTCTCCTTGTTGAATTGCATTCTGTTGTTTTCCGCCCATATGTCCAACCTGTCCAGGTCTGCTTGTAGTTGTTCCCTGCCCTCCGGTGTGTCCACTTCTCCCCACAGTTTTGTGTCATCCGCAAACTTGGACAGAGTACACTTCACACCCTCATCCAAGTCGCTGATGAAGACATTGAAGAGTATCGGTCCAAGGACCGAGCCCTGCGGGACCCCACTGCCCACACCCTTCCAGGTCAATACCGACCCATCCACTACGACTCTCTGGGTGCGACCCTCTAGCCAATTCACCACCCACCGGACCATGCAGTTATCCAAGTCACAGCCTCTTAACTTGTTCACCAGTATGGTGTGGAATACAGTATCGAAGGTCTTCCTGAAGTCTAAGTAAATGACGTCTACCCCTACTCCTGCGTCCAGGTGTTTTGTAACCTGGTCATAAAAAGAGACTAGATTAGTCAGGCATGATCTACCTGCTACGAACCCGTGCTGGTTTCCCCTCAGCATAATTTTTCCTGCCGGGCTCTCGCAAATGTGAGCCTTGATAATTTTTTTGAAGACTTTGACAAGACTGGAGGTGAGACTGACTGGCCTATAGTTGCCTGGGTCCTCCTTCCTCCCCTTTTCTTTAAAATGGGGACCACATTGGCCCTTTTCCAGTCCTCCAGGACCTGGCCCATGTGCCATGAGTGTTCAAATATTCCCGCCAGCAGCTGTGCAATGAAGTCAGCCAGTGCCTTCAGTACCCTCGGATGGAGCTCATCCGGGCCTGCCGACTTAAAGGCATCCAGTTCCTCCAAGTGCCTCTGTACCATCTTAGGGTCTATGCTTGGTAGTCTGGCACCCTGCTGCTGCCTCTCTACAATCCCAGTGAGAGACTTGTCTTGCCCCTCACTTAGGAACATTGAATGGTACATCCCGGTTGCCAACTGGTGCCTCTCCCCTTTGTACAGCTGCAGGACCTACAGAGCCAGGAGAAAGAGCTTGTTTGTGAGAGTTTGCAACATTTCTGAGATAAGATTCTCTGTACAAGGCAGCCATGCACTGTCCAACCTCAGATGGGAAGGGTTGTGCATTCATGGGAGCCCAGGGACCATGGTAAGTGGGCTGGGCAGGCCCTGGCCCAGGCAGCTACCACCCTAGCTCCCCATGCTTGCTTGCTCCTCAGGGGCTGGTGGGCTGCTGGGTACTGGCTGCAGGCAGTTTGCCTCCCATCCCCATTCCCAGGCTAGGCAGGCCTAACTCCTGGCAGCACCTGCTGCTGTGGTTCCAGAGCCATTCCCTGCACCTTCTACTCTTGCAGGCCAGCCTTCCTCCTGTACTGCTGCCAAGCCCATGGTGCTTGGGCTCTTGGGATGAGGGATTCCCACCCAACTGGGACACAGAACTGCTGGCACCTCCACCCTTCCCCAGGGGGCCTCTCTGGAGAGGCACCCTGGGCCCCCCCCTCCACCATGCTGGCACTGCACCCCAAGTGTGCCTCTGTTGAGAGTGTTCCAGGTGCACTGCAAGGAGCTGTTCGCATAGACCAAAAGGTGCCCAACCTTCTACGCTCTGCTGATGATGATCAACATGGTGGCCTGGGTGCACCTGAGAACCTGGCATAGGACCTGGATCTTCAACAATATGGAGGGCAAGTCTGCCATGCCCCACAACCTCCACTGCTGCCTGGAGGGCTACCTGTGGCTGCACTACATGTCCCTGCCCCCTAGAACAAAGAGGACATCTCCACTAGTATTGATGCATTCCTCAGCATGTGAGAGGCCCTTGCCCACCTAGCTGCTCAATAAAGTTTTTCACTGTCTCCTGCCTCCCTGCATGCTGTGTGGAGTGGGGGAGCTGTGAGAGCCAGGGGGAGCATGGGTGGGCCAAGTGGGGGTGGCAGGCAGGGCCAGGGAGAGCCCTCTTACCATGTGGGTATGGCAGACATGATGAGCAGCCTGAGTCTGTCCCCACTGGTGGCTCCTGGTGGTATCTTTGGGTGCAAGGGCATAGCATCTGGCTACCTGGGGAGGGCCTCCTCCAGGGAGAAGCTGGAGATGCCAGTGCCTGGCAGCTGAGCTGCTGGAGGAGCTGCTGGAGGAGGCCAGGGTGGGGAGCATGGTGGGATAGGCTTCTGGCAGCTGAGCTGCTGGAGGAGCTGCTGGAGGAGGCCAGGGTGGGAGCATGGTGGGATAGGCTTCTGGCAGGCCACATTGCCATGGATGCCAGGCTGCAGCAGAGGCTCGGGCAGGCTCCCCATGCTGTATACATGGCATGGTTCAGGCAGGGGTCCTGGGGTGTGAGGATGTCATCCAGTAGCTACATAAAGAGCAAGGACTTGTGGGCAGCACCCAACCAGTGCTTGTGGTCGGTGACAATGACCCACTGTGCCCTCAAGGCCTTGACCTTTATGCTGCACTGGTACGCTGACTGGTCATGCCCATACTCCCACATGTAGGCTAACAGGTCCTTGTAGATATGAATGTTGGAGCTCCCACTCTGCACAAAGTGGCTGAGGACCTCATCCTCTCCTCACAGTACAACAATGTCTACAGTCTCCTCCTGGGACCATTAGCAGCCCCGGGAAGTGGCATGTCACATTGGAAAGGATGCTAGCATGGCTCCCTCAATGGCTCACTGAGCCTCCACATGACAGTCCCTGTGCTAGCAGGCCTGGCCAGGAGCATGGAGCATCCAGTGCAGGGGCACAGCATGGGACAGGCAGTCATGTGATGAGGATGTGTCAGGCACCAGCGGTGGTGTTGCCCTGGGGGGTCAGGCCAACTTTCAGGATCTCAATATTGTGCTGTTAGACAGGAGGGTGTGACACAATTGCACATATACAAAACACACACAAATCAATTAGGTGCATACACACACACTACCAGCTCAGGCACATACACATTCAAACCAGCCTAGGCACGTGCATACTTATTACCAATTCAAGCATATACACTATACACCCCAAAAGTTAGATACAGATCACTAATTCGTATATCATGCACACAATGCCATATGTATATTTACATACATACATACATGCACACACTCACACTAGCAACTCAGATACACACACATTCAAAATAACCAGTCTAGGTTCATGCACACCTATTACCAGTTTAAGCCCATACATGCTACACACACCACATTTAGACAGAATCAGTTACCAGTTACCAACACCTGCGCATTCAATACACATACATGGATTAGTAATTTATATACCACACACACACACACACACACACACACAATGATATCTATATATGTGTATATATGTGTGTGTATTCACCAATTCACACACATACCACCCACCTACACATACACACAAGTGAGTTCCTAAGTTGGGTGTTGTGATGTGTATGTATGCATGTGCTTGGTGTACTTGGGATACCTGGGGAAAGATTAAGGTAAGAAAGTAGAAGTGTAGGGAGTTAAAGTTACTGGAAATGAAAGTCACTGGGATTAGAACCGGTAGACTAGAGGGGCCTGGACTGAAGAACTGAGGCTCAGGGGTCACTTTAGATTAATTGATCTTAACTGATTAAAAGACAATGCCCAAAGCCTGCAGAACAGGGAAGCATGCTGGCACAGAGGCTGGGTTTGGAGCCAGAGCTAAGGGGAAGCTGAAAAGGTAGATGGGGAGAGGGAAAAATGGAACTAAGGGGAAGTGTGGGTGTTAAAGAGGGGCTCTGGGTGTGGGGGAGCCAAAGGATGGCTCCGGGGCAGCTAGAGAAGTCTGGGAAGCCGCAGGGGGGGAAGCCTGAAAACAGAGAGATGGACAACAGAAACTCACAGAAAAAGCAGCAGGAGAGACTGAGAGGCAGCAGGGGCAATGGGAAAGCAGAGAAAGGCACAGAAAGTCACAGGGAAAAGACAGTAGGAGCATGGGAAGCAGGGGGACAGCAGAAAATCACAGGAAAAGCAGCAGAAGAGACTGAGAGGCAGCAGGGGCAATGGGAAAGCAGAGAAAGGCACAGAAAGTCACAGGGAAAAGGCAGTAGAATTGAGAGGAGATTGGGAAACTAGTGGAGAGGGGTGGGGGCTGGAATTGAGAGAGAGAGAGAGAGAGAGAATGAGGCTGGAATTTAAGATAGGGAAGGGACTGGGATTCAGTAAAACATGACCCAACTTGGGGTTGCAAATGAAAGTGGTTTTATTGAACAGGAAAGATGGTGACACAATGCCAAATTGGTTCCCTTGCATCCACGCGCACACACACACACACACACACAATGGCAGCAGAGGTTAAAGAGGCTTGGTGCAGAGGCTGAAGTCCACTGAAGTCCAGGAGGAGAGAAAGAGAGACAAAGAGAGAGAGAGTCCAAATTGTAGGAGGAGGTGTGCAGGTAATATCTACCTATCCAGGCTGGAAGGGGTCCTTGTCCAGTAGGTGTTGTCTAGAGGGGGAGTCGCTGGCAGGGCCTCTGGGTGGATAGGCAGTATGGCATGGTGCTGGTCCAGATGGAAATGGCGTTCCCACTGGGTCTATCTTCACTGCCCCCTTTTATAGGGGCAGACCTTGTGTGACCCTAGTGACAGGAGGCATGCCCAGGCAAGAGTCAGCCCCTGGTGTACTGAGCATGTGAGCTCCATGCAGGGATGTGCAGTTTCTGGTGTCTGTAATGGTGAGAGTTGCTGGTTTTGCAGGGTCCTTTGTTTTTCAAATGCTGGTCTTGTCTCTGTTCCCGGGTGAGGTCTGTGGTTCCTGGGTGAATCAATGCGAGGTGATGGCCCAGTCATTACAGGCCATTCAGTAGAGGCCTGCTACCATTGTGTTTCAATCATTCCCAATCACACTCATTCATCAGGGAACCAATTTACATGGGAGGGTTACATGACTCATACAGTTGCAACATGGGATGCCCAGGCAGAGGACAGAAGATGGAGACTTGACATATAAAATGGAAACTTGACATGACTTTGGTTCACTTACAAACACAGGCCTAAACCATACAATATCCATATGAAACAATATAAAGCAATACGAAAGTGATAATAATACAATATACAATAGTAAAAATCAATACAAACCTAATGATAATACAATATAAAACGGTGGATATCCAAAACCAAAACCTTGCTACCAAAATAAAAATGTTTAAAGCTTATCCTACGTCTTAGCTTACTTATACTTATCTATAGGGAAAAGAAAGGGAGAAAAAAAGTCAGAAATGATTGGGGAAGGGGAGGGAATGCATTTTGAAAGAAAGACTTTGACTTTTAAAAGACCTTTATTCCCCGGAGGGTGATGACTCGGAGCCAGTCAAAAGCATGTACAAGGACGCCCAAAGCTCTGGGCCTCGTGGACAAGGCCTGGGCTCATGGCCTGCAAGGCCTGCCCGTACACGCTAGACAAAAAAACACCAACCAACACAACGAACATAAGGACTATTTACAGTATTTACAGTTCTGCCAGCAGGGACACCCATGGAGGCCTCCGGGGTCGACCCGCACGAGCAAAAGTCCAGGGCCTCGGCCCGCTTGATGCGTCTCTGCAGCTTGAGCAGCCGGTGGCATCACAGAGCGAGGATCAGGCGTCCCGCCTCGACCCGGCACAGCACCCCCTCGAGGGCCCAGCGCTCCTCAAAGGCGGGCACCGTCCGCCGGAGGACAGCGTGCTCAAACTCGAGCGAGAGGCGGGCCCGCACCAGCAGGCGGAAGAGCTGCAGGGCGTCGACCATCCCGGTGCCGCTGAGCTGGTTTCGCCGGCTCTTCAGGGTGGCCATCTTGGCCTGGCCCAGCAGGAAGTTGGCCAGGCTGACCGTGGCCCACTCGGCCGCCCGGTACGGAAAGGAGTGGACGTAGGCGTCTTCGGAGAGGTCACGGCCCAGTACCCGAAGCAGTGCGCCCAGGGCGGCAAAGAGAGGCTGCAGCCGGGGGCAGTCGAGGAAGGCGTGGAAAATGTCCTCGTCCAGCACCCCCGGGCAGAAGGGGCAGGCCGCCGAGGCCGCTGGGTCCAAGTGACGCACAAAGGTGCCGGTGGCCAGGATGCCGTGCACGAGCCGCCACTGCAGGTCGCCGGTCTTCTTGGCGATGGGCGCCTTATACAGCGTGCGCCACGCCGGGGTTCCGGGCCGCGCCAGGCGCCGCCGCCACGCGGTGTCAGGGCGGCCGGCGAGCACCTGGGCGTGCCGGGTGCGCACCACCCACATGTAGAGGCCCTTGCGGGGCAGGGTGCCAAAAGGGCAGCCCGTATTGCTGCTGGGGGGCACCGGGAGCCTGAGCAGCGTGTTGGGCCGCTCGGCCAGCTCGCCGGGTACCGCTGGGATGACGGGTAGCGGTGGGAAGGCGTCTTCTGCGGCGTCTGCGGCGGGGAGGGGCCGGCGAGTCTGGAGATGGGCTTCCAGGGCGGTCGCTGCCTCCGTCGGGAGGGCGGCCCTAACGGCCCGCAGAAGCCGCCCCGCGGTGCGGACGGAGCGCATCGCCAGCCGGGCAGCCAGGGCCTCGGGTGACAGCCAGTCCGACCGAGCGGGGTCCAGGAGGTGCTCCAGGCGGGTGGAGCGCGCCTCGACGAGAGCTGCCGTGAGGTTGGCGGAGGCCAGGCTCGGCACGACACGGTGCAGGGCCGGGTTGTGGACCAAGGGCTCTCGAAGGAGCTGCGGGAACCGCAGGTGCCTGGCCTGGGGACAGAGATGGAAGGCCGCCCGCCAGGCCCGCACCACGCTGCGGTAGAACGGGGGAAGGACCGCCCCGTTCAGGAAGGTGAGGTCCAGTTGAAACAGCTCCCGGTCAAAGCCGAGGCCCCCCACTCGCCGCAGGAATCGGCACGCCAGCTGTCGCCACGGGAGGTGGCCCTCGGTGTACAGGAGCCGCTGGAGGGCCTGCAGCCGATAGGCGGCCACCCTGCTGGCCAGATCGATCAGGCCCTGGCCCCCCTCGCCGGTGGGCAGGTAGAGGGCAGCTCGTGGGAGCCAGTGGCGTCCGTCCCACAGGAAATCGACCAGGAGCCGCTGCAGTCGCTCCAGTAGCTCCGGCGGAGGGTCCAGCACCGCGCAGCGGTGCCACAGGGTGGCCGCCGCCAGGTTATTGATGACGAGGACGCGCCCCCGGTAGGAAAGGCTGGGCAGGCGCCAGCGCCACCGCTGCAGGCGGGCCTCCACTCCCTCCTCGAGCCCGTCCCAGTTGCGCGCCATGAAGGTCGTCGGCCCCAGGAACACGCCCAAGGCCTTGAGGCCCTCGCGGCGCCAGGCGAGGCCCCCCGGCAAGTCCGGCGGAGGCCTGCCAGTCCATGCGCCAAGCAGCAGAGTGTCACTCTTGCCCCAGTTGATGCGGGCGGAGGAGGCGCGCTCGTAGGCCCGCTGGCAATCTGCCAGAGCCCGCACGTCTTCCCGGGTGGCGAGGAAGACGGTGACGTCGTCCGCATAGGCCGACAGCCGGAGACGAGGGCCAGCGGACGGGCCCGTGGCCGATGGCAGGGCCACCCCACTCAGGCGGCGGCGCAGCGCGTGTAACAGCGGCTCGATGGCCAGGGCGTAGAGCATGCCCGACAGCGGACAGCCCTGGCGAATGCCCCTGCGCGCGGGGAACGGAGCGCAAAGCACCCCGTTCACCTTGAGCAGGCTGGAAATGTCCCGGTACAAGACCCGGAGGGCCCCGGTGAAGAGGGGCCCAAAGCCAAAGGCCTCCAGTGTGCGGAAGAGGTAGGCGTGGGGACAGGCGAGGGGAGGGGGACCCCTGAAGGCCCCTCCCCCCCACCCGCTAAGTCTGCCCCGTCGGTGGCTACATCCGACGGGGCGGGTGGTGTGGCAGCCGGAGCGGGGTCCGGCTCTGTAGTGGGGGGGCCCTCGGCACTGGCCGAGGAGGGGTCTGTCAGGGATGGGGTGTCCTGAGAAGCCCCCCTCATCTCCCTCTCTTTGTCGGGTGGTTGGGAGGATGCCCGAGCCTCATCATCCGATGAGGCTCCAGCGCCGCAGTCCCCGGCCACCCCAGCCACTTCGGCCGGGGCAGGCATGGGGCAAGGGGAAGCGTCCGCCCCTCCACCCAGTGGGGCTGCCGCACCGAGGGCAGGGGGCGCCACAGACGGGGGAGGGGGCGGTGGGGCCATGGTAGTAGCACCAGCCCCTCGGCTGGACGATGGCTTCCCACTGGAGACCCCGGTCCCCTGAGATGGAATGGGGGTGGAAGGAGGTCGGGAGGAAGAGCTCCCAGCCTCCCTGGGCCTGCCGCGTGCCCCAGAGGTCGGCGCGCCGTCTCTCGGCGCCGCCACAGGCGGCGATGGTCCGGCCGCCTTGCCCTGAGGGCACTGCGCAGCCAGGTGGGAGGAGCCCCCGCACTTGAAGCACGTGGTCTGTCCCACAGATAGATAGATAATAAACCTTCGCCCCTCGAGCGTGAGGCTCAGGGAGCGAGGCAGCGACTGGGGGCCCTCCTTGAGGAGCATGAAGACCTGCCTCCAAAAAGACAGGACGTGCTTGCCCTGAGGGTTCTTGTTTCCCATCGGCAGGCGGCGAAAAGGACTCGCAGGAACCTCATAGGCCTCGAGTCCCCTGGCCAGCTCCCGATCGGAAACGTGCGGTGGGACGTTGGAAATCACCACCCTCACTGCCTGAGTCTCTAGGGGCGTGACGGGGTAGTGGATGCCCGCAATGTCCAGGCCCTCCGCACACACCCTGTCAACCAAGGCGGGCTTGCTCAAATAGATCATCGGGACCGTGTTCAAGCTCCCCACGTAGCGGATGGTACGCCATCCCAGGACGGCGGCCAGAGCCTCCACGCAAACCTCGAGCCCCACATGGAGAGGGGCATGAACCCTCAGGCCATGAGACAGTGGGAGGTCCCGAGAGACATCCTCATGCCAGCTGCCAGGCGTAGGAGCCGCCATTCCTCGCCAGGACAGGTTTAAACTGCGAAGCGCAGCAAAAAAAAAACACCTCAGGCTGATGCCGGGGACCTGGGACTGGGAGGGGGCTGAAAATGCCCCAAAATCGGCCTGAGGGGGGGCAGAGCAACCCTGCAGGGGCTCAGGGCAAGCCCCAAGGCAGGGGCAGATGGCAGGGACCAAGGGAAGGGGCCCTGGGGGAGGGAGGCAACAGAAATCACAGGGAGAACTCAGGCAGGGGTGAGGGAGGGGCAGAGGCAAACGAGGCTGCCAGAGCCCAGGGGAAAAAGGCTCAGAAAGTGGGGGGAAGGGGCAGGGGGGGGTCCCCAGGGACAGGGTGGGGAGAGGCAAGGGTTTTTTTGGGGGGGGACAGGAAAAGGGGGGCAGGGAGTGCGAGGCAACGAGCTGAAAGCACCTGAGCTGAAGGAGCTTAGAAGGGCTTCAGCTGTCGGCGGCCATCTTGAAAGAAAGAAAGAAAGAAACTGGGGGGTTTGCTACAGTGAGGTCTAGGTAGACTGCTGTGACTGGTGTGGGGCTAGCTGGAGTGAGACCTAGTGGCCAAAGGCTGGCTGCAAGTAGCCCAGAGTGCTGGCAGGCCTGGCAGGTGCCTGCAGTATCCAGTGCCTGCAGGGGTATGGTGTAGGCCTAGCAGCCGCATGGTGATGCAGTGCAAGTGAACACTGCCAGGATATGGGCAGGCTGCCATGGCTGTCCTGGAGCTTCTGCGGAGACATGCAGTGGCCAGAGGCTGGCTGCAGGTGGCCCAGGGCCCCAGCATCCCCACAGGCTTTTAAAGGCCAGGGTCTGGGGCAGTTAAAAAACCGCCCCAGTACTGGGGCTGGAGAAGCTCCTAGCCCTGGGGCCCTAGGGCTGGGCTGCAGGCAGCCCCCAGGTGGTCCCAGTCAGCATCTAGATGTGTGCTACTGTGAGGTAACTAATCATGAGTAAATTTGCTACTTGTATTTACAGGTAGCAAGTTTACTCACAATTAAAGCAAATTGCTGTGCAGTAAGTGTCTGCACATGTAGACAGTGATGCTTACTGCACAGTAATTTGCTCTACTCTCAAGTAAAGCATCTCATGTAGATACACCCAACTAATCACAAATAGAATCTCTCCAGGACTCTCCATGCAAATTCATTTTTAATGCAGAGGAATATGGATTAATAAAAATATGATGAACATCCTAACCAATTATTTCCCTTAAATCCAATATCTCACCCTCACTTACAGTCATAAGATCACTAACTCTCACTCACATGAAGTTCCATGAAATTACTAGGTCTGTTCACATAATAAGGATCAGATAGTGCCTTATTTGGGTATTATCACCGTTTTATGACTATAGACTGGCCTGAGTTTTAGCTGAAGATAGAATTTGGCCCCTTGCTTTGATTACTGAAACCTTGTCTATTTATATTTTCAGGCATCCTGATATTTTTGCTCTGAGTAGCAAAACAAACACCTTACTTCCTAGCTAATGCTGAAATCAAAAATGGACACTTTATGAACTGTCAAAACACTATTCTCACAAGCGTTCCCCATTTGTATGTATTTATCTTTTATCCTTTGCATGTTTTCTGTGCCCCCACAGGAACTCTACCTGCATCAAATACTTTAGACCAGCTGTCTCTAGCAAAGGCCAGAACTAAAATAGGTTGGAGCTTTTATGAATCCACTCCCTGTTAATATATATAGCCTTTCAACTGGAAAATCTGGCTCCAATTATAAGTGATCTGGTGACTTTTGCACCTCTCTTCTTCTTCCTCTCTGTTTTTTAAAACAAACAAAAAAGTGCATTTTCCCTCATCTTCTGTGACATCGTAAAATACACTATTCTGAACTAAATGCTACTATAATGTTTTTCCAGCTGATAGTTGTTAGCAAAAGAGGCCAATACAATGGAGTATGGAGTCAGCAGGACAGCTCCACTGGTGTAGGTCTTTATTTACAACAATAAACACTGTGAGATGATACATCCTATCTTTTCCACCAAGAGTGAAGAGGCAGTGAAGTGAATGCTCCAAAACCTGTTTCAAATACCAGTGCTGCTGTCCAAGTATTACTTCTTTGTCTATTTGCACGGTCAAGTGAACTCCATTTTTTTCCCTTTCTTTTTATTTTTTACTTGCCTTTCTAATTAGCTTTTCCTTACTCTTTAAGGGACAAATAATGATGCCTATTCTATAGCCTCTGAGAGCTCTCTTGCAGAACAAGTATGCTTTTTTTATTGTGGGAAAGGAATGGAAGGGAAGGGAAGGAAAGATGTTGAGCAAGAGAAATGATGGTCTGATGTTTAAGCTGTTTGTCTGAGACTGAAGAAACCTAGGATCAATTTCCTGCTCCACCACAGATTATGCTTATAACATTAGGCTATGTAGTTAGTCTCTCTGGAGACATGAAAGCTGCCATTTCTCATCTGAAAAACTACCTTAGAGGGTGCTGTGAGAATAAATATATTAAGGAACGAAGTGCTCCGATGTTAGGATAATAGAGTCCATAAACAGGGGCAGATCCAGGGCAGGTGCACGGGTACACTTGCATCTCCCCGCAATTTGATACCTGCTCCACCCAAAGTTTAAAACCAACTGCCAGGCAGTGGCAGCAGCATTTCTATTCATGCAGCAGTGAGGCAGTCAATTGACTTCATGGCTCATTATAATCTACCCAATCCCTTCTAAAATCTTCATTTCGCCCTCTTCTTTTTAATGGTCTTGGTGTTCCATCAATCAAGCTATCTTTTGTTCTGCAGTTCTTCTGTCTGCTGCTCCTGATAATGTAGCTCCTATTTCACAGGCCTGAGGATTGTTTTTGACTCAGTCCAATGAAATTCTATTTGTTTTTGCTTCAATCTTAAACTGAATAATACTGCCCTAGGCCCCTAGGATATTAGTAAAGCTTCTAGTTTATTTTTAACTGGAAAAAATATGTGTTGTTTTATACATGATGATGCACTTCACCATCTGCACCCCTTTTTTCAATAGTCTAGATCTGCCTATGTCCATAAAAGTACAGGAGATAGAATTCAGGTCCTAGCTGTGAGAACTAGCTTTGCTGTGGGATCTTGGGCAATTAATCTATTTACATTTCTCTTCCTCAATTTCTCCAGCTGTAAACCAGGGATAATAAAATTTGCCTCTTTTGGAGAATGCTTTGAGATCTATTGATGGAAGTACTACATAAGAGCTAGGCAATTATTATTATTGCTTATTATTAAAATAATATTAACAAAAATATTGGTCCTAAAGGCGTGGGAAGACGAATCATGAAGTCATGGTTTTGCTAACTGATGTAAATTACACAGGGATTATGAATGGACAAATGTACAGCAATCCTGGGGTAGTTCATACAGTAGGAAGTTAATGCAGCACCTTTCCAGTAAGGGGAAAAGAGCAGATAATAGCAAATATAGCTACCCTGGGATGAATGAAGACAGAAGAAAGTTAAACCACTAAAATCTGGTAGAGTTTTACCCCCGGTATTTCCAAGGATAATTCTCCACTTGGTTGGGCAAAGTTATTCCAGTTTAGGGCTTGAGCCCTCTATCTACTACATTTTTACACTGTTGATTATCCCAGTATAAATTTAATTCATCCATGCCCTAAGAGTTGTTCTCTCAGTCTACTTACGTGAAAGCCGGTGTGAGATAGTTTTGTTCCCTGTATGCTGTCTCAGTGGTGCGACATGTGCAATAAAGCAGAATATTCCACAGAAGTGGCATCAGCAGTTCTACTACTTGGCACTTACACTGTGTTTTTCTTCCACAAATCAAAACACATGCATTACCATCTCCATTTCACAGAAGGGACACTGAGGCAAGGCAAGCTTGAATATCCTGCTTGGTACTGGTACATTGCTAAGTTATAGGCAGTGGGACTTTTATGGCCAAATACAGGAAGCTGTTGATGTTTGTTTATAAATGAAGGTTCCTCTTATGACATCCAGGCTCTTGCTGGAATCAGGGGAAGGTTTCCTCTTATTATGCCAAAGGGGGACTCTGTAGACTTCCTATCACTGTTCTATGCAGAACCAATTCTGGCAGCTCTAATCACATTGAGACTCCAGCTCAGCCGATGTTAGGCATTTTTGCACATTTAGGTCCACACTATTTGTTCAGTTTTATTGTTATGCCCATAGAAAATCGTGGCCAATAAAACGTAAATGGATATGTCCCACTCCAAAGGGCTCTTGAGACTACTGAGAATAATGTAATTAGCAAGCATGTGGCATTGTACAGCAGGGACAAAAGAAAATAAGACAAGTGTATGTCTGTATAAAAGAAGCCAACACACAGCTTAATCCAGCAAGGCACCAGCAAGCATCTCTTTCATTCAACATTCAGATGCAATGGACTTTGAGAGTTAAGAGTGAGCCAGTGAAATTGCTTATACAATGTACAAAGAAGACAATCCAGTATATGAAAACAGAGTTCTTAAAGAAAATGTGTCCTTTTGCCATTTGTTAAAGATGCTTAAAGAGCCAGCAAGGGTAAGCTTACATAAAATGTTGCCCTGTGTCTAGACAAGCCCCAGCTGGACTTACATATTGTTTGTTTGCTGACTGTTTTCTGGGGTATTAAGATTATAATTTATTTCCTAATTGCCAACATGCTCTTACAGGCGTGCTCAAGGATCCTGGTTACATTACATTACATCTTTCTTGCATCCACCTTGGAAAAGAGGCCAGCAACAACTCTCTTCCACTCCTCTCTGTAATTGGCTGTTGCTTCCACCTGCCGTATGGTGTTGAGATTGGTCACTCTATCCACTCTATTAAAGGTTCTTTATTCCCTAACTGCCAAAAGGCTGTTAAAGAAGTGCTCAGAGAAGGAGAAATGTCTGCATATATGCAAATGACTCATTAACAGATAAAGATGTGTTTCACAGTTCTTAACAGGCAGGTCTGACCCAACTTGAGTTCTGTGCTAATTTTTCCCTAAAGAGTATGTGTAGATTTTATACAGCATCAGATGATAATGCCTAAGCAACTATTTTGAGCACATAAAATCCCCTTCTCTTTGTGTTTTGAGTTGTATACACCATTGTCAACCCTACTGTGTTATCAGTAGCATGTCAGCACTGTGCTATACGATGGTCATTCCAGCGCAGGGCTGCTACTTGCTACTTATTTTCTGAATTTACTCCTGCTGCTTCTTACTCTGCCAGCTCGAGTCAAGAGAGGCTCCTTTCACCCATCAGCTCAAACAGCAGATGTTCAGGACACAGAATGCAACCCATTCTTCAACACAAAGAATTAGCATTAAATCTCTGTTGGACAACCCTGGACTTAAGCAAGCAACTACTGCATAAAAATCTTTAACATATTTACAATGCTTTGCAAGTGTCATGCCTCTACTAGACATTACTTCCTACAACTCTCTGGGCAGGTAGGTAGATGATTGCTGGTATCAACCCCCTTTTTACATGGTAAAATGAGTCAAAGGTCACATTTGAGAACTGAAGGTGCTTGTATACGTGAAAGAGGTTTAGCCCCGTAAACTGAAAATGGTAGATTTTTAATTGTCAGGATTAAAAACCTACCATTTCAATCTAGGGGCTTCCATCGCTGTTATGGAACAGTGCACCCCTGGGTGGTACCTGTGGCGGGCCAGTAGGGGGCGCTCCTTCGTTGAGCTGCCCACCTCCCTGCGCCCGACCACCTTCCAGGCTCCGAGTGCCCTCCCTGGGGTGCCTCCCGTCCGGCCGACCCCTTCCCTGGAGCACACCCGCTAGCCTGGGGTTCCCGCTGCCACCATCCAAGGCTCTGGACTCACTTCTGGCTCTGCGCACCTTGGAAAACACAGGCCTGATCGTCCAATGGGTACTAGACCCAATACAGGCACTTGGGGCACTTCCCCAAGTCAGGGGCTTATTAGGAAGCCTCCCTTAGTCCACAGACCTAAGGGGCCTCCTTGGCATAATTTAGACCCACCCCTCAATAAGTCTCCCACACCGGTCACAAAGGAGAACTTTATTGATTACAGGGGGTAGGGCGGAAACAGGGTAAAAGGTAGAGCAATATCATAGAAATATTACAGGAATATCAAAGGAATCCCATAGAGCAAACCAGGGTGGCTGAGGTAGCCGTTAAAACACACATCTGAGTTACTGAAGCTAAATATCTCATCAGATCACTAGTAGCTTACTCACTCTCATAGTCCAGAGGTAGTTGTTGTTTCCTCTGGAGGCAGGGCACTCTTGGAGCATGCGGTGATGAGGAGAGAGCCAGGCTCAGATTCACCTGGATGACCGCATGGCTAATGGCTTCCCTTCTTCTTGGCCCGGGCCCTTAAATAACCTCTCTGACCTCAGCAGCCCGGTCCAATCGAAGCTGCCAATACTGGCTACAAACCGACCAATCTCCCAAAGCATCCCTGGCTACCTGGGCCTGCGCAGGGCCGGGCCTTTCCCCCCTGCCCAGGTGACTAGAGCATCCGCCTCCCAGGCGCCAGGCTTTTGTCATGTAGACAAGGTGGGAGATCCCCGCCCTGAGGGATTCAACGGCAGCCTCCCAGGCTGGTGGAGACAGATCTCTGGAGAGGGGCACCGACGGTGGCATTTCTGCCACAGTACCCACCCACTAGCAGGGCAGCCCTGGAGGTGCTGCCACTGCAGAGGGAAGGACCAGGATCCCCCACAGCTCAGGGGCTGATGGCAGCTCACCCCTAGCCACAGAAGAGGTGGGCAGGCTCTGCAGAAAAAAAAAAGAAGCCAGCTTTTTTTTTTTCTCAGAAGAGCCTGCCCACGCGAGCTGCCATTGGCTCGCGCAGCCCCTGAGCTGGAGAGGGGCAATCCTTCCCTCTGTGGTGGTGGAACCCCCCAGGGCTGCCCAGGTGGGATGTTAGCTACATGGGTGGCAGCAGGAGGAAGGCAGCAAGAGGGCAGCTTGATGTGCTGGTGGCCAGAGAAGGTGGCAGAGATGGTGCACAGGGTGCTGGAAGCCCGCCAAGCCTGAGCTTCCATGAGCCCACCCGGCCTTCCAGCACCCCATGCACCATCCCTGCTGCCTTCTCCAGACACCAGCATACCAAGCCACCCTCCTCCCACCTTCCTGCACTGTCCCAAGGGGAAGTCAGTCCATTCCTGGGACAGCACAGGGAGGCGGCAGAAGCTGTGTGACATGTACATGTGACAGATTTTTTTGTCCACAATGGGACAATTTGCCACAACCAAACTAAAATACATCAGAGGTGGTCTAAGTAGCCATGCTCAAAAAACATTTTGACATGAAAAAACTTTGTGCATGTGTACATGGCAATGCCATTATGCTAATCAAATGATGATTTCTCATCACTTTTCATCACATGTACGTAGCCACATCATCACGTGTACAAGCGCCCTGAGCAGTAAATTGCCTGAGGTCACACTTTGTAATTAGAGCTAAGATTGGATCTTCTGCTGCCTGCCATGGGCTTCTGAATACTTGCTCTGACAGCCTATATTGGTTCCATCGTCTGATAATGTCCCATGTTTCAAGGGGTTACAGTGTGTTTTTCCTTCAGCCTTATGGGCACATGTGAAACTTTTGCTTATAAAATATATTTTTAAAAATGCTTTTCAATAAATCTCCTGTTACTGTGTGTCTCTGCTTCACTTTCATGATTGTAGTGTTGTATTGACTAGTTTTCTTTCCCAAACCATTATATATATCTTCAGATTCAAAATCTGTTTGTGCCTTTTGACAAGTATTTTTAATTTCATATAAATATTTATTAAAAAAGAAGAATTGCCAAACAGTAGTAAAATAAAGATCCATCTAGACTAATGTTGGATCTCCAATGCCAGATGCTTTTTCATGTGGAAAACCCTTGTTAAAGCATGCTGTAATTCTGCAGCGCTCTACCCTGGGCAGAAATTCCTTCATGACCCCATCTTATGGCCTCAAGCAAGATCAGCTATGCATGATCAGCTTATGCCCTCTAGCAAGAGAATTGCTAGCTCTTGCAACTGTTATCTTAGCTCCATCTGCAGATGCTACTTTTACTTATATTCAGTTAACTCTTGTCAATTAGGTGCTGCACAGCCTAGAACTGGCTAGATCTCTGCAGCCCCATCTGATTATGTAGCAGGAGAGGAAACCTGGAGTCCTAAGACAAAATTGCCCTTACTGGTAGCCAAATCTCATCTGCATGACTGCCAGTGTCTGGGCCAGGGGAGGAAGTCTTTGGTGTCTTTCTAGTAGGTCCTTGGAAAATAAAGGCACAAAGTAACATTTCTTAAAATGTGCTGTGATGACCCAGAGAGAAAGAAGAATGAGCTGAAATGATAGGGATATGCATATTATACATACGGGCCTTAAAGAATATAGAGAAGGTGGAGGAGGGAAGCACTTGATTTCCATTGTCCTGTTGGGAATGAGGCCTGAGCCTTTAAACAGTTTGTGATTTAGCGGGGTAGAGTGTCCCCAACCCTTCCAGTCAACGCTGTAGGCCACCAGGAGGAGGCAGAGGAACAAGGGCATATATAGTGTTACCTGAGCCATGCCTGACTGAGATTTCTCCCTCCAACCTACACCAAAAAAGAGTGGTGTTGCCTTTGTTCCCAGGTCCATCAAAGACACCATTCAGACTGTCCCTCCCAAGGGAGTCCCACTTCCTGCTGAGTCTCTTGCCCGCCACAACTTGGATAGAACAGAAAAAAGGACAAATAACTTTGGCAAGAGGTGATACCTCGCTTGGCTTAAGTGTCCTTATGGGGTCTGGATTTGAGCTACTCCCACTTCAGGCCTCTGTATGAACGTCCACAACAAGAATTCAGGCTCTGGCCATAGCATCTGCTGGGCACTGGCTCACTACACTTGCCCAGGAAGACCCTTAGCCATGAGCCCCTGGTTTCATACCAGGAATACCTGATAGTCCATCCTCTACAAAAATAAAGAAATGCGGGCAACTTGGCTGCCCCTCAGATGCTTCCAGCATGGGTCCCATGGTCTGTCATCCAGGGCTGCCTCTCTCCACTTCCAGCATCTTCTTATGTCTGCTCTCCAAGTCAGGGATGGTGCTCTCTGACTGGCTGCTCCTCATCTTCCCTAATGAGGAACCCATGTGGGGTAAATTACAAGAGAGCTCTGGGAATCCCCATCCTTTAACCCCCGGTCAAAGGCACTTCTGTCCCTCACCAGGGCTTCCTCTGCCAGATGTCTCTGCCCCTTGATTCCAGGCTGGGTGGCAGGAAATGGAAGCCTGGCACTGTGGCACTCACCACTACAGATACGTGAGTGGTTGCTGGGGAGGACTTTTGCCACCACGCAGGTAAAGGAAAGGGTGCAAGCAAGGGCCTCCCTTCTGCCCCCCTCACTCTGTTACACTGACACAGAGTCATATGAGAATAGGTTTCCTTAAATCTTTTTTCTCCAGTTCATTAGAAATAAAATAGGAACTGCTGCTATGCCAAGAAGTAACTACCATGGTCTATTATATCCAGATTTTAGTAGAGGGGCCCCGTTCCATGAAAAGCAGAATGATCAAGGGTCCGGGGTCTTCTGAAAAAGATGGTTCACATGACTGGAAAGCATATAACTTCCTGAGAGTGTTTGCTGGGGTTGAAGATATTACCATGGCTCTGCAAACCAAAAAAGGGGAGGTGGAGGAAGAATGTACAGTCAAATGAGGCAAAGTGCTACCTTCTTCTTCCAACAACAGCAGTCTACCAACTAGGCTGATAAATGGGTCAGAGAGAAGAGGGCAAGCGGAACAATGACATTAAAAAGCAAAGCCTGCATTTTGATTGAGGAGCGTCTGTACATGATTAAGAGCCACTCGCATTTTCAGCCACAAACATTTTTCAACTTTTATGTGTGGGCAAAAAGGGATATTTCCCAAGGCCAGTATTGGATTTTTTCATGGAGCTGCATTCCTCCTGAAACCACACTCACAGCTTATTCTGCAGCTACGTGCTCTAGCTATTTTTATTTGGCTATAAAGAATTCAATGTACTCGACAGGGTGTAACATCTGTGACACAACCACGTAAGCATTGTTTATTCTTATGAAAAAAGCCCTATACAGTTATTTGCTCTTGCTTTGAATCCCCAGAATAAGAATGTGGAATGAATCATTGTGCTTGGTTTCCAGTGGATGATGGCAGTACACTATAGAAACTAAGTATGCTGCAATATATTGATTATTCTTGCAGAGTTACATGTGCATGTACAATTAGTGTCAACACACAGAAATCAAGGTCTTCTTTGAAAAATAACCAATGTTGCTCTCTCGGTATGGATTATAAATAGCACAGACTGCAGTAAGGTTGTGTGGTCTGGAGGTCCAATCAAAAGGCTATGATTTAAGCAGTCAGGAGTTGAAATCTTCTCTTTGCCACTGACTTGCCTTATGACCTTGGGAAAGTTGGTATTCTGGTTTTTTGTCTCCCACTGCTGTCTCAATCTCACCTGTAAAAATGCAGGTGATGATAACACCTGTGAGAGTTAATGTTGAAGCAAAGCTTTGTACAGATACAGGACTATACAAATGCTAATTGTTCACGACTGAAGAATGACCTGAATGAATGCACTAAATTTGAGGTGCAGTCTATGCCATTGATTCCACATGTGCTTGTTGACACTGCAGCTAGAAAAGGAGTGACACAACTTAGACACTGACAGGAAAATGAGGGAAGGGCTGAATTTATCTCATGGGAAGATGTCATTTTCTAAGAATATATGCGGGGGGGGGGGGGGGAACAACTATGATATGCTTTGCACCAGATTTTCAGCTTTATTTTCCCCTTGTACTGTATCTGATTTCTTGTAAGTGATAGTCTATTGATCCAAATTCACCTCTGATTAAGTACAACATTCTGAGAGACATTCACCCACACAAACTCCCAGTAGAGCTCACTTAAAATAACAGCACAGGAACAGCTGGAAGTAGTACATATATCTTAGTCTGTACGTGTGAACAGGGAAAAAAAGCACACCATAGAATATGACTTCTTATAAATGGATGGATTTGGCCTCTGACTAGATAGGATGCTGCACTGGCATGTGGCTTCCAAGAAGGCAGGTGTTTTTGTCCCTTTTGAGCGCAACACTATTTTTAAAACAGTGCCCAAAATGGAGTACTGCTAGCTTTGCCTTCTTCATTCAGCAATCAGCCTGCACAAAGCTTTGCAGTCCTATGTCTGAATGGACCCACGTTGTGTGCTAATGCAGTGTGTGTGCATGTCTGTGTGTGCACACACGCGCGCGCACACTCATCAAATGACTGGTTTCTTTAGCCATGTAAAAGCAAAAAAAGGAATGCATTTTCCCACAATCTTTGAAAACTGACTCTAGTCAGTAGACTATTTGGCACCGTTCTGTGAAGGTGTCATAGGCATAGTGTAATGCCCAGGGAGGTATTGTACTTTTGAAGTATAGTTCTCTACGTACTCCCCACTTGCTCTAGGAAGATAGAAGCTGTTTGGGTCAGCCAGTAGCAAACTGCTGTGCTGGATCCCTGTGCTGGATCATCTGTTCCTGCTGGGACATTAGAAGGAACCAGTAAGTGTTTTCCCTAGTCACCTAGTCACTCCCTACTTCAGCCCACCAGCTTCAGGGGTTGGGAAGTAAGCGCCAGAGCAGTGTTCCAGGTAACTCATGTAAACCCCTGGATTCTTACTCTTGTGCACAGTTACCTGATCTAATTGGGGATGGTCCTGCTTTGAACAGGGGGTTGGACTAGATGACCTCCTGAAATCCCTTCCAAACCTAAGTTTCTGCAATTCTATGATTTTAACCCAGGACTGGCAAGGTGGTGCAAGATTCCTTTTAAGAGGAGCAAATGCAAGGCCAAATGAACTGTGCTGGCCATCCATGAGTGACCATGTAAGGTAAAAATTCCCTCTTCTCAAGAATGTTTTAAACTCCTCTTAAAAGCAAAAATAAAAGTTGAGGTTCTAGCTCCAGAGCACTTATGGGACATGTAGAGCTAGAAGTAGAGCACATGAGAGCAAAGCCCAATAGAAAAGTGACAAGATTAAAGCTTCCCCTCCCTCCCCCACCCCTCTCTGAATGGGGAACAAAATCAAAGTTAAAAATGTATCTATGGAAGGGACTGATGAAAGATTAATAATTAATTTTAGAGCCGCGATACAGCATTTTTGAAATGTAAATCTGATGTGCAAAAGTGGCATATTATTATAAGCAGGAGCAACAAGGGAGAGTGAATACAGGAGGGCCTGTTGCTCAGAGACAGGCTAGGAAGGAACAGTTATAGTAGTGCTTTATTTTTCTTTCTGTATGCAAACTTCTCTGAACTTCAGAGATTTTGAAGAAATTTAGGGGCTGAGTATCCAAGGTACAACAACCTACCAGCTTCTGTATATCCCATTTCAATTACAGACTCTCCTTGAAATCTAAATCTCCAGTTGTACATTGCCATCCAGCATCTCATTGCACTTCATTTCTTCTGACCGCTCCTCCCATAGTTGTGCAAACTGCTAGATTACATTTTTTTAAGCCTTTCTCATTTTCTTCTAATATTTGTATTCAATTTCTCTCTTCCATCACCCCACTCCCACCCCACCCCCACCCCCCTTTTCTATTTAGCTAAACCTCTTTTGAGCTATCTCCTTTTGTGCTTTTTCTGTGCGTGGTACAGGGTCTTTACTCTTTTTTTTTCCCAGCCCTGTTTACATGAGGGCTTTGAGAGCAGCTTCACCGCGCGATCTCATGAGAGTTGTGCAAATTGCACCACTGCTTCAGTTGGAAGAGACACTCATCTCTGGAACCCCATGCTGTGCACGAGTGCATCAAGGCCAAGTAAGCCCCTTGATGCTGCCTCACGCTGTGATCCTCCTTTGCACTGTGTCATGTGTCATGACGGTTTTCCCACAATGCATTCTTTAGTTCGGTGTCAGGGAAAAAGAACAAATAATCGGCTGCCAGCACAGGCAAACATGCTACCTTCATGGCAGGGAGCAGAGTGGGTTTTCTTCCACCGAATCATATTCACTCATGGGAAGGCTGCTCTATGTTTCTTTTTTATTCATGTAGGCAGTCCTGCCCACTCTCTGGCCCTGGCTCACTTCAAACTGTAAGGCAAGCAAATATCACATTTTATTATGGAGGGAAACACAGGAAATTTTAAAAAGTTACTGTGGGGGGATCTTTTTTTATCATCTTATTGAATTCACAGGACATTTTTATTTATGCATCTTGATAGCCCTACACTTCATCAGTACAATTAATACCACATAAATCATTTGTATCTTTTCCCTGTCATTTATGGGAATATAGCATAAACTCCATATCCTTATCTTAATTAAATTGATGCTAACACACAACAGATACAGCTCCCAAGTGTCTCTGAAAACATCACTGAACAATCACAGGCTCTCTCTCTAGTACTAGATTGTACAAGCTTTTTATCACTCAGTGAGGAGGTCATCTGTAATAGCAGATAGTCATACAGTTAGACTACAGCTCAACTGGAGAAAAGAAATAAAACAGAACCCTGTGCTGCTCTGCAGATTTCTATGAAGGGTTAGACTGAGCCACCTAGTTTCAGGGTTCTCCCCCAGGGAGCCCGCACAACTACAAAGGCACTCTTCAAATGTCTGCAACAAAGCACCCACATAAAACTGAAAGAAAAATTCTCCCTCTCTTCGCAGGGAAAAAAAAAAAAATAATAAAAGAGTTCTGCAATGGAGTGGAAAAAGCCTCCAGATTGCTGTAATAGTGAATGGCGGACAGAGAATGTAGGTAAAGGTTAAAGCAAAGCAATTCAAAATCAGCAGGTTATGCTGACTGCTTAATTCAGGGAGGCAGACTGCAGCATGATATTCTGCACTGGGTCATTTATAGAGGTATATTGAAATTTCAGCTATTTGTCTATGTAAATAAGCTAGTAAAATGTGAGCAAGCATATCACTATCGGTTGGTTTCCCCCCAGCTCTCTCAAACTAATAAAGTGTTGGTATTTTCATTTATTTCCTCAGATCTGTAACAAAATTATGCTTCAATGTCTTAGTGCAGCAACCCCCTCTCCTCTCTCCCAGCTATTTGGCAAATCTCTGTGTAACAGGTTAGGTCTTAGAAGGATAGAGATTGCAGCACTTAGTGTGATTAACTCCTTGCTTGGGTAAACCAGGTTCTCTTTTATTCTTTCATTTATTAATTAACTAGCTATTCATGGAAAAAAATGGATTTCACAAAGAAGTATAGTGAGTGCTCTGTACAAGTAGGGAGAGCTGTAGATAGGTCATAAAAAGGCCATTTCCAAAAAGTTCTTTCTTAGGTCCAGCCTCAGAAAAGCATTCATGTTCAAGAAGAATATTTAAGCATATGCTTAACTTTAAGCACATACTCAAGTCCTATTTTAGCTAATGGGACTCATGCTCAAGAGTACTGCTAAGCATATACCTAAGCGCATTCCTGAGGAGGGCAGTTAAACATGCACTGCTGTAGAGGGGTTTCTCTTAAACCCTCGGTCATTTAAATTTAGTAATGCTAATTTATTTTTGAAGACTGAGTTTTTGTAAGCAATTCAGATAAGGTTGTTTTATTAATTACTTCACAACATTTGATTGTTTTAATAAAATGGCAACATTCCCGGGTGGTTTGGGATGAGATTACCATCCTTACAAAATAAAGCAGATTGTGCAGTTTGTAGTTGTATTTTTCCTCAGATGCAGATAAATAGTATATTAACATATATTCCATTCGGCGCCTGCTCAGTCATGTCATTGAACAGAAGCACACCATCTTGCCTAACCATGAAAGTCTGCAAAGGAACCCAAACTGTCATTTGCATCTTGAAACACAAGCGGGTTGGAATAAACTTTTTCCTGTCCATTGTTCTTTGGTACGTTACCTTTAGGCAGCATGATTTGTTTTAGACTTTCTACACATTGCAGCTGGTTTAATGGAATGCCATAATAGTGTCACACGGTTATTTCTGAAAAACAACTACTAAATGTTGATGTTACTTATTGTAGCAATATTTATGTGAGAATGCGGCAAATACTTGGGAAAAGGTTTTAAAGGTTGAAAGGCGAGTATAGCTATAAATTATAAGTAATGCTGCAGTTGGGAAGTGACATAAAGTTCAATGGCCTCTGCTTTTCTACACTGTGTGTTCATTGTTTTGTATACTCATGTGACTGCTTCTCAGTCTGGCTAGGTTTGATTCTGTTCATTGCTGGATGGTATTTCAATGAAGGATTATACTTTGTTTTTTAATTCTCCAGTGTCTATTTTGTAACTCTCTCATCTATAACGCAAGACTCAGTCTAAAGGCAAATGACAGTAATCTGAGTGATTGAAATATGATAATGAAGTTCATATTAATGTTGGTGTCGATTATTATTTCAGATTTTTTGTTCACACTAAAAGAAAAGCAGAAGATAAAATGAAGCACGTGGAAGCAGAGCTAGGCTCATGCTGCAAAATTATTTGCAAACATTTGTTGAAAATATTAATCTTAAGGTATTTCTTTTGAGGTATTTACAGTGCCTTTAATTCACTTCCTGTGGGCCTTCATACCCATAAATCACAAGAGTGCTTGTGGAAAGAGAGAGGGCATGGTTTTGCAAGTGGCAGTTACCATTGACATAACTACTGCTTTCAGTGAGTAATTTTGTAATCTAGACCCAGACAATCTAGGAACTCCACACCTTAAGTGTCTCAAATGCTTGTGCCAATTTCACATGCATTAGTATTTGCACCAAATGTGATGTAAAAAACCTCCTGATTTAAAAAACTGTGCTGTATGACTCAGATATATTGATCAAATTCTCATTTATAGTAGAGCTCCTTTATACCACTCTTGCAATGAGAGGGTCTCAGAAGTGAATGTGAATTAGACTAGCCTTTATAATAGTCTAACAACATAAAAGAGCCAATGGGACTGTCTACACTGCAAGCTCTCCACATGTTAGGGTGCACAACCCTCTCCCCATCCCTGACCAATTATGCTAAAAATTCTTAAGCATGTCCATCTGGGGTTACTTGAAGCCAAACTGGTGAATCTGTCTGGGAGTATGGGTCAATGCATGTGCTAAGATGTGACCACCCCTGTCAAGTGGAGTATGTAAAGGCATGGCTGGCTATTAGGGTTCAAACCTATACAGTCCTTCACCGCCTTTCCCACAGCTCCTTGTGCCTTGTGCTGGTAGCTTCTGGCCCTTCCATTTATTCCCCACTTGCTCTCTGTGCATCAGTGCCTCACACACACACACACACACACATACACACACCACCCCATTTTTTATCCAAATCCAAGACACCTTTGAATTTAAGACAACCTCCCTAATAATTAGATTTTATACATGGAAAATTGTAACAAATTTATAATTTTCTATGTATAAAAATCTAATTATTGGGAAAGTCATCTTAAATTGTGGGGAAAGCAGTGGCAGTGGGTAAGGGGCCAGACCCTCTGCCCCTTGCCTTCCCCTGCATGCCTGTGCCTGACCCCTTCCTTTTGCCCCCCCACCTGCTCAGTGCTTGCCCTGTCTGTCCCTTGTTCCTCCACCCTCGCACACCAGAAGCAGCACAGGGCTGTATTTCACCTCAGGACAGTGGTGTTGGTAACAACCATGGCCCCAAAAGCTCATGGGCCATGATCAGCTCACTCAGTGAGATAGATTAGCAAAGTGAATACGCCAAAGACCTGTTCAAGGATGGACCAAGAGAAGATCCTAGAAAGGGAGCAATGTAGGACAAGAGAGCATATCCACAGGCTGATAAGCATTGCTTACCTTGTGTCTTACTGTAATGTAAGAGAGAGGGATGGCTAGGTTATAGCTAAGTTATGACCAATAAAAATATTGTTATGGAGAGCGTTGTATATGATGGAATGTGCTTACTGTCAGCTGAAGTCACCACATTTCCACAGCCATCTTTCCTCCTCCTCCATCATCTCAGTGACATGAGTTCCAAGATGGATGCAAAGCAGAGGATGAACATTTAAACATGCAGCTAACAACTCCTTCAAACAGGTTTTACATATATATTTTAAATGTAAAACAATTATAGAACTACAGTTCTAGAAAGCAGGTCCCATATCTTTGCAAATGCTGCTCTTTTGTGATTCAGCCACTCCAAATAAGAAATATACTTGTATATATAGTATAAGTAAGTCTTGTCTAGTAAACTAGTCTTGTGGTCCCAGACCACATGAATTAAAATCATAGAAAAGTAGGGTTGAAAAGGACCTCACAAGGTCATTTAGTCAAATACCCTGCTCACCCTTGACTAAATCAGCCCAGCCAAATATTTGTTTGACCAGCTCTTAAAAACTTCCAAAGATGGAGATTCCACAACCTCTCTGCTGCACGTTTCAATGTATATACTCTCATAGTGAGAAAACTCTATGTCTTTGGACTGCATGAGGTAGTAAAATCTCCCTGGCTAATGTTCCCAGACCCCTGTGCTGGCCTTGTTCTGTGTGTTCATGGGAAGTAGGCTGGGTCAGGCAGGTGGGAGAGGATGCTTCTTGAATTCTACTTCAGTGTCTCTTAGGGTGTACATACACTATGGCAGCAAACAGCCCAATCTTGCCAATAAAGCAATAAGTTCTGCCCATTGGCTTCAACTCCACATGCATCAATCCCAGAAATGAGATCAAAGAAGCCCAGGTGGTATCACCAAAAACTGTGGCATAGACCAGTGACAGCCAACCTTTCTGGCAGGTATGCCACAAGGTAAGCCCCCACCTCTCTGAATCCCACTCTAATCCCTCCCACGGGGGGGCGTACCTGATCGAGTTTGCACCCTTGGGCACCAGAATAGCAGCAAGAGGCATGAGTCTCCAGCTGTGGAGAGGAGCAGTGGCAGGAAGCTGCTGCAAGAGAAGGTGTCAACACCAAGAGCCAGATTAACACAGTTCTACATACAGCCCCTCCGGCCAGGAGCAGGGGGTTATGTTATGTACCCAGCCCTTCTGGCCGGGCAGCACAATGCTGTTTCTACCCAGCCCTCCAGAACAGCTGAGTTAACTGTGAAACAGCCAAGCAAGTCAGCAATATAGACCCCACTCCTATCTTCCCTTCCTGTCTGCACTCACAACCCTCTCTGACCCTGCTCCTACCCTGCCCCCCAGCCGTTTCCTAGTAAGCTTCACAAGCCACACACAGTGGCAGTACATGTCACTTAAGGCATGCATGCCACAGTTTGGCTACCCCTGGTGGAAACATAGCCCTGAATATTCTTCTAGGCAACTTCATATGGATTTGTTACTTGTTTTTTCTTTGATTTGATCCAGTTGGTTTCTGAAATAAGTTGCTGAGTGGTTGCTTGTCAAAGAAAGAAGGGCCAAGAATTGGTATAGTGAAACTTTAACATACATGCAGAATGTCTTAATAGAGTTACAGTAAGCTCGTAAAAGCTACGCTCACTTAACAAATAAAGTCACACTAAGCCTATAATCACATAAAGCCTATAACAAATTGATAGGTGACTGTTGTATAGTAAAAGCTGTTTGAAATTTGATTAAAACACTTAAGATCATTACGGGCCCCCATTAAGGCATTACATGCCTTTCACAACACCCTGTGTTGCCAAGAAGTGGGCTCACAAAAAGCCAGACCAACCGGACTTAGGCGCCCAAGTGCAATCATATTCCACCCTGCTGAAGTCCCTAAAATACGGTTTCATATATCTGGGTTTTTGTTGGGTTTTTTGTTTTGTTTTGTTTTGTTTTGGGGGGGGGAGGGGATTGATAACATGATATCATCTTAGCATGAAGACTGAGGCATGAAAAAGCAGCAAGGAGCACCCACCCACCATTTGTATTACCAGTTTTTCAGAAACCTGGGCCAAATGGAAAAAGATTGCACTTAGGTGCCTAAGTCCAGTTTTATGCCTAATAAGTGGAGCAGGGTCTTCTCTGTTGCTTATTCTGTTTGCCCACTTGGACACAGCCCCACTAAAGATGAACACACTTGCTGGTTGCTTGTACCAGGTCAGCAGACTAGCAGTGTCCAGAGACTTCTTCATGCAAATGCTTTTGCCTTTATCTTTGCAAATGTGCAAGGGGCAGAAGGCTACAGTCACACAGACAGGGTGGGCTTTACTGACATCTTGATGGTTTTTATTGGAAGTACCATCTTGCCTGCTGCCTGCCAAATAGATGCTCTTGCATGTGCCAAGTATGTAATTGAATTTCCTTTTATCAGGACCTCTGAGGTCAAGTTACAGTTTCAGAAGCTATAGCAAGAGCACGTGGCTGGTGTCAAGCCTAATAACCATAGACATCAGTACCCCATTAATAGCAAACCACTTCTGCATCTGTACAACCCCTCTTTAAGACAGTGTACTCTAGAGTGGAACATTGAGATAAACTCCTTACACCAATCTATAAGGAAATTCTGTTCACTCATGAGGATATTCTGGAGCCACTTCTAGCTAGCCTAAGTCTACCTAGTGATATGGGGAAAACTGCACAGAAGTGATTCCTCCAATAATTTATAACAAAGTTAAAAATATTTTTGCAGATCATTCACAAAGAGGAAAAAAGAGCCAAATTCACCAAATAATTTCTTCACTTCAGTACTTTCCCCGGTTCCTCTTATTACTTTCTGTTCTATGTAGCACATAATGTGAACCAAATGTGATATTTGAGCAATGAGGTGACTACAAAATCTACTCTTGAAACTGCAAAAATTAACAAATTATCCCAACTTTTAAAAGAAAGTGAAAAAATGAATGTAATTCCTGGTTGCTTGGGTGTATCTGATGAGTTTGGGGTGAGGAAAGAATCCCTTTTCAAAGACTTTGAGAAAGGACATGCAGCAGTAGCACAACTGGGGGCAGGGGGCAAGTGGAGAACCAGCTCTGGGCCCCAATATAGAGAGGACATAAGAATGGCAGAGGCTTCTGCCATTGCTGCTGATGGCCCAGCCACTGCTGCTGCCCTAGCCACCAATGCCACCCAGGGGATTTATCTATATGAGATGTATACTGTGGAGCTGCCTAATTTGCTCTGCAGTAAAATGTCACTGTCTATACATGCAGTACTATTAGGATGAAGTAAACTAATTAACTACACCATAGGATAGTACTGCCAGACACAAGTACTGTCCTACAGCAGAGTTATTTATTGAACTGCAATGAATGTGCAAACACTGATGGGGTTAGTTGGGGCACAAGGGTGTTTCAGTGCAGGGGCTGCCTGCCAGCTAGCCCCACACTGAAGCACCCTCTTGCCCCAGCCAGCCCCTCTGCAGCACGTTGAGCCACGTCAGAGCAGTCCCACACTGGCAGACTGACCCCCGGGGTCCCCTGCTAGCCAGGGTTGCTCTGCCCCAGCTTAATGTGCTGCAGTCCCAGGCACATGATGGAGAACACAGTGCCCAGAAGCAATACATTCTGGCACAAATTACACTGGAGTTTATTCAGCCACATTAATTGCAAGTGTAGATGTTCCCAGAATGTAGTGCTGGTTACACCTCTGATATTCAACATTTCTATAAAACAAAATTTGCAAACCAGCTTTTGAAATTGAAGAACTGCCATTCCCTGAAAGACAAAACCCTAAAATGGAAAAAGAAAAAAAAAAAACCAAGCTCTTGCTTTGGTGCCTTCCACTTAAAGAATCTCAGCTCCAAAAATAGTCTTCGCTGCAATATGCAGTATTGAATGGGATTTTTGAAAAGGAATTGTTAGTCTTGGTTTGTTTTGGGTTTTTTTTAACAAAAACTTATTTTCCAGAAAAGTTTCTAGGAGTTTAACATCCTGACCTCATTCACTACTATGTGCCTCTCTAATTCTTATATGAAGCTCCAGATTTAATTCAGTAAAGAAAGAAGCCAATGAAGTCAATTTAGCTCTGAGTTCCAAGCCTACATAGAAAGTTAACAAATTATCCCAATTTTTAAAAGAAAGTGAGAAAATGAATGTAATTCCCTGTTGCTTGAGTGTGTGTGACAAGTCTAAAGGTGAAGCTGGAGTCAATGGGAAGATTAAAAGCTGAAGGAAGTTTCTCTCAAAGCTGCAAATGATCTATCTAGACAGGACAATTAAATGAACAGTTGAAAATGATGGAATCAGAGGCATCCACTAGCAAAGGAATTCTGTCAGCAACTGGCAAATTGTAAAAGCACTGCTAAAAATAGCCTCTGATATGGTGTGATTTTATAGAACATCTATAATAAGGTATTTAATGTGCTAGAGAACTGGCCAGCAGGATCCTCTGGGTTTTTTTTTTTCCTGCAGTTGGAAGAGGTTCAGCTTCATATGGTACCTGCAGGATAACACCATGTGCTGCCTCAATGGAAGTTAAAGAATAATGTCCATAGGGCAAGCAATAGTTGAGTTATCTATAAACTCATTTTTCTCAATGCTTTAGGGAGACAAAAATCCTTTTGACTTTATTGAATGAGCGCTTCTGTCTAATCTCCTGCCAGCCCGTTGTTAGCATTACCGGTGGCTGAGAGGCGACCTCAAGGTTGACCTGATCTCTCCCTTTGGAACAAAGTCACAACTTCTGGAGACAAGATATAATGATATTTCTGAGGACGGTTTGAAAGAAGTGGACCTTCATGTCAGCGCACTACTGTGCAGAGAACCCTCAGGCCATCTGGGAACTAAAGATAATTATTGCCAAATTATCATTTAAATGCCAGACTATCAAACAGATTTGTATCCTTATTTGTAAGGACTTCTATGTGGATGTGAGCTCCCTTGCTAGATACTCACTTGTGGAGCTTTTAGAGACATGATTTACCATTCAAGGCAAAAATGTATATGTATGCACTGAATAGCACTCTTAAAAAATTGCTCAGATTATAAAACAGTGCTTCATGTTTTGCAGAACTAAAAAAGTTTATTGGCTAAAAATGTTACTCTTTGGCTTGAATGCTAGTTCATATGTAAGCATGTGCTTCTTTCCAATAAAGCACTTCACTTCTTTTTAGCAAATCACTTAAGTACTGCTTAAAACAGGAGTGGTCACACTGTGGTATGCATGTCAAAAGTGGCACAGGAAGCCTTTGAGGGCACGTCTACTTGTACATTAATGTGCTTTTCCTAATGCACATTAAATTTAGTACCTCCCGAGTAAGGTACTAAATAAATGCTCATTAGGCTACCCTAATGCCCAATACTGAAAGCACACATTTTTTCAGTGACACTTAATGCACAGTAGCCTATTTTACACTTTTTTACGTGATGCCTTAATGTGCAGTAAAATAGGCTACTGAGCATTAAAGTGCACATGTATATGCACTCTGTGTGTGCCACGTGGCAGACTGGGGATGGAGCAGGGAATTCAGTGGCAGATAGGGCCAAGAGCAAAAAGCAAAGTATCAGATTGGGCAGAGAGCTCAAGGCAGAAAACAGAAAGCAGAGCAAAACATGGGGGGAAGGTGATCAGAGGGGCACTTAGAGAGAGAGTGAGGCTTATTGTGTGGCACGCCTGTCCAAAAGTCTGGTCCCCACTGGCTTAAAGACAATATATGCAAAAACTTGTGTGTGTTGTATGTGTTTTGAGCCCACCTCAGTTTTGACCACTGAGTCTCCCAGGAAATGTAGACACAGTAGTGACATCTAATTTCTTCAAAAGGGAGATAGGCACCAAGCTCTTCAGAAGAAGGCAGTTCTCAGCATGGGCAGACAGAACTGTAAGAACCTAGAGAACTTTATAGTCAAACAGGAAGGTACCCAGTGAGGGGTATCCAGCATCTGGGGTTAGGTGGTACTTAAGCAATGGGTTTTTAGGTTGCTATTTTGGACTCAGGTGCCTCAATTCAACATAAATCCCACTTTTCACAACAAAGTCCTGTACTGGACTTAACCCATTCCCTCCCCCTCTGAAATATTATTGCACCCTTATGAATGAAAGGAAATAGCCCAGAGCTGGAAAGCTTTTATTCTGAAAGCCCATATAAGGGGAATCTGCCTGTACACCTTTGAAAAAGTCATTTGATAACTTCATCCACCCAAAGTAGGATATGGAATTGACCTTTCTAAACAGTATACAGAAATGGAGCAGTTTGAGGACCTCTATTTTAGAGATTCCTCTGTAATTTAGCAAGTATGTCAAACATTTTTACATCTCCAGTGCTTCTTGTTGTGTTCCATGTTATAATGGTGCTCTCTGTTGAAATTTATCAACCAATATTTGATTTTCCCTGGGGAAAACCCTGTTTCTAAGAAGTGCATCCTAATTTTGTAGTCTTTCCTTAAGCTGCATAAAATCTTCATTGTGTCATGGTTTAGTGCCAGTATTGCATAATTTTTCTTCACTTTTTCACTGTAGTTGAATGGCTATTTATCACCACCTTGACAGACTGATGCAAATCTTAGTTGATTTCAGTGCTACCATGGTGCTGCTTGACAAGTTTTACCTTCCCACATGGCCACGCTCTCTTTCATGGCAATCAGATGGAAATGTTTTTTTGTGGACAAGTTCTCTCACAAACTAAAGCTAGGAAGAGTCTTGACAGAACACTTGATGAAACACTCAGAGCTATGAAGAAAAGGGAAACTCATTTTAATGAAGAATAACAAAAAAGAATATTCATTCTTAAGAAGAAATCAAGAATAAAAGTGTAATAGTGAAACTCAAGTTTTTTTATAATACCCAGAATTAAAAACAGCAAAACCCCTCACATCAAAACATCTAAATATCAAAGAGTTCTGGTAGCACAATGTCTTCACTTTTTATCAACCAGAATGTTTAAAAACAATCAGGTAAGTAGCAGTGGCCTTGTCCTGACAGCAAAGGATTCTTGAGCTTATCACTGTGCTGTTCATCCACAAAGTTACAAGTCAATAAATTGTGCCACAAAGTTGGTGAAGATGTCTGAGGCTAAGTTTACATCAGGCTATGCTGAAAGTAAAACTATTGTAACTGGTGCATTGGCTTCTTTTTCTTAGGGAGAAATCAGAGGTGATTTGAAAGAAGTGACATTCCTGAGTGCTACTGTGAACATATCTATAGCCACAAGCCTACCAAGGTCCTTGTGCAAACCTACAATTCTGTGACATTGACATTCAAATAAAGGTACTGGAGTTTGATGATCTGCAAACAGAGAAAACAGCAGAAACACTTGTGTATTTCCTCATCATGTCATTGAAGAAGGAAAACAGAGAAATGCAAAGCTTCCTCTGCAGAAAACACCATTACAAACCTTTGAGGGGACACTTGAACCAGAAAAAGCAATGATTGGTATAGGGTGAAAGCTATCACAGTTCAAGAGATTCATAGTAGTCATTGTACTGCTTACAGACTGCACAGTGTCACGCACACTGCTGCTGACTTGATGTGAATTTATGTGATATGCAAAGACATGAATATTTTCAAATAGGGGAAGAAGTAAAAGAGTTTTAAAAAGAGAGCAAATGTCCTGAAATGTGCTATAATGGGTGTACAAAAGATGTTCTGGCACAGAGCAACAATTTTATGCTGTCGGTGCTTCCAGCTGTTAAACCAGAAAAAAATTCTTGGGTGCAGTGCAAAAGGCTCCCTTTGGGAAGCTCTTCATAAGCAGCTCTCATCATTCCCTGCATGCTTATACACATTTGAATCATAGAAAATCATAGAATCATAGAAAATTAGGGTTGGAAGGGACCTCAGGAGGTCATCTAGTCCAACTCCCTGCTCAAAGCAAGACCAACCCCAACTAGATCATCCCAGCCAAAGCTTTGTCTAGCCACATCTTGAAAACCTCCAAGAATAGAGATTGCACCACCTCTCTGGGTAACCTGTTCCAGTGTTTCCTACCCTCCCAGTGAGAAAATTCTTCCTAATATCTAACCTAAACTTCCCTTGCTGCATCTTGAGACCATTTCTCCTTGTTCTGTCGTCTGTCACCACTGAGAACAGTCTAGCTCCATCCTCTTTGAAGTCCCCTTCAGGTAGTTGAAGGCTGCTTTTAAATCCCCTCTCACTCTTCTCTTTTCTAGACTAAATAAGCCCAGTTCCCTCAGCCTATCCTCATAAGTCATGTCCCCCAGCCCCTTCACCATTTCTGTTGCTCTCCACTGGACTCTATCCAATGTGTCCACATCCTTTCTGTAGTGGGGGGCCCAAAAATGAACACAGTACTACAGATGTGGCCTCACCAGTGCAGAATAGAGAATGATCACTTCCCTTGACCTACTGATAACACGCCTACCAGTGCAGCCCAGTATGCTGTTAACCTTCTTGGCAACAAGGGTACACTGTTTGCTCATATTCAGCTTATTGTCCACTATAATCCCCAGGTCCTTTTCTACAGAACTGCTGCCCAGACAGTTAGACTCCACCTGTAGTGGTACATGGGATTGCTCTATCCTAAGTGCAGGACTTTGCACTTGTCCTTGCTGAACCTCATGAGATTTCTTTTGGCCCAATCCTTCAATTTGTTTAGGTCACTCTGAATCCCAGCCCTACCCTCCAGTGTAACTACTACTCCCCCCAGCTTGGTGTCATCTGCAAACGTGCTAAGGGTGCACTCTATGCTATCTTCCAGGTCACTGATGAAGACATTGAACAAAACCGGCCCCAGTACCAACCTCTGGGGCACTCCACTTGATACCGGCTGCCAACTAGACATTGAGCCATTGATTGCTACCCTTGCTCAATTACTACCAAGCCCAATGCTCCAGTCAGTTCTCTATCCACCTTACTGTTCATTCTTCCAGCCCATACTTCCTTAGCTTGCCTGCAAGAATGTTACGGAAAACTGTATCAAAAGCCTTACTAAAATCAAGGCACACCACATCCACTCATTTCCCCATATCCACAGAGCCAGTCATCTCATCATAGAAAGTAATTAGGTTGGTCAGGCATGATTTGCCCATGGTGAATCCATGCTGAATGCTCCTAATCATCTTTTTCTTCTTCAAGTGCTTAGACATGAATTCCTTGAGGAACTGCTCCATGATTTTTCCAGGATCTCAGGTGAGGCTGACTGGTCTGTAGATCCTTTTTCACTTTCTTAAATATGGGCATTGTGTTTCCAGTCATCTGGGACCTCTCCCAATTGCCATGGGTTTTCATACTGGTCAATGGCTCCACAATCACATCAGCCAACTCCCTCATCCTCCTCAGGTGCATCCCATCCAGCCCCATGGACTTATTACATCCAGATTTTCTAAATAGTCTCTAATCTTTTCTTTCACCACTGAAGGCTGTTCATCTTCTCTCCAAACTGTGCTGCCCAGTGCAGTAGTCTGGGAGCTGAACTTGCCTGTGAAGACTGAGGCAAAAAAGGCATTGAGCACTTCAGCCTTTTCTACACGTTCTGTCATAAGGTTGCCTCTCCTATTCAGTAAGGAACCCACACTTCACCTGATTCTCCTCTTGCTCCCAACATACTTGTAGAAACCCTTCTTGTTACCCTTCACATCCCTTGCTAGCTGCAACTTCAGTTGTACTTTGGCCTTCCTGACTTCATCCCTGCATGCCAAAGTAATGTTCTTATATTCTTCCTTAGTTATTTGACCAACTTTTTATAAGCTTCCTTTTTTGTGATTTAGTTTACCGAAGGGTTCCCTGCTAAGCCAAGCTGGTCTTTGTCATACTTGCTAGTCTTCCTGTGCATCGGGATGGTTTGTTCCTGCACTCTCAGTAAGGCTTCTTTAAAGTACAGCCAGGACTCTTCCTCTCCCCCTCAGACTGGCTTCCCAGGGGATCCTTCCCCACAAGAGTCAAAGTCTGAGTTTCTGAAGTCCAGGTTCATTACTCTGCTGTTCTCCATCTTTCCTTTCCTCAGGATCCTGAACTCTGTCATCTTGTGGTCTGTCATCTGCCCAAGTTGCCATCCACTACTACATGCCCCACCAATTCATCCCTGTTTGTGAACACTTCATCCCTGTTTGTGATCATTGTTGAGAAACAGCCTGAATTACCTTCCCAATTGAAAGATTCAAATATTCTGATAACCATTCTCTACCAAAATATACTCCTACTTCACCTTGAGGGTGTAAACTTGAAGGAGTATGGCACAATTATGAAATCTTATATTCCAGTACGGTCCATCTTCTTCCTTTTTCATATTTCTCAACCACCAACTTTAGCTAAAGGAATTAAAGATATTTGCCTTAAGCTGTAGGATACCAAGGATGACATGGGCCAGAGATGGTATGGTTCCTCCTTCCAACCCCTGCCCCCCAGCCCGAGATGGATGCAGCTGCATCATGGCTGGACCAGCTGGCCAGAAGCCAGCACAGCAGGTTCAGCCCCAGTAGACAGCCCCAGCTGGGGGAGTGCCTGCAGCTGCAGGCAACTGGAAGTCCAGCCACCTGGGCAGAAGGACCCACCTCTGTAATAGAGGAGGATAATAGCAGCCAGGAGCAGCTGCTGAAGCAATCTCCCAGGTGGGAAGGGGCTGGCAGTAGATGGCATGGCACCTGGATGGGGCTTCCCTCACCTTGCTGAGGCTCTGAGGCTAGCCTGCACCCAGGGGAGAGTGGCTAAGGCACCTGGACCATAGCATGGAAGATGGACTGAAAAGACCCCAGAGGACCAGCATGAGGATAAGTGCAGCTCTTTTTATTTTATTACTGTTACTTTTGTGTTTTCCAGTTACGGACCTGGGGCTGAGAACCCAGGGCCTGGGAAGAAGCCTGTAGCCTGGAGGAGAAAGCCTCAGGCTTGTTGCTCCATGAAGCCAGGGTCCTGGTTAATGGGTCCTCAGCCAACCCACTACATCTAGATTACAAGGGGGCGAAGCATGACAGTACACCCAACCCAACACACCTAGCCGCATCCCTCTTGAGTCACAGCTGCCTGCCTGACCCACAGCCTCATTATATAAAGTAGGGTTAGAATGCAGTTGCATCCAGCAGTGTGCACAAAGTGATTGCACTCCATTAGAAACAAAACTAGTTTTTCTGAGCATAAGCATTGGTAAAGTTAGGGTCCAGGCTTAATTCTTCTCACTGGGTGCATCTACATGAGCCGTTTACTATAGAGTTGCCTAATTAGCCCCACAGGAAAGTCTTAAGCCTCCTCTACACATGCACAGAGCCTGCTTAATTAATTGAGTCTGCTAGAGAACAGAAATTGATGCGCTCTGGCAGCTTTCCTCATCACATGTATCAGCGTTGTCATGCATCTCTATGCTGGAAAAATGGCGGCAGTGCACTTTGAAATAAAACATATTCAATGAGCTTTAGTTCAAAGCACCACGGCACCATTTTTTCAGCACAGGAACACATGGTGACATGGACACACATGACACATGGGAACTTATAATTAGCACAGCTCGCTAATTAAAGAACCCGGTCCCGCGTCCCACAGCACATGTAAAAATGCCCTTAGAATCTACACATGCAGCCCTATTAGGCCGCAGTAAACTAATAAACACTAAGCTGGCACTGAAGTACCCTTGTGTCCCAGCCCGCTACTCCATGACATGTTGAGATGAGTTGGGGCAGCTCTGGGCTGCAACTCAACTCAATGTGCTGTTGTCCTGGGCACATGTGTAAATGTGATACCCAGGGGCAATAAACTCTGGCACAAATAGCACCAGAGTTAATTCAGTCAAATTAATTTCATGTGTAGACATGCCCACTGAAAAGCAATGGATCTCAAGTCCCCTGCACAACTGCTCCCCACTTCACAAAAGTGCAAAGTATAAAAAGGGTAAAGCCTTGGCTGAAAATGTATGCATCTGAGACAAAGAACAAAATTCCCTCCCTTTGCTTCTTGGGAAGTTAGTAAATAAAAGAGTACCTTGCAGACTCTGGAGCACACTGCCTACTCAGATTATGCAGTCTCCATCACTGGAGGTCTCTAAAGTAAATCAAATATCTGTCAAGAATGGTCAGAGTAGATGGAGATGGATGGACTAGATGACCTCTCACAAGTCTTTTGTACCCTGTTTTCTATGATTTTATAGTTCCATGCTAATAATAATAATAATAATAATATAATGCCTACACCCCATTAAATTTATATACATTTTTTATTTATATAGCTGAAAATGCAAGCCAACAGTTTTGATCAAAAATGTGTCCTCTCATTTGCAATTTATTATAAAACTCCTTGTTAAAACATCATTCATTCTGCTATTCTGTAATTGTTTCAGCATTGTTATATGATCTTTTCAAATGATTCCTGCTTTGCTCAGTGGAGCTGAATTCAGCTAGTCGGCATCTAATGTCAGGTGTGTGTGTGCTTGTGTGTGTGCGTAAAGAGATAGAAATAGAGAGAGAGAAAGAGAGAGAGATTCAATACAATATCTCTGGCTTTGGCTTTTCTTAACACTTGCCCTTTCACTTACAAAGCTTGTTTATGGTGCAAACGATTTACAGAAGTCTCACAGCAGTTCAGAGAGGTGAAAAGCAAAAGGCAAAAGAACTCCACATTTTCATCATGTTGCAAACATGATAGAACAACAAAAACAATTCCATTTTCTGCTTTCGCCTTTCTATATATCAGATCTCTTAGGAGGAATTACTATGAAACAAATACTTAAATATATACATTTGAGTTTTCTTGCCCATTTCCCTTTAAAATGAAGTTTGAAAATACATTTGGGATTCAGAAATGTCTAGGATTAAATCTCTATACAGACATCTCCCTTTCCATTAATTCATAAACTCACCTCTTCATGACACAAATAAACCTTTCAGGATAAATTCATCTATGGTGTAAGTGGGGGCAGCTTTCTTGCCTTCACTGAAGCTGCACCTGCTCAAGACTAAGAAAATATATCCCTATAGGCAAGATTCTGCCTATAGTCTTTGCTTATGTTGAATAAAACCTTGCTCCAGAAGTGTCCCATTTAAGTCTATAGAGCTATTTGGAAAGAAGAGTGCTACTAAACTGAAACAAGGTCTTCATGACACAGCTTTATGAGACTAAGGGGCTTGAGAATGGAAAACAGAGGGTCTGATGCCATAAGAGACCAAAACAGAGTAGGTTTAGAAGCCTGTTCCCTAGAGAAACCACGTCACTAAGTATGCAGTCTTTGGTAAACCTCATATACCCAACCTTCCTTGATATCCACAGACATATCTTCCAGGGAAGCCAGTCAGAGTCTTGAGTGTGCCTCTGAGAAGGGGACATAGCCTTGAGTGATGTAAAGGGATAGTTTAATCTACAGCTCCATGAATCGCCTAATAAAACCATTAATGCAAAAGGTCATACCTATGTGCCCCATAAAGCTTTCAGCAGATTAGATTGTATCTGAGATGTTTGTTCTGTGTGAACTGCCTTACCTATCCTGGTAGGGTATATTTTCAGCACTGTGTGGGGCAAAAGGTTTGCAGCCCCTGCAATGGCTAATGGGAGTTGATTGCTTAATTCCCTGCATGCTGTGTTTAAAATGCATCTCTGCAAGTCCATCTCTGGGGAAAACATAATATAGAATAAAAATTGGTTCTATCCAGCACCCTTCATAGCCAAATTACCTCAGAGCACTTTACAAACAATGACTTGGAAACTGATCGTGCAGGGGCTGTGCTAGAAAATGTGGCAGCCATAAAGTACTCAGCAATAGCATACACTTAGCCCTCTGTAACATGTCAAAAACTGTATAGTTTTTCCAGTAGTGACCCATTAAACAATGTTACTGCCCATGAAGCATATTTAGTATGATTAACTGTTAGCTAGTATGCCACACTGTCAATCAGCAAAGTCCACTAAGAATTTTCCTCTGAAAACAAAACAGGAGTCTATTTTTAAAGGAACTGGAAAGGTCCCAGCGCAGATTTCTAGAGGATTTACCAGACGAAAGCATGAAATGCACCAGAGTGCAATGAATGTTACTAGTATCCTGTTTGCTAAACCCTTCCTTTCCCCAAAAAAGGGAAATGTGAGATTATTTTTAATATAATTGTCAGGAAATAGATAATGTAAAAATGAAAGCAGTTGATTAATTTTGCAGAAACACAGGTATTTTCTGCAGTGCTAATTAGAAACTTTAAATTGCTCAGGAACAAAATGACCTACCACTCCAATCTTTTGGAGAGAATTTTATTGGGTGCAAATGATAATGAGACAAATTCTGACAATTTTACTCACAATAAATAATCTGTTGATGGTCTCACTGACTTCAGGAGAGCCATCCACAATGGCATGAGAGCCATATGGCAATCTTCAGCAGAGAGGATATTAGAGGCTCTTAAAGAAGGCTATTAAAACAGAAACTTTGGCAACTGTGCACCATAAAGAACTGTCAAGGAACAACATGATAGGTCAAAGTAAGTGGTTTCTGTCTATGTCATATACTTCCTGTGCATGACTGGTCAAACCATTGCTGCATCTTCTCCTCAATTATACCTACCAACTTCAGAGAAGGGTTGATGAAGCTTAATTCATAAATGTTTTGTAAAATATGCTGACAGCCTCATTGAAATGAAAGCAATAGAATGAGATGAAAGCAATAGAAACGTATCAATAGTTCTTGCCATGTTGCTATTATTATAAGAAACAGAGGGACTCAAGGTCTCAAGGTCTCAAGCCAAGCTCTGACTTGGGGTGCACAGCATTTTCCAAATCTAAGTTATATTGTATTTTTGTCAGTTAAAAAAAAATCATAAGAACATGATATGCATTCATTACAGCAGTTTTACATAAGCTACACATAGTGACATATCAGGCAATGTGGATATGGTCTATTACAGTACAGGAGATGTCTTGCTACTATGTGCAGTTATGTTACTGCATGAGACTAAAGAAAAGATTTCCCTCTTCCCTTCTTCCTTCCTCTTAGGCAGCCACCGTGAAGGGGGTTGAGGGGATGACAAAGAATGGGATCTTTGTCATCACTGGACTCTAAAAGAGAAGGAAACTCATTCATTCAGAATACTAAGGGCTAATCTAACAGCCAGTCACAACATAATCAGTGACCCTTTGGTCAAGCATTCCCTTTTATATCCATCAATTTAGCCAGGCAGGATCCTATCTCACTTACACAGGTGCAAATTAGGAGTAATCCACTTCAGGCAAATGGAGCTAAACTTGGGAAAGTGAAATGAAAATGAGCCCTGTCATGAATCTTGCTGCAGCAGAGGTGGAACTTTAAGGCTCTGGGACTGCCAGTCCTCAAGTCTTGGGAGAGTCTTAGCTTAGAGAGGTTGTTAACCATGTTCATCTGAAGTGAGACACAAGGCAGGGCAGATTTGCAATTTATAGACTAACTAAATGAGATATATACATATAGCACAGCGTGTGTACAGAAGTTCAGGCAGCCTGTTGGGGTGGCACTTTAACCCAAGGTGCTTTACACAAAGCTCCATGAGTTAGAGCATCATTGAACCCAACAGGCATTTGCCTGTTGGGGGGAAGAGGAGGGCTCAGAGCCTGCCTGCAATGGCCAAGACCACCAGTTAGGGGCACTCCAGCAGCCTTCCAGGAAGCTGCCAGACTGCGCATCTCCCCCTGGCCAGCTGGCAACTGTCAGCAGTGGCTGGGTGGAGGGAATGGAGCCCCACACCATGCTGGGGTCTTGGGGGCAGCCAGGCTGGGTCCACAAAGTGAGGGGGCTCTGCCCCCCCCAACTCCAAGTGCAGCAGCTTCTGCTGCTGGCAACATAATCGTGCACATGGCAAGGGAAAGTGAGCCCCCGCCCCCCTCCGCAAGGGCCTGGCCCAGCTCCCCACAAGACCCCAGCAGGGGTAGCTGGGGAGGCACACATGGCAGGGGGAGCTCGATTCCCCCTCTCCCTTGGCTGTGCAGGGAGGAGACAGAAGTTTTCTGTCTCTTCTCTGTGAGAGCCCCAGGGTGCTCACCTATATGAGCACCAGCCCAGCCCCACAAAGCCTTATGGGATGCGGGCAGAACTGCCCAAGATTAACAGTTGCATAGAACCAGTACACAGGTCCCCTATGGCACTCTCCCCTAGAAATCCCCTGTCTGATACTACATTAGACAAGGGTTAAATTTGCATGTGATTGGCCATTTTAAAAGTGCTCTACAGCACTGAATGTTTGTTGTGTTACAGCTACAGAGTACTTTTGGGGGCCTCATCACATGAAAAATGTAACTTCTGTACACACCCATAAGCTTTTGTGGGTCTAAGGTCACTTCATTAGATGCTGTGCAAGGACATGCAAAGATCAGTGTATTGAATGGAGAGAGTGATTTAAATACAAAAGGTAGGAAGAGAGTGGGGGGAGGTTCAGGGCAGTGCTGGGAGAGGCAAGCAAGCAAGCAGTAAACTCTAGGAACTAAAGAATCACAAAAAATAATCCAAGTCATGGGATAAGAAAGTTCCTGGAAGTTCCTTTTTAAATTCCTGTTTAAACCATACTTGACACAATCCTGTCTGTGGATGATTTCTTGTTCTGAAATGTCCCATTCAAGTTGTTTTTTTAAAGTTTTGCTGCTTAAGAACAGCGACCTTGAGGTCAGCAATGGAATGTCCAGGGAGGTTAAAGCTTTCTGTCACCAGCCTTTATGTTTTTTCTGGGGCTCAGGTCAGATCAGTGTTTCTTTATTCTTACACATAGGGATCACCCCATCTATCCCATGTAGACAACAGAGGGCCACTGTAAACAGGTGCTAGTGCACAGGACATTGGTAGAGTTGCAGGTGAAGAACTTTGGATGGTTTATTTCATGTTATTTGGTCGCATGATTATGCGGGCTGCACTGATGTGGGGGCACAGATGGCATCTGCGTCCATTCCAAGGCCTGGCGCCTCAGTGAGACTGGGAGCTAGGTAGCCTGTTGCTTTAGAGATGCTGTTTGAGGTTGGGATGCTATCTGCAAGCTAGACTGATTTGTCCCCCACAGCTGCTGTGAGATGGTTGTCTTTTTTCAAGAGAGGCTGGAGGGCATTATCGCAGGGCACTAAGGTGCCTGGTCCTTTACAAGCAGAAACTGCCTAGGGAGAGGGCCCTAAGAGCCAGACAGAAACCCCACAGGTGCAGGTTGCTATGGCAACAGGCTAGCAAGGGAATTAGCTTGCACCTGCACCCGGTCAGCTGACCGGAAGAAGGCAAGGCCCTGGGCACATATAAACCCCAGGCCTGAGACCAGCTGGAGTTTGTTCTCTGGCAGCAGCCAGGGGAAGGAGCCTCCAGGGAAGAATTGCCCAGAGATGCTATGGTTGCCTGATAGTCTGAATATTGGGCTAGTGGGGCTCCAGGAGCTCACCAGGTACCCTGGCCTACAAGGCACTTAGTGCTGGGGGAAAGTTTGACTCTTTTAAAGGGACAAAGCACACCCTGAACTGCTTATATCATGTTATAGCCCAGGGGTTCATATTTTGGTTACTGTTTATAAACTGGTGGATCGGGCTGAGGCTACTGGGGAAGGAAGAGGCTTCTTTGGGGGCCCACTACAGTGTGGGGACCCCAGTGCTGGGGTGAGCAGGCCCCAGTGCCAGGGGGCACAGTGGCAAAAGGGCTGTGGAGAGCCCAACACCAGTGTGGGTGCAGAAACAGGGCTGCAGAGAGCCCAGCAATGATAGGAGGCTAAGGCCTCAGAGAGGCAATGTTTAATCACCATCTGCAAGGCTTGGGATATGGTAAAGGGGTGGTTTTGGAGCCCATAAGGCTGAGGGTGTCCCATGAGGCATCCATTTTGAGCGGGACCCAAAAAGAGGTCTGAGAACCCACAGGGTTCAGCGGGTCCATCAGGACCGTGTCCACACACAAACTTGAGGGCAGCTACCTTATATTATAATTACCAGCAAGATGTGGCAGGCGAGGAAAAGGGTGCCCGTTGGGCAAGACTGGCATGGTTATGGAGCCCTAGGGGCATCATGGCCATCCCTGGGGATCCCATGCTATGACAGTCATCATTGAAGTGTCCAAGTTATTCAGGGCCAGGGGCTATAAATGATGAGCAGGGGGATTTTGTTGTCCTTGTCCTGGGGTTGGTATTGCAGCAGGTTCAAGTGAGGTCTGAGTCTGGCTTTATTGATTTGAGTGGCTACAGTTTTGGGATTGCATGATAACTGTAGGAATCCCTGCTCCAGAGCCTTAAGATTAAATCCCTAATCTTAAATCTATCCAGGATGAAAGCTGCTGGTGTGAAGGTAGCTGTGGCAGTTAGTTGGTTTCCAATACCATGTGATGACAATTTGACCAATGTGTCTAGGAAATGAATTTGCTAGGTATTCCAGATTTAATCTGATGGAGGGTTGGAAGCTGTTAAAGTTCTGGTGAAATTTTTCTAGATTCCTTCCCATGCATCCACACAGTGAAGATGTAAGTTGCACTACTTTACCTGTCACACCAATTTTCTAACCAATTTAGAGAATATTCACCTATTATTCATGCCACTTTCAAAGTCAGCTATAAATTCATCCCATTGGGTACAGACAGAAGTGCAGCTCCCAGCTGTAACTGAGAATGATTTCTGCAAAGGGTTTTGAGTTGCATTACTCCAGATAGCAATGGCCATGGCTCTCTACCAGTGCTAGATGTTTTCAGAATGGGAGAGGGGAAAGGCAGCAGAGGGAGCTCATTTTTGGGGCTCCCCAGCTGGTGCTGAAGGGTGGGGTGGATGAATTGGAGCCCGCCCCCCCCCCCCCCTCAGGGGGACTCCAATACATCCATCCCACCTCCTGGGGTGGGGGTAGAGAGGAGGGCAGGTTCAAAAACTCCAAGGCTGAACTCCCTCCACTCCCTTCCCCTCTCCCATTCTGAAAATAGCAACAGGCCAGGTGTTCCACAGACGCAAGTTACAGAAAACATTACACTTTGAAACATCTTTATCTGATACCTCATGCAATGAGAGTGAAAATCTGACCCCCTACCTGCCATTTTTGAAGCTGTCTGCAGCCATGCACTTGTGTTTGGTCATGGCTATAAACTGCTTTCTGTGGCCAGATGGGGTGAAAATTGTCACTTCTGTCTGTACCCATTGTGTTTTAAATCATGATTTCCCTTCTCTGTGCTAACTTAGGTGCAACTTGTGTCTCATGTATTACTGTCTGCAATTCAATTTTTTAAAAGTCTTGATAGATTTACAGATTTTTTTACCCATCAAAGTTGTAATTCTGATTTAAAACATTTGGATAAATGTTTTAGACTCTACAGTTGTAAAATGCAACATAAAAACAAGGTAATAACAACCTATAAATACATGTTATGCTGTCTCCCTACTCTCATGTCATTGACCAACTTCAGCTTTCACAGTAGTGTAAATTTAGAATAGCTCTAACTTTAAAAGAATCGCTTCAAATATGTACTATTGTAATAATTCAATTGATTTGCAGATTCAGTGGAGTGAGAGCAGAATTTGTTCCTATAATTTCATTCTCTGCCATTTTTTAAAATGTAATTCAATACTAACAATTGTATAATTCATGATTTAGGTTAAAAGATTTGAATTCCTTCATCCAAATGTTCAATTTTTCAAATTTGATTTATGCATCAATCTTGAATAGATCATTCTGTTAAATGATTGATTTGTCAGAGACTGGACTGATTGATGTACTTTCCAGAGCAGAAAGGCCTTAATTTTTTACCTTGGAATCCTTAGTCATTAAGGCTCAGATTCATGTCAAAATTTGTCTTTTGCTTTATTTCATATTTGATTGTTGTTGGAAAGTCAGGTTTTAAGCTATGATTTTATTAGAAGTTAAATGACTTCTCTCAGTGAAACTTGGTTGTCAGTGTCACTTGATAATACTTTTATGGCTAATTAAATTACCCTTGTGGGTTACAAGGAGTTCACACAAGCAAGTAAATCAAAATGAAGCAGAGGGGAGCTGCTTTAATCAAATCCATGTTGGGAGTTTCTCAGACCTTATCATCTTATTGTTCTTTGAGGAGCCTTTTCCTTCTCCTCACCTTTTCCGTAATGTCTCTAATTATTGTTCCAAGCATCACTGCTCAGACTTGAGTATTTCTTTCACATCCTAACACTGAGCTAATTACTAATTGTTAATGATTTTATAGTCTAGACAACTAAATATAGAAACTCTGTACTTCGACTTCAAGCTGTCCAACTTGTAAGTATCCAGGGGCCTACACACCACATGGACAGCACTAGCAAGCCACACTAGCTTGACCTATCACCCCCTGTGCCACTCACCATCCAGGTATCCCCCAAACACTGCACAGTACGTGCATATCCCATCTCCCCAGGCCCCACATGCACATAGGAGGCCCCACCTCCCAGGCTGCACCATGCTGTAGGATTCCCTGGCAGTCACACTACCCTCTGGGGTTGGGGTAGGAAGCAAAAGCCAAAGAAGGGAAGGAGAACGGAGAGACCCCAGCTCTTGCTGCAGCTGGACTAGTGGAGGTAGTGGTGGCTGAGTGAGGGCCTGGGGGCTATAGATTAACCCCTGAGGGCAATCAGGTGCATAGCCCTGGTTTAGACTATAAACTCTTCAAAGCAAGGACTGAAGACCTTCCTATGTGCTTGTAAAGCACTTAGAGTGATGGGGCTCTATTCCATGGCTGATGGGCTACATGCCATCAAAATAATAAACTAATAAGTAATAATAACTATCATCCCTAATTTTTATTTGTGGTGGTTTTCATCTGTACATCAGTATGGCCATAATCCCAATCTCATTTAGTCTTTATTTGCATGCCTGAGGAATTTACAGATAGCTGGTACCTTGTTTTGTCTTCCTGCTGGGTAGCCTAAAATACCTCTCTAGACAGTTAGTAGAAGTGAGGCAGTTAGTAAAATTGATCAGGTAAGCTTCAGTAATTTTACTTTGTGACTCAGATCCATGTTGTGTGTCAAAGTGGCTGTTGTATGGATCCAGTACTGCCATGAGGTACCCTTTGTGTCTCTTTAGAATTGTAGTCTGTGATTATGTTATTATCCATCAATTTCAATCAATATTCCGGATTTTCTCAGAGAAGTCAAAATGCATTCCTCCAGTGGTAACAAATCCATCTGGGAGACAACGTGCTATGAAGCTTTAGCAATCTGCAATCAAACAGGAGGCCTGGATGGCTTAGAAAAATAGCAGGGCCAGTTGGACAGTGGTGAGAGCTAAAGAATATGGAAGATGTACTGACTGACTACACCCAAAGTCAGGTATAGCCTTGAACACAGAAATGAGGTAGTATGATTAAATTGCAAATATAAATGAGAATTTAAGGGAAAAAAAATCCCTTTCAAAAAGAGAAAATCCAACCCAAAAATGGTACTGTAGTGTTAAAAAACAAATAGGCCATGTCAAGATGAGCGTGGCCATGTGTTTCCCCAGGGGCAAGTAGCAGCAGCACACCTTGTGCCACTGCTGCTTGTCCCTGGGGTACGCCCATGCCACACATGCTCTCACATGCGGCAGGTTACCCTGGGTGGGGTAGGGGAAGGTGGGGCCAGCAATTGTGCTGGCCCCAGCAGCCTTACCTAGGGTCCTGGGAGCCTCAGGGAGCTGTAGCCATGTCGCTCCCAAAGCTAAGAGCCTGGCCTACGGCTGAAGTGTGGCTCTGGCCAGCCAGGCTCCAGTTTTGGGCAGCAGTGCCTGCCACCATGTGCACCACTCTGCTCTTTTTTTGCTGTGTTTTTTTTTTTTTTACCCTGGGATCTCCTGGGGTCAAGAATACCCCTGTGCTGCAAGGTAGCAGGGCACAGCATGCCTGCATGTACATTATATGGCACTGCAGATATGTCTGCAGCACCACATACTGCACATCCGTGCTCATCTGGACCCTGCCACAAAGTAAAGACAGACATTGGGATGCCTGAGGGGAAAACTGAAGAACAAATAAGATATAAAAAGAAATAAAAAGCATATTATTTAAATGTATGAGAAGTAGGAAATGAGAGTATGAGCAATTCAGTGGGTCTACCATGCTATGTAGAAAATGACTCCTTTGCATTATTCTTCACCCCAGAGGATTCTGGGTATGCCAACATACTTGTACCTATCCCAACATACTATTTTTAGATAAGTGAAACTGAGAAATAGGTTTTCTATCCTAAAAAAACCTTTTGAGACTTCAAAAATGTTTCCATTTGTACCAGTATATCTAGAGTATTTTTTTAAATTATTGGATTGCATAAAACTGAAATTAGGAGATTAACTCTAAGAATTTACATGGTCCTTGGCTGACTCCTTTTGTGAACTTCATTTACAAATTGGACACTGAAACTACCCCATTTGGTTTCACTTTCAATTTCTTGTACAAAAAGATAAAATCCTGGCTTCACTGCAGGCAATGATAGTATTTTCTCTAATTTCAAGGGCCCAATATTTCACCCCATTGGATTACTTTTGTATTATGCTTCAACAACTGCAAAGGGCCATTTTTAATGAACAGCTTAGCCTTCATTTTCACTGTGTTTTACCAAATATAATAAAAAATATTGATAGACTTAAGCTACTTGATGCTGTGCCTTTAAGAAAGCAAAAGAAAAGCACTGAGCTAGCCTTCAAATTGGTGCAATCAATTCACAAATTGCCTTTGTTATTTTAAGAGTGGTGACCCTGTCTCTTGTTTGTGACTTTGTTTTATCTGCTTTGAAATGGGGTGTTGTTATTCAGTTATCATAAATAAGTTACCATTATCTCCTAATCATCTTAAATTATCACCTCACAGCTCACCTCTCATTCCTGACCAAGACCTTGGGGAAGGTGTTACAGAGTTATATGTCTGACTGTTTTTCTGGTAGGAAAAATTTCCTTTAGCTCCCATTTGATTTCCATAACACTGAGACTGCACTGTTTTGAATTATTAATTATTTATTAAAGTCCTCAGATTGTGGCAAAGTGACCGACCTATTGCTTTTTAATTATTTCAGCTGCTTTTGATGGTATTAACCATGACGTTTTGCTGACCCAGCTAGATTACTGTTTTAGTTTGGGCCCCAAGATCATTCAATGTCTATGTCCATCTCTGTCAAAAGAAAGCTGCTTTTTAAAGGAATATCTTCTGTCTGATGGGCTCTAGGAAGTGGCAGAAAACAGACTGGTTCTCTCCTACCCTACAGGGGTTTCATTCAGAGCTTTGGGTTGAAGTTTTGTTTTTATGCTGATGATTTGTAGATTCCTGGCTCTAGGAAAAATGGTATGATCAAAAATCTGGACTTCTAAAAAAATTGCTGTCCTGGCAGATGGAACTGAATGAGTGCTAATTAAGATAGTAAGACCAGTATCTATCATTTATGGAATCTCTTTTATTTTAAAAAATGTCAGCAACCTGTACCTTCATTTTTATTTCAAGACTTGAGTGGGAGTTTTTCACTTGTACAAAGTTGGGTACCCAATTCCTCCTGTAATGCAATACAAGTTAGGCGTCTATCAATGCCCCTTTGAGTTTTGGAATATCTCCCTCTGCATTTATTCTGTTTTTACAAGGTATGTTTATATGACAGTCAAGGCCTATTGTTCTAAGCCCTATACAAACATGGAGTAAATTGCATTCTCTGACTTACCATCCTGTGCAAGTACAAAGAAATGATCAGAGCAGTGAAAGGTATAAGGGCCTTCTTACAGGTTACACCAGGGATGGGCAATTTTTGGGCTGGTAGGCCACTTAATGAGTTTTAGTGAGCTGGCAAGGGCCACCCACAATCTTTAAGGAGGTATCATTTTAACAAAGTATAGATAAAAAACAAATCATATGCTAAAAATCAAACATCTACTATAACATTTTAATTTTATTTCAAAAAATATTTTATCCTGATTTATGGTTTTTTTGAGTAGTGTATATAGAGGGGATGGCATAATAGCACAAAATAAAGTCTTACATTTGATTATTGTGTGGTGGGGGCAAGGGGGTGGCTGTGTGGGGGGTGGTTGTGTTTGGGGAGGGGGAGCCCTGGTGAGGGGGTGCACTAGGTCCCAGGAGCTGACTGGAAGGAGGGAGGGAGGGGCAGGCAGGGGGCATGTGCAGCAGAGTTCACCAGGGCAATTTGGTGCAGGTGCAGTCCACCCCTGCCATCCAGTCCACAGCTGCCCCATAGTACTTCACAAGGGGCTGAGCCCTGCCCACTCCTGCCCACACTTGCCCCAGTCCTGACCCCAGCCAGCATGCACAGCTTGCAGGTGAGACTGCTTTCCACTCACTCGGCCACCTGCAGGTGGCTGCTCATCATGCCAGGAGGGAAGGTACTGTCTCTCCACAGCACACACTATCCAACCTACCTATAATCAGGTGGCCACTTTCTTGTAGTCATCATGTAAAAAGTACCTGCTTGAAAGAGGAATTCCAAAAAGGAAAAGTAGTGGCCTACGTATCAGAGGAGAGAGTAGGAGCACGTAGCCAACATAGTCCTAGGAAACTGCAACTGTATAGTCCAGGAAACTCCAAGCCCTTGGTACATTCTTCACCTAAAGCATGGTTCCATACTGAGGGTGATCTGAAAGAAGTACAGTTCCTAAAGGAAGAAACCGTGCTTTTATAGTGTTCTGCTGTTCTAAAGTTCTCTGGTGACTGATCTGTTTTCTTTATAAGGTAATAAGCATCTCTACTGGGCTTCTGTTGAAGCCAATGAGGTTAACACTAGGGTTATTTTTGCTCCATACTCTCTCTAACACCCAGAATATGCCTGCTTCAATGCTCCCTAAAATTTCCTCCAATATGAAAAGGAATTTAGAGTTTCACTACATTCTGTGAATTGTTTTTTTGGTATGTTTAGGGTTTTCACATGATCCAGAATCTCAAAAAAGCAGTGGTTAAAATGCTTCCCTATTAATCATTTTTCCCCTGAAGGACAGCTATTTAACCTTAAAATAGTCTGTTTGAAGGTAAATGCCTACAAAAGTCATCCTAGCTCTGCCTGTTTCACCCCTGCAATATACTATCTATCCAACAAATTACTAAATGCATTCCATGTAGAACCATAAGCTAAAAGTAAACCAGTTTCTTAAATATAGTTCTTATTCATTAAAAATATTAATGACTGTGTTATATTTAACATCTAGCTTCCATTTAAAAAGAAATTGGTAGAGGACAATCAAAGCCACAGCACACAAATATTTTGGGCCTGACTCTGAAGAGGCAGCTGATGTATCTTGTATTTGAAGCTAATTTTTATGGAACTTTTGACAGAAAGAAAAACACAGAATGTACATTTTAAATTTTCTTGCTCCTAAATGTTTTGATGTGTTCTGTTACCGTCACATTTCAGAACACCAAATGCTTTTTCTCCTCTTTGTGGTAAGTATGAATAATATTTTCAAGGTGCATTTTCTCAGGGAAGAAAGTGAAACCTTTAAACTCAACCTTATCAGCACTACCATCACTACATGTCTCTTGCTCTTTGAAAGAAAGCACACTAAAATGAACCTCTAACTCAATGACTGTTAACGAAAGGCAAGGAACACATTATGTCTGTATTGGTTAGGGGAATAAGAGGTACTGGAGTTGGGTTAAGTCAATATGCTCAAACAATTTTGAGTTCATTCTCATTTGGTTCACCCTTTATCAAAGCCAGACTTAGGACCTAGAATGCGCCAAGTAAGAAGACATCATATATTTCAGTGCTATATACTCAACTCAGACACATTTTGTGGGTGTTGTTCTTTCTCGTAAAGCACCTGATTCACATAAGGATTATTATAGTGTCTCTGATTCCTACCCAAAATTTTACTATATCATTTGGACCTGAATATGTGGGACAATGACTGTATAGCCACAAGTATTGGTCTTTATCTTACTATTTAATGTAAAATCATAACCTATTCCCATCTTATGTGAATATTGATCCTGCTGTATATTTGAATCCAAGATGACCCTTAATTTAAGAAGACCCTCCCAAATGATTAGATTCTATATATGAACATTTATAAATCTGTTTATAATTTTACAGCTTACAATCTAAATATCATCCTCCCCCTACTTCTACAGCAGGGAAAACAGTGGCTGGCAGGGTTGGGGGGGGGGGGGGGAAGGGGGCGGGGAAATCAGGTACCTCCCTTGTGCTCTGCCCCCCCCATACTTCTTCCCCCTGAAGCCTTTCTGCCCTCTGACACCTGTACCCCCCACCCCCAGCTCCCCACAGCCTCTCCCCCTCTCCCCATTACTACCAGTCTCTGCCTCTTCCTTCTCTACTCCCTGCAGTCTCTGCCTCTTCCCCCACCCCTTCTACCTTACTATCATATACTCTATTCCCTCCCCCAGAGCACAGCATGTAGAAGTATATCCCCTTCTGGCCATGCAGCAGTAGCCATGCTGCTGATTGCCTGGGCAGGAGACATAGTTTTATGTGCTCTGCTCCTGGGAGTGAATCCAGCCTGAGCTGGAGCCAAGCTGCACTTGACAGTATGGGAAGGGAAGGAGGTGGGAGGAGGCAGAAGCTGCAGAGAGCCTAGCTCAGGGCCAGAGTCAAAGCCGCCTACATACCCTTCCACTTTGTACATGAATCTAAGACAAGGGGCTTTTCCCCACCATGCTGATTGGAGGGGAAACCTTGTCTTAGATTTGAGTTAATGCAATATTTATTTTGCTTTTGAAGTGCCAGTGAATACGGGAATTTAGAGTTAGGGAAGGAATTAAGACTACAATTCTCAACTACTTTTTATGCCATCACTAAATAGATATGGGGGGAAAAAAATCAATGATGAGTACAAAGTGAGGTTTTATTCAAAACACAGAGATAACAAAGCACACAACAAAATGGAAACTATAAAAATAGTTTCTGGACTGCTCTACAATTGAAAGGCTACTTTGTAAAGTAATTGTTCATTCTCTGGCTCAGAAGCAATCTGTAGTTCTGACCTGCACAATTCATTCCACCAACCTGTGTGCATTAACCTGGCATTTTTCTAAATTAAATTACAAGTAAAGGTATGCAAGGATCTTGTTTTATCTTATTCTTAAATGCTGGTAGAGCATCCAAACCTTCAGTTTTTTGTATGTAATTTTTTCTCTTGATGATAATATTTCCAAAAGTTCTACAGATATAAACATGGGCAGATGTAGGGTTTTGAAAAGGAAGGTGCAGATGGTGTGGAGCATTTTCACATATAACCCAATGCTATGTTAAGCAAGTTAAAAAGACATTACTAAAGATTCTAATAAGTTGGTCAATGGCCTAGGGGTATATTATCCAGTTTAAGATCAGAACAAAAACAAATATAAATGCATTAATGTACATTAATTTGCTATATCATCTATTAAGTATAAAAACACAACAAAGTAGGCAAAAATAATCAAAATATATTCTTTAATTAGTCCTGCAGTCATTAGAATTAAATGAATGTCTCTTATTTTTTCAGGTTCATAAAATTAAATCTAGCCTTCTTGAGCATCTTGACAATGCATTTGATGCTTCACTGAAAGTTATTTCCACATCTTATTTAATGTTTTAGCTAGAGTTTAAAACAGTCTGCAGGGCTGTGACACAACAGCTACAATACTAGGAGCAACCAACAGATAGCAGAATTGAAAAAGAGAGGCTAGTTTGATTAGCTGAACATTAAGATGGTTTAAAAGAAGAGAGGGTCATTAACACCTGCCAAATGAAGAGTTTGGAACAATCAGGTAGGTTATAATGAGCCTTGAAGTTAATTGACTCCCTCACTGCTGCCTGAAGAGAAGTACTGCAGTTACTGCCAGGCAGTTGGTTTGAAACTTTGGGTGGACCAGGGATCAAAGTGGGTTACAACTGTACCTCCCTGGATCCACCCCTAGATATGAATGTCAGAACTAACATCTTACTGAGTCTATACAATAGTTCTCCTTATATTGTAGTGTAAGGAGTGACCTAGAAACCTCTACTCGGAGACGATAAGAAGAAGAGAATGCTATGTGAAGAATGCCCATCTGCAATGATGAGGAGGAGACAGTCTCGGATAAAGGGGGCTTGAAAACTAAAGAAGAAACAGAGTACTGGGTTAAAGGGATCATTAAAATACTAAAAATCACACCCCTAGGTGGGGAAAAAGTATGCTAATGAAACACACGTGTATGTAAATGAGATACATGGCTAAAACACAGGTATAGAGACATGCTCAGTAAAGAACTTCTTGCGTCACTCACTTATAACCAATCATTAAACAAGCACACTTGCACAGGCTTGAAAACTGTATAAAAGATGCTTAGAAGTAATAGTGTGTGTGCTTGTTACGTGAATTATTCCGCTTGCACCTTTTATTGCTAGCAATAAACCTTCTTTGTACTTTCACCCCTGGTATCTTTATTGGCCTTTGCATACCAGGCACGATCCCAGACTTGAGCTGGGGCACAACAGTAGGACACCACTGTAACATTATTTTATACACCAGTTGTTTTCAGGTCATTGAAGTAACAACCCAAGTTGCTTCAAGAAGAATAGACCTGTTCACAACAAGAAAACAGCTCAAGTGTTAAAAGGAAGGAAGAAAGAAGAAGCTGATAAAAACATTACTCAGGGTGCGTCTACACCAGACGCTAATTGCGCAGTGGTCTAATTCTTTTGCACAGTAGCATGCAGGGTAAAAACCATTCTAATATGCTACTACACAGTAGTAGTAAGCTACTGTGCAGTTAACATCACTAAAAAGCCATGTGCCAGTGCTACTGCACAGTAGTGCCAGTTACTGTGCATTGATTTAGTCCTTGGTTACACAAGTACTAAATTTAATGAGCAGTAACTATGGCACATTAATGAATGTTCAGACACACCCACAGCTTCCTAAAGAACTTCAGCACTTTACCTTTTCAAGAAGAAGAAAAGAAATATAGTGGATGATTCAGTCAGGTGACAAAACAGAAAAGGTATCACACACTTCAATAATGCCTGTTCATGTACTTTTAAAATAGCATCCTTTTTCAATAAGTTTACAGATGCTGGAGAATGCTCACCAAGAAACAGAATTCTCAAGATGGCTTGTCCATATACACACGCACCTCAAGCACTCAACAGTCTCTTTGCCTTAACAGTACCAGTGCTATCCACCTTTTCTCACCCTCCTTTTCTCATGTTCAACACCAAAGGCAAAAATGGAGCAGTGCACTTCCTGCTTCTCAGCTTCCTTTCCCAGTATGCGCCTGGTTCCAAAGAAAAGAGTAAGGAGGGCTAGATGGTGGAAGTGCATATGGACAACCAATCTCAAAGAATTTTGGGTACCAAACTTCCCTTCAAGTGCTTGTCCATCTGCACACCCTCTCTGTGGCTCACACTGCTTGCCCAGAGAGAGTCCTTGGTGAATGGCAACTGAATAAAAACTTTGCCAAATGCAGCATCTATCTGGGAGACTTCCACAGTCACATAGTTATTTAGTAAAGGTATGAATCAAGCTCAAGATAACAACCTTTAGATATCAAATAAAGGAACATATTGCCAGTGGGCTAAGGAGTTGTCTGGTCTCTGAAGGAATGAGCTCTAACTACCTACATTTCCATCTTTACAATTACACACGACAGTTCCAAAAAAAAAAAAGGCCATTATCCCAGTGGACAGTGTCTGGGCTCTCAGCTAAGATTTCTCAGTTAAAGAAAGAAACCACTACAGAGCCCTTCTGAAAAGTTTAGTCCTATGCAGGTAGACTAAAGCACTCTTCCATATGGGTCAGTAGGTCTTCATGCAGTGATTTGCCTATTTTGAACTCTTTGCACAATCATGGCAATAGCTTGTACGGTTAGTGCAGGGTACAAAACTCCTTGGCCCCTTTCATCCAAATGAATGATATATAAAATATACAAGTATTGTCCTGCATTATCCTTATATTTTTTTAAGGTGTTCTAGGGTTTGCTGGTGGGTATCCACACATTAGAATGATCAGCTGTGTTTCCTTTCTGAAGACAAGTACATGTATTTTAGCCCACTTCTATATAAAAAAAAAAAAACCCTAAAAGTTAGTTTATTTTAAAAACTGACAGAAAGATTATGTAAAATCCTTGCTAGAGTAACTATTCTAGTGATTTTTTCCCCCCTACTGTCTTAACTAAGTAACATTTGAATGTTGCAGAAGTAATTTCAATAAAAGCTTTACAGCTCTGAAACCTTTCTTCACACAACCAGGAGTATCTGGTTTGTAAGTCATGAATAACTTTAAAAAGGAAAAAAAAGAAAAGAAAATCTGGTCTTGTTTGTTCTTCTGTAAGAATTTATCTGAAATACTCCATGGTTAGATGAAGACGTTCCCCACTCCATCAGGGTAAAATGTTGTTACAACTTAATCTTTGGGTGGCCAAAAATAGTATGTAATTTGAAACAGTTAACTTAAGTGAATTTGCTAGTAATCGATAAACCTCAATGTTCAGGGGAAGCTTTTTCAGCAGCAGCGGGACTATCTCAGTCTGCAGTTTTGGGATGGAAATCTTACAAGTGTCACATTGTAACAGAGGCAGAAGGAACATGAAGAGAAACATGTAGTTCAAATGTATCCTTTCATACAGACAACTGAAAGTGATACAGATAGTCAGCTCTGTTCCGAAGTGTAAGACCTTCCAGATTTACCATTTAGTTAAAAATCCACACAGAAAGAACATCATTTTTGTGAGATTTTTCCCACCTGCACTTGAGATAATGACTTAAATATTACTGAAAAAGCATATCTCTATATTTCAGTTCTTTGTCAGCTCTTACTGGTAGAACTTAGACATAAAAGGAATAAATGTGTCCAAATGTTACAGTAAAGAATGTAGCAAGGATGGTCTGATTTATGAAAGTGATCAGAGACTGTGACTGGAGAAGTTCCACCAGGACACCTCCATGCCCGGCTTCAAGCAAGGGAGTATGACCAACTGACCAGTAACAATTTCCTGCAGTGTGCTGACTGCCAGCCCATCAAGGCATTAAAATGAAGGCCCAGCTATGATGAGCAGGACAAATGGCTTGGATGAATGATGCACAAATTCCCAAGTAGCTTCTGCAAGGTGAACTGGAGCGTAGAAAAAGGAAGCACAGTTGCCCAAAAAGAAGTTCAAAGATATCGTAAAGGCACACTTCATTAAGAGCTAATTCTTTTGAGCTTTGAGTCCTAAATAGGCAGCAATGGGGCTCGAAGTTGAGGGAAGGTATAAAGCTTTCTGAATAGCATGTCAGTGGGCAAGGAAAATGGGGAAAGAAAAGAATGTCCCAGCAGAGACAGACCAATGTCCACATTAAGTTGTGCTCCAGATTTTGTGACAAAAGGTGCTAATTGTGCATGCAACTGCACAGTCAGTCATATGTTTACCCACTGTACTTGACTGCTCCCATCATCATCTTTGACTGCATAGGACTTAGAATGATAAGAATGCAAGGTTAAAATAACACACACTTAGGGTATGTCCCCACCTACAGAGGCATTAAAGTATCAGCACAAGATTGTGCTGCTACTATTTGCTGCTGTGCATGCCCCTGCATGTGCACTTTGGTATAGGGCAAAATGCCCCGCTTCAGGGAAACTGCCATTTCCCCGCCCCCCACAGCTCCTGACATGCTGGAGCAGCTGGGGCAGAACTAGAGGAGGGGAGACCAAGCCTCTATGTCTGCCAGCACATGATACCATGGTGTGTGCTGTACCACTTTTTTTTGTGTGTGCGTGTGGCTTTTTTTTTCTCCTGGGATTTCCCAGTAGCAAGTTTTGCCCCCGTTCTGCAAATTTGCAATGAAGGGCACATTTTAATATAGATTTCATAGATTTCGTAGACATTAGGGACTGGAAGGGACCTTAAGAGATCATCAGGTCCAGCCCCCCCCCCCCTCCCCACATAGGTGGGAATTCAGCTGGGATCAAGTAACCCCAGCAAGAAATAAATCCAGCTTTTTTAAGGAATCCAGAGTAGGTGCTTGCACCACCTCTTGGGGGAGTTTGTTCCAGACCCTGGACACATGCACCATAAAGAACTTTTTTCTGATATCCAGTCTAAATTGTCCTTCCTGGAGTTTATGGCTGTTAGACCTTGTTATCCCTTGGGGAGCTCTGGTGAACAGATGCTCTCCCAGGTCCTGATGAAACCCTCTTATAAAGTTGTAGGCTGCCACCAAGTCCCCCCTGAGCCTTCTCTTCTCCAGACTGAAGAGTCCCAAGTCCCTCAGCCTCTCCTCGTAAAGCCTTCACTCCAGGCCTTGGATCATATGAGTGGCTCTCCTCTGGACTCTCTCAAGCTTCTCCACATCCTTCCTGGAGTGGGGGGCCCAATACTGGATGCAGTACTTCCGCTGCAGTTTCACCAGGGCAGAGTAAAGCAGGAGGATGACTTTTCTGGTTTTGCTTGAGATGCATCAGTGGATGCATGCCAGAGTTCGGTTAGCTTTGCCCGCCACTGCATCACATTGGTGGCTCATATTCATCTTGTGGTCAGTCAAGACCCCCAAGTCCCTTTCAGTTGTGATGCTAACAAGCATAGCACTCCCAAGCCTGCTAGTATGCTGATGGCTCTTCCTACTGAGGTGCAGCACCTTGCACTTCTCTGTATTAAAGGCCATCTGGTTTTGGTCAGCCCATCTTGAGAGTGTGTCCAAGTTGACCTGTATCCCTAGCCTGTCCTGCGGTGTGACAGCCCTCCCCAATAATTTGGTATCATCCATGAACTTGGCCAGTTCACATCTGACTCCCAAATCTAGATAGTTCATGAAAATGTTAAAGAGTACTGGCCCGAGTACCAAGCCCTGAGGGACTCCACTGGTAACACTGTGCCACGTTGATTTGCTCCCTTCAACTAGTACTCTTTGGGTCCAACCCCATAGCCAGTTGCCTAGCCATCGGACCGTATGATGATCAAGGCCACAGTTCCCCAGCTTAACCATGAGAACATCATGGGAAACTAGGTCAAAGGCCTCTTGAAGTCCAAATAAATGACATCCACATCATCTCCCTTGTCCAGGACATATGTTACCTGGTCATAGAAGGAGATGAGGTTGGTCAGGCAAGACCTGCCAGTCAGAAAGCCATGTTGGCTGGCATTCAGAAGCTCGCCTTCTGTTAGTCTGCCATTAATGGATCCCTTGACAATTTTCTCCAGAATTTTTCCAGGGGTGGACGTCAGACTGATTGGTCTATAGTTTCCCCGCTCATCCCTCCTCCCTTTCTTGTGGATAGGGACCACGTTGGCTCTTTTCCCGTCATCTGGGACCTTGCCCAAGCACCATGATTTTTCAAATATCCCTGCCAAGGGGGATACAATAGTGTGCCTAGAGACATGGCTTGTCTTAATCCATCCCTGCCTTGTCAGGATCTGCACCTCTCAAAGCACTGAAAATGAGCCACAAAGTCCCAAATCATCAAAGGTGCCTAATTTCCCTGGCTTTATGTGGTCAGGAATATAAATACCTTCAAGGAGTATATCTCAAGCATCTAAAAATGAAGGTATACAAAATGAATGGATACTTTCAAGTTTTGGCCTAAACACTGAGAGTAAAGTTATGCTTCCAGTTTTGCTAGTATAAATGTAGTCGGAGTCCACTAAATCAAGCAGATTGCTCTAGACTGACACCAGTGCAAATGATAGCATACTTTGTGCCATTGTAGAAAATACGATAGGCCTGATTTTCAGCCTTCCTCAAACTAGACTCTGGTTTACACATACAGGTTGTATATATCCCACTGTGTGGGTATGCAAATTAAGCAGTTACCTAGTTTATCCATACAGATCCCCTTTTAAAAATGTCACTTCTAAAAGGCAGAGGCCACTACTGAAAACACAATGCTTAGGATTGTAAAGGCAGAATGGAAATTGACACCCAGTCATTTACAATGGGCTTCTTCTTGCCAATGTCGCAGCTATGATACTGGCTCCTGACTTGCTTAAATTAGAAGACAAAGTAAACTCTTAGAAAGAGAAGGCCATTGAACAAAATACAAGTGTAACTGCAGCATTTGATTTCTTTTATGTCCCAAGAAAAGGAGAGAAGCAATGGAGAAGATCCTTGGGTTTCAGCTGAATCCTGTCTCCCCACATATGTACAGAGACAGGGGCAAGGCAGCTTTAAAGGGTGGAGAAGCAGGCAAAAGTAGGCAATATCTGTATATATATTTAGTAGGGTCTACCCATTTGCCATCTCAAAGCTGACCCAAGAAGAGGTCAGAGATGTGAGACAACTTGTTGCACTTAGTGAGTACATCTAGTAGACTAATTAGCTCAACATCTTGTCTACACATGCAGCCCTATTAGGCTGCAGTAAACTAATTAACTCAGCCATAGGTTAGTACATGTAAATACAAGTACTATCCTACAGTAGAGTTCTTTACTGCACAGCAATGCATGTATAAACACTGATGGGGCTGGCTGAGGCACAAGGGTCCTTCAACATAGGGCGTGCCAGCCAGCTAGCCCCACACTGAAGCACCCTTGTGAGCATGATGATCCAGGTCAGAGCAGCACCAAGATAGCAGGCTGAGCCCCAGCCTGCCCCTTGCCAGCCAGGATTGCTCTGTCCTGGCTCAATATGCTATGGTCCCAGGCACAATATGTAAATGTAATGCCCAAGAACAATAATTGCAAGTGTAGATGCACCCAGTGAGCGATCCAAATAGTTCTTGTAGGTACCTATACAAAAAGCAACCCAGATTGAGACCACTCAGGAGCCACAAAACTGCTTCAGCCCTTTCATTTTTGGCCAGCAAAGATTCCTAATCTATTCTATAATTTGTTGAGTAATGTATTCTGGAAAATTTTTGAGTCTCTTCACACTTAAGAGAGCCTAGAACCCACATCTCTTACTACCTTGGTAAGGACTCTTAACTGCTACAATATTATGCAAAAGGTGGGTCTCACTACCTCTGCTCTTTGGGTGAAAGTTGCCAGAAGTACTTTGCACTGAACTGAGTGTTGCTGTCAGTGGGTATGAGGCACCTCCTTTATAAGAGCTGTGGCTCCTGAGGTGACAGAGGTGTTTAACAAGCAGCCCACAATTAGGAACCTAAACTCCAAGGAGATCTGGAGTTGAAAAAGCCCCAACCTCTTTGTGCTAGGCATTTCCTGTTGTCTCACACTGGCATTTCCCTTTCAGTCAGTACACGGCACTCTGGATTTCAGAGGCAAGTCACTCCCTCCATTGTCTGTGTAGGGATCCTAAGCATGGCATCTGTTGATTTTGCTCACCTACGTGAAAGCACCTGTGAGAATGCTGCATGATGAAGGACAGGAAAAATGGGAGTGTAGTAATTTTCCATGCTATTACCTGGGCACACCCAAGCCCATTGCACAAAGAGAGAATGCAAACTGGATGCTATCCACAGTTCTGGAACACTTCCAAAGAAACTATCATAAGAGTGCTGGGATAGCTCGCATGGCTGGAGCACTGGCATAGATAGGTACAAACTGTCCACGAAGGACAGGCAGGGGAAAAGAAGAGGAGGAGTTGGACTTTATGTAAAAGAGCCATATAATTGCTCAGAGCTCCAGTGTGAAACTGGAGATAGGCCTGTTGAGAGTCTCTGGGTAAGGGTCAGAGGGGAGAGCAACAAGAAGTGATGTCATGGTGGGGGGGTCTTCTATAGGCCACCATATCAACAGGAAGTGGTGGATGAGGCTTTCTTCAAACACCCAGTGGAAGTTTCCCAGTCACAAGCCCTGGTTCTCATGGGGGACTTCAGTCAGCCTGACATCTGCTGGGAGGGAAATACAGCAATGTACAGGCAATCCAGGAAGTTTTTGGAGAGTGTCAGGGACAACTTCCTGGTGCAAGTGCTGGAGTGGCCAACTAGGGCCATGCTTTTCTTGACCTGCTGGGAAAAAGGGAAGAATTGGTGGGGAATGTAGTAGTGGATGGCAACTTGGGCAGAAGCGACTATGAGCTGATTGAGTTCAGGATCCTGAGGAAAGAAAGGATGGAGAGCAGCAGAGTAAGGACCCTGGACTTCAGAAGAGCATAATTCAACTAACTCAGAGAACACATGGTCAGGATCCCCTGGGAAGCTAGTCTGGAGTCCAGGAGAGTCCAGGAGGAGAGGAGTCCAGGAGAGCTGGCTGTACTTTAAAGAAGCCTTACTGAGAGTGCAGGAACAAACCATCTGGATGTACACAGAGACTAGCAAGTATGGCAGAAGACCAGCTTGGCTTAGCAGGGAACTCTTCAGTAAACTAAATCACAAATAGGAAGCTTATAAGAAGTGGAAACATGGACAAACAACTAGGGAGGCATATACGAGTATGGCTCAGGCATGCAGGGATGAAGTCAGGAAGGCCAAAGCACAATTGGGGTTGCAGCTAGCAAGGGATGTGAAGGGTAACCAGAAGGATGTCAGTAGCAAGAGGAGGATCAGGGAAAGTGTGGGTCCCTTACTGAATGGGAGAAGCAACCTTGTGACAGAGGATGCAGAAAAGGCTAAAGTGCTCGATGCCTTTTTGCCTCAGTCCTCACAGGCAAGGTCAGCTCCCAGACTACTGCACTAGGCAACACAGTTTGGGGAGGAGGTGAGCAGTCCTCAGTGGTAAAAGAACAGATTAGGGACTATTTAGAGAAGCTGGACATATAGAAGTCTATGGGACTGGATGGGATGCACCCGAGGGTGCAGAGGGAGTTGGCTGATGTGATTTCTGACCCCTGGCCATCATCTTGGAAGACTCATGGTAACCAGGAGAGGATTGAAAAAGGGCAAACATAGGCCTCGCATTTAAGAAAGGGAAATACAGACCAGTCAGCTTCACGTCAGTCTCTGGAAAAATCATGGAGCAGATCCTCAAGGAATCCATTTCTAAGCACTTGGAGGAGAAAAAGGGGGTTAGGAACAGTCATCCTGGATTTACCAGTGGCAAGTCATGCCTGACAACCTGATTGCCTTCTATGATGAGATAACTGGCTCTGTGGATGTGGGGAGACCAGAGGTGCTTCTGAGCCTCTTGAAGGCCCAGATCAAGTGTAGTATCTTGATTTTAGCAAAGCTTTTAATATGGTCTCCCACAACATTCCCACTGGCAAGCTAAGGAAGTATGGGCTGGATGAATGGACTGTAAGGTGGATAGAAAACTGGCTGGAACATAGGGCTCAGAGAGTAGTAATCAATAGTTCAGTGTTTAGTTGGCAGCTGGTATAAAGTGGAGTGCCCCAGGAGTCAGTCCTGGGGCCAGTTTTGTTCAGCGTCTTCATCAATAAGGCTCAAATGCACCCTCAGCAATTATGCAGATGACACCAAGGTGCAGGGAGTAGTAGATATACTGGACAGTAGGGCTAGGATTCAGAGTTACCTAGACAAATTGGAGGACTGGGCCAAGAGGAATCTCATGAGGTTCAACAAGGACAAGTGCAAAGTCCTGCACTTAAGACAGAGCCAAACCAGCTCCCATGCACCAGCACAGGCTACGGGCTAAATGTCTGGGCAGCAGCTCTGCAGAAAAAGACCTGGGGATTACAGTGGACAATAAGCTGAACATGAGCCAGCAGTGTGCACTTGTTGCCAAGAAGGCTAATGGCATACTGGGCTGCATTGGTATGTTGCCAGTAGGTCAAGGTAAGTGATTATTCCCCTCTATTCAACACTGGTGAGGCCACATCTGGAATATTGTGTTCAATTTTGGGCCCCCCACTACAAAAAGGAGGTGGACAAATTGGAGAGAGTCCAGTGGGAGGCAACAAAATGGGGAGGTGGATGAGGGGCATGACTTATGAGGACAGGCTGAGGGAACTGGGCTTATTTAGTCTGGAGGAGATAAGACTGAGGGGGGATCGAATAGCAGCCTTCAACTACCTGAAGTTAGGTCCAAAAGAGGATGGAGCTAGATGACAGAGCAAGGAGCACTGGTCTCAAGTTGCAGCAAGGGAAGTTTAGGTTAGATATTAGGAAGAATTTTCTCACTAGGAGGGTAGTAAAACACTGAAACAGGTTACCCAGAGAGGTGGTGCAATTGCCATCCTTGGACATTTTTAAGACCTTGTTAGACAAAGCTTTGGCTGGGATGATCTAGTTGGGGATGGCCCTGTTTTGAGCAGGGGGCTAGACTAGATGACCTCCCGAGGTCTCTTCCAACCATAATTTTCTATCATTCTATGATTCTGTGATTTATATATCCATTCTTTGTCACCATATCAATTTTACCAGCAAGCGACTAAAGCACCTATCTTGATCATAATTCTTTGTCATAGTTTTTTATGATTCCTCTATCCATCTACAAGCAAATGCCTATTTTTAGAGTAACTTTAAGCCCAGCAGTGTAGCAAAGTAAGAACAACTGCTGTCCCCTTAGAAACCATCCCGCAACTTTCTTCCTATGTAACCTTTGTCCCCTATGGACCTGACCAATGGCAGCTTGGAATGTAGGGTATCCCACTGCAATTTTCTAGCTTAGTTGAAGCTAATCACTTCTTATCCAACAAGAGCTTTTTATCCCAAGAATCACAAAGGAATATGTTTTCTTTAAGACTATTATTGCCAGAAGTAGTTCAGAAATGTCAGAAAACTGAGTGAGGCTAGACTTGTTATGGGTGATATCTTTTATTGGGGCAACTTTGTAGTTGGAAGGGACATAGACAGTTTTTGGGTATCACACAGCTTGTTCATGTCCCTCTCAATTATATAGCTAGCCCAATAAAAGATATCAACCATAAAGAACCTTGCCCCTCACATTTTTCCTGGACCATTATGGTTAAAGCATCACCTCAACACTGCTAAAAAATGGGCGTGGTTTTCTTTCAGGGCTAACATTTTATTTTAAGGAAAATGAATGTTGATTGTAAATATTTGTGAATATTTTGTTTCTAAAAACATAAACACTTTGGAATGATCCACATTATTCTCCATAGCCAATATGGATGGAGCGATCCTCTTGATGCATCTTCAGAATTCACTCAAAGAAAACATTCCTGTGCAAGGGCAGAGTCAATCAAAGTCTAGTTCATCTCATGTAAAATAAGGAGAATGTATAAAGGGAATGTATAAAGAGAATTTTGTATTTTCTACAAAGAAAATGTACTGGATATGTCCATACCAGAACCCAGCCAGAACTAGGTCCAATGGTTATGTGTGAAATTTGAATCCAGATTTTCCAGTGTTTCAATTTTTCCTGATTTTTTAATCTTTATAAGGGGCAGACTCAAAACCCTGAATGCAAACATCCCTGGAATCTGGGTGTTAACAATTTGAGTCTGGATGTCAATGTTGTGGTTTCATCTGGTCTCAAATTAAACCAACATTTAAGTACAAGCTCATTGATATTGCTATCTCTAAATACTGCCAATGATACTTTCTAGCAGAAGGCACTCACACCCCAAAATGTTATTCACACGGTGAAAGATCAGGATCCTGCAAAGAGCCCTGAACGTAATACCTACCAAAGTGGGAGATCAAGTGAAGAGAACTTGAAGTAGTTGGGTCACACTTTGTAGGTGAACCCTCAGAAATAGATTTTACTAGAAACTAAATGGAGACTTCTCTCCTAGGCTCAAATTCAGTGAAAAGAAGTTAACCCCAGAGAAGTAAAAACACTTATGCTCAAGTTTCACCTTCCCCAAAACTATTCTTTGTTCTTGGTACCTATGAAAAACTAACAGTGGTTAGGCTGCCTATCATTCTGAATGTGCCTCATGGTTTCTTGTGCCTCCCCATCTGTCTTGATCTAGCTGTTGTCTCATATAAGTTCCTTGGGGTAAGGACTATCTTTTGGCTTCATGTATGTACAGCATCTAGCACAATGGCTCCATAATCAGGCTCCCTGAAAGCACAGTAATACAAATAATGAGCAATAATTATTGTGCAGCTTAAGCTTCTATTTTAAAACAGCACAGTCAAAGTTAGTCCAAAGTTTAAATGTTGTCTAAAGCAGCTTTTTAAAGCCAAAGTCCACCAGAAATATTTTTATTGATTTTCTTATTCCAAGTGAAAAACAGCAGCATTTGATCAAATAACCATTCTTTGAATGGTTTCTGTTATAAATATTACAGCACTAAGAACCTGAAAGTGAAACGAACTACAAACAAAAGTGAAACTGGCTTCATTGATTTTCATTGACTATGGGAGAGAAAAAAGCAACTCGAAAAACAAAACATAAATAGTGGGAGTATCTACACATGCCCCTGTGGTGCTGTTGTTACTGCACCATCATTTAATACATCCTTTTGGAAGTACTAAATGATGGCACAGTAACAGCCTGTATTGCGCTGTGCACACAGCGCAGTTATTTTTAGACCATTTCACCATAACAATGCTCTATAACCAAAATCTGGCCTTCATCTTAATCCATCCTTATGTAGATCAAGCTCCTTCTAATCAGTGTGAGCTTTCCAGAAGAAAGACTGAATAAAATGTGAGTCATGGAGTCAGGATGTGGCTTAAAGTGGCAAGAGACAAATTCACAATTTAGACTGATCCAACCTACCACAGAGGGATGTGAATTGTTCATTTCAAGACTCAGCTTCAGCTCTGAACAGGAAGTCTGAGTTCTTCACAAATTGTTTATATTGTTTGGTGCTTTTGTTATATTTTACATACCATCACTTTAAATGTTGTTTGTATAAAAATATGAGGCCTCTGAATGCCAGAATTGTTCATGTCATAAAACCAGAATAAAGTAACTCTGAGAATCTATAAACAGAGAAAGCAACTGCATTTGCTTCCACTCATCTACACGTCTGTATTAAAATCACCTTTCCTGTTTAAAGTTTGCCCTCCATATTTTTTACTGTAAAAATTTGAGCAAAAATCATGCAATAGAGCAGCTGGACCATTTAAGAAGGTGATGCATATTATTCAAATGATTACACAAATGGCCAAAGGTGATGTGTTATTCCCTACTTTAATTTGTGCAACATATCAGTGCTATGATGATGAACTATGTCAAAATAAAACCTTGGCTGCCTTCTGTTGGAGAAAGCCCCTCAAAGACCTTTGATGTGACAGTGAAACTGGGAAATATTACTGACTCACCACCTTTAAGCAATCAAGAAGTGATCAAAGTTGTGACTCAGGAAGCCAGAAAAAAATTATATGCTCAGGGAAATGAGCAATGCTTATTACCAACTGATATTCAATAGAACTGGCAACTGAAGGTGTAATTTTGTGAAATATACTTTCAATTGGGGTTCACTGGATTATTGTATGTTACTTATAGAGAGAGTTACTCTCCATTTCAGAAAATGGATTACACTAAATTCCAGCTCTGGGTTTCTTACACGTGCATGCCCAAAAAGTCAGGAGTAGATATGGAAGTGTGGAACAGTGATGTCTTGTTTCATTCTGGCTCCCTCCAACACCAATTTAAAATGCAAGAGAGAGGCAGAGGAAAGACCTTCACAATTTAGCACATACATCACCTTACCCAACTGTGGACCCACACTGTCTTCTATCCTATGCAGATTACCTCTCTGCTGGAAGGAATAATCTGTTGAGGGAGACAGGGCCACCCATAACTTGAGCTCACAAGATCACCAGCTTATAGCATGAACCTTTTATCTAGATGGTCTCAAAGAGTTCTACAATTTCTTTGCTTTATTTTGTTCATAACTACAGTACATAATATGCAAAGGATGAGTCTCTGATCTCACCTGTACTGGTAACTACAGTGTTTAAATTATGGGGGAGCTCAGGGAGGGGCTGAGCCCAGCATAAGAGATGAGAGTCTCCCCCATAAGAGACAAGAACCCCCCACAGGCTGGTCAGCTCCTGGCTTGCCATGTGTTTTGCTAGGCAGCCCAGGTGGCAACAGCTCCTTCTGGCTGCCACTGCCACAACCTCCCCACCCCCCAAGAGCTGAAGTATAATTTGAGCCCTGGATACCTGTAGAGTAGCTCTGTTAAAATCAGCAGCAAAGCCAAGTTGATAGGCTTTGTACTTTCAAACACTCCGCACAAGTGCCTTTAAAAAATCAAACGCAGTATAATGCACATTAAGAGGTGGCTATTCTTTACAAGTCAGTCTGAAACCATGAAGACAGCTGAGTCAAATCAGAACTACTTCCTATATTAGACTGCAGTTTAGATTAGGCCTAATCATTGTTTTTTTTCCAGTGTATCAGCTGCCAGGTCCTACTAGTAAAGGTCACTCAGCCACACCCACAAGGAAAGCTATTGAAAGATTGTCTGAGCTTTTCACATTTTTGCTGCCTTCTTAAAATGAAAACAGATGATGTGGGATTTTCTGTTAAATAGAAGGTGGCAGCCATTAACTGTGGAGTGTTGAGGAATGGAGGCAAAATTAAATAGAAAGGAAAAAATGTTGGCTACCGCTGAGTCCAAAGAGCAACAGAGCACATTAAGCTCAAGGAGGGAAGTTTCTTAGAAAGGCGCCTTAGAGATGTCCCAGGAACAAACCATTTTACCTGGTAAGCATTACCATCTTTTTCCTTTATTGAAGATATCTATTCGCTTGCCTATAGATTTTGATCTCCAAACAAGGTGTGTAGAATTTTTGCTCCACCCTTATAAAAAAGATTACCACCAGCTGATTTCCTTGCCATTCATTGATTGCTTGACAGGTTTTGTAGTGTATAAAAGCCCTGCAAATGTGTCAGTTATCAGCTACAAATGAAGCTTCCTTCCTTGATGTTCTAACCCATTCCCAAGGGACTACCTTTGAAAAGAGATCTGAAATGTTACAGCGTATTGGGTCCTTGCAAATGAGAATTGCACATGATTAGTGAATACTGAAAGGATGATCCACGCTGACAGACATCAGCTCGCTGTCTGCCACAGGTAGCCTAGCATTAAGGTAAAAAGCTTCAGGGCACTGAAAGGATTTGATCTAATCATATGTTGTAAGAAGCATCCAACATTGTACATTCTCTTTTCCAACACAAGCACTTGTGTACAGCCTAAGGGCCCGATTCTGTTCTTCTTGAAGTCAGTGGGAGTTTTGCCATTCACTTTGGGGACAGCAGCAGTAGGTCTTAGAAAAACACTAACCACAGCTATTTCCCGCATGTTTTCTCACCTAATCAAAGTAATTTTTTGTGAAAGAAAATATTCAGAACAGCCTGGTACTGAAAATACTACTTGAACAATTAAACCAAATTGTCCTGTAGCTCTTTTTAATGCATCTATCAGTTAACTTTGCTTACATTGTTCTTCCTTGCTGAGAACCGAGAGTGAGTATGCTGATTAGACACCTGTGTTGAACAATGCCGGTGTACTTTCAAGAGAGAGATTCTTATAATTTCAAAACATTTGAGATTCTTGTATGCATCATAAAAACAAATACATCAACTATACCGGAAGGACAGATAAACAACAAATATAGCCTTGGTAGATAAGTATTCCTTGTAATTGATGGACTGTGACTCTTGAAACAAGTATAAATACAAAGACCAGTGATTAAGGCTCCAAACTATCCTTTATTTTTGTTCCCATCTTTTCAGCCAGTGAAATGTACTTCTTGTATTCTATCACCCCCATTCAGTGTGACACATCAGAATTCAAACTAAACTGATACATGCTACAGACACTTTCTGTATCTTAAGGTAGCAGTTCTCAACCTTTTGCACCTTATGTCCCACCAACCAATTTGTCAGAAAGCCCTGGTCCCACCATGATAACTCGCCCCCCAAATTGCACTGTTCAAGATATTTGTTGATTCATCTATTTGAATGTGCAAAAAAATGACCTACATGATCTTCGAGTCCCACCAGTGAAACATGTGCCACTGGTCATTGGCGACATATAGGGACATGTGCACCCCCTGAGAGTGCCAGTGCACCCCCTGACCAGCCACACTTGATGCTTAGGTGACGGGCAGGGCAGGCAGGTGGGAGTGCTGGTGCCCCGCTGCAAGCACCGCCCAGGGAGTGGAGCACCATGGCACTCCCAAAAGTGGCTGCAGTGCTCGGCTGCAGTGACCCCCCCCCCCTCCTCGGCCATGGAGGGAATCCCCCTGGTCAGCAAGATCAGCCGTGGGGGGACCCCCCCTCAGTTGCTGACTGGTCCCTGGGGGGGAGGGGGGGGCACATGCCCCCCCGACTAAGGCAGCACCAGTCACCCATGCCACTGGTTGAGAAACACTGTCTTAAGGAACTGAAAAATGTAAAGACATGAGCAACAAATATATCTAACAGATGTATTTTCTATTTGGATAGCTGTTTTAGAGTACAAGCGCATAGATTCTGAGCACCCATTTATACTCTGAAGCATCTTGATGTGAAAACAGAAGGACTGATTCTGCAACTTCCCCTCTAACTTTTCCCTCTTGAAATAGTGCTGCGTAGGTCCATTGACTTCCCAGTGACTGCTTGCAAGCGAAAGAAACACTCGCTTACTCTTACAGAATCCATCCAGAAAACATATGGTCCAAGGGAAAATACTGATTGATATTAAGGAACTATATAAAATGCATATGTGATCAAAGACAAACAAAAGAATTTCAAACACTAGGTAAAAGAAAACAAGCAGTGGGGGGAGAACATGTTTCCATATGACAATATGATTTGTTCGTATTTATTTTCCTGTAAATAGCAGGGCCTAAGCCTGCCAAGTGTATCAGTAGCCCCATTGACTTCAATAATAAGTATATTATTCTATCTCAGGGTAATCTCAATGTATCAATCTAAACTGATGCCTGGGTTATTGAACAAAAATGTACTCTTTATGTGCTTTGAGTCTCAGAGCTGTAATAGGAAGGTTTTTCTGACCTAATGCATTATTTTAATTACCACAGTAAGATAAGAATCCCATCACATCTGAAATTTTTAAAACTCCAGGTGTTTACACATGGAAAGAAACTTGGATTTGTTTTAGTTCTTATTCCATGCTTTCAAAAAGGCATACATTCATACACATATAATTCCCACTTAGAGTCATTTGGGGTTTATGGGTCAGTGAGCATTCTTTTGCTGTGGTGCTTTTCAGATGAAACTCCAAGACAAACACTGTCCTTTAATGATGGGTCAGACAGGAGGGAAGGAGGGGGAAAATATTCCAAGATTGGCCTGGATTTGTGCCAGGAGCAGAAGAAAAGGTTCTTTGTGTATGGACATCTGAAGGCCGGGCATAAACATGTTAGCTGATACTTAACACCCAAAGCCACTGCCAAAACCGTTAGACACCCTGAATAATCCTCACCAGGCCTCCTTTGGATTTCAACTGTCCACTACAATGGGGCAGCCTCCTCCAATTAGAAACATGTTTTTTCTAAAAACATCCTTAAAGGAACTCCCAAAATAGCAGCTATTAAAAGCAATCAGCCTGTAATTCATTGACATATGCAAACCTTTTAATGTTTTGCTGGAGACAAGTTGCAACTTTTTGTACCTACAAGACTATTTATGCATTTTTAATAATTACCCTTGTATATTATGTAATACAATTCCTTTAGGCATTTAGTTAAAGAGAAGCAACCAAATTCACATTCAAAAGAAACTGTTAGTTTTGCTGCAAGAACCACAGCTAATTTATGTAGTGAATTTTTTATACACTTTTTTCCCCTGATTTCTCTTCCCTGCTGTCCTCTTCCCCCTTTCTTCTTCACTACATTAAGAGATTTTGATGTGCCTGCAGCAACATCCACTGGTGGTGAGTGTCTGTAGTAATGCCAGCCCAGGCTTCCCTACGGTGGAATTCAGTAATGTGTGCTGCTTCAGCCGCGCTCACTCACTCATAATCCCCTCTGGGATTTGCCTTACCCTGGGGTCCTAGCTAATCACATACCTTCAATGAGGTATGGACTTCCCTTGTTACCTAATAGGCTGTAGTCCATAAGACATACTTTCTGCATGGGAAACTAAGGCATCTGTCCAGTAGGTCAGGAACAAAGTTATTGTTAAAGTAGAATGATGATAGTTTCTACTGAAACCAACACTAGTTTAAGGATTTAAAAAGTTGTTTCATCTCAAAGAACAAAAGGCCAAATCCCCAGCTAGTATAAATCAACATAGCTCTGTATACTTCACTAGAGCTATTACAATTTACACTAGTAACATTTGGCTCATGTCTCCCTTCTCCCAATATTGTATATAAAAAACCCCTACCTGATTCATTGACTTTGACATTATTGTGTGTGTACAACTAGACACTTAAGGAGTATTCTTTAAAAAAAAAAGCCCTTTGAAATGCTCAGATGAAAAGTTTTGGAGCAGTTTAAAATTCCAGACTATCTCCATTAACTTCACTGATAGTTTGCAAGAATAAGGACTTCCACCTTTCTTTGTTTTGACTGGTAGTGGGCAATGATTGTGGAAAACACTTATTAATAAATACTAGCTTTAAAAAAAACAAAATTAGTTTTCCAGATAACTGGCAATTCCTTCCTTGGGTAGTTTATAGAAAGCTTTGTTGCCATAGGTCAATGGTTTTCAACCTTTTTAGCCTCGAAGGGCACCTATACACATGCAGTGAGGCTGCTGCAGCATGGTAATGGATTAATCGAGTCTGCTGGAGCATGGTAATTACTGCACTCCAGGAGACTCCAGCATTTCTTGTATCAGCATTCCCATGCTGAAACATGGCAGCTTGTTTGATGAGCTTTAGTTAAAGTGCCCCTGCTACCATGTTTCAGCACGGGTACACTGATACATGAGACAGTCCGGGCACTTTAATTAAAGTGGCTCTCAGAGCCACTCTAATTAAAGCACCAGCCTCCCCACCACTCCTGGAGCACACATATAAATGCCCAAAGGTTTTCAATCTTTTTAGTTTTCAACCTTTTTAGTTCTCATGTACTTAAGGTACTCCTTGTTAGACTCAAGGTACCTCTCAGAAAATGCCACTTAGTTTTCACTTGGTTTTTGACTATGGAAAAAATAATAGAGTAAGTTTCTATTGCAAAGAACTCAGAAACCCTACAGCGGGTCAGCATGTTTTTGACACTGTTTTAGATTTGAAATTTCTGGTTTAGAATCATTTTGCTAACAGTGCATGATGCCCCATGACAGCCTGGCTGAGAATCACTGCCTTAGATTCTGGACCCTCAGGGCAGAATTTTGTTTCACCTGGCTGTGAAAATAGGGAACCTCAAAGTTATCCCACTAGATTGTAGGATTAATTCTACTAGTCCCTTTGGGCTGTAAGTACCCACATTGGCCACGTCCAGACTAGTGCAACCATGCAGTTTGGGGCTCCGCAAACATGTCTGCAGTGCCACATACCACGCATTTAGATGTTCTCCACCCTGCAGGGGTCAAAAAAACACGCAGAAAAAACAGGCAGCGCACGCCGCTCAAAAGTGGGGCCGAGCCACATAGAGCCATGCTGCAGCTGCTAGCCAGGCTCTGTGCAGCAGAATTGCCACTGCTGTAGCCCTAGGAGGCCCCCAAGACCCCAGGTAAGGTTGCTGGGGCCAGCCTAGTGCTGGTCGCAGCCTCCCCTACCCCAGCCAGGGTATCTTGCCATATGCCACAGCGCGCATGGCATGGGCATTCCATGCGGACAAGTAGCGGCAATGCAGGGTGTGCCACCGCTACTTATCCCCAGGGAACCAAACATCCATGCTTGTCTGGACATACCCATCATACAGATAGGAAGACATCTTCATGTCTGCCTCCAGAGGTGATCCTCTGCTCAGGATCATCCTCTGTGAATTCTGTCCTGGAGTTAGGTGCCTAAGCTTGGTTTGCCTGTCTGTGCAATAAGAAGACAGAGAGAGGGAGGGAGGGAAAGGGTGCACATACATCCCTCTAGACTAGGTAGTAACTTTATGGTTAGAACACAGTGGTACAACATGGGAGATCTGCACACAAAGCTGGTGGGATGAAAAGAGAATTACCGCCCCCCCGCGAAGCCCTCTCAGCTGCCCTATGAAATGCCCATTTACTTAAACTTTACAGAGGAAAGCAGGGGGGGGAACGGAATTATCCTTGGCCTTTAATAAAGAAGGAATGGAAGAACAAAATTGTTTCATTGTATTGCAGTGACCTTATGCTTGTAGCAAAATGATTCTGTGAATAAATATAACTTCAATAGCTGCATAATAATCATAACAATTCAGGCCAAGGATGCAGGCCTGTTCCAGTTTTTATCCTGTCTGCGCTTCTGGGGGTATTCACTTCTAAGAGTTATGCAGTAGAAACTGAGTGCATCTACACTTGCAGTTCATTTGGCTGAATAAACTCTGGTGCAGTTTGTATCTCAGTTTATTGCTCCCAGGTGCTGCATTTGCACATGCCAGGGACCTCAGCACGCTAAGCCAGGGCAGAGAAGGAGTTAGCTTGCCAGCCCAGGGCTCCTCCAACCCAGCTCAACGTGCTGCAGAAGGGCTGGCTGGGGCATGAGAGTAGGTAGCCCCCACACTAAAGCACCTTCATGTCCCAGCCAGCCCTGTAGCCCTGTCTACACATGCATTGCTCTTTCGTAGGATAGTATTTGCATCTGGCAGTATTATCCTATGGAGAAGTTAATGCGTTTACTCTGGCCTAATAGAACCACACATGTAGACAGTGATGTTTTACTGTGGAGCTAATTAGTCAGCTAATTAGTCAATAAAAATCTTGTGCAGATCCACCCACTGTGTATTAGTGCATCTCCCATGTACCCTAACCTGACCTCTCTCTAACCAGTCCCACTCCCTTTGCCAGCTGCTGTTGCCTCTCAGAGGACCCTGTAGAGCAGCTTGTACCACTGTCGTCCCACTCTGGGTGGGATTTCCTGGCACTAGAGAAATGAATCTAGGGTTTCGCTAGTGAATGAATCTGGCTTTATCTCAGTAAGCCTGCTGAGCCCACTTTGGTTAAAGGATTGCACAGAGTAGCTTATAACATCATCCTACCCTCTGAAATGTCACGTTCTTCAATGAGCCTTTAAAACTTTGTCACAAGGCAGCTTATTGGCACACTGGACATTTATTTGGGATGGCAACTTTCCTGCAAGATTCAAGAGACATAAGTAGGTAATTATTCTTGGGTTTCTCTGTGTGACAAAACAGCTTAGAATGGATTGCAGTGTGATAAGCAAACTGGAAGGAGAACAGTCCTTTACTTCTTCAGAAAAATTGAGTCACTGCTCAGCAACATTGGAAGTCATTTCATCCCCTTCTAGCCCTTGCTTTCTAACCCTCTCCTCACAAACCAGCCCCCCCCAGTGATGCAGTACTAGGACAATATTGCTAATAACATGACAGCTCACAGCAGTTTGTATCTTTGACCATCTTTCTTATGACAAAGCCAAGCCCAGGGTGTATGCATTATGAAAATATTTCTGTGAAAAAAGAAAGGCTTTTGGGGGCTGGGGTGAGGAGTTATGAAATAAACTTTCCATTTTATTTACAGTAAAGAAGTGCCACAGAATGACACATGCTTTTGGTCTGGGATCACTAGCAATTATTGTAAAGGTGAAAGCAGATACCGCAAATTTAACAAGCCTTTTGTGTGAACTAATTGCATTAGAATACATTAGTAAGGGTGCACATTGTAGGTTTTATGTTTCATTGGAAAGGTCATCCTAGATTCTGGTTGAATAGCGAAAGAGAGAAAACCATATTAGCACTGTATCCAGCAAGTGTCTCTGGGATGAATTTCCTTCAGGTCATTTGCATTATTTGATTGTAACTGAATAGTTCTCCCTTTGCTAAGCAAGTAGGGAAAGACCTAGAGTGACAATAGGGGAAGTTCAAAGTCTTTGAGCCTTATTAGAAGGCTCATTTTCTGCACTCATTTTCATTTCCCAGAACTAGGCTAGAAACTGTATAATCAGGATGGCAAGCTGACATGCTTTCTATAAAATACTAAACTCCCAGTGAAAGTTACTGTTATTTTTAAGTCAGTGGGGTTTCTACTTCTTCAAAGATACATCACAGAGGGTGTACGGATCCATCCGGCCGCACGAATGATTCAGAACTCAAATCTGAATGGGTGAGCTGTGTGTTCCTGTGCAAAGAAGCAGTGCTCTAGTGCTTGGAGCAGGGATTCAAGCCAGCACATTCAGGACTGCTGCTCTCCCTTGTGAGCCATTATCTCTGGTGTCTGTCCCTGGGATTGTGCTACCTCAAGCCTGTGTGGAGGAAGTGAAACCACAGCAGCAACATAGGGGGAGAGGCTGTTTCTAGCAAACTTACAAAGGGTTAGTGGTTATAAACCCCCGATGATCACACCTTCCATTCATGATCCAGGATCTCCCATAGTATAGCTGCCTGCCATTGGCTCTGCTGATGGATTTGCTCAAGCAAACCCTCCAGAATAGTTCATGAGGGGACATTCGTGCTGCCATAGCTTAAGCTGCAAAGACTGTGGAGTGTCTGAAAGAAAGTCAATTGGATGTTCCTCAGTTACTCTCACCTTCCTGCAGGCTGAAAGCCTGGGTCTCAGCTCTGTAGTGTAAGTGCTGCAGGGAGTCTGGGGAGTACTCATGTACTGCTGTAGTACGATACTGTGTAAAGGCATTTTTCCTGTGTACAGCCTTCCTGGATCCAGTGGGGTATCATTTATGACCATCTGCTGCCCGCAGAACAGTTAATAGAGAAGAGTCTATGGCCTTAAGAAAATAAAGGGCCCTGAGTTCTTGGCCAGGTTGAGCTGCCATTCACTTGTTAGGCAACCACAAGAAAGTCACTCAACCTCCATCTGCCCCCACTCAGCCCAGCTCTGAGATAGGATCTTTTCAATGAGACTATTTTTAACTGAGTTCCACTTGAGCTGGTCAGTTAATAATACTGCTGCAACCACTAAACATAAAAATATAACCTGTTCAATTTTAAAAAATGGACTATTTGGCTTAATCAATGCATGTAAACAGATACCTAAAATGCAGATCACTTCTCTGGTCAGAGGTTTAACCATGGTATGCCGAATTCATTTCATATGTGCTCGTGCCATTTCATACATGTTCTTCCAGCAATGGCAAGGCTCGCATTGACTTTTATGAAAGCCCAAAAATAATGGGGATTGCTTTACTATATCTATATAAAATATCCTTTATAGCCGTTCATTTCTTCAAAGAACACTTATAATTTGGGAACAAATGCAGAATCTAGGTGCCAGTCTGTCCTGAAATTTCACTGAATCACTTATAAGAGATGAAAAATATAATCAACCTATAACTTAATGATGTCTTTATATTACTGTATTTACTGGCATACCACATAAACCTTTTTCACCAAAAATCAACCATCCAAAACTAGCACACACGTCTTAAGCAGAGAAAGTGTTTTTTTCTTTGCTGGAATAGAAACATGGTAGAATAGAAATATGCAAGCACTGTGCTCTTAGGCTAAGTACAGGCAGTCAAAAAGCCCAAGGCTGAATCGATTCAGTCTTTGCAGGTTAGTCTAAACTGTAGAGATTAAATTGAGAAACACTTTTCATTCAGGAAATGCAGCCACATGCCTGCAATGGCTCAGGCCAGAAGCCAGGGGGTGCTAGAGCATGTCTTTCTATCATGTAGCCAGCATAGGCTGTGTGTTCACTTCCTCTTCCTGCTACCCCCAAGGTCTATGGGATTTGCAGTCCAGAATCACAACCGCAGGACTCTGTAGGGTTGCTCATCATTTCCTCTTCCTGCTTCCAGGTGTCTCTGGGATTTTTAGTCCACAGTCACATCCAGCAGTAAGTTTTTAGCAGGGCATAGAAGCTCTGTACTCAGAGGAAGGGAAGTTTAACCCCTGTTTCTGGCCCCAGATCCCAGCTGGGGTTTGCCAGGGGGGCAGGCCCTGCCTCTCCCCCTCTATAACTCTTCTCTGCTGGAGTAGACAGCACAGCACAGCCTAGGGCTGGAAAGCATTCTGCGATGCTCGGGGCTGTGATTTAACTTGAACCAGGAAGGTATGGCCACCAAGATGGCTGCCACTTCTCTTTGGCCCCAGCAAGCAGAAGGGGCAGAGTCCTGTGTTAACCCTCTCACAGCCCTTAAAAAAATTAGCTCTAGCTATTGGCTGAGCACTGTAGCATGTATTTGAAGCAGCAACTCAGTTTGTTCAGAGCAAATAAGCTGCTGCATAGTCTGTACTATCTTGATGAGGCTCATGGTGTGGTGTGTAGCAGCCAAAAAGCCAATAAAACATTGGTCATTGTTAAGAAGGGAATTGCCACAAAATGGAGAACATCATCATGCCATTATACAAATCCATGGTGCACCCATAACTTGAATACTGTGTGTTGTTCTGGTCTCTGTATCTTAAACATATATATAATAGATTTAGAAAAGGTTCAGAGAAGGGCAGCCAAAATCATCAGTGGTATAGAGCAACTGCTATACCAAGAGAAGCTAAAAAGACTAGGACTCTTCAGTTTGGAAAGGAGAAGGCTGAGAGGGAGACATGGTAGATATCTATAAAATCACAGAGAGTGCTGGGCAAAGTGAGTAAGGAACTGTTATTCACCAAGTCTCAGAATACTGGAAATAGGGGGCACCCACTGAAATGAGTAGGAGACAGGCTTAAAACTAGCAAGAGAAAGTTGTTTTGGGGTTTTTTTTATGCAGTATGTAGTTACCGTGTTGAATTCATTGCCATCAGAGGTGGTAGAGGTAGAAAGCACAGCCAGGTTCAAAAAGAGTCTAGGCAAATTCACGGACAATAGATCTATTAATAGCTATTAAACAGAACAGTGGGAGATGTTTCCTTTGGCATCTCTATACCAATGATGGTAGATGCCAGAAGGATATTGAATAGGGGATAGATCGCTCTAGATATATTCAGTTCAGGGGTCTCCCTCTGAAGCTCCGTTCCTGCCACAGTCAGAGAAGGCTTGTATGGGCTAGATCAGTGGTTCTTAACCAGGATCCCATAAGATCCTGCACTGGGTGCTGAAATGCTGGCACTGTCTCTGCCACCAGAGAGTAAAATTCTCTCTGCATGCCTGAACTGGCTACAGCAGAAAGGCGCACTGCGTGCATTATATTCTGCAGGCAGGTGCAATATTTCTTATGAGGCTGTTCACAGTCTGACTGACCTGCTTCTTGAAAATGGAGACACATGGGACAGTTTCACCCTGTGGTAGCAGCAGCAGCCTGGAGATAAATGCCACTGCCACCAAGTGGAATTGCCCTGCATTCCTCCATTTTCAAAGGCATGTTGGACCCTAACAGAGAAGAGCTGCAGCAGAAGCAGTGCACCTTCCTGCATAACATAATACAGGCCACTTGCTTTTCTGCAATAGCCATTTCTCAGGCTCCAATGTACCTCCTGAAAGCAGAGGTGCACAGGACACTTCCGTCTGCCCCACATGCCTCTGTTCTGGGAGACACTGTGAAGGGGCAGACCAAGAAGGGCTTTAGCAAGAGCACACACTCCTGCCACAATCACTTCCCAATCTGGTTCTGCTGGAGGCAAGGGGTACAAATCTACCTGGCTGCAGCAGCGGTGGTAGTGGGGTGAGTATAATATAAGGAGCTAATAAATTAATAATTACTTAATTAATACTATAGATCTAATATTCATAGTATATTGATATTAATTTTTAAATGGGTTACCACAGAACTTAGAAACGTTTTGGAGTGATGCCTTGAGTCTGAAAAAGGTTGAGAATCACTGAGCTAGGTGGACCACTGGTGTGGCTCAATTTACATTCTTTTGAAACAACACTCTACTATTTACAGGAAATTGTGGAAAAGATTATTTACAGTAAAGTAGCAGTAGTAATCTTGCCACTCCCTTTGCAAGGGTCTAGATCTTAGCTAGTTAGTGTCCTCCCATACTGGGAAGTTCCTGTTACCTCACCCAGACTATCTCCTGGAAAGACACACTTCCTGGACACTCTTGGCATATATAGACATTACACTTACACCAGTCTGAGTAAATGTACATTATTCTAAATCCATAACCATAAAATCTAAAAATGGCACAAGCAACCTAAGATAGACCTTGTGCAATGTATACTCAGTTAAGATTGACCAAGGTTAGACTGATCTATCAAACTTGTGTACTGTACCTTTATCAATTCAAGTTAGATCACTGTCTTCTGGCATCCCAGCCTACTTTGAAGCCTCGCCTATCCCACCCTCGTAGGGAGGCTTGCTAGCATTCAGCCTGCACTTAGCTGCTCTGGCCGAGTGCCCAGCAGGCCCTGCCTCAGTCTGTCTCAGCTCCAAGCAAACACTGCCCCTCTCCCCAGCCCCACATCCATCCACCTGTAATCTGCAGGCAGTGTGGGGGAAGTGAGGCATCAGTGTCCCCTGCACCAGACCTGGGACCTGGGCAACCAAGTCCTCAAGCCATGCCCCCTCACCCTCCACCCCCCATCACCAAACACTCCACAATGTACACACAGATCCCAAAGTGAGCCCACGAGAACCCCTGTGCACAGCCCCTTGGATCCCAGTACTGGCACCTGCACACCCAGCCAGGGGTCCCTATGGCCCCAAACTCAGGCACAGCCCCACGGACCCCAACCCTGGCACCTCCATACCACATCTCAGAGGCTAGACCCAGGCACCCTATGACCTATATGCCAGCATAGGCACCCCTCCCCCTCCTGAGCAAGAGCCAGTGCAGGCAGCTTGTCTCTGGTTGCTCGTGGTAGCAGGGGGCAAAGCATCAGGATTAGGTCTGCAGGGAGGTAACCCTGTGATCTATATGGCTCAGCCATTGTTGGCAGCTCCCCAAGCCATGTGCAGTGTGGTTGCTGCAAGGGGTTTTTGGCCCACAGCTATAGGGACCCAGAGTACTAGGGCCAGCGGGGAAGGGAGGCACTGAGTATCCAAGTTGGGGCAAGCAGGTGTTGCCTCTGGAAACTTGGAGAGCAGGCGGGGCATGGCCAGCTGCCTTGGTGTTACAAGTACAGGTCACTAGAAATGTCCAGGCTAGGGTGTGAGGCATTGCCAGTATCATGGGGGCATCTGCTGGAAGACTCTGGAAAGCTCAAGGTCTGGGGAGTGGCTTGGCCAGTGGAGTCCTGATCATTCTGGAGCAGGATCCGCACCCAGCTGGAGTGAGAGGGAGAGCCATAAACTGGGACCCACACCTACCCATACCCACCGTTCCATCCATCCATCCATCCATCCATCCATCCATCCATCCATCCATCCATCCATCCACTACAGGCACTGCTGTAAACCATGGAAGACCTCATCCTGTTCTCCTCTACTACCTAATCCTAATCATACAACTGGGGGCATGGGGAGATGAGGGATCTTGTCACCATCTAGGGCAAGCAGGAGACCCAAAACCAGCTCTGCAAAAGGCACTGCAACAGGGGCATGTTCAAGTGCATTGCCCAACAGAGGCAAGCACCACAGCAGAGCCTGGGTGCAGTGCCAGGCCAAGACAAAATGGATGAAGATCCAGTGCACACATGTGCATGATGGCAAAAAAAGGTTAGGGAGCAGGAGGCACAGCATGCTCTTCTACAAGGAGCTGTCCTACTTCCTCACCACAGACAAAGCCATCAGCACCCCCTGCACATATGAAACTACCAAGGGGCAGGAGGAGTCACTGGCAGAGATCCTACCAGAGGAGGAGGTGCAGGAAGCCCCTGGGATGACATGACAACTGGGTGCCCAGGAACACATCCCCAGAAGCCATGGGGCACAAGGTCTACTGCTGGTGGCAGGATCTAGGAAGAGGTGCACCTGTAGCTGGACCTAAACTCCCTTGACATCTTCTTGGGCATGATCAAGCAAACGGAAGATGGTGTGCAGGACCAGGAGGAAAGCTCCCATGCTACAGTCATCACCACCCAGGACCTGGACCCCGATGCCTTGCCCTCCACTGCACAGGAGTGCCCCCACCTTGGTCCTCAATCCCATGGACTTCAGCCAAACACACCATTTCTAACATAGTTGCCATGGGTGTTCTGATCCCACTCCTCTGACACCTCCTTACAGCCCCCCGTCCAAATGGGCAGAGAGCCCCCCACCCCCAGCAGCTGCTGCCACAACACCACCCACAGTACCCAGGCCCTCCCCTCCACCCGGGTCTGGTGAAGACTCTGGCACCAAGCAAGGACACCATCCAGCCTGGGACGGTACAGCTCTACCCTATTTTATGTGGCCATGAAAGGGACCCAATCATGAGAGAAAGTACAAGGCCCCTGGGCAGAACGTATAGAGGGAAGCAGGAGGTGCAGGCTGTGTCCTAAGCCAGTGGAACGGAGAGGTAGCAGCATGATGATGCACCATCAGCTCAAAGCCTTCTGTACAAGCCTGTGTCCAGAAGGCAGTCACCAGACCCAGCCCTCTTGCCTTCTCCCCCCTGCCCTCTCCCCCTCCACCCCCCAACCCTGTAGCCCCTGGGAGACCAGTAGCTGCTACAAGCCAGCCCTGTGTTTGCAGCCCTCTGCCAGGATGTTGTGGCAAAGGACCCCACCTTGGGAGAATCCAATCCTCCCACCCCACCCTCCAGCACAGGCTGAAAAAAACCCAAACCAATCTCCCTCTGCTCCCTTTCCCCACTCCCATTCTGAAAACAGCAACAGGCTGGGAGATTCACAGACACAAGATGCAGAACACACACACTGTTTGAGGGTTCAGATTTTCACAGGATTGGATCCTTTTAAAATAGTCTACAACCTTGCACTTCTGTTCGGTCATGGCTGTAGACAACTTTCTGGGGCTAAATCAGGTGAAAAATGTCGCTTCTGTCTACGTCCGTTATCTCTCAGGGCTATACCCAGCTAGTGGAAGAACCTGAGCCATCTTCTAGCTGCCCAGAGCACTGCTGCTGAAACAACACCCCCTTTTCCCCTTGCACTCATGGAAAGGCACTAAAGCAGTTTATTGAGCTTTGCAGGCAAAGTGTAAAAAACATGTACAAGTGCTGGCAGTCAGCAACCCACCTGTTTGCAGCGCCTGAGTGGAAGAGACGACACCGAAGTCAAGGACAGGAGATAACACACAGCTATCTATGAGAACCACTGGACTTGCAATACAGCAGGAACAAGAAAAAATCCCTCTTGCCAAACAACCCCTCTCCCTCCCTCCCAGTCCAAGAAATCCATTGATAGATGGCAGAAGCCTCATGTGGGAACTGTTATCTCAGCCAATCTGGTCCTGCTGCCAGGGTGACTCCTGGGTCATGCATCTGGAGAGGCTTGGAAGTGGCACTCCAGCACTCTTGCTCCTCATCTGATCTAATCCCTGGGGAAAGTCTGTGGGAGTCAAGCAAATCTGAGTCTTGTGGCTCATGCAGGCACTGTACCAAACCCTCAAGCAACCCCTACCCCACCTTCTTGCAATTGCATCCCTATTCTGGTCCCAGACAGTTTCTCCCCTACCCCAACCCCAACCCCTGAAAGCAAAGCAACCCCTACTCTCACTCCCACCCACACATGGTGTATTCAAAGCAAAAGAATGGTGCTGGAAAGCCAAAGGCAGCTCATGGCAAGAGTCTTCTTTTGCAGCCAGGGTTTGGGGAACCTCTCTTGGTCAGGTCACAATGGGTTCGGCATCGCATCAATAGTAGTGGCAATCACAAACTTGAGCAGAGCCACAGGTAGCACTGAGCCAGACTTTCATATTGAACAGTAACCCGGGCTTCCCCTGCATGACTTCAAAGCAAACAGCCCCCCTCCAGGTATTGAACACCTCCAGGGGGACCATGTCCTGGAGCAGGAGAAAAGTGTATTGGCTGGTATTCCCCTGGGAATAGTACTAAAGCTCATCCCTCCAGGCCAGGGCAACTTTCACCAGGGAAATGTCAGGAACAAAGTACTGCTCCTGAATGGACACAGCAGAGAAATTTCTCTCCTTTAAGGGAAGGATGGGGAGAAGAGAGAGTGTAAGAGTTCTGCTGGCATTCCCTGGAGTGGTCAATCCCTGTCCGCTCTGGAGATGGTCCAAGTCCTGGCAGGACCCTGGGTCCCTGGACCCTCTGAGGGAGCAGAGCAGGTGCTGGGCAGGGATGCAGCACCACTGCAGGGCCTTCTGCCTACCCACAACACAGCCAGAACCCCAGTCTCTGTTGTGCTGGGTGGAGAGATGCCTGTCCATCATCTCCTTAAAAACTCCTTAAAACTCCTTTAAAAGTGAAAGAGATTCCACAACTTCCTTAGATGACTCATTCATTTTCCCTTGGTTCAGACATGACATGTTGCTGAGTTCTTAGTCACTGTTTATGGCATCCCTGCCCTTGCTCATTCTGAACTTCTTAGACTGATTCTGATCTCTTCAAAGTAAGAAGTTTTCTCCACAAATTTAGGTAGCTACAAAGACAATGGAGCCATAGTTCTGACTGGGATCTTGAGCTGCAGATCTTGGGCTGCTAATGCTGCAAATAATGATGCCAATGAATGTTGAAGATGTGCAGGATAAATGCTAATTACCTAAATACGTTAATACAACCTCAACATGTATTCGTAGCTATGTGCATTAAAGGATGATAAAAAAACAATTCAGTGCATCAAATCCATTACAGACAGCACTCTTCACTAGTCTCGGAAAACTCTAAACTGTTATACACATGACAAGCATTTGATAAAACTTCAGAAAAAATCATTTTTCACTTCAGCCAAATCTTACCATCGGCTCCTGACAGAATAGTGTTGTGGTAAAAAATGATTAGTATGCAATTATGGGGCTAACAGTAGTCATGATCTCTACTTTACTGTATACAGCTGAGATGTGGACAATGTGCAGGAGACATCTCAAGTCACTGAACAAGTACCATCAACGCTGCCTGTGGAAGATCCTTCGAATCCAATTAGCATCCTCTCACAAGCGAACATCATGAGCATTGAGGTGATGATCATCTGACATCAACTTCGCTGGCCAGCCACATCACCCAGATATCCAACTCCAGACTCCTGAAGCAAGTTTTATTCTCCAAGCTCAGTCAAAGAGTATGCTTAAGAGGAGGGCAAAGAAAGTGCTTCAAGAAGGTCCTCAAGGCTAACTTGAAAAAATGTAACATCAACATCAACTCATAGGAGACTATCACCCAGGACTGCCCCAAATGGAGGAAGAGTCTGCTGCAAGGATCTCAGGACTTTGAACCCTTACAACAACAGCAGACAGAAAAGCAGGATCCACAGAAACAGTGTGTTGCCAGCAGAATTGAGAATCTAGAGCCACCCACCCTCCATGGAAAGATGTGTCAAAGTTGCAACAGAGTCGGTTGATCCTGGATCCGACTTGTCAGCCATCTTTGGATCTACAGATAAACCCATCATGGAAGATAATCATCCTCGACTGCGAGGGATTGCAGATATATATATAATAGTATTATCTGCATTGACTTCTTTAAAGCCATAAATGGGTACAATTTTCAAAGCCTCAGTGTTGCCTCAACAGGTGCATTTAAGAATAAAATATGTGCAGGAACTTCTGCCTGAGCAAGGACTCCATCTGTGGGTCCTCAAAAGTGTATATATATATTGTCAATTCTGTTTAGATATGAAATATCATTTTTACAGCAAATTAACTCTTGGTGCATGTATTGCTTACAACTGTCCCAACCAATCTATCAATTTTACTAGTAAACTCAAAATGAAACCTTAAATATTTTATTTTAGTATTCAAGCTATGTTAGTGCTATTCTGAGTGAAACATTTAATACAGTATGACAGAAGTAAAAAAAAAATTCAGCTGACATCTTGGTCACACCTTCCCAGGGACTTTAATCAGACCTTATAGCTCTGAATTAAGTTTTAAAACTAATTAATTGTTATATCTGGACAGCTTGAACAACTACAGTATTCTCTGCTAACATTGACTATGATGAGAGCCCATACTTACAATGCTCAAGCAGAAAGTTAGAGAAAGTTAGAGAAGCAGATTATGTAAAAGTTCTTTGTTCCCTACATGTAGGAAAAACACTACAGCATTGAGAAAATACAGTATATTTTTCTATTTTCAAGTTCTCTTTATTCTCCATAACCTATGGTAAGGTTATTATAACTGATTTACTATAGTACCTGTACAGATATTTTGCTTTATGGAGGGTGATTTTGTAGCCCTTGTACTCCTAAAATTCCCACTAACTCCAAGGGAAGTCTTGCTTAAAAGGTCCAGTTGCTGACAAAACAGACACAATGAACTGTTTTCAGCTCTAAGGGATTTGAGTAGATTGAAAAAGGAACTTGACTCATTATTCTGCTTTTAAAAATATTTGGTTTTTAAAAAATCAAATAAAAAATGCTTTCCTTAACACCTGGAATGTATTAGAATAAAACAGAAGCAATATTGAAAACAATTAATCAAAGACGCTAATCATTACAGCCTCTCATTATGCTGCCATGTATGATTGCACATTGGTTATTCTTTATGTATGTTTCTAGATTGTTGGCTACAGTCTGAACCCCAATAATCCCAAATTTCAGCAAAACAGTACAAACATCGGATTTATTCAGTAGCAAAAGCTTTTGTCATTATTTGTGGTTGTCTAATGGTATCTGGTTCAATCATAAAAGGGCAAATGACAGGCTGGTGTAAGAAATGAATTTTCTTCTTCTTACTGACATATCAAGAGAAGGCCCCCTGCTGTAATGTGGAAAATCTTTTATGCAAAAGAACACACCACCTTACAGCATATGATTACTGTTCCTTTTTTTCTGATTAGGTCAAGAAAAAAAAGGTTGATTTAAAATCAAGTAAAAAAAGTTCAGAATAGATTTCAGTGGTAACTGTATATATATTGATTAAAGTATACATATACATATTAAAGCATATATACACACACACTTTAATTAATAAATATACATATATAACATATATATACATACTTATCTATATAGGTATACTTTAATCAATATGTATGTATACTTATATGTATATAAAACTATACATATATATTGATTAAAGTATACATATTAAAGTATACATATACATTTAAATGGTATAAAGCCTTGTTTCAAATTTGAAAATGCCCACCTTACTGTATAAGGATTTTTTGCTATCACTGAGACAGCTGCAACTAATGGAGAACTCTCCTTATTACACAACTGAAAATAATATGCTGTATGGACAGTGATATTAAGTCTAACTAAAACTATACATACTCGGAAGCATGTGGCATGTAGCAAGAAAACAAAGAGAAGATGAAGCATACTAGGCATTATTTTAATAGTTAAGCTATTTATGACCACAATTTAATCATAAAACTGTACATATGAAAAAATCAGTAAAAAGAGGTCCTTATCCTGTAAGACTTAAGTAAAACTACCTTTTGGAATCAATGAACCTGATTCTCAAGTATACCAGGCTGGTTTTATACCTCTCTGGCATGAAAGCTGGCCTTCAAGTGAATGTGAATGTAATTAATGCCTGTTTCAAAGCCCCTTTGTGAGACTGATGTAAAGTAGCTGTAATAAAAGTGAGAATCGAGCCCAGCATGACTATCAGGTAATCTGTGACACTATAATGAAAAATGAAATGGCTTCAAAGGCTATTTCTTATTTGGCAAAATACAGAATCTTTCATTCTGGGACAAGTGCTTTACATTTGAGAAAAATTAAACTGCGTGAACAGGAGTTCCGACAAAGGAAGACATTAAGTAAGATGTAAGAATGACCATTCTGCCTAAAATATAGAGGTTTACTGAAGACCTCCTATATCGAACTCAGTTACTAAAGCATAAGTAGTCTTCAAAATGGGCCTGGCTGGGATTTTATTGACCATCTGCTTACACAGGTTCTCCCTTTATCCCTTCTTAGACATGGAGCCTGGCTGAATGGGAAGGGAAGGAGAGGGAAGGAGATGTAGTTCACAGCATGAATGAGGGCAAGTTCTTTGATCACCAGTCCTGTTAAGCAACCTATGGTTACTGAGATCCCTCAGGCCTTCTATAACCACCAATGCTTCAGGGCTGCTGCCCAATGATAAATGTAGCTATATTTCATATTTTGCATTCAGGGCTTGTTGCTTCTGTCCCCTGCAGTCAACCACATGAGGCATTTGGGTGGTCTAGAGTCAGAGTATCTACAAGTACATTTATTCATTGCCCAAATGCCCTGAGGAGACAACAGGACCAGGAATGCTGGGGACTGAATACCTGAAGCAGCTGCAGCAGTCATGAGCTAGTGGGCTTCTGCTCTTATGGTTCGGTTGAAGGATTTCTTCCCACCTAGCACCTGAGAAGTCCAGGGTCTGACAGTCATAGGATCTGGGAGCCCAAAGCTCTCTTAAAGGTTTCAAATGATATAGAGTTTGCCTAGCACCTCTGAAGGTTAAGTCTTTGGAGCACAGCTTGCTTATTCAGGATGTGTTTTATGAACACGATTTTTCCTTTCAGTAAAAGAGGAAACAACAGTCCTTTCACCATGCTTGCAGTGGAATACATCTGAAGCAAAACCTATGGACCTCTATGAAACTGGAAACAGCCAGGAACTTGACTCCAGTTTCCAACCGAGAGCAGTGATGATTCATTCTCCCCTGCATGAGAGAACCACACCATGTCCGCAGTAATTTAGGGCCTTCTTTAGCCAATGAGGTTAGATGAAGCAGCATCTGGAGAAAAGTTAATACAATATAAGAATTTAAGAAAGATATTTTTCAAAGGTACAGGTGGCAATTAGGCACCTCAGTTACACTTTTTTTCATACCAGTTCCTTGATCTATTCTTCATATTAATTTAAAGCATTCTAGCTAGCTTTCCTGAAAAGTTCTTATTCAAATGATCTGACTAACCTCTGAACTTTGACAGGATGTTGTATTACTAGAGTTTGTTGGAAAGTAGTCCCATCCATGGAAGACATCGCCACACATGGGGAAAAATGATTTTATAGAGATTATGTATGAATATTTCTTACTTTTTCCCCTTGGATTAAAAAAATGGAAAATAAAAGTTTTCAGCTAAGAAAGAAAATTGAAGACTTGGATTCAAAAGTATCTGTGCAGAACCACACAGAAGTTGTGCAGGTGCTTTTTGCCCCCATTCTCTTCTAAGGGTTGGGTACCCTGGCAATTCCTTCCATGATGATCCACAGCCTCTTGTTATTCCTCAGATATGCTGAATGAATTGCCGTACCAAGATGCATCACGGTAAAACAGCTGTTGCTTCCTATAAAAAAAGAAGTGCTTCAATAAATTGATGGCTAAAATTCAATGGGACAGATCCTCAGCTGGCCTGATTCAGTTGATTTTTGCGAATCTTTGTCATTTTACACTAGGTAAAGTTCTAGCCTGGTGAATCTAGAAAAACAAAGCATCACCTCTGCTTTCAGAACACACTTTCTCAAAGCATGTTTTTTCTTGTAATAATGCACAGTGTGTGTTTAGCTCAACATGTCTCTTATAGTTCCTGTTTGGGAAATGATTTTTCTTTTTAATTTCTCTGTCAGCCACACTTATTGAAGCGCACACACTTTAGACAGATGCAGCCTGCAAACAGGTTTGAAAGACAGTGATTTATTTATGAAATTCCTGGCTGAGGAGGTGAGGCAAGCCACACACAAATTTTAATGTAAAGAGTATGTTGCAATGCGTTTAGTAACTGGTGATGAAAGCACGGAAAATACAGGGCCAAGGGTAAGTATCTTTGCACAGAATTAGAGAGTTGCATAGGGGTGAGACATGAGAAATAATCCTTCCTTCAGCCCAAGAATGTACAGTCTCTTTACAGACAAGGTTCTTAGGGTAAATGTGGTATCTTTTATTAGACCAACTAAATAGTTGGAAAAATTGTTCTTTGAAAACTTTCGGGCACAAACACCCTTCTTCAAGTGTTTGTGCCCAACAGCTTGCAAAGAACAATTTTTCCAACTATTTAGCTGGTCTAATAAAAGATATCACATTTACCCTAAGAACCTTGTCTGCCTATGTCCTTAGACCAACATCCTACAACCAACAACCCGGTCTCTTTACACACACTACTGCAACATCAGGGCTGCAGCCTAATCTGTCTAATATCTGCAGGTGCTTGCTGTGTGTTTTGGCAAGTCCACTTATTGTTTATAGCAGCTTGTCAAGGCAACAAGGATTTAAGCTCCACTGGGCTGAACACTGTTCCAGTATTCTTTGGAGACAATCCCAGTGCTAAAGATATTATAATCTAGGGTTTGTCTTTGCTGCATTGTTAGTTCAAAGTATAACCTAAGTTTGGCCCCTAAGAGTGAAGTTACACTTAGACCATACTAAATCTGTGCAATGTTAAGCAATGTTAAAGTTACAAGATGATATGAATAATTGCATGTTACGGGTTAATCCCATGTCATGCCTGCACAGCTATGACCTGCCACTAGAGGGCTGGGAAGCAGGGATATGGCTAGAAGCCAGGACACCTTGGCTTTACCCCTGTCTTGGGTGGAGGAGAAGGCCTGGGATTCTGCATCCTGGGATGCTGGAGGATTGCAAATTGCTTGTTTTATCTCCATAGAGCAGACTGAAGTTACCCTAACATCAGCCAGGTAGCACAGCTCAGAGTTAACCCTCACCTGAAGTAGCTTCAGGATGCTTGGAGGGCACTTAGCATGAATTAACCAGCTTTACCTTGCGGATGCTTGTGATTTAAGTGCCTTTAGTATAATCTAAGTATAACTTTGCCTTAATTCTAAGTTAAGTGGTTCTTCAAATTGGAACGAGCTGCCTGTTGGGGTTAGTGGGTTGAAGGTCCACTGCTGCTGAGGCTCAAGCAATCAACACAGTGGGGAGCTTCAGTTAACAACAAGCCCCAAACCCAGTCCCACTGCTAATCCAATCACTCTGTATAACTGAAGGGTTAAGACTCAGTGTGGCTGTTCACACTCAGACCCGCAAGGTTAACCGGAACAGAGTAACTTGACATAACTGTCAAATCAAAGAGCTGAGTTAAGGAAATCTGCAACAAATGGAATAAAAAACAAATGGAAAGACTAGGAGGAGAAAACAGGAGCAGGAAATGGGGCTAGACAGACTCACTGGGCACATGTACTCTTTCTCCATGACACCCGCAGGAGTGTCACGATGAAATATGCCCTTTGGCTATGTTAAATGCAGTTGTAAGGTGGCTACAGGCCCTAATTTCCTGGTTTTGTTCTGTGCAGAGCAGAAGACCAACAATGCAGAGCATTTTTCTTCAGGGCACAGAACAGAGGCAGTGGATGAGATGTCACCTACATGTGTAGATAGATGGTTTGAAGTCAGTCAGAATTGCATTTAAATACTAAATATAATTAAAAGAAACAGGACAAATATCCAAGTAAAACATTTTTGAAAGCCCTTTGTGTCAGCTACCTAGCTGTGAGCAGTAGATTAGTGTGTTTGGGAGAGGGAACTGCAGTAGAGGAAAAGGAGGAGTGAAGGGCTGAAGCACTCACCAGGTGGATTAGTTGAGGGAAAGAATGATGCCCTGTACTGTGAGTTATTGCAGGATAGTTCCCAGATGAGTCAAAGTTTCAGTCCATCTCTCGTGTTCTGTCTTCCTTCCTACCTGTCTTGAACAACAGACAAAACACAAGGTGAAGAGTTGCCAAGATGTACACTCAGGAAGCAGTTGCATTGGCCAAGTGGGAAATAACAACAGTTTTCATAGCCAGAAAGTAAAAGAATTTGCAGATATTCTAGAAGAAGATGTGGCAGGATTTAGAGACAACCTAAAGAGGCAGGGACAAACCAGAGAGAGCGGATAGAAAGATAATGTCCAAGGTTCAGCTTTGCCAAGAAGCAGCAAGAAAGAAGGCGGTTGAGCTGTCACTTTGAATCCATGTGTTCAACCTCCAATAATAAATGCATTAGACAGACAGGAATTAAGGAGAGAAAAATCACATAAATGCAAACAGCTTGCTGAAGACATGACATTCAAAATGAAAAATATACACTCATGTAAGCAGCTTACAAGAGTGAGCTCTATCAGCTGGGCACCCCCCACAAACACTGTTAAATCCACAAGAGTCAGTACAAGGAAACTGTCCGGGAGAGGCTGTGATTAACCAGGGGTTGGGTTAGGAAAATTCTTTATGAATCGTCATAAAAAGAATTAAAGCTCAACAACACCATCATAGCTACTTTGTCTTTACTCCCCCTCTAGAGTGCAGCTCTACGCTACTGCTGTTACAGGGACAATATTCTGCGTGTTTCCCCCAAATTAAGTGATGAAATACATATTATTCTTTTGATATTTGAATCTATTATTAATCTTCTATATACTACAAAAAGATTTTTTACATGAGTGATATGTCTCATAATCCTGGCCAATTGGCAGTGCTATGTGAGTTGTCCCCTCCAGACCCCCCAAAATGTTCAAAAAGATAGAGTGCTTACTTACATCAAAATAACATGTCAGTTACATGAAAAATTGCTACATAAGAATTAATAAGTTAATGGTAGAACTTTATTACTCTCTGACATAGACAATACAGAGCAGTCAATCAGTCACATTCTTATTCAGTAATATGAATAAACCACTCCATTGTATTTTCACTGAGGAATAGATTAGGATGCTCTTTAGGATAACATGTTATAAATGAATTGCTGGTAATAACTGTGGACCCTCATTTAGATCAGCACTTAGGTAGGTGATTTAATTCTAGTGAAGTCTACTGGACTTATAAACATGTTTAAGTGCCACCAAATTTCAGTATGTGCATAAGTGCTTTCTTTAGTCAGTGCCATAGATTAGGTGTTTATAGTATAAGTTGTTGTGTCGTGTCCCTCCCCTCCCCCCTCATATCAAAGTACTTTGATGTAGCTCATAACTCACTTTCCAGGGTCAGCCATGGGAAAAGGATAAATGTTACTGGAAAGATTGAGGAAAATGTGATCCAGACACTTTTTAATATGAGGAGAATGAAAACAAATTACACAGTTCTATTATAAAAGTAATGCTTCTGACCTTTTTTTTAAACAAATCTAACGCAGAACCAAGGGTGGAAACCTGAAATTTGGCAGAGAAATTGTTCTTAGGGGAGGAAAAAATTACTTTCAATACCCCAGTAAAAATCCACTTTGATTAGAGAATTACCTGGATTTGGAAATCAAAAACTGGATCTGATGCATATAGGGTTTTTATAACAATAATGGGTCATAGGTTCTCCCAGTGGAAAGTGGTTCTCCCAGTGGAAAGTGGATCATCAATAAATATATGGGATTTCAATACCTAATAAATAACTTTTTTTAAAATGCAGTAAATCAAGTACTAAATAAAAAAGAAGAATCAAAGTCACCTATAATAATGTTTAGGTGTTTTCTGCCTGAAGGGAGGAACCCACAACAATGATTTTGATAGGGCCCTTACACTCTTAATTCTCTACATTCTTGATTCACTTATGAACTTCTGAAAATAGTCCTCAGTCCTATGATAGTCTTTCAGTAAAGTGCCTTGAATTTTAGGCACATTCTAACTTTATGTATTTAGGGACGTGTGCCCCCCGGATCTGTGCACAGGGCAAAGGTGGGCTGCTGCTGTGGGCTTTGCCCCAAGTGCCAAACATCCTTGCTATGGTACTGTTAGTAATTAACTTGAGCTTTATGACCTCCAGCTGGATAATCAGTTCTCTAGTTGTATTTTTAGTTGCAGTGAATTTTGGAATTGTGCACAGTTATTTCAATTGAATCATGCTAGTTCTGTGGAAAATCTGGAGTCTCTTTGTAGACATTTTAAGTGACAACATACTGGTGAAACCCTGACCCAAGCCCCTTCAGTACTTCAGCAAGTCTTGCCACTCTAGCCTTGGTTCAATTAACATTACTATAAGGTGGTTTTTATTCGTAACAATTTCCACTGATAAACAGTGAGCTCTGAGAAGTATTTACTTCTGCTGAATGGAAATTTGTGATGGAGTACTCTGGAAAAACACAAGGACCACAACAAAAACTAGGATACACCATTCTCCATTATAATATTATTTGTAAGCACAAGCGAGGAGGCTGGCAGGGTGGGATCGTTTGTTTATAATATTACAGCAAATGTATTCCAGGAGATACAAAAAAGACATGCTTCCCATTTGTACCATCTGCTGCATACTGCCAGATACAGGAGCCAAGCAGAATCCCTAACTTTCTTGGAGCTGATGTGGTTGTGGGCAATAATGCACCTGGTGGTAAAAGAGTCTGGAAACAGAGAATCTGGATTTCCCCTTGTCAAAGATAACAGTAAAAAAGGAAAGGAATTTGGAAGATCATCAGCCAGTTGCCATCCTCTACCTATGAAGTTCCCTTGAAATACAAGTTACCCAGAACAAGAGTAACTTTGATAGAAATGCAAGTGTCCATTCTAACAAGCAACCATGTAAGGTTGGTGAAAATGTATAGTGAATCAGTCATCTCCCCAAGTTTGGAACAAGTGATTTTTGCATTGATCTTTCCATGAGGTTTCCCACCAATTGTCCAGAAAATGTATGATTGCTGCTGACCCCATTATTGTCTGCCTTTGTTGCCCATTCTTTAGGGGGAGAAATGACAAGTCTTTTAAGAAAAAAAAAAGACACTTTATGATGCTAGATACAGAAGAACAGTATGTGATTTCAAGCAAGGTAGAAAAGGCTATTGTATTATTTTTGTTGCTTATAGAACACCATAAGTGCACACAACACTTTAGAAAGCTCACATCTTTAATGCCTTTAGTCTACAAATGGATTCCGCCACACAGACCTTCACATGCACAGTTGACTTTGATATCACCACATATAGGAAAAAAAGGTCCATGCTGGTAGATCCCTTTGTAGGATGGGGGACCTAAAATAAGTTATGAATAATATGAGATGATAATTCAGAGAAGAAAAGACAATACAGTCTTGCATCATCTGGAAAGCCAATATTTATTAGAAAAGGAAACAAAGCATTGTTGTTATTCACATATAATTCTATGTTTTTTATTTCAGTGAGCGAAGAGGCACAGGCCTGTGAGAGGTTTAGTCAGATCTTTCCCATTTTCTGTGGCTTCTTTGCTTCTCACTCCTTATCACAAATTATGTGCACCAGTGGTCAGTGGATTACACATCTGTCACCAGGCAATTTCCTAGTTTGCTAGCTATACCCTTTACTGCTCCTCCAAACCAAGTGTAACAAGGAAAATTGCAGCACTCACTGGGAACAGTTTAGCAGCAGACCACACTACATAATAAACATCCTGCTGCCAGCATGGCAGAACCAGCACAGAGTGGAATGCATCTTCAAGGCTGTAGCATTTCACTTACTGGATTAACGTCATAAAGAAAGGGACGGGGGGAAGCAACACAATGGAGTACATCAAATGCAGCATTATGCCATAAAGGGTTGGACAATACCAACACTTATTACAGATGCCATGCCCTTGTGTAAGAAGCAGGATGGAAGTAAGGAAATGAGCTGGAGCTACTAAAATATGAAGAAAGGAAAGAAGAGACCAGGGTAGGAGAAAGCAGATGGGTTTAATCATGTCCACAGACTCAGCTTATTTTTTGCTGTTCCATTACTTCTTATTCATCCTTTGTCATGTGGCTTATCTTTTAGATCCAGGGACCTCTGGGGCAATGAAAGTAGTGGTGGTGTAGAAGCCGAGAACAAATTAGAAGAGCAGAATGTCTGTATGGGCAGAGAACGTTCTCCACAAGCATCCCATGGTAAGAGAACAAGGGTGCAGAAATTGGATTGTTACAGACACAAAGCCCCCGAGTCAGTGCACATGGGCTTGACATATCAGTCATTTAAAAATAAGGTTATCAAAAACCTCTAACATTGTACTTTTATGCTCAGATGATTATATGAGCATATCTCTGCCACTCAGAACTATGAAAGAATCCAATGCCGGATGGATATAAACAATAGCAAAGCAGATTTAGATCAAACCTCAGAAGAGATGTCCTAAATGTGAGAGCCGTGGGGCAACGGAATAAACTGATAAGGGAAGTTGTGAAATTGCTTTCACTGGAGATTTCAAGAGGAGGCTGGCTAGGCATCTGTCTGGGATGATTTAGGAATAATGAATACTGCAGCCTTGCAGAGGCCTGGACCACATGATCCCTTCCTGCTCTGTGATTCTATGAAAAATATGTAGGTGTTTTATTACAAGGTGAGCAGCTTGTAATAAAACAGTGTGAGGTACACAAATGAAGATGCTGCGTGACTATTCCGCTCCTCAAAAAGAGCATTTGCTTCATCTCTAATCTGACTAGACTGCCTATAAATTGAGAGGGCCAGAGACCACCCTGGCTTCCAAGAGTTTGTGGCACCAAAATCAATTCATATGTACCCTAAGCTTCATATAAGTTGGATAGTTAATCCTTTTCATTAAATTTTACAGCCACCTGACAGCCAATATGTACTAGCTATGTGTACTTATTTCCCTAGTATAATGGTTAGAGCCAAAAAGTCAACTGCAATCACACAGTGATCTCAGAAATCCTAGAGAGTTCCTGTTATTTGGAATGGGAAATAATGCATAGTGTCTTACTACTACCTTGTAAGTATGCACAAGCGCTGACTTTAATGGCAAGAACTGGAAATACCAGTATTCAGGCTGAATATTAATACCCTTTTGTCTTGCAACTTTAGAGGGGCTTGTTCTTTTTCCTTTTTGTATATTAAGCGCTTCCATAAACTTGTTAACAAATCTCCTAAAAACCTAAAGGTGATCTATGACCAGATGAAAGCTAGAAAAAAAACCGCATTCATTCATTGACATGATCAGAAGACATCATTTTTAATGCAGAATAAAACAATACTTTGCACACTTATGGAGTAGAATACAACAAGTCTATTATTGATGTCCTTAGTTTGCCTCAGTTTCCTTGAGGAATGTTTGACTTAATAAAAGAATTTTCTCAGAGAAACCATGAGATTCTGAATTAGGATTGCAAAACTGAATTTATGAAATAACATCGGCAGTAAATAATAATATACCTCAAACCAGAATTCATCACACACACCTGTGTTAGGCAGAATGAAAGTCGGCTTCATCACACAAAGAGCATGAATCACCATCAAGATGCAGATTCAGTGAAATACAAAAAGATTACTTTACATAACCTATGGAAAGTAGTTGAATTAATGTAACAAGCCTCAACACAGTGTACAACTAGCAAGTATCCCGAAGAACACTTTTTTATGTCCTTTTACACATGATTAGATGTTTTAGCTTGTAGATGTAGACATATTGAAAGTGTATTCAAAGGTTTCAGTCTCAAGGTTAGACTTATAGCCTAGGGCAGGGATTTTCAACCTTTTTTGAGCAGTGTACCCCCAGTGGCCGGTTAAGGAGCAGGGGGAGAGGGGGAGGGTAGAGGCAGCTGGCCGCAGGGGAGGGGCAGGGGTGGCAGCTGCACACGGAGCAGCGGCACAGGGTGGTAGATGGCAGCGGTGGCTGCCCTGTGCAGGCTTTTCCCCGTTTGGCCCACAGAGGGGTGCCGCTGCCCTTGCCTCACTCCAGCCCTGTTCCTGTGAGGCGGTGGTGCGGGATGCTGGCACTCCATCTGTGCCCACCCGTGCATACCCCATGGGAACTTTCAAAGTACCCCTGGGGGTATGCGTACCCCCACTTGACAGACCCTGGCCTAAGGTAAAATTCTGTTCCATTCAAGTCAATGGTAAAACTCAGACTGACTTCATTGGGGTCAAGATTTTTAAAAGTATTCTGCTTCCCTAGAAAAGGACTGGATGGCTCTAAGAATGTGAGATACAGAACCTTTCACATCTAGATAACTAGCTGTAACCAGCCTAGTCTAGAAGTGAGAAAAAGTGATAAACAAATGATTTAATGTTCTCAGTCTATCAGTAGACTCTGAGGGTATATACAGATGTTCAGAGAGATTAGGGGGAGATTAGATCAGGTTAAAAATGGCGACCTAACTTAAGTTAGTTCGCCCAGGTTTGGACCTTACACTTAGATCCCTAGTTAGGTGAATCTAAATGCAAACTGTACAGAAGTTCAGGAAGGTTAGATCAGTCTAAATATGGGCAACCCAATCTAAATTAACTGTACCTTGGAGATAGTCTTACTTAGATGGGGTCTGGTGAGACCAATCTAATTGAACTTCTGTACAGTTCCCAGCATAGCTGCAGAGCTGGGAAAGCCCAGCTGCTGGCTCCAGCCCCCAAGGCTGTGCTTTTCCTCCCTGTCCTCCTGGCACCAGACTATTTTTAGTCCCCCCCCTCCCCTCCAAGATGGACAACACCCCCCATAGACCGGCCACCCTCCACCCTGGAGCCCAACAACCCCCCAGCCCAACCCACAAGCAGCTCCTGGTGCCAGCTTTACTGGGGTTCACTGGTGCCAAGGGCCAAGGAAGTAAGTCAGAGTAGGAGAGTGGTGGGTGGGATGGGAGGGTTGGTTTGGTGGGGGGATTGTTCTTCTGAGGGAAGTCAGGGAGCTAAAAATAGCCCCTGTTCCCCAGGGGGATGGCAGAGAGATCCTTCCATCCTCCCTGTGGGCCACCCTCTTCCCTGCCCCCCCTCCCCCGTAGGACCTACCTACACTCCAAGTCCTATATGGACCCTGCTTGCCCCCCAATCCTCCTAATCCCTCACAAGGACTCCATGTGCCCCTCAAATCCCCCCTTAAGCCTACTTGCTCCCAAAGGCCTCCCCCCCACCACTCCCCCATCTTGACCTACCTTAGATGGGGTGGTCATTTTTAATTCGATCTATCTTCCCCCTGACTTCCCCAGATGGCTGTTTGAATCTTTGTAGATCTCCATCTATATCACTGATTGGCAGTCCCAACAGAGACACCACAGACTAAACAAACACAAAAAATAGATCGTTCTCTCATACCTAGATTTGTTCTTCTAGCTGAGGATTTCAACTTTAGCAACTTCTGGAACAGATCTAAAGAGACTTTAGTCTCTGCAACTGTTGTTCTGGCTTCTGTCCCAAGCCCTTTCACCATTAATTTTAAACAACAAAGTCTGGAGGAAGTTAGTGCAGCCTAAATCAGTGGAAAAACATTTATGTTCTCTTTAGAAAAGTGTGGGACTGTTTTTTTTCCCCATTGTTTAGCTGCACTATTCCAAAGCTTGTAAGTGGCCATCTCTCCAATGCATGCAGCAGACAGAATTTCAAAAGAGGTCAGTTCCCAAGTAGGCACCAGAATGGAATAGCTGTATTTTCTACATGGTGCAGCACACAATAGTTGAGCTCTTTTGAAAATGTTAAGGCATATATTTAGAAGCAGTTTTCTTTAAAAAGCTGAACTGAAAGTACTGTTTTCCCTGGATACAAACAACTCTAGGAAAAAGGAAGTCAGCAAAAACAAGACCAATCCAAACTCCAGCAAGTTAGATACCTTCTGTGTAGCCAATACAAAAATATTTCAGCTTTTTATCATGGAAGGTAACTGTCTCTGATAGAAACAGATGGTCCATCTTACTTTTCTTCACTACACAATGCAGTACTTAGTTTTCACTTACACAACAGGCAGTCTTCTATTTATTCTGTCATTTAATAAAAATGCATATTTATCACAGAAGCTCCTGTATCATATATATTATATGTGATTTCTGACATCAAGCATCTTTATAAGGGAACAGGCATATAAAATATTAGGGAAACTAAAATAGTGAGAGCATTTTGTATTTTTTTGTGTATTTTACAATCATTGGAGGGGAGGTATACATAAACTTAAATCTTAAAGCTCTATTTTTATAAGCTTTCGTATTTAACACAACATAGTTTCCTTGGGTTTCTTACGTGCTCTTTTAAAAAGTGGATTTATATAAAATTGTTTTTAAATGAGAAGTTTCATTTAGCATCTCTTTTCTGTTAAACCATTTTATTGCTGCTTTGAGACAGAAGGAAAGCAACAACAACAACAAAAAAGCAAATATAATGCTGCTTTATTCCATAAGCATTTGGGTCAAAGTCAGCTGTCAGCCATGTGATCAGTGTTTTTCTTTAAATGTTGACTGATGAATGGTGCAACCTCTGCTCATGTAGGTTTTCTGTACAAAATCCTCATTCACCCAAACTCCATCATCCATACCTGTCAGTCTAAGCCTTCAATTTGTTTGTTGGTTTTTTAATTTACACATGCATAATATACAAACCATAAGTACTACATAAAGCATCAGGGTAAAAGACAGCAAGCATGTTTTGCCTACATAAGCATTTTTAAGTGAACTGTTTTTTATTTTTACAAGGAAAAGTTTCACTAAAAAATTGGAAACAGCTAAAATGTTATGGTTTACACTATTTGGTTTTTTATAGCTTCTAATCCTATCTAGCATGCTGAGAAATTACTAGAGAGGAACAAGAACTCTTCCAATAAGCTACACAAATCTGATACAGATGGCAATTCAACAAATGCCTCAGTGGACTCTGCAACTAATATGATGTTATATAATATTTCACGGCTGGAACATTTACACCTAGATCTTCAAATGTATTTTCATTGGGAGTAGATGTTTCAAAACATCTTTGAGACTCTGGGCCTTACCACCAGATCCCAAGTCAATGCTGGACTCAATGTAGCATTACTCTAGATTCCAGCCCATGAAAACCTATACAAATCCTTAACCCTGAGCACCTGAGCTCAATGGTTCAATGCATGTGCTTAAAATTAAACATGTACATAAATCTTTGCAACCTTAGGGCTTTCATTTTTCTTAAATGTCCATTGATGCCAAGATTGTATCACAAAGCATGGTTGAATCATATATAAAATTCTGCAAAATTTGTTAGGCATTCTTTTCCTCTATAATGTATGGTGATTTGTTAATATTTGTTTGTGGATAATGATTTGCAGATTGTACATATTCCATTCTCTTCTTTGTATATAGAAGAAAAACTTGGAACACAGTACAGATAGCTTGCGGTTCATTCTGCATGTAGATTGATAGGGCGGAGAGAATTTAGCAGTGGGATGGGTAAGACACATTTTTGTAACATTTTTTTTAATATGGATAGGCCAACATGCTAATTTTTTTTTTTTTTGCCTCTTTGATGGCTCATTTCCACTGAGTAAATGCGTGACTGTCTGGTGAATATTCAGCCTCCAGTCAACAATTCTGCCTTTGCTGAGTCCTCAGTGAAAATTATTAAGCACATAAGAAAAATCTGTCCCTCCAGGGTGAAAAAGAGGGGTGCAAAGAGAATGGAAAGGGCCCACAGTCACCCAGGGGGTGCATCCAGACAAGCACACACGTGTTTTATGCAGCACCGCAGACCCATCTGCAGTGTCTCACACTGCACATAATGCACATACAGGCATTTCCCACACTGTTAATTTGCAGCACAAGGCATTTTTTTGGCACCAAAAAATCCTGGGGTCAAAAAAACCCGCACCTAAAAAAACTGGGGTGGCTCCTGTAGTAGTGGTGTGTGTTGCTGGAAACCAGAGCCTGGCCAGCCAGAGTGACACTTCGACTGTTGGCCAGGCTACACTCCCTGCTGCCAGATCGCCGCAGCTGCAGTCCCCGCAGACCCCCAGGACTCCAGGTAAGGCTGTTGGGTCTAGCACAGGCACTGGCCCCAGCCTCCCCTACCCCACCCAGGGCAACTTGCCATGCTCTGGACCACATGTGCACAGGCATTCTCTGGAGACAAGTAGCAGCAGTACAACCGTGTGCCGCTGCTATTTGCCCCTAGGGAAACACACATGCATGCTTGTCTGGACATGCTCCAAGAGTCCATGGTAAAATGATGCAGACCTCTTGTGTAGAACATTTTGGGGAGCAGATCTGTTGAAAACCCTTAAATACTCCTGACCTGCACGCACTGTGACCTATGGTTATTTTGGAACTTTGTAAGGTAAATGATTGCCCGCAAATGCAGGGGACTGGACTCCTTCCAGGCTATGTTCTTATGCTCCTACGTGTGGTCCAGGTGCATCTGCTTTTCATAGAACCTAGAGCAGGGGTGGACAGTAATCTGGGACTGAGGGCTACACAGGGAGTGTCGGTGAGCTGTTGTGGGCTGGGTCAGTTCTCCATTCCCCCTGCAACAGCTCACCAAAACTCGCTACGTGGCCCAGGAGCATGATGGGAGGGCGGGGCTAGGACTGGGATCACAGAGTGGTGACAGCGTGGGACTGGGGCAGGGCAGAGCTGTGATCCACTGCCCACACACCTCTGCAACAGGCACCAGTTCTGCAGGCAGGGACATGCAGGGAGTTGATCATGGCTCTGCCCCTGCCCCGGCCCCACGCTGTCACTGCCCATATGGAGACTGGCTGGGATGAGACCCACATGGGCAGGGCACGTAGTCAGGCACACAGGACGGGACCACAGATGGGCAGGAAACTGCATTCAGGACCAGGTCTTGGATCTTGGGGTGGTGACAACAAAGGGCAGGGGCCCAGAGCAGAGCCGTGATCCACTCGTCACATGCTCCTGCCTGTGAAACCTGTGCCTGTGCAGAAACTCAATCCTGACCCTGCGCTGCCACTGCCCCACGATCCTACTCTATGATCCTGGCCCCGCCACTCCTCCTGCTCCCAAACACCACTCCTCAGCCAACTGCAGCCCCATCCCATCTGCCCTGCCAGCGTGGGTCCTGCCCCCAGTGATGGGTGCAGGGAGGATAGGTCGGGGTGCTCAGGCCCAGCAGCAGCTGCAGCTGGAAGAAGCTACCACTGCCAGGGCTGCCCAGAAGCAAATCCAGCTACTGTGCTGCCCGAGCCCCACTGTATGCCTGGGGGCTGTAGGACTTGCCACATATGCCACAGCCCAGGATGCCCCCTGTGCCTGGGCTGGGTGGGACCAAGGGACCTGCCACAGTTCAGACAAAATTACTTGATGGGCTGGATCTAACCCATGAGCCATATTTTGCCCATTCCTGACCTAGAGAGATTTCTGCCCCAGGTCTTTGCCTGAGAAGGACACAATGCACTACAGTGTGAGCTGTGCCCTCTCTTATCTTTAAATATTCTTGAGCCAGGGAGGTCAGGCTCACCATCTGTGAACAATACTATAAATAATATGTTATTTGCTGGCTGATCAATGCTTCAAAGCTGTTATGGATTAGTCAGTAATGACAGCCTGAAAATACAATGACCATTTTTTACAACTCCCCCTGCAGTTTCAACAGTTTGATGTTTCCTTCGTGTCCAGCCCTAAGTTGTGTGTGGTGCCGCAGTACACCGACAAACTAGGCCCTTCTGGGTACTTCCCAATCCAGAGATGGCTGATTTTCATGTAGTGAGCGCTCCACAGCAGACAGAAAGAGCAATTGCTGGTAAGTCCTGCTTTATCCTTGTAGCCCTGAGCTGCAATACAGTAATCATCCTGTAGTTATACCCCTACATAACCAGTCTGCATGTAGGTGCTATGAGGGGCTTCTACAAGCACAGTGGAAATAGCAAGCTCAGGAACTTTAGCTGACAACTATAACAAGTCTGTCCTGAATATAAACAAGTTGCATTACCAAAGTCTTACAAATTTGCCTAAGTTTGAGTAAAAGTTACAACCTTGACCCTTGGATAACCTCTTTTACAAAATTCTGACTGCAACAAAGCTTGAAGGTGCTACAGACTATTAAACGATTTTAAGAATATTGTTAGCATGAGCAAAACAATGTAATTTTCCCTGGGCTTTTAAGTGAATATATCCAAAATCATTCAACTCGAGATAAAATCTTCAGCTAGGTGGTAAAGTTTGCCAAATCTATAAGTAGAAACACCAATCCAGAGTGTTCAAGTATGGTCAGGTCACAAAAAACCATGATATTGGCTTTAAAATCATGAGATTATTTTAAAAAACAATAAATATGGGGACCACTGCTTGCCCTTCTGAGGTCATTTGGCTTTCTGATTGTACTTGCATTGCATTTTCAAGCATTTTCTCTGTACCACAAGAGCTAGAAACTTTCTTTTTATATAAAAAAGCAAGCAAGCTGAGATTCCCATATATTCAGTTGTCTCCAGGAGCTGAAGTCAAGTATTAAATGTTGTGCAAGTCACTTTGAGAATGATAGTAAAAATGTATAAATAACTGAAAATAGGATCTTTATAATGGAAAGTCCCAGGCAACCTTATAACAGGTCTCACTACCTACGGTGTTTCATAATCACAGAGATAAACAAAACTAAGTGAAAGAGCCTGGCTGTCCATTTCCAGTGATTTTACCTAAACTGGGCAACAGACAGGATAGAATTGCACCTTATAGACTAACTAAGTCAGAGCTGCATAAGCATCTGATGAAGTAAGCTGTACCTTACAAAAGCTTATGCATCTTTGATTTAGTCTAAAAGTCTAGGGACATAAATTACACATAAACCGGTATAAGTGATTGGTTCAAATCTGTAACACAACAAAAGTTCAGTGCACATAAGCTTTCAAAATGACTGAAACTGGTTTAATATAAACCTGGATGAATGCAGTATCATACTTAACTGATTTAGGTTAAATCAGTTTATTGAACTTTTGTCCCAGATCCCCTCCAGATTCCAGTTAACTCACAGTCACCCAGCATCCCAGAATGCTTTGTACCTCCCCCACAAACCCTTCCCCTCCCACACACAGAGGGTGACCTAGCCTTGGCCCAAACCATCTACTTCAGCTGAGCAGAAAGGCATGCTCTAGCACCTCCTGGCTTCTAGCCTGGACCACTGCAGGCATGTGACTGCATGTCCAGAATCAAGTGTATGTCTGTTCACTCGCTTATCAGTTCAATCTACACATCTTAGACTAACCTGCAAAAATTGAATCGATTCAGCCTCGGGCTTTTTAAATGTCTGTATTTAGCCTAACAGGGTACAACTCTACCCTGACTTCTGCTGGCTACGTAGCTCTCCTTACCTAAATTGTAAATAGTATGTTTGAAAGTCATTCATTTTCCTTTTCAAATAACATGTCACTCTGAGGAGGTGCACTTTGTAAAAAGGGATTTGTAAAAGGGATTCTTTACGTTATCTGAAAGGAGGACGTGTTTTTATATGTTCAGTATAAAGATTTTTAAAAGTGCAATTATTTGTCTGAAGATGTCTTTGGAAACGTTTCCAGGTCTGAGCCAGCATTAAAATTGTGCCAGACCTTGATTTGGTCATGCCCTCATAGATCAGGATAGCATCCAGTGCTAGCTTTACCATCAGTGGAATCTTTATTATTAGCAAATATAAATGAACCCCCTCCAATTGTTTTTTATTATTACTATTATTATTTAAGCTCAGTCCTGCACTAAATCTAAGTCCTTCTTAGAATGGAATTTGGTCCAATGAGCCCAGACCCTTAAGATTAGCTCTGAATTAATTTTCACTGAAAAGCTAGACAGTTTATGATATAATTTCAGTGCTCCCATTCAACACTGGCCAAACGTTTGGTGCTGAGACAGTGCTTCGTACAGCAAAGACCTGGTTTTCACTGTTATTTTGTCTCTCTCCCTCTCTCCAACATTGTTTGTTTTCTTAGCTTGTTGTTTCTTATTAGAGGCCAAGGCCCAGAACCTGCAAGCTGTTCTATGCAGGCAGTGAAGTCAATGAGAATCCACATGAGTGCAGGGGTTGACTCCCAGGGAGCATACTGTGGCAGTAGGACCTAAGTCTGTAATGCTGTTAGGACAGGCAATCTTTCTTATTACATGTTGATACCGTACCTACCATGATGGAAACCCAACTGAGGCCTCTTAACAGAACTATAATATTAAGTAAAGAATATTTAAAAGAGAAAGGAGTCCAAGGCCACTTCTAAATGGAAACCCATTTTAAGTTCTCTCCCACTGGGAGCATGTACATGTGCAATTAAGTTGAAGCAATAAACTCCAGTGCTTATTGCGACAAGGGTGCATGCCCAGGAGCTCAGCATGCTGAGCCGGGTCTGAACAGCCCCGGTTGGAGGGGGTCTGGGGAGTCAACCTGCCAACCTGGGGCTGCTCTGACCCACCTCAACATGCTGCACAGGGGCTGGCTGGGGCATGAGGGTGCTCCAGTATGGGGCTAGCTGGCAGGCAGCCCCTGCACTGATGCACCCTCATGCCCCTGCCAACCCCATCAGTCTACACTTGTAAAAAAACTCTGCAGCAGGATAGTATGTGTATTTAAAAATATTTTAGTAGTATTTACAAGTATTTAGTAGCAGATAGTATTTACAAGTACTATCCTGCTGCTGAGTTTAATTAGTTTACTCCAGCCTAATAGCACTGCATGTATAGACATGAGACATTTACTGCAGAGCTAATTAATCAGCTCCACAGTAAATGTCTTGTGTATATGTGCCTACTCAGATGCTTAAATTTGCATTTTGAGCAAGCCTTTACAATATTCCAGCTCCCACAATACTTTGCAGCAAAGGAAAGCAAGCTAGTGTGATTATTTGTATTTATTCTGCAGTAGCAGCCAGAGAACCCAGGCAGGCTGAGGGCCCCCTGGTGTTAGATACTACATTTCTCTCTCAAAAGAAGCTGTCCTCTTTATATCTTCTTATTTTTAACTTTTCCCTCCACTCCCTCATTGCCAGAAGGGAAAACAATTAGAAAAAAAAATATATAACTTTCTCATTGTATGGCTGAACAGCAATTCTCCCCAACTTCCTCTTAAATAAATTCCCAGCCTGCTGTCTCTTCAGTCTCTTGAGCCATGTCAGCTTCCAAGTAAAACTCAGGGAAAGAAGGACTGCTAACATCTGCTGTGTCCTTTTTTCTCCAGAAGAACCAAACACCTCACTGACACCCTCCTTCTCTCAGGGATCACCTTTGCTATTATTACACAACCTTGTTTGTGCTACTTTTCCCAGAAAAAGGAACATATTTTGTAGTGTGTACCAATATAAATTCAACACATAATAGATTAAAAGAAGCAGAAATAAAAAGGTAATGAGTAAGAACATTATTTCCCTGATTCTCCTTCCTAGAAGTTTTGAGTAGAGTTTCCTGTACTCTGATTCCTTTCCATACCACCTTTTAAAAGTCACCTGAGGTCTGGGAAATGAATTCCAAAAATTCTTCTGCCGTAACCCTAAACTTCCTGGAGCACACGTTGAATGGAATTGATATACCTGAAACCAGGAGCTTAGCCAATATCTTGATGAGTAAAGATAAAACAGTAAACCAAACCATATGGATTTAACGAGTGATACGAAAAGGGAAATAGCAAGAATTCGAAATCTTTTTTTCTTTAAGAGAATGCTTGAAAGCAAGTATCAGATACCTGTTGTGACATACTAAAGAGGAAATCGTCTCACTGGATCCACAGGGCAGTTCTGAGATAAGCAGCTGGAATGATAACTTATCTCTGTTGCAATGTAGGAAGTATAGATACTTCAGATGCTAATGGTGTGTCCCCAGGGAAATAGACATAGAACAGATCTAGGTTAGGTTATAACAGAAATGTGTTTATTCAGTTATGAAACTCACAGAGAAGCTGGCTTTGTTGTTAGTAGCACCTTAATGCCCAGAGGAACTGCCTTTGTCCTAGAAAACAAATTGAAAAAGGTGCACAGGTCGGTCATATGAGGTCAGAGTCTAAAATATACCAACATTCCCAAACAGTAAACACAAATGCACTTTCCCTGCAGCTAGCAGGCTGCAAAGAAGGATTTCCAAAGTCTGGACATGCACACCACTTCTTCCTGAACCTGGCAGCAGATCTCCAGTGCTGATACAGTGCTGCCAATCCCAAAGCATTTAATAAAACCTCCAAAAAAATCAGTCAGGGCTTAAAAATCACAGGATTATTTTAAATAAATAAATGCCCCCACATTCATGTCTGCCTTTGAAAAGGTTACAAAATACACAGGAGCCAGATCAGATTGCTTGTGGACACTGCCTAACAGTGCAAGTTTTACAAGATCCCATAAAAAATAGGTTGACAGCAGTGAAAGTAGCTTCCATGTGTTCACAAAAGGCAAAGCCAGGGGAAATCAGAGTTTTGTTCCTAATGCTTTTTACTCAAAAATAACCAGGCCCACTGTCCAGCAGTAAAAACTCAATGACACATGACAAGTGGGAACATGATGAAGGGACAAACAGAAACTCTAGTCTGTTTATTAACCAATGTTGAATGCCAAGTATGAGGGGAAACCACATTATATCAAAGGTCTAGGCAGAGAGAGCCCAATGCCTACCAGTCACTTTCAGTGCCTAAGTAAAAAATGTAGGTACTCAAAACCTGATGCTTAGCCCTCCAGATAGGTGTCTGGAGGGCTAACCTAGATGCCCAACATCCTCAGCTATTAGATAGAAGGGGAGACATCACCCCTACATTTTACTGGCCCTTTCCATGTGTTCTAAGACCTTACAGGCAAGATAGGAAGAGGGAATGCCTAGTCTGTGGATTCTGAAAGTGGCATAAACTTTATGTAACTTTCGCCAGGTGCCTAAAGGTCTGCTTCTCGGTATGCCCAAAACTGCCTGGGTCTTGCCAGTGCTGACCAGGCAGGTGCTTAGCTCATGCTTATGGCACTTTCAGAATCCACAGACTAGGCATTCCCTCTTCCTATCTTGCTTGTAAGGTCTTAAAGCACACAGAAAGGATCAGTAAAATGTAAATTGTAGGGGTGATGTCTCCCCTTCTATCTAATAGCTGAGGATGTTGGGCATCTACATTTAATTCCCTCCTCTGCCTGAGGAGAATTGAACCCACAGCTCCTCCTTTCCAGACTTCAAGTTACTCTGGACTGGTGAACCCAGCATGAAGTAATTAAACAGTAACTGCACCAAGAAGATCACACTTGACCCTAATGCCTAGTGGTCAGGGCATTCATTTGGTAGAGGAAATACCTGGGCTCCAGTCCCTAGTCCAATGAATGTTTAAGTATTTTATATGAAGTGTTCATTGGTGCAGAATGAATTCATTGGTGCAGAACCCAGATCAGCCCAGGTAACCGGCCCTATCCACTTAGCTAGAATTATGCTCTCTCTGGCCCAATGAGCATTTAATTACACCATGAAAAGTGCAGCAGTTTCAAAAGAAAATATTGAGAAAGTGCCACACTGGAATAACCTATAGCTTGGTGCTTGAAGCCCTCTCAAGGGAGATAAGAGTTCAGACACCATCAGGCAGAGGAAGGAATTGATTGCCTCCCACATCCTGTAACCGCTGAGCTGCCAGATAAAAGGCAGAAGGCACCTTCAGTTGTATTTTTGAGAAAGGTCTGGTGCCAGTGCCTAACCACAGGAGGTGGGGCAGGGTTGTGAGGGTAATGCCTCCTTCCAGTCCTGATAAAGTGTGTAAAGGGAAGTCTATACCACTTCCACAATGCTTGCAGGAGGACAAGTAGGCACAGCACACTCCAGACCAAGGAGGAAGTGATATAGGCACAGAGACCAGCATGGCTTAAGACATATCCCTTTCCTTGGCTACCTTAAGCAATTCAGCTGGATTTTACATATTTTATGTTTAAGTGCTAATTCTCCTCACTCACTGCGTGTGAGCCTAGGCTCCTAACTCAAAACTATAAATTCCACTAAAAAGCAATATTGCCACATCTAGCCCCTACACCCCCACCCTTTTTAGGGACCCCATCTAGAAGAAATTTCTTGTTCTACTTTTGGTTAGTCTAGCAAACATCAGTAAAGTAAAAGGAATATGGTACTCCTGTTCTGTTCCTGCCCAGTGCAGCCTGGATAGCATTCTATTGTGATGAGGAAAATTCATATCAGGTATGTGTTGCATTGACCTCATAGCAAAGATACTGTGCCATCCTTTTTGCTTGTTTTTACAACCTGATCTTCTGGTGACAATAAATATAATCTGATACCAGGTCCAAAAATAGAGTTAAAATATTTTTTAGAAAACCGTAGAGCAGTGGTTGATATTAATTACCTCACTATAATTCCATCATAAATAGTCTTCCAATACTACTGATTCCCATTTAGGATATATTACATACAACCTAGGATACTGTTAATTTTGCAAGTTAGATGCTCAGAGGTTAGAAAATGCCAAAATTAAGCTTGTCTGAGCCACCTTAGTTTAGCCCCTTTGTGTGTGTGTGTGTGTGTTTTGAGACAGTTTTTAATTACATGATCTCATACATATTTTCCACAGGACCTCTCCTTCACTCTGTATGCAAGATGGAAAGTGCTCAATTAACAAGCTGCACTTCGATATTTTATTTTCTCCTTTTTGGTCACTGTGCAATCCCATGCCTTATTTACCGGATCCTATTCAAACCCTGCTCTGACAGCCTGCAAGATGCACCGGGCCAAAGAGAAACAGCATGGATCTGCAGCAGTAATACAACAGGCAGGAGTTGGCACCCAGAGCAAACCCTGTGAAAGAGCAGGAGGGGAGACACATGCAGGCTCTGAGAGCAGCGGGGGCAGGCATGGCAGGATCCAAGAGCAGGGTGGCGAAGGCACAGCAGTCTTACCCATGTTGGGAACTCCTATATAGTCCCCAGCTGAGCTGCAGCTGCCATCTCTTATGCTCTGCTCACCCTGGCTGTTGCTCTTAAAGCAGCAGCCACAGCAAGGACCATGTTGGACTTTCTGGCATGGGTATGCTGCCATGGCTTGGATTCTGCAGGGGATGGAGGGCAATTTAGATGCCCCTACTAAGCTGGCACCTGGGACACATGCCCCTCTCACCCTCTCCTACTTATGGTACTGCTCCGTAGCCTCACGTTTAGGAAATCCCTGGGAAGGGGTGGTCATGGTTTCAGATCCCCATTCACAGGACTGTTTACAGTACTTTACTTCAAACAATGGAAAACCTTGGCTACAAAGTTGCTTTTCTCTCTCTCCCTCTCTCTCTCTCTCTCTCTCTCTTCTTGAGTGCAGAGCACCATTTCCTGGCAGCCCATCACCTGAAGTTAGGTAACTGTAATAATCAGAGATGGGAGAAGTGAGTTTGAATCCGCTCAGGTTGAAGAGGGAATTGAACCCAGGAATCCAACTTCTGGATAAGCACTATAACTACTATTACTTATAAGGCTGGTAGACAACACAACTTTAAAAAATGAAAGTGACTGCAATGACATTTTCTGAGAAGCTCAGTCCTGGCACCCACTGTGTTTTAGGCTTGCTCCAAGAATGCCTCCTTATTGATCCCCTATGGGAACTTAGGCAGAAGAATGCCTGGTTTCTGGATCTCAATCAGGCAGGAAATACTCAAACTAGGGATGTTCTCCAGACATACAGTGAAATTTGAAGTCAAACAGAGGATAGGCAGAGAGCTTATGAACGTCCAGGGTTAGGTGACATCTTTGTTGGGCTTTTTAGATAGCGGTTGTGGACTTAAGTAGTACTGTTCCACTTAAATTATGCTTCAAGCACTTAAATTCTTTACTGGACACTACCCTAAAGTACCCTTTATCACTACAATGACATGATCTTTATCCTTTTGTGGTATATAACATTGGAAAACTTCCCCTGGGATAGTCCATCACAGAACAATCTGTTGACATTTCAAAATCTCTCTTATGACCTGGTCCTTGCAACACAGATATAAATATACTTATAATAATTGTATCCCCCATTAGAAAGCTATTTTGTATACATTTGGGTTGGAGAATAACTAAGGGGCCAGTTCAGTGTTTGGCAGTTGAAACAAGGCGCCTTGAACCAATTTAAGCTTAAAAGCACTCTCAGTTGGGGGGCTATCTATTGATTAAACATGTTGGAGCCATAGAGAACTGAAAATTCTCCCACAACCAAATGCACACAGTGTGAAGGGTGTTATGGAAGAGGAAGAATTCAAATTGACTTTTGCTGTCCCAGATCCTTTTGCTGCAGTCCAGAAAATATGGACACAGAACTTCCCAACTACATACTTTACCTCCTAAATGCATACCGTTTTATTATCAAATATCGTTTTACCTTACTTTTTCTCTAAATTAATATATTTCATACCTTACTTTTTCTCTAAATGAATATATAAATATAAATATATATCTTGTTTTAGCAACTAACTAGAGCAATATGGAGTTATTTATTCTTGAAGGTGTGCCTATTTTGTGCCCCTTTTGTAGAACTATACATTTTTTTATGGTGTACAAGCTGTTTTATGTAAAGACACTAGAAATTTTTAAGTACAGAGTAGGCAATCATTTGCCCAGTATGGTATAGGCAAGATGATCCTGCCATGAGCAGAGATTTGGACTAAGTGACCTCTTGAAGTCCATTTAGATCCATTTTCCTGTGACTCTCAAAACAAATTGCCTTTCAAGGGCTCTGTGGGGAGGTCTACATTGCATCTAACCATGCTAAGGAGCACTGCAGTGAAACTAAGCACCTCTGTTCCACACATGCTACACCCTCAAAAATACAAGGTAGCTGCTACTTGCCACGTGCTTTACTGCTGCTCTTACCTTCTCCGTTTCAGATGTGCTATTTGGCACATACCCTGTGCACACCTAAGTAGCTACACTGCATTTTTCAGCCTTTGACACACAAGGAGAGGGAGCAAGTGGGCAGGACATTCTTTATGGTAACACTCCTGGATATAGCTTAAGTTAGAGAGGCAAAGGAATCGCTGCTGTTCTAAGCTAAAGCTAACCCCTTGGTTGCTTACAGAAGTCCAACTCATTTGATTTGCAGGAACTCTTCAGTCAGTTCTTTAAATGCTCAACATCATCTCCAAACAAAAGATTAATTTAGCTCTAGAAAAGCCCAGGAAAGATGGGAATCAGCAAGTGAGCCATCCTGTATTAATTTAAAACCATCTTTAAAACTGTCTCCACTTATAAGAAGACACAGAAGAAAAGGGGTTCACCATCATATCCAAAGCCAGAAAAACCATCATTCTCACAGTACTTGCAAAAGGAGGTAGAACTTAAACATATCAACAGTCCTCTTCCACTTCCTTAACTAAATTTGATTTGATTCATTGTTATTTATTGCATTTGGGTTAATCCATGTTTTTGTCCTGCTTGCCAACTTTTTGCTTTGGACTGCTGCAAAGATAGTTGAAGTGGCTGTGCCCAGCATATGGTTGGAGGAGTTGCTCAAGTTCTCAGACCACTTGCATTTAACTTTCTAACCACTCTCTCTCTCTTTCTCTATCTCCCTTCCTCATTTCATTTCTATTTCTTCAAGCATTTTTTTTAAACAAAGCATTCAGCCTTTGTCTGACACAGGGTCACTGGTTCTTGAGAGCTGACTATTTCCTGGGTCTCTGTGATAGCCATACATTTCTGAGCAAGGAGAGAGACAGCCTAGAGCCTTGTTGGTGGGTTCTCCTATAGGAAGCTCACAGGGAGGCATTGCCTATAGTCTTTGCCTTCTCAGGGACCATTCAATCCTACCTGCCTGCTTAGCAAATGTTTCCTCATCTCAGTTCAACCCATTGAGTGAAAAAGAGCAGCAAAAGGATGCGAAGGTAGGCAATCCCCGACATGGGTGCTAGAGCGTGATATGCAAAGGCATTTTTGCTTAGTACCTGCACCTTGGAGTGGATGGTGGGGAAGGGGACAAGGCTGCAGTGCCACAACAAGGATCAGGCCCCTTGAAGCTCTCCCACCATCCATCTCTGGCATGCAGCATCTTACAAGCCAAGGTTGTGGGTGTTTTCAGCACTTTGCCAAAAAATATTGCTGAATTCTGCATTAGGGAAACAGTGGCTGCCTATACACGAGACACTGACTGCGTAGTAGCCCGTGAATACTTCGCAGTAGCGTTGCATGGCAGGAAGCATGAGACAATGCTATTGTGCAGTAGTCATGAGCTACTGTGCAGTCAGCATCACAAAAAAAGCGGCTTCTCGGCATGACTGTGCAATAACTCCAGTTACTGCACAGTCATCTAGTACTTGCAGTCAGTGTCTCGTGTAGATGCAGGCACTGAAGACTTTGGAAGGAGCAAGAGCCTGGATTTAACCTGATAGTAGAAGGCCAGGATCAAGGAATGTGACAGAACAGCATTGCTCAACCCGTGGGTCAAAAGTGGGTGGCAAGAATATATGAAAGGGTCAGGAACAAACTTGAAAAATGGATTCTCCTTTAAAAGAGAAAAACAGGGGAAGCTGTGGCTTTACCCTTGCAGGCTGGCAGTGTCGTCCCCCCCCCCCCCCATGCTCCACACACAGCCCCCCACTGGGGGGCACTGGCTGGAGACTAGTGCCCATCAATGTTTCCAGATGGGTCCTGATCCAAAAAAGGTTGAGAATCACTGTGATATGCACTCGAGCTCCGGCCTTGCCCGACATGGTTTCTATGCCACGGCACGAGAGGGCTGCGAGGGTGCTGGGCAGAGGAGAGGGCAGAGAGCCACGGTCTTGCCGCGGCTGTTCAGGAGGTGGGCACTGCCTGGCTGCCTCGGGCTCGGCCTTTGAAGCCCAGATGGCAGGGAAGGAAGGGGCCAGCCCCGGAAGGAGTCCCGCCCCAGCGAGTGGAGGGGCCGGCCGGGGTAAGGATGTCGCCTGCAGGCGGCGCAGAGGCGGCGGGGGCGCGCGGGAGGGCAGATGCGGGGCACAAGCGGAGCTCGGCAGGAGCTTGCCCGGGGCCGCCCCCCAACCACTGGCCCCGCTCCCTTCGCTCGCCTGCAGATCCTCCCCTCCCTGGTGCACCCACGCTGCAGCCCCCGTCCCTTGCAGCGCCGGCCGGGAGCGAGCACAGCCGCCGCGTCCCGCCGGTCCCGGGCGGGGAGGGGAGACCCGCAGCCGCCTCCACTCACCAGCGCGTCGGGCTCGGGGCTTGTTTGGCGGAGATGGACTGTGTTGTCTGGCGGCGCCGGGCTCGGAGCTAGCAAGGGGAGGGGGGTATATCCGTGGGCCATTAAATCCACCCCCCCCCAACAAAAAAAACCCTACCCCGCCATAACAGCACAGGGGCAGACCCTGCCTAGCCTGAATCGCGGCCAGCCCGTGGAGCCGGTACTGCGACGAACTGCGGATATCAGCATCGCTCCTGGTTTTTCAGGACGGGATCTGGGGGGTGGGGGGGTAGTACCGTCTGATTCTTTTATTTAAGGGGGGGATCCTAGGAGAAATCCTGCAAAATCCAGGCAGATCCGGCTGGTCCCTCTCTCTCTCTCTCTACTCGGCATGGCCCGAGCGCGGGTGGGGGGAGGAAGAGGGAGGGTGCGGGGCCAGCAGCACCAGCGGGAGCCCCGCCGCCGGGAGGCCGGCCGGTCCCCGGGGGCTGCCGGCGCGGCTCCTCTCCAGCTGCCGCCTCGCGCACACGTGCTCCGGCGATCGCGGTAGGCGCCGCGCGGAATTAGTTAAAGCAATTCAGGGCGAGGAGCGCCTTGACCCAAACTTCTTCCCCGGACGCTCTTTCACCCTTGGCAAACCCCAAACTCCGGGGAGGAAGCGGGGGGAGGTCGGGGAAGCGCTCAGCTCCGGCTGCAGCTGCACCACGCCGAGGCAACAACAACCCCGCTCTCCCTCTTCTGCATTTTAATACCGAAATCTGGAAATGGAAATTGTTTGATGTATGAGGAGACGTTATCTAATTAGGGCGTAAGAAATTTAATCTTTCCAGCAGGCAGGTCATATAATTAATGTTAATTTAACGCTCAAATTCTCAGTCATTAATTTTTATTCTCTTAAATGTAGTTTGGCAGGCCCCCCTGATCCATGGCAATGGATTTTACTGGATGTAAGAGCACACTTGGTCTTTGGAGTGAATTATTGCAGACCTTCCTATCCCAATAACAAGATCACATCATGTATGCATTATTAAGCCATGTAATTGAATGGTCCATAGTTTGCATATCAGACTATTAAAATAATGTGTTTTGCTTTTCTTCCAACACGTAACGTGAAAGCCTCTGCGAATATTTGGCGATTCTGATCATTATCGCCAAATTACTCCAAATGCTCTCTTCATTAACGTGATTTCTTTCAAGCATTTTTTAAAAAAAGGTGAATAATGCCTTAAGTGAGGGCTTGGAAAGTTGGGGCTTTTTTTTTTTTTTTTTGCTTTTTTTTACAAAATAAAACTTGTCAAGCCTAGCTCGAAAACGAGACGACACCATCACGACCAGACACGAGGAGAACGGTCCTTTATTCGCTGTTTGTGTTTCCCCCCTCTCGTTTCAGGAAGCTCACTCCGAAGTTACTCCACGAGGAGCAGAAGGGCATGCCATGTAAGGAGCTGTGCATTTCAGATGCTACAGGACAGATGGAAATGGGGAAAAGTTGCAGGGATCCCCTCCCCCCACCCCATTTCCAGGGAAGAGATGGGGACAGAGGCAGACAGAGAGATTGATTTGAAAAGATACTGACCTCTCTCCTCCAGCGGCAGTATAACTTGTCCGGGAAAAAGAAGCCGTGAGATCCCCTCTCCCTCCCCCCCTCCCTCCCGACCCCCAGTCGGACCTTCATTTGCACGAACTGCTGTGCCGATCTCGGCAGGTGAATACTTCTCCATTAACTGAGCCGCTAACTTTCTTCTCGCCCCACGCCCTTCACTCAAGCTGAAGCCTCCCAGCCCCTTCCTCGCCGCCGTCCCTCCCCGCTCCCTCCGCAAAGTTCAGGAGCCACCGCGACAGCCACAGCCGCCGCCACCACCGCAAGGAACCGCCGCTGCAAAATAAGAGTCTCTCGGAAAGTGCAAGGGCTGCTCATTTGCATCCGAGAAGTTATTTCCCTTTGAATTGTTGAAACTGAAAGGGGGGGGGGTGCAGCTCGTAGCAGGAGCAGTGACACGGGGGTCACTGCGGGGTGTGCAGCCACCGTGATCAAATGGCGAGGAGCTGGACGGAGCAGGTGCCACGGGGCCGGGCCGGGGGCGCCCTGCCCGCGGGAGCTCGGGTTGAGGCCGCAGGCTGCGGGGGAAGACGGGGCAGGAGCCCCGAACCAGGGCGCTTTTATTTTGGCCGGGAGTGGCCGGCCGCGCTGGCGGGCCGGGGGGAGCGGAGCGAGGCGAGCTGAGGGACTCCTTCCCCTCCTCACTATAGCAACCAAGGCCAGCCTGACAAAAATGCCCCCTCTGTGGACAATGGCCCGGCCTCCTTGTTTGCTCCGCTCTTCTTCTTCCTCCTTCCGAGCCAAAGAAAGTTGGCAGCCCCCGCTCCCGCGCGGGCAGGCAGCCGCGGCTCCTCCCCGCCGCCCGGGGCACCCACTCCCAGGCCGCTCCGGCTCGAGGGCGGGAAAGCCCCGCGCCAGCCCCCGCTCGGGGGAAGGGGCCTGCTGGGGCGAGCCGGCCGCACAGGCAGGATCGGGTCCCCAGTTTCCACTGAGTCAGCTCCCGGGGGCTGTCAGGCTTTCCCGGTGGGCACCGGGCTTGCACATGCAGAGCAAGGTGCCGATCCTGCCTGCTCCTCCCCGACTCCTGCCCGCGGCTCCCGCTTTGTGCCAGAGGCATCGTGTCCAGTCCCCTGGAGTGCGGGGCACGCTCAAGTTTTCAAGGTTCGCCTCTTATTGCAGGGTAATCCGGCACTGCTTCTGCCTCCCGCCCTGTGCCAGTGCCTATAGCAGGAGCCACAGAGATCACTGCTCTTCTTGAGCAGCAGCTGGATTTGTGTCCCTCTTTTATCCGCCTAGAAAACGTAACGTGGGGGAAAGAAAGCATCTCCCCGGGCAAAGTCCAGTTAGGCTTGGACAGCGGCGATGTCCCTTCATCGGAGCTGATCTGGGAACACGACAAGAGCAATTATGTTATGTGTCAGAGGGGCAGCTTTTAGTGCTGGGGACTTTTTTTTAAAGACAGTTGTGGGTCCTATACATCACTCGACAGTTCAGTGTTTCAAAGGTCCCAGATGAAATCTCTTGAATGTATCAAAGAGGTTGGATCCCCTCCTGTCTACCACCAATTCACCTGCTTGAAAGCCCAAAGAGCCCCCCTTTAAGCTCCATCGTCGAGAGGTCATTTAGCAGCAAGCCTTTTGAAAACTAAATTGCGTGAAAGCAAACTCTCCCCCACCAACTGCATCTTGTTCTGTCGAGGAGATTTCAATATAAACACGCTGTATTAACTCCGAGTTGAATTTATCTCACAGACTGACGGAATTTGTCTCTTTTTTTTTTCCGCTCCCCCTCCCCCCAGGCCACTCAAAATTTCACCACTCAAAATTTAGCAGCCTTCCTTTGATAAATTACTCAAAGTAATCCCTGCAACAGCTAAGTCTGACTGGTTGACGTTGTGTTAGAAGTCTTCATAGCGGTATCTGTCTATAAAATATTCACTTGCGGACTACAAAGGGTGGATCATTTTTAATGACAAGATTCAGAACTGGAGGATGAAGGGAAGAGATTAATATCCATGAATTCAAATAATTTAATTTCAAATACTGAATTTAGAGCATTATATCCCAGTAGTTTAAACAGTGATGCAGATAAAATAGAATAGTCCCCTATGAATAAAAAGTGACCCGAAGAATAGAGTTTCAGGGACTGTTGGAAATGAACATTGATACAAACTTTTCAGAAACTTTATATATATATATATATATATATATATATATATATATATATATATATATATATTCTGTACCTGTCTATCTTCCAAGGGAATCGATATTCTAGCAGGTCAAATATATATTCTTTTGTCTGTACGTGGAGAAACCCATTTACACGAGGGGTTTTAATTTCAGTGGGTAATGCGATCCTATGCAATCAAAGTGATCAATTTCTGTCCATTTTGTTTAGATTTCTTAGTTAAATGTGTGTGTTATAGCTACCCCGAGGAGAAGCGACTTGAAAGTGGAGCTTTTTGAGTCATCTTATAAATACATCCCTGAGGCTGCAGTTCTTGCAGCTTTAAGGCAGTTTTCATTAAAGCAGCCAGCTGCCTCTTTGTGTAGATTGGATTTTTTAAAGCAATCACTTGTGAAGCCTCGGCCTCAGCTCTGCTCCTCGGCAGGCCCTTCGAGTTTAAGTTCCATTCATGTCTTGGGTCTCTCCACTAAATCAGGCTCCTCGGAGCAAGCCTTGCAAAGAGCTCCCGAAAACGCAGGGCTGAATAGTTCAGACAGAAAGGTTAAAAAGGAAAGAGAGATCAAAACAGTCCCATCTCACAATAGGTACATTAAATGCATCCCAGCGATGTGCCCACGTTTTCCAAGCTGGCCTTTCAAGGGAGCTCCATGGCATACAGCTGTTTTTACTGCACCGGAGCATACTCGTGCTAAATTCCCTGTTGCCTTTGCCCTTCTTGATGCTTCCCCCCTCCCAGAAGTGCACAAAAACGGGAGCTGCTGGAAAAGGGGATTTCCCCCCCTTAGTTGAGTGAGTTCGTTTCACGCCAGTGAGTGCAGAGTTTCAAACAGGCTTTTCACCTCTAAACAGAAGGACCTTTCTTCATTTTTAAAAGCAATCTTTAAACCCTGAGCACTAAGGAGGTTTATGAGGAATCGTTGGGAATAAGAGCTCCGTGGTCGTACTTGGGAGTGTGTAGTTGCGGCTTTCTCTCTGCAAGGCTTGGATTTGCTAAGGGTTTACAAATCAGGGGTTTTTTGGGGGCGGAGGAGGTTGGTGGCGGGGGGTGGGGGGGAGGTTGTGCAAGTAACAAGCTACTTCAGGCTTTTTAACAAGAAAGGGCTGGAGTCCACTCACTGGATCCCCAGGAAATGCACTAGTTTGTCTTGCCTGTAAGCGTCCCAGCAGTGTGAGTAGCAGGCACCCGGCCCCCTCCCCGCTGAAGCCACCTTATGTGTATGCAGCACCTCGCCTCCCAGGGAGGAGAAAGCTCCATTTAAGAGGTGTGCTATGTATTTGCTAGAGAATATTCTCGGAGAGCTGTACTGGAATGAAGGAGATATCAAGGAGGCCTGTCAGTTCAAAGCTTTTGGGATTGTTTGAAAATCTTCCTCACGTCAAAGTAAGCAGCCCTAGTATTTGAACAGCTGCTTTGAACAGTGAAAAAGGCTGAGCTGAATCAAAACACTGCAGTGTCTGCCCAAGACACCGCATCACCTTCAACCTGCTTTTATACGGGCAGAGAAAGGGAAGAAAGGCTCCTGGGACCTCTAATCCGGCAGGGTCAGCTCCGGAAGAAAGGGAACACATGACTGTCTCTTTCACATCCCGAGCGTCCTGGACCTAAATCAGCCCCAATTTGGGGGGCTCAAACTGAAATGAGGACCGGTTACAGGACCCAGAGAGGAGCAGACAGACATCAAGAGCTCTCCCGTCTCAGGAGCATTCCGGCAGCGGACTCCTCCACGGGGGGAGCCGGGAGTGAAGGATGCTTAAGAAACAGTATTAATGACAAGGGTAACAATAATGATGATGGGGAGGAGGAGGCGGAGCCTGCAGCGCCTCTGAATTCACCATGGCCACTCCTGGCTCTCTCCAGCTGTGAATGTATAGACGTTAGTTTAATTGGGGGAGGGGATGCAGGAGGGGAAAAGGGCGCTTGAATTTTTTTCTCTCCCATTTTTTTTTTTTTTTTTTTAGCTATACACCGTGTTCCTACTTTTGTAATCGTGTGATTAACAGTAGCCTTTGATATCTACAAGTGATTTATTAGGGGTATTAAACAGGCAGAACAATGATTGTATACCCACCCTCTTCAGCTCTGTGTGTGCGTGTGTGTAGCCTGAAGCTCCATCAGGCTGATTTCAGACTTCCTCACAAGCAGCAAATCCCACCGCCGGTGCCCGATCTCTGCTTAGCGGCTTGTGTGTTTGCTCCCCTGGAGGTAAGTTTCACAGCCAGGAGATATCACTCGGGCTACTCCCTGCCCGGGAGATTTCTCCTTGCCCTGCCGCTCTCCACGCTGAACACGTGTAAGCACCCCGAGACACACACGCACACACGTACACACTTCAGATCTAGCCCGGCAGAGATGCCGCCCAGTGCCCCGAAGCGCTTTCATGTGAGGCGCCCGAGGCCAGGGCCGGTCTCCAAGCGCGGGCGGGAGGAGCGGGGCCCACGGCTGCCTCCAGGGAAGTTTGCGGCCGGCTTGGCTGGCGCTGTCCTGTCCGTGCGGCTCCGCGGGGCAAATGACAGGAGGGAGCTGCCCCCGATCCGAAACGCGATTTCTACCCGAGGAACAAAAGGCAGAGCCCGGGTCAGAGGCGCCCGCTGACTCCTCCCGGCCGCCTGCAGCCCGGGCCCCGGCGGGGCAGGGACGTTTGCCAGCAGCGTCCTCTCTTCGGCGGCTTCTCCCGCTCCCTCCTGCCCCGCTGCCCCTCTCCCGGCTCAAATCCCCTAAGCCGGGCGGGCAAGTGCTGCTGCCCGGCGCCGTCTCCCAGGGCTGGATCCCGTGTGTGACTGGGGAAGGCGGGTGTTTGTGTAGAGGGGAAACGTGCGTGCGTGTGTGTGTGAGCGGGGGGGTGCGGGTGTTTGTGTAGAGGGGTGTGTATGAGGTTGGAGGTGTGTGGGGGGGGTGCTTGGGTGTTTGTGTAGAAGTGTGTAGTGGGGGGGGGGGCAGCCCTCCCCCACAGGGGGTTATTTCCAGCCAAACCGCCTTTTCCCAGGGCCCTGGGCGAGGGCCGCTGATTTATAAACAACTCTCCCCAGAAAGCGGCCGCTTGTTAGGAGCAATCAATTCCTCAGCCCGCGCCATTGTATTATTTCGATGAAGATACTTTGAGTCCGCTGCTAACAACTCCCCCCCCCCCTCCACCCCACCCAACGCACACACCAAGGCAAAGTTGTGTCTCCAGCCGGGCCGGGCGGCTCCTCCTCTCCGCGCCGGGCAGCAACTTTTTACTTCATCTTTGTTGTCCGGGCCGGAGCCCGGCGCGGCGGAGACTGCTTTGCAACACCCGCCCCCTCTGCGGGGTGTCGCGGCCAGCCCGCCTGCGCCGGGCGCTGGGCTCCGGGTAGCACCTGCTACCCGCCCGGGCTGGGCCGCTGCCTCCTGGCGCGGGGAGGGAGGAAGGGGAAGCGGGCTTTCCAGGCATCCCTGGGTGCACAGCCGGGCCCTCGCTCCCTGCATCCCGCACCCCCGCGCTAGGCCTGAAGTTGCGATTAAAAGATCGGGGGGGGGGGGGGGGAGTGTGTGCGCGCGTGTCGGGGCGGGACGCTGAGTGCCGGGGCGGGGGGGGCGGTATCCTGGCCGCGCTGGGCCCCGCGGAGGGCACCCCCGGCTCCCCACTTCTCCTCTCCCGGGGCCGCTTCCATCCCCAGCCAGAGCCGCGAGCAACAGGAGGAGCCGGCGGTCTGGACCGGCGCTGCCCCATTGTGCGCGCGGGGCCGGGCCGGGCCGGGCCGGGCCGGGCCAGGCAGCACACCACTGGGCAGGGCCCGGCTCCCGCGCGGAGGGCGGGGAGAGAGCCCCCCACCCCAGCTTAGAGTTCGGTGACAGAACGGGGGCGGGCCCGGCGGCGGCGCCGGAGCCAATGGGCGGCTCCCCCGGCGCCGGTTGCTAGCGGTCTCCACGTCAATCCGATCGGCAGGAGCCAATGGGGGCGCGGGGGCGGAGCAGCGGCGCGGCGGGCCCGGCCGGGGAGGCGCGAGGCGCGCGGAGCCCCGAGGCGAAAAAGTAGCTGTCAAATGCGCGGCGCGTCTCCCCGGCGCGCTCAGTCCGGCGCGGGGAGCCATGGCGACCACAGCCTCTAACCACTACAGCCTGCTGGGCTCGGGCGCCGCGCTGGTGCACGCCGAGCCGCCGGGGGCCATGCAGCCGGGCGCCGGCTACCGGGAGGCGCAGGCGCTGGTGCAGGCGGACTACGCGCTGCAGAGCAACGGGCACCCGCTCAGCCACGCGCACCAGTGGATCACGGCGCTGTCCCACGGCGGCGGCGGCGGCGGCGACTCGCCCTGGGCCAGCAGCCCGCTGGGCCAGCAGGACATCAAGCCCTCGGTGGGGCCGGGCGGCGGCCGGGCCGACGAGCTGCAGCAGGCGCCGCCGCCGCAGCAGCAGCCGCCGCCGCAGCAGCAGGGCCGGCCGCCGCACCTGGTGCACCACGGCGGCGGCCACCACGCCGCCGCCGTGGCCGCCGCCTGGAGGACGGGCGCCTCGGCGCACCTGCCGCCCGGCATGGGCTCGGCCGGCGGCGGCCAGGCGGGGCTGCTGTACTCGCAGCCGCCCGGCTTCAGCGTGAACGGCATGCTGGGCTCGGGCCAGCCCGCGCTGCACCACCACGGCCTCCGGGACGCGCACGACGAGCCGCCACACGGCGCGGAGCAGCACCCGGCGCCTCACGGGCCCCCGCAGCCGCAGCCACCGCCGCAGGCGCCGCCGCAGCAGCAGCAGCAGCACCCGGGCAGCGGCGGCGGCGGCGGCGGCGGGGGCGGCCACCCGCACCACCACCCGCACCACGCGCACCACCCCCACGAGCCGCACTCGGACGAGGACACGCCGACCTCGGACGACCTGGAGCAGTTCGCCAAGCAGTTCAAGCAGCGCCGGATCAAACTGGGATTTACCCAAGCGGACGTGGGCTTGGCGCTGGGCACGCTGTACGGGAACGTCTTTTCGCAGACCACCATCTGCAGGTTCGAGGCCCTGCAGCTCAGCTTCAAGAACATGTGCAAGCTGAAGCCTTTGTTGAACAAGTGGCTGGAGGAGGCGGACTCGTCCTCGGGCAGCCCCACCAGCATAGACAAGATCGCGGCGCAGGGCCGCAAGCGGAAAAAGCGCACCTCCATCGAGGTGAGCGTCAAGGGCGCCCTGGAGAGCCACTTCCTCAAGTGCCCCAAGCCCTCCGCCCAGGAGATCACCTCGCTGGCGGACAGCCTACAGCTGGAGAAGGAGGTGGTGAGAGTGTGGTTTTGTAACAGGAGACAGAAAGAGAAACGCATGACTCCCCCGGGAGGGACTCTGCCGGGAGCCGAGGATGTCTATGGGGCAAGTAGGGACACGCCACCGCACCATGGGGTGCAGACCCCCGTGCAGTGAACTCGCAGCGGGGGGAGGGCCCGGGGGGCTGCCCCCTCCTCCTCCTCCTCCTCCTCCTCCTCCAACTTTTGATTCTTCTCGTTTTTAATTTTATTTCCCCCTCTCTTACACACACACACACACATACACACACACATACACACAGCTGAGCAGCTGCGCTGGACGATATATCCTCTGAGCGGTAGCAGGTGTAATGATGTGTTTTGACCTTTACAGGCGAGTGCCCATGCAATGGAGTGGGAGTGAGTATCGCGCACACAGCCACCAGGCAGGCAGCTAGCTACACACAGCCCGCCAGGCACTGGGAAGTGTTTTCCAAAAGCTGAATTAACTGCAAGCAAGAGAGAGAGAGGAGATAGATATATTAAAAAACAAAAACAAAAAGAATAGATCCGCCAGAAAGCGCCAGGAATCGGCCCCAAGCCCTGCTAAGCACAAAGGCAGCTTTAATTTGGGAGCGATGCTCAGTATTTGGCACATGGTTACTGTGTTTATTTCCTGTGGATCCCCGTTAGGAGTAAAATAACGCTAGTCATAATAAAAAGAAACCCCTTTGGAGGTAGACAGTATTTAACCAGATACATTTGCACTGCAAGAAAATGGAAGTTTACAGAAACAAATTCATTTCTGTTCTTTTCTTTTCTTTTTCCCCCCCGCCTTGTTTTTGAAAATGACTTGCATTTTCCACGGTGAGCGTTAGCCAACCCTTGACCGGTCGACAATTATATTACTGTGTTACAGCCCTTGCTTTATGTGTATATATGAATTTCTGTTATAAACCAGACTTCTTCAGTATGTGAATGTTTATTTTCTCCTTTTACCATAGCAGATACATATTTATGTGTATATATATCTGCATTTATATCTCTGCATATATATATATAGATAGCTATAGATATATCTATATGGAGCAAGTAGGGACAGCCACCGCGTATGTATCCTCTCTCTATATAGAGATATCTATATACGTATATATATGTATGTATACACACGTACAAAGACAAACAACTTCCACTTTCAAGCGATATGACTCTTGCAGATGTTTAATACCCGGCTTGAAAGGCGAGAGTCCAGTTTGGAGAAGGGAGAATAATGCCAGCCCACAAAGTAAACTTCATTTTCAGGCAGTGTTTCTTAAGCTTGGGGAAGGCAAAGAGAAATCAATAGAGACCGAGCGCTTCATTTTAGCAAGCCAGGCCCATTGTGAAAGAGCTGCGGGGGAAGTGTGGAGGTAAAAATAACATTCCCGGAGTTTTCCAACAGAAAGAAAGTAGCACTTTGGCGAGAACCAGGGGGGTAGAGGAGTAGTTAGCTGTAGCAACCCCATTCGCCGAGTCCTGTGTGTGCCTTCAGCGTTCACCATTGCATCGCACGGGAGCACTGGGCTGATGTCAGCCTCTAAACTTTGTTTCATTGAGCTGCTCCATCATCAAGCTAGAAACCGAGGACCTGCACTCTGTGTGTGCCTGTGTGTGTTTATATGTAGCTATAAACACACAGGACACGGTTCTGCCTGCCTAAGTGTAGAGCTTTTCATTTTCCCCTGTTTTCCATATTTATTTTTCTATTCACTTTTAGCACCTCGCGCCCTCTGCTCAGTTTGCAGGATAATACATTGCACGAATAGACCCGCTTAATTTAGCCAGCCTTGGCTCGCTCACTGGGGAGTGAAATGAAGTGAAGCAAAAACCCAAACAACAGAGAAAAAGGGAGATTTTCAATGCTATTTTTGGCCCCTTTCTTGAGAGATTAAAAATGCATTTCGCAACACAATCTCGGTAGGAAACGGTTAACTTGCCCAAAACACAAAGCTCTAAAGGGGAACACTGGAGAGAGAAGTTGAAACAATATGTGCATGTCTGTGTGTGTGTTTGTGTGTGTGTGTGTGAATGTATACACCATCACACACACACACACACACACACACACATACACAGGGGGGACTTTAAAGTGTGATAGTTACACATTCGCAAATGAATTCTTTAGTCAGCACAAAAGGGCGCTGTAGTGGGGGGGGGAGGGGAAACATTTTTTATAATCCAAAAAGTTTGCTTAGTTGAATTTTCGACCATTATGAGGAAAACGTGGACAGATTCTCTCGCTGATCGATCCTATAAACAGTGCATCCAGTCCTTAAGGCTTTACAATGTGTTTCTTACTGTCTTCTAAAGCGCCTGTGACAGATGATTCTTTTTTTCCTTTTCTTTTTACCCCTTCCCTTGTTAAGACAAACGCTGATTTCTAAAATGCATATGCATTTGCCTTTTTTTTTTTACTTTCTATTTTTCCAACAATTGTCACAATGATACGGGCACTGAGTTTTGGTTTTTGTTTTGGGTTTTTGTTTTTTTGGATGTATTGAGCTGCTTGCTATTTTATGTGTTGAGGACCAGTTCCTAGCAAAGCGATTCAGATCAGGGCAGATCCAGTGGTAAAGGGAGGAAATGAACTTTCAGACACTTATTAATATGTGTGTAAGGTCAGAAAACGGGGTTCAGAGGATGCCTGAGAAGATCCTCTAGCTCTAAATAGGTTTACTTAAAAAAAAAAAAAGTTACCACGCAAACCTTACCACTATGTATATATGTTTAATATTTGTCCTTTGAAATGCAGAAATAGTTTAACTGTTTTCTTTGTCTATTTTTTTCTTTTTTTTAAAATGCTACCCAGGGAAATATTTTCATATCATTTTTAAGTGGCCTGCCTCAATGTATATTTATTTCTTTTAAAGCAAACAGGTTCTGGAAACTGTTTTTTCTGTAGCTTTAAATGAGTAGGTGAACAAAATCTATATGGGATGTAATTTTTTTTTTGGTTCAGTCTCTCTAAAAATACTTTGTTTTGGTACATTTGGATGTGCTTGTGGGGAAAAATAAAAACGCAGAGATCCTTATATATTTATGTTAAAGTAATATTTTATTATCTACATAAAACAGAAATGCACAATACCTTCATAGTTTGTTCTAATTATTGAAATACCTTTATTTTATTTGGAAAGATAGCACTGATTTGCATAGTTCTTACAATTTGGAGGGGAAACCCAACCCTAGTACTTCTCCTGAGTTGAGCTCTGTGTAAAACACCGCCATCCCTTCCTTTATATTTCATGGAGTTTTGGAATAAATTTTCATGCCTCTACCGACGGGTTCCAGCCTGTAACTTCCAAAGTCTTTTAGTGCAACGCCAGGTGCCGTTTCCATTTTGTCTTTTCAAACATTTAACCGCATCAAGACGGTGTTTTTAAATTATTATTATTTTTAAAAAGCGTTGAATCCTGCCTGTGTCCTTCCTTGGATGCTTATATGCAGAAATCTGTTCTTGAAGTAAGTCCTTTTTATATTCGTTGACAGCGTGGACGGAAAATTGACTTCTCTCTCTAGTCAGCCCTTTTTTGTTCTTTTCAGATCTGACTCTCTGAAAAAAGGCGGAGCTTAATTATAGGGAATACTTGTTAAAAATAAGAGTGGAAGCAAAAGGCTGTCTAATGGTGGTAGACACACGCCTAGAGCTCGCGAGGCTGTCCTGTGTAAGCTGGAATGCATTTTGAGGGTGGATTTTTAGTTGGTTTCAGTGGTTATGAAGACAGACAGTATAAAGGACCGGTATTGCATAAAGAGCCAGTAAATTCGTAGTAGCTTCAAACGCACACAGACACACAGATGCATACTCAGCCCCGCGCCCGCACCCTGGCAGGCTGTGTTTCTAACAAACCGCACACTTCCGAAGGCAAGAGCCCAGCCCAGCATCTCACTGCTGAATGAAATGCAGGGCTTTGGGAGACTAGCATATCGGAGGGGGAAATCAAACTGAGCAATGTTAACACATGTGCTCATGTGTTAAAATCGTTTTTGGCTTGCTCGGTTTAATACGCACAATATACCCCGCCTCCCCCCGCGGAAGGATAGTGCCTGGGATTATTAGATTTAATCATCTTTTCTAACTCCTAGTCAATATTACACTCATCCCAAACAGATTCGGCTAAATGATCTTATCAATAGGCTGGAAGGAAAAGTGACAGAAAGAAGAAGTGTTTTGTGACCGCAGACATGCTGATGGGTAAAATGTTTAAGCTGGGTATAGATTTAAAGTCCTCGGTCAATATCCCACCGGCTTGTCTGCAGAAACCAAGCAGCATCTGCCCTCTGCAGGACAGAGCAGTGGACTCGGAGGAAATCTTTTGCCTCTGCTAACAGGGCCCTGCTAACTGGAAACAATCACGTGTTGGCTGGCCAAGATGAGACTTTGATGGATACCTGCCCTCCCGCCCGAGCAAGTGTCTGCCCGGCCCAGCCCCTTCGCTCTCTGCTTGGAGACGCTCCGGGTTAAACGCAGCCTGCCCCGAGGTTTCTTTCCCCTCACCACGCCGGAGCGTGGCGCTGGGACGAGCTCCGAGGAGCTTTGCAAATCCTTCTTTTTCCTTTTGTTTGTTTGCTGGCGCGCTCGGCTAGCCCTGCTGGCCCAAGCCGGGACCCGGGGTTGTTGCTGTGCTTGCTCGCGGGCTTGGTTTGTGTTGGCGGTGCCTTGCTTTCCCCTCGAGGCAACGTTCAAGCATCGATCTGCATCGGCCTGTCGGTGCTGAGATGAAAACAAAAGGGGGCCGCGCGGGCCGGGGCCGCGGGCTGTCCCGCCGCCTGGAGGAGGGCGCTGTCTCCAGGGGGTGCGCCGGGCTCGGCGCTGTAGACATGAGATGGCAGCAACAAAAGCCCGAGCGCCTCGGCTCGCTCCCTCTAACGGAGGCCCAGGCTCGCGGGCAGGGTAGGCGCTGGTCTCGTCCGTGTCGGGGAAGGCCCCGTGCGGCCTGGGCCCCAGCAGAGGCAGTGCGACCCCCGGGCTGCTGCCGCTGGGCCACAGGCGTCGGCGCTGGGCACCTGCGCGAGCTCCTCGTGGGGAGGGGGGCCGGCCCGGGCACGGCGCCCGGCTGAGGGAGGGAGCCGCGCGTGCCGACCAGCCCGGGGGCAGGCGGGCCCCAGCTCAGGAGCCCAGTGCTCCGCCGGGCCTCCGGAGGTCGCGTTGCCGCCCGGTTGCAGGCGGCGGCACGAGTCGGGGCGCGAGGGGGTGCGGAGGGCAGGGCCGGGGCCCCGCTCCGCTCGGCCGCGCCACGGACTTGGGCGGCTTGGAGCGCACCGCTGTGCCGGGCGTCACGGCTCCAAACTCAGCACAGCTCCCCGGCACAGCGCAGCCCCGCGCCCCTTCCTACCCAGAGCCTTCCATCTATCTAGTGTACGTGTGTGTATACGCACGTACCTATGTATATGTGTGTGTATGCACACGGAGAGACATATACACACATATACAGTGTGTATATACAAAGTGTGTGTGTAAAGTTTTTATCAATGCAGGGCGGGATCTCCTATCCAGCGTGTGTATAAACACACACACACGTATGTGTGTATGCTCCGCACATAAGTGTGTGTCTGTGTGTGCGCGTGTGCGTGCGTGCATATGTATGTGTGTATATATATAGAATATATACATGTATGTGTATATGCACACAAGGTTCTTTGGGTAAATCTGATATCCTTTTTTTAGACCAACTGAAATAGTTGGAAACCCTCTTAGCAAGCTAAAATGGGATACATACGCATGGGATATGTTAACATGGGATGTGGGTGTATGTCTAAAGTTCTTTTATTAATTCACGACAGGATCTATCCAGTGTGTATACGCATAGTGTATATACACACACTGGATAGATATCTATATATCTATATATGTAGATATATCTATCTATCTATCTATCTATCTATCTATCTATCTATCTATATATATATATATCTGTATCTATCGATGTAGATATATATATACCTAAAGTTTTTTTTTTTTTAAATCAATTCAGGGGGGATCTCCTACCCAGTGTGTGTATAGACATACACGTACACACATGCATGGGTGTATGCTATACACACGTCTCTGTGTGTGTGTGTGTATATATATATATATATATATATATATATATATATATATATATATAGAATGTATGTCTAAAGTTCTATTTTTTATCAATGCAGGGCGGGATCTCCTATCGAGTGTATGCGTGTGTATAGGTATACTCACATACCCACCGCCACGCAGACATACACGTAAGTGTGTATGCACTCACGTGTTTGGGGGGGGAGGTGTATGTCTATAAAGTTCTTTGCAGGCGCAGGCGGGATGTCCGCCCCCATCTTTGGAAAAGTTTATTCTGACCACGTCTCTCCGACAGCTTTTATGGCTCTTTGTTCCGGCGCGAAGGGGAGCTGTGCCTGTGGCAGTGCCGGCGCAGGGCGGCGGGACAGGGCGGACACTAGCCCGGGGCCGCCTGGGAGGGAGGCGGCCGGGGCAGGGCAGGGCTGTTCCTCGGCAGGGCCCGGGCGGAGCGCGCGGCGGCCTTTCCTCTGAGCTGGGGCTGCCTTGGGGGAAGGCGGCTCTCTACCCCAACATAGCCGGGGCCTTTCCAGCAGCCGCGGTCCAGAGAGGAGGAGACGATTGCTGGCGAGGCCCAGCCGCCTTGCCGGTCTCTGGCAGATTCACTCTCGCGCTGCCCCGGGTCGCCCGGCTCCCCCGGGCCCTGCCCGCCCGGCTCGGGCCGTGGGGCAGAAGGGCCTGCGCGAGGCTGGCACGGAGCAGCCCGGGGGCAAACAACTTTGCCCCCCGCCCGGACTGGGCAGCCCCGGGTCAGAGCGGGGGTTTGGGTGGGAAATAGTTTCTAGGGGGAAGAAGAAAAATATCTCCCCCCCCCCCCCCCCCCGCCCCGTGAGGTGGGAATACAAAGGAGACCGAAGGAGATGGGCGCTGGGGCGGAGGCGGCTGGCGGAGCGCGGGTCCCGGCGAGCCTCGCCCACGCCCGAGGCCCCGGCCAGTCCCCTGTACAGCTCGCGTGTGCCTCGGGCGGGTTCACGCGGCGCGGGGCATTGCCAGGACCACGCGCAGCACGTGGAGTCGAGCTCTCTTCCCCTTGTCCCCCCCGTGCGGTGCCTCTAGACTTGAGGGCACGGGCTGAGCACGCGCGGGTGTGGCTGCCCGCACTGGGGCGCAGGCTGGACGTGCACCTGCAGCTCGAGTTCGGCTTCCCCGTCTGCGAGGCTCCCGCAAGGGCTGCTTAACTCCCCGGAAAGTTTGGATGCGGCCGGCTGGTTTCCAGCTGTGCTGCCCGAAGCAGCTGCCCGCTTCCCCCCACGTCCGGCCACCCCGGCCCCGTTCGTACTCGCCCTTTGCTGAAAACGAAACAGGCTGGGAGGTGGGCAGGGATGGCGCCAGCCTAGCTGCTGACTTTGAAACCTGCGCAAAACGTTGTCTCTCTCTCTCTCTCTTTCTCTCTCTCTCTCTCTCACACACACACACACATGCATACACGCACATACACAAGCGCCACACACATACATACATGCAAACACATACACTCATACACACATTCACACACGTACATACACCCACACACATATACACATACACACACGCACGCATACATTCATACATACATATACATGCATACAACACACATATACACACACGCGCGCACGCACACCCGGACCCATGCGGTTATTTTCTGCTGGGCGACAAGAACTTCTTAAGCAGCTCAAAAGCCCGGCCCAGCCGGGGCCGCAGAAGAGGCGGCAGCGGGGACCAGGGCAGTACAGCCGATTTGTGCGCCTTGCCCGCTCGGGGAAGGCCGGGCCGGTGCCGAAGCCAGGCGCAGACCCTGCTGACACGCCGGGCCGCCGGGAAGAGAAGGCGGCGGAGAGCTCGCCCCGCCGCGATCCCGCAGCCCCGGACGGCAGCGCCCGCAAAGGGCCAGATCAGCGCGTCGTCCCTGCTCGCGGCCCTGCCGTTCGCGTTGCGGGGGCGCTGCAGAGGTCACGGGGGGACCCGGTAGCGCCCGCTGTATTCATGGCGCAACGATATGATGGTCTCGCGTGCAATTAAACAAAAAGCAGATCAGGGGAGAGTGAACAGGCCGCCAGGCCGAAGTCCACGGGACCCGCAGGGGAGAGTCCTTGTCTCCCCTAAAAAAACCCCAAACCAAAAAACCCAAAGGCTGGCACTGGTATTGAGGGGAAGAAGCCGCTGTGCACAAGAGGCCGGGTGCTCCCCCGCACCGCCGCCCCCTGTCCCAGAACTTGTAAGAGCCTCGTCTGAAAGTTAGGACTTGTTTTAGCCTGCCTGCCTCATTCATTAATTCTTTTTTTCCTCCTTGATTCATTCATGTCTGCAGTCATTCATTGCCAAGTCCATGGAGGCATCAGCTCCTTGGTCAGTAGGGGAGACACACAAACAAGGATGGTGCTATTTATTTCCCTCTGCCTGTGGTTTTCTAAGACATTCAAGCCGGCACAATCATTAAACTAATTTGTATTTGATTGTTTGGGCGGACGGGGGTGAGTTTTATTGCACTACGCATTCAAGCACGCACGCATCGCTGATTACCAGTATACATTAAATAAAGTTGTTTGTACACATTGTCTTACCACATATAGGCAGTCTTATTATTCTAATTACTCTAATTAGTGCATTGAAATGTTTTCTCCTTGATTTGAGGAGACAGTGATTAGTTCTATTACTTCTTTTAACTCTTATTTCATGGAAAACTGTTGATGCGTGTTCCAATTACTTCATTTTTCTCTTGAATCTAGCGCTAGCCAAAAATAAAAGGGCGGGGGGAGAAATTCACTTGAACGGCATCAGCCCCGGTGGGCAGCAGTTTTGAACCCCCCACCCCTTCTGCACGAAGCTGCCTTTTGCGGATTGGTTTTGTCCCAGGCGTTTCTGTTTTCCAAACTCTGAAATGACTGGGAGCTCAGTACAAATAGGGATTTTCTTCTCCTTCGTCTTCTTCTCCAGTGACTTTGGCGTGCGGTGATGGGCGAGAGAGATATGGATGCATATACGTGTATATGTGTGTATCTATATAGCTATACCTATCTATACCTCTATAGATATATATATAGCTCTATATCTATAACTTGAGTTGAGAGCAGCCTTCATTTAGCGCATGGAAAACAGATGCTCAGAAAATAGACCACACACACACACACACACACACACACACAGAGGGTTATGTGAGGTCTATTTTCTGAGCAGCTATTACATATTTGTGTGTATACATATATATGCATATTTGTATATATGTATGTATACACATACACATACTTACACATATATATGCATATGCGTGCATGCATGTATAAGTACGTGTCTATATATGTTTATGCGTGGTTACACACACACGCACACACATTACATGTGCCTATATACATACACGTGCAGGCGCGGCTCTCACACGTACAGCTGGGCTGTGCGAGGTCTGCTCTTTCCGCAGCACTGCCGGTGGCTCTCCGTGGAGAAGCCCCGCTCAGCCCGGGCCCGGGCTGGGGCCGGTAGCTCAAGCCTCCCCCGGCAGAGGCTGCTTGTGCGCCCCGCGGACGGGGCCGGGGCCGGGGCCGGCGCAGCCCAGCCCAGCCCAACCCCCGGCAGCATCGCCAAGCTCGGCCTGCAGCCGGGCCGCCGGGGTCGCCCGGCTCGGCTAAGCCCGCGCCCGGCCCCGCTGCGGCCCGCGCTGCTTGCCGGGCTCCGTCGCGGACCGAGGGCAGCCCCGCAGCCGGGCACTGGCGGGGGCCGCGGAGGGCCCGCCCGGGGGTCTCCGCCCGCCCCCCCGCGGCCCGGTCCAGCCCGCCTCAGTTGCGGCGGCAGCGGAGCGTGGAGCGCGGGCGCCCCCCAGCGGCTACAGCCGCGCTCCGCCCTGCGCTCGAGCCCGGCGGGAACCAGCCGGGAGCCGGGCCAGTAGAGCGGCCCCTCGCACAGGCAGGCGCTGCAGGCAGCCTGAGCGGAGCCCTCCGCTCCCCAGCTCCCGGCCTCAGCCGCTGTCCTCTTCTGCTGAGCGGGGTCTGCAGCCCGCGGGCTCCTCCGCCACTGCCGCCCCGCGCAGCCCTCCGCAGGGCTCGGCCGCGGCCCCCCGTCCTCACGCGCACACGCACACGCACGCACACACACAGCCACACACGTTCCACGACGCAACACGCCGGTGCCGGAGCGCAGTGAATATTTCGTGCGCCCTTTGCCGGGAGGGCGGGCGGAAAGATCCCGCCTCGCACAGGGTCGCTAGCCCGCCCTCCCCCCTTATTTAGCGACGGGAAGGGCCGGGCTGGGGGAAGGGGTCCCTTCGCCCTGGCTTTGACCCCGAAGTCCTTCACTGGCGCTGGTCGGTTCCAGCAGGGCGGGGCTAGGCACTAGTTGTGGGTGATCGTCACACCCAGGCACCTCTCCTACAGGCCAGGGGGAACTCCCCCTGCGGTGGTGAAGGGGCAGAGGTGATGTGTTTTTCTAGGGTTCCTGCAAGTGCTCCAGCCAAGCGGGGCCAGGCCCTCTACAAGGCAGCACCAGCCCCCAGCAGGCTCCTTGCAAGCCAGAGACGGAGGGTAACGGGCCCTGCGCAGGCCCCAGGCAGCAGCCTGCTCCCCTCCAGCGAGTGCTGACTCAGCAACCTGCCCACGCAAGTTGTCAGCGAAAATGCTCAGGAGCGGGCTTCTCAGCCAGGGCCACCTCCGTTTAATCTGTTCCTCAGCACACAGGCATGCTTGCCCCTCCACTGTGCTGGGGCTGCCTCCTGAATAGCCACTTGCATTACTTCCAAGCGGCCCTCCACAGGCCCTGCCTGGCACAGCTGCCCTGCAGCCACCCCCTTGGAACTCTACTGGGCAGGTCCATCACAGGTGAGCTCCGTATTTTTCTGGGGAGACCAAGCGCCTGCTCCGCTGTGGAAACAAAGGCCAAGCATACAGCCAGCAACTGGGAGGGGACATGAGCCCAATGTGTCCTTTCACTAACTATGGAAGTGTGCTCCTCAGCCAGCTGGGTGTCTCCCCCCTCCAACCACCACAGACCACTCAACTGAGCCAGCCACAGTCAACGTCCTTGCAAGACGCTTCAATCCCTGAATAGCAGGAGCCCCCATGCAAAAGAGGTGAACAGTTTCCTTTCTATCTAGTTAACAGAACAAGAGATCAACTTTCACCAAGCAGGTTCCTATAAGGTGGCTGCTTTCAGATTGCCAGCTCTTCACAGTAGCTTTCCTGTGTTGTCTTTTTTAAGGATGGTAAGGTGTAAGTCAGATTCACCCCAACTCTAGTACCCCTTCTAGAAGTACCGGAAGGGGGGGGAACCAAACATTTTTGCTGGAAGTAAACAGTCTGAATACTATCTTTTACTGAAAACAAAAAGCCAATGCAGACTGCCAATGAGGATAAGCACATTTAGGGCAGTCCCATGTGACAATATCTCAGCTCTTCCACCTGTTTCAGGTCAAGAAGCATCGTCCACTCTATCCACAAAGGTAGTTTAAAGACTGTGGAAGGAACAAGAAAGAGGATTCTTCAAGATGACCTGAAATATGACTGGCTCACTTTACACAAACAGCTTACGTGCAATCTGCTGGCAGTTCCTACCCCAGCTGCAGAAACTAAACCCAGCTGCTTGTTCCTATCAGTTCCAGCAATCAGTTTAGATTGCTTTCTGTTCTCAAACTTATTGGCGCTTGGAAAAGGACTAGAAACTCAATTTAAAGAGTCTCCTTTACATTTCTATTCATTAAAGGGGATTTTTTTTGTAAGTCCCGGCACTGAGTCACTAAGTGTTTACCATATTAGAGGAGTACATGGTTGAAGGTTGTAGGAAAGGGGGAAAAAAACTAGTTCTGAGTGGCTCATTTTTGTTGGGCAATAAATAACTAGATAAAGGTACAGCCTTGCAGTCAATGTTTAAGCTTTATTAGCAAGAACTTACATTCTGGAACTGGGATGCTGAGACTTTTGGTAACTGAGTAAGTACAGTACAACAGACCTTCCAATAAGTGCTGAGTCTTCATGGTCCTTGCCAGGGGATACGAGTCCTAACTCTTCATTTAATAAACCTGAATCTTCAGGCAATATGTTCCTGAGCTAGCAAGGTGAATCACCCCTTCTTCTGCTAAGCAATGATGGCTCATCTGCTCTGAGTTTGGACCCAATGGGTGGGATTTCCATAATGTACTCTGAGGAAATGCCTCTGTTCCTACTGAAGTCAAGTTACCCTTAAGTGGAACACAAATAGAGTAGGGCCATCACTGAGTGTCTATCAAAAATATCCTATAATGGTCAAACTGATTTTGACTTCAAAGAGGGCAGGATTTTTCTCCATAACTCTGTTGGTGTTGAATAAATGGCTGTCCTCTTTTATCTAGCTATCCTCAAGACAAAAGAAGCCCACTAAATTAAAAAAAAAACAAAGCCTCATACTCTTAAAGCATAAATCTCCTTCAGCAGTTTTCAACTCTTCATGGCAATCAACTTTCATTGGTTAATAAGCCCTTTTTACATGTTCACATCTCACATTCTTATTTCACTACTTTTAGTAAATTTTATTACTTTTGCTATGTATACTCTGTTTACTTTACTCTCATTTTAAATATTAGAAAACCCCCAACACTTTTTAGTTTGCTATGACAATTTGCTTCACCAAAGAGGTAGATGACATACTGTCTCAATGCCTTCTAACTCAATTCGAAAAGAGATGTTTCAAAATGAAAAAAGCCGTAAGAGTGAAAATATGCAAGTATTGTACAAAGTAATCACATTAAATTAAATGGAAAAGTGCTGTTATATTCAATAAAAGTGAGTGGAAATAAGTTGTTGAAAAACAGAGCTGGCAGTGACCTCAGTCCAACCCTCTACTTGAGACAGTATCACTACTGCCATCTTATCCAAGTGTTTGTCTAATCTGCTCTTAACTTCCAAGGATGGTGTTGCTATATCTTCTCTAGGTAATCTGTGCCAGCACTGAATGGTTAGAGATATTTTAAACGTTAGTCTTGGCTAATAAAGAAAGAGTAAACAGTTGAGTTATTGATCTTCTGCCAAGGGACTACAGTTCAAAACTATTTGGGCCCTAAATTCACTGTATTTTGTGGAGGTAGCAAGGCTCTCAGTAGACAAAAGACCACTACAATTGTATGCCATTTTGAAAAAGGAAACAGAGGGGTTAAAACGTTTCAGAAAGAGTGGGTGCACCAAAAGTACAGCGGGATTTACAGCAGGTATCCCCCTTGGGTTTTCACACTTTAAAGAACAATCCACTCTTAAGCTTTTCGGCCCCTACAATTTTGACAAATAGAGTCATTGTTAATCTATACATATGCATGCACAGCTCTACATAATCATTTTGTCTATTTGCTTTATTTCCATCGTCTAACATAGACCAGAGTTGTTAGTTTCTACAACACTAGTGGTTAGACCTGTCTGATTTTCAACTGCAGAATGCTTAGAAAAATATAGTTTAGGCCCAGATTCAGTAAAACATATAAGTACATGCAGCCAATGGGACTTAAGCATGTACTTCAGTACCATTTTCCCAAGGTACTTATACACACAGATGCACACGTTTTAAAAGTGTATTGTAATAGAGCCTGGACAAATGGCTCGTGACTAGGTGCTGTACAAAACCAGAGCAAAAAAAGACTGTTTCTGTCCAAAGATGTTATTTACTAAGACTTAAGACAACAGACAGGAATTACAGTTAGGAAAACATGTTTAAATTGACGACATTTAGGTATGGGTTTTAAGGTGCATTGCTGAATCACATCCTAAATATCTCTAAAGATGAAAGATACTATAGAATCTGACTATCACTATATTGAGAGCATAGTAGGCTATTTATAACAATAATAAATATTATAAGTACACAAGGAAAATAAAACATTCCTGATGAAATGCTAGGGTCCCAGCCTCTTTGCCAACACAGCAAAGGTCTGCATTCGCCACGTTTCCCATTCCTGGCACAGTCACAAGATACAGCCTAGCGATTCCATTTACCTGAGGAAGTGCTACACCTTTGCTTTTATACACAGTTTGTGTTCTCCTAAGATCCAGAAGAAAGCACATCTATTCTTTCAGCTGTAAGACAGGAGCAATGTAACCAATACTTATTCTTTGAGTAATGTGTACAGGGAAAGATAGAGGGAGAGAGAATGTCAACAACTGCAAGTTTGTAAAATGGAGTTGCTTGACTCCCCCAGGTTTAAACAGCCATCCTTAGAGACGCTTCTGTGGAAGAACTTTGTAAAAAGACAAAGTTGCCCTGAGGAAAATTAGTTGGGGCTGGGGAGGCTAATTTCCACTTTACTGCTTTCCATCTTACTCTGTATAGGTTCTCACAAACTGTGTTCTGAAACGTTTAAATGAAGACACGTAATTTTCAGCATACATTAGTAACTTGTATCAGGTTATATTTGGGTGATACTACAATTAAAAATATGGATAGAATATGTCTCACCCATAAAATGCACGTGTGGATGAATGCAATCTACCCATCGGTAAGGGATTACAATCTCTTTCCAAATTCCTTTCCTTGGCTAATTCAGGTAGTCAAATAATAATTATATTGTGCTCTTGCATAGCACCTTCCACCTGAGAACTTCACAAATAAGCCTGAAAACATTAATGGCAGTAAATATTACTCCATAGAATCATAGAAAATTAGAATTGGAAAGGACCTCAGGAGGTCATCTAGTTGGCCACCTGCCTGTTCAAAGAACTATCCCCAACTATATCATCGCATCCAAAGTTTTGTCTAGCTGGGTCTCAAAAACCCCGACAACCTCTCTCCAGTGCTTCACTACCCTCCTAGTGATATTTTTTTCCCTACTACCTAACCTCAACCTCCCCTGCTGCAAGTTGAAAACATTGCTCCTTGTTCTATTATCTGCCATCACTGAGAACAGCCTAGCTCCATCCACATTGGAAGCACCCTTCAGGTATATGAAGGCTGATGTCAAATGCCCCTTCAGTCTTCTCTTCTCAAGACTACATAAGCCCAGTTCCCTCAACTTTGCTTCCTAAGTCATGTGGCCCAGGCTCCTAATCATTTTCACTGCCCTGCACTGGAGTCTCTCCAATTTGTCCACATCCCTTCTGTAGTGGGGGGCCCAAAATTGGACACAGTACTCCAGATGTGGCTCCATACATGCTGAATAGAGGGGAATAATCACTTCCCTCAATCTGCTGGCAACACTCCTATTGCAGCCCAGCATGCTGTTGGCCTTCTTTGCAACAAGGGCACACTGCTGGCTCATATTCAGCTTATTGTCCACTGTAACCCCCAGGTCCTTTTTTGCAGGCCTGCTGTTTAGTCAGTCAGTCCCCAACTTGTACTGGTGCATAGGATTGCTCCATCCTAAATGCAGGACTTTGCATGTCTCCTTATTGAACATCATGAGATTTATTTTGATCCAATCCTCCAATTTGTTGAGATCTCTTCAAATACTAGCCCTACCCTCAAGTGCATCTACTACTCCCATCCAGCTTGGTGTAATCTGCAAACTTACTGAGGGTTCACTCCATCCCACCTTCCAGGTCATTGATGAAGATATTGAACCAAACTGGCACCAGGCCCAACCCCTAGAGCACTCCACTTGATACTGGCTGCCAACTAGACATCAAGCCATTGATTACTGCCGTCTCAGCCCAATGATCCAGCCAGTCTTCTATCCACCTAACAGTCCACTCATCCAATCTAAGCTGGAGGGAATGTGCTTTCAGGGAGGCCAGAAGAAATGCTTCAGGGCTCCCTCAAGTCATCCTTGAAACATTTCAACACTGACCCAATGTCTTAGGAAGATCTCGCTCATGATCATTCTACCTGGTGAAGCCTCATCCATACTGGAGCTATCGTCTATGAGCATAGAAGAACTGCTGAGGCAGAGCATAAGCACAAACAGTGTGCATCTCACAATAGCAGCACATCTCCTATTGATCAAGCAACTCAAAGTAGGATCTTGTTCAGTGTGCCAGACAGTTCAAAGTAAAAATTGGCTTGATCAGCCATTCACGTGTTCACAGGAACCAAACCAACCAGTGATGTCATGGTCATCTTTGACTTCGAATGATGAACAACAACAACTTCCTTAGGTTTCTTGCTAATGTTGTGGGAGATCATATCAAAAGCCTTGCTAAAGTAAAAGTATATCACACCCACTGCTCTTTTTGCATCCACAGAGCCAGTCAACCCATCATAGAAAGCAATTAAGTTAGTCAGGCATGACTTGCCCCTGGTGAATCCATGCTGATTGTTCCTAATCACCTTCTTCTCCAAGTGCTTAGAAGTAAATTCCTTGAGGACCTGCTCCATGATTTTTCCGGGGACGGAGGTGAGGCTGACCAGTTTCTAGCTCCTGGATCATCCTCCTTCTCTTTTTTCAAAATGGACACTATATATGCCCTTTTCCAGTCATCCAGGACCTCTCCCAATCACTGTGCATTTTCAAAGATAATGGCCAGTGGTTCTGCAATCACATTGGCCAACTCTGCACCACTCTCAGGTGCTTTGCGTCTATTCCCATGGACTTGTACATGCCCATCTTTTCTAAATAGTCCCCAACCTGTTCTTTCACTACTGTTGGCTGCTTACCTCCTCCCTAAACTGTGCTGCCAGGTGCAGTAGTCCGGGAGCTGACCTTGCCTATGAAGAGTAATGTGAAAAAGGTATTCAATACTTTAGCCTTTTCAGCATCATCTATCACTAGGTTGCCTCCCCCATTTAGTAAGGCACCCACACTTTCCCCAATCTTCCCCTTGTTGCTGATATACTTGTAGAATCCCGTCTGCTGCACTTCACATCCCTTACTAGTTGCAACTCCAACTGCGCTTTGGCCTCACTGATTTCATCCCTGCATGCCCAAGCAATACTCTTATACTCCTATCTAGTCATTTGTCCAAGTTTCCACTTCTTGTAAGCTTCCTTTTTGTGTTTTAGCTCACTGAAGAGTTCCCTGCTAAGCCAAGCTGGTCTTCTGCCATACTTGCTAGTCTTCCTGTACATCAGGATGGTTCATTCCTGTGCCCTCAGTAAAGTTTCTTTAAAATACAATCAGCTTTCCTGGACTCCTCTCCACCCTCAGACTGGCCTCCCAGGGGATCCTGCCCATCAGTCTTCTTTCCTGAAGTCCAGTGTCCTTACTCTTCTGCTCTCCTTCCTTCCTGTCCTTAGGCTTATGAACTCAATCATCTCATAGTTGCTGCTGCCCAAGTTGCCAGCCATTACTTCATTCCCCACCAATTCTTCCCTGTTTGTGAATAGCAGGTCAAGGGCACAGGCCTTAGTTGGCTTCTTCAATGCTTGGACCAGGAAGTTGTCCCCAACCCTCTCCAAAAACTTCCTGGATTGCCTGTGCACTGCTGTATTACCCTGCAAGTTAATTTTACCAATTTTCAAAATTTCATATTAAGCAGTCAGCTCTCTAATGTTTACTTGTGCCTCCAATAGAAAACAGAACTGCTTTCAGCAATAGAGCTCCTCAAGCAGGTGTTGAAAAGTGATAGGGGAAACTAGACTAAACCATTTGCAATACAGTGTCCTGAAGGAAGCCTAATTTCTGGACCAATCACACTTCCTTAAACTGCACTTGACACCAAAATAGAAACCACTCTCACTAGCACTTAAAACAGTTTGTAATAATTTTGTGCAACAACTCAAATTTCTAAACCAGACAAGGTGTTTTCCATCCTTCAAAAAGAGGGATCCTATGCTAAAAAGTCAATGAAAATCATAAATTAAGTCTGTACGTTTGCTAATGAATACAAATGTCAGAACGAGCAAAATATCTGCTTCAGAAATCTGCATCATGTCTCTCTGCCAAGCTCAACCCACTCTTCCAACACAGACATAGTGTCTGTTCACAATACAGTTTTTAAATTAGGACCTGTTCCAAGGCTCAGAGAAGTCAAAGGGATTGCTCCATGGATTACAGTGCACGCTGCCCCTTAGCCTGTAACCAGTTAGTGGCATAGTTGCTTCTAAGATCTGCCCACACACAGTATGGTTAACATTCACTTACTAAAAATGTTAGCAACAATACTTTGCTACTATTGTAGGGTAGGCCTGTGCGAAGCAGCAAGTATTCACTTCAGATTCAGATTTGGCCAATCCAGAGGCACAGCGATTCTGTGATTTGGTGATTCAAATCACTGTCCCTATTCAATTCGGCCAATTCTGATTTGGAGATTTGGCCATAGACTATAATGGGAATCACTAAAATACCTATAAGTTCGTCATTTTTTTTTCACATTCAGATGAAAACAGCAGGGATGGTAGCCCCTTCCAAGGGCATGAAGCCTGCCAAGTTTCAAAGAGATAGGTGTAGGCATTTCTGTGAAAGTGCACCTCAAACTGTTGAAAGCAAAACTCATATCACTTGTATGTGTTAAGGCAGATCGGGATGAATGCAGGAGGGATGGTAGCCCCTCGTGTGGGCATGAGGCCTGCCAGGTTTCAGGCAGAGTGGTGCAGGGGTTTCTGTGAAAGAATACCTCAAGGTTCTGAAAGCAAATAGGTGCGGAGTGAGGAGGGTGGCATTCACTCCATCTGCACATGAAGCTGGGGGAACCCCAGCAGCGGGAAGTTCACCTTCAGGCACACCAGCTGTTCCACCAAAGCAGGATCCAAGAAGGTGCAGTGGGGTGTCACAACATCACCAGCAATGTTGAACACCCTCTCGCTTGGAACACTGGTCAGTGGACAGGAGAGGTGTTCCCAGGCAACTGTGGACAGATCCTGCCATGCCTGGCTGCGGGTTGCCCAGTAGGCCAAGGGGTCACAGTGCAGCAGCTCCACATCCTTGGTGAGATAGGTAGCCACCGAGGCCTCTGTGCTATCTGCCTGATGGTGGGGTCTGGTGCCTCTGGACCCCAAGACTGAATCCATGCCCTTGGCCCACATTGGCAGCAGCTGTGGTGGAGGAGATTGGCTTGTGGTTGGAGTGCTGGCATGGGAAAGTGGATCCCCCTCTTCCATGTCCCCCTGCCTCTGCCCTTCTGCCTCCCCGACCCTGTTCACCAACACCTCTGTCCAGTGATTGAGGGTTTGGTTGCTGCAGATGTACCCCTTCACCCTCAGGTCGCACATGCCTACCAGCACATGGGCCGTACTGAACCACAATGGATCCAGCCATTTTTTGATGCTCCTTCAGCTGCTTCACCAGTGCTTGCACCTCTGGTGAAAGTGGCTTGCCCCAGCCAGGAACATCAATCCCCTGGAACTTCTCCATTTCATTCTCAAGCTCCTTCACTATGGGGATCACCTGGCTAAGGAGGGCATCACAAGCACTGAGGCTCTTGGTGGCCTCGAGGAATGGCTTGAGGACTACCAAGATCTGGGAGATGGTATCCCACTCAGTTTTAAAGGGGCCGCTGATCCCCATCTCCATGACCAAGGCCATCTCATGGATGGCCTTCTGTTGCTCGACCAGCCTTTTGAGCATCAGGTATGTGGTGTTCCGCTGATTCTCCACATCTCGCATGATTTTGTGCTGCAGGATGCTCAGCTCTGCCTGTTTGTCCTGCAGCATCTTGCCCCCACTTGATGCTGTGGTGGAAATAGCCCACCATCTTCCTCCACTTCAAAATTTGCTGGCTGGTAGTGACAACGCCATCACCAGGAGCCCTTTCCCCCTCCAAGGAATCCCTGACTACAAGGTGGAACTTGTGTGCCACACACCGGATGCCAACGAAGACGGCATCACGTACTGCCTTCACCATATTGGCCCCGTTGTTGGTGACCACGAACCTGCAGGTGAGCTCGCCCTGCCCAATAAGCCACCCCTGCACCATGCGGTTCATGGCCACCATGATCTCCCTTGCCATGTGGGACTCATCTATCACCGCTGCTTGAAGGAGAGCCCACTGACAGCCTGACTGATTGCACTAGTGCTCTGTGAGGGAGAGGTAGGTATTATCTCCACCCCAGCTACTCCAGATGTCTGAGGTGAAGTGCAAAACTACCTGCGGCCCTGCCTTTAGCAGCTCCTCCCTCAAGTACTCCCTGCATGCCTCATACAGGAAGGGCACCACCATCCTGCTAAAGGTGGTGTGTGTGGGCACTTGCTGTGATGAAGCCACAAGCACCATGAGTCGCCTGAACCCTGGACGCTCAACAAAGGAGAAGGGCTGGCCATCCAGAGCAAGCATCTCCCCAGTGCTCTGAGTGACCTTGCTCGCCTTTGGAATGCACCCCACCTTTGTCTCTGCCTTTCCCCCACTGGTCCAGGGTGGCCTGCCTCTGCTTCATGGGGACGGGGGCTTTGGAGCAATAGGGGGACTTCTTTTTGGGCATGCTCCCACTGGTGCAAGGGCAAGGGGGTGCTACCTCCTAAGATGCAGCAGCATTGCCATGGTGGTGAAGTATTTCATGTCCTTGCCATGGCTGACCTGCCTTCAGCAGTGCTGGCAGGTAGCATACGGGATCATCTGCCACCTCAAAATGATCCCAAGGCAGTAGCCCTTGACTTCAAGAGGACCAACTTCAATGAGTTGAGGAGATTGGTAGGAGAGGCACTGGGGCCCTGGAGAGTAGGGGAACTGGGTGCCCAAGATAAGTGGTCGTTCCTTAAGGAGATGATACTCCCAAGGGGTGACAAGCCTAACAAGAATCGAAGTGGGCAAGAGTGCTCAAAAGCCTCCCTGGCTCACCAAGGGTATTCGGGAATTCCTGATTGCCAAAAAGGAGGTATACACCCAGTGGAAGGGAGGGGCTATCACCAAAGAGGAGTGTACCTCCATTGCTCGGGCTTGTAGGGGGTGCTATTAGGAAAGCTAAGGCAGATACGGAACTAGGGCTAGCATCAAGGATCAAGGACAACAAAAAGTCATTTTTTAAATACATAGGGAATATGAAGAAGGCACTGGATAATGTGGGGCCCCTGCTAGGCAATCTTGTGGTTGCACCAAAGGAAAAAGCAAGGAAATTTTTAACAATTTCTTTGCCTCTATTTTTTTGTGCAGGGACTGGGACTCCCCCACCGAGATTTGGGACGGACTCAGGAAAGACTCTGCCAGGCCTAGGGTCAGGGAGGACCGAGTTAGAGAACTTCTGGAGGGGCTGGATGTGTTCAGATCAACAGGTCCAAATGCTCTCCACCCCAGGGTGTTGAGGGAATTGGCAGGGGTTATTGTGGGGCCCCGGCACGGCTTTACAAGCGCTCGTGGTGCCGTGGTGCTCTGGCCAGGTCCCAGATGACTGGAAGAGGGCCAATGGGGTCCCCATCTTTAAAAAAGGGAGGAGGGAGGACCCGGGCAACTATAGGCCCATTAGTCTTACTTCGATCCTGGGGAAGCTCTTTGAGAAGATTATCCAGGAGCACAACTGTGTAAGGCCAGCAGCAGGGACGATGCACAGGGACAACCAGCATCGTTTCATTAGGGGCAGGTTCTGTGAGACCAACCTGATTGCTGTCTACAATCAGTTCACAAAATCATTGGACGCAGGTGTTGCGGTGGATGTAGTCTTTCTGGACTTCAGCAAGGCCTTTGACACTGTCTCCCACCCCATTCTCATTAAAAAGTTAGGCGACTGTGGCATTGATGCCTACAGTCAGAGGGATAGCAAACTGGCTGAGGGGCCACGCTCAGAGTGGTGGTGGATGGGTCATAGCCCCTGGAGGGATGTGAGCAGTGGAGTCCCCCCAGGGCTTGGTCCTGGGACCCACACTGTTTAATTTCTTTATTAGCGAGTTGGACGAGGGGGTGAAAAGCACCCTGTTTAAATTTGCAGACAACACCAAGATTTGGGGTGATGTGGGCAAGCTAGAAGGGAGGGACAGGATACAGCTGGACCTGGACAGGTTACAGGGGTGGGCAAATGAGAATAGGATGGGATTCAATACTGACAAGTGCAGGGTACTGCACTTGGGCAATAAGAACCAGCAGCATACCTAGAGGCTGGGGAACTCTCTTCTCGAAAGCACAGTGGCAGAAAGAGATCTTGGAGTCATTATTGATTCCAAGATGAACATGGGCTGCCAAAGCGAGGACATGGTCAGTAGGGCTAACCGCACCTTGTCGTGCATCCACAGATGCATCACAAGCAGGACCAAGGAGGTGATCCTCCCCCTCTATGCGACACTGGTCAAGCTGCAGTTGGAGTACTACATCCAGTTCTGGGCACCGCACTTCAGGAGGGATGTAGACAGCATTGAGAGGGTCCAAAGGAGGGCCATTCGCTTGATCTGGGAACATTACGAGGAGAGGCTATGGGACCTGAACCTGTTCAGCCTTCACAAGAGCAGGCTGAGAGGGGACCTGGTGGCCATCTATAAACTTACCAGGGGGGACCAGAGGGGAGTGGGAGAGACCCTGTTCACCCGAGCACCTCCTGGAGTAACAAGGAATAACAGCCATAAGTTGTTAGAGAGTAGGTTCAGACTAGACATTAGAAGGCACTACTTCACAGTCAGGGCAGCTTAGATCTGGAACCAACTTCCAAGGGAAGTGGTGCTGGCTCCTACCTTGGGGGGTCTTTAAGAAGAGGCTTGATGATTACCTAGCTGGGGTCATTTGAGCCCAGTTTTGTCTCCTGCCCAGGGCAGGGAGTTGGACTAGAAGATCTGCAAGGTCCCTTCCTACTCTACATTTATGAATCCCACACTACACTACCCATCCGCTTCTGGGTTGAGGGTCGGGATCCTGCCTTATCCCCCTCCTCACCAGGCAGAAGCACAACAACAGGAGAAGCTGAGCCACCTGCCCCCACAACCTCTTCCAAAGTGCCTTCCAGAGACGGAGACCTGCCTCTAGGGGAACTTTGAGAGGTGTGGAGCACAAACTCAGATTCCTACTCCTTCCCCAGAATCTCCTTCACTATGGCTCTCAGATCCTCTGCTTCCAGATTCAGCTCCTCCTCTGGCACTGGAAGGCTCATGCTGGGAACTGAAACTGGGGCGCATAATGTCATGTTGCTGCTAGTTAGTGGTGTTAGTGCAGGTGCAGGCACTGCTACAACGTCTTTGCTCCCACTAGCAGCAGAAGACTCATCACTGCTAAGGGAGAGGTGCGTCTATGTTTGGGGCGGGGGGAACTTGAAGCTCTCCCTCTGCCCCCTCTCCCTCCCCTGCCAGAAGACCTGGCACCTGCCTTTCGAGCACACTTCATAATGTTTGGTGTGCTGAAAAATGTGTGTGTGTGTGTAATATACGTTATGCTTTCCTGCACAGTGATGACACACTGTCAGGGAAAACAGATTTCTTTTTGCAGGGGGAAAAGACTCAAGACACGCTAACTAGAACAAAAAAGAGGATTTTATAGTTTCATAGTAGCTAGGGTCAGGAGGGACCTGAACAGATCATCTAGCCTGACCCCCTGCCACAGGCAGGAATGAATGCTGGGTTCACAAGACCCCAGACAGGTGATCGTCCAACCTCCTCTTGAATTTGCTCAAGGTAGGGGTGAGGACCACTTCCCTGGGAAGTTGGTTCCAGATTTTGGCCACCCTAACTGTAAAATATTGCCTTCTGGTCTCTAACCTAAACCTAATCTACATCAGCTTATTACCATTGTTCCTTGTCACCCCAAGTGATGCTGGGGAGAAAAAGGCTCTGCCTATTTGCTGTTGATCTCCCCTGATGAGCTTGTAGGCAGTCACTAGGTCCCTCCTCAGCCTCCTCTTGCTGAGGCTGAACAGGTTCAGGTCCTTCAGTCTCTTTTCGTAGGGCCTGTCCTGCTGCCCTCTCACTAAGCAGGTGGCCCTCCTCTGAACCCTCTCCAGGCTGGCCACATCCCTTTTGAAGTGCGGCGCCCAGTACTGGACGCAGTACTCCAACTGCAGCCTGACCAAAGTCACACAGAGGGAGAATATCACCTCTCTGGACTGGCTTGAGATGCACCTTTGGATGCATGACAAGGTATGGCTGGCCTTGCTGGCTGCAGTCTGGCATTGGCAGCTCATGTTCATCTTGGAGTCAATAATGACTCCAAGATCCCTTTCCGGCTCTGTGCTTTCAAGAAGGGAACTCCCCAGCCTGTATGTATGCTGTGGATTCCTTCTCCCAAGGTGCAACACCCTTCATTTGTCTACGTTGAACCCCATCCTATTCTTATCTGCCCACTTTTGTAGTCTGTCTAAATCTAGTTGCAGCCTCTCTCCCTTTAGGGGAAGAATAAGTTGAAAGGAATTGATAGGGATAAGAATAGGGATTGTAGGCAAGGGTAAGTAGGAAAGGATTGGCTATAACTTACAAGGGGCACTACCTACCAAGAGACTAGCTAGCAAGCCAGAGCCTTTCAGATGCTCAGGGGTGATGCGAAGTGGGTGTACATGGGTGCACATGCACCCCCTGCCAGTAGCAGTGCACCCCCTGCACTGCCGGCGGTGTCTGCAGGCAGTCCATGATTGTCCCTGGCCACTGCTGGCAGTGGTGCCGGCGACTGCTCACCAATCCATGGTTGGCACCCCCGCCCCGCCAGCAGTGCTGGTGGTGTCTGCAGGAGCTCCCTGCTCACCACTACTGGGCCCCCCCAGCTGCCAGGGGATGCACTGTTCATGAAGACGCTGCTGCCCCAAGAGAGAAACAGCTCACAAAAGGCACAGGTCACTTCAGACACAGCTTTATAGGTGATTTCTATGTCCCTCCACCAGAGCACTGTGATTGGAAGGGAACTCAGGAAAAGATCACAGTCATTTGCCAGCTACAGATGTAAATGTCAGAGCAGTTTTTTCCCCCACTCTCAGTCTTTTCCATATATAGATTACACCATCCCCCTCCCTCTTAGTTTCTATTTGTTACAAGCCTTCCAAATCTCTGAATCTCCCCGTAGCTCTCCAAATTGATTCAGAGGCTTCCGATTTGATTCAGACCTTTTAACGGGTCTCCCAATTCGATTCAGATTTGGAGATTCAGCCATCAAATTGGACCGAATCTCCTCTGAATTGAACTGATACCAACGCTTCCCACAGCCCTACTGTAGGGCTAGGATAGCAGGTAGTTGCTTGTCTCTTAATAAGTGGTTCAGTACACAAGTTCTTTTGCAGAGTGCATGGATTTCACCCCCTCTCCCCACACTGGCTTATCTACAATCCATTTGGTTGCTGCTTCTTCATCCTAACACTCGAATTTTGGAATGCTCCAAATTTCAATCACCCCAACCTGTTTGAAGGGTGTGCACCACAAGCTTTGGCTGCATCTTACCTTTTTCAAGAAAGCACTAATAGAAGCACAGTAGGTCACAGGGTGGGATTGGATGTACCAGCACAGTTCAGTGGCACTTGTGAGGCAAAATGGTTGAAGTGTGAATACAACTCCAAGTGTGTTTGCGTAACTGAATCACATGAACAGGTCACCACTTCATTACAAAAACATAGATTTCATAGACATTCGGGATGAAAGGGACCCTGAAGGATCATCGAGTCCAGCCCCCTGACGCAGGGGCAGGAAGTCAGCAGGGATCATAGGATCCCAGCAAGATAAACATCCAAATGTGTCTTGAACGTGTTCAAAGTGGGTACTTGGAACCACCTCCGGCGGCAGTGTATTCCAAACCTCGGGGGCTTGGACAGTAAAGAAGTTCTTCTTTATGTCCAGCCTGAATCATGGATGGCTGCACATGTAATTTGACCAATCTTAATGTTATTCCCACAGAAATTCTGTGATTCAAAACCAAATGGTTATAGTAGACTACAGTGGTCAAATGTTGTTTTTGAAAAGAACTCAAAAGGCACAGACAGAAGTGCAGCTCCTGTCTCTGTCATGGCAGTTCACAGAAAGCGCCATGAGTTAGCACTGATCCTCCTGACCCAACAGATGTTAGCTGTTGGGTCAAAAGGGTGGGGAATTGAGCTCTAATTTGGAGCCAATTCAGGGAGAGAGGCTATGTTTCTACAGCCTCTTCTCCTGCCCCCACTCTCTTGGCCCCTAGTGCTCTCTCAGGATGGAAGGGGGAGAAGGCAGGAGAGGAAGGGGGAGCCAGCACTGGAGTGGGGGGGGGGGGGCTCCAATCCACCCTCCCTCCTCCAGCACAGCTGGGCAAACCCCAGAACAGACCTCCTTCCCTTGCTTCTCCACCTCCCATCCTGAGATAGCACCAGGGGCCGAGTTCTGCTGCAGCAATCTAGCCACTGTAGCAGACACAACTTAATGAAGGCACTCTACTTTGGAGCACCTTCATTTGACCCCTCATACGAGGGTTAATTTGTTGCATGACTGGAGTGTTCTGCAACTGTGCTCTTCTGTTAGGGCATGGCTTTAGAGTGCTTTCAAGGGGCCAACTGCATGACAAATGTAATTTTTGTGTATGCCTAAAGCTTAGTAATTTGTTTTAACAGCGCTTGCAACAATGTTTTCTTCAACAGTTAACAGTATCTAGTTGCTGTTCACTATGGAAAAATTAACCTTTCATTAAACTTAAATATTAAAAAAAAGCCTAGTTAATACATTACAGAAAGTTTGATGGTATACCTGCAATGTTATATATTATTCATGTTCTACATAGGATTGCCATTTCCATTTGCAAGTACAACTTGAATCGTCTCAGAACATTAAGCTTTCATCCTTCCTTCTGAATTGACCTTTTAAGAGACCAGCAGTTAAATGCCATATTTTCCTCGCATTCAACCACTTTTCCCTAAAAAAAAGCAGTTGCTGGACATTGCAATGTGCAGATATGCAAGAAATATGGAAAATGTTTTTGCCCATTACTGACAAGAGTTAAACTAAAATCTGTACATGACTCACAGGGAACAGAACAATGAGCAGGCTTGGCTCCCTAGCTGCCGCTACTCAGTTACTACAGGCAAAGATCTTTTTCTCGTCATTCTGCCTTCCCAAAACAAGGTGAGTATTTTATTCTTGGGCATATTATGAGTGAGAAAATATGATATACATTTACCATTCCTCTCACTTTTGTACTAAAAATCTTATAAATGCTGCCACCCTCTAAAGTCATTAGATATTCTGGCATAAAAACATTTTAAGATCATGCTACATGAAGGAAAGCACACCCAATAATTTTGTATTTACACAGGGTTTCTCAGCATTGTGAAGAGTGTGGTGACAGAGCAGTTAAGGGGTCTCACTATGGCTCCAGGGCCGTGAGTTCAAACCCTTCTCTAGACGAATGCCAAAGGCAGGTAAATATGCATACCTGGTCATTTGGGCTGAGGAGTCAAAGGTAGCCAGATGTGATTCTCATCACAATACTCCATTACATGCTGCTGACTATAAGGGTGGCCCATTAGCTGTAGAAGAAACAGTGAGAAACAAGCTTCTCTCAAAATAGGAGAATGGGAAGGCAAATTCTTAAGGACTAGTCATTATTTAGGCACAGCACCTACTGAAATCATGGTGTTTTGTCCAAGATAAGCAGAAGCAGGATCCAATTTTGTACTTCTGTACAATAATTAGGAACAGCAGAAGCAAGTTGGTGCTGTGTGATAGTTTTGACATGTTTCAAATGATGCTGGCCTGAGGCAATATTGTGATACAAAAGCACACAAGTGAGTCTGAACATTTTTCTGCCACGTTGGAGATTAAAAACTGTTTTAAGAAAAGTTTCCTTGGAGACAAAGGAAAACAACTCAAAGCTTAGTAATTTAACGGCTCTTGCACCAATGTTTTCTTCAACAATTAACAGTATCAGGTGGCTCAAATACTTCTAGGCACTCTTTGTCAGCGAAGTTTGGAAGACTGTAGGAAGCGACACCATGCACAAGGTGGCCACTCCATTTCACAACTTTTGTGAGGTTTCAGAATTGGGTTGTCTGGGAACGAATCTCAGCCCACAAAAATGGAACTACATCAAAATGTCTGCATTAGTTCTGGAAGTAACGCTTGTGTGTTGTTATCCATTCTGAAGGTTAGGGCCTTGGCTTAGCAAGAATTGAATCAGATCTCCCATAACAGGGGTGGGCAATTATTTTGGGCGGAGGGCCACTTACCAAGTTTTGGGAAGCTGTCGAGGGCCACACGGGTAGCACCGCTCCTTGACAGTTGCCTCGCCCCTGGTCGCCATATTGGGACCAGAAGTCCGACCTCCTAGCTCCTGACCTTTGCCATTGGAAGTCCCTCTCTTTTTCCTGGAAGTATTCCTTTTGAGAGGAAGGGTGCTGTGATATGGAAACCGTGAAAAAATTATATATATGTATACACTCACCCACCTACCCACACACAAAACATATACTATAACCTATTTTAATTTTATTTAAAAATATTTGTCTACTGATTTCTGTGTTTACAAAAAGTATATCTAGAGATGGCTGCATAATAGCTTAAAATACAGCCCTACTGTGTGTTTTGTGTGGGCAGCAAGGGGGTATAAGTGGTGGTGTGGTTGGGAAAAGTGTGTGTGTGCGCGCGCACGCACGCACACACACGGAATGGGGTGTAGGTATGGTGGCTGGGTGTGTGCTGAGAGATCCGGGGCCAGGCTGCCAGCTCCATAGCGCGCAGCTCTAACACACTGCCTGTGAGCCTCACATAATGGAGCCCGGCAGACCCCATACCCAGGCTCTGTGCTTCTACAACCCCACCCTGGGTCTCTGCCAGTCCCAGGGCACTTGCACAGGCTCCGTGTTTCTGCCCGCCACCACCTTTCCCAGCATTCTTTCCTACAGGCTTGCCCACCGCTCCCTGCAGCCCCCTATTCCTGCAATGCTCCCCGCAGCCCCCACCGCCTGCCTGCCGCAGCCCAGCGTGACTCCACCGCCTGCCTCAACCCTGCCACTCACCATTGCTCCACCATCTGCCGGAGTCCCTCAAGGTGATGCTGCTCACTGGGGCCCACTGTGCCTTTGCCACCACCCACTAGGGCTCTGCTGCCTGCTGGGTCCTGCCTCGGCCCAGCCACAGCTCTGGCACCCACCAGAGCCCTCCTCCCGCTGTGGCTCTGCCACCTCCCCACTGTCCACTGGGGCCCGGCTGCAGCTCTGCTGCTTGCAGGGGCCTGCCATGGCCCCACTGCCCACTGAGGCTTTGCCACCTACCGGGTCCTGCTGCAACTCTGCCACCCACTGGCTCCCGCCACTCACTGGGGCCCAGCTACAGCTCTGCCACCCACTGCAACCCCACCAACTGCCAAGGCCCACAATGGCTCTGCTGCCTCTCGGGGCCCACCACAGCCTCACAACCCGCTGGGGCCCGGCCGCAGCTCTGCCACCCGTCAGGGCCCACTGTACTGCCTGCTGGGGCCTGCCGCGGCCCCGCTACCCACCGGGGACCACTGTGTCTCTGCCACCTGCTGCACACCACGTGGGGTCCCACCGCTCCCTGCAGCTGCCACTTCCCGCACTGCTCCCCACAGCCCCTCTGCCACTGCGCCACTCCATGCAGCCCCCACCACTCCCCACAACCACCACTTCTGTCCAATCTTACCTTATTTTCCACTCAGATGGAGGGAGGGGGAACAGCTCCAGGGGCACAGGTCCAGAAGCCACAGAGGCTTCTGGTTGGGGGCTGAGGGCGGAAAGGGGGTGGGGGGGTGAGTGGAGCCAGGCTACCCTTGCTGCTCAGCCACAGGCTCCCGCTGGGTCCTGCTGCCACTGACCGCATGTCATCTTTGACGGGCAGCCACAGGCAGATATAAATTAATTTTCTAAATTTTTTTAAGGCACTGTGGGCCGGATAGAATGTGCTGGTGGGCCGGATCTGGCCCATGGGCTGTATTTTGCCCACCCCAGTCCCATAAACTACCTGATTCAGATTAGCTTTCATCCCAGATCAATCTGGATCAGGCAAAGCAAGACCTTAAACATCCAAAGCAAGCGTCATAGCCATGATGTATGCACTCTATTTCATTAAAACTGTCAGAACTGATCTGTATCAATGAAGTGTCTTCACTTTGACAAAATGGTATTTTTTTAAATGATGTTGAAAGTGTTCTAGTCAGTTCCAGATGCTCTTTCCATCCTTATTTCAGCTGATGGTAATGAGAAACAGCTGAAGTACATAGGCTGCATCTATCCAAAGCTTTTTCTGCCAAGAATTTCACATCATTACTACCAGTTGTTCAACTCCGGTAGACAGCTACAGACATTTAAGCTCTGTGTCATCCAGTAGTGCTCAGAGAAGCAGTATCAGCAGATGTATGGACAGGAAGAAAGATCCAGCTAAAAGTCCCACTGGACAGGTTTGGTTAGGGCACAGCAGTTTCTTAGCCAACGGCACACAAGAAAGTGATGTGGCTGCCATCATATATGGCTACCTTTGATTCCACAGCCTGAATGACCACAGTTAAAAAGTGTGGTGAGGGGGACTTACTGCATGGCAAGCTGACCCACTGTAACTATGTTGTCTGCCTACTGTGTCTTGTGGCAAGTGGAATCTAAACTGGAGTGAGCAGTTTATCCCTAAATAAAACACAAATGAATTAATCACAGAATACTGGCTTGATGCACACTGACTCCCTCACACCTTTTAGCTTCATATAATAGTTTAATTTGCATATACCTCATGATACACAATTTAAAACATCATTATTCTAACTAGCATATCTCAAAATTGCCACGACCAATGGAAGTAGAACCAGAGATAGCAAGAAGGGGCCAACCGTTGGGAAAAAAAAAAGCCGAGTATAGACAAGGGTTTGTGAGGATTACAGGCCTGATTCTGAAAAATACCAGGCAACTCCTGTGAAGTACCAAGTACCCTCAGATCTCACTTGAGTTAATGGTTAGTTTACCTAACAACATTTTTATTATGTCTGAACATGACTCAGTTAAATGACATGACAATTTGTGTAGAGCAGGAAAAAAAAGTGCACTCTGCACTATGAACATAATTTTCCCGGTCTCCTGTGATCACTATAACTCAAATTTTTACAAATTCACACATTTCACATATTCTGTAGCACATATAAGGCTTTGGAGTCTAAAGGGCACTTAACAATGGTCCTAGCAATAGTCTAGCATAGGGATGCTCAATCTCTGGCCAGCACACCAAATGCAACCCATGGAGCCATAGGTATCCAACCCATGGGGCTCCCTATGGATCAGGAAATTTGGTGGCAGGGGAGTGGTGGCAATAAATACCGGCACCCTCCCCCGCTGCTAAATTCTCAAACCCTGAGGCCTGTGCAGCTGGTTGGGGCCAGATCATGACCCTCTTCCCCCCTCCCTTGTTGCTGGATGAGGCCAACCTACACCCCTCACCCTCCAGGTTGCATGAAGCTGTCCCACACCCCCTGTGGTGCTGAGTTGGGACTGGGTCAAGCCCCTTCCTCTCCCACTAGGTCACAAGCCCCCTTCTGCCTATGAAGCTGGGTTGGGGTTGGGCCATGACCCCTCCTCCCTGCGGGGCTAGGTTGTGGCTGGGCTGTGCCCTCTTCGCCCCCACCCCGCCGCAGGCTGTGTTGGGGCTGGGCCATGCCCCTTTCTCCCCACCCCCTCTCCTACAAGGCTGGACCACACCCTCTCCCTCCCCACTACAGGGCCAGGTTAGAGCTATAATGCCTCCTGCCTCACTCTACACAGCTGGACGGGGTCCTGCTGTGACTGCCCCATGTCAGATTGGGACCATCAGCTGGATCTGGCTTGAAGATGACCTGGGTACTGCTCATCTGTTTCACTGGCCCAAAAGGTTGAGCACCACTGGCCAAGAAGGTCTAGCCCATCTTGCAGGATCTGACCAGACACACACTAAAATAATAGTAAACAACAAATGGAAAAAAGTGCTTAATTTTTCTAAAGGCTAGATTCTCTGTAATGAAATTAATAATGATAATCAGCTTTCACATCCTGATAAAAGACCAGAACTGGCCAAATGTTTGCAATGCTTTTTCTGGGATTAGTATTACAATGATGGTGATGAAGAAAACAAAGTTAGAATGGTTATCTCTATGTTTCTTTTCTGCTAGATTTCTAAAAAATATTCCAAGCAAATTTACTGGTAACAATTTACTTTGACATATATTGAATATCATATTATAACATAATTGGGGGGAGGCAAAATCAAAATTGCTAACACAAGTTTAATCACTGGTTTATCCAATGAAGACATAAAAATGCTGATAAAAATCTGCATATGCAATCAAATATTATTTCTAATTATTGGATACATCTAGTAAACTGCTTCTGAAGAAACTATACACCAGCACCAATTTGGCAAATACCTCTGAATTAAAAAGTACAAGAAAACCATAATCTAGCTTAGACAATTCATAAATAAAAAGATGAAAAATTGAACAAATCATTTATCCATTTTTAAATAACTACTGACTAAAGACTATGTTGGACACAGTATAGCGATTATATAAGCATTCCTCTCTCCCCAGCCTCAAAAGTTAAAGAAGTTTATGAAAACTTCAGTACATATAGTAGAGTTTATATAAAATTAAAACTGAGTTTACAGAACATTCTTAAACTATTAAATCTATTATTAAATTAACTAAATTAAAGAAATAAGTTAACCCTAATTATGCCAATATAGTGGAGATGCAAACTATAATATCTATTACATTTTATTTTTATAAGAACTTTGACAATATTTTTTCTTGGAAGAACGCTTCTTACAGCTATATTGTAATCCTCACATGGTTGTCAAAGTTACTATAAGAATAAAACAGATGTATGCAGAGAGATGGGGTAACATCCATCTGTTTTCTCTTTTTTTGTACTTATATTGTGAGGTCTTTGGAGCAGGGCACGTTTTTTATTCTGTGAACAACACCTTGCAATGAAGTAATGGTCTATGACTAGGGCTCATAGGCACTTTGGTAATATTATTATCATTATTATTATTGTTGATAATAATAATAATAAAGTATTTCCTTGGGAAAGAAAACTTAGATCTCAAGCAATTCTCAATATAAACACACATGGAATAACCACTTTTTAAAGCGAACAGTGATAGAAATATGCTCAAACTATTCTTCTGAAGGCATATTTTGTGTTTTATTTCTCTGTTTTTTAAATAAATGTGCAAAAGGTCAACAAATGTAGGCAAATCATTTTCCTCTATTTTTATTTATTCTTCCTTTTTGCAACACAAGAAAAAGGAAACAAATTGATTTTGGAAAGTAAACACTATGGGTAAAATAAATGTCTATTTATACATTATTTCTATAACCTGATATCAACAAATATTGAAATTCAGTTATAAAACTGTCAGTAATACAAATAAATTGAAATTAATTAAATATAATTGTACAATTCAGATTAAATGATTTAACATCTTGTCAGAATAAGCTTTATTTACGAAAAAAACAATCAGTGTGTACATATGTAATTCACTTCTTTTGAAGAAGAAAGCAAATTGGTTTCAAGTTAGTAGCCTAAGGCATTAGCTGACTTTCCAAAAAGATATTAAGCCATTTATAAATATGGACTCAACCTCCTGAACTTTTGCTCATCTGAGTAATATTTAAATGCATCAGAAATGCTCATATGAAAGCATGAGTAAGGATCACTCTCATGAGCAGACTGGGCCTGAACTGCGTGAATATAAGAAATTCAATAGTATGTATACAACAGCCTTCTTGGCAGAGTGCATATCATACTTAGAGACCTTTGGGTTAATAAATATAAAACTTAGAGCCAAATAAAATAATAACAAACTATCATAATATAGTGCCTCCAACTCAGAGAAATAGAATACAAATTAAGAATATCATTGTTTAAATATAGCCAAGTGTTTGCATACCAAAATATAAAACACAGACCTCAGAGTGAAACATTAAAGCCAACATACAGAAGATGCTGAGATTATTCCTAGTACCATTAAAAGCAGACCCCCAACTAAAAACAGGTTGTAAAGGCTGAATGTGCACCTCCTAGTTGATGGCCAGTTTATCCCAATAGTAATTAGCCCATTCAAACATAGACATTTGCCCTTGGAAGGAAAAAAAAGCACAAAGACTGCGGAATTAGTGCCAAGCAGAACAATTTTTGGGTGTAAAACTGTTCTTAAAGTAAATACAGAAATGCTTGACTATATAACTTTGAATATTTACTGCATTTGGACCTATATGTCATTCTTATAAAATAAGTGGATGTTAGCTTCATGTGCCCATGGAACCAAAAGCAGAAAGGAAGACTTCAAATACATCTCTGAAGTGCTCCTCCACTTTTTGTACATGGCTTCTACCATGATTTAAGTTTCTAAGAGCATTGCCAATCTTATGAGTCTATTTTCCCATGTTGCAGGGGTTTAGGTTGTAGCCGTGTTGGTCTAAGGACATAGGCAGACCTCATACCCTAATAAAATACTTCAGTGTGGAGAACTAGAAGAATTCTTCCGACGCCTGAGCCTCAAAGAATATTTCCACAACCAAACTGAACCCACTCCCAACAACAACTCATCCTCTGACAACATTCAGGAAAGGATCAAGGCCAAAAAGCCCAAAAAAACATCAGATTGGACACCTCACAGTGGACGAAACCCTAACCTTGACAGCTACATTGACTGCTTCAGGGACAGAATGAACAATGAAATAATCAGCAACACGCGCCACCACAGTAACCTCTCTCTACCAGAGAAAAAGGCCATAGAATCTCTAAGCTCTAACCACCAAATAGTAATAAAACCAGCAGATAAAGGAGGAGCCATAGTCATCCTAAACCATGAGGATTACATAAAGGAAGCCAACAGACAGCTCTCTGACACCACCTACTACAAAGAACTACAAGAAGATCCTACTTCCCTTTTCACCAAAAAACTCAACAATACCATCAAATCATTTCCATCAAGATTACAAGAAAAACTACAGACCTTGATCCCCCCGCTACCTAACCCGGGGACTTTTTACATGCTCCCTAAAATCCACAAACAAGGGAACCCTGGCAGACCTATCATATCCAACCATGGGACCCTAACTGAGGAAATATCAGGTTTTGTTGAATCCATCCTAAAACCGCTTGTCACCCACAGAGCAAGTTTTGTCCAAGACACTACAACTTGCTACGGAAACTTAAAAACATAGACCACCTTCCCAGCAACACACTCCTAGCCACCATGGACGTTACCAGCCTATATACCAACATCCCACACCAGGATGGCATCCAAGCCTGCCTTGCATATCTACAGGAACAAGATTACAACCCAGAATACAGACCCAAAGATATTACTGAGCTTATACACTTCATCCTCACACACAACAATTTCACTTTTAATAATCAACACTTCCTCCAGATGATGGGAACAGCTATGGGCACTAAAATGGCCCCACAGTATGCCAACCTTTTTATGAGCCACCTGGAAGAAGACTTCCTCAAGAACTGCACCATCAAACCCTCACTATACCTAAGGTACATCGATGACACCTTCATCATTTGGACTGAGAACCTGCAATCTCTGATTGAGTTCCACCAGAAATTCAACAGTCACCATCCCTCCATCCGACTTTCCTTAGAATACTCCAGCACCAACATCCCCCTTTTAGACGCAATGATCAGTATCCAGAAGGGTAAAATACAGACCACAGTTAACAAGAAACCCACAGACCAACATACATATCTGCACAGAAGCAGCAATCACCCTAAACACACCAAAAATCTGTGATATACAGCCAAGCCCTCAGATATCACTGCATCTGTACTGAAGAGAACACCCGGAATTGCCACCTCACCAATCTTAAAAAGGCTTTCAACCAGCAAGACACTCCTCCAGAGAGGTAGATCGCATGTTTGAAAGAGCCACCTGGATACCACGTGAAGAACTGCTGCAGTACAGAAGAAAAACACCCACAAATCGCACACCTCTGGTTATGACCTATCTCTCCTCCCTTGAACCTGTATGGAAAATCCTTAAAAAATTGCAACCCATACTAGACAGAGACCCTATTCTTAAAAAGATCTTCCCAGAGCCACCCATCCTAGCCTTCAAACAAGCACCGAACCTCGCCAACCTCATCACCAGAAGCAAAATTCCTCAAGCCCAGAACACACCAAAAGGATCCAGACCGTGCCAGGACAAGAAATGCAAAACCTGCCAGCACGTCTCCACCACCCCCACTATTACTACACCCCACAACAGAGCCATCAGCATCCCAGGATCTTACAGCTGCACCTCCAGAAATGTAATATACCTCATCCAATGCACCAAATGCCCTGATGGAAGATATGTAGGAGAAACCAAACAACAACTGCGCACCAGAATGAATGCACACCAGAAATCTAACAAAGACAGAAACACCCAATTACCGGTGGGGGCACATTTCTCACAGGAGGGCCACTCTCTCTCCAATCTCTCAGTCCTGATCCTCAAGGGAAACTTACACAGCACTTCCCAGAGACAAGCCTATGAGCTCCATTTCATCAACCTGCTGGTTACTAGAGATCATGGACTAAATATAGACATTGGATTTTTGATACATTATAATCTGCCTGGCAACTGATTCCCCAGCCCAGCCCAGCCCCTGGCTTCTTTACTTTTCATTCCATCCAGGAAGAGCACACACCAACTGCTGCAGCTTCCTTAGCCTGACAAAGGGTTTTTGAACCCAAAAGCTTGCTTAATAACTATTCTCCAACCATTTGGGTTGGTCTAATAAAAGATATCAAATTCACCCAAGGAACCTTGTCTGCCTATTTTCCCATGGGCATTCAAGGGATTTTTCAGACATGCTGCTCTGAAAGCACCTGCTTTCTTCTGACCTGGGCAGCTAAGCAGAGCCTAGCTATATATGGATGGGAAAGAACCTTAGAAACCCAGGTTTGGCAGAATGGAGCCAAGGATTCATGGGCAAATATATTAGGCTCCAGAAACAGAGTGAGTTTGGCCTTACTGGTGCCGCTGAGCTTGACAGAAGGCAATGAAAAGAAGGATTTGAGGGATTTTAGCTACTGAACTCCCATCAATGCTAGCAGATGAGTGTGGGACATTGTTCACACATACTCCATAGTTTTTTGTAAGCTGGCTACAAATTTCCTGGGGAACAATAATTGATCAGTTACTGAAGTTCTACAAAAGGTAAAAACTGCTTTTGTTAAAGCATTCTTGAGCTTCATTTTTCATGTGAAAAAGTCACATTCAACCTGCCACAGAATGTGAAGCACTAAAGCTGTTCTGCTTAGAAGCACTTCTCTCTAAATGCTTTAGTTTTTTATTTTCTTTCCCTTGATTAAGAAAGGATGTCATTTGCAGCTGCTGGTTACTGGTACTAATGTGTACAGCAGGGGTATTTATATTTAAGAACTCCTTATGGCCAGATCCATACATGCAGGCATATGCGGTTTGTGGCACTGCAAACCTCTTTGCAGTGCTACAAACTGCACATGTTGCATGTTGAACCGTGTGCTGTGCAACTGATAAGCAGTGCTTAGGCAAAATTTGCTACCAGGATTTCCTGGTCATAACCCGCCCCCCCGCAAAAAAGTGGCACAAAGCATGCTAAAGTGCTGTGCGCTGGGACAAATGCGGAGATGAATTGCCTGATTCTCCATCTCCATGCACTGTGCAACCCCCATCTTGAGGCACCCTGTGCCCCAGTCAGCTGTTCCTTGGTTGGCTGGGGCACTTTGAGATGGAGGAGCAGGCAGCCCTTGTCTCTATGTGCCTCAGTGCAAGGACTCTGCAGGCTCAGGCACATGGAGGCATGGGAGCATCCAGCCCACGGAGTTGACGTTTCTCTTTATCCACAAACATGGTAAACACAGGCAGAGAAGTACCTCCCATTCCACTGGCAACTTTTTGTGCCTCAAACTGTGCCAGAAGGACTACTTCTAGAGGTGGTTTCAGTCTCTGCATCCATTTGCCTATCAACAACATCAATAAAAATATCCACTAATGCCAAATGTGACAGCAGCTTTGCCACAACTTAATGCTAGAAAATAGACTAAGACCAAAAGATCCATTCTGCACAAGTGACTTGGAGGACATTTGATAACAGAGGCTTGTCTAAACTTGAAAGTTAAATTGGATTAAAGAAGAGTGCAACAGTTATCCCTGAATACCTCACTTTGTGGACACTTATTCCAGTTTAGTTTAAGCTTCTTTCATTAACTATTTCTGAACAACTATTTCAGTATAAATCCAACTATAGACAAGCCCTTACTTTCATTCACAACCATAAGTTATTTTGAATGTACCTGAATTTACTTTTAAATACAGCAGACAGTGTAAAAGTCAATTTTACTCAGTTGAAGGGAATTAAAACTAGACAGGCAGAGGCATCAATATAGAAAACAGCTGAAGGAAGAGAAAGTAGACTTGACATTATTGTACTATTAACCGAGGGCTGTTCAATTTTGGTGATGCCAGGGGCTGCACACCATGCAGGCAGCACACTGTGCTTTGAGATTCCTCTCCTCCCCCCGGCTCTGTTTGCTATACCAGGGATGTGCAGTTCCCCATCCCCTCCTCCTGTTTGGGAACTGCCAGTGGTGCACAGCTCCCTGCCCCCAAGGTAATGGCAGTGGTGCATGGCTGCATGAAGCCTGTGCCACATGGACAACATATGGACCCTGCCACATGGCAGCAGGAGTGGCAGCTACTGGGGCCCATGGACCACAGGCAGCCCACAAAATGTCAGACCATCTTGATTTAAGTCCATGAATTTTTCTGTACCTAAAATCTATACTAAGAGTATTCTTTCTTAAAACACACTATTGCAAAGAAGGGAACCAAGATGCCTCCTTTCTTTTTTTTTAATCTAAACTTGAATTCAAACTCTGCAACATCACTGTCAGCTGATTATCAACAAATATAACCTGCTTTGTAATGTAATAAATGACTGATTTCAGGTGAAAATAAAAAATAAGCAAAGATGAGCCTTCAGCAATTTATTCCAATGCTTTATACAAATGTATCTAATAATTAAATGCAGGGAAACAAATATTGAAAATATGACATGAAACAACATTGCTTCAGAATAGAATGCATTGCAAAATTCTCCCTGATGCATTGGTGGAAATAGGTTAAAGGTAAAATATACAAACATACATGCACAAAAGGATTTCAATATTCAGTCTTGGGTCTAAGTTTCCCATTAAAGTAGTGATATTATAAACCTACTGTGCAACAATTTCATTCAATATGTAATTACACTAAACATGTTTCATGCACTATGGCAGTAGAAAAATAATTATTCATACTATCATATGCCAACAACTAAACACTGCTTCTCACTCAAGCAGGAGAGAACAAGTGATCCTGAGGTTTGTAATCTGTGTTTAGATTTTAAAGTTTCCTACATGGGTACCACCACCATTGTCTGTGTCTACACGGTCAGCACTTAAATGAAGTCAGGAACAAAGACATTGAAAAAGGAATATATATATTAATGTAGTTTTAAACAAAGGAGGCATTTTTCAAAAGGAAGGTGGCCTTAAAAGAAGATTCTCCAGATTTTAAATCTTTATTAGTTTCAAGCATCAAAAATATGCTAAGAGCTTTACAGAAATAAAGAGAGATAATGGTGACTGCTCTGAACAGTATCAAATTAGAGAGTTGAAAACATTGACTTCCTCAAGCTAGACTAATTTTCTTCCCAAGCAGCATAAAATGGTTAGCTTATGCTTCTCTGATTTAATCTATAAGATGTAAATTTCCTAATGCCTAACATTGCATACATGTAAACCAGTGGTTCTCAACCTTTTCAGAGTCAGAGTACCTCTCCATCACCTTTTTGAATGTGTTGGTTACACCGATTGAGAACCACTCTTGCTGCTGTCTCGACTTACCAGTGCTTCAGCACAAACTGCCCTATAGCTTAGGAAGGGCTGTGGCGTGTTCCTCCAGCATTAGAGCTCTCCAATAATTCTTAAGCAGGACAGGATAACTGGCTTGGGCTGTAACCCTTCCTGGTCCAGCCTCCCCACACTCCTCCTAGAAACAGATATGTGCAGGTGGAACTGTCCTGTGCACCCTCCTCTGTTTGTCAGAGAAGCATGGGGTGGATACCGATTGGGACAGGCTATAGCCTAAGCCAGCTCTCCTGTCCTACTTAAGAGTTTTAAGGAAGCCCTAATGCAGCAGGATTGTGTGCGTGCTGCAGCCCTGTACATGGTGCAGTTTCACTTCACTGCCTATGGTAACAGCACCTGCATCACAGCACTCCTAGGGTACCACAACACCCCAGCTGAGAACCAGTGACATACAGCATAGTGCAAATTCTACCAAGGGAAAATTCAGCTCTCAAACCTGCATCCTCTGATTTTAACTCTTACCTTCATTCACATTCTAACCGTAGGTCCTTACACAAAACATATGCATATATATATTTAATTTATATTACTATGCAAAATATACAAAACAGAATATTAGAATCTAGAGGTATAATACATTTCAAATATTACCTCATGCAGTTTATTTGCACTCCAAAAAGTACTTAGTGCACAGTATCCAAGTAAAAGATGCTTTGTGCATAGCCTTAGAAATGCACAACAAAAATAGAGATGTGTAGAGTAAGTTAGGAAAAAAAAATATTTTTTTATTTTTACATAAACCAAACTGAAAAATTAAACTTGAAATGGAAAGTTAAAAGATGTATAGAATGATTGACAAAACATCTCTGAACTGCTGTATTAGGTGGATTAAGTTTCAATACTACCAAGTGACTGATGACTATAACTAGATTCTTGCACAAAGTACCAAGTAAAATTGTGGTGAAGACCACAAATACAGAATGGAAGTTGCGTCTTACTTCTCTGGACACAGACAATGAAGGAACCCACCTTTTCTAGCAGCTATGAAAGCTGTCTATTTTGCTCATTTTATTAATTCCCTTAGTATCCCACCACAACACTGCAATGCAACTAAAAATATGCCAGATGGGATTTCCAGATTGGCTTTCCCCTTTGTAGGAATCTAATTTAGAAAGTGAATTTTTCACTTGTATGCAAGGGACTCTCATCAGTTTAGGATGCCTACTCTTAGCAGTGCCCATAATCATCATTGGTTATGAATATTGTGAGAGAGAACTAAGACACACCATTTTGAATACAGGTGTTAACACTATCCATAAGCAGCAAATGTAGGTATCTCCAGATTGCTGCTTACTGAGCTGTTAATGCTGCTCTCTTCTTCAAATAAGGGCTTGAGAGCACCTTTTTTCTGAATATAAGTATAGTAACTAAATTTGTTCTATGTGGGAGTATGTTCCTGCTGAGACTATTTTTGGAGGTTTCAGCATGGATCAGTTATCTCAAGATTATAGACCTTACCGTCCTTCTCATTCAGGTCCTTAACATGCTCTACAGGAACTTGGAGTGGGGGTTAGAGCCAGACCTATTCCTTCACACCTCTTGATGTGGCCTCAAATGGGAGCTGTTAAAATTAGGGATCATACATTCCTGCATCACTGTTTTTGCTTTCCAAAAGGTCTGGTGGAAAGGAAGTTCTACTACTAGATGGGTTATCTTGTTACCACCATCTTGATCCATCTAGTAGTAGAACTCCCTTTCCACCAACAAGACAGACTGGGTGAAAGGAATACAGTGCAAACTAGCTACCAATAAGGGTTAGAGGCAACTGCAGCGAAGAAGTCAGAAGCAGCTCCTTCCAGGCTGGTAGGTTCCTTCTTGTAGAAAGAAATAAGCTTTATGCAAGAGTCTTCCCAATGTAATAGGGGTAGAATAGTCTTCCCTTATAAGCAAAGTCCTAGGGCATATTTACTACGGCTGTGCGAAGCTTCGGTAGCCAATTCGATTCGGAGGAGATTCGGCCTGATTTGGCGGCTGAATCTCCGAATCAAATTGGGATACCCATTAAAAGGTATGAATCAAATCGGAAGCCTCTGAATTGATCCAGAGAGATTTGGAGATGTACAAGGCTTGCAACAAGGCCTCATGCCCACATGAGGGGCTACCATCCTTCCTGTTTTCATCCCTCTCTGCCTTAACACACACAAGTGATGCGAGGTTTGCTTTCAACAATTTGAGGTGCACTTTCACAGAAACCCCTGCATCTATCTCCTTCAAACTTGGCAGGCTTCATGCCCTCAGAAGGGGCTACCATCCCTGCTGTTTTCATCCAAATCTGCAAAAGAATGACAAAGTTTTAGGTATTTTAGTGATTCCCCATTATAATATATGGCTGAATCTCCGAATCCGAATAAGCTGAATTGAATCAGGACAGTGATTAGAATCACCAAATTGAATCACTGTCCCTCCAAATCAGCCGAATCCAAAGCAAATACTTGGTGCTTCACACAGGCCTAATACTTACACATGTAAGCGCTGCAGTGCTGGGCGCTTTGAAAAGCGCCTGATGCTGCAATGCTTGCAGTTGTATAAGTGGCGACATGTGCATCAGCGCTGAGAAAATGGTGGTGGCATGCTTTTGAACTAAAACTCATTGGAGGTGTTTTAGTTCAGAAGTGCACCGCTGCCATTTTTTGTGTGCTGACATTCATTTTGCTGCTTATACAACTGCACACGGCACAGCACAGTTTGCATCAGCTCATGTGTGGTGCAGACTCAATTCAAGTCTGCTCCAAAGTGGCAGATCTCTGGCGTGTTGCAGGACAAAAAGTTATGTGTATAAATGCCCTTAGTGAAGTCACTTCACAGAAACTACTGCAGCCTCAGGATGGCAGAAACAAACACTGCTTCTGTTCTACTCCTCAGTTGGACAGAGTGTATTAAAGCAGTGAATCATCACAGCCAAGGATCCAATGTCTGTATCTTGTTTTCTTCCTTAGCTTCCCTTACTACAGTGTGATAAGCACTCCTCTTGTTCTCTACAAACTGGAACTAAAGTAGCTCTCTTTCAGTTTTCTATGGTCCTTCTGCATGAGCTGACACCAAGATAATCACTAATTACAACTTAATGAGGTCACACATGTTAGGACAGTAGCCTGTTTTAGAGGTAATTACAAATATCTTTGAACCCTTAGGGCGCATCCAGACAAGTGCACACGTGCCTCTTGCAGCATCTCAAACCTCTTTGAGACGCTGCAAGAGGATGTGTGGGAACAAAAAATCATTCCCCGCACTACAAATTTTAGCGCAGGGGCAAATTTAGATACCTGGATATCCAGGGATCAACCCCCCCCAAAAAACAAAACACCCCCCCCCACAAAACCTGGGCAATAAAAGTGCAGCAGAGCACGGTCCCCAACCATGCTGCAAGGCAACTGGAGGTTCAGTCCTCCACAGAGACGCTCTGGTAGCCAGCCAGAGTGTCTCTGACTGGCCCTTGCCCTGGTGCTGAAGCACGCTACCTGCCCATGCAGGGCAAGCAGCAGTGCAGGCTGCAGGAGGGACCTGGACCCAGCTCTGTGCCAGGTAAGTAGGGGGACTGGGATGGTTGGAGGGGGGAGAGGACCATGGGGGCCCCCAGCCTGGCCCCAGCCCCTCACTCACTCCCCCATTTCCTCAGCTCCTTGATTGCTTCCCCTGCTCACCCGTTCTCCACTGCTCCCCGATAGTTTCCCCTGCTCTCCCCTTATTTCCCCTGATCCCTGATCATTTCCCATGCTCTCCCCAGCTCCCTGATTGCTTCCCCGTCCCCACACAACTCAACCTTACTGGCAGAGGCAGCGGTGATCAGGGTGCTTGGAACCTTGTGGCACAGCTCCCCCCATGCTGTGTGGGGCAGCAAGGATTGGCACCAGTTGCCTGACACTGCACTGCTGCATCACATGGGTGTGGCCTGGCTTGGCAGGGCACCATGTGGCACCACATGCTATTTGGCAGCTCAGGGCTGCTCCAGCTGTCACCCAGGGCCAGCGCCACTCAGTCCCAGTGGCCCCGAGCTGCCCAACAGCCTGCAGCACCCTGCTGAGCTGGGATACAACCGTGCCACGTGGGGGGGGGGGCGTGCCATGAGGCCCCACTGGCTGCTGCTGAAGCCGTTGAGTGTGGGGACACTGGGGTCAGGCGGGGCAGTGATCAGGGGCTGGGATTGGGCGGGGAAATGATTGGGGGCTATGTGGGCCCTGAAGGGGAGGGTTGATAGCCCCTGTGGAGGGGCATGTAGCCCCAGTTGAGGGGCTGTGGCCCTATGGGGGGAGCTGCGACCTGTGGGAGGTAGGGGACCCACCCCTCCTGAGCAGCTCCCCCACATATGGTCCCCCACCCCACACCCCCAAGCCACCCTCACAAACCCCTCACCCACATACCTGGCCCTATGGGGTCAGGAATGAGTGGACTGGAGTGGGGGGCAGGCTGTGAGTTGAGAGAGGGGCAAGGGAAGGGGCAGGGCACTGGCATATCGGTGCTGCTCAGCACTGCACATTCTGGTGAGCAAAGGGGTTGGGATGGCTCTGATTTTTCTGACAAAAAAAATAAAAGTCAATGCCAAACTAGATATTTAGAATTTATTTTGATGATAGAGACACTGGTAGGCTTCCAAATTTCTTTAAAACTGTAAGTATATCAATAAAACATTGCCCAACTCATTTGATCTCTCTCTCTCTCTACACATGTATGTCTAGTGGTCTTTTGTTTTACTCGTGGAAGAACATGGATTTGGGGGTATTTTAAAGAGTGACTTTGGGATTTTTTTTTTATCAGGGATTCTGCAGTTTATTAATAGGCAACATCAGAATTCCTGCTAGTGAGGCAAGTGGCAGAACCCAGGCAGAGGAACCAGCTCAGAGCTGGCACCCAGGACCCAGCTAGAGGTGGCTGAGTTCCTGGCCACTTTGGGCTGGGGGACATGCTTTGACAGTTCAAAGCAGGCCACTACACTGAGAACATCTTCCGGATGATAGCTGCCCAGATGGCCAGGCGGTGGCACATGTGGCAGTAGTGCCGTACAAAGGCCAACTGTGCTGCCACAGCCCACTAGTACCTGGTGCAGAAGTGCAGATGCCTCTAATGGCCATGCTATCCCCATCTGGGTCTGGCAGGAATGCAGCCTTGGGGCCACATGCTGTCGCAGGTGGCAGCAAGTCATAGCCAGGCAGCAAGTCACAGCCAGGCAGCATCCCCCACTGCCAGACTGCTGCAGTGGGTAGAGGATGCAGGGAACTCTCAGGGCTGCCTCAGCATTCCAGCTGACACAAGGGGTAGTGTCCCCACATACCAACTGGCCAGACCTGAGAAGCTCCTGAGAGCGAGTAGCCCTGAGCTACTTGGCAGAGCAGCCTTTTATTCTGCTGGGGCCAGCACAGGGCAGCTTTTTACACTCTAGCTTTCCCTGTAGATCCAGGAGGAGCCAGCCAGGGTTATTTTGCCCAAAGTGGAACAATTTGCCCCACCCCAAAGTGCGTGTCCAGGAATGGGCACTGGGGCAAAAAGCCCCGGCTCGAATTCATGCTGCTTATATTTGAGCTGCTGCAAGTGCACATGCCTGCATGTGTAAACATACCCTTAGAGTTGCAAGTAAACACATGTGCGCTCTCTCTCTGAAACAAGTTTTTTTCTTAGCTTATGCATGAGCCATTTCTCATTCTTACACTCCAATCATAAAGAAAAATATCAATTCCTCTGGCAAATAAGTGGAGATTTAGAAACAGAAATCAAAGATGGCCAAAATAAATATGCTCTCTTCTCTTGGACATCAGTACCTATGGTTATGATAACTTTTAACTATATATTAACATTTTTGTCTTTATTATTTTTAGAGTACAACAAAATGCCAGAATTTCAGAAATGATTGCTCTTTTAAAAAAAATTGATAGTAATCTCAATTTTCAAAATATTAAACTGCAGTAACATATTTCTTTAAAAATAGAAAAATATAAAATGTATGCTATGGGATATGTACTTTTAATTATTTCTGTCTCTAAGGGTGCTGTTGGATTTGAGATTGGACCTGGGGACTGATTCTAATTGCACCATTACTTTAATAAGACCCTTGCAACCCAAATGTGGTCTGCCAAGTTCCTGCCAGGGGCAGCCAAGGGATTATGTTCCCCACCATGGAGGTTAATGTTGCACACATGGCATCCCAGCCTGCCACATACCAGCCCAGCATGCTAACTTCCTTGCCCTGCAGCTTCCACAGAAGCTTGCCCTTCAGGAGCTGCAGGGTAAGGCTCTCAGGATAAGTGCCAGGTTGCAGGAACTGTGGGGCAAGGTTCTTTAGAGCAGGTGGTTGGGTGCATGGGTTGCAAGGGGGCTTCGCTTGCCGTGACCTGGCATATTGACTGCTTTTTTCTGCAGCTCCTGCAGGGGCTTCTGGGCAAGGCATCAAATGTGCTGGGTCACCTGAAAAAATCCCAGGCACACAGACTGCAAGCCCAGGAGAGACCACCTTGCAAGCCATGTACCCAGCACCCCTTGTCAGCCTTGGGACCAGGGCTGTCCTGGTCCCAATGCAGACACCAGTTCCAATGCCAACCATCACATGATTGTCAGTATCAGGACTGGGTGCCCCCGGCTGAATTCTGAACCTAGCACTGCATCTGTCCAGTGCTGATGCTGAAGCTGATGCTGCTTATGGATAAATCTGTAACTGACTGTTGGCATCAGGATGGGGCAGTCCCAGGTAGGACATGCCACACATTCATTTTATGGAACCACACAAACCAGCCGCAAAGATGCTCTACATTACATGTAGAACATCTTTGTGGATAGTTTACCATTTAATGGAATACTTACTGGCTGAATGCATGGCATGTTGCTATTTATGGCACAATTAATATATTAAACACATCATAAATGTAACATCTGCTATGAGACATTAAAAAAAAAAGAGTGTAATGCATTATATACTGCTGACAACTGAAACGCTAGGGCACAGGTACTTTAAAACATATCGGGCATTTGTACATGTTTGCGCCGCAGCATTGGGCGCTTTTAAAAACGCCTGGTGCTGCAGAGCATGCAGTTATATCAGTGGCAAAATGCATGCGAGTGCTAAGAAAATGGCGGCGGCGTGCTTTTAAACTAAAACATATCTAAGTTGTTTTAGTTCACAAGCGCTCCGCCACCATTTTCTGCATGTTGATGCAGATTTTACCACTTATACAACTGCACAACACAGCACAGTGCATGTCAGTTTGTGTGTGAAGCAGGCTCAAATAATCGAGTCTGCTCCAACCCAGTGGATCTCCAGCACATGAAAGGACGAAAAGGTATGTGTATAAATACCCACAGGCTGCTTACAAACATGGGGGGAAAAAAAAGCACTTTACTTTCAGCTTGGCATGCCCCTGCACTGAGCACAGCAGAAGCATGGCATTAGTTTGATTCTGCTCACCCAATGTCTGTATAGATAGTATGCTGCAGCAGGGCTTTTTGGTGCTTTTATCTAATACTTGATTGAATCAGCTATTAGATAAAAGTACCAAAAACCCTGCTGGATCACCCAATCTATACAGATACTGTGGAGCCAGGTTAAAATACCACAATTCCTCTTTCAGTAAATTAAAAGAGATCCCAACACCAAGCACCTTCATTATGAAAACGTTTAATATATACAGATGCATTAAAATAAGAATACTTTTATTTCCTAAATAATAGAGCTGGAATATAAGCTAAAGGCTATGTTTACTTTGTGGTTGCAAAAAAAAAAAAAAAAAAAAAATATATATATATATATATATATATATATATATATATATAATATAGTATTATATTAAGCCCTATATAATTGAATATATTAAGCCCATATATATATATGGGCTTAGTCTGTCCATCTGTCTGTAACACTCTTTAAGGGCGCCGGGAGCCTGGTGTGATGAGGGAAGGGGGGGGACCAGCTGAGGAAAAGTGGAAGCCAGGCTCCCGGCTACTGTGAGAAAACAATTAGATGCACAACACCATCAAGAAAGCAGCCTCACTGTAGCCAAGAGCCCAGTTCCCTCTTTTCCTCAGCTGGCCCCTCCCTCTGCCCTCCCTGCTGCGCCAGGCTCCTGGCACCTTTAAAGAGCATTATGGACAGACAGACACACAGACAAATGAACTAAGGCCCGAGGACCAAGCTACACGAAGAAGGCGACTGGACTTGAAGTGACATCAAAAGAGCCTTGCAAATGAGTCCCAAGAGGAGGCTATTATGAGGAGACAATTAGATGCACAACGCCATCAAGAACACTGTTCAAATGAATCACAAGAGGAAGCTGCTGTGAGAAGACAATTAAATACACGACGTAATCAAGAAAGTTGTGCAAATAAGTTCCAAGAAAATGCCACTGTGGGAAGACAATTAGATGCACGATGCCATCAAGGGAGTCACCATTCATCTGTCATTCTTGACGGGCAATTCACTAGTAATACATATGTATATACCATAGTTTGTAATAATGTCACATTTTATCATATTTTAGTAAATTCAGAAATACTACAAGAGGCCTATACACAGAGTTTTATATGCTGGCAAGAATGATGTACATTATCTTCCTTCGAGTCACAAGATAACCTATGTTTCTGCAAAGTAATGGAGCTAACGTTTCTGATTAGGACACAGTTAACTTAAAAATCACATCTACTGCTATAATGATCCTGTGAGCCAAAGATTCAAAATATATTCCTTATGCTTTTCAGTTTACTTTGTACATTTGAGAGAGCTTTGCATATAATCACTTGGTTGCACGTGTCTTTAACTTGGCAATGGAGCATAGAAATACATTTTTAAACATAAAAATAAAATTTAAAAAGTACAAACATTGTTGGGGAAACTCAAGTGTAGCCACAGGACTTAAAAATATTTTAAAAATATTTTTGTTTCAAGATGACAATATGTCTTTAACACTATTGGTGTCTGGATAATTTTTCAGGTCACTTAGGGCTGTGTAGCACAGTACAATGTGCCAGAGTTCCATGACATCCTATGAAGGTGAAACTAAGCATGGAAATCCCAGTACTGGTTTAGAAGGGTTGTTCCTTTGTGAAAATACCCAATTATCTGTAAAATGCTTCAGATTTCCAATCCCAAAGCACTTGGAGATCATGGCTCTTGCGAATCTACTCTTTTAAGCCTCCATTCAGCAAGATTAATTACATACAGACTTAAGATACACTTGGTTGGTTTAAACAGGGATGATTCTGCCTTGAGCAGATGAATCCTGAGGTCCCTTTCAGCCCTACTTTTCTAAGATTCTAAGAAACTTATTCACATGCATAACTAAGTAGATGGATAGTTGCATTCTCGAGTGGAATTATCTAATCGTTTAATTAAAATTCTGATGTATTTAAGTTTCTGACAAATCAAAGCTTTAAGAAGTATTAGCAAAAATTTATCTTTTGTTTAAAATGTAAACTCTTTAAAGACAAGCACTCCATATTTGCTTTAGAATTTTGTTACTTACTATAGACCACATGATTTGCAGTGTATTATAAAGGACAAAGAAAGAAAGAAGAGATGAAGTTTCTCTTAAAAGTGATACATCTGTCATACAGCTGAGGGCCTGTCCACAACACTGAGCACACATTTATTTTGGAATAATTAAGAATACCTATTTTTTAATTGGCTTCATCTATCTGGATTAAGCCAGGAAAAGGCACTCTTTTTTCCCCAATAAATGTGTCCACACATGGAGTTAGGTTCAGAATGGTTGATATTTACACTCTACCTTATTCTGTAGTGACTTTCATTTGCAGACAAGCCCTGAGGCACTTGCTCAAAGCAGCATGGGAAAGGCTGCGCAACCAAGGCCAAAGCTTACACTATTTCATAGATAAAGAGGAATTCAGTTTACAGGAATAAATAAATAACATTTTAAAGGAGTTGTTTCCTTGTGTGATGCAAGTTTGACAATATAATAGAAACTCCTTGATTATTCTTCATAATTACCTGGAAGCACCATGGCCAATTTTCCTTTCATTATGATGAATAAAGCATGCGAGTAGTCCTGTTTTCTTCACTAGGATCACACACACTACAATTTGCTTCTTTATGATGTATAAAAGAAAACTTGAGAGTGTAGGGTTTTTTCCCCTGGTTTTCATCTTAGAAGCATTAGGACTGCTAAAGTCTGATCTTTCCTTGTTTTGCTGGAAGACTTCTTGGAGGTATACAATATGGCGCTGAGCATTTTATCCATTACTTGAAGGGGCAAGGTGCTGAACTGTAACCAGAAATGTCCTTCCTTCTAAAGGATTTATCAGTCTTTTAAATTAAACATAGGCAAGCAAAAGTTAAAGCTCTGAACTCACTGAATACAATTTAGGTTTTACTTTACTAGAAAATGTGTGATAATTCAATGGATTTTCCAGTTACTACAGGCAGTTCTAGAAAGAAACTGAATTCCAAACTCAAGAGACAAGTAGAAAGAAAGATCCTTTAGTTTGAACAACAAAAATGAAACAAAAGTAAATTCTGACTTCCTTATACCTCATAGAAATAAGAGGAGTGAAATTATTCTCCATCTTTTTTTATACTCCATCTTTCAAATTCTGTTATACCTCATGCAAACTGCAGAATAAGGCTACACTATTCACCTACTTGAACAATTTCAAAGGCACTGCATCCATCATAGGCCAATCCCATTCCACTTGCAATTAAAAACAAGCTCAGAAACAATCCTTAAGGAAAAAGAAAGATAAAAAATCAGATGCACCCTGAGGAGTGAAATTATACAATAGAAAACATGGTATTTTAAAAACATCGATGTTTGTAAACACCCATTGTCTGAAGCTGTGCTCTATAACTGGACATTAACGTTAAATTCTTAGTTACAATGAGTACATATTACTTGTAGATAAAAGCATAATAAAAATCAGTTGGGGGGAGGGGAGGGGAGGAACTGCCAAAAGAAGTGAGCACTCCCAAAATAATACCAGGACTTTCACAGAACCACTTTAGGGCAGACATCTGTCAGCTGAAAAAATGTCTACATTTAAACGCATCTAAGCACCTCCAATTTCCTGAAACAAAAACTGAATGGAGGCACCTAGCTGGAAATCACATGGTGACATCTATGTGTGAACAACAGACATCTGTGCACTTGTCTTTGGATCTGGAATTTTCTAAAAGATTCTGTAAAATTTAAAATCAGAAGAAAGAGTTTTATAAAGCATAGAAAATGTTCTTTCCTTGTTTTGTTGAATGATTTGTAAAACATTGGTATGGGTATGAAGAGTCAGAAGTACTAATTCAAGATCCATGGAGGTGGTTCATCAATGCTTTGAGGTAGTCCTCTTCTAGAGTGGACATCTATTTACTGTATCAGTTCTGGCATCCTTTGCTGGTCTTCTGTAGGGTGACAGCTTGCTGTTGGATGAAATGTTTTGCCTGTTTTTCCAGTGGACAAAGAGAAACAATACAGGACAGTATGCTCTGAAGGCAGCAATAATGGAGGAGATACCAAATGACAGACCACATTTGGTGGTCTGTGTTCACTAGTAGTGGATAAAATGTGTAAGTTATACAAATATGATCATATACTGCAACTACCAATCCAGAGTAACACGGATGACTTTAGGGAGGAAAGGATGACTCAGGCAAGTGCAAACAGTGGAAGAAAACCATGGAATTTATCTCTGATTTCACCATCTATTTACTCCAGTCTTAGCAGTTAAGGAAATTTAGATTACTGGGACTTACTCTTTTAATGAAAAAAAATAAGCATCTCAGTTTCTAATACATTATCCTGAGTAATATTGTCATAGTACTTCATAGTACTTCATGTTATAAGCAGATGTATCACAAGCCAACACAAACTTGACTGTAATAGTCTAGATATTTGAAAAGGAAATTGCTCTGGAGTTTTCTACACATTATCAGTTATGACAGTAAGCACCTGCACCAAATTTTATATCCAGGAAGAAGCAGGTAATTTTCTTTTTGTTTCTGATACAAACTTATGTGGTGGGTTTCTGTAGATATCTGTTATGTCATTTAGGTAGAGCTATAAAGTATCTCTGCACTTCATCTATTCAATGTGGAGTTACCTCTTCTTATCAAACGCATCAAAATTTTAAAATAGTTTCTAACTCATTGCCAACAAAAAAGAGGGGGAAAAGTGTATTTCAAACTACTCTGATCTTACAGAAGCGTCAGTAATTTTTCAGGTAGATCATTACAGATCAAGTCAACTGTATGTTGCAGGCCAAAACTAAAATGTCACAAAGTAAAGTAAGGGAGAGAGAAAGAGAGAAAGCACCCTTCATATTCCTAGCACTAAATATTAAAACTTAACTTTTATTTGAACATTAATAGAATTTATCATAAAAATGCTCTTTTAAAGGGCATTCCAGAGTAAGTTTTTCATTTTCCACTAATTTAAGCCACGTATCTGGCTAGCATTTAAAAACATGCAATCCAACCAATTAACAAATTGTAAAACAAGTAGTAAGTACAGACTAACAACAGCTTCCCAAATACATTATTTTATATATTATCCATTCCATTTGGATAATTAACATTTCCCCCTATTTTATAGGAGAGTTTACATTTTTCTTTAAAAAAAAGAAAGTCATCACAAATTCACAGGAAACACTGTCAAATGAATTGCTGCATATGTAGTGAGTCACTGAGTGAAACTCTTTTTTATGAGCACATGAGGAAAGCTGGCATTCAGTTCTAGGACAACTCTATTATCAATCTGTGAACAGAAGGACACATCAAGTAAAGAAAGATCTTTACAAGACTCCAGCAATTTTCTTAAAGATGTAGGGCTTACCATCCTCGTCCCTGTTTAAAAATAAGATAGAAAAGAAAACCTCAAAAAGTTAATGTGAATCAAACCTTTGCTTTAAACCTACCAATATACAGTGTAGGAAGAAAACTGCTACTGTACTACAAACATCATTATCTTGGCTATATTTCAAAAGAAGGGCCCATTTTGGGGCAATATTTTGCATTTTTTTCCTACAGAAGATCTGTGGGATTTCCATAGCTTCAATTATATAGAGAATTCTCCTAAGTTTCTTTTTACTTTGGAAAATGGGATTTTTTTTCTTGGTTCTGGCAAAAGTTTCCAACTAGTGCAAATGGTCATGCCAGACCTGTGTCTGTCTTGCCCCCGCTGTCTGTGATAAACTGGCACACACAGGGCTACACAGTATTAGGACCCACTCTAATTTCAAGAAGTACACTAGACCTCACTGAATTCAGTGGAAACTGAAGTGCAACTCAAAAAAATATGGAGAACAACCCACCAAAGGATTATTTTAAAGGGTGCCTTGAGCCTTCACAACAGACACTGAACTGTAACAGAAACACACATTTTTTATGGCCAACTGCCCCACTGCTGCAGTGATTAACCTGTGTCAGTGGTTTACTACTTGACAGGAACCATGTCCTACAGTTATACATAGGAGTTTAATTAATTAGTGGTTTTGCAGTTTTCACAAAACCCATGAAAAATGGCATTGTGTGCATTGGTCAGGAAATCTTGCATTGACCATGATTTCCCACAACATCAACCTAAAAAAATCCCCCCAAAACAGAGTACTATTTATAAAGGATGCTGTTTTAGAATGTCCCAATACTTTCTCCAATACAAAGACAACATGACGATCACTGAAGCCATAGGTCAGTGATTGAGAGTTACTGTCTGGCTGTCTGCTAGTGACATAGACTAAGTGAAGGTGTCAATCAATGAAGTGAATATGCCTCTCTGCCAATCAGTGGTGAGGGGCAGGACCACCAGGAAATGCCTGCGAAATTGGCTCTTCATGCCACGACCAAGCTGAGAAAATTGCTTTGTCTCACTGCAAGTTAAGTAGACTCCTGGTTATATACAATAGTTTACTTAGATTGTGCACAGTTAGGGAAGTTTCTCAAGAAAATAAAAAATAAAAGGATCTGTAGCACGCATTATGCATCCTACATTCCTCAGAGAAGGGACAGCCTATTCTGTCATTTACCAATCCACCCTTTCCAGGATTGTGGGGTTTGGGTCCCTTGTTATTTGCTAGATTTTTTCTACTTGAACTAAATGTTCATTGTTCAGAACAAATGCACAGCAGGTGTCTTAAAATCTGTCATTTTACTTTGTTGTTCAATTTGTTCCCTGGCAAAATTCTCTGGCACTGGCTTCATAAAGAGTGCCTGAGAGCAATAATTTATTGTACACTGGGACAATTTTGTTCATTAGCTGTGAATTAGCATTCCTATATACATATCCATATGTCCAATCCACCAATCCTAGCCCTGTTGGGAAGACCCATACATTGCAGCTGTCAAAGAGGCACCTCAATAAAATTTTGAAACCCTAAATTCTGTGGTAGGGGATATCTGAACACACTCTTAGGAAATAGTTCAAAACAGTTTCAAGCGAAAAACATCTGTCTCTAGTAATTTCATATAAAAAAAGAACTAAGCATTAGAAATAACTTTAGATAGGGTATGTATGAGGATACCAATTTGATAGGTACAGAACTCTGTGTTCTGTGCTACAAATTAACTTAAGTTATATGGCAGGGACCCCGAATTATCTGGCACCATTCCTGCAAACCCTCTTGCCTCACTCCCCAGTGCAGTTCAATTAATATAGTACTTTGTTGTTTGTTTGATTTTTAATTCAATTTATTCTGCACTGCTCTCAAGGTCTAAATTTTGATCTGCTTAATATTCTTGTATTTGAATGAAGCTCTCAGGGAAAAACTAAGGATGTTGACAGCTGGGCAGAGGACAGTTGGGGCTTTTGGCAATCAGAGGCATGGGAGATGTGTTGGAATCCAGAAGGGGATTATTTTGGCACAAGGAAGGGTATTTTCCCCCCAGTTTTTTTGTATAGGGCTGAGGAAACTGAATTTTAGAGGGTGGGATTTGAATGACTTTCACCAACACTGATAGCCAATAGCTGCCTTACTGCACTCTGCCTCAGTTTCCAAGACCATAAGCATGACAACATTAAAAAAAACAACAGACTAATGGTTGACATTTAAATTGTTGTCAACCTCAGAGTTAACACTCCAGTGAGATGAAAAAGGACAGCTCACCACCTCTCATTGTTTCAGGAACAACTGTTTGCATTGGAAGGTTAGCTTCATAACAAGGCCAAGAGCAGTGGCAGAGACATTCATGTATTCCTGCTCTTGTCTGCCATAATTCTCCCTGCACAGTATTAGTAAATCATGTTGTGAACCAGCACAGCATGCAGATGGCTGAGGGAGTATTATGGTGGCTGGAATTATATTAATACTGTACCACACTGCCTCCTTTAGTTTCATGGTGAATTGTGTAGCTGCAGGCATGAATCAGGTCCTCAACATTTTTATATGGAAGTTTACTTTTTGAAGCATGTTTTCTGCATCTATTTACAAATAAATCTATTTAAAAATAAATCAACAAGTAATCAGCAATTTACATGATGTCAGACTAGCAAGGATCCCTGCAAATAGATTATTTTCATACTCTACAAAGTCGGCAAACCAAGACACTTAGAAATTAGCAAGCAGTAAAGAAGGGAATAAGGAAAGAAGAGAGCAACTGTAACTCTCAAGACCCAGAAACTGAATGCAGCATCCAATGTGCATGGGGCAATGATTTTGTAATGCTTCATAAATGAATTAATTAAATGGGTTGTAGTCCAACATGTCTTCTCATAAATGTGTTTTTTTTCTTCCCAGGAAGTAATCATGGAGCTAAACATGCTATAATTGAAACAGGAGGATTTTTTCCAGCCGAGTTTGTAAAATTGCAGAACGGAACCAAGTCTGTGTTGCCAAGTCTTGTGAATTTACTGTGAGGAATGACATTATGGCTGCTACTTCAACAGTGTCCCTATAGTGTGAAAAACTTCAGCCATGATTTGTGGGTCATGTAAGAGACCTCCCTATATAATGCTCTGTTGCCTATAGGAATGGTACTAAAATTCTAACCCTGAGAACACAAATTTTGTCCAAACTCTTTCACTGACTTCTGTTAATATTTCTGTGCCCTTTGCAACCCAAATTGCAAATCAAGGTTTCATACGTTACAGGCATAACTACAATTTACCAATTTTATAGGCAACAGGGGTTGGACAGAGAGAAGCAGAAGTTTCTTAGACAAAGCTGAGAACACATCCTAGGTGTCTGACCTAGCAGAATAAAATCTTATCCATATTGCCACAGATTTTTAGAAGGAGCATATCAAGTTAGGTGCCTATGTAATTTACACTGACCACATGGCACTCTGTCACCCTCTAACAGCTGGACTACAAATAGGTATTTGTGACCCTGCTATTCTTTCCATACAAAAAAGATCAGACTCTTGAGATCAAGTAGTAAGGTTTCATACTTTTACATTAGAAGTCTTAGGCTCAGTCTCTGCAGATGACCCTAAAATGGTTGTTGTATTTGGCTATACTGTCTATAACCAGTAGACCATAACCTATTTCCGTAGGAACCGAAACTCTTAATTCTTATGTCATGAGTTCCTTGGAAATGTAAGAAATATCTGATTAATTCACCGGCAACATGTTTGTTGCATCTCCTTGCATTGGCTGGTTTAGAGAAGAAAACATCATGCTTTCCACCATTACTTATAGATGGAAGTGGAAGAGGTCTGGGATGAGGATCTGAAGATTTTGCAGGATCAAATCTCACATGATCTATGTTGTACTGAAAAAATACACATATAGAAGTTAGCGTAATTCTTGGAGCTATTTTATATTGCAAAATATTGAATTTATAAGTAAAATTAAATGTTGTGATACTATTTTTACTGTTACATTTGTGAAAGAGTCACTTACCCCTTTAAGAATAAGATACAAAGACATTTAACTGTGTTTTAAAGCAAACACAATGGACATTTTGCTTTCATGTCTAGGGGATGGAGAACCCTCTGCCAATGCAAATTCCAGTCTTATTCTTGAAAGGAACATTAGTCTTTATGGAGGATTTGATGAGTCAGAAAACTGCTAATGAACTACAGCACTTTTCTTCTGTAGATTATCAGCCTGAGTTCAGCCCAGCTAAGAAAAAAATTCAAAATTTTCCTATGTAATGGTATCATACATAAAATGGTGTACTGTAGCTCAGTTCCAGCACCCAACTACTTAATTTACTGCTGTGCTTTACACTAAAAATACAAATTCTTCAGCGCAGAGGCTGTTTCCTTATGTGTGTTTTGCAGCACAACGTGACCTCAATCTTGGCTGAAGCCCCTATCTACAGCTTCTAACAGTAGGGCCAAAATTGCCTTACTCACTATAAATTTTCTAGAGTTGGCAACATTATAATTGTTACATGTGCATTTTGGGAGCACACAAGAGAATTTCAGAAACCCAGGAGGAACAATATGATCTTTGAAACACCCCTCCCCACAAATCAAAATCCAAACTCCATAAAACAACTCCCCTCCCCTCAAATGACCTCATACTTCTATGAAGTCTGAATAGAGGTTTTTCTAGCTGAAACCTTGCTATAAGGATCTGGATGTTTTAAGGCCCTTATTGCTCATGGGAAGAGGGCTAAGAGAAAAGGAGAGAGAACCATTTCCCAACAATGCCTCCAATACCAAGGACTTTGTTTAATAGAAAGAAGCAAAGCAATTAATATAGTACAGAAGTGGTAAGTATGGAAGCACCCCTAAGCACGTTAGGTAACTGGGTTCAAACTCATCTAGCAAGTTTTCTCCATAACAACTGATTTAAACAGGGCACCAGAGCAGTTCCAGAATAGGTGAACTGCACATTGTTTAAGAATATATTACAACTTTATATGAGGTCTCACTGTGAAAGGCTTCCTACAAAATATGTAACAGTACATCCTGACTTGTTAACAGTCATAAGCGCTCAGGAGTTCAGTGTCTTCCTTTCCACTGTTCAGATACTATTTTGCATAAGTGTCAACAAGTGAATTCAAATATTAAGAGGGAATGTGGCAAGAAACCATCAGAGCTGGCACAGCCTGCAGTCATTATACAAGCGAAACAACCAGATTATTCATTGCTCAGCCTCCCTGCTCTAGCAAAAAGGTCAGCTCAATTTGTGGGCAGACACAACGCCATCATAACAGATAAGCATTAAAGTGGGTGGCTAAGAGATATATATGTTTATAAAATGCTTTATGCAGTAAGTCTTTGGAAATCTTTCTTGTGCCCTCATTAATCTAGTTGCAAACTAGATTGAATTAAAAAAAATCAAACTATACCAAACAAAAAAGTACCTGTAGGTACCTAAGTCAAAATTGATCCTTCTCCAGTAAGTGGTGCAAGATTTCACATTTTTATCCTTTTCTTCCAGTGTTGACAGGATCTTGACATTCTAGTGGGCTCTCTCTGGACACTATTTTTGCAGAGCTACAAAATCTGTCGCACTTCAAAAAGTAAAGTGCTATGGGTAGCCACATGTTCAAAGCCCCCTGGCTGGAGCATAATGGAGTTGGAACAAAGGCATACTCTATAGCCAGGCGGTGAGAGAGGGGTGCTCTGTTGCTCCCTTCTATCCCCAAGAAACTTTAAAGAGCTTACAGGCCAGGCAAGCTTGTGAGCCCTTTAAAGTTACTGGTGCTTTGATGGGCTGCTGGTACTGAAGCACCAGCAGCATTTAAAAGCTCTCGGTTTGCAGGCAATAAGGGTGATGGGACTCCCAGTGTCTGCCCTGATCAGCCCCTGATGCCACCACATGCACTGAGCCCTGTCATGCTTGCCACTAGGCAATAAGCCCCTGCTGCTGCTGTTTGTACTGGAGGCAAATATGAGGAGGCTCCCTACAAGCAGTGGCAGTAGCTGATGGGGAGTTTGTACCCTCCTCTCCAACAGCACCTGCTGCCACTTGCAGGGAGCTGCCTCACCCTTGCATCATAATTGTGGCTATTTCCAGGATTCCTGTGGGGTGGGAGTGGGAAGACGGGAAAACTGCTCACTGAGCTGTAGGGACTGGTGCTGTTCCAGAAGCCTTCCTGGGCATTGGGGCCTTTAAAGGGCACAAGGATGGCCTGATAACAAAGAGCCCAGTGTTGGGATGTCTGCATTCCCAGAACTTTAAAGAACACAGGAGCAACCCAGTACTGGCAAGATGCTCTCCCAAGTCAGCGTGCCCACGTGCCCTTTAAAGGTCATAGGACCTGGAAACCCCCAGCCTTGTGGAGTGGGGATGGGTATTGAGCAGAGCTGCCCCCATTCTGCTGGGTGTTGGGAAGCAACCCAGTTAGGCAGCAAGTTTACTGCCCCTTCTGCAGCTACCCTGTCCCCAGCATCAACAAGGATAGGGCTAAGCATTTGCCTCAGTATGATGGTGGGGCAGGCTGTCAGGGAGCAAACTGCCCTCTCCCTCGCTCTCCCTTGAAGGGGTGGAGCGAGAACAGAACTGGGGTATTGTGAAGCATCTAAATTGATACCCTGCATCAACTGGCTAATTTTTCTAAGTTGGACCTTTGTTGTTGGTTTTTTTTTAATAATACTAATAAACTTAAAGAAAATCTTATTTTATACAACACATAGCCTTCTCTTCCTATCAGTCTCTTAAAACACAACAAATTACAAAACAACTATGCAAGTATTCATGTGTTTCCTTACCCAATATATCCAACTGCCGTAGATGAGTACAGTTAGCAGCAAGTTCTTCAATGTCCGTGTCACACACAGATCGGTTGGCCGTAAGAAAGAGCTTTTGCAAGTTTGGGAGCTTACGTGCAATGTTTGTGAAGCAGCCAGTGCTGCTCTGTAGAGTAGGGCACCAGCCAAGATCAAGCTCCTCCAGGAGCTGACAGCCTGAAGCCAGTTCTGCTATTCCATTTTCAGTAATGTTTTTACATCTCCACAAATCCAGAGTACGAAGCTTTTTGCATTTTGCTCCCATCATACTAGCTATCAGGTCATAGTCTTCAATCTATGAAGAAAACAAGGACCACCTCTTGTATGTCAAATTTCCATCCACACCCAGCTGTTTCAAGCTGTCTTTTTATTAATATATCCACTGATCTACTTGAAGTGTTTTAATTTCCAAAGAATATGAACTAGGTCTTACTCCACTGTTTACAAATGACAATGACAACATACATTTTCTACTACTATAAAAATTGGGTGGGGTTTTTTGTATTTTCTTAATATGAAAGAACTTTGGAAATCTAAAACTAAAATTGATTTTCTTCACAAATTCTTCTGTTTACTTCACTGCAGCTGTTTCTGAAAAACTTCTTTTTCATCTAAAATGTAGTTTAAAACTTAATTAGTGGTAATAGAGAGAAAAAAAATGAAGGGATAATAGCACTAGAGGTAACAGGAGAAAAACTATACACAAATGTGTACACTGAAGAATAAGCTGAGCTCTACTCCTGTTGAAGGTTAATATGGACCCACCCCTTAAGGAAGCACTACTACTCTCATCCCCATATGAAAAAATAAAGAAAGGAATAAGGATATGTGCTCTGTGGAAGGAAAATCCAGGAAGGAGTAAGAGGAGTCTAGACTGCTGGAAGAATGAGTTTGTAGTGTTCCTTCCAATCTTTGTTGATCCAACTGGGAAGGTCTAGCTACTTTTACTTTGTTTTTCTGATTCCTGAATGGATAGGCACATCCAACCAAGCCTCCAATTAAGTATTCTGCTGGACCTTAGCCAATGGAAAGAAGTAAAATCCAGGGCTGCTAGTATCCATGGGCAACATCGCTCAGGCAGGGTCTCTCATCCACAATTCATGGTTAGTTTTATAACATAAAAACCTTGTTACTGGGAGACTTTAATAGAGATAAAAAAATTAAGTTACAGAAAAATCTCATCACACATACAGTTGCTACTGCAAGTTTGCCCAGGAACAGGGCCCTGACTAAATCATGATTTCACAGACTGTGTGGATACCATGAAATTAGCCCTGCACTGCAATTTTTAAGGGTCATGAGCCTGTGCCAGAAAAAACATGCAAAAGTGCAGGTTCCTTTTGCAGGCTGGCAGCGTTCCAGCCTGCAAGGGGAAACCTGGGGTTTTGCAGCTTTCCAGCCTGCAAGCAGCTGCTGGGGGCGTGACCAGGATGCAGCCAGGCAGCTGGATGAAAGAAAGTGTATAGGGAGCAGGAAGGAAGGGGGTTTGGAGGGCCAGGGCTTGGGGACTGTTGGGGTGGCGAGGGGGGTTTGGGGGAGCGGTGGCAGTGTGTGTGTGCCTGCCATAGGTGGCAGAAGGTCAGGGCTAACAGGGCTTACTTTTTGCGGTAACTGGTAACAGCAGCAGCAGCCCCATGGCACCGCTTTACCAGAATGCCCAGCAGCACTCCTCATGCAGCTGATTCTTCACGGCCATTTACAGCCACAGTGCACATCAGCCCCATGGGAGGGAGGGAGTGGAGGGGGTCAGGTGGGGCTCAGGCCCCTCCCCCCCCATAATATTATCCCCCACTGCTTATGATGCCTGCCGCCCGTGCCTGGGTAAAGCATCATTATTCACAGAATATTTACAGAACTAAAGGGACTCATTTGCCAAGATCAATGGCAGTTCTGTGAATATTCCGTGAAAAAATGATATTTTACCCATGCATGTGCCACAAATTTTCTACAAGAAATCTGCAATTTTCTCAGGGCCCTACTCATGAATGCTGAGTTGCTATGAATGAATACACACGTTAAATAAAATTAAGCTTTGAAAATTAGTTTTGGAGGGAAATATACTGTGTGAACTGAATGTAATGCACTGTAATGTGAATGTGCAACAGCAGAGGGAATAGCAGGGGGTACAGCCCTACTAACTGGATTTGGACAACAACTCCTAGGAATCCTCAGGGGGGACAGTCTTGCAGAACTGTGCTGACTGCAGACTACAACCCTCAGAGACAATGGGGGTGGGGAGAAAACAGGGAAAGGAAGTAGGAAGCAGTGGCAGAGCAGGGGACACAACAGTAGAGGGAAATGTGTGGCCAGAGATCCTGGAGGAGTGACGGAGCTGGGATCTGCATGTGGAAGCACATGCAGAGGGCAGCTGAGCACTCTTGGGAACAGAAGCTGGTTTGGAGTACCTCTGGAAGTGTGGGGGGGGGGGGGGGGGTTTAACATTTCTTGAACCTATGTACCACGGTGGTAGTGTTCACTACCTGTTACCCGTTCTTGAGTGAATTCACCACAGTGGGCACATCTACACATGCAAACAGCATGCCTGAATTAACTCTGGCACAGTTCATGCCAGAGTTTGTTGCTCCCAGGCGTGCTGTTTGCATGTGCGCCTGGGACCACAGCACATTTAGCCAGGGTGGCACAACCCTGGCTGGCAGAGGACCCCGGGGGTCAGCCTTCCAGCCCAGGGCTGTTCTGATCCGGCTCAATGTATTGTGGAGGGGTTGTCTGGAGCACGAGAATGCTTCAGTACAGGGGCTAGCCCCAGCCAGCCCTGTCAGTGTCTACATGTGCATTGCGGGGGAGTAAATAACCCCACCACAGGGTAAGTACTTGCGTCTGGCAGTACTATTCTTCAGCAGAGTTAATGAATTTACTCCATCCTAATAGCACAGCTGACATTTTATCGCAGAGCTAATTAGGCAACTGCAGTAAACGTCTCATGTAGGCGCACCCAGTGTTACTGCTTATTACCTGTTACCTAGTTCCTAAGTGTACTTAAGTGTATGTACTTTAATGTTAACGTTTATTCACTGTACCTGTTCCTTTCTTCTTAGACCGCTGGCTTGTGAACCCCTTGCCTTTTCTAAATAAAAATGGGAACTTCCCTTTTTGACTTCCTGTGCCAGTTCTTTTGGTTGTGGGGTTTGATACAACTGGTGGTAGCAGTGGGGACTGGTGGTCACAGTCCAGAAGACGCAGAGAAAACTGCTGCAGGAATGTATACATTTTGTTGTGTGGGTATCTGATATGGGAAGATGAGTACCCCAGGGGAGGGAAACAGCTCCCCACTCCCCCCATCCCAACACCTAGTATCTCGAGGCCAATATTCAATCCAGCACTCTTTAGTGGGGAACCACATGAATGGGATGATTGGTATGAACAGTTTGAAATGGCAGCTGAGTTAAATGGGTGGGATGGGACCACCAGGCTAAAATTCTTGAGCCTATTACTCAAAACGAGGGCCCAGGGATGTTTACCACGGACTCAGCAGTGAAGCCAAGTAAGATTACCAGCACCTGATAAGGGCCCTCAGGAACGCTTTGTAACCAGGTGCAGATCCTTAAATCCTAAGAAGACGGCAGCGTAGTCAGCACAAGAGTTTGGCATGGCCATAAGATGATTAGCCATAAAGTCCTTCCCACAAGTTGGTCCAGAGGTACAGGACATGCTGGCCCATGACCAGTTTGTCAGCAATGCCTTAAATGGGGAGATGCAGACTCAAATTTGGCTGGGAAAGCCCCAGATTCTGGAGGAGGCCACTGATATAGAACTGGTAAAAAAGCTGGGGGCTCTAGGTACCCAGGACACCCAAGGGTGCAGGTACACCCAAAGGTACAAGTGCATGCCAAGGAGAAGTCAGCAGTACACATTCTAAACCCAGAACTGACTTCCAAGGCCTGCAGCTTCCATGTAAATGCCTTGTAGTAAAGGATGCCGATCAAGATGTCTTGTTAGGCACCCACTTCTTAAAAAAAATGTCTAGTCACTATGAATTCTGCAGATTTCTCCTGTTCCTATCTGGGAAGGTGTTTTCCCCTGTATAACACAGATGGCCAAACAGGAATATGTGAAGTGGTGGTGGAGAAGAATCTAACAATGCCTCCTCAAAGTGAGATGATGATCACTGGCAAAATGAAGAGATGGTGTTGTGAAGAGGAGGAGGATTTATCTAAACCTAAGCGCAATGAGGGATTAGGATTCCTAGTGGGAACCACATTGGGTAAGAGCCACAGGGGTAAAATCCCAATGCATGCTGCCAACACACAGACAGAATGTTGCACATCAAGACACCATTGGGACATTTGAGACCAAGATGGCTGTCCTGAAGGTGGATCAGAGGAGGTCAGCTGCTACAAGGGTCCTGAGCAGACAAGAATCAGCATTTTAGAGAACTACAAGATAACCTCTAATCGACTGCAGGAAAATCGGAACATAAATTTAAGCTGAGTCACTGTAGCCTGGAACTTGAGCAAGTGAGGTCAGTGCAAGAAGTCCTAATGGAGTATGCAGATGTATTCAGCCTGGGAGACCACAATCTAAGGCATACAGGCCTGACAGCACTGGATTAATACTGATAGTGCCAGACCTGTCAAACCAGGACCTAGAAGCGTGCTCATTCATTTTCAGCAGAAGTTTGACCAACAACAGCAAGAAATGAGAGAGGGGCATTATCAGGCCCTCTGTCAGCCCATGGGCTGCTCCTGTGGTGTTGGTGCTGATGAAGCGGGGAGGTGGTAGAGGTCTGTGTGGATAATCACAGACTGATCAACATTACTGTTAAGGATGCCCATCTGTTACTTCAGATTGATGACACTTAGCTAGACCTCCTGGCCAAACCCAATGGTTCTCCACCCTTGATCTGCCCAGTGGGTACTGGCAAGTGGAGGTACACCCAGAGGAAAGAGCCAAGACCACTTTCTTTACTAAGAAGGGACTTTTTGAATGCAATGTTATGCCCTTGAGGCTATGCAATGACCAGTCCCAGTACATTTCAGAAATTGATGGATATCATGTTAGCAGATCTACAAGGGACCTCAAGGGACACCATGTCTGGTGTACCTAGATGATATCACTGTGATAGGATGAAACTTTCAGGAGTTGAAAGCAGTGCTTAAGAGTCTGAAGGAGGACAATATAAAAATTAAACCTACCAAATGTCAGCTTTTCTGCAAGGAAGCAAACTTTTTGGGATATGTGATCTCCATGGAGGGGATAGGCCCATATCCAGAGAAAGTGGAGGCTGTTAAAACTTGGCCAGTAATGCTAAATATAATAGAACTGTGGGGGCCTTTTGAGTCTACCCTCCTATTACAGGAGATCTGTGGCAGGTTTCATTACAATTGCAAGTGACTTACATAAAATGAAGTGCATCTGGACTAAAATGTCAATATGATTTTCTAGAGCTAAAGCGGGAGTTGATGTCATCCCTTATCTTAGCATAATCCCAACCCTCAGCTACCCTTCTTTTTGGTCACTGATGCAAGTAACATTGGCATCAGAGCTGTTTTTCACAAGTTGAAGGTCAGGAAAAGGAGATAGCCTATGCAAGCTGAACTCTAACCAAATCTGAGTGCCAATGTGCAACTACAAGAAGGCTTCCTCCTAGGGAGACACTTCACATTAAGAACAGACCATAGTGTCTAGTAGCCACACAATTTTTAGCAACCTAAAGAACAACCGGCTAGATGGTTGGAACAGCTAGCTGAGTTCAATTATCAGACAGTACACTGCCCTGGATGGCAGCACCAGAATGCCAATGCCTTGTCCCACTGGTTTCCCACACTAGAATTTGAACTTAAAGTGGAGGTTGTGGGGGTACTGCCACTATTAGCAAGATAAATTACCTGGAGTGAACCAACCCCAACTACAACGGAAGTCGTAGGGCTGGCAGATTGGTGTGCAGAACAGGAAGATGCTGATATTGAGAAACTAATTAGGTGGAAGGAAATCAATAGAGAGGAGTTCTTTGGGGAAGGGCTGCATCATCCATGCCCAAAGTAGTACCAGATAGTGTGGACTGAGCTAAGCATTAGGCAAGGAGTACTGGTGTGAAAACTTCCATAATCAGCCCAAGGATCTGAGTATATTCAAATAGTGGTACCCAAGAAGGAAATACCAACAATTTTGCAAGCCCTGCATGATTCCAATATTGGGGGGTATTTGGGCAATGAGAAAGATTTGCATAAGGTGCAGTCTCAGTATTTCTGGTTGGCCTGAAGAAAATGTGCCAGAGACTGGTGTATGTTGTACAAGGTGTATAGTGCATGAAAAGGAATGAGGAGTAAGGCCAGTGCTTCCATGATCTCCACGTAGGCTGGATAACCCCTGGAAAGGATAGCCATGGATATCCTGGGTCCCCTACCCATAACACTGCATGGAAACAAGTATATCTTAGTAGTGGCTGACTATTTTTCCAAGTGGGCAGACCTATACCCACTCCCTAATTAGGAGTTTCAGACCGCGGCAAAGGTTTTTGTTGAAAGATTCGTGCATTACCATAGTATACCTTGGGCCCTCCACACTGACCAGGGGAGAAATTTTGAATCTCAGCTATTTCACCACATACGTCATGACCTTTTGGAAATCAACAAAGCCTGCACAACACCATATTACCCCCAATCTGATGGGCTGGTGGAATGGTTCAACCATACTCTGGTTGATGTGCTGTCCTCCCTGATCAAAGACAATCAAACAACATGGGATAAGGCACTCCCTTATGTCATGATGGCCTACTGGTACAGTTTGCAGTCATCTACAGGGTATACACCATAGTCAGTGGTGACTGGACAGGAGATCTGCCTATCTGTTGATATTATGTCTGAAATAAATGTATTGGAGGAATGTAACAACCCATCTGAATGTATTATGAAGGTGGCAGGATACCCAAGTTCAGTTAGCCAAGCTATTAAGAAACATTAAGCTGCAGCCACCCAAAGACAAGAAGAGTATTATGACCTTAGGGTCACTGGACAGGTTTATGAACGAGGAGAATTGGTGTGAGGACAAAACCAGACCAGGAAGCGAGGGCAGTGTCAAAAACTATGTAAAAGTTCCAGTGGCCCATATACATCATCTGAAAGTCTTCTGAGGTGCTATATGAGCTAGCAAGCAGGCCTGGTGGACAGACATCAGTAGTACACTATTTAGATGAAACCATATGTATGCTCAGAGAACAGGGACCCTGGCCTGACCAGAGAGATAGTCAGGCCTACTTGGGAACAACCAAGACGACACCAGGGGCTTCATAACCGAAGTTTCACCAATACAGTCTCAAATAGGCCTAACAAAGTGCTGCCAGAAGGTACTTCTAGATCCAGAAATGTAAGATGGGATCCATGGCCTGACAGAAATGAAGATAGCAAGGATGAACAAATATTATGGATAAGACCAGAGTTGGCTACCCAAAACCTACTATAGCCAGTGGGGAGCACCATTCCTGAATTTGCAGGCAGACCACAGAGAGAATAAAACCTCCCAGGTGGCTTAGTGACTACATGATGCAACTCTAGTTGGATGTAGGGGCACAATCCGTTAAAAGTGTGCTGGTGGTGGTTGGGGGGGGGGGGGGAGGGTAATGTAATGTAATATACTGTGTGAACTGATGTGTAAAATAGCAGGGGGCACGGCCCTGCAGACTGGATTTGGACTACAACTCCCAGGAACCCTTGGGGGAACAGTTTTGCAGAATTGTGCTGGCTGCATGTAGACTACAACCCCCAGAGACAGTGGAGATGAGGAGACAAAAGGGAGAGGAAGCAGGAAGCAACGTCAGTGTGGGACAGTGGCAGAGGGAAACACATGGGCCAGAGATCCCAAAGGACTGATGGAGCTGAGACTGCAAACTATAGCAGTGGAGCTTGGACATGGGAGCACATGCAGATGGTAACTGAGCGTTCCTTGAACCACAGGCTTGTTTGGAGCACCTTCAGAGGTGTGGGAGGGTTTAAGGTTTCTTGAATGTGTATACCACAGTGGTAGTGCCCATTACATGTTGCCTATTCTTGAGTGAATTCACTACAGTGTTACTGGTTATACCTTTACTTAGTTCCTAAGTGTATGTACCTTAATGTTAATGTTTACTTACCTGGACCTGTTCCTTTCTCCCTAGCCCATTGGCTTGTATCCTAACCCCTAATATTTTATACGAAGTGGGAACTTCCCTTTTTGGCTTGCTGTGCCAGGTCCTGAGGTTGTAGGGTTTGGTACATATGTCTAAGGAACTGCCTCTACTTTTCAACCAGGATAGAAGAAGAGCATGAAAAAAAATACAAGCTAAATTTTAAGCCTATCAAATTGGCTGGTATTTCTTCAAACGTATCAACAGTCATTACTGCCCTTCTAAGAGCACAGGCCAGCATTAGCTCAGAAATTCAACCAGTAAATTAGCATTTAAAATTTTGTGAACAAAAAAACATAATTCCAGGCTTGGGAATAAAAATACTCATGCATGGTGGACTTTAGGTACTTACCATGACACAGCTACCCAGACTGAGGTGCTGAAGCTCTGAACAGAAGTTCAGAATGCTGAGTAGTGCTGTTTGCTGCCATTGGGGAACACATCAGAGACAAATATGGAAAGTGAAACAAAGAGAAGAGGTCAATTAGACATTAAAGGCTGTCACCACTTTTCCTGAAATACAGCTCAAAACCTAGGTTGCAGATACCAAAAAATGCCATTTAATGAGTCCCTAGGTGCTCTAAACCATTGATTGGCTTAGAGTCAAGGTAATCATTACAAGCCTTTATGTAAGTCACTCTGGATGCAAGTTTGCATGCCCTGAAGATACCTATATTCCTATGACCTATCAGTTTATTTCCCACAGGAAAAACGTTGGGAAACGTGGTAAGTTCAAACGACAAGCCAGGCCAAACCCAAAACAGGGCTGGTGACATCCCAGAAGAACAGCAGCAGTTCTGACATTCACTGATCAGCTTCAGTCTGATGGAACTGCCAATAGTCACACAGCATCAGGATTGAGCTGGTGACTTTAATGTCAAAGGATTCTCTCTGATGACAACGATACTGACAACCATTGAGCACCTGTCACTAGCAACACACAGACTGAAACAAATGTGTACTTTACAGTCATGTTTCTGCTATTTGTACATGGCTATTCTATTCGCAGAGTACTGTCATGCTACCGAAGGAACCTGAAGCTCTATCAGAATATCAGCTGCAACTAACAAAAATGCTTATGCTCTTAAATACTCAGTTTACTTCATATGACAAAGAGAAGATTTATGTTGTTGTGAAAATTTGTGCTCTTAAAATAAAAAAATATCTAATCTGCTATACTGTGTAGTTTTGAAATATATTCAAATTGCATGGACAAGAACCAAAAACTTGAAATAAATATGCAGATAAACAGAATCACAAATAAATGTGTATTGTATAAAATAGTTGTTGCCTTTTAAAAATCTGTTAGTTTGTATTTTGTAATCCATATAAAATTTACTGGCATTAGTAAAATGTGGTATCTACTCCAACTGAAAAACAAAATATTTGGAAGTTTACAGGATCTGTAAGAGTTTCTCACAGAGGAAAAAAACCACAAAGCTACATATAAGAAACAGTACAACTTATCACAAAAAACAGAAGTCCTGAAGAAGCATGAGTCAGTAAAATTTGTATGTATATTAACATCTACTTAAATTAGTCCCACTTACTTTATGCACTTAAATTTTAAAATCTTCAAAGAAAATATTTTCTTACTAATCTTCCCATGTTATATTCAAATGAAAATTAACATTAGCAAATCTATTTAGTTTATTTATTTATTATAAACCATTCTGAGCAGCATTTGTTAACTGGTACTGAAGGGTCAGCAGATAATGACACAAAACATCCTTATATAGATCCTAGCTGGCTGTTTTCTTAATTTTTTTTAAAGTTTCTGAGAAGAAAGAATTATGTATGCCCTATAGTAAAAATAGCATTTTGGAAAGGTTACTTTTAAGTGCTTTTTAAATCTAGTCCAGCAAATAGAGGTAAGTGACACATTTGTTCAGTCACATTGAGTCTTGATTAATCAAAGCACTTACTAAGTCCATGCTTCATTCTAAGCCTTTAAGAAATAGGTAGGACTAGTTACATATTTAAAGAGGCTGAATTAAGGCCATATACATTTAGACTATTTAATTAGAGGTGTGGAAATCTAAAAATAAATTTTCCACCTCAGACACCAAAATAAGGCATTGATCACAGTAGGTCGTGCATATGGTCAGTAGGCTTTTACATATATGTGGGTTTGACAGTGTCTTAATAAGATGTGGTGCCTATCTTCAAGAAAGGGAGGAAAGTGGATCCGGCTAACTATAGGCCCATCAGCCTGACTTCTATCCCAGGGAAGATCTTAGAAAAGTTTATTAAAGAGGCCATCCTTAATGGACTGGCCGACGTCAACATCTTAAGGGATAGCCAGCACGGGTTTGTTGTGGGTAGGTCTTGCTTGACCAATCTCATTTCCTTCTACGACCAGGTGACCTAACACCTGGACAAGGGAGAAGAGATTGATGTCATATATCTTGACTTCAAAAAAGCCTTCGATCTGGTGTCCCATGATCGCTTCTTGGAGAAACTGGCCAATTGTCGCCTTGGGTCCTCCACGATCCACTGGCTGGAAAATTGGCTCTGGGGTCGGACCCAGAGGGTAGTAATTGATGGAAGTCACTCATTGTGGTGTCCTGTGACCAGTGGGGTCCCCCAAGGCTCTGTCCTTGGACCCAGACTGTTCAACATCTTCATTAATGATGTGGACACTGGAGTCAGAAGCGGACTGGCCAAGTTCGCCGATGACACCAAACTTTGGGGCAAAGCATCCACACCAGAAGACAGGCGGGTGATCCAGGCTGACCTGGACAGGCTCAGCAAGTGGGCGGACGAGAATCTGATGGTGTTCAACGCCGATAAATGCAAGGTTCTCCACCTGGGGAAGAAAAACCCGCAGCATCCTTATAGGCTCGGCAGTGCTATGTTGGCTAGCACTATGGAAGAAAGAGACTTGGGGGTCATCATTGACCACAAGATGAACATGAGCCTGCAATGCGATGCTACGGCTAGTAAAGCAACCAAAACACTGGCTTGCATCCATAGATGCTTCTCAAGCAAATCCCGGGATGTCATTCTCCCCCTGTACTCGGCCTTAGTGAGGCCGCAGCTGGAGTACTGCGTCCAGTTTTGGGCTCCACAATTGAAAAAGGATGTGGAGAAGCTTGAGAGAGTCCAGAGAAGAGCCACACGCATTATCAGAGGTCAGGGAAGCAGACCCTACGATGACAGGCTGAGAGCCCTGGGGCTCTTTAGCCTGGAAAAGCGCAGGCTCAGGGGTGATCTGATGGCCACCTACAAGTTTATCAGGGGTGACCGCCAGTATCTCGGGGAACGTTTGTTCGCCAGAACGCCACAAGGGATGACGAGGTTGAATGGTCACAAACTACTTCAAGATCGTTTCAGGCTGGACATAAGGAAGAATTTCTTTACTGTCCGAGCCCCCAAGGTCTGGAACAGCCTGCCACCGGAGGTGGTTCAAGCGCATTCATTGAACACCTTCAAGATGAAACTGGATGCATATCTTGCTGGGATCCTATGACCCCAGCTGACTTCCTGCCCTTTGGGCAGGGGGCTGGACTTGATGATCTTCCGAGGTCCCTTCCAGCCCTAATGTCTATGAAATCTATGAAATTTTGCCATGTCTTCTGGTGGGATCCTCAGTTCTGGTTTTCCTCAGTAGGCTCAAATGCTCAGCTTTGGCTTCTCTTGATGGGGAAAAAAAAATAAGCAGGGATAGTTTCACAAAGTGGTTAATTGTCACTCACTGTAAACTCTGTAGATCAGTGGTTTTTAATCTTTTTTTTCATTTGCAGCCCCCTAAAAAAAAAATTGAATAGGTGTGCAGATCCCTTTGAATTATAAGTGTGGGTATTCTCACAAACTTTTGATACAGTACCGTTATCTTTTGTGGACCCCTTCAGCACAGTCTGCGGATCCCCAAGGGGCTGTGAACTACAGGCTGAAAACCACTGGTGCAGATAGATCGATGGTGAGTAAAATACGCCTCACCGAGGGATTTTGTCTGATCCAAGGTGGATCGGTCCTATCCAGCCCAGGGACAGGAAGCAGCCTAGGCCACAAGATGATGACAGCATGAAGCTGGGGCACGGTGATCCCAGCCCTGGGTTCACCCACTCACCCATGGCCCCATCCCAGCCAAGTGCATAACAGAGCCATGATCCGCTGCCCACACATCCCTGCAACAGGCACCAGTTCTGCAGGCAGGGACAGCGGGGAGTGGATCGCTGCTCTGCCCTGGGCCCCAGCCCCATGTTGTCACTGCCCCTTGATCCCAGGGTCTCCATGGAGACCACCCAGGACCTACATGGGCAGGTGCATGGGATGGGGCTGCTTAGGAAGTTTTGGTGAGATGTTGCACAGGGTGGAGGATTGCTGACCCAGGCTGTGACAGCTCACCAAAACTCCTTACGTGACCCGCAGAGCCAAATAATTGCCCACCCCTGAGATAGATGCATGTAATGCTTCCTTCTCCACTGTGTAGTATGACAGTTAAGTAGGCTAACATTTAATGAATGATGATCAAACACCTACAACAGGACTCATTAATATGAACAGGGAGTAGTATACACCTCATATTTGTTGCTTTAGACACATAGCAACTTCAGGCAGGAATATTTACATTGTTTTGCACTGAGAGTTGAGAAAACAAAGCAACACCTTGGTAGAACACCAGGATGCTGTATTGTCACAAAGTAGCCCAATTCAAGCCTTGCCAGGAATGGTTACTTACAAGTCACTAGGATTCACTACTGTTTGCACAGATTACACTTCTGAGGGAGTTTCTAGCACCACACAGAGCAGCCAGACCTACATCTTATTTAATACATTTCACAGACATTAGGGCTGGAAGCGACCTCGTAAAATCATTGGGTTCAGCCCCCTGCCCAAGGAGCAGGAAGTCAGCTAGGGTCAAAGGATCCCAGCAAGGTAAGTGCCCAAATGTTCCTTGAAAGTGTCCAGAGTAGGTGCTTGCTCCAACTCTGGAGGAAGTCTGTTCCAGGCCTTCGGGGCTCGGACAGTAAAGTTTTTCCTTATGTCCAGCTTAAAACTGTCTTGCAGAAGTTTGACACCGCTGGACCTTGTCATCCCCTGGGGTGCTCTGGTGAACAGGTGTTCTCCCAGATCCTGATGCACACCCCTTATGTACTTACAGGCTGCCACCATGTCACCTCTGAGCCTGTACTTCTACAGGCTGAAGAGTCCCATGGCTCGCAGCCTCTCTTCATAAGGCCTGTTCTCTTGCCCTCTGATCATGCACGTGGCTCTCCTCTAGAATGTTGCAAGCTTCTCCACATCCTTCCTAAATTACGGAGTCCAGAATTGGATGCAGTACTCCAGCTGCGGCCTCACCAAGACTGAGTACAGTGGGAGGATGACATCCTGGACCTTGCTCGAGATGCATTGCTAGATGCAAGCCAGAGTTTTGTTCACTTTGCCAGCTGCAGTATTGCACTAGTGACTCATATTCATCTTGTGGTCAATCATGACCCTCAACTCTCTTTTGGTCACTGTGTTTCATAGTTTCATGGTTGGTAGGGTCGGGAGGAACCTAAGCAGATCATCTAGTCCGACCCCCTGCCATGGGCAGGAAAGGATGCTGGGGTCGAATAACCCCAGCTAGGTAGCAGTCTAGCCTTCTTTTGAAGACCCCCCCCCCGGTAGGAGCGAGCACCACTTCCCTTGAAAGTCAGTTCCAGCTCCTAGCCGCCCTGGCAGTGAAGTAGTGCCTCCTGATATCTAGCCTGAATCTACTCTCAGTCACCTTATGGCTGTTGTTCCTTGTTACACCCAGTAGTCCTCGGGGGAACAGGGACTCTCCCATTGCCTGCTGGTCCCCCTTGGCAAGTTTATAGGCGGCCAACAGTTCCTTCTTTTGTGGAGGCTGAACAGGTTCGGGTCCCATAGCCTCTCCTCATAGCGCCTGCCATGCTGCCCCCTAATCATGCGAGTGGCCCTCCTCTGGACCTTCTCGATGCTGTCCACATGCCTCCTGAAGTGCGGCGTCCAGAACTGGACACAGTACTCCAACTGCAGCCTGACCAATGTCGCATAGAGGGGGAGGATCAACTCCTTGGACCTGCTCGTGATACATCTATGGATGCATGACAAAGTGCAATTAGCCTTCCTGACCGTGTCCCCACATTGGAGGCCCATGTTCATCTTGGAATCAATAGTGATTCCAAGATCCTTCTCTGCCTCTGTACTGACAAGAAGGGAGTTCCCCAGCCTGAAGGTATGCTGCTGGTTCTTCCTCCCCAGGTACAACACCTTGCACTTGTCTGTATTGAAACCCATCCTATTCTCATCCGCCCACCTCTGTAACCTGTTCAGATCTAGTTGTAGCCTGTCCCTCTATTCTAGAGTGCTCACTTCTCTCCGCATCTTAGTGTCATCTGCGACCTTGAACAAGGTGTTTTTCATGTCCAAATCGCCGATGAAGATATTGAACAGTGCGGGCCCGAGGATCGAGCCCAGTGGAACCCCACTGCCCACATCTCTCCAGGTTGAAAATGACCCGTCCACCACCACTCTCTGTGTGCGGCCCTCCAGCAAAATTGCGACCCATCTGACTGTGTAGGCGTCAACACCACAGACACCTAATTTTTTAATGAGGATGGGGTGAGAGACAGTGTTGAAGGCCTTCCTAAAGTCCAGGAAGATAACGTCCACCACAACACCTGCGTCCAAGGCTTTTGTGAACTGGTTATAGAAGGCCACCAGGATGGTCTGACAGGACCTGCTTCTAATGAACCCATGTTAGTGTTAGTGAGTTGCCAAGCCTGTAAATGTGATGCAGTCCCAAGGTGGGGCACCTTTCATTTCTCCATATTGAATGCCATCAGGTTTTCACTGGCCCACCTTGCAAGCCTATCGAGGTTGGCCTGGATCACGAGCCTACCCTCAAGTGTGGACACTCTTACCCAAAGTTCGCTAATGACACCAAACTTAGCTTAAAGGATAACAAAAAATTGTTAAAGGATAACAAAAAAATGTTTTTTAGATATATAGGGAGTAAAAGGAAGGCCCAGGGAGGAAAAGGACCCCTACTAAATGGGCAGAAGCAATTGGTGATGGACAGGGGGGACAAGGCTGAACTCCTCAATGAGTTCTTTGCCTCAGTGTTCCTAAAGTGAGGGGCAGGACAAGGCTCTCACTGGGATTGTAGAGAGGCAGCAGCAAGGCACCAGACTGCCATGCGTAGACCCTGAGATGGCGCAGAGTCACTTGGAAGAACTGGATGCCTTTAAGTCGGCAGGCCCGGATGAGCTCCATCCGAGGGTACTGAAGGCACTGGCCAACATCACTGCACAGCCACTGGCGGTAATATTTGAACGCTCGTGGCGCACGGGCCAGGTCCCGGAGGACTGGAAAAGGGCCAATGTGGTCCCCATTTTCAAGAAGGGGAGGAAGGAGGACCCCGGCAACTATAGGCCAGTCAGTCTCACCTCCATCCTTGGCAAAGTCTTCAAAAAACTTATCAAGGATCACATTTGCGAGAGCCCGGCAGGACAAATTATGCTGAGGGGAAACCAGCACGGGTTCGTAGCAGGTAGATCATGCCTGACTAATCTAGTCTCTTTCTATGACCAGGTTACAAAACGCCTGGACGCAGGAGAAGGGGTTGATGTATACTTAGACTTCAGGAAGGCCTTCGATACGGTATCCCACACCATACTGGTAAACAAGTTAAGAGGCTGTGACTTGGATGACTACACAGTCCGGTGGGTGGCGAATTGACTAGAGGGTCCACCCAGAGAGTCGTAGCGGATGGGTCGGTATCGACCTGGAACGGTGTGGGCAGTGGGGTCCCGCAGGGTTCGGTCCTTGGACCGATACTCTTCAATATCTTCATCAGCGACTTGGACGAGGGAGTGAAGTGTACTCTGTCCAAGATTGCAGATGAAACAAAACTGTGGGGAGAAGTGGACACGCCGGAAGGCAGGGAACAACTACAAGCAGACCTGGACAGGTTGGACATATGGGCGGAAAACAACAGAATGCAATTCAACAAGGAGAAATGCAAAGTGCTGCACCTAGGGAGGAAAAATGTCCAGCATACCTACTGCCTAGGAAATGACCTGCTTGGTGGAACGGAAGCAGAAAGTGATCTTGGAGTCCTAGTGGACTCCAAGATGAACATGAGTCGGCAGTGTGACAAAGCCATCAGAAAAGCTAATGGCACTTTATCATGCATCAGCAGATGCATGACGAACAGATCCAAGGAGATGATACTTCCCCTCTATCGGGCGCTGGTCGGACCACAGTTGGAATACTGCGTGCAGTTTTGGGTGCCACACTTCAAGAGGGATGTGGATAACCTGGAGAGGGTCCAGAGAAGGGCCACACATTTGGTTAGGGGCTTGCAGGCCAAGCCCTATGAGGAGAGACTGGGGCACCTGGACCTCTTCAGCCTCCACAAGAGAAGGTTGAGAAGCGACCTTGTGGCTGCCTATAAGTTCATCACGGGGGCACAGAAGGGAATTGGTGAGGTTTTATTCACCAAGGTGCCCTTGGGGGTTACAAGAAATAATGGCCACAAGCTAGCAGAGAGCAGATTTAGACTGGACATTAGGAAGAACTTCTTCACAGTTCGAGTGGCCAAGGTCTGGAATTTACTCCCAAGGGAGGTGGTGCTCTCCCCTACCCTGGGGGTCTTCAAGAGGAGGTTAGATAAGCATCTAGCTGGAGCCATCTGAACCCAGCACTCTTTCCTGCCTATGCAGGGGGTCGGACTCGATGATCTATTGAGGTCCCTCCCGACCCTAGCACCTAGCACCTATTAGCCAGTCTGCTTTTGACACCAGTGTCCAGATCATTTATGAAGATATTAAAGAGTACAGGTCCAAGAACAGAGCCTTGGGGGATGCTACTAGTCACTGAGTGCCATGTTGATTCGGTTCTGTCAACTACCACTCTCTGGGTCTGACCTCAGAGCCAGTTCCCCAGACATCAGACTGTGGAGTTGTCGAGGCCACAGTTGCCCAACTTTTTCATGGGACATCAGGTCAAAGGCTTTTTTAAAGTCCAAATATATGACACCAACCTCTTCCCTTTTGTCCAGGTGGTATGTCACCTGGTCATAGAAGGAAATGAGATTGGTGAAGCAAGACCAACCCACAAAAAACCCTCAGAATGTTGCCTTCTGTTAGCCTGTCAAGAATGGTATCTTTGATAATTATTTTCAAAATCTTCCCAGGGATTGAGGTCAAAATGATTGGCCTGTAGTTTCCCGGGTCTTCTTTCCTCCCTTTCTTGAAGATGGGCACCACATTGGCCCTCTTCCAGTCTTCAGGTACTTCACCTGAGCGCCATGAGTTCTCAAATATCCTTGCAAGTGGCTGTGCTATGATGTCTGCCAGTTCCTTTAGCACTCTTGGGTGCAACCTATCCAAACCAGCTGATTTATGGGGGTCCAGCCTCTCGAGATGCTCCCTCACAAGATCCACGCCAATGGTGGGTGTATATTCATCCTCACCCTGGTCATCTTACATCACGTTAGGCAGGGTGGTCCCTTTGGGCTGGTGAAAAACCAATGCAAAATAATCATTAAACAGATTGGCTTTTTCCTGGGTGTAGTCAGCTGTCCCTGCTAGTTTAGCAGGGGTCCAATGTTGCCCTTGTTTTTCTTTTGACTCCCCACATACCCGAAGGACTTTTTATTATCCTTGATTTGTGTAGTCAGATGGAGTTCAGTTGCAGCCTTGGTTTTTCTAGTTCACTCCCAGCAGGTGCGGACTACTGCAGTATACCTTGGGAAGAAAAACCCGCAGCATCCTTATAGGCTCGGCAGTGCTATGCTGGCCAACACTATGCAAGAAAGATACTTGGGGGTCATCACTGACCACAAGATGAACATGAGCCTGCAATGTGATGCTGCGGCTAGTAAAGCGACCAAAACGCTGGCTTGCATCCATAGATGCTTCTCAAGCAAATCCCGGGACGTCATTCTCCCCTTGTACTCGGCCTTAGTGAGGCCGCAGCTGGAGTACTGCGTCCAGTTTTGGGCTCCACAATTCAAAAAGGATGCGGAGAAGCTTGAGAGAGTCCAGAGAAGAGCCACGCGCATGATCAGAGGTCAGGGAAGCAGACCCTACGATGACAGGCTGAGAGCCCTGGGGCTCTTTAGCCTGGAAAAGTGCAGGCTTAGGGGTGATCTGATGGCCACCTATAAGTTTATCAGGGGTGACCACCAGTATCTGGGGGAATGTTTGCTCACCAGAGCGCCCCAAGGGATGACGACTAGGTAAAATGGTCATAAACTACTACAAGACCGTTTCAGGCTGGACATAAGGAAGAATTTCTTTACTGTCCGAGCCCCCAAGGTCTGGAACAGCCTGCCACCGGAGTTGGTTCAAGCGCCCACATTGAACACCTTCAAGAGCAAACTGGATGCTCATCTTGCTGGGATCCTATGAACCCGGCTGACTTCCTGCCCTTTGGGCAGGGGGCTGGACTCGATGATCTTCCGAGGTCCCTTCCAGCCCTAATGTCTATGAAATCTATGAAACTCCTCCTTAGTGACGTTTCCCCGTCTTCCATCCTTTGTACGCCTGACTTTTTAGATGTAGGAGGTCCATGAGTTCCCTGTTGAGCCAAAGGGGTGTTGAGCCCTTTTACCACCTCTCCTATGGTTTGGGATGGATTCCCCTTGTGCTTCTAGGATTGCTTCCTTAAGGAGCAACCACTCTTCCTGAACTCCCATCCCTGTGAAATCATGGCTTCTCAGGGCCTCAAGAACAAGTCTCCTGAGCTTATGAAAGTCAGCTTTCCTAAAGTCAAGGACTACCGCATTGCTGGCTGACTTGCCAGCTTTCCAATAGATAGTGATCTACTCATGGACTGTCACCCAGATAGTGATCTACTCATGGACTGTCACCCAACTTCCCTTCGATTCTAAGGTCGCTGATTAGATCATCCCCTTTGGCCAGTATCAGGTCCAGCAGCACCTTGCCTCTTGTCAGCCCATAAACTTCTTGTGTCCTTGTACACCTTGGCAGAGGGCAAAAAGTGGTAAGCAAGCCCAATTGTGTCACTGTTTCTCTGCCAACAGGATTCCAAAGAAGTGGAGATGTAGGGTGAATCATAGAATCCATAAGGACAGCTACATGAGGCAAAAAGCTATTCTTTCCCATTTGATTATCTGCTCACACCTGCTAACTAGCAAGCAGTACCCTCATAACTGATTGCTATTGAAGCAAGGGTTCAAGGAGAGTTCTACTCAAATCAGGGTGGACTTTGAATTCTCAGCTAAAGAAGAGTATGATGTGAAGGCATGAAGCAAACACGATGCAGCCAAATTCCTGCAAGTTTCTGAAATCAGAACGCTACTTAAAGAAGCCACAGAGGCTTCCATAAGTCAAAGGGTCCATTGGTCCCTTGGCTTTAATCTGCATGGAGGGATCTAAGTTTTTACAAAACAGGAACTAATAAAGTTGGGATCTAAATTGGATAACATCCAAGTCAACAATTTTATTCTCAAACCCTATTAACAAAGGTTACAATTTGAGAAAGGCCCTGAAGGTACTGTGTCTAGGTTGTTTATGACTCTCAATGTGCATCTATGGTATGACATTTGACTTCCCCAAGATAGTGATAGACTATTATCTGTGGCAACAAGGGACAGAACAAAGAGAAATGGCCTTAAATTGTTGAAAGGAAAATTTAAGTTGGATATTAAGAACTCTCTCACTATAAGGGCAGTTGAACATGATAATAGGCTATTCCAAGATGTTGTGGAATCTCCATCCTTGGATATTTACAAGAACAGGTTAGACAGACCCTTGATTAGGATGGTCTGATAACAGATGAATCTGCCTCAAGTAGCAGATTTAACTAGATAACCTCCTGAGGTCCCTTCAAACCCTACTTTTCTATGATTTGAGTTAATATGGAGGAAGAAACTAGAAGCTGAATAACCTGTTTTAAATGAAAATCAGAAAAATCTGGGGTGAGGTCCAAGCACCACCTTGTCTTTATGGAACAATATGTAAAATAGACCCATTCTAAGAGCATGGATTTCTTCAACTCTACAAAGTAATGTAACAGCTATTAAAAAGATAATTTTCACCGGCAGATGGCGTAAGACAGGTTGATGGATGACAGACCAATATGACTACTACATGTACTCCTACAGAACTATTTATAGTCCCAAATGTTTAAGGGCTAGTAGACAGAGCAGAAACAGGGGATTTGAGTGATGCAATTAACTGTGTCCCACCCACATAGAAAGCTTTTTCAATTTTGCTACATAGGTTGCTCTAGTAGAGGTTTTTTTTCTGCTACCTGTATTTGAGCTAAATAACTTATTTTGGTAGTATTTAGGGCAGCAGTAGCTGACAGCAGCTCCAAGCAGAAGCTGTCATATAAAGATTCTGAACGTGGTGTAAGATTTGACCTTTGAGCAAAAGATGTGGTCAAAGGCTGTGTTTAAAGGTTCATCATGTCAGAATTACAGAAGTGTCTGGGACAAACTGAGAACAGCATTTTCATTAAGACTGAATCTTGTTTGAGTTTCCTCAGGAAACACAGTCCCAGAGTGTCAAAGTGATCTATCCCAGTCCTCATCCCAGGATAGAGAAATCCAGCACCAGTTTCATGAAACAGGTCTTATCAAACAAAGTTGATTTCATTTATTGAACATATTACAAGTTTGGTTCCTAAAAGTAACCGCAAAATGCAGTATAATTAGACTAAGTAATTTAATTTAGTACAACATACTATTCTGGATAAAAAAAAAACACTATACATTGTTAAGAAAGCAAATATTAAATGGCTTAAAGGACTGTCTAAGGCCCATGGCAGACATTACACTTAAGACATGATTAACCAGTTAATCATGTCTTAACTAGTAACCTGGCCACACATTCATTCAATTAATTGTGCAATAAAACAGGGAATAAGCCACAAAGGTATAAACAAAAAAGATGTATAACAACTCTGTGGTTGGTTACCATCATGTCTTAAAATTGAACATGTGGCAAGGACCAATTGCTGACTGAAGTTCCCAGCCTTGAAGGGCTCCAGTGCACTCCTGGGGCTAGGAGCATGAGTCAGCTGATCAGTGCCCAGAGCCATGGGAGCACTGGCCACCTGGCTTGCTAATTTCCAGTGTAGGGGAAGCCTGAGGTTATGATCCTTGGCTCCCCCTGCCCCGGCAATACAATACAACTGGGATCTGATCCCCGATCTGACAATCACGCTTCCTGCCATGTGCGTGGCGTGGCATGGCATGGGACATGAGTGTTGGGCAGATTAGATCCCATTGTGTCTTTAACTGAATGTCTGTCAGTGGCCTTATTGACAATTTAAAGTAGATGATAATCATCATCCAATGATGTGTTTGGTTTTTTTGGGGTTTGTTTGTTTGGGGTTTTTTTTTTGGGGGGGGGGGGGGAGAATTCCATAGGGTTTGGTACTAGAGGTCTTTCAATTAGATACTTTCATCAATGGTCTGAAAGCAAATATAAAATCCATATGAATAACATTTGCAGATCATGCAAGCACTGCTGAGGTGGTAAGTAATGGTAAGAACAAGGCAGCCATAGAAAGCAATCAGACAGGCTGGTAAGCAATCTGCCCAATACAAAGTTCCACGTCTAGGAACAAGGCCATATCTACAGAATGGTAGAATGGAGGACTGAATATGGGATGGAATGATTCTAAAATGGATTTAGAGAACATAATTAAATAATCCATCCTAAACTTACCAGAGTGGTGCTCTGAAAAAGAGAGCTAATGCAATCTTTGTATGCATAACTAGAGGAAAGACACTGGGCTAGCTTAAAAGAGTGTTTCTTAACAAGCTCTGAGAACACCTCATTCAGTGATTCAGAAGGAGCTTGAGCTAAGCTCCCCTAACTCAAGCTCGTTTTTTTGAATACGAACAACAGACCAAATACGTCGGCATGTGTCCTGCCAAGGCAATGGAAGCACCTACAGTTTTCACCACAAGTGACATGACAGCCTTGCGAGTGCCATTTTTTTTTATATATATATCTTAAGGATTTAGAGCAGTGGTTCTCATCCTTTTCAGACTCAAGGAATCTTTCAACAGACTGAAGGCACCACTTGGAAAATACCAGTTCTTAGTTTTCACTCGGTTTTTGATTACAGAAAGAAAATACAACAATTCTGCTGCAAGGAACTCAGAAAGACCACAACTGCCAGAACATTTTTAATGTTCTCATTTGCAATCTCTGGGTTTATCTTGCAAATCATGTTTGCACACCTACAAGTGCTAACATTGCATGGCACCCTTGAAGGAATCTCAAGGAACTTGGGTGAAAGTCACTGATTCAGGGCCAGATCCCAATTGTTCTCCTAGGTGCCCAAACAAGTCTTAGGTAGAATTTAGGCATCTAAGTCAAAAACAGAGATCCAGATCCACCCGTTTGATGCTTAAACTCAGGCTTCTGAGTATTGAAAAGGCTCAGAATATTGAAAACAACAAGAATCATCTACTTTCTCTTGGAAGGTGTTAGAAACTGTGAATTCTTGCAGCCCTAAATGAAACAGCTAGACTACCCTACTATTTAAAAATATTTTTAAATATATTAAAAATCCACCTCTTTATTCAGATATTTGAACTAAATGGGCAGTGACAAAAGCTGATGTTTTTAAACTGACTGAAAAAGTGCTTGCATCTTATTTAATCAGGTTTTATCATCTGTGTTACATAAAACTACTACTTTTTTAGCTGCTCATACTTCTAGACAAAATCAAGATAAGCAAGACTTGACTGTCTAATGTTAAAAGTAAAGTGCTAGAATTTAAAACAGACTAAATCAAAACAAAATAAAAACCAGTCAGTATCTGTATTGTAAAAGGAAAGAGAATGAACTTAAGTTTATTTCCTTATATATACGTAGAGGTAATGCCGTGTTAAAAGAAAACAAGACGGATACTACTTCCACCTACAACTTAAATAAAGGTCTTACCTGCTGCAAATGTACACAGAAATTAGAGACTCACTCCAGTATATATGTGAGTGAGCTGACCACCACTGGTATTAATGGGAAAAAAGTTAGGCTCAACCTACAACGAGTTTAATTGCCTCTTTCTTTCATCACATTTTAGACAGTTCCTTACCGGTCACAAGATTTACCCTTTAAGAACCTCTCTAGAACAGTGGTTCTTAACCTTTTAACACTCATGGACTCAAGGTACCCCTCGTTAAACTTGAAGAACCCCTTGAAAAATGCCAGCTCTTAGCTTTTACTTCCCTTTTTTTTTTCTTTTTTTTTTTTTACTAAAGAAAAATAATGGAGCAAAGATCTCAGGGAGACCACTATAGGTTGGAATGTTTTTGATACTATGGATTCCTCTTTGAAATCTCTCAGTTTATCCTGTGAATCCCATTTGTACACCTAACAGTCCTACCATTGTGTGGCACCTTGCAGCACCCATGCAAGAATCTTAAGGCACCCCAGGGTGTTGTGGCACCCTAGTTGAGAATCACTGCTCTAGAACTATACTTCTTAACAGAACATTATCTGAAGTATTACAGTCAACAACAGATCCTTAAAGTATGACGTAAATGTTTTCTTTGTTTACCTTTTGCATCTGAATTTTCTTATCTTGCTATTGTATTATGTCAAAATATTGCTGAAAAACATTTGCTATTTTAGCTAAGGTTTATGGCATTTTCATGCTAACAGTACTACTATGCATGCTGTATGGAAACTGGATACCATCCCACAATCAAACAGCAAGTTGCTCATGAGTTGCTCATAAAGCAACAGGAAAGGGTCAAAGACTGGGCTAGAAAGGTTGTTAGAAAACAACAGTTGTAGCATAACACTTGTGTAGAGTCAATCTTATACATTTTGGTAGTCTTGAATAAAAGAGATTATAGAGTAATTAGGTCATTACCATAAGACATACCAGTACAGTCAGCAAAACAGCCAGAAGGTACATATAGTAGACCTTTCTGACAAGAGTAATCTCTAGAAATAATGCTTACCACATCAAATGTATTTGCCTACATGTGTAAGTTCCATAGTTATTTTAAAGGAAAATGATCTTTGACATTTTCAAGAATCATTATTTTCTTCAATGGAAGGGGAAGGGATAATTCTTCTTCTATAAAAACTTTGCAGCAATTTATATGCTTAGAGGTTAAGCTATGCATGCAGACAAGAACCCAATTTTATTGCTTGAAATCTTAAAATTATGTCTTTCAGAGACTATTCATCTGATGGAACTCCCTACTGAGCTATTCTCTAACTGTAGATAACAATCAAACCCAAAATACATAATGGAAATATGTTTCTTAGCAGTGAATTTTCATTCTAGGTCTCTCCACTGTCAGGCAGTCCTCACAGTAGGGTGTTCCCATCCCCTGGCACATAGGTGCAGACCAGATCTTGTTTTGAGTCTGGGCTTAGACTGCCCTTCAGGAAGAACCCTCCAGCTGACAATATTACCGATATAAAAGCTTAGACATACACTTTGACTTGAATTATTTAAAACACAACCTGGACATGAAATTAGGAATTTTCCAGAGGAACACCCTCTTATTTTTTCCTCCCCAAAATTACTGAACAAGAGGACACAAACTAGAAAAAAAAAAACCAACAACATCTCTGGACATTACATAATCTTCTGAGGCAGAAGGAAACTGTTTGACATGGATGGAAATAAAAATCCACAGCTAAGATAGCATTTCCCCTGCTCAGTTTCATGTCAGTTTTGACTGTGAGGTGTAGAAAGCAATAAATTATCCCTAGAGAGGAAGATTTAATTTTTATCCAGGTGGGATGAAAATAACTTTAAGGCTTACTCAGACTTCTTGTTTCAAAATACCCTTCTGCCAAAAGTTGTATCAGCTCAACCAAGTCTACAACAGATGTCAACCAAGGTCTGTAGTAGAAGTACATGATAATGAAAACAGTTGTCCCAGAGGCTCTGAATGCATTTGCTATAAACACCAATTTTCAAGAGTCTGTTTTAACATGCTTTATATTATCTTAGAGTACCAGCACTTATCCAGAAGGACAATATAACACCTCCTATTACAATGAGAAATATTTTGTGAGTTTAGAAACAGAGGCCTGATTAGTCTACAGAGTGGCAATGGTTTATAGTTACTCTTAAGAAAGAGGTAACTGAGAAGAAGCCAACTTTCAAAACTTTGTTGGATGAGGAGATACCAAGTAGGCAAGATACCTTGAATGACAAGATGAAGAGACCTATCAATTGTTGAGCTGAAAAATGGCTTGTAGTAAATGAACCAAGATCATGATAGGAATCTGCTTATCTATCACCAGAGAACTGGTAAAATTGGTGGTCCTCATGAATCTGTTATGTGAGGTGATAAAAGGCTCACAGGTTTCTTACAGTGCACACAGTTGTGCCCACAGTTGCTAGCTTGCCTTTTTCAATGCTCTGAGGCCCATATAAAAACACTAGACTGCATTTTGCTTCAGCTGTCTTGGTCTTGATGAAAATTCCTTGCAACACAAATATCCAAACCTCAAAGGATAAATAAATATTTGTAAATTTCTTTTGAGATGTTAGGAGGTGATTTGTTACCTCCATAGGATGAGTGCTTATATTTCCTTCTACTCAGCTTCCCAGATGACAGGTTAAGAAGCAACAGATCTTGTTTCATCACAGATCCATCTTGTGTCCTCTTCATTGTATAAGCCTGTTGAGATGCTGAGTTCATAGATTTCATAGACATTAGGGCTGGAAGGGACCTCAGAAGATCGAGTCCAGCCCCCTGCCCCAGAAGGGCTAGTTACATTTATATCACTCTGAAAACTAAGACTTCATTGGCTGAGAATGCAACTGTAATCAGTGTGTCCTGTTTCTTCATAATCTTCTTCAGAACCATTTTCTTGTGTTGCTGAAGGAGGAAAGGTATGAGAGAGCATAGTCTTCAACCTCTGAGTATTCCCCTGCCCGATGTACTGCACCTCTTTTGGTTTTGTAAGTGGACTTGGATGTAAATAATCAAAAGACTCCTAATTTTTTGATTAACTTAATGTAATGAAGGGTTACACTGTTTAGATTGAGTTCCCTTGGTGAACTCCTGATAGGCCAGCTGACCCTGATTTCTTTGGATAGAATACCGAGAATGAAAGCTTCTGCCCAGGACACTTCTCTAAGAAGTACTGAAGGCTTTTTTCCTTCTTGGCAGTTGTAGATGCAACATCTTTCTGAAAAATCATTCACTAGAAATGGAGAAGTAGGCTTGATGTCACAAAAAAGGATATATCCCATATACCTTTCTTGGCCCACATGCCTCCACTAAGTTCTGTAGGAGTCCAAATATGTCCTCCCTACATAGGGCCCATTATCCATACAGATGGCCTCTTTTTCTGGACCCAACATCAGGTGATAGAAAATAGTATCAAGAATGCTGTCCCAATGCCATGCCAATAATGTATCCACACTAAGGTTTTTGTACACTAATTTGCTGCAATTGCTGGCTGATGGTCAAGCAGAAATACTTCTGTGAGGCCTCCTGGCTCAAAGCTGAGGCAGATTTGCAGATATAATTGTATTTTTTTTTCTTTTCTATGCTAAAGACTGGACTATAACTCAGATACCATAGTTTTGTGAGGGGTATAATTGCATCTTCCACTTGTTTACTCAAAGGCTACATACAGATATTCACTTCTACTGGGGGAAATTTCCGTCAGTAGAAATCCTTCTGGGACAGGGAGTAATACAGACATACATTCTGCAGCTGTCACCTCTCTCTCCTGCTCTCTGTCTTCCTGTTACCTCCTTCCTCAGACCAGGTTCACCATGAAGGGCAGAACAGCAGAAAAGGAACTGCCCCACCTGCCTAAGACTGGGCTCTGGGTAACAGCATTGGGAAGCAGCTTCCTCCACTTCACTCATAGTCTCTGGGTAAAGCCCCCAGCTCCTAACCCAAATGGGGCAGTGTCTGGCTTGGGGAACAGGGAGGGAGTAGTGTCAGCTACTCCTCACTTCTCTCCTAGAATGGTCCAAGGTGAAGAGCAATGAGGCACAGCCCCCAACTCCTTCCTCAAGCCAAGCACTGACCCCAACCAGTTTGGGAAGTGAGAGTAGCAGCAGGGCAAAGCTCTCCACCCAGGGAATCTGCTTCTCCACTCTGCTCCCAGTCTCAGGAAGCAGAGCAGAGGGAGCAACAAGACAAACCCCTGCCCACTTCTCACTCCTGGGACTCAGGTGTGAGAAGCAGGTAAGGGTTTTGCTCCACTATCCCATGGAGAGCCTCCCTGAACCAGGTTCCCTGCCAGCCTGATCCCCCTTACCTCCCTTGTCACTCCACTGAGCAGCAGTGGCAGCTATTTAAAACAGGGGCAGGCAAGTATGGGCTGCGGGCCGAATCCAGCCCACCAGGCCATTTCATAAACCCACAGGACCCCAAGAATTTTAGAAAATTGATTTTTATCTGCCCCTGGCTGCCTGTCAAAGATGGCACGTAGACAGCAGCAGTAAGACCCATGGGGAGTCTGTGGTAGGACCCAGCAATTGATCAGCAAGGCTGGCCCAGCTCCACCCTGTGAGGGCCGGGCCCCGAGCCCGCCCTCATCGCCATGCGCGGCAGTGATTCTGATCCCACTCTGGCTGACATGGGCAAGCCGGGGGCGAACCGGGGTCGTACCGGACCCATCTCCGGTGCACGCGGGCTGTGGCCGGCAGCCCGGACACGCGGGGTGGGAGAGAGCCGCGAAGCAGTTTTGCGCACGTGAGTTAGAATTGGTCACGGAGGCGTAATGGTTGATTGAAAAGATTGTTTACTTACACCCAAAGATGGTATCGGTGTAGGCTGGACAAGTTTCCAGGGACAGCTCCCGCTTGAACCCTCGTTGGAGGATTCTGACAAAACGATTGCTCCCATGGAGTTTGCTAGGGTCCGCGGGTCCGGTCAAGTTGGGTTCGAAAGTTTCCCCGGAGTTATTCAGGCTCCGCGGGTCCGATAAGTTTTTCCCCCGGAGTTTGCTAGGCTCCGCGGGGTCCGAAATTACAGGAAAGGGATACGTCCAGGGATTGTGCTCGGTGACGGGGAGAGGCGAGAAGCGAAAGCTCCGTAGGCTCGGTTCTATTGCTTCTCTTGCCTGCTTAGGGAGGCGCATCGGGTCCGCGAGGGTCCACAGCGCTTGGAGATCTTCACACAGAATCTCTCTCTCTTCCTCCCTCCTCCAGCTTGGGCGGAAACTACCCAAGCCTTTTGTACGGCTAGCAAGCCAATCGCTAGCCGCCACGTGTGCCTAAATTAGGAATCGGCCAATAACATGGCGCGGACCCTAATACAAATGGCGGGAACTTCTTTGCAATGTGTATCACTACAGTGCAAGAAAGAGATGCACACTGCAAAGAAGCTGCAATCCGGCGGGAAATCCCCTGCTGCACCAGAGTTCTCTAGCAACAGAGAACTCCACCGTGCAAAGAAAGCAACAAATTTGGTGGGAAATAATTTAGCTGTGCCGAAGCGCACACACAAACAAAAAATCACAACTTTGGGTTGTGACACACCCCACCCCCAGCTCCCCACCTCCCTCCCACCCCCAACTGCCAACTGGAAGCCTCCGCAACTTCTGACCATGCAACCTGGGAGCTTTTTCCTGCCTCCATCTGTCTGAATGGAAAGTTAAGGTAAGATTGGACAGAAGGAAGGGGGGAGACCACTGCAAACTGCCCAGAAGCTGGGAACCCCATGGTGCCTGCCTGGCCAGGCTGGAGCCAGAGCAGGAACCAGCAGGTTGTGGGGGCGAAGGGAAACATCAACAGTGAGGGGGGGGGTTGGGGGGGGAAAGAGAAGGGGCTGCGGGGAACAGCAGGGTCTGCGGCAGTGGCACAGGGAGCAACAGGGTCTGTGGTGACCAGCTGTGGCAGCAAGGAGCAGCAGCAGCCACAGCAAACAGCCATGGCAAGCAGCAGGGGCTGTGGCAACAGGGAGCAGCGGGGGCCATAGTGAGTGGCCTCAGCAGCAGGGATTGGTGGGGAGCGGCAGCAGCGAGCGATGCAAGGAGCGGTGATGGTGAGGGAAGTGGCAGGCAAGCACACGGGAGGGAAAGCAGAGAAATGGCAGCAGCGGAGGGCGTGGAGCCCATGCAGGTGCCCGGGGACCGGCAGGAGTGGAGCCTGGGTGCAGGGTCTGCCTGGCTGCATTGCATGAGTCTCATATGCAGTCCACAAGAGCCACACGCAATGGAGCCAGCAGCCTGGTACCATCTCTCTCTTTTGCTCTCATCCCACCCACCATACCCACACCCTACCACCCACAAATACACACACCCCACCACATACACCCCCTTACTGTCCTCACACAACATACAGTAGGAATGTATTTTGAACTATTCTGCACCTCTAGATACTCTTCGTAAACACATAAATGTTCTATGAAACTATGAAATCAGTACAAAAATATTTTCAAATAAAATGAATGAGTTATAGCAGATGTTTTGGTTTTTGTTTTTTTTGGGGGGGGGTGGGGGGGGGGGGGTTGTATATGCTTTGGATTTTATTCCAGTTTCAAGACTGCAGCACCCTTCCTCCCAACAGGAGTACTTCCAGGGCAAAGGAAGGGACTTCTGGTGGCAAAGATCAGGGACTGGGGGCAGGACTTCCAGCCCCAATGTGGTGACCGGAGGGGTGGAGCAACTGTCAAGGGGAAAGGCTACCCATGAGGACTTTGACAGCTCCCCAAAACTTGATAAAACCCAAAATAACCCAAAATAATTGCCCACCCCTGATTTAAAAGCTGATGCAGTTGGGAGCTGGGCTTAGGAAGGCTTTCCCCAGCCTGGTTCCCCCCGGTTGGCTTTCTCCTGCTAAGAGAAGATAGCAGGAGACAGTGCTGCTCCCTGCACCCAGCTCCTGGGGCCAAGGAACTGAGGAGAGGGAGCAGTGAAGCAAAGTCCCTGCCTGCTTTTCAGACTGAGAACTGCAGTGTGAGAAGCAGGCAAGGAGATGCACTGTTCCTTGTTGCTCAGAGGGAGTGGCACCACAAAGCTTCTCACATTGCAAAATCATTCACCCTTTCATCTGTCCCTGCTGGCTACCACTTCTCTTGCATGGAGCTGCTGTAGGAAAAGAAAGAAAAGAAGCAGTATCCATCTTAAACCATTTCCATGTTTCTATGGTGAGCAGAAGCTTAAGACACATGCTTCCATTTTGGAAGACTATTTTTTGGGAAAAGGGTGTTTGTGCTATGAGAGTAAATGTGATATTTTTCATAGATTTTTCATAGACATTAGGGCTGCAAGGGACCTCAGAAGATCATCGAGTCCAGCCCCCTGCCCAAAGGGCAGGAAGTCAGCTAGGGTCACAGGATCCCAGCAAGATAAGCATCCAGTTTGCTCTTGAACCACCTCCAGTGGCAGGCTGTTCCAGACCTTGGGGGCTCAGACACTAAAGAAATTCTTCCTTATGTCCAGCCTGAAACGGTCTTGTAGTAGTTTATGACCGTTCGACCTAGTCGTCATCCCTTGGGGCGCTCTGGTGAACAAGCGTTTCCCCAGATATTGGTGGTCACCCCTGATAAACTTATAGGTGGCCATCAGATCACCCCTGAGCCTGCGCTTTTCCAGGCTAAAGAGCCCCAGGGCTCTCAGCCTGTCATCGTAAGGTTTGCTTCCCTGACCTCTGATCATGCGCGTGGCTCTTCTCTGGACTCTCTCAAGCTTCTCCACATCCTTTTTGAATTGTGGAGCCCAAAACTGGACACAGCACTCCAGCTGCGGCCTCACCAAGGCCGAGTACAAGGGGAGAATGACGTCCCGGGATTTGCTTGAGAAGCATCTATGGATGCAAGCCAGCGTTTTGGTCGCTTTACTAGCCACAGCATCGCATTGTAGGCTCATGTTCATCTTGTGGTCAATGATGACCCCCAAGTCTCTTTCTTCCATAGTGCTAGCCAACATAGCACTGCCGAGCCTATGAGGATGCTGCGGGTTTTTCTTCCCAAGGTGGAGAACATTTCATTTATCGGTGTTGAACACCATCAGATTCTCGTCCGCCCACTTGCTAAGCCTGTCCAGGTCAGCCTGGATCACCCGCCTGTCTTCTGGTGTGGATGCTTTGCCCCAAAGTTTGGTGTCATCGGCGAACTTGGCCAGTCCGCTTCTGACTCCAGCATCCACATCATTAATGAAGATGTTGAACAATATGCATCCATTTTAAGATATATAATCTTAAAAAATATAATATATCTTTTTTTCCTATGTCCAGCTCATTTCTCAGATAAGCAACTTGTGATGGCTTCACATTTTTGAAACTCCATACTAAATTCATATAAATTTGAAAAAGAAATTAATTTCCATAGGCAAAACTGGACATAAAGAAATTTCAAGTAAGATCACACAAAAAGAATCCCTCCTAAGCACTATTTCCCAACATTTAAGTGGAGGCCCTCCTGCTGTTTTGGATTAAATAGCAAAAAAGAGTAAAGCAAATACTGCCAGGAAAAGCAGATACTAAAACAACTATTTAAAAATATGTGATCATAATTATCAAGCTTTATCTCAGGCAAGTGAACTTTTATTTTCTAGGTGTAGAAAGACTATGTTTTACCATATTGTAATTGGCAATGTGAAGCAAGACAGCAGCAGACTATTTTATTTCAAACTGAAAGATACTACTGTTATCACAAAGAAACATTTATAGTTACTATAATTTAAAACATGCAAATAGTCAGTCTTTAGACAAACAGAACCTTAAAAATTAATTTAAAAAGGTAAGCTTGTTAGGATTATCTGAAGCCATCCAGAATCTATTAATTTAAATTTTAGTAACTTAACTAAATTTCTCTCTTTGGCACTGTGTAGCATGAGTAGACAGCCAAACATCAGGGTTTTTTGGCAGAATTTGTCAAGCGACTTACATGTTAAGAAATGGGTTAGGAAGAACTATGGTATTGTGCCTGCACTATTGTTTAATTACCAAACTAAATTACAGATGCTGAATAATTTCTGCTAAAGCCTTCTTTAATTTTAAAAGTACAATAAGGTAAATCTATATCACATAAAAAAAAGTAACAATATTTTCTATCTTATATATTTTAAGGCAACTTTCACCATTGTTTTCTTAGATGCTAAGGTACAATTTAGATAGCACTAATGATGTTCTCAAAGAAAGAAATTCCACTGATGGAAAAAAATAATGTTATTTCACACCACCATAAACACATAAAAGGCATTAAAGTTGAAATAAGGGTCTAATTCCATGAATTCAAATAAGGAAATGAAGATTGCATTTTCCAGTCTGTTCTTAATTCATCCCATTGAGTTCAAAATATTGTAGGATACTGGTATCAACTTGGGGTTACATATGCTTATTGCAATACTTGAACCAATAGGTTAGTAAACAATTCAACAGCACGACATTCTAAAGGAAACATGTACAGAACCTTAAATATAGCAGAATTACTATAAAATTGAAAAAAAAACATAAGAAAGAAAGCTATCTAGAAATTCAAAGCATGTTTTTTGATTTTCAAGAAATCTATGAACTGCTTGGCTCCTCAACAAAAAGGAGAGCAGTATTTGTTTACAACTTATCTCCTGTACCACGTGTTCCATGGACAGGATGCTCAAGTAATTCTAACACAAAAAAGGGTCTTGAGAAGATTCAGATACAATAAAAGGATACAAAATACCATATGACAAGGTTCCTGTAAACCAAAGAGATTTAAATTAATTTTTGTGTGGGTCACTACAGTAGTCATTCTGCAAGCTCTGCACCACAGAAAACTACAGACCAGCTAAGAATTAAACATTGGCCAAGTCAGATCTACATTTAAGCCATTACATTTTTGGATCCAACCTGAAGTGGGATTTAATCTGAACGGGAAAATCAAAGTTGCATCACAGACAACAAAACTACTTTAGACATGTTTTCTGACATTGTCATACCACTCAGGTCTTTTGTTCACTGTTACAAGTTCTTAAATTTGCATTCTGACATCTCCACATTCAGTGGGAATAAATATTCACAGCTATGATGGTACTTCTGATCTACCTTTAGCCTTCATCAAGACAGCTGGAGAGCTGCCTAATAAATGAGTAAGCACCAAGTAGAAGTTAATTTGCAAGCCATGTATGCCTAAGAGCCTCGTGTCTAAAACACACACACACACACACACATATATACATACATATATACACATACAAACACATACATACACAAATACACATACGCACATATACACACAGACACACACACACATATATGGTGAGGTCATTGACAATATGTAATGAAAGCTTGTTCTTAGCAAGCTATAGTAAGATGATATAGAGAAAAACTACATATGATGGGTATACACCTGACTTACTACCCCTTGCTGCTCATCCATGTGGGCATCAATGATACTGCCAGGAAAGACCCTGAGCAGGTCAAAAGTGACTACAGGGCTCTGGGTACAAAGGTAAAGGGGACAGGAGCGCAGGCAGTATTCTCCTCGATCTGGCCACAAGTGATGACCTGGTGAGGGGACTCCAGGTTCTTGACCACCTGGGTGACAGTAATTATCACCTATTGGAATTCACCATCCAGCACAGGGTGTCAAGAGCCTGCAGTAAGGGCCAGCTTCAACAAGTTGAGGAGATTGGTAGGAGAAGCACTGGGGTCCTCGAGAGTTGGGGAACTGTGTGTCCAAGATGAGTGGTTGTTCCTTAAGGAGACGATCCTCCGAGCCCAAGGGGTGACAGTCCCAATGAGAATCAAAGGGGGAAAAAGTGCTCAAAAGACCCCCTGGCTCACCAAAGGCATTCCGGAATACCTGAAAGCCAAAAAGGAGGCATACACCCAGTGGAAGGGAGGGGCCATCACCAAAGAGGAGTATACCTCCATTGCTCGGGCTTGTAGGGGAAGCTGTTAGAAAAGCTAAGGCAGATACGGAACAAGGGCTAGCATCAAGGACAACAAAAAGTTCTTTTTTAAATACATAGGGAGTATGAAGAAAGCACCGGGTAATGTGGGACCCCTGTGAAATACGCTTGGCAATCTGGTGGTTGCACCAGAGGAAAAGGCAGACCTTTTTAACAATTTCTTTGCCTCCATTTTTTTGTGCAGGGACCAGGACTCCCCCACTGAGATTCAGGATGGACTCAGGAGACACTCTGAGAGGCCTAGAGTCAGGAAGGACTGAGTTAGGGAACTTCTGGAGGGGCTGGATGTGTTCAAATCAGCAGGTCCAGATGCTCAACACCCCAGGGTGCTGAGGGAATTGGCAGGGGTTATCCAGGGGCCCCTGACAGCTTTACAAGTGCTCGTGGTGCTCTGGTCAGGTGCCAGATGACTGGAAGAGGGCCAATGTGGTCCCCATCTTCAAAAAGGGGAGGAGGGAGGACCTGGGCAAATATAGGCCCATTAGTCTTACTTCAATCCTGGGGAAGCTCATTGAGAAGATTATTCAGGAGCACACTGGGAAGGACCAGCAGGGGGGACGATGCTCAGGGGCAACCAGCATGGGTTCATTATGGGCAGGTCCTGTCAGACCAACCTGATTGCCTTCTACAATCAGGTCACAAAATCATTGGATGCAGGTGTCGCGGTGGATGTAGTCTTTCTGGACTTCAGCAAGGCCTTTGTCACTGTCTCCCACCCCATTCTCATTAAAAAGCTAGGTGACTGTGGCATTGATGCCTACACAGTCAGATGGATTGCAAATTGGCTGAGGTGTCGCACCCAGAGAGCGGTGGTGGATGGGTCATATTCGACCTGGAGGGATGTGGGCAGTGGGGTCCCCCAGGGCTCGGTCCTTGGGCCTGTATTTAATCTCGTTGTTAGTGACTTGGACAAGGGGGGGAAAAATACCCTGTTCAAATTCACTGACGACACCAAGATCTGGGGCGAGGTGGGCAAGCTAGAAGGGAGGGACAGGATACAGCCGGACCTGGACAGGTTACAGGGGTGTGTAAATGAGAACAGGATGGGATTTAATACTGACAAGTGCAGGGTGCTGCACTTGGGCAGTAAGAACCAGCAGCATGCCTATAGGCTGGGGAACTCCTTTCTTGACAGCACAGTGGCAGAAAGAGATCTTGGAGTCATTATCAATTCCAGAATGAACATGGGCCGCTAATGTGAGGACGCGGTCAGTAAAGCCAACCACACCTTGTCATACATCCACAGATGCATCACAAGCAGGACCAAGGAGGTGATCCTCCCCCTCTATGCGACATTGGTCAGGCCGCAGGTGGAATACTGTGTCCAGTTCTGGGCGCAGCACTTTAGAAGATGTGGCCAGCATCGAGAGGGTCCAGAGGAGGGCCACTTGCATGATCCAGGGACAGCAGAGCAGACCCTATAAGGAGAGGCTATGGGACCTGAACCTGTTCAGCCTTCACAAGAGAAGGCTGAGAGGGGACCTGGTGGTCGTCTACAAACTTACCAGGGGGGACCAGCGGGGAATGGGAGAGGCCCTGTTCACCCGAGCACCTCCCGGAGTAACAAGGAATAACGGCCATAAGTTGTTTGAGAGTAGGTTCAGGCTGGACATTAGAAGACACTATTTCAGTCAGGGCAGCTAGGATCTGGAACCAGCTTCCAAGGGAAGTGGTGCTGGCTCCTACCTTGGGGGTCTTTAAGAGGAAGCTTGATGATTACCTAGCGGGGTCATTTGAGCCCAGTATTCTCTCTTGCCCAGGGCTGGGGGGTCAGACTTGATGATCTACTTAGGTCCCTCCTGACCCTACATCTATGAATCTATGAATCTTCCAGTCAAGCAAAAGGCCTGGGCAGGAGTGGGTGCATCCCACAGATCAATGCCTGGCTGTGCAGGTGGTGTCGCCAGCAGGGCTTTGGTTTCTTTGACTATGGGATAATTTTTGAAGAAGGAGGAGTGCTAGGAAGAGATGGGATCCACCTGACGAAAACAGGGAACAACATCTTTGTATACAGGCTTGCTAACCTAGTGAAGGGGGGCTTTAAACTAGGTTCACCAGCAGATGGAGACCAAAGCCCTGAGTTAAGTGGGAAGTGGTTGACCTGGAGTAAGAGGAAGCAGGAGTGGGCAAAAGGGAAGGTATTTTCACTCTTCCTGAGAAATCAGTGCAATTGGATAGTTACCTTAGACAGACACCAATGCACACAACCTGGGAAACAAGCAAGATAAACTGGAAGTCCTTGCACAGTCACTGAACTATGATGGGATCCAAATAACAGAGACTTGGTGGGATAGCTTGCATGACTACAACACTGTCATGGTTGGGTACAAACTGTTCAGGAAGGACAGGCACGGAAGAAGAGGAGAAGGAATTGCACTTTATATAAAAAAGACTTATGATTGCTCAGAGCTCCAGTATGAAACTGGAGATAGGTCTGCTGAAAAATCTCTGGTTTAAAGGTTAGAGGGGAGACCAACAAGGGTGATGTTGTAGTGGGTGTTTACTATAGACTAGCATACCAAGAGGAAGTGGTGGATAAGGCTTTCTTCAAACAGCTAATGGAAGTTTCCCAATCACAGACCCTGGTTCTCATGGGGGACTTCAGTCACCCTGACATCTGCTTGAAGAGTAATACAGCAGTGCACAGGCAATCCAGGAAGTTTTTGGAGAGTGTTGGAGACAATTTCCTGGTGCAAGTGCTGGAGTGGCTAACTAGGGACTGTGCTCTTCTTGATCTACTGCTCACAAACAGCAAATAATTGGTGGGGAACGTAACAGTAAATGGCAACTTGGGCAGCAGCGACCATGAGATGACTGAGTTCAGGATCCTGACTGAGGAAAGGAAAGAAGGAGAGTAGCAGAGTAAGGACCCTGGACTTCAGAAAAGCAGAGTCTGAGTCACTCAGGGAACTCATGGACAGGATCCCCTGGGAAGCCAGTCCGTCAGGGAGAAGTGTCCAGGAGAACTGTCTGTACTTTAAAGAAAACTTATTAAGAGTACAAGAACTAACCATCTTGCTGTGCAGGAAGACTAGCAAATATGGCAGAAGACCAGCTTGGCTTAGCAGGGAACTCTTCAGTAAGCTAAATCACAAAAAGGAAACTTATTAGAAGTGGAAACTTAGACAAACAACTAGGGAGGAATACAAGAGTATTGCTCAGGCATTCAGGAATGAAGTCAGGAAGACCAAAGTGCAATTGGAGTTGCAGCTAGCAAGGGATGTGGAGGGTAACAAGAGGGGTTTCTACAAGTATGTCAGTAACAAAAGGAAGATCAGGGAAAGTGTGAGCCCCTTACTGAATGGGGGAGGTAACTTAGTGACAGTGGATGCAGAAAAGACTTAAGTACCCAATGCCTTTTTCACCACAGTCTCCACAGGCAAGCTCAGCTCCCAGACTACTGCACTTGGCAGCACAATTCAGGGAGGAGATGAGTAGCCAACTGTGGTGAAAGAACAAGTTAGGGACTATTTAGAAAAGCTGGACACAAGTCCATGGGGCCAGATGGGATGCACCTGAGGGTGCTGAGCAAGTTGGCTGCAAGTTTCCCTCCAAGGTGTGTGCATGCGCGGCCACGCACAATTTAAAATCTTGCCACACACTAACTTATTAATGCTGCATACCCACCCGAGGCAGGGACAGGGGCAGGGCTGGCACCAGGCAACTGCTCCAACTCCCCAGCCCCGGCACCATGTTGCCTCCTCGCTCCCTGAGGCGAGGTGAGGCAAGGCGAGGCAAGGGCAGGGGCTGGGGAACTGCTCCACAGGCCCTGGGGACCTGCTCTGATCCCCAGCCCGATGCCATGTGCCTCTTCATTCTCCAAGGCAAGGCAAGGCAGGGGCTGGGGCTGTGGCATGGGCTCCACCAGCTCCAAGGAACTGCTTCACTCCCCAGCCCCTTCAGGCTCCAGGCCCCTGGCCCTGTTCCACATGTTGTCCCAGTCCCCTGGGGTCCCTGGCCCAGGCAAGGTTTCTCTCCATCCATCCCAATCCCCTGGGGTCCCTGACCCCAGACATGGCTGCTCACCCTCCACTACAGTCCCAGGGTCCCTGATCCTTATAGTGCTCTATGCAGGGTGCCCCTCAGGCACCTGCGGTTTCCAAAGCAGCGTGCACCAAAAGGGGGAGGTGGGAACAAAGCAGTGTGCTCACAGACCGAAGTGGCACGCTCACGGATCACTACAACTTAGAGGGAACATTGGTTGGTTGGTGTGACTGCAGAGCCATTGGCCATCATCTTTGAAAACTCATGGCAATCAGGAAAGGTCCCAAATGATTGGAAAATGGCAAATATAATGCCCATATTTAAGAAAGGGAAAAAGGAGGACCCAAGGAACTACATCCCAGTCAGCCTTCACCTCAGTCTCTGGAAAAATCAAAAACCAAGGGCAAGTCATGCCTGACCAACCTGATTGCCTTCTATGGTGACAAGATAGATGACAGGCTCTGTGGATGTGGGGAGACCAGTAGATATGGTATAGTTTAATTTCAGCAAGGCTTTTGATACAATCTCCCCCAACATTCTCGCAGGCAAGCTAAGAAAGTTCAGGTTGGATGAATGGACTGTAAGGTGGATAGAAATCTGGCTGGAGCATTAGGCTCCGAAGATAGTAGTCAATGGTTTGAGGTCTATTCGGCAGCCAATATCAAGTGGAGTGCCCCAAGGGTCAGTCCTGGGACCAGTTTTATTCAATATCCTCATCAATGACTTGGAAGATGGCATACAGTGCACCCTCAGCAAGTTTGCAGATGACACCAAGCAGGGGGGAGTAGTAAAATAAGATTTAGGATTAGGTTAGGATTCAGAGACACCTAGACAAATTGGAGGATTGGATTAAAAAAAAAAAATCTCATGGGGTTCAATAAGGACAACTGCAAGTCCCGCACTTAGGACAGAACAATCCCATATACCAGTACAGGCTGGGGACTAACTGGCTGGGCAGCAGCTCTGTAGAAAAGGGCCTGGGCATTACAGTGGACAATAAGCTGAATATGAGCCAGCAGTGTGCCCTGGTTGCCAAGAAGGCTAACAGCATACTGGGCTGCAATGGTAGGAATGTTTCCAGCAGATCAAGGGAAGTGATTATTCCCCTCTATTCAGCACCGGTGAGGCAACGTCTGGAGTACTGTGTCCAGTTTTGGGCCCCCCACTACAGAAAGGATGTGGACAAATTGAATAGAGTTCAGCAGAGGGCAACAAAAATTGTTAGGGGGCTGGGTCACATGATTTATGAGGAGCGGCTGAGGGAACTGGGTTCATTTAGTCTAGAGAAGACTGAGATGGGATTTAATACCAGCCTTCAACTACCTGAGGATGGTTCTAAAGAGGATGGATCTTGACTGTTCTCAGTGGTGGCAGGTGACAGAACATGGAGCAATTGTCTCAAATGGAAGCAAGGGAAATTTACGTTATATATTAGGAACAATTTTATCACTAGGAAGGTAGTAAAGCACTGGAACAGGTTATCCAGAGAGGTGGAATCTTCATCCTTGGCGGTTTTTGATACCTGGCTAGACAAAGCCTTGGATTGGATGATATAGTTGCAAATGGTCCTGCTTTGAGCAAGGGGTTAGATTAGATGACCTCCTGAGGTCCCTTCCAACCCTAATTTTCTATTATTCTAATCTTTTTGGCTGCAAACATAACCTTGAAAACAAGAGTGTTAGTTAGCAATGAAGGTCAGCCTGAGTCTGAAAACTGCCTGGAACAGTATCTCTGAGTTCATAATAGGTTAATTCTGAAGCCTAAGCACAACAATTTTAAGGTCAATTTTAATTATTTCATTGTTCACTATTTAAGAAAAAAATCAGGCTTTAATATCTTTACTGCTGACTGATTCTCATCTTCCCCAGTATCAGAAAACCCAAACTGTTCCTTTACTCAAGCTACTGATACCTTCATCTTGCACCTGAATGCTTCTGTCAGTTAAGGAAAATTTAGAAATACTGAATTTATATTTACAAGTAAAAAAGTGTGTGTTGTAAATTGAATTTAGCTAACTGATCCATGGACCAACTTTGAAAAATTGTATTTGCAGTACAAAATTAAAACTCCTTTTTGTCTCATCACTCCTGAGCTGGAAATGTTTAGAAATGCAATATGAAACACACACACACATATTACAGCCTACAAATATTAATAAAAGTGCTGTCATAATTTTTTTCTAATTTAATTGTGGATTCGGTGTATTTAAAATATAGTTGTGGCTATGGAAAGAATACTTCAAGATAAGCATTAGATCAAGATAATATTCATACTGAAACCATAATGACATGCATTGTCAAATTACTGCACACAATAGTGCTTTCATTGTTCATTGTGCACTCTAAATGCATCAATGCCAGCAAGTGCTGAAATTATGCTGTGAATGTGTACTCAATGAATAAACATTAAGAGTCATGTGTCAGCAAATACCAAGACCACCAGCACAAAAATCCTAGAAGAATAATAGTGGTCTTAATTTAGCAGAAATTAAACTTTATTTTTTTTAAAGTAACAACTATATAGTTTTTTGTGCCAAAAGTTATAAAATGTTCTAAGTACATCCAAAATATTATGAGGTTTAGGAATAAAACCTATTATTATAAAGTCAGAGGCTTTTTGGAAGTACTTCATTTGCATTTAATGAAGAAGAACAATGGTCTCTGTTAAGGCACAAGAGTGGGAGCATCTTCCTGTATGACCCTGAGCAACTCACTGAACTTCCTGTGCAGTGGCTTCTCTGGAGCAATGCAAATAATACCTATGACCCCAAAGTGCTTTATGAACTTTATATCTGGTCTTGAACATAGCTTTGCACATGAAGATCTTTATGCACAAGTAGTCTTCAAAACTACTCATATTGTCCAACTATTGACAGGATAGGGGCCACAGATCGTAAACTCCTTTGGACAAGAATCTCGTCTTCTCAAATTTTTCTATAGCTCTTCTGGTGCAATATGAATGATGAGAAATAAATTACGGAATCTTGGTACTGTCCACTTCCCATTCTACATGGAAATTAATCAGGTATTTTAAAGATAACAACTTTGAGACAAAGAGCGTGAAAAATCTTTTAAACACAAAGCACATAATACATTCAAAAACACGAATGATAAGAGTAACAAGTAATTGTAATAAGAATCACTGGGATTTTTTAGTATCATATAACATATTGTTAATTTTACTATGTTTTCCCTAAACACTGCACATTAAACTGTTATATTAGGTACAAATCGTTAAACAGCACCAGCAGTCCAGTGTAGACACTGTTCACTCAGCATTATATAACCATTACTGTAACTGTTAAAAAATGGGGTAATACATAGTGCAGCAGAATATAACAAACATTTTTGCTCTAATGGTACAGTAAACACTTTTTAGTGTTCTTCTAGTGTTGCAAGGAACTGGCAGAACCAGAGCAGTATTGCACTTACTATCAAAGAGAAAAGACCAAGCTGAGACTGCAATGCTGCAAATCATGAAGTTGTGGGCAAATAAAAAAACCCCTGCTATACAGTTAAGTAGAGCAACAGCAGTGACTCCTTTTTCTGTATGCTCAGCTTTACAAGCATATAGCCAAGGTCTCCACTAATACAAAAACTGTCATACCAGACACATGACTGGTCTCTTTAGCACAGAATTCCACTTCCAGTAGCAGCCACAATGTGATGAATCAGGTGACACAGAGTTCTATAATCATTACCAACACATTCTCAAGTTATGCAGTGATGAATAACTTTCCAACCCCTGCATGTTAAGTAATAGTTATAATGCCAAAGTATTTTTGCTCATTATTTTAAATACATAAAACATCCAACTTCAATGTTTCCTTTGGTAACATAAATTTCACAGGCTGTCTATATGTATGAAAGAAAACCTTCTCTTTTTTTGGTCTAATTTTACTGTTCTTTAACTTCATTTAATGCTTCTTACCAGACAATAAAGTAAACAACAGGAAATGATGATCATGCATTACTCCTTCCTAATTTTAAATCTCAGTTCAGATCCCTCTCCTCTCTCCTCTTGTCAAATAATTGCTCTTAGTTTTTGCAGTCTTGTGCATTGTTTCCAACTACTAACTATTTCCAAGTCTTTCCAACTACAAATTATTTCAGATCTCATTTATATTTCCTGATATAAGGCAATCAAAAAACCATGAAAGCACATAATTTTTAAACAAACAACCAGCTTGGTGCGGAGACATACTGGCTTGGTCTAAGACGCACCAAAATAGGTGCAGTCCAGCTGTTTACACGCTAGGCTTAAATGGCAATTAAGTCAAATTAGCCATGACTGTTCTGAAGCAAAGCTTCATTTGAATAATTCACAGGTATTTAATATGGAATACTGCGCCTGGCTGTCTGTAGGCAACTAATGCAAGCAATAAACTCCAGCGTGTATTGCACCCGAGTTTATTGCACCAGGGCACACTATTTGAACACATGCCTGGGACCATAGCACACTGAACTGGGTTGGAGCAGCCCTGGCTGGCAGGCAGCCCAGGGGAGGGGCAGCCAGCCTGCTAAGCCAGGGCTTCTCCTACCTGGTAGGGCAGCCCCCTCACTGAAACACCCTTGGGCCTCAAACTGTCCCATCAATGTCTACACCTGCACTGCTGCAGAGTAAAAAAACTCTACCGGAGAATAGTACTTGCATTTACAAGTATTATCCTGCTGTGCAGTTTATTAGTTTTCTGCAGCCTAATAAGCCTGCATATGTAGACACTGAAATATTTACTGCAAAGCTAATTCGGCAACTGCAGTAAATATCTCGTCAGTAGGATCTGGATTTGGAGCAGCCCAAAATGCTTTGGTGTGAATCAAACTGACTGTATGTTTTTAGACTAGGAAGGATTCTAGGTTTTTTGAGGACAACGCAAGTTTAGAACCCCCAAGCTTTGAGCACCTATCAGCAGCCTAGATTATTTTGGATTAAAAAATTATTTAACAGTGCCTCACCTAATATCACCTTTAATCTTTCAAGCATCCTCCTCAACATCATGTTTTCTTACTTATTAACTATATCATCCCCATCTTTGGTTATAGCTCTGTGAGTATGCATATACATGCATTTGATATTGTTTTATGAGGACAGCAGCAGCTATGTTCCAACTGTATACAGGAACAAGCTGGGAATTATATAAATGTAACAAAACCACTCCACTTTCATAATCCTTCATCCAGGATTAAAGTTGATGAAACCTCCAAATGTATAAGTGTCCATACCCTCAGACTGCTATCCCTCCTTCACTACCCTTTCCTTCACATCCAAATCCTCTACACAAGCCATTGTCAAATCACCCAAGTCAACTGCCTATTTATTCATTTCATTCCAACATCTTTTCTCTCTCTCTCTCTCTCTCTACTTTTTGGCGACTGCATTCACCAAGTTTCTACTGTTGTCAGTGCTATATGACCCTAACCTTGCGTCAAGGAACCTCCCACTTCACCTCCATGTCACAAGACCTGACAATGATGTTATAACGTATGCTTCTGACCTCCCAGAATATGGCCTAATAAAAGTATTAAGATAAATGTAGTGCCTTTTTGTCTGCATCACACAAGCAGCTTCATTGTTTAAAGCAGGAGAGGTCTGAAGTGGATGGACTGATTCTTTAAAACAAAGACATTGACAGATGGCTGAAAAAAAATATATGCTTGGGCCCATAACCTGTTTTAGCAATACTTTAATCCTTCTGTATTTACTGTCTCCTTTAATACTTATTCAAGGGTTATCAGTGATTTGGTTGATCTTTAAATAAGAATTCTAATGTTTACATTTTAACATCATGTAAATAAAAATATAAAGCTATATTATATATCATAAATTCTTAGACATTTTACATTCTCTTCAGTTTTTCATGAGGGAAAACCCACTGGGGTATTTTAGTTAACATTCAGATACACAAACTTCTAATTTTTTCTTAATGCATCTCTTGATACATATTCTGCATCTCTAACTACTTATTATGCTTAACCCATCCATCAACGTTCTCAACATAAGCTGGGTGAAAAATACTACTGATGGTTTTCAGGCTGTGTCATGGTCTCACCAGTTCTTAGAGCTAGTCTAAATGATAGTAGTAAAAAAGCCAACTTCTGATCTGGTGGTATTCTACAATTCTTAACATCACTGAAGCTACATCACAGCGAGAACAGCAGTGAAAGAATTTCAGAAACTCTAACATGCTACTCTAGAATTTGTTAGGATTACTTGATACATCTTGGACAAAACTAAGCTCTCGAGAACAAAAGTGGGATCTTGTTATGGATTTGCACAACAGTAACATTACAAGGTTCCAGTGCAAATTGGAAAAATATTGAAGGAAAGCTTACCAGAAAATCTGTTTTAAATGGGGACAATTATTGTCAAAAAACAGCACTGTACTTCTGCCACTTTCTAAAATAATATTAATTCTTACTGGAAACTAAATTCCCTAAGTTATTAATAATTAGTATTCTCTGTACATTAGTCCAGTGCTATATCTTCATTCTTCACCCTTTTACTTTACTTGCATGCTGAGAAATGTGTGTTGATAAATGGTTTCACAGCCCATAAACAACAAAGAAAAAGCCTGCCCGATTAGTTTTTTTAATGCAATAGAAAATTCACTTTGAGTGGTGTAAATAGTTATGAATGGTACCTTTGTTTTACCTATATATACTACTGATAAAATAAAATGTATAATTTACTTAAGTACCTTTTCCCCAAGTAATTTTTTGTCCAACTACGTTTCTATATAAATATACAGGGGAGAGAAATTGAAAATAAATCTTTTGAATTAAAGCCATTCGCAAAACTTCCAGTGGTCTTGGGAGATATACTTGCTCAGACAAAATCTACACTTAATCTTAATTTACCTGGAATTATACCCAACAAAACTGTTGCTAGAAACAAAGCAATTCCCTACTATATTCCAACAATAGTTCAGCTGTCGGGCAACTATAAAGTGGTAATCTCAGTACTAGGCTATCAACAAGTCCACTTAAATTTCTTTGCCTCTGGGGAGCACATACAGGGGAGTTAGTCTCTGTTGCAGAGGTCTCTACATGCCGGCAAGCATCAGTGTGCGGGGAGTACCAGCATCAGGGACTGGTTCTCTGGTCCTGGGCTGCACAAGCTCCCTTTAAACATCGAAGCATAAGGGAAGCCTGGGAACAAGGACTGGCTCCCTAGTCCTAAGATGAACACTCCCTTTAAATATCCAGGTGATATGTCAAGTCTAGAATCAAGGAGTAGCAGGATTTGTGATTTTTGGGTTTCAGGACAAAATTACTCAGATTCCACCCCATAATTAAATTAACCTCTGAGGGGGCATGAGATGTACAGATAAAAAGCACTATACAAAAATCAGATATTGCTATTTTCTCACAAGACATACAAGGGATAGAAAAATATCATCTAACTGTGGTCTGATGTCCAATGATACTCACGGTTTGCTACCTCTTGCAGCAAACGATAAGGTCACATACTCACTTAAAAGAGACATCATAACTTTTCCGTATGTTATAACCTCTTCTCCTATTCTATTGGCATCTTTTCTATTTTATCTGGATAGAACTTCATATTATTGGAACCTCATCAATGTCTCAATGGCTATGTGAAACGGTGAAAAAGACGGCTGACAACACTAGAAGATGTAAAATAAAAGATCTATGTGACTGAATGTGATCAATAAAAAGTACACATTTCAAACCAGGCCTCTTCAGGAGTTTATACACGTGTTCTGGGAGTGGCTCTGAGAGCCGCTCTAATTAAAGCACCAGGAGTGTCACGTGTATCAGTGTCCCTGCACTGAAAAATGTCTGCGGTGGCACTTTAATTAAAGCTCATCAAACGAGCTTTAGTTAAAGCACCCCTACTGCCATTTTTCAGCTCAGGGATGCTAATACACATGACGCTGGAGTCTGCTGGGGTGCAGTAATTACCATATTCCAGCAGACTCAATTAATCTGGTGTAATTACAGCACCTCGGAGCAGCCTCGCTTCACGTGTTTAGGTGCCCTTCATGGGTGTCTAAACAGGAGTAAAAGACAAAGTACAGCTTAGACGTCACAATGACAACATTTATCTGGTATTTCATCAATAGCTTGGTACAAAAGATAGTCACAAAATCCTATTAAAGTAGCAATAGGTTGCGGCTGCTGTAAAAACAATTTCTCCTGCACAGCCATTGCAAATACTCAGGTTTCATTACCTTTAAATCACTTAACCTAAATGGAGAGGTGGACTGCCACCACAAGTTGCAAATCCACACAATCAGCCCATGGCCCATGCAAAATAGAAAGAGTTGATCATTCCACTTCCTACTCCAATCTCAAGGCAAACAGCAAATCAAAGGTGTGGCCATCTGAATATGTTAAACCAGGAATTACCTGAGATAGAGCTATACTAGTCAATCTTCTTGTAAAATCCTGATCTGCTTTAGAAATGTTGTCCTAATTGAAGACTGGGAAGTCACTAAACACAATGGACCAGATGCTACCCCACTATTAGGCATCTAAATATGATTCTATTTCATCCTGTTACAACGCCTGAAAAATTTAATGCAACCAGTTTTATAACTTGCTGTTGTCTTAGCCCTGAAACTATCATATTTTCTTGTATATACCAAGCACCTCTTCCCTAAAAAAATCACCCTTCCTTCTCCCAAAATTGGGGGGCACAAAATCAGTGGGGAAGTTGATATTCTGCTTGGGATACAAACAACCCACACTTTGCATCCTGCTTCACAGTGCAGCATCTATGGTATTCAGGCACCTGAGAGAGTCAAATTACTTAAAAGGCGCACTGTTCTTCACTCCACAGGCTTTAACTACTGACTCTCCTTTTTAATGGCCTCGATGTTCCACTTCACAAAATAAACTTTCTTAAGGTTTTGCTGCTCCTGGTTTCTCTCCTCTTATTTCACAGCCCTTAAGACGCTTTTCAAAATTGTAAATCCAGACTTCAGTAGCAGTTAGGGCTTCAGAAAATAGCACTTCTGGCTGGATACAGACAACTGAGGTGCATCCACCCTTACTGGATGAAATGGTTTCCTCAGCCATGGTACCAGCAACACATGACTTGAAAGTATTTCAGGAGGTCCTTCTGTGGATCACCAATAGTCAGGAGACTGAGACTTCAGTTATCTCTGAAAAGCCCCAAATATCATTCAACATTCTGTCGGCTTCTGGTTTGGCCATTAACAATGGATTGAGCAAGTCGGAAAGCGGGCCTGCAAGACCGCCTTGCACCAATCTCTCTTACCCTAACAAGTAAATGTATTGAAAACATGTATCAATTGCCCCCTCAGGACTTAAATACTTTTACACTCAACTTAAGCCAAGACGACTAGGCAGTCTGGATTAAGAAAATATCAAAATCAACTACTTTAACTTACTTTCTCAATGTTAGTATTACATTAAATGTTTTTTGCAATGTGTTCATACACACATATACAAAGACTATCACTGGAATAAGAATTTCTTTGTGAAATATTATACTGCAACAAGGAGGCATAACTAAGTTATAAAGCACTAAGAAATATATTTATAACAAAAGCACTTTTAATCTAAACCAGTGCCATGAACAAATGTCCCAGTAATAAATGCATGCAGATAAAAAATAATAGCATCATAGACCACAATATTTGACACACTTTTGGGGGGGAAATAATTTATGAATAAAGTAGCTCTGATAACATATTGATTTCTTTACAAAACTATGCAACTATAAAAGTTACATTCATATACTGCATTTGAAAATTCTTTCTAAAAAATGTTTCCATCTCATTTCCGAAAATACCAAAAATACAGAATAATTTTGCTAATTAACTCATTCTGGATGAGTGAATTTTGACATTAGCAAATAAATTACTAAACAAAATGAATACCTCACAAAATTTGATTTGCTCATTCATTCCAGTTAATGACAGTTTGTTTTTAGTGGTTTACTACTGTGTAGTGTAGTAGACTGTACTACATTTTGTAAAAATATGGATGGATCACATTACCATGACTACATTGGAGCACTCTTTTGTTTCTAAAGACAAAAGATCATCAATCTTGCATGTAGATAATAAAGTGAAAAGATTAGTAAATTTTTACTCCCTTTTTCCTTTTAAGTTCAGAAGCTATTTTGGTAAATATACAAATATCCACATTTATCAGCTATAAAGTTGCATAATTCTGATATGATTCTAATGCTATTTGACAATTAAACTTTTACAATATTAGTAGCAATCAAAATACTTTTCACAAAGGTTAAAAACAGTTGTTCCTACCTCTACTTTTGTTCGATAAAGGATGAGACGCTTAAGGCTGCCCACTTTGGCAATGTGGTTGAAAGCCTGAGGTGGTAGCTTATCACAGGAGGAGAGATTTAATTCCTGAAGGTTTACACATGTCTCAGCAATGACCTCCAAGCAAGTCTCATTGAGGAAATGGCCACAAGCCAACTCAAGGCGGACTAGTTCAGAGCCACAAATTTTCATGAACCTGTAAAAAGCATATTTTATGTGAATTAAAAAAAACTCTGTGTGACAATTTTGGAACACTATCGAAGCTCTAAACTGCTATTAATAGAAGCAAAGAAAGAAAAAAATGTACATGTGCATTCTCTCAAATTATTTTGCAAAATAACTGCATATATACTTAGGTTAAAGTAAGTTGAGTGTTCAGGAAATAATTTATATATTAAATGGGGGAAAAAACCCTGAAAAATATCAAGCATTAACAGAATGCTAAGTTACAAATCAAGCACCAAGAAGTAGGGCTATACTAAAAATTATGTTTACTCCATCAACATTAACTGAACAATGTTGCATAGCCTACATAGTTTTTGATGTTTTCAAGTGAAAAGTAATGGGATCAGGCTTACATTTATCAAATGCATGAGGACTAGAGGATAATACATATCTCACAAACTTTTACACATGCTCCAGGAGTGTGGGGAAGTGCTTAATTAGAGTGGCTCCAAGAGCTGCTTTAATTAAAGTGCTGCCACATCTCCTGTATCAGCGTCCCCACACTTAAAATGGGGGTGGGGCAGTTGAACTAAAGCTGTTCAATGAGCTTTAGTTCAAGTGCCCCCACCGCCATTTTTAAGCATGGGGACACTTTTAGCATTTTTAAGCATAGGAAGCATGAGACAAGACGCGACTGGAGCGCAACAACTGCCATACTCCAGTGGACTCAACTGAGTCTGGTCTGGTATGCTAGAATTCCAGAACATGGGAGTGGACTCCAAGCTCATGTATAGACATTAAGCTAAGATTAATAAAGCAGCCTCAAAGTGCAGTCGTATTTTGAAGAGGGATTGTAAAAAATAAATAAATAAAAATGCTGTACCCTTTTTTTGTTCATATTACAGGCAAAACCCATCCCTTTAGTATCAGTTTGGGAAGTAAAAACTGAGCTATGTTGCTTGCTTCTTTGCCAGTTACCCTAACCCAAACACAAGCCAGAAATAGTGTTCATGTTTGGCATCATTTTAACTACCTTCAAGTATGGTTTTGACACTGGTATGCTTCTTTCTGTCCCAAATTTCTCATATTTCTCTCTGCCCCAAGAAAAATATTGTAAGGGCATATACAAATGGAAACTTTGCTGCAGGGTTATAGAAGGAGGTACATTACTACGTGTCAACTGCTCTGCAGTAAACATGCATGTGCGTGCTATTACCCTGCAGTAGACAAAAAGTGAATTCTTTCATTGATGTGCAAGTTATTTGGGTTTACTACTATAGAGCAAAAGCTGTCCATGGCAGTTACCTGCACAACATCATTTATAGCAACTGATATGTAGTGAAGTCCTGCCCCCTTTCCCATCATGGTAAATTGGTCATATATCCATAACCTAAGCAAGAAAAGTTGAGGATAATTGGACAAGCCATATGAGAGCTAGGGGATTCAGGCAAAACTACTGTTTTGTCCTTTTAGAAAAACTGTTCTAATTCTTTTTATTCACAAATAAGTCAAAGCCAGCAACGCAAAAACTGTACTTTAGAATACACTAATCCTCAGGGGGAACTAATCCCCAAGACTATGTTGGAATGAAAAGGTTTAAGCTATTAAAGACCAAATATTCAAACACCTAGAAACTGTAAGGGTCTCTGCATGCATTACAACTTCTGTCAGAGGTCTGCTGAACTTTACAAGCTCTGTTCCTTTTAATCTAAGCTTTCATTAAAAAAGTAGTAAGCTCATAGCCCTTTTCATTGCAAAGATAACCTTCAAAATGTAAATCAATCACTAGGCTTGCAAGTTTGATATTGCATAAAAATCACTCATAGTATGTATAAATGTCAGAGTCTAAGGCACAGGTTTTCATGAGACAGCTGAGTTGCTTTAATTGATATGGTGGAAAATGCCAGAAGCCAAGAGTCTCATCTATACCAAGGCTTGTACTAATACAGCTTAATAGTGGTTAGCCCCAATAGGTGGTTCTTGGGTTTTGTTTCCTTTTGTTAGTTCTTCAGCTAAAAATCCCTAGGATATAGAAGAAGCTTACCATTTGTTATAACCAGGAACCAGTGGGACATGCCCCAATCATAGTTAAAAAAAATAAATAAAAAATGGAGGGCCTGAAGTTTCTGAATCTTTTGCTTTTGGATGCAGCCCCAATATCCATTTATATTTCTATTTTTTCCATCTCTTTCCTTTTAGTGATTCTTTTCCCCTCATTCAATCCATATTTCATATATTCATTATCTACCCCTTCTCCAACACTCAAGCCCCTTTTCTTTACGTTTCCTTTCATCATTTCCTTCTCGCAATTCTATATCCCCTCTCCTTCCTTTCTCATGTGTACGAAAAACAAGGAAGGTAGGAGTTGGGTGGCAAGGGGAGGAGGGTGAAAAAGAGAGGGAAAGGGAACCATCAATTTTCCTCCTGCTTCACCTGCTAGCCAATGCTTAATCTATTTAATATATGCTTTACTGGTATTGTATAATATTAGTTTTTTTAATCAGCACGTTGTGCAGTATTAAGTCAAATGTCCTATACAGGTTGAAGTATAGTATATATGCGCAGTTACTTTTAAGTTAAATTTGTAATTCTCTTGGCAACTGAAGCCAGTTTTATTTAAAAGGCTATTTTCCATAAAGTCATATTGAGTGTCAATTTTTTTTCATCTTTTCTTATTCCTTCTCTTTCAGTTCTCTACCAATTCAACACAATATCAGCTCTTCCATTATTTTAATGGCTATCACTCTTTAGGCCATCCTTCTTGGCCTTCTGAATAATGTAAAATTTATTGAATAACAACATCATCAGGTAAAGTCCTCTTTTAAGACTCTTTGGTACAAGTTATCCAGGCCTGCTAAATGAAAAATAGTTTTTCTTACTAGAGGTTATTTTAGAATCACTTTGTCATCATCTTTCTTCCAATAACTGCAGAATCTCTTGTAACTTCTACTGTTCCATATGTAGTATCACTAGAAGAAATTTGCTGGATCACTTTATAATCCCATCCACATGTTGTACTTCTACTCTAAAAAGAGATAGCAATACCACTCAGTTGTCCTTCTGTCCTTTCCAATTTGTTCTCTTTTCTGTTCAGGCTTCTTAAAATTGAGATGTTCTACTTACTTTGCAGAAAAAATTCTGAATTTTAACAAGTGAACCAACTTCTAAAAGTTTAATATTTCATCTACTTTTCCTTCTGTATTAGATGACTGTAGATTTCACCTACCATTCATCTTCCTTCAAATTTGCCAATGAGTCTACCCATTTCCCTTCTTCCGGCTTCCAAACGTTTAATATTTTTTGCTCCCACCATAACACCTTGGTGCTCTTGTAACTTCCATTCTAACTTTTAAAGGCAGAGGCTTATATTAACAGATTGAAATTAAAGCCTAATTTGCCTAATATAGAAAAACAAACCTTTTAAATACATGTTCTGGTAAAACAAATGCCTCTAAGTGTTAAAAATTAAATTAAGCTAAAAAAATCCAAGAGAATGTTTGTTTTCCTTTAAAAAGATGCCAAACTTCCACACACTATTTTTTTTCTGCCACCTTGCTAAGTAATAAAAATCCTGGAAATGAAACAAATCAGATATAAAATGGCCATCATCTTTGATGCTTTATCTGCCCTCTGAAACCAAAGCTGTATGCCAAGTGCAAAAGCAGAGATGTTCTATGTTTTGCTACATGAAGAATATCAGCTATATGTTTAATGTTGTTTTTTGTACGTATGGTAAATAAATCTGTGGTTGGACTGCATAAGGGTCTATATATAATATTAGCTAAAATAATTCTTTAATAGGGGTCAGCAACCCACTGTCTGCAAACCTCATCAGGCTTGCAGAGCCATTCTGTCCAGCCTGTGGAGCTGGGTGGCTTTAGCTATAGGGGGCTCTACCTGTGCTACAGCTGGGCTCAGAGGAAAAGTGACCATGACTACCTATGTAGGAAGCTTCAGCCTGCCTTGGACCAAAATTGCATTGATCCAGCTATCCACTCACAAAACACTGCTGACCACTGCTCTAGAATACCTGTTTAAATCCCAGCAGTTGGACCAAAGAGAACTGAGGGCTGTCAGGCATAACTGGATTCTTCAATAACTTGATGAAAGTACCAAGACTCTCAAGATACTACAGCCTAGACCACCAATGACTGAGGGAGTCTGGGTTACCAGGAAGACTCCATAGTCTTCTCAGAGACCAAGTTCAGAAGATACAGGACCTAGCAGCTTCTGAACAAGGATCTGTATTTGAGAAGACAAAGAGAGCATCTCTAAATGAATAGTAAACAAGATATTTCATTCATTTTTAGTAGTAAGACCTAAAGTAAGAATTTATTAACTACGTCTGGAGTGAAGCTGTGAAAGAACAAACACATGGTCAAACCCCTTTCTGAGGGTATAATTCTTACCATAAGGTACCATAGCCAAGGGCGACCTGGTATAAAACTTGAAGTGAAAAGCTTATTTGAGTAACTTGAAGCACAGAAAAAAATCCAGATTCATGAAAAACACAATGCTAGCTTCACAACAGTAACTAAAGTCCTTTTGATTAGGCATTATAAAGTTTAGCCACTTTCAAAAATCCTTTTAAAACAGTTTCAAGTCCCGCCTATTCTTCATTTCCACAAATTATTTCTGTATTCTCATTCACTTTTACCCTTAAAATTATGATTATTTTCTCTTCCCTCTTGCTATGTGAAATAATAATAATACTAATAATATTAGTGATTTTCATCAGTAGACCTCAAAGTACTTCACACAAATAGGGGAAATAATCAAGGACTTAATCCTACATGCTACAGAATAAGCTATTTAAAAACTGACCACAGGTAAAAAAATATATATATATAATTGTCTATATACAACATAAAACATGAGAGAAAGAATATTTTTCTCTTATTTTCTTCATTCTATTGCAACAGTCTTTCATGTTATTTGTAAGATGGATGTTAAAAAAATTCAGACAGAAATGAGATTTTTATATTGACAGAACAATCAAGTCATATATTACTAATATTACCTGTAGTTGGACACTTAATAATACATGCATGAATAACTAAACTAGCTTAATCTTTCCCCTAAATTGATCTGTAGTATACTTTCACTAAGATGATTTAAAATTTAGGTCCAAGTTTAAAGATAGTAAAAATATGTCTCTATTACAGTTACAATTTCACAGGATTACAAGATTTAAACCACTGTTTCCTTGTAGTGTCTAAAATTAAAAACAATGCAACACTGAAAATCTGCAAGTGAAATGCCACTGATTTTCATCATATAACAGAAATCAGAAAAGTAAACAGAAATCGCAGTGTAACATAACTTAATATTTCAATCATTTGACTTCTATTAACCTGAGGTACTATTAGTGATATAAAGAAATCTCTTTGTATAACTTGATTTTTAATTTGACAATGTCCCTTTAACTCAGGAAGTTCTCTCTCTCATACATCAGAGCATTCAGATAAAAATCTTGGTCCATAACAGAGCACCAATTCCCCTGCCTCACTTTCCTAAAAAGGTCATATCCTCCCACAATGACATTCCAGTTGTGTGAATGAATCCACAATTTCTCTAATGCCAACTGAGTTAATTCAGTTTATGCAGCAAGTCTTTTCAGGCAGTCTCTTCCTGTCGCCCCACGCATGTAACTTTGGCATGACACAAGCAGAAATATTCAAATACTCACCTCACTTCTTAATATTTCCCACATCTCTCTTTTTAGTACTCTTTATTCCAACCGAATTATAAAAGTTTAACTCATTTCTATTTAGGATTGTCTTTAATAGCCCTAAGGAAATGGGCCCTATCAATAAGTTAAATTACCTTCAGCTTTGCCTTAGGATGTTCAGATGCCTGAAGCATTGTCTCCCCATGACAATACAGTATTTGCTTTACTCAGATGTCTTAAATTGTTATTGATTTTTTCCTAGAGCTTTACATTTTAAAATAATGCTTACCAATATTTATGTGTTCTACTATTTAAACAGGTGAATGAAGAAAATTTCTTTAAATTATTTCCATTTGTTTCTTTTAAGGGCACACTACTTAAATATGGCTCAATCTTTATGTTTTGAACAAATAACCATGTAAAAAAATAATAAAAAATTTTCTGAAAAAATTCCAATGAAAACAGCATTTAAACAAACATTATTTTGTGCTGACCAAAATTGACATGCTAGCTGTAATCCAAGTAGTTTTTACAAAGTTTAAAACTGATTTGATCCATTTTAGTACTCCAAAATGAGATGTGCAAACAGGTAACAAAACAAAGAATAAGAGTCTGGCCCCACTTAAACCCATGGGACTATTGCTGCTTACTACAACAGAGCCAGGATTTCATCCACAAGGATCAGAGTATTAATTTTTAAAACATATTCACTTCTAGTAATCTAAGGTGTTGCTAGTAAAGTTGATATGTAATTTCTGTTTACTAGGTTTTTTTTAATTTGACAAATTTAACTTGCCCATTTAAAATGCCATCACAGCATCTACCTAAAACATTACAATTCCAGTTAAACTTTTTTAGGTGGTATCTTTTTCCTATTCACACAACTAGTTCTCAAACTGATTGTGGACCAGCAAGCATTTAATGGTTGTTTATGCAGCATCTTGTGTCACAATTGGTGACACAACTGACAGTCCTGAAACTGATATTTCAAGTTAGTTTTAATCCTGTCCAAATCTCTCTCTGGTTTCAAGATCCATTTTTCACTAACTAAACTCAAAAGAACAGGCACCTTCCTGTACTCTGCAAGGGTACTGAATTACTTTGTCAAGTGTTTCTTTGGCATAAAGTCAACCATGATCGAATTTGCAGAGGATACCAAGGCTACAAAGGGAGTAAATACAGAGGACTGAAAAAGAACACAGTGAAACTTGCCAAGTGATCCAGGGAGATTAGAGCTGTAAGAGCAGTAGCCAACAAGATGATAAATGTTGTAACCTACATCCCTTAAGAAAAAAATGGACATCAGAATTACATATGGAGATCCCACCTGTAAATTTCACTTACAATCTGGAAACATGATTACTTTTCTTCCTGTGTTGATTCAGTTAACTTTACCAATAAGGTAACAGAAGATTGACACCTTTTCTCTTCACCTAGCTGACTGGCCAAGTTAACCAACTGCTAATTTCTAGCAATTTTCAAATCCTGAATAATAAGCTAAAACAAAAACCATGTGCAAAAGAAGAATTCACAGATAGACCAAATGCATCTGGAAACTATTTTTTGTTTAAGAATATCAAAGTAATGCTGAAGACCCCTGGTTTCACAGAATGCAGGGCCCAAAGCCCAGAACTTCCCAAAGGAATCTCCTACATCAGTGTAATGGTGGCAAGTGAAAATAAGTGTGAAAAGCAAAAGAGCCATTTCACAGATTTTTTGTTGACGGAAAATCAACCTGTCAGAAATAAATGTTACAAGAATTTACATTAATATCTATGAGAAATGAGTGTCCCTCTAATAAATATGATGTACATACATTTAGCAATGACCAAATGGGAAGTGGACTTTCCATGTCTTGGGTCCAGGAAATAGAAACAGGACAGTGCTAAATATTGAGACAGGAAAGTTTTATTAGGAAATTGTTAATAAAAACAGAAAGGCAGTTCTAGAGAGCAAGGAAGATAGAAACTGACAGCTTCATGAACTAGTCAGGATGAGGGGAAAAATCCCCTTGCCTTATATTTCACACAAGTAAACCTCATTAAATACACTGTCTATCATTAAACTACTGCCAAAAGCAGCATGTGCTCAGTAATGGAAACCAACTACGAAGCTGATTAAATACAGCCAACACTGAGCATGACTATAAAACACATGGTCCCTATAGAGCAAGCATACTGAAGGGATTTTTTTTTTTTTTTTTTTTTTTTTTTTTTTTTTTTTACCACTTTTATTACAACATTTACCACCCTACACTTACAAAGCTACACATATTGAACATCTTGTTTTACCAAGACTTCATATCACAAAAACAATTATATATCAAAAACAGAACTACATACATTAAACCCTTAAACAATACGCAGGGTCTTCATAACATCCCTTGTGCACTTTTAAACTTTAATAACTTATGTTGTATGATAGAAACAATCTGTGAATGGCAATTAAAACCAAATTTATTAAAGTTTTAGGACAACTACTGTACACAATGCTAGACTTCATAAGTAATAATATTTATTCTTAAATAAGATGGAGCTCCGTGCCACTACGCTCTGAATGTACAACAGTTCCTAAATGATGTTTTCCCAAAGAAGGGGATAGGCAGAAGTGGACCAATTGCTTGGCCACCTCATTCACCTGACCTGTAGCTGTTGGACGTCTTTTTTTTTTTTTTTTATGGAGACATGTTAAAAGTGTAGTTTACGTGTCAAAACCACGTTCTTTGGTGGAACTTAGGGCTAGGATCACCAATGCAATTAGTTCAGTAACTCAAGAGCAACTGGGAAATGTTTTCAAGGAGTTAGAAGATCAGATTGAGCACTGTATCATGATGGATGGTGGTTATGTTGAAGTCTAGCATTGTGTACTCTAGTTGTCCTAAAACTTTAATAAATTTCCTTTTAAATGCTGTTTACAGATTGTTTCCATCATACCTACAACCTAAGTTATTAAAGTTTAAAAATACACAAGGACTTTATGAAGACAGTGTACATCAACTTCCAACAAAAATCTAACCCTTACAGAAATCTTTCCCTTCATACAGAACCACATGGAAAAAACTCAGTAACCACCTGAAACTCTCCACCCCTCCCATAAGCCCTCTATGTTGGTTTAATGAAACAAGTCTGCCCAGTCCTTTTTCCTCTGCTTCTCCTCTTCCTCTCAGATCTCTTCTTTGTCCCAACTGAAGTAGTACTTCCGTTCATGCAGCCACAGCTTCAGGCACTCTCTTTCAGTGAAAGCCTCAAAGAGGCCTAATATAATTACCATTTTTTCAAAACTGCAGCTCGGTTAAAATCAGGTGATATGTGCTACTTTCCCATCTCTCCATTACCACCTTGCAAACTGCACTTACATATTTCACATAGACAAACAATGCTAAATGTGGCAGCCCTCTTACCCCCCCTCCCCCAACCATGTAAATTTCTAATTTTGTTCCCCTGACTGATAATATCATTCACTGCAATCTTCCACTGATGACCTCTACCTGCTTTGCTCTCAGTTCTGGGTTCCTGAATAATATTGCTAACCCTGACACTTCCTTCTCATTTGTCCCTGAACACCAAAATGGTCCCCATCTCCAGCTTTTTTCAAAGCGTTTATAATCCCTCTGCCCTGGTGCACCACATTCTTGTAGGAAGAATATGTCTGGCCTTATTCGGCTCAAAACTAGTTCAATTTGTTCCCATCTTTTCCTTGTTAAGATAATCCTGACATTAAATAAAACTATTGTCAATGCCATTTAACCTTGCTTTAAAATGAGTGTGCCTATCCCTTTAAAGTTTGTTCATGCTTGCTTTGAGCTGAGTGCACCTGTCCCTTTAAGGTTCATCCATGCTAATGATCAGGGTACTCTACTTCTCCCTCTCCCTAACTTGCATTCCTGTATACTTTGCAAGCTGCCAGATCACTTTCACATTCAGGAAAGCTTGGATATTCCTGCTGCTTGAAGACCAGAAGAGTTAGTGACAGGAAACTGATCACTGCCTCTTCTTCCGACTCACCTCCCTCATTATCAGGTTTCTTCTTCTTGGTCATCAGCCCCTGCATTTTCTTTCTTTTCCCAGCATGTTTCTCTGGTTCTTTCTCTTGCTCTAGCTCCATTTCTGTTGTCTGTAGGGTGTCTTCTTTCTTCCCCATCCCCACCTCTATGCCTGTGCTGTTTGCTCTTCCTACCTTCCTTTTCATTCCGTCGCCTATCTCCTCCTGCACTGCCTCAATCACAGGAATGTTGCCCACTCCTGTTTCACCCTCCCGAGGGGTTTCTTCTACCATTTCTACTTCAGTGTCCATCTCCTCCTCTCCTCCTCTGGATTTTGCTGTTCCTCAAGGGGTCTGAGGCTTGCAAAGGCTTTGGGGAACCTATGATACAAGGGTCCCACTCCCTTACAAATACAGGTCTCCCTTGCAGGTTCTGTATGGGCGAATTCTCTCTTATGCAATGACTTCTATAACAAAATGTTGTTATATGCGAGGTAAATTCACTCTTATATGATCAGTGTGGCAGAAGCCCACAGTCAGCTTTGTGCAGTGCATTGTGAGAGTGACACGCACCAAAATGTAGTCTCCTGTGTGGATCTGTGCTCCTCGCTCATTGCCTGCGACGTGTTTCTGAAGTTGCCATCACCAGCCCTTGGGCCCGCACTGTTCAACATCTTCATCAGCGACTTGGACAAGGGGATGAAAAGCACCTTGTTCAAGTTCATGGATGACACTTAAGATGTGGGGAGAAGTGCTAGAAGAGAGGGACAGGCTGCAACTAGGTCTGGACAGGTTACAGGGGTGGGCGGATGAGAACAGGATGGGTTTCAATACAGACAAGTGCAAAGTATTGCACCTGGGGAGGAAGAACCAGCAGCATACCTACAAGCTGGGGAGCTCTCTTCTTGGCAGCACAGAGGCAGCAAAGGATCTTGGAATTGCTATTGATTCCAAGATGAACACGGGCTGCCAACGTGGGGACACGGTCAGGAAGGCTAACCGTACTTTGGCATGCATCCATAGATGCATCACGAGCAGGTCCAAGGAGGTGATCCTCCCCCTCTTTGTGACATTGGTCAGGCAGCAGTTAGAGTACTGCATCCAGTTTTAGACACCACACTTCAGGAGGGATGTGGCCAGCATCAAGAGGGTCGAGAGGAGGGCCACTCACATGATCAGGAGGCAGCAAAGCAGGTGCTATGAGGGGAGGCTACAGGACCTGAACCTGTTCAACCTCCACAAGCGAAGGCTGAGAGGGGATCTGGTGGCTGCCTATAAACTTGCCAAGGGGGACCAACAGGCAATGGGAGAGTCCCTGTTCCCCTGAGCACTCCCAGGAGTAACAAGGAATAATAGCCGTAAGTTGACGTAGAGCAGGTTCAGCTTAGACATCAGGAGGCACTACTTCACAGTCAGGGCAGCTAGGAGCTGGAACTGACTTTCAAGGGAAGTGGTGCTCGCTCCTACCCTGGGGGTCTTCAAAAGGAGGCTTGCCAGGGTCATTTGATCCCAGCATTCTTTCCTGCCCATGACAGGGGGTCGGACTTGATGATCTGCTCAGGTCCCTTCCAACCTTACCAACTATGAAACTATTATGATAGTGCCCTGTGCTTGTGTGTACTGTCTATTGTTGGTGAGTATCAAAATTGTCTTGTAAAAGTGGTAGAAATGGGTCTGGAGATCAGTACAGTTGAGGTCTGGGAATGTATCCCTATTTGTTACATTGTAAAGTGGATTCCGTTTATGTGAATTTGAGTTATGCGCTGTTTTCCAGGAACGCATGTAGAGCATAAAGCAAGGGAAACCTGTAGTTCATTTTAGGGACTCCTGCCACTCTGCTGCTCCATGCCCCATCCCTTCACATCCATAGCACACCATGAGGGGACAGCATGCAGACAGGTGCCCCACCTTTCCGCATGTGCTGCACCATTTTGGTTGCCCATGGTATATTATAAAATGCCAGCGTGCCCCTATCTGGATCACCGATGGGAGGTGCATCACCCCATGTAGGCTCCATTTGTCTGCTTGTAACACTGCTCATACCCTCCAAGGCCCCTTCTGGATACCACATTTGTCCTTTACTTTCTCTACCAACATTACCCTTTGGATGTACTTTTCCATTTGTCTTTCTATGTCTTCTGTCTCTAATAAATCTGTATATTTGAACTCTAATCACTCTTTGTCTTGACTTTTCCCTTACTATGAACTTTATCTCTCTTAATTCCTTCCTCCCACATTTCTCTGCAAATTTCTTCTAAAAGTTCTCATACCCTTCTCCATCCCAGTAAGTCAATTCCCAAGTCTTTCAGTTCAAGAAAGCAATTAGACTGATGAGATGCTCTGCCTGCACCTCTAAGATCTCAAACAGTACCTTTTCCAGGTAGTCATATCTTTTCATTGTCAATCCCGTCTGCCTCTCATTGCCAATTAAAGCTGCCTTTATCCGCAGCCTCCGCTCCTCTCTAGCTCTTCTTGGTGCCTCTTCCATGTTTTCCCCACTGTATCACTCCCAGCAGGGCGGCCTGCCATCATGCTCCAGTCATCCTCTGCTTCTTGCCCAATATACCTTCGCCTTTTGCTCCTACTCTGTCTCCCACTTCCCTTTGTGCTTGTCTTCCTTCTGGCATATCATTTGCTGCTTCTGCTTTTGCTTCTGTTGTCACCTTCTTTCTACTCCACCTTTGTCCACTTTCCATCTGTCTCCAGATCTTCGTTTCCTTTTTTCAATTCTTTTCCACCTCATCCTTACTTGCCACCATTGCCATTATTTTGAACTTTCGGTCTTCTTCCTCTATTTCTTATACCCCAATGCTCTGTTGATCCCTTTCTATGCCTTAAAGGCATAGATCACACTTTCAATGCTGATGGGAACCTACCACAAGGCTAGGTTAGTGTAGCCCATCTGAATAAGATATAAGGTAGTGCCCATTCAGCACAGTCTCCCTCAGTGCCAACTCTTTTTCCAAGTCATGGTGAGCATATATTTTTACTTCCTTTTCAATTCCACAGCTGAGCTATGCCTTTCACTCCCATTCCAATTATTCCTGTTTCTTCATCAACCTTAAATGTCTAGCAAACATCACCAAATGGGGCCTCGAACAGTTCACCCAGACACCCTCTGTTGCCTGCTCTCTCAGCCTGTAACATGATTAGTGTGGCTCCACCCTCCATGAAGTGGAAGGATTGGGTGGCCCTGTGCTTCATCTGCACAAAAATTTTTGCAGGATCACAGGACTCATAACAAGAACATCTGGTTCCAGTCATGAGTGGGGAGCTAATTAGCACATGGATCCTTTGGGGGGGGGGGGGGGGCCGAATCAAATACACACACAAACTGAGCAGCGCTAAGCTATGGGGTCACTATGGCTTAAAACACTGTTGACTCTGCTGGGGCCCAGCCCAATGAACGATATGGTAAATCATGAACCTTTTAGCTTTTGACTAATTTCATGTATGGTACCAGGAATGAGAATGGTGCAACTGTAAAGGTGTGTGTTGGGCTATCAAGTGAACCACATCAGTCATAAGACAGCTAATATGTATATACCTCTACCAATCTGTCTTGTGACTGATATGGTTCACCTGACAGCCCAACACATACCTTTACAGTTGCACCATTCTCATTCCTGTTACCATACATGGTGGGTGTGTGGGTGTGTATACACACACCCACCCCTATATCTATCTATCTATAAATAAAATAGAAGTATGGTTTCTATTATATATAGTAAGTACAAAAGTGATGCTTGAAAGTGTGTTTATGGAGTACTTGTGCTAAAACTTGCAACAGTTTTGAAAAAGGTAATATGCATCAATTTTGGATGAACTAAGTTTATGGATACCTGTAATAATTTGCCTATATGCAAATTACTACAGGTATGTTTACTTCAAGGTCAGTGTTTTCAAATTTGCTCCTCACTTCCATGTGCTCAGCAGTGGGAAGGGGACAAATTCAAAGCAAAACTCCAATAATTAGATTCTATACCTGGAAGACTATTACAAATTTATAAATTTTCCATATATAGAATCTAATTATTTGGGGGGCATCTTATATGCAGGGCCATCTTACGTTTGAGTAAATACAGTAAGTTTTATAAGATTTGGAGGGTTTTGTTTAACAAAGTATAAATCCCACCAGAGTAAAAAGCCTGTGCAAATGGTGCGTTTTAAAAAAAGAAGAAATGGTTTAAAAAGTCCTGACACTTAAGTTTATGGTAAAGTTGCATGACTGAATTCTTCTTGGCTTCTGAGAATCCACCAACCCCAAAATCCAACAAGCTACATACAACTGCCCTCCAGCACCCAAGAACTTTTTCTATAAATACATATAATTTAAGTATTCTCTCCAAGATCTATGAAAACCATTTTTACCCTAAAATTTTTATAAACACATCTTGCTCACTGTAATGAGCATAAACAAAGTGTTTATTGAGAGATTATTCATTAATAATCAAGTTATGTATATTTATTATTTATTCCAGAAATGCTGACTAAAAAAAATCACTACAGCTATCAATTGAACAGTAAAGTAAAAGGTAATCAGCAAATACAGAACTTTTCAACCCTACCCAAGACCAATAATGCAAGTTTGTTATTTTGCAGAGTTTGTAATCCTCTGAATTTGGATATTTATTTCACTATCAACCACACCATTATTTAACCAATATAGTTACATATTATGCACTAACTTTTCCATGAGGTGAACCTGTACTGTTTACATAAGAAAAATGAAAGCTGCATGTCTATAAGATTGAACATGAACATGTTTTTAGTTTTCAACATACAGAATTAATATCAATTAATATAATAATGAAACTATTCAGTATCTATACGACTGATTAGTTTGGGGAGTATCATTTCCTATTTGAGTATGGATATTTCGTTTTCACCATAATCATGCATCTAAATTTAGAAGAAGCTACCTATAATACTATTGGATGTCCTTTTCAGGTTCCTGGAAATGAAAATATTTTTCTTGAATGATAAAGGAAAGAAGTTTTCTTCACTCCAACAAGATAGACACAAACTATTTTACACTAAGGAAAAGCAAGAGTGTTTGAGGTACTCTAAAGGTTTATAAAAAATGAATTCTGAACATTTTCAGAAAAGTTTACATTAAATGTAACATTTCTATTTCTTATCAATGTGAAGTTCAGCTTTCCATGCTACTATAGATTATCTTTTGGGTGAAGAAGGCATTTTTTAATAATAAAATGCCCTGATAGTTACTACTTAACTAACACAAATGAGCAAAGAAGCAGGAAACAATATGTTAGCAAATAAAGAACGTAGAGGTTGAAACAGAAAAATACCCCTAGAGTTTAGCTATTTTTAAAGCTCTGCCGCAGAATAGTATTTTCAGTTTGGTGTAAAGCTATGAGTGCAAACTCCCTCTTTGCCAACAGGACTAAATGCTCAAGTCATTTTTATAAACATATCTACATTTAAGTTGCATTCCAGTGATTGCATACAGCTGCTACCCTACAAGATGCACTGTATTCAGGTCAATATTATAGCCATTTCAATATATCCCTACTAACAAACCATCTATATAATGGACAATTCTGAATGTATTGCTTGGAAAACAGATTTTCTGTAAGATGAATTGCAACCAGATCCTTTCACAATCCACAGAAGTAAGTTAACATGACTCCATATTAGAGGGGAAACTTTTCTTAAGTACAATTTGGCATGCACGTATCAAGTATCTTAAACAATTCTAACACCTTACATTACATTGACTTCTGCAGTTGTGTGTTTCTCTTCTTGTTTTAGCTAAAGAAAATAGTGAAGGGAATGCTTTTATTCATCCTGAAACCCTACCCTCTATGGTAAATCAAAGCAGCCTCTTGCCTGTCTTTTGATATAAATATGATGGTTTAAAGGCTTTCAAGCATTTAGTGAGAAACTACCAAACAGCAGCACTCAACATAGAGCTTGCTGTATCACCTCAGTACACTTAGCACTGACCTGCTAAATCCAGAAACAGAGATGGCTCCCCTGTTTCCAGTCCAAGATAAATTCAGCCACTGGACGAGAGTGCAGCGAGACTGTAGGTACTCCAGAGATGTGTCATTTATCCTTGCCCAGTAAGGTTGTAAACTGAGATGAATGTATTGTAGAGGGTCACAGCAATGCTGATATAGTAGCTTACAAGTCTGTGCTAGTCTACACAGGTCAGGTACTGTAAGATGACTCAAAATCAACTGGATGAGCTATATTGAAAACACACACAAAAAAAAAAACAACAAAACACAGATGGTCATACAGCACTGGAAATGTTAAGGGAAAACTAAAATGTAAGAAAAGATGCTCTAATGACAAAAAAAAAAAAAATACTTTTTTTTTAGTTGGATGTCTCAAATCGGAGATTAACAATTGAATGGTCCTGTCAGTTTAATATATTATCAAAGAGAAGAAAAGCAAGAATCTTTCAAATTAGTATGAAGCTGCTTAACTTATGCTAATTTAAACACTAACAAAAAATGTAAATACTAGGGGACAAATTTTAATCTACCTATGCATTTAGGTGCCTAAATGGGATTCTATTCCACTCTGGTTGAATTAAAAAACTCCTACTACAGAAGATGCATGCATCTTCCTCCTCCCCCATGCTTTTTCTGACTCAATCTTAAAAATGTAGACATAGCAATAGATTTCAGAACAGGGTGAAATAGGACTGCATTTAGGTACCTACTAGACGCACAGGGTGTGGGGTCCCATGTTTACATATATTCTTTTACAAAGTTTGTCCTTTCAGTTGATCAGAAGACTGAACTTGCACACACCTTCTTCTTACTATTCATGTTTCAGCTTGTAGCAAATTTGCAAATGACACATGCACACAAAGACTTTGTTTCAATCTTCCCATTCCTTGAATTTCTTCTGACTTACCCTTCTGCTTCTTGCTATGAGATCCAAACATGCTTCAGCTTCGGACCAATGCCCCCACCATTCTATAGTTTTGGCTGCAATCTGACTAGACAACAACCAGATGCAGAGAGCTCTCACTTCCCAATTCTTCTTTTCTAGCCTAATCATTCTCTTGCTTTGTACTTGAAATGTATCCCCTGCTCCCTTCTAGTAGTGGTCACTCTCGTACTGGATTAAGAGTCCTGAATTTCAAAGTTAACCATGGCTTCAGAATAATTATTAGTCTACCTCATCCTGAGCTATTTTGTTGGGAGCTACACTACAAACAAAACATTGCCCTATTTAAATTATTCACCAAAAGAGAAACTGAAAAATTGAAATTATTCTCAGTTATCCTATCCTGCTATATTTTTTCTTTTTTAAAATAAGCATTGCTCATAACCATTAATAAATATAAATATGGATATTAATGAAAAAAGTAGACAAGGCCAAGAAAATTTCCATGCAAAAATTTAAGGTTTCAGCAATGTAATCTCTAAAATCTTCAATTAAGTTAACATTCACATTCACAGACATCTTAACACAAATTATTAGTTGGAACTGGCTGGAAAGTTTCCAATGGAATATTGTTCCATTAGAAATGCCAATTCAACAAAAGCCAAAAACATTTTGCAGAAATGTGTCTCTGGTTAAGAACAATTGGCTTAAAAAGGAAAAAGCTGAAAAAAAAATCCTTGTGACTTTTTCAAGAGGGAATATTTCAATTTTAAACTGCAAAATGATTTCTTAATTCATTCTTTAAAAACGTATGCAATGATATGATGTGTAGGGATCTCCATAAATTGTGTTGCAGGTGCAGCGGCTCCTTTAATGTTTTTAATTTTACTGCTTGCTCCCTCTACCCCTGTTTAGTGGAGGGGTCCTGCTGGCTGGGCCATTTAGCGCTGATTACCAGGGAAGCAAAAACTGTGGCATATTTAATACCTCCGCCAATCAGGCAGGGGGAGCAAGCAGCTAAATGAAAAACATTTAAAAAGCCACGGCAGGGGGAACTTCTGGCATGATTTACAGAGATTCCTTATGATGTGACATAGTTAAATGAAACATCCATATTTTGTCAAAAAATAAAAACAAAGTTTTAACTGACCTGAAACACATTTTCCCCTTGAATTTACGTTTCACAAAAATTTTATTTTTTTTAGTTTTTCTTTTGGAAAGGAAAAAATTCCAACACTGAAAAAAATTTCCACCAAAAGGAAAACTGCAGTTTCCAACCAGCACTAGATTTAGCATTTAGATAGCATAAAGATCCAAAACGCATGTAGACTCCTCAGCTTGACCATCTTTATTTCAACTGTACCATAGAACCAGTACAATTTTTGACACATCAAATTCCTAATAATTTTGCATTCAGCTTTCTTCTTTTTCACGCAACACAAAATACTTTTGTATTTTGCTGAGGCTAGAGTTCAGGTTGTACATTTCAGGACAATTCTGAGGAAGTAGATGTGGTTGATCTTATTGATTTTATTGTGACTAAAAGTTTCCTTCAGAGCTTAGGATTCAGGATGTTTAGGTATTTTGATAACCAAACAGTAATTACATTCGAAGCTGAGACAGTGTGGTTACTAAAATAGGCTTAACTGAAGACCCTTTGATTTTGCCTTGGTAATCTATGTGGTTATATTAGATTGATAACATGTTATATCTTCACTAAAACTGTTGATTCATTTTTCACTATTTTTACAGACAATTTCAGCTATTTTGTAATCTTTCTACTATTACGGTTTTCTTAATCCACAGAAAATAGCCATTTTCTGAAAACTCTGTTTCACAAAAACTTATTTTCCCCACTGTCTTTCTAAGGCAATTAGGTGAGTTTGCTCTTCTTCTGTTAAGCAGGCAAGCTGATCAGAAAAGGGAAGACAAATTAACAATATTTATGTCCAAAATTACTTCCTACTTTTACAACTAAAGGCAATGGTGAACAAGACTATGCACAGCTCACCCATGTTTCTTTCAACCCATTAAATTAGTTAAACTATTTGATAACAAACTAAAACTATACCACTCCATAATATCCAAAATGAAAAAAATATATAATGGAACCTCACTTAAGAATATGATATTAAGACAGTTACGTTTTCTTGCTTTTGATTAAACACAGATACCAGGTTCTAAGCCTACAGGCTAATAACCATTAATCACTGCTAGTCTAGAGTCTGGTGTATGTCAGAAATCTTCTTTTTATGTGCCTGTATCCTAGTATAAAGTACAATCTGATAACTTAATGAATAGTGATGCTATGTGCTGTGTTGTACTGTGCTATGCTGGGTTCAGGGCGATTCCCAGAATGCAGCTAAACTTAATATCTGCTTTTGTAAACTAATCTGATACCACACAGAAATTATTTCAAACAATTGCTACTATCATACATCGCTGAAGAATTATGGCAGCTGACATTATTGTTTCATATTCCTTTTTCTAAATCAGTCTATTAACAGCAAAATAAAAAATAATGGAAGACTCTTTAAAAATCTGTACAAGATTTGCCCAGAAGGAAAAAGCAATATAAAAAAATTTAGCTGTCACAATACCAGAGTTGCTTTCTTAAAACATGGCAAACCATAGATAATGAAAAATAGAAATAAACTCTCTTTTGCAGGAATAATAAGTCCATAACATTTAACAGAGTAAGATGGGACCAGCACATGCTAGAATGAAAACCTGAATACTCAAAAGATGAACTTGCTTCTAAAGGTCAAAGGCCTCTGGAATGGCTTGGATAGGACTGATCCTGCCTCAGGGAAGGGGTTAGACTCGGTAAGCTCTAGAGCAGGTGTACGCCATGTTTTTGGCTGGAGTGCCAAAAAAACCACAAAGTCTACCTTGTAAGGTTCCAGAGTGCCAGCATGCCAAAAAACCAAAATCAGGGTAGAGGGTTCATGGGAGGATGGCACTGCATATGAAAATAGTTAACAATCACAAATGAACTGAAAAAAAGAGAGAAAAACGGGCAGAAAAAAGGGCAGAGAAAAAGGAGAGGAAAAAGAGAAGAAATAGAAGAAAAGGAGAGAAAAAAGAAGAGAGAAGAAAAAAGCACTAACCACCTGGACAGGAGCAGGGCAGGCTCAGCTGCATGGGGCAAGTGGTACTGGAGGGGTGTTTAGAGGGGTGGGAGGCTAAGGCAAATTTTGAGGTGGCTATAGCCCCCCCCAAGCCCTTCCCTAGCGCTGCCCCTATGCAACAGGCTGCAGAGCCCCAGCCGGGCTTTGTGCCAGTAGCAGCTCCATGCACCCCCCTAGTCGGACAGCGGGGAAGAGGCCCAAGGCAGCACAACCCCAATCCCCATCATCTGTTCTGTGTTGCGGGGCGCAGGGCAAGGAAGGAGCTGGAGCAATGCAACCCCAGCCCCTCCACTGCTGTCCACCCGAAGGCATGCATGTATGCGCTGCCTCAGGTCCCCCCTGCCCCGTGGTATGCGTGCAGTCGCTGCCAGCATGGAACTGATGCCAGGCCTCCCGAGCCCCAGCATCAGCTCTGTGCTGGTGGCAACTGCACACATGCCTCAGAGCAGATGGTCAGGGAGGGGCCTGAGGCTACGTTGCCCCAAGCCCCTTCTCTGCTGTCTACCCAGAGGGGTGCATGCAGCTGCTGCTGGCACAAAGCCCAGCTGGAGCTCTGGAACCCGGTGCACAGGGGTAGCACTAGGAAAACTGGCATTCCCCAAGATGTTGCATTGAATTGCTGGGGAAAATAAAACTTATTAAGAATAAAATACTGCCTCTCCAGTGGGAACCAACAGCTACTGTGGCCCAGCCTTGCAGCCCACTGGGGCAGGGGGGAAGGGAAAACTGCTAGCACAAAGAGGAGCAGCCAAGATGGTGGCCACCCCCTCTTCCCTCTGCCACTGATTGGCCAAGACAGCTGCCTTTTGTGCAACCTCTTTCCTCTCCAGCAAGCAGCAAGAGGCGGGGCCACATGAAGGGCAGCGTTCTCTGCCAATCAACAGCAAGTGGTGGGACTTCATGAAAGATAGCACTCTCAGCCAATCAGCCGGGGGGGGGGGGGGGGCGGCAGCGTGGAAGAGAGCGGGAAGGCATGCCTCAAAAAGACTGCAAAAATATGACTGGCTACCATGAGCAACCTTTGATTTTTATTTTGCCTTTGCACTTTAAGTAGATCCCTAGTTATAGGTACCAGAAGGCAGACCACATCCTGGGTAAAAAAGCTGAACTTCCAACCCAGCTGACAGCTCGAATGCTGCACCTCTGGGAGCCCTGCTTAAGTAGACATCCATACTCCGGAGGTCACCAATCAAGTCCCAGTGTTGACTCACTGGGAACTCACCCTGTCCATAGCAGAGGCACTGCTACAGTGCATCAACCAGCATGGAAAATATCTGCCAGGGGAGTCATGTAAAATGAGATACAAATATGCCTCAGCAAGCACGTAAGCAAACTACAGTTAAAGGCTGCTTGCCTAAAAAGCAAATGGGAGCACAGACCTTAATCAGAAGGATGCAACATAAACATATAGGATGCAGAAAACTAGTTAGCTTGAAAGAACGGCAGTGGCACCATGGAAATAAGAATCAACACAGAAGAGACTGGCTTACTGAGCACCTCACACAGCAGCCAGTACTTGACTTTTCTCCCATTGCCACTAACCAGTGAATTCAAAAACTGTTATGCAGGCCTGAAACCCAGAAGAGAGGTGCAGATCCCCAGTGGTTGGGAAGGTGAAGCCAGATGACCCTTAGCCCAGGAAGGCTGCAGAACAAGAGATGAAGAATGGCAGCGTCTGGTGACTCCTTTCTTGGGGAAAAAGAGAGATTCATCTGCCAACCTCATTTGCCATGCCAGGAAATATGCTGTTTGCCTGGAGACCAAATTCAAGACATCATGGAAAGGCTGAAAGGGCTCGTCAGATCCTCCGACTGTTAAACCACACTGTTCATCCATGTGTGCACTTATGATATTGCCAAGTATGATCCTGACCACATCAGTTGGATCCACAAGACTCTGGGAGCATGGGTGAAGGAGCCAGAAGCACAGATAATGTTCTCATCAATATTCCAAGCTATGGGGAGAGGACCAGGCATGGACAGACATATTTTGGAGATGAATGCATGGCTTCACAGATGCTGTCAAGAGAAGAGCTTCAGCTCCCTGAGGCATGCGACAGTGTTCTGAGAACAAAGAACAGTGGGAAGAAATGGGGTCCATCTAAGGAAGACGGAGAAGAGAGTCTTTGGACATGACCTAGTAAGGAAGGTTTAACATTAGATTTGAATTGGATGGTGATAAGTCCATAAGCAAGTCACCATTATTAAAGAAAAAAATATTTTAAAACATTATTAAACTACCTATTCATGAGGCTTTGGGAAGATGGGAAACTACTAGGGCTGCAAGTGAGAAAGGAGTGAAAAATGAGGCAACTAGCTGAGGTATCTATACATAAATGCTAGGAATACAGGGAATAAACATGAAAACTTGTAAGTCGTATTACACAACCAAAGGTATGACATAATTAACACCACATATGACTAGCAGGACAAATCACAGGACTGCAATACTGATATGGAAGGGTACAGATTTTGTTGCGCTTGCTAGCCAAGCATCTCCACCTCCCTCTCCCTCCTTCACTCCCTTTTTTGGGAGCCTTTTAACTTCTTTTGTGCCAGCTACTTATTCTTATCAGCCAACCCAGTCCTCCAAGGCAGGTCTGCAATCAGGTTTCACTGCCTACAGCTTAGATGTACCCTCTGCAAGTCCACAGCCTACTCCAACCTGATTTGTGAAGCCTGCTACAAGTCCCTACACTACAAGCCCACAGCCTGCTATAGCTAAATTAGTAAGAGTGGTGCCAGCAAACTGAGGGAAGTGAGTATTCCCCTCTATTCGGCACTGATGAGGCCATATGTGGAATACAGTGTCCAGTTTTGGGGCCCCCACTACAGAAAGGATGTGGACAAATTGGACAGAGCCCAGCAGAGGGCAATAAAAATGGTTAGAGGGCTGGGCAACATGACATTAGGAGAGGCTGGACAAGATGATTTCCTGAGGTTCCTTCCAACCCTAGTTTTCTGTGATTCTAAATTCAAAGAAGGTTTGTTAAATGTCTTTGGCTGAAGAAAAAAGGGGAAAAGAATAGGGGTGATGTTATAGTAATGGTCTCTATAGGTCACTTAACCACAAAGAGGATCTAAATGAAGCTTTGTGAGCAACTATGAGAAGACTAAAAGTATGAGATCTGGTGTTTATGGGGGATGTTGTCTCATATAATAGATCCCTATTAGTAAAGATATACAGCAGAACAAAGTCAATCAATCACATTCTTGAATATGTTGGGGAAAACCTTTATTTCAAAAGTGAAGAAAACTACTAGTAAGATGCTGTTTTAGACTTGGTTTGACTAATAGAAGGAGATGATTGAGAATCTAAGGGTGGAAGGTAGGTTTGGGGAAAAGTGATCAGAAAATAACAGTGTTCACTATTCTGAAGAAAGGAAGACATGAGCGCAACAACATAAAAATAATGAACTTCAGGAAAATAGACTTCATCAAAAATGAGTGAAACTGTATAGGTAAGGTCTGTTGGGAAGAAAATCTGAGAGCTAAGAGTGCCCAAATTGCTTGCAATTATGGACTGAGACTATATTAACTGCAAAGTAGCAAACTATTCTGATGCAAAGAAAAGATAGGATGTATACTAAGAGACACATGGGACCACATCAAGAGCTCTTCAATGACTTGAAAAATCAAAAATTATAATTAAAAAAAATGGAAACAAGGGCATATAACTAAGGACAGGTATGAAAGAATAGCACAAGTATGTAGAAATGAAAACAGAGAATCTAAAATGAGTTTTAATTAGCAAAGGACACAGGCAACCAAAGAAGATTCTATAAATACATCACATGTAAGAGGGAAACAGAGGGATAGGTACACTATTAAATAGGAAAGGACAGCAAATAATGGATGATGCAGAGGAAGCTGAAGTACTCAATGCCGCCTTTGCTTCAGTCTTGAAAATTAAATTGTGACCAGATACTTGAGATTTATTTTAACAAAGGCATGGGAGTGCAGGCCAATGTGTAGAAAAAAACAGGTCAAAGATTATTTTAAATAAGATAGCAGTATACAAGTTGAGGGGCCTAACAGAATTTATTCTAGACTGCTTAAGCCCTACTAACTAAAATAACCTATGAAATATTAGCAATTATCTTTTGGAATTCCTTGGGGACAAGGGAAGTCAAGAGGACTAAAAAGGAACATTTACTTTTTTTGTCTGTTTGTTTGTTTTTAAAAGGGAAAAAGGAGGACCTGAGGAATTATAAATCAGTCAACTTAACCACAATCCCTGGAAATATACTAGAACAAATCATTAAACAATCAATCTGTGGGTACCTAAAAAAATCATAAAGTGATAAATAACAACCAACATGGATTTGCCAAGAACATCAGATGACAAACTAATCTAATTTCCTTCTTCGACAGGGAAAAGGGCTTAATGGATATGGGGGAAGGACAAAGTGCGATACACTTTGATTTCAGTAAGGCTTTTCATCCTGTCCCACATGACACACTCATAAGTAAGCAAAGGAAGTATAGCTTAGATGTAATTGCCATCAGGTGGCTGCACAACTGGTTGAGAAATTGCTCTTAAAAAGAAATCATTAATAGTTCACTGTCAGGCTAGGAGATCACCTCCAGTGGAGTCTGCCAGAAGCGTGTCTTGGTCCCAGTTCTAATTCAATATTTTTACTAGTGACTTGAATGATAGAATAAAGAATACACACTTATAAAATCAGAAAATGACACCAATGAAGACTGGGGAGGAAAGCACATTGGAGCACAGGATCAGAATTTGAAACAAACTTGAGAGATTAGAGGGAGAGTCTGAAGTCAAGAACATGACATTCAAAAGGACAAGTGCAAAATGCTAGAGTTAAAGTAAAAAAAATCAAATGCACAGATAAAAAGTAGAGAATTAACTAGTGAGGCAACAACGTGCAGAAAATGATCTGGATGTTATACGAGAGCCAAACTAAATGCAAGTCAACATTGCCATGCTCTTGCAAAAATGGTAAGCACTGTTCCGGGTGCCTGTAGCAGGTTGCAAACCTGCCTGGAAGTAGGTGTAATAGTTGGCAACCCTAGAAGCTGCTGCCCAGCTGCAGGCAAGCAAGGTGATTTTAAGCCTGCTCAAGAAGACTGACCAGCTGATATGGATAACTGGCTGGCCACCTGAAGAAAAAGGGTCCCAGGTGGGAAGCTGTGAGGAGAGAAAGGAGAGGAAGTGGGTAAGCTGATGGACAAAGTACCACACCACAGTTGTCTCTTTCCCTGGGTCCACAGAAAAAAAACAGATGTTTGGTTTGTGGGTTAAAAGGACCAGACAGAGAGAAAAGCTGCAAGGCTGAAACCCGCAGCCCGAGGCACACTACTGTCTCTAGGTCAAAGGACTGAAGAGAAATCAGAGGATGGTTTACATGTGTCCCAGGGACAACGGGACTAGAGGGAGTCCCTGGCCCAGGGCCAGGGGAAACACGTATGCTCCGCAGGAAAGGGGAGCAGCGGCGGCGTGCAGGCCGGGGAACCACCCACGCGGTTCGTTAGCCGCGCTTTAATACGGCTGAGGCGGAGCGAAGCCAGCAAGAGGCGCCGCTCAGGAGAAATAAAAGGCGGCCCCGAGGAGGGAGGCGGCATGCAGCGGGAGGACGCGGGGCCTGGGAGGAAGCCTGGGAGTGGAACCGGGCCCCCGCAAGGGGCTTTGGTTGTGGATCGAACAGGCTGCAGCCGCGCCAGGAGCAACAGAGGTGGGGAGAGCCGCGCCACCGGAGAAGAGCGGCGAAACTGAGGAGGGAGCCGGCAGAAGCCCCGAGGAGGAGCCCAGAGAGAGGGCCAGCTGGAACCACCAGTGAGGTAACTGGGGACGAGCTGGCAGAGGCTCCGGGGAGCCGGCGGGAGACCCCGGTGAAGGAACCGGATTGGAGTTGGCGGGAGCTCCGGTGAAGGAACCGGATTGGAGCCGGCGGGAACCCCGGTGAGGGAACCGGGATAGAGCCGGCGGGAACCCCGGTGAGGGAACTGGGGAAGACCAGGCAGAGACCCCGGCGGGGTGTCAGGGAAGAGAGCCGCAAGGGGCGGAGAGGGCCCTCGGCACCCAGTCCTCGCTCGGGGGACGAGGGACGGAAGGTCCACGACCAAAGGTGGCGTTGGCCGGTGTGTAGGGAAGGTCAGAGCCCCGTGTGAGCCCACCCAGGGACGCTTTGGCGCTGGAGGCCGCAGCGAGGGGGACCCCCCTGCTGCGGGCCCAACTGCGACCGCGGTTGGCGAGTTCCAGGGACTCCCCAGCGAGAGCAGGGCAGGCCCGGTTAGCCACCCGCGCCAGAGTTGCCCGGGAGCACCTCCTGGAGCAGAGGCGGGCACAACATGTTAATTGCTTGCTTACTGTGAAGTGAAGATGGGTTTGTTTGTGTGAATGTGAAAAGCCTGTTTATGTTCTATGGAGACAAAGCCTCCGAGCTGCATAAAGGGACTGGTTTTAACGAGAAAAGGGCTCCTGCATCTGTCTCAGGGGGTGCATGCATAAGTGTGCCTTACTGCAGAGTAGACTAATTAGCTCCACAGTAAAGCATCACTGTCTACATGGGTGCTGATGTTAGGGCACAGTAAACTAATTTCATTGTAAGATGGAACTGTTGGGGATAGTATTATCTTAGGGCAGAGTAAATTAATGTGCCGAAATGCATGTGTAGATGTTGACAGTGAGCATAAATGGCACCTGGTCAGCCCAGCCATCTGGGGGCCTGCTCCATCCTGGCTCAAATTTGTGCTCTCTCAGGCACATGTGTAGATACTATGCCTGGGAGCAATTTACTCCAGCTCAAACTGCTCAAGAGTTTATTGCTTCACGTTAATTGTATGTGTAGGTAAACATCTGTCAGGGATGACCTAGGTGTACTCAAACCAGCATAAATGCAGGGGGTTGGACTACATGAAGTCCCCTTCCAGTTCTAGAATTTTGTCATGTGTCGTGCTTCCATTTTATCATCACAGCACACATTCTCTCAGTGTGGTAACTCACTTTTTTGCCATTAACTTGAAGACGTGTATAATAAAATTAGAGGAAAGTAGAAAGCTTGCTTTTCTCCTGTCAAACAAAGGATGTTTATATAAACTGAGGAATGATTTTCCATGACAACTAATTTTCAGCTCTTCGTTGTATGGAATGTGTCTTTACTAATACTGTATCCATTGTAGTCTGTCTATTTACAGTAGAGGTGTATCAACATATTGGTCGCATAATGGATCAGCACCGACAAAAGGAAAGTTAACATTATTGGCTAATCCAGGAGTAGGTAACTCCTGGCATGGGTGCCAGAACATGGCACATGAAGGCATTTACTTGGCATGCACGCTTCAGGGCAGATGGTGGAGAAAGGGCTGGTGACAGGGCTGTGCTGCCACAACAAAGATAGCTCCCTTGCCATCTGCCCCTGGCATCTTACAAGTCAAGTTTTCAGGCGTTTTTGGCACTCTTCCCAAAAACTCTGTCAACCCCTAGGCTATTGGCTGTTTTTGGCTGGTGTAGCCAATAATGTCACTGATAAAAGCTGCCAGCAGGAACGCAGTTGCCATGCACTCAGCCAGGAATAGAGCTTGGAGAGCGGTGTCCTGCCAGTAAGTCTGTGAGGAAGAAAGGGTGTGGGGGAGGGAAGAGGCATGTAGGGGGCAGACTGAGGCCCCCACAGGAAAGGAGGGAGTTGGGCTGGGGCAGGGGCAGGTGCTGCCCAGCCAGGGTAGCTATTGGGACCCTGGGGCCAGAAGCAGGATGAAGCCATGGTTGGCTCACCACAGGGGCACTGAGGGTGGGGAAGGGGCAGCTCTCCACCACTGTGTGCACCCCTGGGGTAGGAAATGGGCTGCCCGCTACAGGCTCGGACCCAGGGGCAGCATCAGCCTCTTCACAGTTGGGGGGCTGGGCCAAAGCTGGGCTCCGAGCTGGCAGGAGCAGGGCTGGCTCAGCTGTGTGGGGTGGGCAGAGGTGCTGGGAGGGGTGGCTATGGGAGGGCTACGGGGAATTCTGGGATGGCTATAGCCCCCCAAACCCTCCCTCTAGCACCTCCCCTGCTTGGGGCTTTCCGCTCTGCTGCCTTTCTGTAAGAAGCCTCCCGCTCCAGGGTGGGCAAGGGGCGCACAGCCAGTGCAGGCTCCCAAGGAAAAGGCAGCAGAGCAGAGTACCCTGAGAAGGGACAGTGCCGGGGAGAGGGAGGGGCTCAGGGGCCTATAGCAACCCCAAAATTCCCCATAGCCCCCCCCATTGCCACCCCTCCAAGAGCTGCCAGCACCACCACCCACCCTCACCAGCTCTGAGCCCAGGTCCGACCCAGCCCCCCACCAGGAATAGGCTGGTGCAGTTCCTGGTCCCAAGCCTGCACCAGGCAGCCCACTCTCACTTCATGAACACATCTGGTGGAGCCCATGCCCCCCATGCCTCCTCTGGGAACATACACAGCAGCGGAGAGCCACCCCCCTTCCCGCACCCCCTGGACAAGCTACCCATGGATCCATACCACTCCTTGCCCCGGGGTCACATTCACTGCCCTGGCTAGGCACCATCTGCCCCTGGTCCTAACCCAACCCCTGCCCTACTCCCTCCCTCACCATGGAGGCCTCGATCTGCCCTGCCCTCACATCCCTTCCCTCCTCCATGCCCCTTCTCCCCACAGACCTTCCAGCAGGACGTTGCTTTCCAAGCTGCCTGGCTGCATTCCTGTAAATTGGCTATCGGATCAGTATCAGACAATAGGTCTGGTTAATAAACAGCTATTGATAGTGGTCAAGAAAATCTTTATCAATGCACCTATAATTTACAGCATATATGTTCAACAACAGCCAGACATGCCAGTTTGGTAATCAATCATCTGAATTTTTTTTGTACTTTTTCACGATTTTCTTCAAGTTCCCCAATTTGAGTCCCTCTGATCTGAAATGTGAAAATGTGGTGGTATATATTATCTCCTTATTCAGAAAAAAAATAAAGTTTCTACAGAACTAAGTTTTAATTTCCCTCATTACAGAAGCTAAAGCATAGACCCTAGAATAGTAACAGGAGGACTTCATCAACAACTCAAGTAAAGGAAGAAGAAAGCACAAACTCTTAAGAGAAGTGCACTTAGGGCCCCAATGAACACAATAGGAAACAGAAGGCAATATTTTCCAGCTATTCCCCACCTTTACAGCGAATGGGTTTTTTTAAAGGAACAGACAGTCCTTAATACCAAGTGGCTAAAAGCTGTGTCAACCAAATGTATATGTATCCAGCAGTGCTCAGCAAACGTGTGAAAAAAGTGCCAAGTTAAAGAATTCATCCACAGATGCCTTTTCTTCACCCAGCTTGCAGAGATCACTCAGGCTTTGATCCCAACTGGGCAAGAAACTTTCATACTTCCATTTTTCTTTATGCTTCCAGGATGCAGGCTTTCATCCATTCAGCAAAACCATATCATACAGTTTTGGGGCCTTCCCTGGAGTTGAAGAACAGAACAAGCAAAATATGCAATGGGGAAACCTTTCTAAAAGGCTCTACATATGCCAGGAACTGTAGAATCAAACAAGGAGAGAAGACCTCTTTTTCATGTGCCAGATCCTATTCTGAGAGCCTAGCATGCTAAGAGGATTGTGTTCAGTATGCTGGTTACTAGGTTAAAGAAATCTTGTGTCATTCCACAGACACTGTAAAAGAGCTAACAAGACATCAATGAATCCTCTTCTCCCAAGTATGAGAGACAAGCATACCATTTTAATAATTATCTGAATGCCAACATACTGTTTATCTGGAAAGATATAAGGAGGATACTGCTATAAAAGAATACGCAACACTTTAAAGAAAAATCTTTCTGGCTACCATTTCAATTTTTGCAGCTCCAGGTACTTCAGGGACGTAGCAGACTCTATATTCATGTCTGTTCCCTTGGAGCACAATACAACCACCGAATCTCCTTTCAGTGGTGAAATCTACTTGTCTGACAAGCCCTAAAGCTGCTTGTAAAGCTTGCAGGCAGCTTTAGAGAAAGCTGGCTTGGTACCCAGGGATGAGCAAGATGTTTCTAATATCTTTTGGACTCAAGCATGCACAAGGAGAGCCTTCTTGCTATTTTTTCACTCCCAGGGACAGAGTTAAGCCTTTGGCACCTGGTGCATTTTGTGGAGCCTCAGACTATGTAGCAGAGAAAATATGCCTAATCAGGTGTCCCTAGCTCTTCTCAGACACTTTCAGGCAACCCTGACCTCTGCCTTAGGAGGATTAGACAGAAAAAGCAAATGTGATCAAGGATGACTTTGTCCCTGAAACTTAGGATGCAGCACAAAATGATTCACTAGAGACTGAGCAGGGAGACTATCTGAAGAATTCCTGGATTGATGCATTTATTCTTTTAATACAACTTCAGGATAACAGACCCAAAGAGAAGGGTCTACATACTAGAAAAGCCTCTTGCCCGTTACCAATGATACCATGCTTCATTTTGGGAAAGTCTGTACTCCAACAGGTGAACACACTTTACTTTGGTTATGAAAAAGTAGGCTGAAATCTGATGATACACTGCTAAACCCCACTTCAGCCTTCACCAAGGCCCTTTCAAATACCTCTCTGGAGTGTAAGACTGATTATTATTTAGCAAATGCAAGTCTACGAGCCAAGCAACAGCCTCCTCGTTAACTGATTTCAAAGCTTTTAATCTGCCTCTTGGTTTGAAGAGGGGATACTCCTCAATAATGTGCAACATTGTTGGTGTCTCTCCACAAGAGCACAGTGGGTTAGCACTGAGACCCCCTCAGTGGAAGCTGGCTGCACAGGGGCCTTGGCCTGTCCTGAACTTGTTTAGCAGAGGCTACTCTTGCCATTTTAATTCAAAGCCAGCAAGCTGATGAGTGGGGTTTGTCCCAAGGAACTTATTTGTGATTCTGTGTGTTTCCCATTCCCCGATCCAAAGGGTAACTCCAAACAGGACCTTATCTGAGACATTGCTCCATACAGGGAGATTCAAGGAAAGGCGGGCCTTGGGTAGATTAAGCAGATTGTTGTAAAGTTGTAGGTGAGATAAAGCACAAACAGTTTCAACCAGCGTTTGAGTCCTCATCAATTGATGGATGTGTGGGGGAGTGATATTTGCAAGGACAGAAAGCCAGGGGAGGAGAGTTGAATGGAGGATTCCATTTACGATACGCATGGTTGCATTCAGGTGGGTGTCAACAAGACATGTGTGATGACCTTTGCCAAACAGGTGCACAGTACTCTGCTACTGAGTATGATAGGGCAAGAGCTGAGATCTGGAGTGTTGTGGCTATAGCTCCCCATGTTGATCCAGCAAGCTTGGCTAGCAGGTTATTTCAGGATTTGACCTTTGCTGCTGTTTTCTGGAAGGTCAGGGTTCATGTAAGACTGATGAACTCACTGCAAAAGCTGCTGCAGAAAACTGCTGCAAGCAGATCAAGGACCAGAGGAATCTCTGCCCTTTTTTCAAGCCGAGGAAAGGAGCAAAAGGTATACCTGGGGAACACTCATGGGACTGGAATCGAGCTGGAATATCTGGAAGGGCTGGCTCAAATGATGAGAATATACACAGTCCCATTACATAGGAATAAAATATAGGAGACAAACTTTCTCATATTAGGGCATCAACCAACTACTATCAGCATTATAAGCACTTAATTAGGCATATTACCTCTACTACTTAGTTTGAGGCTCCACAAGATACACCAGATGCCAAAGCTTAGTTTTATCCCTGGGGGTGAAAAATCACAAGAAATCACTAGGAACAACTTGTTCATTCCTTGATACTAATTATCCCATAAATTGTCCATTAAAAATATGCTAACAGCTTTCTCAGATCCAGCTCAGGGACAAGATCTCAAAGAAGATGCACAAGTCTGACCCAGTTCAATTCCTTACATTCACCACAGAAGGGAAAAATGTTATGGGTTACTTAATACCCAGTCTTGCACATCTGGTCAAAGAAGTAGAAAATCCAATCTAGTACTTGGATATTCTGCCTATATTTTGGGATTCTTTATATGAAAACAAGAAGACAAAAGTTGTCCTTTGTACCTGATAGACCACACAAAAGCATTCATGGCATCCGAAGTAGTAAAAATAGATAAAAAAGGGAAGCAGTATAAAAGAAAGAGAAAAATGGTGATAGAAGATACATGAGACAGGAACTCAAAGGAACTATTTAAGTGGATTACATTTTTTTCCTACATAACGATAATTCTTTAAAAACCCACATAATTATGTGGTTAAAGATGAGAACATGAAAATTATTCAATTAACTCATATACTGCAGATAAATGTACCGCATTACACGAATGTAAGACAATTTTTCCCCCCAGTCAACTTTGGGGAAAAAGCCCCTCATCTTACATTTGCATACAAGGAAACCTCATTAAATTACGTAACAATTACAATGTCATAGGGATCACGGAGAACTGGTGGGACTCCACCCATGACTGGACCACGGGTATAGATGGCTATGCCCTGAACAGGAGGGATCGTGTAGAGAAAAGGGGCGGGGGTGTAGCTCTCTATGTCAAGGAAAGCTACGCATCCCTGCAAGCCGATATTGGCGACCAGGGTGGACAGCTGGAGACCCTCTGGGTTAAAATCCGTGGGGAACACGGCACAGGGGACACAATGGTGGGAGTCTATTACAGACCTCCCACCCAAAGTCCTGAGCTTGACCAGGAGTTTGCCCAGGAACTGGCTGAGGCAGCTTGCTCCAGGACCATGGTTGTCATGGGTGACTTCAATTACCCGGACATCTCGTGGGAGGATCGCTCAGCAAAATCTGAGCGGTCGCAGAGCTTCTTCTTGTGCGTGGATGACCTCTACCTGACTCAAGAAGTCTATGGGCCAACGAGAGGCAAAGCGCTGCTCGACCTGGTACTGGCTACTGGGGATGACCTAGTCGGCGACCTAGTGATCGATGGGAAGCTGGGTGACAGCGACCACGAGCTGATCACCTTCACCATCCGCCGAAAAGCTGGCAAGTCGGTCAGCAACACGGAAGTCCTTGACTTCAGGAAAGCCGACTCTGACAAGCTCAGGAGGCTTGTCAGTGAGGCCCTAAGGGACTGTGACCACAGGGAGAGGGGAGTTCAAGAAGAGTGGTTGCTCCTCAAGGGAGCGAACCTCAAGGCACAAACTAAGTCTATTCCATCTCGGAGGAAAGGCAGCAAGAGGGCACAGCAGCCCCCCTGGCTCTCCAGGGACCTACCAGACCTCTTGAGGCTAAAAAGAAAGGCCTACAAAGGATGGAGGATGGGAGTCACCTCCAAGGAGGATTATTCTGAACTGGTCCGGTCCTGTAAGGAGCTGACCAGGAAAGCCAAGGCTGCAACTGAACTCCAGCTAGCTTTGAGCATCAAGGACAACAAAAAGTCCTTTTTCAGATACGTGGGGAGCCGGAGGAAAAGCAGGGGCAACATTGGACCCCTGCTGAACCGGATGGGGCAACTGAAAACTGACGCCCAAGAAAAAGCCAACCTATTAAATAGGTACTTTGCGTCGGTCTTTCATCAGCCCCATGGGACGCCCATGCCCGCTACAGGGCTGGGAAGTCCGGGTGAGGGTGATCCCCTGCCCTCCATTAATGCTGACTTCGTGAAGGAACATCTTGAGAAGCTGGATACCTTCAAGTCAGCCGGCCCTGACAATCTTCACCCCAGGGTACTCAAGGAGCTGGCGAGCATCATAGCCCAGCCTCTAGCGCGGATCTTTGAAAACTCTTGGCGCTCTGGTGTAGTGCCCGAAGACTGAAAGAAGGCCAATGTGGTGCCTATCTTCAAGAAAGGGAGGAAAGTGGATCCGGCTAACTATAGGCCCATCAGCCTGACTTCTATCCCGGGAAGATCTTAGAAAAGTTTATTAAGGAGGCCATCCTTAATGGACTGGCCGACGCCAACATCTTAAGGGATAGCCAGCACGGGTTTGTTGCGGGTAGGTCTTGCTTGACCAATCTTGTTTCCTTCTACGACCAGGTGACCTATCACCTGGACAAGGGAGATGAGATTGATGTCATATATCTTGACTTCAAAAAAGCCTTCGATCTGGTGTCCCATGATCGTCTCTTGGAGAAACTGGCCAATTGTCGCCTTGGGTCCTCCACGATCCACTGGCTGGAAAATTGGCTCCGGGGTCGGACCCAGAGGGTAGCAATTGATGGAAGTCACTCATCGTGGTGTCCTGTGACCAGTGGGGTCCCCCAGGGCTCTGTCCTTGGACCCATACTGTTCAACATCTTCATTAATGATGTGGACACTGGAGTCAGAAGCGGACTGGCCAAGTTCGCAGCGACACCAAACTTTGGGGCAAAGCATCCACACCAGAAGACAGGCGGATGATCCAGGCTGACCTGGACAGGCTCAGCAAGTGGGCGGACAAGAATCTGATGGTGTTCAACGCCGATAAATGCAAGGTTCTCCACCTTGAGAAAAAAAACCCGCAGCATCCTTATAGGCTCGGCAGTGCTATGTTGGCTAGCACTATGCAAGAAAGAGACTTTGGGGTCATCATTGACCACAAGATGAACATGAGCCTGCAATGCGATGCTGCGGCTAGTAAAGCGACCAAAACGCTGGCTTGCATCCATAGATGCTTCTCAAGCAAATACTGGGACGTCATTCTCCCCCTGTACTCGGCCTTAGTGAGGCCGCAGCTGGAGTACTGCGTCCAGTTTTGGGCTCCACAATTCAAAAAGGATGTGGAGAAGCTTGAGAGAGTCCAGAGAAGAGCCACGCGCATGATCAGAGGTCAGGGAAGCAGACCCTACGATGACAGGCTGAGAGCCCTGGGGCTCTTTAGCCTGGAAAAGCGCAGGCTCAGGGGTGATCTGATGGCCACCTACAAGTTTATCAGGGGTGACCACCAGTATCTGGGGGAACGTTTGTTCACCAGAGCGCCCCAAAGGATGACGAGGTCGAATGGTCACAAACTACTACAAGATCGTTTCAGGCTGGACAGAAGGAAGAATTTCTTTACTGTCTGAGCCCCCAAGGTCTGGAACAGCCTGCCACCGGAGGTGGTTTAAGCGCCTTCATTGAACACCTTCAAGATGAAACTGGATACTTATCTTGCTGGGATCCTTTGACCCCAGCTGACTTCCTGCCCTTTGGGCAGGGGAATGGACTCGATGATCTTCCGAGGTCCCTTCCAGCCCTAATGTCTATGAAATCTATGAAATCTATGAAAATACACTGTCTATCTTGGAACTGCTGCAAAAAGCAGCATGCGCTCAGTAATGAAAACCAACCATGACATGATTGGAATAACAGACTTGGTTGGATAGCTTACATGACTGGAGTACTGTCATGGATGGGTATAAACTATTCAGGAAGGACAGGCAGGGGAAAAGAGTTGTTGTTCTTTGTGTAAAAGAGCTGTACAATTCTTCAGAGATACAGTATGAAACTGGACATAGGACCTGAAATTTTCTGAGTTGGTCAGAGGGGAGTGCAACAAGGGTGATACCATGATGGGTGTCTGCTATAGACCACCAGGCCAGGAGGATGAGGCTTTTTCAGTCAGCAAGTGGAAGTTTCCTTGGTTCATGGGGGACTTCAATCACCCTGACATCTCCTGGGAGGGCAATACAGCCATGCACAAGCAACCCAGGAAGGTTTTGGAGAATGTTGGGGACAACTTTCTGGTGCAAGTGTTGGAGAGGCCAACTAAGGGCCATGACCTTTTTGACCTGCTGCTCACAAACAGGGAAGATTAAGTGGGGAAGGCAGAAGTGGATGGCAATTTGGGCATGAGATGATTGAGTTCAGGATCCTGAGGAAAGGAAGTAAGGAGAGGAGCAGAGTAAGGACCCCAGAATTCAAAAAAGGAGACTTTGACTCCCTCAGGGAACTGACGGGTAGGATCCCCTCGGAGGCCAGTCTGAAGGGCAAAGGAGTCTAGGAGAGCTGGCTGTATTCTAAGGAAACCTTACTGAGGACACAGAAACAAAGCATCCTGATGCTCAGGAAGACTAGCAAGTAGGGCAGAAGACCAGCTTGGCTTAGCAGACAACTCTTCAGCAAGTGAAAACACAAAAAGGAAGCTTACAAGAAGTGGAAACTTGGACAAATGACTATGGAGGAATAGAAGATCTTTGTTCAGGCATGCAAGGATGAAATCAGGAAGGCCAAAGTGCAACTGGAGTTGCAGCTAGCAAAGGATGTGAAAGGTAACAAGAAGGATTTCTTGGTGTCAGCAACAAGAGGAAGATCAGGGAAAGTATGGGTCCCTTACTGAATGGAAGAGGTAACCTAGTGACAGACAATGCAGAAAAGTCTGAAGTATTCAATGCCTTTTGTACTTCACACTTCACAGGCACAGTCAACTCCCAGACTACTGCACTGAGCAGCACAGTTTGACAAGGAGGTGAGCAGTCAACAGTGATGAAAGAACAGGTTAGGGACTACTTAGAAAAGCTGGACATGTACAAGTGCATGGAGCTGGACACGATGCACCCAAGAAGCTGCGTTGATTAACGTGACTGCAAAGCCACTAGCCATCATCTTTGAAAACTGGAGGTTACAGTGGACAATAAGCTAGATATGAGCCAACAGTGCTCTTGTTGACAAGAAGGCTAACAAGTATACTGGACTGCATTAGCAGAAGTGTAATCAGTACACTAAGGGAAGTAATTATTCCCCTCTATTCAACACTGGTGACACCATATCTGGAGTACTGTGTCCAGTTTTGGGCCCTCCACTACAGAAAAGATATGGATGAATTGGAGAGAGTCTAGCAGATGACAACAAAACCGTTAGAGGCCCGGGGAACATGGTGTATGAGGAGAGGCTGAGGGAACTGGGCTTATTTAGTGCAGGATTTGATAAGCCTGTCCTGAGGAAGGATTTGATAACAGCCTTCAACTATCTGAAGGGTGGTTACAGACAGAATGGGACTAGACTGTTCTCAGTGGAGGCAGATAACAGGGCACGGAGCAGTCTCAAGTTGCAGCAAGGGAAGTTGAAGTTAGATACCAAGAATGCCAATGGGAATCTACCACAAAGATAAGTTAGTGCAAGGGTCGGCAACCCCCGGCATGCGTGCCAAGCATGACACATGAGGCCATTTTGCTCGGCATGCCACTGCCAGCCCCGGGTCTGGGTAGCTGCTGCCAGCTACAGGGCCCAGGCTGCTCCCAGCAGGCAGCTGGGAGGCTGCAAGCCCTGCTGCAAGCAGCCCGGGCTCCATGACTGGCAGCAGCTACCCAGACAGCTGTGCCAGGCTCCAGCATCAGCTCTGTACTGATGTGTGCATGCATGCCTCAGAGCAGACTGTGGGGGAGGGGCCTGAGGTCTCCCCCTCCACTCCCAGCACAAAGCTGATGACTGGGCTCCAGAGCCCAGCACAGCTGTGTAGCCAGCTTGAGCAGGCTGCAAACAGCTGCACTGGACTCCACAGCTCCAGTATCAGCTCCACGCTACAAGGTTTTGAGAAGCTTGATCACTCCAGAGATTCGGATCTGGCCCCTCCAGAGAACCAGGAAGCACTGGGAGCTATATCTGAGATGATATGGCCTCTGGGCATCGTCTTTAGAAGGAACGAGCTTCCCTCCTCTGCACCTGAGCTCTTAGAGACACTGGACAGAGCCACATGGCTGCTGCTCAGGGACGATGCAGCCTGGGGCTGTTCCAGTCTCCTACTGGGACCTCAGGCCAGTGGCCCCAAATATGCCACTGCCATCCTCCATGGCCATGGGCAAGTCCCCCGCTCCCCTGTGCCTCTGCATTGCAGCTTAAAGTGAGGGTGAGACTTGTTCCTTGGGACCAGGGCCTGGGGCAGGGGTCAAGCCCCAGGAGCCCTTGAGGAGGGTCTGGCTTACTGCCTCAGTCTCTTCAGGGTACAAGAACAGACTCCCCCAGCTCCAGAAAGCTTTCCCCTCCACCGCTGCACTGGCCTGACCCCAGAGCAGTGCCCTGGACCCAGTGGGGTGTTACATATAGCCAGCACTGTCAGTCCAGAGCCAGTCTGGTTTGCTTTCCTGGGGGAAAACACTCCTTGATGCCCCCCTACAACAGCTGCCTTGGCACCAGGGTGGAGCGACTGTGGTGGGGATGCGCCATCGTGTGCTCTCTCAGCCTCTCTGGGGATAACAGTTTAGATATCCTAATGGTCCTGCCAGCTTAGGGCCTTAGCTGTGTGGAGTGGGTGGGTGGTTGGGCAGGCTCTAGGTCGGGGCCTCGGCCAGCTGCACTGCAGCCTTGGGGCTGGCTCCCTGGGGAAGTCCAGTGGCGCTGGTGGGCCCTGGGCACTGTTGGGTCAGACTCTGTCCGGTGGGCCAGCAGCCTGGCTCCATGTGCCCATGCATCTGGTTCTGTGTGTGCACACGTGTCTGGTTCTGGATGTGTGTGTACGTGTCTGCTCTGGTTCTGTTTGTTCACACATTTGTGTGTGTATGTGTCTGGTTCTCTGTGGGTGTATGCATGTGTCTGGCTTTCTCTCTGCTCTCCTTTTTCTTTCTCTTTCCTTCTTTCTCTCTCCTCTTTCTCTTACTTCTCTTTTTTTTTCTCTCTTGCTCTCTCACTGCAACGTGCTTAACAAAAAAGGAACACACAACAAAGGCAACGTTTATGATTATTAAATATACTAATATGCAGTGCATCCTGTTATGTACCACCTCCCCCCTCCCCGCCATTTTGGTTTTCTGGAATGCGGCACTCCAGCACCTTCTAAGGTAGACATCGTGTTTTTTTCAGCACTCTGGCTAAAAAAGGTTGCCTACCCCTGGGTTAGTGAAACCTAAAACATATGGTAGTGCCCACTGAGCAGTCCCCCTCAGTGCCAACTCCTTTCAAGTCCTAGTGAGCCACTACATTACATATATTTCAACTTCCTCTTCACCCTCACAGCTGAGCTGCATCTTTCTTTCCCATTTCCAATGACACCTGTTTCTTCACCAGCCTTAAATGTCTGGCAGATATCACCAAACAGGGCCCCAGTTTACCCAAATGCCCCTGTCATCCCCTCTCCTCAGCCTGTCACAAATTATTAGTGTGGCCTCACCCTCCAGAATGTGAAGCCAGACCAGGTTGCCCTATGCCTCATCTGCATAGAAGTTTTTGGAGGATCCCAGGACTCATGACAAAAACAGCCAGTTCCAGTCATGACTGGGGGGGGCCAATTAGGACATGAATCCTTTGTGGGGGGTATCCAGAGTGCACACACAAACTGAGCAGTTGAGAGCTGTGGGATCACCATATCTTGAAATGCTGTTGACTCTATTGGGGCCCAGCCCAATGACCTACATCAGAACTCATGAGCCTTTTAGCTTTGGACTAATATTATAATACAGTTTGGTCACGCGATGTGAACTGTGTAATGTGTTTGTACTGTGTTTTGAGCTGCCAAGTGAATCACAAGGGCCACTTGGCAGTGGTGGAAGTAGATATAGATATATATACAGAGACGGAGATGGAAACATCCCTGTAATCTGGCTTTGGAGCAACCAGAACACTATTAACTGGAATTTCCAGCCAGCTGGCCAGATGTGGAAGAAGCTCCCACATGGCAGCCACCACCACCACCCTGTGCTGCAGCCACTTCACTTGTGGCCACCACCACTCCCCCATTTCCTGCTGTCCCCAGCCCCACTCCACATCCAGCTGAAAACCGCCAGCCTCAGGTAACTGGCATTTTTAGATACCCAGCACCCCCCATTCCCCACTCATGCCAGATAACAGGGATTTTGCTGTATATAAAAATAAATATTTTGGGAAAAAAGGGTTTTCACTCTAAGTAGGTGCTAAAGTGCCTCTTACTAGTGTGTTTATGGAGTACCTGTGCTAAAACTTGAAGCCGTTTCCAAAAAATCTGCATTATCTCTGGGTGAACTCAATTTATGGGTACAATATGCAAGTTGCTACAGCTATGTTTATTTCAATGTCAGTTTTTTCATATTTGTTCTGCACTTCCATGTGCACAGGGAGAGCAGGGTCTAACAGTAAGGAGGCGGGGAAAGAGCTGCAAGGAATCCTAGGGCAAAGGAGCTGACCTCTCACTGGGGTTGTAGAGAGGCAGCAGCAAGGCGCCAGACTTCCATGCGTAGATCCTGAGGTGGTGCAGAGTCACTTGGAAGAACTGGATGCCTTTAAGTCGGCAGGCCCGGATGGGCTCCATCCCAGGGTGCTGAAGGCACTGGCTGACATCATTGCAGAGCCACTGGCGGGAATATTCGAATGCTCGTGGCGCACAGGCCAAGTCCCGGAGGACTGGAAAAGGGCTAACGTGGTCCCCATTTTCAAAAAGGGGAGGAAGGAGGACCCGGGCAACTATAGGCCGGTCAGTCTCACCTCCATCCTTGGTAAAGTATTTGAAAAAATTATCAAGGCTCACATTTGTGAGAGCCCGGCAGGACAAATTATGCTGAGGGGAAACCAGCATGGGTTTGTGGCGGGCAGATCGTGCCTGACCAACCTAGTCTCTTTCTATGACCAGGTTACGAAACGCCTGGACACAGGAGGAGGGGTGGATGTCGTATACCTGGACTTCAGGAAGGCCTTCGATACGGTATCCCACCCCATACTGGTGAACAAATTAAGAGGCTGTGATGTGGATGACTGCACAGTCCAGTGGGTGGCGAATTGGCTAGAGGGTCGCACCCAAAGAGTCGTGGTAGATGGGTCGGTCTCGACCTGGAAGGGTGTGGGCAGTGGGGTCCCGCAGGGTTCGGTCCTTGGACCGATACTCTTTAATGTCTTCATCAGCGACTTGGACGTGGGAGTGAAATGTACTCTGTCCAAGTTTGCAGATGACACAAAGCTATGGGGAGAAGTGGACACACCGGAGGGCAGGGAACAGCTGCAGGCAGACCTGGATAGGCTGGACAAGTGGGCAGAAAACAACAGGATGCAGTTCAACAAGGAGAAAAGTAAAGTGCTGCACCTAGGGAGGAAAAATGTCCAGCACACCTACAGCCTAGGGAATGACCTGCTGGGTGGCACGGAGGTGGAAAGGGATCTTGGAGTCCTAGTGGACTCCAAGTTGAACATGAGCCGGCAGTGTGACGAAGCCATCAGAAAAGCCAATGGCACTTTATCGTGCATCAGCAGATGCATGACAAATAGGTCCAGGGAGGTGATACTTCCCCTCTATAGGGCGTTGGTCAGACCGCAGTTGGAGTACTGCGTGCAATTCTGGGCGCCACACTTCAAGAAGGATGCAGATAACCTGGAGAGGGTACAGCGAAGGGCAACTCGTATGGTCAAGGGCCTGCAGACCAAGCCCTACGAGGAGAGACTAGAGAAACTGGACCTTTTCAGCCTCCGCAAGAGAAGGTTGAGAGGTGACCTTGTGGCTGCCTATAAGTTCATCACGGGGGCACAGAAGGGAATTGGTGAGGATTTATTCACCAAGGCGCCCCCGGGGGTTACAAGAAACAATGGCCACAAGCTAGCAGAGAGCAGATTTAGACTGGACATTAGGAAGAACTTCTTCACAGTTCAAGTGGCTAAGGTCTGGAACGGGCTCCCAAGGGAGGTGGTGCTCTCCCCTACCCTGGGGGTCTTCAAGAGGAGGTTAGACGAGTATCTAGCTGGGGTCATTTAAACCCAGCACTCTTTCCTGCTTATGCAGGGGGTCGGACTTGATGATCTATTGAGGTCCCTTCCGACCCTAACATCTATGAATCCTATGAATCCTGACCACCCAGACTTATTTTCCCTGCTGTAGCAGTGGGAGGTTGACAAATTCAAGACAAACCTCCAATAAGTAGAGTCTATATCTGGAAAATTATAACCAATTTATATATTTGCCATATATAGAATCTAATTATTGAAGGTGGATCATCTTAAATACAAGTAAAGATGGTATTAGTCCTTCCTAAATCAGACTTTTAACAGCCTTTAAACAGGTTTTACCAGCTTCAGAAGTATTTTCTTTACATTATAAAACAAAAAACAAAGCAAACCAAAACAAAATTTTTAAAGAAGTAATGAAAGCCAAGATTTTCTGGAACTGTCAGCATTCCAGAGTATAGACAGAACAATTAAAATGTCAGAAATATCACAAAGTTGTGCCTGCATCTTATGCGTGTAAGATACGAGTATCAACAATATTACATATAACTAAACTATGATATATGCCTTGTGATAATTCAAGAATGTTTTATTATATTGACTGACATCTTTTAACATAAGCAGGAAGGAAAACCTATACAAAGATTAAAAAAAGAGTTGAAAGGACAACTTAAATAAAACCCTTTGTGTCCTTCTTCACTGAACTCTTTTTTTCTTCTTGTTTTCCTACAAGGACTATCAACACAATTGTTCTTCCCGGATAAAGCCATAATGTAGCAATACCCAATGTGGCCAGCTACTGAGGCACTCAACCATGGCCCTCAAGGATGACAGTTAAGAAGAGAACTGGTATTTGATCTATACCCCAAACTTTAAAACATAAAGTTTAAAGTTTAAATAGCTCTAGCCCTAGCTCCAGGTGATGCTAAGAGACCCCCACCCTACATCATTTCCTCTTTTGCCCCAGGAACACTTCCCAAGCAAATTCAGATCACTCTGAGCAGCAGTAGCTGCTGATGATGATTTGCAAGGAAATAAGCAACTTTGCCTCCTCTGCCAGACTAAGAGAGATCCAAAACTAGAAACCTGATTAGCCTACACAAGTACAGGAGAAAGCCAAGCAAAGACTGCCTCCTTTTCACCACTCAGCCACTGACATTTGCGGAGGAAGGGAAGGCTGGAGGGAAAGACTGAGACCTTCAACTGCTTATGCATCCCTGGTTCTCTTCAATACTGCTGTCTGGCCAGGGCAGCTTGGTGATGGCTGCAATCTGTATAGCTGGCTGTGGTCCCTAAAGGAATTATTATGACCAAGCAGCATGTACACCAGCAGCATTCAATTCCCAACCTACCTTCTTTATCCCAAGGGGAAACAATTACTTTAATGCCGAAAGTCTGGATACTCTATGGAAACAGGGAATTTTTCAAAACAAATCTAAACATATCATCTTATTTCAACAATCTGCATACTATTTTCTCTCTTTCACACAAGTTCTCTCCTTTTCAAAATTAAAGTAACAGAAAGCCACAGCACCATCTACATTATTGGACAACAGATGAAAAATTCAAGTGTCATAAGTGAGAATGGTAATAGCTGGGATAAAATATATGCTCACAATCAGGGGTGGATCAGAAAAGTGAGAGAGGTGGGAGTTAGTGGTGCAGTCACAGCCCACTTTGATTTCTGCTCCACTCAAAGCTAAAACCAACTGCCCACAGGGACAGCTGCATATAGGCAGGCTGACAGAGTCAACTGACTTAATGGTTTGTTATTATCTACTTGATTTCTGTTCTTCACTCCACAGGTGTTAGCAGCCCTTGATCTTCCACTATTCAAGCTTTCTTATACCATTTTCCTGGTAAGATTTCTCTGACCACTCATTAGGGTGTCAAATAAAGGTGAGCTACTACCTAAGAACTGTACTGGGTCGCTCTGTTCATAGCGTATTCAAGCTTACAAGACAGAGACTGGAAGGGTGGGGAAGCAGCAGGCTTAGCTGTCGGGTAGCTGCAACATACCAGTCAGAGGCAGGAGGGATTTGTAGAGGTGAGATACAAAGATAAATTACTGCAGGGACCATTCCCTGGGTTATTCATTGCAGCAGACAGCAGGGGCTGTGGGAGGCTGAATCAGCAGCAAAACCAGGGCGGCATAAAGCCAAAGAAGGGTGGATCTGGAGGGGCTAGTTTCCTTGGGTAACGGTGTTTCAAATAACTGGAGTGGGTCCTCCCCTGAACCCATCTGTTTGTTTCTGTATGCTGAGGGTGGAAACCAGTGGAAGCCAGGTATGGGCATGCTGTGGGGAAGGGGAGCGGTGGGAAGAAGAGATTTGTCCCCTGCCCCCAACCTGTCCCATAGCTGGCAGCTGTGAGGAGTGGGGAGAACTGTTTGGGAGAGGTTCTGATAGGGAAAGGACTCCTGGTGGCCATGAGGGGCTAGATAGCGTGGCATGGGCAACAAGGGGCTTTTGAGGAGCGGGGAGCCTGTGAGGTGAGGAAGAGCTGGGATGTTATGAGGGTGTCGGGGCAAATGGGATTTGAAGCTGAAAGTACGGTGGGTGCTGTGGGGCTGAAACTGTGTCTGAAGAGGTTGGAAACAAGAGGGACTGTAGGTGAAGGGAACACAGGGGATTTTAGGAACTGCAGTGAAGTTTGGATGCTTAGAGGTGCAGGAGGAGGCTCACTGGGGCATGAGGGGAATGAGTCTTTGCAGGATGCAGTGTGTTCATGGGGCAATGAGAGGGCAGGGTAGGACTAAGAGTGTAAAGGGGATGTGGGAGTCTGATGAAGCTTGGGGCACAATGGGGATGGCTGAGTATGGGGGAATTATGTGGGATAACAGGGACAGAGTAGAGCCAGGGGCATTTGAGGTGGCAATGCATATAAAGCAGGGAAGGGCACCCTGGGGACACAGTGGAGTCTCTGAGGGACAAGTATGAGGGTGCACGGAGCAATTCTGTCCATGGCCAGGCTGCAGGTTTAACAGCTGTACTCCCTGGCAACAAGTGCCTGCCCCATCCTGGAGTTGCCAGCCCTGCACCAACAGATACAAACAACTCAGTTATTCTTGTTGCCTAAATCTTAAACAGAATAACAGAGCCCTAGGCTCCTAACATAGTAGTAATACTTCCAGTTTCTTTTTAATTGGAGAAAAATATCATTGTTATGGGATGATGCATCATACCACTAGTAACCCCTTTTCAAAATCCTAGATCCACCCATGCTTACAGTATAGGTTACTGAGAAATAATTGTACAGTGCTTATGCAAATACCTGCACATTGGCTGGCTAACAGCCATCAGCCAAAGCATACAGATCAACATATTATGACTCCTGAGAAATAACCATAACATAATTATGTAAATCAGACACCTACAACCAGAGCACAAGAACTGCATAACTGGGACATAACAACAGCCTTGCATCACTAACTATGCAGCATCTCTGCATTCCAAGTACTTGAGACAATTCTATTTCAGTATAAGCATTTTTTACCTTACCTCATAAGGCAGTTTATCAAAATATCCATTTGTTGGCCATTCCTTGAGAGCAGCAACACTGAACTGTTTATTAAGACTTTCCATTCCACCACCATCTTTTTCTTCATCTTCATCCTCATCAATATCATTCATATCAATCATTGTAGTCTTCAGTGAAAGCACAGGTCTCTCTTTCACACCATGTAGCACTACTGCATCTAATTCAGTGTAATAGTCCAAAAGGGAGCTATTTACTTCCAGTCGAATTAAGTTGGTGGGAAAGTTGATCTGTTTGATGCAAGGTGTGAACTGGCGAGCCTGAGGACCATTCACCTTGGTAGGTGCCTCTGACCAAAGGACTTCCCACCTAGAAAAGATAAGTTTCATACACAATACAGCAATTACTACAAAAAGATGAACAGTTAATGTAGGTTCTGAACTTTATAGACAAGGTGCTTCCTATTATGTCAAAAGTACAAGTATTAAATAGGTTAGGAACATGGTTCGCAGGTCAGTTTAGACCACTTTTATTTTCCCCAAATTCCAATAAGCATCTGGAAAATAAAAATTATTAAACAGGCTCACACTGAGGTTATGTATTAGAGTATATTTTTCTCTGAGTTACAAACTAATGAACAGAAAGCATGTCCATGAGCACACACACATGTTCTTTTATTGATATGTAAAAAAAGAACCTGAATGTGCAATTTATTCAAACTGTAGCAAAAGGATAGTAAGACAACATTGTGAACACTACAGATTCACACAAATATGCTACCTAGAGAAAGGAGGGTCATACAAAGAATCATGCAAGTATTTAGTCAAGATGCCTCTCTTACCTCTCCCCAGCCACTTTTGAAAAGAAGCGCATGTCCAATACGGCAGCTCAAAGTCATTAAAACAGAAACTGGTCTTAAAAGAATTTTTATTTGCTCTGTAGGCAAGCAAAAAATTCACTGTGCCTACCTCATTAGTGCGATGTTATGGGTAAGAAAATAAGAAAATGAAAGCTTTAAGGCATGTATCAAAAGAAACTGTCAATTTGAGAATTTACAAATGTCTCTCTTATTTTTTTCTTTCTGGAAAAACATGTTTTGAAAGCTTTCATCCTCCTTTGCTAGAGCACGGACACAATGAAAGGAGGACCAGGGCGTGCAAAGAACTCCCATACATACATCCTCCTCCACTAAAAAGCTGTGACTCCTACAGCGTGCTACACATAGAGTAAACTAGAGAGTAATGAGAAGTCCTATCAGCACCAATTCATAGAATCACAGAAAATTAGGTTTGGAAGGGACTTTAGGATGTCAGGCAGGTCTTGCCTTACTAACTTCATCTCCTTCTGTGACCAGGTAACTCGCCACCTGAACATGAGAGAGCAGGTTGACATTGTATACCTTGACTTCCGAAAGACCTTTGATCTAGTATCCCAGGATGTCCTCATGAGAAAATCAGAGAACTGCAGGCTTAACTTCGAGACAGTCAGATGAGTGAGAAACTGTCTGCAGGATAGGACCCAGAGAATCACAGTGAACGGATCTGTCATCCTGGCGAGAAGTGGGCAGCAGTGTCCTGCAGGGGTTCGTGCTTGGTCCACTACTTTTCAATATCTTTATTAACTATTTGGATGTGGGGTGAAGAGCTCACTGGCCAAGTTTGTGGCTGACACCAAGTTATGGCAAAGTGTGGTCGCTCTTGAAGGCAGGCTATAGATACAGGCAGACGTAGACAGGCTAGCAAGTTGGGCGGATCAGAATCAGATGAAGTTCACCATTGAGAAATGTAAAGTGCTCCACCTCAGGACAAGCAACCCAACACACCTACAGGCTTGGCAGCACCAAACTGACTAACACCACAAATGAAAGGGACCTGGGGGTAATAATAGACAGCAGTATGAATATGAGCTGGCAGTGCGATGCTGTAGTCAGTAGGGCAAATAATACTCCGGCATGCATCAATTGATGCATCTCCAAAAAAATCAAGGAGGTGATTCTTCCACTCTACTTAGCAGTGGTGAGACCGCAGCTGGAGTACTGTGTCCAGTTCTGGGCACCACACTTTAACAAGGACATGGACAAGTTTAAGAGACTCCAAAGAAGAGCCACCAGTATGATCAGAGTCTTACGTGGCAAGCCATACGAGGAAAGGCTGAGGGATTTGGGACTCTTCGGCCTGAAGAAAAAAAAGGATGAGAAAGGGCCTGGTAGCAGTTTACCACTACACCAGGGGAGTATATCAAGGGCTCGGTGAGCAACTGTTCACCAGGGCACACAAGGGGAAAACAAGGAGTAATGGCCACAAATTCCTGAAGACCAATTTGGGCTCAACATTAGGAAAAACTTCTTCACAGTCAGGGTGTTCAGACTGTGAAATAAGCTCCCTCCAGAGGTGGTACAATCACCTACCCTGGAAGCCTTCAAGAGGAGACTAGACAGTCACTTTGCTGGGGTCATCTGACCCCCAGTTATCTTCCCTGCTTGGTGCAGGGGGCTGGACCCAATGATCTTCCAAGGTCCCTTCCGGCCTTACAATCTATTAATCTATGAATCTAGTCCAACCCCCTGCTCAAAGTAAAACCATCCCAATTAGATAATTCCAGCCAGGGTTTGTCAAGCCAGTCCTTAAAAACCTTCAAGGATGGAGATTACACCATTTCTCTTGTGCTTTACCACCCTCCGAATGAGCAAGTTTTTCCTAATATCCAACCTAAACCTGCCTTACTGCAACTTGAGACCATTGCTTCTTGTTCTGTCATCTGTCACCACTAAGAACAGTCTAGCTCCATCCTCTTTGGAACCACTTGTCAGGTAGTGAAGGCTGCTATCAAACTGCCGCTCCCCCCGCCCCTCCAGTCTTCTCTTCTGCAGACTAACTAAGCCCAGTTCCCTCAGCCTCTCCTCATTAAATCATATGCCCCAGCCCCTGGAACCATTTTCACTGCTCTCCACTGGACTCTCTCCAACTTCTCCACATCCTTTCTATAGTGAGGGACACAAAACTGAACACACTAATCCAGATGCGCAGTGCAGAATAGAGTTGAATAATTACTTCCCTTGATCTGCTGGCAATACACCTAATAATGCAGAACAATATGCTGTTAGCCTGCTTGGCAACAAGGGCAAACTATTTACTTGTATCCAGCTTATTTTCCACTGTAACCCCCAGGTCCTTTCCTGCAGAACTGCTGCTTAGCCTTGCTCTTGTCCTTGTTAAACCTCATAAGATTTCTTTTGGCCTAATCCTCCAATCTGTCTAGGCCACTCTGAATCCTAGCCCTACCCTCCAGTGCATCATCCCAGCTTGATGTCATCTACAAACATGCTTTGGGTGCACTCCATCCCATCTTCCAGACTGTTAATGAAGATTTTGAACAAAACTGGCCCCAGAACCAACTCCTGGGGTGCTCCACTTGATACCAGCTACCACCTAGACAGTGAGCCATGATTACTACCTGTTGAGCCTGACAATCCAACCAGCTTTCTATCCACCTTACATTCCATTCATCATTCTAACCCATTCTTCCTCAGCTTGCTTGCAAGAATGCTGTAGGAGAAGATATCAGAAGTCTTGCTGAAGTCAAAGTATATCATGTTCATTGCTTCCCCCACATCAGCCCAGTCAGCTTAGCCATGACTTATCCTTGGTGAATCCATGCTGACTGTTCTTACTCACCTTCTTCTCCTCCAAGTGCTCAGAAATGGATTCTTTGATTTCATAGACATTAGGGCTGGAAGGGACCTCGGAAGATCATCGAGTCCAGCCCCCTGCCTGAAGGGCAGGAAGTCAGCTGGGGTCATAGGGTCCCAGCAAGATAAGCATCCAATTTGCTCTTGAAGGTGTTCAGTGTAGGTGTTTGAACCACCTCTGGTGGCAGGCTGTTCCAGACCTTGGGGGCTCGGACAGTAAAGAAATTCTTCCTTATGTCCAGCCTGAAACGGTCTTGCAGTAGTTTATAATCGTTTGACCTCGTCATCCCTTGGGGACTCTGGTGAACAAACGTTCCCCCAGATACTGGTGATCACCTCAATAAACTTATAGGTGGCCATCAGATCACCCCTGAGCCTGTGCCTCACCAAAGCCAAGTACAAGGGGAGAATGACGTCCTGGGATTTGCTTGAGAAGCACCTATGGATGCAAGCCAGCGTTTTGGTCGCTTTACTAGCCACAGCATCGCATTGAAGGCTCATGTTCATCTTGTGGTCAATGATGACCCCCAAGTCTTTCTTCCGTAGTGCTAGCCAGTGTAGCACTGCCAAGCCTATAAGGATGCTGCAGGTGTTTCCTCCCAAGGTGGAGAACCTTGCATTTTTCAGTGTTAAACACCATCAGGTTCTTGTCCACCCATTTGCTGAGCCTGTCCAGGTCAGCCTGGATCGCCCCCCTGGCGTAGATGCTTTGGCCCAAAGTTTGGTGTAATCGGCGAACTTGGCCAGCCTGCTTCTGACTCCAATGTCCACATCATTAATGAAGATGTTGAACAATATGGGTCCAAGGACAGAGCCTTGGGGGATCCCACTGGTCACAGAGCACCATGATGATTGATTTCCGTCAATTACTACCCTCTGGGTCCGACCACGGAGCCAATTTCCCAGCCAGCAGATCGTGGTGGACCCAAGGCCACAATTGGCCACCTTCCCCAGGAGGTAATCATGGGATACAAGATCGAAGGCTTTTTTGAAGTCAAGATATATGACATCAATCTCTTCTCCCTTGTCCAGGTGATAGGTCACCTGTTCGTAGAAGGAAATAAGATTGGTCAAGCAAGACCTACCCGCAACAAACCCGTGCTGGCTATCCCTCAGGATGTTGGCATCAGCCAGTCCATTAAGGATGGTCTCTTTAATAAACTTTTTCTAAGATCTTCCCCGAGACAGAAGTCAGGCTGATGGGCCTATAGTTTGCTGGATCCACTTTCCTCCCTTTTTTGAAGATAGGCACCACATTGGCCTTCTTCCAGTCTTCGGGCACTTCACCAGAGCATCAGGAGTTTTCAAAGATCCGTGCCAGCCGCTCGGCTATGATGCTCACCAGCTCCTTGAGTACCCTGGGGTGCAGATGGTCAGGGCCGGCTAACTTGAAGGTATCCAGCATCTCAAGGTTTTCCTTCATGAGGTCAGCACTGATGGAGGGCAGGGAATCTCCCTTACCCAGACCTCCCTGTCCCATAGTGGCCATGGGTGTCCCATGGGACTGATGAAAGACAGAAGCAAAGTACCCATTTAATAGGTTGGCTTTTTCCTGGGCGTCAGCTGTCAGTTGTCCCTTCTGGTTCAGCAGGGGTCCATAGTTGCCCTTGCTTTTCCTCCGGCTCCCCACATATCTGAAAAATAACTTTTTATTGTCCTTGATGCTCGAACCTAGTTGGAGTTCAGTTGCAGCCTTGGCTTTCCTGCTTCGGTCCCTGCAGGACCGGACCAGTGCAGAATATTCCTCCTTGGAGGTGAATCCTATCCTCCATCCATCATAGGCCTTTCTTTTTAGCCTCAGGAGGTCTGCTAGATCCCTGGAGAGCCAGGGGGGCTGCTGTGCCCTCTTGCTGCCTTTCCTCTGAGATGGAAAAGAATTAGCTTGTGCATTGAGGATTGCTCCCTTGAGGAGCAACCACTCTTCCTGAACTTCCCTCACCCTTAGGGCCTCACTGACGAGCCTCCTGAGCTTGTCAAAGTCGGCTTTCCTGAAGTCAAGGACTTCAGTGTTGCTGACTGACTTGCCAGCTCTATGGTGGATGGTGAAGGTGATCAGCTCATGGTCACTGTCAACCAGCTTCCCATCGATCACTAGGTCACTGATAAAGTCAGCCCCAGTAGCCAGTACCAGGTCGAGCAGCACTTTATCTCTTGTTGGCCCACAGACTTCTTGAGTCAGGTAGAAGTCATCCACGCACGATAGGAAGCTTTGCGATCACTTCGATTTTGCTGAGTGATCGTCCCACGAAATGTCTGGGTAACTGAAGTCACCCATGACAACCATGGTCCTGGAGCACACAGCCTCAGCCAGTTCCTGGTCAAGCTCTTGACTTTGGGTGGGAGGTCTGTAGTAGACTCCCACCGTTGTGTCCCCTGTGCCATGTTCCCCACGGATTTTAACCCAGAGGGTCTCCAGCTGTTCACCCTGGTCACCAACATCAGCTTGCAGGGACGCGTAGCTTTCCTTAAGAGCTACACCCCCGCCCCTTTTATCTACTCGATCCCTCCTGTATAGGGTATAGCCATCTATACCCGTGGTCCAGTCATTGAGGACCTGGCTCCAAGATTTTTCCTGAGATTAAGGTGAGGCTGGCCGGTCTGTAGTTCCCTTGATTCTCCTTCTTCCCTTTCTTAAAGATGGGCACTATATTTGCCCGTTTCAAATTGTCTGGGCCCTCCACCAATCACAATGAGTTTTCAAAGATAATGGCCAGTGGCTCTGCAGTCTCATCAGCCTACTCCTTCAGAACCCTTGGATGCATCCCATCCAGCCCCACAGACTTGAACACGTCCAGCTTTTCTAAACAGTCCCTATCCTGTTCTTTCACCACTGAGGGCTGCTGACCTCCTCCTCAAACTTTGCTGCCTAGTGCAGTAGTCTGAGAGCTGAACTTGCCTGTGAAGATGGAGGTAAAAAAAGGCATTGAGTACTTCAACCTTTTCCTCATCATCTATCACTATGTTGCCTCCCCCATTCAGTAAAGGACCCACACTTTCCACAAGCTTCCTCTTGTTGTTAACATGCTTTTAGAAACCCTTCATGTTCCTTGTTAGCTAAAACTCCAATTGTGCTTTGGCCTTCACAACTTCATCCCTGCATACCCAAGTTGCCTAAATGCTTCCTTGCGGAAAGGTCTAGGAATGGAAACCACTCTGCTCTTTACGTGTATTCTGCTATCATGAACCCACAAACAGATTTTACATACTCTGTGGTCACTGATGTCCATCTTCTCTTGGCTTCTTCTGCTTTGTTGGTCCAGTAAATTGATGGCAGGAAATGAAATCTCCAGTATAACAGATGCTGTTTCCTGTGATATTTCTCTGCATGAGGAGAACACTACAGAGGCACTGTCAGCAGGTTTACCTCCTTCCCATCTTCCAATATCTTGATCCCAGCTTCAAAACCCACACAACTATGAACAGCTTAGCTGTTGCCTTCACACTGACCTCAGAAACCTGACACTGCCTCTCTGGTAACCGAGCTCCTTCTCTGCTGAAAGCTATTAGTATTCTAGATCCATAACAAATATCACTTGTACTGATTACTACTACTTAGTATTGTACAAATCAAAACACTGCCATTCTTTCAATGCTGGCCACTTAAACTTTCCAACTTAAAAAAAACAACACAGAGTAAGCAAGGTTTACTCTTCTAATCAGGCTTGGAAATTTCATTGTTGAAATACAGAATAGGAAAATGTATGACTGCTTGATTGAAAAGTTCCTATTTTAAACCATCAAGCCTGAAGATCTGTTTCAATGGGTATTTCAGTTTCCATAGGCTTGAAGACAGAACCTGACCTGGCTTTCACTGGTGGAATGGAAATGTCCCACCAACTGCCATTAGTTCCCTAGCTAGGATAATTCAGATGTACATTTTTTAAATTATACATTGTGCTAAATAAACTTTGATGAAAAACAATTTCTCCTGTTGCAGAGCACTTTAAATTCCATATAATAAGAAACCAAAACTGATAGATGCCAATTTCCATCTCTGTTCTGGATGAATAGTTTCCATGGGTGACTAGCTTGTGGACTTAATCATACAAACAAAGAAAATATTCAGGTCAGCACAGATTAGCTTTCCTATTCTTCTTCATGTCAAGGTCCATAGATCTTTTACAATGGACCCAAAAGCCTGAAGAAGACTTCTGCCAAAAGAAAGGAAATGCCATTGGTCAAGACTGAACGACCAATATGCAAAACTTGGTAAGACACTTAATAACTCTGCCCTGGCCATTAGCATCCCTATGATTGGACTTTAATGTTTAAATAGTAAAGGAATATTTTTTAAATTTTCTTATGAAATTAACTTCATGACATTGTCAGGACTTATTTCATTGTCAAGACTTATTTGAATTATGGATCTTCAATAAAGAACGGTCACTGCTTCAGGAAAACGCATGCAACTGGCAGCAAGTGGAATGCCAGATCTAATTGAGAGGAAGCATAACAAGACTTCCTGGTGAGGTAAAAGGACCATATGATAGTCCAAGTAACCTTGTAGGTATTGAGTAAGGCTGGTGCCCTAAGGAAACATTTAATGTTGGAATAATTTCTTTTCCCTGAATAAGCCAAGAATATCATGCTGCGAGACCTGACCTTTTTGTTTCAACATTTATGCACACATAATAATTCTTCTGGAGGAGCACAAAGCTATGTTCTGGTGGTTTATCATGACAGTTGAGCTATGGACTCTGCACCAAACAACAGAATAAATACAGTTTGTTGACTTTAATTTTTCCATTAAAAGAGCAGTAATCCCTAAAATTGGTTTAGCTGACTAGCTGCTAATACCAGAAATATGACTTATTCTGGTAGCAGCTAGCCAGCTAAACCAATTTTTGTCATGTATATCTAATGTTCATTAGAGATGAGTATTTGATTGGACAAAGACTACTTGGTCAATTGACCAGTCAAATATTGTCAAATAATGATAAAATATTTTAAGCATTAATTTATTAGAACAGTGAAGAGAGACACTTTAATCTTCAGTAAATTAGATAATTAGCTAATTACAGACAAGTTATATAACTGCCTTTGAAATTAAATTCTAAAAAAGTTGCAATTAATTTTTCTAACTAAAAAAACTTAGGTAAGCGTAAATATGAATAATATTCAAGACCAGCAGTGTAACTGAGGGAGGCAAATAGGTGCAAAAATAAGTACCGCCGCCATGGGCACTATCCTGTCCAGCTCTGCTCATTCATTGCAGCCGCCCTGCTATGCCTTGGTTCAAGACTGAAAGCTTGCAAATAAAGACATTTTTTACAACTATTTAGTTGGTCTAATAAAAGATAACACCTCTACCAAGAGTGCTGAATACTTCTCATTTCCTCAGCTTTTATCCCCAAATCCCAGGGTCAGCTAAAAAAGTTGTAAAATAATAATACAAATATTAAACAGAAATAAAACACACAGAAACTATAAAAGACAAAATTAAGTTTTTAAAATGTACTAAGTTAGTTAGGCCAACTCTTCAGGCATTTTGCTGGTTGCATTTGGAGATGCCTGCAATCACAGTAGATGGTCAGTAGAAAAAGATTTTCTATGCTGCTGGTTTGGGTTCTTCCTCAGCACAGAGTAGGTCCTGCAGCCCCATGTGGCTTAATGAAAAGAAGGGAAAGGAGGGAAGAGCTCAGGAAGAAGTATAGGGCAAGAGGTACTTGCTTTTAAGTGCAATGAGTGAGAAACAAGGAGCCTTCACTGGAGGGTGGCTGGAAGAAGTGGTAACTACAGCTCTATGCTTTTAGGAAGATAGGCCTCAGCATATGGAAGCTACTGAAGGAGTTCATGATATACAATTTGCTATATATATATATATATATATATATATATATATATATATATATATATATATATATATATATATATATATATAACATATTTTCCATATAAAATCTATATAAAATCTAATTTTGGGATTGGGTGTCTTAAATTCAGGGTCTTCTTGGATTCTAGCAAATACATTATGATCTTATCCCTCTATTACACCTTCCTATGGTATACAGGAAGAACATAAAACTACAGCTTGTTTGGGACAGCTGTAGTCCCCATAAGCATAGTTTAACAACACTTGGTACTCTCTTGCCTGACAGAATCTATCCTCTGGTTTTTATTTCTGCTTCTTTTTTAAACATATTTTACTATGTGACTACTGTCCTCCCTCCCATGAGACAGGTTCGGGGATATCAAAGCATGCTTAAAGGAATCAGCATATATCTACTGGCCTATTTTTCCTATTATTATGAGAGTATAATTTATTATTGTATTATGGTAGCATCTAATCTAGTGGTTCTCAACCTTTTCAGACTTAAGGCACCCCTCAAAAGACTCAAAGCACACCTTGGAGAATGCCAGGTCTTAATTTTTGCTTGTTTGATGATAGAAAAATAATAGAACAAATTCTTCTGTTGCAAAGAACTCAGAAAGACCACAATGGGTCGTCCTGTTTTCGACACTATGAATTCCTATTTGTAATCTCTGAGTTTATTTTGTGACTCATGTTTGCTCACCTAACAGTGCTGACACTTTTCCCACTGAGTTGTGCATCAACCTCAGAGCACTGGGGCACCCTGTTTGAAAATCACTGATCTAATCAGACCAGGACCCCATTGTGCCACACCCTGAACAAATATAGAACAAAACTGAAGTCCATGCCCAGTAAACTTATGATTTAGGTACATAACAAAATACAGCAGATGGTCACAGACTGCACGACAAGGGAGTACAACAAAAGATCAAAGCAATTTGAACCTACATAATGGACACTAGTTTCGGCACAGCAGCAACTTACCAGTGCTGGGTTCCCCTTACTGCAACCACTATTTGGTTATTTACTCTTTGAGTTTGTCCACATAACACAGCTTTGGATAAACAGTGAAACAGCTCAAAGATTGCTCCAAAAACATTTCAATTCGCAAGCCTTCTGTATTTTCTGTCTCTCATATGGGCACTTTTGGGTCTCCAGACTGAGCTCCTCAGAAACTCTACTGTTCCTCTTGCATGGGGTCCACATGGGACAGAGATCTGTTTCCCTGGAGATCTCAGACACCATACTCGTATCCTAGTCTACCAGTAGGATGGTGCGTGTTTTAATGGAGTCAGGCCTGCCTATATCAGGTACTGACAATATCTGTCCTGCATCTGGTACCCCACGTCCATGACTCATAGGGAACAGAGAGGTAGGAGAAGTGGCTGAGCTCCTCTAGGTGAAGCATGTCTACTTGTGTGGGCTGTGCAGATTTCCCTCTGGTACACTGCCTTTCACATTTTCCTCCCTCATGGCGATAGAAAGCCTTTTTCTATCCCTGCCTATTTCTTTCTCAGCTGGGAGAGGAAATGAGCCTCATGCAGAATGAGCAGCAAGAACTGCAAAATGCCCTCTGCCAGCAGACTCTGCTAAACTCCCCAATTAAACATTTGACACAACAAAGAAAGAAAGGAAACACCGAACCTTTCATTTTGCCTTTTTTCCCTTCAAGCTAGCTCCTTCCCTAACTTCTGCAGGAGTGCCAAGAGATACACAGGAAAAGAGGATGTGGAATTAAGGGTCTATTATATGCCCAGAGACCCTTAATTCCTGATTGAAAATCACTGATCTAATCAGATGAGGACTACACCGTACCATACCCTGAACAAAATCCCAACTGTTAGTCTAAGAATCTGAAATCAAATTTGTAATTTTGCTCAAGAATGCTCTGCAGCAAATATGTCTGGCAGAGCCACAAGACACTGAGGGGGAATTAAAAAGTGAAGAAAACTTCAGGAGGTAGGGCATTCCCCTGTTGCCACTAACAAACAGTCACTAGCTGTGACTGAGTTACCAGCAGGATTAACCACTGCAATAGATCTGTAGCATGAAGAAGAAATACACAGATGACACTCCAATTTACTAAAATAAGAAATAATTGCATAGCAGCAGCCAGATGTACTGTGAAGTAGCAGCACCTGCACTGTTACAAACTTCCAGATTGGTTGGGAAATTGTGTTTTTGAACTCCCAGTACAGCACACAGAAATGTGATGTCACCAGGAAAGTGCATGCAACTGGAAAGTAAAACTGACCATCCACTGTAATTAAAAAAGGAAGATTTTTTCCCCTGTATTTTTCACATTTAGTCATCAGAATTGTTTCTGTAACAGTAAGTTTAAAAAAAAGCTTCAGTGATTTCTGACTAGACAGCTCTGACTTCAGTATACACACATTTATTTCTAATATCTGACAGCAACAAATTGCAAACTATTGGTAAGTTTCTAAATGACTGATTCAGATGAAGGAATCAATGTATTTTAAATAGTAAATTTTGGGGGAATGACGGAAAACAGAAGAATGGTAAAAGTATTTTCCTGACCTATCTTAGAACTATCTTCTCCAAGTCAGCACCTGTTTCTACAGTAGTCTAGACCCTGCTTTCATTACTAATTCAAAAGAGAGGCAAAAGAGAGCATCTTCTTGTAGTTTGTTTTATAAATTGGTTAAGGATTATCATAATCAACCATTAACACTCCCACTTGCCATTTTGAAAACTTAAGAGACCCTTCCGTTTAAGGGTGCAATTTCTCTGCCAAGCATCTGTCTGGGTCGAGAAGAAGGAAGGAATAAACACATGTAGGATTCCAGAATTGCTGGAAGTTGTAATTTTGATTAAAGAATTTGAGCTTTCCTCCATTTCCAAGTAGAAGATCGATTAATCACAACCTTTTTCCATACTGAATCATTTAGTGCCCTTCAACAGATCCCTGACAAGCTTGACCTATTTAAAGATAGCTTGAATCAAATTGTTCCAGGCTAGTATCTTCCTACATTCTTAGACTAACAGGAGGATTTAATAATCACTGGCAATGATTCAATGAAGTGGATAAGATGCACTGTACCATCACTGGGACTTAGATGAGAACCTCTCTCTAGGAACATGCAGGACTAGTTCTTAGATTTAAATAAAGCATAACATTGGTGACAGTCAAAAAAGTGACATCTATTCAGACCATGGATGTTCATAAGAAAGAAAATAAAAAGGCTTTCTTGAGCAAGGTATTAATCTTCTGGTTCATAAGACTCTTAGATGTTGCTGAGTTTAGAAACTGCCTGAGTCATGTACAGCCTTCAGAGCCTACATGTCCTTCCTCTGTGGAACTGGAACCCAATTTTTTTCTGGTCTAAGAGGATGAGATCTGGATGTTGGTATAGAGTCCAAATGAAATTACTAGACACTTTCTGGCTAAATGGTTAATATCACTCTTCTGTCTTCCTTAAAAAGAGCTCTTGGTTGATACTGACAACTAAACTGGGAAACATAGTAGGGAATTAAGGATGCTGCACACCAAGCTCATGCTTGATCCCGCCCAGGACTGACCCCACCTATGGAATCAATCTGTACTACTCATCTCTAATGACCTACTGAATTCAGAGTTTCACAATTTTGGTGGAAACTTTGAATTCGGTCAGTTGTGAAAAAGCCCAGTCCCCACAAAAAACCGTGGGGAACACAAACAGGTGCAAAATCAGCAGCAAGCAGGAGGAAGGTGAAGAGAGCTGCAAAACCAGGCAGGAGTGGGAAACCCTGGACTGCTGAAGCACAGGAGACCACAAAATCAGGAGGCAGCTGCCCCAAATTTGATAGGTCCCTCCTCATCTGGGTCACAGGGTCTGCAGGTTGAGCACTTCTGGCCTAGAGGAAGACGAGAGTCAAGAAATTCTTGATAGAAAAATGAGGCAGCAGCAAAGTCCAGAGGAACCTTGCTCTGCCTTCCATGGAAGTAAAAGATTCCATTTTTAATCTGACTGCAGTAATCCAAGCATGCCCTGGTTTACAGATGTGGAAACTTGTCCATTATACTAGCAACTAATGGTTCATGAGCCAGATTTGGCCTGCCAAAAATGTTATCTGACCCATGAAGACTCAACCATGGTGAAAACTGGCAGTTCACCCTTTTAGCACCATGCACTCATACAAATTAAAACATTTTAATATAAATGAACAGGCCACAAATAGTTTCTAGCTTGTATTCACTATTATTGCCTTCTAGTTTGGATCTCAAATTCTTTACCTCTTCACTAACAGTTACTGCTTCTCTTTCTAAGTCACACTTACTCTCTCTCAAAATGACATGGTAAGAATTCCAAAGCAAATAACGAAACCCACAAGAAAGTTTCATTTTGTTGTGGCATTAGTTTTAAAAGCTGCAGCAACTGCAGTCAGGTATTCTATTTATTCACTTGGGAGGTGCACAAAGATAGAGTGGGCTACCAACTGTCTACTTCTCCTGCTTCAATTTTTTGCAGTCAGCTTTCCCAGTATACAACTACATTATCTGATTCTGCTATTACATATAGCTTAAAAACTACAGTAGAAGTTTGCAACCTACAGGCTCAGGCTCAACTCACCCCATGGAAGCTTTGACTCCAACCCACAGACTGGAGCTTTGGCAGCAATCAGCCACAGGGACAAATGCCAGCTGTAGGTTTCCCTGTGCCATGGAAGACAAGCGGCAGCAGGGTCCTAGAACCCATTTTCCCCATGACAGCCTACATCTGGAAAAGTTTGCCTACTCCAAAGAAATAAAGTGAAATGGAGTTGATTCCCTTCTGCTGCACTGTTGCCCAGGTGGATTAGCCTCAGCGCCAGTGAAAACTAGCAAAATTATCTTTATTTTGCATTCTGTTGTCTGAGACAGCTATAAACTGCAAAGATACTGCAGCTCTCCCTAAACATTAGGGAATACCTACCTCTATTGTTTTACTCTAGGGTCACAATTGAGAAATTATCTTTGCATTCAAGTGTCAGAGGTTTGTTGCTCTCCTCCCTGTCTTGTCTCTTCTATCACACCAATGAAATTTTTAGTTCTACAAAAGCTGATGGCACTAATCCAAAAAAAAAGTCCTAGTCTACTCACTATGTCAAATGGATTTTTCAAGCCCTGTAAGTTGCTAACACTTTTCTAACATGGTTTTTTTTTCCTTATTTTGGGGGGAGAGAGGGTGTTAAATAAACGATAGCCTCATGGCAACCCCAGCCATCTCAACGTTAGAATCTGCTCATAACCAAGAAGGGCAGAAGACTCAGCATAGCATAAAGCTAACTGAGCTGGCTTCCTCTACCCACCACCCCCAATGGCACAGCACTGTTACATTTGCTGTTTGGTCCTGTACTGACCATAATCAGTCACCATAAATTAGAGCAGTCTGGATCAATTTATGCCAGTGCTGAAACAACCATTATGTCAATGTTAGAGAATCAAACCCTGCTATTTGTTGATCAACTCCTACCCACTTAATTCTGGCATGTAGGAAAATCTGGCTCCATAACTTTGCATTCGATCTGCTCTTTTTATAGCTTGCTGTGAACCTTTTTAGACAGTATTTGTTCCTTTTTTTAATCTGCCTAGTATCACTGCCACCACTCAGCTTTTATATAGAACTTTATAAAACATTTTTACATTTGTGAATGAAAAGGAGCTAAGTGTCATTATCCACATTTTACTAAGTGGAGAACACAGATGGAGCAAAAGTAAGTAACTTGGCTCATGATCACCCAAAGAGCCAGAAGAGTTAAAAACAGAACTCAGAGATCTCAAATCTGAGCTTGAGTCCACTCCCTTCCTCACTGAGCCACACTGGTAAGAATTTAACTTCTGTAATACCTGGTAAGAATGATAAGAATTTAACTTCTGTAATACCAATGCAAAGAGTGATAACAAAAAAGTATTTAACAGAATGATCCACGGAGTTTGACCTTGATACCTCAAAGACCTGTTAGACCACATCTAGACATGCAGGGGTATGTGCTTACAGCAGCACATGCCCCTGCATGTGTGCCCCACTGTTGGACAAATTGCTCTTGCCCAGCTCTTCAGCCCAGGACAGCTGGAGGTTGGAGCCAGCACTAGTGCTGGTCCCAGCAATCTTACCTGGTGGCCTGGAGCAACAGGGGCACAGGCCAGGCAGCATGGAGGCCTGGCCAGAAGCCAGAGCATTGCTCTGGATGGCCCGGCCTCTGCGTGTGCCAGTGCACACTTGTTAAGCATGCATTGTACCACTTTTTCTTCAGGGTAGTAAAATTCTGGTCCTGTGCTGTAAATCTGTAGCACGGAGTACATTTTAGCATTTGCTGTGCACAGTGTTTGGCACCACAAACTGCACAACCCTGTATGTCTGGACATGGCCTTAGACTTTATTTCACATAAATTGTTAACAAGCATTATTTATAGAGGTCTCCTTAAATGCAGCCTTATTAGAACAGACAGGTACTGATCATATGCATCTTTTAAAAAAAAGGAAAAAAGGCATAAGGGCTATGAAATACAAAATAGGACCGAATTTTTTCCTTCATTGACCAAGTAGAGAATGTCACTCAGAATTCAGCATGGTCACAAAATCATTCCTTAGTTTAAGAAATAAAATATAAGAAAGTAGAAACAAGTCTATGAAAGAATTCTACATGACAAATATGAAAAGTTTACCAAAAAAAGGCTAATGTTAATATGCCATAGTTGAACATGCTTACTCCTGCATTGCGATTATCAACTTATTTCAAGAATGTATTATTCTACACTCCAAGATAGAACACAGTAAACAACATGGAGCCTTTTTGGATATGGTGGGATACATATCTAAATAAATAATTATCCATTTTAATTATAACAACAACAACAAATCAATTTTTATTTTGTTTTAAAACCAATGTAGGTCTATATAATTTTAAGGACTTCCTATTAAGATTCTAAGACATAAGACATTAGGCATGCTAGGTATATTTCTGCATTACAGTGAAATAAATAAAATCCTCTGGTTTCTTAAAATGAAACATTATATAAACCCGTTACCCTCATTACTTGGGGAAAGTACATATTCAAAAGAAACACCATTTAATGAATAGTTATTGTACATGTCCAGTAACTATCAAGGGTTTTGATGATCTATATTATCTGTACGTGTGGCTTTTCACAAGAACCAGTATTATGCAAATGAACCCTGTATAATCTTTGATACTAAAATGGCCTCACTTACTAGATCTATGTCCCCAATTTTAGTATTACGACAGAGTAGAAAACTAGAACACATGTGTATGTGTTAAACTTTGCACTAAAATAAAGAAACCATTTGAGGATCTGATATAAAATCCTTGAAGACATTACTGAATAAATTTAGAAAAAGACAATGAGTAAAAGTTTACCTTACTTCAGCTGGTGGATTTTGGGAATAGGGATTTGCAGAACAAGCCAAAACTCTAACTACAGCTCCAGGATGATACGTTTCCAGAATATGCACAGCTGTGGGATATACTGGATCCTCAAAAGCAAGCTCTACGTAGTCCTGGCTGTAGAAGTTAGGTGGAGTCCTCTTGAATGGCAATCGGGCACTAGGACACTGATCCCACCACGTTCCGTAAGTTCGAAACACTGCAGTCTGAGTAAAGTCACCAGAACTAGGGTACACATTCTGAATACCTGCCAAATTCCACATGGTGTATGACATGCTGTTTTCACTACCATAATGGGAACTAAAATCCAAGACTTCTTTGGCATACTGAACTATTTCAACATTGATAGGCAAGGCTCGGTTGTTTGATTCAATAGCTCTCCGGCTGTTCATCATTTCTCCCCTTGTAGCAGTCCTGGCTCGGCGCCGAAGGCAGATATAGTAAAACATGCTCAGAACTGTTAACATGGGAAACACTGGTGACATCTATATATGAGTTATGAAGCTGCAAATGCTTAGGAGTCCTTTACAAGGTCCATTAACCCTTTGTAGGATGTTTAAAAAATAGCTGAATAAAACAGAATAGTGAAACATGGTCAGCACAGAACATTTCAAAAGAAAATACATGCATTTTTCTCATTTTAATTTTTCCTAAATAAAACACTGACATTAAAGATCTGGCATTAAGCATAAAACTTACTTAATGAAAAGGGATTATTTAAAATCAAAATATATCTAATGGAGCATCTCATTTTTTTCCACCAGAAAGATAGTATCTTATGAAAGAAACACTGGTCACCTCATCCTGAGGTAAACAAAAAACTAAAAAGGAGTAGTTGCATGCAGTACTGAAAATACTGAGCCAATATTCTGAGCATAAAATCTCATGGCCTCAGTGAAAAATCTGTGCGATTCTTATGCTCCTGCAGTGCAAGCATCGTGTCTGAGAGTATATCTACATTGCAGACTCATGCAAGGTAGCTGAGCTAGCATTAAATGAGCTGCCTTGGGTACCAGAAGCACTGTAGTCACAGCTGAACAGGTCTCAGCACAAACTAATTTATCCTACAGGAGCTAGACTGCTCCTGGTACCCAAACTAGCTTATTTAAAGACCATAGCAAAGCACATGCCATTAGTCCAGAAATAATTCTTGTAAATCTTCAGAGGTGGACTGCTTACGTCATCAAATACTTTGCTCCCATTTGAGTTGCCCTTGTGATCTTCCTGGTGGGTTTTGTAAGGCCTTTGAATTAAAGGCAGTTTTATGATAATTAAAGTTTAGTTTTGGATCAAATAACTGTTTTCCATTAGACAAAAACTATGTTTTTATTTTAAAGCCCTTCACACTCCTCTTTCAAGTTGCCCATAGAAGAACTCACCCCTGATACAGAAGTCAGTAGACTCCAAAAGTAAATTCAGTGGATTCTATATTATAGTTATTAGCTGGTCACATCCATACAGCCACGAGGCGAGGTAGGTCTTCACAGTTCTGGCATCAGAAGCAGTTCATCTAGACAGCCTCTTACACCTGATAAAGAGACGACATTTTGATGTATATGTTGACTGGGTTTGATGTAAAGTTTGCTAAATGCAAAAAGGGCAGACATGAAAACAAACTTCTGCTGAACAAAATCCCAACAAGAGCTAGGTTTCCTTACCAATAAGTTAATCCATCAAAGTATAAATAAAATAAACTTTAGCAACTATACTGCAGGGTACTTTGCTCTGCATATACTGCAGCCTCCTCCTGGATTCCTTTAAGATCAAAAGTAATTGAGGATCTAAAATTAACGCCCTAGAAAAGTCAGAAGAGCTGGATGGGAGGCGGGGGGAAGAATCATGTTTCCATGTTTTCAAAAAAATATTTAAGTTAATTGTCTTTATTTAACCAAATTATTTGCTGAAGCAAAGTGTGGATTTAATATACTGAACCATATATAAATTGACTAAATGCTGGCAATAGGCATTTGTAAAAAATGTAGTCTTTACAATGCCCAGACTGAGCAACATGCAACAATCTGCCAAAAAGGCCGGGTTTTTTTTAATTCATTGAATTTACTAATAAAAAATGTTCTATCAACAGTGATAAAGAAATTTGCTTAAAGAGATGTATTTCGGCTTGAGTGTTTTTTTAAGGAAACAGAGGGGTCCTTACTGTATTTCTTACTAATAAAACATCATCTTACATACCCTCTGTTTAGTTAGTAGACACACTATACTATAGCAATACACTGTGAACTATTGTATGGACAAACATAAAGTCCCTTGTCAATATAGTTATTCATTTATACTTCTTTACAGTTTATCAAGAAGCAAAGAAGTCCAACATTTATTTCTGTGTCCTTATGAAAGTAGAACTGTATTTCCCTATTAAAATTTTGTTTAGCTATTCCTCATTGGTAACAGGGAGCAGTCTGTATAACCTGCTAGAATGAATACGAATGACTCAGCATCTCCTAAAATAAACTAAGGGCTTCTACAGCACTGGGGCTTCTGATTACTTTATCACAGGGCATGTGCTGTATTAATCACTGAGCCAGACACTGGCTGCACATCTACTTCAGGACAAATAACAGCGGGTGATCAACCCAATGCCTCCGCTGGTCCAGGAGACCAACTGCACATTTAACATTTGAAACAGGTCAAAGGGCAGTGCTTTTTAGTTCAAAAACCCAAGCTTAAATTATAATTATTCCCTGAATGGAAACAAATTGGAAGGCTCTGTATGAATTCTCTTTATGGTTCCACAGTAACTCATCTTCCTACCCCTAAACAAAAAAAATAACCTTCCCCCACCCCCAAACACACAGCATCCACTGAGCTCTCTTTTTTGTCTGAACACCATTAACAACTGCAAACGCAGGTTTTTGGAGATAACGACAGGCTGCAGCCTCTGCTCCTCCTACGTTTGGCAATGAAAAAATACTCTGATGAATTGTTTGCTCCTTCTCTTTTCTTTTCCTCCCAATAATTATTTTTGTTTGGGTTTTGTACTTAACTCAGTTTTATATCCGCCTCGGACTACATCTGGCACCTAATGCAGGAGGGAATATGTAAGGATTTGTCTTGACTAAGCCCTGTGCTCTACAGGGAAACCAAACCAAATGAAGCCACAATTCTCAAAATGCTCCATGCTCCCAGACTTTGGAAAACTCATGGAAAGAAAGGAGAAAGGATTTCATCTTCTCCCTGTTCAGGTTGGGGCAGCTTTAGAATTTAACTGTGAACTACACTTCCTTCAGAGTCTTTTCTGCTGATGCCTCCTGATCCAGATTTGAGAGAGGAAACAGGTGCTAGACTAGAACGTCCGGGCTGCAGCCTTCATTCTGCCAAAAGGTTCATCTCCAGTGCAGCACCACGAATTAAAGGGCAAAAGGGGAGAACTTTGCAAGATGCTAGGGGTATGCGAAATGGGCCATATTCGATTCGGATTCGAAGATTCAAATTTGACCAAATCAGAATCTGAAGATTCAATGCTGATTCAGAGAATCAGCGACTCAGCCATAGACACAGCTTTAGATCTTTTTTCTACATAACTCGAGGTACCAGGCATGGCTTGTGAATACTACAATGGTGGGGAGGATGGAGTGACCCACAGGAGAAAGCCCCCCACCCCTACCATGCTCAGCGGCGAACCCGGAAGTGGTCCAGAAGTCTTCCAGTCCACTTCTGGGCCCGCCACCGAGCACGCAGTGGGGCCCCCAAGCCCTCCTCACTGGCTCAGCCATCAGCCACGGGGGGACCCCAAATGGCTCCAGTCACCGAGCCAGGGGAACGTGGGGGAGCCCCCCAGAGCGCTCTCCAACAGACCCAAAGTGCTTCTGGTCCACTTCCGGGTCCGCTACCGAGTGTGCTGGGGAGCCCCACATTCCTGTGGGACGCTCCATTTGCCCCACCATCACAGCATTCATGAGCCACCTGGTACCTTGAGGTACGTGAAAAAAAAAAACATTTAAAGCTGTGTCTAATATCAGGATCAAATTCAGATTCAATACGGAAAGATTAAAGAGTCTCCTGATTTGATACATATTTGGAGATTCGGCCACCAATTCGGGCCGAATCTCCGCCCAATCGAATCAGGGACCGAAGCATCGCACAGCTCTACAAGATACCTTCCACAAGTAAATTCTTATATAGTTCTGGAATTGTTCAAACTCAGACGGAGATAGATAGCAACATTTGATTTTAACTACATTATTTTGTACATTCCTTTCGACAGTCATTTGACTCTCCCACACCCCATCCCATCTAAGAATATTTCTAGTATATCACAAGTAAAAAGAAGAGGCTGCCATAAGACTCATTTATCTCTGAGTGGAAGAATTTCCCCAGTTTTATGGAGATCACCACCCCAACTTCATTTAACACTCTTCAGAAAAATCTTAGTTGGGAACTAGGGGGTACAGTGAAATAGTGCCCATATATTATTTTAAAAGTTACTAAACACCATAGAAAACAAAGCATCAGTTCTATGGGTTGGCACAAGAAAATGCATGTGCCTGTTTTACATTTCACAAAAAATTAAGCGTATTTATAAAATATCTTTGTACATCTATGCGCTCATGTTATGCATCAAAGCAGTCTGGACATTCATGTGTCACAACCTAGATTCAAATTTTAGGACTTACTATTCATCTGAATAACCCTCTTGTGATGACTTAAAAAAAAAAAATCGAATCAGTTGTTGGACTGCTCTAATTTCAAAAGTTCCATTTCTTTTATCATTAACAATATTTTCACAACTTATATTTATTTTTAAAGCTGTTCAACAAATTTAAAAGGAACATTTTTCTTTTTAAACAAAGTTAGGTTACTAACATTCAGTCTTCTTCCCAACCCATTTGCACCATCTTTCAGATAGAGATTTTGTCATGATACTACTGCCTGTGATAGGTGAAGATCTGTCTCATAGAGCATCTGAAACACAAACACTCTGAAGTCTTTGAGAAGAGCCAGTCAGTCAAGTACAAAGTTATTTAGAAAAAGCCTGTGTCATTTTTTTTGCCCTGACTTCACAACAGACTTAAAAAAAAAAATCAGCACTTTTTCCGACTTCAACTGTCATGTGCTTTTGGTCTAAAATTCTGCTATAAAGACAAGAAGGAACAGAAAGATGAAGTTTTATCATTTACTTCCATTTAAAACATGCTTTAATCAAAAGTGAAAAGCACATTTTTAAGCCTCATAGCCTAGTTTAAAGTCCTGTTGAAAACTCCATGACCTGTACTACTACTTAGAATAATTAAAAATATCAAAAGCAAATGTTAGTTTTCATCAATTATGCTTTTCATTTTCATCAATAGTTGCTTTTACACAGCTACAATTGATTTGTATATTCTATATGTAATGGGTCCCTCATGCATTAACAAGTTACAGAAATATCCAGTTTATAAACTATACTACTGCTCCCTAGCTTCCCAGGCAGTTAGTTGCACACAAACTGGTTTAAGTGATTAGAAACTGGTTTAAACCTGTAACAGAACAGAAGCTCAGTGCACATAAACCAGTTTCCAAATGGGTGAAACTGGTTTAAGATAAACCTAGTTGAATGTAGTATTAGACTTAACTGATTTGGGTCAAACTACTTTATGACACTTCTGTCCCAGACCCCTTCCTAGTTCAAGTTAAATCACAGTCCCCTGGCAACTCAGCATGCTTTCCAGCCCTGGGCTGCCTGCTCCAGAGAGCAGGGCTGTCCCCACCCCACCCCTCTGCTTCCTAGCTGGAGTAGTGAGGGCTGGCTGACAAGGGGCTAAGGGGAAGAGCAAGCCCAGCTGGGGATGTAGCCCAGACTGCGAGGGGGGGGGGAGGCTGCCTGCCCCCCCGCCCCCCCCCCCCAAGACAAACCCCAGCTGGGGTCTGGTGCCAGGGACAAGGGTTAAACCACCCTTTACCCACAGCTGGCTGGAACTGGGGACTATAAATCCCAGAGGCACCTGGAAGCAAGAAGAGGAAGTGATGAGCAACTCTGCAGATCCTGCTGCTGTAATTCTGGACTACAAATCCCAGAGACCTTGGGGGCAGCAGGAAGAGGAAGTGAACACACAGCCAGAAAACCATGCTCTAGTGCTCCCTGGCTTCTAGCCTGAGCCACTGCAGGCATGTGGCTGCATTACCCGAACCAAACGCAAATGTCTGTTTGCTTCTGTTTCAATTTAATCTATGTGGTTTAGACTAACCTTCAAAGATGGAATCAATTCAGCCTCGGGCTTCTTGGCTGTCTGTACCTAGCCTTACAGTCACAAGAGAACTCGCTAATTTGATACCATGGTGACAGGTAAATTGAAGTAATCTCTCCTGTCCAAAACCTACCACCAGAAGGTATCTCCTAAATCAGGGGTGGCCAACTTGAAGTACACACACCATAAACAGCATGGGCAGCCTGCGTGTCACACAGATCAGGGGGAAACACAGGGCAGGCAGGGAGAAAGAGCAAAGATCAAGCAGGAGAAGGGATCAGTGGCACTCGGAGAGGGCATAGGGCTTAATTTGTGACATGCCTGCCAAAATAGTTTGCCCCCACTGTTCTAGACCATTTCCCTTTGAGGTGCCAGTTGTTTATAATGCAAATGACAGATACTGACTTCAGTCTGGCTTAATTTAAAGAATGCTTTATTGTCTAAAGAAGGGAACGCACAAACACTGACAGTCAGAGTACAAAAGTAAACAAGACTTTAAGAATTAAAAGAAAAAAAAAAAACCACAAATCTCTTTCACTTAACTTGACGAGTGAAAATGTACTGTATAATTTACAAAACCGAAACACAGTATAAATCAAGGAAACAAGTTTCTGCATTTACTCATGATACACACCAACTATTAAAAATAAATCAATTTTTCTCATAGTAACTCTTATTGATGAACTTCCAGGTTTTTATCATCTCAATTTCCATATCTGATATATTTTAAGGGATACTTAAACATATTAACTGGTAATTATAGTTTATCAAAAACAACGAAATGTTTTGTTAAAGTCCTTGAAATCACTGTATTTTGAAATTCTGTACATTTTTTAAATTTTTGTAGTTTACCAGGGAAGTGTATTTATACAATTGATTCCTGGTATAATTAAATATGTAGTGCAAGTGAGGCTGATCAATAGGCCATTTAACATGCACTTATGCACATGCATGCACAGTTGTATTACTTTTTCCAAAAGTTTTGTAATTAGGCTGCGTAAATTATTTTACCCATCCTCGTCTTTGCTTTCTGTAGTGATTTTACACCACATACTGAGGGAGCCATCTTCTTCTGTGTTACTATGGAACAACAGTTTAGATTTTCCACAAACTGCCACAAAGTCATGAGGCAAAAAATCTGCAATATATAGATAATTCAAACCATACTTTTTGTAGACAGTGACAAGATAGGCAAAATAGTTACAAAAACTTAGCTGTACTTGTAATTAAGCATTTCCTGAAAATATAAACATATACATAAAGGAACTTTACCAAAATAGGGCACACTGCACAAATAATACTCTTCTAACAAAAATGGGATAAAGTAATTTAAATTTATATATTTTTAAAAGGAGTGTTATATAGGGACACAAGGATATTTAGTGTAAACACCTAGTACCTAGTGGTGACTCCATAGCTAAGGTACATTCTAAAAATTATCATACAATAAATTCCTGTTTTTCCTTCAAAACAAAGTGGCTAATTCCAGTTAGCTTTTCTAAGCATTAAATCGTCTACGTACTTTTTATTTGGTTCCTCTCAATACTTTTTCCATTTTGAGTAAGTGGCGTTTGAATCTGGGTTCTCACTGAAATTTCCCCTTAGCAACCTTTGACCACTCTTTAATAAAATATGTATATAGCTGCACAAATCTTAAGACTCAAAACGGAGACCTGTACAATGAGATGGGTTTATATTTTTCAGGGATGGGATTAAGGAAGAGTTCAGACTATGGCGATGGTGTGTAGTGTCCTGCAGCTGTGGCAAGGGGTGGATCCAAGTGGGTGTAAACACAATAAACTTTGAGCTCACCAGTTCATTAATGCAGCTCTAGAACTCATGGTGGAGGGAAAAGGTAAACACAGCTGCTTGCTTGCCCTATCCCACCCCTTTGTCCACTGCCAAATTCAGCAACAGCGATACTGGAATAGAGAGGGGCTCTTTTGCCTCTCCCTATAGTCTTTTTAAGACCACCTTACAAAATGCAAGGATTTTAAGCCCATTTAGAGTTCTGCCATCCAAAACCTGAAAGATCCAGCCCATTTCTGCACTGGTTCTGAAAAGCTAACAGGTGTAAAAAGCAGTATAGCAGCAAATCAAACAAGTGACTCAAAATACATAATAACAGCAGATCTCATGAGTTGTTTTTGGAGGGCAGGGGTTAAGTTTTGTTTGTTTGTTTTTTATCATAGAATACTTTCAGTTTAATCTGAAGAAGTTTCCAGCTTGTTATGTATGTCCAACATCACATCTCTCTACTGAAACTGAGTAAATAGCTGCTGACAGATTTATTCAGCTGGACTATCAACAACCTGAAAGGAGGCTGCTGGACAATCATTCAAGGATGCTATCAATCTCAAAAAATAAGATGACTTAACAAGCGATCAGAGTGCTAATCGGAGAAACAGCTCCTCTGGGAAAGTGTCATGGACAAAATATGCCAATCTGCACCTTTGGATTTATGTTTTACCCAGTCTCTAAATCAAAGGAAAAAAATATCTAAATTATGATCATCCCTATGAAACAAGAACAGAGTAATTATGAACTGGTACTAGACAATTAGAAAGCAAATACCCAGAAGCAGAACACCCCCCAAAAAAATCCCCAAAACACAGGGGTAACAGCAAGTAGACAGCTTTCATCAAAACTTAGTATAGTATTAGAGAATGAAAATGAATTCCCAAGGGGCTAAACAATATAAGACATTTAGTAATTAATCACAAGTAAAACAAAAGGGAGAAAAAATTATCGTAAAGGAAGCAAAATTAAGTATTAGAACAAATAAAGTAATGAGAACAAGAAACCTGAATTGCTTCAGGATTGATAAATTAATGCAAGGGACAGTGTGACAAAACAAGGACGTGCTTAAAGCAATACTCAGCATGCAATAGAGCCATTCATATACTTGGCATAACCACAGTGAGACTGAAGGAAACTTTTTTTTTTGGGGGGGGGGGGGGGGGGGGCGGCTGGGTATTTGGCAGTACTTGGTAATCCCATGTTTCAGGACTTCAGCTAGGGCCAGGAAGAATATTTCTCCCCTTTCCCACCCATGAATGATTTGTTTTCCCTCCCTCTCTCCTTGCCTTGGACAAGGCCATACCCCCACTGCTAGTCAGGGTCTTCGGCTCAAATGCACTGGTCCAAAGGGATTCAGAAACCTCACACGTACTTAGCTCAAAGATATTGCTCACATACTCAGGGTCAAACTGACTGCTATCTTTGGGGCCAGGAATGTGTTTTCTCCTCAGGTTGGACAGGCAAAGACGCCAGGCTCTTTTGCCTCTCCCTGTAGTCTTTTTCCAAGATAATTTGAGCATGCCACAGGTCTCCCTGTTCCAGTATGTTGCAGATTGGTTTGTTTGCTTTAATAGTGTGCTTTGGGGTGAAAGGAGATGGGGCAGTCTATCTTGTGACCCTTTGGACATAATTTAATGCAGATGCAGAGGACTGACCTGATGGCCTGGGAGTCCCGCCCCCCCCCCCCCTTTCCAGTTTTGTTTTCCTATGACCAGGAGACAGCTGAAGCAAACTTTTTGATTTTACTTAATGGACAGAAAAATATGAATGTGAAAGCTAATGAAACTTTCAGTGGTGTGAAAGATTGGTAAGAAGCTAGGGAAGGGGTTACACTAAACATATGTAAAAGAAGAGGACTAGATAACATGCAGTGATCTCTTCAGTAATTGCCACGGGTAAGGCACTTCAGGGGCAGCACGCAAGACTGTGCAGAATACATAAAATGCAGAGACAGGACAGTCAAAAGGAGCAAAATATACAGTTTTAGAATTGAGAAAAAGGTATTGGTACAAAGCTTATGCAAGTAATTAGGTATCCTCCCCTCCCCCAAACTCCAGTCTCCAGAAAAAAAAAAAAAATTAAAGAAAGCCATCTGGTCAAAGTCGGTTTTCCTTCAAATCACAGGCAAGTAGCACTGGCAGGCACCTCCAGAGGTCATCTAGTCCAACCCCACTGTGAGGCAGGATCATTCCTATCCAGTACCCTGGGTTGAAGTTCATCAGGCCCTGCTGACTTGGGTCAGCATCCAGACCCATCAAAAAGCTGTTTCTTTTGTTATCTCACCCCTCAGCTTTCCATTTCCTTAACAAACCATTGATGGTTGTCTGGTTGCAACCTAATTTTTTGCAAAGACTAAAGCAAGACATTGTTGAGCAGCTCTGCCTTTTTTGCACAACCTTGGCTATTTAATAGTGGACCCACAGCTTGTTTGGTTTTGCTTTTCCAGACAATGTATTTATATAGAACCTCCTTTTGTTGTCCTTAACTTGCCTCACCAGGTAAAGTTCATTTTTTAACCTCTGCCTTCCTGATTTTGTCCCCACAAGTTCTTCCTGTTTCCTGGTATGCTTCCTTGGTAACCTGTCCATCTTTCCATGCCTGCATGCTTTCCTTTTACATTTGAGGCATCCTTTGAGGAATCTCTTTATGCAACTAGTTAGTTTCTTGCCATTCTCCTTGTTTGTCCATTGCATCAGAAGAGCATTTTGTTGGGCTTCCAATACTGTGCTCTTAAGAAGCTTCCAGCCCCCCTGGACATATTTTTCCTTCAGTCTGTCTTCCCATGGTACCATGCCTACTATCTTCCCAAGTGGTTTGAAATCCTCCCTTTTTTAAATCCAGTATCTTAATTCTGCTGACCTCATGTTTCCCCACTGTCAGGATCATAAATTCTTATCATGGTCACTTCTTCCCAAGTTTCCCCATCGTTTTCACATCTTCCACCTGTTCTTCCTTATAGGTCCGTACAAAATCCAAGATAGATGGTCTCCTCGTATCAACTTCCTGGAGCAGGAAGTTACCCTCTATACAAATTAGGAACTTGCTTGACACTGTTTGGCTGTATGATTCTTCCAGCAGATATCTGGAAAATTAAGTCTCCCAACAGTACTAACTTTTAGGAAATTTTGACACCTCCTTGAAGAGTGCCACATCCACCTCTTCTTCCTGACATGATGGTCCATAATAAATCCCCACCATTAAATTGGTGCTATATCTTTCTCCTTTCATCTTCACTCAGATATATTCTGATCTGCTAACTTCTTCCTCCTGAACCAGGGAACAAATGTATTTTTGACATGCAAGGCAACACCACCGTCTTTTCTGTCAACTCTGTTATTACAAAACAGAAAGCCAAATTAAACCTCAGCATTTTTGATAAATTGCATTTTGGAGCACTCAGTTCAAAGCAGCAAACACTTCTATCCTACTCTGTTTTTATTCTGTTTATTCCACAGACTGAATCGTGAAATTTTTGCTAAATTTCACTTTGCAATTTTTTCTCTGAAGGGACAGTTAAATGGGCTGACGTGGCACTTATGAACTGCAGAATGCTAAACATCAAGACAAGTTTCCTAAAGAAAAGGAAAAAATGTTTAAGATAAAGAACTTTCATCTATTACATCTTTTACTCTGTAAAAATTCTTACTCATACATGTGCCATCTCTTTTTTCCAAGTACCACTTTCTCTTCACCTGTGATACTCCATCTTCTCTTACCTTAGTACAGCATGTATAAAACACTGCTGAAAAAAAAAAAAAAAAAAAAAAATCTTTTCCTTGCATCATTTTGACAACATCCTGCCTCTTGGCACCTTGAGCTGGCTTTTTCTAGTTTTCCCTATTAATTTTGAATTTCCCTCTCTCATTCAAAATTCTGTACATTACACTTGCTGATATCACTTACTTTTTCCTCCTATTCTCCCCCCCCCCTATTTTTGCCTGCTTAGCAAAAATGTTGCAATCCTCTCACATGTTACCAGACCAGGAAGATACTAGAATTTGATGGATTTAAAGAACTAAAATACAGGTAAGAAAAGAATTAATACTACAAATGCAGGATGGAAAACAAAATATCAGGAGTAATGGAAATGCAAGGCAACAACCTTTAAAAAGAAGGAAACAAAAAGCAAACAAAACCCTCCCCCTTCCACTAAATTGTCCAGGACAACTCTGAAAAATTAAGGGAAATGTGTTTTAAGTAAGGAAGCTCTGTGCTTCTGTGAAAACAGAGGCTTATTTCATGAAATAGGAGAAGGAAATGAGGGTCCAGGATTCTGAATTAGGACAGATAACCGGGAGGCAAGTCCCTAATGTTTTGAAATTCTCAAATGAGAGGTGCTATATTATTGCAAAACGTGTTACAATCTATTGATTTTACTGCTATTCTGGTCTTTATATCCAAAATACGGATTCCTTGTTAATGGCATCCTCTTTTCTAGGTATCTTGTTAACAGTAACTTGACCTATTATTGTATGGTTGAGTACTTCCTTGTTTGTTTGTTTTTTAATAATTCCCAGTCTTCTTACAGGGAATCTCTATTTCTTTCTGGAACGTATTGTTTCATTAACCTAGGTACAACAGGTGTTGATAAAGATGTAAGTCTCCACAAAACTTATTGAGAAGATACAATTCATGTGCTGGTTAAAACATTTGAGAGAAAGAAAAAAAGTCACCTCTTCACAAAAAAGGCCACCACCTAATCTTTACATTAAGCAAAGGTATTATTTCTAGTTATGTTTTGAGTTAGTTGAATCCCCCTTTTTGGAGTTTATTTACATACAGCTACCTTCCAGTCTTCAACCAACTTCTTATTTTAACAACTGATTTATCCATGTAATTTATTTAGTTTTGTAAAGCTTTTTCCCAGACTCAATTATTTTTGTTGTATGAAGGAAAGACAGATTGCTCAAGGACAGCATTAGAAATGTTGTGCAAGGGCAACTGACCAACCCAGTCACCAAGCAAAAGAAAAGCATTGCTTAGAGAACACTAAGGTGAAGAATCTGGGATGACAGCATAAAAATTGCAGAAATTAGATGCTGAAGAGATCTAAATTCACCTATATCAGGGATGTCAAAAGTACAGCCTGTGGGTCTCCCAGACAGGCCAGGAATTCAGAATTGGGGTCCATTGCCAAAACCTAGGGTACCCAGAGCCCTACTGGGAATAAGTATCAGTGACAAAAGGTAAGCAATGGCTGTGTTAATCCCGGAAACCACCACATCTCTGGTCCAGGTCCAGCGTATAAAAAGCCCCGCAGGCTGGATGAGTTTGACACCCCTGACCTAGATCAAGCCCACACCAGTGCAAAACTGGTCCTGAGACATACTGATTAGGAAATAGCTTGTAATGTGATGCCATTTAAAAACAAAAAACAAAAAAAAAACTCCACAAATGCTTTGTATACTAGCATGTATGCAAGGGCTCGAGGAGACCATTTTTTAGGCCAGAAAGGTAATAATTCCTCTTTATCCAACCCTTGCTAATATTACCCTTGGGATTCCTATGGAAGGTTTGTTCTCACTATGAAAAGAAACATCCACAACAGTATATTACAAAGAATATATATATGGCAGAAGGAATAGATGGTATGACCCGCAAAGAAAAATCCATGGAACTTAATATGTGCACCTTACATAAAAGGTAGCAAATGGAAATCTGTTAACTATCATTACACAGGGCTACTCAGAGGAAATACTACATCCTTCCATTTCACATCAAAAGGAACATTTCTACCACAGATCAGCATCAATTGCTGTTCATTACCCAGATTAACAAAAAACCTACAACATAAATTGCTGAATCTAAGAGCTGGTATTAAGAATTAACAAACTAAATAAACTAAATGCTCCACATCCGGGACACATTTGTCAGGGACCTTCACAAAGGCTAGTCTAGCATAAGGGAACCGTTTCTCATTATTTTAAAGCCCATTAAGGAGATGATCCTAACTTTTTAAAATGCCAACTGTGGGCTCTACAGCCACACACACAAATGTTCAGCAGGCTGATGCCCCACTCATTGCAATTCTGTTGTCTGGGGAGACAGATGCCTACTACTAATCCTTTCATGTTAAAAAGATGCAGCTTGCCCCAGCCTCACCAGGGTAACTGATTTGATTTTCTTTTTTTTTTTTAAATGCATCTGATTCTCCACCAGGCCTAGAAATGTACCCCTTCACTCCTGAACACCCCTCCGAGAGCTCCGAAACAAATGCCTCCCTCCTCCGCCCAATGAGTCTCAAACGTGCCACTTCAACCTGCTTTCTGGCTTGTAACCAAAGCTCATTCATCCCCTCACCTCCACTTCTGGCTGCTGGCCCATAGCGCTTAGCTCACAAATCCATGCTGCAAAGCACAGGCCAGGCATGCCCCAAATCACCCCGAAAGGGGCAAACTCTGAAAGAGAGTCCGGGGCCCACATGTGGCAAGCAAGCTTGAAACAAAAGTTGGAGCAGGTCTCAAGAGCCATTCACCTTTCCTCAACACCTGAGTGGCCAATTTGCTGCATGGGATTTCTTCACCTTTTGCTTTCAAACTGCTGCTCGACAGACCTTTCTTCAGGTGGGCCCCACAGGTGCTCCAAAGCACAAATGCTCTCTGGCTGGTTGCCAAAGCAGCGAGCCCATCGGGCCTGCGTGGGGACCGCCTCAAGCCTGGAGGAAGGAACAAGGTCAGGCCTCCACCCCAAGCACAAAGCTGATTTGGTTCCTTAGTCCTGGCTCCTGGTTGAATACCCCATAATCCCAACCCAATCTCAGCTCTTTCAGGTCTAGTACTTGATGCATGCTATTATTTTACATCTTCCTTAGTAATGAGGCTTCTCTGATGGAAGTCTAACTCTTCCCTTCTTGCTAACAACCTTTAATGGTGCACGTTTGAGTTTGGGAAAAGGAGGTGGGACTAAGGAACCATCTCGAGCCTCCAACCTCGGTCTGCCTCAACCCAGGCACACCTAAAACCCCTCCCCCCAACCTGAGACCGTGACGTCACTTTCACTGACGGTCGCCGAGGCCGGGCGGCACCGCCCCCCACCCCTCCCCTCCCCTCCCCCGTGTGGGGTCCCCGCGCTACCCCCAACGAGGGGCAGGGCCCGGCGAGGATCAGGCGGCGCCGAGTCCCCGCCCGGCTCCACCCGCGGCCCCCGGGAGGGGAGGGGAGGGGGTTCGCGCTCGTGTTCACGCCCCGCCCCGCCCCGCCGAGCAGGCCCCGTACCCAGTCCGCAGGGCGGGGCCGGGCCGCCGAACCAGCCCCGCGCGCCACCACCTGCCGCACGAGACGCCCCCAGCGGCCGCCGCGCGAGGGGAGGGGCCGACCGCGAGACCTCTCCCCCCGCCTGGGGGGGCGTGACCGCGCTCCAGCGAAGGGAGGGGGAGGAGAAGGAGGAGGCAGAGCGCTGTGGGCGGGGCCGGACGGAGTGATGTATTCACGTCCTGGACGCATGGGGCCGCGCGGGTGACGTAGAGGCGCGGGGGTGCGGGGCAGGCGGAGACACCGGCCTCCAACAGCCCCTCCTTTCAGCTGCGCGCCGGGCGTCCGCAGTCCCCGCCGGGCCGCGCGGGAAGTGGTGGTGCCCGCCTGGGTCCAGCTGTCCTTTCCAGAGGCGCCCCCTCACCCCGCTGGGAACAAGCAGGGTGGAAAGAAGAGTGAAGAGTGCGTGCACCCCAAGGCCTGCAAAGAAAGAATTTTTTTGCTGCTGTTCAGTTGGACTAATAAAAGATGGGGTCTGTGACCCAAGCTTTGTCCATCCCCTCAGATAACGTTCTGTGGGTAAAGCCGATGTCTTTTGTTAGACCAGTGTTGTTTGTGTTGGTCTAATAAAAGACACGGATTTACCCAAAGGGCCTTGTCTGCCCATGTCCTTTGACCAACACGGCTACAACCAGCCCTGCGTGAATCCACTCATACTCTCTTCATTTGTCTTCAGCTCCAGGAGGCCTCTGCAGCCCCACCTCCACATCTGTCTATTTGTCACTGCGCCCAAGAGAAGAAACAGGTCACTAGCCTTGCTAGTGTGAAGTTAGTCCAACAGCAGAGTAGATCTGCACCCTTGTAGCCTAACTACATAGGATCTACTCTGCCATCAGACTAGCCCAAGTTCACTTCAACAGTACAAGAGAGGCATGAAACTTACAGAACCCCTAGGGACAAAGGGGTCACAAAAACTAGTCCATGTGACCATGAGAGACCTCCTGAGGGCTGAGGTACATTAACCTGACTCCAGGAGCTGAGGATTTAGGAAAACACCACAGGCTGTGGGACTTGTAGCATCTGGGTGTCATAACCCAAAGATTTTTAGTGTGATGTTCCATACTATGACGACTCTAATGCGGAAAAATGCAAGTTTAAAAGCCCAGCTGCTCGCAGCCGTTCAGGCGGCTAAAGATGCGGCTGAGAGAGAGGATCCTGAGACGCCATTTCAAGATGGTGCCGAGCAAGAAGGGAGCCATGCGGAGGAGCCGGAAAAGATGGGCGGAGCTTCAAAAGAACAAGCGAGAATCCGTCCAGCGGTCCTGCCCACTGAAGTGACGTCGCCTCTGGTGGCCCCGCCTTCTTGCCACAGGGAGGGAGCATCAAGCGGAGGAGAGCATCCGCCCCTCCTACCAGAATCAGTAATGGCTCTAGCAGCAGTTCGCCCTGTGACAACGACCTACCAGGCAACTGACCCACCGAGTACAGCTTGTGCCACCACCTATCGTGCTCGTACTCAAACTGAGTTGCAGGAACTGTACAAGGAGTCAAAGATCAAGCCTGAAGAGACCCTAGCCGTGTGGATGGGACGCCTAGTTGTGGAGTTTGGGTCCGACTTGCTGGACTTGGAAGAGGCAAGTTTTCTGCTCCGGCGGGCCTTGTGGAGCAGAGGGCATGCCATCGACATCAACACAGTGACATTCAACATTCATTGGCCCATTCTGCTTCCAGCGCTTGCCGCAGGACAAGTCAGTCAGGAATCTCATGCATGGCATGACCGACGGCCGGAAAAAGCCAGCACGGAGCAACTTTTCCTGGCCATCATCGGGATCTCGTACTGCTCCTGGAACCCCAAAGCATGTGTACCGGGACTGACATCATCCCAGCAGAGAGGGCCATGGCCTCACCGCCACCTGCGAAATCCTGGGACTGTTCCAATAAATTTAAACAGCGTGAAAGCCTGTGTTGAGGTCTATGGAGGAAAGAACACCGTCGTCCTCCGGATTTTCCTCAACCCAATGGTTGGTCAACCTGCAAGCAACCTTTTGCGTCAGCTTTCGCGACTGCATATCCTGATGAAGTCGAAAACACCCAGTGACTGGGAGCATCCATCTACTATATACCCAATTGAAGCTCAGGGCGCAAGCCATAGCAAATCTGATCATCAACCGTTGCCGCAGAGAACGCCTGAAGAGTGAATCATGTTTGGGTTCCTCATAAACCATTCTGGGCTCACCAAACGACAACTCTGAATCCTGGGAGACGCAGGCCAATAGCAACTGGCCTATGAATTGGGTTTTCAGTATCTGGACAAGCTAGACGATGACTCCTCGACGTTGTCATCGACGTTTTCATCTTGCTGAACGTGGATAAAACCCCGCGGTGTTTGCCATCCGCTTCCGCGTCGGTTGTATCCGTGAGCGTGCAAGAGAAAAATCGTCCAAAGCGGAGCCGTGCCCGAGAACCTGTATTGTGTGCTGTGAAAAAGGGGGAAGCGGCGACAAATCTTGCTGACTGCCCTATCGTGCGCGGTTCCATGTAAATATTGTAATATAGGTTAATTTATCATTTTGAGGATTTTTCTTTTCACAGGTCCAGGACTCAAAGTGCGTGGTGGAGGGAAGTCCCAAGAGAGAGAAAGAGAACATCGTTGAAGAAGCGAGGGCTTGGCTTGTGACTTTGCCATGACACCTACTGAAGTCCTGATAGTTGAATTTCTTGTTATGAATATAATTATGTGTCTGTGTGTTAGTGCCGGCTATTATCTGATTCAATCCTTAGAGGACGAACTTATTTTGTTGTCTGAATTTGTGTTTAACCGTTTAACTTATGAACCAGCTGAGAGAGCTCGTAACGACTCAAACGACGTGCGTGTGGTTTAAATTCCAGCTGTGCCATCGGCAAGGGGGCATGTCATAACCCAATGATTTTTAGTGCCTCGGCACATTGGAATTTTCCCGCCACATGGAGCTTTCTTTGCACGGTGGATTTCTCAGCTACAGAGAGAAAACCCCGGTGCAAAAGAGTTCCCGCCACACGTATGCAAATTTGTGTCCCACTATTGGTCAATTCTAAATTATTCCTACGTGGCAGCTAGCAATTGGCTCGCTAGCCGTATAAAAGGTTAGAGCAGTTTCCGCCCAAGTTGGAGGACCCCTCAACCATCTCGTGGGGAACTCTAAGCGCGCTGTGGAGCCTAGCAAACTCCGCATGTGTCTTGGAGGAGGACTTAGGGACCTGATCAGACTCTAACCACTCCCTGTCATCGTGGAATTATTGACATACCCCCGTGTGAAGCGCTCGTGGAGTCGTACATCAGTCCCGACACTGGGGAGTTAGCAACTTGTCCAAGCTCTGGAGATGGGAATAGATTTTCAGCAACTGACAGACCGATTTCACCAACTCTTAAAAACAACCGAGCCACCAGGTGCATTACACTATTTGTAGTCCAGGCCTATTCTCCTTTATCATGCTGCTTGGTGTTCTTGGATGTCATCAGGCCAGGCTTGATTTTAATTGATCTTAATGAGTATTTCCTCTAGTGAATTGCTGTGTCTCTAGGGTCTTTAACTGGCAGATTACAAAATAAATGTCATGTTTTGCTTTCCTATCCTTTAATTTGGTATGCATGTCCAAGCATTTGTCTGTTTTCCATTTAACTGCTGTTGCTAATCCTAAATTTTATAGGAAGAATAGGATCAGAGAAATTGCTACGTTTTATTAGGCCAGTGGTCCATCTTGTCCAGTGTCTCTCTTCTAACAGTAGCTAACAGTGGGTGTTTCATGGTAAGAAACCTTGCTGTTAGGGCGTGATGTGGAATGTTCTTCAAGCCCCCAAGATAAGCTGGTGCACGTTCAAAAGCCCCAGGGTTTACTGCCTTTGTAAAAACTTTTTAAAAAATACTGTTATAACTGGACTTTTATCTATGGTGTCTAATGGGTTAGTCAGAAAATAGATAAACGTGTTAATTCCATATGCAAACAACTAGAGCAAGTGGACAACTCTGAGTAGCTTGTAGAAATACAGGACTCCAGCAATAAGTTTGTGGGTGAGATCAGAAATGTTAGGGGGGAAAAGACAGAGCACCTATTCAGCTTCAAATGGGTGTTCCAAAGGGCTGTAACAAGTTGGGAAGTAAGTTTTCCATAATTTTACCTATCACTTATCTGTAATGTAAACAAACCTTCATACATATTAAAGGAATAAAACAAAGATCTAAACACTATCAACTATAAGCAATATATATATTTTAATCATCGCAACATGTAAAGTATTACATAAAAGATTCTTAAATCTGATGTAACAGGAGCTACTGCTGTGGTCCAACTAAGGTGGAAGGTGAAGACACTCTATTATCTGGGGGTTACAATGGCAAAGATGCAATTTCTGTCAGACACAACCAAACCCATCCAACAGCCTCATCCTCTTAAAAGTTAGGCTATGTCTACCCTTCAGTCAAATAGACTTTAGTCCAGCTACTTTATTAAGCTCCTGCCTTCTAGCATACACTTCATTACGTAAGTGCAAAGAGAGGTAGTTAGCTCTCTTTTCGGGTGGTGGGGGGACTGAAGTCAGGCAGGAGGCTGGGTAGAGATACATCTTACAGACTAACTGAATTGGAGATGCATAAAATCATTCTGATTTAGTCTGTAAGGTGCGTCTCTACCCTTCATTATTTAAGGGTATGTTTACACAACAGTCCAGGGAGTGACTGCAGCTCACCTACCCATATCCAAACTATTTTTAAACTAGATAGCTTAGGTATCAATGGCCACATCTACATGAGGCATTTACTGAGCAGTTGACTAATTAGCTCTGTAAACATCTGCTAATTAGTAAACATCTTGGCAGCTACACGTGCACCCCATTAGACTGAAGTAAACTAACTTAAAAAAACTGTACAGCAGCGCACGTGCGGATGCTACCCAGCTGGCTGGAGCATGAGGGTGCTTCAGTGTGGGTTGCCTGCTGGCTAGCCCCACACTGAAGCTCCCTCATGCTCCAGCTAGCCCCTCCGAAGCATGTTGAGCTAGGGGTAGCGATGACAGAAAATATTACTTAGAGGCTTGCTTTTGGGAATTGGCTTGTAGGTAAAGTAGATATGCATTAGAACAATGGTTCAGGGCAATAACAAGGGTTAATTGATTACTAACAAGCCTGTTTGTGACAGTTTCTTCAAGGCCCACTGTGTCTGACACAGACAAGCAGCAAGCAGACGCACAGGCTGGGAAAATGAAGAGGTGTACCACACTGTTCCCTAATATGAGATAAGAAACTTTGCCATGTTGGCCAGGTCACAGTGCCCAACTGTAGAGCCCTTGGGATTTCCAGCTTTGGTAGACAGACCAAATTAGGAGATACCAGAAAAAAACAAATTAGGATGTGTGCATGTGATGGGTTTGTGAAACAAAGGAATATGCTGACAGGACAGAACATGGACAGTATGACAACTACAGAGAGACCAATCAGCTACGCCCAAAGATGAAGAGTCATCAGGAGGAGGCAAAGAATACAAAAGGAGGGATTTCAGAGCGGCAAAGGGCCCCTGAGAGGGGAACCCGAGACTATCTTGGACAGACAGCACACCACCAACCCATCTCAACGACCCCGCTGGGAGTAGGGAGTGGGCCTCAGCCTCCAACCTCCAGGCTGCTGACATCTGACATGCAAGAGAGAACTGCAGAGTGAAGCTCACGTACTGGCCAGGTGTAACTTGATTCTGTGAACCCTGGGACTGGTAGGTCTAGAATTGTTTGCATTATTCTTATCTGCTATCATTATATATCAATAAAATTCACCTATTATCAAATGGAGAGGTCATGGTCAGTCTGAGGGTTTTGGCTCTGCCTGGAACAAGGTATCTGGGTCATAAATCCAGTGCCAACAGGTAGCAGCCCCAGACTGGCAGGCTGAGCCCCAGGACCCCCTGCCAGCTGGGGCTGCTCCTCCTGGGCTCCACATGCCACACCTAAATATACTGTGGCGCTTATTGCTCTAGAGTTAATTGCTCCCAGGCTCATGTTCAAACACTGTGCCCAGGAGCAATTAATGCCAGACCAAAAGCTCCACAGTTTATTCAGGCACCATAAATGCATGTGTAGACACAACCAATAACAGTGTAAGTGCAGCAGTATTGAGTTCAGTGTGGATTAGTCTAGGTTCCAAGTCCATGTTATCATGACTTTACTGCTATTGGAATTGAAATTAGCTAGTTAAAAGTTAGCTCATATATGTGAGCAGGGGCTGCAGTCTTTGCTGTGACCATATTGAAAACACACCCATATGATGTTGAATGATGTGTCAAGAAACAGAAGCTCATTGAGACAGCTGAACTAAAGACCATGCTACTTGAACACTTTCTGATGAAATGGGAAAGTGAGGTGAATGTATCAGTGTGCTTGTCAACTCTTTCTTCCTCCTTACCATTCAGTAATCATGTCATTGCACTTTGCTGTGGCTCCTCCTAACATATTTTTGTAGCCCACAATACACTATAGTAGTCCAACATAGATGTTACAAAGGTATTTGCATTAGTCTATAAAAGACTGGAGGTGGTATAGAGCTGCCATGACTGCCTGTGATTCCTGGGCAATTTCAGCTCTGGTCAATGTTTTAGCATATGTCCTACGTTAGCCTCTAGAAGTGACGCTGTCCAAGAAACACAGTGAAATACTGCTCTTTTTACATTTCCTGCCCAACTCAATCAACATAAATTCAACCTTGCTGAGATTTAGTCTTAGTCAATTTCTAGGTAAAGAATTCTGGACTTCTGCAAGGCAAGTTTAAAGACAAATAATATCCTGTTTAAAGGCTAAAGGAAGAAATACAACAGTGACTTCAGTGGGACTGTGTGAACAAGGCAGGCTGCTTACATGAATTGATTCATAGGACTGGAATCAGAGAAATTATGATGGAGTAAACTGTAGGAAGGTAGGATCATCACTGTGAATGATTCATGTCCTTACCTATTACTGAACTCTCTTGATGGTAACATGTAAAAACCAATTATGTGGGAAAAAAACATCAGAGATCTAACAAAAGACAAAAAATAAGAAGCCGCCCATCAGCACCTACTAGGACATTTCCATGCAATCTGCCCATAAAGTCCTGTCTATACATATCTATGTTTTCTAGTTATGAAAATCTTTCAACTAGAATTAAACACGATGGATGCTTCCAGAGATTTCTGAAATACAATATAATATGTGCGTGTATTTTTAAAATCTGCAAGGATTTGGGGGCATGGCCTCCAGGGAAGAGAAAGAGAAAATGATTCAGCTGGGAGTTGCATGAAGAAAAATATGGTGATATTCCTTAGCAATTAAAGATAAAAAAAAATAAGAATCCCTACTCTAAGATGCCCTCCTGAGGCTGCTGACTAGGGTATCAAGGAAAGGCAGAACAATGCTAAGCAGTAAGCAGAGAGCAGTAGCTCTGGGACAAGCAGCTCAGGTGTGTGCCTTGAAGAGGCTTTTCTCTTTGCTAGTGACTTAGGGTGCCTGATTGCTGCCAGAGTGTTTGCCTGGTGGGTGTTTTGGGGTTTTTTCCCCTCCTGTGGTATGTGATGGTATGGGGAATAAACAAGATGAATTGGAAGCTACAGTCTGTGAAAAGAACTATGATCTGATTAGCATCACCAAGATCTGGTGGGACAGCTTTTATTACTGCAATGTAAACATTGAAGGTGAAACTCTACTTCAGAAGGACAGGGGGGGTTTGTTTGTTTGGTTTGGGTTTTTTTAATTAAATTTCGATCCGAGGCCAAATTAGCCAAAACTAATACCAAATCCAAGAATCCCAAACCGTAAGTGGCTCTACTACTGGCAAACATTCTCCACCCACACCTGGGGCTTCAGATGTTTCCAAAACCTTTGGTGGGCATCCTGCTTGCAGGCCCAAGCCTGGAGGCTTGAGGTTCAGATGCCCCCGAGTTTTGCTTGCCCTTAGCCATAAGGCCCTCAGAGCAAGCAAGGGAGGAGAGAATTCAGAAGGACAGGGTTGGGGGAAAAGGTAGTGGTGTTGGCTTGTATGTCAAAAACACATACACTTGTTCCCTGGTTCAGGAGGAAGAAGACAGCAAAGCAGAATGGGTGAAGTTGAAAGGTAAAAGACACAGTACCAACATTATGGTGGGGACTTGTTATAGACCACCTAATCAGAAAGAGGAGATGAATGAGGCAGTCTTCAAGCAGATGACAAATCTATCCAAAAGCTAAAGGATGGTACTGATGGGAGACTTCAGTTTTCCAGACATCTGCTGGAAAAACACTGCAGCCAAACATAAAATGTCAATCCAGTTCCTAACTTGTGTGGAGGACAACTTTCTTGTCCAGAAAGTGGAGGATACAAATAGGGGATCATGTATCTTGGATCTTGTCTTAACCAGCAGGGAAGCACTGATGGAGGATGTGAAGATGATGGATAACTTGGGAGGAAGTGATCACGATATGCTAGAATTCCAGATCCTGAAACAGGAAAAGCATAAGGCTAGCAAAATCAGGGCACTGGGTTTAAAAAAGGTAGATTCCATCCAACTCAAAGTGCTAGTAGGCATGGTGTAATAGGAGGATAGATTGAAGGATAAAGGTGCCCAGAAGGACTGGGAGCTTCTAAATGGCACAGTATTGGAAGACCAACAAAAAACTGTCCTGACACGATGGAAGCACAAGACGAATAGTAAGAGACCAGTGTGGCTGCACAAGAAGCTTCTAAAATGCCTCAAATGCAAAAGGAAAGCATACAGGCAGTGGAACAATGGGCAGGTCACCTATCAGGAAATAGCAAGAACTCGCAGGGACAAAATCAAGAAGGCAAAGATAAAGAATTAGCTGCAACTGGCAAAGCAGGTTAACTACAAGATGTTTTATAAGTATGTTGGTCAGAAAAGAAGGACCAAGGAAGCTGTGGGTCCTCCTTGTTAACAAGCCAGGAGGAACTCCTAACCAAAGATACAAAGAAGGCAGAGCTACTCAACAGCTAGGTTGTTTTAGTCTTCACAAAAAAAAGTAAACTGCCACACACTGAACAGGGATTATCCAAATAAGGAAGGGGGCAAACTGAGGGAGGAGATAACAAAAGAAATAGCCAGAGAGCTTTTGTTGAGTCTGAATAAATTTAAGTCAGCAGGGCCAGATGAGCTTCATCCCAGGGTCCTGAAGGTACTGGCAGAGGAGATCTTGGAGCCCTTAGCAATCGTGTTCATGAAGTTGTGGGAGACAGGCCAGGTAACAGAGGACTGGAAAAGGGCCAGTGTAGTGCCCTCTTTTAAAAAAAAGCAAGGAGGACCTAGGAAATGACGAACGACACGTGCCCCTGGAGGCTTGGTGGGGGGGGGGGGGGGCACGGCAACCGCCCTCAGGTGGCAGGGGCGGAGGCATGGCAGTGGCGAGCAGGAAGCTCCCACAGGTAGTCACAGTGATGTCAATGGTGGGGGCGGTGAGCGCTGACTGGTGGTTGGCGACTACCCACAGACGCCACCAGCAGTGGCGACAGCAGCCGGCAGTGATCAGTGACCATCCGCAGACGTCGCCAGCAGTGTTGGCAGTGAGGGGGAGGAGGGTGGCAAGCAGTGACTGCCCACAGGCATTGCCGGCAGCAGCAGCCAGTCGCAGGGGCTGCACCGCCAATCTCAGGCGGGGCACCCCCTATGTGTTGCCAATGCAGGGAACTACAGACTGCTTCGCCTCACCTGGGAAGTTACTGAGTGAAGCATATCCTAAGAAAGGCCATTTGCAAGCATCTGGAGGAGGAAAGCCTGATTGCAAACAGCCAGCATGGATTTATGAAAAACAAATTATGTCAAACAAATCTGATCTCCTTCTTTCACAAAGTAACTACTTGGGTGAATGAAAGGATGTAGTGTCCCACATGACCTTCTCATAAACAAATTGGAGAAACGTGAGCTGGATAAAACTACTACAAGGTAAATAGATAACTGGCTCAGTAGCCATAAGGAAAGGGTCATTATTAACAAGTTCATATCAGAATTGTAGAAGGTTTTGAGTGGAGTCCCATAGGGGTCTGTCATGCACCCACGGCTGTTCAACGCGTCTACTAAAGATTTGAATGCTGGCTTAGAAAGTTTCTTGAGCAAATTTGTGGATGACACAAAACTGGGAAGGACGGTGAACATTTTGCAGGATGCAAGTGCAATTGAGAAAGATCTTGACAGATTGGAAAGTGCAGACTGCTACATCTCAGAAGCAATAATCAAAAACACAAATACAAAATGGGGACATCTGGCAGCTCTATGGAAAAAGATTTGGGAGTCTTGGTAGACCACAGACACAATATGAGTCTGCCACATAAAAGGCGAATGCAGTTTTCGGATGCATCAATAGAAGCATAGGTGCAAGACACGGGAGGCAATAGTGCCTCTCTGCTCAGCACTGGTTAGGCCTCATCTGGAGTACTGTGTGCAGGTAGAGAAGATCCAGAGGTGGGCAACAAAGATGATCAAGGACTTGAAAGGCAAGTCATATGAGGAGAGACTGAAGGAACTAGGTATGTTCTTATTACTAATTAAAGAGACTGAATTATTTGTTTCACAACATTTCTAACTAAAGATTATTTTGTAATAATTTAGAGAGTACTTTACAATTCTCCCCATGAGTTCATGACCAAACATCCACAACTAGGGTTCATGCTACAGACCCTTTATTTATTTAAATCTCAGTAACTTTTCAGCAGCTGAATAAGGCCTTTTCGTTTTTCATTTTGCAGCAGTGTGACTATGGACCATGTTAAAAAAATTGCTTTTGATGCCAGTGTCTTCAGACAGCCATTCACCTTCTTCCTCATCTTGATAATCATATTTTTAAAAATTAGTCTAGGAGAACAAAATAAACATTTAAGACAGGAACACACACACACACACACTCACTAAGTCACAAAACAGAAGTTCAGGTATTTCTAACAGGTGCCAAACCTTCCTGTGCTCTTTTCTACATTATTTTCATTGTTTTTCAGACATCCCAGCATTGAACAATTCTAAAGGGTGCAAAGATAATAAATTAGAACCTTTTATGCCTTGTACCTTAGCAGTCATGTTGGCCTTTACAAAGCTGGCATAAAATGCTACCACCTTGAGTAGCATACTCTACCATGAGTAGAACATTCTTACTGAGCAACATTTTAAGCCCATTTTACATGGGTGTAAAATAACCACCCAAGATGCAAGGCTGTGGAAAATTAGGCCAAAGGTTTCAAGTACTATTAGCAAAGGTGGTTCCTTTAGCTGTTGAGGCAAAATTGCTGAACCAGGAATGCATTCAAGTCTGTATCTCAAACAGGGATAAACAGCTAGGGTGCCTGCGATAGGATCCACTCCCAGGCAGCTGTAGTGGTTGAACTAGTCCTGCCTCCCTCCAGTCTTCCAGGATACCACCCTCTCTGTTTCACCTGTCACACAGTGAGGTTATCTGTATGTTACTTTGGGAAGCTGTAACCAGAGTCTGTAAGTGGGCCTAATAAGTCCATACTCAACTTAGCTCAACTTGCACAACCAGACAGCCCAGTCCTAGACATGTCCAATGTTCCCTAAGTTCACTATCTCATCTTCTGTGCCTCCCTGGTACCTGTGAATCTGGGGCATTGAGTGTGGCCCTCCTGGCCCTAACCATGGCCTCCAAGTCATTCCCATGCCTCACAGTTCTTACTCCTACCCCATTCACAGGTTCCTAGCCCTTGTCAGGGGTGCTCTGTTGCTAGCTTCAGCCTACCAAGTCCCTGATCTTTGTGGAGCTACCCTCTTGCTGTCTTTAGCCCACCAGGTCCCTGACTCTTGCATGGCTCACAGCAGAAAGTGGCTCCTAAACAGCCCATGTTGTCTCCAAACACCCTTGTTTAATCCTAAGCCTCTGATGAAAACACAACACAAACCAACCAGTTCCTACTCATACTCAAACCCTACCCTGGGTTGCTAACTGCTGTAAAATCCTACTCCCAATCGGTGGGCTCCCTCTTGGCTGGTCTCCTCTCAGTAGCGGCTCATTCTGTCTGGAGCCCCTCTTCCATCAGAGCCAGCTTGGCTGCTCTGGTCCCAGAGTTGGACTAATCTACCTACATTCCTTCTAGACCCCTGTCTCTAGTTCTTGTAAACAGGCCCAGGAGTTTCTACTTAATTAACAAACTTGTCCCCACCAGCTGTCACCTATCTGGTTGCTTTACAGGTTCCCTTTAACTGCTTCACCCCGGTTCCACCTATGGCTCCTGTCTGTGCTCTTGTGGTTGCCTGATAATCTAGAGTTTTGCCCTCTGGGCTACATCCTGCCCTACTCTCTTCTCTTCATCTCTCTATGGGTAACAGGGCAGGGTTTCTTGTTACAGTGTCCCTCTCCTTGCTTATACGTTTGGGGATCCTTGTACACAAACTGTTTTTAATAGGGTCCTCTCTTCAAATAAAGGCTGCAGTGAAAAAGTTGAATGATTAGGTTATTTTAATATTGTCATTTTTCCTAATACCTTGAAATAACTCCCTAAACAGACACTGCCAAGTATTTTACAGATACTTTATCTGAAATTCTCCATACAGGTATCTTGCTTCTTTAGCAGAGAGTCCCCATGGAAGCATATATGCAACAAATTGCAGGATCAGGACCATAACTTGGTCTTTTGGGGGAGTTATATTATTTTTATATCTTCTTGGAAGCTTTGAAATGATTTATTTAACAAATGGGGGGTAAAAACCACCACTAGTTGGCAAACATCCTATTATGGGCAACAGTTTATTGTAATTTCCTTATTTATAAAACAATATCCGTAAAGATTCAGTAATTCTAAGAAGAGGTTTATTTAGTTAACTTTGTGCTTCCTCTGTTACAGTAGAATGAAAATATTACAACTGAAATATAGAAAAAATCTTTATGAATGTCATCTTTACAGTTTGGCAGCTTAATAACTTGCTACTAGGGATTCCACAGAGCCTTATAATGAGGAATTGATTTCCCTTTCTTGAGGAAGTGTTGAAGTTATTGGTGATGGTAATTTTTTTTTCTTTTGCTTAAGACATCATGTGCACATTAAGTCCTACTTTCTGCTTAGCCCTATTTGCACAACATGTGGGGGCTACAAGGAGCTCTTCCCCAGTCCTTTCACTAGTGTTGCCACTTGTTACCATCCTGTTCAGGAAAGTAGGACCTGAGTGCATTTTCTAAATTAATAAATTATAAATACACCACCCCACCTGACTTAGAGGCCAAGTCTATGCTGCCTCTCTGCCCATCTCAGCAGGACCTCCAACAGGGAAATCAGCCCTGTCAACTCACTCCCATTTGTTATGGGTCCAGGCCTGGCTGTTCGCCACAGCAGGTAACTTAAAGTGGTCTCAGGTGCATGCCTTATTGCTGGTCTCAGGCTCTCCTGGGAGTGTAATCAGGCAAGCTCTCAGGACTTCATAAGATCTTTGTGCCTAATTGCTGACTTTGGGAGTGAGTGGGCAGTCCTAAGCTCAGCAGAGAAGTGGTTTAGACTTGGCCTATGCAACTGATTTCTGTTTCAAACACAAAGCTACTTTACAAAGCTCCAATTAACAGTGTATTCTAAATTGTTAGGTGCACTACCAAAACTAATTATTTGTATGTAACCCAGGTGTCCCCAAAATGAGAGTCCCACCTCACCAAAAGAAGGGGAAAGCCAGCAGGGCACACATGCTGGGGGGAAACTGCAGTCACTCTCAATAGAGGAGGGACAGAAAGCGATGTCTTAACCAGGTACAAAATTTAATGTAGATAGATAGATAGATAGATAGATAGATAGTGAACTAAAGTGAGTATTTACAGTTTATAAATACATATAACTATAACTATGTACACACCCAAATATAAACAGTAAGCATAATGACCCCAAATGATATAAACAGATAAATACAACAATAAATGGCACTCTAAAATACAAGGCATGCAGTTAACAGTTAATAAACCCTCCAAAATGCACAGCATATATCAATCAATAAATGCTCCTAAATATAAGATGCAAGAGTTCCCTAGTGGTTCCCCTTCTCTAGGGGATCTCTTCGTCCTCCCTCTTTATTGAGGCTACCTTCCCCGAGTGTCACTCCCCAGTGGGAGACCCGTTTCCCCACTGACCCACGTGTCCCTAGGAATCGGGTGGGGCAGTGTTCACAAGCTCCCTAGCCTGACTGATGTTTTTTCAAGGGAGAGCTCAGTTCCAGGGGGGCAGCATGACTTACTCACATGTCCCAGTGGCTCAATCCTTCTCAAGGGGCCTGGGCCATCTTGTGTATACCCAGAGACACGCCACTCTGAATGCTGCTCCCCGCATTCAGAAACTGCTCCATTCCCAGGGCCCCTGCAGACCCAGTGCAAGGAATGGGTCCCAGACTGCCTGGCCCTCCTTCTCCTGGGCCTTACGCCCCGCAATGACTCATCCTGCAGTAGCTCCAACTCCCGAGCCCGGCCTCATGCCGGGGTTGAAAGACCTGAACCGCCTTACTGTGGCTCCTAAGGTCCCGGTCCCTTGTGGACCCTCCATGCAGCAATGCCTGCACTGCAGCCTGGCCTTGTGTTGGGGTTGGAGTCCCGAGCCATCTCATTGTGGCTCCCAAGTTCCTGGTCCCTCACAGACCCCCCATGCAGCAATGCCTGCACTGCCTACCACTTCCATACAGCGATGGAATCTTTTAGGCTCTTCTGGGCAGCTGGATATGCCCTCTGGGCAGTTCTCCCAGCTCTTCTTGGTCCCAGGACCGCTTCCTTCTTCTTTGTCTTTCGCCGACTGACACTGCGTGCTTAGCACACAGCTGCTTATATCCCCTTCTGGGGCTCAGATTGAAAATGAACCAATTAGGGGGGCTGCAACTGCAGTTCCTAATTAAGTCCGCTCCTGCCCCACCCTTCAGAGTGGGGGGGGGAGTGGACTCTCCTCCTGGCTCTTCCCCTGCCTATCTCTGATTGGTGGATTTTGCCCCACCAATCACACTTGCATTCTTCTAAGCCCAGAGAGCCGGGCAAAGACCGGCAAGGCTGTCATATTTATTTACCGTCCACTTAGTTATTTTTAATGCAGTGGACGCAGCAAAGTGTTAACAGTAACATAGTAGTAAGCCTTGGCATCAATTTTCTCTCTTCACCCTCCTTTGCATCCAGGTAGTGTATTTTCACAAACTTAACTGAACATAGGTGATAAATTCAGGACATTAACCTAGAATGGATAACATCTCACTGCCTCTTGTACCAGCATAGTCACTTCTTGAGGTGTGAAATTCAGCTTCTTGTTTGGGGCTGGAGAGAAAATACATTAAGTCACTGGGAGTACTCATCCAGCAAAGTTAAGCATGTGTGTAAATATTTTCATGATGAGGACTTAAGAAGTCACTGGTTTCCTATGGTATGTAGCTGGAGAGAAAGGATTAATCTCTATTCATCTGTTTTTCCCAGAGGAGTCTCGGTATCTTTTCACAAGGACCCCTCTATATGGCATGGCCTCTCTTCTGTTATGCCAAGCTGCTACCCTCCTATGAAAATTCCAGTTTCTACAATGTGCAGTCAAGCATATTTTCTCTGACATCTTTTGTTTTGCACTTATATTTTAGGAATAGAAGAATTCATAGAACCACTACAATGGGCATACCCTTCAACAAAGCATATGTATAACTGTATTGCTCTAAACCAGGGGTGTTCAACTCACCTGCCCCCCCGCCCCCCAGATGGATCCAGATTGTAGTGCTCCTTGGGTACTGGATATACATGTGGTGGCAGTAGTGGGACAAAGTGTGATGTGGCAAGTGACATCAAGGAGCTTTGGGGGTTAATGTGGCCCTTGCTCACCCTCTAGAGTCAGCATATGTTCTCAAGAAGAATCTTTACCCATAATTTTTGGTACTAAGCCCTGCCACTGCTCATCCTGCCTAAAATTCCTGGCCCCTCTAGCACCCCCACAGCTCAGATGACAGTTCTGCAGGCTAGATCTGGCCTGCCAGCTGTTTGTTTGACACCTTGCTGTAACCCAATCTTCCTTGTCCCATCACCCTCCCTAACATCTATCACCTGCACTCATTCTATAATATAAAGTTTAGATTATTCATTGGGTCAAGGGCCATGTCTTATATCTTCTGTGAAGTATTAACACATTTGGGCATTACCAAGTAACAGCAATATAAGCATTTGAATGGACTGCAGTATACTCATTGTGTAAACACTCCTGATGCTCTTGATGTATAATTAAGCTTTAAAAAATAGCAGGAACTATTAGAAAAAAAAACTTTGATTAGCAAAATAGGGTTATTTCATTGACATGTTATTTAAAATCTTTCCTTTGTTCATATCTTTATGCAGAGATACTGTTCTTAGCCTAAAATTATCCCATATCTTGGAAAGGGTGCTTTAACTGAGTTTTTGCTATGGCTTCATGAATTTGGTATGAGACTCATAGGATTTCAGCTGCTTAATAGTGTACCAAAAAGGTTTGCAGTGAATAAATCTTTAGACAAGTGTTAATTTTCAGAATCCTTTGTCAACAGCATGAGGGTCTAATAAGAAGGAGGAACTGATTTTATCCAGCAATAGGATTTATACAGGAACCTGAAGAGAGAAGAATAAATACAATCTTGTTCAGCTTTTGTATTGACACTGCACAGTTGGTTAGTACTGTATTTAATTTAAATATAAGAGTGAGAATGTAAAATCTATATAGTACTTCAGTAGTGGAAAGACATGTATAGGAGTGTAGGAACCAAAGTAGCAATTGCAAAAGTCAGTGAGAAATTCCCTTAGCCCATGGGCTACTGCGATTTTTCTATTTCAGCAAACAAATGAGCGCTGTAGATGCCTGTGCCATAAAAACTTTCCCAGAGGCAATTTTTGGCAGAACTGTAGTTACTGTGCATTTAGTTAGTACTTTATCAAACAAGCACTAAAATTAAATGGCCAAGGTCTGGAACGGGCTCCCAAGGGAGGTGGTGCTCTCCCCTACCCTGGGGGTCTTCAAGAGGAGGTTAGATAGGCATCTAGCTGGGGTCATCTAAACCCAGCACTCTTTCCTGCCTATGCAGGGGGTCGGACTCAATGATCTATTGAGGTCCCTTCTGACCCTAACATCTATGAATCTAAGAGCTGTCATTTGGGCCCACAAAGGTAATTAGCTTCTCACCAGGCTACACATACAGCTATTTAAAGGTGTCCATAATATGTTTATTGGTCCAAAGGCATTAATTGTAGATCAGTTGCACCCAATGACTTCAGAACTGTATGTGACCCTTCCACTGCTCCTGATCTTCAAGGTGCCACAAATTGCTACATTAGAAGACGTAAGACTTGATTTCCACATAGCAACACCGAATCAAGCAAAAGAAGCTGGAGGAAGGCAGGTATGCCCAGAGACCCTTGCGGCTGCTGTAGCTGGAGCAATAAGGGCAGTGGAAGCCAGCTGGGAGCCCAGGAGCTGTATGTTAACCTGTAGTCCAGGGGCTGTCATTTGGACAGCCCTAGCATATCTTAGGGTGCCATGTAAAGCTGGCAGGAACCTCCCACTTATGCTGCCCTGACTCTCATTTCTAGCATATGCAAGAGAGAAAGCTGAAAGTAACTCAAAATTACATTATAGTTATGGCCAAAAGTTGCCAAAGAACAGATCCTTACCCCTTACCATAATCTTAATTAACCTCTGTGACAGGGGGCCTCCTCAGGGCCAGGCCTCAATTTCGACCTGCTCACCATCTCTGGGGTAGTCCGCCCAGTCTTGCCTGCCATGATTTTCTGTATATGTACCTCGTGACAGGCTGCCCATTTTATGCCCTGATGCCAAGGACATTACACAGCTCCACACCATCCCTACACCATGTCCCATACCTCACAGATGACATCATAAGTTGGTTAGAGCACCAGCACAGGGCCAGGCCAAACTCTGCCCCTTGTAGAGCCTCTAACATACAACTCACTCACTCTGCCCTTCATAGGATCTGTTGTATACCACCCCCTGTCACAGGGCCTCTTTCATAAGCCCCTTCTCACAGGGCCTCTTTCATACTGCCCCTCACTGGGCCACTCTCAACCTGCCCTGCTCCATGAGTGACCCCCTTGGGCCATCAGGCTTAACTAATGCAGACGAGAACCTGATGGTGTTTAACACCGAAAAATGCAAGGTTCTCCACCTTGGGAGAAAAAACCTGCAGCATGCTTATAGGCTCGGCAGTACTACGCTGGTTAGCACTACAGATGAAAGGGACTTGGGGGTCATGATTGACGACAAGATGAGCATGAGCCTTCAGTGTGATGCTGCAGCTAGTAAAGTGAGCAAAACGCTGGCTCGCATTCATAGATGCTTCTCAAGCAAATCCCAGGATGTCATTCTCCCGTTGTACTCGGCCTTGGTGAGGTCGCAGCTGGAGTACTGTGTCCAGTTTTGGGCTCCACGATTCAAAAAGGATGTGGAGAAGCTTGAGAGAGTGCAGAGGAGAGCCACGCACATGATCAGAGGTCAGTTTAACAGACCTTATGACGAGAGGCTGAGAGCCATGAGACTCTTCAGCCTGGAAAAGTGCAGAGTCAGGGGTGATCTGGTGGCCACCTGTAAGTTTATCAGGGGTGTTCACCAGGATCTGGGGGAATGTCTCTTCACCAGAGTGCCCCAAGGAATGACAAGGTCGAACAGTCACTAAGTCCTCTGCGACTGTTTCAGGGTGGACATAAGGAAGAACTTTACTGTTCGAGCCCCAAAGATTTGGAATAGACTGCTGCTGGAGGTGGTTCAAGCACCCACTTTGAACACCTTCAAGACACTTTTGGTTGTTTATCTTGCTGGGATCCTATGATCCCTGCTGACTTCCTGCCCCTGGGCAGGGGGCTGGACGCAATGATCCTCCGGGGTCCCTTCCAGCCCAAATGTCTATGAAATCTAATCATTCTAGCCTGTCCACATGCAGCCCTTCAGGTTCCTCGAGCCACCCCACTCTATGTGGCACTGGGATTGTGCCTCACACTGGGTTGACTCTGCCCCTAGTCCCTTGCCAGGCAACTTCACATATTCAAATATTTATAGGGGTTGGCCCATGTGCTACAGCCCTACTCAACACACCCCCGGTGCAGCCCTTCAGATCACACTTGCAACCCTACTCTGCACCCTCAATGCACAGTCCTTCAGGCCTCAGTGGTGCACCCTATTCTGTGTGGACCACCATAATGACTTTTGCCTCCCTCGCTGGGGCTGCTATACTTCTCTGCCCCCTCACTAGGGCCTCCAGGGTCTTACACCCCATGGATCTCAGATGTCCAGAGACATACCTGGCCACCATGCCTGTCCCTACATCAGGATATCTTACCAGGATGTGGGGGCTGGGGTTATAAGGAGCCCTTGCCCATCTCTCACTGGGAAGCAACTAGCCTGGCATTTCTAGGGAACTGCCCCTCCACAGGTAATCCCACCAAGCCATCCTTCCCCAGCAAGGTGCAGTTTTCAATCATACCCAGGGCCAGGAGCCTCCTGCCATCCCCATAGCTCCTGCCCTTACCTCCAAGAATGTTGTGAGCAGCAGCTTGAGGCAGGTGGTGTTTTCTCCACGGCTGCAGTCAGCAGACTGCCGGCTCCCCTGAGGGCCTGAGCTAAAATGGAAGCTGCTCAACTTCCTCCTGCTATCACATTGCTTTCCTGCAGTCATGTGACCACCTTATCAAGGCTGGCCCACATCTGCCAGCTTCCCTGCTGCCTGCTCCGGCCCTTAAAAGGGCAGGCACCCAAAGGCACTCTGCCACAACCTCCTTTTTCTAACCACATGATTAACCTGTCTTGCTATACCAACAGTATGAATGGCATACTGGGTGTGTCCACACATTCATTAATGTGCCATAATGATGGCACATTAAGTTTAGTACCTGTAATTACAGGAACTAACTTAATGCACCAAAATTAGTGCTACTATGCATTAGTACTGGCGCACACTTTTTTGTGATGGTAATGTGCAGCAGACTAATTCTGCTACACATTAGTGTATTAGCACAGGTTTTTCCTGCCATGCTAATGCATGGTAGAATTAATCTACTGTGCCTTTAGTGTCTTGTGTAGTCACGCCCACTGTTTATTATGTCTTACATCAAAAAAGACCTGTGGCTGTGTGATGCTCCCTGAGCCATGTACTTATTCCATGGCCATATCAATGGTGTGGTGCATAGAGGGCATGACCCATCCAGTGATCTGGCCCAGAGCTGCATACCATCAGCAGTCTCCATTTAGAATCATAATTGTTACAAGGCTTCATCTGTACACTGAACAAAAATAGATATAATTAGACTCATCGAGCCAGAATTTACTCCACCTATTGGGTGCCTGAGTAATCCTATTCCATCTTGCTTGGATCTCTGAAAAACTACTAATGTATCTGCTTTTGTAACATGGCATCATCTTAGCTTTAGGACTAAGTTGCAAAAAAGCAAGGCTCATCCACTTCTTGCATTAATGTATTTCTCAGGCATTTGGCAAGGATGGACTAGGATTACAGTTAGGTGCCTTGATAGATGGAGTACAGCTTGGCCTCTAATTACTTGTTGTGTATATATCTGTACAAGAGGTGTGGATGCAATGTAGAAATCCATGTTTAAAAAACTATACCATAAATCCAAGAAACCAAAACCAAAAGAAAAATCATATTCTCATTAACTATCTTGTTAACTACATGGAATTTTCTTCGTTAGCTCTAGAATCTGAATGATATATTTCTATCTTTCTTAGAGAAGACAGTAGGAAACAAGCTACAGTTGTTAGCTATAATTAGCTCTTAATTCTTTAGTATTAGATTTGCTGCGTGGCAAAATTTATTTGGCCAGTCAGCTGCATTTTGTTTATTTTGGTGGTGAAGTTGCATTAATTTTCTTCTACTCTGGTTTCTACAATGATTTCGTTTATGTACTGTGTTATCTAATTACAGATAAGTTACAGATACCTACAGAGAGAGGAAGAGTATACAATATCATCGAGGAATGTATACTATATTTGTATACTGAAGAACTATGATGATTACCACAGCTACATGTCCCAGTGTTATGTATGAGATTGGAAGGAAGAAATGAAATACAAAATAGAAAATAGGTTTAAGATAACTCCTCATGCAGACATTATCATTTTTGGAAAGAGCGCTTATAGCAGTGATCGGCAACATATGGCCTGCAGGCCAGATCTGGCCCATCAATAGATTTTATCCAATCCTTGGCTACACCCAGCCCAGGTGTGGGGAGCAGCTTGGGCCATGGAGCATGCAGTTGGTCCTGCCACCCCAGAGTCCACAGTGGGGTGGGGGTTGCACAGCAGCTGGACTTAGCTTGCTGGCAGCCTTTGTAGCAGCAGCTTGCTCTGCCTGGCTACCACTGCCAGTCCACTCCACACCTAGTGGCCACTGGACATAGCGGGTAGGCAGGAGCTCCATGGAGACCAGCCCAGGACCCCCTTGGCCAGGCGGTTGAAATGGGGCTGCTGGCAGGCAGGGAGCAGCAACCAGGAGCGGGACAGGTAGGTGGGGCCAGCTGGGATCATAGGGCAGTGATAGTGTGGGGATGGGGCCCAGGACAGAGCAGCAATCCAGCCCTTACATGTCCCTGCCTGTGGAACTGGTGTCCCTCACAGGGACATTCAGGGCGTGAATCATGGCTCTGCCCCGGGTCCTGGTCCTATGGACACCCTACCCATCCACCACTCTGCTGGCACCCCCAGCTGTAGGCACAAGACAGATGGGCTGGTCTCCATGAAGACTCTACCCACCCACCTTCTCCATCTGGTACCCTTGGTAGTGGGTACATGGTGGAAGCCTGGGGCCAGATAGCACCAATTACCCCACACCCAGCTGCCCCAAGCTAGGTAAGGTGTCTCTCTCTCCCCCTGCCCCCCGCCCACCCCCATCCCACAGCAACTCGCTGAAACTCTTTAAATGGCCCCCCAGTCCAAATAAGTGCCCACCCCTGGCTTATACTGTAATGGATGGTGATTATGTGCTATGTATAAAATAACCATTCCTGTGAAATTTCAAAGATAGTGATGTGCTCAGAATGATTTAAGTGTGATAGTCATACACCATCAAATCTGCATGCTCTGTGATTTTATCATCTGTGGATTGATTCTTGGTATGTTAATGAAGACTTATGTATAGTTTTCTTGATTAACTCATAGCTTAGGACTTGTTATTTTGAGCACTAAACAAGATTTAGTTTTTTGAGTTCTTGCATCTGATACCTCAATTATTCATCTTAGGAATTAATGTACAATTAGCATGAATTCCTGCTCACAGGGAAATAGATGGTTATGTAAATTTGTATGCAGTTGCTGACACAGTTTTGAATAATAAAAAGACTGGTATTAATATCTTTCTATTGGTTACAGATCAGATTGAATAAGGAATCATTTTTAATGTAAAAGTGTCCTCAAAGATTCTTTCATTTTGTTCAGCTCTTCCTTTGGTTTTAAGCTAATCAGTCCATCTGTCAAGAATTTCACATAAATGTAACTGGTAAACATTTTATCTGATTTCTCAACATACTTAAAATATTGAAACTGATTCTAATCTCACTTATGCCCATCTAAGTGAGAAGAGAAATGACTGGAATTATCCCAGTATAAAATTGATTCAAGCAAGAATCACAGCTAGGTCAGCTCTTGCTGCAGTTTGCGCCTCAGTCTGATTTACCAGTCAGTTATTGTTGCTATGTTTAATAAGTTCACCTGCAAAATAAGGAACTAAGGCAAATACTGGAAGATCATTAAAATATATTTTTAGAGGAAGAACTTCAAGTTCTTTCTCAGATTTTAAGTATAGATAATTTATCAATGGAATATACCAAAAAAATGTGTGTGTGTGTGTGTGTGTGTGTTCTGTTGGTTTGTCTATAGCAGTGCTTTCTAGCCATAAAGGCATTTTCTTTTTATTCAGAAGACATCCCTAGGGATTACTACAGCTCTCATGTCTCTATAGTTTATATAGTCCCTATATTGGTAGAGAGGAATGAGGATGTACAAAAGACTGCTTCTACATCTATAATCGAACTCAGATTTCTTGCTCCATAAAAAGACCACCACAATATTCTGACCAACTAACAAATGAGCCTGCTGTTTGCCCCAAAACTCATTTTCATGTATTCTTCAGCTCTGGCTTGATAGCTGAGATTTCTCCCATCTTCATATGATAATCCTTCAGTAAGAGTGTCCGTTCTGTCCCTGACTTGTTGATTATCAGTTATTCAGGGCACACAGCTAGTCTTGAAGGTGGCATTGTTATTGACTGAACACACTAACCGCTTGAGAAAATGTTGATTACTTCACAATTCCTGAAAATTAATCTTGAAACCTTCCTGAACTATAATAATCAACTCCTTCAACTTTCTTTCCAGTGGAGAAGGTGGAAGCTAATGAAGGCAGGTGCTCCTCCCTGCCTCATTAGCACCTTGCTTTTCTTCTTCTGTTGCAAAATCCTTGATGCCAACAATGCTTTTTATAGTTCTTACAAGGCTCCACTGGTTTGTCCTACCTCTAGTGCTAACCGCCATTTGTCTGCCTCTCTCATTGTGTTAAATCAGCAACCTGTGACAGCAACCTCAAGACCTGCAGAAGCAGTAGCAGTATACAGTCTTATCATAGCTCTGAGACAGATTGATAGCAGCCAGCAGGGTGGACTGATGGGGGCATTTAAACGCTGCCTGCTCTTGAAAGATTGAGGAAGTGGAGTGTTGGATGACAGCAAAAATGGAATAAGAATAGGAACTCCTGTAAATAAGCTGATTTGCTTCCTGAGATGGATAGTCTATGTGTACCTATAAACAAGAGATGAGAATAAGATAGCAAAGGATCCCAGCACCCAAGATCAAGGAATCACCTGATGAAGCAAAATAATTGGGTGTTGCATGTAAAAGCAAATAAATGGAAATACTTGTATCCTGAATTGGACAGTGCTGTTCTAAGCTTTCTGCCAGTTTTAATCCCAGATGGGGAATGGGTAGTGACTAAAAGAGGGGAACTACCAATTGAAAGAAAGGGGTTTCACTTGGGAACCAGGAACTATAAATGGGAACTGTTTGTAATTCACTGGAGAATCTTAATTGATTGAGTGAGTAATGATCTGCATGGGTAGGGTGACCATACATCCTGGGCACACTGGGACAGTCCTGGCTTCTGTAGTCTGGTTCCAGCCAGTTGGTTAGAAGTCCTGGAGCAGAGTCCAACAGGGATGTGCTTCTATGCACAAGCAAGGTGGGCAGACTGGAATGGGGTGGTGCCTGCTCCAGTCCACCCACCTTTCTCATGCATAGCAACAGCAGTGTGTGCCTGGCCACCTGCTTCAGCACACCATGCTGCTCCACATCCTCACCAGCCTCTGCTCCAGGACTATTGACCAACTGGCTGGGACTGGACTACGGAAGCCAGGACTGTTGCGGTTTGCCTGGGACATGTGTTCACCCTATGTATATGCCAGGTGTTCTCAAACTTTTTAGACTCAAGGCACCTCTTGATAAACTCAGGGCACCCCTCACTAGATTTAAGGCACCCTTCTTAAAATGCTAGCTCTTAGTTTTCACTTAATTTTTGACTGCAGAAAAATAATAGAGCAATTCTGTTGCAAAGAGCTCAGAAAGACCACAACATACCAGAATCCTTTTAACGAAATGGATACTTATTTGAAATCTCTGGATTTGTCCTGTGAATCATGTTTGTACACCTAACAGTGCTAACAGGCATGGCACCCTGTGGCACCCCTGAAAAGATCTCAAGGCACCCCAGGGTGCCATGACACCCCTGCTGAGAAACATTTATGTAGGCAGATGTTGAGGAATTGTAGCATGCATTACTGAGAAATGTGTATTTATTAAGAGCCACTAGAGGGAGCATCTCTTAGAATTGCCCTAATACTACAGGTGTGCGTTGATTAAAGCCGCACTGACAGCAGTGCTCATTCCTGAGAATAAATCCTACATCGTCAACATGTCAGGGATGATTTCTAACTAGGGAATAGATATTTGGGCTAGGCACGTGGTCCAAAATCTGGGTGCTACCAATCCTAAACTACCTTCTCTTGACACTTCAATATGCTGCATATATACCAAGAGGTCCACATGCACAGAACCTATTGTATGACTGCAGCTTATGTCTTTCTGGGCATGTCTACATGTGAAAGTAATGCAACTCCAGCTCAATTTGAGCCAGAGTAAACTAATCCCAACATCACCATCTACACATGCGTTTAAGCACAATAATATACTGCACTGCTGGATACTGCTTGTATCTGATGGGACTATACAGCAGTGCAGTAAATTAGCCTACTGCACCCTAATAGCTGCACACGTGTAGGTGGTGATGCTCTTCTGTGCAGCATATAAGTCTGCTGCATAGTCAAGCATCTCACGTAGATGCACCATCTGTATCTGATTCACTGTGCACATACCAGGGAACAAGCACCCTCTTCCAGAAGGTTGGTTTTCTCCTAGCATTCCTGATGAACCCCATTTTTCCTGTTTCAAGACCTCTTCTTGAGCTACAACTCATCACTTGGATGAAAAGGAGTTATAGGTGCTCCATCTGTCGTACTGTAAGGGTCAATATCACATAGTTATAATGGCTTTCCCCTCAGGAATGGATACACAGACCTTTTCACACCAAGTTGTTGAAGTTGGAAGCACCAGTTTCTCACACAGCAATGAAGAAAACTCTCCATTGTGCTAAATACCAAGGACAACATGATATAAAAAAGCCATATGGAGTCCATTATTTAGTTATAGCCCATTATTCCTTTCCCATTTAAAGACAGGGGACATATCCATTTGTAAAACACTTGTGTGTTTGAGACATTTTTAGAAGCTTAAAAATGATCTGCAAGTCATTTATGTAATAAAGGGTCCAAAATATGTTAGTGATAAATCACCAACATGACAACATGTCCTATGTTGGTTTGTGCAAAAAAAATTATGTGATGCCCTCACCTTTATACATAACATAATAAAAATTAAATTATTCTAATATTGATAATTTGAGACCACTTTTTATGTTACTTGTATCTTCCTTTTATTATTATTACCATGATGCTTATAGTTACTGAAGAAATAAAAATTCTCCATACACATTAAAGCATTGACTGCCTTTGATATAGGCACAACATTTGGAGTAATACCAACAGAGTTTCTCTGAAGTTTGAGACAGAGGAAGTTCCATTTAGAACTCTAGATTCCTTTAAAAGAACAACTGAAATTATATGTTTATTACAAAAGTGAATTATAGTGAGATTATTTATCCCCTAACTATATGCTGTTTAATGACTGTTGTGTCATTATTTTGGGGAAAGGGCCAACTGTTTCACTCACTATGATATTTGCTAGCATTAAACAGCAGTAACCTATTTAACTATATGCAAGTAGGTCAACAGTTCATCTGAAGTCTCCCTTAAGAACAACTTTTTACACTGCTGCGTATGTGTTGCAATAAAACATTGAGTCATTCCTGTTACCCATTCTAGAGTATTTTTACTCCTTAAAACACAAAACATAGAGTTATATGGTTTGCTTATGCTATAACTTTCCACCAAGATTTCAAGTTTGGGGTATCATGAGAAGACAGCACTCCTCAAAGGGTTAAATTTTTGCTAACAAATATGGACTATTTGATATGAAAACCATTATTGTTTGATATGTCAAATAAAACATTTGTCAATCAAAAGTCTTTAAGCACTGGGCTATGTGACATTTACTCTTTTATAAACCGACAAAGTCCCTGGTGGCATGCCTTTCTTCCTCTCATTTAAATAGTGGTAGGAGAACAAATCACACTTCAGGGCAAGTTGATAACTGCCAGTCACGATTTCTGCCTTGTTTACTATAATGAGGAGGGTAATAAATGCATCTGACCATTTCAGCTGGCATTTGCATAGATGAATGATTTGTCCAGTCAGTCGCTCTCCAGTGATTTGGGCCTTTTTGTCAGCACAAAGAGCATTCAGTCTCCCTGGAATTTCAGCAGCCAAGCTCTCATTAGCAAACATCCTTTACCATGAATGATTCAAATAATTACCACTGAAATAATAAACTGTTTCACAAAAACATTTTATTTGATGGCTCCAAACATCAACTTTTCTGAATTGTTGACATTCAAATAAGCCAGAGAGCTTTATTGTTAAGCAACAATGATCCCCTTGTAAAAAGCTGGGCATTGTTTTACCTCCAATAGACCTTTAAACTTGGCCAGCTATCAAATGTGTCCCTCAAACTGCCAGCCAACATTCTGGGTAATCGGAGGGCATGTACCAGATGGAGCTGTAGTAAAACTACATATTCAACCTCCAAACAATTTTTTGTTAGATTTACTTCTGATATTGCAAGCATAAAACTCCAGGCTAATTAGCAACAGCAACATATCTGTTTGCATCTACAGTAGTAGTATAATTATTAAATGCCTTTGCTTACACTGAGCTGTTCAAGTAGGAGTTCTCTTCTGTAATGATATTCTATGTGTATAATTAAGTGTTATTTGATATAGTTTTGGAGTTCAATCAAATGAGCAAGCAACAATTATAGGCTATTATGAACTTCTCTAATGCATGGCAATAGGCATGATGTCAGTGCATTACCAAATGCATAGCACAAGGCAAGCAGCAGTTCCTGTTATCATCTTTTTACACCCATTCTGTAATGCATAATTTACTAAGTTTTATTAGCTACCTTTATATATGCGTGTCTACTAGGGATGTAGGTAAACTCTATGAATGAGCTTACTTTCCGTTGTGCCATTATAGCATTGTATGTCTGTGTGAGTGTGTGTGTGTGTAAATATTTGCTTATTGATTATCCCAGATTAGATTGCATATTTTAAGTAGCTCTCAGTTGAACAGAAATATTCCACAGTCTTTTTTTTATCTTGGCAAAATTTCTTCATTACATTGTTTCACTTTCAAATTTAGTAGGGTTATGCATAGAAAGAATCTGAATCTGACGAAAAAATCCGAGTACTTTGGTGTTCATGCAGCATGAAAAATCATGTGGGCCTGCTTTTCATTTAGACCTTAGCGTATGGTACTTCTGGCAATGTAAAGTGCCTTAAAGTGAGCACAATTTACTAATACCACTAGACTGATATAAAGGCTCCTTCATGTACATGAGAGAAAAATGAAAAAGGATGGGCAATCCACAAAGTATATCCCTTAAAATATAAAATGTTTTAAATGTGAGACATTGTTGCAAAAATATAAAATGTTTTAAATGTGAGACATTGTTGCAATATGATGTCTCATTGCAATATGATTCCACTTTTCAAACAAAGATGGCCAGGGGAAAGTATAACATCTTTCTATTCTCCTGTGCAATATGAAGTTTCATTTCTACCTGGGAGAAATCTGTGCATTCTCCTTCACCTGAGGTAGGGTGTGTGAGCCCGAAAGCTTGTGAATAAAGAATTTTTTTGGCAACTATTTAGTTGGTCTAATAAAAGATATCACCTCTACCAAGAGTTCTGACTACTTAATACAGGGGTGGGCAAAATGCAGCCCAGGGTCCAGATGCGGCCCACCAGGCCATTCTATCTGGCCCATGGGGCCCCTAAAAAATTTAGAAAATTAATATTAATCTGCCCTGAGCTGCCTGTCACGCGGCTCTCGATGGCTTGCCAAAACTCAGTAAGCAGCCCTCTGCCCAAAATAATTGCCCAACCCTGATAATAGAAGACTGAAACTCTACATCATATTTATATACCTAGGGATAAATACCAATTAAAACACCCAAATGTTTGATTCTTTGGTACCTATGTATAAAAACTGAGCCCATTTGTATAAAATTACTTAGCTAATTTGCAGGCTAACTTTTAAAATAAGTCCAGCTATTAATTTTCGACACAGTTAAGACCATTCAAATCAAACCTGAATCAAACCCAGTCCAGTGGGTTTCCCCTTCACTTCCACTGCTTTCTCTAATCTGTAATCAGCACCAAAAGTATGCAGGCTTATTTTCATTTCATTCTTTGGCTTGTCAGGAGCAACATTAGAGGATGACAAAGAAAGATACATATTTCTTATCCAATTTGCTGTTTATGGAACTGAGGGACAAATAGAACCAGCTGAAGCCAAACAGAGCATGACCAAGTGCTGTGCCCATTTCTAGAGGCTCACTTTCTAGTGGCCTGAAAGAAGATAGCCATGTTGCCATTATGGGCACTATGCAACTGTTTAATTCATGGTATTAATTTTGAACCTCATTGTGGTGAGTGGATCCCATCATCACCCAATACATGCCTTCCCAGCTGTATAAGTTGCTTCTCTAACCTTGAGAGAACTAACTCAATCAATTAGCATGGGATTTCATTTCAATGATGGACTTGCAACTCTGTGCATCATAGACATTACCACAGCTTAGACAGTAACAGATATTGAGCCAGATCCAACAAATAACCCAAGAATCTAAAGTGGGACAGAGGAGGAATATAGATGCCACCAAATCCCAAAAGTCTAAAATAGTGAATCTGAAAATATCTTATCTTCTTTTATCTAACCCTGAAGCAACCTAAATTCCATAAAGGCCTCCATTACTTTTTCTCCTTAAAAGTTCCTCAGGTACCGACAGCTTGCTTATGTGCATGCCCAGAAGCTTCTGTCTTGTCAATGCTGAACAGCTCAGTGCATGGTTCACAGCTAGGCTCAATTAATATCCAGAAATTATGCCTTCCTTCCCTGAGGAATGTGATTTGGTAAGTGTTCTCAGAGCACATGGCTGATCCAAGACTGCAAATTGGGTCAGGCTCCACAGGAAGTGCAGTATCTGACATCTCTTTCTTTTACATCCTAGCCAAAAGAGATAGCTTCCTGCCTTATCCTATGCAATAGTGATACTTTTTAAATGATCACATCTGGTGCTTCCTAAAAGTGTCAGATTTTTTGTACATTGGTGAGGCATGGCCAAGGAATGTGCCTGGCCTCATGCAGGGACACAGATGCCTTCCTTCCCCCCCCCCCCAGGTGAGGAGGGGAGAGCCCCCCACCTGCCTATGGCTGACAGCTGGCTAGAGGCCGGAGGCAGATTTTCATAGATTCATAGATTCATAGATGTTAGGGTCGGAAGGGACCTCAATAGATCATCGAGTCCGACCCCCTGCATAAGCAGGAAAGAGTGCTGGGTCTAGATGACCCCAGCTAGATACTCATCCAACCTCCTCTTGAAGACCCCCAGGGTAGGGGAGAGCACCACCTCCCTTGGGAGCCCGTTCCAGACCCTGGCCACTCGAACTGTGAAGAAGTTTTTCCTAATGTCCAATCTAAATCTGCTCTCTGCTAGCTTGTGGCCATTGTTTCTTGTAACCCCCGGGGGCGCCTTGGTGAATAAATACTCACCAATTCCCTTCTGTGCCTCTGTGATGAACTTAAAGGCAGCCACAAGGTCGCTTCTCAACCTTCTCTTGCGGAGGCTGAAAAGGTCCAGTTTCTCTAGTCTCTCCTCATAGGGCTTGGTCTGCAGGCCCTTGACCATACGAGTTGCCCTTCTCTGGACCCTCTCCAGGTTATCTGCATCCTTCTTGAAGTGTGGCGCCCAGAATTGCACGCAGTACTCCAACTGCGGTCTGACCAGCGCCCTATAGAGGGGAAGTATCACCTCCCTGGACCTATTCGTCATGCATCTGCTGATGCACGATAAAGTGCCATTGGCTTTTCTGCTGGCTTCGTCACACTGCCGGCTTATGTTCATCTTGGAGTCCACTAGGACTCCAAGATCCCTTTCCACCTCTGTGCCACCCAGCAGGTCATTCCCTAGGCTGTAGGTGTGCTGGACATTTTTCCTCCCTAAGTGCAGCACTTTGCATTTCTCCTTGTTGAACTGCATCCTGTTGTTTTCTGCCCACTTGTCCAACCTATCCAGGTCTGCCTGCAGCTGTTCCCTGCCCTCCGGTGTGTCCACTTCTCCCCATAGCTTTGGGTCATCTGCAGACTTGGACAGAGTACATTTGACTCCTTCGTCCAAGTCACTGATGAAGACATTAAAGAGTATCAGTCCAAGGACCGAGCCCTGCGGGACCCCACTGCCCACACCCTTCCAGGTCGAGACCGACCCATCCACCACGACTGTTTGGGTGCGACCCTCTAGCCAATTCGCCACTCACCTGACTGTGTAGTCATCCACATCATAGCCTCTTAACTTGTTCACCAGTATGGGGTGGGATACCGTATCGAAGGCCTTCCTGAAGTCTAAGTATACGACATCCACCCCTCCTCCTGTGTCCAGGCATTTTGTAACCTGGTCATAGAAAGAGACTAGATTGGTCAGGCACGATCTGCCCGCCACAAACCTGTGCTGGTTTCCTCTCAGCATAATTTGCCCTGCTAGGCTCTCACAAATGTGAGCCTTGATAATTTTTTCAAAGACTTTACCAAGGATGGAGGTGAGACTGACTGGCCTATAGTTGCCCGGGTCCTCCTTCCTCCCTTTTTTGAAAATGGGGACCACGTTAGCCCTTTTCCAGTCCTCCGGGACTTGGCCCATGCGCCACGAGTGTTCGAATATTCCTGCCAGTGGCTCTGCAATGATGTCGGCCAGTGCCTTCAGCACCCTCGGATGGAACTCATCCGGGCCTGCCGACTTGGGGAGACAGTCAGTGCTGGCTTAGCTCTGTAATAGGCTGGGTGCTTGGCGAGAGCAGCCAAGTGCAGGGCAAGTGCTAGTGTGTCTCCCTGTGAGGGGGTCTAGTGAGAGGCTGCAAAGGCACCTGGGATGCCAGCAGACAGCAACCTAACATGAAACAATAGGGAATCTGGTACAGAAGTGTGATGCACCTGTCTAACTTAATCTATTAAATTTGAGTGCACATCGATTCAGGTCTATCTTAGATCATGTTCTTTCATTTTTAAACCAGTCTATGTGCACTAAACCTCGGTTCTGTTATGGGTGTAGACCGGTTTTCATTCACTTATACCAGTTTATGTGTAATGTACCCAGCATAAGTGGGCAGCCACACAGTGCTAGAGCCCAAAGGAAACACTGAGGCTAGGGGTTTAACTCTACCCCTCCCTGGGACTTTGGCACTTTACTCAGGACTGCTGAGAGGTAACTATTCATTTGGGCTTCATAGCTTGAAACCCTCGCTCAAAGTCAGGTTCCTACAGTCTTTCTAATCTAACGGCAGTTACTCTTTTTGTTAAAATACAGCTGGAGGAGATATATAATCTTTTATGAAAAAGCTTAGTAGCGTAGTCTCTAATTTAGGGCTCATGGACTCACATTGCCAATGACACACACTCATGCAGCCACAGAACAGGAAATTAATAAGTGGGGAGGTTGAAAGGGAGAGTAAAGAGGGCGTGTCTACATGTGCATTAATTGCATGTGAATTAATTCCGGAGCTTATTGCTCCAGAGCCTTTTGCTCCTGGGTGCAGTATGAACGTGTGCCTGGGAGCATTTGTGTACAACACATGGAGCCCGGTCAGAGGGGGACTGGCTGAGGTATGAGAGTGCTTCAGGGGCTAGCCAGCAGGCAGCTCACACCAGGTGGTGGAGACAGAGGGGCTCCTCCAGGGAAGGATCAGGCTTCTCAGAGCTCAGCATCAGTGGCAGCTGATGACAGGATGTGCCCAGCAGCTCAGGAGTCTCACGCTGGGCACCAGGGAAAGGGGTACTCCCCAGCTTGCTGCAACTGCCTGCCATTCATCAGAGCTCCGAGGAGTTCAATCCTTCCCTCAACAGAACCCTCCTGTCGCTGCTACCTGGTACAAATCTCCTGGACTGCCAGACATGTCCTGCCACCAGTGCTGAGCTCTGAGAGGCCCAATCCTTCCTTCTACAGAGTACCTACGCCACCCATGATTGGCTGCTGGGCATAGACCCAGCCCTCAGATCCAGCCTTAAGCTTCCAGGAAAGCCCTGAAGCAGGGACTTCCAGCAGTCCCACTGGTGGCAGCAGGGGTAGCAGTGTGTGCCAAGGTGACCCACTCTGGGGCTCTCCTGGAAGCCTAGGGCTGGGCACAGAGGAGCGTCCATGGTGATGGTAGTGGGTTGGGGGCATGCTCACCCATACCTGACAGGCAATCAGGGGTGGCCTGGGGGCCTGGCTGCCCTCAGCAGTGTCTAGCAGCCCAGGGAGCTCACGTGGCCTGCTGGGAGGTATGCAGGAGTGCCCCCAACTTGCTGGCTTCAGCCAGGGCAGGCAGCTTGCATGTCCCCCCTCCTCTACCGAATACTGAACGTGTGTTTTGTTCACTTCTGATGTAACCTAGGCCACTTACAGGAATCCTCATAGGTTTGATTGATTCTGCTTCAGGCTTTTGAATGTCTGTACCTAGCCTTAGTATGCAGGCTGTTTTGAATCTTACTCTGAAGCACCTAACTCTCCATATACTGTACTTGGAGCCTAAGTGCTTAGCACAAGCTTCTGCATTATACCCCAGGGGCCAGGAACATAGAAGTTAGGAACTGCAGGCATTGCTCAGCCATGCATCACATGAGTTCCTATTTGGATGCATCCCACTGTTTTTGTTATAATGTAGGAAGTGAACCAAGAGAAAGTTTCCTTCTAGCCAAGTCTATAGAACCCATGGTAAATTTCTCCCCACCAAAAAACCCTTGTATATATTATAGAATCTATTCACATTGCAATTAAAGAAGCTTAACTATTCAGCAAGTCCTGCACAAAGGCATGCTTTAAAAAAATGGGCCCTGTCTTGTCTAGAGCCCCCTGGCCCCATCCCAATTTTACTTTAGCTGAGCCTTCCAGATTGAGACCCACTGTTCAGGGCCACCAGGTTCCGGCTCATCTTTGGGTCACACTTCATGACCCCAGGTTCTAAAACTCATGATATCCACCACAGCGTGTTATGCAAATGGCATATATACCAGCTTTATATTAGGGAAATAACATCGAGATAGGCTTTTGCCTATTGCCTTAATCTTATATATTTTCTTGAGTTTCACATTGCCTTAAGAAACTCCATATTGTATTGCTCTGTAGCTTGACATAAGTGTTAGACCTTTGTATGCTATATATGTGAGCGAATGGGTGAGAGTGTGTCTGTGGAAAAGGAAAATATCAACTGGTGACTGGCTGAAGAATGCAGACAAATAAAAGACCAAAACAAGAAGAATCCGCCTGAGAACAGTGAGAGAACAACATCAATCGATCTTCAAGGAAGAGCACAGTGATAACACAGCAAAAGCCCAGATGCGTGGGTAAATTGACAAGGCTATAAAAGATGGGGCAAGACGTATTGATTTTGGGTCTTTTTCTGCATGTCATCCTGGAGCACTGGTTCGTCTGACGAGATGGACCAGCTCCCACTCATGATCAACTTGCTTGGCCACTAAGTTGATCTGAGCACCAATAAGACTGGTAACGTATACCACCACAGAACAGAAATTAGGGTATGAATGTGATGTGTGTGTGTGTGTGTGTGTGTATGTGTATTAAGCACTTAATCAATAAACATGGCCCTTTGCCTTATCCCACTTATAAGGTCTCACTTGTGATTTGAGCAATTGGCAATTTGTGTAACAATTGTACACTAACGGTCTCAGATCATTGATCTCAGAGTTGGGTTGGTGCCAGTACCACCCCATGGTGGCAGAATTCAGGGAGTAGAAATGTCATCCACATAAAACAGGAGGGTGGAAGAGGATACTGCATCCTGGGATACTGGAGGGCTGAAACTTGGACAACTTATCTCTGAGGAGTGGCCACACACATGGAATATGAACTGGATAACATGGATCAGAGATAAACGTGCCCTGGAGTGGCGTAACTTTAAGATATCTTAAAGGGTGCTTAAATTAGTTTACATGTCGTACTGTGTGGACCGTCCAAGGGTTAAGAGCTCCAGGAGTCACCTAAAATTAATGTGTAATAAGGCCCTAAGTCTCAGGACAGTTTCTACCAGCTCCCAGCAGGGAGCTCCTGCCTTCAGCTTTGCCTGAATCAGACTGCCCCCATTCTGCCTGAGGATCTGGGCGTACATCCCTAGGTCCCACCTCTTCTGGACTCCCAGCAGTTCACCTTAAAGGCACAGTTCCCATGTTTTTACTCTCAAATTGATTCTCATTACAGATGCATTGTAAGTAGTTTTTTTAGATCAACTTATGCAATCACTTTTCAACATGACAAGAAAGTACCCTGTTTTGATTTTGATAAAAAAAACCAAGGGGGCAGGGCAACTGTCAAGGGGTGGTACTACCCATGTGGCCCTTGACAGGCTCACCAAAACTAGTTAAGTGGCCCTCCACCCAAAACAGTTGCCCCCCCCCCCCCCCCCGGTGTAGGCCAACAGCTCTGACCTCTGGAATAAGAGATTTAATTTATATAGATAATGACAAGAAAAGTTAAACTCACACTCATGGCATAGAAGATACAACTTTTTATATGTATCCCAAGCTCCAGCAAGATTTTTAGCAGCAGATTTAAAAGTCTAAAGACAACAGCTTTTTACAAATGTATTTTTCTTGCAGTTATAGTAACTGTAGGGAAATCAGTTAATTAAAAATAGATTTGCAAAATATCCCCAAAACTGCCATACTGGAACTGCTGTTTTAAAAGACTAACACAGCCTCTTGCAAGTTGTATTTCAGTAAAGCTCTAATGATATACAGCATGTAATTTGATCATATGGGAAACATCCAAAAATTCTGTTTCCTATTTAAAGACGGTTATTTGGAATCTATAACTGATATAATACAATTACTCAACAAGCCTTGCATAAAGTTCATTTTAGGTGAAATGTGACATATTTAGCAATCTACCACACAGAATTCTCCATCCTTTTGATTTCAGAAGAAAGGTTCTGCTTAAAAATGATAGTAAATTAAAGTTTATTATCTTTATTATCTTTTCAGTAGATGGTAGATGCATTTCCAGTATGAGATACCAGTAGGGTTTTGTGGACTTATGGTGAATGTATAACAGAAACTGCAGAAAATTTTATTGGTAATTTCATTGCCAAAGATAAATGAAAGAGGGCCACAATTCAGCAGTTTAATGTTCACTTACTATGGGGTAAGAGCTTTCATGTGGGCAGTGACTGTGAAGCAGCTAACTTGAGATAAAGCCTACATGCTTCCTCCTTCAGCCCTGTGGTAACTTGTTCACACAACCATTTCTCTTAAGCTGTGGTAAGAAAAGCCAGTTTTTCCTCTCTGGTGCATTGAAAAAATACATTTTATCTTTACTTTTCACAAACTGCACCTCTGGTGCTATCATTTCCCAAGGAGATTAAGAGAATCCAGTGAAACTAAATTCCAGGTATACTATAACACTCACAGTTATTACGGTAAATGACAAAGCGTCATTTGGAATGGCACTATTTGCAATTCAATTTGAGGTATGTTCTTTTATATTTATTGTGTGCTGCAGAAAGTCATTGGAGGCCATAAGAAATGAACTATTGCACACTGAAAGAGAAATGTTCAGGTGAGTCAATTTGAGAATTATGATGCTCATATTGGTCTTTTTTATAACAACTTATTTTGCTTCCAGCTGTTTGTAACTGATGTTCATACTTTTTTTTTTCAAGTTTAGCCTTTTCTTGAACATGCTGGCCCCCCTATGGTGATACATTTTTTTTCTAGAAAGTACTCAGAGCTGTAAGTACAGTAATGCATGGACTAACTTCCAGTTTTGTAGGCCCTCAGGCTGTCTGAATGACCTCTTTGGTGACACATATGCTCAGAAACTGGAAAAAAGGAGGAGAATGTGTCTCTCATGGGAAATAAACTTTTCCATATCAAGGTGGAAGGGTTTTGCAACTGATAAATATTTATGACCAGAGGCACTTGGAAACTGACAATTTGGAATAAACAATCCATAGTTTTATGGCTTGAGAGACAATGATTTTTTTTAAACACCCAGCTTTTCTTCTTCATTTAGGTAAGCCACAACTGTTTTGATGCTAGCAAAGGTTTGGTCTGAAATGGGAGGTCTAGCCTCATAACATGAGAATCAGAAACCCGTGGACCATTCTACAGCATTCATCCCTATTGGGCTGCAGGAAGGGACTCATGGTTTGGGGAGTAAAAAACCTGGAAGCGTAGTTGAGTCACTTGGTCTGGACTCTGGATGATGATGGGCTAATGGGATATTTTCTCCTGATGCCCCTTTACTCTAGCAGTGAAAACAGAATGTAATTAGCTCTGGGGATCTATCCCAGGCATACAGGTGACTAGGGTTCAAGCCAGCGAGGGTCAACCTTTTTGGTAAACTTGCCACAAACCATGCCTTCTGCCTTCTCCAAGTGCGACTCTGATCCCCTTAATCTGCTGCTCTGCTCCCTGCCCTGTGCTTCCTGCCCCATCTGCTGTTCTGCTTTCTGTTCCCTGACCTATCTGTTGTGTGCCACACACAGAGGCTGCCTCTGCCACTTGTGGCTACCCCTGATGTACACCAGCCTTCTGTGCCTCCTTCAATTTGGGCATGTAAGTGGTTGAGGCAGGGGAAGACGCTGGTAGACCAGAAGTGGGGAAAAATGTGTGTGGAGTGTAATTCAATCTATCTATCCACATCTGCAGACCATAAAGAGCATTCCACGATGTCATACATTTCATGAGACCACCATATTTCATGGTGCATAAGTCAATGCAGTGTATAAGTCAAAAACGTTTTTCCAATGTGAAAAGTTAGGATTTTCATAGACATGGTATATATGTCAACAATCAGTCGCTGGCATGATTAGCACAATAAGCACCAACTGCTGTGGGTTACACACAATCAGCAATCGGCACAGATCAGGAATGAGCAATCGAACAATCGCCACCATGATTAGCACAATCAGTGCCGATTAGCACTGGTTGCCACAGCTTGCACTTAAATAACATTTAAAAATCCCTCATTAAATTAACAGTTTAAAACATTTTTAAAATGTATAATTTAAAAATAAACAATTTAAAATCCCTCATTCACTTTCATCATCAGAAGTGTCAGCCCCAAACAGTTCCTCCCAATTTAAATGATTAGTAATCTGATCATTGTATGGATCCTCAGCATTCTGCATCTTCATTCTTTCTTTGATCTTCATCATGCTGCAAAATATCATCCTGCTCACTATCTATAGAATTACTGATCCTGCATCTTTTCAGCGAATGTGAAACAGTTTCGGGTTTAATGTCCCTCCGAGCTGTAAGAATCCACTGGCACACAGTTGCTAAGCTTCCAGCTTTTGCATATGAATGTTGGCCGCTCATCATCCAGCTCTGTCACTCAATGTGAACACAGTCTTTGAACTGTTTGTTTAAGCACACATCCAGTGCCTGTACAATGGATGTTAGCCCTCTGGGGATGACCACTAAGTCAGTTTTACTTTTCCACAGGCTTTTTTTCACACTTGCAGAGGTGGGCCTTAAACATGTCTGACATGAGCATTGATTTCAGTTTTAACAGCATACCAAGGTGCATATTCCACACTTGCGGTTTCCAAATGTGAGCACCTTCCTCATCCATCCAGCCTTTTGGGTTAACATGAATGACAATGCCAGTGGGGAATTGTTCTTTCTTGAGGAATGTTTTCTTTTTAAAGATGACCATTAGTTTTAGTTTCATTCTCTCAGCCACACAAGAATTACAGTAAAGTTGGTTTTCATGTGGCCTGTAGTCTTCATCAGTACACTTTTAGTGCCAGTGACATCCACAGTTCAGTTTGTAGGCATATTGAAACACATGAGTGTTTTGTCCAGATTCCTGATTTGGCTGAGATCATAATCATTTTTCTTTCAGAGTTTCAAGACATAGCTCTGGAACTGGGTTGTCTTCTCTTCGAGGTCCGCTGGTAATCTCTGCTATATCTTCATTCTCTGTTGCAGGAAGAGAGAATTCCTTTTCATAAACCGGGAACACCAAGTTGGGTTGCCGGTAAAGTCTTTCAATCCTTTCTCCATAGCCCACATCTTGCCTTGCAGTCAGATGATGTTTCTTGTTATGATTTTACCAGACTGTTGCTGATTGTTGACCCAGTTGGTGAGGTCTATTTTTAATTGTGGCCACCTGCACTGCTTTCTGCAGTCTCCACACTTCACATGATGCATCTTCTTTATGTTGTCAGTGTTTTTCTGACAGTCATGAACCATTTCCTCATTCACGCTAAACTGAAGGGCTGCAAAACTATTGTTAGTATGAAGAGCAAAGTTGAATTTGGCATCATATTTCATTCGTTTTGGCAGCATCCTGAATACTGTGTTGTATAGGGGAGTTTGGAGTATTGGTAGTTAAGTTAATTTGGTCTTCACTAAAATATGCCAATGTAATTAATGCGACCTGACCGTGCCTCAAGTAATTAGTGGGACCGCTCCTCCTGCAATTAGTACAGTTAGTGTAACCGTGCCTCAAGCACACGCTAAACTAGTGGTATGTCAGCAGTGATTTTTTGCTTTGACATGGTGTATAAGTCAAGGTTGAATTTTAATAGACAAAAATTGGGCTTCAAAACTTGACTTATACACCATGAAATACAGTACTCTAAATTGTTCAGTGGGAGGGAAGGACTCACTGGAGCACAGAATTAAGAAAATGGAACTGTGACATAAAGTCATCTTTTTGTTTCTCTTCTTTCACAGTGCTGCATCCCATAACTTGTGATCCTGACATTATATAGTAGGTTCTGTGCGAAGCTTCGGCCCCTGATTTGATTTGGTGGAGATTTGGCCCTATTCAGTGGCCGAATCTCTGAATCTGAACTGAATCAGAGGACCCTTTAATATCTCCGAATCGAATTGGAACCCTCCGAATCAATTCAAAGAGATTCAGAAAGATTTGGAGATTCAGACATAGACACAGCTTTAAATGTTTTTTCTATATGCCTCTAGGTAGCAGGTAGCTTATGAATACTGCAATGCTGGGGCACATGGAGTGTCCCACAGAAGCATGGGGGGGTCCCCAGTGCGCTCAGCAGCAGACCTGGAAGTGGACCAGAAGCACTTCTGGTCCACTTCTTGTCTGCTGGGGAGTGTGCAGGGGGGCCCTGCCACACCTCCCCAGCTCGTTGACTGGTGCCTCCTGAGTCGGGGGGGGGTGGGGGGCACCCAGGGTCCCCCCGCGGCTGATTGCCGAGCTGGAGGGGGCACAGGGGAGGCCCTCCGCGCACTCTTGGTGGACCTGGAAGTGGCCCGGAAGTACTTCCAGTCCACTTCTGGGTTCGCTGCTGAGCATGTGGAGGGTCCCCCACCGCTCCTGTGGGACGCTCCATCTGCCCCAGCATCACAGCGTTCACAAGCTGCGCTGGTACCTCGAGGTATGTAGAAAAAACATTTAAAGCTGCGTCTGTGTCTGAATTGCTGATTCTCTGAATCAGCATCAAATCTTCAGATTCAGATTCGGCCGATTCAAATCAGGGACAGTGATCTGAATCAACAAATTGAATCTCTGTCCTTGATTCAGCTTGAATCCGAATGGAATAGGGCCTGCTTCACACACCCCTATTATATAGTGATGCATTCCCACCTGACCCAGACATATCTTCCCTAGAGCACTGCCAGCATCACCATGAGCTCCACCATCACTGCCAAAAACTCTGCTCTATAATGGTTGCTTCCAATATGGTTACGTGTGTAGGCACTCCTTTTCCCTTCTTCTGCCAACTGCACTTAACCTGTAATGTCCACCATTTGACCTCTAACATCTACTTTAATTTGTACAAGTTTTTGGAGTTTCTGATCCAGTAAGAAAAGAGTTAAACCCCATGCTGAAATGCAGCAATTGCAAAAGGATATTACTCCTACGGATAACAAACTTTCAAATTCCTTACGTATTTTCTTGAATGAAAGCCCTTTTGGCTATTTTTCATCAGAGGAAATATTCTTTTCAGGAGAATCAAAATCAACAAAGAGATTACAGATAGCAGTGCTAACACTGTGTGTATTATAGAGTACAAGTACAATACATTCAGATCTGTAATTAACAAATTGTAGAAAACTTTTTGAAACAGACTTCTCAGATACATTTTAGAATGAAAACATTAAAGCATTCATGAAAGGAAGTTATTTGATAGTTTGTTAGGGAAGGGTTGTATTTATTCCTGACAGGTCCAGCAGTGAGCTAGCTTTAATATTATTACATATTACAATTGACCTTAGATCCTGCAACTGAAATTAAGGCCCTCTTATTCTAGGCACTTTATACACATGTAGCAAAGCATAGCCACTATTTCAGATAGCGTAGAATCTAGGTGAGAAAGTCTCAGGGTGAGAAAAAGGAAATATTATTCCCATTTTCCAGAAACTGATCTGCAGAAAAATGTTGTAGGCACCCCATGGGTGTCACTATGGCATTCCAGCCTTTAGAGGTTTCCCAGTGTCTGTTCCCTTCATACTCTCCTCCCTTTTAATATTCTTTCCTGCCATGTCTTGATGTTAACTCAGTAGTGGAGGCTGCTCAAAAGGTAAGGCATGCTTTAAAGAAATGGGCCTGATCTGGTCTGGACCTGGACCTGTCCCACTTTTACTTTAGCTGAGCCTTCTAGCTTGGGACCCACTATTCAAGGCTGCCAGGTCCTGGCTTAGCTTTGGGTCAGACTTATGACCCCAAGTTCCAAAACTCACGATATCCACCACACTGTACACTAATGGTCTCAGATCATTGGTCTCAGAGTTGGGTTGGTGCCAGTACCATCCCATGGGTGGCAGAATTCAGGGAGTAGAAATGTCATCCACATAAAACAGGAGGGTGCAATGGGGGGATACTGCATCCTGGGATACTGGAGGACTGAAACTTGGGAGTGGCCACACATTCATGGAACATGAACTGGGTAATATGGATCAGAAGTAAACCTGCCCTGGAGTGGCATAACTTTAAGATATCTTAAAGGGTGCTTAAACTAGTTTACATATCTTAATTATGGGGTTAAGAGCTCCAGGAGCCACCGAAAATTAATGTGTAATAAGGCCCTAAGTCTCGGGACAGCTTCTACCAGCTACCCAGAGGGTAAGGCATGCTTTAAAGATATGGGCCATATCTGGTCTGGAGCTCCCCAGCCCACTTTTACTTTAGCTGAGCCTTCCAGCTTGGGGGACGCTGTTCAGGGCCACCGGGTTCTGGCTCAGCTTTGGGTCACGCTTCGTGACCCCAGGTTCCAAAACTCATGATATCCACCATGTTGTACACTAATGGTCTGAGATACTCTGCCCATTCTGCTGAGCTTTGAGTTCTGGGTGTCCATAGTCACCACTTTCAGTTGCCTCCACCTCCCCTTCAGCCACAAACTGGTCCTCCAGGGAGTGAGATGAAGAACCACAAAATGCCAATGCCCATCACTAGGCACAGTAATGTGCCTCAGAGGTTCAGTTCACCTCTCTGTGACAAGCTCCAAGTAGAAAGAAAACAAAACAGAAAAAAGCACAGGGTACTTAGCTTGCTTCCTGTGCCAGTCCATAGCCTCCCTTTGCTCAGGCTTCTTTCCAAGTCCCCCTTGCCACAGTCTGTGCTTCGGTCTTTGTGTCTCCCAGAGAAGGTTCTGTCCCTGGCAGCTCCCTCAGCCAAACTGCCCCTCTCTGGTCTAAGGCTTGGGCTTATATAGCAAGCTCTGGGTCACCTGACCCTTCGCTTCCACTTCCTGGGTCATCAGGCTCTGTTGGTATCTGGACTCATCCATCATCTTGTTTCACATCCTCAACTTGTATGCAAACTGTGGCAGTACTCAGAAGCCCAACTTAGGCCACATGATAAAGCAGGGGCAGGCAATTATTTTGGTTGGTAGGCCACTTTGTGAGTTTTGGCAAATTGTCGAGGGCTGTACACACAAAATCTTTCAGACAATATCATTTTAACAAATTATAGGTAAAAAACCCCAAATCTTATACTAAAAATCAAACATCTACTATATTTTATTTTTATTTTATTTCAAAAAATATTTTTGTCCTGATTTATGTTTTTTTAGTAGTGCGGATAGAGATAATTGCATAATAGCTCAAAATAAAGTCTTACTCTTGTATATTGGGGCGGGGGGAGAGGGGTGTGTGTGTGAAGGGTGTATGCGAGAGGCTGCCTACATGGTAGGTCCCAGGGAGTAGGGGAGGGAGGAGGGGGTATGGGGTGCATGTATCAGAGCTCACCCAAGTGATGCATTGCAGGTACATTCTGCTCCCCCTATATCTGGCCCATGGCTGTCTCTGTGGTGCTCTGCATGGGGCCAAGCACTGCCAGCTTCCACCTGGGGCAGCTCATGTTGTGCTCCTACCTGCACCTGTCCCACACCCACCAGACAGCACTGCCCCCACCAGCATGCATGGCTTCCTAGCAGGGCTTTTCTTGCTGCTTCTGTGGCTTCCTGGGTACTACTACCCCCACCTCCAGCAGCTCTTCTTCCTCCTGCCTTTGCTACATTGCTCCAGGGAAGGGGGAAGCTGCAGTCAGGTAGCTCCTACCCCGGCTCATGGGGCTCTAGTTCTAGCTCCCAGCCACCTTCCACCCACTTGGTGGCTGCTCATTGGAGTGCCACGGGGGCAGCCACAGGCCAGATACAATCACTTGGCAGGCTGGATCTGGCTTGTGGGCCATATTTTGCCCACCCCTGTGATAAAGTAAAAGTGAAGGAGCATGTGTGTATGTAGAGGGAGAGATTGGGGGTGAATTAAGAAAGAGGCAGGGAAGTACTGACCCAAGGAAACAAATGGGAAAGACCATGCCTGCACTTGTCAGGGTGAGGGTGGAGAATGAAGGAAGCAAAGTGGAGGGAGGAGGAAAAGGTAGCAGTGAGAGCAAACTCTAAACCACCTAGTCCCCCTAGTAATGGGGTAGGGGCCCCATTACAGATGTATAGGAAAATGACTTAACCAAAAACACCATAGCAAAGACAGGAATTCAGGATAGATCTCCTGAATGTTAGTCCAGTGTCCTAGCTACCAGACATAATCTCTCTTAATCAGACACCAGGCAATGATAAAAGACACATTCTCCTCATCTTTATCACAAATATTTTAATGTGTTTCAAGTAGAATAAACCTTTCTACCTATGGAGCAATTGAATACTTTTGCTAAGGAACCTAAATTAGCTTAAGATGCATCTCCCTCTAGCCCCTCTGACCAAATCCATGTAGACTTCCTCACACTCGCTTACTTGATGTGTGTAAAAATGCTTAGCAAAGTGATTTGTACAGGAACAACATAAATGCAAGGCAACAACATCAAGGCAAATTCACTTCAAATCAAAGGCACTCACATCTTTTTGGATTTTTTCTCACTATTGTACACAAACTATTCTTAACTTTGTCTGGCCAAAATCTAAAACAACTACACCATTGCCTGCTTTGGTGTCAGAGCTTCTCTGTTCAATCATGGACTCCAAATTAAACTGTGACTTTATTGTTATAACCCAGAAAATCCACTGGAAAAAATGAAGGAAAATGATAATCATTTTTTTCTTTAAAAATATGTAGAAATGTGACCTTTTTGTATACTGACATTATGTACTGCATGGGTTTTCTTTATGTACAAAAAAACCCCCAATATAAAAAATATTGAAAAAAAACCCCAATATAATGTTAATTAAAAAAAGAAAGATACCAAGATACCAAGCAGAAATTGAAGCTCTGCTGCCTTTCACACCATTCTTGCCCTGTTTTTCTTCTCTCTCTGCTAATTTAATGTATTGTTGGCTGATCTCTGTAATTTGGATACTCAAGGAGAAAAGAGGCCATGTTTTTCTGCTTGTATTAACTGACACAGCTTCAGTGAAGTTACTGGAAATTCACCTATTAACATTATGTAAAGCATTTTAGCCAGGTTATCTTATTTAGGTTGCAAGTGAACACTGAATATATGGTAAGTGCAGAAAAAAATGGTAGAGTTTTCTCTAAACGAACCTGCTCCAGAAAACACTACACCATCACTAATGTAGTACAAGAAGTTAAGAGAAAATTCTCTGTAGCCCTGTGTGATGTTATACAATGTCATTTTATTGAGGAGAGTTTGTCATCTGACTTTATCAGCCTATGTGAAATTCCAAGCTGATATTTTAAAATCTAGCTAAACCAGCAAGAACATAAATATAAAGTCATGAATATAAATATAAGCCATTTAAAATATATCTAAGTAAAAAATCCAGGAAGAGTCTGATCATAAGGAAAAAAACAGATTTCTGTATTTGTCTATATCCATGCCTCCCTGTATAAATATCTGTCTACTCATGCTCATAAATATTTCATCTGGTTCTAGTTTGAATTTGGATTCAGCACCTTACCTACACAGGCAAAGTTCACAAATTGCTTGCTTAGTGATCTTGCTTTATTTTGTGTGTCTTTAAATATGTGACTCTCACAATCACTGTAGGAACAAAATTAAAAAGAAAGGCAAGAAAAGAAAAGGAACACTACATAAACCACATTTTCAGTTTTCTGAGCAAATTTTCCTTTGGATTCTCTGTGAAAGATTCATTATAAATTATAGTAACTTCATTGTTCAGTTCCACATTTTCAGGAATAAAATGAAAGCCTTGTCTTTTCATAGTCTCTATAGCCAGTTCTAGGAGACTATCGTGAAGAAAGCCCGGAGACTTGGTTATAATGCCTCCTCCAGGCTCCCACAGAATGGCCATGTATAGTCATAAGGATTCTCTTTAAACTCATGAATCAAGCACACCATTAGTTAGAGGATGACATCTTCTGATATTTTCCTCAACACCTACAAATAATGAACAGCTTTGCTCCTCCTCATAGTCTTTTCCTGTTTGTATCTTTCAGATGATTTTTCACTAATACGGCTTGAGAGAAAAAATTAGCCTGTTGCAAATGCATAGTCTATTTTTCTACTTCTTCAGGATGTTCAAGGATTCTATTGGGTACAGTAAATCCTGCTTTCCCATCTATGAAAAATAATCCTAACATTGAAAATCATGGTTTTCATGTTCAAAACCGCCTCATATTTAGACTGAAAAACAGATGCTAGAACTTTCTGTCTAAAAGGTAACTTTGCAGATACTTATAAGCAGGGATCTGGGTTTTCCATTTGCTGCAGAAATGCGGAGTTCCTTATTTTAAGGAAAAACACAGGAAATTGCATGTTTCCCCTTTCAGGTTGGCAGAGTTCCAGCCTGCAAAGGGCTGGTGGGAAAGGAAGGAGGGGGATGATCAGGCAGGAGGCACCATGTGCATGTGCACATGCACACAAACATGGCAGCCAGGCAGCATGGAAAGCAGCATCTCCAGCTCCATGCAGGTAATTCTGGGGGAGCGGACTGAGGCCCCTAAACTCAAGGAGGGAGGGAGAAAGATGGGCAGAGCTGGGGTTGGGAGTACTGCCCAGCTGGGGTGGTGTATGGGACCTGGGGCTTTGGGTACAGGACCAGGGTGGAAATGTGCGGCTGCAGGACCTGGCTGGGGAGCAGGATGGAGCCACAAGCAGCTTGTCTGGGAAGGCAACAGGGGGTTGACATCCCTCCATTGTGCATATTCCCAGGGGGAGAATGGGGGCATGTGCCCCCCAGATTTGTGCACAGGATGGGAGCAGATGCAGGCTGGCAGCTGCGGGCTCGGGGCTCCCCACCCTACTCCCTTCTCCCTGGGGACCTCCACAACCCAGCTGGCAGGACCTGGTACAGCAGTGCAGAAGAGGCAGGGGAGGCTCAGTGCCACTGCCAGAAGTCCCATGCTGCCATAGTGAGGCACCTCCTACCTGCCCAGCAGAAGCTGGGGAGGTAGCGTGGAGTTGTGCCCACCACTGCTGCCAGGTGGGCAGGGAACACCTCACCATGGTGGCACAGGGCACCTGGCAGTGGCACCAAGCCACCTCACCTTGCTCTGCCCTCCAGTGCTGGGTCCTGCCCACTGGGCCATGGAGGCCCCCAGGGGGAGGGCAGCAATGTGGGGATGTGCAAGCCCGCAGCTGCCAGCCTGCATCCATCCCCTGCCACAGGCTCTGTTCCAGCTGTGCTGCCCATGGGAGAGGGGGAACCAGGCTCTGTGCTTTGCTCTGGCAGACAGCAGCTGCCACCTCCCATGGGTGGCAGCCGGGGCTCAGGCACTGCTGGGGCAGTGGGCTGTGGACCCAGGGCTCTGGCCCTTTAGTCCTGGCACTGGGGGCCCCTTATGCCAGGGCTGGGGGTGGGGGGCATGAGACTGTAGATCATGAGTGAGGGGCACTGGCAGGGCCAGATAGGGGTGAGTGGGGAGTGAGGGGCACTAGCAGGGCTGAAGTGTTGTGGGCCCTGAGTGAGGGGCACTGGCAAGGTCAGGGGGCTGTGGGTTAGGAGTGAGGAGCACCAGCAGGTCTAGGGGGGTGTGGCTTAGGAGTGAGGGGCAATGGCATGGGCAAGGCATCAGTATATCAGGGCTGCTCTGTGCCACAAAGCAGCGTGGGGAATAGCTGCAGCTGGACCTGTATCCCAGTGAGCAAAGGGGGCAGGGGGATCTCTGATTTTCCAATCATAAAAAACCCAAAATCAAATGCCAAAATGGACAGGTATTTAGAATTTATTTTATTATAGTGACTGAGGCACTGGTAGGCTTCCAAATTACATTAAAATTGTAAATATATTAATAAAACAGTGTTCAACTGATATCTATATATATAGTGGCATTTCATTTTAATCATGGAAAAATGCAAATTTGTGGTTTTTTTAAATCAGAGAATTTGCACTTTTTAAACAGAGAAAGCCAAGATCCCTGGTAATGATCCACCATACCACCTGCACTTCACTTATTAAAATCCTGCGTCCACCCCATGGATGAAGGTATATGAAACAGAAGTTGCACACTTAGGCTGGGAGCCGTTAAACATGTAAAAGATCTGCATAATATTAACATGCACAAATACAGACTGGAGAACTATTGCCTGGCCACCCCACAGTATATGTGCCACAAATGGCATGTACAGCCACTTTGCATGACATGCAGCAGATCTGGCAGGGAAGACAGAGGAGGGAGGAGAATGCAGAGCAATAGTTGCAGCAGATACAACAGGGAGGAGAGTGCAAAACAAAGACTAATTCAGGCAGAAGGGGATTGGAGTAGCACTTAGGGAGGGGGTGGGGCTTACCTGGTGGCATGTCTGCCAAAAAGGTTGGTTCCCAGGGGCCTAGGCTGCACCTGGAAGTTACAGCAGACCACTAGTGAGGCCTCACCTGGAGCACTGTGTCCTGCTTTGGGCCCTCCATTTCAAGTCAAATGTGCACATATTGCTTTCCAGTGGATAGCAACAAAAATTATTATAGGCCTGAAAAAATGACTTATAAGGAAAGAACTAGGGTTTTGTTGTCTGGTGAAGAAACAACTGAGGCTGGGAGATGATAACAGTTTAGAAATTCCTGAAGGGTAATTATAAAAATAATGGAGATAGCCTTTTCTTTGTGGCTGTAAAAGCAAAAACCTCATGCTGCATCAGAGGAAATTTAGGTTGGACATTAGGAAGAACTTTCTGAGTATGAGGTTGGCTAAGCATTGGAACAAGTCACCTAGGAGCTGGACTCTCCATCCCTGAAAATTTTCAAGGGTAGGTCAGACACTTGACTGGGATTGGTTTAGTCAGGGATGATCCTGCCCTGTGCAGGGGAGTAGAAGAGATGCCTCTTTAAGTCTTTTTTTAACCCTATTTTCCTATGATCCTATTTGAGTGGTCCCACTGAAGTGAACAGAACAGTTTGTGATTAAGTAATTTGCTGGATTCAAGGCCTTTTTCTAAAAAATATACCTATGGGTCAAAGTATATAAACACCCAATATCTCTCAGACACTTGTTAGATCAAAATAAAGAAAGCAGGCCTGGAACTTACCAGGTATCCTGGTTTTCTCTGTCTAAAAATCCCAAATTCTCTGCTTAAAAAACACAAAATCCACATTTTTCAGTTGAACACAATGTTTTATTGATATATTTACAATTTTAAAACAATTTAGAAGCCTATCAATGCTTCAATCATTATAATAAAAATTCTAAATACCTATATATTTTGGCATCTAATTTTGTTTTTTCTATTATGGAAAATCAGAGCTTCCCCTTGTCCCTTCACTCACTAGGACATGGGTCTAGCTGCCCCCCTACTGCTTTGTGATGCTGAACAGCCCTGGTATGCCAGTGCCCTGCCCCTGCCCATGCTATTGCTCCTCACTCCAAAGCCACAGCCTCCCTGGCCCTGCCAGTGCCCCTCACTCCCAAGCCACAGCCTCCCCACCACCGGATCTGCCAGTGCCCCTCACTCCCAACCTACAGCCCCCTGACCCTGCCAGTGCCCCTCACTCCCAAGCCACAGCCTCCCCACCACCAGATCTGCCAGTGCCCCTCACTCCCAACCTACAGCCCCCTGACCCTGCCAGTGCCCCTCACTCCCAACCTACAGCCCCCCCCACCCCGACCCTGCCAGTGCCCCTCACTCCTGACCTGCTGCCCCCAGACCCCCAGTGTCTTAGGAAAGGAGTGGGCATGTGGGGAATGGAATGCGGGTGTGGAGAAGGGGGTGTGGGCACAAGAAATGCATCAGAGGGGCAGGGAGGGGCACATGTCCCCTGAGATTTCTGCACCCACAGTGATGAACAGGGCTGCAGCCAAGCCAAACTAGCTCTAGGTAGGAGCCGCCTCTCTGACCCAGCAGGCAGGACCTGGTGCAGGAAGGAATGCCACACCAACATGGTGAGGCACAGCAACAGCAGCAGCATGGAGTTGTGCCCCCACTGTTGCCAGTGAGCAGCAGGTGCCTCACTTTGGCAGCCATGGCAGCATGGCACACCCTCCAGCACTAGGTCCTGCCACTGGACCACAGAGGCAGCTCCTCCAGAGCTGGTCCAGTCCAGTTGCAGCCCAGCACCTCGCTATGGGTGCAGAAATCTCGGGGAGCACATGTCCCCAGTGCTGTGTCTCCCTGTCCCACCACCGTGTCATCTGTGCCCCCCCACACCTCCCGACACATGGCCTTTGTCCTCCCCAACTCCAACCCCCCCCCCCCCCCCCGGCCCCCATAGATTTATCTGGAGAGAGTTACAGGAGCTGCTTTCCAGCAGAGGCATGACAAATAGGTCCAAGGAGGTGATACTTCCCCTCTATGCAGCATTGGTCAGACCGCAGTTGGAGTACTGTGTCCAGTTCTGGGCGCTGCACTTCAAGAAGGATGTTGATAGACTCGAGAGGGTCCAGAGGAGGGCCGCTCATATGATCAGGGGATTACAGGACAAGCCCAATGAGGAGAGACTGAGGGACCTGGACCTCTTCAACCTCTGCAAGAGAAGGCTGAGAGGTGGTCTTGTGGCCGCCTACAAATTCATTAAGGGGACACAGCAAGGGATTGGAGATGCTCTGTTGACCAGGATGCCTCTTGGGGTAGTAATGAACTATGGTCACAAACTGACAGAGAGCGGATTTTGCCTAGATATCAGGAAAAAACTTCTTCATGGTAAGGGTGGCCAAAATTTGGAATGGGCTTCCAAAGGAGGTGGTGCTCTACCCTACCTTGGGGGTCTTTAAGAGAAGACTGGATAGGCATCTGGCTGGGGTCATCTGACCCCAGCACTCTTTCCTGCCCAGGGGGTGGGACTCAATGATTTGTTGAGGTCACTTCCAACCCTAGCATCTATGAATCTATAAATCTATGAGGTATCTATTCAGAATCCTTCAGCTTTTCTCCAAGTTCCTCCATCCTTGTCCCTTAGTTAATTTTTCAGTGTAGGTCACCTTGCTTGCATGGGAATGGAATGAGGTTCCATTTTGTGCCAACGTGTTCTGTCACCAGAGTTATAAAACTTCAGTTTTCTTTAAGTAGATCTCTAAGTCTTTCTATAATGTGAACAGAGGGAGAAGTATAATAATTGAGAAACTAAAGAAAAGCTTCTGGGAGACCTGAGCTTGTTAAAACAATTTTGACTAGTTGAGACTATTTCCTCATTTGGACAAAATTCTAATATACAAATTGGATATTGACTCCAATGTTCTGTCCTGTCCTGTTTAGAACAGCCTCTCTCCTCCTGTCTTCTACGCATGTACAGTAGGAATGAGTGAAGTTTTGTAGCAAAGCTCCACTATGTAGATCTGAGGGGAAGTTTGTTCTTGAGTGCGATACATGTCAGCATGCAAATCTTTCTGCCTCATGTATGCCTTTATTATAAAGCAATGGTGTCCAACCTTCTGGCCCCACACATTGCCCTTGAGCCCATGAGCCAGATGCAGCTGCATGCCTCCGAACCCTGCACACCCGTATCCAGGCACAGAGTGACTCTGTGCCAGCCTGACTGCTTGCTAGTATTACGTAGCACACAAGAGCCACATTATCTGGACACAGGGCTCCCCACAGGTCCAGAAATTTGGCAGCAGGGGAGCAGTAATGTAAGGAACTGTGGGGAACCTCAGGGGCTGGATGGCACAGATCTGCAGGCCATGGTTGAGCACCATTGTTATTTAGGGTAAGTGGGGTAGAATGAGGCTGTCTGATAGCAGAGTGAAGGAAGTCCAAGATGTTTTCCTTCAAGTTAGAAAAAGAAAAGAAAGAAAAAGAAAATCCTAAGTTTTAAAAGGGGTGTAGGTTTTAGCCGCGGAATTAAAAGACATTTTCAGTTTTTATTGCTCTCAAACTTAATTTACCTTTACCTTTTTTTTTTTTTTTTTTTTTACTGTAGTAGATCTTGGGATCCATTGCTCCTATGTAAATACCATGAAAATGGTTTTTATTTCACCCACTGTATATTCAGAAAGCAGATAAAGGAAAGCATATTCTGCAAATCAAGTTGGTTCAGTTCCAGTGCAAAATGTGGACTTGACTGACTGCAAGTGGAGCTGTCAGCTTATACAGGCTTCACTGTCAAGGGCTGTGTCATCTGTCAGTGTCTGTTCCAGCTCACTGTACCACATAGAGGGAATGCACTGTTGCCTCCCATTTGATAACACGCTGCCAGAAGCATGTTACTTTCTCATCTGTCTTCTTGTAGCTGTCAAAACTGGAATCCATTAATTAGTTTGTTCTTGTGAATTTTAGTTGTTCTGAAGACATGTAAATTTCAAAGTAGGACAAAAAATATGAAGGTGCCAATAGGGGTTCACAAATCCTAAGTGGCAGTTATTATGAACAGTAAGTGCTGGCTATCAGAACTCAGTCTAAGTGAGTGTAATGAGGTGGCTAGTTTCACCACATTGTTTTTAATGAGACTGAGTTGCTTACAGGAACAAGGATACAATGACAGTTAAGGAAAGGGGGGAAAAACAGTGCACTGTCTGGTGAGCTTCATTGGGTCAAAAAGGTACTACTCCTCTTTCCTTAATATTATTGCCTATTGCAGATTATTTGCCTTGATTTTTCCTTGTTTCACATCCCATGGGAAAGTACTGAAATTGCTGATGAAGATTTTGCAAACTCTAGATTTTAAACAGGATACCTTTGCACTGCAACACTCAAATCTACAACATGCTCTGTGAACATGATAAGCGCTTTCTGTTAAAACGCAGCCATAAAATACATGTGTTGCTGCGTATTTGCATGCCTATGTCACTCACTCACTATGTGCCCCCACCACATTTCCTGTGAGCACCAACAAAGAGACACAGTATAATAATTTCAAAAACTGCCAGGTGACATGTATCACATCTTGAGTTGGTCTAATAAAAGATATCAGATTTACCCAAAGAATTGTGTCTGCCTCTGTCCTTAGATCAACACAGCTACAACCTGCACCCTTGTATGTCTACATGATACATTTACTGTGCTCCAGAGCAGCATCCTCAAGCATGCTGAACTACTCCAGGCAGGTTGCCAACTAAACCAGAAACAGTACAGTTATGTCCACACTGGGCCACAAGTGGACTGATCTGTATGTGGTCCAGCTAATGGAAATGACTCAGAAATGATTGTTAGCCTACCTGAAGAACTGCATGGATATAGTTATCCTATTTCCAAAATAGGAGATAGCCTTTGCAGAGCACTGTGATGTGCTTGATAGCACTGCTTCTGTGAACAGTGTATTTACAATACAGATGTGACCTGAGGAACCTAAGTCCCATTTGCAAAAGTGAGTTGGCCCTTCAGAGACTAAAAGTAATTCAGAGTCAACGAACATGTCTATGTGTTCATTAATGTGCATCTGCTACTGCTCATTAAATTTAGTACCTCAAATGTGAGGTACTAAATAAATGCATATTGCACATTTGCAAGCAAAGTGCATGCTTTTTTAGTGATGCTTAATGTGCAGTAGCCTATTTTTACTGCACATTGCATATTAGCGTGGTTTTTGATGTGACATTTTAACATGCAGTAAAATAGGCTACTGTGCATTAAAGAGCATGTGTAGACACACCCACTGATATTTAGGTAAGTCTACCTGGTACAAGGCAGAACCATGTTGAGAAATGCCATGGTCATCCCAGATAGAAAGCAACATAGCCAGTTTAGTGCGGCCTTATACACTTGCCAGTAAACCCTACTGAGAACTGTGTGTGGCAACACATGTGAGGCAGCTCTGCTCCTGGTTCAGGAGCTACTCTATGACAAGCGAGTCCAGTGTGCTTCAGCAAAGCAGTATTAGGACTCAGCACAACTCTGTTACCATATCCTTAGCTTTCTAAATCTCAGATTCCTTAAAGGTACATGGGAGTTATGCACGTAACTATCTTCAAAGTTAAGGCCTAAATCACTTCTGAAAATGGGACTAAAGCTTCTTAAATCTCCTGGGTTCTTCTGAAAACTTTACTCATAAGCTAATCATAAAGAATCCCATCAAGAAGTTGATCCTTAACTTAACTCTTAAGGAACTTACCAAGCCTCCACATGACCCTATACTGAAAATCAGTTATTATTTTCTTATATTAAATGTTGCTGTGATTTTTTTTCATTTTATTTTCTTCTACTAGAAGTGGTGACCTTGAAAGAAATTCTTCCTACACTACTTTAAAAGACATATCATAATACTTTCCTAGCAGAGGTGTAACTGGCCAGAAGGAGGTGGCCATCTCCCCCAGCAGCAGCATACCTCTGGCCACTGCTCCTGTACTGCACTCCATTTACACTTTTATGCCGGCAGAGCCACTGCAGGGAAGGTCCAGGGTGTGGGGAGACTACTGTTCCCTAGAATCTGCTCAAAAAATGGCTGCTGACCTTTGCTGAAAAATGGGGGGAAAATTCTATTTCTGTTCCAAACTATGCCAAACCAAAGTACTGAGAAAATATCCTGTGAATGTAAAACGTAGAATTATGTACTAAAGAATAAGAAATCCTGAATGAGGAAATCAGATTTTCTCCTTAGATATATGCTGATTACAAAAAGAGAAATGAAATCAAATTCTGCAGCAAAACAAAACTTACTCCAGTATCAAGAAGCGGTGTCCAACAGGGTTTTGTACTCATTGATCTGCATACTTGAAAGCAGCCTTACACAAAGAAGAACAGGGCTTCATGCCATCAAACATACGAAGTAATAATATGAGTCACTCCATTAACCTCTACAAGGTCATTGTAACAGCATCTTATAATAATGCCTTGACTGTGACATTCTAAAACTTTCTTTTTACTTCTGCATACATAAAAAAAGTGAAACTAATGTTTTCCTGCTTATACCATTCTTCTTTTCCTAAATGTGTGTCGTGATGGTGGTGGGTTGTGGGTGGTGGTGGGATCCAAGTAGTGAATCCAGAGTTGTGGAAAGGAATTTGTATAGGAATAAGCGGGCATGTTGACACGAGACACTATGGCAACTTAGCAACGAGCTACCGCAATGCGTAGTAGCAACAAACTACTGTGCAGGAGCTCATTGCTACTGTGCAGTAGAGTCAGAAACTATCTGTACACTGCCAGGACTGTGCAGTAATATCTGTTACTGCGCTGTCATTTAGTACTTGCTAACTTTAGTAAGTATTAAACGACTGCACAGTAACAACAACATAGCTGGGTGTATGTGTAGAGGCACCCAGAGTATTTTTCTTAGATTCTAAGCTCTTTATTACAGAGGACCATTTTTACCAGTGGGTGCATCTACATGTGTGCTCAACTCCCCAGTTGTTACTAAGTGACTGTGCCATAACCACCGATACGGCACAGTCCCAGTGCTGCACAGGTTGTTTCCAAACCTACTGCACAGTAGCTTGTTGCTACTGCACAGTAGCAGTAGCATCACAGTTTGTGCCTGCCAATGCTGTCACCATAGTGACAAGCTACCTCACCATAGTTCATTGCTACAGCGACGTAGCATCTTGTGTAGATGCTCCTTCTGCCATTCCATCGAGGAAGAGCACACACCAACTGCTGAAACTTCCTTAGCCTGACGAAGGGTTTTTGAACCCGAAAGCTTGTTTAATAAATATTCTCCAACTATTTGGGTTGGTCTAATAAAAGATATCAAATTCACCCAAGGAACCTTGTCTACCTATGTCCTTAGACCAACACGGCTACAACCTAAACCCCTACTGTCTCACACACTTATAGACATATGGAATCACAGTCCTGAATGGCACTTTTTAATTTACTGCTATAAAATGTTACATTAATAATGTTGATATTAATAATGATATGATTGTTAGTAAGTTAGCATCCTCAAACTGATCTCCTCAGAAAATTAATTTTTTTTCGGATTCTAAAGTATTGTTAAATAATGCCTAGAGTACATTTTAAAAAGCACTTTACATAAAAGTTATTGTTGCCTTTTAAAATTAAAAATTAATATTTGAAGTGGTGAAATTCTTTTGAAGTATTTTCTCTCCTTCGTGCAAAAATAATTCCCCCCCAGATGTACATACACAATCTCCCATGAACATTAACTAAAATTATTTGGGGGCCAAATCTGTTGTATAAGAGAAAAAATTACAACCCAGTCATGACTTGGAAAAAGATCGAATACTGTCTTCTGACAAATTATATTTTACAAAAGTAAAATTCAGAGGCAGCACATAAAAATACTGCTACAGGTATAGAATGTTTGCACATGTAGTTACTTAAGTTTTGTGTGAAAGTTAAATTTTAAATAGACTTACCTCAATGCTCAATTATTCCTAGGCATGCATAGTTACTGCTTTTGTATATGAAGATGTGGTAAATGCATGCAGGCTTGTAGATGTGCACACTTTTTTAACATGTTCAGATTCACCTGCTGAATATTTGGATCAGACTTAGGAACTTATCAAATTACTCCTTTTTCATACACAGTGCATATTTGGAAAACACACAGAATTTTCAAATGCTCTGCAGAAAAACAGTAGACACCTTTAGTGTGTTTTCAGTGGTTGATTTCACTTATCTAAAGTAAAACAAATAATGATCAAGTTAATGAGCTATTTTCTTACAAAAACCAATGTGTGTAGTCCTTAATGTTCAAGTTTAGCTTCAGGACTTAATTCCATACTTAAATGAATTTGGTCATATGCCTTTAAAAAGCTTGAGATCTCACTAGAGGGCCTCACCAACTTCTGTGTTTCCAAACCTTCCTAAAGCAACACAGTATGTAAATAGTTAGACTTTACATATTACATATGTTAGCAAACACAACTGTTTCAATAGGGCAGTACCTGTGCAGTCCCTTCATATTACATATGTTGTCTATAGAGAAAAAAAAACTACAATACCTACTGTGGAATTTACTACATTGCATGTGTCCATTAGGAACCTTATCTCTCAAGTAACATCTAAGAGTCGCTTGATTTAAGTTGCCATAGCATAGCAAATTCTGAGAAGCAGGACACCAGAAATGTTTGATACAAATACTGGAAAAGATCTACAATTTTGCCAAGGCTGTTGGTTCAGAGCAGTATGTAATGGACCTTGCCCCTAAAGACTGTGGTCTGGATATCTCAAAAAAGAAAAGCACTTGCTGCTGGATTTGGAAGCATCCACCTGAGCTACTCTCTCAAGAGCAACTGCTGCCAGTGAACTAGAGAAGATTACTAGACTGACTCCCCAAGAATTTCACCAGTGGTACCAACAATCCCTCTATTCAAGGATGATCTCTATCATGGCTCATTTGATGGGTCTAGAGGTGACTTAAGAGTGCAATCCTTGAGCCACAGATCCATCCTCAGAAGTTGCAGGTCTTTCCACAAGGGAGAGTAGGCAATAAGCTGTAATTCCTCTCCTTTTTATTCTTCTGCTCTCTCTTCTCTGCTTTGAGGACAAGACACTTTACCCCAAAATGGACTGCCACTTGGTTGAGGTTGTGGTGCCACTGGAGTTGGTTGGCAGCCACCTCCTCCCAGCTCTTGATGCTGGCATCTGGCTTTTTAGGTATGTCGTCAATGTGTTCCTGTAGCATTTTGTCTGGCCATCATGAGATCTCAGGCCATGACTAAGCTGGGAGCAGAGAACGTGGCTTAGGAGTCAAGAGTCAGGTATCTACATGCAGTGTCTGGTCCTGTGTAGTTGGTGCTTGAGAATCACTGACTTAATGCTGGTAACATTAGCTTCACCAAGGATGCTGGTGTTTGTGCAGCAGTCTTCCCAATTGATGTCAAGCATCTTTGTAAGAGTATCCTTCCCTCGCTCTGGGACTCAATAAGGCCTCTTCACAAACTCAGGGATCAAAAAGGAAGGAGAAAGAAAGATTGAATAACAAGGAGACCAAGACTGGGGTTGCAAATAGAAAACATCCCATTAACAATGTCATGGATTCCCCAGAGGCACTCCTCCTTGGGACCCCTTTACTACAGTCTCTTTGAACACCCCCTTGAAGCCCATGCAGGTATAGCTTCTGTACTGGGTGAGCCCCTGGCTCATATGATTCTGAGACCGGGCCTTCCAGTCCCTGCAACCCTAGCTATTCATGCCCCTGGCCCTGTAGAGATCTACCTTCCAGCTCAGCTCCTGAAAAGGGTCTTCACCTCTTTAAGGGGATGGAGTGTACCCAAAGTCAGACTCAACAAAGCAAGCAGCTCTTCTTAAACAGAACAGTTTATTAGTGAACTGCAATACAGCAGGCTAAGTCTTGGGTAAAAATGCCTAGGCCAACTCTCAGGCAGAGTTCCAACAGTCCACTCTCCTTATCCTTCCAAAAAGGTTATAAAGCAATACTGCATATTACAGGCACCCGATGCAAGCACTTGGGCTCTGTTATTCTTCCCAAGGTGCCAACTCTGTGGCATAAGATTCAACCAGTAGAGAACTGTAGAACGCTACTTCAAAGATTGCAGGGGTTTAGGTTGTAGCCATGTTGCTCTAAGGATATAGGCAGACAAGGTTCCTTGGGTGAATTTGATATCTTTTATTAGACCAACCCAAATGGTTGGAGAATAGTTATTAAGCAAGGTTTCGGGTTCAAAAACCCTTTGTCAGGCTAAGGAAGCTGCAGCAGTTGGTGTGTGCTCTTCAAAGACTGGCACTGCTAGAAAGTTAGGGCAGTACTATTAGGCTCTGAAAAGCAAGACCTTCTACATGGACAGCGCTGTACTCCCAGTAGGTCTTGGGGGAAGTGGCCACACAGTTTCCACAAAGGAGTAAACCCTACCTTTCTGTACAGTGGAAGAATGCAGAGGCTGTATCCTGAAGCAACCTTAGACAGTTATTATCTCATGGGGGTGTGATCCAGACCATGTAAACTGTAACATGCAGATCTAAGATCATTCTTTGTAGGCCACAGTGAGACTGACCCTTTTATTGTAAGAAGTGGAAGTTAGCCCCAGTTCTGACAGGTACACAATGGTGGGTTGTCTAAATCCTTACATGCTTCCAGTGGTTAGTTAATAACCAAGTTCTTCAAGAGGAAATCTGCCTGTAAATACTGGAACAGCTTTTCACAGTGGATAGAAATTCACACTTTTATACATATTTTTTTTTGTTATGACCTTCCACTATAAAATCAATTTTCTTTGTCCATTCAAGGTGATTTTATATGATTTGTAAATCAAAATGTTATTTCCATGTCTAGTATTTGAAAATCTTTTCCCTTCACATGAATGTAACATTTTTATCTTTTACCCAATACAGGCAGCTCATTGTGACCTTTAAATTCATTTACAAAGGATAACCCATTGGTTAATCTGGACCAATTGGCCTCAGTTACAGTGAGTGACAAACCATTATTTCTAGCCTAGTTCTTTAATTGGCCAGAATGCTTTTTCCTATCAGATATATTAGCTGTCAGAGTTGCCTGCTAGCCTTTGCGTACTTCCTGGATACTGTCCAGGTCATTAAAGCAACAACTTCTGTTCAAGCCTGGAATATTTATCCTGAGCCAAAATCCTCACTTTCTCTCTGCTTTTAATTAATTAAAGTCTAAAGAATGTTGGATGGGTCATTCTCCATACAAGACTGAAATCTTTCAGACTGATCTTTTTTTTTTCACCTGTTCAACAATTTTCGTTCACAAATCACAATTTCACATTAATAATACAATGATTTGGATAAGGTCTTTTTATTAATATTATTTTTACATCCTTTGAATTATTTTGATACTGTAAGATAGGGCCAGCACAGCATATTGACAGATGCACTGCTACCTAATGCACAGTGGCAGCACACAGAGAAGCAACTATTATTGCATCCTTTAAAAGGTGCGTATTTTTATCTTAGCTAGATCTGACTGAACCCACCCAGCTTATTTGGTGGTGCACAAAGATGTTGGCAGTGTTAATGCTCCCTCACCCTTTGTGCCAGAGAATGGTAGCACCAAGATTTTGATACGCCTTTTAGGTCTTGTTCATCTGTGCCAAATTTCTGCCTCACAGCCATTATTCTCTTACAATAAAAGATTAATTTACGGTTGGTGTAAGTTTTGTTCACTGATTACACTACTGTAGTCAGACTGCTTTCTTATTCTCAGTGATGCATAATAGAAGTTCAAGATTTTATTTTTAAAGGAAAAAATAATGGCTGATGATTGCTTTTCATGTGAATAATAACATAATCTTTATGAAAGATCTACATTATAAGAATACTTCACATCATTTATACATCTGCATAAAAATAATCTATGATAATCATAATAAAATGCAAAATTTCATCTACAGATTTTGAAATGTCATAAAACTGCTCTAGAATTTTATGGAAGTTTTGTAAGCTTGAAAGCAAATGACGTGTAATGCAAAAATATTTTGCAGAAAATAATTCTTCCAACTATAAAAAACATCAACATTGTTTCATATCCAGGACTAAAGGCCACGTAAAGGTAGAATTCTAATAACAAACAGTGAGAAAACACTGTATTTACTTGAATCCAAGATGACTTCAAATTTAAGATGACCCCCACAATTGGAGTCTATGCATGAAAAATTTAGAAATTTGTTAGAATTTTTCAAGTATAGAATCTAATTATTAGAGAATCATCTTAAATTGTCCTCCCCACCATTGCTACAATGGGGAAAGCAGTGATACAGAGGCAGGCAGTTGGTGAGAGGCAGGTGACAGAGGAGCCAAGTGGCCTGCCCTTTGCCCACTACCATCTGTTTCCCTTCACCTGCTGCCTGCCACCTTCCCCCGCCCCCCAGTGCTTGTGTGCTCTGTCCGCTGTCCCTCTGTACCTACACCCTTTGGCATCTGCCTTCCCCACTGCTTGTCCCACCCCAGAGCCTTGCTTGCTCCCCCATGGCTGCCCCCCCCTTGCTGCCTTTCCTCTTCCCACTGCCACCTCTGACCCTGCCCTCTCCCCAACCCTGCTTATCCTCTGTGAATCTGGGGTGGGGGGGTGAGGGCGGGCCAGAGGCAGCAATGGGGGAGGATGTTGGGGGGGGCTATGGCTGTGGCTGAAGCTGCAGTTCAGGCCCCACTTTGGCCTGGGGTGTGGAGCACATGGTTGCTGCTGCCTCTGCCCACCCTGACAGCTGCAGTTGCAGGTGAAAGGATGAAATCCTGGTTTTCCTGAAGTAAAACATCACTAGATTTTACATTTGTCACTTGTCATTTTCAAATTTCAAAACTACCCAAGATCTTTTATATTTTTAAAAAGCAAAGTCCTTTCTTAAATTGAAGCCATTTAAATGCAACACTAAATTCTGGTCAATTAAATTTAGAGGGATGAAATGATCTGTATGAAGTTTCACACTTGTTGCATTACTACTCTACCAGATGTGCCTCCTGCTGAAATGTGGAGTGCTACCTATCAAGTCCATAATTCACATCCTACATAATGTTTAAATGCTGCTCAAGATAGCACAATCACAATTCTGTATCTCCTTGTCCTGATGATTGACCCAAATAGGGTGGAAAGTTACAGCTCGGCAAGTGTTTTTTACATGCACACCTCAACATTAAAAGAAAAAACACTAAGTGTTAGAAATGTTTAAAATGTGAGCAATTGGATTTTGATCAATTAACAGATTTGTTCAATCTGTGAATTCTTTTTCAACTGCACTCTAAGACACACGTCAGGTTCTCAGCTTTGTAACTGTGTCACAAACTGAAGTCTCAATTCAGTCCTGAAAAGAGACCTTTCTAGCATTGGTATCTGCCCATGATGACCCTATTTTATGTGTGTATTTATATGTGACATTATTTCAGAAACTCTGGAGAAGACATAAACCAAAATGCTTTTCCTGCCACACATTGATTCACTAAAAAAAACCAGATCTTTGCACAGGCAGATCCAGGATCACAGCAAGGTAGGTGCAGCCACACCCCCTACAGCAGTGTTGCGCATGGGCAGTGAAGAGAATTCACTGTGCACGGGCTGCACAGCTTCCAGCAGTGTTTTCCAAACTTTTGGGAACCTGGGGCGTACTATTTTTCTGGATTAAAATTGGTAGCACACTTCATTCTTATACCCAAACAGAGCTGTGTATGTGTGTGTATTTCAAACACATACCATATTCCATTCCCCTGCCAGAGAAAATCATACCAGTGCTGAGATGTACTGTTAAAAAAACTGACATCAAATACATCTTTAAGCAAAGGATTAGTCTCTATATCAGTGATTCTCAACGTTTGTAGCCTCAAGGGCTCCTCCAAAACTTTTCTGAATTCCATGGCACTCCAGTTAAAAATCACAGAGACAGATCTTTAGTTCAAAAAAGATACGGAGGGGGCCTCCAGGCTAAGAAAGTAAAAAATCACTAATCTAGCTGGTGCCACTTAAGAGTGGCAGAGGCAGGACCTCACCCTGCTATGCTTTTCTCTTTCTACTGTCTGCCCTCTCCCAACCCCTGGAGTCTGTACCTCAGCGGGCAAGGGTAGTTTCCACTGCTAAGGCTGCTCCGAAAAACAGCAACCATCCCTGCTGCTAGCACCTGGAGCCTAGGAAGAGCAGAAGGCATGAGCCAAGCTGCATCGTGTGGCTCTGTGCATCTGCCTGCCCACTCTCTAGTAGCAGAGTGCACCTTTGAGAGTATAAGGAAGGAGGCAGCACAGGGGCTACCTGGGGGCAGGAAATAGGGGAAGACAGTAGTAGTGACAGCAATCCCCAGAGAAGCAACCACAGACACCACTGGAGTAGCTGGGATAGGCACAGGGTGTGCAACAGAAGGAAAGCATTTACCTTGTCACACAAGGAGATCTGGCAAATTTCTGTTGCTCTTACAGCACGCAAGTGTGCCACAGCACATCCTTTAGGAATCATTGGCTTAAGGGAGTGTGTCCACACACCCCTTGCTGGGATCCTGGATGCTAGTGAGTTCTCTGAGCTCACCAACATGTCAATGCAGCTCCAGAGCCCGGGGATGAGGACCCCTGCTGTTCATCTTTCCCCTCTCTACTTCCCTTCCTTCCTTCCTCCACGCCCATGCTGAATTCAGCAGCAGGGAAAGAGAAAAAAGGGGATGGGCAGCAGTAGCAGCACTCACCCCTTCTTTCAAGCAGCTCCAGAGCCCAGGGTCTGCTCATCCCCTTTTTTTCCCCACTGACATGGAATGCAGGGTGTGCTCACTCCCTAGGTTGAATTAGTGTTCACCCCTTGGCTCCAGAACTGCTTGAAAGCAGGGATTCTGGGCAGACCCCGTGCTGACCAGCTGGTAAGCCCAAAGCTCATGTACATGCAGAGCTCTGGCAAGACCTGCAGCTGACATGCCAGCGAGCTCAGAGCTCACTGCACAGGACACAGCCAAAGGGGAGAGGGGTATCTATGCCACCACAACCCCCTCGCTTTTTTGTATTGCTTTTCATTTTGAGATCTTCTGACCTAAAGCCCCTGCAGAATGAAATTACATGGTTTATTTAGTGTTGTAGGCTTCTGGCCTGTTAAATTCTTTTTTTAATTTAGTTTTTAGTTTAATTGTGGATGCCACTGTGCCAGTCTGTTTGTGTGTCTTTGTGCACATAACTACTTTATTAAGGGTCTAAAGGTTAAGAAATGCCAGAAGACAGATTGTCTTGGCCAACTTAATTCAGCCCCATTGTATCATGGTACATTGTATGCAAGGTTCCTTGGGTGAATCTGATATCTTTTATTAGACCAACCCAAATAGTTGGAAAATAATTATTAAGCAAGCTTTCGGGTTCAAAAACCCTTCATCAGGCTAAGGAAGTTTCAGCAGTTGGTGTGTGCTCTTCCTGGATGGAATGAAAAGTAAAGAAGCCAGCAGCTGGGCTGGTATGCATACAAGACAGGTAGTCAGTGAAAATGTAGATTGAGGAGTCAATGGGTGAAAGACAGGCTGGGGAGGCAGGGGGAGAGGAGGAAGGGAAGAGAGAGAAGGGGGATGAAAGTGGAGAGATACCTGGGGAGTCAGATGTCAGGCAAGTTATAATGTGTCATAAATCCAATGTCCATATTTAGTCCATGATTTGTAGTATCCAGGAGGTTGATGAAGTGAAGTTCATAGGCTCGTCTCTGGGAAGTGTTTTGTAAGTTTTCTTCGAGGATCAGGACTGAGAGATTGGAAAGAGAGTGGTTTTCTTGTGAGAAATGTGCCCCCACAGGTAATTGGGTATTTCTGTCTTTGATAGATTTCTGGTGTGTGTTCATTCTGGTGCGCAGTTGTTGTTTGGTCTCTCCTACGTATTTTCCATTTGGTGCATTGGATGAGATATATTACATTTGTGGAGGTGCAGCTGTAAGATCCAGGAATGCTGATGGCTCTGTTGTGGGGTGTAGTAATTGTGGGGGTGGTGGAGATGTGTTGGCAGGGTTTGCATTTCTTGTCATGGCACGGTCTGGATCCTTTTGGTGTGTTCTGGGCTTGAGGAAGTTTGCTTCTGGTGATGAGGTTAGCAAGGTTCGGTGCTTGTTTGAAGGCTAGGATGGGTGGCTCTGGGAAGATCTTTTTAAGAATAGGGTCTCTGTCTAGTATGGGTTGCAATTGTTTGAGGATTTTCCACACAGGTTCAAGGGAGGGGTGATATGTCATAACCAGTGGTGTGCAATTTGTGGGGGGGTTTCTTCTGTACTGCAGCAGTTCTTCACTTGGTATCCGGGTGGCTCTTTCAAACGTGCGATCTATCTCGCTGGAGGAGTGTCCTTGTTGGGTGAAAGCCTTTTTAAGATTGGTGAGGTGGCAATCCTGGGTGTTCTCTTTAGTGCAAATGCGGTGGTATCTGAGGACTTGGCTGTATATCACAGCTTTTTTGGTGTGTTTAGGGTGATTGCTGGTTCTGTGCAGATATGTATGTTGGTCTGTGGGTTTCTTGTATAACGTGGTCTGTATTTTATCATTCTGGATACTGATCATCATGTCTAAAAAGGAGATGTTGGTGCTGGAGTATTCTAGAGAAAGTTGGATGGAGGGATGGTGATTGTTGAATTTCTGATGGAACTCAATCAGAGATTGAAGGTTTCCAGTCCAAATGATGACAATACATTGTATTGTATTCAGCCCCATTGTATCTTTAGTTACAAAATCACATCTTACTTTTACAAAGGACCGCTATCTTATTCAGCATGCAGGACAAACTTGTTCTGGATGCTGAAGGAGGCTAAGGTAATAAGGGAAGCTGTATCATATCTCATTCTTGTTCCTAAAGCTGGAAGACATGCAGATGTCTTAAAATGCGTTTACCTCTGAATTGATGCAATGGCTTCGGCCTTTTAAAGTATAAACCATATCCTTGGCTGTAACTGTCTTTCACTTAGCATGTTCAGCATATCAAATTCTCCACAAACACCTTCAATACACAATGAGTGTCCTTTTTAACCAGATGCAACATATAATTTACATCGCAAAGTGAGCCAGACAACTTAATAATGCCATGGTTGTTATCTATTCAAACCTTTCTATGGTGCTTTGTGCCTACTTTATGGGGCCCTTGGCCTCATTTGCCATGACCAGACATGCTGGCTAATTACACAGGTCTAGTTAATGTCTAGTTAATTAAGCTGAGGCAGGGGTCCTCTTGGTTATTACCCTAGCAAATTAGATTCCTTTTTTCCTGGGTGAGGGGACAGGACAGCAGCCTACAACAGCCTACATATCCCCTCATATCCCAGAAGTTGTTGTCAACATTAATCAATCAATTAATTATACCTGAGATACCACAGTGATAAGCACCATAGAAAGTCTCTGAAGGAAATGGATGATTTTTGTCTTCAAAGCAGCATTCATATAGTGTGTAGAAAAGAAAGCAAGGGGCTGCCACACATGTACCAATGAAGAGAAAACAAAACAGCAAACAGTTGTTCACCTAATGGATAAGCACAAGGGACACATACTAAGGTTGTACAGGCAATCCTCATTCTGGCATTTTGATACCTTTTGCATACTTTACTTTGCCACCTTACCAATGTTCTTTTAATATAGTTTTTGAGGTATCCTACATTTCTAGTTACATCAATACTTTTGAGCAGTGGCATCCAAGATTAAACTCGATGATTAAAACCAAACAACAGAAACAAGGTACAATATTTTTATCAACAAAAAAAAATCCTGATGCACACTCATATTAGTACTCTAGTATGAAAGGACTTAATGATTTTGGCTAAATGATCTTGAAATGGAAGAGATTACTGGGGGGGGAGGGGAGGGGAGGAATATAGTCTTCAAATACCTGAGGGGTGGGGATGAAGATTTTCTGTGGCTGTAAAGGACAGGACAACAAGCAATGGTCATAAATTACAGCAGTGGAAATTTAGGTTGGAGATTAGGAATAACTTTCACATCATCTTTTCTAACACACAGCTCCCTCCACAGGGATCTGGTTCCAGTCTCTTCTGCATCTGAATTAGATGGCTTTCTTCTCCAGGGTGACTGGTCCAGTTAAGTAACTGACAGCACAGGATACTCAAGCTTTCCTAGTCTTGACACTGGCAGCTGGACCCAGATCTGGCAGGGCCCAGAACAACGAACAACTGCAGTTGTACAGAAAGTCACGCCCTAGTCCTTGTGGCTATAGGCTGCAGCATGATCAGTGGTGAACTTGGAACTCTACCAAGCTTCCCCTGAGCATGTGCAAACCACGGTTTTCCACAGGCTTATACCTTGACTACATTTCCGTGGCGGGGAGGTTTTACAGACATAGCAAAAAAACCCAGGTCCCTCAGTCAATTTATACATCACTGATCCAAAGATGAATTCCTTGCATGAAACTGAATTTAATCAATAATAAAAGGCATGGAACAGAACCACCTGTGTGATCGCCAGAGTTTTTACTCACCCACATATTTTTTGCATTTGAGCTCTTGCCTTGTTTCACTGTTTTTAAACCACACTCAGACTCAAGGCTTGAGCTCTTTCATATATTAGGATTCAAGCTGATAATCTGTCACTTGAAAACAGAAACATTTGGTGAGATTTTACTAAGACCTGAACTTAAGTAAATAGTATAGAATTCAGGTGCAAACAGCCAACCAAGGCAAGAAGACAGTCTTGAAAACTGTTGTGTTGCTTTACATAACTTATAGTTAATCTTTGTCCGCTTTCCCTTTTGTTATTTCAGGTCTAAATTAATATTCATTGTAACCCAGCCTGGTAGAAAATTATTATGCATTTGCTCTAAATTGGTCAAAACTCTTGAACTAGCCATATGGCGTGAATCCATATTTGTCTGGTATCACAGAGTGCATCTCTCACAGCCTTGGTGCACATACAAAACTGTCTGCTTTCTCTGTTTTATAGCAGTGTTGTAAATATAGCTGAACTTGTGAAAGAAACAAGGTGTTAATTGATGGTGCATATATTCATCCTCATAAACGTTTGCTTCTTGACTACTTTTTCCTTTTTCTACAGAAACTCTGGCTCTCTCCAACAGAAAAGATATTAAATCACAAAACAATCTATATCCTAAATCAACTGAAGTGTCATTCACTGCAAGAGAAAAGGTATATATATATAAACCCCATGTATATAATCAGCAGTTATTCTGAACTTGGATGAAGTAAGGATTTGGTTAGTGCTAACTATAACAAGCTATAGATTCTCACATTAGGTGAAATCTGATTCTGCATTTCCATTTTTGCTTCCTGTATTTCCTAATTGGGGCTTGAATTGTGCCAGACAAGGCAAAAGAATGGCTTTGTGCCTCTGATCAGCCAAAGACCGTTTTAAATGGTTTATAATGGCTTTTATAATGATCAATTTAGTATCTGTCAGTGTTGTAGTATAAGTATGATTTGCATTATAGAATTAAAAGGAAAACATGGTCTAATAATGCTGACTTCCTTAGAAAAATCACAGGGAAGTGATTGTGAATATAGTTTCCTAACTGTAAATTAAATATATTGTTGCATCATTTAAAATAAGATAAAAATAAATTATGAACTTTTTTATCCCAGCACAAACTTTGAAGTTTATATATATACACATACACACACACACACTATATATATATATATAGATACTATATATATATATATATACACACATACATACATACACACATACATATATATACATACACACATACACATACATACATACACACACACACACACTGTATATATATATATATATATATATATATATATATATATATATTACAAAATGTAATGTGTATGCACATATGTGTATATAGTGACACAGGAAGCTTATGGAGTACCTGCAGAGGAGGAGGGAAAAAGGGAGAGGGAGGGGGAGGCAGAAGGGGAGGGAAGGCAAGGATATGTTGCCTTTGATAGATGGGGGTGGGGGTGGTACAGCAGCATGTGTGAGGGAAAAGGAAGTCTTACCTGCCAGGGGTGCTGCTGCTGCCACCGCTTAACATCAGCAGTATCAGCTTTCCCATATCCAGACTCCCTCGGAGTGGATCCTAGTGTCCCATTCACTCCCCTCTCTCTACAGTACATATATAGCATGAGCTGGTGTGTGTCTGCTCTGGCAAAGGCTCCCCAAGGGCGGTGGAGCACCACTGTCCTTAGCACATTCACCTCTCCACCCTGCCCTACCCTATCCCACCCCCAGATACAGAGTTGGTTGCAGCTCTGTGCTACCAGGTTTCTGTGGCTGCATAGGAGCAGCACAGGGATTTCCTCATCATGGCAAAATCTCCTGGGAAGGAGAGAGGAGGGGAGCCCCATTCTGCTTACCTCATTCCTCCCCCACCTTCAGAAAAACTGATTAGTGCATCATTGCACTGCCTAGCTCCTATGGCCTCTGCTACAGCAAGCACTCCTCACCAGGAGGATCCTGGTGCCCTGTCATAGACAGCACCCAGGGCAGATGCCCTTCTCATCTGTCCCTAGTTCCACTGCTGTATATAAGCTCAGTCCTAAAACAGCATCAGCCTGAGGGGCAACGTTTAGTTTAACAGGGATAACTAAAAAGAGAAGTGACATGCTTAAAATCAGTGACTGCTTTTAAAAAGTTTGTGGAGTTTTAGTAATGAAAAATTTGTCCTATCAAATCAGTGTTCTACAGGGGAGAATGCAAAAAGATGCTGACTTGGAAAGCTGATGAAAGTTTTTAGAATTTACTAAAAAAAGAAACTTCTTCTGCCTGCAGACCAAAAAATCTGAGAAACTTTTTTACTATTGAAGTGCAAGTTCCATGAGCTAACATTTAAGAATACATTTGGAATAAATTTAAAATTTAAAAGCAGAGATGAGTAGAAGATAATGAGATTTGTATTATGCAGAGTTCTAGGGAAAAGGAGGGGGTGAATTATAAAATAGAGATGAAGAAACACAAAAGCTTAACATCGATGGAGACATAAAGGACCTGTCAGAGACTGAAAGGAAGAGAAGAAAAGAAGATAAGACTTCTGTGGACGCTGACTTGGGTTATGGTAGCACCATGGGCAGCCGGTTCCTCCTGAGTCAGGGGGAACATGTGCCCCCCCCCCCCCCCCAGTGGCTAGTCAGTGACTGAGGGGAGGGGTCGCCTGCAGCCAATTGCGCTGACAGGGGAGCACAAGCAGGGCACCCGGAATGGCCAGTGGCACTTCTCCCGGCACCCCTACTCCTTGGCCAGCGCTTGCAGGGGGGGCACTGGCACTCCCGCCTGCCTCCCCTGCCCATCAACTAAGTGGGGAGCGCTGGCTGTCAGGGGGTGCAGCAGCACTCTCAAGGGGTGCACATGCACCCCTGTGCACCCCCTATACATCGCCGCTGGGTAGCACTGTTGATAGAAGATAAATATTTGTTGCTATGTATAGTTTAGAGGATTGGACATATCTTTAAATCTTAAATGTGTTATTCGATAAGTTGGATTCCTTAATAAATACAGTTTAAAAGCAAAGCGAACAAAAACAAAAAAAAAAATGTAGTCTGTAAGATCTACTTGTCCAAATCAATCTATACAAGTAGCTGGGAGAACACAATGACCTTTCTGTAACACATGATAGTTCAACAGTTTAAATGGGAGACAAACACAATATCATGAACTAGCTAAAAAGGATGCCACAGGAGAAAGCATATGGGGAAACCTGCCCACCTGCAGGTGTACAACTTTTTTGGCATCAGATAACTCTCCATCAGTCTTTGCTTTCAGCCTCACCTCGCAGCAACTGCCTTGCTAGAAATTACTGAACACATTTCTACTGCCATAAAATTGGCCAGGGCTATATTTCTGGATTCCAAGAAAGCTTTTGACAGCCAACCATGATACTTTACGTAATAAGTTGTCAGCATACTGTGTATCACCTAAAGCTGTCACTTGGCTTAGGTCAAAGCTGTCAAACTGCCAACAAAATATTGTTACTAGAAGTACTAAATCTTCTTTTCAGCCTACTTCTGTTGGGGTCCATCAGGCCTAGTCCCTGGTCTGTTATGTTTACCCTGTACATAAAAGACTAAATGACCTATCACACCAATATGCATGGCAAAACAAACCTGTAGACCCTACTGCAAGCAAACCCTTCAGGCATGCTTTAACAAAATTCCTAAGGAGGCTGATCAAGTTATTATTGAATCTTTCTAAAACTAAGTCTGGAGCAGATTTCAGCTTTGAATCCAATCTGCTTTTCAGGCTTGTCTCTAGTAGGTTGTGTTACTTCTGCAAATATATAGTTGTTTTTTTTTCCCAGGGTAAAGAGAAGAATTAAGGAACAAGACAAGCATGAATTAATACTCTATTTTTACTCATATAGCTCTAATGCAGCTTTTAAATACACCACCTTCCCCAGGGGCTTCACACAGGTGGCAAGTCCCAGAAGCATTTGTTTCCCTCCCAGAATTCTGGAAAAATGTGCATCTCCGGAGTATCCAGAGACCCTGCAAAGGCTCCGGTATGTGCGCCCCTCAGTATCGTCTTCAGTTGACAGCTGGTGTGGACTCCCTTCAGGGAATCTAGTATTGCTAGTGGCTCAAACTTCTCTACAACTTTGTACTTTGGGAGCCTGCTTCTCAGATCTCTTCCATCAGTGTTATAGCTTTACATTAATGTAATTCCATTGACTTTAATGGACAGCCTTATTTAATCTGGTATAAGTAAAATCAGAATCGTGCTCACAAAGCACAAAGGTGAGATAGTCTCACCTACCACAGCAATGTCACCATATACAATTAGCTAGGAGAGAGAAGAATCAAAGTCAAGATTTTCAAAAGCGACTAGTAGCTTTTAGTACCCTAATTCCCAGATGTCCAGCTTGAAGTTCCCAAAGTTGGCTGATTTTCAGGAAGAGCTAAGTACCAGCTTATTTAAGGTTTTTCAAAATTCAGCAGCCAAAAGCTGAATCACCCCAACTCATCAGTCTCTTCTGAAATTTTATGCCAGCCCACTGTGCATTGAGGGTAAAGAGAAACACTTTGCACTTTCCTCCTATACTTGCTGAACTATCATAGGAACAGCCCACCATCGTATCAATACCACTCCTATTCACTTGGCCAACTTTATTTTTACTTTGAGAGTGAACAGTGCTCTTGGAAACAAAGACCTAATTGTACTCTATACAGGCACAATCCTATTTCACTTTACTAACCCAAATGATAGTTTTTGACATGCATAACTGCCAGTATTAGTACTTGCTCGTAATTTGCAATCTTACTCTGTGTTGTATAGACACATAAGGTATCTATATACAGCTAAAGAGTATACACACTAGGATGTAACATACCCAGGCAGGTATATGGCTCTCTTATGCACATACCTTAGTGCAAGTCCAAAAATTTCAGCCTGGCAAAAATGAAGAGAAGGGCACTCCTGTATTTTAGCCCCAGTAGCTGAGTGGTCAAGGCACTCACCCAGATTGGGAAATGGGAGACCCAGATTTTAGGGCACCCTCACCCACTCTGATTTCCCAGCCCAGAACTCTAATCACCAGGTCACAGGTATGCATTATCCAGGACACTCTCCTACCTTCCTTCTAAAGCTGAGCCACTACACCTTGTATTCATTATTCATTGGAAAAAACGGATAGAAAGCAGCAGGGAATTTTCTGTCTTATTTATAGAAAGGTTCCTCTAAAACCCAGGTCTTTCTCCCCTCCAGGGCAACATTCACCCCACTAAGCTACAGACCCTCTAACATACCCTCTTGGCCCCAAATATCTACTTCTCTTGGCTCCCCAGAAAGGTTGTAAAAAGGTTAATCTTTGGCCTTATGACTAAAGTGCTGTGTTAGGAAGTCAAAGAGATAGAGGTTCGAACCTCCTGTTGTGGGGAAGAGGAGTTAGAACCTGGGTCCTCACTTCCTGAGTGAGTGCACTAACCACTCAGCTGCTAGGGCTACAATATAGGAGGTGTGTAGTCCCTGTATCTGCTCATCATGTGCTTCTGTTGGGTAGAATTTTGTAATTTATGTTTACCCAGAATACGGGCATAGGGAACTGCATACCAGTGTGTAACAGGGAAGCTTCACCCCATGAACACCAAGCGCCCCTACAGGCTGGTGGGGCATGGCGAGCTCCCACAGGCAGTGGTGGTGCTGTTGGTGGCGGGAGCATGGCAGTGACAAGTGGGGAGCTCCTGCGAGCGGCCATGGCACTGTCGGCAGTGGCGGGGGTGTGATGAGTGCCAACCAGCAGTCAGTGACCATCCGCAGGCACTGCCAGAAGCGTTGGTGGCACCTTTTCACAGGGGGTGCACCCGCTTGCGCCCCCTACGCTTCACCAATGCTTCACCCTGTTACTGGGACAAAGCTGGGGGATAAGCAGCGCCTGCAAACCTCTTTAGGAGCAGACTCTTTGTGGCTCAGAGAGCTGTGGGATACGACCTCCCAGACATACTGCTGTGGAGCCAGGAGTGAGGGTAGGGAGAGTCCTGGCAAGCTTCCTTTTTTTGCTTTAAGTTTGCTCAGGGCAGGGATTATTCTGAGTTCAGTTTGATCTTTGTTTTGTGGATACCCAGGTGGGCTGTGACTTTTGTTCTGCAGTGGTAGAGACAACATGTACTGGAGGGCAAAACTGCAGCAGAAAGGGTGGTTTAGAGGCTGCACAAGGGTGCCTGAAAGGGAATCTGGGTTTTGAGCCCTGTGTAGGGGCAGTGAGAAGAGATGGGACTAAGACTGAGGGGGCTAGAAGTAACTGGTGGAACTAGAGTCCACAACAGGCTTAACCCAGTGAGAGGCCCGAGGCCCAGGGACAGGCTATAACCATAAGGGTCCAAGCTTAACTCCCAAGATAGTCACAGCCTGCCCCTGTCTAATGCTGAGAAGGCCAGATACTGAACCCTTGAGGCAGAGAGGCTGTGATTGAGAAACCAAGCCAAGCCAAGCCAAGGCAAGTGGGCCTAGGTCTAGAAGTCCACAGCTAGAGCAACCAGTGGGCCAAAGCCAAGAGGGCTGAAGCCTATACAGGCAGGTACTTAGAGTAAGAGTAACACCTGTGTGGCATTGGCATGGCTACAGGGGAGGAGGGAGACCACAAACACAGCCCATAAGTCAAACAGTGCCAAGAGGGCCACCTTCTACCACTCAAGGGGCAACACTGAGACTACCTAGGCATGGGAAGGACCAGCTGGCTGAATAACTAAGGCATACTTTGGGACTCTAGGAGCAGCCTCCATGTATACTACAAGTTACATCAGTGTATGGCAGATGAGGAAGACGGGGAGGGTAGCTCAAGGAGACAGAGTGGGGCAAGAGCCACATGGCCACTAAGAGGTGTCACAGCTGCCCTGGGGCCTGCCACATATCCCAGACAGTTTGTGGCCATATTCCACAGCTGTGCAGATGCTTATACATCCATACTGCACAGGAAGTAGGATCCATTTGGTCACATAAAGTGAAACAGAATTCTACCCTAAATGGAAATATGCTTCAGCATGACTGTGCATGGTTCCCACTATAATTCTGCCAGTAAAAGCAAGTCATTTCAAAATCTGTTGTTCCTCTTTTTTTCCTATTCTTGACTTCTTCTGAGGAGACATTGCCAATGAAACTTATTTGTGCTGAATACTACACACAGTAGGGAAAAGGATGAAAACATCAAGATCTGATAATTCTCCATATTATCTGGAAAAACCCATGGTCTTTTTCTTTCTTTTAATACAAGAACAACTCTTAGGCCAATGAAAATCTGTCACTTGTGCGTATTTACAGTTCTGTGCTCTTAGGTTTTGGTTGCTTTGGTTAACGATTTGCTTTAGAAAGGTGCAAAGGTGTGACAAACTCTACATTATTGATTACTTGGGTCAATAACTGTATATAGTTATTCTGTAAAAAATACTTTTTTATATTAATCCCAAGGCTTATGAATTTCAAAATAGAAGAAGCAGTGCATTTGTTGAGACATTTGGAGAAAAGAATCAAAGTCACAGCATGGGATAGAATAAAGAATGTGATAATAAGAAAAAAGTCTGAGGAAGACAAAAAAAAAAAAGACGATTTGACAGACTCTTTGCATACTGGGGAAAAAAAGAGCAAGACGGAAATGTAAACAATAATGTACTGTTCAGCCCAAGACTTAGAATTGACAAATAAAACCATTATAGAACTAGATGAAACTTATGCCCATTATGTCATTTTACCCACAGTTAACAGATTGAAGTAGTTCAATTTATAATGGGTAATATGGCTACCCCCTGTATTTGAGCAAAGCTATATGTTTTATCTCTTGGTTGGAATGACCCATTTCAATGTTCCTGCTGGTGCCTACTTTTACTTCCTTGTTTTGAGCTATTGCCAGACAGAAACTATAACAAACAACTTTCTCCAAGTACCCAGAGTCAATCATCCTTCCAAATTTAACTTTCCTTTTTTAACAAAAACATTCAATTTAACACCATTTTAAACATGTTGCTGGCATGCAATTATTATTGTACTTTATACAATAAGCAATAACACCAAAAAAATTAAGTTCATTTTTCCATGGCCCAGTACATGGCAAAGGAAAAACTATGGATACCTTTTTTGAAAACTCCAATTTGAGATATTACCCTTTTCTAGCCATAAACAATCATCTGTGTCAGGGGATTTCGACCTTTTTTAACAAGTGTATTCTTTCTGTCTCAAAGTTTCAGATCATGTACCCCTTTATATTTTTCTCGTTTTTAGGCGGGGCAGATCGAGACTCCAGTGGTGAAGGAGGGAGTGGGGCTGGGGCTGCACAGCAAGGGCACAGTGTGGGACAGAGCCATGAGAGTGGTTTGTCTGGGGGGCATGGGCAGGGGAGGGCAGCTCCTGCCACTGCGCGCACCCTGGCGGAGGCTCAGGGGGCACATGTTCCCCAGATCTGTGTGTGGGGCGGAGGCAACTGCTGCTGCAGGCTGGACTCTGCACCCCACTGCTGCAACCCCAAGAGCCGTGCAACGCCATGGCTTGGCTGCCACCAGGCAGGCAGGGGACAGACACACATGCAGAAAGATGCAGGCACAGACACACACACACACACAGATGCAGATGTGAACACCCACACACACACACACCCATACAGATGCAGACAGACAGACCACACATGCAGATGCAGACACAGACACCCACACACACATGCAGAATCAGAAACACACACAAACACCCCCCCACCCCAGCACGTAGGTGTGTGTGGGGAAGGGATGGAGCGGGGCCAGATCAAGAATGAGGGGGGAGTGTGTCTCTGTGCCCGCTCCCAGGAGCAGGGCCAGGGGGCGAGGGAAGCAGTGCACCTCTGCAGGCTGCACAAGTGCTGCCCAGATGGCTGCATGTGCAACTGGCTGTGAGAAACCGGTGTGGGGCACAGCAGTGGTGGCAGTGCAGGGCAGTGATAGTGGTGGTGGCAGTGGTGGCTGCCACATGTGAGCCTCCCCATAGCCCCTCCAGTCTACCCATGTGGGCAGCACATGAGCAGCCTGCAGAGGGGCACCACTGCTCTCAGCCCCCCGGCCCTGCTCCTGGGTTCCTGGGAATGGGCACAGAGAGCCAGCTGAGGTGTGGGGTGTGGAGACCCTGCAGTACACTGAGTGGGGCCAGCGGTACTGGCTACCAGTACTCATGTGGAAAGAAGCTAACAATGATGCAATTAAAGAGAATAGGATAAGGAAGAGTTAAGGTACAATGAGCATTCTTTCCTTTGTCTTTTCCTTATTTGTGAGCCCTTCATATTGCAATATTTCCATCCTCAAAATACATGTTCTTGGGTTTGTTAGCAGCAGAATATTCTATGCTGCTCAGTATGAGCAGTTGATCAGGTAGGACTGTTTGTTGTACTGCACATGAACTTCCTTGTCTCATATGGACTAAGCACTGCCCCATCTTTACCCACATTCCCTCACAGCTGCCTATAGAAAGAATCTTCCTCCTTTCCTATACAACTTCATTAGCCCTAGAGAAGGACAAAATTGTCTATTAATTTTCCCAAGCAAAACGTACAATGCAGAACTAATGCACAAGCAAATTCTAGGGAGCATACAAACAGACAGGTTTCCCTAAATCACATGTAGCCCAGGTAACTTGGGTATATACTTCCCTTCTCCAATTGAAGGGGATTGTTAGCTGGCAGGTGTGCTGTGGGGTGGGAACTGAAGACCACTCAGTTTCCCTCCATCCCTATAGAACCAGGCCAGGACAGTCAGGGGACTTAACTATATGCAAATTTATTTACATTAACGTATCACAAGGGAAAGGAACATGGATATAAACATATGTACTATATATATTTATAAGATATCTAAACCCATAACATAAACAATACCCTCTGAGTAAATGACATAAAACCTTATACCAGTGCTCTCATATACAGGTAAGTCACAGGTAAGTATCTGATTTGAAACAGATAAACCGCAAAGATAAACTCAATCCTGAGGGGAAACCCTAATGCCCTTGGGCTTTTCCCAAGCCCTACAAAGAAGCTGGTAACTTTAAGGGGGCCCTCTCAATGGGACCTCCCCTTTCAGGAGCCCTTAACTAACCAGGGGGGGACTCCCCTCCCCTGTGGGAATCCTCTTTTCCCTGCAACTCATGGCTCCCAGGCCTCGAGGGTGGTCCTCGCCCTCTGCACCAAGCTGCTCTCTCGCGTGCAGTGGGCTTCGGGAGGGAGGGGAGGTCACTGTGCCCTGGAACAGGGGTCCTCTATGCAGGGCTTCTGGAGCCTCTGGCTTGGCCCTGTCTGCTGGCTCAGTAACCCAATCACTGTCTGGCTCCCTGGACTCAACCTTCTGCTATGTGTCAGAAACCTGGGCTGCTTCATGCAGCACCAGGCTTGGTCTGCTCCTGGACCCTCCGTGCAGCGCCTCCTGCACCAGGCTCCCAGCCTCATTCTGGGGGTTGAGGGCCTGAGCTGCCCAAGCGTTCCAAAGGCCCTACTCTGTGCATCGTCCTGTGCACCGTGTCTCTGGCTGCATGCCAGAGGTTGCAGACCTGAGCCGCCACACGCAGCTCCCAGGGTCTGGACGCCGTGTGCTGTGCTGCACATCGAGAACCAAGCTGCTGGAGCTGGCTGCCATACCCCACTGATGGAACTATTCAGAGGTGCTTCTGGGCTACTGCTTTGCCCTGCTGAGCAGCTCTTCTCAACTCTTCTAAGCCCTGCTCTTTCTCTCTTCTGGATGTGCTCCCCTCGTGCTGGGTACGCAGCTCCTTTTATACTCTCCAGGGCTCCACACCTGAAGTCTTCTGGACCCAAGTGTTGCAGTCTTCAGTCAGGTCTATGGGGGCGGGGGGACACTCCTCTCCCCCTCCCCTCAGGAAAGGGGCGTGACTGAACTCCTCGTGCTGCCTCCTGATTGGGAGATGAGCTCTACCAATCAAAACAGCAAGATTTCAAGCCTGGGACTGAACCCAAGCTCCAAAAGGCAAGCCTGCTACACACAAAAGGAACATCTGGCCCCTACAGATACTCCTTTTTTCTTGCTCAGAAAATTCAAGTCTTTACCACCTACCAATGAACCAGAAAAATCCCATTTAATAATGGGAAATGCAACTGCTTTCTTCATTCTCAAAAATGTCTGAATCATTATTTTTTTCTGAAATTGGGAAGGAGGGAAGGAAAAGAAACAAAAGAAAAAAATCACTTCTTGTTTGAGAAAACTGTCAAACTTTAATCCAAAAATTAAAGAAATGACAAATGGATTAAACCAAGCTATTAAGGTGGAAATGGTTATGTAATCTAAATCACTGGCATCATGTATCATTACGTTCATTTGGAAGATAGCCAATGTGGTCCCCATCTTTAAGAAAGGGAGGAGGGAGGACCCGGGCAACTATAGGCCCGTCAGTCTTACCTCAATCCTGGGGAAACTCTTTGAGAAGATTATCAAGGAGCACATCTGTGATGGGCCGGCATCGGGGATGATGCTCAAGGGCAACCAGCACAGTTTCATTAGGGGCAGGTCATGTCAGACCAACCTGATTTCCTTTTACGATCAGGTCACAAAAGCATTGGATGCAGGTGTTGCCGTGGATGTAGTCTTTCTGGACTTCAGCAAGGCCTTTGACACTGTCTCCCACCCCATCCTCATTAAAAAACTAGGCAACTGTGGCATCGATGCCTACACAGTCAGATGGATTGCTAATTGGCTGAAGGGTCATACTCAGAGGGTGGTGGTGGACGGGTCATATTCAACCTGGGGGGAAGTGGGCAGTGGAGTCCCCCAAGGCTCGGTCCTTGGGCCCGCACTGTTCAATTTCTTTATCAGCAATTTGGACGACGGGGTGAAAAGCTACCTGTCCAAATTTGCTGATGATACCAAAATTTGGGGTGAGGTGGGCACGCTAGTAGGGAGGGAAAGACTGCAGAAAGACCTGGATAGGTTGCAAGGGTGGGCTAACAAAAACAGGATGCGTTTCAATACGGACAAGTGCAGGGTGCTGCACTTGGGCAGTAGTAACTGGCAGCACACTTATAAGATGGGAAACTCCCTTCTTGAGAGCACAGAGGCAGAAAGGGATCTTGGAGTCATCATTGACTCCAAGATGAACATGGGCCGACAATGCGAGGTCACGGTCGGCAGGGCTAACCGGACCCTATCGTACATCCACAGGTGCATCTCAAGTAGGGCCAAGGAGGTGATCCTCCCCCTCTACGTGGCACTGGTCAGGCCACAGATGGAGTACTGTGTCCGGTTCTGGGTGCCCCACTTCAAGAGGGATGTGGACAACATTGAGAGGGTCCAGAGGAGGGCCACCCGCATGATCTGGGGACAGCAGGGCAGACCCTACAATGAGAGGCTACAGGACCTGAACCTGTTCAGCCTTCACAAGAGAAGGCTGAGGGGGGACCTTGTGACTGTCTATAAACTCACTAGGGGGGACCAGAAGGGTTTGGGGGAGACCTTGTTTCCCTTAGCGCCCCCCGGGATAACAAGGAATGACGGCCACAAGTTGTTGGAGAGTAGGTTTAGATTAGACATCCGTAGGAACTACTTCACAGTTAGGGTGGCTAGGATCTGGAACCAACTTCCAAGGGAAGTGGTGCTGGCTCCTACCCTGGGGGTCTTTAAGAAGCGGCTCGATGCCTACCTGGCTGAAGTCACTTGAGCCCAGTTTTCCTCCTGCCCAGGCAGGGGGTCGGACTTGATGATCTACAAGGTCCCTTCCGACCCTACTTCTATGATTCTATGATTCGCTTATTAAGCACATACATACTAGGCCTGTGTAAATAGGGAAGTGTTCGATTTGGCTGATTTGGAGAACAGTGATTCAATTTGGAGATTTAGATCACCGTCCTGAATCCATTCGGCCGAATCAGCTTCAGAAGATTCAGTGCTGATTCAGAGAAATTCAGTGATTCGGATCAGCTGGGGAGAGGCAGGCACAGCTAGGAGGCTGCAGGATCTCCTGCAGCTCCTCCAGCTATGCCTGCCTCTCCATGGGTGGAGGGAGCCATGGGAGAAACCAACATGGCTGCCCTGCCCATCCCTATCCCCCGCCGGCCCCAGCCTAGTCCTGACACACACACACACACACACACACACACACACACACACACACACACACACGCACACTCACTAGCTGCAGAAGCAGCGATTGGGGCCTCTGGGTACTTGTGACAGAGCCCCGCCCCCACACAGCACAGGCCAGTGGGGATCGCACCCCCACCTGGCACCCATGCACCAGCTGCTCTATGGTGCAGGGAGCTGGGGAATTGAGCCCGGGGCTGAGGAACTGAGCAGGGACCTGGGGTACTGAACCCAAGGCTGGGGGACTGTTCAATTCCCCAGGTCCCGGATCTCTCCCCCAGCTCTTTGATCATTTCCCCTACCTCTTCCTGGGGGGGTTCAGGCCCCTGGATGGTGCTGGATGACAGCAGGATGCCCAGAGCCACCACCACCTCCAGCTGGCAGCGGCAGCCTGCTGAAACCCTGTGTGCAGATCCAGGGGCTGTTGCCCCTGGAAAGAGCTGGGGGAATGATCAGAGAGCTGGGGAATCAAACCGGGAGCTCCGGCTGACAGGTGGAGTTGCCCCAGCTCCAGGACAGTGCACACACCCTGCTGAGCTGCACTGCCCCAGTGCCAGGTGCAGCTTCCACATGGGTGCCAGGCAGGGGGGGTGATCTCCACTGCCTCCAACTGCCCCGCGATGTGTAGGGAGCTCTGCCACAAGCACCCAAAGGCCCCAATCACTGCTCCTGTGGCTGGTGAGTGCGGGGCTTTTTTTTTTTTAAGTGCTGGGTGGCTGGGGCCAGGTGAGGGATAGGGCCAGGCAGCACAGCCATGGGGGCTTCTCCTGTGACTCTCCTAGCTGTGCCTGCCTCTGCCCTGGTGGGGAGAGCTGCAGGGGCTATGCCCTACTGCCACTTGCCAAGCCAGCATGGGTTGGGGGTGGTGGGAGGATGTGATGCAAGCATGGCTCACTCCAGGCAGCAGCAGGGCATAGGCCCTGCTCCCAGCACTGCCACGCCCACATCAGTGCTGGGAGAGTGGGCTCTGCCCTGCCACTGCTTGCCAGCCAGTGCAGAACAGGAGGGACATGGGATGCAGGCACATGCTGTGTCCTGCTGCCACTTTCCCCCTTCCACCTGGAGTAAGCTGCACCACATCCTGCCCCCCGCCCCAGCTGAGCAATTGGCAGCAGGGCAGAGACCCCACTCCCAGCGCTGCCCTGCCTGCATCCCGCCCTCCGCCCCCCCCGCCCCGAGTAATGTGCCACCCCACCCTGGCTGGGCAGCTTGTCCCAGCCCCAATCCCTCCCTCCCCCACACCCCTTCCTTCCCCCCTCCGCCAACCCCAACAGACTTACCAGCTGGAGGCAGCTGTCAGCTGTCTGTTTAGTCTATGGCTGAATCTCAGAATCAGCCAAACCTTTTTCTGAAGCTTTTCTGAATCAATTTGGATGCTTCAAATTGATTCGGAGCTTTTACTTGGTCTCCCAATTTGATTCAGATTCAGAGATTTGGTCCCCAAATCGGGCTGAATCTCCTCTGAATCGAATCAGCTACCGAAGCTTCACACAGCCCTAATACATACTACATACATGTAGCGGTAAGAGACTAGGGTTGCCAACCCTCCAGGATTGCCCTGGAGTCTCCAGGAATTAGATATAAATCTCCAGGATGCTGCTAAGAGTCACCCAAGAGATAAATGATAGGGCATTCATTAAAATAAATATTAAATGCTGAATCTGATTTATACAGTAGGCCAGTGGGATTTAGTCTATGCACCATAATCCATAACTAATATACAGGCAGTCCTTGACTTACAATGGTTCGAGTCACAATGTTTCGTACTTACAACGTTCATAAATTGATACCCTGTTTCAACTTTAAGACGTCAGTTTTGATTTTACAGCACTTGATCCAATGCAACACCACACCAGCAAACAAGTTCGCTGTATCACTCATCTCCCTGGAGAACATCTGTCCAAGCTTCCTCAGACGCTTTATTTAAGAAAGCAGACAAGACTCTAAAAAAACCTGCAGCCAAGACTCCTGAGAAGACTCCAGCCAAGAACCCTTCAAAAAGTCCAACCAAGAGCCTTTCAAAAAGTCCAGCAAAGCCACCTCAAAAAGTCCTTCCAAATCAATATGATTGCTATTTACAATATAAATACATTAATGTAGCTATAGTACTAATCTATAATTGATTGAGTAAAAAATTCTGGAGTATTTTTGGTGAAAATTGGGTATCAGGCCTTGGTTCAGGAACCAATCCCCCATTTATAACATTGTTTCCTATGAGAAAATTGGTTCCAAGTTGCAACATTTCAACTTAAGACACAGTTTTCAGGAACCAATTGTGTCCTAAGTCTGAGGACTGCCTGTACACAAGCACACGGGCATATTCACATTGTGTGTTGTAGGCACACTGGTGTTCTGGAAACCTACCAGAATAGATTCAAACAGAGTTCACAACCCTATCACAGACACATTGTAAAATGTAGATCATAAAAAAACAATAGAACTGTGTGATTATGTCATGTGCCCCCTGACCATTATTTTGTCTTACCTAGGACTATTTCTGATGTTCCAAACTCCTCAATACTTGCCAATTTTTAAAAACCAATATTCCAGAGATTTAAATCATAGGGAAAGAAAGACTTCCACTTCCCAGAGGACTCCTGATCTTACTCATCACCCAAGATAATCATAATCAGCATCTTATTACTACTTAGTTTTAGTGATAAAAATCAACCCAAGATTATTATTATAAACCTATGGCCATTTTATGTATAGAAAATCTATTTTTGGCCATTTTAAAGGAGCTTTTAAGGTTTTCTACCTTATTTGTTTCCTAGCTAAAATTATTTTCCTGCCTTATTTGTTTCCTAGCTAAAATATACATCTAGTAACATGCAGTTTAATGCTTATTCCAGCAGCAAAAAAAATGCATCCTACAGGGGTCTTCCACTGTCATGAAAATAAATGCAATAGCAGCCAATTTGAAACCCAGAAAACTGATTTAAAAATATGAGGCCAACAAGTCAAACATTCCATCATGTAAAAATTGAAACTAGGCATCTAATTCTTAAAACATGCTCAAGATAACCAGATCTCATCTAGCAAATTGTTCTCTACAGTATACATGTTTTAAAGTTACAAATCAAAAGAAAGAAAGACACAAAGACAGAAAGACAGACAGACTTTTTATAAACGTTTATTAGAGACAAAACAGGTGATAATACAACAAGACAAAAAATGATGGCCCACACAGCGGCCAAGGCGCAGAAGATGGAGCCTGGGGATAGCCTTCAAGGTCTGCCCTCACAATTGAAAACAAATACAAAAGCAACAGCATCCAGTACCACAGCAAGCCACTAGGGCCCTTGCTGGTATCCCAGGAGGAAGTAGGGAGGGACAGTGTCACGGCATGAGGACCAAACGGACACCCTCAATGCCACAGAGCACCCCTGAAATGGCCCAATGCACCTGGAAGGTGGGTACTGTCCGCTGTAGAACAACAGGCTCAAATCACAGTGACAGGCATGCCGGGATCAAACATGGGAACAGTCACAGTGCAGCATCAGAACCGGCCCCAGTGAGCCAACTCCTTCAGCTCTGGAGGGTAGCCATCTTTTGCAGATGACACCCCCTTTAGATGCCCAGCATGGAAAAGAAAACAAATAGGCAATGTCCAAGACGTCCACATCTAGCGCTGCAAGCAAGGTGCGGAAAGCCGGTGCCACTAGGCACTGCTGCCACATCATTCAGGATGAGTGGCAAGGATGAGGGCATGGTGAACTCAAACCACCCATGTGTACAAGGCCCCCCAGGTCAAGGCAAGGCAAACCCCGGTACCATTGGCAGGAGGCACAGGAAGAGTCGCAAAGTACTGGGCCCACCACCCAGGTCACTATCCATGGACTGTGATTCAGGAGTCTAGATGGTATAAATGCAGCCACCTCACAGGGCTGGCAGTCAATGCTTGGCAATGCACAAGCAGCCACAGTGTGCCATGGCAATCCCACCAGTGGTCACCATCAGCCAGGTGTACTGCCTCACGTAAGCATGGAAATGGCACCAGACAGCAACAAAGTCCACTGCTTCCAAAGCAGTCTGCAGTTAATGGGCCAAGGACAGATGGGGTTCTGGTCCATTCCAGTCAAGCTACTAGTTGATTGTGTGAATTAAAGCCCCCACCCAGGAGGAGAAGATTATCACCATCAGCTCTGGCCCATAAAAAAACAGTCAATGTCTCAAAGAGGGCAAGCCATTCCTGCCCAACAGTGGGCATATAGATGGTAATGAGGAAGCGGCAATGTAGCATGAACAAGATACAAACAGTCAACAGGCAGTCCGGGTTGACCACTTGGGCAACCGCTGAGTCAGTTGTCAGCTACGGTGATAAGAGGATCACAACCCCTGTGCTGAGGGAGGTACCACAACCCAGGAACATACAGCCCCACCAGGCAACATGCCAGTTGGCTTGATTAGCTGTGTCCGTGTGTTTCATACAGAAAGGTGACATCTAGCTGGCTCTGGCACAGGAAATCAAAGAGAGCCTTCTGCAGCACAGGAACTCAGCAGCCATTGTTATTGAGAGAGCCAAAGGCCATAACAGGCATGCACAAGAGGTTTAGAAAGGGGAACAGGAAAAACCAAAAGAGCAGACAGGAACACTAGGGAGGAGTAAGCATGCAGGACAGGGAAAAGAATAGGCCTGCCAGCCTGCGCATCATGCAGCAAGCACCCAACATTGCCTGCAACCTTGCTCAGTTGAAAGCTATAATGCTGCATCCCTGGAGTGGAGCGCAGTGCCACTGCTGTAGTCTTGGCAGAAAGCATGAATGTCTAAAGGTTCTGGGAACCATTTGTGAATGCTCTATGCAACCTTTTGCTAGTGCTTGGTCTAATCAAGAAACTCAGTAAGGCGCTCAACAGAGTAACCAGCACAGGGAGATTTCACAGAAGCAGGAACAGGTTCCGCCTTTGGGGTGGGGACCTTCCCCATGCAAGGGGGCACTAGAGCTGAATTGGGGGATGCCACCTTCTGAGGAAAGGCTTCCATCAACTCATCCTCAGAGGCAGAATCAAAATCTGACCTCGAGGAGCAGGAGCTTTACATGTCCTGTACCAAGAGCCCTTGAGGCCTGGGGATGGTACTCGCCACATCACCAAATTCTCAGCATCAGGCCCTGTGGGAGCAGCACCCTCTGAGTGGTCTTGTGGGGAAAGATCAGGCCCAGGTTTCTTGGGAGGTGTGCTTTCCTCAGCCAGGCACTCTTGGTCCTGGAGCCACTTGTGGGTCCCAGAGTGCTTGACCTCATCAGGCTCAGGGAGCTGAGCAGTGTGGGGAGGGCCAACAGACCCCTCCGCCACCACCCCTGCCCCCAGGTCAACCCCATATCCTACCAGGCTTGAGGGAGGTGCTGAGGAGGCAGATAGAGATAGGGCTTCCCGCTCACTGACCTCAGCTCCCCTCAAAGGGGTGGAGAGGTCTTGAGGGGATGATTGAGGCCTTTTTAGAAGCCCCCTTCTGTTTCTTCAACTTGCCCTTCCCAGCAGGAGCCAAAACCTCCCCTGTGGGAGGAGGAAAGGAGGGGGCAGGCCCACTGTCATCGCAGCTAGCTGATTCCGATGAAGCAGGAGGAAAGCCCGATCCCACCACCCAAGAGGGCTGCCACACCAGAGGCAGATAAGCCACCATTGGATACAGCCACAGGCGACTCCACTGTGGCTGACTTCTTCTGGCACTGGGTAGCCAGATGGGACCTGCTACCACAGCAAAAGCATGAGGTGTCCCCAGTGATGAAGTTAACCTTGTACTGATGCCCATCAGTCAGGAAGGACACGGAGTGGGGCAAACCCTGACCCTCCCTGTCAAGAAGCTTGAACATCTGCCATTTAAAGGACAGGAAATGCCGGAGCTCAGGGATTTTGCTGCCAAGCAGCAGTCTGTGGACTGGGCTCATCAGCATGTCATAAGGGCTCAGATGGTTGGTGAGCTCTTCATCTGAAAGGAATGGGGGGGCATTGGAGGCTACCACCCAAATGGCCAGTGTGTCTAAGGGTGTCATGAGGCAAAAAGCACCCCCGACAGACACACCTACTACTACGACCTCAAGCACCAAAGCAGGGGAGCTGAGGAAAATGATAGGGACTGAGCTCACCTGGGCAGCATAAAGCACATTTTTGCAGCCTACCAGCACCCCCACAGCAGCAGCACACCTTTCCACTCCAGTGGAGGGAGGGGCATGAAGCCAGAGACTAAAACTCCAGTCCAGAGGGGCAGAAGCCCCAGCAGTGGGCCACTGGGAACTACCTTCAGCCATTCCAGCAAAAGAGGGTTAACCCTGCAAGAAGCCAGATGGTTGGGAGGTGGGCAGCCCTCTGCAAGCAGTGAACAAAGTAGCTAGAAAACAAACAAACAAACATCAGAGGAGAGGAGAAAGGTGAGCAATATGGCAAGGAAGAGAAGGGAAAAGAATAAGCAGCAGAACAGCTACAATGAAATGGGGGGAAAAACAAAAGAAACCCAGAAGGAGGGGGAAGGGAGGGAGAGAGGGTTACTGCAGGAGAAAAGGCTCAGATAAAGTGAAAAAAGGCAGGAAAAGTAATGAAAAGTGAGGAGGTACAGTGAGAAAAAGGTCAGACTGCTTTCGGACAGGAAAAACAAAGCAATAAGAGGGAGAATGACTCACAGAACAGGGGAAAGCTGTCAGAGCTCTGAGCAAAAACACCTATCACTGGCCATTTTGAATGAAAGAAAGAAAAGAAAGCAAGCAAAAAAGACAGAGAATAAATGAATGAACGAAAGAAAGAGAGAGGACAAATGAATGAACTCTGAATCAAATTAAATCCAATTTGGTTTTGTGGACATGTGTGTGTTGTTTCAAGAAAATAAAATATGATCATATGACTTAAATGCATCTTTTGGACAGTAAAAGATGCTACTCAAGAGTGTAGGGAACACAATAGCAATATTAAAATGAACTGTTTTGTGAAAGAAGGATGAAGAGCTGGCACTCTAAAAAAATCTTTTTGATTGACATGAGAAATTGCTGCCACATAAAATGGTTCACCTTCTTTGAAGGATTCTTTTGTCAGCGAGGTCAGGTCAAAGAGGTTTGCAAGGTCCCCATCAAAGGAAGTTGCCTTTCCAGGCCTAAGACATTCCCTCACTGGAGTCTTAGCTTCAAGAACTATATGGAGATGTAGGAAGCAGGCTGGTGGCAGTAACTATGACTGGCTAATCCATGAATCAACACTGTCACCTGCTGTGGGAAAGACAACCCCTTTTTTTACCCTGACCTGCAGGAAGGCAGGCAGGCAAGTATTAAACTGAGAATCATTCAGAATACCATAATATCACTTAAGTGTATTATGAAGAAGGATTATCAGTTTGTTAAGGCCCAGTATTCTTTCCATTTCTTTACTTTTAATTAGGGTGGTAAAGGGAAAGGAGGGGACAAATTGAGCACACCCCCCCCCAAACATAAAACAAACAGATTTATATTGGACTTCTCTTCTGTTCCAAGCCCTAGAGCATTGCAGCCCATCTGTAAATTAGTTTTCACACAGTAAAAGAACACTTTGCTAAATATTCAGGGCTAAATCTACAAAAAAGATGTGGAAGGTTATAGCCAACCCGGAAGAGCCTCTGGTATTAGTGAAACCTTCATATAAACTTATAAGCGTTGTTCCCTCACCTACATTTCTTGCAGAGCCTGATCCACTTCACCAAAGAAAGGAAGCTGTAGTGATGCCTTTCTGGTTAGAGTGTTCACCGGGGATGTGGGAGTCCTGAGTTCAAGTCTCTCCTTCAGGGAAGCTGCGCGTACATTGTCTGTCATACATAAAGGAGGATTGCCAGCACCTTTGGCCATCTTTGGGGAAAAACACCTGACCCCACCTTTGATTTTGAAAGAAAATACTTAGGTGACTAACTCAGAGAGCTCCTGGTTGTGAACCCCAAGTGATAATAAGTGTTGTGGTTCCTGAGAGAGATGAGTCTTTATCCATAACTATCTCTTTTGTGAGTTGAGCCAGCTCCCTGCTCAACATACTGGCCTGTGTGAATCTCAGTGTTAGGTACCTTCCCTGTAAAGATTCAGTTCTGTGTAAGGACCCACAAAAGTGTCTTTTTGAGGGTTGGAAAGAAAGTGTCTTACATAAGACCATAATTTTCCCAATCCAGCTCTAGCTCCCCGAGTGGGAGACGTGCATGTAAAGTGTAACAGAGGCAGGACATGACTGAATTTTATTTCCTGGCTGCAGTCACGTGAAATGGATTACAAAGTGGCCATTACTGCATGACAACAGTATGAGTCCACTGACTCCAAAGCCTGTCATAACTTCCCTGAAGCTCTGGATAAATGAGTTTCCAAACAGGTTATCCTGCTAATTGTGACTCTTACTGGAAGGCTCTCAATAACAGAAAGATAGAATTGGAAAAGACTTGAAACAAAGCTAGTCCAACCCCCAGCTCTGAAGCAGGGTAAACTGTTCTTGACAGATGTTAATCTAACTTGTTCTTGAAACCCTGGGGCAACCTTTGAGTTCTTGAAACCCTGGGGCAACCTGCTCCAGTTCTTCAACTCCTTAAAATCAGAATGTTTGCTTAATAAACAATCTTAATTGTTTTCTTTAAGTACACTACTTGCACTTGGCTTTATTTAATTTCATTTTGTTAATTTTGGACCCTTCAAAAATAACCTTGAATTTTGGTTGTGTTTTCCAGTGTTTGCAACCCTTCCCAGGTCATCATCTGCAAGTGTTTTGGGCATACTCTTTATTCCATCAACCAAATCCTTAAGGAAAATATTGGGCAGACCACTGTGGGATCCCACTTGAAATGTCATGCTGATGGTGATTTCATTTAGACGAAATAGCTACTTTACCTGAACTTCTTGAGCTTCCTGGCTACATGGCCACTTCTCAGTTTCTTCAAATCTGCAGTTCTTGTTTGCCACTGTGGGCATTTTTCATTGCAGGTGTACTACCTGTATTAGCAGAATTCTAGATACTTTTAAGGAAAAAGAGCCAGCATCCCTCTGGGATTTGTTCTTGCTCTTCCTGTAGCATTTACTTTCAGAAGTGGTTAAAGCATATGACCTTGGTGCAGATGGAACTGCTGTTAACTTGGCAAGTTACCAGAAACTTTCTGTTTAGAAGCTAAATGTTTCTTCCATTTGCAATAGGGTAGCTGTTTGTTTGGCATTCTCACTGTAGCATTTCTTCAGTGCTAGTTTCTTGGCACAGAGCTATTTTATGTGCCTTTTTTTGGCTGAGGAAGCCTGTTAGATGTTGACACAATGGTTTTTGACATTCCATCTATGAGCCTGCAAACTGGTTATCCAAAGAAAGCATTCTGAAACGTGTTGCAATTTTCTAACAAAATGTAGATCCCTTGACTTTGCCAGGGCTTTGCTTTTAATCATTTTTTTTTCTTTTTTTTCTGTATTAAGCCTCAGAATGCTGGAAGCTGCAGCAGGAGAGGAGCAGATAATGAAAAATACCCTCTCCAACCACCCTTCAGCATCCAACCTCTGCCACTGTGTGAGACCACAGACCTGGATATAGGCGGATCTAGGTTTTTTAAAAGCAGGGTGCAGATGGTGTGCAACACACATTTTTTTCCAGCTCAGATAAAAGTAAAAGATTTACTTGTATGCTAGGGGCCTAGGGCTATATTATTCAGTTTAAGATCAAAGCAAAAGAAAATATAACTATTGGAACGTTCATTAATTTGCTCTATCATACATTATGCATAAAACATAATCAACAGGGCAAAAAAATAATCACAGGATGTTGTTTCTGTAGTCATTAGAATTAAACAGATTCATAAAACAAAATGTGGTCCTCTTGAGCATCTTGACATTCCATCCAGTGCTTCACTGAACTTTATTTTGCACATCTGAGTTAATGTTTTTGTAGAGTTAAAAAAGAACCTCCAGAGCTGTGAAACAGGAGCTACTTTACCAGGAGCAGTTAATGGACAGCAAAATCACAAAAGAAAAGATAACTTGATTAGTGGAACACCAAGACTATTGACAAGTTATTAACACCTGTAAAATGAAGAGTTTACCAAGAATCAAGTAGATTATAATAAGCTATAAAATCAATGGACTTCCTCACTGCTGCATAAATAAAAATGCTGTTGTCACTGCCAGGCAGTTGGGGGTGCATCCCCATGAGCGGTAACATGCATTGCCCTGGGGACAAACAGCAGTGGCACAATATGTGCCGCTGCTACTCATGAATGATGCGTGCTCCCACAACAGGGACGGGCAATTATTTTGGGCAGAGGGCCTCTTACTGAGTTTTGGCAAGCCATCGAGGACCGCATGACAGGCAGCCCAGGGTAGATAAATATTAATTTTCTAAATTTTTAGGGGCCCTGCAGGCCGGATAGAATGACCTGGTGGGCCACATCTGGCCCCTGGGCCACATTTTGCCCACCCCTGTCCCAGAGGCTGGGTGGAGGGCATGGTGAGCACCCACAGGCAACAGTGGCTCTGTCAGTGATGGGAGCAAAGTGGAGGTAAGTGGGGACCTGCAACAGGCAGCTACAGTGCCGTCAGTGGCAAAGGAGGGGGTGGTGAGCACCAACCAGTGGTCAGCAACCACTCACAGACACCGCTAGCAGCATCAGCGGTGGCCAGCAGCGATCACGGACCATGCGCAGACACAGCTGGCGGTGGCGAGCAGTGACCACCCGCAGGCACCACCAACAATGTCGTCAGAGCCTTTTCTCAGGGGGTACACCGCCACACTCAGGGGGTGCACATGCACCTGTGTGCACCCCCTATGCATCACCAATGCTGCTACTTGTCCCTGGAGAATGCCCATGCATACATGCTGTGGCACATGGCTTGTTGCCCTGGGTGGGGTAGGGGAGACTGAGGCTAGCACCCTGGGGTAGCCTCAGCAGCCTTATCTGGGGTCCTGGTGGCCTCTGGGGGCTGAAGTTGTGGCAATTCAGCAGCAGGGAGCCTAGCTGGCAGCTGAAGGGTTGGCTCTACCCTGCCAGGCTCCAGCTTCAGTCTGCACACGTTGCCGCTACATGTGCCACCCTGGTTTTTTTAGGCAGTTTTTTTTTACACTGGAGTCTCCTGGTGTCAGCCCTTCCTCACCTCCCTCCGAACCCATGCTGCAAATTAGCAGCAAAGGGAATGTCTGCATGTGCAGTACAGTGCATGCTGTGTGTGGTGCATGCTTGTCTGGATGTGCCTTGGGAGTGCAACTCAAAGGAGGCATGCAACTGCACCACAGCACCCCTGCTAGATCCTACCCTGGACCTGGAATTGGCCCCAGTCTCAAGGCAATCCAGAGGTCCACTGGTGGTTGGAATGGTGTTAGCTAGGTCCCTCAGACTGGTAGGTGTTTCATTGAGATGAATGATGCAGGTCACACCTCTCAGACCTACATTTTCAGGCCATTTGCAAACTCAGGCAATTGCTTATGTTCAGTTCATTGTGTTTTCAGTTTCTCCTCTACTGTGAGGACTAGAACCTTATTTTTTTTAAATGAATACTGAGATTCTCATGTAATTGTATGACTTTGGTTGCTTGGGTTTAAGGCACAGGACTATAATACTTATGCCCTAATGCAGACCTGCCCAAACTTTTGAAACAATTAAACCTGACTGCAGACAGGTTTCATTATTTGTCATTTAAAGGGCTTTCATATCATTTGAAAAAACTGCCTTTATTGATTGAGGCTGGAATTCCATCCATTCCTCCCTTTATTATAAGCTGAATCCTGGAATCAGGTAAAGATTGTATCTGTTTCTAGAACTGAAATTATTATATTACTCTTTCTTATTAATCTTTCACATTTTAACAAATAGTTCTAGTGGTAATTACCAAATTTATATATTCATAGGAAACCAGCACACAGGTGGGATAATAGCACAATTTTATATTTATGAAGTGCCACTTTTTTATAAAGGTAAAAATTCAGTTAATTATCAGTGGAGCTGTTTATTAACACTTGGAAGTAGAAAAATAATGAGTGGGCACATTGCTTATTCATTAAAATTCTACGAATGTGTTGTCCCATTCATAAATTAGACTGTTGTTTAATTTCAGCAATGTTATGTGTGTGCTGGGAGTTTTGAAGGGCATTTGCACTTTAACCCATAGCTGTCTGTAAACTACAACTATGTCACCTTGGACTGTGATCATAATAGGTCTTATAAACTAAGCAAAATCAGTTCTGTTAAGTGTTTGGATAGAAGATTTCATAGGAAAACATCAGTGCTGCAGAAAGCATTGAGGGTACTTCAGTAAATAGCTCCATATTTCTTTAATCTAGTATTGAGCTAAAGCCATGTCCATACCAGAAACTCTTCACCATAGGATTATTAATCTACTATACCAGCAAATAGTTCCTACTGTGAACACAGCTATACCTGCAAAGCTATGCTTTGTATAAATAGAATGAAATCACTCAAACCTATGTGTGAAACAGGCTATCCTGGGTAAAAGTGCTGCTTTGCCAGTAAAATGAGGTGCTTTTTCAGGACAGATATGTTGGTCAGGGATCACATATTTTTGTCCCCTGACTGGCTCAGCTATGCTTACATAAGTTTCTGGTGTGGACATAACCTAATAATACAGCGTAGTGTTAATGAGATGCTGCCTTTGTATAAGATAAAACTGTGGGGCTTTTTCCCATGAATTCTTGTGGTCATTAAAAATTGTAGATATCTTTCCCCAAGATTGGGGCTAGCCCTGGGTTCAGTTTACAGAAGGTATTGTTTATGCTGTCTATCCCATATTTTTCTATAGCTATAATTGGATCAGACATACTTTGCAGTCTCTCTTGAGGTGTTATGTAGCTTTGCTGTGCACTGTTTAGAAGTGAACGATGTATTCTACCATAAGGGCAGCTGACCATTCTTTATAAAGTGTGCTGAATGCTTTGGTTTCTTTGCAAGAAACGGGTTATGTGAATGTCAGCTATGATTGGGGTTATTAGTTTGCCAGATGTGCTAAACATGATAAAATATTTTTGAAATATTTTATGATGCTTAAATGCATGAAATGTTTTTGAAGCTGTCTTGGGCTGATGTCTATTTCTGATCATTCTGAAGTATTCCACAGCCACAGCCGGAGGTTGGGAGACACAAAGTATAAAACAGTGCAATGAATAAGTAAGCATTTCCAGAACAAAATATCCATAGATATTAGAACTATGCAAGCACTAGTAGCTGTGAGTGTTGGTACAATCACAAGTTGGTCTATTAAACGGAAAGGTCAGCATGTCACTCAAGTCTCCCCTGGAAAAAAAAACCAGGAGAAGAAAAGCTAATGCAAATTAGCACCTATTTTCTATGCATCATAGGTCCCAATTCTTGAGAAAATCTATTGTATCCTGCATTGGACCAAATTCTGCCAACTCAAAACGAGAGAGACATGCTCTCAAGTATATTTGCTGTCTGTGTTTGTGTTACGAATAGCTAATGGTTAGTTATAGGGTTCCTAGATTCTTAGTATTGATTATCCTTCAGGTCATATTCTTCTTAGCTAATAGGGTGATCATGCTATAACAGGTAAAAATGACCAAGACACCTGTTTTGTACAATACTAGAAAGTCAGAAAAAATACAGACATAATTTTAGCAAATAAAGACATGGTCATGAATATATAAAAGAACAATGCAACTGATTATTCAGGTTGGATCTTCTGAAAAAATATTCATATGTATTTGATAAAGAAAATGATGTTGCCTTTGGATGTGGATCCACCTATGCACTCTTATCTTACTCAAGGAGTGTATCAAGGTAGCTATCAAATGTTGTCTGAAAAAATGCAGTGTACAAATCAGATTCAGCATCTCCTAAGCCCTATTCAAAACTGTAAAGCAATGTTTCAAGTATCTGTTGATTGGCTTCATTGTTCATTATCTAGTAACAAGCAAAGCTGTCTGCCCATATTAACAGGTAAGGCCTCCATTTCATGGATACAGATACAGCCAGATTCTGGGTTTTTGCTTGCTGTCATGTCATTTAACCTTTTAAAACAAAAGCAAAACATATTTTCAAATGTCCTCCTTGCACCCTTCCGTTTAGCATATTTTTAGTTAAAAAAAAAATCCCTCTCCCTTTACTACAGTGAGACAAAGTAAAGCATTTCTGTCATTTTTTTATTAGCATTTCAACATCTACTAAACATGCACCTAATTTAAGGTACTCTTTCTTGAAGATATTCTTGCCTTTACTACAACAATCAACTGACTTTTAAGATGTATGTTAAATAAAATGTCTAGGAAAGGGAAAGTAAGGATAGAGTCAGACCATTTCTTTTAAATACCACTTTATTATATGTGTAAGAGAATCAGAACCTGCAAAACTACTTTCCTTTTGCTATTGATCTGGGAGATATAATATATAAAGCTGTTGCCTGTGCCACTCTACAATAATTAAATGTGCTTTATCATGCAACTTTGAGATTTATTTTAAATGCAAAAAATATGTTCCTTATTGTGATTCCCATTAATTTACTGGTCTAATTTCTTTAGAGACCAGTAGGCATATATATATTGCCTCTGGTTTATTTATAAACCAACTATTTAAATGACCAGTTATTTACATTGTTATTGTCTCTATCATTTAATCCTTATTTTTAAAGATTTCATGATGCTCTTAATTTTGCAGTCCTTAATGCTAATAGTACTTGTGACAGAAGGCTATTTAGGATTTGTTCATGCGTGCCCATTTTCATGTGAACAGTCCCTTTACTCACACAAACAGGCTTGTTATCTTAACAGCCTCATTTGCAGGGGTAAATCTTGCCAGATTGGGCCCTAAATTATATTACTGTTAATTATCATTAAAGCTACTGAGCATCCCAGTTTGACCAGAACAGTCCTGGGCTGAGAAATATTATCATGTCATCCCAAAGAAGTTTTAAAAATTGGTACTTTGTCCCAACACAAATTTTTGTCCTAGAAAACAACATGCTATCCTAGCATGGCAGTCCCACCTGCTCTACACATTCTTTCCTGAATACATCACCCTACAGTGATGTAGCAATGCGCTACGTTGCCATACAGCATGCTATGGCAACATAAGTATCACATGGGCCTACGTGTGATTGTCAGCTACGGCACCAGAGTGGCCCCCTCCCCCAGTATAGCATGCTGCTACAGCAATGTAACAGTGAAATCTAACCTTGCGCCATGCGTACGGTGCAGTAGCCACCTGTACTGCACTGTGCTTTAGTACTTCCTTTTGGAAGTACTAAAGCATGGCACTGTAGAAACATCACCATATGGTGACATGTAGACACACCCAGAAAGTAGTGAAGTGAGCACTTCCTGTGGGCTAACAGACTGCCTCTCAGCAGAGCTAATCAGGGCTGGACCACTTTCTGTTTGGGAGGAAGTATGTAGAGAGCAGGCATGGTGCCCTCTGGGGCTGAAATTGAGTAATTGTCTTTTCTGAGGTGGTCATAATTTTAGGAGCTTTAATCACCATCTCAATACATGGAAAAAATAAGGCAGAGGCAATGGATTTGTGGATCCTGACCCAGGGCAGGAAAGGAAATTAATTACCCCCAAGTTTGGATGTAAAGGTAAGTCCAATATGGAAGCCAGCCTTGGATTACAGCTATCTGTGTCGGGAAGACTAGGGAACAGGAGTAAAGTGTAATAAGCACATCAGAGTGTGGGGAAGGACTTTGGCTGTACAGGATCTGGGCCCCATTTCACTATTGATACATAATGCACTACTGATAGCATATCATGGCACAAATTGAAAAATTCTGAAGCTCTAGAAAGAGTGACAGGGAAAGAATCAGCTTGGATAAATATTTTTATTCTTAGGGGGTAAGAATGTTTTCTCATCCTTATTTTCATATTTATCCCACGCTTTATACCACTCTTTTATACCATATTTATACCACTCTTTATACCACCCTTCTCTACATTTAGACCTGAGTCTTAAATATGCAATGTACTAAATGTTTAATCTTTTTATTGTCTGTTTTGTTTCTCTGGTTTACACGTTTGTGTAGACAGCTAACAATAAATGTTATTCTTTATTTTACAATGATAGGGTTTCTTCTGAAGAACCAAAGTAAGTATATTCAACCAAGGTGAAAATTACCTAATGAAATAATGATTAAAAATAGGTGTCAGGAGAAGGCCTCTAAAGAGAAACAAACCAAAGCACTGAATCTAAAGAAAGAGGTTCGTGTTCAAATTAAGTGTCAGGGTAGTCGCAGCTAAACAAGAAGACAGACAGGGCTAGTGCTAACAGGACAGTAGATACGTGTGAGAGTTGCAACACACTACACATAGGATCATAGGTAAAGTCTTGCAGCATGAAGAAAAGGAATTCCACCAGAAGGGTGTGTACTGGCTTTACATAGCACTGTATTGTAGATAACTATTCACTATTATACTGAAACCTATATATTCTTACCTCAGATTACATTCAAGCACTGAAGTGACTAGAGGTGTCACACAATTTATCTTATAATTCCAAGAAAATAAAAGAAGATGGAAGCTATTCACAGAAAAAGGAGAGAGATTTCTTTCCTTCTAGATGTAAATACTTCTAAAGCTTATTTTGAAATCAGTGGGTGCGTTTACACATTCATTAATGTGTATTAGTTACTGTGCATTTAATTTAGTCCTTAATGAAGTACTAACTAATGCGCAGTAATTACAGTTACTGTGCAGTAGCACTGGTGCACTGCTTTTTCGTGATGCTTACCACACAGTAGCCTAATAACACTGTACAGTAGCATATTAGCACAGTTTTTGACTGTCACATAACTGTGCAATGTTATTAGGCTACTGTGCGGTAAGCTTCTCATGTAGACGCAATAAGTGAAACTAAAAGAGCAGTTAGTTTTGGTGGACTTTAGATAAAATCCTGAGAGTTTTTAAATAGTCAGTACTTATAAATGAACCGTGATGTTTTAAAAGTTTGAGTGTTTTTCCAAACCAAAATACTTTTTGCTCAGAGCTCTACTTTCTCATCAGAAATTCAACACTTATCCACCCTGGAATGTTATTACAAATGCAATGGAAATTTGCCTGCTGTGAATATCTGAGCTTTTCTATACTGGCAACCTTACTATTTCTCAACCAGAGACATTTTTCAGTATAGTATTTCTCCTCATTGAGAAAGATATTTGTATCCAAATCATTTTGGCAGGTGCTCAAAAATGACTGAGGTAGAACTGAGGCAAAAATTTTATGCAGGGCAGTCCCACACCAATGGCCCAGAACCATTTAGATGCTTAGAATCATTCAGCATCTCCATTGTGGGCTAAAAGATCCCTAAACACCTCAGCTGAGACTTGTGCATGTAATGTACTTCAAGTTGATGTAAATCAAGGTCCTAGGCACCAAGCTCTTGCTTATGCTCCACTAAAGTTCAGATTGGGACACAGGAGAAATGGTTCTAAGTCCTTCTCAGCAGACTGTGAGGCAGCAGCAACACTTCCAGCTCTGTGACCTTCACTGGCAGCCTGTAGATCACCTGATGATGCAGCATATGGTTCCAAAGTGGTAGAAAAGCATGAAGATTTATTATGATAGAGTTTGCCAAGAAATATGGATTGTCTTGGCATTAAGCAATTAGGCCTATTACATAATTTAATATGGTGGCAAAAAAAGCAAAGAAAGACAAAACCTCTGGTTGAACACATCATTAAGTAACTCTTCATCAACTATGCTGAAGTGAAGTATATCTACCACCATAGATATTTAATGGACTTCAGAAGCATTGGTTCTAAAAGTTTATGTGGCTTTATGTACTGATGGCCATCCTTCAGTCTACAGGGTTCAAACCCATACTTCCCTCTTTCCAGGAGATACCTCTAACCAACAGGTTATAGGATCCTCTGGCTGAAGAATCCCTCAGCTGTTCCCTGTGGAACAATCTCAGCCAAGATATGAGACTCATGGGACCAGAAGCAGAGCAAGCAAGAGGAAACTGACTGTAGCATAGTGAGGAGGACACAGCCCATGGAGGAGAATCCTGGCTTCTACTCCTTTGGGGAAAAACCTGTTCTGGCTTACAGGCAGGCTCCAACCTCAAACTCTCTCTCAAACAACAGACTAACAAACTCCCATTCTCACTGAGGCACGGGGTCTTGCAATGGACCCAAATGCCTGCTGTGTCCCCACATTAATACAGACCACATCATCACTGGACTTAATAACAAGAAGTATGGTATCCAGGATGTAGCCATATTGGTCTAAAGGAAAAGGCAATCAGGACTCATAGTAGAGATGATATCTTTTATTAGAGCAACAAGATTTTTGCAACAATACATTTTTAATTGCAAGCTTTTGGGCACAAACACCCTTCATCAGTCATTGGAGAAAAGATTGTAAAAGTTCTCCTGGGTAGAAATGAAAGTTCATATTTCATAGGATTTCAGAGAGGACTCAATAGATGGAAAACTCCTCAGGGCAGTCAGTTCATAGCTGGTATGGTATGGTCTAATAAAAGATAACAAGGAGCATAACATTCAAGGTTCATTCACCTGCAACTCTGTCAATGACAAATATGCCAGTACCTCCTTACAATGCCCCTCTGCTGTCTACATTAAACAGACAGGGCAATCTCTTTGTGTAAAAAATTAATGTACACCAATCTTACATCAGCTGCAGAAGGACTCAAAAGCCTGTGGCAGAACACTTCACTGTCCCCGGAGAATCCATCAGTGACCTCAGAATTGCTGTTCTCAGGCAGAACATTTTTAAAAACCAGTTTGAACAGAAAGTGGAGGAACAAGAAATCATCTACAAATGGAACTGTTTAAGTATGGTTTAAACAGGAATTAAGGATACTTATTACTTGGATTCGTTTGTGTGACCCCTTTTTTCTTATGGGTTTAATGTTTGTTTTTGTTTTGTTTGTCTCTCCTAGCACTGCCCCCCTTCCCGCTATCTTTCTCTCCCTGCCCCCTTGTCTTCTGTATTCTAATTTTTATCTCCTCCTTTATCCTCTGCTTTCTGCACACAATCCATTAGGCATCTGGGACAAGATGTTTGGTTTTGGATCTGACCCTGAGTCCACAAGATGCTTGAAGTGGAGTTAATATTGTTTTGACTTATCTTATTAAAAGCATTTACTTAAATTGTTCAGTGTTATGCCAAAAACCTGAACACTTGAAAGCTTTAAACAGTCCATTTCCCCCCTGTGATAAAAGGTACTTTATTCCATTTATTTTTTCAGAGCATTAATAATCCTACATTTTTTATTTAATTTTCAAGCTACCTCTCATATTTAGTATTTTGTCTTTTTTGGAATTAATAATTCTCAGAATAGAAATCTTCATTGTTACTTATTGCTAATATTTCCTCCTGGTCTAAAATCAAGAGATTGTTAGGACTTGGCTCCAAAACATGGCAGACACATAGAGGAAATGTTCTGACACATGAATTTGAGATTTAATTGGCTTCTCTCTCAGGATGCCAGGCTTAAAATGTATTGACAGCAGAAGACTGTAAAAGCTCTGAACAATGCAGGCATTAAAATAATGCTATAAAATCAAAAAGCAGAATGGGAAAAATTACTACTTCTTTTTTCTTGGTATCAGGCATTCAAAACAACCTGTCAGAATCAATACTGATGTCCATAAGAATATCCCTGGTGGAAATAAGTGTTACTCCTTTGAAGTCAATGGAGCTATGCCAGTTTGTACCAGCTGAACATGTGGATCCAAATGTTTAGTACTACCATCCCCTGAAGAAAAGCTACTAGTAAAACAGATATTAGAAATGCAACTGGCAAGAAGTGACAGCCTCCAAGCCTGAACAATTTCCCTGAAAAAGAAAAATGAAGCTAAGCACCTCCTGTGAACAACTTAAAAGGGGCAGGAGACAAGAATACATTTGCAGTCTGACATATGGAATAAAGGTAAAATCTCTCCCAATTAAACAGATAATCCACACTCATATAAAATACCTTCCCTCCCCCCAAAAAGTGAAATTGTAGACAATCAAGCTTAAGGGCAGTGGTATGCACTAGATAACATTATAAGGTCCCTCCTTCCAGCCCGGTTTTCTATAATTATATTATTCTATATATGCTGCATCTTCAAACAGGTAAGAAAACCTCAAGCCCCATTTGAATGATTTTTTATTTCCAGCCTAAAGGATCCACTGTACATTGAGAAACACTACAAGATTTTAATACTTACATGAGGAGGTGGAGGGGAGAAAAAATTATACTGACATTATCAGACACTAGAGAGAGGGAAAGCAAGAGAGTAAGCAAGAGAGAGGGAGACCCTGTTTCATATCAGAAAGACTTCATTTATGCTGATATCAAAAACCCTCATATTCTCCCTAACTTTGTAGAGAAAGGGAAGGGAGGGTTGCATCCAAAGATGACTGCCATAGCTATCAATATTATACACTGTATGTGAAATTAAAATACATACACTGTGTGATAGTAAGTCCTAACTTCTAAGATCCTAACTAATGTAAGTGCTTGATTAAAAACTGAGCAATACCTGATTTGAGTGCGGAGTCCACTTAAAAAAAGTCATATGAATCTTATAACCCTGTCCAAGAACTTCAGGACACAGTGAGTGCATCTACTGGGGCAAGGTGTAGAGGGTGCACAGGGGTGCACGTGCACCCCCTGAGAGTGCCGGTGCACCCCCTGTCAGGCCATGCTCCCTGTGTAGCTGGCAGGCAGGGGCAGGCAGGAGCACCAGTGCCCCCCCATGAGTGCTGGCCGAGGAGCGGGGCCGCCAGCACAAGTGGCTGCTCTACTTCTGGAAGTGGCCGCCAGAGTTCCGGAAATGGTCACTGCATTTACTATGAGTGAGATCAGTCCCTCCCAGCCAGCGGGATTGGCCACCAGAGGATCCTCCCCCACCCCCAGCCAGCAAGATCGGTCGCTGACTCAAGAGGCACCAGACACCCATGTGTGTCTACACAAGATTCTTTACTATGCAGTAGGCTAAACTAAACTACTACACAGTAAGGCATCACCATCTACACTTGCACATCATTGACTGCTACCTGTAAATACAGGTAGTAAACTAATGGCACAGTAGATACTGTGCCATAGTGTGTGTAGATGCTGACTGGGAGTAAATTTGCTCCCGTTCAGCCCCAACACTAGGGAGCCACAGAGGACAGGGAATTGCCCCAGTGCTGGGAGCCAAGCAGTGCCAGGACAGGGTAGCCCCAGAAGCAGAACAGCTCCTGGCCAGTCCTGGGCTGCTCAGGGAAATCTCCATGCAGCCTGGAGCTGTCTGGAAGCTGCCTCAGAAGTGGGACAGCTCTTAGCCTACCCCAGGCAGCACAGGAAAACTCTGCTGAGCACATGGCTTGTCCCCATGTGCATGGGGCTGGGAGACCTCTGCAACAGTAGCTGTCTTCCAGCCCCCTGTACATCAGGGCTTCTCCTGATGTGTATGGGGCAAGAAGTCAACTGCCACTGCAACAGTCAGAGCTTTCCTTGCTCCATGCACATGGGATCCAGCCCTGTGCTCACTGCCAGCCCCCAGGTTAGCACCCTGAAGGAGCCTGGAGCTCTCCCTGGCTGCTTCAGAGCACCAGAGCAGGGTGGGAGCAGCCCTGTACTGGGCTACTCCTGTTGGGAGCAGATTTGCTCCTAACAGGAGCACATGTAGATGTGCTTACAGGGAAGGCTTACTGTACGGTATTTTACTGCACAGTAAACCTTTATAGCATTAATAGCATGTGTAGACATGCCCGGTTACTACAGTATTTTAGACTAGATCAATTTATTTTTTTATTTATGAACTTTTAATTTTCCCTTTTCCCTACTTTTTCTGCATGTACTTATGAATGATGTATTACCTAACTTTTTAAAAATATTCTGGATATGGGAGTAAATAAACTCATGGAAATATAATAAATACATCATGTATTTAATACATAATGTATTGTATTTAACTGTAACAGACTGCCAATGTGGGCTCACCAGATTGGCTTGAGATACTTACCCTGGGCTAGAAACAGTGCCGGTGAACTCTGAGCGACCCCAAAGGTGGAGCAGGGGAGCCCTGCCCTGTGGAAAAGGAGAAGCCAATCTAAAGAAGGGGTTTTCAATCCTGTCATTCACATGGAAGGAGGATGGCCGGAGTTGGGGACCAGCCACCCTGAGCCCTGGTTAGCCAGTTTACAAGCCAGGGAGGGACTGCCAGAAGGGATAAAAGCAGCAGCTGAACTGGCATGTGGAGCTGTTGACAGTGACTCTGGGGAATGACGCAGGAGGCCTAAGAAGAGCTGGGGTGAGCTGACCCAGCGGAGGGAGCAGAGAGACCCCTCTGAAGAGCCTTGAAGGCCTTGGGAGAAGAAGGCAGCGGCAGCTGGCTGTGCCTCCAGCCCTGCAGCAGAGAGGGAGCAGCGGACAGGGCTTGGGGCAATCAGCTGGTGCCCTAAGGCCCCATAGCAATGTGCTGGATGTGCAGGTGTCCCGGAGGCTAGGAGTGCCAGTCAGCCCCCCACTCCACTGCAGAGTAGAGGCAGCGGCCAGGAGTGCAGGCAGCAGCCTTATCTGGAGCAGGGAGCTGGGCGGTTGAGTTGAGGAAACCCCTTCCCTTCCCTGGGGAAGTGGGACAGCAGCAAGCAAGGCATTGCGATCCTGAGGAGCAGCAGAGCACCAGGACGAGGGTCCCTGGGAGCTCAGGGCACAGGCCAGTGCTCACAGCGGGGTTGGCAAGGTGTGTGGGGTGCCTGGCCAGTCATTTGGGGCAGGGGCTTAGAGCAATGACTCCTGGGAGCTGCCTGTGCTGCTGACCCTCTGCCACTGACTGCCCCAGAGGGGACTCAGTCCCGTCCCTTATACTGCAGCTGATTGAATCACCAAGAGTACTGAGGCAGGGCCCATGTCAGTGGAGGGACCTGTGACACTGCCCAGATTCTTGGTGGAGGTTTAAGGCTGCATATTGAAGCCAGCATGAAGCTCCAGGGTGGTGGGGTCCTGAGCCTTGGGGAGCTATTAAGGAAGCTCCCAGGGCCAGGGATAACAGGATAGCCCAGGGAGGGCTTTGGGACAGGGCTCAGAGCCCTGATCCCAGAAAAGAGGCTGGAGCCCTGAGATGTGGGGTTGGAGCCTAGAGTGTGCGTGCGTGTGCGTGTGCACATAAAGAGAAAACCCAGTGCTAGCTAGCTGGAGGAAACATCTGCAAGGCATGGGATATGATAGGGGGAGGTCAGAATCATATACATAGGCCTTTGTCATCAGGGCAGATAAATGGGCAGCCTCCCACCTGATTAACATTGGATAATTAGGAACATCAAGGCATGGCAGAAGAGAAGGCGGGCAGCTGGCCCCATTTCTTTACAACCTACATCATGTACCACATATTAAAGATTGAGTGCTGTCATTTATCCACAGCTCAGGTAGTGATTCCCCACTGTACTTGGTCTCACTGACCTATATAGACATTATTTGCGTGTGGAATTTGTTTGCCTTTTTGCTGTTTTTTGGCCCCCACTGCCACCCCCAGCAGAAACCCACAGAAGATAATGGGGACATTTTGACTTGACACAAGCTAACAACAGAAAGTTTCATGATCCTGATTGCTCATTTAAATGGAGCATTCTTGAGCAAATAGAAGTTTGTGGCCCAGTAAACAACGTTTTTCAAGGTAGCTCTTGGGAGCAGTAATTAAAGAATAGTCGATCTGGTACAGGGATAGGAGTGATCAGGGGGTTGGCGGTTATGAAAGAAGCTCTCTCAGAATGAGCAGGAGGGCATGGATTGCACAGCTGAGAGAGAGATTCTATGATTTGGAGGCTCAGCTTTGTGCAGGCAGAAGAGCACCTAGACCTGCAAAGATTAAGATGAAAACTGAGTCAAGGAAATGTGTATAGATGCATTTATTATTTTGTCTAGATCTGTTTATTTCTTGTGCCAGCTGAAGTAAAGACTTGCTATGCTTAGAAACTCTTACAAAGTATTATCTTTCTTTGCTACCAACTATCATGTGTCTCTAAAATAGTTACTGTAAACCCAGAGGCTCCACAGGGTTGGAACCTCCTGAAGAGTCTGAGGAGTGATCCAGTCTGGTCCTGGGGCCCTAGGACAGCTGAACAATGGGGCTCTACTTCTGTGAAGAAGCAAGAGAAAAACAACGTATTCCCTAAAATCAAATTAGAGAAGCTAAAGAAGGGATCAATGCTGCAGCCTACTAAGACTATGAGAAGGTTAAAAACACAGGCATCAAGCCTATTGTGACTCAGACAAAACAGCTTGGTGAATGGCTAGGCAGAAGGAGCTGTAACAGAGCTATGGAAATGTGTACATATATATTTTTTTCTTCATATAGTTGTAAGCTGTTTAAGGCCCTGTTATTTCTCTGCCCTTACTGGTGTTAATGGCACTTTCCATTTAGTATCATTAGCAACCTTGCTGTTTACAGCTTATCCCACATCATTCTGAAGATCAAATGAGGCACTTACCATAGTAACCCAAGGCTTCCTAAACCACAGTGTTGTAGTTTTCCCCTAAATCTTGTGGGGGGGGACACTTCCTCCAGTTTCTGATCGCATGATCCCATTGGCAGGTGAACCAATTTCACTGACTTATGAGAGCAAGATTTTGTGGGATGGTATGAAATATGTTGGCCAAGTGCAAATATGTTACATCTACTGCATTCTTCTTTGTAATTCATCCAACTCCCCTTCCTCCCCCCCCACCCCCCCCAAAAAAAAAATCGATGTCCACAGGCTTGCTACTTAGTACTTCGTAGAAGACTGGTTGTTATTTTCTCTCCTTTCTAGTACTGTGTAAGAGACTATTGCTATTGCTTTGTACAATATGAAGCAATAAATGGCTGCAGAAAATTATTATTAAGTAAAGTGAAGTTTCAGCATGACATCTATCTCACAAGCTGCTTTTGCAAGTGTACTACAATGCATTAGAGAATATTCTTATTATTCAAAACTAACATAAAAAAGAGAAATCCATTGTTTCCTTATGAATGTGTGGACTACTGTGTTGCAGCTGGACCTACTGATCTGCAAAATAGTAGCAACAAGTGGAAGGGTATAGCTTACTAAAAGACCCTAAAATAAAAAGGTAATACTCTGCTATCAGATTGACCCACATTCTGCATATATTTAGTCTTAAGTAAGGGTTTTCTTTATGATCCTTTATAAGTACAATTAGACCTCTTCCTGCCTTCTGGGAGAAACCCCAGTTATTGCTTAACCCAACTATTTGGGCAATGAATAAAATAGTTACAGTGATTTGCAACCCTTCCTTTGGCATTATGGGGAAAGGAGTGCTGCTTCCTGACCACAAGGCTGCAGTAACTAGTACAACTGTTGTTTGTCCCTACAGGAGACATAGTTTAAGTCAGCATCACTTTTTTTCAGAACTTGCTTACAGATCCACCAAGCACATTCCTACACATAAGAACATATGAATGTATCTATGTCACTTCATCTCACACAATATCTTGCTCCTGACAGTGGCAAGCAGCAGATGCCTTAGAGGAAAAGTATAAAAAACAAGACATATATAGAGTCATTCACCCCCCTACCACCATCAGGAGGTTACATCCCTAATTGGTGTGTCTATTATCTCTTGATGGGGATTCACTGAAATGCACTGAAATGAAAGAAGAGCCGAAGAAGCAGTGTTAAAAAGAAATGAGCAAGGTAATTTAAACATACAATTAGATGTGCTAGACTAAGAGGAAGAGATGAAGAAAAAGATACAGCAAGGTGTACAATAAAAGAAAAGCTAATGAGATGAAGGGGAGGAAAAGAGGAAACCAAAAAACAAGGGAGATATATTGAACTAGATATTTTCAATGATCAAATATGGCATTTAAAAATGTTTTATTTTATAGGGGTGATTACTGGTAACTGCACAGGAAACGTTTATAGAAAGCTTGATGCCAAAATATCACAATAGCTGCTTCAAAAGGCCTAGGATATCCAACTCTGTCTGTTGATGTCCACCAAATTCCAAGAGAGAGGAAGAGACAGATTAGATAATCACTAACCTCCTTGGATTTGAGAGAGACTTGGAGAAATTTAGAGAACATTTGCGAAACACTGAGATCCTCAGGTTGAAGGCACAAGAATACTAACATATTGTCATTTATTTATTGACGCTAGTATTTCTTTACTATGCCATGTGACCATTGTGCCCATTACATGTTACTTTCTATTTATGATCTGAAAACAAAAAATAACATATTTTTTAAAAATACGCCTTGTTCTCTTCCTAAAGGGAATATTTTTTGGAAAGTGTTCCTAGAACACAGTCAAGATGTTTTTAAGAAAAATAGAAAGAGAGATATTTTAGCCACTCTATGGGGGGAGGGGAAAAAATCTAATCACATTTTTGGACAGGGTGACACACACAGTTACTGACACTTGAAACTGGAATCCTGATACATACATAGTCCTCATCAAGAAGCGGGATCTTCCATGTGTTTAAGAAAATATGGATTAATTAATTAACTTAAGAACATTTGACTATATGCAAGAGAGGGACTTCAAAGACTGACATGCTGAAAAGTCTGAGCACTCTTCATAACTGGTTGAGAGGCAGCAGGTAACTTGAAACAAGACTTTCAATTTAAAAAGGTTAATTGCTTTCGGTCCAGTGAGAAAAGAATCTCAGCCAGAACTGTATCAAATATATTTTAATTAATTACCAAAATATAAATTTACATAATGCACTCAAACAATGGCATGCGTTTAAAAATGTGTTTAAATATGAGTTCACAATAGAGAAAAAACTCTCTACTTACCTGGAGAGTTCAGATATAGAACATGTGATAATTTCCCGACTAGCTAGTTGTGGTATGTGGGTATGTTCTGAAGATGCTGTTGCTTTGTTCAGCTCTGGAAGGAGCCAGAAGAGAGAGAGTTATTAGCACAGATTAAGAGATGAGTTTTTATTTTAGGGAGTTTGCAAGTGGAAAAAAGGAGAAAACAATGCAAGGACCAATTATAAAGGATGTCTATATCAAAGTATACTATACACCTAGGAGATTTTAATTATGCAGAGTTTTCTCAGGATGGCAAAGAGGCGAAAAAGAGGGTAATCAAAGGAGATATTAAAACACATTGATGACAACATCCTGATCTGCAAAGTAAGAACACCAAGAAGAGGAGAGATGTTAATAGGTGCATACTGCTGAAAGGAAATGCTGAAAAAGAGAAAGCCATGAGGCTTTGCAAAAGAAAAATACTTATGTATGTAAAGCAGAGACCAGTACTGCATGACGCCATAAGAGAGACTAGATGATGTAACATATTACATTTCAGATAACTAGCCAAGTTGTAGCTAAACAAACATTTTTGAGGCAGGTTCATAATCCCTTGTCTCTGTTTGTCCAGATTATCTGAAGTTTCCTGTTTCTTTACAGCAGTTTACAAGACCAGCATACATTACCAAGGTTTGCAGATATCTCCATCTACACACTATAGAAGTACATTATGATATCAGCCTAGTATTACCAGAGTATTTTGTCACCTCTGCCTACATTATTTTAAAGAATACAACAAACAGAATAATCACATCAATTATCATGTCTCATAAGAGAGAATTTTTTAAATCTAGAAAATACAGAAAAATTATGTTCTAGCACTTAGCATCATAATGAAATAGCCGACACATTTTAAACAGTTAAACAATCAGTATAATCACAACAGTAGTCTTGTCTACAAAAGGGTATGTATGTTTAACACAGAAAATGTAATGGTAAACATTTTTATAGAAACTACCAGTATAAAAGGAAATGAAATCAGTGTAATTTTTATGCTACAATATACCATTATAAACAGAACATTGATTGGGTAGGTACAGACTGAGGTGGAATCAACCTAACCTACACAGGTTTTTATAAGCAGTGTAAGTTAGATGAGGAGCTAACAGAACACATTTTTACCACGGGGGACGGCATGTGGGCTGCCTGCACCGGCCAGGGCCAGAAGGTTGGGGGCATTCCCGCATGCCTCCCATCGTGCCCTGTGGGCTCCTTGGGTTGCCAGAGAATGCTGAGCAAACCTGAGCACCTGGGCCACCCCTGATTGGCAACCAGGCAGGGGCAAGCACACCCCCAATCCTTGTCACTGTGGACCCTCCCCCATACCCAGCCCTAGGCTTCCTGGAGAAACCCAGAGCGGGTCACCATGGCATGCCTGACAGCCCTGCTGGTGGCAGCAGGTGGAGGGGGCACTCCATAAAAGAAGGATTGGGCCCCTCGAAGCTCCAGTGAATGGCAGGTGGTAGCCGCAGGTGCCTGGCATGATTGCAGGCTTCGTAATTGCAGGCACCTGCTGTCGCCAACTGCCATTCACCAGAGCTTCAAGGGGCCCAATCCTTTCTTCTGTGGAGCACCCCCTCCTTCTGCCTATGGACACTGTATAAAGATAGAAAAATACTGAGCTACAGACACTCCCTTCCCCCCGACCACCCTCCCTGCCTGTGGCTGACAGCTGGCCTCAGGCAAGAGGTGTGGCTGGGGACAGAGTTTTTGCTGACTCGGCTCTATGGGAACTTGGGGGTGGGGCCCACCGGGCTCTTGGCCAGAGCAGCCAAGCGTGGTCAAATCCCAGCATGCTGCTCTACAAGGGGAGGCTGGTGGGTGCCTGCAAAGAAGTCTGGAATGCCGTCAGATAGCAACCTAACTTGATTCAATAGGGGAGCTGGTACAGAGGTTTAATGCACAGGACTAACTTAGTTCACTTAAGTTTGAATGCACATTTATCCAGGACTATCTTAGACTGGGTTCTGTCATTTCTAGCCCGGTCTTTGTGCCCTGAACTTCTGTACGGTTATAGATTTGGCTCGATTTCTGATCACTTAGTCCAAATTATGTCTAACATCTGTACCTAGTCATGATTATCAAAATGCTTGCTGATTTATGGTATACCATGTTAGTTGAATCTGGTTTACTAGCCAAGGTTTGGAATGCAACTCGTGTTATGAAGAAAACATTAAAAAAAACACTATCTGCAAACAATGTTTCAGTGAAGACCATGGAAACAAGTTACCAAGATTCATTATTGCCTCCCATTCTCCATTAATACACACATTTTTTTCAAAGAGAGATCACTTCCTTTACAAAAGTTACAGCAATTTGAACTAAACCATATCTTAGCAAGAGCTTATTATCTCTGTAGATACATCTTCTACGAGGCCAAACAAACAAAGGGTTACATGCCAAACACATAGCAGATTTGTGGAAGAATTCATCTTTTTGTCAGAAATCAATCAGCATTCTCAGTTTAAATTCAAAAGTATTATTTTCACAGATTCACATATAATTTTGCTGAGGATAGTAAATCAGTTACATAATACTAATCAGAGAAGTATATTTTTAGCTACAAAAAGCAAGCTGGGGCTGAGTGGGCATGTAAAATAAATAAGGATGCACTCTTATCTGACTGTGTGACATAATAAGAACTATGAATTCATTAAGCCTAGAAATCATATTTCTACTGACACAATGGTTTCCAACCTACATATGGACATATAACCCATCATTAACATAACTGCACTCGTTGGAGCTAATTAGTCTAGCCACCTAAGGAATGGAGCTACTAAAGTATTTCCATGATACCATAATAAATACACAATTGTGGAACAGTGTATTCTCATTTACTGGGAATATATAGATATCAATACATTCCTGACTCACTTTTGACTCGCTTGACTTTAAATCACCAGACGGGGACACGAGAGAGGCGTTTCCAAACTGAAAGTGGTATTGTGAAAGACAGAAACACAGGAAGAAACATTTGCAAAACTTGAACTCTAAGAGGTTCATCCATATAGTTTATAATGTGCTTTTGGACACCCTAGAGTGAAAAGCCCTATAGAAAACCCTATTAGTGAACTTTCCTTGCTATTATGTTCCTGGTGTTTCACAGATACATTGATATGAGTGAGGTTAACATCACTAGGCTAATGAGTTCCAAAAAGTGCAGTTGTACTAATAATGAGATGTACACACACAGGTTGGAGAGAGTAGAATCCTTGCCAGCTGCTGTGATTGTTCACTTCTATCGAAGGCATTTTATAAAATATGATAATTAACATGCTCACTTTAGACATCCTAAATTTATTACAATTTATATGTTCAGGAGTGTCGGTAAAAGGCCAAGGTTGGCATTTCTTTAACTAATAATTACTGTGTTTTATTGTTGTGGTTCTCTAACACATTAACAAGCGAGGACTCAGCTTTATTAGAATTCACTTGGCCCCACTGTTCCATGCATATTTATTATGTGAGAGAATAGGGTTTTTTTTTCCTCTAGCCTTCACTAATTTAAAAGAAGATATCCTCAATGAAATGTATTCAAATATTTTGACATTTTGCTTCACCTCACTTACAGAGCAGAAATTGTTTCTGACAGTTATTATACAGTACGGGAATCCTGCTGTTTCACTCTGCTGAAGCGCAGGTTGAAAAGACACAGAGATTGCATTTTGTTCAAAGAGTGATTCTCGGGCCCAGAAATAGCAACACTGTCATCTGTGATTCACAGGAAGTTTAGATAATATCCATACTGTACCTCTCCAACAGGAACATGGATTTGTTTTTTGCTTCTTAAAACTGAAGAAAATGAATCAAAGTGTAGAAAATGTAATACCTTCAGCTTTGGGGGTTGGGGAGAGGAGGAGGAGTCTCACTATGAAATACAAAAAAGAAATGGGAATGGGGGGAGTTGAGAAGGTTTTTTTTCCTGCTACCCTTTCAGACCTTTTCAGTCCTGGTTATACTACCATGCTGTATATCAGGGTTGTCCAACTTTTTTGGCTTCATGGGCTGGATTTGGACCACAGGGCTTCTCACAGGCCAGACAAGCCACCTCCAGAAGTGAAGTAAGTAGCAGCAGCGTTAATCCTTGCAGCTCTCCAAGTCACTATGTCAGCACAACTATGGAACTAAAGCTACTCTACCCCCTCTCCCCTTCCCCACACACTCTTCCAGTTGCTGACTGACAACAATTTTAGTCGCCAACAACAACCAAAAGCCCCAAATTCAATGGCAGATAAACAGGGGAAGAGAAGCAAGCACTAGGGCTGTGCGAAGGTTTGGCCCCTGATTCCATTCAGCAGAAATTCAGCCCGATTCAGTGGCTGAATCTCCGAATCCAAATCAAATCAGAGGACCCTTTAATCTTTCTGAATCAAATTGGAACACTCCAAATTGATTTGGCAAGATTTGTAAAGACTTGGCAATTCGGATACAAACACGGTTTTAAATGTTTTTTCTACATACTTCTAGGTAGCAGGTGGCTTGTGAATGCTGTGATGCTGGGGCGCATGGAGTGTCCCACACAAACGTGAGGGGGTCCCTAACGCGCTTGGCAGCAGACCCAGAAGTGGACTGGAATCAACTAATTGAATCACTGTCCCTGATTTGGGCCGACTCCAAATCAAATAGGACCCATTTCGCACACCCCTAGCAGGCAGTGGTGAAATTAACCCCTTGGGTTTTGGAGACATACTAAAACAGATATGAATGGACTCAAACTCTGGCTCATGTCATGCTGGAGTTTGTTGCCCCTGGACGCCATGTTTACACGTGTGCCCAGAACCATAGCAAGTTGGGCCGGGTTGGGGCAGCCCTGGCTGGCAAGGGATCTGGGGAGTCAGCCTGCCCACCCAGGGCTGCTCTGATCCAGCTCAACATGCTGCAGAGGAGCTGGCTGAGGCACGAGGGTGCTCCAGTGCCGCTGTGCAGTGAAGCACGCTCGTGTCAGCCCTGTCAACATCTACACGTGTTGCAACTGTAGGATAGTTAATACTTGTGTTTACAAGTGCTAGCCTATGGCAGAGGTAATTAGTTTTCTGCGACCTAATGGGGCTGCATGTGTAGATGCTGAGATTTTACTGTAGAGCTAATTAGGCAACTCCACAGTAAACATCTTGTGTAGATGCATCCACTGAAACATTGCATGAATATTATGAGAAAACTCTTAGATAACAGTCAAATACTGATGTTAATACTGAGAAGACGATAATACCAAACTTCACAACATGTAGACAGTGGGTTCACAGCCATCAAGTCTGTATAGACCTGCTTACCCCTTGCTTTTACTTGCCCAGGACGTGGCCATATTCTTTGTTAATGAACACAGTCTGAAGAGTAGGGGGATGTGGGCATGCTAGAAGGGAGGAATAAGCTGCAATTGGATCTAGACAGGTTACAGGGGTGGGCAGATGAGAACAGGATGGGTTTCAACACAGACAAGTGCAAGGTGCTGCACCTGGGGAGGAAGAACCAGCAGCATACCTACAGGCTGGGGAACTCCCTTCTTGTCAGTGCAGAGGCAGAAAAGGATCTTGGAATCGTTATTGATGCCAAAATGAACATGGGCCGACAGTGTGGGGACGCGGTCAGGAAGGTGCGGTTGTACCTTGTCATGCATCCACAGATGCATCTCAGGCAGGTCCAAGGAGGTGATCCTCCCCCTCTGTGCAGCACTGGTCAGGCCGCAGTAGGAGTACTGTGTCCAGTTCTGGGCGCCGCACTTCAGGAGGAATGTGGACAGCATTGAGAGGGTCCAGAGGAGGGCCACCCACATGATCGGGGCAGCAGGGCAGGCCCTACGAGGAGAGGCTAAGGGACCTGAACCTGTTCAGCCTCCACAAGAGAAGGCTGAGGGGGGATCTAGTGGCCTGTTACAAACTAGTCAGGGGGGACCAGCAGGCATTGGGGGAATCCCTGTTCCCCCAAGCACTACCAGGAGTGACAAGAAATAACGGTCACAAGCTGGCAGAGGGTAGATTCAGGCTAGATATCAGGAGGCACTACTTCACTGTCAGGGTGGCTAGGATCTGGAACCAACTTCCAAGAGAAGTGGTGCTGGCTCCTACCCTGGGGGTCTTTAAGAGGAGGCTAGATGAACACCTTGCCGGGGTCGTTTGACCCCAGTACTCTTTCCTGCCATGGCAGGGGGTCGGACTTGATGATCTGTCAAGGTCCCTTCCGACCCTACAAACTATGAAGCTATGAAGCAGTTCAGGCCACTGCAGCAAGAGACTGCAGACTTTGGTCTGGTGGACAGAGATGGGTCATACAGGCCAGGAGAAGACCTGTGGGCCATATGTTTGACACCCATGTTCTAAATTAATTTATTTATACAACACATACGATGGCACAAGTTTACATATAAATGCTCAGATACTTCCAAACATTTAAACTGACTGAAGCAATTATATGTAATGCTTAACTGGCCTTTATTTTGCATCCTGCTCTCAAGTACATTGTGTGTGTGATAAAATTGTCTTAATATTATCGTTGTGCAGCTCATAATAGCAATAGCAAATCCTGTATTAATGCCCAAATGGTGTATCTACTACCTACCTTGCTTATGGCTTCCTTTAAAAAAGCATGTTGGCGCTGTCTCTGCTATGCACAGTAAAAGCAAGAAGTTCTCTTAGAGATTTAAGATATATGCAAGGAGGGTTGTAGGAGCATAACTGAAGCTAGAATTTAATTCAATGGGCCTTGTTTTGAAAACTACATTTCAGAAAAGTTTCATGATCAGCCAGGAAATCTAAAACAATGGGAGGAAGAAATGACTTGAAGCAGAAGCTCCAAAATAGAACTAGCAGAGGCTATAGTGCTCCTTATTGCTGTATTACCTATATTATGCAAACCCTATCTCAGAATCCAAGATCATTTCTTCAGGATTACCAAGGGAATGTAAAATGCATTGTGAAAAAGATTTGGCTTTATACAGCTTTTCAAGCTAGTCAGAAATGGACATTTCAGAGGAACCAAAACAAATAATAGCTAAACAGTTATGCATCTTTTCTCATTGGTACAGAGGTTTTGTACAGCTTAAATAATAGCAGCAACAATAATAGCATCGTCACACATATTATTTGTGTTCCATTCCATATTCCTACATAGAATGGAAGAATCTCTGTAATGCATTTATGGGGAAAAACAATTAAATTATTGAGGAGAGAAACCTGCTAAAAATCATGTCCACTGAAAAGCCTTTCTGAGACACATGACCACAAACTAGGATGAGATGGAAAATGAGAATTGTGGACAAAAAAAAAGGATGTGAAGAAATATGCAAGGCACAACACAAAGCCAAAGACTTCTTCTAAGGCCCATTTCCTGCCATTAATTTTATCCCAAAATCCTATTGGCTTCTATGGCACTCACTCATACAAAATGATGGCAGGATGCGATTGTCCCAGAGATGCAAGCCTGGATTATCAAATACAGTCATCAGCATGGCATAAGCGCTCTGACTGCAAGCATAAGGTAAGCACATAGAAACTTGGAAACAGCAATATTTTTGTGCTGCTTCATCAGAGAATTTGAGGAAATAGGACACGTCCAGATTATTCCCCAGAAGGCTTTAAAAAGAATGGCTTAATACAACTATGCTGTTGTACTAGTCACTGTGAGACAGTATTACAGTTACAGGATTTCACTGCAATGGATTTCTTATAGCAGGCACCTTATCAAAGCAAGAGCCTATTTAGGAAAAATTATTGCCATTGTAAACACTGACCTCACTGACTTCTGAGGACATCTGCTCTCCAGTTGTCAGCATTGTATGCAACTTCACATTTCTACTTCTAGACCCAAAGGGCATAGTTCCTTCTAACAGCACACTCCCTAGTCTGTTTTATGGCATTCATTCTTAAAACTACTGGAAATTCTCCAAACTCACAGTTGATCCCATTTCCTGGACCTCTCTAAGTGATTAGGAACAATCTCCTTGAGAACCCCAGAAAAAAAAATTCACTTCTCATAAAGGAAAGAACAGTGTGTTGAAGCTTGAAATAAACTGACTGATCTTAATTGAACTTGAGGTTCTTGGGACCTTAGCTTCTTAGGTCATATCTATATGTTCTCCCAGCCAAGCCCAGGACTATTAGCAAGGAATTAAGCCTTGCCTGCTTACTCCTGCTCCACATATGCCCAAGCCCAGAAATAAGGTACACAGCTAAAGGTTAAAAGAGCTTAAAGGAGTCCTCAGCAGACCTGTTTCCATGTTCCAGTATGACTTTGAGGCCCTCTGTCTCAGGAGTGCCTGAGAGCAGCACTGGGGCATGAACTCAGGACTGTGTTCAAAACCACATATTGCCACATTGTTGGTCTTGGGTACATGCAGAACAGGACAGAGTTAGCAAGACATAATTCCTTAGCAGTGGTCCCAAATTCAGCAAGTGTAGACACAGCTTTAGTCACTTTCCTAGAGAATTATACTTTATGCAAAGCAAAATACATCTTTTGGAAAAATACAGCCAGCAGAACAGGAAGTCTTCTGAAGATATGATCCTCCCCAACTTTAGGGTCTGCAAACACTAGTCTCTTAGTATTAGTATTAGTATTAGTATGAAATGTCAAGCTTTACTGTTTACTTCTGTGTCCTACTTTACCACTTCTTGTACATGGTGTAGCATATTTTAAGTGGAAGACTAAGTCATCACAAGACTAAGACATCATATATATTATGTTTTTAGCTAAATAAAGAATTACTAGTGAGCCTAACTACTACTGCAAGGGGATGTATAACCTATGCAAGTGAAAAAAGAAATGTGAAAAAGTGAATAGATAAATGGTTCTTACATTTTCCTCCCAAACAGAAATTTTTCAACATGCAAGTAGCTGAAACTGCAAGCTGTAATCCGTCTTCTACACAGTAACACCACAATATTACTTCTCTAAATTCATATACTATGCAACCAAACCAATGTGTACATATTGTAAAATTAAGGCTAATGACCCTCTCTGACAGGAGCATAGGAAAGTAGGGCTAAAAAGGACCTCACAAGATCATCTAGTTCAGCTCCCAGCTCAAGGCAGGATCATCCATCCCAGCCAAGTATCTCTCCAACCTGCTCTTGAAAATTTCCAAGGATAGGGAGTCCACAGCTTCCCTAGGTAGCTTGCTCTAGTACTTGACCACCATCACAATCAGAAAATTCCTTCTAATCCCCAACCTAATTTTCTCCTGCTGCAGCTTGAAACCATTGCTCCTACTCCTGTCTCCTATGGCCACAGAGAAAAGTCCATCTCATTCCCTCTATAATTACCCTTCAGGTATTTGTCACAACCCAAAGTTGTGAGTTTTTGTTTGTGTGCGTTTCGGCGCTGCTAAATTATGTTCCTGCTAAATTGCAGCTTCCTTGCATGGTGGAGTTCTCTGCTGCAGAAGAGAACCCCGGTGCAATGGAGAATTTCCCGCCAATTTGTAGCTTTCTTTGTATGGTGCATTTCTTTTGCATCTCAGAAATGCACGGTGCAAGGAGTTCCCGCCATTTGTATGAAGATTCGTGCCACATTATTGGCCAATTCTAATACATGCACACGTGGCGGCTAGCGATTGGCTTGCTAGCCATATAAAGAGCTTGGGTGGTTTCCGCCCAAGTTGGAGAACTCTGAGGAGACCCCCGCAAGGGAAGACTCCACGAACACCAGAAGGAGGAGACTTCGCGCTATGTGAAGATCTCTAAGCGCTGCGGATCCTCACGGACCCAACGCGTTTCTTAAGAAGGCAACAGAGGTCTAAACAGCCTCTGGCCTCTCCCCATCACCGAGCGCAATCCTAGATGTATCCCTTTCCTATATACTCAAGATCCGAACCCACGGAGCTTTAATAACTCCGGGGCCAGAGAGCCGAACCAAACCCACGGAGCTTCGACAACTCCGTGGGAAAGAAATTGCCGAACCCACGGAGCCTTAACAACTCCGGGGCCAAAGAACCGAACTTGTCGTAGTCCTCCAATGAGGATTTAAGCGGAGCTGCACCTGGAAACTTTCCAGCCTACACCGCGACCATCTTGGGTGTAAGTAAATAATCTTTAAATCAACCATTACGCCTCTGTGACTAATTCTAGCCCGTGCGTGCCTTGCCGCCGTACGGTCTCCTCCTGCCCCGCATGCCCGGGCTGCTGGCCACAGCCCACGTGCGCAAAGACGGGCCCGGCTCGTCCCCGGCCCGCACAGTATTGAAAGATGGTCATCAAATCTCTCCTCAGTCTTCTCTTCTCTAGACTAAATAACCTTAGCTCTTTCACAGCCTTTACTCATAAATCTTGCTTCCTAGGCCCCAAATTATTTTTCTTGCTCTGCACTACACTCTTTCCAATCCATCTACATACTTCTTGAAGTGTGGGGCCCAAAACTGGACACAGTACTCCAGGTGAAGTCTTATCAGTGCTGCATAAAGTGGAAGAATCATTTCCCTTGATTTATGACACCTCTCTTATTACAACCCAAAATACTGTTGGCTTTTTCTTTATTTTTGCAACAGGAGCACACTGTTGGCTCATATTCTGCTTATGATCTAATGTAGCTCCCAGGTCCTTCCTTACAGTACTGCAGCCTAGCCAGTTACTCCCCAGCCTGTATTTCTACATTACATCCCAAGTGCAGGGCTTGAATTCCATCTGGTTGATTGCAGACCATTTCTTCAGTGTATCCAGGTCAATATGGATCCTAGGCCTACCCTATGGATTGTCTGCAACTCCACCCAACTTTGTGTCACCCACAACTTTCCTAAATATGCACTCAATTCTACTGCCCAGATCATTAATGAAGGTGTTAAATAGTACCAGTCCCAGGACAGAGTCCTGGGGAGAACTACTTGATACCTCCTTCCAAACAGACATTGAACCACAGAGACCTACTTGTTGAGTATGCTGATCAACTAATTATGTATGCACCTTACAGTCCTTCCATCTAGTTTGCATTTCCTTAGCTTGTTAATGAGCATGTTGTAGGAAACAATATCAAAAATCTTTCATCTTCATCTTCATCTCGTGTCTCTATACCACATTTGAACATTTCGTTACACATACTTGTGCTTGTTTATTGTATTTGCAAGATCTTTCATTATACATGTGCCTTCAAGCAGTGGGCATTGCAGCAGGTGTTTTACAGTCTTCTTGAAGTCAAGGTATATGACATCCACTACTGTCCCCATCTATAGACCTTGTCACCTTATCATAGAAAGAAATCAGGTTGGTCAGGCATGATTTGCTCTTGGTGAACCCAGGCTCTCTGTTCCTGATCACTTTCATCTCCTCTATGTCCTTCACGTTAGATTACTTGAGAACTGCTCCATGATTATAGAGTTTATACTTCTCCCTACATTTTTCACTTGCACAAACCACATGCCACTAATAAATACTCCCCAAACCTTGTATAGTAAGTGATGTACAGATTTTTCAATATACCCTTCTCATTCACAGACTACGCTCACCATTTTCCCCTGAAAATTAGCATTAAAAATTGGGGTGGATACACACTTTAAATGAGGAAAATAAATCTGAATAGTTTGGATAAAAGCAGGGGAAATGCCCTCATTCTGCCTTCCAAAACAGTGTATGTCTTTTTTCAGGTGGACGGAGTATGCAAATAAGTATGGTATAGTTAGAAAAACTTGCACTAATAATGGTGCTTGGGGAAGGTCTTACCACTGACTTTAGTAGCGCTATAATACTAGTTTTTCCTACAAGAATCTCTGACTGGCATAACTAGTAAAAGGGCTTCACATACAGGGCCTCTCAGCATTGAGTCACTAAAAAGCATTTTAATATAATAATATCATTATTACCATATATGAGAAAAGGGTTTTTCCTCTAGTTAGCATGGGGGGAAAAGCCCCTTGTCTTATATTTACATAGAAGGAAACCTCATTAAATACATTGTCTATCATTAAACTGCTGCCAAAAGCAGCATGCGCGCAGTAATGGGAACCAACTATGAAGCTGATTAAATGCAGCCAATACTGAGCATGACTATAAAACTCATGGCCAATATTGGGCAAACATATTGATGAGAACCTTTTTTTTGTTTTACAACTTTTATTAAAAACACACATATTACCCTACACTTACAAAGCTGCACATATTAAGCATCCTTTTTTTACCAAAACCTCATATCACAAAAACTACATATCCAAAAATATACAACTACATATATTAAACCCTTAAACAACATACATGAACTTCCCACAACTTCAAGCAGAACTCTTTCCCATCATACAGAATGCCATTAAAAGCTAATCACCTCAGTAACTACCTGAAACTCTCCAGCCCTCCAATCAGTCCTCTTTGTTGGTTCAGTGAAATATGTATGTCCAGTTCTTCTTCCTCCACTTCCCCACCTCTTACTTTCTGGTCTCTTTCTTGTCCCAGTTGATGTAGTACACTTGGGTCTCTCTTTGTGCAAGGGTTGCGTTCCAAGAAAACCTTGCACAAAGCGGATTGCATGTAATTAATAGGGATACGTACCAGCTTCTTTTTTCGCTTCATGGCTGGCTCAGGAGGAGTTAGGAGATGCATTAGAAGGTTGCTTAGATGACATTTCACTAAATTCAATAATAAAGGCAAATAGATGCACCACAATATGAGTGCAAGTAGCGTAGCACTGCACAGAGCAATAGACGATGAGAGACTGAGGCAAGTGCATGTTGGCATCGCATACCCGCCTCACTCACCCTCCCACAATGCTTCATTTGCATCACTGCATAGCCGTGTTGCATGCTTCTTTGCATAAGATCAATTTTTTCTCGCACGAAGTGAGTTTCTGGTATACATAAGATTGTTGCATATACGTGAATTCGCACAAAACAAATTTGCATAAAAAGAGACCCAAGTGCATTTCAGTTCATGCAGCTCCAGCTTCAGACATTCTCTTTCAGTGAAAGCCAAACCCTTAAAAACCCAGAGGCTTCTTACTTTCCCTAAACTAGTTTTAAAATATGCTAATAAAGTCTTCAATAATGTTTCCTCCAGTCCCTTTAGTATGAGTCCATACAGTACCATCTTCTTTGCTAACAACAGGTATATTTTGGTGACACTCAGAAAGTGCTGGACTCTTTCCCATGCCCCCTTTGCATAGGTACACTCCCAAAACATGTCCTATTGTTTTTTCTTCTCTGCACCTCCCCCTTGGGCACCTAGAACTTATCAAGTCCCATATGTGGGACACCTCTCTCATCAGCAAGATATTTCTCACAAACATGCATGCTAGGTCAGCAAGTTCCCCTCCTAGTTGTTTACTAACCCCTGCTCCCCACACCTTCTTCACTTGACCTTCTGTGAAGTTTCTCACCAACACCATCCTGTCTCTGTCCCTTCCTGCTTTCATCAATTTCTTCAGGACTTCTAGCCCTACTTTCCCTATTTTATACCTCTGCATGAAACCTTCCATCCTGATGTAATGAATCAGCAGTTGCCACACCCAGGGACTCTTCAAAAAGGTCTGATATACTCCCCATTTCCTCATAAACGCAGCTACAAGAAATCGGGTGATACATGCTGCTTTCCCCTCTCCCTTCATTACTGCCTTGCATATTTCACATAGGTAAACAATCCCAAGTCTGGCAATGCCCTCCCCCCATCACTCTTGCTGTGTACACTTCTGATCTAACCAACCTTTCTCTTTTGGCATTCCAGAAGAACACACATATTTCCTTTTGTATTTTTGCTATCTGCTGCAATATTGGTGGGAATACAATTCCCATGTGCAGTAGCACAGCCTTAACCACCACCATTTTCTGGCAAAGGACAGTGTCCTTCTGAACCATAACCAGAGTATTTGCTGTGGTGTGGCTTTGCCATCACTTTTTCCCATGCTGTATTACCTTTCCCCTCAGTGTCTACCAGGATCCCTAGCACTCTGATTTCTCCCTCTCTTATTTGAAGGCCCAACTTCTCCAAGTCCCTTCAATTCCCCAATCCCATTACGGTGCTCTTCAATCTTTTTAGTTTAGCCCCTGTCGCTTCTCCATTCTCTGATGGATGCTTTAGTATCTTTTCCATTGAAAAATCTATCTCTAACTCTACATTTATGTAATCCATGTATAATGTGCATTTTACCTCTCCCCCTCCACTTATCTTTACTCCACTTATGACCTTCTCTTTTCTTATTATTTGTGATAACACTTCCATGCCACACACACATAGTAGTGGTGACAGGGTGCACCTTTGTCTCACCCCTGTATGGATTTTAGAAGACCCAGTTAGATGCCTATTAATTTGGACTTGGCTCTCTGCGTCTCTATAGAATAACTTATCCAACATATTTTGGGGGTGTTGGTTGTAGTTGTGTTGGTCTAAGGATATAGGCAGACAAGGTTCTTTGGGTAAATATGCTATCTTTTATGAGACCAACTAAATAGTTGGAAAACAATTTTTCCAACTATTTTGGTGGTCTAATAAAAGATATCACATTTACCCAAAGAACCTTGTCTGCCTTATCCAACATATACATTTCTCTGCCCCATTTTTTCTAGTACTTTGAATAGGTAATCATGATCCACCCTGTCATATGCTTTTTCTAAATCTACGTTTGCTATAATTGTGGGGGGGGGGGGGGGGGGGGGGGGGGTTTCCTTTCTTGGATGTGGGACAGTGTATCTCTGATCACTTTGCTCTCTTTGGAGATCCTTCTACCTGGTACTGCACATACTTGGTCTTCGTGTATTATCTTCTGGAAGTTTTTCCTCATCCTCCATGCCAGCATCTTGGCCATTAACTTATAGTCCGTATTAAGGAGTGTAAATGGTCTCCAGCTTTTCAGAAGTTCTAGGAGTAAGATCACAATGCCTCTTGTAAAACCATTGCCTGCCTCTCCTGCTTCCACTATTTCTTTGAAAACTTCCACCATATCCCTCCCTACCCGTGCCCAAAACTTCTTGTAAAATTCCATTCTGCTCCTGGTGATTTCCTTCTTTTAAAGGTTTTTAAGGACTCCTCCACTTACTTTAAATTTACATTTTCTTCCATCTTTTTTGCTTCCTTCTCTACTTTCTCTTCAATCTCTTCCAATAAATCCTTCATCATCTTCCTGTCTTCCCTCTTCTAATATAGCTGTTCATAAAATCTTCTCATTCCCTCCAACACCCCCACTTTACAATCCAGAAACCACCTTTTTCCCACACTGCTTTTAGCTCTCCTTTTGCAATCTTCACTCTAGAAAAAAAGTTTCAGGACCCCTCTTCGTTTTCTCTCATTCAGGGTGCTTGTGCTATAAACATTTTCTCTTGTCTTTCTTTTAAACCAGCTTTCTACCTCTTGCTTTGTCTCTTCTAGTTCTTCTCATACCTGTCTTCCTTGTGCACCTTCCTTTAACAGCTCCTGCATCTTTCTTAGCTCTTTCATTCTTTTCCCTGCAGTTCTTTGGCCTTCATTCCTGAAGAATTCTCCCATTGCCATCTTCATCATCACCCACCATTCTCTGGTACTCTGCAAATATTTCTTCAGTGTTCTCCATGCCTCATCCTGTCTTATGTACACTTGAAATATCTCCTCATCTTGTAGCAGTCACACATTTAATTTCTACATTACCCTTCCTCTTACGGGGCTCTCACCAAGACTCAGTTCCATCTTCAGCCTCCTGTGATCCCCAAATGCCACAATTATGTTTTTTTTCTTCCTTGTCCCTATTTCTTTTGATACCAGAACAAAGTCAATTCTTGATTGTTTCTTTTTACTGGGGTCAGTTCTAGAGAAAAAAAATCTCCCCTGCCCACACATCTCTTAGTGACTCTTTTATGATATTTGATAACAATGTGGATGAACTGTCTAAAGATCCATCTCCTCCTCCCCCTACAGGATCACCCAATTCTATTATGCATTTAAGTCCTCCTCTATTATCTGCAGTCTTTCTCTGACCACATGAACTGCTAGCTTTCTAAGCAGAGCCTTCTCCCCTCCTGCTGTGGTGGTGCGTATACATTGAAAACTTCTAATTCTGCTCCCGAGTAATAGTATCATTCACTGTAGTCTCCCACTGATGATGTCTTCCACGTGCTTTGCTTTCACCTCTGGATTATTGAATAGTATTGCCATTCCAGCTGCTTTGTTTTCATTTGTCCCTGACAACCAGGACAGTCTCCATCTCCACCTTTTCTCAAAGTCTTTATAATCCCATTCCCCCTGTATCCCATATTCTTGTAGACAGATTATGTCTGCCCTTTCTTGTTTCAACATTGGGTTGATCTGTTCCAGTCTTTTCCTTGTTAGGATGCGCCAGACATTAATAGATGCTATAATCAGTGCCATTATGCTTGGTTTTTTTTAAAGTTTGTCCATCCCTTTAATGTTTGCTGGTGCTGCTGCTCACCATGGTTGACTCCTCCGCCTCCCCCATGTCATATTGAATGTAATATTTGAATGCTTATAATAAATGCCCATTAGCCAGTTTAGAAAAAAGACAAGATTCATCTTCTTATCTAGGCCATTGTTTTGGCCTATGTGCAGAAGGTCCTGGCTCTTGAATTTTATCTCTAGAGGCCTTTAACAAGGTTAACATAAAACGACCCTTAAGCAAACATCCCACATCCCGAGAGATCAAACCCTAGGGGCTTTTGAAAGGGTTGGAAAGAGAGGTCACTGCAGTGGTGTGGAAAATCCCCCAAAGAAACTGAATAGTCAGCAGACACAAACTGATTACCAAGCAAAAGAACCTGTAAAGTAAGATCTGAGCCCAAATTTGGGAGTAGCGAAAGGTTTGGGTAGGAGGGGCCCAAGACGGCAACTCACTCAATAAAAACTGTAACCTACAGTCCCAATTTGGAGGTAACCTCACTTGCAGAACATCGAAGGAAGAATCGCAAGTGTAGGCCGGATCAGACTGATCACTTGAACCACCCTCTCCGTGAACACGAATCTCTTAGTTCACGCTGAAGCCGCAGAGCGCCCGAAAGGGACTGAAGGAAGGGGACTTGTTCCTATCGCTGCTGAGGCCAGCCCATTGAACCGTACTACTGAGGCCAGCCCATTAAATTGTACTAATGAGGAATGAAACCATATCTAGGTTTTTGGCTTCTTGGAATTGTAGGATTGTAAGTATAATATAGTAATAACTTTTCTGGTTAAAATTATATAGTTAGTTGTAACTGTAATTGTTTTAAAGAAGTGCATTTAGAGTATTGTTTCTGATACATGTAGTTATTGTGTTCTTAATGTTTGTGGTATTTCTTAAAGCTAAGCAGTGTTATATGCATAGCAAAGAAATTTAAAATAAAATTGTGTTGTATGAATTAAGTGTGCAATCATTGTGAAATCGTGCAATCAACTAAATACTCCCCCAGCCAGTGCATCAAACGAATCAGTAAGTTGTGTGGGATCTTCTCTATTCCATAACCCACTAGAGACACCCCACTTTTATGCCTGTTGCTTTTGCAAGCTGCCTGACTGCCCCTGCATTCAGGAAGGCTTCCGTTTTTCCGCCTCCCCACTGCTTCCTGCCTCTAGCTCGCCACTCCAGGCTGGGGCTTAGGGGAGTTAATGGCAGGAAGCTGCTCTCTGGCTCTTACTCATTCCCTCCGCTTTTAGGTTTCTTTTTCCTGATTTTCTTATTTTTCCTTCCCTGAATCCCAGGCTCTTTTAGTTGTTCCACCCCCATTTCTTCTGCTTGTTTGATTTCTTCTTTCCCCCCTCCTTCACCTCCATGTTAGGCTCTTTCCCACTTCCCCGTCCCTTTCTTCTTTTCCTGTTTCTTCTTGAGCCACCTCAGTTACAGTTATTACACCCGCCTTCGTCCTCCTGCATTCTTATCTGCCATTTCTACTTCACTCTCACCCTCCTCTTTTCCCCCACTGTCACACTGTTTCTCAGGGGTCTGAGCTCACAGGCTTTGGGAGACCTGCAGAATAGGTGTCCCCAGAGCCAGCCCTAGGGCTCTGTGGGGCCTGGGGCATATCAGCCTGTGCAGGGCCCAGGGGGGTGGGCGGGTGGTGAGTAGCCAGAGCTGGTGGCGTGCGGTAGCATTGGCAGAGCCAGCAGCGCTCAGCAGCAGCGGCACATGGCAGCCACAGCAGAGCCTGTACGGCACTGTCCATGGGGCCCCCCCAAAGCGTGGGGCCTGGGGTGGTCACCCCAATTCACACCGCCCTAAGGATGGCTCTGGGTGTCCCTCCCCCGCACAGCAAGTGTATTTTAGGAGCTCCTGACACTCTGCAGCTCTATGCTCCTTCCCTTCACATCAGTCGCACATCATGCAGGAAGAATGTGTGGACAGGTGCCCTTCTTTAATATACTTGATTGCCCATAGTATATTACAAAACTGCAGTGGGTCCCCAGCTGGATCACAAACGAAAGGTGCTGTACCGCACCTGGGCTCCATTAATTTGCTCTCAACACAACCCGTCCCCTCCATGATCCTATCCAAATAACATATTTGTCCCACACCTTTTCTACACATATTACTCTTTGCACATGCAGTTCCATCCACCTTCCTATGTCTTCTGCCTCTAATAAATCTGTATACGTTCTTACTATAATCACTCATTCCCTTGACTTTTTCCCTGCTATAAATTTTATCCCTCTTAATTCCCCTGCATGTTTCTTCCAAAAATGTTCATACCCTTCACTGTTCCAGTAGGTAAACTACCAGTCTTTCTGTTTTGAAAAGCAATCAGTCTGGTGAGATGTTCTGCCTGCACTTCCAAAATCTCAAACACTACATTTTCTATGAACCCATATCTATTCATTATTGATCCCATCTGCATCCCATCACCAGTTGATATCACTTTTATCTGCAGTCACCGACCCTCCCTGCCATCTCAGTGCATCTTCCATGTCTTCCCACTGTGCTGCTCCCAGTGAGTTGGCATTCCATTGTGCTTCAGCTGCTTTTTGCCTCTTGTCCAATGTACCTTCTCCTGCACTGCTCCCACTCTACCTCCCATTCTCTTCTGTTCCTGTCTGCCCTCTGGCCTTGTTCTTCTCCCCATCACTTTCTCTGCTACTGCCTCTGTTGTCATTGCTACTTCCGCTATTGCTCCCATCTTCTTTGCCATCTTTCATCTCTGTTTCTTTATGTTAACCATTCTCCATTAGAGAGAGTCCAGCAGAGGACAACAAAAGTGGTGAGGGGGCTAGAGGACATGACTCCTGGGGAGAGGCTGAGGGAACTGGGCTTATTTCATCTAGAGAAGAGATGACTGAGAGGAGACTTAACAGCAGCCTTCAACCATTTTTGTTGCCTTCTACTAGACTCTCTCCAATTTGCCCACATCCTTTCTGTAGTGGGGGGTCCAAAACTGACCACGACTCCAGTTGTGGCCTCATCCATGCTAAATAGAGGGGAATAATCACTTCCCTTGAATTATTGGCAACACACCTACCAATGTAGCCCAGTATGTTGTTAGCCTTCTTGGCAACAAGGGCACACTGTTGGCTCATATTCAACGTACTGTCCACTTACCCCCAGGTCCATTTCTGCAGAGTTGCTGCCCAGCCAGTCAGCCCCCAGCCTGTGCTGGTGCATGGGATTGTTCTGTCCTAAGTGCAGGACTTTGCACTTGTCCTTGTTGAACCTCATGAGATTTTTTTGGCCTATCCTCTAGTTTGCCTAGGTCATTCTGAATCCTAGCCCTACCCTCTAGTGTATCTACTACTCCCCACAGCTTGGTGTCATCTGTAAACTTGCTGAGGATATACTCTATAAAATCTAGGTGATTGATGAAGGCATTAAACAAAACCATCCTCAAGACCAACCCCTGGGGCACTCCACTTGATACCAACAGCCAAGTAAACATTAAGCCACTGATTACACCTGAATCTAATGCTCCAGCCAGTTTTCTATCCACCTTACAGTCCATTCATCCAGCCTGTACTTCCTTAGCTTGCCTGTGAGAATGTTGTGGGAGACTGTATCAAAAGCCTTGCTAAAATCAAAGTATACTACTTCCACTGGTCTCCCTACATCCACAGATCCAGTCATCTCATCACAGAAGGCAATCATGCTGGTCATGCACGTCTTGCCCTTGGTGAATCCATGCTGACTGTTCCTAATCACTTTCTTCTCCTCCAAGTGCTTAGAAATGTATTCCTTGAGGATCTTCTCCATGATTTTTCCAGGGACTGAGGTGAGGCTGGCTGGTCCTTAGTTCCCTGGATCCTCCTTTTTCCCCTCTTAAATATGGGTACTATGTTTGCCCTTTTACAATCATTTGGGACCTCTCCTCATGGAGAGGAATGAATTTTTAGCTTTCTGCCATGAATTTTCAAAGATGATGGCCAGTGGCTCTGCAATCTCATCAACCCACTCCCTCAGCACTCTTAGGTGCATTCTATTCAACCCCAGGATTTGTATATGTCCAGCTTTTCTAAATAGTCCCTAATTTGTTCTTTTGCCACTGTTGGCTGCTCACCTCCTCCTCAAACTGTGCTGCCTGGTGCAGTAGTTTGGGAGCTGACTTTGTCTGTGAAGACTGAGGTGAAGAAGGCATTGAGCACTTCGGCCTTTTCTGCATCCTCTGTCACGAGGTTGCCTCCCCCATTCAGTAAGGGACTCACACTTTCCTTGATCCTCCTCTTGCTACCAACATACTTGTAGAAACCCTTCTTCTTACCCTACACATCTCTTACTAGCTGCAACTGCAATTGCACTTTTGCCTTCCTGGCTTCATCTCTGTATGCCCAAGCAATGCTCTTATGCCACTCCCTAGTTGTTTGTCCAAGTTTCTGCTTCCTATAATCTTCCTTTTTGTGATTTAATGTACTGAAAAGTTCCCTGCTAAGCCAAACTGGTCTTCTGCCATACGTCTTCCTGTGCATCAGGATGGTTTGATCCTGCACTCTCAGTAAAGCTTTTTTAAAGTACAACCAGCTCTCCTGGACTCCTCATCCCCCTTACAGTGGCTTCCCAGGGAACCTGCCATGAGTTCTCTGAGTGAGTCAAAGTCTACTTTTCTGAAGTCCAGGGTCCTTACTCTGCTGCTCTCCTTCCTTCCTTTCCTCAGAATCCTGAACTCAATCATCTCATGGTCACTCTGCCCAAGTTTCCATCCACTACTACATTCCCCACCAATTAATTCCTGTTTGTGAGCAGCAGGTCAAGAAGAGCATGGTCCCTAGATGGCCACTCCAGCACTTGTACTAGGAAGTTATCCCCAACACTCTCCAAAAAAGTCCTGGATTGCTTGCGCCCTGCTGTATTGCCTTGCCAGCAGATGTCAGGGTGATTGAAGTCCCCCATGAGAACCAGGGATTGTGATCAGGAAACTTCTGCTAATTGTTTGAAGAAAGCCTCATCCACCATTTCCTCTTGGTCTGATGGTCTAAAGCAGTCACCCACTACAACATCACCCTTGTTGCTCTCCCCTTTAATCTTAAACTAGAGATTTTCAACAGGCCTATCTCCAGTTTCAAACTGGAGCTCTGAGCAATCATACATCTCGTTTACATAAAGTGCAACTCCTCCTCTTCTTCTCCCCAAAACTTGGTAAGTGGCCCTCCGCTCAAAATAATTGCCTGCCCCTGGTCTATAGATACCTGTAAAAACAACTATTGCAGGCAATTACTACAGCTGTGTTTATTTTGAGGACACTGTTTTCAAGTTAAATTTGCCCTTTACTATTATGTGTTGAGGGAGAGTAGGGTCTGACAGTAAGGAGACACAGAAGGGGCTGCAGGAGGAAGAAGTTGTGGGGACAGAGGACAAGGGGGCGACCTAATACCTCCAGATTTATTTTCCTTTCTGTAGCAGTGGGAGGGAGACAAATTCAAGGAAAATCTCCAATAATTAAATTCTATACCTGGACAATTATAATAAATTTATAATTTTTCCATATATAGAATCTCATTATTGGGGGATCATCTTATTTGAGTAAATATGGTAATGTAAGGAGTGACCTAGAAACCACTACTCAGAGACGAAGCAGAAGAGAATGTTATGTGACGAATGCCCATCTGCGATGATAAGTAGGAGACAGTCCTAGATAAAGGGGGCTTGAAAACAAAAGCAAGAAGCAAAGTACTGGGTTAAAGGGCTCATTAAAAAACTAAAAATCACACCCCTAGGTGGGGAAAAAGTATGCTAATGGAACATACATGTATGTAAATGAGATACATGGCTAAAACACAGGTATAGAGACATGCTTAGTAAAGAACTCCTTGCATCACTCCTTTATAACCAATCAGCAAACAAGGATGCTTATGAAGGCTCAAAAACTCCTGTATAAAAGATGCTTAGAAATAGTAATCTGGTGTGCTTGTTACGTGAAAATATTCCGCTCGCACCTTTTATTGCTAGCAATAAACCTTCTTTGTACTTTCACCCCTGGTATCTTTATTGGCCTTTGCATACCGGGCACGATCCCAGACTTGAGCTGGGGCTCAACAGTAACAGCAATCATTCCTATCACAATATGGTGAAATGGTGTTACTTTCAATGAGTTTTCAATCTATGAGCTTCAACTAAGGATCAGTCAGCCAGATCCTTCAAATTCAAAGATGCTGATGAAAATGTCCAAGTCTGAGGTGTTCCTTCAGGGTCTTAGAAAGAGTCCTAAGGGCAACCAAGATAATCAAAATATTCTAATCATTTCTTCCCATGTTCTTTTTTATTCATTATTATTATTACTCTTACTATTATTATTTATACAGTGTCTATGTGCGCGAGAGGCTTTGCAGCTGGAAGATAAACTGTTGTGGATACTTTATATAAATGTAGATTTGTTAGAAATGAGATCTAAAGAGACTAAATATTGGACAATACGAGAATGGAAAGCAATGAAAAAAACAAAATAATATTAACAGATCAATTAAAAATAGGGAAGCTAAGGAAAAAGAAAACACTGGACACAAGACACTAGCTATGCAGTAGCGCATCACAGCACCAACAGTACTAATCTGCTACTGTGCACAGTAGCATCATTAAAAAGTTCATAGTTTCATAGTTTCTAGGGTCAGCACTTGCCAGTGTGTTCGCCAGTGCTGCTGCGCAGTGCATTCACCAATGCTGCTGTGCAGTAACTCCAGTTGCTGTGCATTTATTTATCACTTGATTATACAAGCATAATCAAGTGCTAAATAAATGCTCAGTAACCACTGTGCGGTAGTGTCTCATGTAGATGTGTCCACTGGCTGTTGCACTATGGAAACATGCCTCGAAGAGCACAAAAAAGGTTTCTATGACTTATAATCATAAACAATAGTGCCCCAAAAGTGAAAAAAATGAGCCAAGGTAGAACTCAGCTCAATAATAACAGCCTATTAATGAAACGACAAAGAGTATTTTAAAGAAGCAAAAACATTCAGTTCTGATAAGTGCAAGCTAACAGACATTAGAGTGAAAATGTGTGGGAAAATAAAGGTAAAAAATTAAGTTCTGAAGCAATACAGTTTTTCAAACCCAAATGAATGGATCCCATAGAGACCTTCAGCAGCTGATTTCATCTGTGATCCATAACACCAGATACAACTGAGGGAATTTGTTTTGCAATCTGGCACAAATAATAATCCCAAAGTATTCTCTGCTCATCGGAGTCATCAGTACCCAAGAGAAAATAAGTGCAATGGTTGAACTGGGGTTCAAGATACACAAGCTGTCCCACTCCTCAGACCATGTGGGAAGAACAAGTAATGGGAGATTGCAACATTTCTCAGCACAGCAGGCTCATTCATTAATTTGACTCAAAGTGGCAATATCATATATAAAGTCTCTAAGAGAGTGGAAGTGGAGTAACACAGGCTGTGATCACAAGTCATAATATTTATACATTTTCTTCCACTGATTTTAAAATTAATTTGAATTCTATCATTCGTCCAGACCACTGAAATAAGATTTTGAGCCAATTTCTTTCATCCATCTGTTTCCACAGCTGATTCCTCAACATGATGACAGCAATGGATTATATACATTAATTCTAAACTTACAAGTAAATACTTTTTCAGATATTTCAGCATCAACTTCCCCTAGACTGTAGCGTCAACAGCTTCATTTTTCCAGGCATTAAGCTATTCCATCTACCTTTTCTATTGGTGTCAAATAATGCAGTAGATTTCTTTGAGCCAGTTTGGACAAGGCCTTTCTAATTTATATTGTCTTTAAACCACAGACTACTGAAACCAACTATAAAAATCAGAAAGTCCCAGTAGTGAATTACAAAATTTGCAGTAAACACAATCCAATAAAATTCAATTTTTCTCCCTCTCTCGTAGTAAGTCAAAAGCACATCATTTCACTTAATTGATCTGAGAGAAAAGAAAAAATAAAATCCTCCTCAGTATTTGTGCCAAATGTTTCCTTAGCAAATCTAGCTTGGTATTATTAAGGCCCCCATCACCATAGTACTTCCATATGTCCCAAGTACTGTATTTATGTATCAAGTTACTATCAAGTTCCTATGAGCAGAGGGAGAGGTGCAACTCTATGCTGCCTTCTGTCTACATTTCTGAGGCAGGGTAACACAATTTATTCCAATTTACAGTTGGAAATTTAACAGAGAGATTTAAGGGACATTTCTCATGCCACCTGTAATGAATGGGAACTACAGACTATATGCAAAAAGGGTGTTGCTACAATCAGGCAGTTGGCTCCAAGCATGGAATTTACAGCCCTAATTAGGCACCTCTGCTTCCTATCGCATGCATGGAGCAGACTCAGGAACCTCAGAATTGGATTCACAACAGACAGCAGGCTGAGCAGGATCACATAGTTGAAGTTAACATGACAGCGCATGTATAATTAAAACTACTCCTCTCAAGGATTTAGGCACATAATCCAGTACTATAGAGAAACACCAGTGTCAGCTTAGGCTCTGTAGTTTAAATCCCACAACTGAATCCAAGTCATTTAAAAACAGACTGTGACTCTATCTCTTTCCTTTACTCTTTCTTCTGGCCTCCAGTCCCAGCTCCCCAGCTGTAGGCTTCCCTGCCACACTGCACTGTGGGTTCCCTCAACCCTGCAGACTCTCCTCCACCATGTCCCACCCTGCCCCACCCCAACCTCTGGGGTCCGGGCAGGAAGCAAAAGCCAAAGAAAGGAAGGAGAGCAATGGGAGGAGTGGCCTAGGGACTGCAAATTATACCTTCACAGGCCACAAATTGGATGGCTCTGCTTTAATACATGGCTAGAAGAGGCAGAAGAAATGTCAGTGCTGGTGGTACCTCTCTTTTATCCAGTATGTCAGGAATGAGAGCATGTGGCTAGGATGGAAGAGAGTATTTTACATCCAACAGTCACTGGATAAAATACAAAAACAGCCCTTGGAAACAGGACTGGAACTCAGATCTCCCCTCTTCCAGGTGTGTGCCCTTATCATTAGGCAAAAGTCATAGTCCCCTAATTCCCTTTTCTCTTGGAGTGGCAGAGCTCCAATGCAAGGGTGGAGTGCATCCTTACTATTCCAAAACAGCCTATAATGGTTAGGCTAACCTCCAGGGTAAGTGCTCTATCTACTGAGCTGTTGGATAAAGGTATGTGAGCAGGAGGATTCCTTCTTCCTTGGGCATATTTTTATATTATGGTTGTGTGACAAGTGTATTTTATGTGGCACTCTCTCTTACCAGTGTGTGGCAGGAAAATTCGGAATATAGCTACTCCATCAGGTCCTGACACAACTCATTTACTCACGAGGAGAAGTGGAGTGGCCACATGGCACCTAGCATTTACTCCAGAGGAAACATTATGTAAAGTTACTTCTGAGGAAGTGAGAATTATGTTTCCTACAGAGAAAATTATTCCACTGTATGTGTCATGTCTGCTTCCATTGTCAATTTTACTCCGGGGCAGCCATTTACTCAAGGCAAAAAGGCTTTCCTACCACTTAGGCTAGGGACAGACATTACACATTAACCAGTTTAAGTGATCAGAAACTGGCTTAAACATGTAACAGAACAGATGTTCAGTGCACATAAACCAGTTTGAAAATAGCTGAAACCAGTTTGAGATGTAGTATCAGAAACCTGGTTGAATGTAGTATCAAATTTAACTGATTTGGCTCAAACCAGTTTATGCAATGTCTGTCCCAGACCCCTTTCTGGCATCCCAGCATGCTATCTGGTCTGGGTGGGGCTCTCTGCTCCACAGCAGAGCTGTCCCCTCCCCTCTGCTCCCTGGCTGCAGCTCCAGCAGAGACTGCAGACACAGCAGGGTCTGCCTGGCTACCACTTGCCCTGCCCCTCACCCCTCACTGCTTGCTGCTCAAGCAGGGATTTCCCCCCCCTCCTTCCTCCCACCCTCCCATCTAACACAGCATGGATCCCAGCCCCATGGACCCTAGGCATGTGGTATGCTAGCTAATGCAGAGAGGTGTCTGTATGAGTGTCTCCAATTTCACTGGAACAGGCAGAAAGAACAGTGACTGTTTAGGGCTTGTGAAGCTAATCAATAAGCCAGGTGGTAAGCTGTTTAAGTTTGAACTAATGCAAAGAGGCTATTGTTTTGCTGATGAAGTGATAAACACTATTATAACCCCTGCCCCCCACCCTCCCACCCCAGCTTGCTTGCCTGTCAGTTTGCTGCAGACAGTATAAAGGAGCAGGGGGGGAGATTGAAAATCTCCATATCATCAACAGATGCATGCACCACACACTCCCCTCCCCCCCGCCCTTGCCTCAGAGTGTTAGCAGGAGCCTGGGGTCTGGTAACACTCCTGCTCCTTGAACAGCCAGCAGGAAAAAGCCTGGGATGGTGCATGCAGACCTCCCTAATCAGAGGTCCTGTCAGGGCCTGGCCATTCCCCCCTCAGCTCAGCACTGTGCAATAGAAGGGAGGGCTGCTCTAACACCCCTCAGCTTCTAGCCTGAGCCACAGCAGGCATGTGCCAGAATTTCCTCAGTCCAGAGAGAATGTCTGTCCAATTACAAACCAGTTCAGCCTTGCAAGGTTAGATTAACCTGCAAAGATTGAATCAATTCAGGCTCAGCCTTTTTGAATGTGTGTCTCTAGACTGGATAGACTAGAGAAACAGTATGCACTCAACCAGATTAAATTCAACAGGACAAATGCAAAATGGGACAGAATAATTTAATGTAGAAATATGGGCTGGGAAATGACTAGCTAGGCTGCATTACTGCAGGGAAGGATCTGGGGGTTACGGTCAACCATAGGCAGAATATGAGCAAACAGTGTGATTTTACTGGGAAAACAGAAAGGCAACAGCACCCTGGGTTGTGACATAATAATTATAGAAAAATTGTGGAAGGAATCCATTTTCTAGAGAAACTACCACAGAAAATACACGGGGAGGGAGACATAAAGAAATTAAACATCCAATTATTACAAGTAGTTCTGTCATATTCACCAACCAGGTAAACAGACTTTCTCTACCTCATATCTCTGCACAATCAAGTTAATATCCCTTCCCTTGGAAGCAAATGCTTTCAAAAATAAATAAGGCCTGTCATATACAGAACCACCCCTGAGATATAAGGCCCATCTCCTTGTTTTTGCTCTATTTGGTTCCAAGTGTGGCAGAGTAGATGATTTGGAAATGTCTTCCTGAAATATGTGCACAGGACCAGCCTCCACCTCCCCCAGCAGCTAAATTGCCACACTTGGTGCAAATAGGAACAAAGGAACGGAACATTTTTCTTAGTGACAGTTGCAGGCTTAGTAGGAAGAGAGCAGTAAAGACCTAGGCTTTAATACAAAAGCCAGCTGAGGAGAAAAAAATTTTGGGATAAGGTTTCTAGAAAAACATGCATTTCTATCATTTTTCCAGAGTACTATAATAATCAGCACATAATACCAAATTCAAATTCTATTAAAAAAATTAAGAGAACTCTTTTAAAGTAATGAGGTGGTTGTACCAAACTTAACAGTAAAAACTAACAGAAACAAGATTGTTGTAAGCCAAAGCTAAAGAGGATGGTGGTTAAATGAAAGAATGGACTAGAGTCATAGAGAAGTAGGGCTGGAGGGGACTTCCAGAGGTCATCTAATCCAACCTGAGGCAGGATCAGCCTTAGCCAAACCATCCCATACAACCATAATCTAAACTCTATATAGACCACCATCAAACCTGACACAAAATAGACCTAACATCCTAAGCTGCCACAGGTAAAACAGGGAAATCACAGATGCCAAGTCCTGCTTCTCTAAAATGTTGTTAATATATGTTCAAGAGGTCCCAGGACAGGGTCACCCCCTCCCCTTCCCCCTCTCCCCCCACTACACAGAAAGGGAAAACTCCCACAGTCCATACCAATCTGACCATGGGGTAAAATTCCTTCATGACCCCAAATATAGCAATTAGTCTGACCCTGAGCAAAGAAACAACAACCTCTAGCCAAAAACCTCCAGCTTTGGTTCCAGCAGGAGCATTGACACACCTCAGTTGAAGTCCAGCCTTGGCCTTGGCTGTAGCCAATACCCAATCATAGAATCATAGAAAATTAGAGTTGGAAGGGGGTCATCTAGTCCTACCTCCTGGTCAAAGCAGGACCATCCACAACTAGATCATCCCAACCAAAGCTTTGTCTAGCCAGGTCTTAAAAACCTCTAAGGATGGAGATTCCACCACCTCTCTAGGTAAACCATTCCAGTACTTTACCACCCTCATAGTGAGAAAGTTTTTTTCTTATATCCAACCTAAACTTCCCTTGCTGCAACCTGAGGCCATTGCTCCTTGTTCTGTCATCTGCCAACACTGAGAACAATCTAGCTCCATCCTCTTTGGAACCCCCTTCAGGTAGTAGAAGGCTGTTATCAAATCCCCCTCAATCTTCTCTTCTCCAAACTAAATAAGCCCAGTTCTCCCAGCTTCTTCTCTTAAGTCATGTGCCCCAGCCCCCTAACCATTTTCATTGCCCTCTCCTGGACTCTCTCCAACTTGTCCACATCCCTTCTGTAGTGGGGGGGCACACAACTGGACACAATACTCCAGATGTGTCCTCACCAGTGCAGAATAGAGGGAAATAATTACTTCTGTGAATCTGTTGGCAATGCTCCTACCAATGCAGCCCAGTATGCTGTTAGCCTTCTTGGCAACAAGGTACACTTTTGACTCATATCCAGCTTATTTTCTACTGTAACCCCCAGGTCCTTTTCTGCAGACCTGCTGCTTAGCCAGTTGGTCCCAAGCCTATAGCAGTGCATGGGATTCTTCTGTCCTAAGTTCAGGACTTTGCACTTTGTTCTTGTTAAATCTCATGAGATTTCTTCCCAATCCCCCTGATACATATAGCAGAAAAGCAAGGGGGAAGGGAGAGGGGAGGAAGGGGGGGAAGGAGCAGCAACCAGCAAAGCCCAGAAGCACGGGAAATACCTATGGTAGAAAATAGGCATAGCTACGCCTAAGTCATCCCCAATCGGTGGCTGTCTAACCTCTTTTGAACACCTCCAGTGATGGGGAGTCCACAACTTCCCCAGGTAGTCTTTTGCACTGCCTCACTATTCTCACAGTGAAGAAGTTTGTCTGGATATCCAATCTAAACTTACTTTGCTGCAACTTCAAGTCACTGGGCCACATCCTCCTCTCTTCAGCAAGAAAAAAAAAGTCGCTTTCTCTCTTCTTTATGGCAGCCCATCAGCTTTTTAAGATTGCTTTCATGTCCCCTCTTAAGTAACTTTTCCACAAGCTGAACATACCTAGCTCCTTCAGCCTATCCTCATGTGACTTGCTTTCCAAGCCCTTTATCATCTTTCTATCATCTTGCCTGCCTCTAGACCCTCTCTAACTTCTCTGCATCCTTCTTAAAATGCGGAGCCCACAACAGCACACAATACTCAAGATGAGGCCTAACCAGTGCTGAGTAGAGAGGCACTATCGGCTTCTGTTCCTTGCACCTAATGAAGTATCCCAAAACCACATTCACCTTTTGTGTGGCTGCATCACACTGTAGACTCATATTGAGTCTGTGGTCTCCCAAGTCCTTTTCCATAGTGCTGCTATTCAACCATTCCATACTTGTGTTTTTTTATCATTCCTTCTGAGATGTAGCACCTTGCATTTGTCCACATTGAACTTTAACCTGTTAGCTCTAGCCCAACTTTCCAGTTTGTCAAGATCCTTCTGAATTGAACTTGCATCCTCCAACATGTTCACAGTCCTTCCAGTTTCATATCATCCACAAACTTTCTCAAGAAACTTTCTATGCCAGCATCCAAATCATTAATAAACATGTTGAACAGCATCAGGTTCAGGACAGACCCCTGTGGGATTCCATTCAAAACCTCCTATCATTCTGATATGGATCTGTTAACAATTACCTTTTGCTTGCAGCTATTGAGCCAGTTATCTATCCACCTTGTAGTAGTTTTATCTAACCCACATTTCCCCGATTTCTTTGTGAGAAGGTCATGTGGGACCTTATCAAAAGCTTTACCAAAGTCCAAATACTCACAGCATTTCCTTCATCCACCCAAGTAGCTACTTTGTCAAAGTACATTTGCATGACACCATTTGTTTTTCATCAGTCCAGTGTGGCTGCTTGTGATCAGCCTTTCCTCCTCCAGGTGTTTGCAAGTGGCCTTTCTTAGGATATGTTCCAGTAACTTCCCTGGTATTGAGGTGAGGCTAACTGGTCTGTAGTTCTCTAGGTCCTCCTTGCCTTTTTTAATTAGGGGCACTACACCAGCCCTTTTCCAGTCCTCTGGTATGCAGCTCATCTGCCATGGGTTTGTGAAGAACAGTACCAAGAGCTATGAGATCTCCTCTGTCAGTTCCTTCAGGACCCTGGGTCCCAGGACCCTTATCCAGCCCTGCTGACTTGAATTCATTCAGACCCAAGAAAAGCTTTCTGACCATCTTCTTTGTTATTTCCTCCCTCAGCTTGCCCCCTTCCTTATCCAGATAATCCCCATTGTCTGGCTATATAAATATATAAATATAAACAGTAGCTCTTAAGCATCCTTGAAGACAAAGCTCAAGACAATGTATTACCTATTTTAATGATATTTGATTATGACCACTGCAATGTGTTATTTTTAGATTTTCCTGTTATGGGAAACTGCAAGCTGATTTGATGGCTACATTATGACTTGTTGCTTTTCTGGGGGGATTATATTTGCTTTATTAGAATTCCCAGAAGTCTTTCAGCAGTGGGTTCCAAACAAATTTAGAAATATATTTAGCTACTGATCTGGCATGGGACAGTTAAATGCAGAGGTATGTCTCTCTGCACTAATTTTAATCACAAGGAACCATTTACATAGAGAAGGATATTTAAATCTAGTACCCTTAAGCCCCTGCTACACATTATACTTAAGGCATGATTAACCAGGCAATTATCACTCTTTAGGTTTTGACTCAGCTACATCAATGCATGGTGTTGTAACACATATCTTAGTGCTCCTGTTACTTTAAGAGGAGACAGGCTGCAGACAGGCCTCAGGTGGCACTAAAGGGAAGACACCTGACCAGAAGGGGACTGGGTTTAGAGAGTATATAAACCCAGGGCCTGAACTGGGGCAGGCAGTCCAGCGTTGGATGTCATGCAAAGAAGAGTTCCTGAGCAGGTGGGCTGCAGAGGAGCTCCTGACACACACCAGAGATATGCTTGAGGCTGGGAGTAGGGCAGGCAAGTAGGATACTATGGACTTGCCTAGAGAAAACAAGTGGTTTGGAATTGGGACTACTGGGGAAGGTTGGAGGAGCAAGGCCAGAGCCTGGAAGCAGGGCAGATCCCAGGAACAAGGCAGAGAGAATATAATAGGCCTGGGGTAAGACCAGAGCCCAGGAGCAGGGCAGAGCTAGGGATAGAGGGAGCCTGGCATCCACAGTGGGGCAGAGATGAGGCTAGAGAGCCCATTGAATTGATTGAGCTTGGCAGAGACCAGGATTAGGGTGTGAACTGATTGATTGCAACTGAACTCCAACTAGCTTTGAGCATCAAGGACAATAAAAAGTCCTTTTTCAGATATGTGGGGAGCCGGAGGAAAAGCAGGGGCAACATTGGACCCCTGCTGAACCAGATGGGGCAACTGACAACTGACGCCCAGGAAAAAGCCAACCTATTAAATAGGTACTTTGCGTCGGTCTTTCATCAATCCCAAGGGACGCCCATGCCCGCTATGGGACAGGGAAGTCCGGGTGAGGGTGATCCCCTGCCCTCCATTGATGCTGACTTCATGAAGGAACATCTTGAGAAGCTGGATACCTTCAAGTCAGCCAGCCCTGACAATCTTCACCCCAGAGTACTCAAGGAGCTGGCAAGCATCATAGCCCAGCCTCTAGCACGGATCTTTGAAAACTCTTGGCGCTCTGGTGTAGTGCCCGAAGACTGGAAGAAGGCTTGTAGTGCCTATCTTCAAGAAAGGGAGGAAAGTGGATCCGGCTAACTATAGGCCCATCAGCCTGACTTCTATCCCGGGGAAGATCTTAGAAAAGTTTATTAAAGAGGCCATCATTAATGGACTGGCCAACGCCAACATCTTAAGGGATAGCCAGCACAGGTTTGTTGTGGGTAGGTCTTGCTTGACCAATCTCATTTCCTTCTACAACCAGGTGACTTATCACCTGGACAAGGGAGAAGAGATTGATGTCATATATCTTGACTTAAAAAAGCCTTCGATCTGGTTTCCCATGATCGCCTCTTGGAGAAACTGGCCAATTGTTGCCTTGGGTCCTCCACAATCCACTGGCTGGAAAATTGGCTCTGGGGTCGGACCCAGAGGGTAGTAATTGATGGAAGTCACTCATCGTGGTGTCCTGTGACCAGTGGGGTCCCCCAAGGCTCTGTCCTTGGACCCATACTGTTCAACATCTTCATTAATGATGTGGACACTGGAGTCAGAAGCGGACTGGCCAAGTTCGCCGATGACACCAAACTTTGGGGCAAAGCATCCACACCAGAAGACAGGCGGGTGATCCAGGCTGACCTGGACAGGCTCAGCAAGTGGGCGGACAAGAATCTGATGGTGTTCAATGCTGATAAATGCAAGGTTCTCCACCTTGGGAAAAAAAACCCGCAGCATCCTTATAGGTTCAGCAGTGCTATGTTGGCTAGCACTATGCAAGAAAGAGACTTGGGGGTCATCATTGACCACAAGATGAACATGAGCCTGCAGTGCGATGCTGCGGCTAGTAAAGCGACCAAAACGCTGGCTTGCATCCATAGATGCTTCTCAAACAAATCCCGGGACGTCTTTCTCCCCCTGTACTCGGCCTTAGTGAGGCCGCAGCTGGAGTACTGCGTCCAGTTTTGGGCTCCACAATTCAAAAAGGATGTGGAGAAGCTTGAGAGAGTCCAGAGAAGAGCCACGCGCATGATCAGAGGTCAGGGAAGCAGACCCTACGATGACAGGCTCAGAGCCTTGGGGCTCTTTAGCCTGGAAAAGCGCAGGCTCAGGGGTGATCTGATGGTCACCTACAAGTTTATCAGGGGTGACCACCAGTATCTGGGGGAACGTTTGTTCACCAGAGCGCCCCAAGGGATGATGAGGTCGAATGGTCACAAACTACTACAAGATCGTTTCAGGCTGGACATGAGGAAGAATTTCTTTACTGTCCGAGCCCCCAAGGTCTGGAACAGCCTGCCACCGGAGGTGGTTCAAGCGCCTACATTGAACACCTTCAAGAGCAAACTGGATGCTTATCTTGCTGGGGTCCTATGACCCCAGCTGACTTCCTGCCCTTTGGGCAGGGGGCTGGACTCAATGATCTTCCAAGGTCCCTTCCAGCCCTAATGTCTATGAAAGTCTATGAAATCAATTAGTAACCTCTGCAAGGCTTGGGCATGGTAAGAGAAGGAAATGAGAAGGCCATGAAATTAGCCCTTAAAGTGATAAGCAACTGAACTGTAGTTTGTGAATGGATGAGATCTTGCTCAGGGATCTCTGGGCCAGCCTCCCATTCCTAAATACATATTTATATCAAGGCCAGCAAAAGGGGACATGACCTCAAGAAGAGAGGCTAAGGGGCCGCTAGGGAGTGTCACAGTCATCCCTGGGGGAGGCCTTTATTATAGATGTGATACGACAAGCAATAAGCTACAAAGTTATTCCACAAAAATGTGTAATCACATTTTTGGAGGTTTGGGAGGTTTTTAAGACCCAGCTAGACAAAGCCTTGACTGGGATGATTTAGTAGGGGATGGCCCTGCTTTGAGCAGGGGGTTGGACTAGATGAACTCCTGAGGTCCCTTCCAACCCTAATTTTCTATAGTTTGATTCTATAGCTTATTCTAATCATGCCATTAATTGAATGTGTGGCTAACTGCTCCCCTGTGGCTGAGAACCCCATCGCCCAAGGGGCTCCCAGCCACAGGGGTGCACCACCCGCTGCCAGCCCTCCAACTGACAAGGCTCACTGCCCCCACTGTGAGCCTCATTAGCTGTGGGGCTGATGCAGGAGAAGCCCAGGATTGTGATCCTGGGCTCCCCTTGCACTGGTGATAAGGCACAATGGGATCTAATGCCCAATTCCGAAAATCATGCCTCCTGCCATGCGTGTGTGACATGGCAAGAGGCACAATTGTGTGACTCTTTACCTGCACATGAAGACAGGCCTTAGGTCACTCCTGATCATCTTCCAAACCGATCTTGTCATATGTTCTCAAGCCAAATATTGGGGCCTCAGTGGTGTGAATACAGACTACTGAATATTACGATCTGAAGATGAGAAAAGCAAAGTAACCCCAATTTGAACAGAAGCACTATGAGTGACAGACCAAGGCTGAGGGGCAGCCAGATCTCACTTTGTTATTTCAAAATGTGTGTTCAGGATAACTTTTTAGAAAACAAGATGAAATGTAATTCTTTAGCTTCAAAAAATTCCTTTAGGAAAGGTGTGATTGTCATCTTTTGTTAAAATATGTGCCACTGCAGAATAACTTGAGAATGCAAATACTGCTCACTTCATTGTTCCTGGTTTTCTTCAGAAGCTGCACATCTCACTTTTCTAAAAAATGTAGGCTGGAGAACTAACAGAATTTAAAAGAACTTTCTTTCAATGTGAGGAGCTGTAAGAGTGTTCGTTCTCCAACTCTTTAAGAAAATCCAATTATAAGTCTCTTTATATTCATGCACCTTACCACAAGAGGGGCTTTTTTCTTCGTTGGTGTCATTTTCCCAGCAGGGACTCCACCTTGACATTGGTGCCGAGTTTCAGTGCCTTTCTCATTAGAAGACAACTACCATCAATTCCCAAGATACTAAGGCGGGACCAGCTCTGCCTGCTCCAGCCGGCAGCACATAATAAAAGGTTTTTAATGTTCAGAAGAGATATATAAAGGTTCTCCCAGATCGCTGCCTTGAAGCTTTAAAAAATATATGTTGCTGACAAATACAAAAGTCTTAATATGACATATCTAAGGATTCTGTATGGTGGGACTCTGAAGGACTATAGTACTTTTTAACTTGTACATGATTATAGCAGAATATAATCATTGCTGCTTATGATTATAGTATCCAGAGTCTAAAACAAGTGCCCATTTTTTAAGTTCAAAATGAGATAACAGTATCATGCCTATAGTTATTAGATTTATTGATTACTGCTTTATGAATTAAACTGTACTTTGGGAAACCTCAAGTTTTAAAAGGAAGTCAAGATGTTAATTGATGGAGTCATGATTCATCATATAGTATATTGAGTTGCTTTGTAGCAAGTTACTTTTTAAGACAGACTTTAAAGCCCTGGACCACAACACTCAACTCAGTCATCAGATTTGCCACAGGGTTCATGTAATAATTTTCACACAAAGTATGCCCTGATGATTAGAAATGAACTTCCACTTCATTTTTACAGCAATGGGCAACCTGGGATTGTTGATGCATTGGGAAGTGTAAAAGGCACAAAATCCTAATGCCCCCTTGTGCCTTTTGAAATAGTCCCTCATCTCTTTTATGATAAAGCATTAGGCTGTTCTCCATAAGATATGGAGTGTGACAATTATAAGTTCTGTTATGGCTCGCATAGTAGTTGTTTATTCCACTAGCATAACGATTTCTTTAAATACCAGTAACTTGCAAACTTTTTTCCTATGGCTCCCTCAATAGCTTTTTTATTTCATAAAATGGACATTGAGAAATTTCAGGCAACTTTCAGATTCTCTTAAAGATTCTCTACTTCAATATGTTTAAAGCAATGCATTCTGCAGCAGCTGAATTTGTATTTTTATGAGATACTTATTTTTAAGTTATTAAAGACATACTGTAAATGTTTTTGAAACTCTATGCACAAGGATGCATATCCTGACCCTACACAAAAAGGGAGAAAACTGAATTTGGGAAGCTTTTCCTCTGGTTAAGATGGTAGGACACTTTGCTTTACTTCTCTGTTACCGTTTATGCCTTGAATTAGCTGGGCAGGACAGGAGCAGATCAAGGAGTATGTCCTGTGGGCAAAGTCTTTGCTGCCAAAGAGCAGAACTCCCAAAACACAACTCAGAAATGAATGCTTTATAATAATGCTTAGCACTTTACATGTCCAAAGCGCCGTGCAAACAATAGCTAATTATAATCCATATGAAAGGATTATATATTTGGCAGCTTGTGGTAAAGCCTTTTGCTGTGTGAAGGTAATTGCTTAGGGGTTTAGAAATCTAATACTTTACTACTAAACTGCCTTATAAAAATTGCTGCTTTAGGACACTAGTGGTTCATAATATGGACAAAGCCCTGCCAAGCACTCTCCTGTGGGCACAGTTTTAATACAATTACTAGAATATTCATTAATGCAGCCGTGACCTCTCTATTGGAAATAGCCATATTCGGCCACCCTGTTCTGTGGAGACAGATGCTGCTTTGTTGCATAAATGCCTTATTTAGCTATCAGACATATGCCTGGTATCTACAAGTCACTGCAGCAACACAACAAACTTACAGGGCCAGATCTTCAGCAGACATAAACAGATGTAGATCCATTAAGGTCAGGAGAGGGATGCTAATAGATACCATCTTTGGACCTGGCCCATAGTTTATAAGCCCACAAAATAAAGCAAAATACTTTAAAACAAAGTCAACAATGTGAAGTTGTTTTTTTTTTAAATACATCCACCAACGTTCAGCCACAACGATCTCTTACTGACATTCATGGCAATTAGGATGGGAAAGCGGAGCACAGAGAACAACCTCTGCAGGTTTGAGGTAAACATTTCCATGCGAAAACGTAATGCTAAATAAAAAGGGTAAGGAGGTAGAGCTCCTTGATCAAAAATAATGTGAAAAGATTTGAAACTATTTTGGCCAGCATAAGTAAAATGACATCAAATGTAGAGCTGCAAGTATGGTCTGCAGATATAGCACTTGGTTTCTGCTCCCTGCAATAGATGGTGAGCATTTTTTGGCTCTCAAGTCTGGCTGACTACAGTGTTACAACTCTTCTGTGCCAGGCAGATCAAAATTTACACAACAGAGCTGAAAGCTGAGAAGATTCTCAAGTGAACACAAAGCTGGCATCAAGCATAAAAGTACGACCTCAACATCATCAGACAACATACAAAGATGCCTTTACTCACCAAATATCACCCATTTGCTCAATGGCATACAGAAAGTACAAGACAGAATCCCTACCCCAGCATTTAGAAGCTAAATGCCAGTCCATACCACTCTCAGAGATTCCTATCTTTTGGCACTATAAAGCCTAAAAATCAGATGCCCCAGAAAAGTAATCCAAATCTGCAAAGTTAAGTGCTAATGATCTCAATACAGTGAATTAGATACTGAGTCACCTGCAAAGGGCAATCAGATCACTCGAGCAGAGGGTGGGAAGGCACCTAAAGCAAGTCAACAGCTTACACGTGTGACTCAAGGTTGCACATTAGGCACCTGTATCATCTGAGAATCCAGAGCACCCAGAGAGGAAGTGCCTGGTGATGGTGATGGTACTCATTGTCTGTACAATAGTTCAGTAGTTAAAACACTTGAACAAAAAGTGCAAGACCTGGGTTTTAGGTCCCCTTTAGTCAGGCAGGACTCAAAGCTATATCTCTCATCTCCCAGGAGAATGCCTTATCCAGTAAGCTGCGGAATAGGTTGGTTGAGGGCACTCTCCAGTCCTCCTGTGACCAAATGAGAGTTAAAGATTCATTGGGTCACAAGGAGAACATGCAAGAGGGAGCCTGACTCTGTATCCCAATGGGGAAGGCACCAAGGACAGCATTTTTCTGGGAAGAGGGAATCCTGTCACCCAGGCCCTTCTGCTATGGTATCTCTGTGTTTTAACCAGTGACTTGCTAATGTAAAATTCATAAGCAGTCCCGGGATGAACCTGGAACTCATTAAAAATTAATTGGATGCCATCACTTGATGAGTGCAAGTAGATCATTTCACATTGTCAGAACTTCTCGGTGTAGTTAAAAGCCACATGAAAAACTGTCAAGGAGAAGCATAATAGGCAAACGCTATCCTTGTTATAAAGCAGTGGTAGCACTTTATCATGACAGCTCAACACAGCCCCTCTGTTTTGATCATGCTGTTGGTCAGAGCAGTCTCTGAAGAGTGATCATCAGGGATCCTGGTTTCCCGTTTCCCTGCAAAAAAACATAAATAAGCACAGGTTTTCCCTTTTAACTAAGAAAAACACAGATTTTTCATTTTAATGAAGAAACACACAGATTTTCCATGTTTGCAAAGAGCTTTCTAAGGCTTGCAGAGTTCCAGCCTGCACAGGGCTGAGGGAAGCAGGAGAAGGGCAGTCAGGCAGGGGGTGCCATGTGCATGTGTGTGCTCACACATGCACATGGCCATCAGGCAACCTGGTGAGCAGCTCCTGCAGGTAAGTCGGGGGGGGGGGGAATTGAGCCCCCCGTAGGGATGGAGGGATTGAGTTGAGAAGGGCTGGGGCAGCGTATGAGGCTTGGGGCCATATGCAACTGTAGGACCCTGGCAGGGAGCGGGATGGAGCCACAGATGGCTCATCCAGGGGGTGGGCTGGCTCCCTGCAACTATGCACACTCCAAGGGGGATATGGGAGGCACGTGACCCCCAGATCTATGCACAGATGCAGGCTGCCCACTGCGGGCTCAGGGATCCCCACCCTGCTGCCCTCCCCCTTGGGCCTCTATGGCCTAGCAGGTGGGACCCAGCCCATCAGGGCAGAGTCGGGTAGGGAAGCTCCTTGCCACTGCAAGCCCTGTTTTGCCATAGCAAGTTACCTCCTGCCTCCCCAGCAGCAAGGATGGGGGGCATGGAGTTGTGCCCCCAGCTGCAGCTGGGTGGGCAGGGGGTGCCTTGCCAAGGGTGCAGGACTCCCAGCGGCAGCAATGAGCTCCCCTGCGCAGCCCCACTTTGCCCTGCTGTGCCGGGTCCCACCCGCCAGGCTGCAGAGGCCCTGAGGGGAGCCATGGGAGTGAAGGCCTCTGGTAGAGGTGAGGGCTGTGGGTGGGGAGTGAGGAGCACCAGCAGGGGTTGGGGGACTGTGGGTTGACACCAGGGAGGGGCACCAGCAGGGCCAGGGGGCTGTGGGTGGGGAGTGAGGGGTACCAGCAATCTACCATGAACAACAGTCTTATCTGTGTTACATATTTGGAGTGCCATTATGGTAGGTTTTGCATGGAATATTGGTGGTCAACAGATTTAAGGGGAAAAAAACCTCCACTATCTGTGTCCCTGTTTTCATGATATAGCAACCTGTAAATTTTAAGAGCAAGAAAATCCAGGAGATCTTTGTAATTTTATTATAAAAATATTCAAGTTTAATTTGGCTCTCACACGTCACTCAGTAACTCTCCAATATCACAAAAATCACAACTACCAGATACTTCATCTAGTGTAACTATTCCATTAAGCAAACATATTTCCAAATGAATGCAAGATTTGCTATGTTTCTTAAGTCTCTTATAGATCTTTAGGGAGAAAAATATAATGGATAGGGAAATTACTTCTTGTTTGGTTGTTCTTCTTCATTTTCCCACCTCCAAAGGGAGGGCAGCCAATCAAGCCTCTCTAATGTGCTAAGACAGAAAGCACTTAGTCCTTTTCCTCCTCTGCCCCTTCTCCCCAACTTTGAAAGCACAGGTCTGGAGAGCATATGCAGGTTCAGCCCTTAGAGCAGGGGTCAGCAACTTACCACCCACAGAGCCTTTGGATCTGGCACATGGCACTGGGGCTTCCAGTGGCATTTTGGCCACAGGGGGCTACACTGGTGGTGGGGAGGTTCACCTGAAGGCAACGGGGAGGAGCAGAAGCAGTGGTGGCAGCCAGGTCCTAATGCCAGGCCATCTTTGGCTTCACTTGGCTCATTCCAACCCACTGCCAGAAAACCCACTTGAAACTTTTCTGACTGCTGCCTTAAAGTGCTGACCCAGATGAGGAAGGACTCCTTTTACACCTCTGAAACTCCTCTTGTCTACTCAACTCTGCATCCAATTTGAAAGGTAAGGACCCTCATTATCCAGCTGACTGCTAGAAAGACTTGAGATGAGCATTCCTGTCTCGTTGCCCTCAGAACAATTGTTCATTACATAGTAAGGCAAGGACCTAGGAGAGAACTCTGAAAAATCAGCAAGAAACTAGTGAGTGTAGTCTATCAGTTGTGGAAGAATAGAAAGATTTACACTGGGAGGAAGAGAGGAAGGAAAACTCTTACACCTTCCCTTATTCAATGTCACACAACTGAAATTCAATCTTATTCTTTCTTAACTGGACCCCCTCTCCCCAACTCCATATCAGATTTTATAATATAAAGGTGGCTTTACTTAGTGACAACAGAATAGAGAAAGCAAGTGCCTGTATCAGCGTTGTATAGTGAATTCACCTCTCATTGGTGCAGACAGAGTAGTGTACCCTGCAATATTCATCCTCCCCACCACCTATGAACTAGTGATTGTGCCATCAGGAACTGTCACAGCAACCTCTGCCCGAAGCCCATTGATAGATGCATTGATATCTTTCCAATACCAGTGAAACCCCTGTCCACACCAGGGCAGAGAACCTGGGAAGCTGTGAACCAGAAACAAGCTTGTTAATATGCTCTATGCAAATAAATTCCAATTAAGAATGTATTTATTTTTTCTGTTGGACAAATCTGGCAGCACATGGAAGGATTTGGTCAGTCTGTATCCCAAAGGCATGCTTCCCTCTGTGAGTACAAAGGACACAAACCATTGAAATGTCTGGCAAAAGACTGACTTTATTTTGGTTTTGCTTCAGGCCAAGAACCCAGACTCTCTGCATATGTTTCATGCCCTTTTACAAACTGATGGGACTGCAGTTTTTATTATTTCATTCTGTAGTAAAACTGGAGTGGGGGGAGAGGGGAGACCACTGACCACTGAGACAGCAGCCCTGAACTCTGCCTTTGGCGGGGGGGGAAGGGGGGGGGGCCAAAAATGGCTGCAACCACACAGGTAGCTAATCATGCCACTGTGTCTGACACCATAGCAGCCAGTACTGTCCTGGGTATCGTGTGGGTGACCCAGGTGTGAAGGTGCCTGGCTACATCTCTGATTTCATGTCATTTTCCTTATGCCTAAAAAGGTAGTTTCCACCTCACATTTATGGGTAACTTTAATTTGTACTACTGGTATTCATCGCTTGTGTTCTTTGGCTATGAAGTAGGCCTGTGCGAATAGAGAAGTATTTGATTCGGATTCAGATTCAGCTGATTTGGAGGCCAGCGATTCGATTCAGAGATTTGGATCGCTGTCCTGAATCAATTCGGCAGAATCAGCTTTGGAAGATTCAGCGCTGATTCGAAGAGATTTGGTGATTTGGATTGGCCGGAGAGAGGTAGGCACAGCTGGACAGCTGCAGGTTCTCCTGTGGCTCCTCTGACTGTTCTCCTGGCCTGCCTCTCCCGAGGTGTGGGGAGCCATGGGAGAAGCCCCCATGGCTTCCCTGCCTGGCCCCGTCACCCACCTAGCCCCAGCCTAGTCCCGGCACTTTGAAAAAAAGAAGAAGAAAAAAAAAAGCCCCACACACACCAGCTGCAGGAGCAATGACTGGGGCCTCTAGGCACTCATGGCAGAGCCTCCCCTGCACAGCGCAGGGCAGTGGGGGGCAGCAGGGATCACCCTCCCCACCTGGCACCCATGCAGCAACTGCCTCATGGCATTGATGTAGCAGAGCTTGGCAGGGTGCTGCATGCTGCCTGGGAGCTGGGGCCGGTGGGGCCAAGTGCTGACGGGCTCCGGCTGACATGTGGAGCTCCCCCAGCCGCCAGGCGAATTGAACAGGGAGCTGGGGAATTGCACCGGGGGCTGGGGAACTGAACAGGTAGCTGAGGTAATGTTCGGGTCCCTGAACATTCCCCCAGTTCCTGGTTCAATTCCCCAGCTCCCTGATCTTTCCCCAAGCTCTTCCTGGGGGGGTTTGGGCTGATGGAAGATGACAGCTGGCTGCCACTGCCAGCTGGTGATGGCTGCAGCTCTGGGCTAGTTCCCCAGCCAGCAGCAACAGCAGCCTGGTAAAACCATGTGTGTAGATCCGGGGGCTGCACCCCCCAGGAAGAGCTGGGGGAATAATCAGAGAGCTGGAGAATCAAACTGGGAGCTCTGGCTGACAAGTGGAGCTGTCCCAGCTCTGGGACAGCATGCGGTGCCCTGCCAAGCCATGCTGCACCCACACCATGGGGCAGCTTCTGCACGGGTGGGAGGGGGTGATCCCCGGTGCCCCCCACTGCGTGGGAGGGCTCTGCCATGAGCACCCAGAGGCCCCAATCACTGCTCCTGCACCTGGTGAGTGCGGGGCTTTTTTTTTTTTTTAAGTGCCAGGAGGCTGGGCCAGGCACGGGATGGGGATGGGGCCAGACAGCGCAGCCATGGGGGCTTCTCCTGCAGCTTCCCCAGCTATGCCTGCCTCTGCCCCAGCACGGGGAGCCACAGGGGATATGCCCTGCTGCTGCTTGCCCAGCCGGTGTGGCGGAGGGGGGCGCAATGCAGGCACGGCTTGCTCCGGGTGGCAGCGTGGCATAGCCCCCTCTCCCCACACTGCCACACCTGCAACAGCGCTGGGAGCAGGGTCTCTGCCCTGCTGCCAATTGCCAACTAGAGTGGAGGGGGCACAGGATGCAGGTGCGGCAGCGCTGGGAGCAAGGGCTATGCCCTGCTGCCACTTGCCCCCTTATATTTGGAGCAAGATGTGCCTGCATCCTGCCCCCCCAGCCCCAGCTGGGCCAGTGGCAGCAGGGCAGAGCCCCTGCTCCCAGCGCTGCTGCACCTGCATCCTGCGCCCCCCTCCCCCCAAGTAACACCCCCCATCCCAGCTGGGCAGTTTGTCCCAGCTCCAGCCCCAATCCCTCCCTCCCCCACACCCCTTCCCTCCCCTTCCCCTTTCTCCCCCTCCCCCAACCCCAATAGACTTACCAGCTGGAGGCAGGTGTCAGCTGCCTGTTTAGTCTATGGCCAAATCTCCAAACTGACCAAATCTTTTTCTGAAGCTTTTCCCAATTGATTTGCATGCTTTTCCTTGGTCTCCCAATTGGATTCGGATTTGGAGATTTGGGTCCTTAATCAGGCTGAATCTCCTCCAAATTGAATTAGCTACCGAAGCTTCACGCAGCCCTACTATGAAGATGTCAGATTAATATGAACATTATAATGAATTGAATTTTTTCTTGCTACATCTACTTGTAAAACACTGACAAAAGGCAAAGTTTAGGAACATCAAAATTTTGCTTTACCTAAACTGCTGTTTGTGAGCCCTTTCTGAATTGGTAGTAGAGGCAAGAAAGTTTAATTGCCCAACTGTTGAGAATTCTCAAAATCTGCTCTGAAATGTATTAATTTTAGACTATTTTGGAGGGCTTAGGTGCCTCTTATTTGAACTGATCAATAAAACAGCAAAAATTGGCATTTTCACTGCAACTAGTCCATGAAAGGGCCTGGAGTAATGATACATTTACATCAATATAATGCTCATCAGCTTTGTACATGGTGAACTTCAGGCATGCAGCTACCTTGAGGTAGCTAAGCACAGTAGGTGGCTTTAGTAGCGTATCACCCCTATGTGGCAGGGAAAGCAGATAATCATTTATGTACCCAGAGCATATGGCTATCCTGGAATAAGCTACAGATACACACCAGGCACACTAATGTTACTTACACCAGTGGAGTTTTACCTTTCATTCTTTCAGGGATAAGTCTATAATAGACTGGGTGAAGTAACCTTGGTTAGGGGGTTTCATCAGCTGTCTGTTCCTTGTTTTACTCAGACATGAAGCTCCATTAGACTAGTGTAAAGCTGTGTGTTCAGACACTTTGTTTTCTCAGTGATTTATACAGGTCCTCTTTACTATACCTATGTTTAGTTCACAAAAAGGCATATAATCCATCCAATACTTAGTACAGAGGTTGCTACTATGCTGTCATTCACACTGAAGCCAGCCATTAGGGCCATTAAAAGCCCCACACTTGGTCAATTATATTACACCGTAAAATTCCTACTTAAAGCAAGTTGGACCCAATCCTGATAAACAGTACTCATGGGAATGAATAATGCTTACCAAACAGAAGAGTCCCACTGAATTTACTTTTTTTCTGTGTAAACTCAGGTCATTGGAGGCATATGTCAACAACTGTAGAGAAGTACAGATGGTGGGGGGAGAGGGAAGTCTTACTTGCCCAGGTTTTCTGCATAGGGAATGTAGCTGTTACTGGTACTGCTGCTGTTGCTGACACTGCCTTCCCTGTGTAGAAAGCCTGGGCAGCAGTGGCAAAGACAGAGCTTGGTACAGCAGCCCCATGGCATGGGCTCCCTGGGAGCTGTGTCTGCAGCCCTGTTCACTCCCCCTCCCCAGATAGGCTACTGGGTGCAGAGCTGTGCCTCCTGTGAGAAAAACACTCCCTGGCACCCAGATGTACTGCTGGGTGTGAGGCTGCTCCTTGGCCAGGCAGCAGTAGTTCAGGGCTGCCCCTGCATAGTAAAAACTAGGCACAGCGGGGTGATTCTGGTGCTCCCTTATAGTCGGCACCTGGGGCTGGTGCCCCACTCACCCCACCCTAGATTTCTGTTGCAGATTGGTCTTCACTGAAGGTTTACCTGAGCTTTTATGTAGTCTTTAGCTTGTCTTCTGCATACTACCATTCCCACACAAAACCCCAAGGTCCACGCTTACTTGGGCTTTGAATCTGGACTTGTTTGTCAGAGGCTGTCTTCTAGCAGTGGTTTTCAAACCTTATTGGCCACGTAAGCCTTTATCTGCAAAATATTGTTGCTTTTACCTCCTACACCCCACCCATCTCTGCATATTCATTTCTTAGAAACCATGTCAACACAGATGTCAGCATGCAGCAATGCCATTGCTCACTGAGTTTTGACCAGCCAGAAACTCTACCACCATTATTAAATATATAGGCACATACTCGCTGGCACCATGTATACCCAGCAGTACACATACCCCAGTGTGAAAACCACTGTCTTGCAGCATAGGTTCCAGTGCAAAGTGGGCTCTAACTCATCTATTTCCTGGTGTGAACCCAACTGAAGCTTGGGTCATCAAACACAGGTTCTGATAGTCTTTTCAGTGATGTCAGAGTTACATATGTTAGTTTTCCATCTACATACTCCTAGTGCTGGAAATCACCTGCTGGATTATGCATACCTAGTCAGTGTTTAAACCACTTATTCCATAGTGTGATCCATTTCTGCACTGCTCAACTCACTAAAACAACCCAAGATGATGCCATGAGAATGTTGCTGGCTGGCCAGGGGATTTCACCAGTGCTTCAGTTGCAGTCTGGCATAGCATACAGCAAAATATGCTTCTCAAATATGTATCCAAAAATCACCATATGCATGAGAGCATCTCCAAGAACCTGACAAAGGAGATCAAACAGATGGCTGTCCAGTGCTAGGAGTGAATAAAACATCTAAAAAATCTCTAACAGAAGGCAAAGAATGCCAACTGTTAGTCCAGCAACAATCTGCCTATCATCTTCTGCTACAAGAGTGTTTGTTCCCACCCAAGGTACAGAACCCACCATTATGCATAACAGGCTTGGGCAAGGATGACCCAATTTTTAGGCTGGAGGTAATGGGGCAGGAATGGCACCAGAGGGGATTCTGGTTCCAGGAAAGTAGGAAAAGACCCTGGACTTGGAGAAGACCCAAGAGCAGATCAATGTGGTCTGGGTCACATTCTGGAGTTGTATTTAAAGGATCTATTTGGAGATTTGGAGGTAAGAGGGAAGGATTTCCAAGTTTTGTTAATGAAATAATTATGGAGGATATGACATACAGTAAAACTGCTTCAGCTGCAGTTGATGAAAGAAGCCATGCCATTTCCCTGGTTCCCCCTTCTTTCAGCCCCTGCTACATAAATATAAGATGGATTCCAAGAGGAATGAAAACATAAAACATCCAACTATTGTTATATTCTAGCTATTCTTGTACTAATTTCTGAAAATCAAAATCAAAATCAAGGTTTGACTGTGATTACAATCTTGGCAAGCTTGATTTCATACTTCAACCTATACTACTCCCTTTATACCTCTGTCACACCATCATATAGTTGTACCCACTGGGTTCAAAGGATCTTCCATAGGTAGCGTTGAAAGTATTTCTCTGGCAACTTGAGGTGTCACATGTATATTGTCCACATCTCAGTTCCATACAGTGAGGTCAGGATCATGACTACTTGATAATACTGTGAGCTTGCTTTCAGATTTGATGTTGCAATCTTCAAACACCAATTTCCTCAGGCATCTGAAGGCTGCAGTTGCCTGTTTGAGGTGATGTCAAATTTCTTACTCTATGTCTGCCTTCTGCGAGAGATGGCTTCTGAGGTACGGGAAATACTCAACGTTCTCCAGTCTCACTGTAAATCTGAATTACTGGAGCTGGGGTCTGTTCATTAAGAGCTTGTTGAGGGGAGGACCTTAGTCTTCTGAATGTTAAGTGTCAGTCTAATGTTCTTGTATGCCTCGGTAAAGACGTTGCCAATTGCCTGAAGGTCTGCTTCCGAATAAGCATACACCACAGCATCATCAGTGTACTGGAGCTCAATGATTGAGGTCAGGGTGGTCTTGAGTTTGACTCAGTCAGCTGAGATTAAACAGTTTAGGAAGAGTCTACTGGAGACCTCAGTACTTTGAAACCTTATGACAACAACAGGAGATGGAAAAACAGGAGTGGCAGAACCAGCTGGCCGTGGACTGAACCAAGAACCCAGAGTCACCCACCTCACATGGAAATATGTGCCCAAACTGCAATAGAGTCTATTGATCCTGGATAGGCTTCTTCAGCCATCTTTGGACCCACAAATAAGACAATCGTGGAAGTCAATCATCCTCGACTGTGAGGGATTGTTGATGTTAGTTATACCAATACTCTAATTGCCCTCTATGGTCCCAGGAGCTGTAAGAAGTGATAAAAAAGTAACAGCACTTAGCCTTTTGGTGCTCTCCATTCATAGCATGTCATTCTGGGGAGGAAGAGAGTGTTCTCTTGTTAGCATGCTCCCGCATCCTACTTGAGCATCCTGTCAGTGTTCACCTGAATATTACGCCACTCCTGACAAGTGATGCTCAGACAGGAGAAATTCAAGATGGTCACTGATATTTCAAGGCAAAGCAAACTTCCTCTCCTGGCTATCATAAAGCTTAATGGTCCTTTCCATTCACTGATATGCTGTTTAGTCAGGAAGTGATGAAATATCTCCTTCACAGAGAAAACCATCTATCTACCAGAAGCCTGGAAATGTTGCTCATTCTTCCAGAAGATTAATATCCTGCAAGACTTTCTCAGGTTGAAATATTTTAAAGCCAACACAAGTAACACAACCACCCATCTGATTGCCTTAATCTTCTATTCTCACTATCCTTAAATTTATTATAGGGAGAAAAATGAGAGAAGGAAGAGAAGGAAAGGAAAGAGGCTCTCACAACTTTAACAGGAAAGAAGGATGAGGAGGCAGGAATAACACAAGCATGTTGCAGACCTGAGCTCCAGTACCATCATGGGCTCTCCTCCATAATACACCATTCTTTTTCCAATGCCCACACTGGCTGCATTCTGAGATTGTGAGAGCTACAACCAGCTCCATAAGCTGAACTAAAAAGATCATGCAGGAACAAGTGCATAGAAGGATTACTAGAATGATCAAGGAAATGGACAGCTCTCTTGTAAGAAGTGTGCTTCTATAAAAAGTCCTTCTTTAGGTACATTGGGAGCAAAAAGAGGGTGCAGGGTAGCATAGGACCCCTATAGGACAGGCAGGACAGGCAGGGGGGCTTAGTGACGGACAGCGGGGACAAGGCAGAGCTCTTCAATGAGGTTTTTGCCTGTCTTCTTAAATAGAAATCTAGACGAACCTCAATACGCATCACAGACACCAACAAGGGGAACCTCAGCTGACCGATGGTCAGTGCCAAAACAATTTGAGATGTTAATTACGGTAAAATGGGAAGCGCTGGTCTTTTGGGCTGTATTTTATATTTTGGGAAGGGTGTTAATTACTGGGTTTAATTTTTTTTTTGGATAATTTATTACTATTTTTTACTTTTTACTAGCTTTTTGCATAGGCCACAAAGGGGAGTTTTACTGAGAAATGGTAGGTTTTACTAATTTGGCTTGTAATAATTTTTGCATTATTTTACTCGCCCCTTCTTTAGCTTTGGGTGTTAATGCGGCTTTGCTTTTTTTTTAATTTAATTTGTATTTTAACCTTGGTATTTTTTACATTTTACTTTGAGCGAACCCATGGCCCATTTGTGGGCATGGGAACTTTTTTTTTTTTTTAGGGCTATTACTTTTTGGCGGGGCTCATTTATAGTACAGTGACTTAGGACGTTGGTTCTCAATATCTATATTGGGTGTTGAGTTGTGGTTACTACTGTTGGGACTTTTTGCTTCTCTAGCTTTACTATACTATTAATTTATTGTTTTTTAATTGCTCTATTCCTTACCCCTTTTAGCACTACGGGGCGTCTATTGGCAGGGGGGTGTTCTTATTGGAAGATTGTTACCTTTGTCCCTGTATCTATCAGGAACCACCCTGTCACTTTCTTTTAATTTTAATTTGGGCAAAAAGGTACCCCCTGGAATCCCTGGGGATTCGTCCCACCAGCAGCGAGGGAGGGGGCATTCCCCGCATCCCTTCCCTGGGGCTCTTTTAATTTAAATGTAAATTAAGTAGGGGTAGAGTTTTGGGCTGGAGTTTTGGGGTCTCGTCTTAAGGGTGTTGGGCTCTTGTCTTAAGGGTGGTGCCGAAGGAACAACTGCCATGGCATGACAGTCCTCTTTCTTTCCTTTAAGGTTATTTTTTTTTTAGAGTTTATACAACTCACTTGTAGGCTTTTCATTAATTTGCTCCAATGGGATTCCCTTTTTTTTTTGGCTCTATTTATAGCTGTTGGCGGGAAACTTTCTTTGAATTCCCCGACATTTCCTTTATTTTTGCCACTTGTTAGTTTTGGGTGTTCCCCGGCCAAATTAATTAAAGCTTGCAATCTCTTTATAATATTTTTCAGAGGTTGGTTTATTTAGGTATTGTATTGTTGCATTAGGAGACTTTGCAAGGGACTTGTCCCCTTATGAAGGGTACTTGTCCATGCAGTTCCGGTGACTATGACCCTTAAGAGATTATTCTTTAACTGGTCTCCCAAAGCTACTTTAATGAATGCATCCCCACTTAATCAGTGTACCGCCCCCTCCCAATCTACCCATTTTGGTTCTTTAATGGTTGATCTTTGGACAATTCCTAATTGTCCAATGATTTTAACGCAAATTCCATTAGCTGGTATGTATAATATCTTGACTTAGTTGAATCTATTTTCAGGGAGGCTTGTGTTGACTTGTAATATTTCCTGGTGAATATTTTTGCTAACACAGCTAGTGACTCTCGGGGAGTGAAAAACTTATTTAACCCTTGGGCTACTACCCGATTAGCCCACATAGCCCAGGTTTCCTTTGCGTCCTTTTGCGTAGCTCAGTTTGGAGGTTAGTTGACTTCCAGGGAACCACTTCCCATTCCTGCCCAGTAGTTTGTTCAGTTGTATTCTGTTGTACCTTGGTTTTTATCACGGCACTTACTTTTGGCCTTTTCAGAGGGGAATCTCCGTCCAAAGGCGTTGTCTCCTCTTTTGTTCCTCGAATGGAGAGGGCAGGCCGGTTACCCTGGTCCCTAACCAGATCAGTTGCTGCCACCTCTCGCCCCTCCCCTGGTTTTGGATGCTTTGCTGGCAACAAAGTTCCCACCATTTTCCATAACAAAGAAACAGCATTTTCTAGCAACACAGTTTTCCTGGGATTTTTGCCTATTTGCCACTGGGCAAAAATTTCTTCCACTGCAGTGAGGGACCTGAGGTCCCTCAACCCGGAGGATGTCTATGGATGCACTTTTTTACTAAGCTCCACCAGACTTGTGGTTTTTCCCTGGTGCATGAATATATTCACTACTCCTCAGACACAGCTGGCCAGGCTACCCTTGAGGGGTTTTTCATGCCCGCATTCTCCGCCACTTTTAGGGGCTCCCTCTCTTCCCAAAAGGAGAAGGTGAGTAACCCACAAGTTACACACCAAGGTAAAACTCAGGTATGAGTTTTTATTGCAAGGAATACAAAACACGCACAGTTATTATTATCATACCCACAAGCCACTAGTGCGTCGGGCAGGAGGAAAGGCACTCCCCACCCTGTGCTATATTGTTACTTGATGGGTCTCAGGAACTCCACCCTGCATCCAGGGTGGCAAAACTACCTCCTTTATCGGGTCCTCAGCTTTGTCCTCCCCGCAGTAGTTCCCCCCAAGACTTTGTTCTTATAACTTTTATACCTTTCTGCCTTCCATCCCTATGGGATCCTCCAATCACACAAAACTTCTAGCCTTATCACCTTTTACGGGTTAGAGCAAGCCTCATTGTATGCTGCAAAGCAAGGTCACCTTGGGCCTTGCCGCAGTTCCCCTTTTCAGAGCCATTATTTCGGGTACTTTTCCAGAACAGTTAGTTACATAAAGCAGTTCCCTTTTCTTATTTTCAGCAGATCAGCAGATGCATTAGGTCATGATCCCGTGGCCTCCGGTTTCTGCGAAGCCGAACCCCCCTTTGGGGTGTCAGTTTGGCCTCCTCCCAGAGGCCTTTTTGGGACGGGCCTCACGCCTGCCCACCTTTCCCATGCCCAGGGAGTGAGCTTCTGGCAGGCTGAGCATCCCCTGAGCAGCAAGGGGATCCAGTCCTTCCCTTCATGGTGGTAGTGCCCCCCAGGGCCACCTGGGTGGGGTGCTAGCAGGTTGGGTGCTGCCTCAGCTCAGAGGTGCTCAATGCAACTCTTCCCCAAGCCTGCCCGGGCTTCCAGCACCCCCTGCACTGTCCCTGCCACCTTTTCCAGCTGCCAGCACACCCAACCACCTTCCTGTCGTCTCCCCACACTGCTTCAGGGGCAAGCCAGCCTGTTCCTGGGCATCCCCAGGTGTCCTGGTGGCTGCAGGTACCTGCTGAAGGCAGAAGTGGCGAGGGGCCCGATCTTTTTTTTTCAGAGCCTGCCTGCCTCTCCCACGGCTGGAGCATAAGCTGACAGATTAATGGCTAAAACGGTTCAAGTTGGAATGCTGCAAACTAACCTACATCAGGATGTGGTTTAGTTTGTGATAATGCAAACTCATTTAAAACTCCCAAAACTCGCATATGCCTAAAGTGTGACACCAGCATGCCAAACAAAGGGACATGTTTGTCACATGTATGTGGTAACATCGTCGTGTGTACAAGCACCCGAAGAGACTAAAAGAGCTTGGCTTGTTTAAATTAGCAAAAGAAGGCTGTCTATAAATAGAATTGAGAGGTAAACACAAAGGAGGGAGAAGAGCTATTTAAACTCTCTTTAAACTAAAAGGCAGTGTTGGCACAAGAACATGTGTTTAAACTGGCTATGATTATACTTAGGCTAGGAATTTGAAGAAATTTTCTTAACATCAGAGGACCTAGGTTCTAGGTTCTAGAGCAGCCTTCTAATAGAAGTAATAGGAGAAAAAACTAATAAGTTTTATGATGGAGACCGATACATTTAAGAAAATGTTTATATGATTATATATGACCACATGTCATAGCAAAGGATTGATTCAGTGATCTGGGAGGTCTCTTCCAGTCCTACCAGTCTATTTCTCTTCATTCCGCCCCATACAATCCCATACAAATGTATACCATCCACTCAACTTGCTCCCTTGACATTTGTTTCTAAGTCCATTCAATTCCTCTCTTCCTTATTCTTTACATCTGTTGAAAGTAAAGCTGCCACTGGAAGTTTGTATTGAGATGGCAGAGTCCCTCATCCCAAAGAGAAGCATGTCTGCAGAGAGATTTCATGTAAGGAGTTAATTTAGTTACATGGGGTTTTTTTTAATGTATTGGCCCTTGCTGACAGAGAATTCTGGAAAATTCTTTTTCATCATACTGATGGGATTGACTCATGGTTGCCTTTTGCTGTCCTAATTGTAGAAGAGAAATCAGTGTATGTCTATATAGGTAAGGATGACCTTACACTGTATTTGATGGTTTGTTTTATTTATCATTTTCAAGTAATGATTTTTTTAAGCGCCCATCTTATACTGTAATACAAAAAGACTTCAATTAATTAATTCCTGACAGAAGTCTCTAGGATAATCCTTTATAAAGCCTTTCTACCACCAGGTTTTCTCTGGTAGTTCTGTGAACACTTATAAACCTACTGAGGTCTAGCCTGAGCCAACCCACAACATGCATGCCGCAAGCGGCACAGATAGTTGCTGCATATGTCAGATGAGCCCTGGGCACTCAGTAGGAGGAACCAGAATGAGGGCAAGCTCTCCCTGCCCCCATTCTGACACCCCAGAGGGAAAACTATCAGGAATTCCTCTGGGGTTGGGAGATCAGAGTGGCATTAAAATAGGGAGTGGGGCTTAATTTTGATGTGCCTGCCAAGAAGATTGGCCATCACAGATATCTTCAGTAAATTATAATGCGTGTTGTCTTCAACACAAGGCAGCTAGGAGGACTGGAAAGGATCTAAAATCGTGCTTTCCATAAGCAATGACACTAACCTAAAACATTAGAAACTGTATTCTAAGTCTTGTCACTCACATTGTTGTAATGTTGGTGGCACTAATCCGAAACTGGTGGGCAAAGAGAAGAAAAATAAAATGAAAAGAATACAGGGAGAAATGGGAAGAAAACCTAATGGCCAACAAGATGCAGTGTAAGTTTAGAAGAATAAATAGACTGAAAACAAGCTACAGAGAGAAGAGGTTCTCCAGGAACTTACAAATAGAGGCAACCCTCTGCTTAGCACTCTTGACTGGATCCCGAAAAATCGAGCATTAAGCGGAATAGCATTAAGTGAAACCAATTTTTGTTGATGAACTGAGATGGCAACACAAACAAGCTGGTGCTAAATTGGACAACAAGGCTGTGCGCTGCCGATGCGCTATGGTGCTAGTGTATGCTTCCTGCTGCCAGCTGTACTATGCCTGTGAGCATTATAATGAAACTTGCTGAGTCAGGTTATCAATGTAAAATGAGTATTATAGTGAAATAGTGCTAAGTGAAACAGCGTTAAGAAGGGTTGCCTGTATTTATTTTAGCTTGATTAGTGAAAATAGTCAGGTCAGATGTACTGTAGCAGAACCCAGCCCCAGCGTTGTCCATGACAGCCCATGGTGCTCATGTGACTCCTGTCCCCCACTCCAGCTACTCAGGGCATCCCCAACTCCTCCTGCCCCCCACTCTGGCTCCTCCTTCCTTCTTACCTCACCTGCCATGCCTTGATGGAAATTTTAAGGTGTTTAGTGTGGCAGGCTGGCCAGGGGGTTCACCAGCAGCTTGGACTGTAAGCTTGAGCACAAAGGGCTCAGGCTCCATTGGAGGAAACAGTTTTTTCTTCCCCACCAATCAGGGGAAGGCAGAAGGAAGGCAGCCCCGCCCTAACCCAGGAGCGAGGTGAAAGGGAAAACCTGAGAGGGAACTAACCCCTCAGGCTTCCTCATTGGTCCATTCCCGATCTAGGGTGGAGCCTCTGGAGGGAATAAAAGCCCGTGTGCTGAACACACGGGAGGTTTTAAACGAAGGACAATGAAGACGAGGGTTGTAAAAGAGGTGGTTGAGCTGACCTGGTTGAGCTGACCAGTGGGGCAGAGCAATTGCCCCAGACGCGCCCTGAAGATGCTTCCAGCAGGGGAGAAGCAGCAGATGGCTGCACCCCATCTGCTGCAGGAAGAGTGCAGTGACAGTACACAGGCTGGTGCACAGAGGGTCCAGAGGGCGGAAGAGGCAGGAGCCAAGTCCCTTCAGTGCACAGAGAGGTGCACGGGGCTGGTAGAGTTGAAAGGGACCTCAGTGGCTGCATGAAACAGTGCAATTCCCCAATCCTGCATGAGGCAGGAGCTGGACCCTCAGTGCATGGAGTGGTACACAGGGCTGCAGACCTGACAGGACACCGTGGCTGCACGAGGCAGCATAGGTCCCCATTCCTACTCTAGGTAGGCAGGTGGCCTTCAGTGTAGAGCTAGAGAGCTAAAAGGGGACCTCCAGAGCTGCACAAGGCAGGTGGGTCTCCAACCCTGCATAAGTCAGGAGCAGGAGCCCTCAGTGTACAGATGGGTGCACAGGGCTGGTGAGGGTCCGGAAGCGGATGGGACCTTGGTGGCTGCATGAGGTAGCATGGGCAGGAATTGGGCCCTCAGTGCATGGTGCAGTGCACAGGGCCATAAAGCTGACAGGACGCCATGGCTGCATGAGGAGGCACAGGTCCTTATTCTTGCATGAGGCAGGTGCCTCCTTTCAGTGCACAGGATGGTGCATGGGGCAGAGAGCAGCCTGACGGGCCAGAAGGCTTCACAAGGCAGCTCAGGCCTTCCCATAGTGAGTGGCATGGGTCAACCACCCCAGCAAGGGAGAACACCTCACCCCAACCCACCATTGGAGACAAACCCATTCCTCCAAAATCTGTGGAAGTCGTGAGTTACCCAGGAAGGGGATTCCCAGAGGGGAAGAGGGGCCCTCCTCACAGCAGGCAGCTAAGGGGAAGCCCCCTGACAGGAGGGGATAATTCACCCTTGGACATAGATAGGGGTCTAGGGCTCCTGTTTGTTAAGGGTGGTTTCCTGGTTCAAGACTCCACCTAGCTGACTAACCTAAGAGAGGATAATAATGTTCTGTTAGGTAACGGGATCCCTCCCCAGGTTGTCATTTCTTCTTTGGGCACAGCTGCTGTGCCATTGTTGTGTTTTGGTTTTTCATGGTGCTAGGGTTCTTGTTGTAACCCTGCATCAGTATCACTGTATTAGGAGGGGATTGTAAGCTGCTTATAGCTAAACTCATTGTATGGGTTATCTATATATATATATGCATGCATGTACCTTATTTGATGTACCCTTTTTGTGTATGTTCAACGATTGTCCCATCACTGCCAGATATTCCTGTCATTGGTTTGTTGATTAATCTGATGTTTTATTATTAAGTGCTCCTTTGCCTGCTACCTAGAGGGCCCTGTCAAGGGGCAGAGGTTGCAGAGTAATCAGAAGGCCAGAGGGTAGGCCTGTGCCTGAGTTCAGGGTTGAAAAGGACTATTGTCTGTGTGAACTTTTATTTGTAAATAACATGTGTGTGTGTGTGTGTGTGTGTGTGCACGCGCGTGCGTGAGTGCATGCATGCGTGTATATGGGGAAGTTATACAAAAAACTAGAACTCTTGGTTCTAAAATGATAACTTTTATTAGACCAACTGGAAAATGGCAAGAAAACTGTCCTTTTCTGCAACCTTTCAGGAATCAAAGTCCTTTCGTCAGGCTCTGGGAAAAGTGTAGATGGTACAAGATGGTAAAAAGTCCCCATAGGTCGAAAATAAACTTCATTTTGGGGAAGTTATACATTATATGCAATATAAAACCATAAACATATACATATAGATATATGTATATAAGTTTATGGTTGTAAGTTTTATATTGTTTTGTAACATTAAACCTGTACGTAGTTAAATATCACTGGGTGTCCTGAGTCTCTGCTCTGCTCCATAGAGAAAGGAAGTGAGCTGGCCTACAGCTAGTAAGCCACGCTCCCCACAGCATACATGCACCCGCTGACATCCCTTCGATTTGGAGAGGGGGTACCTTCCGCATACCACCCAGATTACATTAGTAAAGCTGTGCAAGGGTCCCAGAGTGAGCCTCAGTTCACTTTAGCCAACTGGTATTTCCTGTACACAGCTGGCACCCATCAGGCAATAAGTTGTGGACCTCCTGGCCCTATCAGTGCCCCAGGACACCAGTTGCCTTATGGGCTATATTTGTGGCCTCCATTCTCTCCTGTAGCCATACCCTGGCAGGCGTTATGTTAAGTTCACCACCTGTGGCATTTGCCAGAGAGTCTGCAGCTCTAGGATCAGCCTTCTTAGTCATCAATGGACTCATTTACAACCCTTTACTTGACCTGTAGGAATGATCATCCTTGACCGTGAGAGATTGCTGCCATTGCTGCCACTAACAACCCTAAGTTTGTTCCCTAGGCCCTCTGGTCCCATCCATCAAGAGATCCATTCATCCTGCTGGACCTCTAGCTATGGCAAGCCTCTCACTGGCCCTAGATTAGTTTCTGCCCCTCTTTGCTTTAAGCTCCTTTCACTGGGCTTTAGCCTTCTAAGCCTAAACCTATTCTGGCTTCAGCTTCTTCCCGGCTCTAGCCTTGCTACCATGGCCTCTTTCTATGGCTTTAGCTCTCCCTGCCTTGGCCTAATTTATCATGCCAGCCCTCATCCCCCCGATCCCAGGTTAGGCTGTCTGTTCCAGAGTGCCTCACCAGGTACCTCTTTTTGGCCTCTGCCTCCCCTACAGCCACAACCTGGCCCTTTGGTTCTGGCCTTAATCATAACCTATATACTAGCAAACTTCCATCCAAATAAAATTCACCCCGGTCTAGGTCTCTGCCTCCCCACCAGTCATAAATCCCCTTTAGCTCCCTCCTTCCCACTCTGTGGGACAGCTCAGATGCCTGCCAGTCTGCCTCCTGCAGCCATCTCCTTCAGGAGCTCCTCTCCCTGCAGCATGCAGGGCCAAACTGCCTGCTTGGTCTCAGGCACTGGGATTATTTGCCCCCAAACTCCACCCCTTCCTATCACGTGTCTCTCTATCACTTGGGCTTAATGGGCACCCTGCATTTAGGGATGCCAACCCTCCCAGATTGGCCAGGAGTCTACTGGAATCAGCATCCATCTCCCAATGACTATTGAAAGCAATCTGGGAGATTGATATTGTGAATGGATCGAACAGTACAATTAATGACATTACATCATGTTAGGGAAAAAAATCTCCCAGAAGAGCTTCAGTAAGAGTTGGCAACCCTACCTGCCCTTCTCTGCTGCAGTTTAACTCAGCTGCTTGCAGCCTTCACTTCTGTAGTGCCTGCCCCTTGGCTGCTTACTGCAGTGCAGCTAGCTCCAGGACAGTTACTCCCCCAGGGTAGTAGCTCCTACCCTTGCTGTCTCGGGCCTGCTTTCTTTCTAGCAGGTAGCCTTTGCCCATCTGCCAGCCCCACGCAATAAGCTTGGCCTACCATGCTCTCCCTTTAAAGTAAGAGGAGCCTTTGGCTCCCTGTTACATCTACTTACTACTTGCAGCGGCAAGACATCGGTGTTACACTTGTCCCTCCTGCTCTTCTCCTGTGGCACACTTTAGGATTTTTTACAGGGTACTTTGTGGCTGTTGTCTGTAGTCTAAACTCAGTCCTTTTGCTTCAGCTCCTTTTTCTCTCCTCATGAGGAAATTCCATCTTTTGAGGAATGATTGACACACCATGTTGTATATCCCATATAGTTCTCCCCAGTAAGGAACATCCCACTGGATGATGTGCCACAGGTCAGACTGTGAGAACTCAGGAAATATGGAGTTCATTCTTCTGTGTGGTCTCTTAAAGTCTTGCAAAGTGAATTCAAGGCAATGTACACTCAGGCTCTGTTTGGGGAGTAGAGGCCTCTCTTCTTCTATTGGATCCCAATTTTATATTTTCTTCACTACAAGAAAAATTGGGTACAACATTCAAAATACAATTCAAATTAATATTCATTCAGCTTCTAAAATGAATTTGTTACAGCCAGTTTTGCACTTCTGTTTCATTTGTTTTCTGTGGACATTAATATGACTGAACTGTACTAATTAAATGCTCATAGAAAGTAGATTCTAATCTTGCTTACAGAAATACTATTAAGTAGACAAACACAGTCAAATTTTACACACTCTTTCTGTACACATCTGTAGCCTGATAAGAGGCATCCAATAAAAGGACAGAAGCTGAACCATATGTGATCAGCCACAAAGAAACAAGCTGTGTACAAAACACAAAAGAAGTGAGTAGAGCCACAGAACAAATGAAAGTTTGGGAGAAATGCATCAAGTAATTTTGATCAAAGAATTTGGAAAAAATCATAACAAAAAGCTCTGAAGTCAACTGACCCACATGACTTATCAGAGTTATTTATGCTTTGTGACTGTAACCCATATCATGTTGTCTGGAGTAATAAAAATCAAAATTGGTCCCTTACCAATCTTGTAATCCTGTGCATCATACCTTTATCACCATCATGACTTCAGTTATTCAGTCCTTTTAAAGGAGCTTTTTTTCACATTTTTCTCTCTTGGTTTAAAGTAGTGCCTCTAACTGCTTGGTTCCTGTGCATTATTTAATGGATTACACATTTCCAATTTGTATGACATCTTCAAACTTCAGGCCAAAGTAAACAGTGTTCATTTACTAATATTGTGTACTAGCTAGGCTCATAAACAAGAAAAGGCTAGGCCAAAAAATTAAACTTGAAATCAACCTTATATAAAAGTATGTATGTCAATAGTATGATGACAGTAATAATGGGTAATAGTACCATATTTGCTCAAATACAAGACAAGGTTCCCCGCCCAATCAGCATGTGGGGAAAAGCTCCTTACCTAACATTAGCATACAAGGAAACTACATTAAGTATATTGTCTGTCATTAAACTACAGCCAAAAGCAGCATATGCTCAGTCATGGAAATCACCTATGAAGCTCATTAATGCAGCCAACACTGAGCATGGCTATAAAACATAAGGTATACAGGGCAAACATACTGATAAGAACCTTTGTGTTTTTGGGGTGGCTTCCTACATGCAAGCCCCAGACCAAAAAAAACTTTGGAGTTCAGATGCCCCTTAATCTTGCTTGCTCTCAGCCAAAAGATTATGAGGAAAAGTATGTAAGCAACCCCCCATTACTACACTGCACACAGTACCTCTCACCACTGACTCTTTTTCAAGTCATGGTGAGCTACTATAAAATACATTTCAACTTCCTCTTCACTCCCACAGCTGAGGTACACCTTTCTTCCATTTCCAATTATTCCTGTTGTTTCACCAGCCTTAAATATCTAGCAAATATCAATAAATGGTCCATCCAGAACCCCTCTATCACCCCTTCTCTCATGCTTTGTATGCCCTGCCCCCAATCCCCTAAAGTGGATGGACCAGATTGCCCTGCACCTCATCTGCATATAAATTTTTGGAGGATCCCAGGACTCATGAGAAGAACACCTGGTTCCAGTCATGAGTGGTTGCTAATTAGCACATGGATACTTTATTGGGGGGGGGGGTATATGGAGTATACACACATACTGAGCAGTGCTGAGCTATGGAGTCACCATGGCTTGAAACACTTTTGATTTTGCTGGGGCCCAACCCAGTGAGCTCTATGGTAAATCTTGAGCCTTCTTGCTTTGAAGCATTATCATGCATAGTTTGTACTTCAGAAAGGCCCTGTGGATTACCAGGAACTGGCTCATGTACAGGTATGCAAGCCTTTCTCAGTCAAGGTTTGTGTCAAAATGGGACTCAGTGAGATGTAGAGATTATACAGGAAGTTGACAGAACAAATTGGGGAGGATTTGGCAAAGATCATATGGAAAAGAAAAGATTGGTATAGAATGTTCTGAGCTGAGACAGCCAGTGAAATTGAAATGACCACAATGTCAATGACAGCTATAGCAACTAGTGAAAGTACTGGAGAATCTGAAGGGGGAGTTGAAAGAGGAAAGGAAAAGTCGGGGGTGGGAAGGAGATACAGAGCTTGTCCTTTATGTGGCTGTCGCAGCTAAAGGTAAACGTGATGGACACTCAGACACGTGGGACTGTGGTGTACAATATGATCATTATAATGGGAATAAGGATGGTGTAACTGTAAAGGTGTTTTTGGACTGTCAAGTGAACTACAGTGGTCACAAGATAAGTTTGTAGAGGTACCAGCACAGGTACTTCAAAGACACACTTTTAGGTAACAATTTTGTGCTATATGTGGTACAAACTTTTTTTTTTCCAAAAATGTTTGTGTCTCTCTCTCTGTAAATAAATATGTGTGTGTGTGTGTGTGTGTGTGTGTTTTATATATATTTATAGAGAGAGAGAGAGAAAAAAATTTTTGAAAAAAAAAGTTTGTACCACATATAGCACAAAATTGTTACCTAAAAGTATGTCTCTGAAGTACCTGTGCTAGAATTTTCAGCAGGTTCAAGAAAAGCAAAATGCATGAATTCTAGATGAGCTAAGTCTATGGGTACCTGTAATAATTTTATGCAAATTATAGGTATGTTTATTTCAAGGTCAGTGTTTTCAAATTTCCATGTGTTTGGGGAGAGAACGGTCTGACAGAAAGGGAGAGGGGAAGGGCTGCAGGGGGAAGAATGTAGGGGGGCAGAAGGCAAAGGGCCCACCTAATCCTCCCAGATCTATTTTCCCTGATGTTGCTGTAGGAAGGGGACAAATTCTAGGCAAATCTCCAATAATTAGATTCTATATCAGGAAATTATAACAAATTTTATTATTTTACAGATATAGAATCTAAGTATTGGGGGGGTGTCTTATATTCAGGGTCATCTTGTATTTGAGTAAATATGGTAATATCAAGTTAGGTTCACCTATGCAACTGCTATAACTTTGTCCTGCATCAGCTTAAGTATCTATGTGTGAGGATAATTCACTGTGAAGCAGGGTAATGTCTGTCCTACCTGTTGGCTTCTGCCTGAAAATTAAATAGAAGGGGAATTTCTCAGGTAACAGCTACTCAGGGATGGGCAATAATTTGAGCTGGAGAGCCATTTAGGGAGTTTTGGTGATCTGTTGGGAGCTGGGTCAGTGTCCTCCTCCCCCACTGCCCACAAAAACTCAACTGAACTCCCAAAGTGGTAGATTATTAGACCAGTTCAGGGGGTGCTGGATGGAGCAGGGGGGTGGGGTTACCCTGGAGACTGGCCCAGGATCCATGTGGGCAAGGTGTGCTTGGCTGGGAGCAGGTGGGCAAGGAGTAGCGTCCAGGAGCGAGGCAGGCAAACAGGGCTGGGACTGGGGCCAGGGATGGGATTATGGGGCAGTGACAGCATGGGGCCAGGATCCCCCCACAGCCCCATGCTGTCACCACCCTGAGATCGTGGCCCCAGCTCTAGCCACCCATCAGGCTTCTGGACACTGCTCAATGCTCACCCATAGCCCCATTCCACCTGCCTAACCAAGTGCAGTCTGTCCATGGGGGTTGAAGGCTGGGCTCCATGGAGACCCCACCCATCCACCCAGTCCATCTGGTGCTGCAGTGGGCATGGGGTGGATGGTCTGGGGTGTCTAGGCGGCAGGGCCGGGTCTGGCTGCAGCAGTGACAACTGGCAGCAGCAGCTGGAAGAAGCCATTGCTGCCAGAGCTGCCTGGAAGCGGAGTCCAGCCTTCATGCTGCCCAAACCCTGCTGTGTGCCCACGCCACAGCCCGGGCTGCCCCCAGTGCCTGGGCCAGGTGGGGCCAAGGGACCTGCTATAAGCCAGATAAAACCCCTTGGCAAGCCAGATGTGGCTCATGGGCCCTACTTTGCCCACCCCTGAGCTGACCCAATACATATTGCAGCCACTGTGGCTATGGCCTCCAGAAGTCAAAACTGTAAATTAATACAGGCGACCCTTGCCATTCATGGGAGATACGTTCTCGTATCCCCCACGAATGGCGAAATCCTTGAATAAGGCACTGCATTCATAAATAAGTCTGCGTTCATGAATGCAGTTCCCCAGCAGCTGGCGGTGGAGAGCACAGCTCCAGCAGCAACAGCAGAAGTGCAGCAGTGGGAGTCCAGCGGTGGCAGCGGGAGCCCGGCGGCAGCAAGCGCAGAGCTTCCGAGGAGCTCTTGTAAATGTATAAAGTGTATTTAAAATGCGGGTTCAGCATTCATGAATATTTGAAACCACGAATGCCAAACCCGCGAATAGTAAGGGTTTCCTATACTGTAATATATATAGGACTAAATTCTGTTCTTGTAGAGTCTCATATTTGAAGTCAATCTGACACTTGAACCAAAATCTGCTTTCAGTTACAGCAGGGGTTTTCAACCTTTCTTAATAAGTGTACCCCCAGCAGCACGACACAGAGTGGGGGGAAAAGGGGGAGGTGGCACACGGCCGAATGCAGAGCGGGAGGGGCTTATACACAGTGGCAGTGGCGCGGGGTGGTGGATGGTGGTGGTGACTGCCACATGCGAGCTCCTCCCGCCACGTCCAGCCAGCTGGGCAGCGCCTGTACGGCCTGCAGAGGGGAGCTGCTGCCCTTGCCCTGCCCTGCCCCCAGCCCTGCTCCCAGGAGGCAGTGGCATAGGGTGGTGGCTGATAGCACTCTATCCCCACCTGCCTGCATGTACCCCCTACAGCCTTCCCAAGTACCCCTGGGGGTACGTGTACCCACAGTTGACAACTCCTGAGTTATAGTAATTCAACCACAATGATCTCCATTAACCTGTGTGGATGGAAAGAGAGAAGAAATTTGCCCCTTACAGTATGGGAATATATATTTTCATTTGTTCCCCTAAATCCTTTTTTCAGCATTTTCTGCTTCTGCAATAGCATATGTGGGAGGGAGATCTTTTTAAATATATTTTCCTAAATGAATTGTTTCCTTTCAGGGGTTTTTTTTATTTGTCAAGCACTCCTCTGTTTTTTAAATATCTATATTTGCCTTTTCTTTATGCGTGTTTGTTTACAACTAGCCTTTTTGAGACTCTCTCCGTAATATTAAAGAGAGTGATCTGAAAGTGAGTGGAAATTTGGATTCTAGCTTCAGTTTAGGTAAGGAGCCACATATCCTTCCACATATAGAAATGTTGGAGTTCTCTGGCCTATATCATAAGCATTTTATCCTGTCTCACCTTGACAGCCATTTTCCCAAATACATGTAGTGGAGTTTTTTATCCCCTTCCCTTCCCCTTCCACTAGTCTGATTCAAAAGTTTACTCTTTGTAACCTTTGATTCAGGTTTTTTCATATGCTATCTATACAGACCAGATAACTGTACTGAGGATAACTGCAGCTCATAAGGCCCGCTCATAAGTAAGCACAAACAGATCCCTTCATATCATACCACCTCCTCTGACTGCCCATTAAGAAGTTCTCTCACAACAGGTAACAGCAGAGGTGAGCAATTATTTCAGCTGGAGGGCCACTTAACGAGTTTTGGTGAGCTGGTGAGGGCCACAAGGGTCCCGCCCCTAAACTCTGACCTTTGCCACCAGAAGTCCCTCCTCTTGCCCCCAGAAGTACTTCTTTTGGGAAGGGGTTTTGCCATCATGGAACCAGAACCCCCCCCCCCAAAATTATATACTAAAATCAAGCATCTGTAATAATATATTTTAATTTTATTTTTAAAATATTTTTTGTCCTGATTTGTGTGTGTGCAGTAGTGTATATATAGAAGTGATTGCATAATAGCTCAAAAATGAAGTTTTATTCTTGTATATTGTGGGGGGTATGGAGGGGTGTGGGGGGTATGGGTGGGTGGGTATGGAGTTTGTGGGGGCTGTGGGAGTATGTGTAGGTGTGTGTATATGTGGGGTGTGGGGAAGGGTGTGGAGGTATGTGGGTGGGTATGGAGGGTTTAGGTGGATATGGGGTTTGTGGGGGGCTGTGGGGTGTGTGGAGGGGGAGGGTAGCTGGGTTTGTGTGTGTGCGTGTGTGTGTAACAGTGAGTGGGGCTTGCCCCAGAGGCATGCCAGTGTGAGTATGGGGGGGCAAGGGAGAGGATTTGGGTGGGTGCAGTGTGTGTGAGGTGTATGATTGTGTGTGGGGGAGGGTGTGGTTGTGGGGTTTATGGGGGGAGGGTTTGAGGGTACATGGGGTGTGCATGGGAGCCCCTACATGTGCCCCCCTGAGCAGGTCAGCCCCCGCCCCCACCCACACCAGCCCAGAGCCTGTGTGCCTTGCGGCGCCTCCCCCGCCACCACCAACAGTGCGCAGCCCCAGCTCAGCCCGATCCCACTCTGCACCACCAGGCTGTGGCACATCCTGCCACCCCAAGCATGGACCATGGCTAGGGCAGCTCCTTTAACCTGCCACTGCTGCTGCCCCCAGCCCCACAGTAGTGGTGGGTACCAGCTTGGCAGCCCTGACCCCGCACGCCTAGCACTGGCTCTGGGCTCACACCTCCAGGCTGAGCAGGGGCAGCAGCAGCTGGGCAGAAACTGTTGTTCAGCACAGGGGGAAAGCAGCCTCTCCCCCTCACCACTGCCAGGTAGTTTTTGGTGCAGCTGCCTGGAGCCTGTGCCATGCTGGGCTGTGGTGCAGCTTCATCACCACCACCTCTGAGCTGCTGTGCAGCTGCTGTGCACTGTCACCGTTGGTGCGCAGGACAGCCCACAGGTGGCAGTGACAGAGCCACAGGACATCCCGGTGTGGTGCTGGCTGCAACAAAAACTGCCCAGTGGCTGCAAGGGGGAGGGGCAACTTTCCCCTGCACCGACAATAATTTCTTCCTGGCGCTGCCGCTGCTGCTGCTGCTGTTGCTCATCCCAGATGGGCGAGCCCAGAGAAGGTGCCAGGGCCCAGGTTCAGCAGCAGTGGTGCAGGACAGAAACTGCCACACACTGTCGGGTAAAAGCAGTCCCTCTCCCTCCTGCCACTGATGCTTTCTGGTGCAGCTTCCTGGAACCCACACAGGGCTGTCCTGCATCTGCTCTGTGCTGCCACCGCTGCCCCATGGGGCAGCCTAGAGGAGATGGAGACGTGGCACAGATGCAGGGCAGCCTCATTGGGTGGCTACACCTGGAAGTGCTGATGGCAGTGAGGGGGAGGGGCCACTTTTGCCCTGATCTGAGCAGCAGTTTCTGTCCCATGCTACTGCTGCTGAGCCCGGGTGGGCAAGCCTGGAGCTGGCACAAGGCATGTGGGGTCAGGCCTGCAGAGCCCAGGGGGTGGCAGGATGCACCATAGCTGGGCAGTACCCTGGCCAGGTGGGACCAAGGGACCCACCATGGACTGGACAAATCCTTTCCCTGGGCTGGATCCGGCCCACAGGCCGTATTTTTCCCACCCCTGCCTGGGTAACAGTATAGGAAATGATGGCTGGGCATCAGAGGAATTGACATGCATCTTACTATTCCTCTGGAAGGTAAGAAAGATGGAAGATTTCTTTTAGAAAAACATTACAAACCTTAGAAGTTAGAGCTTCATTCAGATCTGGGGAGGTGTGAGTTTGATGGTTGTGAGGTGCCCTAAGGTAGAAATGGGGAGAGCCTTCCCCTTCCTTCCCCTCCCAATCTTACTTAGGAAGCAGACAAGCTGCAGCAACTCTGAGCCAGCAGTAAGAAGGGAGCCTTTAACATTCTCCTGCAATTAAAGAGAGAACATTTTCATTTTAAATTCATTGCTTCAGTCAGATTGTTTTATCTCGTTAGGCTTCTCAAGCACTTATTTTCATTCCTTTAGAGCAACTTGAAATCAAGCAATAAAAGTAAAAGGAAAAAAATAATAAATCTTCAATTCCTCCTGCCCTTGAGAGTCACAATTATCATTTTCCATGTTGGAACATGATATATCACTGCCCTCTCCCTCACAAGCCTAGCTACCAGATCATGTTTGTCATGAGACAGAGCTCAGATGCACTTAAAATGATTGAACTATAGGGTTAAAAATGAGCTATCAGATCTTCAGTTGTTTACCAAGTTTTCTTAAATCTCAAGGTTCTTGACAATGGGTTAGATACTTCTGGAACAAAATACTTGTTTTAAGGTCAGTTTAAAGAGGTAGGGAGCAAACAATTCCTGTAGTAGTCTACTCCCACCTGCCTGTGAGAGAAGGAGTCAGTGACACTTTTATTTCCTCTTCCACCTGCACCATATAGGAAAGGAGGTAAATGTTGCTTTTCTGACCCTTGCCTCATCTGATTGAGGAAGGGAGTCAGAAGCATTTTCTTTGCCCTTTCCCACCTTTCTATTGAGGACGGTAAGCCAGAAGCAGTTACGTGACTGACGTCACATGCATGAATGTCTCTACAAAAAAATCCCACCATCAGAAAAGCACTGCATTGTGTCTAAGATTAAAGTAGATGAAAATGATTGCCTTGAGCCATCCACTTCACCTTAAGAAGCCACCAGTTACTTATCATCATTTACTAAGTGACAACAATATGTTCAGACCTGCACAAGGCACAAAAGGAAGTTCCTGCCCCAAGAAGCTTACAATTTAGGAGAGAAAAACTAGACATACTTGAAAGACAGAGGCGGGATAATCTGAAAGGTAGGGTTCATTTTTCTTTTCACGTGCTTAAAGTGACTCTGGCACGTTAGAAATCATATGCTGATCTATAGTTGTTTCACCCACCGTTAACCTTCTCCATAATATATATGATTCCTGTAACTGAAAGAGTTTAGATAAAATAATTTTCCTTTTTTTCAGTTTGCTTCGTTAGTGCTTCGGACAACTCTGTGGGTGAAATTCAAGTGATGCCAGAGCGCATGCCTTTTGTACCACCATGCCCCACATCGAATGCCTATGTAGGAGATATGAACTGGTGCTCTGCACAGGGGTAAATTTCAACCAAAAGGGCCACTGCATTAAGACAGCTACAAAAACTTGATCTCTAGTTGGTCTACCCATTGTGGATTTATGAGCATATTTTTTCTAAAGAAGTCTTTTTCACTCAACCACACACCGACATGCTCAGAGGATGCAGGTTCCTTCATGCTGAGGCTGTAAGTTCCACAGGGCTGTATCTTACTCCATAAGTAGTGCAAATCACAGTAAGTCATCACAGTCAGAAAGAATGTCAGCCCTAATGGCACTGGCACAAACTCAGTCTAGCCACAGAAGCATGGCTTGTTACTATCGGAAGGCAATATACAAGCATACCACCTCCTGTGAATGGTATTGTTGGTTCAAAGAGTTCCACTTTCTCCCCAAGGCAGAAAACACTCTCTACAACTTCCTTTCACAGATACACCCTTACACATAGGCACTTCACATCTGGGAGGAACCATACCTATTAGGGACTGCCTAATGGGATATGTGGACATGGCAAAGAAACACCCGCTCACCCACCCATCATAGTAACTAATATTACTCAGCAAGAATAAGGATGACAGTTAGATACATTAAAACCTTGTCTTAAGGTGTAACTAACCTAATGAACAAGTGACAGTATAATGCAGAAACTATAAACACAGAGTAGCCAGTTTTTGTCATTTGGGGCAATTCATCTAAAAACCTAGACCACTGATGACTTGAGTACTTCAACCCCCATTCCTTTTAAGGAAAGTTTCTAGTGTTAAGTAAGGACAGTCCAAAAGCCTGAGGCTGAATTGATTCAATCTTTGCAGGCTAGTCTAAGTTGTGTATATTGAACCAATAAGCAAGTGAACAGACATTCACTTTTGATTCCAGAAGTGCACCCACATGCCTGCAGTGGTTCAGGCCAGAAGCTGGGGGGTGCTAGAGCACATCTCCATGGTCAGGGCAGACAGCTTAGGCCAAAAATAGCCCACCCACGCTGTGAGGGAAGTTTGCAGGGGAGGTGCAAAGCATCCTGGGATGCCAAGGGACTATGAGTTAACTTGAATCTGGAGGGGATCTGAGACAGAAGTTCAATAAAATGATTTAACCTAAATCAGCTAAGTGTGATACTACATCCATCCAGGTTTATCTTAAAACAGTTTTGGCCATTTGGAAAGTGTTTTACATGCACTAAACTTCTGCTGCATTACAGATTTGAACTGGTTTCCAGTCACTTATATTAGTTTATGTTTAATTTCCGTGCCTAGCCCAGGTGTTTATAATTCAAAAGAAAAGTGTTAACCATGGATTGATATCCAGGCCTTCATCCAATCTCAAAAGCCAGAAAGCAAATAAAAGTCCCGAATTTACTATTATTTTTCAATATCTTGAGATTTCTAAACCAATAAATTTGGGGTCCTGACTCATAATTTTTAAAGGTTTGATGTTTTTACAGGCATTTATGTGCCTTATAAAGCAAAAAGGCACCTACTGGGATTTTCAAAAGAATCTCACCACCCTAAAAATAAGATAGTTTTGAAAACTCCTATTAGGTGCCTCTAGGTGCATGATACTTACTGTGGAGCTGCCTAATTAGCTCTACAGTAAACATCTTAGCATCTACATGTGTGTCCCTATTAGGGGGCAGGAAACTAATGAATTCTGCAGCAGGGCAGTACTTGTAAATACAAGTACTGCCCTGCTGCAGAGTTTTTTTGTGTGCAACAGCAAATCTGTGGATGCTAACCCAACTGGGTGGGGCATGAGGGTGCTTCAGTGCAGGGGCTGCCTGCCAGCTAGCTCCAGGCTGAAACACCCGTATGCTCCAGCCTGCCCCTCCACAGCACCTTGAGCTGGGAGGTTGACCCCCCAGGACCCTCTGTCAGCTGGAGCTGCTCTGACCACACTCCACATGCTGCTCATGAATAATTGTTAATTATTCCCGGACACACATTCAAATGTCTTGCTCAGGAGCAAAAAACTCTGGAGCAATAAGCTCCAGTTTATTCATGTACATTAATTGCACATGTGGACATGCTCTTTATGTATCTTCCTGTGCCTGAGAACCTTTGAACATCCGCCCCACTAGCAGTTCTACAAAGGTAGGTCCTTGGTTCTGAAATTCCTTGCTGGCCTCAGATCCTGGTGGTTGCAGGGAGTGGATGGCACTCTGCAGTGCTGTCCAACCATAAGAATGTCACTGATTGACTGCTATCATAGTCAATGATTAATGACCACTATAAAGGGGCATCGAGAATGAAGTCAGAGAAAGAATGGAGTGTGTATACAGAGAAATAAGGAAGCCTCCAAGATGTCCCCACACACCATCAGACAAAATTTAAGTACACAAAACCACTGACAAGCAGGATTTTTAAAAATTAAATCAAATATATACTGATGCCAGTTTGTTACATGGCAAACATATTCCCATTGCTGACATAGCGATCCAAATCTGTATGAAAGTAGGCTTCTAAGACAAATTAATTGTTTGTCATGTGGGGTATGTACATGGCATGGTGTGTCCAATTCTCCTTCTAAGGCAGAGAAAATTCACCCCAGAGTGTCATGAGTTGCAGCATCCCCTGTGCTGCAAAATCTGTTTGGTATCATAGTCACTCATAGATTCATAGCCAGATGTTATAACCACCTCCATCACTTTCTGAAAGCTTCAGTAAAATAAGGATGCAAAGTTAAAGCCATCACCTCTGCCTGTTGATTTATTGACACTGGTTGTTTGCTCTCTCTTCCCCCAAACTCCTCAAATGTGAAGCAAGCAGCTGCAAAAAAACAGCCAATCTCATATAACATTTTCACATTTGCTTCTGCTCAAGAACTACTTAGAATAAATGCAGTCTCCAGTTCAGGGGGAAATATATATTCAGCTAAATAATGATACTGTGGACATGAACACCTAAATAAAAGAATATACAGTTCTGGCATTCCCAAACATGTCCCCAAACCCTAGTTGTTTACCAAGGATATTTCACTCCTGCCTTCTGCTGAGTTTATAATCTTAGTCCTAGGGAGCATCAGTGAGCACGCAACTAAGAGAAAAAAAAAACCGGGAGAAGTGCCAACAGGGGACCCTGACTTATTCTAGGACCTCTGCCTTATTCTTTTATGGCTCATAAACCAAGAGAGTGCGGCTTCTGATCAAAATGGAATACATTTCATATAACACATGCATGTATCCACTGTTCCCACTAGACACAATTTTCATAGCACTGCCATAAGCTATTGAGGATCTTTTTGCCTTCCTGTAATCATCGCTGACACTTTCCTTCAACAACAAAAAGGGTATTGAGATAACTTGAAGTGGGTGGTTTTCTTGTTTTTAACTTGAACAGAGGAAGGAGAGAATTTATTTATACTAGATCCGTAGTCTCAGGTGGCACCGTTTGTTTTACTGTATTGTTTTTCTGACAAGTTATTTTGAATAAACAGAGCTGCTGTTACTGCTGTTGAGGGTGGCATTTGCTACATCCTCAGCTTACAGCCTGCTTAGGCACTTTTGATGTTCCTTGTGGTTGTTTCTCAGTTCCCCTTTTCTTTTGAGAGATTTCTGGCCCTTGTTTCATTATGTTGAGTCACGCGTAAGACAGGCTGATATGCTTGTGGTGCAATGATGAAACTGGTGCCGAGTCTGCACTGTCTATAGTAGTTTATTATTGCTGCCAGTGAAAAAGAAATCTAAACCTGGCAGGCTCAGCCTGCTGTGAATCAATATTTTACAGGTAGTGTACTTTGAAGAGATGACACAAAGACAGACTTGAAGGGGGGAAGGGGAGAGGGAAGAAAGTGAGAAAAAGAAGAATTTACCCTGACATCCTTTGACATACTTTTCTACCAAAAGTGAAGGAAAACAAGCACCAAGTGTTGCTGCTGATGCTCTGTCACAAAGCAGGACTGAATCCTTTACAAAAGGCATTATTCCCCACTTTCCTTCTCTACAACTGTTCCATCACAAAGGAGAAAAAGCAGCAGTGATATAACTCAGCACAGACAAAAACTGCTCTTTGGCATTAATATAGAGTCAGAGAACAGTGTAGCGCCATCACAATGGGATACCTTAGAGTCCTAACTTCTGTGCAGCGGAGGAAATCCTAAGAAGAGGGGCAGATACACTGTCGTTGATGTGCTAACCTGTTTCTTTCTCTTTCTAGTGTCTTAGAGCTTGCTGCAAAGTACTTTTTTTTTGCCTCTGTTGGATGAGCAATTTTTAATTCTGTGTCAAAGTACAATGGGATGGTTTTCTAATGTACCGTATGGCGTATGGTAATACCGCCTTTCATTACTTTGCACCAGCTACCCATTTACTTCCAGGTGAGGTATCACTTACTATCTACAAAGACCTAAATTGCCTGAGTCCTGATTATCTCAGAAACTATCTCTCTTTGCCTGCTTCATCTCTACATCTGCATTAACTGGGACACTTTGTCTGCCTGACTTCAGGGTGGAGCTAGCAGGACCCAGGAACAGTTTTTCTCAGAGGCCTACAAACTTCAGAATTCCCTGCTAAAAATAAGTCTAAAATAAGTTTAAACCTTTGGCAGTGGTCACACTTACAATAAAAAGCTGGGTATTTCTTTTCTTCCAGCTCTTCTGAGATATATATAGTGCTTAAACATAAAAAAAAAACATAACAGGCATCTGAGATACAGAATTCCATCATTTCTATACTACAGTTGATATTCTCTTTCTCTGATGCATCTAAGGAGTTGATACAACCATTGTTTCAATGCACCTTCCCCATTTGGGAAGGGGTCTTTATCAAACCTCTGAAATGTGTTACACTCCAGTGAAGAATACCTTATAAATACACAAGGTAGGGCAGAATTAACAGGTTAGTCTCTTAAGGTGCCCCTGCCCTTCCTTCTGCCTGGCTTCAAATTTACACACCTGAATGCCTCCCTTACAATTACACATAAAAATTATAATTTTGCTTAAAAATCAACATTGATAAAACTGCAAAACAGTGGATGTTTTGACACTTAGATCAACTCTTAACTGGAGAAGCAAATGGAGTGTCCTTTCCTTGATATTCATTAACCCAGGGATGATAACTCATGGAATTCTGACTAGCACACCAACACTTACGATGCTTTATGTTGAAATCTAAATCAAGTAAAGCTTTCTAGAAGGAACCAGAATTGCATTTCTCAACCTTTGTGGAGTGACATCCAAAATAAGAAACACAGCTGTGAGATTTAGTACAGCAAGAAGTCCCACGGGGTGGAAACATAACTTTGTAAAGATAAAGAAGGCTGCCCATAGTACCACTGCAAGAAGGTGAAATTTCTGAAGTTAATATTTTCCCAGCAATAAAGTAAAGGTTTTCCAATCTTACTTTAAAGGGACAGGGAAAATTGGACATGAAAATAAAGGACTGCCCCTGATCACAACAGCTGTCAATTTCAAAACTAATCTCTTAAAAATGTTAATTATTATTAGCGAAAGCAAAATATTGGTGGTTACAAATCAAACTGGCAAGTGTCATCAGCAACAAGAGAAAGTCAGGAGTCCTGACTTACTGCGCCTCAGTTCTGATCATGTAGTTTCATTTAGAATTCAAGAGAGATTTTAGACAAGATGGAAACTAACATCTGTCTTATTCATGAACTATTTGAAATGTATTTGCTTTTGAGGGATTCTGTCTGAAATAGACATCAGATTTCCACTTCTAATACCCTTATCATAAAAACCTGTAATATAACGACCAATGGTTCAAAGACACACTGTGATGTTAATTATCAGCACCAGTACATGAACTCTGTGAAGTAATTTCGGTCAGATATAAAAGGATTATTTGATTTGATCATAGAGAGTTATAAACCAAATTACTCCTGATACAAGGAATATTATTAGTGATCTCCATGGCCTTGCCAACTCATTTAAAACTTATTTTCCAAATTTGAATAATAGAATGTGAAACAATATCAATTTCTACCCCCCGAAATTGTAGAGTTGAAAAGATCCTTAATCCATCTCTGTGTACCTAGAATAATGACAGATCCAGGCTCACCTTCAAGTCTGTGCTTGCTGATGAGGTTGAAAATGAGTTGACATGAACTAGACTAAATAAAACTCAGGGGACCTCTGACCTGGAACCTGAGCCTTAGAACTGAGGTCTTAATTAATGCTTAACTATATCATTTTAAATATTGCATTACAAACAATTTGGGAAAGTACTACAATGCATTGTGAAATCTCAAGTGCAACACTGGATCCATCTCTACTTTATGTTAGTTTGACTTGTTTTTTTAGAAAATATGAATACATTCATACATAAAACCTTAGATGGCTCTTATCTGACTGCAATATGTTAGTTTCTCTGCCTGCGTACTTCTCTTCCAGAGTGCGGCAAGCATATGTTGAGAAGTGATACAAGTGTTAGCGCCACATGTGTTGCTCCATTCTGTTTTTAAGAGACAACTGTATGGGAGGCAGAACAGTCCCGTTTCCATTCCCATTCAGTCCTTCTTTTCCTTAGTAAAACAGTCCGCAACAGTCTGATTTTGTTTGTTTGTTTTTAAGACAGATTTGAAACAAAACTATGAGATGACCCAAGTTTGGTAACTTGTTTCATTGGACAAAATTAGTGATCACCTTCCAGTTCTCAGTAGGCCTCATTAGTAATCATTTATAGAATTATCTACTACTTAAATACTGGTTTTCAGCAGTAGATCTCCAATTGATTTACAAAGGAATAAAATTCACTAATCCCATTTTACAGATGGGAATTTACCCAGATTACTCAGCAGGTGAGTAATGTATTTGGCAACATAAGATAGGTCTGTATCTCAGTCCAGTGCCTTATGCACTACCACCCTGTCTCCTGAAATTTCCCATTCACTAAGAAAGTGGAAGATTTAATGGACATAAACTGCTCCTGGTTAAAAATATAAGCAGGGGGAAAAAACTTATTCAAATGTCTTTTACAAATCCAATTCCATTTATTGTAGCATCTCCGTATGTGACAGGCACTAACATGCAGATAGAAAAAACATGCTGTCTTTTGCATTAGTACCTGTTTTATGCATGCTAATAAGTATTTGTGCTCACAGAAGAAATAGGCTGGCACCAAGATAATAATTACTACCCAGCTACTGCCCATATTGTGTATTGTGTCCCTTTCACCAGCAGAATGGTTGCACAGGCATATATATGTTCTCGACAATGAGCATCATCATTTCTCTCTCTGTCACACACCCACACTCACACACAGTCACTGCTCTTTACTTGTAGATCTTCCTCTTATGAATTTCTAGTTATCTCAACCAAACTGCATTTTTTATTAAGTATTAGAAAAAAACAACCTCTATCTACAGGAAATCTTATTTCTGGAACCTACATACAAAGCTCACACTAGTTTAGCAAGCCACTAATTGGTTAGTTTTCCATTATGGTTAATGGTTTACCTGGTATGAAAATCTAGTATCTTAGTACAATTACCTGGAATACATTGGATACTTAATATGTGCTGTTCATAAAATATTGAGGAGAAAGTCTTTCCCTATGGCCTGTTCTACTGAGATGCCGGCTGCTTTTAGAGGTTACCTTTTGAAACTTTGGTACAGTTTTCTAATTAAATCTCAATTGTGGAAGTCAAATGTTAGAAACCAGACTCTGAGCAATGTACAAGAATTAATTTACAAGTTAATAATAAGGCTCCATGACCCAACTGAACTTTCTATCATCTTTCAATATTCTATTACTTCTTCATATGTTTCTATTACTGTAAGCCAAACTCTAGCTCATTGACACCTTTCATCCCAACATTTAACCTAGAAGGGAATAAAAGCTTTATGTATCTCATATGCCAATCTCATATACCCCTTCTATTCTTTTAATCAATATACCTTATAACCTTCCTTACTTCAAATGATCTCCTGCATTTTGTTACTGTTCTTTTTTGTCTAATTTACAGGGAGAGCAAAAGAAGGCTTCCATATACCCTTGTACCTACTGTGGAAGGACTATGCAAAGTGGCAGTATGTATTCTCTTCTAAACAAAGGAACAGCACATTAGAGAAGCCCCGAGGGTCAAGATGAACATATAGCCTATTCTCCCTCTAGGGGAGGAATACACTGGGCTGAATTCATCAATATGGTAGGGAGCTCTGGTAGCCACTGTCTTTAGCAGTTAGCACCCAGTGGAACAATACGGCAATTCAGTCATTTGTGCCCAGTGTTCTCACTGATTACTGCCAAGTATACTACTGCTTAGCACTATGAGTAATCCCATCGAAGCCACTGCACCTGCTCAAGATTGTAAAAGCTAAACTAAGTAATAATGGTTTTCAGGATCAGGCCCTAAGTTTGCAAGCCATAACCTGTATTTACAGTAGTCTTAAAACAGCTAGTAACCTTAGCATTCAGAATCTGAAAAGAATACATCCAACAGCTTCTCTCTCACCTCGCCTGCCTATCAGCCTCCAAAAAGGGAAGATGGCAGTAGTGGGCCTTGTCTTGAAAGCTATCTTAGCATGCCCAGCAGCACAACCCACAACCCTGAGCACTCTGTTTCCCAGAGTGGAAACAATAGAGCTGCACCGAGGCCATGCTAAGAGCATAAGAAGCACCATGCTGGCTCAGACCAATAGTCCATTCATACCCAGTATTCTGTTGCTGACAGTGGGAAACAGTTGATGCTGTAGAGAAAGAGTATATGAACGGGCATGTCTAGAGTGATCATACCCGTATCATACCCTTTCTAGCATCAACCATTCTCGGTTTAGACATGTCAGAGGATACATCCCTGTCTTTACCAGTGCAAATATATTTAAAAGGAAACACATTTAAGAGAAAGCTAGCATACTGAGAATCAGAACTAACTAGCCTACCAGATGGCACCACACAGATATGGTTATACTGCCTCCAGTACAACAGCCAGCATGCATGGATCTTTGAGGTGTACTGAAGGTAGTACAGCTGGGCATGGTAAGTTGGCAGTCTAGACCTGGCCTCAGTCACAATCCCCTGGTTTTTATTTTTTATTTTAATATTTCCTGTCTATGAACCCTTATTGATACAGGTAAGGAAAGGCTTTGTTACGTACAGCTTCACCTTTAAAATCAAAGGGAATGTGGGGTAGGGGTGAACTGAAGGCTTCTATCTTCATGAATAACTTCACTGTGTGATTTAATTCTGACAGCGAAAAACATGGAGTATTAAAAAAAAGAGAACTAGAACAATTACAGTTTTACATTAGCGAGATAACATTACACACAACTCGCAAGATCATATCCTTGTTATACTTAACTTTACCCTTCAAAGTAGTTGTAAACATATCAACATATCTGTTCAGTTGTAAAATGCTAGCTGGAAAGAGTGCTTTGGATTTTGAAAGGAATCAACTTTTAAAGAGCGAAGACAGATTTATAAATCTTTCCCTGTCTACAAGTTGAAGTATATAAACCATTCTCATTCATGTGCCTGTATTTTCAGAATGTGAACAGACGGTTTCCTTTCTATATACTGATGACTGCTTACTAGGCTGGCACCTTTTGTGCAGCATAATAGGTAACACATTTGCAATGCCGTTCTCAGATACACGAAAGACAGCTGTTAGAGTTACACTTTTCCTGCTTTCAAGCCATCAACTGGTTGCAAGGCTTGCAAATATCTTACCTGATTCCTGCTTCTGAACCATAAAACAAACCCAACAAACAACAACTTCCAGGCACACCGCCAAGTTATGTTAGCAAGTTTCACCTTGTATGAAGCACAGTGATATAATGGTAGAACAGCCATTATAGCCTGAACACCAACTAATTCTCTTCCACTCTGAGAACAGGTTTCTTTTAGGAACTGAAATATAGTTACATACAGATTTGGAGCCCAGTCCTACCCACACTGAGCTTTGCCCTTCACTTTAGCATGAAGGCAGAATTGGGTCCATGGTCAGTTACTATTGGACACATACGTGTATTGTATATTGTTCATTGCGATAGCTGGCATGATCAGGGAATTCACAAACTGGACTTGCAGGGCTGCTACAGGATATATCAATCCACTTTGTACCCAAGCCACTGCACTCAACCCTATGAGCAAAAGCACCCTTTGATACAGGGCAGGAAAACAGCCAACAACCCTGTATTCAAAAAGAAAAGCTCAGCATCCAAGGAAGCCAGTTGACTGTCATGCTGAGGATGACAGATCTAATGTAATCTGTCTACATGTCTACAGTTTACCACATTTGGCACCATACAAGGATAATCAGAATTTAAGCACCATACAAGGATAATCACAGCAACAAAATGGAGACCTATATGTGGCCTGCTAATCCATACATTCTCTTTTCACTTTCATGTACCAACAGAAGATCTTTAAATATATCTGTCACCAGGACAGCTGACGAGATGGAGGCATTTTAGAGAAGAGGGGATGTTTTTTTTTTAATGTTGTGAAGAATGTGAGAGTTTGCTATTATTACATAAACTGCTATACATTTTATTCTTATGCTCTTTGCTCACTAGTCAGAGGCCACATCCCCAAGAACAGAGGCATGAGATTGCAATGGAGAAACAAGCAGCAGCACAAATTTATGCCACAGCTTTTTGCCCTGGCACACGCCCCTACACGTGGGTTTAGCACAGGGAAAAATGCCCTGGGTTGGGTAGGGAAGGTCAGGACCAGCACCTGGGCTGGCCCCAGCAGCCTTACCTGGCATCCTCCCAGGGCTCCAGCAGCAGCAATCCGGGCACACGGAGCCTGGCCAGTAGCTAGATCATGGTTCTGGCCAACCAGGCTCTGGTTTTTGGTGGCACACACTGCTGCCACGTGTGCTGCCCCACTTCTTTTCCTGCACACGTTTTTTTGATAGTGGGATTTTCTGGTATCTAAATTTGCAACATGGAGAACCAAGTCATGTGTACCATGTGCATTTTGTGGCACCTCAAAACCCTTAGAGGCCGCAAAATGCACATGTGCACTCATGTGGAGCCAGCCAGTGTCAAATCTTACCAGAGCTCTCTGCATATCTCTGGAAGGGAGATAATGGTATGTGAATCCATATCACCCTGTATGGACCTGACCATGAAGCTGTTGAGACTGCAGAAATTTTTTCCCTAAAGTACTCATCAGTCTCTCCCCTCTCCTCCTCACCTCCCAACAGATATAGGACAGAGAAGGGTTGTACTAGTCTGGAAGCCACAAAGAACTCTGAAACTGTTATAAAGCACAGCCTTGACTATTTGTGCAAGCAATGTAACCTGAATTCCAAGAAGTAGGGACACTTGGGATAGGTTAGGCCTGCTTCTCTCTCAAGGGAAGCAACAGGCTTTAGTTAAGACGCGTGCATGTTTGGCCTTCCATTGCATTCCATTGTCTGGCCTTTGCTCTTGCCTTGCTATGTTCCTATGGATTAATAAATACTACTGGGAAGTGACAGTTTCACTGCATTTATTTACCTATCAGTTCCAGAAGGGAAGTCTCTTGCAATTGGACCTACTGAGGAAACCTGGCTGGTTAACAAGAATATATTATGGAAACCCCTGCCTGCACCTTGGAGAACTGCAGAATTTCACCCTAAGAGGTCAGAAGGCACAGAGGGGCCTGTCACCTGAAAGACTGCTATCAGGATCACCCATTCTTCTCTCCCCAAATCTATCTCATCTCTTTGCTTCATAATCCATAGGAGCTTTCTTGAACCTGCAGTCACATTTTCCAAGAATTTCAGTCTTTTGTTGGCATGGGCTTGTCTGCACTAGAATATGATACTACTGTAAGTGTATAGTGTAGATTTAGTTATATAGATATACAGACAATTTACGCCTATATTGCTATTGACAATTTGAAGGGGTGGGGGGAAAGACTACAGCAGTATGTGACATTTATATAAGTGTAACTATATCCAGGCAAGAGATTATATCTGTATAAGCATTTCAGTTAGAACAAGCAAACAAACAAAACCCCCCACCCCTTATCAAAATTGTTATGCTGCAAAAAATTAAGTACAGCCTAGGCTTAAAGTGATTACTGTTTTTAAGCCCGTATTTGAAAAAAAAATCTTAAGTATTTGTAAGACAAAATATTTAGCAAATAAATGAAATAAAGTCCTACTGCCATAGAGGTAAGCATGTGATGTATTCGGTTCACAGCCATGATATATACAGACAGCCCAGAGAGCAAATGGTTTAAAGACAGGGCCACAAGACCAGAACCCAGAATGCAGTGGTTTTGGGGGCACTTTAAAAGAAATCCCATCATTATTGTAAAGACATTTTAACTTCCCAGCTTCAGACTTTTTTTTTAAATTCTAGGGTCAGAGGACTGGAGGTTTCTGCTAGACAAAATGCAAGACAAGAGTTTGAGGGAATTCATTATGCTTGCAGTGGTTGAGAATAGAGCCATTAGCCAGTAGGCACCACTAAGCACTGCTGTGATGTATGCCCTCCGCATCCCCACCCTCCCGCCCCCACCCCTGCCCCAACTTTCTCCTGCTCCATGAACTCCACATCCTAAAATATGCAATGTAACTGAAGTTAGAGAGGTATTGGGTGTGTGTGGTAATAAGAACACCCCAAAAGCAGTCCTGAGCATGTGCCATACAACAGTGACATTCAATCTTTTGTGTCTGTGCTCTGCTTGGAGCAAGCATAGAGTATGCCTTCAGCCCAGTGGCCTTTAGTTAGCATGGCAGACAAGCAGCGCCAAAAGGCATGAGTATCTACTGTTGTAAGAGAGAGAGAGAGAGAGAGTGTTCTGCATATCTGGTAGTTCCATCCCTAGAGACCAACTTAAACCAAGAAAATGAATATAGGGAGGAAAGTGATCTCTCTGGAACTCAAGCTGGCAATTTGGAGCTCCTCCTTGTAATTATACAAATCGTTTTCCCATGAAAGCCAATGGTAACATTTCCACAGACTGGAAAGGACACAGGATTGGGTTCAGTGGCATTTTAATTTTTAAAAAATGCTATCACTATAACATGCACCAAATGAAGAGACTCCCTGATGAGAAGGTTTACCTAAATAAAAAGAACAAACTGAAAATACAAGTGTAGTATTAGAGGAGAAACTGTTATAACACCCAATTTACAGATGGAAAACCTGAGAAGGGAGCAGAGTGGTAAGATCAATATTTTCCAATAGACTAATTAATCTTTTAAGGTGGGCTCCCTACGTAACCTAGAACCTGCTCTGTAGGGGATCACGGCTGGAAAGGAAGCTCCCACCACACCAAATTGCAGCAGGAGGCGTGGGGGAGTCTTGCTTATCCAAGTTTGGAGAGAAGACATCTCCTCTGCTTTTGGGGGAGGCTTTCACAGGGAGGTGAGTGGAAACAAAGGGAAGCGGTATTTCTCCTCCCATCCTCTTTAGCCTATGACACTGATCACCTACATCCAAACAAAGTAAATGGGAAGTGTGCTTGGCTTGCACCTCTGAAATATCAGGCTGAAGGGCAGGTAGAAGCAATTCACCTGCGCACTGCAGCCACTCTATACCAGCGACATGCTGCAATATGGTCACAGGACCCTGACAGTGAAACTTCCCAGTGCAGCAAGATCCTCTGCATTTTGTTCCTCTGCAGCAGCCTCTTCCTCCCCTACCCATTACTACCTCACCTCCTTGTGCAAGGGACATTCTGGGAGCTTGGTGGCATGGACTGGAGGTGAGAGAATGCAAATCCAGAGCACGAGACGGCACTGCCATAACATCCTTATTCGCTGCGGCCAGTGCTTGTATCAGGGCTGCTCTGAAAGAGGCCCTAGCCTGTGCCAATATTCCAGAATAAATACGCCCATGTGTGCCTCAGATTAGGTTCCACAACATTCAGAAACTAAGAGTTTGTAACCAGTTAGGGAAATATTGACCCAGATGACTTATCCAAGCCCAGGCACTGTCAATTGCAGAGATGGGACTAAAACACATTACTCCCCTAATACCCCATGTTGGAAACTCAGTAAAGGCTGCCTCTTATGAACCAAAATGTTTACTGGTACCTCCTGAACCCCAGCCCCTCTGTCTTTCCAAAAGCAGTGTACTCTCAATGACTCTTAGCACTTCACACTATATGTCTGTTGAAGTCTTTGAACAGCAGACTATAGTAAAATATGTTTTTTAAAAGCATTTAAATCACTTGTACAAACCCTAGCATACAAGATACAGGCAAGATACATGGTTATAGAACCCCAGATATCAGTTTTCCATGGCACTGTTTGTTCCTCATTAGTAAACATTTTCTTTAAATTATCTTGGATACTCATTAAATATTATCAGCTACTTAGAACCAAAGGATAATTATGAGTTTAATGAAGCGTGTACCAGCTTGCTCAAGTCTAACATTTGTTTCTCTGCTGGGACTCCATTTTACTTTGCACTTATCCTTCAGCAAAGCTACTCTACAAAGTCACTTTGGCAATAAGAAGTATTTAATTAGATTAATGAATTTTTATCACCTCTCCTAGGGATTAGGCTTGTTAAATCCTGGAGACCAAAGAACAACAGATTTTTTATTACTAAATGTTTAGGGATGCATTGGTTGTGTTGCTGTGGCAGTCCTCATAAGTCAGGCTGCTCTGGGCAGTTCTACCTTGTATATCCCCGGTAGACTAGGGATATTTGGCAGGGACAACCTGTGCCTTCAGTTAAATCACAGAAATCAAAATGCAAATGAAGGTGTGTGCACTCCAGACAGGGTTTCCAGCAGCTGACTTTATTTCAAAGTTTTCTAACTCTTAGCTCCATGGGAGGAGAAATGAATCTGTTCTTTATTGTTCTTTTAAAAAAACAAGAAAGGCATTGATAATATGGGTTTGGTTTAAACTCATAAGCTGAAGTCCATGGGCACTGCAGGAGTGGAGGAGATCATTCATTTATTACTGATGCATCATCTGTTTGTAGCAGCAGTGTTTAGCATCCCCAATCCTGTGCCAGGACCCTGCTGCTGGATGCTGTGCAAACACAGAACCCAAACCCATCCCCTACCCCCCGCCCCCACTAGTTCACACTCTAAAGAATCATTGATGCCATTTTAAATGCTCACAGTCCTGTGAGATGTACTGCCCTATGGATTAGCTGCCACCTGCCAGCGATAGGGGAACAGTCTCTCTCACTAACAATCTATAAAAACATTTTGGGATCCATCAATTGGTCTTAATGCTAGAGATGGTCTGTATATTAGCCTCTTTACACATTCAAAGCACTTTACAAGTGTTTGTCAATCCTTGAAACAGCTCTGCAATGTAGTGTGTTTGTAAATATTTCACCCAGAAATCTAAATTCATCTCTAAACAGGTAAATGTCCACCAGAGCTTAGGAATGGGGCTTGTACCACTTTGCACAGATTTATTATCCTCATTTTACAGCTGGGGAAACTGAGGTTGTGACTTGTAGGGGAAGACTTCCTAAAGCATCAAAGGGATTTAGGACCATAAATCCTCTAGCCAATGGGATGAGTATTGCTAAATCACTTAGATACTTTCAAAAAGCTCCCTTAATGATTGCCAAAGTCCCAGAAAAAATTGGTGTCAGAACTGAAAGTAGAGTTCAATAGTTCCTGCTTTCACTCCTGTGCTCAGGCTGCCTACTATAAATGTTCTGTATTTCTCATTTCATTAGCAGAGTCTTATTGCCTATCACCCATCAGCACTGAACGCAGCAAGGTTTTTTCCCTTACCAAATTCCATATTGCTAATACAGTAGCTAGTCCACTCTTTCCCACAACAGCACCTGTTGCGGGATATTAACAGGAAACATTGCTTGTCAAATGAATGACTTAAGAGAGTACAGGGCATGGACTAAGCCTAGTAGCAGCAGCCAACAGGCAAATCATTTTTAATTTACTGTTATGAAGTAATGGAGAAGAGAAAATATAACACTGATGCCTGAAGGCAAATTTTCAAAGATAGGCCTGTGCATTTTCATGCATACCTCCACAAAGACCTACTTTATGCATCCAAGTATCTGATGGGCATGTGCTTAACTGGTGTTTGCACATGTATGCATGACCTTTTAGATGCCTAACTGAATATATGCATGAACAAATAGCAAAATTGCATGGACATTGGATCTCTGTGCACCTACATTAGGCATACACTAATAATACATGCACACCTTTGAGCATAACTTCCTTTAATAAACTTTCCCACTGAACTGTTATAAGGAAGTGATAATTACGCTGTTCCATTAGGAAGAGTGAACACTTTTGGCCAACTAAAGTAAGAGGCTTTAACTATGTAGTAATTTGAACTTGTTAATGAAGATGACTCTCTGTACTGGTAATGCTAGAAGACGGAGTAGAGAGTTAGGCAGGAATGCTAAAGTTTATCTGTATTCTGCAGAGTGCCTCTGAGTAATAAAGTCACCTTCCTCAGAAACCTTTTGCCCAAGAGTGAACTCCATTCTTCACAGCATGTTTAAAAGAGTCTGCATGAATAATAGTGAGTAGTACATGATTAGAAAACTTTTCAAGATGTGGGATGCAAAGGGGAAAGGAAAGAGGAAGAGCAGTGAGTGGGAGGAAAGATAAGGAGAAGGGGATGGAGAGAGATATGGGTTAAAACCTGAGGACACAAGCCAACCCCCCTAATCCGAAACTAATGGAACTGTGGAAATGCAACAGTTGGGATTTTCAAAGTAGATCAAAAGATTTTTCCACGCTTCCATTAATTTTGGGGGAAGATACAAGACTAAATCCCTGGCAGGACTCCAAAAGTCTCTCACATACACAGAGGACTTCAAAAGTAATTTTTTATGATTTATGTATTGAAAGATATTGATAAAAACATCTTCAAATTTTCAGTGGGTTAAAAAAATAGACACTGAAAATTCTAGAAATCTACCAGGGTCATAGTTGTTAAAAGTGGGGAAAAAAACCTGTCAGGATTGTAAGCTCTCCCCCCTGTCATCGCTGGATATATTCCCCTAGCATAACAGCCATTTAAACCATTTGATCTTCTTTTTTTTAAAACTATCTGAAACAGTGAATTAAAGATTTCATCTGCTTTCACAAAGCAGTCTAAAACTAGTTTTGTTTTTGCCTTTTCTTTTATTAGGTAATTAAAAACTCAATTTACAAATCCCACAGAAGGGATGTATGGCTGGTCCTGAATGAAAAACTATCAACTCCAACATTCACCGAGAAAATGACCTTTTAAATCTGTATCCATGCAAAAAGGTGAAGGTACTGAGACAATATCCTAGTTGCATGCAGACATTGTTCCTTTACAGTAACCTACCAATTTAGTTCTGCTCACAGCCTAGGTAATATCTGCATTCATTGACCATCAGGGCCTCTTTTTTGCCAGTTTACTTGTTTCAGAATAGAATGCGACCTCTATCATTACTTTAAAGGGAGAAGAAATAATGGAATGTGGGGTCAGGGAGAACAAAATGAAAACTGAGCAAGTGGAGAAGTAGTTAGAGAGAGAGAGTAGAGAATCTAGTAAGCAGCTGGGCTCCTGGCCAGGAGTGTCAAAACTGTGCTGTTGAAGATCTGGCAGTGGCAGGGAAACAGGCAGCATGAGGTGGAAACCAAAATGAAGAAAATAAAACAAAACTGAATAGGAGGACTAAAAGCAGGAATAAATGTGAAAGTGTTAAAGCCTAAAACTCACATGCCTAAGATAAAATGCTATCTTTCATTTCTTTTATCTGCAGTTAAAAAGACACAGTTTAAAATAGCAGAGTGGTTGCCTTTGTGCTAATATCATTTAACACAGTGGTTTGAGTGGCAGGTCTGATTCATCAAGGTAGCAAGATCTATCCTGGTTCAGGTGGCTCTTCTTCATGTGGAAGACAGCTAAATGACTGGAGATTAAGAATCTGTTTCTGACAAAGAACTCCAGTGTCAGACTACCCCCTGCTGGCCACAAAAGTTAGAAATACACAGATGATTATTCTGTTTCTTTCCCCCGTATTCTTCAGTACTTGATTATTCATTTATGATTTACAGGATAACCTGAGGCATCTTTGTTAGTATTTGCCACAGTTTAGAGCCTTCATCAGTTTTTAGAAATCCATACACAATGACATTCAGTTCAATGCCTGCCTTCGCTAAGATGCCAAAACCTGATGACACCATTTCTCTTGGCAGAAGTTCTGCAGTTTGGGTTTTTCTCATATAATTTTCCATATGCAAGTCTATAGGGCCAAAAAATTAGATTTGGTAGTGCAATCTGGTTTATTAAGTTCAAAAACAGATATAGCTAATGCAACACAAAATCAAACCTTCTAAAGTCAGGGTGCTTAAAAGGCTGAAGTTCCTGACATTTAGAGTACTTGCATGTGATACACCTAATATTTTATTGGGTACGGGACCTGAAAAGGCTAATATTTTGTGCATATCAGGGACACAAAAAAGTAGTCCCATGAACAAAAACAGCAGAGCTGGATGCTGACTTAGAGATATTTTGATTTCAAACTACAATATGTCTCAGCTATGACAAAATTTACATGGTGTGGCTTAAGCTAGAAATTGAAAACATCATTTTGAAACTTAGAAACATAGTGTGCATGTAAGAAATACAAGACAGGACTCTGATCTAGCCAGAGAGGAAACTTCAGTTTAAATTTTTGGTTAGGTGTTCTAGGGACAGACTCCCAGAGCACCCCAGAGCAGTAGACATGAGACTGCTTTTAGCTGATGCAATGTGATATTTTACACATGTACATTCATTTAACTAACTGTATGAAATGTGAAGGTATTTAAATATTTATCTACTGTCCTGTAACTATTAATTCCAGCCTTATAAATACTTGCGTATTTTTAACTATAAGTTCCTCAAGGCAGGGACCATCTTTTTGTTCTGTGTTTGTACAGTGCCTGGGATTGCAGGGTCCTGCTCTGTGACTGGTTTCCCTACAATCTACTGCTTCGTCATCATCATCATTATTGCATTTTTACTAACCTGGATACAAACATATATATGGATTAAGGAATAATAGGAAATAACAGGGCTTAAAGATTTGGCACACATTGCTGTTTCATAATAGGTATGTTTGTTCCAATTTTAATATTAACTTGCAAACTTAAAAATAACAAATTGCTTTCCCTGTTAATTACCTTTGAGGAACATTTCATTTCAGGTTCATTGGTTGATTTTTAATTTTCTAATTAAAAACATTTTGACCAGCTTCTTGAAGATTTTCAGTAAAATTCTCTTTTTGCCTCCAGAAGTTAATATGGAGATGTTCAGACCAAATGACGTTTCATAGCCCATCATTACATGGGGACTGAATAATGGAACCTAATTGCAACTTTAACTATGCTTCCATTATTATACAAGAATATTTCATTCTTCTAAGCCAGACTGCAGTTTGCATAATAATGACTTTAAAACAATTAAATGTAATTTACTAAGCAATCCTCAGGAATATTGTATGGTAGGCTATTGTGCATATATGCCAACTAAAACCTAAGCAGTCACCATAAGTCAATTGAGTGCCTAGAGCACACAATAATTTTGTTCTGTATCATAAGGTTGTGTCAACAGTACTAAGCAACATACTATATTTCAAGAACCAAGTGTGGGAAGACATTGTAAGGTCTGCACAGTGTGGACTCTACTACTTTCTGAAAAGCCCTTGACAAATATATGAAGTTTAATTCAATATTGCTAGCTTCTGTTTTAGTACTGAAATAAATCCAGCCTTATAAATCTCTCTGTTTATCTGTGAGTGAGCAGATAGAGGAACATGATGGATATGTCTTAATGTTATCGTTGTTGTTGCATATAGGTTTTAATTTAATTTTACGTTATGTGGCATCTATTTTATCTGTTATGATTAAAGCAATTCTTCAAGAGACACAAGAAAGGTGACTGAAGGTGATCCAGACTGTCTCCTAGGATATGGATCAGCCTAGGCTAGCCCCTCTGCCCAGCTAAGCCTAAAAATGCTATTGAATGTAGTTAGAGGAAAGGTCTAAAGCAGCACTTATGTTACTTGGCACTTGGGGGGGATTTAGAAACCAAGAGAAAAGAGCTAAAATAAAAATCAAATTTTGAAAAGTGAGGATTAAAGGTTCCATTATTCATGCTGTTTTCATTGTACACATCGAGAAAACAATATGATTTTACTAGATGAAAATATGGCTCCATAATGCAAATAAATCCCTTGGGTATCTATAGTGAGTCCATGTTAGCATCAAGGAGATGTGCAGCTCTAAATAAGTTTAGGTTTCAACTGCTAATGTAGGAAGAGATTGTTCTGATTTACTGGTGGTAGACTCCACCATGGGGGGGGGAGGGGAATTACCCCAGAGGCAAAACAGCGGCACACAGTATCTTCTCGTTTATCTTGTTCTCACGTGAGAATTGTCAGACTTCAGCATGTGAGCTCCAACCTGTAGCATTTTATGTTTATTTTCTCTGAGATTGCTTTAATTATACATATTTGACATGTACCTATTTTATAGAGATTCTTCGCAAAAACAAAAGATGGAAAGTAAGTTATTCCAGTCAAAAATAAATTATATAGGAAGGGTGATAGGCCTGGATGGCACTTGACAAGATATGACAAGGACAAGATCATCTGTCTCAAGGGACTTATGATTTAAATGAGACATAACACACCAAGTAATGATGGTGTATAAAAAAGAAGGAAGGAGAAGGATTTCAGAAATAAAAGATCAGATGACCCCATAGACATGCATCTTGTTAGATTAAGTGTTTATATAGTTGGACACAAACATACACAGGAGTAGATAAAATTGAAGTCAACGGGGGAAAGTTGACTCAGAGGAGGAAGTTTTCAAGAGGAATTTGAAAAGTGAGGTTGCCTGAAACACAAATAACCACATGAGTGGTTTTGGTACTAATAGCTTTTGTTCACCACTGGTAATTTGCATGGGAGGTTATACCCATGTTTAAAAACAGTTAGTATTTTTCCCTGTGGAAACACAACCACAGACGGTTTCAGAAAATTTCAGGAATAAGTATGGATTAAGGAACTGTGAGACTGAAAGATATGACTTGCACTGCTGTAACAAAAACAGAAATTTTCAAATTGAATTTGAAGGAAGAGAGTGAGATCTCCTCTAATGCAGATTAGAAATATATATAAACATGCACAAAGCTAGCCACAAGCTTATATAGCTATATATTCCTATAGCTTAATTTTATCCAAATTCCACAGACTGATTAAAAAACCTGTAATTTTCTAAATCGGGGCTACATGATGTGTTCAGGAAGAGTTTTAAATTTCTCCAACACATTTATTTTATGTTTTTACAATCAGGCATGTCCTCTTGGTTGAGTTATGGTTTAGTAGGAAATTTGGTGTTTAGTTCCCATGTTATTTCATTGTTGTTCATTTGATTTTTGATTTACTTGTTGCTCCACAATATACCTATTGTGCCTGACAAATAAATAAGCAGAGACAAACGTTGAATGGCAAGGATCAGCCAAAGGGAAGATGGCTGATGGGCAGGGACCCAAGAAGGAGAAGCAGGTTAGTCAGTGTTTATGCCTTGAATATGTAGGCAGCAAATGCTTTCTAATGAGCTGCAACTAGTTTAGTATTCCATGCTTCACTGCCATTTAATTCATTGATAATATACACCTAATGTAAGGACAATACACTACACATTGATATATAAAACAAAATAAATCAGGCGCTTACTTTTAGCAATTTATTTAGTGGGCATCATTCTATGTCATGTAGTTCTGAACAAGCCAAACACATTACACTTGCCCCAATGATCTTATTATTTTAATGATAAGTGTATTGTGACATCTTCAGGAACAACAAATGCGGATTACTGAATAGTGCGTTGCTGCATAAAAGAGAAGAAAATTGTTGCAGTGAAGTGCTGCTGTGACTTGAGCTTTTTGCTGTAACTTAAAGGATGAGCACAAGCATTGGACAAAACCTTGGCCTTCCTGAAATCACTGGAAGTTTTATTATTGGCTTGATTAGAATTTCATCTCCTGTGTTTTGCTCTAGAGGACATGGCTATTGTGCTTTGTCTTGTACTGTTACACCCCAAACCTAGAAGTGTCTTCCTAATCCTCTGGAAACAGATACTAAATTCTATGGAACACATGGGTGAGGTCCGAAATATTACTGCTGCCGCTCAAGGATTAAGGCAATGCTCAGGACCGTAGTGAAAGCTAGTGGAGAGTTAAGGAACTTCACAATATGATACAAGTTGCCGGAATGTAAATATCTAGTTATCTAGGAATTCTTCAACTTTTTCTCATGTTAACAGAAAAGGACTATTTTACCACAATTGACAGGCACTCAAAATTCATGGGTCAGGTCTCAAAAAAAATTAAATAACCACAACCACAATAATAACAACAACAATTTAAACAATGAATACTTTTAGTTTAGTGTCCAGGGTTCTCCTTTTTCGATATTCAAGATGATGGCTAAAATCTTAATATTTTAAAGGAAAACTGAAATACATAGCAGTATAGGATTTGGGGCTCTACAAAAAAACCCAGAAACCTTTGTCAGGCTCGTAATAAATTATTTTTACTATGAGTTGTCAATACTGATTTAATTTTGCATGTAGAGCATCTAATTCACCTGAGAAGTCTAAAATGATAGGTATAATCCCTTTATTAAACAAGAAAATGCTGCATGAAAATGGGCAGGTAATATTTTTCAGTACCAAACTAAACTATTTTGAGCCTTCAACTGGTCCTTACAAATTGTCAACATTCTTAAATGTTTTTCCCTTCTTTCCTGCCACCAAATGTACTAATGCAAATTGCTTCCCCTCACCTAACTAATGATAAGAGCGAGGACAATAAGGGTAAGTTATCTGTACTGCTCTTGCCAGCCATTGCTCCCTCTTTTTCTCTTTATGACTTTCGTAAATTAGCAGAGACCCCTGTTTCCATCTTTTGGTTTTTTTATTTCCATTATTTTTCCCGCTCAGAACTTTGGGATGATGTTGTATATTAATTAAAAATCATTAAATATATTGTTATATGTCTATTTATTTTGTCCTCTTGGAATATATGCATTCAAATGCATACAGGCACAGGCCTGAGTGGGAAAAAAACACTGCTTTCATCTGCAAAGCAGGTATACAAAGTGCCGACTTGGCTACTTCAGACAAGGGAAATAGCCAGTTTTGAGGGGAGGGAAACTGACAGAGCATTTTTGGGAAAAAATAGCACAGGAGGAATGGGGAAGACCTGGATCTGTATTAATCAGCAGAGACAAATAAACCAGTATGTGCAGCACAGTTTCCATTACATCTGGTTTCCTGGAAGCCTTTTTTGGAGCAGGGGTAAGTGCAAGTAATCAGTGCTAATTAGGGTGTGACCAGCTGGCATCTTCTCAAAATTCATGTGCACCGCCAGCTATAGGGAGGGGGGGAATCTTATTTGGCTGGAGGATATATTTTTTTTATGATCATGTTATTTTTTGTGAAAGCCCAGTTAAGCCTATTCTGAAAGGAAAGGATGATTCAGAGGATTGGTAAAAAGTTACAGAAAATTTCATCCCTGTGTTATCAATTCAGATACAATTTGGATAGCATTTCAGTGGTCACTACTGTGAAATCACTTCGATATCTCAGTCCAGCACCCAATGGACAGACATGTACCCAATATTTAATACTAATTTGTGGCATTCTTGTCAGGAATCTTATCAGGTGCACCAAAGAACGAATAAACAGTGACTGAGACTGTATGATGCTCAAACTACCCTCTTATGCTTAGAAGTAGACCAAGTACACAATGGAAGAATTCCCAGTAGATCTAGTGTTGTGGTAGAGAATAGAAAGCTTTATGCTGTAATAAAACTGCAGCTATTGGACAATAGCCAGATCCTATACTTCTTTCTGGCTTTTATGCTCCAAGATTGGCCTATTCTTAAATCTTAGCCTGGATTTAGAGTCACAAAATATTCTGCTGGTTGCATTAGGGTAGGGCCATGGACAGGCATAATTAGGTAGTGAGAAATATGCCCTTTTAAGCACTTCAAAATGTAAGCATACAGCTGTTCAAGAGGTTTGTCAGAGAAAAAACATGTTCCACGGCAACTTTCCAACAGCAACTTCTTGGTAATGTGATGATTTCCAGTGCCCCTTATAAGGCCTACACAATTACATGCAGCACCACAGGACTTGCCTTGGTCCGCCAGCATCCCAGGAGGCTTGCCATAGATCCAGGGAGTGACCTCTTATTGCCCCAGGAGCCAGAGCTGGACACACCAGTCTCACTTCTCAGACCTGTAGTGCTTATGAACTGAATAAAATCCTTCCTGCCCAAAAAACATGGTAGGAATCCACCACCCAAACCCTCCTGTCTGAACAGGAATTTGTGGGTGCCTGAGTTCATGCCCATTTATTTCCAACAGTCAGCTCCCAGCTTTTACAATTGGTAAATGCCATGGCCAGAGCAAAGGAAACACTCTTCAATACCTCTCCTGACATGGACCCAGTGTCAGAGCCCTGCAGGACAGAGCTGTGGGCACCGTGGGCAGGAGGTCTGTGTGTGCTTTGCATAGTTACCAGCTACTGTAATTCAGAAAGCCCATAGCTGAGATGAAGGGAAGATGCATCTTTCTATAACAGGGTGCATCAGAGCCCTGCAGGGCAGGTCCACAGTGCGGTGACTGGCTGTTGTTGTTCATAAAGGCCATGGCTGGGGTGAACGGGAGACTCTACAGCTCCTGCTCCTGAAGCAGAACCAGCATCTGAGCTTTGCCCCTGCTGCCAACCTCCCATAGGTTGATGAAGCAGGTGAAACATAGTGGCAGCCACCACCAGCATAGCCAAGGATACATCCCACACTGCCTCCCTCTCACTGTGGACTTGCCTACGCCAAGGTGGTTGGTGAACCAGAGACAAAGTGGCCAGGTCTCTGTTAGCAGAAATTCTTAGTACTTCCAGTGACTGCCTGTCGTGCCTAAAGAAGCTTGTGCTGCCACTGCATGCCCAATCTACGGATAAACAGAAAACATCCATTTTCAGGTGAGTCACAGAACTTCTTGTACACAATAAATTAATGTTGTGCAGTTTAAACTGTCCTTTTTAATTACACCACAATCTGACATCCAAAACCAAAGTTTCCCTGCTTTCTGAATCCTGCGTTCTTTAACCAGGACAGCACAACTCTACAGTCAGATATATTTACTGTTTCTGCTGTGAAGTCTGTGAAGATTTATACAGCGATCAAGTGCTTCAGCATTTTGTATCATTCCAATGACAGACAGTCTGTGAACAGGAGACCTTGAGGAAGCAAAAATGCAGGTAGAAAGTGGAGATCCCCTAACAAGCAAAACATTTAAAATAGGGGACAATCTTCAGTTCTCCAAAACATTTAAAAGAAAAGCTGTTGGCCCCTTCTACTAAGGCATCCTCATGATGAAAAGCAACTACAACATAAAACAAGCCATCAAATCTATGCAGAACAGAAAAAATGAAGAACATAGCTGAAGTTATACATTATATTCCTTCCTTCCTTCCTAACCATGCACTAGGAAGCGCAAACCAACAAGGAGATAGTTTTGAAAGAATAGAGTTTCCTAGTGTCAAATTCTGCTCTGGGCACTACAATCTGCCCCCCTCACATACACAGGAACTAGAGAGGCCTGAAACCAAAAACCCAGCTCCAAATACCCACTAAAACTGGAGAAGTTCAGTCCCAATATGAACTTCATGGCTCAGGCCCATTTCTGATTAGAACCCTATTCTTGGAGCAGAGGCCCAGTTCCAAGTTCAGGTAACCATTTTGTGCAAAGTATTTCCAATGGAGGGTGCCTGTGCTGAAAGTAGGCCACTTTGTGAAGGATGCCAGTCACCTTGCTAACTGCATGTCTGGAAGGTATTCAAATACCATGCTAATGGGTGTGCATTAGAAACTAAAGAGAATTCAGGCCTCTGACCCCAACAATTCCCTGCTGGACTTGACACTCCAGGCAGCAACAGATCCTCATACTGACTAAGTAGGTGACCTGCAACCACAACTCTCAATTTTCAAGAGCTGTGCCAGGCACTCTTGGATACATGCATGAGCCCAAAGAGCCTGGGTCACAGAGGTCACACGGTGTTATTTTTACTTACTGGATGAATAACACTTTACAAGCAAAAGAATAATAAATGGTATGTGATGGATAATGTGTAGTGCATGTCCTTGTGTCCACGTTACTACCAATGGTTACATGCGTACGTGAGTAATCTTACAAAGAACAGCAGTTCCCTGACCATTCATGCAAATAAAATCCATCTTCACATACATGTTATGGCCAGTACATGTTATTTGCTTTCCAGGGCAGCCCACCACCATCACTACAAATCTTTTGTACCCATTAAGCCAGCTCTGTCTATCAATGCCTGTCTTCCTTCTGGCAGTTCATTCACTGCCCTTTACTAGGCATAAAACATTTTTTACAGTTACAGATGTTATTACTATTTAGTTCATGAACAACCAGGTAAAACAAAACATCTTCCATACTGCCAAGATACCTATACCTAGGTAATCCTTACAAATATAAATAAACCATTACCATGAGAACAGAGAACAATCCAAAATGTTATTTATCCTAAGGAAGTTTTTCCAAGACTCGCCTGAACAAATTCAGAGGTTAATCTAAATAAGAGTAAGTTTCTGTTTCTAGACAGAGTATCAATTAACATTAATTACACTTTCTTTTACCCCCTCCCTGCAACATGTAAGTTACACCAACTTAGCCTCCCCAAGACTTGATTCTGCTTACACCTGGGCAGTAATTTAGCTATGCAAAGTGATTACAAAATATTTATTAAAACACAATGGGGTCATTTCCCATCCTTTTTGCATAAGGGTGAGTGATCAGAGCTCAACAGGGGAAAAGATAGGCTTCTTGAGATTTGTAAATGCAAAATTGTTTCTTATGGGTGTTTGTAGATGACACTTTAAAGCGGGTTAAATGCCTTTTGCATCGTTTTAATGGCATTGCTGTTTGCACATTCAGCAGCATATTGTGCGTTAATTCCAGCTGCTGTAGCACATTCGGTGGCGTAATGTGCCTTAAATGACTTTGGGATGCAGCAAATGACTTTGGAACGCTGCAAAGTAAAACACCTCTGAGGAGTTTTAGTTGCCTACCCTATAGCCACAGAGGGAAGCACTGGGCTCCATGCGGCTCAGGGGGCTGGGTATGCAGCCCCTGCAGGCAGCCCGGCAGCAGCCCAGGAAGGCAGGCTCCACAGAAGGAAAAAAAAAAAGTGGCGAGCCTGTCCTCTGCCTCCAGAGCCTGCCTGCCTGAGCTGCGCAGGGGCCCAGTGCTTCTCTCCACAGCTGTGGTGCCCCCCAGGACTGTCCGAGCCAGGTGCCTGTAGGCGGATGCCACCAGGGGCGGCCACCGCTGCCACAGAGGGAAGTACCAACCCCAGCCCCTGCAGCTCAGGGACCGCTCTGCCTGCCAGCAGCTCACTCTCCCCTCCCTGCCACTGGAGAGGCAGGTAAGGATCGTGCTCCAACACAGGCGTACACGACACGGGAGTTTACTTCACCGTAAATTGAAGCAATTTTTACAAAAAAACACTGCTTCAGTTTTGGGAGAATTAAACCTCTGTGTCATGTATAAATGCCCTTAGGCATCAAAATGGGACTAAGGTAGAGTTTGGGTGCTTGAGCTCCAAAGAGCAACCCAAAATGGTCTTAAGCCAACAGCCACAAAATTCAGCTACCCAAATTCATCGGGTATTTCCATGTTGTATTTCAGAGTCCTCCTGATGTCTGCACTAGGGCTTCTGCACATTCATAAAAATGATTCAGATGGGACACTTAGACTAAGGCGAACTCCTGTCTACATCCCATTCTGATTCAGAGTGTTTCTAAGAGACATAAAGCTAGCTAAATGCCTAGGAAGACAGGAAAAGAAAGACATCTAACTCACATCCTCTTCTACCACTACCAATACTGGTATTCAAAAGGTAGACAGGGCAATGCCTAAGTATTTCACACATCAAAGAGCCAGAAAGAAGGAGTGTAGCAAAAAAAAAGCATTTAGCAGAAATGGGCAAAGCAGTGTAAATTAAAGCAGGCAATTCCTATTTTAACTTGCATATTTATATAGGCATGTGTGGTATACCAACTGAGTCTCCCTTAAACATTGGTAAAGGGTTGTGAGCAGGGAATCTTAAACTGAACCAGCTTTATTTTCAAAGCCAGAGTTTATGAACTTTAAGTACAACGCATCCTGAAATTTGTCTCCTTTCCTGACATAAGTCACCTGATTACACTTCAAAGGACTTTTAAAAGTGTACTGATGTAATTCTCCTTAGAGTTAACGATCATCTGTGAAGGGAAAGGGTTTACATTCTGTTTTCTGTCCATCAGAAGGGCCCCAGGCACCTTGGTTTAAATGGTGGTGTGACAAGAAACGAACATTCAAATGTTCCTCGACATGTACACAGGTGACACCTCGGATAATCAGCATAGTTTCATGGAATTAGCAGAAACCTCATCCTCCACTGGGGACACTACACTTGTCAGCTCTGAAGTCGCTAACATAGTCGAGCCGTGCTGTGCTAGATAGCAGAGCACTGTGCCAGTACTACTCATACATTTTACTTCCAGTCAGGAAAGAAGACTCTTTTCTCACTGATTCCTTTGTGGCTCAGGTTTTGTTTCTTTCTAGCTCCATCTGATGTTTCAAAATCTGTTACATCTGGGAGGGGGTTGGGTTTTTTTAAAGACCACCACATGCACATGGAAGTGAAAATGGAGGGATGAAGAACAAAACTGACACACTGGATTCTTCTTTCAAGCACAGATGCCTGGATAGGACATCCAGTTTCTTACTGGGAAGCCAGATTCTGCCTTTGACTACTCGCATTCAGTTCCCACTGGCATCAGCTGGCTCCATGTGTGGGAGTGGATGCAGATCCACAACAAAGCGGTAATTTATTCCCAAATTTACCACATGGAAAGAAGAGGATGGTTCTCCCAAAAAGTTGCTTACAGTTGGCTAAGTCACTTTCTGGGGGGTGCTTTACCATGAATTGGAGTAATTTACACTAGCATAAGGCTGCTTCATGAGTCCGGTACAGTTGTACTATTAAAGGAAGTTTTCTCTGTAGCAAATGTGTCATGTGTCTGCAGCCTGGGTTAGCCTAGAATTTGGACTTCAGTCTTTACTTAGCTTGTGTGAAATGTTGCTCCTTTGTGCTGAGCTAAGTTTACAAAACTATGATTTGCCTGTCCTGTGAGGTTTGAAAAAGATGGTCCCCATGGTAATAAAGGATTTAGTGAAATCTTAATTTTCTCCTACCCCTATTTATCTAAAGTATTTTTGCAAATATTGTAGATACTTCTGGGGCCCACTTTATTCTCATCCTCTTTGATCTTTTTACCTCCTTTGATGCAAGTGATCAATCCTGGCTTCTCTCCTCCCAAGACTTCAGAGACTATGCTCTCCTATCTCCAATCATCAGACTGTATGTTTGGTGGCTAATATTCCCCCTTCCTCCTCCTCCTTCTCTTCCATAGTCCCATCCCCCAAGCCTTTGTACTTAGCAACTCCCTCTTTCTTAGGTCTACTTACATCACTAGTCAGATGACTCATAATCTGATTTTTCTAACCTCATCCTTTCTATGTCATAATTAAGTCTTTGTTTTATGTCAGTGTCTTAGGGTAGGGACACCTGGCCCTTTTGGAGAGGGATGCTTTCACAAAATGCAATCACAGAAAAATAAGGCTGGAAGGGACTTCAGGAGGTAATCTAGTCAAACCCACTGCTCAAGGAGCAAAAGGGATCGCCTACTCTCACTCCTGTGAGATCTGTCTCCAGCCAGCTTGACAGCATCTTTGGGGGACTCTGAAGTAGCTTCATTTCTATGGCATGGAGAAATAGGAGTGGGTGGGCAGGAGATGCTCAGGAGCATCACTCCTGGAGAGAGTCAGGGATGCAGCATAGACATGCCCTCAGTCACTTGGCTGTATGACGGCTGCCATTTCAATGGCAGAACTGAAGCAATATGGCAAAGAGACATGTGATCTGCCACAGAGGCGTTCACTTTTGCCTTTGCATCTCCAACTCAGCTTTGGCATGACAAAAACAGAATCTCCATCTTTCTTCTTTCTTGCTTTTCCTATACAAGCCTCTCTGTTACCTAAGCCAGTGAAACAGTTGTCTCCTTGTCTTCTTTGTATCACAGTAGTTCCTACAAGTCTGCTATGAAGACCACTGTCCTTCAGGGTGACCAGTATTGCTTCATTGTTTCCTTGCCTGTCAGTGGTCTCTCATCTTACAAGTAGACAGTAAGGACTATGGCGGCTGAGACCCATTTTTAGTTCTGTATTTATACAGGGTCCAAACCAACCATTTCCATGATCTGGGCTTCTGGTTGCTACAGTAATACAAATAATTACTGTAAAGGACCAGGGTCACATTGCTATAAATGCTGCACCTACACACAGTGAAGTGAAGAGGAAAACACTGACCCACAGAAGTCACAATTGAGATTTATATTCTAAGGCCCTTTTCTTCCTCATGCTGTTACCAAATCTTGTGAGTTCTTCCCCTGCAAAATTCACCCTTTTCTCTCCACCCACAAAGGACACATCTTTAGCTCTGCCTGGATCATCTCCCATCTGGTTTAATACATCTTCCCTGGATACTTCAACCCCAGATGATAGCTCAAGAGTCTGCTATTTAAGATTTTTAAATTTGGAAATATACTGACTCCTCTGTATTGGTAACTGATAAACCTCAGCCTCCTATTACTTTTACTTTGAGATGTTTGTCCTGACCTCTTAAACCTAACTTAGATTAGTTCTGAGTGTGCACAGTTCTTGCTGACTCCAGCTAGCATTGTGGATGCTAAGGAACTTTGGGGGAAAAAAACCCAGATCATTGGAGTCTACAAATTGCAGCTGCAAATCTCAGGTTCTCTTGTGAAATCCCAATACTGTCTGCCTTCAACTGGCTAGAAACACTAGAAAGAGCAGCCTTTCTCCCCATATTCTGGAATACTGGGCTCTGGTAAGAACCAACAAGTGCACAGGTGATGTGAGAAATAAAAAAGATATCTTCATATGCAAGCTTCTTCCTCATGTAGAATCTTATTATTCAAAATAATTGACTGAGGAAGCTCAGATACCATACCAATGAAAGCAGTATAAATATGTAGATAGTCAACACACCAGATACTTCACTGACCTCACAATACTGGGGTGAGGAGAATTTTTTTAAATTTCTGGGATTAGTTTATGAGAAGCAGTACCAAAATACAAAGTACTATTACTCATGCTGGAGGTTGCTTTTATTATGCTGAATGCCAGTAGCAATCATGATAGTTCAGGTTGTAAAACACGTTCCATTTCATCCCTATGCTTTGATCCATTTATAACTTTTTTTTTAAGTTGACTTTCCAGCAACATTTTCTGTTCTTGGTCTCATCTCAAACGGACGTTGGATAAAAAGCATTGCAGGAAGTCCATTGCAGTAATAATAATAACTGTAATAATAATACAAGCAATAATTTTAAGGGGTAAAAAGAATTAATTCTGCTTCCAATAACAATGTTATTCTCCAGTGACATAGCAGCTTTTATAAAATATATATTTAATATGTAAGGGGCCATCCTACCCCATTTCAAAATCACAGTGCTCATGCTTACTGTTTGAACACATCTTAGAACTTGTCATTTCACCAGCACTTTACTATACAAAAAAGACACAACCCAGAAGCTGTTATAAATATGTGGATAGCAAATAATTGCAACCTCAACCCCTTTCAATACTTACTAACATTCACTATTCCACCCTCACAATTAGACACCATCTATGGATAAATCCCCCTTCTTTGTTCAGGGAAATTCTGTGACAACAGGAAAGCACAGCTGCAGTCACAGCAGCATGTGCTGCATAATACTATAACATTCTCAATCTTGTAAGATTTATACAGTGATCAACAGCTTCTGCATCCTAAATCACTCAGGAGACAGTTTGCAACGAGGGGGGCCATAGGGAGCAGAAGATGTAAGCAGGAAGTGGATTCATGCTTAAAACAGAAATAGATACAGGAGAAGCTATAGGTGAAAAATGTAGATCCAAATTCAAATGTCCCTAAAGCCTGGGATATTTGAATATGAAGCTTTGCTTTGGGCCCATCTCTATGTAAAGCCAGGCTTTTTTATGAAATCATCTAGAATTTGTGAGCCAAGAGCACCATCAATCAAAAGGAAGAATCAGTTTTCCTTGTTTCAATCCCTACTGAGCTATTCTTGGATTGCTATTGGAGGAAAGCAGGCAAGAAGGAGATGCCTTCTTTCTGTGAATGTAGTAAAATCCATGATCACAATGAGAAGGCTGCATGCTACAAAGAAAGCACAACTCTCATCATATGACTGCAAGTTGGGGGTTTACAATATACCAGCTGCTGCTTCTGCCAAAAATAGTAATTCCTAACATCTGTAATTGGCTGAACTATACCCATGACCAGATACTTTATAGCTCGTTTGATTTTCCAAACTATAACAGGATTCCTTTTCTGGACATACTCCAGGTTTTCCCAGTAAATAATAGGCCAAATCCCATCTTCTCCTCCATGGCTGTTGAGCTTCCTAAATATATTAGGAAGATTAGTTTGTCTGTGTGAATTAAAGGACAGGGTGTAAGCACCCAAATGGGGAGTCACAGACACTATGTTTTGTAGGAATGAGGGCTGTTGGGAGATCCCCAGAATCCCTGGGAAGGAGGGTTTGAGAAAAGGAAGGGAGATGCTGAAAATGAATGGACCAGTAGCATAGCTGGAGGCGGGGTAAGCAGAGCATCAGCCATGAGTACCAACATGGTGAGAGGGCACAAGAGGGCTCAATTGCTCCTATACCCCCAGGGAGCATGCAGCAGCATATCCAGTGTGTAGGGGCAAATGGGACTGGCCGAATGGCAACCCCAGGAAGTCTGCCACAGCAGATGCAGCCCTATGCCTAATAGCAAGCTGGTGTAGGGGGAGAACAGGGCACCAGGGTCAGCTCCCAGGGAGCCAGTGTCTGTACCACCCCAGCCAACACTGCTAAAGCAATAGCAGCAGTGGTCTTCACTGTGCAGAGAGCAGTGGCAAATAATACATCACTCCCTCTCCCTTTCCCTCCCTTCTCCTTACCTCCCCCCTCACAACCATCTCTAGTGGTCAGCCTGCCTCTCCCACCCTGTCCCACCACCGTTGCTCAAGGAGTTCACTATGCCTCTGAAGGGGACCTTTGGAGTCACCTATCTGTGATTCTTTCAAAGATGCTCTAGCTACTTCAGCCTCAGATACAGTAGCTATCATGGCCCAGCTCCAGGGTTGACATGACATTTCTTCAGAGAGCTGCTAACCTTGCCAGTCTGAAACATGCCTCTTACCCACATTAGCCAGAGGACTGCTTATACCCATATTGTTCACATGCCACACACAGCACTGAAAAAGAGAGATGTCTTGTTTTGGGAAAGCAGAATCAAGAAAAAAAATTTTTTTTTTCCAGAATCTCAACCACACGGAGCAAGGACAGAGCCTAATCTTCAGCTGACTCACCCTCCCTTTTCTTCTCAGGCAAAATCAACGGTTTTTACCCTTTCACAACTGAAAGCTGAAACTGTAACCATTTCTGAAGACGTGTATGGTTTTAGGATTTTGAAAAGTGTTAAAAACAGTCTGCAGGGCTGTGACGTAAGAGAAGAGAGACCAGGAGTAGCTAGCACACATCAAAATTGCTAAAGAAAGGATAACTTGATTAGTGAAAAATCAAGGCCAATAAACAGGAAAGAGGGTTGTTAACAAGTACTAAGTGAAGAGAATTTAGCAGGAATCCGGTAGATTATAAGAAGCCACAAAGTCAATTGGTTCCCTCAGTGCTTTCTGAATAGAAATGCCACTGCTGCTTTCAGGTAGTTGGTTTTAAATTTTGGGTAGAGCAGGAATCCAAGAGGGGCAGGGAGGGTGTCCACACACTGGATCTGCCCCTGCTGGACTCTGCCCTTCCTCCATGTGGTTGTTGGAGGGAAGAGAAGGAAAAGCAGCAACCACCATCTTTCAGTATTTCTGTGTTTCTATTCTGGGCGGAATATCAGCTTCCTCATTTAGAACACACACCCCAATTTTGGAAAGCTGATTTTTGGGAAAAAGTGTATGTGGTATACAAGTAAATGTAATTTTTAGAGAATGGGAGAAGCATTTTTCTCTCTTTGTTCGTACTCAGAAACAGCTGAACCATCCATGCTTAATATCCACAAACCTTTTCCGCAGAGATCAGGTCTGGATACATCAGGCCTGCTTGTCTACATTATAAGTGACTCAGAATCAAAGACTAGAATGGAAACGCACTGGTAACTTCTATTATGGTAACTTTTCATTTTTGATCAAGGATCCTAATTACCACCACAAGATCCATGCACTCCTAAGGAAGTTAAATGCATCTCTGATATCAAAAGTGACATGTTGGGTCTTTTGTTCATCACTTCTTTAATTCTGCATTTCAGACATACAGTTTACAAATATCAATTGCTTTTTCTGTCAACCCTGCAAACTCAGCCTGGTATCTGAAGTTGCAGCTGGCTTCTTTCCATTTCATGTCCAAAGACTGCAGGCAAAGCAGACTACCTACTATACCTATGCAACTCCACCTGCCGCCTGGAGTAACTGACTCAAGTTCAGCAAACCACAACATAGTACCTGAAGTCCCCTAGCAGTGCTGCTTCTGCACTGCCAATAATATCAAAAGCAGCCAAAACTTACTATTGTCACTGAAGTCAATAAATACTGTTCTGAATATAAGCAGGGAGCACAACAGTTGAGCAACAAGGTGTAGCTTTTATAAGCACTCTTCCATCTAACCAAGGGCAGGTGCTAGGAAGAGCTGAGAATTACTGGACTTTAAGTCAAAGTACAACCTGAAATGTGTATCTTCAACCCTTCTAGACTTACCTTACACTATTGTGTCAAGATCCTCGGGATAGCTCTAAGCCTTAAGCCTCTCTGGCTATTTTTGTACCAAAAAGATTTCAGCATTTAGTTGCCAAACTAAATTTAAAATAAAAATTTGGCAATCAGTTTGGCCTTCAATATTTTTTTGAAAATCAATTCTAAGGGATGCGGCCTATTCTCCCATATCTCGATACACTGCATTCCTATTCATGTGTATGGAAGTTACATGCATCTCCCTCTTAGACTTCTTTAAATTAGTGACATGAGCTTTTGTTTAAATACACTCCTTAATACAAATGTTAGAATTACTGAGAGCAATTTTTAAAAATGGGCTTATATTTCCTTAAAAATATACGTTATCTTCAGGACAATGAGATCCTCCTAAAATGCCACAAGGGTTATAGAAAAAAAAAGCATTCAGTCGGCATTTCACCTTAAGGCACTGATCAAATCTGGCCGTGGGCATCAGTGACTGGAAGTAGTTACTGTCTGACAGCTGTTCATTAGGATCTGCTGGTGGTCTCAGTCCAGTTCTTTGTGGACAGGTGGCCACATGACAAACTAAACCTCTAGCAATTAGCACTAATTGACACTCTTGCGGCCATTCTCCAAAGAGAGGTCAAAGAGCAAATGAGTTTAGAGACCAAGCTAACTCTTAGAAGTGTTCCCAGCAGATCATGTCAGAAGTACATTCAGAGGAGTGTCTGCACTGCCACTGTCATTACTGTAGTGTTACCATGTATAAACAAAAGATTTTATCTCCACTGATGTTTAACAGCACCTTCTTGCTGTCACCAGCACCTTTGTTTATAATGACAATGATGTGGACAATTCAGTCACTAGCACAGATGGAGCATGCATCAGATTACAAATAACACTTTTTATTAGCTGTCCCTCCTTCCTCATGCCCCCACCCTGCTTCTACCCTGATGTGCCAGCTTTCTGAACAGAGGATGCAAGACTTGGAGTCTGTTGCCATGTTCCACTCTTTTTTCTTTTAGGAACATTTCCACATTAAAAAATGTGTGGTAAACTGACCAGCTGCCACCCCTTGATGCTTAATCCTCTCTAATCTGGTCTGGGAATGCTGAAATTTACAACTTTAGTTTATTATGCAGCTTCCAAAAATAATTGAATGTAGCCAGTTAAAAGGACAGCCTCCAATCTATCCCACTATTATTTATTATTTGTTAACTGCTGACAAGTGGGATGGTGCTGTTACAAACCACAAGCAGAGCAGTTTGTTTTTATAGCGTTTGGTTTGATTCACTTTAGGTGGGCACCACAAAAGTAGTAGTGAGTTTTTAGGAAAGGCTCCTTATGTCACAAGACTGAAATACATTCATTTGTTTGCAATATATCCTCAAAAAATAATCCTGGGGTATCTAGGTGACCCAAAGAATTGGTAAGAAAACCTGAAAAAAACTCACATTTCTAGCTCCCCACAGTTCATATTCGGCCTAGGTAAGGACCATTATTCTTAGAGCCATCTAGCAGTTCACACAGATTAAGCTGGTCTATCAGTTCTCATGTACTGTGGCCCATTCTGTACTATCTGATTAATTGTGCAGGTCCTCAACCTATCTTATACTGCACAGATCTCCTATCTCAGCACTTACACCAAAAATTGAATGTGCATGGAGGAAAATAGCCCTCATTTCTACAGACAGGGCTTGAGATGTGATATGGTGGAGCATGCTTGGCCACTGCCTGTGCCATACAATTCTGTGGCTGTAACTTTAAGGAAAACTGGAAACAAAAAATTGGTTGGTTGTGAAGCTAGCTGATAAGAGTGGCGCTTCTGCAAAGAAACTCAGATGGAAAGTTTGAACCCTGCTGATTTTTCTCTTAACATAATGTTTTATACAAGGGTTCTCAAATTGTGGGTTGTGACCCCCTGGGGGGGGTCATGAGCAACTTAAAAGGGGGCCACAAACTTCCCAGGGGGTATATGCAGCAGCACAGGGAAGTGGCACACAGTGACAGTGCAGAGTGGTGGATGGCCGTGGCTGCCGTGTCCAAGCTCCCCATCCCCTGCTGCCACCATCCAGCACTCAGGGTCATGGTATTGTAAAGTTTGACAACCCCTGGTTTAATTCATTAAAAATAATTCAGAACTGACCATTTGTGGTGGCACAGAAATATAAATCTCCTAGCTGTGCATGAGATTAGAATTCACAAGTTTTGAGCAGGTTTTTTTTTTAATTTAAAAAACCAAAAAAGAAAAGAAACATAAGAACTGTCATAACAGATCAGACAAGAGGTCTGTCTAGTCCAGGGGTGGCAAATTTACCTGGTCCCTTAGGCCAGATCCAGACCATGAGGCTCCTCAGAGGCCAAAACCAGATCCATCTCTGGCAGCAGGATGCGTGGCAGTAGCAGCAGTGTGGAGGTTAAAGCAGCCATTTCTCATACCCACCACCACCATGTGACCCCAGTGAGGCCTTGTCCACTCACCTCACTCCTGCATCTTCACTGACCCTGCCTCTGAATTCCTGGCCTCTCTAGGAGCCCTGCAGAAAAGATGACATGGCTCCAGATCTGACCCACGACCATATATTTGACACCCCTGATGTGTCAAAAACAACTGTCTAAATCAGTGGGGGCCAAACTTTTTGGTAAGTGTGATGCAAATTAACACTGCACCTCCCAAAGTGCCACTCTAACCCTATTCCTGTGCCCTGTCTGCTACCCTGCCTGTGGTTCCCTGCTCTGTTCTCCCTGTCTGATCTCCTGCTCTGCCTTCTGCTTCCTGCCCTATCTGATCTGAGCATGCCCTTGGAAATCAAGACTTATCTCAGCCTCTGCTAGCATCATCTGGAAAGGAAAGAGCTCTTGGCTAGGTATGTAAGAGAGACGGATAACTCCTCAAAGGGTTCTCTTCCTCCTTAAGAAATCTTCTTGGACCAGAGCAGCATTCAGCTAGAAACACAGAAGCAGCCTTTATTTCTGGCTGACTTCAATAGGCACATGGGTTAAACGGTCCTCCTCTCTTGTGGGTTACCTGTCAAATGTCTACAGCAAAGTCATCAATTGTTCTAAGTTAAATTCATTATTTCACAGGCTTTATGTATGTTGTTCCATACTTATTTCCTTTCTCAAAACTAAAAGATCTAGATTTTTGGAGAGATTTTTTCTGGCAAAACCAATTCAGAGAAAGTGACTTTTTTGCCACAGTATTCACTTGTATTCTGCTATCTTGCCTCCAACATCTTCGTAATTATAGCATGTTAATTAATTGATCTTTATAGCAGCACCTGTTGGCAGTTACTGTTGGTACTTTACATATGGGAAAGCTAACAGAGTGGGTAAGTTACCATACTTGCTTAGTGTCTGTGTCAAAGCTATAAACCCAAGTCTCCTGGCCCTCCCCCTGCATAGCCATCTAGCTACTCCTGCACAAGCATAGTAGAGTATTAGAATGCTTCCTGATTATTCCAAAGAAGTAGTAATAATAATAAGTACTTGTTTAGTTTATAAGTGGCTGTGCATGCACCCTAAAGAGAGTTCATGCATCTGTGGAGAATCTAGAGAGAAAAAGATTAACTTTATACTTAGTACAAAGTTAAGATACCAAGAGTTACTTCTTATCTCTTGCAAGAGTGTGTTCCACAGTACAGGTCCACTGACTGTGTAAGGTCCATCTCCTTCACTCCCATGTCCTTCCCTATTGGTTCAGGTAGCCAAGGTCAATCCCATAAACAGAGACCTTGACTTGTATTCAGGATTCAATGTGCAGAGAACAGAGCACCAGATGATATGTTCCACTGTGACCCATACTGTTGAACAGATGGGCTGTTGTCTTTCATATGAGCTGAAGCTTTTACAGGGTGCAATGGTTTCATCCCCAGGTATAATTAGTCACAGTAGTCAAGCTTGGATTTGTGAAATACATGGATCAGTACAGCCAGGCCTGAGTCCAGTAAGAAGGGACACAATTTTTTCAACAATGCACAGTGGGAAGCAGACCTTATCATGGCTAGGGAGAGAATTTACACATAAACCAGTATAAGTAATTGGAAGCTGATTCAAATCTGTAACGCAACAGAAGCTCAGTACACATAAACCACTTTCAAAATGGCCAAAACTAGTTTAATAAAAATCTGGGTGGATGTAGCATCAGATTTTTCTAATTTACGTTAAATCAGTTTATTGAATGTCTGTTCCAGATCCCCTCCAGATTCAAGTTAACTCACAGTCCCCCAGCAACCCAGGATGCTTTGCACCTTCCCTGCAAACTCCCCTTGCAGGGTGGGCAGGCTAGCCTTGGCCCAAGCTCTCTACTCCAGCCAAGCAGGGAGGCATGCTCTAGCACCCCACAGCTTCTGGCCTAGACCACTGCAGGCATGTGGCTGCATTTCTGGAATCAAAAGTGAATGTCTGTTCACTTGCTTATTGGTTCAGTCTATACAGCTTAGACTAACTTGCGAAGATTGAATCGATTCAGCCTCAGGCTTTTTGACTGTCTGTACTTAGCCCATATGTCTGTAAGATTATTTGGGCATCCTAATTCAGTGAAGGAAATTTCTTTGAAGAGCCTTCCTCTCCCAATGAGAATCACTTTAGTCTTACTTGTGTTCAGCTTTATCCATGTGCTGAATTCAAGAAGGCAGTAAGAGAGCTGAGAGATCATGTTATTTACCCTTTCCTTAAAGGAGATGTAGAGATGTAGGCAAGTATGTGGTGTTTTCACCAGCTCATCCAGCAGCTTTAGACAGATGCTGAATAAAGCAAAATGAGGCACAGGACCAGACTTTCAGTCAATGAGGTTAGATAGCAAAACACTTATCGTGCTGATTCTCTTTATTTAATGGCAAGAGGAAGAATGCAGGTCATTTCAGCATATTTTTGTTCACCAATGCAAAGTCTCAGAGGAAGAACAAGAGTACTTGGTGATCAGCAGCAGAGAATGACAGCAGGGTAAGCATGACTGTACATCCACAAGCCCACTGATTCTCCCCCAGCCCCAAAGAATTCTGATCACTCTGTTCCAGGACACGCCAAGAATTTAGAACAGCCCATCTGCAGCAGTGCACAGAGAGTTAATTTGTAAAAATAAACTATATTGATTCAAGTTCCATGCAACAATAATTCTGTCATTCAGCTTCAGATCCACACAACTGCATTTCAATTTTAGTCTTCAGAACAATAAATGATAGATAAAATGAGCACCAGCTTAAATGGCAATTATTAGGACTGAGTTGCCAAAGCGCAATGTAAAAAGCAGGATCCATTGCTGTTTGTCAATATAGGTATCAACATAAAATGTAAAAAAGAGAGTGAGAAAAGCACAGAATAAAAATGGAGATTACTGTTCGGACTCCTTGCAAGGTTTGTACTGTATATCTGTGAACCTTTTGTGTGTCTCTTTATCCTTTCCTGGAATGAAATTAGCTTTTAGTCTTTTTTTTAAATTTGATCTTATTTAAATCAGCCCCTTAGCAGGTTGGCTGAATTCTTGAAAGCCTAGCACAGCTTGCAGATGTCTGTCTGTGCAGCCACATGGCAGAACCCGGCTTTGGGAATCCCTGGAGTCTAGCACAGGACCAGGAACTTCTTGGTGCTGGTTCCAAAAATCCATATCCCTTTCCAGTTCATTACAAACGCCTATTGTTTGCCATATTTATCTGCCATCACTGCTGTTTGTTAGCAAATGGAAAAAGAAATGGCAGGACTAAATTTCAGCCTGCCCCTAGAATAGTGGAAAGGGGCTACAGGAATTGAATGACAGATGGTCTTTGAATGATATACAGAACCTCTGCCCCTGGGCCTGCTTTGGAGGAGCTGTTTTGGATTGTTGCTCATAAGAGTGGGAGGTTGTTGTGTGATATGTGATTATTCCATAATAATTTTAATTATTTTGCCTGTTTTGAAACAATAGTCTCAGCCTTTTTTAATTTTTACACTCACTGAGTTGTGACACAAGCATTCTTTTCTCTGTGTTAGCAAGGATTAAAATCAAGCCCTGTATCCCTTCCCATTTTTCAAATAATCCATGTTTAAATAAATTACCTCAGCCTGGAAAAAGTGAGTTACAGGGCATTCTCTTGGCAGGCGTAGCAGCAAGAAAAACGAAGGGTTGGGGAGGGTGGGGGGACGGAGAGGGGGAGGGAGTGTTATTGTGTCTGAGGATGAGATTGTCACTGTAACAAGTTTCAAGAAGAGGCTGCTCTTTAACTCCTCTTCCTCAATGCTGAGAACACGGCTCTGGGAGCTTCATTTACATGCATATGGGTATCTGATTGGATCTGTTCAAAGGTACAGTAGGAGTCAGTCAGATTGCATATGATGTGCATATAAATGAAGTTCCCAAAGTGGGGTGTGATGCTTCATGAGAGACAGGGAAAATATGCTGCCTCTGCTTCAACCAAAGTCCAATAGAAACTTGGGGATTTTTTTAAACCGGTTAGAGATAAGCAAAAGTGCAAGCTAAAACCATATTTTTCCTCCAGTCTTCAGCATTTAAGTATTAGACCAAACACAACTCATTCCGGAAACACCATAAACTGAGTTATTTTTGTATGGACAGAGCACAGGTTATTGGTTTGCATGACTACTACACTCCCTCCTGCATACAGTCTTTTGCAGTACAAGCAGGGAACTAAATAAGCTAATGCTGTTGCTTACAGCATCACCACGAAGTGTCATACCTCCCTATTGTCAGTAAACTACGTGATCAATGGCTTTCTTTCTTGGTGGAATAAGCATCGAAACAATTCCTGTTCTGCACCACAGCCAGAAATGAATTACGAATTTTCAGCTAATCGCTAAGCACAGCAGCACGTGACATGCACAGGAGCAAGCTCGCTGCATTCAGTTCGTAAGTGCTTAGGTGACAACTGGAAGCAGGCAGGCAAAACTGACAAAACTGACAAATTAGGAGGCTTAATCAGTTCACAGTGGGCATATCTACATGAAACGCTTAATGTGCAGAGGACTAATTCTACTGAGCATTAGCATGGCGAGCAAAACTCATGCTAATGTGCTAATGTGCAGTAGATTTAGTATAATGCACATTAACGTCACTAAAAACTGTTCATCTGCGCAGTAGTACAGCTCATTTAGTACCTGTCATTATAGGTACTAAATTTAATGCACTGTATTTATGGCACATTAATGAACATGTAGACATGCCCAGTGAGATGTAAAAGATCAAACTGGATACACTCAAAACTGCTGGATTACCAGACCGCTCCTCACTTGAATCATTCCCTTGAATTCAGTTCTTCCATACAGTTTTTACAAGACAACGGTTTTGAGAAAATCTTTTTTAAGACTAAGGATACCACTTTCTTCTGGGACCACCTAGTTTGTGGTGATCCTGCCTTTCATTGTGTCTGACCAACATTATCCGTCCCATGGAGGCTGTAAGTTCCCTTCCTTCCTCAATATTTTGTGGAGCAAGGGGGTCAAACATACATCCCAAGGGCCAGATTTGGCTTGTTGTACATCTAGAGAAGAGGTTCTCAACCTTTTTAGGCTCAAGGTGCCCTTGGTTAGACTTGAGGCACATGTTGGAAAATACCAACTCTTAGTTTTCACTCATTTTTTACTGTAGAAAAAAATAGAACAAATTTTCTGTTGTAAAGAACCCAGAGACGACAGGTCAGAATGTTTTTAGCACTATGATTCCAATTTGAAATCTTTGGTTTTATCTTGTGTTTGCACACCTGACAATGCTCATATTTTGTGGCGCCCTATGGCACCCTTCAAAGGATCTCATGGCATCCCAGGGTACCAGGGATTTGGGGGTGAGACAAGTGGTGATGGGCCTGAGACAGAAATCTGTGATATGGAGCCCCATTACAGATGCACATCAGATAGGGGCAGAGAGGGCGGGGAGGGGGATGCGGAGGAAGGGAAGGCAAATGCAGCTGAATTAACCCCACAGCTCCCTGCTGCCATGTATCCTGCCACTGCCACCAGGTCCAGATCTGGCTCACATAAAACCCCTAATCTGAATCTAACCCAGAACAGGGGGCTAGCTGAGTCTGACACCTTTGCTGTACAACATAGCATGAAAACTGACCCCAAAAATTGATAGAGAAAAAGAAACAATTTTACCCTTTAAAAAAGTTCAAGGCCAGTTCTGCATTTAAGTTATAATGCTAACCCAGGTCAGAGCCCACACTGCACAAGCCTCTGAACAACACAATCCAGTAACCCAGCCACCAGCCTGAGACTTGAAAGACTGAAGTTTATTGCATCCTACCTGTGAGATTTTGAGCAAACCACTTAGTGTCTCTCTTTTCTTATGTTCCCCATATGTAAATAGGGATAGCAGAATTTTCCCAACTCACCAAAGAATTGCAAGGACAAATACATTAAAACTGGGAGGAACTCAATAGCACAATAGTACAATAGCAGGGGCCATAACATAACTAAGATTGATAAATTCCTAACCCTATTCAATAGAAATTTTTGAAAAGCATCCTGTCTTCCCTTCTTAGACTGTGGTAGCAAAACACACCTTGCTTTTCCTTTGACTCAAGTTAACTGATCAGCATAACTCCTAAATGCAGATACCGAACTAACGTGACTAAGGGGGTTGTTACAAAAGAGAGAGACAAAGCTAATACAGTGTTAACTATAGATAGAGGAATGTTACCTATAGTCCAGGGGGACATATTCTGTAACATCTACAGATTTATTTTAATCAAATCTTGGACTGTTTCTCCACGGAGAGGTTCCTAACTCATCCAATAGCTAATACCCTATTGAAATTCAGATTACTCCCATCACATCGGTAAAGAGAGCCTGGGAAATACACTCTGCCTGTCCACAGGGAATACATGCGAGTGATGAAATCTAGCCAGTCTCAGCAGGGCGTAGTTGCACCACATACACCAAAGTGAGTAAGCATTTACCTTTAGGGGCGGGGGGTGGAGGAGAAGATTGTAGGTATTCCCCAGCACTCACTATTGAAGGAAGACTAAAAGTAACAGTATAGCTAATGATGAAGGTTTTCTGGTAAACAGCAGGTCTCTTGAAGCCATATGCAATATTTCCAAAGCCTTAAAGCTACAGTGCACATCACTACTTCCCAAAGTAATTTATAAAATTGAACTCAAAAGCTTTTTCACCTGCCAAGACATGTGTTCAGGTCACAGACAGTGCCTCACAAAACATTAGATATCAAACGCTTAAAGTTATTATTAAAAGGCATCCATGGCACTGCTGTAGGTATTACTGAAGTATATCAAGAGACAAAAAGAGAAAAACAAAATCCTGAACTCATGTGAATACAAGAGAAATAGATTTTCAATTCTGTTTTGGAATATTCATTTCTGTTACTCATGGATGTTTACTATTTGTGAATTGGATTCCAAACAGCTTTTTTTCCTCCTAAACTTAAAATGAGTTTTTAACTCTTTAAAGTCACTGCTCATAAACAAAACAGTAGTGAGGACTTACTGACAAATCTCAAATGTAAATGTTAATAGAAGGACATCATTAGTGGGCCATCGAAAGACATACTCTCCAGGGAACATTTTGGCATTGAATACTATTCAAGAGTTTTATCAACAAACTAGATGATAATATAAAATCTTGTAATATTTGTAACTGATACGGAGGTTGGTAGTATAGTAAATAATAAAGATGACAGCTTCCAAGTGATTTGCATCATTCTGTAACAGTATCAATGGCTGCAATTCACCAAATTGCGCTTTAACAGAGCTAAGTGTGAAGTACACTTGGAAATGAAGAATGCAAGCCACCCATATCGTGTGAGACTGTCATGGAAAACAGCGACTCAGAAAAGGACCCAGGGTCACCGTAGTCAACGGCTTTAACCTGAGCTCTCAGTACAATGCTGTGGAAAAGATACTAATGTGATTCTTGGATGTGTAAAAAGGGGAAAACCAAGAAGTAAGGAAGTAATCTTGCCTCTGTGCACTGCACAGAAAAAACATAGTGTTAACAATATTATGTCCATTTCGAATGTCCACACACCAAGCAAGATGTGGAAATACTGGAGAGAGTCTCAAAGAAGAACCATAAATATGGTCCAGGGACTGGAAAGCAAGCTTTACATTATGAGGCTTTAAGGAGGCAGCCTATTCAATGTATCAGAGAAGATTGAGAGGTGGGTTTAGAAGTTAAGCATATGTGAATACACGTGGGGAGGTGTAATAATGGGAGGATTTTCATACTTCGTGTTGGAGGCATAAGAATATCCAATGGCTAGAAATTGAACTTAAACAAATTCAACCTTGAAAGACATCTTTATCTGGCAGAGGGTGTAACTGGAACCGTTTGCCAGAGGAGGTGATGGATTAGGTCTCTTTCTAAGGACACATCATAATCTAGTTTCTGAAAAAATTCTACAGCCTGTTTATAGCAGAAGGTCAGACAAGATAACCACAATGCTGGCTGCCAAGTCTATCAGTCTTTGAGAATTGTGGTAGGGGCTCCTTTAGGCCAGTCCCAATGTCAGCCTGCCCTCCTGTCCATTGCAGTCTGTCCTGTCTCGCCTGCCATGACTTGGTGTTTTAAACTGTTATAAGAATATAGGAGACTGCCCATTTAATGACCCAATGCCTAGGGCATCACACATGGCTCTGATTTACACTATACCATGTCCCATGCCTCGCAGATGACAGTCAAAATAAGTATTCTGCCACAGGCATGCTCATGCATGTCTGGGTCTCATATCCTGTTTCTGGGGTTTCTATCTTCTGCCCTCTAACTAGGGCTGTAAGTCCTACAAGGGTGGCACCTCATCGGTTCCACCCTTGAGATCCACCTACTCTGACCCTTCTCAGCACTGCCCAGCATGAATGATGTGATGTGTGCCTCCAGAGGCTGGGGGGGCATGGCAACCACTCACAGACAGTGGCGGCGGCAACAGTTGGGGCGTGGCGACAGGGAGTGGAGAACTCCTGCAAGTGGCTGTGGTGGTGTCAGCAGTGGGGGGGGGGTGGCGAACTCAGACTGGTGGTCAGCGACCACCCACAGACACCGCCGGCAGCATCAGTGGCAGTCAGCAGCAATCAGCAACCACCCACAGATGCCACCAGCTGTGTTGGCAGCAAGTGGGGGATGGTGAGTGGCGACCACCCACATTCGCTGCCGTCAGTGACAAGTTGTAGTGGTGCACTAGCAATCTCAGGGGGCGCACGTGAACCTGCATCCACCCCCATGCATCGCCAATGCGGTCTGGCCTCTTATACCCCACATGCCCCTCACTGGGGCCCTTTGCCTCCACACTGGGCTTCTCTATCACCCCTCTTTGGGCTCCTTGGCCACCCTCTCTCTGGGGCTCCTCTCCCACCCCCTCTCTGGAGCCCTGGGGTTTCACACCCCCTGGGCTCAGGTGCCTCTCTCTAGGCATGCCTGACCTCCTTCTTGTCCATACTGCCAGTTACCCATCCAATTATGGGGGCTGGGGTTATAAGGCATCCCATAGTTGCCTTTTAGTGGGGAGGCAACTGGCATTGCATTTCCTGGGGACCACCCTACCATGGGTGGACCCACCATACCATCCTTCCTCTAGCAGGGTGCAGTTTGATATCATGCCCCAGGACCAGGAACTTCCTGCCTCCCCTATAATTCCTCCCTAAGTTGTCATGTGCAGCAGCTCCAGCCTGGTGGTGTTCTTCCAGTAGCTTGCAGCATACTGCTGGCTCAGCCCTAAGGGCCTGGGTTAATATGGAGCCTGCTCAGCCCTCTCCTCTAATCCCAGGGTCCTCTCACGGTCATATGACTGTCTCATCAGGACTGGCCCGCACCTGCTGGCTGCCCTGCTGCTTGTTTTGACCCTTGAAGTGACAGGCACCAAAGGTGGCCTGCCAGAAGGATATATATGCTATATATCACCCCCCAGGCAACAAGACTCACCTATACACTCGTTTTCCCACTCCATGTAGGCCAACCCTGGAAATGAAGATGTCTTGTTCTTCACACATCAAACACAGTGCCATGGTGCAAGTTAGTGGGGCCTATTGCCTTACCCATGGGACTGAGCTCTATCGCTTCCTAGGAATCCAAATGTTATTACTGGAGGCCTTTTTTTCAAGAAAAAAAAAAAGTTAAGACTAGGTAGCACCAAGGTCTAACAATAGGATAAAAGAGACTTCAGCTTCTAAAACACTTGCTAAATCCAATACATATGAAAATGGAAACTTACTGCCACCCAATGGATATTTAGTGTCTTATGTGCACTGAATTTGAAGGGCTCAGCAGCAAAGCATCTACATCTAAAATCCTTCACCAGTTTGTCACTAAACAATTCCAACATGGTGATCAAGGATTTTCTGAACATGAGGACTGAATACTCTTAACTTGGAAGACTTGGTGCTCTTGCATCAGCAGTTGAGGAACACTTAATGTGCCAATGGGGGGAAACTTGAACTGCTGCTGCCTGTGTCGTATCTTTTTCACTTGATATATGCAGGGTGTCATTCTTCATACTTGTCTGTTTATTGTGACCTGTCCCAATCCATTTTTTTAAATTCTTTATCCCCCAATGATGTCTTGAGTTCTGGGTCCCTTCCTTCATCAGAGATGCCAGACCCTTAGTCTTTGGTGAGCTTTGCCTATCATTCCAGATTCCAATAAGGCTAGCAAATTTAATGCGCACCACATTTGCATGCTTGATAATAAGACTCATACAACTGAAACATTACACTTGATTCTATGCAGAGGATGCAAAGAAGAACCCACCCTTTGGATTAATTAAGGAGTCTCTTTAAGTGTTGAGTCCTCTAGGAAAAGGTAAAGACTTTCAAGGAAAATTCTTATACAATGTTCGCTCTTTAAATACTTTAGAAATACCTTTGTAAATAATTAACTGTATTACTTTATAAATGGCATTCTTTTTTAAAGAACAGGAAAATAACAAATATACCTTGTTATAGTAATTACTTACAAGGGCTGTTAAGTAGAACCACTATACATATAAACACGATACATCCATATTCATAAAAAAAAATTTGACTACTTAAGTAAATAGCTGCTTCTTAGCATTAATAATGACTAGTAATAACTACTAATAATTATCAATTTTACTTAGATTTTTGTTACATTCATAGCATCTAAGGTACAAAATTTTACAGGTTTTTAGGTGCCTGACTCCCACTGACTTCCCATAAAATATCTTTTAAATCTTGCCTTTACAAGAGGGGTGAAGTAAAGGTAGCGCAGACTTGTGCTATGAACTATTCTTTACAAATACCCCGTGTCAGTAAACATTATTAATTTAGCCTCCATCAACTGTCATTGTCTAATTCAACTTTTCAGTCACTTCTTTAGCATCTTCCTGTAACCAAACAAGCCTACTCACAGTATTTTTTTGTATTTCTGAAAACTTAGTGCAGAGCATCCTCTATATTATGTTGCTCTTAGGAGCCAACAACTGAATGAGTGCAAGATGAGTTCCCTAAGGAATCTTATCAATTTCCATGAAATTTCCTGCAAAAAAATTCCAAACTAAAACAGGTGCTAAAATTACAAAAAAAACCCACTTAAAAATTTTGTTATGTTTCAAATTTATTTCAGACATTGGATTCTTCATTTTAGATGATTTTTCTATTATTTCTATGACAGTGCAAAGTATAACACAGTAAATTAAAATATTATTTTAATGATATAATGTTTGTCTGTTATTTTTAATTCTGTAATGTAGCCACGATGGTCCAGGAAATATGTGAGGGGTAAGGATTCTTTTGGGTTATATCTTTTACTGGATGAACTGCATAGCTGAGAAAAAGTATAACTACCAAAGTCTTCACCTTGGGCAGCAACAGCTGAATTTGGACTGTAATGAAACAGTTCGAGATTTTGTCCTAAATGAGTGTTTGTATCACCCACCTCACCAACGTAAAACCTGCCTGTATCCAGCAAGGACACTCCAAAAGACAAACAGTAACTTGAAAGCACCACACACAGTAGCCTACTACAATATAAAACCCCCACTGAATACACACCCCTCATTGTCAGCAACCACCTGACACTGAGGTCAATTAGAAGGACCATCAAACAGCCTATATTTGAAAATGATCAGACCCTGAGAGAAACATTTCAAACTCTTGGCCCGTGCTGCTGGATTTCAGACAAAGCCCCCTCACCTCACCCAGCTCATCATCAGAAGGAAACTGTACAGTGAACAACAAACACAAACTGGGACACAACCCTTCCTTAACAATACAGGCAGTCCTCAAACTTACGACACAATTGGTTCCTGAAAATCACATCTTAAGTCGAAATGTTGCAACTCGGAACCAGTTTTCTCATAAGAAACAATGTTATAAATGGGGGATTGGTTCCTGAACCAAGGTCTGATACCCTATTTTCACCAAAAATATCCCAGAATTTTGTACTCAGTCAATTATAGATGAGTAATATGGTCACATTAATGTATTTATATTGTAAATAGCAATCATATTGATTTGGAAGGACTTCTTTGAGGTGACTTTGCTGGACTTTTTGAAGGGCTCTTGGTTGGACTTTTTGAAGGGTTCGCTGCAGGCTTTTCTGGAATCTTGTCTGTTTTCTTAAAGAAAGTGTCCAAGGAAGTTTGGACAGATGTTCTCCAGGGAGATGAGTGATGCAGTGAACTTGTTTGCTGGCGTGGCATCGCATTGGATCAAGCATTGTAAAGTTGAAACTGACATCATAAAGTTGAAACAGGGTGTCAATTCATAAACTTTGTAAGTGTGAAATGTTGTAACTCAAAACGTTGTAAGTTGAGGACTGCCTGTAAATGCAAATCTTGTCAACATATTTCTGTTGCAACCACAATCGACACTCCTCACAATGAATCATCAGAATCCATGGATCCTGCACATCTTACCCCAGATCACAGTATACCTCATCCTGTGCACCAAATGCCCAGATGGAAACAAAGTGGATGAAACTAGACAAAAATCTACACTCCAGAATGTGTGATCACAGGAAAAAGATAAAAGAAAGAAAGAGACACAAAGTCTGGTAGAAGAATGCTTTTCATGGACAACTGCTCATTTTGAGCTCACAGTCCTCATGCTCAAGGAAAATTTAGAAAAGACCTTCAGAAGATAGACCTAGGAGCAAAAATTCATAACATTATTGGACATTAAAAACCAGAGACTAAACACAGACATTGACTTTATGTCTCATTACAATCTATCTTGATCTCTACTAATCTCTCTGCACCCCACAGGTGATAACAATGCTCTTCCTCTTGACTGGTCTTGCTCTTCCACTAATCAGGTTAACCTTCCTCTCTTTGTGCCTGTTTGACAGTCCTCCTCCATTCCTTTAAGCAGACCATTTTATCTACATATGGAATTATACACAGGCTATTGTTCTATCTGCCACTTGTTTCTTTCCCAGAACTGAGGAAAGATAGATACTGTGTGCCTGAAATCTTGCTTAAGATCTCTCCTAACCAGTAGTGTAACTATGTGTGGGTGACAAGTGCACCACAGGGCTACAAAAACAGCAGCTATACCTACCTCCAGTCAAGGTACTGGTGCTACTCCTCCCACCACCCAAGACACGGAACCTCTTCTGGAAAGACACTATGATTCAATAAAATAAGCATTAAATGTATAAATATTTCCAATATCATTTTTAACCCAGGAATTCTTTATCTAGGGTCCCTGCCATACGTTCAGATTAAAGCTGGATAGAAACCAGCTATAAAGGTGTTACACATTTTCATCTGCTAACTTTGTAGTTGATTGGTCTTTTTACAGCTAGCTGGACATTTTTATGGCATGATAATTACTTTTAACATGTGGCAAGTCTAAATTAATTGCATGATTAACCAGTTAATTGCATAATGTATGTAATATATGGCAGGGGCCCATGTTACACCTAGGTCAGGACAAAGTGTCAATTCTTTTTAAACTAAAACACACGGATGTTTTGAACTGAATGATTTAAATTTTAGTGATTTTTAAATACAATATTTCAACTATTATGTCAAATTTTGTAGAATTACAAAATGTAGAATTATCAGAATATGGTATGTATATGTTTCAAAATTATGAGACTAAATCCCCAAACCAAAAAGACATTTTGGGAAACTTGTTTATTGGGAAATTTAAAATATATTGGTTTTGTACCAAATTGAAATGACATTTTTTTTAAATGTCAGGATTTCACTGGAAATTAAACAAGTGTCAGAAGGTCTGGCCAGGTTCCCACTCAGGACCCAGTCTGAAGATATTTACAAGTATAGTTTTTCAAACCAGAAATTATTTAAACATGTCCCCAGCCACTAATGGCTGTGTCCACATGAGTAGGGGTGTGCATTTGCAGCAACAGCACAAATAGTAGTGGCACAATTGTGCCACTTTGTGCTGCAATGCATGCCTGTGCCCATGCAGTTTGTAGCGGGACACATTGTCCTGCTGCTCCATGTGCTGCAGGGGCAGCCGCCACGCTGAGGAAGCCTGTGCCCCAGCCAGCGAGTAGCACATAAAGACGGGGGAGCTGGCTGCCTGCTCCCGCATCTCCAAGCACTCTGTGCCCCAGCCAGCTGCTCCCCAGCTGCCTGGGGTGCAGTGTGCCTCAAGATGGGGGAGCAAGCAGCCCTGGGCTGGCTGCTCCCCTGTCTCTGACTGTGTGCCTCAACGCGAGGACTCTGCTGCGGAGCCCCCCTACTGAGGCATGGAGAACCCTCATCTCGAGGCAGACTGCATCCCAGCCAGCCACTCCCCAGCTGACTGAGACGCAGTGTGCCTCAAGATCAGGGAAGGGGAGAAAGGGCTGGGGGAGATCCACGTGCTTTGCACTGCTTTTTTTTCAGGGGTATTTTTTGCTACCAGGAAATCGTGGTAGCAAATTTTACCCCAGCACTGCCAGTTAGCAGCACCATGCACAGTTTAACGTGTAACGTGTGGTTTGTGCTGCAAAGAGGTTTGCCGTGCCACAAACCACATGTGCCTGCACATCTGGATTTGAGCAATGAGCCTTGGCTGATTTTCCACCTACACTAAAACCTGAGTTTTATCCCGTTAAGTAACCATACTGGAACAAGTTATGAGGACCTTTTCTTGCCTATACCTGTAATATAGTCAATACCTTGTTCATTTCAACGAACCACAATTCATGCACCTTATCTATCATTTTGAGTATACAGTGATCTCATGTTCCATTAACTGGTAAAAACTGTACTTTATTCAATAAACAGCTTGTAAAATATTGTGCTTATTTAGTAGGCATAGACAAAAGAAAAATCAAATTATTTTCTGTAACTTAAAGCTACCATTTAAATACTTTGGATCAGTAATGACAGTGTATGCTAAAGAAATACCTCTTGCATATCATCCCAATAGAGTTATGCCAGTTAAAATTTCCCTATCATCAACAAGCCATAAGGATTTTCTTCTAATTGAGGGTGGGCAAAATATGACCCATAGGTCGGATCCAGCCTGCCAAGGGATTTTGTCCCTCCCACAGCAGGTGTCTCAGCCCACCTGGCCCAGATGCAGGAGGCAGCCTGGGCCATGACACATGCAGCTGGTCCCACCACATCCAGTCATGCAGTGTGACTGAGGTGGCACAATGCCCAGACTTGCTTCTCGGCAGCCCCTGCAGTGGCAGCTCCTTCCAGCTGCTGCTGCCAGTCTCCGCCACTACAACTGCTGGACACAACCCCACTGCCTGGACAACACAGCCCATCTACCCTGCACCCACTACCAGGCACACCAGACAGAGCAGGCAGATGGGGTCCCCACTGAGACCAGCCAGGGACCCACACTGGCAGGGCACACAGCTGGGCAGATAGGATGGGGCTGCAGGCGAGTGGGGAGTGGGATCTGGGAATGGGGCCCAGGCTGGGTTCAGGATGCTGGGGCAGTGACAGCCCCAGCTGGGACCCAGAGCTGAGCCATGATCTGCTGCTCACATGTCCCTGAGAGGGGCACTGGTTCCATGGGCAGAGGTGTGCCAGGAGTGGATTGTGGCTTTTCCCCAAGCCACCGGACCTGTGCTGTGATTACCCTCTGATCCCAGCCCTGGGCCCATCTGCCTGTCCTGCTCCTGGACACTTCTCTCTGCCTGCCTGTAGCCCCATCCCATCTTCCTGCCCATGTGCAGGGCAGATGAACTCAGGGATTTCTGGTGAGCTGTTGCAGGGAGATGAGTGCTGACCTGGCCCACAACAGCTCACAAGAACTCCAAGTGGCCCTCCGGCCCAAATAATTGCCATCCCTTGCTCTAATGCTTCTCATTAGACATATTTAACAGAGCCAAGAACAACAATGGCAGGATGCTAAATAAAAACAGAAATTGGCATATTTGTGATAATGTAATGGCTCTGAACATTCAAGACTTAAGATAATACATGCATCTTATTATTAGCCCCATGGAATTACACAGCTATTAAACAAAGTGGAAAAAACAAATGGAAGCCAAGAACTGTCCAACACACTGTAGTCAAAATGAGATTATTGCACTCCCACTGCAAACTACTATGATATTATCAGAATTTGTAAAGGCAATCAGTGTTTCTGCTAATGACTGGCATGACAGAAGCTATTCTTTTTGTATATAGGTTAGCTAAATCTCTATATATAAAGGGCTTAGTCCATCTGTCTGTGTGTCTGTCTGTCCGTAACGCTCTTTAAATGTGAATAGTTTGAAAACTGTAAGAGATAGAACATTTGTGTCTTCAGAGAAATGTCTTTGCTACACCTTAGTATTTGTTTAGTGGCCATGTAAGGATGATCCCAACTTCCAGAATCAGGAAAAAAGTCAGGGACCAGGGCTGTTTCTACTGAACTCCTCCCGGGACGGCACCATCATTCTTGATGGGCAATTCACTAATAGATTAATAGCAGGGAGCTCTGTAACCAGCTCTTGCATTCCTGATGGCTTCTTGATTTTTACCCATCAGCCTTCTAGCTGACTTCTGCATTTGCAGGTAAGAATTATTTATTATGATTGTCAGATTCTGTAATATGCATCCACCAGTGTGGAAGGGCTCTAGAAACTTTGCAGAAATAACCTTTTTACCTTCAATCCAATATCAGTTACAGCAGATCAGCTGTATTATGCACTGTCAATCCAGTGACCCAGAAACTAATAATGCCCTTGGAGTCTTTGTCCTTGGGACTTGTAGTAACTTCCAGCCACTCTGCCTCATCTTTGTTCTACTAGATAATATTAAAGACCAGGAGTTCAGTAGCAAATATTCAGAGTTACAACTAACCTCCCAATAACCCTTCTTTGTCCAAGCTCCACAGAGTGGCCAAAAGCAAAAGGATAAAGTTTTCTAGCTCTTTTTAGAAGTGCGCCTGTAAGGTTTCAAAGTGATACTTTCTCCAGAAAAAGTCAGCTTTACAAATCAGTATTGCAAGAGATGAAGATAGACTGTTGATATGAACAATATGAAATGTTTTATATCTTGTGGATATACCTTTACATTTTATTGGAAAAGCTGCTCAGTATGACAGATCACACCAAAAAAGATATGCCACAAGTAAAAATGCTCCTTCACAAAACCTGATCTTTCATATGATCACATGTAGAGTATGTCCTCAATGTAACAAAAGTCATAAAAATATCTGAAACTTTTGATTTGATTAATCATCAAATAAAGTGATTAAGATTTCAAAAACACTACCAAGCCTTTTTGATGTCTGCTATTGCATTACAAATCCTATGCTTTTGTATCTCAGGCTTAATGTGAAGCCAGCATTCAGAGGATTGAGGGACGTTCTGGAATGCAATAGTCTGAAAGAGTGACATTAAAATATAATTAAGGCATCTGGAGCCTATTGCCACCACCCCAGGGAATAAACTAAAAATCACCAGTTATTAAAAGTGATGGATAAATAATAATAATCCTACATGATGGGTCCATTGTAGTTACTAGGTTGTGCATGAATTTTGCAGGATGATAGATAACTCAATAGAGAAACTATGGAAAAAATCCTCAGGGTTATGACAGGAAGCACAGTTCCTCATCTTAGTATTTCAGAATTTAGTTCAATGATCTCTACTTAGAAACTCAGCCTTTTCCAAGCCAACCAAATGGCAAATGGCCTAAGACATTTTCCCAGGGGATAATCTAGGCATGAAAGGATAGAAGACAGCAGATTTGGGTTTTATTGTTATCTGTGCCATAGATCTGAGTATACTATAGTAAGTTGCTTACAGCCATTCCTTCAAAGGCACCAGCTTGATAATCCTAGCATATAATTATCAGAAGGGCTCAGAACCCACAGCGTCTACTGAAATCAAGGAGTAATAGCCTGAGTGATAGAACACCAACATCAATAAAGGGCTCAAATCCAGCCTTAAGTGCATAAAGAGGCTAAACTACCCTACCACCCTTAGGAAGTGGTTCTCTTTAGCTTCTTTAAGTCATATCACCAGACAAGGATGTGGAATCTCCACTGCCATTGTCTATTGTTCTCTGTCCAAGCTCCACACCAATCTTGCAATAGAAGGTTTCTGCCTCCAATGCCACTTTCAATCCAACACCTTTCAAAAACAAGAAAATTAAGGTTTTTTTAAAAGCTTTTAAAATGATGCTTCTTGGTTGTTGTTTGAGAATACCACTTTTGTTCTTACAGCTTTTGGGACATTATTTTAAATGCAAAAACATATTTCCTTGGAAAAACATGTATATCTATTTATCTATCTATCTATCTACACACACACACACACACACACACACACACACACACATTAGCAAAAAGACAGTTTCATGCAACTATAATTCCATTTAGATCACTGTCAGTGGCAGACAGAATTTACTTAAAGATATTTCTTGTGCTTTACGGTTACTCATTCATGCAAATAAAGATAGCCCTTGAAGCCAAGTCACCTTGCCCTTGCAATCATCCACCTTGCCCTCCGTAGCTCTGGGGGGAATGCTAAATTAAAATCTGTCTGCACTAGCAGAGGTGGGTTTTTTGATATAAAGCCAGAATAATTATTCAGACATATGTTTACAGCTGCAAGGTTATATTTTGCTGAAGATTTTTTTGAAGTCAAAATGTAACTCAGTTGCTAATGGGTTTTCTGCTTAATCGCTTGCATAGGTGTAGAAGATTGGGGAAATTTGTGAATGTCCCCTCTTTCATCTCACCTTATACACTTTTTATTCACTAATAAAGATGTACTTACCTTTTCTGGTGAAAAACAAAAATGGGTAAGTTACAATATTAGCAGTTAAAATGTGTTTGTTTATAAAAAAGAGGGTACAAGTGTCCCTAGTTGTTATAGCCTTGCATAATCTGATAGCTAACATTGGTCACTGGTATGACTGAAGAGAAGGCCATTGGAAGAACATATCAGTGGTATTAATAGAAGTTCAATGGATGGCTTCAAACAATATTTAAAATAGCTTTGCCGTGCTGAAAATTAGCTTAAAGGATGACAAATGCAAATGTGAATTGAGAAGTGCCTACCTAGAATTTACAAATCCTTCCATAATGAAAATAGATCCAGACTTTAATTTTTGAACCATAAACCTCCCTGAAGCAACTAGGGGAATAGAAGAAACAGAAGTGGAAAATTCTAAGAAGGAAGAAGAATCCTCCTTTGATGTTTTAATGGAACTCATGTTGCATAACCCTTGCAGCAACAGGTAATAAAATACAAAATAAAACATCCCCAAAATGGGAGAGGATTTTGCTCTAAGTATTAATCTTTGGGGCTGTGATGCGCCTAAAGAAACTTGATGAGATACTTGAATATTTCTTAAACTTGTTTCACTTTTTATTTAGTCAACTTTTAACTTTTGATAATGTGGTGACTTTGAAGCAGGTATGGCCAGGTTGTTCATTTCCACCTCAGTAGCTGTAAGTTAATTGCAGTAAATAAGAAAGGTAATATACCCTTATGATTTTCCTTTTCTTTTAAAAGGGAAATTACTACCTGTCCTCAGAAGAAAACCCAGTCCAAATTGTTCTCAACCTCTTCCATTACGTAAGCCATAAAATCTTTTGAAGCTCTATCCAAAGTAGCTATTAAGAAAGGAAGGAAGGATGAAAATGACCCCTGCCCCAAGATTCTGACGAGAAATTAGGCACAAATTTTAACCACAAAGATAATCAACCACTAAGATAGTGTAATGGATAAGGGTGTTATGGATTCTCCATCATTGGAAGTCCATATACCTTACTATAAAGAATACTTTACTATAGTCTTTTCCTCAAAAGTTATGGGCCTGAAGCAAAATTACTGCACAAGGTTATATGGCTTGTGGTATAAAGAACAGATTAAATGATCATAACAATCCCTTCTTTCCTTAAAAATCTATGCAGCCACAAGATAGATTAGGAAACCAATGTGATACATGAGTCCAGGGAAACACCCTCAAGATTCAAGACCTTCAGGCAGTGACATTTCACCTGACAGCATCAGCAATGCAAATAGCTGTCTTTGTGGTCTAGAATTGTTGCTGATCAAATACCTTTGGAATGTATCAGTGTTTATCTAGGAAGAAAAAAACAACTTTCAAATTAATCAAAGGTTCCCTTTATCTCTCCCTCAGCAAAATCATGCTAAATGTACTGCTGTCAAGGTTGTTTTCTGTAAATCACGAGTCCATATCCTCTTAATTATTAGTAACAAATGCACCTATGTCTAAGAGAAAAAATATTTCTTTCTTGTTATCTTCGGTAGTGTTATCTCAGATAATGCCTAATACAACATTAAGATAAACACTGTATCTCAGCCACACTCCTGCAACACATTTGCTTTCACTAATTACATCCATTTTTCCACTGCACTAATATCTTAACTTAATCAAACTAAGAATCAAAGGAAACATCAGCGTCCAAAGTCTGGCATTTGTAACAGGATCTGAGACACTCACTAGCTACCCAATGGTTCTAAGCAACTTTGCAGGTAAAATACTTTTCCAAACTGGAGCAAAGGATCATACTTCATACAGGTGCATAACTGAGAAATAGAGGAAGCATAGTGTCACTAAGTTCATAGGTCTTAAAGTAGAATTATCCAGGCTTCATTAATCCCAGCTATCATCCCTTTAAACAAAATCAACAATCATCCCCTTTGAATCTCCTTCCATTCACTCAATTTAAGAGTAATATTTTTGTCACTGTTGTTCTTTAAACAATCAGGATTGAGATAGACTGTTGTTAGATGTTACTTTCCTGAAATGATTTTCATTTGCAAGTTGTACAGGTGCTTGCTAGACTTTCTGAAAACAGCTTGGATATAGCCCTGTTTTCCTCGCAAAGGAGCTGTTCCTTTATCAGTCTCGCAGAAGTTAGCCTCCTGTTTAAATTAATGTCCAATTTGTTATATGGAGAATCCAAGTCATAGATTATCTGTTGATATGGCAAATGTAAGTGCCAATATGGATATTTTGGCAATAGGCATTCTGACATTAGGCATTCCTCTTTAAGGACCCAAAAATGCTCCAAACTTGTCGCTAAGTAGCTTTCTGAATGCCAGCAATACCTCATCTTACATCTGATTCCATCAATGAACTGAAATACCAATTGCTCCTGCTCAGTAGAATTATACTGTAAACAGAAAAGAATTTTGAGAAACTCCATCTCCCCATTTCCTGTATTTCAGACCTTCAGTGAAATATTGTAAACAGGCACAAGTATCACTATTAACAGAGAGAGTGATCTCTATTTGTAAAGATTATTTACAGAGTGCTTAAGTCTTCAACCTTTGGGCATCTTGATCAGTGTTCTGGGGAGGAGTGGGGGCAGGGCATTTTAATTAGAGGGTTCTATAGTGTCTCATGTATTCAGTATCCAATGCTTCAAAATGACAGCAGGGGCACTTTACAGCATGTTGGAGCAGCATCCTCGCACATCTACAGGCACCTTTTATTTCTATTGAGTAGTACCAAGTAGTACTTTCCTCTGCACACTGTCCCTTTAGCAGTACAGAAAACCCTCACTATTCACAGGTTCGGGATTTGCGGTTTCAAATATTCATGAATGCCGAACCTGCATCTTAAATACACTTAAAGGAGCTCCTCAGGAGCTCCACACTTGCCACCACTGGGCTCCTTCTCCCGGGCTTCCACTGCTGCCATCACAGCCATGCCCCACCCCACCAGCCACTGCGGGCACTGTGTTCGTGACCTTCATAAACGCAGTGCCGTATTCATGGATTTTGCCATTTGTGGGGATCTCAAGAACGTATCCCCCGCGAATGGCGAGGGTCACCTGTACTCACTGGGCAGGTCTACACATGAAATTAATTCAACTGAATAAATTCCGGCACATTTTGCACCAGAGTATATTGCTCTTGGGTGTACTACTTACACATGTACCCAGGACCACAGCACATTGAGCTTCTGGTAAGCCTGCCAGCCAACAGCTGCTCTTGCTCAGCTCAACGTGCTGTTTCATAGTTTCACAGATGGTAGGGTGGGAAGGGACCTGAGCAGATCATCAAGTCTGACCCCCTGCCATGGCAGGAAAAAGTACTGGGATCAAACGACCCCAGCAAGGTGCTCGTCTAACCTCCTCTTCAAGACCCCCAGGGTAGGAGCCAGCACCACTTCTCCTGGAAGTTGGTTCCAGATCCTAGCCACCCTGACTGTGAAGTAGCACCCTTGATGTCTAGCCTGAATCTACCCTCTGCCAGCTTGTGACCCTTATTTCTAGTCACTCCTGGTAGTGATCAGGGGAACAGGGACTCCCCCAATGCCTGCTGGTCCCCTCTGACTAGTTTGTAACAGGCCACTAGATCCCCCCTCAGCCTTCTCTTGTGGAGGCTGAACAGGTTCAGGTCCCTTAGCCTCTCCTTGTAGGGCCTACCCTGCTGCCCCCTGATCATGTGAGTGACCCTCCTCTGGACCCACTCCAAGTTGTCCACATCCCTCCTGAAGTGCGGCTCCCAGAACTGGACACAATACTCCAGCTGCGGCCTGACCAGTGCCACATAGAGGGGGAGGATCACCTCCTTATACCTGCTCGAGATGCATCTGTGGGTGCATGACAAGGTAGGGTTGGCCTTCCTGACCGCACCCCCACACTGCCAGCCCATGTTCATTTTGGCATCAATAATGATTCCAAGATCCTTTTCCTTTCCCCCCCTGTGGAGGGGCTGGGGCATGTGGGTGCTTCAGTATAGGGCTAGCAAGCAGGCAGCCCCCGCACTGTAGCACCCTCATGCCCCTGCCAGCCCCGTCAGCATCTACATGTGTGTTGCAGTACACTAAATACTGTTGCTGTAGGATATTACTTGTATAGGGCAGTACTATCCTACAATGGCATTTATTAGTTTACTAAGGCATAATAGAACCGCACAGGTTCATAGCAGGTAGATCATGCCTGACTAATCTAGTCTCTTTTTATGACCAGGTTACAAAATGCCTGGACGCAGGAGTAGGGGTTGATGTCGTATACTTAGACTTCAGGAAGGCCTTCGATACAGTATCCCACACCATACTGGTAAACAAGTTAAGAGGCTGTGACTCAGATGACTACACAGTCCGGTGGGTGGCGAATTGGCTAGAGGGTCACACCCAGAGAGTCATAGTGGATGGGTCGGTATCAACCTGGAAAATTGTGGGCAGTGGGGTCCCGCAGGGCTCGGTCCTTGGACCGATACTCTTCAATATCTTCATCAGCGACTTGGACGAGGGAGTGAAGTGTACTCTGTCCAAGTCTGCGGATGACACAAAACTGTGGGGAGAAGTGGACACACCGGAAGGCAGGGAACAACTACAAGCAGACCTGGACAGGTTGGACAAGTGGGCAGAAAACAACAGAATGCAATTCAACAAGGAGAAATGCAAAGTGCTGCACCTAGGGAGGAAAAATGTCCAGCATACCTACTGCCTAGGAAATGACCTGCTTGGTGGAATGGAAGCGGAAAGGGATCTTGGAGTCCTAGTGGACTCCAAGATGAACATGAGTCGGCAGTGTGACAAAGCCATCAGAAAGCCAATGGAACTTTATCGTGCATCAGCAGATGCATGATGAACAGATCCAAGGAGGTGATACTTCCCCTCTATCGGGCGCTGGTCAGACCGCAGTTGGAATACTGCGTGCAGTTTTGGCTGCCGCACTTCAAGAGGGATGTGGATAACCTGGAGAGGGTCCAGAGAAGGGCCACTCATATGGTTAAGGGCTTGCAGGCCAAGCCCTATGAGGAGAGACTGGGGCACCTGGACCTCTTCAGCCTCCGCAAGAGAAGGTTGAGAGGCGACTTTGTGGCTGCCTATAAGTTCATCACGGGGGCACAGAAGGGAATTGGTGAGGTTTTATTCACCAAGGCGACTCCGGGGGTTACAAGAAATAATGGCCACAAGCTAGCAGAGAGCAGATTTAGACTAGACATTAGGAAGAACTTCTTCACAGTTCGAGTGGCCAAGGTCTGGAACGGGCTCCCAAGGGAGGTGGTGCTCTCCCCTACCCTGGGGGTCTTCAAGAGGAGGTTAGATAGGCATCTAGCTGGGGTCATCTAGACCCAGCACTCTTTCCTGCCTATGCAGGGGGTCGGACTTGATGATCTATTGAGGTCCCTCCCGACCCTAGCATCTATGAATCTATGAATATAGACACTGACATTTTACTGTGGAGCTAATTAGGCAACTCTATAGTAGACATCTTATGTAGACATGCCCACTGCAAGCCTGTGGCAGAAATAGGACTCAGAGGAAAGACAAAGATACAGGGATGAGGGGACATAATTACACAAATGAGAAAACTGATACTGGATCTATATTCATTATAATGATCCAGTCCAGGGGTGGATCCAGAGTTGGCAAAGTGGTGCAGTTGCACCCGACTTTCAAACCGCACTGCAGAAGCAGCAACCAGGGACCATTTTTGTAAAGTGCCAGAATCAACTAAGAATTCATCCCTCCCTTCCCCTCCAATGCTCAGCAGCACATCCCCTCCCCTCCTACTTCCCCTGTTCCTGGCCTGATTCTGCTGCTGCTCCTGCTTTCTCCAGCTGTCCCAGGGGTGAGGGGGGCTCCAGAACTTGCTGCTGCTACGGTGCATAGAGAGCTGGACTCAGCCCAGGATAGCAGTAGTGGTGACAGCCAACACGTTTCTCCTCCCTGGACAAAGCTCTTGGGTGTCGCCTACCAGGCTCAGGGAAGTTGAACCCACCCACCACCACTACTGGTGTCCCTAACCAAACCTGGTTCCCTGCACAGCCTATCTGAACCAGGATAGGAGTAGCTGTGGCCCCTGAGACACCTGGGGTCAACAGCAGTTTTTTGGGGGAGGAGGACAGTGGTGGGGCAGCAGTGTGGAGAGGAGGTGTCATTAGAATCATAGAAACAGAAAATTAGGGTTGGAAGAGATCTCATGAGGTCATTTAGTCCAAGCCCCTGCTCAAAGCAGGACCATCCCCAACTAGATCATCCCAGCCAATGGTTTGCATTTCTGGGTCTTAAAAACCTCCAAGAATGGAGATTCCACCACCTCTCTGGATAACCTGTTTCAGTGCCTTACTATAAGTGAGAAAATTGTTCATAATATCTAACCTAAACTTCCCTTGCTGCAGCTTGAGACTATTGCTCCTTGTTCTGTCATCTGCCACCGCTGAGAACAGTCCAGCTCCATCCTCTTTGGAAATACTCTTCAGGTAGGTGAAGGCTGCTATTAAATCTCCCTTCAGTCTTCTCTTCTCCAAACTAAATAAACCCAATTCCCATAGCATCTCCTCATAACTCATGTGCCCCAGCCCTCTAATCATTTTCATGACTACTGCGTAGTAGTATCATATGGCAGAAAGTGTGACGTGATGCTACTGTGCAGTAGTCTCAAGCTACTGCCCAGTCAGGTTCACTAAAAAATCATTCAGCAATGCTACTGCACAGTAACTCTGGTTTCTACTGCACAGTAACTCTGACAGTATTTGTATAAATAAGTACTAAGTGAGTGCACAGTAACCAGTGTTACTTTGCAGTCACTTAGTACTTATTTATACAAATACTAAATGACTGCACAGTAATGACTGCTCAGTCAACGCCTCATGTAGATGCAACTAGTGGCCGCATGTACATGAGACACTGAGTGTGCAGTTGTTACTGCACAGTCATTTAGTAGTTTCATACCCAAGTACTAAATGACTGCGCAGTAATTGGAGCTACTGTGCAGTAGCATCCCTGCACGGCTTCCTGGCAACACGCAGTAGTTTGTTATTACTGTGCAGTAGCGTCGCAGCAGGGTTCATGCCATGCAATGCAACTGTGCAGCAGTAATGAGCTACTGTGCAGTAAGCATCTCATGTACACGAAGCCAGTAGGTACAAAAGTGCTGTTCAAAAGTGTGTTCATGGAAACTTGCAGGAGCTTGCAACAAGCTAAAATACATCAATGCTGGATGAACTTATCCATAGTAATGTGCATATATGCACGTTACTATCAGTATGTTTACTTTAAAGTCAGTGATCCTTGGTCCATTGCATTTCAAATTGGGAAAGGAAGAGGGAGAGGCAACTCCTGCAGTTCCAACTCTGGCCCTGAGTCTGGGTCAGAGCTAGAGTCAGAAGCACAGTAGTCTTCTGTAACACTGCAGCTTCTGTCCTCTCCTCCTCCTATTGTCACATGCAGCTCACTTCCACATTGTGCTCACCAAGGGAACAGAGCCTGAGCAGAGGGTGGCAGGAGGACGGGGCAGTAGACTGCAGGGGAAAGAAATAGAGAGGGCGGGGGGGCCACCTGAACATGCTTTCCAGCCACCTGATCCCCCAACCACTGTTTTCCTTGTTGTAACACTGCAAGGGAGATGAATCCAAGACAACCCTCCAATCATTCAATTCTACACCTTGAAAATCATAATAAATTTATAAATTTTCCATATATAGAATCTAATTATTGGGGGGTCATCTTATATTTAGGGTTGTCTTATATTTGAGAAAATACTTGAGTCATTCCTTACTCCCTTAATAGTCCCTCAATTATATTACTTTTTGTGCGGGCCGGGCCCCAATCCCGCCGCCAAGTGCGAGTCGGGAGGGGGCGATCCGCGGCCCGTCTTTGCGCACGCAGGCTGTGGCCAGCAGCCCGGGCACGCGGGGTCGGCGAAAACCGGTGGCGAGCTAGAATCAGTCACAAATGCGTAGTGGTTGATTGAAAAGATTATTTACTTACACCCAAAGATGGTAGTGGTATAGGCTGGACAGCTTTCCAGGTGCAGCTCCGCTTAAATCCTCGCTGGAGGACTACGACAAATTCCTTCCCGCGGAGTTGTTTAGGCTCCGCGGGTTCGGCAATTCTTTCCCACGGAGTTGTTGAAGCTCCGTGGGCTCGGTTCGGTTCCCTGGTCCCCCGGAGTTGTTAAGGCTCTGTGGGTTCGAAAATTGGGTTTACAGGAAAGGGATACGTCTGGGATTGCGCTGGGCGACGGGGAGAGGCTAGAGGTGGTTCGTTCTTTTTTCTTTTTCCCTCCAGAGTAGTTAAAGCTCCGTGGGTTCGATTATTAAGCCTCTATTGCCTGCTTGAGACGCATTGGGTCCATGAGGATCCGCAGCACTTAGAGATCTTCACACTGGGTGAAGTCTCCTCCTCCTGGTGTTCGTGGAGTCCTCCAACTTGGGCGGAAACCACTCGAGCCTTTTGTATGGCTAGCAAGCCAATAGCTAGCCGCCACGTGTGCCTACATTTAGAACCGGCCAATAATGTGGCGCGAATCTGAATACAAATGGCAGGAACTCCTTTGCACCGTACATCTCCGAGATGCAAAAGAAATGCACCATGCAAAGAAGCTGCAAATTGGTGGGAAATCCCCCGTTGCACCAGAGTTCTCTCCCGCAGCAGAGAACTCTACCGTTCAAAGAAAGCTACAATTTGGGCGGGAGCAATAATTTAGCAGTGCCGAAGCACACACAAACAAAAACCACAACTTTGGGTTGTGACACTTTTAAGTAAGCGGGAGACAAATCTGGCCCCTGACACTTCTTATTGCCATCTTCTTATAGATAACAAAGGTGCAATCAATTATATTGTATATTTGAACAAGGGAAAAAACACCCAAACTTTATATTATATAAACCCCATACGCATGCACAAACACATGCATTCTTCCTTATACATTGGTTAGGTTAACTCATTCTCACAAACTAGATCTGATACAAAATAGCTTGTTCTGTGTGGCTGTTACCACAATGGCTTCCACAGGAAAGAACAGTAAATGGTATTTGGAGAAAAGAACAGGCTAATACTGAGTTGCAGCCCTGGAATAAATAAACAGAGCTACAGGAAAAGGAAGCTCTGCATTTGAGGAGTCAGTCTGTAAACTACAGGATTATAATAAAACCTGTATTTTTTTTTTTTTTTACAGCACATGATGCTCTGACCCTAATAGGGTAATTCTGTTAAAATGATTAATAAAGTTGGTCAAACATCTCCATGGCATCTGGCTGCACTTTCAGAAAAATATAGAGCAAATACACCTTCCCCTCTTACAGCACCATATGTTCAAAGGAAAGAAAGGCAGAATAAATATTAATAAATGGTTTTATTTGCTGCTAAACAAGAAGCTGAAGATTCGTGACAATTACTTTTCTGTCTTATAGCTTGACAGTCAGGGGAGGATCATGAAACATCTCCACAGGCCTAAATCCAAGATACCAAAGATTCAAGTAGTCCTTATTTTATAACCATTAATGCAAAAGTGAGTTGAACTCACATGTAGTAAGCATGGATGAAAGAGCATATTGAAATACTCTAAATTTTGATTTAGAGTTTATGGGTTCCCCTTACTGGGAAATTTCTCAATGAATATTTTCACCTAAAATCAATTTTGGGAAGAAAAAGTTTATTCACAGACCAATGGACAAGGCCTAACCTGTGACTTGGTGGTTAGAGTACTTTGCTGGGGGAGATGTAAGTTCAAACCTCTTTGGAGAGGAAGGAGGTTTAAGAACCTGGATCTTCCACTTCCTGGGTGGGAAGTGGCCCTATGAAAACTTGGGAGACCCTTTCCCTTCCCTTATGTGTAACACCTGCTATTTATGGTTTTTTGCCTGGCTATAATTTCAGGACTTAGGTTTGTCTCTGTGAAAGTGTACAGTGTTGATTATCCACCTGGCCAGAGCACATTGCTGCTGAATGTATGCTTAGCAACAATGTGAACACTTGCACATCCACATTGCACCCAAAATAAAGTCTGTGATCTGTGTGTAAGATCTGTGTGTAAGAGCTAGCCTCAAGTGTTCAAGTTGTATGGTACACAGATTGTGGGTTAATGTGCCCAGATTTGCAGGGAGACAAACAGAAGAGATTCTCCTGCTCTACTCGGCACTGGTGAGGCCTCACCTGGAGTGCTATGTTCAGTTTTGGGTCCCATACTTCAAGAAAGATGTGGACAGATTAGAAAGAATCCAGCAGAGAATGACAAAAATGATTAGGGGTCTAGGAAGCAAGACTTATATGGAAAGTCTGAAAGAACTGAAGTTATCTATTCTGCAGAAGAGAAGACTGAGTGGGTTTTGATGGCAATGTTCAGACACGTGAGGGACAATTATAAAGAGATGACTTTTCTCTGTGGCTCTAAGAGACAGAACTAGGGACAAGGGACTCAAGCTGCAGCAGAGGAAATTTAGGCTGGCAATTAGGAGAAACTTTCTGACTATAAGGGTGGTCATACATTGGAACAGCCTAGGTAGGGAAATTGTGGGATATCCATCCTTGGAAGTTTTCAAGAGCAGGTGAGACAGACACTTTGCTAGGATGGTCTAATCAGGGATGATCCTGCATTGAACAAGAGAGTTGGACTAAATGGCCTTCCTTCTTTCCTATGATCCTAAAAATGTTGGTAAGCTTCAAAGTAAGGATCAATGGAAGACCCACTCATTACATTTACCCCAAAAGAAATGGAGGCCTTAAGACTTATTATTATACCAAGCTTTCCCACTGCTACAATCACTAGTAGTTCTATAGCTGCTCCTATCACCACAGTGCTCTAAGGCTTTTTGGGTCATAAACTGGCTCAAGTGTAGTAACTTGTATGAGGAATATTGAACTTACTGTGGCAGGCATTCTGCAGCTTCTCAAATCCCTAAATTGGCAAAGAGTGAAGTCAAAACGGGAAATCACATCAATTAGCTTGATTTTGAAAGGTAGTAAACTTCAGCATCCTTAGGAATCAACTAATTATTTAGATGCAGGCATGCACTTAGCTACTTAAAGTATCTAAGTTTGAAATGATGACTATGGTCTTTTACAGAGGTCAAGCAGACTGATGTGCCAGTGGAGGAACATGAGTAACAATGCACAGTACACGCTGCTCAGACATTGAAATCAAGGTTATTTCTGTTAGGAAGATCCCTTGGCTGAGTTCAACTGTCACCAAAGGAGACAACCAAGATTCATAGCTGGACTTTAAAGGTCAAATATTTTGAACTGGTCCCAAAAGTGAAAAGAAAGCCAGTATGGCCTCTGGAGTAAAGTTGTTAAGACAATACATTGTCCCACCACTCTCAGGTTCCCAAGCACAATGAACTAATGAGGATGGCACAAGACCTGGGAAGTTTGGTTGTAAAGAAAAAATGGTCTGAATTGGGTAAGAAAACTAAGCCAGATAAAGGTGCTTCTGACTGCTAAAGGCATCAACAATTCCAGGAGCAAAGGAAAATTTAGAAATACTTCTAGTTTTAGCACTTACTTGGCAAAGGCTGGGCATACTCTCTTAACATCTAAGAAATCTCCACCCTAGCTGTCTACTTCATATGCTTCCCTCAACCTACCTGTCTGAGTGGAACCTCCACCAACTTACCTTAGTCCAAGCTCTGATATCCACCAAGCATTAGGAACATGAAGAGAAACCTGCCTCAGCTGGGTTTGGTGTAAAAGGAACATAGAACTTTAAAACACCCTCATACTGGCTGCACCAGCCAAAAATGTCTCAATATCTCTCTAGAAAGAGGACTGAACAGAACTCTGTAGAAATGCAGTAATGGATACACGCCGCTCAGGCCAGATGGGCAACTACCCAAAGTTTCTAACAGATCTAAAAGCAATTAGTGTGCATACTTGGCCTTCATTTACTGGTAGGTGCATAAGGGAAATGTCAATCAATAAAACTCATTGAGCCTCCAGGCTGTGCCCAAGTCTATGGGCAGATTAAAAGATGTCAAAAAAAAATCAGAGGACTCCAGGTGATACCAGAGGTCCCTCAGAACGAGCTTCTGAATAACTGCAGTAATTATTACAAATAAAACATGTGCCTCCAAAGCTTAATTTAGACTTCCTGGAGAACTCCAAACATGGTGAAGACCTGCATCTTAGTTTCCTCAACTAAAATGACAATAAATACCTGAAATATGCCACTATGAGCAAATTCAGACATGTGGGTTGTGGGGTTAGAATAGGTTGCTAGTGAACATGCGCAGTGTGCTATCTCCCAAAGAGTAAGCTATGTCACCAGAACCATTAGTAGTATAGCACTGGTGCATGGGCACTCTACACAGTTATCCAAGATAGTTTTGCACCTTAACCAGAAGCAGTAGAGTTGTGTCCATGCAATCCTGCACCCAAACTAGTTACACACTGCCTCTGAGCTATGCCAAATTGCTTGCCCACAGATTCACACTACAGCAGCTTATACTGCTTTCCAGTTGTACATAGGAGATGCTGATCAGCACAGTATATCTCAGCACAGCACTACCTGGTGCCAGCTCCTTTCGGCTTCTTGATGGTTTTCCAGTCCAGATAATGTCTAGAATCCATCAGCCTGTTATGGATTATAACACACATTCCCCTGTCCTTGTAGTACTCAGACACCATCTACTCTACAATCTGAAATGAAGAGCAAAAGAAACTTGCATGAGTGTGAGGCAGATAGGCATATTAGGAAAAATTGATTACCAAAATTGAAATTTTTATGAGGAAAAGACTTCTTATCTTGACCAAGCTGAATTCTAACTTTTCTCCAGGTTATGGGCATTAAAAAACTGTTCAAGGTTGTGCAGCCAGGTATCAAAATGCAAAGGGGAAGACAGAAACATTTATCTGAAAAGCAGTAACTGTTCCTCTCTGTACACAGGTGAGTGAATGTATAAATGATTTTTTTCCCTTTATTTCAGTTCCAAACTTTTGCTACCCTTATTTTTTTATTATTTTTAAGTCAGGACTCCCTAAGATAGTTGAAATAATGTCTGTGGACTAGTATGGTAACCAGGGGTGGGTGGATAGAGCACCAGATTGAGAGGGAGATCCGGAACGGCAGCCCCCAGGAAACCCACACTGCCACCCATGCCCTAGAGCTCACAATGAGGCAGCAGGAGCGGCCCCCGTGCAAGGAGATAAGCACTTGGCACCTTTCCACCAACTCTGACACTCAGCATCTCTCACTTCCACCCAGAGTGCCAAAATTCCTTGTTAGACCTCTGCTGTGGACTGACCCAGGACCTTTAGTATATCAAAGTACCTCCAGACCTGAGCAATGTTTTGGTTCCATGGGCTTACCAAGCCTGATGTTATATGTGACTACTAGTGATTAATCAGAACCTAATTGTTGATACCAGTGAGTTCAGAGTCAGACAACATCATTCTGATTTGTCAAGGAGCTCCAGAGAGGAATAAGAAAGGGGAAGCAGGCAGGCCATCAACTTCAAAAACTGAATGAAAGGGGAAAAGCTCACTGCTGGACCCTGAAAGTACTCGTCTGAAATGACTGTTGATCTCCACTCTGCTATACAATAAAGGGCTGTAGTTCCCTACTCCTCTTGGCTAGCTATCAAGGAGCAAGAGTCCAATATGTAATGTCTAACATTCACCATGCAAAACCAAGTAACCCCTACCCAACCAGCAAATCCCTCAACAGCAAACTTTACAGCCAGTAAGATCATTAGCTAATACCTCAACTTTCTTGTATTTGTTTTAAAATCCAGCAGCTAGCTAGTAGGCACCATGGGCATGTGAGTGTGTGTGCAGGACAATGTGGGGCTAGAACCCAGAGAATTTACTTGAAAACAGTAACCTGAATTAAAAACAACCTTACTGTCTAAGCTATCACATGCAGACATGTAGGTTAAGCTTAATTCTGATAAATCAGGTTATTTTTAACTAAATGCATCAAACGATTTGAAAATGGAACAAGCGTTATAATCTGGAATTGTACTGGAATGTTTCAGTGTAACCCTGAAATCCTGAGAGAAGAGACCAGCTACCACCACCAGTTATTCAGACAGGCTACTTTAATTGGCATCAGTACTGTGCTCTCAACATTAGCTTCCACCTGGAATGATTTGTCTCTCCCCCTGTTGGCTATTGGTTTGTAACATAATTATGGCATTGCATTCAGTCTGCTTTTGGTGCTGGGAGATAAACAAGAGCACTGCTACCCTGGTGATTACACAGCGTTTATAAGACACTACTGGTGCTTTCAGTGCTGTCACAATTAAGTTAGTTTGATTTTATATTAATCCTCTGATTTATATTAACTATGATGATATGTATTTTATAGTTTTGCTTGATTATTTCATTTGGTTAATAACATGGATAATATTTGAAAGTTATGCAATTTGGATATTTCCTACCTAAATACGTGGAAAAACCACACGGTAATGAGACGTGATCTATGGAACTGACCCTATATTCCTCTTAACTGATGTCTGGAATGGAAAACTGTTCCTCTTTTAAAAAAAGTCAGTATATATGTTGATTATTCCTTATGATAAACAGCATGGCTTCCAGAATCTGTGCAATCATAGTGCTGAGAAAATGAACTGGTCAACCTAAATGCTGGCCACTTTCCCAAAACAAGTCAAAGCTTCTTACAGGGCGTTACTTTTTAACTGAATATTAGCTGTCTTTTAATAAAGTACAATGAATCCAAATCTCATTTACATTTCCAGTAATTTAATTGATATATAATTATTGGCCTGGTGTCACTGTGGAGTAATAAAGCTGGCCAACTCCTCTACCCATAAGCAACTGAAGACTGATTCCTATCATTAAAATTATGATTTTGTCACAGAAGTCATAAAACTCATAGAAATGATAAATTTGAAGAAATTCTGGGACTCTCCTGAGACACTCTGCCACACAACCATAGGAGGGAACACACAAGTGTCATGAGATATGTTTAGCCTATAGGAAAGAATGGGGGTATTATCCTTCTAAACCACAACTCCGAAGAAACAGTGCTCAACAGAAACGGACACGACACCTAGACACCTGAACCCTTCCTTCTTGCTTAGCCACTTCCAGCCAAGTCGCCTTTTTTCTTGCACCTCTACTGGGAAATTTACTAAAAATTACTGTGGCAACCTTATACAAGTTCTTAGAGAAGGCATTTTCCACACTAGATGTTGGCATTGGTTTTATTTGGGAGAGGAGGAGGAGGGGAAGCAGATAGGGGGAAAAGTAATTTCAGTCGCAGAAATCACAGAGCAGTAGAGCTCAAAGGGATCTCCATAGACCATCCAGCTCAACCCCCTGTGCTAGGCAGGATCATCCCTATCTAAACCATCCTATACAGTCAAATTAATAAGTGATTCAACTAGTTCTGACAATGAGGCTGGGTGAAGGGAGGGGGAGAATCATTGTTTTGTTAATGTTAAAAAATTATGTCAACATTTTCTTTGAAAACCCCCCTACTCATCCCCATATTTCAAAGCAGGAATTTGAACTCCAATGCCTTCTGCCATCTCCATGAAAATGTGCCCAAATTTTGTCAGTTTACAGAGCCTTTAAAATGGAATTACCAACTCATGCAGTAGAAATTACTTACTGATAAATTTTATGAAAACTCCATCCATGCTGTAGCTTATGTTTCATAGCTGGTAGGGTCGGAAGGGATCTAAGCAGATCATCCTGCCATGGGCAGGAAAGGATGCTGGGGTCAAATGACCCCAGCTAAGTGGCTGTCTAGCCTCCTTTTGAAGATTCCCCAGGGTAGGGGCAAGCACCACTTCTCTTGGAAGTTGGTTCCAGATCCTAGCCGCCCTGACAGTGAAGTAGCGCATCCTGAGTCTACTCTCAGTCAACTTATGGCCGTTGTTCCTTGTTACCCCTGGTAGTGCTCGGGGGAACAGGGACTCTCCCACTGCCTGCTGGTCCCCCTTGGCAAGTTTATAGACGGCCACCAGATCCCCTCTCAGCCTTTCTTTTGTGAAGGCTGAACAGGTTCAGGTCCCATAGCCTCTCCTCATAGTGATGAAACACCCCTGGACTTTCACTTAATTTTAACCAGGGAACAGCTTTGTATGTTTTGAAAAAGTATTTTATCTAACCAAGGGCATAGAGTAGGTTGTTTAGGCTGGGGGAGATCGCTTGTTGCTTAGTTGCTTAATTGCTGGCCTCGCTAGAAGGAAAGCTGTATCAACAAAGTCCGGAGCTGGAAGGGGGGTTACTTGAGGGGGAACTGGAAGGGGGGTTACTTGCTGGGCTTGCTATACATTTCATCACATCAGCAAGTTTAACCTGTTACGTAGCTATATAAGGCAGACGCCCACTGGGGTGTGTGTGCTTGCTTTGCGAACGATTGCCAAGCACCACTTTCTGTGCAGAAATAAAGATTAAGTTGGATCCTTCACCCCTGTGTGTTTATTGGCACAAGCGCACCGGGCACGAACTCACTGTCCTTTGGGGACAACAATTTCTGGCGACCCAGATGGGACCCTAGCTGACTGCCTTGCCCGGTCCACCTCTTCAGCTCCGGCAACAACTGTGGATGGCGCAAGGGCCAGGCGCCACCGACCTTATTCATCGGAGGTCTGACCATCTCCTGGTTGCCTGATGGAGTCGGGGAGGGGCACAACGGCGCAATGCTCGAAGGACCAACTTAATCAGGTGGGGCGAGGGAGGTTTCAACGGACTGGTGAGTACTTCTTTCCATATTTTGGGCAGGTTGGGAAAGAGACGGCTTTGAAAGTTCCGACCGTATAGATGCCCTAGGCAAGTGAGATCGGGTGGCAGCCCCGTGAACTCCCTTTAATCAGTTTGGTTCTGAGGCTGAGCGGCGGTCGTCGTCCGGTAGTTGGATAATGGGAAGCAACCAGTCTAAGATTCCACCCTGCAGTCCCTTAGGATGCATTTTGAAAAATTGGCCAAAGTTTGGAAGTGACCCTATGACAAAACAACAGATGATTCGGTATTGCAATACATGTTGGCCACAGTACCAATTGCGGATGGTGCAGCCTGGCCGGAGAATGGGTCTTTGGATTGTAACACAATCTTGCAGTTACAGTTGTTTTGTAGGCGCCAAGGGAAGTGGGATGAGATGCTTTATGTAGAGGTATGTATGACTTTGTATGGGGATGGGGTTACACAGAAGCTGTGTGGGATATTTAGGGGAAGTGGGGTAATGGCTTTGCAGGGGGTCACCACAGTATGTCCAGAGGAGCCGGAGGAGGGAGATGTGCAGTTGCTAATTGCTCCCACAGCTCCCCCATCTTATCCTGTGAGCCCTGCGTCACCACAGGGGACTTCCACTGCACCTGTAACGGCTTGTCAGGGACTCCCGGCTGGCTCGTCCAGTCCGTCGTCCCCCACCTCCCCTGACAGTCTTGGGTTGCCGTCCCCGGGTCCGGTGGATGTGGGTGGTAGCACTCTGGTGGTAGAAGGGATTGTAGGATCAGGGGCCCAACCAGTAGTTCAGGCCCCTTTACAACAAGCGGTGGGTCCTGAGGGTGAACCAGTTTTTGTCCATGTGCCATTCAGCACAGCAGACTTGATAAATTGAAAACAGTCTGTGGGCCAATATCACCAGAATCCGGAGGCAATGGCACGGTTGTTCTCTACTATTTTCCTCACCCACCAACCAAACTGGATAGATATTCAGACCTTACTGGCCGCTCTTCTGACTCCAGAAGAAAAAAGGTTGGTCTTAGAGAAAGCACGCACGATAGCACAGCAGCGTCACCCAGCCAGTGAGGTAGATGAACTTTGCCCTAAGGAAAATCAAGACTGGGATCCCAACACCCGAGGGGGCCGGAGGGAGTTAGAGCTGTATCAGGAGTTTGTGCTGGCTGTTCTCCGGGAGGCTATCCCTAAGCAGAAAAATTTGTCTAAATTGTACGAAGTGCAGCAGGGTCTGGAGGAGGATCCATCCAGTTTTTATGGGAGGTTATGCGAGGCAGCCAGACAGTGGACGGATTTAGATCCGGAGCTGCCAGAAAATGCCAAGATGTTTAACACACTGTTTATAGGACAGTCAGCCCCAGATATTAGAAAAAACTAAAGAAGACTGAAGGAGCAGCTGGAATGAGCATCAGCCAAATGATTGAGATTGCTTATAAAGTATACTCCAACAGAGATCAGGTTAAGGAGAAAAAGGAAGATAAAAGAATAAAGGCACAGGAGTCGTTATAAGCATCGTTGTTGGCAGTGGCAATTGTAGATCAGAGTCGGGGACGAGGCAGGGGAAGTAGAGGGCATAGAGGAGGCGTGGGCTATGCTCCGGGAGGCTACGGCCAGGGTCCCAGGCTGGGACCTAATCAGTGTGCTATTTGCAAGCAGGAAGGGCATTGGAAAAATGAGTGCCCCAAGAGGGAGAAGAAGAGACGAGAGGAGGAAGAAAGATTGTTGATGTTGGATGGTTCTGACCAGGAGTGACGGGGACCGGGGGCTAACACTGAAGTAATCTCTGTCTCCCCCGACGAGCCCCTGGTTAAAATGCAAGTAGGGGGAGAACTTATTGACTTTCTAGTAGATAGTGGAGCCACGTATTCAGTTGTAACCAATTTTAAAGGACCCTTATCAAAAACCAAGATCCCCATAATTGGAGCCACCAGCCAGCGGATGTATCGTCCTTTGGTGCCACCCATGGAATGCAAAGTGGGAGGAAAGAAAGTGTCTCATCAATTCCTGTATATGCCTGAGTGCCCCATACCTTTGTTTGGGAGGGATTTGCTGTGCAAATTGCAGGCCCAATTGATCTTTTCGGAGGGGAAAATTACTATGAAGATACCAACTGAGGAAGCCTAGAAGGCTCAGGTGTGTCTCCTATTGCAGGAGGGGGAGGAAGGGAGAATCCCCCCCGAAGTAGAAGACGCTGTAGTACCATGGGTATGGGTGGGAGAGAAGCCAGAAAGAGCCAAACTGGCCACCCCTGTAAGCATTGATTTAAAGCCAGGAATTACCCCACCCAGGGTGCCACAGTATCAATTGAAAATAGAAGCTTGGAAAGGTCTGGAACCATTAATAAAGAGATTCCTTAAATATGATTTACTTCGGGAGTGTCAATCATCAACTTTATGTAATGCTGGTAAAGGAATCTAAGAAACTTATTTTAAGACAACCAATGACTGTGTATACCCCACATTCAGTGCTGACGGTGCTGAATGCAAAGGGGGGAACCTGGCTTTCCCCTGGATGAATGGCTAAGTACCAGGTGACTCTCCTGGATCAAGGAGATATCCAGTTGCACACCTCTAGTACCCTGAACCCAGTTACGTTGATGCCATTGGAACAAGATGAAGGATTACAGCATGATTGCATTGAAACTATTGAGAGTGTGTATGCTAGCCAGCCAGATCTTAAAGATGCCCCACTACCTAATGCAGACCTTGAATTCTACACAGATGAAACCAGCTTCATGGACAATGGAACCCGAAAGGCGGGATACGCCGTGGTTACATCATGGGATACCGTGGAAGCAAACGCCTTGCCTCCAAATACCTCTGCACAGAGAGCTGAGCTTATTGCGCTGACCCGAGCTCTCCATTTGGCAAAAGGAAAGATAGCCACTATATACACGGATTCGAAGTACACCTTTGGAATCTTACATGCCCAGGGAGCTATATGGAAAGAGAGAGGACTCTTAATGGCAAGTAAAAGCCCTTTAAAGCATGGAACAGAGATCCTGAAATTACTTGAAGCCGTGATGGAACCACTAGAGGTAGCTGTGGTGCACTGTAAGGCCCATCAAAAGGGAGATGCTGACGTTATTAAAGGAAATCGATGAGCAGATGCTGCGGCGAAGAAGGCAGCTAGAGGACAAGTTCAAGAGACTCAAATGTTGGCATTGATGCCTCAGGTAGTGTTGCCTGAGGAACCTCCCAAATATACTGAAGAAGAGAACCAACTCGCAGAGAAATTGGGAAGCAAAGAACAACAGGATGGATGGTGGGTTTTGCCTAAGGGACAAGTCCTGATGCCAAAACTGATTCTTAGCAAAGTGCTCCAAGAGTACCACCAGAGCACCCATATGGGAGCTAACGCCATGACCCAAGGTCTCCAAAGAATTGTAGTGGGGCCTAAGATGGAAAAAAACAGCAGAACAAATAGTGCGTAGATGCCCTGTCTGTTGTGCCAACAATCCTAAGATTTCCCCCAAACCTCCGCCAGGAGCAGGAAGGCAAGGACTATTAGCAGGAGAATATTGACAGATAGATTTCTCTGAAGTTCCCAAGAAGGGACACTACAAATACCTGTTAGTGCTCGTGGACACTCTGACTGGATGGACTAAGGCCTTCCCGTGCCGAACCAACCAAGCAAAAGAAGTGGTCCGGGTGATGCTAAAAGAAATGATTCCACGATTCAGAATCCCAGAGGGATTAGCCTCGGATCGAGGGCCACACTTTGTGTCAGGAGTGACCCAGGCAGTTTCCCGGGCTCTGGGGATACAATGGGACCTTCACACAGCATGGAGACCGCAGTCAAGTGGACAGGTGGAACGAATGAATCAGACTCTAAAAAGACAGCTGGCTAAACTTTGCCAGGAAACTCAGTTGAAATGGCCCAAAGCTCCGCCTCTTGCCTTGCTTAGAGTGCGCATAGCCCCTAGAACTAAATTGGGAGTTAGTCCATTTGAATTAATGTATGGCAAGCCATATCCTAAGAATCCAGTGGTGACGCATGGGAATCAAATACATGTAAAAGGGGAAGGTTGGGTAAAAGATTATTTGTATTCTTTGTCTGCCGTATTGTCTTCTCTCCACAGGTATGTCCAGGAACGACTTCCACTCCCTCTAGATACACCAGTCCACAAGTTCCAGATCGAAGACAAAGTGCTGGTCCGGACGTGAAAATCCGAGCCGCTTCAGCCCAGGTGAAAAGGACCGTATCCTGTGATTCTCACCACTCACGCTGCAGTGAAGGTTCAGGGGGTAAAACCGTGAATACACTACACTCGGGTGAAGGCCGCACCAGAAGTACCACCTGCAGGAGAAGTTGCTGAGAGTGTCGCACCGGAAGCCAACACAAACGGACACCGTTGGACAGCAGAGCCAGTAAAAGGATTTAAATTTCTGTTTAAACGTCAACCATGTGAAAAATAGTTCTTTGCGTAGGTATAATGTTTCTAGAGTCTAAGGGGTTGGTGCATCAAAAGTTCAATAAGAGTCAAAATGTGTGGGTTCATTTGACAAAGGACATATTAAATGTCACTCATTTTTGTTTGGCAGGTGAAATATCGGTTAATGATATTTTCACGTCATGCCTTATAGGGGTGCCCACTCCAATGGAAGCACTCCAGAATCAGACTTGGTTCACATCTGGGGGAATAGGAGGTCCAATCAATTACACTAACAACTCCATGTGGGGAACCATTACCACAGAAAGAAACGCTAGTACCTTTAAAATAGATTTGTTGACAGTCACCTCCCCTGGTAACACCAGCTGTGCCAATTTTGTGAACTGTACCCAAGCTTACAAAAGCCAAAACAAAAACAAAAACAAACAAAAACAAAACAAAAAAAACCCCGAAAATTTTCAATTGCTCAGACATGACTAATGTATCTTATAACTACGTTCATGTTATATTACCCCGGGGGTGGTTCCTCCTTGTGGGAAGACTGCCTATTCATATATCCCAGCCAATGCCACAGGAGGCCCTTGTGCTCTAGGCCGGTTGACTGTCTAGCTACCAGGTATGCCTAAGACCTCTAGTAAGCGTCACTGAAGAGGTTCAAAGGTGCTAGATAAATCCTGTGATAGTGACATAAACCTCCTGAGTGAGGCTGAGGTAGTGTCCTTAGCAGTTTTCCTAGTAAGGGTGGCAGGCCTAGTAGCGAATGCTGAGAGGCAGCTTGGTAAGGTGGCCTGTGCCCTGGCAAAGGGCCTAAATACAACTTCACAGGCCCTAGCTGCCCTCAATATTGAAATAAAAGAACTAAGAGGAGCTACTCTGCAAAATAGAGCAGCCATAGATTACCTGTTGCTGAGGCATAACCACGGATGTGAAGAGTTCGAGGAAATGTGTTGTTTTAATTTGACAGATAACTCTGAGTTAATGGAGTCAAAAGTGCGGAAGTTAAAAAAGGGTCTGTCCCACATTAAGCAAGGGGAAGGGTTCGACTTCTCATAGCTTACTTCTTGGCTCCCTAATTTTTCATGGCTTAAGCAAATTTTCCTATTAATTGTGGCAAGTATGTGTATTTTCTTGATGATCTGTTGTGGGGTACAGTGTGTGCCACTGTGTTGTGAGGTACTTAAGAAATCAATTTCTTCCCCCGTTCACCGCGTGATGTTTGTAAAATCATCAGTTACAAACCCGATCCAAAATAATCGGGAGGAAGCGAAGAGATTTCTGGAAATAAAAAAAAATAGTCGAGGACTATGGGCTTTTTCCATAAAGGCCATAGCCTCGAAGGGGGGATTTGATGAAGCACCCCTGGACTTTCACTTAATTTTAACCAGGGAACAGCTTTGTATGTTTTGAAAAAGTATTTTATCTAACCAAGGGCATAGAGTAGGTTGTTTAGGCTGGGGGAGATCGCTTGTTGCTTAGTTGCTTAATTGCTGGCCTCGCTAGAAGGAAAGCTGTATCAACAAAATCCGGAGCTGGAAGGGGGGTTACTTGGGGGGGAGCTGGAAGGGGGGTTACTTGCTGGGCTTGCTATACATTTCATCACATCAGCAAGTTTAACCTGTTACGTAGCTATATAAGGCAGACGCCCACTGGGGTGTGTGTGCTTGCTTTGCGAACGATTGCCAAGCACCACTTTCTGCGCAGAAATAAAGATTAAGTTGGATCCTTCACCCCTGTGTATTTATTGGCACAAGCACACCGGGCACGAACTCACTGTCTTTTGGGGACAACAATAGGCCCTGCCCTGCTGCCCCCTAATCATGCGAGTGGTCCTCCTCTGGACCCTCTCAATGCTGTCCACATCCCTCCTGAAGTGTGGCACACAGAACTGGACGCAGTACTCCAACTGCAGTCTGACCAATGTCGCATAGAGGGGGAGGATCACCTCCTTGGACCTGCTCATGATGCATCTATGGATGCATGACAAGGTGCAGTTGGCCTTCCTGACCATGTCCCCACATTGGCAGCCCAGGTTCATCTTAGAATCGATAGGGACTCCAAGATCCTTTTCTGCCTCTGTGCTGACAAGAAGGGAGTTCCCCAGCCTGTAGGTATGCTTCTGGTTCTTCCTCCCCAGGTGCGATACCTTGCACTTGTCCGTATTGAAACACATCCTATTCTCATCCCCCCACCTCTGTAACCTGTCCAGATCTGGTTGTAGCCTGCCCCTCTCTTCTAGTATGCTCACTTCTCCCCACTGTCGTCTGTGAACATGAACAAGGTGCTTTTCGCCCCTCATCCAAATTGCCGATGAAGATAGTGAACAGTGTGGGACCCAGGACCGAGCCCTGGGGAACCCCACTGCCCACATCTCTGCAGGTCGAAAATGACCCATACACCACCACTCTCTGGGTGCGGCCCTCCAGCCAATTTGTGACCCATCTGACTGTGTAGGCGTCAACACCACAGTCACCTAATTTTTTAATGAGGATGGGGTGAGAGACAGTGTCGAAGGCCTTCCTAAAGTCCAGGAAGACTATGTCCATCGCGACACCTGCATGTAAGGCTTTTGTGACCTGGTCATAGAAGGCAACCAGGTTGGTCTGACAGGACCTGCCTCTAATGAACTCATGTTGATTTCCCCTAAGCATAAACTCCCCTGCTGGTCTCTTGCAGATGTGCACCTGGATAGTTTTCTCAAAGAGCTTCCCCAGGACCAAGGTAAGACTAACGAGCCTATAGTTTCCTGGGTCCTCCTTCCTCCCTTTTTTGAAAATGGGGACCACACTGGCCCTTTTCCAGTCATCGGGCACCTCACCAGAGCACCACGAGTGCTCATAAATCTGTGCCAGGGGTCCTGCAATGACCTCTGCCAGTTCCCTAAGCACTCTGGGGTGGAGATCACCAGGACCTGCTGATTTGAACACATCTAGTCCCTCCAGAAGTTCCCTGACTAGGTCCTCACTGACCCTGGGCCTGGCTGTGCCTCCCCTGGGTCCGTCCAGAATCCCAGTGGGGGGGCTGTCCCGGTCCCTGCTCAGAAAAATGAAAGCAAAGAATCTGTTAAAGAGATTAGCTTTGTCGTCTGGTGCTACCACCAGATTACCAAGCATGTCCTGCAGAGGGCCCACATTATTTGGCGCCTTCTTTTTAACCCCTATGTATTTAAAAAAGGACTTCTTGTTATCTTTGATCTGGTAGTCCCAGTTCCATCTCTGCCTTAGCCTTCCTAACAGTCCCCCTATAATCTCGAGCAGTGGAGGTATAATCCTCCTTGGTGATGGCCCCTCCCTTCCATTGGGTGTACACCTCCTTTTTGGCTTTGAGGCATTCGTGGATGCTTTTGGTGAGCCATGGGGGCTTTTGAGCACTCTTGCCCCCTTTGATCCACATGGGGATTATTACACTTTGGGCTTGGAGGATTGTCTCCTTAAGGAACGACCACTCTTCTCAGGCTCCCAGCTCCCCTCCCCTCCGAGACATCAGTGCCTCCCTGACTAGTCTTCTTACCTCATTGAAATCTGACCTCCTAAAGTCCAGGGCTGCTACCTTGCTGCAGGCTTTTGACACCCTGTGCTGGATGGTAAATTCCAGTAGGCGATGATCGCTATCGCCCAGGTGGTCGAGCACCCACAGTCCTCTCACCAAGTCGTCACCTGTGGCCAGGACCAGGTCCAACAAGGCTTTTCCTCTGGTGGGACTGTGCACCTCCTGGGTTAGGTGGAGGTCCTGTAACTCGGCTACGAACCCACGTGAGTGGTCAGACCTGGCTGACTGCTCTTCCTAGCAGATGTCCGGGTAGTTTAGGTCACCCATGATGACCACGTCCCTTGACTTAACTGCCTCTGCGAGCTGACCTGAGAATTCCCGGTCCAGCTCTTCTCCCTGGTTAGGTGGCCTGTAGTAGACCCCCACCATTAGGTCCCTTTCCCACTGACCCCCTTGTATTCTGACCCAGAGCACCTCCATCTGCCCTACCTCAAACCCAGTGCTGTTTGCGGACGATGTGTATTGCTCTTTGACGTAGAGCGCCACACCCCCACCTTTCTGTCACAACCCAAAGTTGTGATTTTTTGTTTTTGTGTACTTCGGCACTGCTAAATTATTTTTCCCACTGAATTGCAGCTTCTTTGCACGGTGGAGTTTTTTGCTGCAGAAGAGAACCCTGGTGCAATGGAGAATTTCCCACCAATTTGAAGCTTTCTTTGCATGGTGCATTTCTTTTGCATCTAAGAAATGCATGGTGCAAGGAGTTCCCGCCATTTGTATGAAGATCCGTGCCACATTATTGGCCGATTCTAATATATGTACACGTGATGGCTAGCGATTGGCTTGCTAGCTGTATAAAGAGCTTGGGTGGTTTCCGCCCAAGGTGGAGAGAAATCAGTTGGAGAGAGAGCGAGAGGGAGAGCATGAAGATCTCTAAGCGCTGCGGAGCCTCACGGACCCAACGCATTTCTTAAAAGGCAATAGAGGCCTGACCGAACCCATGGAGCTTCAACAACTCCGTGGGAAAGAAACTACCGAACCCACGGAGCTTCAACAACTCCGTGGGAAAGAACGAATAACAGCCTCTAGCCTCTCCCCATCGCCGATAAATTCCTAGACGTATCCCTTCCTGTACGAGAAACTACCGAACCCACGGAGCTTCAACAACTCCGTGGGAAAGAACGAACTTGTCGTATGGACCCACGGAGCTTTAACAACTCTGGGGGAAAGAACGAACTTGTAGTACAGGCCCACGGAGCTTTAACAACTTCGGGGAAAAGAACGAACTTGTCGTAGTCCTCTAACGAGGATTTAAGCGGAGCTGAACCTGGAAACTGTCCAGCCTACACCACGACCATCTTTAGTGTAAGTAAACAATCTTTAAATCAACCACTATGCGTCCGTGACTAATTCTAGCTCACCCCCGGTCTTCTCCGACCCCGCGTGCCCGGGCTGCTGGCCACAGCCCGCATGCGCAAAGATGGGCCCGGCTCGCCCCTGGCCCGCACACTTTCCTCCCTGTTCTATCCCTCCTGTACAGCCTATAGCCCTTGATGTTTACCACCCAGTCATGCGTTGGATCCCACCAAGTTTCAGTGAGCCCCACTATGTCTGGGTTTGTGTTAGTTAGCAGGAAGGCAAGTTCCTCCTGCTTGTTCCCCATACTGCGAGCATTAGTGTAGAGGCATTTAAGGCCTCCTGAGGGTGTATGTGCCTCCTTCACAATCCACAGACTGTCTGGGCCCCTGTCTCTTACCTGGGTATTTCTTGTGCTCATTGCCTGTCTTGACTGGGCTGTTCTTGTGGGTGTCTCTTGGTTCAGTGCTCCATGACTCACTTGGTCCTCTTCCTCCCCCTCCCCTGATGTGCCTAGTTTAAAGCCTGTCGGAGGAAATCAGCCAACCTGGAAGAGAACACACGCTTACGTTTGTGGGAGAGGTGAAGCCCATCCCACCTGAGTATGTCTCTCATTCTGAAGTGAGGGTCGTGGTCCAGAAAGCCGAAGCCCGCCACAAGACACCATTCCTGAAGCCTCAAGTTGACGTCCCAGATGCATGGCATCTTCCACGCCCGCTCACTGGAAGGATCGATGAGAAGACAACCTGTGCCCCTATCTCCTTCAGCTTTTCCCCCAGCACTTGGTAGTCCTCCATCAGGTGATCTGGACTGCTCCTGGCTGCATCATTATTGCCAACATGTATTAGGACCATGGGGTGGTAATCAGTGGGCCGAATGAGGGCCGGGATCATCTCCGTCACGTTCTGAATCCGCGCTCCGGGGAGACAGTAGACCTCACTTGTCATAGGATCCTGGCAACAGATGGGACCCTCTGTTCCTCTCAGGATGGAGTCAGCTATGACAAGTACCTGGCGTCTCTTCCTCCAGGTCAACTTGCCTCCTCCAGCCCATTCTGTCATGGAGTGACCTCCTCACCAGAGGTTTCCTCCTCACGCTCCTTTTCCTCCAATGTCACCAGGGTCTCATACCTGTTCCCCAGCTGGACTGAGGGAGCTGGTACTGCACCACCGTGAGCAATCCTGGCTCTGGAGGGAACCGTCTGCCATTCCACTGTGGAGGGCATCTCCTGGGGCTCTTCTTCCTTTGGTGCTTGGCCCTGCAAGGAAAGGAAATACCCGTCAACTTCATCCTCTGCTTCTCTGATCCCCCTCAGCCTGCTAACCTCCTCCTGGAGCTCCCTCACCTGCCCCTCCAGGGCCCTAAGACAGACACCTGTGGGACAGGTGTGGCGGCCCCCATTCCCTGCCCTTTCCCCCGGCCCCTCCAGACATCCCCCTGCTTAGACTGAGCAGAATTTTCTCAGAAGCTCTGGTCCATTGCAGGCTGTGCTGGACCTAGGCACCCAGGTTGAGAGCAAGGAGACTCTCTCTTGTGCTTTCTGAGATGCCCCAATAGGCCCTAGCAATATGTAGGAAGAGGCTGCATGATTCAAATATAGTGATGGCAGAAGAAATAAAAAGACCTGAAGTAAAGTTGTGAAGAATAGCCTGCAACCATTCTTGCCCACCAAGGCAAAAAAAGGGACTAGAACTAAGGTGAATCTAAGATTGAACAAGGAGCTGGGAGAAAAACGGTACTGATTGGACAAGAATACTGGGAACTAGTGGGATAAATAGGAGAGAAGACATATGACAAGGGGTGAGGGAATAAGTGAGATAAGGTATTGTCTGAGCAAAGAGATTGGGCCATCATGCTTGGAAAAAGGCACACAGATTGTCAAAGAAGGCCACAGAGGAAAAGTAGTACTGGGAGGTAGTTAAAATGGAGAAAAAGTGAGAGCAGATAACTGGAGACCAGGGTTGAGGAAGGAGAGAGATTAGACAAGAAGCCAGATCATGATCTGGGAATGACTGGGCAAGGACTGTAAGATTAAGAGTGGGAGGGAGGCTATTCCATTGGTGTGAACAAAATCCACTGGCATACTGCCCCACCCCCTGCCAAAGGCTAGTTCACATGGTTTTTCAGGTTGATTTTCTTTTAAAAATGAAGCACTGTTCCTCTCTGCTGCAGGAGCCCTTGATCCATATCCTGGCCTTGCGACAGGGAGTACCAAGCCTTGCCCCCAGAAGCCTCATCACTTCTCTGATCCAGTTACACACCATCAAGTTCATCCACCTACTTGACCCCTCCCCCCCCCCATCACTGCCTATTTCATTGGCTGTGAACAGCGATGAGAGTGGCAAGCCTGCTACCTTGCTGCCCCTCCCTATGCACAACAAAAATAGTGGTGGGATCTGCTGAGATCCTGTTTGGGAAGGCACTGTAAATGTGGATAGTTAAAGTGTGTCATGCCGAAGTCCTCACCAGTCATCCTGACAACTTGAGGCAGCACCTAGTGGCAGCAACACCAGAACAAGTCTACCCTGTACAAGCTACCCATCACTAAGAGAACTGGTGACCTCCAGTAGCAACTTCTGCATGTGGCCTTGGCCATGGACATGTTTATCCACCACCTAGACCTGGTGGCATCAGCAGCCTGCCCTTTCTGTGAAGAGAAGGTGGAAGTGGAGGAGATACTCTTCCATGACTTCCAGGACTGTCCCTGGCTGCAGCCACTCTGCTGTTCTTGGTACCCTCTTTCACATGCTGGACTTGAACTTCTCTAAAACTACATACATTTTTTTTCTGTCCTGTACCAAGCAGCCAAAGGGAGTATGATCTGCCTGGCCAATTTTGTGCTGTGCCAGGCCAAAAGGAGACTCTAAAAAGCCACCAAAATCAGCTCTGACAAGACCCTCCAACTCTTCTGCTGCTGGGTCCAGACACATGTTACATTTGAATTTGAATGCTTCACTATGCAGTAAAATATGGACCAATTTGTGATACCCTGGGCTATCAAGGGAGGGATCGCTCTGCAAAGTGGAAATGGACAGCTGGTTCTAAATGTAACCGCAAAAAAGTCATTGCAGGTTAGGGGTTTCAATTTCTGGTGGCATGAGTGTTTTGGAAACTGTTTTTTGAAACTGTGAAGTCAAGCAGTCAAAAGGTAGCACATACCGGAATTAATCTGACCCCCTCATGTCCAGGCACTATAATATAGTCCTTAATTACATGATCACACTGTTTTTCTATATGACTGCTGCATCATTCACTGCACAGAAGGGACCTGCTCTGGTGATGTATTGGTGTTTTGTAGTGAAGGAAGCTGTTGTCAGTAGGACTTCTGGTTCATTTGTTGCGTAAGTTCAGTGTGTAGCAAATGAAACAAGGAGTTGAGGAAAGGAAAGGAGAGTCTTGTGAAAGAATGAATGCTGCCCTTGAGAACTGGATGCTATCCCTGCCTCTGGCACAAAGTTTCTGCGAATAATACCACAGTTCCTGCAAGCCCCCTGATCCAAACCTGTCAGAAGTCATCACTAATTGTATAGTCCTCACTTTTTGGTACCCAACTCGAGACCCTGGGATTCAATTTGTAGAAGTTCTGAGCACTGACAGATGCAACTTAAGTAAACCAGATTTGTGAATGGAGCACATGCAGTGCTATATAAGACAAATCATTCTAAAGTATCAGATCTTAAATATTTCAAATTAGCCACCCAAAATTAGTAGATACATTTTACTTTAATCTCGCATTGCCTGCATAATAATTGGGATAATACCCCCCACACATTTTACAGGAGTGTTGTGAAGATAAATTTATTTTTGTGAAACACAGAAACAGTTGTACATTATAGTGAAGAGCACCACCGAGAAACCTGCATAATAATTCTGTCCTCCAAACAAGTCTTGAAGAGTATGCAGTAAATTAAAGCACAGAGCTGCACACTGTGCAACAAGGTGAAAACAAAGTATTAAATAGCTGCTCTTTGACTAAGGTGGGCACAACCTGTGCAATGAATAGAGCAGGTTCCTATAGAAAAAAGACATTGTGTGATCATATGATTAAAGACTATCATAATGCAGGTGCATAGTGGGGAACAGATAGAGGCAAATTAACAAGAAACATTAAGTCTCTCATCTCTTAACTTTTGAGTGTTTACCTCACCACATTAATGACATGCATTCAACTTAAGTATATTTTAGTAATATTTAGCATTATTGAAACAAGACTGTACAGAGCGACATGGGCATGATGGTCGATACAAAAAAATTGTTATCTGTAATTTATCTATGAATAAAATTCAGAAGCTTCAATGAATTACAAAATGCAGCTCCTTAAATTCAAGTTTACCCTAGGTTTGAGTAGTCTTCAAACAGCTATGTTGCATACAACATTTAAATCTCCATAGCCCACTGCAAATACATGTCTGATTGCACCAAGCTGTAATGCATTCAAAGAAAATATTTCTCCTTTGGTTTTGGCTCACAGGATCCATTCTTAAAAGAGTTTTCCTCAGAAGTTCTTTCCAACCCTCAGGTTTATAATGATATTGTGTCAGCCTTTGCCGCGTCCCAACTCAACTTCTAGAAGTAAAAGCTCAAATGTTGACCAACACCAGATCAATACTATACGAGTGTAGAAAACAAGACATGGCACCACACACTGAACGATGAGGAGAAAACAAAATATTGAATATTTAGTGCAGTACACATCCAGCACCTGTGTCCAGGGGAAACTGAGAACAAAAAACATTTTATTTGCCGATGTGGCAACAGTGCCATCTGTAACTCTTTCCACACTCCTACCAAAAATGAAATATGCCAAAGCTTTTCTTGCTCTACAAGTGAAACAAGCCTTGCATCAGTAAAAGGAATAGGAGCAGAGCGCCCAGAATATTACTTTCTAAGGGAAGGATCTTCACTCACATTAGGGTCCTTAACCTTTCTAAAAAGATAAGTGAGATACCTCTAAGTATCCTATTTGTGCGATTTCAACTTCCTAGGGGAAAAAATTGTTGGGGGGGCGCGGGGGAGAAACTTGGTTTCTAGATTAAATTTTATACATCCCTCCACTATTTCTCAGGTTGCTTTTAGAATCAGAAAATCCAAGAAATATATTCACAGATGTTCCCTTGTTTATTTGTTGACTCTGTGTAATTTGTTTGCCCTAATTTGTTTTTGTCTATCATGGGACTTCCCTTTTTAATTTCCCTTTCTCTGTTTACCACTCTTTGTGGAGCAGCGGCCTGTTACGCTGTGAGAGGCACATGCCAAATTAAAAAAAAAGGCACTGCAGATTGTTTTAAGCATTGGCTGCCCCTTTGGGCCTGAAGGCCTTGCTTGAAGCCTGCACCTGCTCCTCCTCCTGAGACAGAGGGCTCCTGATCTTTATCCCTTGCCTTTAAGCTGCCTGATTCCTATTATCCAAAGTCAAACAGCGTTCTCTACATTCACGCCTCCAGCACTTGGCATGAAATTAATAAGCCTGGCTGATATATTTCCCTGGAAGCCTGCCACTCTTTAACAGTGGTGTTAGATTAAAAATTTTGGCATGGTTAATGAACAGGGAAAAGCTGAAGCCAAAAGTTTCATGCAGCAATGCAAAGATTTGGGGGTTATGAAAAGAATACCAACTTTGTTCACATTTTCTGAATGCCATTCTAATTACAGGGGTAGATAACAGACACAACAAAACAGTCATAGCTAGAAGAAAGGGCATGTTCTCATCCTTCCCTCGCTTTAGATCTTATCTTCTGTCTTTTCAATCACACAGCATTTTGCTGCATTGCGTTATCTAAAATGCAGTAATAGTTATTTGGGTTCAGAAATCCTTCCTCTGTATTCTCTACAATTAGCAACAAAATTTGGTTCCAAATCCAAAAGCTTAGCAGCATTGGAGCTCTGTGGGTTCTGATTCAGCTTCCTCTCGAGGCTAAGGATCAGCCTTTACTCAAGAGAGCAAACCAAAGATGAATCTCAGGAGCTGGGCTTGGATTACAAACCTTTTCAGTGTTCAGGGCATTTAAGATCTATAATTCTGGTGCAGCTCTTTTTCCAGTTGCAATGTATATAATAGGGCACTGTCACCATGTTTATGATCCACAACTCAATCTTCTTTAAAGGCAAGTAAATTCTATGAACCACCCCCAGAGAGCATGCATGAGTGCATATGTTGATGTGCATACACACATGTATGCATATGCATACATATGTGTACGCATATGCAAGTGTGTATGTGTGTGCGCATGTGCATGCACATGCTCTATATATACACAGAGTTGGGTGTGTTTATATTAAGAAATGCTGGTTGGGTTTCCCAATAATGTCTTTAATAAAAAATACAATTCCAGAGGGAAGCTCCAATCCACCAGTTTTCCATTCCCTACTCTTTGAAATTGTTTTACTATAAACAAGTCATCCCAGAGTCTCTTCTCAGTATCACGATCAAATTTCTGCCTCAAGTTGTGCTCTAGTGCCATTAGTAAAGCTACAAACATACGTTAGATACATATAGATACTGTCAAAGATAGAAATATACTAAAAAGTAAAACACCTTGAACAGGTCACCTACTAGTTTAATTTAACGTTAAAGGATATTAAACCCAGTCTCATTTCCCTGGGTAGTTGTTCCAAGTGTTTGCCTCCACTGGTTCCAACAACCTGCAAAGAAAAGTCACAAGCAAATGGTACCATGCTTCATGGTACAAGAATAATCCCATTTGAAGTCATTGCATATAGCACCATTCTTCTAAAATCTCTCAGAACACCTCAGCAACTGCAGTGCATACAAAGAGATCACTCTCCACTAAGATGGTGAGTGACACAGGGAACAGGAATGCATAACCATATTAGCAACAACAGTTTAGGTCAGGAGGTAAGAGGAATAAATTCTTCAGTTCAGTCTACACGGGAAATCTACAGAAGAAGGAATTTGGTCTTCTGTCTCTTTTATCACCCCTAACTCTCCCCTGATCAAACTGTTTTCATTCCTATCTCCTTTTCTTCTTTCTACACAAAAGATCAATGACCCACCCAAGCCTACGAGGTTCTTGAGTCAACATGGCTAAGGCAAGTCAGTTTTTTTCAGACAATGACACAAAAGAGAATGATATGCGTGGCATCATCTTCAGCCTCTCTTCACACCCCAGACCCAATAAGTAAGCACCTGTTTACAGTTGGGAGGCTAATCTTTGGCAAGACTTCATGGCAGGGCTTAAACTCATGCCTTTGGAGGCGAAAAAAAAAAGACACCTTAATCATTTTGCCACCTCTGAGCCCCCTGCCTCTACTACTAAAGCCTATCATTCTCCTTCCCTTTACATCCAGATTCCATATTTATTTAATGTATTTATGCAATTTATATGCCGCCTTCCCAACAAAAGCTGGGTAGCTTACAACAAGAGAAACAGAAACACAAAAGAACAACTAGAACAAATAAAACAAATCAAGAAAATAAAATAAAACAAATAAAGCAGAAACCCACCAAACAACATCTCAGACTACTTCTGATTGCTAAACACCTGCCCAAATAGAGAAGTCATGTAGCACTTCCAAAAGAGGTCCAGGCTTCAGCTCTAGTGGGCCCCAAGAGGGAGAGAGATCCAGAGATGTGGAGTAACTGCCAAAAACAACCTCCAATACATTTCACCAAGCAAACTAGGCGTAGTGATGGTACTTCCTGGAGGCTGCTCTTGGCTGATATTAAGGTTCACAGTGGGGCATACAGAAGAAGCCCGTCCCTTAGGTACATAGGTCCCAAGCTGTTTAGGGCTTTATAGGTCCAAACTAGCACCTTGAATTGTGCCTGGAAAGCTACAGAGAGACAGTGCAGATGCTGGAGGACTGGGGTGCTCCTGGCAACTTACCCCCATCAGAAGTCAGCCTCCAGATGCTTTTCAAGGGCAATCCCACATAGAGTGCATTACACTAGTTTAGCCTTGCGGCTACAAAACCATGGATGATAGTGGCCAGATCCAAGTGTGAAAGATAGGGTCACAGCCTTCTCATCATGAAGTGTAGTTGGTGCAAGCTGCTACTAGCCATGGCCGCCACCTGAAGATCCAGATGCAGCAAAAGATCCAGGAGCACCCCAAGGCTGCAAACATGAGTGACAAAGGGAGGCTGAATCCCATCAGTGGCAGGTATTCCAGTCCTCCAAGTTCACATGGTCTTCCCACCACTATCACCTCTGTCTTGTCTGGATTCTGTTTCAATTGGTTCACCTATATCCAAACCCTAACTGCAGGCACACACTGCCAAAAGACTGAAACTACAGAGCCAGAGTCAGAAGAGGAGAGATAGAGCAGGGTGTTATCAGCATAAGGATGGCACTTCACTCCAGATCTCCACACAATCTCACCCAGTGGCCTCAAATACACCTTAAACAGGACGGGAGACCAGATGAAGCCCTGAGGGACCCCACTAGAAAGGTCTTAAGTGGATGATGAGTACTTACCCACCACCACCCTCTGGGACCTCCTTGCTAGGAACAAGCTGTCTTGCAAATACCTACAAGGTCACATAAAGGTGTTATTAGCACCTCATGGTCAACTGTATCAACAGCTGCGGAAAGATCAAGTAAGATCAAAAGGGAACAATTTCCCCTATCAATCTCCAGGCAAAGATCACTGTTTAAGATGGGGTGGGCAATTATTTCGGGTGGAAGGCTGCTTAGTAAGTTTTGGTGAGCTATCAGAGGCAGGATAGGTAGCCCTGCCCCATGACAGTTGCCCTACTGGAAGCAGAAGTCCTGCCCCTAGCCCCTGAGCTTTGCCAATGGAAGTCCCTCCCCTTGTTGCCCCCACTCCCCCATACTCCTTTTGGGAGGGGGGTTGCCATCTTAGAACCAGAAGGAAACCAAATCATACACTAGAAGTCAAACACCTACTATATTTTAATTTTATTACAAAAAATATTTGCCATGACTTGTGATTGTGTTCTCTATATAGAAGGAATTGCATCATAACTCAAAAAGAAAGTGCCGTTTTATAGAGTGTGTGTGTGTGTGTGTGTGTGTGTGTGTGTGTGTGTGTGTGTGTGTGTGTGTGTGGTGGGGTGTGGGAAGTGTTTGGGGGGTTGTGAGAAGGTGTGGCTGTGTATGGGGGCACAGAGTATGTTCATAGATTCATAGATGCTAGGGTCAGAAGGGACCTTCCGACCCTAGAAACTATGAACTCAACAGATCATTGAGTCGGACCCCCTGCCTAGTCAGGAAAGAGTGCTGGGGTCAGATGACCCCAGCCAGATGCCTATCCAGCCTTTTCTTAAAAACCCCCAGGGTAGGGGAGAGCACCACCTGCCTTGGAAGCCCATTCCAGATTTCGGCCACCATCACTGTGAATAATTTTTTCCTGGTACCTAGCCTAAATCTGCTCTCTGTCAGTTTGTGACCATTGTTCCTTGTTACACCAAGAGGTGCCCTGGTGAACAGAGCATCTCTGATCCCTTGCTGTGCCCCCCCCAAATGAATTTGTAGGCGGCCACAAGATCACCTCTCAGCCTTCTGTTGCGAAGGCTGGAGAGCTTCAGGTCCCTCAGTCTCTCCTCATATGGCTTGGCCTATAAACCCTTAACCATATGAGTGGCCCTCCTCTGGACACTCTCAAGTCTCTCAGCATCCTTCTTGAAGTATGGCACCCAAAACTGGACACAGTACTCCAACTGCGGTCTGACCAATGCCACATAGAGGAGATGTATCACCTCCTTGGTTCTATTTGTCATGCATCTGCTGATGCATGATAACATGCGGTTAGCTTTGCTGATGATTTCATCACACTGATGTTTCATGTTTGTGTTGGAGTCCACTATGACTCCGAGACCCCTTCCGCTTCTGCGCTGCTGAGAGGGTCACTTCCCAGCCAGTAGGCATGCTGGATATTTTTGCACCCTAGGTGTTAGTGTGTATGTATATGTCAACAGGGATTGTGGGGGCAGGGTGTGTGGGGTGTGAGGGAGGGGGATGTAGGGAGCTCCTTGCCCAGCTGCTTTTATCACAAGGGCTCCATGCCCACAGCGGGGAAACCCCATGCTGCACTCCAGGGGGAAGCAGCGGGTGGGACTCCTCCACTCCCAGAAGAGTGTGGGGACCTGCGCAGCAGAGAGAGGGAGAAGCAGTAGGCTCCAGTGTGGGCCTTCCCCCACTGTGAGTGCTGGAGCTTCAGGCATGTGGCGCAGAGCCCTGATGATAGGGCAGGCTCCACTCCCTCCCACCATGCAGTGCTGCCCAGAGCTGCACCCCACCAGGCACCTGCACCAGGCACGAGCGCCCTGACCTCCCCACCTGCTGCTGCTGCCAGGCAGTGGGGGCTGCACACCACGGGAGGAGTGAACTTTGTTTTCATTGGTTACTAATAACTTCTTTTCAACTACCAGTAAGTCAAAAGGAACATTTTTCATCTTAAACTTCCCTCACCATTCTGTTGCTTCAATGCAGTTAAGATTTCCTCTTCCACCTCATGCTTTCATTCACACAACCATTTTTCTAAGACCATCCCACTCTGATATTCTCACCTGCACTACCTGACTAGCTGCTCATGTTTTAACTACTGAGATGCCTACCTTGCCCAAAATGTGTCTAGGTCATGCAGCAGTTAGTGTTCACACCGTCAAGTCACCTGATGCTATACAAAAGTGTAAAATCATAGAAAAACTGCTAGCATAAGTAAAGAAATAAAGCCTCTGTGTTCAACTGCTGATTACTCCTCATGCATCTGCTTGCATGGCTGATTCATCTCCAGTGCTCTCAGGGGTACCCATCACAGAGAGGTACTTTTCTTTATTTTTTTCCTTCTTTTGGTCACCTCATCTGCTAGGAGTTTCAACAATCACTTGAATTTCAGTGTTGCCCCAATCTTACTACTCAGTCCTTGACACTTCCCCCATTCTCAGATATTTCCTGTCCTCCATACACATTCTCCAACAGTCGTCCCCAGCCTTCCCTAGCCCATAAGCAACAGTGCTAAGCCAATTTACATGCTGTGAGAAACAACATACTTGGCCCTTCCTGTCAAACCCAACATTTTAATTTCTTGTGGTTGTAAGCAAGATCAGTGGATCTTGTAGGCAATATGTTGCCTATACTCAGGACCCTTTCATCCAAACACGCTGTTTCTTAATCCCCATTCTGAATAGACATGGATCAGTCTTGTTTTATGCTTTACTTTTATGAATAAACTTTTTCATAAAACAAAATATGAAACTCGGAAGCGGGGGGGCAGCAAAGGCACCGGTCGCAGGGCTCAAGTGCCTATATACTAATGCTAGGAGCATGGGGAACAAGCAGGATGAACTAGCGCTCCTGCTTGCACTAAACACCTATGACTTAGTGGGGCTAACAGAAACCTGGTGGGATTCATCCCACGACTGGGCGGTACATATTGAGGGCTATAGATTGTACAGAAAGGACAGGTCGGGGAAGAAAGGGGGGGGTGTTGCACTTTATGTCAGTGAGCAATATACATCAACCCTCATCAAGACAGAATCCGAGGTTGAGGAAGTAGAAGGATTGTGGGTTAGGCTACATGGGGGGCAAGGAGAAAGGGATTTGGTGGTAGGGGTCTGCTACAGACCCCCACACCAAGGGGAAGAAATAGATGCGGGGCTCTTGAGGCAACTCTCGGAGACCATAAAAGCTAAAGAGGCGGTAGTCATGGGGGACCTAAACTACCCGGACATCTGCTGGGAGACGCAGACAGCAAGGTCCCATCGCTCATGCAGGTTTCTAACCTGTGTACAGGACCTCCACCTAACACAGGAGGTGTATGGTCCCACTAGGGGGAATGCCATACTGGATCTGGTATTGGCAACAGGGGATGACATGATAGGGGACCTCCAGATCGGTAGCCATTTGGGAGACAGTGATCACCTAATAATAGAATTCAACATAAGACGTCGAGTGGGTAAGGTAACTAGTAGGGTGAAAGTGCTAGACTTTAGGAAAGCTGATCTCAATGCACTCAGGCGATTAGTCAAGGACGCACTGCAGAGTAGGAGTTCTGAAGGGCTGGGAGCCCAAGAAGGGTGGCTGTGCCGTAAGGAAACGATCCTTTGGGCACAAAGCAAGACGATCCCTGAGTGAGGCAAAAGAGGGAAAGGGGCCAGGAGGCTTCCACGGCTGACCAGAGAAATCCAGGGCAGCCTAAGGGCCAAAAGGGGAGCACATAAAAAGTGGAAACAGGGTGAGATCACTAAAGATGAATATACCTCCTCTGCTCATGCTTGTAGGGAGGCAGTTAGACGGGCCAAAGCTACCATGGAGCTGAGGATGGCAACCCAAGTAAAAGACAACAAGAAATTGTTTTCTAGATATATTGGGAGTAAAAGGAAGGCCCAGGGAGGAATAGGACCCCTGCTAAATGGGCAGAAACAATTGGTGACAGATAGGGGGGACAAGGCTGAACTCCTCAACGAGTTCTTTGCTTCAGTGTTCCTAAGTGAGAGGCACGGCAAGTCTCTCACTGGGGTTGTAGAGAGGCAGCAGCAAGGCGCCAGACTTCCATACATAGACCCTGAGATGGTGCAGAGTCACTTGGAAGAACTGGATGCCTTTAAGTCAGCAGGCCCGGATGAGCTCCATCCGAGGGTGCTGAAGGCACTGGCTGACATCATTGCAGAGCCACTGGCGGGAATATTTGAACGCTCGTGGCGCACGGGCCAAGTCCCGGAGGACTGGAAAAGGGCTAACGTGGTCCCCATTTTCAAAAAGGGGAGGAAGGAGGACCCGGGCAACTATAGGCCAGTCAGTCTCACCTCCATCCTTGGTAAAGTCTTTGAAAAAATTATCAAGGCTCACATTTGTGAGAGCCCGGCAGGGCAAATTATGCTGAAGGGAAACCAGCACGGGTTTGTGGCGGGCAGATCATGCCTGACCAATCTAATCTCTTTCTATGACCAGGTTACGAAACGCCTGGACACAGGAGGAGGGGTGGATGTCGTATACTTAGACTTCAGGAAGGCCTTCAATACGGTATCCCACCCCATACTGTTGAACAAGTTAAGAGGCTGTGATGTGGATGACTACACAGTCCAGTGGGTGGCGAATTGGCTAGAGGGTCGCACCCAGAGAGTCATGGTGGATGGGTCGGTCTCAACCTGGAAGGGTGTGGGCAGTGGGGTCCCGCAGGGCTCGGTCCTTGGACCGATCCTCTTTAATGTCTTCATCAGTGACTTGGACGAGGGAGTCAAATGTACTCTGTCCAAGTTTGCAGATGACACAAAGCTATGGGGAGAAGTGGACACGCCAGAGGGCAGGGAACAGCTGCAGGCAGACCTGGATAGGTTGGACAAGTGGGCAGAAAACAACAGGATGCAGTTCAACAAGGAGAAATGCAAAGTGCTGCACCTAGGGAGGAAAAATGTCCAGCACACCTACAGCCTAGGGAATGACCTGCTGGGTGGCACAGAGGTGGAAAGGGATCTTGGAGTCCTAGTGGACTCCAAGATGAACATGAGCCGGCAGTGTGACGAAGCCATCAGAAAAGCCAATGGCACTTTATCGTGCATCAGCAGATGCATGACGAATAGGTCCAAGGAGGTGATACTTCCCCTCTATAGGGTGCTGGTCAGACCGCAGTTGGAGTACTGCGTGCAATTCTGGGCGCCACACTTCAAGAAGGATGCGGATAACCTGGAGAGGGTCCAGAGAAGGACAACTCGTATGGTCAAGGGCCTGCAGACCAAGCCCTACGAGGAGAGACTAGAGAAACTGGTCCTTTTCAGCCTCCGCAAGAGAAGGTTGAGAGGCGACCTTGTGGCTGCCTATAAGTTCATCACGGGGGCACAGAAGGGAATTGGTGAGTATTTATTCACCAAGGCGCCCCCGGGGGTTACAAGAAACAATGGCCACAAGCTAGCAGAGAGCAGATTTAGATTGGACATTAGGAAGAACTTCTTCACAGTTCGAGTGGCCAAGGTCTGGAACGGGCTCCCAAGGGAGGTGGTGCTCTCCCCTACCCTGGGGGTCTTCAAGAGGAGGTTAGATGAGTATCTAGCTGGGGTCATCTAGACCCAGCACTCTTTCCTGCTTATGCAGGGGGTCGGACTCGATGATCTATTGAGGTCCCTTCCAACCCTAACATCTATGAATCTATGAATCTATGAAAATAAGATCCAATGAAAACCAATTAAATATAATGTTCCATTTGGCCAGAGGGGCAGACACAAGGCATCTGTGCCAGGTGGAGGGGAGGTCGAATTAGGGGAATTGTGGCAGGAGACTTGGTGCCCCTGACACTTTAAGAGTAGGGAGGCTGGGGCTGAAGTGGCCTGCAGGTGTGGCCTGGGCTGATTGCAGTCATCTAACTCATGGAGGAGGGTTGGGCTTAGGGAGTATATAAGCCCAGGCTCAGAGGTGAGCCAGAAGTAACAACTTGGACCCTGCTGAGAGAACACCACCTCAGCAGGATGGCTGCAGCTCCAAAAGGTCAACCTGGAGGGTAACACCTAAAGCAGTCTAGAGGTTTGCAGAGGAGCTAAGGGGAGGAGGAGGTTCCTAGGGACCCAGGAAGGGGTCCAGAGACCCAACTGAAGGGCTGAGAGTGTGGGACAAGTGAGGGTCCAGGAAGCCCGGAGGAGGAGCTAAGTGGAAAAGAACCTCAATGAGGATGCCATCTGCCAGGCAGAAGGCACGGTGTAGGGACAGAATGGAGCTATGCAATTAGCCCATAAGGCAGTGACCACCAGGACCTGGTGGTCACTTGAGAGAACAATTTAAGAAGCCTGGGGCAGCCTCCCTCATATAAAAGAAATCAAGGTGTGGTGGGCAACTGAAGGGGTGATTGCCCACAAAGTGAGGGCTGAAGGGACTCCAGGAGCTTCACAGCCACCCCTGGAAAGACACCCTGGGTATTTTTACACATGCTCTGGGGTGGGAGGGGTACTTTAATTAGAGTGACTCCAAGAGCTGCGGTAATTAAAGCTCCCAGAGTGTCTCATGTTTCAGTGTCCCCGCGCTTCAAAATGGCGGCAGGGGTGCGTTAACTAAAGTTTGTTGCTTAATCGAGTTTGCGCCAATGTGCTGTAATTACAGAATGTTGGAGCAGCCTCCCACATCTACAGGCACCCCCTGTCACAGGAATAAGGCTAGGTATTGCGAGACATGCAGCTAGGAACTGCAACAGACAATGATTTGAGGGAGGAGTCTTTTAAAGACTGACACTGCAAAAGTTTGCCAGCGATGTATTTAAAAAAAAAAATAATAACATCATGGAAAATTAAGCCCCCCTCTGGAGAGTCATTGAGCCAACTGTGGATATTGAATTTAACCATTAAACTGAAACAGTAGGATTCTGCTGAGATCTTCTCATTCAGGAAAGCATCCCTCTTTGGGACTGCAGTTTTGCACATGCATTGACCTAAATATCCGCAAAAGTGCTGACCATAAGAGATGGCTTTACACCCATGTTTACGTGACCTACTGTATTTGGGCCTCCATACAAATCTCAGTACAGTCTTAACTAAGGAGTATCTACCAATACTTCCACAGTTTGTGACCCATCTGAAGTGAAAAGTGATGTGATCTATGCTTCTGAGTTAAGTTGATTCCCAGGATGCTACTGGTATTTTATTTTTGCAGTTTAAAATTTGTACTTACTGACATTTGGTAGTTTTATATAATCCTAATGGTTTACAATATCATGTAATTCAGAAATAACAGGCAGTGCATGCCCAGTAATAAGGTCAATTGTCTTTAGTGTATTTTCACTGCACTCCCATAAGGCATCACTTAAGCAAATGACTCCTGTATTATGACGATCATCATTGCGCTCTTTTCCAGAATCTTTTGCCTCTCAGAAGACAGAACAAAATATTTAAAATCTTTCTAGTTTTTTCTGAGTTCACGAGGGTTAGAGGGATCAGAATTCAAAACAGCATTTGCAGTGGGAGATAGTAACACGACAGCAAATGAGACCATCGCTCTGTGTGTGTGCATCTATTTTTTTAAGCCACTCCTTTTTTCTGTGTACAATTACAGTAGAAAAGACTGTCAAGTCTCACAGTGGGCTTAAAATTAATTGCTCTTGACCCTATTCAACTTATGTTATCTGGCTAAAACTGTTTGGGCACTTCCTGGATGCCCTCTTTGAACCCCAATATTTGTAGAGCTAGGTAAGTTCTACGTTGTTTTAATAGCTAATGAGAGCATCAAGTAGAATGTACTGACTGTGCAATGAGGCTGATTATGTCAGGTCACATTTGGAAAACAGAAAGAGTTCATCTATTCCTCTTTCTCATATCCATTACCTTGTCTTCATCATCTACACTATCCCTAGTGAAACTCCCTAATCTTTATTCATTGCACTAGCCATCCATCACACAGATTTTCAACCTTGTGGAAGGAAGTACCAGGCTAATGCTGGCACATGTTAAAGTGGATACAGATGAGCCTTTAAAACTGAACACAGTCATGAAGTAAAGTATGGTATTATATGAGGGTAGCTATCTAGGTCCTATATAGAGGAGACAAAAAGAAGAACAGGGTTTATTGATGATACATGGAAGGAGTGCAGCTCAGCTGGTAACCAGAAGGGAAGATGGGTCAGAAGAGACATCACATGCTGCAGGAGATAACAGCTATGAGTACTAACAGTCCTATTTGCAAATATACTCATATGTATACTTATACATACTTCTGCCTCTTCTTCTGACACCAGCATGGTCCCTCTTCAAAGTGGTAACATTGTTGGGAGACTTGAAGGTCAGCTTCCCAACAGAGAGGAAAACCAGCATCATGAATGACTCGTGCCCTCAGCGGTGGGGGGGCACAGTGGTGGCAGGAGCGCGGCAACATCAACGGAAGTGACAGGAGTGCGGCGGCGGTAAGCAGTGAGCTCCCGCAGACACCACGAGCAGCAGCGGTGGCAGCCTGCAGGGGTCATGGACTGCCCACATACACTGCCAACAGTGCCGGCAGCGCCTTTTTGTAGGGGGTGCACCATCACGTTCAGGAGGTACAAGTGCACCCGCTACACGTTGCTCCTGACCAGCATTGTAAAGTCTGGCTGAAGTCTAGGTGTAACTTTAGATACATATAGCAGCCATGGAACAGAGGCCATCACAAACAACATGCATATCAATTACTTCTCCTAGGAATCTCAGGCCAACAATCAAGTCCAGTTCCCAAGTAGCAATAATTGACTTCAATCAAAGGCCAAGGAAGACAGCAAGTGTTACTCTTACTTGCAAAGTTTAGTATGTCACAAAACACCATCTCTCTAATACTGTGGCTAAATACAGAGCGTAAAAAGCTGGAGGCTGAATTCAGTCTGCAGCTTAGTCTAAGCTGCAGAGATTCAACTGAGACACAAGTGAACAGACATTTACCTTTGATTCAGGAAATGCAGCCACATGCCTGTAGCGGCTCAGGCAAGAAGCCAGAGGATGCTACAGCATGGCTCTCTGGCATGTAGCCAGCATGGAATGTGTGTTTGCTTCCTCTTTCTGCTGCTCCCAAGGTCTTTGGGACTTGCAGTCCAGAATTACAGCAGCAGGACTCTGTAGGGTTGCTCATCACTTCCTCTTCCTGCTTCCAGGTGCCTCTGGGATTTGTAGTCCACAGTTGCAGCCAGAAGTAAGTTTGAGCAGGTGAAGGGATGTTTAACCCCCCCTTCCTGGCCCCAGACCCCAGCCGGGGTTTGCCTGGAGAAGGCAGTCCTCGACCCCCAGACCAGGCTGAATCCCCAGCTAAGCTTGCACCCGCCCCCCCCCCCCCAGTTATCAGCTATCCCCTGCTGCTCCAGCTAGAGAGGCGAGGCATGGGGCCAACCCTTCTGTGCTGGAGCAGACAGCACCACCCAGCCCAGGTCCGCAAAGCATTTCAGGATGCTGGGGACTGTGATTTAACTTGAACCAGGAAGGGGTCAGGGACAGAAGTTTCATAAACCAGTTTGACCTAAATCAATCAAGTCTGATACTACATTCAACCAGGTTTATCTTAAGCCAGTTTCAGTCATTTTGAAACTGATTTATGTGCACTGAAATTCTGTTCTGTTACAGGTTTAAACCAATTTCTGATCACTTAAACTGGTTATGTGTAACTTCTGTCCCTAGCCTAAAATCATGAATAAATCCAAACTAACAGCACAACATGTATTTCCAAGCTAAAAACTTGCTCATATGCTAAAACAAAAAACCTTGAAAAATTATGGGTAGCAGCACCACCTGGTGACACCTGCCATAACAATATTGGTTAAAAAAATACAGGAAATTCCCTCACAGCACACATTTTAATTTGGAGTTTGGCTTGCTGGAATAAATATCTCCATTTCCTCTATAGCTCCAATGTTTCCCAAGAACCCCACCTTTGCAGAAAAAGCTGAATTAAATAGGGTGCCATATGGTTTAATTCAGCAAGTTAATGATACAGCAATGATTATATTAATTGATATTTTCTTTAAATTAGGAACAAAATTCTATTCACACTAGGCTTTGAAAGCCTGCCCTTTTTAGGTCTGAGTTGAGTGGCTCCCTGATATTTTTTTTTTTAAACAGTGCTTTCAAACATAACTTCCCTTCTTCATCTTAAAATCCAGTGCCATGGCTGCCACAGACCTAGAGCATGAAAGTGGTAGTTGTTACTCCATCCCTGTACCATATTATACAAAGTTTTATTAAACTCTCACAAGTCCCTTTTCAGTAAGCAATCCATCTCCCAAACTCAGGCACAGAATATGGGCCACCTCCTGCAAACTGACCCTCCACAACTGTCCAAGGTCCTGACTCAAGACTCTGGTGTGGTCCTGGGGCCAGAGCCAAAAATCAGCTGATTGTCAGCCCTAGACCTGAGGGCACCATCAGGCAGCTTCATGGTCACCTGCTTCTAAATAACTCCTGAACAATTCAAACACACGCTTCCCCCTTTCTTCATATTTGGTACAATTTTTCAAGCAGTGGTAAGTTGTCAAATCATTGCTTTATGTGATCTATTAGGATCAGCCTCAGAACCTGTCATTAGAATTTTTCCCCAGGGCTGTCTGTGAACTGCATGTGCTACTCTGCGGCCAGCTCTCACTTTCCTTCAAACTAGCAAAAAAAAGATCTTAAACTAACACAGGTGCCAGCTGCTTTCTGCCATATGGTCAGGGATTTTTCTCTTTTGGTTTTAAATTGACCCAGTGAGATGGCAAGCTCCCATCATCTCTACGTGACCCACAACAAAACCATGCACTTGCACTCAGTCAACTCTGAATGTTCTGCTCTAGTGTGTTTCTGTTGCTGCTTTTTCAAGGGTCTGGGAAGGGAGGCTCAATCTTCATTAATTTATGGAACACTGACCTTGCAATTACAAAATGATTCATCTCCTCAGTGCCTCAGTACTTTTAGTAACAGAAAATCCCAGTTCCAGACACCAGGGGCACCTGATACAAAACTGTGCCACAGAGTCAATTCTCACTTCACATTTACTGGAAATGCTGAAGGCCTCATACACTGAAGATGTCATGCATTATCCTGTGGGCATTACAGATGCTCTGCCAAGGATCCAACTGGCAGGAGCTACCAAGGCAGATGCTTGCCCACATCTCCCAGCAGAAGCAATGCAAAGCAGTGACTATCCAGGAGGACAGAAGATGCACATATCACATCCTCATCAAAAGAATCGGGTGTGCTGGTGTGCTCCTGAAATCTGATGTCAGACTTCATATAACTTTTAGCATCATGAATTTACAAGAAAGCATAATTGCTTATGATATAGGACTTGACATATCAGATCAAATTAAAAGAAATCTCACCATTAAGTAAAGTTCATCTTTCTTAAAAGCTTTCTTAAAGGCATAAGGCAATGGAACAATTTCCCACAGGAACTAAGAACCATAATAAACCTTATCCCCCACTGCTTCAAAGGCAGTGCAATCTTGACTTTTCTAGCAAGCATATTGTAGTATATACGTTTTAGAAAATGCCCTGAGAAAACAAAATACTCTGCTGCACCCAAAATTCATCCCCTTGGAGATGGTGACAAAAAGAACAATCCTTATGTAACATACTGTAGACATATCGTTTAATATGCTACTGGAAGGCGTTCAGATAATTTAGTGAGGAGGTCAGTATAAGAGCTTGAATGGCATAGTAGTTAGCTAATATTCAGGTTTTTATGAGTTGCTGCTGTTAATTGGTGATGGATTCAAGCGTTTGTTTGATGTAATGTTATTTCCAAAGAAAGTACAAAAAATCCTGTTTTCCTACACACTGTAGAAATCAAACAAATGGAAGCATTGTTCATAGTTCAAACCTCTTCTCAGCTGCCCTCTGCCCAAAAAGTGTTCTCATGCCTTTTCTCATGATCTTGCTTAAGCACTTTTCTCCTGGCTTCCTTGCCCCAAAGATACATTTATGCCTGCTTGGATTTTCTTGGCTGCTTCTCTGTCTGTTCTCAGCCCCTCCCTGCCTCCCTCCCCCCACAGGACAAATGCAGCTTCAGCAAACAAAGACCTAACTGCGCTGGCCAGGCGCGAACCCGGGCCCTTTGTCGCGTTGCATGTGGGCTGTGGCCGGCAGCCCAGGCACGCCGGGTCAGAGAGGGCGGGCACCGAGCTAGAAGTAGGCACAGACACGTAATGGTTGATTTTAAGATTGTTTACTTACACCGAGATGGTCGCGGTGCAGGCTGAAAATTTGCTTGAATTGCGGTTACAAACAGAAAACACGAACAATCACGTGGAGTTTGCTAGGCTCCACGCAGACAGAACTCCAGATGTCCAGGACAAGCGCGCCTCAAAATAGAAAACTCGTCGATAAGTCTTATAGAAAGTTATCGCTCGAAGACGGGAAGAGGTGGGCGGTGGATCAGGCCGCCAAACTCCTCTGAGTAACACACAGGGTTTCGATGACCCTGCCACGCACCCAGAGTCCCCACGAGATGGATGTGGAGTCCTCTTCGGCTTGGGCGGAAACTGCTCAAGCCTCTTATCCGGCTAGCAGGCCAATCGCTAGCCGGCACGTGTGAATAATTTAGCACTAGCCAATAGCGGGACACAAATTTGCATATGAAGAGCGGGAACTCTTTGCACCGTGCATTTCTGTGTTGCAAAGGGAAATGCACCCTGCAAAGACAGCTGCAAAGTGGCGGGAACTCTCTCCTTTGCACGCGGGTTCTCTGTGCAGCAAAACTCCACCATGCAATGAAGCTGTAAACCCACGGGGATAATTCTAGTGCCGAAGCACACACAAAAAATCAGAACTTTGGGTCATGACACTAACAAATCACTGTTACCAAATAACTCAGTGTAACTATAGATTTTCTTATTATTTTTAAACTTATCCTAATAGGAAACTTCTAATCTTTTGTTAATCCAGCTCTGTGATATCACATGCTGAAGAGTTTTATAAGTTTATTTTGCATTGTGTAAAAGGGTGTTTCTTTTTTTTTTTAAATCTGTTTTGAATGTTTTATGTTTCCATTTGGATACTGGATATCCATTTGTTCTTGTATTATTAGAACGTTTTATATAAGAGACTAATTTACCTGCTCTGCATTCATTCTTTTACATGCATAATTGCGCATGATATACAAAAAAATTCTTCCTGATTGTGAGGGGTTAGGTCTGAAAAACACTGCAGTACACACTCTGCTGAAGAACAATTCTAGCATTTTGTCAGACCACTGCAAGAGGATACTAAATAGTCCTAAACTAAACAGGCTTAACTGTTTCAACCTCATCTAATTCTTATAAGTATCTTTGAAATCCAGTTGTAAAACCCTTCTATTTCTGCTACAGACTTATTGAAATAGATATTAGAATTCAAAAGAGAAATTCAGATGAAGTTATATCTTGGACAGATGTTCTCCAAGGAGATGGGTGATGCAGCGAACTTGTTCGCTGGCACGGCATCGCATCGGATCAAGGTGTAAAGTTGAAACTGACATTAGAAAGTTGAAACGGTGTCAATTTCTAAATGTTGTAAGTGCAAAACATTGTAACTTGAAACGGTGTAAGTCGAGGACTGCCTGTATGGCCCTGCACATATGTAAAAGAGCTGTATGATTGCTCAGACCTCCAGTAAGAAACTGGAGATCAGCCTGTTGAAAGTCTTTGGGTTAAGGCTAGCGGGGAGAGCAACAAGGGTAATGCTGTAGTGGATGTCTGCTATAGACCTCCAGACCAGGAAGAAATGGTGGATGAGGCTTTCTTCAAACAGCTAGCAGAAGTTTCCTGATCACAATCCTCGGTTCTCATGGGGGACTTCAGTCACCCTGACATCTGCTTGGAGGGCAATACAGCAGTGCACAGGCAATCCAGGAAGTTTTTAAAGAGTGTCGGGGACAATTTCCCGGTGCAAGTGCTGGAGCAGCCAACTAGGGGCCATGTTCTTCTTGACCTACTGCTCACAAACAGGAATGAATTGGTGGGGAATGGAGTAGTGGATGGCAACCTGGACAGCAGTGATCACGAGATGATTGAGTGCAGGATCCTGACAAAAAGAAGAAAGAAGAGCAGCAGAATATGAACCCTGAATTTCAGAAAAGCTGACTGACTCCCCCACAGAACTGATGGGCAGGATCCCCTGGGAGGCCAGTCTGAAAAGGAAAGGAGTCCAGGAAAGCTGGTTGTATTTTAAAGAAACCTTACTGAGGGCACAGGAACAAACCATCCTGATATGCAGGAAGAATAGCAAATATGGCAGGTGACCAGCCTTGGCTTAGCGGAGAACTCTTCAGCAATCTAAAACACAACAAAGAAGCTTACAAGAAAAGGAAGCTTAGACAGATGACTAGGGAGGAGTATAAGAGCATTGCTTACGCATGCAGGGATGAAATCAGGAAGGCCAAAGCACAATGGGGAGTTGCAGCTAGCAAGGGACATGAAGGGTAACAAGTAGAGTTTCTACAAGTATGTTAGCGAAAGGTAAGCAAAAGTGTGGGTCCCTTGGTGAATAACCTAGTGACAGACAATGAGGAAAAGGCTGAAGTACTCAATACCCTTTTTACCGCAGTCTTCACAGTCAAGGTCTGCTCCCAGACTACTTCACCGGGCAGCACAGTTTGGGGAGAATGTGAGCAGCCCTCAGTGATGAAAGAACAGGTTAGGGACTACTTAGAAAAGCTGGACATGTACAAGTTCATGGGGCTGGATGCAATGCATACGAGAGTGCTGAGGGAGTTGGCTGATGTGATTGCAGAGTTGCTGGCCATTATTTTTGAAAACCTGTGGCTATCACAGGTTCTGGACAACTGAAAAAGAGCATATATAGTGCCCATCTTCAAGAAAGGGAAGAAGGAGGATCTGGGGGACTATAGACCAGTCAGCTTCACCTCAGTCCCTGGAAAAAACATGGAGCAGGTCCTCAAGAAATCCATTTCTAAGCACTTGGAGAAGGACAGATCAGGCAGTCAGCATGGACTCACCAAGGGCAAGTCATACCTGACCAATCTGATTGCCTTCTATGATGAGATGACTGGTGAATGTGGGAAAAACAGTGGACATGATATACCTTGACTTTAGCAAGATGTTTTATACGGTTTCCCACAGCATTCTTGGAAGCAACCTAAGGAAATATAGGTTGGATGAATGGACTTCAAGGTGGATAAAAAGCTAGCTAGATCATCAGGCTCAATAGGTAGTGATCAATGGCTTGAGGTCTAGTTGGTAGCCAGTATCGAGTAGAGTGCCCTGGGGCTGGTTTTGTTCAATATCCTCATTAACAATCTAGAAGATTGGATGGAGTGCTCCTTCAGCAAATTCATGGATGACACCAATCTGGGGGGAGTAGTATATATGCTGGGGGACAGGGCTAGGATTCAGAGTGACCTAGACAAATCGGAGGATTGGGCCAAAAGAAATCTAATAAGGTTCAATAAGGACAAGAGCAAAGTCCTGCACTTAGGACATAACAATCCCATGCACCACTACAGGCTTGGGACCAACTGGTTCAACAGCAGGTTTGCAGAAAAGGACCTGGGGGTTACAGCGGACAATACGCTGGATATGAGTTAACAGTGAGCCCTTGTTGCCAAGAAAGCTAACAGCACACTGAACTGCATTAGTAGGAACATTGCCAGTAGATTGAAAGAAGTAATTATACCCCTCTACTCTGCATTGGTGAGGCCACACCTGGAGTACTGTATCCAATTTAGGGCCCTCCACTACAGAAAGGATGTGGGCAAGGTGCAGAGAGTCCAGCAAAAGGCAACAAAAATGGTTAGGGGGCTGGGGGACATGACTTACAAGGAGAGGCTGAGGGAACTGGGCTTATTGGGCACCTATACACAAGCACAGAGGCTGCTCTGAAGAGCTAGAATTTTTCTGGTCCACTTCTGGGTCTGCCGCCGAGCGTGCAGGGACCATGCCCCCATGCTCCCATGGGACACTCCATCCACCCCACCATCTCAGCATTCACGAGTCACACCTGGTATCTTGAGGTACAGGTTTCCCTCAATTTATGCTGTACATGCGTTCCCAGAGAATGGCACATAAATTGAATTCGCATAAAGCAAACCCACTTTATAATATAAGAAATAGGGATAGGTTCCCATGGCGGTGAGGGAGGGAGGGAGGCTGGGGCTAGGGAAGGGGCAGGGGTGCCACTCCCAGGGCTGCACAATGCAGTAAAGCATAGGGAACAGAGCGGCACTCACCCCAGCCCCAGCTGCAGCAGCCCCGGGAGCAGCACCCCCTGCTGCTGGGCTGCACTGTGCTCTGCCTGTGCCTACTCAACTATGCTCCTGGGCTGTGCCATGCCCTGGACTGGGGTGAGTGCTGTGCCCCACACCACCCAGGGCTCCACTTGTCTGTGCTCACCCCAGCCCATGCTGGAGCAGCCCCAAGAACAGCCAGCACCACCTACCTGCACCAGGGCACAGCGCACCCCAGGAGCTGGGGTGAGACCAGGAGGGGGCACAGTGCAGCCCAGTGGCTCCAGGCTGCTGGCACCAGCTGCTCCTGGGGCTGTTGCACCCAGGGCTGGGGTGAGTGGAGCCATGGCCCTTTCCCCTCCCCACACAGACTTACCTGCTTGGGTGGGGGGCATATATGTTGATTGCATAAGAGCAAATTTACCTTGCACATAATGAATTATGGGTCTAAATATACTCATCGCGTAAGAGTGAATTCACATATAAAGAACCTACATAAATTGAGGGAAACCTGTATAAAGCTGTGTCTACGGCCAAATCATCGAATCTCTCCAAATCTCTCCAAATCAAATTGGAGGCTTCCAATTCGATTCAGAGAGATTGATGGGTCTCCTGATTTGATTCAGAGATTTGGCCACCTTATCGAGCCAAATCTCCTCTGAATCAAATCAGCAACTGAAGTTTCACACAGCCCTATTATCTAGCAACTTTGTAGCAGAGGCAAAGGTAAAATCCAGTTCTCTGGAATGATACTCACTTGCCTTCACTCTTTTCTCTTATGCAATCTTCATTCCCTGTCCATCTTCCAGCTTTTGCTATGGAGTTTGATATGGAGTTTTACAAACTACAAGCTCTGTAGTCACAATTTTTATTTCAACCTCCGACTACCCTCCTACCTGTACACCCAACAAGGAAGGGGTTCTGTGAGCTATTAAAGCCACACTAATGAATATACTCTCTCTTATGGTTTGAACAAACACCAGTTGTACAAAAAACTTCATCAATGAATATCCAATTCCTCCCTATAGAAAGCAGTGACAAGAATCCCATTAATTTGAGCAGGAGCAAGACCTACATTAACCAAGTGCAATTAACAAAAGAACACTATTCAAGCTTGCTTTTAAATTACCACTACAGGGTTCAAAACAAGAATATGTTTTTATTCCTCCCCATTCACAGATCTACGTGCTTCACATTCCATGTGCTTCAGAAGAGAGGGAGCTAGAAGGAGCAGATATCCAGGGGAGCGACTGAGAGCATATCAGACGGTATATACTTCAACAAGGAAAGAAAAAGATGAGGCAGCAGTTTCAGATGGAGTGATACAAATATGATGAGGCATACCAAGGTTCAAAAGAATACAAATTAGAAGACCCAATGGGAAAGCTGCAGGACAAACAACACAATATGATACAAATCTGACATAGCAGTATCAAAGTATCTGAACAATGAGGAGGTTATTTGATTTAGAATCAGAAGGAATGTTACCAAGGCAAAGGAATATCCAGGTAACAGGGCTTTCACATACCGTATCTCAGCAAATTGTCCAGAAGAACTCTACAAGTGGATATTTAAACTGTCTGGATACCTAACTGAAAATTTTAGGGCTGTCTCAGCCACATAAGCAGAACTTAGCCTATAATGCACCCTCTCTCAAGCTGAAACCATTGATTAAAAAGGAGAACATAAAAAATAGGTTAAATACCAAAGGACAACTTTCATTTGAGTTTGTCAGCAAATAGATTATTATGAATAATAGAGATTAATTTCTTTGCCACATCTAAGAGGTCTAAAAACATACAGTTCACATTGAGATTTCTTTCACAAGCTTATCAGAAATCTCAAACTAATCTGTGACTAACCAGGAGCATCAAGGTTGTCACTATGGTCTGATTCTGCACCTGTATCAGCCTAGAGTCCTTTTAAAACAGAAACAAAGCAAGCCCAAAGAGCAAATGACTCATCAGAAGCTAATAACTAACTCAGAGGTGGGCTAAATATGGCCCGCAGGCCGCATCCGGCCCCCGAAGCCATTCTATCTGGCCTGCAGAACCCCTAAAAAAATGTAGAAAATTAATATTTGTCTGCCCTTGGTTCCTGTAAAAAATGACAGGAACCAAGGGCAGAAGGACCCAGAGGAAGCCCAGTGGGTTCCAACAACAGGGGGGCCTGCCTGGCCCCCCTAGAAGCTCCAGCTCAGGTTTCTGGGCTGGGAGCACATGGCTGCCTCGCGCGGGAAGCTCAGGTAAGGGGGGGGACCCCAGGCAGGGAAGAAGCACGGGGCAGGGAAGCGACCCCTCCCCACCCCGCTCCCGGTGCCCCACGCTGCAACTGCTTGCAGCATGGGGCACTGGGCGTGGGATGGGGGGGCTGCTTCCCCTCCACCCCACGCTCAGCTTTTCCCTGGGCTCCTTCCCTGCGTGAAGAAAAGCAGCCCCTCGCCCACCCCATGGCTGGTGCCTCACACTGCAGGTGCTCGCAGCCCACGCGCAGCTATCTAGAGCAAGTACAGGCAGCCCCAGGCCAACTGTGAGCGGCTACAGTGCGGGGCGCCGGGCATGAGGCATAGGGCAGGGAGGGGCTGCTTTCTCCCCACACGCACTTAGCACCACTTTGTAACCCACCCCATTGCCAGGCTAGCAGTGGGGAGGGTTACAAGCTGGTGCTGAGCACAGGGAAAAGTGGCCCCTCACCCGCCCCATGGCCACCACCCTGCGCTGCAGCCATCTGCAGCCCACGTGAGGCTGCCTGTGCCTGCTCCAGACAGCCCCGTGTGGGCTGCAAGTGCCTGCAGCAGGGAGCGCTGGCCATGGGGCAGGTGAGGGGCCACTTTTGCCCATGCTCAGCACCAGCTTCTTCCCTACTGGTGAGCAGGGGGTTGGGGCTGTGTGCTGCCCCCCACCTGTACTGCGGGACTGGGGGGCACTGGGTGTGAGGGGGCAGGGAGCCAGTGGGAGCACAGGGCCTGCACCGGTGTCCTGGGGCCAGTGCCAGTGGGGCCCAGAACAGGGTGGCAGGAGTACAGGGGTCCCAGCTTGCAAAGGCTCTATGGAGCCGGGCCAGCTCCCTCCTCTCCCTGCTGGTGCAGCCCAGCCTGGCTCCACGGACCCCTGCCGGCCTGCGCCCCACTGCGGGCCCCACCGGTGCTGACCCTGGGACATTGGTCCCAAGATGGTGATCAGGGGGCGGGGCGCCTGTCAAGGGGCGGGGCTACCCATGCGGCCCTCAACAGCCTGCCAAAACTGGGTAAGCAGCCCTCCACCCAAAATAATTGACCACCCCTGAGCTAACTAGATTTCTGATCTACTTAAAAAAAAAAAAATCAGTGCCCAATCAGAATAGCTTGCTTAACACTTTAAAAATCTTTAAAAGCGTATCTTAGAAACCAGCTAGTACTTATTTCACAAAAGTTGGATCAGGCATTAAATAGGATAGCAGAACTCCACTGGTATTCAAGTAGGGATGAATATGGTCCCCTGTTTTGACACACTAGTGATCTGTTAAGTGATGTTTCCTCCACCAGTTATAAAAAGTAACAGTGCTCAATGATCAAACACAGATTTCTCCTATCAGAATGGTCCCAACCTTTTATTTTGCTGTCAGCCATTGGTTGGTTAAGTGGACCCCTCCCTATTAGTATTCTAACAGTGCACCAGCAGTGAAGTGGCATGAAAGGTAAGCAGTTGTTCTGGTTTTAGTCCATTTTGTATTTTTTGCCCAGAGCATTGCCTCTAGCAACTTGCACTTACTTAAGAGGATTATTTGCTACTGATGTTTGCTTGAAAAATCAGCACAATGTGATAGTGTTGCCTTTGCTTATGAAAATAAGCAAAGCTAATGATCAGGCAGATGGCCAGTCAGGATTACAGATATCATTAATATTTCTTGTTTATTTGTATCTAAAAAAACCCAAAAAAACTCCTCTCAAAATTGCACATGTAACCCTGTGTGCCTATCATTGTAACCCGCATTCCCCAACCTATTCTCACATCTATTGCTGTGTGAAAATGTGATTAGCCAAAACAAAACAAAACCAAAAAAAATGAAAATGAAAGATCATTTCAAGTCAAACCCAAACTGAAATTTTTCAGAACTTTCATCAAGTCAAACAAAGGTTTATATTTTCAGATATTTTTAATAAAAGCAAGAGACTAGATTTAGGTGTCATTCACATAGCCAGCAAGCAGGAGAAAAAGTGGTATGAACTTGGGTTAGGGTACTTAGCATATGTAACTGGCTCTCTGGCTGATTTTGCTCAGGGATTTGAACGGCAGTGTCCCGCTGCCCAGGAGAGTGTTCTAACCCCTAGGACATAGGGTATGTTGGATAAGTCTTTTACAATCTCCCATGTGTTAGTTGTTCCACTAGTATAAAATATCTAAAATATCAGCTGGGACAGAGAGCAACTCTGAAAATAATTCCATAAACTTGATGCTCAGGGAATTCTCCAGAAAGGTAGGAGACACTGCATTCCTTATATTTCTCCAGACCATATGGTAGCTTCAGAAAGTAACATTGAGAATACCCTAGAGCTCCAGGGTTAGGACATTAACTTTTGAAGTAGGAAACCCAGCTCAAACCCTTGCCCTACACCAACGGTGCCCAATCTTGGGGTTGCGCATTCCCAGGAAGGGAGGCAAGGGAAGGCATGTGACCCCCCAGATTTGTGGGGGACATGGGCTGCTGGCTACGGACTCAGGGTTCCCTGCCCTGCTGCCTTCCCCCTGGGGCCTCTGCAAGACAGTGGGGCAGGGAGGCTCAGTGCTGCTGCCGGTTCCCCCAGGCCAGCCACATCACCATGGCAAGACACCCCCTGCCCACCTGGCAGCAGCAGGGGGCACAACTCTGCACCCCTGCCACCGGGCAGGCAGGGGGCACCTCGCCATGGCAGCATGGCCAGCTTGAGGCTCCCAGCAGCAGCAGGGAGCATCTCTACCCTCCCACACTGGGTCCCACCCACTGAGCCACAGAGGTCCTGGGCAGAGGGCCCCAGGCCCTCAGCAGGCAGCCCACATGCTTCCCATCACCATGGCCTCTGCTCCAGCCATGCCACCCGTGGTGGGGAACCAGGCTCTGCTCTGACCACAGCAGCTGCCATCTCTTGTGGGTGGCCATCAGGACTCAGGCACTGCTGGAGGGGCAGGGGGCTGTGGGCCCTGGCCCTGGTCCCATAGCCCTGGAAGCTGGAGGGTCACTTCTGGCAGGGCTGAGGAGGGCCAGGGAACTGTGGGTCATGAGTGAGGGGCATTAGAAGGGCTAGAGAGGTGGGGAAAGAGGAGCACTGGCAGGGCCAGGGGGCTGTGGGTAGGGTGTGAAGGGCACCTGGAGGGATGGGGGGCGGTGGGTTAGGAGTGAGGGGCCATGCTGAGGAAATGGGGTCATAAATGGCGTCATGCTGAGGAACAGTTTGGGAAACACTATCTTACACCAAAAAGGGTGTTTGAATCTAGATATTGCACATTCCAAGTGAGCTTCCTAATGCCTGGATTATAATATGGGAGTCCCCACCCAGACTATAATATGAGGGTGCCCCCCCTTTCTTTCTGGTGTTCTCAAGAGCTCTGATCAAAAACTATCCTTAAAAAACTAAATGTTTTTGTTTCAACTGTTTCAACGTTTCTAAATGCTCCAAATATTTTCTCCATTTTTGTAATTCAGTTGAAATGAATAGTCAAATTCACACCAACTTTGCAAGCAGTTTTGAATCGAGCAAGCTACAACTTTTGGCATATAAAGTATCCATTAAAACTATTTGCCAGATCTGCTGCTTTTTTCTTGTCTACCAGTAAATCTCTTCAAGGTAGGGCTCATTTGTTACTTTGTCAATGCAGCACCCAGCCTAACTGGGATGTTGTTTGACTACAAATAACATATTTCCAAAAAGAGTATGTTAATCTGAATTTATAATCAGGAAAGAACCACAGGGAAGTTAAAATCAAGAAAGAAATCCAACATACCTGAAACTAAGAGATCTAGAGTAGTGCTCTGACAAAGTTATACCTAAAAGGACATGAAGATTTCTTGTGGCAAGCTTCTGCCTCTATTGCTTTCCTGTATCTTAAGACCAGTTATTTTCTTATATACAAAATCTGACCTCAAATGAAGTGCTTTCTAACAGTATTATCTTGATCAAGTGGACATTCAGCCCAATATAAAAATCTACCTCTTTCAGGCTAGGGACAAGTATTCAACTGCAGCTCTAAAATGTTTCCAGAAATCTGCAGTGATACAAGGGTTCAGCTCAAAGGCAAGCTTTCCAACCAGGCGATGATTGCTCCGTTGGGTCCTGCTGCCTCTAGCTGTCACCTTTGTTCTTCCCTGTGACTGAAAAGCAACAGCTGCCAAGATCAGTCCCTTGCCCTGGAAGAGTAGGTAAGGGCAAAGAGGACTACTCTGCTTGCCCTTGCCCATCCTTGGTAGTGCCAATACCATAGCTCTAGTTCTTACCAGGGTTCTTGCAGTGGTGGTGGGAATTGCCTCACCTTAACCCTTATCCCACCCTGTTCCTGATTGCTGACCGGCAGAGCAGGCAGGCAGGCAGGAGGGGCTAGGTGGTAAGGAATTCCCACCATGACTTTGAACAGCTCCAGAAAGTCCCCAAACTGTTCAAACAGCAGCACCTGTCAGGGAGCCAGCATCCTCCCTCCTTCCCTCCTCTTTGGAAGAGGGGGAGGAGGGAAAGTGGAGACCTGTGGGATACTGGAGTTCCTGGGGACCCTTGTCATGTCAGTTGAAAATGTACAGGCATTACATGTGGTGCTAGAAAACTTCTCTCTCCAGAGAAGTTGTTGTTTGAAACAGCTAACATTTTGTGGCAGAATCACATTTTTCTCTCTACTAAACACTTGAATGCCTGCAAGCTCTGTTTTAGCAGACCTAAAAGGGCATATTTCTCACTAGAAATGTAACATCTTTCCATGGCCTCACATGGTGGTTTGGTGCCCATTACTATAGGATTTGAAGATATCTCAATCATTAACACATTTTCCCACACCAGCATCTCTGATGTAAGTGTAACCCGTGCAGTACTCCAAGATGTACCCCCTCTCCAATTGAAGGGATCACAGCAGGTGCACAAGTGCTGTGGGAGCTGTAGGGACCCTCCTTCCCCTATAGAGCAGAGCCAGATCACCAATGGGGACTTAACCATATACCTTTTAATGAAAAAAAAAGTAGTAGGAGCATAACATGTATAAACCAGGGGGTATAGGGGTCACTACAACACCCCAAGGGGCAGGATTCAATAAAGGTTAGGCATTTACATTCGTAGACATATTCATCCAGTTGACTAAAGATGGGTTTAACAAAATATATAACACAAACAGCACAACAAACAATACTGGTTGGCGAAATATAAAATGCACAAAATACAAAACGTCAAATAACAAGAAATATAGGGCCTAGGAACCTGGAGGGAGGGAAAGAGAAAACACCATGACCCCCTTCCACTGCAACAAGAATTTCTCCCTCTCACTTCACTCACCCCAATTCAACCCAGCTACAATTTGAACTCAGACGTCCTACATGGTAGGCAGAAACTCTACCACACAGCCACCAGTGCTGGTACTGCTCTAAGCTGCTAGGGGGCTTTGACCTTCCAGCAGCCCCTGCCTCACGTTGAGCTTCCTGGCCTCTTGCTGGAGGAGCTGGAAGCAGAGCTGGGAACCTCTCAGGTTGCTGCTCAGCTTCTTGCTGGAGCTGGGGAACCTCTCCTGCTGGCTGCAGCCTCTCATAGGGGATCCTGGAGCCTAGCGGGGAGCCTCCCCTACCGGCCGCATACCGCGCTACTGAGGGTCCAACTGCTGCCTGCAGGTCCCACTCCTTCAGGTTCTTCTGGGGCAACTGCTCCCGCCCCACTGGCCCAGCTCTTGCCAGCTCTTTGCAACTCCTTCCTCATGGTCCCTCCCTGAGTCAGCTGCGCTGCCCCTTTTATCCCCCTCCAGGTGACCCGAGGGGCCAATAAGGGGACATGGAGGGCGAGTCTCTGGGGCCTGATTGGTGAAAAAAGGGAGTCCCAAGCCCTCCAATCATCTTTTACCTTTTCAAAACCCCTGGGCCAAATCATTACCAGCTAGCCCATCACATTGGGAACAAGGAACAAAGGCTAAATGAGAGCATACAGAAAGTCTGAGGTGAAACAGTGGAATAACCAGATCCCCTAGAACAAAGTCCTGCCTGCTGGACTGTCCTCCTTCTTGGGCAAAGATTAGCTTGTGTGATTCAAATCCTCTCCTCCCACTGCAGTATGATTATGTTTTAGTATGATTGTCTAGCAAAGAGTCAGGGCCCAAAACTGAATGTTTGCCAAGGCCCTAAATGTAAACCTCACTGTTAGCTTGTAGACGAAAGTAGGTATTATGCAGGTTGCTGTGCAAAGCAGGAACAGACTTAGACTCTCATAGCATTGGCACTCTAACTGACTATTGACATCTTTATGGACATATTTAATGTGGGTTCTCTCCTTTCCCCCACCTAGGAAACTAAACCATTACCCATCCATATACCGTCAGATTTACCAGGATCATAGTGAGAGACATTAGCCTACTCCCCAACCTTATGTGTCACCAAAACCCTCATAGTGGCATGGATCCTGGATTTGTAAGAATTTGGAGCTCTTCCTCACTCACACGCATGCACATGCACATGCACATGCAAATACAGCTCTTCAAAGGGACAATCTGTTTAAAAAACTGGTGGACTAGTTTATACAAAGAAGAATTTTGTTACTTTCTACCCTTCTCTCGGTTATCTGTTCTTTCTTGTCTCTTCTGGATCTAGAAACAAAAATACTGAAACACCAGAAGAACAGCACTTTCCTGCAGTATTTCCAAGAGAATCAAAATAGACAATGAATGAGAAATTCTGAGTTAGCAATATTTACAAGCCATCTAGAGCAGAAGTATGCTATTTCTCATCTAGATTCCCAGGTCTCAAGTTAGATTCAATCCACTTTTGTCAAAACAGTTGAGGTTCCAGCTTGAGTTAGGCACCTGAACACCTTTAAAAAGAAAATCTGTCCCAGGTTACTAATTAAAGGCTACCCTGGAGCCTGAGTCTTTATAAAAGCTCTCATTATCAACACAAAGATCTGCTAGGGATTGTGTGGCATTTGACCCTAACTTTGTAACCCTGCCTTACAGACCATCATTTAAAATAACGTTCTCCGAAGAATGAATGAAATTGACAACTATGATATAAACCAAAGAAGTTTGGCTAAGCGTTTTGACCTTGGATACTTATTTGACAAATATCTATTTGAAAACTAACTTTTTCATTGATTGTTGTTTTTTCGGAGAAGGGTCCAGAGCTACAACAAAAGGAAACAAACGTATTGAAAAAATGTATCAACGTGGTATTTCCTTGTCTTACAAATAAGATGAAAGACAAACATATAAGGAAAGGAATATATCACTAAGATTCCTGAAGCACAAAATCATATGCACAGTACTTGCAATATGAGGAAAAAAGTATAAATGTAAACATACTTATTTTTAGAAATGGGAAAAGTTGTGTCTTTTTTGGTAAAATTGTGTCCATAAATACTGTAAGTTTCCTGAATGTATTCAGGATATGAACTGTTTAATATTTTTTGTAATTAGTTCTTGATCTGTTAAGGGTTCACAAGCAGCTTGTTGTTACTATGTGGTAGTCAATATTTAAGCCATTGTGATTGGGCAGAGATAGTGATGTGTTTGCATGTAAATGTAAAAGTAAGAATTAACTTCCCAATGAAAATATAACTATGACGTGAGAATTCATTTTCCATTAATGTTTTTTAAAATTTGCTTGAAATTCAGTATCTGTAAATATACCTGCCATCCAACATGTTTCCAAGAATTATGAGGAAAGCAAACAGGATGAGGCCATCAATATAATCAAAGAAAATTGGTTACAAATATTTAAGAAAATATTTGTAGCCTCTGTACATGCATGTATGCATGCACCTGTGTACATGCATATGTGTAATATCTGCCCCATTATATCTGTGATCTTGATTTTTGTTGTGCTTGGCATGAAATAGGTATATAACTGAAGTAAAGCAGATAGTAAGCACTCTGTTTCAAAAAGTCTGGATTAAAAATTGGATGCACTGTAATCCAGGATTGAAGTCTTCAAATAACATAACTGTGCACAGCAATCTAAGGATTTTCATAGAGTCAGCCAACAATTTCATCCATTTTCTATTAAGGCTCTATATCATATACATATATACATACACACACAGACATATATATATATATATATATAAAAATATATACATATATAGACATATGTGTATATATACATATACATGCACATACATACGTACATACATATATCTTTTTTTTATATATATAATTTGCCTTTCCAGTGTAACGACTGCCAATTTAACAATCAGTGCTACTGTATTATCATCCACTGGACGTGTGTGTGTGTGTGTGTGTGTGTGTGTGTGTGTGTGTGTGTGTGTGTGTGTGTGGGTGTGAGAGAGAGAGTTAAACCTGGCCCCATGAATCAGTTACAGAATACGCGGTAGATGGAGTTAGTAGCATATTTATATTGGAACTGAACTGTGTGTGTGTACACCATAGTGCAGTGGGTCTGATTCCATCTCAACAAGAGGTCAGACACTGTTAATAACTGCAGGGTGTTCTGCTTTACCTCAAGTAGCAGGGAGCCCAGACTTCAGGAGAATTTGTGTTCTAGCACTTTTGTTACATAGTTCTCTTGGACCTCACTAGGCTGGTCTGATTATGCTCATGTAAAAAAAAAAGAAAACCTAGAAACAATATTCAGGAGATAATGCCCCTCAAATAATAATTCTATTTTAGCACCTTTTAACCCAGGATCTCAGCACACTTCAGAATTCCCCCTCAGAACTGCTCCTGTAAAGTATGTTAGGTTGATATTGACCCCATTTTACAGTGGGAAAACCAAGGGACAGAGAGCATGGGAAACTTACACAAGGTCACACAAATTAGTGGGAGTTGTGGGAACGAAGCCCAGAAGTTTTGGCAACCACTCTTTTACAGGACTATCCTTCATACCATCTTGGCATACTGCAGCATTTTTCTTCATGCTCAGTGTTGTACAAGAAATTGCCTTTCCTGTCTGGCACCCCATTGTAAATGTTCTAACCTTCACTTATAATGTGACCTGTGTAATTTTTTTAATTCTGTACTAAGAGGTTTTTGTATTGCTTGTATTTTTCTATTTCTGTTTGCTCCTAGGTCATGCTTCCTCTCATCTTTTGAAGTGCATCGTTTCCTACATGTTTTCTACCCAAGATCATGTTCAGCCTGGAAAATATTTCTACCCATTCTTAGTCATTGTCTGATGCTATTTCAAAAAGATCCCTTGGGCCACAAGGAGAAATACAGGGGGAGACATTTTTTATTTTGTTTTTTAGATTTTCATCTTCCTTTCCTCTCTTCCAGTGACAGCTTTTTGCCATTACCAACAGAGACTGGATTTGAACCAGCAATGTGATGGCAAAAGATTCAATGGCCCATAGAAGCTCTAAGCCATCCAGACTCTGTTATGTGAGTTTCCTATTAAATTTGTTGTTGACAGAAATCTGTCATATGCGCAGCGGATGTTTTAGACAGAGACTGAGGGATTCTCAATACATCTAGGACAATCTGTAAACCTACAGAGAAAAAAAAACATGGCAAAACTTTCTGGGCTTTTCTTTTTATTTTTGGGAAGAAGTCCTGACCTTGAAAGTTGGGTGAACATGGAAGTTGTACAAACGTGTATTCCCACAGGCTCCCCTCTTGCCCTGAGTGCACAACTAGGGATGGTATCGTTCACTCTCCACACACTGATGATAAGCTGAACTAACAAGAATATGAAGAAAATGTGCCTAACCCGCACAGGGAAATGAAAATCAAATCCCCTTTCTCGCATCAGCGTCAAATTTTTATTTTTTGACGAGATAGGAGTTCAGTGGAAGGGAAACGAAACGATTAAAATACAGATAAAACTACAGCCACATAGTATAATCAAATCTTTTACTGCCCTCTTGTGGCTATATATTAAATTGCTTCAGATAAATGTCTTGCCTTAGAATCTGTTCAGATAATATACTAAATTAGTACCGTCACATTGGGTTATCGTTTTCCTAATAGTTATGGCTTAGCTCTTACCTGTGAGATCATTTTATACTTTAAATACTGGCAGAATAATGAATCCAAATAAATCAAAACCTCATATATACAATAAAAGAAACCTGCAAAGATAGAAAGTGAATCGACACATCCACAAATTATAGAGAATAATAACAGTATATTCTTATGCCAAGATTAATATAAGGTCTAACATAACAACATATTTAGATGGAATTAAACCTGTAATTTATCTTGATGTAATACAAAAGTCCCTATAAATTATTGGATTACCTTTAGATAGAATTATAGTCTTTTTTCCCCACATTTTTTGCCAAAGGGAAAAGACATGTTTACTGAGTGGCTTGGAAGAATTATTTTGTGACATTTGATCCAGGAACACTGTTGTGTGCACTATCCGTAAAATAAAATAAAAAAACACCTCATGTAAGCCTAGAGCACTAGAAGAAAAATATTAGACAAATCTATATCAGTTTTCCTCCACTATTAGGAATGGAACCAATCCAAGTTCATATCGCTAAATTGCTTATATGTTACTAAATACAGTATAAATGTGTCCCCTATCATAGGAATAACAAGTTATCCTGTCACCTATCAGCCAGGCACTGAAGGTCAGACACAGAACAAATTAGTAATGGAAATAGAAACAGCACAGATGTGAAAAGGCCAGATTCTCAGCCTTTTTCCAGATGTTTTGGCAGCACTGCAATACAAGGTAGCTTAGAAGGGCCCCTACTTTTGGAAAATTCCCAACTGGCAAAACCTGGTATTAGTTGGATTTAAACTACCTCTTCTACCTATGCCACCATGAGGATAAAGGCAATTGGACATGGGGCAGGGCCTGGGCAAGGCACTCTGCATTTTGTTGCTCTTCAACTAACAGAACAAGTGTTGTTAAGGAGACAATTTCTGTGAATGTAATTTAGTGTAGTCCTTAGATGTTGTAATCTAATGACAATAGTATCATTCCAGCCTCTGGTTTGCTCTAGGAATGGGATCAAATGCAGGATGGCTAGCCTTGAGTATATGGTCCACAATGGTATTTGCATATATGTACCTTTACAGATACATGCACACAGGCAATACACCAAATTGGCAATTAGGACAAAAGAAAAGAAAACAAGGATGCATTACATCAACTAGGAGTATGGAATCACTTCATTGACTGAGGAATGTGTCTATGAAGGAACAGAAGAGAAAGCTTCAGGGAACATAGCTCACGGATGTCCTTGGAGCATGAGACAACTACCAAGAGAGCTCCTTCAACCCTTTTGAAACAACAAGCAATCCTCACTGGCATCTCTGCAGCAAGAAGAGTGTCCTGGGCAGCGTCTGTGCTCTGGGACAGAAGTTTCATAAACCAGTTTGACCCAAATCAGTTAAGTCTGATACTACATTGAACCAGGTTTATCTTAAACCCTTTTCAGCCATTTCAAAATTGGTTTATGTGCACTGGACTTCTGTTCTGTTACAGGTTTAATCCAATTTCTGATGGCTTGAACCAGTTTATGTGTAACTTCTGTCCCTAGCCTGTGTGGCACACGGCAGATTGGAGAGGAGATAAGCAGGCAGCACAGTGGCATATAGCACAGGGAGCAGAAAGCAAAGCAGCAAAGCCAGCAGGGACTACAGGGAAGGAAGCAGAAAGCAGAGCTGCAGATCAGGCAAGGAGCAGAACGTAGAGCAGCAGTTTGGGCAGGGAAAGGGAACCAGAGCACCAGTTGGGAAGGGTACAGGACTAATTTGTGGCACACCTACCAAAAAGGTTGGCCCCCACTGTCCTAGAGCATATACAAGATTGAACAAATTATTGAAGTATCAAGATAGTTGTCAATATTCATGTTGTGTCATTAGTTCCAGGATTTTCATCACAAAGGGGAGACCTCATCTTCTAAGGTGCAGAGTAGCTGGAGCAGCCAGCTCTCATTAAACTGACAATGCCAGGGGAGGGTACTAGGGAGGCAAATTTAGTACAGACTCTGAGCATGTCATGAACAAATTGAACTTAACAGGAGAAGACATTTCTCAGTTGTTTATGTATCACCGCTAAGAAACTGAGTAAGAAGCAAGAGGAATTTGAACTTCTCGTTGATTAGAATAAATTTGATATAACTAATACTATGGAAACCTTGTGGGATGATTCACATAAAAAGAACGTTAAGAACTCTGGTTATAAGATATTTGGAAAAAAGAAAAGTGAGGAAGGGACCAAGGGAATAGAACTCTTCATTAAAGAGTCCCTTAAATCTTCCACAATTATTGATAACTCAGAACCATCAGATCTTGAATGCATATGAGTCAATTCACTAACTAACCTAATATAGGATGAGTGCCAAGCAGGTTACTTAAAACTATTTCAATTTTTCCATTTCTCCAAAAAAGAGAATATTTATCCACCTCACAGGATTAATTTGCTAATATTCATAGTGGTCTCATGACATGCTACTTAAGTGTTACCCTTAGGTACATTAATGAAATGATATATTTAGATTACAGTTGAATGTAGATGTTCCAATTACAGAGAAATTCACATAGGATGAAAACTAGAGAGCAGCAAAATTAGAGGTGGTTTTGGTACCTCACAACCTTCACCCTTCAGGTCACTGTTTTGTAGAATCAAGGCAACAATGTTATTTTAATCCAAGCACAGAAACTTGCTGGTGTTCAATTAATAGCTCTGATTCTGGCTTTCTCCCACAGTGGGAAAACAAAGATGGTGTTGTATTGATAATCTGGATGGAACTGGCTGAATTCTGCTTCAGGAAAATGCGAATGAACCAGAATAAAACACAAGCTTTTAAATGCATGGGGAACAGAATTCTGGGGAAAAAAGAACATTCGGTTTCAACATTTAAACAGGTTGAGCTCATCCAAGCGATGGACATAAATGGGAAGAGGTGACAGAGTACAGAGAAATGCTGAAATCAAAACAGAAAACTTAAAATGAAATAAATTACCCAACTGTGTTTTTCAGTCATTCCAAATTGTTTTCACTGTTGCTGAATCATAATCTTTGACCAAAAAAATGTTTAACTTGAAAATTTTCAGTGAGTTCTAATTTCAACCCCACTCTTCCAAGCTGGCTTTTGGAGGAGGCATCATTCCAGGCACCGTTTTGATGGCGCCTTGGGCTGCCCTATTGCTCTAAAAAATATTAAATTTTAACAAAACTTACAGAGACTTAACTCATAAAATGTTGACAAACATCAACACTAAGCTCAAATTCTTGTCCTCATAACTACCTTCCTGCCTTTCTTTTTCTCCTATCCTCTTCTGCTCTCTGTTTTGTTCAGTTTAGATTCTCCTGTCCTCTAAGACAGGTCAGACATGCAAATCTCCCTGAAGGGCATATCCAATCTAAACTGGCAAGCATACTGATCTATTCAACATCCTACGCATGCTCTTGCGAGCAAGTAACATTTGCTCCACAATCCAGTAAAATTTGCTGAAGAATAGTGCTTACAAAGCTTTAAAAAAATGTGGCCTTATTGACCATTAAAAAAAAAACAACTGAAGTAGCCACATAATCTCTGAGTTATAGGATCTAGGAACATTATTTTTTCAGACTGTAGTTCAAGTTTGCCATGAAATACATATAGCCTACTAGCCACTATAAACTATGTAAATTGAATGGATGGGCTTCCAAGTGCTTACATAAGTTCTACAAGACTGAAGCTCTACAGGGTAAGGAGCTCTCTGAATCTATCTATTGATGAACAGGAGCCTTGAGGCACCATTAGATCACTTGCTCTGACCTCCCTACATTTCACAGGTTGATAAATTCACCTGGATACCCCCTATATTGAGCTCAGTGACTTTTGTTAGATAAAAACATTTTATACCTCTGGAGACTAAACCATTGCTTGCTACAGGCAGAAAACTGGAGAGTCTGAGATCCTACTAATCCCCAATGTTCTTGAAATAGGGGGGAACTAACTAGGTGAAACAAGGTCAGATAATCTAACCATGTCCCATACTGCAGAAGGAGTGAGGGAGCCTGTAAACAAGATAAGCCAGGCAGGCATCTAAGAAAACAGATTCTCTGTACCACTTCAAAGACTTGGTTCACATCTGGTGATGTATCTCCAGCTGTGACCAATCTCTAATGTATCTGAGGATAGCAAGGGGAAAAACCTCCAAAACATATCTGACCAACTGTACACTGGGGAAATAAAAATCCTTTTTGATCCCTGCAGACTTAATTCTTGAAGAAGATTTAATTGTTTTAAAGCAGAACTTCAGATTTTAAGAGTTTGCTGAATTCACTGCAGGCATTCTCTTTCTTCCTTCGGTCCATGAAGGAAGATGAAGATGATTGCAGGGGAGAGAGTTGGTATTCATAAAGGCAGAGATGGATCACCACAGCTGTCTCTCATGGAAGCTGAATGAAAGCATTTCTTCTAGCTACATTGCCAATATCACCATTGAAATGACAGTCAGTCCACACCTCCTCTGATAAGCTGCTCCAATATTTCATCAGCCTTACTGATCAGATTTTTGTATTATATTTCAAGTTTAATTTTAATAAATTCACCTTCTAGACACTGTATCTTGATATGCCTTTGACAGAAAGAGGGAAATCTCTTCCACTGTCACATCTCTTTTCCAAGTGCTAGTGCCTATACACAGTGACCAACCTTCTGAATAAATTAAGCTTTTTGGCCATGTCCAGACAAGCATGGATGCAAGGTGCGCCACTGTTACTTGTCCCTGGGAAATGCCCATGCCACGTGTGCTTTGGTGTGCAGCAAGTTACCCCGAATGTGGTAGGGGAGGCTGGGGCCAGCACTAAAGTGTGGACCCCAGAAGGATGGAGCCTCAGGACAGGCCTGAGCAGCGCTTCCCAAGGAACTGAAGATAGCTCTGTCCAAGTGTATTTTAGGACTGTGGGACTCCATTACCCACTGACACCAAACTGAGAATGAGGTTTAGCAAAAGGAAAAAGGACAAGTGACTTGATAAAAGACATTTTCTAATTGGATATTCACCCTGGCAGCACTGAACTGTTGTCAAAGTTACAGTGAAAAAGTGGTTAAATTTATCATTCATATAGGGCGCATCTGCACATGAATATAAATGCTATGTAACAAACTCCAGCACAGTTTGCACTGGAGTTTACTGCTACCTGGCACAGTGTTTACATGTGTACCTGGGACCGCAGCATGTTGAGCCGGGGTGATGCAGCCTCAGCTCACAGGAGGCCCGGAGGTCAGCCTGCAAGCCCAGGGCTGCTCCTGCCCAGCTCAACATGCTGACAGACAGCCCCGCACTGTAGCACCCTCATTCTCCAGCCAGCCCCAGTCACTGTCTACACGTGTTGCAGTGGGGTAAATAGCTCCTCCACAGAATAGTACTTGTGCTGGGCAGTAATATCCTACAGCACAGTTAATTCTTTACTCTGGCCTAATAGTACCACTGTTAGCAGATTTGCCCATTCCTTTGGGGTGTGCATATTTATTAGGGATAGTTTCTAGGGTCTTGGTGATTCTGTCAATGTGCTGCTTGTGTTACTATACGGAGCTGTATCTCTCCCTTCTGCAAGCCCTCACCCCCAATGGAGCTATCTTGCAGGACTCAATCTCAATGGGGCTGGGTTCCTCCAGTCCCCAAATCAGTCATACACATGAACACATACAGATTAACGTGACACGCCTGACCCGGCCGGGCTGATCAGCATGGACAGGCTGACACCCTCATATGCCAAGAATCAGTTCATCAGAGCAACAATAAACTGCAGTCAGACACAAGCACACAGGTGAACAGAATCCCTCTGAATCTGGCTGGGTGTCCAGCTGACACCCTCATGGGCCAGCATTCAGTTCATAAGGGCACGTCTGAGTCAAACTGGGTCAATCAGCCTGTACAAGCTGATCCCCTTATGTGTTTCAAACTCAGCACATCCCAATCTTTGGCCTCCTGATGAGCAGACCCCACAGTATTTTTGGGCTTCACAGGGATCTTTAGCTTAGGTAAAAGAAGCGTTGCTGCAGAGCACGGGAGGAAAGAAAAGCAGAGAAGGAAAAATATACCCAGTTACTACCAGTTTGACTATAAAAGTTATTTATTGCTAAGTATTTGAAATATATAATGTTACTAATAGTAATAGACATGCAAAAGAAAAACGAACACAAACAATTACAGTACTACCCTGGTTTCACTAAGTATTTGGGGAAACTTAGCTCAAGCTTAACTAATACAGTTCAGATTCAGAAGTTTATGCCTAGAGAGAAAAGAGAGAGGAAGCGCTGGGATCTCACCAGTCCAAGATACTCAGGCTGCAGAGCTGACAGGCACAGTCCTTGAAGGGAGATGATCTGTTCTTCCAGCGTCCCAAGAATGACAGGGGATGGTGTCAGCACAGGAGTTTTCGTCTTCATTCTTCTTCTTCTTCCTTCTGAAGCACCTCTCTCTTCTTCTTCTTCTTTCTGCAGCACACACACTTTTTACAGATTTGTATACCCTCAGTTCAGCTGCTTCGAAGCATCCTTAATTGTGTAAATCATTGTCTTTTCTATTGACAAGGGGTTATCTGGTTTGGAACATCTTCAAGAAACTGATTGATAATCAGGAAACAAGATTAGGGAGTAACCAAATACTTGGGAGCCAGCTTGAAATTCCTATGCATGGCAGATATACTGATGGGATATCTCATGGTTTCTTCAGAAACAATAGATAGCTTGCAGCATCAGGATTTTGGATTTTTACTTGTTGTGAACAAGCCTCAGCTTAGCATGACTTTTCCAGATCTTACTATAGTCTTTTAACGGACTTAAAGCAATTATTGGGGTGTTCATAACCTTTTGTGGAGAGGATTCCCACCAGTCGTCTCGGGAAAAGTATGACAACACCTGTGATTAGGGTTCCAACGGGCTGGACGTTGTGATGAACCCTTAACCATTGTTCAAATGTTGCCCATACCCCCTCTGACTTGGTCTCTTGCCTCAGCATTCCCTAACCCGGCAACCGAGTTTTTAGTCAATCAAGTTTAAATAGGCCTCCCATAGTGGGACCGGGGAATGTACGGCCCCAAAATGCCTATTAAACTTAGAGGTGTGTGTGTCTGGGGGGAAAAAGTCCTTAGTAAATCCAGATTAGAACTGGTCTGATAAATGCTGAGCTGGGTGTGTGTGAACATGGGTTGATTAACATTTGGAGCACAGATTCCCCATCATGCAGTGCTCCCCTGCTTCTCTGGTCCCAGAATTCACTGCAGTCTCTGCTTCAGGCTTTCTGTTCTCCATCTCTCATGTAAATGAATGGTCATCTGGTTCCATCTTGGATGCAAATGAGACCTAGGGCAGTTGGTTCACTCTTGTCACCCTTATCTTGAGGGTGTTAGGTGTGTCTCTCACTGCATCTTAATCAGTTTCGTTTAGGTAGAGGAGGGGAGGGGGGGGTGAGTCCTTTGTGAGTCAGACAGACTGTATCCTGTGCCAGGGTTGCCCAAGAACACACAGCTGAGACATAACACCACGCATGTAGACAGTGACACTTTACTGTGGAGCTAATTAGGCATCTCCACAGTGTGTAGATGCATCCATAGACATGAATTTTCCCAAGCTGATGATGTGTTCCCCATTCATATCTTCTTCATTTTATACAACAACAACTAAAAGCATGTGAGTAGGAAAATATTGCCTGTACAGAACATATTTTTAGAAATATTCTAGGAGGACTTCAGCCATCAGTGTTTATCTGATAGTCAGTTTAGAAGTTTATCGGTTTTAAAAGCTAGGTAGCAGAACCCAGCTTGTGTTGATTTCAATACTGCCTGGTAGAAAGATTAGCTTTTTAGTAAGGCTAATCAGGTTTTACAGAGTTTCTAAGCCTTTCGCTTATCCCTGCAAATTTAGGACCTCCCATGTGATTGGACAATTATAGAGCTTCTAAACTTTATACAAGATGCTGAAGCTCTTCTAAGTCCGAAAGAGAATGAAGGGACTTTAGATCCTTCAGTAGATAGCTGGGTGCTCTACTTGATATCCATAAGCAACAACCACACCTTGCAACCAAAGTGGTATGCACTTTGCACCAGTAAGCAACAGCCCCATTAAAAACAGATATGCTAAGGCTCCACATACATATTAAGTGGAGTGTACCTCATAATTACCTCTGTACTCAGGTGATGACAAGGGCAGACAATGAAGAGCCACCATCTTAGGCAACAGGAGAGACTGAACTGGTGTCCTTTAAAGTCAAAAAAAGTGAGTCTTTACCAATGTTCCCTTTAAGGAGCAGTGGTCTGTGAGTACGATGCCTCGGTCCATGAGTGCGCCGCCTTGGTTTGGCATGAGACACTTACCGAAAGGGGCTGAGGGCTGGAGCTGGGGTTGGGGCCGGATGCTGGGGTCTGGAGGCTAGAGCTGGGGGCCAGTGGCTGCCGGCTGGGGCTGGGGACCAGGGGCTGGGGCCGGGGGCCAGGGGCTGGGGGTTGGGAGCCAGGGGCTGGGGCTGGGGGGCTGGAGCTGAGAGCCAGGGGCCGGAGCCGGGGGCCAGGAGCTGGGGCCGGAGCCTGGCGTGGGCTCTGCCAGTTCCAGGGAAGTACTCCGCTCCCCCACATCAGGGCCGGGGAGTGGAGCACTTCCCCAGAGCCGGCGGAGCCCACACCAGCCCCCTGCCCCAGCCTCCATCCCTGCCTTGCCTCACCTCGGGGAGGAGCTGCTGCCTGCCCCAGTGAAGCTCCGCTGACTCTGGGGCACTGAGGGACACGCCCCCGGAGGCCATGTATAGGACCAGATTCAAGCTGAAATACATAATAAAGATTCATCCTTCATAATCTGATACCAAGGGCTATAAGTAACCTGTGCCTTACATTTGTTGTCTTTGTAGACTACTTACTCTTTTGTTAGTCCTCTAAAACCATGAGACATAAAATTACAAATTATGCCATGCTTAAAGAAGTATAAGTTTGACCTGAGTTACCAGAAATATAAAAGTAGAAGAAAGGCTAGACTAAACAAAAGAAAGCAATAAAAGTCAGCAAATAGAAGGGAAGTTCCATGATTATTGGATTTTAAAGCCAGGAGGAACCATTAAGATTATGTAGTCTGTCTTTCTGCAGACTTAAGAACCTCACAAACTAATTCCAAAGTTGTATTCAAGTCACTATGGAGCCATCTTATGGCAAAATAAAATGCCACTCAAGGGATTCAAGTTCAAAATTACTCTTACATGTCTGATCAGACAGGTCTGTTATCAAACATTAAAGGAGAGAGAAAAATATATCACTGCTGTACCCCTTCCAACGGGAAATATTAAGAGATGTAAATGAGTCACTGCTGCTAGAAGACTGTCACAAACTTTTTCTAAAGACACAAGCTATACAAGCCTTCCATCCACACAAACTACTGGTCCAGCCTTTCTCCTGCTGCTGTAACAGCAAACTAAAGTAAAATTGCTTTTAGTATAAAGTAAATTCTCTACCTACCTTGTCTGGAAACATATACTGTATGTGACTCTATCCTTAACTAAGGAAAAAATGACTTGCTCCTAAGGTGCCATCTTTGCTTGGGAGAAGGATTTCAAACTGAAGGATGGGATTTTTATAGAGTAAGAACCTCCCAAGGGTAAGGCATTACAAGCACTGTCCCACTGCATTAAGTATCTTCTGTGTCCCGCCACATTTCAGTAACACAGAAAGCTATTTCCATGTTACATACATGCCCCACTACCAAATTTACATCAGTGCTGTGTAGCTTAGGTTATTAATGTTTGCAAAAGCTTTTTGAGTTCCATAAATGAATAATAAGGTAATACCCACTGCAAATTATTATTATGATTACCTGACCTGTTGCCATCTTGTTTGCTCATTCCAAAACATGGAAAGATTAGTCAGCAATCTTCTCATTCATTACAAAGGTACTATCTCCCTGTTAGTCACATTGTTAAATTCATTATAGCAATTCAAGAAGACAAACAATATTATTAAGTTTTTCAGTAAAGGACTGCATAGCCTTCTTTATGGACTTGCCTAAAGGATTTGAAACTGTGAAGCATTTCATTAAATAGGTTTTAACAGACTACAGTTCACTTTTATTCCCTAGGTGGGTTCCAGAATTACCCATAGCTGTATAAACACTGTGTCCAATCCAGCTGTTTTCTTTCTCTTCCACTGGGGTTACTTTTTTATCAACTTTAATACTATGAATGTCAATTAGAAGTCCCTCACTCAGTAACTTGACACCACCATTTGATATCCTGTAAAGAGGTTTTGGTCCATAGTGGATGTGTCTACACGTTCTTAATGAACTTTAGGTAATGCACATTAAATCTAGTACTTCCATTGTGAGGTATTAAGAAAAGGTGCATTACCCCATTTTAATGCACATTAGCTACAGAGCACTGTAACAGCAAGACCTGGGGAGACAGGCGAACTCCACTAAGAAACTTCCCTGAGAACATAGTTTGCAGCCGCAACTCGGCTGGTTGTAGATCAATCAAAGCCAGTTACAAGTCAGACTTCCTGGCAGGGGCAGAGCAGCAGGAGCAAGAGTAGTGTACAGGGATGCCATGCCAATTTATCAGGTCATGCTCCATATGGCTCTGGGGATGCACTGCAGATGACATGAAAAGGCCACAATGTTTTGGCAGTATAAAAGAAAAGAGAGACTCACCAGGAGAAGGAGGGATGTCAGGCAATAGAACCTGGGAACTGGAAAGCCTGACAGCATTTGGGTCAGTCTCCAGGGGGTGGAGGCAAAAAGGGGACCCAAGTTTCCCTACCATTCTGGACCCCACCAAGAGGGTAGACCTATGAGAGGGTATGCAGTCTATTTCTTTTTTGTGTGGGAGAACTCTAAGGACTCAACATCAGAGCTGAAGAGCTTCAGGCTGGCCAAAGGACTGTAGCAGACAGTTTAGGTTTAGTTTTCCTGATGCCCCAGGGCATTTTCTTTTCCTTATGAATGGTGTGAAATTGAATGGCCCTCTCAGACTTATTTTGTTTCCTTGATATTTGTTTTGGGAATATCAGGGAGCCTAGTAAGGAGGGGCAATCTGGATCAAGAGAGGGAATCTTGGTCCAGGGAACCTAGAAGCTTACCCATCAATGATTTCAAAAGAAAAAGCACATGCCTCTACTGCTGAGGTATATTATTGTTTATTTTGGTCTCAGAAATTTCTTTGATACCCAAACCGGGGCATTTTGGATGACAGCCATAGAGTGTTCTTCAGCATCATGGAGTACTGGTGCCAAGGTTTCCCCTGAGTGATTCCAGCACCAATGTCCTTGAATACACCCATTGGCATTGACCAGGTAATGATTCCATCCTTGGCAACACCTACAGTTGGCGCATGGATAGGGTGTAGGGAAGGTGGAGCCCCAAGTCATCAACCCGTCACCACACGAGTAATCCCATGGCCCTCAATGACATCACTGATTCCTCCTTTTTCTTTGTAAGATCAAAGACATGGCAGATGACTTGAGGGTGGTTCACCTTTGGGGGCATCTGTGGGTAGTCCTAGCAGAGAGCAGGCTTGTGTGACAAGAACTTTTTTGTGATGCTTTAATGCACATTAAAATAAGTTAATGTGCATTAAAGTGCATGTGTAGACACACCAGTATGAGCTACAACTAGATTTTTAACAGCTAATCAAACATCTCCTGAGTCCCATGTTTTCCTTATATGCACTTTAAAGTAATCATATGCATTTTTTTAGTAGGTATAACACAGCTGACAACAAGTGTATCAGTGAAAGTACAAATGAAAATTTACATCTATATTGCTAAAAAGAGTCATAATAAAGAAGGCAATGGATCAGCTGGAGGATACAAGATTCAATGAGGAAAGAAGACAGATATGATGGGTCCTGCTCTTACAGTTATATCCTGGTAGATGCAAGTATGCACGCAATGAAGCCTCCATCAGAAAACTATTCAAATGTCCTCTTATTATGTTCTTATATGACAATGTATCTGTACACATGGTTACTACAAATTGATGCACAAAACACCAGTACTATTACTTTCCTGTCGTTCAAAGGAGCAACAGTTGCTGGTGCCTGCATTTTCATAGATTTCATAGACACTAGGGCTGGAAGAGACCCCAGAGGATCATCGAGTCCAGTCCCCTGTCCCAGGGGCAGGAAGTCAGCAGGGATCATAGGATCCCAGCAAGATAAACATTCAAATGTCTCTTGACATTTTATACTATAACCTGGTGGTTGCAGCACACAAGCAGAAGGCAGGAGATATAGGTCCTGAGCCCTTCTCAGCTTGAGAAGTTTCAAACTCACATCTTCTACCTGCTAGGCAAGTGAAAGTCTTTTTTGGGAGTACCACCCCCTCCATTCTGCATGTGGAAGCTGGGCCACCGGGTAAATTCACAGGTCTAAAAGGAGGTTAAGGAAGAGTGAGCCTGAGTCCCTGTTCACAGGATTACTTTTGTTTAATCCAATGGATGTTTCATGTAACATGCACCAGGGACCTGCTTTGTCCAGGAACCAGGGACCTGCTTTGTCTCCATTCTCTCCTTTGTTCCAGTCATGCAAACTGTGTCCAGAATTTCTTACTTTTCCCTCTGTGACATTTCCATCATTTTCCTTCATTCACAACAACCACAATTCTAATCCAAACACCTGTCTTCCATTTTAATTACAGTAATCGTCTCCTCTCAAAGTGCAGCTACTAAGAGCACTTTCCTTCCTGCTTGCCTGTGCTTACAACCCTAGTTGAAACTACCATACAACTTTACTTTACAAATAGATCTTCACCCATAATTTCGCAGCTTTACCCAACTATGAGTCTTGACTGACCCCTCTAAAGAGGTTCACTCTGTATCAAGAAATTCCCTGATCAGTCAGGTTACTGCCCTCAAGTCCCAGTCCCAGAGTCCCAGTCATCAATTGTTGGCACTGGACCTGGTCCGTCCCTGAGTCAGAGTCACTATCCCCATCCCAGTGGAATCGCCAATTGTTGGCACTGGATTTATGACCCAGATACATTGACCCAAAACTCTCAGACCAACCATGACCTCTCTATTTGATAATAGGCTAATTTTATTGGTACACAGTGATAGCAGATAAGAATAATGCAAACAATTCTATATCTACCAGTCCCGGGGTTCACAGAGTTGAGGTACATCTGGCCGGTATACAAGCTTCACTCTGAGGTTCTCTCTTGAATGTCAGATGTCAGCAGCCTAGAGGTTGTAGGCTGAGGCCCACCCCACCCTGGTGGGGTAGGTGACCTGGGCTAGTGGTGTGCCCTCTGTCCATGGTGGCCTCAGGTTCCCCTCTCAATGACCCTTTGCTACTCTGAAATCCCTCCTTTTGTATTATTTCTCTCCCTTGATAACTCTTCATCTTTGGGCATCATTAATTGGTCACCCTGTGGTCATCATACTGTCCACATTCTGTCCTGTCAGCATATTCCTTTGTTTCACAAACCCACCACATGAACACATCCTCATTTGGGCTTTACCGGTTTCTCCTAATTTGGTCAATCTACCAAAGCCAGAAATCCCAAGGGCACTGTGACCTGGCCAATGCAGCAGAGTCTCTTATCTCATGTTATGGAACAGTGTGGTACATGTCTTCAATTTCCCAGCCTGTGTGTCTGCTTGCTGCTTTGTGTCAGACACAGTGGGCCTTGAAGAAATTATCTCAAACAGGCTTTTAGAAATCAACTAACCCTTGCCATTGCCCGGGACCACTGTTCTAATATATATCTACTTTACCTGCAAAGCCAATCCCTGAAACAAACCTCTAAATAGCATTTTCTAGCCATCAATATCATCACTTTTCCTTGAATCCCTCCTTTTCACTGTTTCAGATTTCATCTTCTTGTCCTCACCTTTAAGGTCCATTTTATAAATCTGCCGTTCCCTACTTTCCCACTCAGGTCTATTATTATATCTCACAGGATAGCTGTGACAATAACACCATGAATGTTTGTAAAGTCCTCAGATACTCTAGTGACGCGCAGCATAGAAAAGCCTATGAGGAAACAAATAATTCACTACATAACACTACATCTTTATACGTACTATTTTAGAAATTTGGAGTCCTAGTAAATCTCTTGTCAGTGTAAGACAATACAGGGGTTTTCATTGCCAATTGGAAACCCAAACAATATATAGAATAAAATCATACAGGTCAAATTTTAAACAAGAGCAAAGCCAGAGAAATGACCATGCACAGAAAAAAAAGTATCTCCAGATGAGATTGGAAAAGAAGTCAAAGTAAAAAACCAGAGAAGAACAAGAAAAATGATGTTCAGGGATATACAAGTCTGAAATGCACATTACATCAGTAAATTCCTGAAGACTACTTTTCCACTTCTTTCTATATTCCTACTCCATTTTTCCACAGAAATTGCAAGAAACTACAGTGAATGGAAGATACATTTACCAGCTCTCTCTAGGTGTTTTGTAACCTGACCAACCCCTTTCCCTTTGAGTCCTGGGACATTTGATGATTTTCTCCAAGAGTCCAACTTATATATAAGCATCTCAGCTTCCATTTAAAATGAAGTGAAATTTTAGCCCTCATCATCACAGAAAGCAGCTTATAAACCCTAATGAGAGTAAGAACTCAGAATGCATTCATAGACTCACAGAAAATTAGGGTTGGAAGGAAGGGACCTCAGGAGGTCATTACTAGGACTTTCCTTATTTTTCAAGACATTCTCATGCTGCTTTGGTAGCAGACTCTTTAAATGGTTGGTAGAGGTGAAAATACCTACTGGTCTGCCGTTACTCTTGCTGCCATAAAAACAAACTAAAGATGAAATTTCTCTTGCATCTTTTACCTACCTTGTCTGGAAACAGATGCCTGCTGGTAAGGTGCCATGTTTGCTTGGAAAAAAGATTTCAAAATGGAGGATGGAAGTTTTATAGAGTAAACCCCTCCCATGGGAAAGCTGTGATAATTAAGATAGGACAGATCTACCTATATTGAAAATGTGAATGGGTAGGACTGCAGTGTTGGGAGTTTCCTTTGTCCATTGATTTTTGCAAAAGTATTGTTGAGGGCGTCAATCTGTTTGACCAGCCATATGAAAAGAGAAGCATTGGTGGAGTCAGATTAATAGGCCTACAGTCTACTTCCTAGCTAATTAAACCTACTTAAAAGTGAGAAAAAGAAAGCTCAAATGAAGTGTGGTATAATAGTCAAATACCTGGGGTCCAGTCAGCAATTCTTAATGACCACGTGACAACTATGTACAGGCATAACTGGCTATTTTGGCACCCTGAGCAAATCTGAGGAGGAAGGAGATTGTGCCCAGCTTTAAGAGCGGGGGTGTTATCCACAACTCTTATCTTACCTTGGAAGCTCAAAGATCCCTGCTGTTGCTTCCCTGGCACCATACCAGGGCTGCAACATCTGAACTGGCAGGTGCTCAGGGCTGCTGCTGTTGCGAAGCAGGCTCCTCTCACACCAGCTGCAGCAACCTGTGTAATGTGGACTTATCTGGGGCCACCATTCTGGCACCCCCCTCTAAAACTGTGCAAAGGGCTGGTACCCCCCACTTATCTCTAGTTAAACTACGTGATCAATTACAAAACAGAATTGGGGCCTCCAGCATTTCCACCTGACTTGTTACAGCACCAGCATGTATAAAACACAAGTTTGTATAGCTCTTGCCTTCTTCAATAAGAATAATATGCCTGTTCCATAGTCATTCCTAAAAACCCTTTATGCCATGCCATTTCTTCATGCAGCTCCCACATAATGGGCTATCATAGGATACGTAGAGCTGGAAAGGACCTCACAAGGTCACCTAGTCCAGCTCCCTGCTTAAGGCAAGATCTTTTCTGACTAAACCATCCCAGCCAAGTGTCTGCCTAACCTGCCCTTGAAAACTTCCAAGGATGGAGATTCCACAACTAAGTAGCCTGCCAATGCTTGACCAGCCTCATAGTCAGGAAGTTCCTCCTAATCTCTAACCTGAATTTCCCAAGCTGCAGCTTGAGGCCATTGCATGTAGTCCTGTCTCCTACAGCCAGGCAGAAAAGCCCAGCTCTCTATAATCTCTATAGATTCTCTCTATAATCGTCCTGCAGGTATTGGAGGACTGTTACAAAATCCCTCCTGGAATCTTCTCTACTTCTGGCTAAATAACCCTAGCCTTTTCAGCCTTTCCTCCCAGATCTTGTCTCCCAGACCCGAGATCATTTTCAGTGCTCTGCACAAGTGCTACAGGTGCTAAAGCATTTCCAGTTCCTCATAACATTCTCAAATGTGTAAAGGAGGTAAATGTTTCTAGGCCTGATCTTTGCTTTATCTTAAACCCAGATCAGGTCAGCCATTTTGAATAAGGAATGTAGAGTCCTGATTACTGCTCTTTGCTCTTGGGATAATTTCTAGCTTGTTTGCTTTGCATGTTGGACAGTCATTCATAGATTCATAGATGCTAGGGTCGGAAGGGACCTCAATAGATCATCGAGTCCAACCCCCTGCATAGGCAGGAAAGAGTGCTGGGTTCAGATGACCCCAGCTAGATGCTTATCTAACCTCCTCTTGAAGACCCCCAGGGTAGGAGAGAGCACCACCTCCCTTGGGAGTAAATTCCAGACCTTGGCCACTCGAACTGTGAAGAAGTTCTTCCTAATGTCTAGTCTAAATCTGCTCTCCGCTAGCTTGTGGCCCTTATTTCTTGTAACCCCCGGGGTTGCCTTGGTGAATAAAACCTCTCCAATTCCCTTCTGTGCCCCCGTGATGAACTTATAGGCAGCCACAAAGTCGCCTCTCAACCTTCTCTTGCGGAGGCTGAAGAGGTCCAGGTTCTCTAGTCTCTCCTCATAGGGCTTGGTCTGCAAGCCCTTAACCATACAAGTGGCCCTTCTCCGGACCCTCTCCAGGTTATCCACATCCCTCTTGAAGTGCGGCAGCCAAAACTGCACGCAGTATTCCAACTGCGGTCTGACCAGCGCCCGATAGAGGGGAAGTATCACCTCCTTGGATCTGTTCGTCATGCATCTGCTGATGCACAATAAAGTGCCATTAGCTTTTCTGATGGCTTCGTCACACTGCCGGCTCATGTTCATCTTGGAGTCCACTAGGACTCCAAGATCCCTTTCCGCTTCCATGCCATCAAGCACGTCATTCCCTAGACTGTAGGTATGCTGGACATTTTTCCTCCCTAGGTGCAGCACTTTGCATTTCTCCTTGTTGAATTGCATTCTGTTGTTTTCTGCCCACTTGTCCAACCTGTCCAGGTCTGCTTGTAGTTGTTCCCTGCCTTCCGGTGTGTCCACTTCTCCCCACAGTTTTGTGTCATCCGCAAACTTGGACAGAGTACACTTCACTCCCTCATCCAAGTCGCTGATGAAGATATTGAAGACTATCGGTCCAAGGACCGAGTCCTGAGGGACCCCACTGCCCACACCCTTCCAGGTCAATACCGACCCATCCACTACGACTCTCTGGGTGCGACCCTCTAGGCAATTCACCACCCACTGTACTATGTAGTCATCTAAGTCACAGCCTCTTAACTTGTTTAACAGTATGGTGTGGGATACCATATCGAAGGCCTTCCTGAAGTCTAAGTATACAACATCAACCCCTACTCCTGCGTCCAGGCGTTTTGTAACCTGGTCATAAAAAGAGACTAAATTTGTCAGGCATGATCTACCTGCTATGAACCTGTGCTGGTTTCCCCTCAGCATAATTTGTCCTGCCGGGCTCTCGGAAATGTGAGTCTTGATAATTTTTTCAAAGACTTTGCCTAGGATGGAGGTGAGACTGACTGGCCTATAGTTGCCTGGGTCCTCCTTCCTCCCCTTCTTGAAAATGGGGACCACGTTGGCCCTTTTCCAGTCCTCCGGGACCTGGCCCGTGTGCTACGAGTGTTCAAATATTCCTGCCAGTGGCTGTGCAATGACATCAGCCAGTGCCTTCAGTTCCCTTGGATGAAGCTCATCCGGGCCTGCTGACTTAAAGGCATCCAGTTCCTCCAAGTGACTCTGCATCATATTAGGGTCTACGCATGGCAGTCTGGCGCCTTGCTGCTGCCTCTCTACAATCCCAGTGAGAGCCTTGTCCTGCCCCTCACTTAGGAACAATGAGGCAAAGAACTCGTTGAGGAGTTCAGCCTTGTCCCCCCTATCCGTCACCAATTACTTCTGCCCATTTAGTAGGGGTCCTATTCCACCCTGGGCCTTCCTTTTACTCCCTATGTATCTAAAAAACAATTTTTTGTTATCCTTTACTTGGGATGCCATCCTCAGCTCCATGGTAGCTTTGGCCCCTCTAACTTCCTCCCTACAAGCGCGAGCAGAGGAGGTATACTTCTCTTTGGTAATCTCTCCCCGTTTCCACTTTTTATATGCTCCCCTTTTAGTCCACAGGCTGCCCTGGATTTCTCTGGTCAGCCAAGGAAGCCTCCTGGCCGCTTTCCCTCTTTTTCCTCGCATCGGGATCGTCTCCCTCTGTGCCCAAAGGATCATTTCCTTGAGGCACAGCCACCCTTCCTGGGCTCCCATCTCTTCAAAACTCCTACTCTGCAGTGCGTCCTTGACTAATCGCCTGAGTTCATTGAAATCAGCTTTCCTAAAGTCTAGCACTTTCACCCTACTAGTTACCTTACCCACTCGACGTCTTATGATGAATTCTATTATTTGGTGATCACTGTCCCCCAGGTGACCACCAAGCTGTAGGTCCCCTACCATATCATCCCGCGTTGCCAATACCAGGTCCAGTAAGGCATTCCCCCTAGTGGGACCGTGTACCTCCTGCGTCAGGTGGAGGTCCTGTACGCAGGATAGGAACGTGCATGAACGGTGGGACTTTGCTGTCTGTGTCTCCCAGCAGATGTCTGGGTAGTTTAGGTCCCCCATGACTACCGCCTCCGTAGTTTTTATGGTCTCTGAGAGCTGCCTCAGGAGCCCCGAATCTAGTTCTTCCCCTTTGTGTGGGGGTCCATAGCAGACCCCTACCACCAAATCCCTTTCTCCTTGCCCCCCATGTAACTTAACCCACAATCCTTCTTTCTCCTCCTTCGATTCCGTCTTGATGAGGGTTGAAGTATATTGCTCATTGACATTGAGCACAACCCCTCCCCCTTTCTTCCCCACCCTGTCCTTTCTGTACAGCCTATAACCCTCAATATGTACCGCCCAGTCGTGGGAAGAATCCCACCAGGTTTCAGATAGCCCTACTAAATCGTAGGTGTTTTCTGCAAGCAGGAGTGCTAGTTCATCCTGCTTGTTCCCCATGCTCCTAGCATTAGTATATAGGCACTTGAGCCCTGTGACTGGTGCCTTTTTTGCCCCCCAGCTCCGATTCCCAAAGGGCCCCTTATTGCTTACCTGCTTTTTGCTTACCTGTGCTGTATTGCTGTCCGCCCCATGGGTTGCAGGTTCCCGATGTTCTCCTTCTTCAGGCTGGGCTGTCCTTGTGGGTGCCACATGGTTTGGTGGTCCACGGCTCCCCCCCCCCATCTTCTCTTCCCCACAACAAGTCTAGTTTAAAGCCCGCCGGAGGAGATCCGCCAACCTAGAAGAGAACACACACTTACCTTTGGGGGACAGGTGAAGCCTATCCCTACTGAGCATGTCCCTCATCGTGATGTGCGAGTCGTTGTCCAGGAAGCCGAAGCCTGCCTCAAGACACCATTGTCGAAGCCACCAGTTGATCTCTCTAATGCAGTTCTCGTGCTGTCTTCCGCATCCGCTCACTGGTAGGACAGAAGAGAATACCACCTGTGCACCGATCTCCCTCAGCACTCCGCCCAGAGCATGGTCATTGGATTAAGCAACCTTAAAGAGTGATGGAAACAGAAAGTAGAACAGGAGTGGGCAAAATGGTGGATCTGGTTGGTGGCTGGATTCCATTTCCCAGCAACCTCTACCCACATAGTTGCAGCTGGTTTCCATGGAGACCCTAGCAATGGTGACACTGTGACAGCACAGGGGCCAGGGTTTTTATGGAGATCAGCCCCAGGAGCGCTGGCAAGACATGTGGCTAAGTGGGGAGGGGCTCTGAGGCTGGGATCTTGCAATGGTGACTGTGTGGTCTGGAGCCGAGGCGTGCAGGCTGTGCATTGCAGCTCTGCCCCATGCTGTCACTTCTGCAAGATCTCAGCCCTGGAGCAGCTCCTGCCCAGCTGTGTGCCCTGCCAGCACTGCTGGGGCTGGTGTCTATGGAAACCCTGGCCCTGCGTTCTCACAGTGCCACCACTGATCTCCATGGAAACTGGCTGCAACGATGCAGGCAGGGGCTGCTGGGAAATGGGGTCCACCACACGCCTAATCCAGCCCGTGAGCTGGACTTTACCCACCCCTGAACTAGAAACCTGAACCCCTTCCCCCAAGGCCCTAATCACCAGACCGCAGTCAGGCTCCCTCTTGCACACTTTATCACTCTGGACCAATGAATTTTTCATTCTTTATTGCGCAGTTACTGTTTTAACAGGAGATGGAGGGTGGCCCTGCCCAAAACATCAACCCTATATTTAGACAGTCAGTCACACATCAGGTGAGTACTCTTACCACTTGGTATTTACTATAAAAGATGGGTGTTCTCCTACCATAACTATGTCATCTTTCTGCTGTATTTTAAAATTAAGGGCAGGAAGGGACCTCAAAAGATCATCTAGTCCAACTCCCTGCTCTGGGCAGGAATACTGCTGAGATCAAATGATCCCAGCAACATGTCTGCCCAGTGTCCTCTTGAAGACTTCCAAGATTGAGGACTCACCACCTCCTTTGGAAGTCTATTCCAGGTTCTGGTCACCCTTACTGTAAAGAAGTTTGTCCTTGTATCCAATCTAAAACCATCCTCTAACAGTTTATGGCCATTGCTCCTTGTCCTTCTCTGGGGCATCCTGAGGAAGCCAATCCTGTCAGTGTGTATTATGTGTGCTCAGGGTTCTTCCTACAGGATCAGGCCTTTTTTGGCAGTGGCAAGTTCCAGATCAGAAGTATTCAAGCACACTTCACCACACCACAAATACCCACACCCGCGGGCATTCTCCAAGCCCAGAACTACATTAGTGGGGTTACTTTAGGCTCAATTCAGCAGCTATCCTCAGGCATGCCAGAAATCATATCTCTTGTAGGGAACTGCTAAAAGCTATGGAGGTCATTGTAGTGATCACCAGGTTCGATAAACACAGGCATAGTTGAATTAAAAGAACTAAACAGTGAATTTTATTTGTGGATCAATGGGCAACCTCTGCAGACCTTCTGTCCACTTGGCTCATACTAACCTGACTCAGGAACCACCTCCCAATTCCCAGATTCCTGAGTCTCCTTAATTAGGGAGCATCTTTAAATCACAATCCCTAGCACTTAAGTCATCATAGAGCACTTGTAAACAACTAGGCACTTTAAAGAGAGCTTACTGGATCTGTGTGTGCAGGTGCATCACTAGTCAAGATAGGTGGAAGCATAGGTTAGTTGTCAGCTCCTAGGGATGTAGCTGTGAGCTTGTGGAGTACAGGATTATCACTGGCAGAGGCAGACAGGACTAGGTAGAAAGGTATTCCTGCTGTGGAATTGGCATGGAGGTATTGGTCTCCATGACTTCAGGCCCTGTCCTCTGAACAGCTATGTTGCTTGTGCAGTACTGTGGCCATCATAGAGGACATTTCAGTTTTCTGCTACTCTGTCCTCTGTTCTCTATACATGCAAAACCCAATGCCTTTATGTCCTTTATTTTTCTCTTCAAGAAAAAAAAATAGAGGACATTAAGGCATCGAGTTTTGTATCAATAGAAGACAGAGGACAACTAGACTGTCTTCAGTGATGGTCACCCGATTGTCCAGCCTGTGCAGACTTGAGAATCTTACTCACCTAAACAAAAATATCTCTTTTATCCTTGAGGATACTCCTCAAAAAGTACACTAGCACAGTGGTTCTCAAACTTTTTTGTACCAGGACCCATCTGTAAACATCAATGGCCAGTCCCAACCCAGTGCCCCTCACTCCCAACCCACTTCTCCCCACCCCGAGACTCCAGCCCCCAAGTATGTGGGGCAGGATGGGGTGTATGTGAGGCATGCGGGGCCCCAACCAACCCCAAGCAGCCTTTTACAGGTTGGAACCATGCCAGCCTGCAATGAAAAAGCCATACTTTCCCATGTTTTTCTCCTTTCCCATGTTTTTCCCATGTTTTCTCCTAAAAGGACAATCCATTTTTTAAATTTGTTGATCCGTTTTAAAAGTTTGTTCACAACCCGTTCATAAATTGTTGAGATCCACTTTTGGATTGCAACCCACAGGTTGAGAAACACTGCTCTAGCAGATACCGACAGAGCTATTCATTTAGTTGGGGCATGCCTGTTGAAGACCTTTTCCTTTGGTCCAGCACTTGCTTCTTCTCTTTGCATACCTGGCTTCTGCAATTTTATAAAACACATGCTATTCTTTCTTGTTGAATTGGAGCTGGGTTTGAACAACCCCTTCACTCCAATGGCTGAAGGAGATTCAAAACCTCCCTCCTATCCCTGGCAAGAGCGCTCACAATAGTTACAGCCTGTCTCAACCTGAAGACAAACTCTGTTACACACATTTGCTGCTACCCTTGACATACATATGAGCTAGGAAAGAATAAGAGTTTGCAAAATGGCAGGCCACTTCTAAAGAGAGCCATCTTCTGTTCTCTTTAGCCCATAGAGGTCAAGCTTATTTCCAGAGCTATGCACACAAGGATACATGGGATTGCTACCAGGGGATTGCTAAGCAGGAGCATTTCCATACATCTTCTTCCAGCAAGTCCATGGTAGCCAAAGGCTTCTGTTGCTCAAGGCACAGACAGAACCGATAAGTTTTCACCCTATCTGGCCCCTGAAAGTGCTCTACAGCCATGACCTAACTCAAGTGCATGGCTGCAGAGCATTTTAAAAGGGCCTAATCCCATGACAATCTGAACCTTCATTACATGAGGGTTCAAATGAAGGTGCTCCAAAGCAGAGCACCTTCATTAACTTGTGTCTGCACATGCCGGGAGCAGGGCTGGGATGACACAGCCCAACCCTGCTCCTGGTGCTGTTTTCAGAATGGGAGTGGGGAACGGGAGTGGAGGGAGCTCATTCTGAGGGTTGTCCAGCCAGTGCTGGAGGGTGGGCGGGTGGATTGGAGCCCCCTCCCCACCAAAATGGGGGGCTCTAATCCACCCCCCCACACACACACACTCCAGTGCAGGGTGGGGAAACCCATGAATGGACCTTCCTCTGCTGCCTTTTCCTGGTCCCATCCTGAGACATCACTTTGAGGCTGGGAGAGGAGGGACAGGGCTTGGGAAAAAGGCTGCAGAAGCAGCCTGTCTCCCTGGATCAGCTCTGAACTGGAGCTCAACCCCTCACACTCCTGACCCAACAGCTAATGTCTGTTGGGTAGGGAGGATCAGTCTAACTCGTGGTGCTTTTTGTGAAACATCATGAGTTAGACAGGGGAGTTGCACTTCTGTCTGCACCTCCAGAGCCATGGTGTCATGCCACTAACAGAAACCTGGGACCCTTGTCCCCAAGGAAGATCTTGGTGGTTCTACACATGAAAACTTCTTCCATCGAACTTGCCAGGAGAACTTGATAATGTAGACCAGCAGAGGTAGTCAAGTTGCTTCTGGTGGCTTTGTATGCATCCTGTTCTTACAGGCAGCAGGTTGGAGGCTGCCAAAAGAACAAGAAAGAAAAGTTTTATGCAACTCCCAAACTCTTAACAGTACCCTTGCAGTGGGGAATCCCCATTGTTTCTCCTCTTTACTCCACATCCTCCCTTGGAAATTCAACCTTGAGACTGAGAAATACTGTCCTAGGAGGCTCCTCCTAGGTTCTATTTCTTATTTAAAAGGATTAAGCTGAAATTCCATTGGACAGCCACACAATTCATTCACTATGTAGGAATGTTAGGCTCACTCCTGTGCATACTTTGTCACATGTCTAACTTGAAACAGACTAAATCATCCCACTGGGTTAAATTCTGGCTACATTCAATTCAATGGGAATGTTGTGATTAATTTCAAAACAGCCAGGATTTAACCTAGTGGGACTTAGTGCAAAAGGCAGTTATGCACATGTTTAAGCATATGGAGGACAAGGGCTTATCATTATCTTCAAAATATGCATTCGCAGATGAATCTACAGGTGAAATGTTTAACTGAATATGGATTAGAAACTGTGTATTGTTAGATCCTGGGTATCTACAAATTGCAGTTCTGGTCTGAATAAAGACATGCACAGCAAGTTATTATATATCTATTAGTTATAATTTACACATCAATTACATACAGCAGTAAGACCAAATATATAGATTTTCACATGTATATACATGGATCAACATAGTGCACAATTTAAATTTATGTTACAATCAAGTGTACAGTTTTAAATATGGCTTTATAAACTAGTCGTAATAACAGTGCTAAAATAATTCACGTCTCTTGTATGTTCGTAGACAAACAACAGAATGCAGCTATAGCATTTAGATTCATCATTTAGCAAAGTGTTACTTCAGTATGTTGGTAAAACATTGTACACCGTGTATAGTTGGGTCCAACTCTCCCCACTACCACCACATGTATTCTCTAGTCTGTCTATAACATTGCTGAAATTACATATTCTAATTATAAAAACTCTGGGACCTGCAATTGTCAAATATCTTGAAAATAAAAACCTGTACATTCTAAGAAATAGTTATGATAAAAAATTAAAAATAAGGAAGGAAGAGAGACAAGCACACTGTCTGTGAGAATATCATTACAACCAGTGAAGCTTAAAAAGTACTTTCTTTAGAGAGCTTTAAAAAGTGCAAGGGTCAAATCTTACTTGTCTTACTCAAGTGAATAGTCACATTGAATTAAGTTTTAAGTGGAGGGTAATTACCCATAGGACAGTTTAATATGAGTTATAGTACATTCTTCCTTACTCAGAACCTTTGGGTGAAAACTTGGCCTCAGTGAAGTTAATGGAAGCCTTACCACTGATCTCAATAGAGGCACATTACTGAAAGACAGACTTTCTTTCTTTCTTTCTGAAGCATATGCTTTAATTCAACCTCAAGTTAGTGGACTCAGTCTGGAAATTAGAGTGAAATTCTATGCTGTGTGTCAGCATGAGGTCAGAATAAATTATCACATCTGTCTTTTCTGGTCTTAAAGCACATGACTAAGGCAAACAGGATTTGGCTGTAAAGATTTAGCCTTATAGATTTCACATGAAGTATTTTATATATAAAGATCCCTGTGCTGTACACACATACTTCAGTTCTTTTCTAAACACTGAATCAAGGAACTGCAAATTCTCTGCTGATAAGACATACTTTACATTACTGAGTACAGGAAAGGAATGAAAGCGAAGCCCTCCACGATGACCATCAAAGAAAGGATTCCTTAAAACTGCTGAGTCCAAGCTGATTAATGTTGTGTACTTTTCTCCACTAAGGCAAAGAAGTGAAGACCAGAGTTAGTAGTTTAAAAATCAGGTTCCCTTCATAGTCCACACTAATGGGCCTGATCCTGTCAGGCATGGAGAGGTAATGAATGCCTCCAGCTGCTATTGGTTTCAATGGGATTTGAAGGTACCTCACTGGATCATGTTCACTAAGAAGTGTAAAACTGAAGCCGCTGCAATGCGGCCAAAACAAGTCCAGTTCAAAAAGGCTCCTACCAGTACTAACATTCATTTACAGGCACACAGACTATTCTCTAGTACAAGCAGAGTAGAATAGCCTAAGGACTGACTGTCTTGCATACTAGTTAACACCTATGTGGCTCTAAAAAATCTCTGACACTTATGGTACTACTAAGCTACTGAAAACTATACATTCTGTAACCAGATCCTTAGAAGGGTCTGCTCAATCATCTTTGAGAAGGTGTGGAAAATCACATTGTACTGGGGGCCTGTAATCTTTTACAAGCCACAGGCCGGAACAACCCAGCCTTGCTCCACTGCACATCAGGCAGCTTTGGTAGCACATCAGCAATGGGATGCTTTCCCCACACCCCATGCTGCCACTTCTCCCAGTACCTGCTCCCCTGGCTACACTGTGGGTGCAGCTTCCAGTCAGTGGGGGGTTGCACTGGGACTAGGTAGCTGCAAACTGCATCTGTGATGGTTCCACTTCTCTCCCCCCGCCTTCCCCCTAGGCTGTAATGCAGGCACAGCTGCACCCACAGTCCCAAAGCAGCTCCCCACGGTCTGGGAGATGCTCCTGCACTGCAGCCAGGAAGCAGGGGGGCTGGGAGCAGCAGTGTGTAGGCGCAGCTTCCAGCTGCCTAGCCCAGCTGCAGGCAAAGCCTCCCACTGCTGATATGCCATGGGAACCACTCAGACCATGTCAGAATGGAGCTGGGAGGGTGGGGAGAGGCAGCAATGACATGGGCACAGCTGCCTAGCCCTGGGACACCTCCCTGCATCCTGGCCCTGGTGTGGGCACAGGCAAAGCCCTGCAGCTCCACAGTCCAGATCCAATGGCTCAGCAGGATGGATGCAGCCTGCAGGCCATATGTTGCCAATGCCTGGATTATGCTACTTTGACATTCCCCAAAACTGTATTTGTGCAACGTGCTACCGTACTATATACACTTGTTTCCACCTCTCAGGCATCATGGTGTGTAACATGATTTTGCAATTAACAAAAATAATTTGCTTTCTGATCCTCTATGAGCCTAACTTGCTTTATACAAAGTATAGCCCACATGGTACCCAGATGCAAATCCACAATTTTTGCACAGATATACAGGTATTTTTTTTCTCTTGCACAGAGTGTAGCTAGAGTATCTAAAGATAAAGGTCTTGTGTTATTATTCCAGCATCTAAGGTCAAGATCCACTTGAATTCATCCCCTCCCACAGAAATTTTGCTTGGTGAACAACCCTGCATAAATCTTTGCACATAACACACTTTTCCAGCAGGCAATATGTTGCAAGGCTTCTTAATACTTGACAGATAAAACCCTTTCAATGGAAGCAGCATGAAACTGTCATGATTACTTGAGCAGACATCACTGACAAAAGGAAATTTGTGCCTAGACTGTTGCTGCAAAATATTTCAGGCAATATTCTTCAAAAAGAAAATGGATTTGAAGGGACACTGTCAAGGATTTGAAGATCAAACTGTGGGACTTACAGTGTTATAATTGGATGGGGACAGTCCCCCAGATTTGAAACATCAAGCTTGATTTGGCTTTTAAATAAATCACATTTATGTGATTTTTTTGTAAGACCTATAAAACCAGAAGTATGTTTTCTCTGCTGACTTTACTCAGAAGCAAGGAGCTTGGTAGCCCCAGCTGATGATGCTACTGTTTACAAACAAATCCACTCTGACATGAAACCAAGCTCTACAATATGACATTGCAATAGCAACAAAACCCAAACATTTCAACATTATTCAAACTGAAGGATCAAAGTTGACATTTGCCAAATGGAAAAGGGAGGTTAGAAATATGTATTTATTCTGCTAAGAGACTTTTGCAAAACCAAGAATTAGAAAATTGGTACTGTTATATTAAAAAGGAACAGAATGAAAAGGAAAAATATTCTGACTCTCAGCAACAATGAGCCAGAATCTATTTTTCTTACTTGGGACAGTAGTGGCTCCAGCAGTCAGTGGAGTTATATTCACATACCACCAGACTAAGATCAGAGGTTCAGACTGTTTCCTTCCATTACAAAATGAGGGAAGGAAACCTTTACTAGGAAACATCCTTTGTCCATTTAAAGCTATCTCATCTTCCTATGTAATCCCATACTGCGTGAGGAGCCTACCAGACAGAGGGGGACTGGGTAGAGCAGAAGAGGCACCTGGGTCCTTTTTCTGTACAGAGAAGGGAATACATGTACATGCATGGATTGGGATGAAGTCTGTGCTAGAATCAAGTTCATAAAGACTGATACTGATGAACAAATGATTAATCCAAACTACTAATTATACTCCTTGAATTAACTGGTGGCCCCAGTTTCAGCATTTTCCCTCACAGACCCAGAGACCCAGCTCTGATGACCAGGTCAAACACTGTGAGTCTGTACAGACCCTGATCACGGCGCAGGCAGTCCTTCAGAATCAAGTATTTTCATCGGGAGTTGAAGGCCCTTAGACCCATTCTTAATGTCACTCTGCAACGTGTCCTCTGGCCAGTCCAGGAGCACAGCTGAGAGGCTCCAGTCTCAGCCAAGCTTCATCAGCCATGGAAAAGTCACTTGCAGGCGTCAGGGAAAGGATATTAAACCAGGGGGCAGAACAGGAGAAAAACAACAGTGGGGAAAAAGATGCTCTCTGACAGCTTTCAACTCCATATATCTCATCAGCCTGATGGTAGAAAAGAAAGCTGGTCAAAAAGGGTAAGGGCAATACAAGAAACATTGTGAGGAATATCAAAGTCTGCATTTTTGACAATTTCTTCAAATGTTTCAAAACCAGTTAATTCATTTTTCAAGAAGTAAATTTTCTTCCCTCCTTTCCACACTACTACTGTTTTCTTCTCACTTTAAAAAAAAAAAGGAAGAAAAAACCCTATTTCCCATTGTAAAAATACTAAGACATTGTAAATAGGAGTGATTTCATCCAAGAACAAAAGGTTTTATTTTAATTTTTTTGCCCCCCCCTCAACAAAAAGAGATTGGTCTATGTGACATCTTTAAAATGTGTGTGTGTGTGTGTGTGTGTGTGTGTGTGTGTGTGTGTGTGTTATAGTCAAAAGCCATTTTTCACTAAAAAAAAAGTGGACAAAAAAATGTTTGAACAAATCTATCAGGAAAAAACACAACTAATATTTGAAAATCTGGATGGGATAAGTTCAGCATCAACTTGTTTTCTGCCAGACCTTAGAAATATAAAATATATGTACAAGGAACATATTTATTTTTATATACAAATGCTATTTCTGCAAATTCGTCTTCACTTAAAATAAAACAATACACGTGATCAACACAAAAATGAAGACTTCTCCCAAAGTAACCATTATGTGAAAAACGTTATTTTCTCCTCTCAAATAACCTGCATAGTTCCTAACAAAGAAAGGCATGAGACATGCTATAAATACATTAATACAACTGATCAATATATGGAAAATCTGTGCAGCTAGAAAATCTGTTGATATTGGCTGGTTGCTGCTGCACTTGTCCTCTCTTTGGCTCTTTCCACTGTTTTTCTTTCAACTGTTTTCTAAAATAAACCACGTTCCTGCCAGATTTAAGTGAATTGTCGATGAAAAAGGGTGTGTCTACACAAGTATTAATATGCCATTGCTACTGCAGGCTAGTTCTATTGAGCATATGTGCATTAGCACTTTTTTTCCTGTGATACATTAATGCATAGTAGAATTAGTCTACTGAGAATTAAGCATCTTGTGGAGATGCACCCACAGTGCTGTATATTCAGAGTATAATTAGTAGCAGCAATGACAATAATTAAAAAAAACAAACCTTATTTGCAGAAATACCTGTTGTACAACCTTTTTCATCCCTGGCTTCAGTGAGACAAACTTCTGATCTCTTCTTCCTTTCAGGACAAAGGCAGGATCCAAAAAGGGACTTCAGCATGACAATGCTGAGCACTGGCAATGCCTAACTTGTAAGCACACCTAACTCCTATAGCAAAAGCCAGAAACCTGAGTTAGACAGCAAGGTTCCCAATGTCATGTCCAGAAGAAGTTAGGACCCCCAAAATGGGATCCAGAGCAACCCGGCTGTAGACCAGGGAGCAGCTTACAGTGGCCAGTCTGCCTGCAAAACAGAGGTGTGTCTTGAAGTCTTCTGGGGGCATAGGTGCCTTCTCCTGCACTCTAGGGAGCTGTCTCCTTCCAATCAAGATTGACAATTTGGAATTCTCTCCTGAAGGTACCTTAACCCCTTCCTTCAGAGCACGGGTCCCTTTTTTCTTTTAGAACATAGTTGTAAAGAGCAAGAAGCAGTGGCACTCCTTTTGTGCAACAGCTCAGTGATTAGACACTCACCTGTGATGTGACCCAGATTCTTTTCTCTGTCTCTGGGAATGCAAACCTACATCTTCCACTCTCCAGGAGAGTGCTGTAAACACCAGGACAGAGGCTATTTGGGGGCACAGGTACTCTCTCCCTCCCATTGGAAGAGGCACCATTGTACATAAAAGAATTCTCACTAAACCAGAAAGATGGAACAAGAGTGAACATGCCTCACTAACCTAGCTATTAGGGACACTCTGGGTCGGGGGGAGTGGAAGGGTCCAGTCCCTGTGCAAGGATTGTTTCTTTATTTCCAGTGAAATGGTTACTGAATGAGAGAGAGAGTCCTTGGAGCAGAGACTGAAACCTAAGGATAAGTGGCAGTGCGGGCAGGGAGCAGTTTTGCCAAAGTCACACTTTGGAAGCATAAGTCCTTTTTGAATTCTGGCTCAAAATTAGCCCTTCTTACTCACTGAAGCAGCACCCTATTAAAGCAGACCAAATGGTCCAAATTCTGTCCTGAATCAAATCAGTCTCAGTACATGTACTTAACTGAAAGCATTCCAGGTTTACACTGCACTAACAAGGGCAGGATTTAAGATACTGATGGCAAAGGGGGCGGAGGTTCCTGCACAGGTAAGGAGTGTTCACATACTCTTTGAGTTCCAGAACCGGGCCCTTTCTCCCCGCCCTGTTTGCCTTCCTCTGTATACCAGCATTTTAACTGCTGGAAATGTCCAGAGTAGACCATTTAGCTGAACCCCCTTCCTTCTCCAATTCTCGCTCCTCTGCAATAGAACCTGGATCTCTTGTATCTGGGTGGTTCACAACCCCTGTAATTCAGTGGGTTGCCATGTGAAGGAAAAACTGTGGACCTGTTTGCTGTAGCTTTTACTTCAAAGGGTGCCATTTCTCCACTCAACTGGAGCACCACAGCAATCCTGTACAGCTGTGTTAGCCAGTTGGTTTCCAAACCCTTAACCTGGAAGGGATTCCAGGTTTAAGGGACTTAACCTTATGAACTATCCAGATTCCACTGTAACATCTAAAGATTATTGCCAGACAGTGCTTGTCAAAGGATTTCTAATGAATTTCCTGATATGACCTTTCTAAAGTGAAGCATCAAAAGAAGCATCAAAATATGGAAGAATTCACAAAAGAGAGAGGGGGAAAATGTAAAAATCTGTTAGTATCCCAGCTATTCAGAAGGAAAGGTTCTGGCATATTCTTATTTTTCACTCTCCCTGGAACTGGGAAGACTGTGAAAATAATCAATTTTCATTCGCCATTCTGATGTTTTATGCCATTTCACACTACAAAATACATTGTGCAATCATGAGAGAGATTCTGTTCACATAGGTGTGAGCACTGGGAGTAGGCAGCTTTTGTAGTCCCTAACAACATGGAGAATAGGATGCTAATCTGCTGGCTTGACACCATTGTCATTCCACTGATTTCATTAGCTACTGTTGTTTGCAATGTGAAATCAGGAGACCTTGTGCATAGAGCAGGGGAACTTTGCTGCCCATTGGGTAGAGTGAGTACTTTCAGTTTTTGACACTGCAGATTTATCAGCCTAGATGGACTGGCTTCTATCTCAGGTTCCTTTTTTAACAGGAGTAGCCTGTAGCTATGGCACATCTGTTGCCAGGAGAGGTGCGCCAATACATCAGTTTGATATTGGATCAACACCACATAAAGAAAATGGATTGTATCGGAAATTGGCCTGATGTGGCCGATTATTTGGCCGATAAATGCCCATGCTTGCATGCAGCTGCAGCGCAGCACATAGGCAGCAAGCAGCACAGCCCAGCAGTTTGGAGAGCTGCGTGCAGCTGGTAAGTCTGTTGTGGTAAAAGGGGAAGGGGGAAGGAAGGGGCATAGGGAGGCAGATCAACGCCCCCTATGGTGAGGGAGGGAGTGGGTTGGGGCTGGGGCCAGCACTGCCTAGCCGGGGCAGGACACAGGACAGAGCTGTGGCTCATCTGGGGGGGGCAGGGCAGGGAGGGCAGTTCCCGCTGCTGTGTGCACCTTGGGAGGGCACAGGAGGCGGCAGTGTGTGGAGGATGCCACTAAGGGCTGGAGCTGGGGCTGGGCTGTGCCAGGCTCTTCCTGGCGCAAGGGGTCTGTGCTCGGGCTGCATTTGGGGCAGACAGTGGCGCTTGGAGGGGGCTATAGGGGGGCTATGACAAAATTTAGGGTGGCTACAGCCCCCCCCCATAACCTCCCTCCCAGTGCCACCACCACCTGCCCCGAGAGCAGCCTGGCACAGTCATATATGTGTGTGTGTGTGTGTGTGTCCTGCCAACACAGTGGGAAGAGCCCAGTGCAGTCCAAGTCCTAGCCCACAGAGGCAGCCCACCACGTCCCCCTTGCTTAGATCTGAGGGCACATGCCCCCCATGCCCTCTCAGGGTGCATACAGTAGTGGGACCCAGATGAGCCACGGCTCTGTCCCGCGCCCTGCCCTGTGCTCACTGCAGGGGCCTTGATCTGCCCTCCCACGCCCCTTCCTCCCCCCCCCCCATCCACCACAACAGACTTACCAGCTGCATGCAGCTGTATTGGAAATTGAATCAGTATCAGCCAATATATTTCCTTCAAAATCGGCCATCGGTATCAGTCCCCAGAATCTCTATTTGATACACCCCTAGTTGCCATCTGTGGACACTAAGGCTAAGTCCAGACATTCAAAAAGCTCAAGGATGATTCAATTCAATCTTTGCTGGTTAGTCTAAGCAAATGAACAGACATTCACTTTTGATTCCAGAAATGCAGCCACATGCCTGCGGTAGCTTAGACCAGAAGTGGGGCAGGGTGGGGGCATTAGAACATGCCACCCTGCTCAGCTCAAGCAATCAGCTTGGGCCAATGCCAGCCCACCCACCTTGCAAGGAAGGGTTAGTGGGGCAGATGCAAAGCATCCTGGGATCCTGGGGGACTGTGAGTTAACTTGAATCTGGAGGGGATCTGGGACAGAAGCTCAGTAAAACAATTTAACCTAAATCAGTTAAGTCTGACAATACATCCATCCACATTTATCTTAAATGGGTTTTAGCCATTTTGAAAGCTGAACTTCTGTTGTGTTACAGATTTGAATCGGTTTCTGATTGCTTATACTGATTTATGTGTAATTTCTGTCCCTATCCTAGGTCTGCAAATTTAAGCTCCTGACTAAGTCTATATATGAAAAAATAGGACATGGACACTAGGGTCCCTACCACATTGACATTTTTAAGAAATGAAGTTGCCTGTCCTATGCGACTCTTTTTGTCCAATATCAATCCCTGAATTCCATCAGGTAATACCTGGGTTAAATTATCTGGGAAGTTTCAAAAGCATCTTTGTCATAGCTGTACTTTCAGTCCCAAGGCTTTACTGCTTTGCACCCTATTTTTGTGCTTGGCTTGCTAACTTGGCTCCTAAATATTCAGACGGCATCTTCCTCCTCTTCATCTATGATTCAGCTATTGATCATATTCATTTCACAAATGATACTTCTGTATCAGGTGGGAGATAAAATTGACAGAAGCATGACTGCAGGGGAACGTGCAGGCTCTGTTCTAAAACAAACACAAAACCATACACACGCCATGGTATGCAAGGCATCAGTAATAGCTCCCAACAAAACACAAAGAGCAGCTGCCAGGAGTGTTTTTCCTAGTGTAAGCTGCACCCCATTCCAGGCCCATAGCCAGCTCTGAGATTCCGTAAAACAAACATTTTCCTAGTTAGACATCTCTTTGTAAATCGGTGAGAACATCTCGAAAAGGATGGATTTCTTCTAAAGCCCTGGGAAACTCCTTGTTTCAAATTCTGACCATAAAAAGAACCACTAATGAGATTAAAAGTCCTCACGTGCCCCTTCTACTCTTAGCTGTTCAGAATGCAGGATACAGGAAGCTGCATTAGTAAAAATATCACAGTGTTGTTGCTTCACATTACATTTTTTTCTTAAAGCACGCAGAGAGCCACACGTAAAATATTTTTAAAGGATACTGTCACAGTTTGTAGGCTCAGAATTGGATTTCGCTTAAGCATGTTTACAAAGACCATGATATTCTTTATTCCCCATGCTTTTTCTCTGTGTGAAATCAGTTAATGAATGTGAACAACCAATTATATACACACACAACTTCACGTAGGTGAGTACTTCCACTGAATTCATTTGGAATCCTCACATGTTGAAAGATAAGTGCATATGCACGATTTAAAAAAAACTGGGGTTTAACTCCAGATACTTCTGTGAGTCCCTAAGCTAGGGAGGTAAAAACTTTACTGCAAAGAAACTGGTTTGTGTTTCAAGCTACTAAAGTTTATAGTGATGAACAGAGTCTCAACCTTGCTAGCACAAAAGGATGTAAAAATGGCCAAAAGAGAATCTGGGTGTTCCTCTCTGGTGTAAGAGAATCCCCACTGGGTACAGAACTGGCACAGCTGGCTGTATGTTATCTGTTTCCAAACAGCTGGCTTTAGGGAGTGTTTCATGCTCCCTTAGGAGCCATTACAAACAAAGCAGAGGCTTCCCCTAGTCAAGCCAAGTGGCAACCTTGTATTTCATATATGTTAGGGTCGGAAGGGACCTCAATAGATTGTTGAGTCCAACCCCCTGCATAGGCAGGAGAGAATCTAGTCCAATTTCTGAGCATCTAGTCCAATATTATGGGTTTACACAGCATCTCACACCCTAAAGCCCTTTCAAGTGATTTGCAAACTTTACCATCTGATGCACAAAGAGAGAGATTAAAACGTCCAGCTCTGCAATACAGCTGGCTTTGGGTGACACACCACAGCTGTGTAATAATGCCTAGCCTATCTGACAATAATCTGTGGCAGGAAGAGAAAAAGAACACCTAATCCAGACAGAACTGTAGAGTGAATTTAGATGGACCTAGTATATGCCTGACCTTCCAAATGAACTTCTGGGAAATATTTGGTAATGAGCTAACTGTGCTATCCAACTGCCAGCTTTCAGACCACACATGGTCTGCTAGGGGTTAAGTTGTGGCTCCCAGGCTCCCATCTTCCACAAGTCTCCCTAAAGCTCCAAATGCAACAGCATTCACGGTCTCTGGGCTCCTCCTCCCTCCTCTGGCTTCTACTTCCTGACTCCACCACAGGGAGCAGGGCAGCATGATACAGCGCAGGAAGCAGATGGTGAGGCTATGACATGCAAGGGCATGTGGTACAGCAATAAAGGGAGTTGTTGGGGGGAGACGCCTATGCGGGCACGTGGTACAGTGGGGGAGTACAGAGGAGGCAACCACATAGGCATGTGGCACAGTGGCAACGGGATGCCTGCCTGCACAGGTGTGCAGGGCAGCAGGGGTGCATCTCCATGGCATGCAGCCTCTGGTTTGCCCTGGGGCATCCCACAGGCATGTAGCCCCTGCTGGTGTGGCCTCCAGGGTGTTTGGCCCCCAGTTACTTAGAAGTTCAACAGCCCTGAGCTAAAATATTTGGACAATTTCCATTTAGACCAAAAAGTTATGAACCTAGGAGATGCGAGCTCTTGTAAAGAACAGGAACAATAGAAGTTGTTTTTGGCATAAACATCTTTTCCTCGTCTTTAATGACTGACCATCTCTGAATCTACTGGCAACCAGACACCTACTCATTTCCTGCATGTGCACACACACCCATATTATATACACCCAAAGTTCAAGCCAGTGATTGAAGCTCCCCTGCTGTACTACTGTGTCAGTACAGCACGATCATTTCTTACCACGGAGAGAGAGAGGAATTCCTGTAACCTCTCTTCCCTTTCCATCTTCAACTTTTATGCATGAAGACAGGACCTTGAACACAAACCAGCTCTCACAAACTCTCTCCACCTGCTGCAGGGTCTCTTCCACCTGCTGCAGAGTCTGCTCACATGATTCTGAAATCTGTTTTATTTTTTTGGTGAGAGCACACTGTAGCTCTAAAAATCCTGTGATGCTCTGGACCTCTTGTTGGCCTATATTTTTTTAATTGTTTACCTTAGTTCCATCTAAATGGTTTTACAAAATGAAATAAGGAGGACATTGTCCAGGTAGCATGTGACACCCATGTCAAGCACAATGATTTCTTCCAAACTGGCATTAACCTCTTCAGAACCTCGGGAAAGATCAAACCATCCCAAGAGGTGGCATTTCTGATAGAAAAGGGGAGGCATCTGTATGTCTCACTTGCATTGTTCATGATCTCTGTAGTCATCCATGTCCACGTCAGAATCAAAGAGAGAGTGACCAGTGTAATCCGTGTCGGGGGTATGGGAAATACTGTTCTCTGTGCCTTCCTCATCAAATGTTTCTGTCCTTGAGTAAAAGCTGAAGTCCTGCAATGGAGTCTGAGCCTTGCTCATTTCACTACTTTCCTCAGATTCATACAGGGTATTATCATCATCATGGTGCCACTCGGGCCAGAATTTCCTTCTTATCCTTTCACAGTACATAGCAAGATTAATGAGTTCACCTGCAACATAGTGAAAAAAGCCAGTGTTAGTGCATCTAGGGACTCATCCTTAGATACATTCGCTACCAAGGAAATCCAAGGGAGCTCTCTTGAGCGAAATAAATAAGGTAGCAAGTAAAAACCTCTCTCCAAAAGCCTAAGCTGTAATCAAGCATCTTAACGGTACTGTTTACAAGTTCAATAGAATTTAGAAGATCTATGATTACTTACCTGTAAAAAGCAAGGATCAATGTGAAAAAAATTATGGATGGATGTAACTGTATTACCAAACCACAATTAATTTTTTAAAAGGTGACTCTAGAGAAGAGAATGACTACTTTAAAAACTGATCACCAAAAAACTGTTATAGCAGGGGTAGGCAACCCCCAATACCTGTGCCAGAGCATGGTACACAAAGGCATTTTGCTTGGCACGCACTCCTTGGGGTGGACAGTGGGGGAGCTGCAAGGGGCCCAATCCTTGTTGCAGCAGTACATCCCCAGCCCCCCCCATGCCATGGGCCTTGATGTGCAGGTGCACCTGCTGCTAGCAATAAGCTGGGCCAGGATTCTGCAGACCCTGGTACAGCAGCTTGCAGCTTCCCCACCACCTGCCATGAGCAGCCCATGCTCCATGGTGGGCAGCAAAGGCCTGCCCAGAGCCTGGGCCAGCTGTGGCAGGCAGCCAGGAGGCTGCAAGCAGCTGCACCGGGGTCTAAGTGTGTATGCGTGCCTCGGGGCAGATGGCGAACCAGGGGCCAGGGCTCTGCTGCCACAACAAGGATTAGGCTTCTTACAGTTCCCCAGCCATCCATCCCTGGAATGCCAACATCTCACAAGTCGAGGTTGTGGGTACTTTTGGCATTCTACCCAAAAATGCTGCCAACCCTTGTGTTACAGATTTGGCAGAAACCTGGCACACTAAAATGAAGTGTAATTGGAGAGGCCAGTACTTCTTAGGGTGATATCTTTTATTGGACCAGCTACGTGGCATTGATAATGTTGGACAAACTTTCGAATGCAAGACTTTCTTCAGGTGTAATTGGAGAAAGTTTTGATTTTCAACCACCAGATGGCAGCATTGCTCACAAGATAAATTTAACAGGCTTGTATATGATCACTTCAGCACATTTTTAAACTAGTAAGTATATGTATGTATGGGTGGGTGCATTTAGGGTGAAGATATAAACACTTCAATGAAGCACTAAATAACAAATGCATCCATTTATTTTGGACAATGTGTTATCACCTGACCCTAATCAGCTCTGTGGTTATCAAGGGCCACACTGCAGTGTGGGTGATGCATACGATGGGAGTTTCTATCTGATTATTTTGGTAGGTAATTGGATTTCAGCTAATATGGCATTAATCCATTAAGACCAAATATGCTCAGTTTACAAGTAGAAGATTTTTTTTTTCCCCCTAATTATGTGTACACACTCACTGTGACATCTGAAAAGTCAAGCTTGGATCTCTCCTCTTCCGTATCTTCAGCAATAATTGAGGCTCTTGTTTCAACTGATACTAGGACAGTACCCAGTACGAGAGTGGCAGAATATGGCCCATTGTGTTTTCCCTTTCAAATGCTTGAAAACATTAATTACTTTGTACCTATTAATAAATTAATAACTCATGAAACTGAACTAAAATAAATTAATAAAAGCATTAACTATTAATAAATTATTAACAAAATCAACTAACAAAACAAAGACCACGTTTCTTTAAACAGAAAGATGTAGTATAAATTACCAAGAATGGCAATAGGAAAAACTAGTAAGAAAAACTTAAAGAAGAAAGTGAATGAGAATTGGCATAGAAAAAAACATTGTAGATGAGGGATGTCAAACATACACCCCTCAGAGCTGCTTCACTTGACCTGCTGGGCTACTGGTGGACTAGGGAAGTTGGGGGCATGGCTTGCTGTAGAAAGCAGGGTTCTTGAGCCCTAATGGATGTGGCCCTTGGTGACAGGATGGCAAGCAGACAGAGATAGCCCCATTAGCCCTGCAGTCATTTGATCCATCACCGATACTGTTGCTGCCGCTAGCGGCTGCTTGGCCTACAGTCACTTTCCCTACCTCCTCTGCCGCCACCCCATGTGGAAGCCTTCACTCTATACCAGAACTGCCACCCCAGGCTAGAACCAGCTTATGAAAAGCCCTGTAGTCTGCATCTGGCTCAGAGCATAGAGTGACCTTGAAGAAGATAAGTGCAACAGCAAAGGCTAGAACAGTCTTGTAGAATATTAAGCACTCCTCCTGCTTCCAAATATTCTGTGAACCTGAAAGTGTCTTCCTGCAAGTATTGCAATGAGATCTTCCTTAAAGCCTGCTCCAGACCTGCAAGTGAAGAATGCTGTGGAGGGACTTTTGACAAATGAACGGTACTTGCATCTAAGATTTTCTTACCTTTGATTAGTCTCTCAGGCCTTGTGCCTGGCAATGTCCACATTGCTTGTGCTAGATGACCAAAGACAGTGGCATCAACAGTGGAAAGCTTTGGTCCCATGATGTACTTCTTGTCACCTGCAGATGGCAAAACACCAAACATTTACAGACCTTCACATAACTTCCCCACATATAAATACCAGTCAAATCACTGGCTGCACCTTTCAAAAATACTTCTTCTTGAAATTACTTGGTTGGCCACCTGTATACTCTAAAAAAAATAAATCAATGTCTGGAGCCTATGCCTTAGCAACTGCATGTGGGCTGATTTATAGCCAGATCTCAGAGCAAATTTTGATAATTCTATGATAATTCTACAGAATTCCCAGGATTCTTTGGGAAAGAATTCACCACTGCAGCTTCTCCATCTGCGTGCCAATTAAATTATACAGTTACAGAACCACCAACATGACTTACACCTCTTCTCTCTGCCTCTCTGGCATACTGGGCAGAGCAATCCACCATGTCATTCAGAGGATAAAAAAATTACCTGTTTTGATGTGTTCAAGGCCTTTTATGCTAGTAATAGGGCACTGGAGGTATGATTTCCTCTTTCTGGAAAAAAATAAATTTGCACCAGGATGACTATCTTGATGGAAGGAAGCTGGTAGCCCAATGGGCCTCTTGCTAGCAGAGATCTGGTTTCAGGTCTTCCCCTCAGATTACAATGAAAATGAATGATGGCCTCCGCTAAGGACTTGCTCAAAGTCATCCAAATGCAAACCATAACATGATTCAATAACACTGGCCTGCTCTGCCTGAGAGAGGCCTAGGACTGGATAGCCAGGTATCTGGTGCAGTTCTAGACTAGGATGCCCATGCAGGGGCTGTAAGGAAGTTTGCAAAGTACCTTTTCACATTTGCAAGTTTACAAAGGCCCTAGCCATGGCTAATAGATCTCAGAAATAATACCCAGTTTCATCCTAGAATTTTAAAGCAATCTGAACTACTTCTAAAAGAGGCCAGAAAAACAGTCCTGGGGTCTGAACTCCACTTTTTCATCTTCAGCAATGGTAGGTGTGTACACAACCAATGCAAAGTTCCCAGGCTGTCCCAGATGCACACTGCCATCTTGGGTTCAAAACGAGGGAGCATAACAGGGTCTCATTCAGTCATTTGACCTCGTAGCAGAGATTGCCAGCACGAGTACAACAATGATAGTCGTCTGAGTTATGTGAACACTAGTTTGCTAGAAAGGAAACCCACATCACCAACTCATTTCACAAAACCAGTTGAAAAGCTAATTGACAACTGATCAATGCTATAGTTATGAACTGCCAGCTCTACTCACCCCTTTCTTCTCTGCCAGTCCTGTACATTGGGCAGAGAGAACTGGGTAAAGCTAAAATACTTTTGGATCAGTGCTGTGATACATTTCCCCCTCTTCCAGGGTGTACCAAACTGGCCATTTTATTATCAACTTCTTATGCAAGTGAAATGAGAATCATATATGAAAATCAGATTCCTTAGATCAGTAGTTCCCCTGATCTAAGGAATCTGACCCACGGGCAACAGCACTGAGCATGTAACAAGCTGCAGCATCATACTTTGCTCTCCCTGTCAACCTCAGTTTTAACTTTTTAATTTCCTGTGGCTGCAAGCAATATTGGCAGGTCTTATAGGCAGCCTGGTGCCTACAAGCTATGGGTTGGGAACCACTGCCTTAGGTTGCAAGCTCTTCCTGACAGAGCTGTCTTTTTCATTTTGTGTTTGTACTGTGGCTAGAACAGTGTGGTGCTGACCCATGATAGGAAACCTTGGATGCTACCACAATACTAATAAATATGGTAGGAAAGAAGATTTATTTTACACAGCAGTTCAAAGTCGCCATTAGCAAAGGTCCATCTAGCATGAGCTTGCTTCAGAGCACGCATACACATACAGCACAATACGGAGAGAAGTATCTCCCTGCACACTATTTTATGAGCCATTCCCATATTTTCAAGGTCAGCCTAGATAATCTAATGCTCCCTTCCGGCCTTAAATGCTATAAACCCTGTGAAATATTGTCTCTAATTGAATCTTTCAAATCCATTTACCCCACCACTTGGGGATGGTCTTCATGGATTTGATTTAAATTGGTTTGGATTTGCTGGGTCTTCTAACTTCAGGTTTATTATACAATTTCAGCAATGCTGCACAGCAACGCAACAGAGTGTTTTCCAAAATTCTACAGCTTACTTCTCTGTGGTACTAAATCATAGCAAAGCAGCACTATGAATGTGTGATAATGATAACTCCCTGTAAAAAGGCAATAATAACAATAACATCAACAACAATAGCAATAACAACAGCAATAACAATAATAGTATCAAAATTGTGCAACATTTTCCTGCTTTTTCATAGTCAGGCAACCCCCTGGTCTGAATAGGATGTTCAGGTAAAGAATCCATCTGACAGCGAATAAATGTTGCAAGTGTGTTTGTGGTAATTACAGTGTCAGCTCCTTAATTCTCTCATGCAAATCTCAAAAAATTGCTCCCCAAATGAAAACGGTATATTTTGAATTAAAATCCCATTTTAACATCAGGCACTTGAGGCAATATAACTGAGTTCGAGACTCAAGTCCAGAACAGTAGGACAATCAGAGATAACATGCTCTTTAAAAGTGATAGTGGTAAATTTATTCATCCAACTCCTAGCTCAAGAGGGGATGACCTCAGCTGATCTCTTCAGGCATCTATTCAGGATCTATTCAGAGAAGGCACAAGCTAGACTGAGTGGGGAAGGAAATAGGGTTTCCTGCATGTCTGTTCCCAGGGTTCCCTAAAAATTCAATATTTGGCCTACCAGCATGACTGTGACCTAGCCCTTGGTCTCCTGTATGACCAACTTGAACGCTGTGTCCAGAAGCACAGGAGTAAGCAGAAATCCCCGATGTGCTTTGTGAGCAGCCTAGCCAGCGGGAGTCATGTCATAATTTGCTGCTGGTACAAACCAGCATCAAATTACATTGCAGACAAGGGTCTGAGACACTCTGCCTCCCAGGGAAACACTTTCCCACCGCTCTATTCAGGGCCATACTTCAAGTCACCATCTGCCTTTAAAGGATGGCAAGAAATCATCAAACATCCAGAATTTCTCTAGGATCTTCTTCCTTCAGGACCTTAGTTAAAAATCAAAGTAGCAAGGAATCCTCCACAAGGATCAGGAAGAGTCTGATGAAAGGAGAGACCATCCTGCAGCACCACAGGGAATCAATTGAGGGTTCAGAATTCTCCCAGTGCACGACACCCGTGTACTCCACTCTGCATGAAGTGCTGTCCCTGAACCAATTCAGTCACCACCCTGTCCACTTTCATACTCCTGATCAAAATACACCACTGCCAGGGTGCCTGATTCACACTGCCAACTGAGAACTGCTAAGCAGCCTATTGAGCCACCCACCAACATGTGTTGTTCATTTGCAGCTTCAAAAACAATCCTGAAATGTACATTTGTGCAGGCTGATATTCTGTCACCAAGTGTTCCTGTTTGCTTCACCTCCCAGCCTTTCAACCTCTCCAACTGCAGATTTAGGAGTTTCCTTTGGGGCAACGTTAACTTTACTATGGACCTAACTTTTGCTTACAACATCCATTTTAAGGCTGCCATGCAACCCCAGACTAGAGAGGAACTGGGATTGGTGTTGTGCCCTGGCATTCAAGAGGTCCAGGTTCAATGTCCTACTCTGCCACAGATTTCCTATGTGACTTGGGTAACTCACTTGGCACACAGGGACTTAGGCATTGAAATGTCCAACTTTTAAGGGCCTGGGCACCTAGCAAATTCCTCAGGCCCAAGGTAGGCACCCAGTTGCCCATACATTGTATAGGGAGAGTTATGTGCATACAGAAGGGGTTCATAGAAACCAGCAACTCAAACAAAGGGTCACCGAAGCAAATCAATGAGAAATGCCAAGGTAGTTAGACCTCTAACTCTGCTTGAGATGTTTGGCAAGGAACCCAATCCTAGAGGTAGGTGCTCAAAACATCAATCTTTTCCTCCAAAGATGACACCCAGCTAAAGATCCCCAACAACCTATGGGGTTAGGGAACTCATCATAGAGACTGATTTTCAAGTCCCCACTGACTTACAGCAATGGTATACCCCCCTGAGAGTGCCTTAGCCACCCGACTTGAGGGTCAACCTCTCTCTTTCTGCCCTAAGGAATATTTAATTATTTATACGAAGTGGAACAGCTTCCAGGGAGCTATTCACCACACACAAGCCTGGTGGGGCTTGGGCACTCTCCTAGAAAGTGCAGAGACGTATGCAGCTTCCAAACATGGATCTTCCACACCTTAGTTGAGCACACTAGTCATTGTATTAGGAGACACAGATCAGCCAGTAACACCCATCTCTTTCATTTGTTTGGCTCAGGTGTCCCATGGGTAAGATACCTGGAGGAACTCTAGACTGCCTGGTGAGGGTGCTGAGCTCCTCAGCCGTGTCAGGATTCAGGCAGGCTTGCCCATGCCTACTAGCAGAAACTTCAGTGTCCCCAAGGTTATGCAGGGATTCTGTGAATGTCAGTGGTGCCTAAATGTTGGATCTTTTCATGTTTCAGCTCGTCATCTGTAAAATAGGACTGGTGCTTCTTTATCTCATAGGATAGGCCACTGTGAGGAAAAATACATTAAAGATCAGTCTGCTGTAATGGGAGTTATAAATTAGGCGGTCAGTGACCTACAGCCTGTGGAACCACTGGATCCAGCTTGCAGAGCTTCTGCAGCGAGGGGTTTCACTTGGGCTGTGGCGAGGAAATGGGGAGGTTCACCTTTGCTGTGTCCAAGCTGGTGGGGAATCATAGCAACACCAGCCTGGTCCCAATACCAACCTACCTCTGGCCCAAGCTGCGTCACTCCAACCTCCCGCAGGAAAAAGGTACTGGACAATGATCTAAGTCCCTAAGGTAAAGAAAAATCCAAGGAAAGGAGTACCGTACTAACTCCATCATCTCTCTGACAACTCAGTTGCTTCTGATGTGGAAGCTCTAGATATAACCTATGTGGAAGTAAAAGAACTCATTGATCTCATGATTCAGGGCTTCTGCCGGACACCTGCAGGGCTGAGAAGCCTTCCCCCTCCCCTCCATTTATGTATTATATGGCTTCAGGTGAGGTTTCTACCTCTGAAGCATTTGACATTAGCCAGAGCCAGAGGTGGAATGTGACTGAGGAGCTCTGGTGTTGCTGCCAGTATTAGAAACCACTCAGGCACCTGGCTGGAGGGTTTTGTTCCTGCACTCCATCAAACTTACTGACAGATCAGGGCAGGAAAGAATTCTTCCCCTGGGTCAGACTGGCAGGGCCATGGGTTTTTTTGCTTTCCTCTGTAATGCAAGACAGTCATCTTCTTAGGATCATCTGAGCATATTCCCTACCATTAAACCACCAAGGCAGGGTGTGGGGCCTGTTTGTTTGATTTTTTCATAGGCTGCTTATGTAGCTGTGGTTTGTGAGAGGAATCACAGCGAATGACTTGTAGACCTTTCTGGACAACTGGTTGGCTACAACCATAGGGGATGCCTTTATAACTTGGGAGGCCCCTTCCAGGAGCATAACTAGAGCAGGATGAGCAGGGCATCAGCCCCATGTGCCATGGGAGAGTTGGTGCCAGAACAGGGCCTGCAGAGAGACCATGGAGTAGCAACAGCAGCTGAGGTAGAACGTGTGTGGCAGTGGCAGCAGCCAAGGCGTGGGATGCACTCATCATTCATCCCCAGTGTCTAGTACTCTGACCTGAATGCCAAAATTGCTTGATACATGATGCTTTTCAAAAAGAGTGGGAGAAAATTCCAGTAAGAAAGCTCTGAATAAAAGAGATTCAACAATAATGCAAATCTGGTTTTGTAACTCCAACTGATTTGTGCCAGCCAAGGATTTGTCTGCTCATGTCCAAAATTAGGTATGTGACTCGCTGAAGTTTTTTGGAACACCTTGGAAGTGTCTACACATGCGCTTTAATGTGTATTAGCCTATTTTAATGTGAATTAAAGCATCACAAAAAAAACATACTCTTTAGCTAATGGGCATTGAAATAACCTAATGCACATTTTTCTGGTACCTCACAATGGAGGTACTAGATTAAATACACGTTACCTAAAGTGCATTAATGAATGTGTAGCTGTGCCCCTTGAATGGGAAAGGAGCTACATAAAATTCTTTTGCCTTATTTTATACATTTAACAGCACCATCCATGTATAGAAGGGTATTTCACAATCTTCCAATGATGCCTTATGCCACCAGGTGAGCTGTGAATTGAAGCTTCAAACTAAGCAAGAAAAAGATTTTCATGCCTTAGAAACAGCAAGATCATTGACATAATTGACCAGGGCACTTTTAATCGCATGTCACCTGTACTGGGTTCTTAGTACAATATGCATTTTTATAAGAGGTGCTGAAACAGAACTAAAAAAAGAGAAGAAAAAAATAATTAATAGAACAAATGAAGATAAAAATGACATGACTGGGAATGTCCAGATTAGTGTACTGAGATTAGGCAGCTGCCAGATTATTCTTTCCGAAACCTCTTTTGGAGCTAAAAATAATTATCATTGCTTCAGCACATATATTTGTGGTGCAAAAAGGAGTTTCAAATTAATCTGATGTGTCTGAAGCATTACAGTCTCAAAATCAACTCAGCATAAGAAGCCACTTTGCATTAGCATTCGGGCAACATTTTCATTCTCTTACTCTTGCCCTGGGTTAGTCTGATTAAGAATCAAAGTCCCTCCAGTTTCACCTCCAGTGGGAAAACTCATGGCAGGGAAAGGGGGAGCCCAACTGCACCCGCAGCAACAGGCCACTGGGTTACACTGCAAGTCTCACAGGCTAAATGCACACATTCAAAAGGCCCAAGCCTGTATTGATCCAATCTGTGCAAGTTAGTCTAACCTGTGTAGATTGAACCGATTTGCAAGTGAATAGACATTCACTTTTGATTCTGGAAATGTAGCCACATGCCTGCAGTGGCTCAGGCAAGCAGCAAGTCCTCCCTTCCCTTTGGCAACAGCTGCAAGGCTGGAGGAATTCTGACCGGGGGGGGGGGGGGGGGGGGAGGGGGAGGAGGAGGAGAGGAAGCAAGGCGGGCACGTAGCCTGGGGTTTAACCGCCCCCTTGGGCCTCCAGGGATCGCATCCAGGGTGTGCCTGAAGGGGGAATGGGAAAGCAGCCATTGCCAGGCTTGTCCCGGGGGGGCGGTGTGGGGTGGCCAGACACCAGCCTAGGCAGCGCCTCAGATGAAGCGGGGGCAGGGAGGGGGATTAAACTCCCCTGTCTCCCCTCTGTCCCACCAGCACGGAGACCCCAGCTGGGGTCTGCCCAGCCTTCCACTACACTGGCCGCTCATGTAGCAGGGGGCGTCGGCAAAGCCAGCCAAGGCAGCAGTCTCAGGCAAAGCAGGGGCAGGAAAGGGGATTAAACTTCCCTGTCTTCCCTCTTGGGCACGGGCACAGGAACCCCAACCAGGGTCTGCCCAGCTTTCTGCTCTACTGGCTGCTCATGCTGTAGGCAGCTTGGCTAGAGCTGGCTGGCATGGCCCCGCCATCTGCCCACCTCACCTGGGGCTGAGGCTGGGCCGGGGGGGGGGGGGGGGCCTCCATGCCTGCCCTCAGCAGCACCCCCGGCCCGCCCAGCTCAGCCCCACAGCCTCTGCCCCAGCCCCGGCCTCTGGCCACACCCACCCCCTGGAGCAGAGAGGAGGGGGCGGATCCTGACAGGCTGCTCCACCTTGGCTAGGCAGACCCCGGGGAGGCCAAGCAGAGAGAAGGAGGAGAAATAAATCCCCTCCCTGCCCCTTTGCCTTAGCGGGCCATATTACTAGCATCTGCCCATGTCCCCGCCTCCTGCTCTGGCTAGAGAGCAGAAGGGCAGGGCAAGCCCTGCTCTCTGAAGCAGACAGCACAGCCCAGACCAGGACTGAAAAGCATGCTGGGATGCTGGGGGACTCTAATTTACCTTAAACCAGCAAGGGGTCTGGGACAGAAGTTCCACAAACCAGTTTGACCCAAATCTGTAAATCTGATATTACATTCAACCAGGTTTGTCTTAAACCAGTTTTGGCCATTTTGAAATTGATTTATGTGCACCAAACTTATGTTCCATTACAGATTTAAACCAGTTTCTGACCACTTAAACTGGCTGATGTGTAACTTCTGCCCCTAGCCACAGAAACCATGATCTCTGCAGATCAACAGGAGATAAGGGCCTTCTCCATAGAGAACTTATGACCTCTCAAGAGCCTGAATCCCCCCGCACTGCCCCAGAATGTCCTTTAAAGGGGGATGTCCATTACAGAGTGGGTCAATGGAATCTACATACAGCCTACAATGCTTTCTATATACAGTATGGATATACATACAATAAGAAAATAGAGCGCCACAGAAATTCATAAAATAAAGAGCACTATTAAGAATTATATCTTACTACACATATAATAAGATACGATTCAACTTGAGAAAGAATGGCAAATATTAACGAACAACAATATAATATTCCAGGATGTCAATGAGATTCTTCATGTTGCTCTCTGTTGTATAAATGTCTATGCTTCTCCATTTCTGTATTAAATATTAGAGGTGCACTGATAGAGAATTTTTGGGGAGATACTGATAGCTGATATTTAACAAGCTATATCAGCCAATACCAATCCGATTCTGTGATGCAGCTGGTCCACATAGAAAGAGACATCTGGTTAGTAAGCCTGTAGTGGAGGAAGGGGGAGGGCAGATCTAGGCCTCCATGGTGAGGGAGGGACTGGGGCTGGGGCAGAGGCAGGCGCTGCACAGCGGCTCATCCAGGGGGTGCAGGGGGGTGGCTCCCACCACTGCATGCACCCCAGGTGGGTATGGGGGGCTTGTGCCCCCAGATCTGCTTGCAGGGTGAGGGTGGGCTGCCACTGCAGCCTGGGGCTGCAGCTGGGGCTGCTGCCGGGATCTTCCCAGAAGGGGGTTGGGCTGGGCTGCGCTCGGGTCGGGCAGCGGCACTGGGAGAGGGCTATGGGGAGAGGGGGCCCGTAGCCCCGCTCCCAGCATCACCACCTGCCCTGAGTGCAGCTCGGCTAAGCCCCCGCACCAGGAAGAACCCAGTGACACCCCAGCCCCAGCCTGCAATGGCAGCCTACCCTCTCCCTGCTCGAAGATCCAGGGGCACACAGCCCCCCATGCCCTCCCAGGGGTGTGCGCAGCCCTCTCCACTCACAACTCTGCTCTGGCTGTGCAACACCTGCCTCTGCCCCTCTCCCTCCCTCACCACCAGGATCTCAATCTGCCCTCCTTGTGCCCCTTCCCTCCCTCCCCCCACCCCTTCCCTCACAACAGACTTACCAGCCAGACCCAGTTGCTCTCCACACTGCCCATCTGTGCTCTTGGCTGCCTGCGTACTGCACTATAGCTGTGCATGCACGGAGCATTTATCAACTACATTATCAGCCACATAAGCCAAAAAAGCTGATTGCCAATACAGTTAATTTTCCTTATATTGGTGCCAATAGGATATCAGACCAGTGTATCGGTTCACCTCTCTTAAATATACCCACTCTGTGCAGGCACAGCTGGTGAACTCTGAGACATGTGGGGCAGGGGAAGCATCATACTGAATCATCCAGTTTCAAATCCTTTTTTGTTTTGTTTATTTAATTTTTGTTTGTTTACAAAAACAATGCTATAAAACATAACGTAATTTTTTTATGTTTATCAAAACTAACCCCCCCCCGCCCCTGGCTGCAAACCCACACCCCCCACCCCCACTCCCCGGCTGCAACTCCCCCAGCTCCCCAAAACCCCCCAGCTCCCAGACCGTAAACCCCCCAGCTCCCCAGCTGCAAACCACCCACTCCCTGGCTTCAAACCTCCCAGATCCCAGGCTGCAAACCCCCACTCTCCAGCTGCAAATCCCCCAACTTCAAACCCTCCAGCTCCCTGGCTGCAAACCCCCCACTCCTCCCAGGCTGCAAATCCCACCCACTCCCCAGCTGCAAACCCCGACTCTCCAGCTGTAAATCCCCCAGATACCCAGCTTCAAACCCTCCAGCTCCCTAGCTGCAAACCCCCCACTCCCCCGCAACTCCTGGGCTGCAAACCTCCTAGCTCCCAGACTGCAAGCCCCTATTCCCTGCTGGAGCACCCAGCCAGCTTCCCTGCCTGCCCTGCAACCCCCCTGTAAGCCCCACTTACCTCACAGGCTCCAGAAGGAAAGTCAACTTGAGCCAAACCTTGGGTGACTGACAGCGTCAGGCCCTGCCCTCTCCCTCCCTCTGCCCCTCCCCCTCCAGTTTCCTAGGTAACAGCTCTTTACCTGGGCTAGGGCATCAGTACAGGTGCCCCACTGTCCACTTAAGCAAGTGGTTATTGCCATCCATTCACACTGTTCAGGTGTTTCTACTGCTCATGCGCCACTTGAGCGCTAAAGAGATCGCCCCAAGGTGCTTACTGCTCATACTCAACTTTTTGTTGTGTATGCATAGTGGACGAGCATAATCATTGATTATGTTACTAGAAGACATAGGCAAGAAAAAAATGTTATTACTTTTGTTTACATTGTTAGTTCAACGAATGCTGTTTTGGATACTTCCAATTAACGATACTATTCTTTTTTATTTATTTAGCTGACAGTTTTTGTGTGTTATCTTTTAAACTGGTGGGGCAGTGCCCGAGTGCCCCCTATTGGCCCATCGCCACCGACTCTATGTAGTTTGCCAGTGTCGTGAAAATGCTTAGCGTGACAGCACAATAAACTAAAATACAATGTTCATACAGATTTATACATGCTTTCTCACTGGCTATGAAGACGACATAACAATGCCAGACTAACTATTATTAAGTTCATCCCTCCCGTTTTATTTATTACTACAGACTTACAATAAGACATTTCACACAGGTCCCTTTGAAGTTTATTGGACTTGTCAAGTCGTGAATCTGATTCACAAACACTGGGAAATGCAGACTAAGAATGTAATATGCTTATATGGGAAGTCATAAGACACAGACCTGTAATGAACCTACTGAGCCATGTCCCCTTCCTACCATAGCCTAATACTTCCCATGAAGCCACTCATAACTTGATTAAATGCTATCTTAAAATTAATTATGCTTTGTGGCTTCCTTCCTCCCACTGGAAGGCTGCTCCAAAAACTCACTCATCTGGTAGTTAGAAACCTTCTCATTTCCAGCCTAACTTTATTAAATGTGTAAAATGCAATGTTCTCAACCATATGACAAAACTGCATTTAAAAAGTGAAGCCATTTTTATGCACCGTTTTTATCCAACACCATTGGAAACTGAGAGGAATGGAAAGGGACATTGTTTTGTTTTGTTTGGTTACTTTTTAGTTTATTTTTTACTAAGCCCATAAACCTGTGAACAAATAAAAGCCATTTGTGGACCAGAATATCAACCCAAGCAAATACCTCATAAATGAAGGGGCCAGTGATTCTCTCCTCAAATGGCACCCTAACCACTGGCCCATTCACAGAATACTTATAAATACTGAATTCACTCAAAGAAAGTTAGGATGAGTTCATAACTGACTCGCCAACCAGTGCAAAACAGTGAATGAACCAGTCCTACTTTTCATGCTTATTTAATTTACATGTGGCAAGACTGTCTACATCAGCAGCTATGCACATCTGAAAAAAGACCAATTGTGTCCCTAAATAATGCTCCAGCTGTTGGAAACAGTGCAGAATACGGTAGGGCAGAGATCCATTTACCGTCATTTGATATTCTAATTAGTTTCCAAACCCACAAAATACTGAAAACAAATCTATTATGATCTCATGTAAAAATACTCTTCAGAAAGTAGTAATATTAACACATGGGAAGCACAAATTTGCCAACCTTGTGCCTGACAGAGCATCTATGACCATGTGACTACTGTGCCTGGCAGCACTGCCCTCACATAGCCTGCCAGGAGCAGCAGAGTGTGTCTCCCAAAGCAGAAGTGTAGTTGTGTCCACCCAGTGCTGAAGACTAACTAATTAGGTAGGAGCAAGCTAACTGTCCCTATCACTCAGCAATGTTAGCCAGCAGGGATCCTGGTCCCTCCATAGTGTCTGATGAACAGGGATGCTGGTTTTCTCCGATTAAAAAAAAAAAAATCCCCAATTTTCAAGTTAAAAAAAGTAACCCAAAATCCACATTTTTCCATGATCAAAATGAAATACCATGTGTGTGTGTGTGTGTGTGTGTGTGTGTGTGTGTGTGTGTGTGTGTGTGTGTGTGTGTGTGTGTGTATTACTGGCATTTCATTTTCAATCACAGAAAAATGTGGATTTTTGGGTTACTTTTTTTAACCTGAAAATTGGAGATTTTTTTAAATTAGAGAAAACCAGCATCCCTGCTGATGAAGTAAGCTGCTGCTTATCAAAGCTCATATAACTCTGATTTAGTTAATTCATAAGGTGTAAATCTACCCTGCCTTGTCCTTGTTTTCATCATTCTTTGAGCCAAATTCTATAATCACCTTTATGTGTCTAAATGCTGTTTCCCACGGGAAAAAAACGGGGATTTTCCCTTTTAACGGAGAAAAAAGCAGATTTTTCATTTCAGTAGATATCCACAGATTTTCCACTTTTGCAAAGAGCTCTCTGCAGGCTGGCAGAGTTCTAGCCTGCAAGAGTTTCTTGCAAAAAAGGGGGCAAACGCTAAGCCCTGGCCCCGAGGGGGAGGGAGAGGGGAAGGGGCAGACCTGAGACTCAGTCAGCCAGGGCTTGGCTCAGGCTCACTTTCCCTCCCGGAGCCTTTGGGGTAAGTGGGGCTTGCAGGGGCCCCCTCCAGTAGGGCTGGGGGGGAGGGGAAGGCTGCAGATCAGGGATGGAATGCACCAGCAGGGCTGGGAAGAGCCCTGTGGAGTGGAGGGCAGTGTTAGGTGTTGTGGGAAGAGCTAGCGGGACAGGTGGGGATGTGTGGGTGGGGGCTGAGGGAGTGGAGAGGCATCTGCGGGAAGCCCCATGTGGAGGACCGGCCTGACCTGGTGGCACATGGACTGGGAGCTGCGTGCCATCAGGCTGGGAAGGAAGCTGCAAATAGAAGCAAGGAGTTGCGCACCATCAGGCCAGCCGGGCTCCTGCTTGTCTCCATGGGAGGCTTCCTACTAGAGTATTGGAAACTCCACGTGGAGGCACAGAGCTTGCCCAGCCCAATGACACATGGGTCCCGCCTGCTGTGCCACAATCTGCACATGCTGGCACGGGGCCAAGCCAATGTGGTCTTAAGGTGCTCAGCAGCGGGCTGGGCTGGCTCTATGCCAGCACATGCAGGCCCTGGGACTCAGCCAGATGTGCGCACCGCCGGGGGCTCTGCCTGCTGTGGCCTTGAGCACCCTGAGAGCCTGATGCCTGCTGCTGCCGAGCTGCCGATGGCAGGAGCTGTGCACCACAAAACCCACACCTGCCCACAAACCCCACACACATACACACCCCTACACCCCTTCACACACCCCCACAAACCCTACACACTCCCCCATACCTTCACAAATCTCCCCCCTAACACACACCCCACACTTACCCCCCAACCAAAGTACCTGCATATATTTCTAAGGAAGGTTCAGATAGTGTTATATTTAATTTGTAAAAATAAAAATAAAAGTAATTAATTTTGCATAATTTTGAGTTTTCTTGGGCATAATTTTGAATTTTCTGCACATAATTCCTTGAGGTATACAGAGTGGCCTGAGTTGGAGCTCTAATTTTCCATGCTGAAAAACCCAAAATCAAATGCCAAAAATATAGGTATTTAGAATTTATTTTAGTATAGTGATTGAGGCACTGGTTGGCTTCCAAATTGCTTTAAAACTGTACATATATCAATAAAACATTGTGTTCAACTGATACTTATATATATATTATATACACACACACACACACACACACACACACACACACACACACACACACACATATATATATATATAGTGGCCTTTCATTTTAATCATGGATTTGGGGGTTTTAATCAGAGAATTGGACATTTTTAATCAGAGAATTTGCAATTTTTTAAATCACAGAAAACCAAGATCATTGTTAATTACCACACCTAGATCACAGCATGGATGCAGCTACATTGAGTTTATCGTACTGGACATGGTAAACTTACTGGCAAATCCAACCGCTAATCCTTTGGTGCAGATTACTGAATCAAACCAGACTGCAGCATGATTTATAACTTAAGCACTGCCAATAACATAGGGAAAGAATGATGTTGTTGGAAGAACATCAATCAGGTACGGACAGACTCCGGGGGTGTTATGTAGGCAGTAGTCAATAGTAATTAGAATTTCTAAGAATTCGTACGATACTTTAAACGCAAAAAGGATTTAATCCAACATGAGGTCATTCTAATTTGGTCCTTATCTTAATGAAAAACATTGAATTATGGAAGACACTAGACTGGAAGTTGGTGGTTCCAGTGGCATAACTAAGACAGAGTGCCTGAGGCAACCTCCCTGGGAACTGACAAGGGGAGAATGATGGGAGGTTGATGGGAAAAAAAACAGCTGCTGCTGGCAGCCACTAGATTGCAATCACAACCATGCACACAGCACAGCGACAACTGCAAGTCACTGCTGCCCCTGCAAAACAGACAGAAAAAAAACAATCCAAGATATGCAAAATCCAATTGGGCCCATTACTAGATGGAGATAATAAATGTGTTTATAATAATACCACATTGAAGGCAAAAGTATTTGATTAATATTTCTCTTTAATTTGGGAAGAAACAGGATAACACACTCATATAATGTGATGATGACAATGATAATAAAATTCATGCTAGTCCATTTGTTACAAAAAGACAGAGCTGATCAGAAAAAAATAAGACAAAAACATAATTCGGTTGGTATTGGCTAAGCCAGCAAAATAGGAGCATTTCATGGAAACAGTCTGATCTCACCTAAGTTCTAAAGGAACTCAGGCTGGCAGCAAATCCAAATCTCCTAATCAGAGTGAAAACAAATTTTAAAATACTGAAAACTTCTGTGAAATAAATAATATTTCTCCACACAAAGTAAAAAAGGAGGCTATCAGGATAAATGATTTATAAATCAGTAAGTCTGGACCTATGAAACATAAAAGAGGTGGCTAAGGAGATCTCTGTCTTGCTGGTACTAATATTTAATAAATCTTGGATATGGGGGAAATTCCAGGAGACTAGAAAATTGGAAGTATGCCAGAATCTCCTGGTCAAATAGGCCAGTTAACCTGACATCAGTCCCAGACAAAATAATGGAAAAGCAGATGCACGATTCATATGATAAGCAAATAAGGAATAGAAATATAATTACTGTCAGTTAACATGGTTTTATAGAAACAAGGCTTAACCTTACTTGATTCTTTTGAGACTATATAGTACCTGAGAAAGGTTACAATACCCTTAGACTTCTGTAAGGCATTTGACTTAGTACTTCATGACTTTTAGACTGAAAATTTCTTTGGGTAAATGTAGTAGTATCTTTTATTAGACCAATTAAATAGTCAGAAAAATTGTTCTTTGCAAGCTTTTGGGCACAAACACCCTTCTTCAGGCATAGGGAGAGTCTCCTGATGTTTTGTGTGCTCTCCTGGGTTTAATACAAGCCAAAATGCAAGATGCAGATGTGTGAAAAATGCAAATGTGTGGCAGTGAGGATCAGAGGGAATGGGAGACAATAGGTGTGAGACAGGTAGGTGTGGGGGGTAAAGGGGGAAATGTTGACCTGGTGGTAGAATGTAGCTGGTAAAATGCAGGCAGGTTACCTGGGGTTATCAGATGACAGGCAAGGCAGATAACCTGCCAATTTTTCCAACTATTTAGTTGCTCTAATAAAAGATGTCAGATTTACCTACAGAACCTTGTCTGCCAAATTACTTAAATGGCATTTAGGCATATAAAGGTGATATATAATTTAAATGTTGACAAATTTAGGAGGTACAGGAAAGAGCCAAAATAATTCCAGAGCTGAAGAAAATGCCCAACAGTCAGAACATTAAGTAGCTCAATCTGTTTGACTTATCAGAAAGCAGATTGAGAGGCAGCTTGAGGCAGTTTGATTAGTATCTCTCTTTATAGGGCTATTTAATTTTTCAAAGAAAGTTGTAACAAGAATAAACAGCTAGAAATAGAAAGCCAGAAAAATTCAATGCGGAACAAAATTTTAATGGTCAGGGTGGAACTATAAAGGTAAATGGTAGATTCTCCATCTCTTCACCTTGATCTTGAGGTCTTCATATCAAGACTAAATGCCTTTCTGAAAGATATGCTTTAGCCACACATGAATTATTGGACTCGATACAGAGGTAGCAATGAAGTTTAATATCCTGTGTTATAGAGGAGGTCAGACTAGACTAGGGCAGGCAAAATCCAGCCTGTAGGCCAAATCCAGCCCTCTAGGCCATTCCAAAAAAAAAAAAAAAAAAAAAGGCCTGCAGGGCCTTCAAAGAACAATTATTACCAGCCCACAGCTGCCCCTCAGAAAGCCAGCAGGAGGCACAGGCTTTCAGAGGTCACACACCATTGTACAGGGCAGGCCCTGTGCCTCCACCTCTGTGGGGCTCCTGGCACTCCAGCTGGAAGCTGTTTGTGGAGGTGCCAACCATGATGGGTGGGTGACTGGACAGCTGGTGAGTGGGGAGGGAAGCTCCTGCCTGCAGTGCTAGGAGCCACACATGGCGGCAGGGAGCCTGCCTGGCCAGATGGCGCACTTGTATGGTGGGTGTGGGGTTTATGGGGGTGTGTGTGTGGGGGGAAGGGCCCCCCACCCCCCTATGACAGTCCCCACTGCCACCAGCAGCAGTATGTAACAGGCCCTCAGGGCACTCATGGCCCATGGTAGGCAGAACCCCACAGTGACACACAACTCTGAATTCTGGGGACTGCACATGACAGCAGGGAGCTGGCCCAGCCCATTGGTACATCTTCAAACCAGGCTGGGCTGACTTCGTGCCAGCATGTGGGCTCCTAGCACTGCAGGCAGAAGCTGCATGTCAGTGGACCAGGCCAGGCCAGCTCTGTGCCTCTACGTGGGGTTTCCAGCACTCCAGCGGGGAGCCACACATGGAGGCATGCAGCCAACCCAGCCCAGCCCAGCAGCATGCACTCCTGGCTGCAGTGCCAGGAGCCCCAAATTATGGCACGGAGCCCGCCCGGCCTGACAGTGCATGGAACAGAAGCCACGGCAACTCGCTCACCATCAGGCCAGGCAGGCTCCATGTTGCCACATGCAGCTTCCTGCTGGAGTGCTGGAAACCCCACATGGAAGCATGGAGCCGGCCTGGCCTGGTCCACTGGCATGTGGCTCCCACCTGCAATGCTACAAGTCCCACATGCTGGCATGGAGCCAGTCTGGTCTGGTTTGAAGGTGCATGCCAACGGGCTGGCCCGGCTGCATATTGCCATATGCAGCCCCCAGCAGAGGTGCACCGTATCAGATCAACACCAATATAAGGAAAATTGACAGTATTGGCAACTGGCTTTTTTCTCCTGATGTGGTCAATAATGTTGCCGATAAATGCCTCTTGCATGTACAAAGCCACAGCACAAGATGCAAGTGGCCAGGAACGCAGCCCAGCAGCAAGGAGCAGGGTCCAGCTGGTAAGTTTGTTGTGAGGAAAGGGTGTGGGGGGGGCAGAACGCGGCCCCTGCAGTGAGGGAAGGAGTGGGCTGGGGCTGGGGCAAGGGCAGGAGCTGCATAGCTGAGATGGGGTCCAGGAGGGAGTTGCAAGCAGCTCATCCAAGAGGTGTGGGGGGGGGGGCAGCTCTTGCCACTACTTTCACCCTGGGAGGGCATGGGGGTGTGGGGCCCCCCCATATATGCGCATGGGGTGAGAGCGGGCTGCTAGTGTGGGCCAGGGCTGTGCCAGGCTCTTCCTGCCAGGGGGCTGGGCTGGGCTGGGCTGGGCTGGGCTGGGCTGCACTCAGGGCAGGTGGCAGCAGTGCTTGAAGAAGAGCTAGTGATTTCTGGGTAGCTGCAACCCGCCCACCCCCCCATAGCCCTCCTGCCAGCACCGCCACCACCCACCCTGAGTGCAGCCCAGCCCAGCCCAGCCCAGCCCAGCATCAGGAACAGCCTGGCACCAGCCCATAGCAGCAGCCCACCCTCACCCCGCACACAGATCCAGGGGCACACACCCCCCATGCCCTCCCAGAATGTATAGCAGTGGGAGCCACCCCCTCCCTCCTCCCAGATGAGCCACTTGCAGCTCCGTCCCATGCCCTACCCGGGCTGTGCAGCACCTGTCTATGCCTCACAGTGGGGACCTCAATCTGCCCCTCCACAACGCCCCTTCCCCCACAACAGACTTACCAGCTGCACACTGCTCTCCATGCTGCCTGGCATAATAGAATCGAATTGGTATTGGCCAACATGGCTTGCTAAAAATTGGCCATTTGTATTGGCCCAAAAAGTCTCTATCAGTACACCCCTAATCCCTAGGACTCAGCTGGCCACCATGGAGCTCTGTCTGCCACAGGCCATGAACACCCCAAGGGCCCACCGCCTGCTGCTTCTGCTGTTGGCAGTAGAGCTGTGTGCCAGGGAAGGGAGAGAAGGGGGCATACGGTGGGGGACCCCATTCCCCCCACAAAACTCACCCCTACACACCCCTGCACCCACCCCACCACAAACTCCCCACAGATACCCCCAGAAACCCCACACATACACCCACCACCCCCACACCCCTTCACAACCCCCAGAAATCCCACACCCATGCACACCTCCTCCACTAACCCCACACCCACACCCCCCCACACACACACAATGTACAAGAGTAAGACTTTAGTTTGAGCTATTATGTGATCAACTCTATATACCCTATGCTAACACATGTAAATCAGGATAAAAATATTTTTTTAAATAAAATTAAAATATGTTATAACAGAAGTTTAATTTTTTGTATATGAATTTGTTTTTTTCTGGTTCCAAAATGGCAAACCCTGCTCCCAAAAGGAGTACTTCCAGGGGTAAGGGGAGGGACTTCTGCTGGTAAAGGTCAGGGTTAGGAGTAGGACTTCTGATTCCAAGATGGCAATCGGAGTGGGGCACCTGTGAAGGGGCAGGGCTATCTTTGCAGCTCTCGACAGCTCACCAAAAGTCATTAAGTGGCTCTCCAGCTGAAATAATTGCCCACTCCTAAACTAGATGATATAATGGTCTCTTATATTCTATACTTAAACTCCTTATCCTCCAGGAACCTATGAATCTCAAAGAATCCTCCAGAGCAGGCAGATGCTAGCAGAGGTATGAAAAAGTAACTATAAAACACATTCAAGACCGGGGGGGGGGGGGAATGGTCCCCAAAATAAGATATGCAGTCAGTAAATTCCTTCTATATCCACAACTCTCCGACATATTTTCTTTCTAAATATTTACACAAGTTAACTGAATAAAAATGTAACTTTACTACACATGTATGAAGAAGTAAAAAGTCTGAAGACAGAGGAAATGATAAGATTAAGCAACTTAAATTCTTGCATGTTAATTACTACAAAAGTGTCACTTTTGCTTTATTCAGTGACTAGTTGAACAACATTTCTCTATCAAAGGTGAGCAGAAGTAAATTAACTGTTTTAAAGCAGGAAACCAGAAGACTTTTAAAAGGTGGTCAGTAATTTGGTTGAGTTTTCTCAACTACCTACACTGTGCCATATTCCAACAGCAACTCAGCCATCTTGAATATCAAGGTAATAACAATTAAAGCCTGCTAGGAAGCTGCCTTACCCAAAGATGCTAACATCAATTAAAACACTCAATTCATCAAAATAGACACAATAGGTTCAAATATCTTTCAAACATCAGTTTTACAAATATTTGGTTAAAATATTTTAGCCAAAATTCTTCCCTTGAGCATGTATACCTACATGCACACTACAATTCCTAATAAGTATACTGTGGAAACAGAATTCGACAATATATGCATATACAGATAGTAGGAAAGAGATATCTTCTGTTCAAGGATGAAACAACCATTGAATGATAGGCCTGGGATGGATTATATATACTTTGTTTGGAAACAAAACAGAATGTAAAACAGCCTGATAGAGAGCATTCCAGTATGTCTGATCACAAAAAGTGTTTATGGAGAATATAGTTCATGATATATTGTACATTACCCAAAAGGCCTGCTAGAGACCGCATGTCTTTCTCCATCAGCTTGTATATCTCTTCCTCAGAGAAGCGGCCAATACCATGGCCATACATTTCTCGTTTCACAATTCCTTTTGTTAGATGGCACAAAATCCACTTCAACAGGTCACTGAAGGGGCCAGTAAATGAAAGCATCTTCTGAGTCTCATGGAGATTGTCCACCCACTGACAATACACCAGTGTCCTACAATATTGTGAAAACAAGTTACTACTTTGCAGCACACACAGTTCAACACATTTATAGATCACCTTTCAAAAGAAGTATGTTAGGATATTATGCAATACTCAAGGACTTCAAGGGATCTTAGGCTCAGGGAAAGCTAGCCAATAACTTGTGACAAAAGTTCACATGCACTTGAGAGTGTCTTGAAACACTGGATGTCTATGGATACATATTGATATTTGGAGTAATTTCTAAATTGTGAAATATGAAAGCTGTGTAAATATTTTGAACTTTTGGGAAGCTGTTGACGGAGGCATGATAACTTAGCTTAAATTAGCCTAAAAAGTTGAATTATTACAAAGGATGGTATAGTCAGGGGTGAGCCTGCCCTGAGCAGGGGGCTGGATGAGATGACCTTATAAAGTCCCATCCAGCCCTACTTTCCTATGATTTTATGAAATAGAGAGAGACAATTATATATATAAAATTCCAATAAACTGTTCCAATGTCTGGAGTTTCCCAGACAAAATAATCAGAATCTAGATTCTCCCATTTGAAAAGTGATTTCCATTCATCATTGTACTAGTCCTAATCCTGTGGTAAATGTAAACTCAACAACTAAGCAAGATGCAACAAAAGCTTAAGATAACAATACTTTCAAAACAGAGCACTAGAGACATTATAAACTAATCAAAATTAATTCAATACATATCTGTCTACTAAAGTACACAATTTTAAAATTTAATTTAAGAGGGCAAAATGAAAAACAATCAAGAAAGAATAATGTGGCTGCCTTGTGTTTGACACATTTTATTCCTAGACGGTATGCTTCATTATAACTTAACCAAAATAAATATAAATTAAAAGTTTTCTTCATGGGATTGTTTACTTTAACATAAATCTTTGAATAAAAAGGTGTCTGAATGTATTTATTTATTTATTTTAATCCTCAAACAGTAGAGAACAGAAATGAAAAAAGAAGGAAGACAAAATTGTCTGAAAGTAAAAGGATATTTTAAACTGTCTGATAGGGGTTTTTCCTCCATATTACTGTATTAGGTCAAAGGATAAAAACTAATAATCTTGATTCATGATTGGAAACCTGATCTTGCAGCTAGCATAAGGGAATTGCTCAATAATCTGATTAAACATACTTCAATAAACCAATGTATTTGCATCTCAGTCCATTGACCTGATCGGTATTGGAAAAAGAATCAGCCTGGAGGAGGAATGTTACAACAGAATGAATCTACTTGTTTCAGAAAACAGAGCCAGACACGTAATATGATAGCAAGAAAAAGAGGATGGTCCTCTGGTGCGCTGTTGTTAGAAAAACACAGCTGTCACAAACAACCAATCCAGCTCTTTAGTCTTCTCAAGATAACTATTCTGCCAGATCTTACCAGCAAACTGGCACTGGACCAACCATAATCAAGCATGTCCAGCAGTTTCTATTTTGCAAGACAGAAAGAAGAAAGATTTTCCACAAAAGTAATTAGCATGCACAATAAAAATGCTTCCCTAAGATTCACATCACAGTTTGTAGCAATATGCCTTTTCTTTAGGAGTGGATGTACCCAAGAGGGATATTAAACTAATCTGGATAAACAACTATGCTGCTAGGTAATCCAGTAAAAGCCCAGTTTTAAGATCATTCTCAGACTTGAGGCTACCACTTTGTACAGATGGGTCTTGGATCACAGTTTTCACAAGCCTCCAAAATTGGATCTGTGCCTGCAAAAAGTACCTAAGTAGACATCATCTGATTTACTCAATCTAATTCATGCTTTTAAGCATGAAGAAGTGTGTGCCAAGAAAACTGCAGGTTCAAATGTAGAGGCCAGTTGGAGGCCACTTAAAAAACTGACCCAACCTAGGGTCTTTTAAAAGTATATTACTGTTCCAAAGATTGGTTTATGTGTACTTAACAGCCATGACGCATTCATTTTATATCTGTAATTGCACTTAAAATCTGTTAAAAGGACATTATTCAAGTGGCAAAGTTAGGAAATGCACAACACACCTGTGCATGTTAATGCACAACACACCTGTATGTATGCTTTAAGGAACAGTTTCAAATGACATGATTACATGATTATTTTAAGTATCTGCATCCCTCTGACTAGCATTCCTGCAAAATTTTTGTATAGAAATAAAATAATTATAGCTTGTTAAATAGCACTGGTACAAGGGAATAGCATATCTGAAACACAAACACAGGTAATTACTTTGGACTCAATAGAGAGGTCAGGAGATAGGATGGGAAAGGTGAATCCTCAGCCCTGGCTAGGCTGCATCCCCTATCTGAAATGCTGCAAGACAAGAGAGTGGTGTTCAAAAGAAAGGGAATCTCAAAGGTAGCAAATTAGGGCAAGTTCAAAATGCTGGCTGGTGTACAATTCTGTAAACTCAACTGATTTTTGTGGACTTGCGGTAGTGTACACCAGCTTATGATCCAACCAGTTTATCTACTTTGGGATAAGCAGCTAACATTTGGTCATAGTAAACAAACGTATCCAAGGTAGGTTAGCGAAACCTGACTTAATCTCAACCTCTTTTCCTAGTCTAAACTATCCCTTACAAAGCAGAAAGAGACACACTACACTTTGAAAGGACAAAAGACTTCCCACAGAGGCTAGAAGTAACCATTAATTTTAAATTGATGAACTCATAACTAACATTTCTGAATGTCATAATATATTTTTATTGTTTTATCATAACTAAGGACATTTAATGCCTACGTTCTTTATTACTGGGATGTTTTAGACCCATTTTGTTTAGTTTTGATAGACAACTATTCTATTTGGAAGCCTACTGGCTGAGACTAGGTCTGAAGGAGGAATGTATCCCTGTCCCCTGTCTAGACAGGGGACATTGAAAAAATTTCCAGAGGACGTTGGAATAAAATAGTTGGTATCGCCAGAAAGACAAGAGCAGGTATTCTTTGATTACTATTTACAGCAAACTACTTATTGCTACATTTCAGGGAAGGTGCCGCACATTATTTTGGGCCACATGAATCAGATGCTCTTGTGCATATCTGTACCCTCTTCCAAGTTTAACTACATTAAATGTAATTCTTGGTATCAAGATAGTTTATATGAACTCATTCCAGTCAGCTGAAGAAACTCTATGGTAGCACTTCTTGCAGGAAATAGCTTGTAAGATGCCAGAGGTATTCAAATCAGATGGTTTCCAAGAGATACCAGACTGCAAGAGCCGGCTCTGTGCGTTTAAAAATACCTATCTTTAAACACAAAACTTGAAAAAGAAAATTTGAATAAAGGTATCATAATGCACGGAAGCTTAAATGGGAATGCTTTCAAATCTTTAACACAGTAATTTGTGTTGTATATCCTGCTATGGACATCTATAAGATAACACCACCACATATTTATGGGCTAGTCATGGAAGACAAGCAAGTCATGCATTAAATTAAGATATATACAAACACTACATTTTGTGATGCATTATCCCAGCTATTTTTATATGGTTCTAAACCTGCTCCTTGTGAATTTACATGTTACTTTGTTTTTTTATTGAAAAGCTCAGTTTTGTATTCATTATTTATGACCAGATTTCCCAAATGCTAGTAAATGGTCTGTAATAAATATATTTAAAGCAACAAAATCATAAAAAACAAAGAAACTCAATATTGTAATCTGCTATTAAGAGCCTCATTCCATAACCCTTACTCTGCAAACAGTCCCCTGACATCACAAGTATCACAATGCCATGATTAGAGGCTTCAGTGTCCCGCCGTAAATTTTCACTGGAAACCAAGAAGGCTCTACCACTGTGAGAATACGAGTGTAATCAGCACAGTGTTACTGCCAAAGATGTAGCAGGGCAGCTCTGCATTGAGAGCAGCCACAAAGTACGTGGCAGCACTGAGCTACCACACTGCTAATTGCAGCTATGCTGTCTGCCGCTGCTGCAGTGGCAACTATTTTTTGCACCCTCCAAAAGAAGGCAGCACCAAGGGTTGTTGCCTTGCTTGCCCCCACTAGGATTGCCAGCCCCCTTGGATTGGCCGGAAGTCAACCAGAATCGACATCGATCTCCCGGTGACTACTGAAAGCAATCCGGGAAATTGATATTGTGAACGGGTTCAACTAATGACATTATGTTATGTTGGGAAAAAACACTTCCCAGAATAGCTTCAGTCAGAGTTGGCAACCCTAGCCCCCACTCAGTTATGCTACTGGCTACTACACAGATATAGCTTCTGGGCCTGATTTTCCTCTCGTGCCAGTTTTACACTGATATAATCCCACCACAGTCAATGCGGTTATTCATGAACTACATGAGTGTAAGGGTAGGACACACAAAAGCTTGGAATCATAGAGAAGAAGGGCTCAAAGGGAGCTCCAGATGTCATCTAGTCCAGTGGTGCCCAATCTTTTTGGCCATATGGGGGGAGGTGGGAGAGGAAGCATCAACCAGTCTATGGGGGGACAAAGGGAACAAAAGGGCATGGCCCAACCTTGGCCTCACCCTGTTGTGGGGGAAGGGGAAGACAGTGTGCAGAGCTGACCCGAACAGGGTGCGGGGCCTGGAGCAAATCAGCCCGTGCAGGGCCCTGCCCCGACTCCAGTTCCACAGGCCCGGGACCAAAGAAGCTGCCACCGCCATCAATAGCAGCAGGGAGGGGGGGAGTGAGCGGCTGAATGCGGAGCCACCGCTCCACCCAACTCTATGGGGCCCACCATGATCGCCCTGATTCGCTCCCCTAGGGATGGCCCTGATGGTGTGACTCAGCTCCAACCCTGCTGGGAGGAAAAGAAGTATGGCCAGGTCCTGCAGCAGGAAGGAGCCCTGACCTGGCCCTCTAGGGAGGGAAGGGGGCATGTTCTCGTGCCAACCCAGCCTTGTAGGCAGGAAAGGGTGCACAGCCCAGCTCCATGGGCAGGGAGGCATGGCCCAGCCCCAACGGGGGGGAAGGGTACATGGCTTGGCTCTGGGCCATCCCCACGGGGAGGGAGGGGAAAGGATTTGAAAGCAGGGGAGGGTGGCGGTATTGCCACTGCTCCCCGTCATCAAATTTTCCAACCTGTGGGGAGCCCCACAGGCCAACTGCCATGGCTCCTCAGGCCACATACGGCCCATGGGTTAGAGGATGAGCATCCCTAATCTAGCCCAACTCCCTGCCTGGGGCAGGATCATCCCTATCCAAACCATCCTAAACAAATCCATAATCTAAACTCCTCATAAAACTACCATCAACCCTAACATAAAACATCAACACCTTAATCTGCCACAGGTAAAGCAAAGGAACCAGGGCAGCCTACATCCTGCTTCTATGAATATATGCTTGAGAGAGCCTATGTAGAGGGCCATGCTGTTCACTGCAGAGGAAGGTGGAAACCCCCACCGTCCACCCCTTTCAAAAGAGGAAACATTGCAAAAAGGCAGCAGCCAGTTCATTCCAATTATTAGGGATGAACTAGCTGAAAATGATCCAAATGCTGCTCCAACTCTGCCCCTGAATGAGGGAGTGCTGAAGCTGGAGCAGGTTTTCTGCAATAGTATGTACCGGCTCTGTGCTTTCAAAACATTCCCTTTTTGAAAGGGCTCCAAGTGTTCATGTGTCCATACCCTAAGTGAACAGAAAATAAGGCCCTTTTAAATGCTTCAGTCTCAGGACCTGCTTAGTCTGAAATTGGATCAGCGTTGTTATACTAAAGTAGCTACAGTGGGGAAAGAAGCTATATAAACAAGGCAATTCTTTGCAAAACAGGATTTGCAATGGTACAGTTTTAGTCAAACTAGCAAATGTTTCATTTGGTTCAGAGGAGGACTTGCACTGGAAAAGCTTGCCTCAATGTAGCAGGGAAAACTACATGGGCTCAAGCCCAGTCCTCACTAATGTAGCTACTGCACTACAACAAACAATACAATGCAATGTCTTTGTCCATCTTCCATTGCCCCTTCTCTGAGTCACCATCTCAATAACCTCAATTTCTATCAAAAGTTCTGAGTCAGCTCACCGGGAATAGACCAGGGATAAGAGGTAGGAGAGAATAATTTGTAATGAGAGACACAACAGATCTATATGTCTGGCTCTGAAGAGTTTCACATTTAAAACAGTGAGTTGATGGAATATGTAACAATCAGTAAAAGGAAGAGGAGATGGGTCATTTGGGTTTCAAAGACACTAGCTTCCTCCTGACATCCATATTAGTTTAAAAAACAAAACAAAAACCAGGCACAAATCCAGCTCCCTTTTAAAGAGTAAGTAGCACTCATGCAGCTAAGGATAGCCATAAGAACACTATTTAGGGCCATTTACACAGATTTAGATCCTACTTTCCCTGTGCCCTTCTGAGCACATTTTCAGCCAAAAACATAGGGTGCTTGTACACGTGACGGGGGTTTAGCCCTCAGGGTTTTATTCTATGCCCCCTAAATTGAAACAGTGGGGCAAAGAACAAAATACTGAGGACTAAACCATTAACTATTTCTAATTTTCCATCACGTTATGGTAAGGGGCCCAATCCTTTTCTTATTTTGCCGGAGCCAGAGCTGGAGCCTGTCCAAGAGCGCAGGCTGTTTGCTGGCCAGGTGCTGCCCCAGTTTGGAGGTGCCTGACCCAACGCTTCCCCAAGCCCACTTGGACTTCCAGCGCCCCATGCACCATCCCCACTGCCTTCTCCAGCCATTAGCACACTCAACTTGCCCAAGGCAGCACGGGGAGGTGGCAGGAGGGCGGCTGGGTATGTTGGCAGCTGGAAAAGGCAATGGGGACAGTGCATGGGGTGCTGGAAGCCCGAGTGGGCTTGGGGAAGTGTTGGATCAGGTGCCTCCAAGCTGGGGCAGCACCCAGGCAGCTAGCAACCCACCCAGGCTTCCAGTGCCCATGCACCATTCCCACTGCCTTCTCCAGCCACCAGCAAATCCAGCCACACTCTTGCTACCTTCCCAGGCTGCCCTAGGGGAAAGCCAGCCAATTCCACGGCAGCCCCAGGCATTCTGCCAGCCACAAGAGCCTGCTGAATGCAGAAGTGGCAAGGGACCTGATTTTACTTCTTTGGCAGAGCCTGCCCGCCTCTCCCACAGCCAGGGGGCAAGCTGACAGCTGCACTGTCGCAATTTGCAATGATGCAAACTAATTTAAAACCCTCAAACCTCTTGCACCCTGTACAGTGTGATGTCATTAAGCCACACAAAGTGACATTTCCATCACGTGTATATGGTAATGGTGTCACATGTACAAGTTCCCATAGTTTCCAACCTAAATAGATTAGGCAGCCTTTCATTTCTGGGAACCTTGGTTCAAATAGTGCATATGAACAAAGTGAACCCAACTCTGAACCAGGAAAGTACTAAAGCATGTACTTAACTTGGTTTTTATGACAATATTTATGTACATAAGCGTATGTACTTTGTTGCATCAGAACCACTGGCAGGTCAACTATGAGCCAAATTTGAAGTTCTTTGGAAACGAGTTGTTTTTAGAGGTTTATGCTGCTATATTCTTTCTTAGTTTAAAAGCAGGGTGGCCATTGGTCACTTCAGGCACTTGCTCTCTGTTGTGACCTTAAGAACATAAGAATGGACATTTACCGGGTCAGACCATAGATCCATCTTGCCCAATATCCTGTGTCACACACTGGCAGAGTGGATGCTGAAAAGAGAGAGTGAACTGTGTATGATAAGGGTTTTTTTCCCCCACTGTTCCTCTCTCATTTGCAGCCTCCAGCATTTAAGGTCTATGAAGTTCTGATTCAGAGGCTGTATTCCTAACTTCCTGTGCAATAGCTACTGATGCCTCTTTCCTCCAAGGATTTGTCCAATACCTTTTTAAATATGGCTAAACTGTCAGCTTCCACAACATCTGGTGGCAATGCTGTGTGAAAAAGAATTTCCTTGTGTTAGTTTTAAACTTACTATCTACTAGTTTTATTTTGTGACCCATAGTTCTTGCATTGAGAGGGCTGATAAATAATAAATCCCTACTTACTTTATCTTTGCCACTTAATATTTTGTAAACCTGTATCATGTTCCCCCCCACCCGTAGCATCTCTGAATAGGCCTAGCCTCATTTGGAAGCCCCTCCATGCTACTAATCATGCTTGTTGCCCTTCTCTGGACCTTCTCTAGTTCTTCTATATTCTTTTTGCAGTGTGGGAACCAGAACTGGGCACAGTATTGGACACACCATGGATTCATAAAGGGAAAAAAATGATACTTTGATTTGTTTATAATTCTCTTAATTATCCCTAACATTTTGTTTGCCTGTTTGATGGCTGCTGAGCACTGAGCTGATGTTTTTAGCAAACTGTCCACAAAGACTCCCAAATCTCTTTCCTGTGTGGCAAGAGCTAATGTAGAGACCATCACTGTATGTATAGTTTGGGTTATTTTTGCCCACATACATCACTTAGCACTTATCTACATTGAATTTAACCTGTCATTTAGTTGCCCATTCATTCAAGCATGCCAGAGCCTTCTGTAGTTCCCCCCAGTTTGCCTCGGTCTTTACCACTTTGAATAATTTTCTCATCCACAAAATCCACAAATTTGACCACCTCATTATGCACCCCCTCTTCCAGATATTTTCTGAATATGTTGAACAGCATTGGTCCCAACAAAGATCCTTGGGGGGATCCTCTTTCCTTCTTGAAAACTCAACATTTATAATCACTCTTTGTTCTATATAGTTGAGTGACATTATAGCAGCCTATAATATTGTATGGCACCAAGGCCTCAAATATAAACTTCACTCTATGATACCCAAGTGCAAGTTATGTGCTTTCATCATGAACATGTTCGGCAGCAGATCATTTAAACTCACTACTAGTCAGAGAGAAAAAAAACAGAGTATAAACTCTGAAGAATGGAGTCTCTCATGGGTCAGTGCTAGCACCAATACGTTTTAATGTACATAATCTCAGACTTCCCACATACAACATCTAAGCGATACAAATGCTGATGATAGCTCCATAGTAGCCCAAGGAATTGATATGACAAAACTGGAAAAGATACTGAGTACAGACATGGAACTCATCGCTAATCTCCACAAGTGGCTTTTAAAGTTGAGCATCAATAAATCAGTATTATCACTCTTCCACCTGGACAATCATCAAGCTAAGAGCACATTGAACAATGCACTAAGACTCATATCAAGATGCACAATTTACACACACACAGATGTACTCCATGTACTAAACCAAGTGACATAAGAAAACAGACTCTAACATCATTACTGGCAATAGAGGCAAGAGATGACAAAAATCACCTGTTCCATCAACTGTTAACTGAAGACCCAAAGATATGAAGGCTTAAGAGTCGTAAACTGTTAATACATGAAGCCCACAAGCTCCTGGAAGAGACTGGGGATGCTGAACCAAACCTATGGGCAGAAATAGAGTGGGCTGACTGCTGGGAAAGATCAGACCTATTCCTACAGTATTTTATACCAACATCAAGTCTCCCAGTGGGCACACCTTTGACAGAGAAACATGGGTCAAGCTGAACAGACTGAGATCCGTATAAAGATGCTTCAGAATAACACTCTACAAAATGAACATCTTGGACAGCCCCCTGTGTGAACTCAGTGTCCAGCCAACAGCACAGCACTTAATCAAAAACCACAATCTTTAAAAATGCCCAGACAGGACAGATAGAATCTGCACAATGAATGATGATACTAGATATCTGACATCATACAAAACAGAAAGATCTTTGAGCCAATTTCTAATCCACGAGTTGACATTCCCTGTGATCCTGAGACTGCCTAACTTAGTTAAGAGCCTTTGTGGAGGGACCTTGTCAAAGGCTTCTTGGAAATCCAAATATACTATGTCAACTCGATCACCTCAATTCACCTGCTTACTGACACCCTCAGAGAACTCGAGTAGGTTGGTAAGATATGATTTCCCTTTGACAAAGCCATGTTGATTCCACCCCAGTAAGTCATATTCATCCATGTGCTGAACAATTCTTTTTTATATTATTATTGTTTTTACCAGTTTTCCAGGAACACAAGTTAGGTTCACCCAGCCCGTAGTTCCCCAGGCCCCCTCTAAACAGTTTTTTTTTTAAATATTGGAGTCACATTAGCAACCCTTCAGTCCTCTGGCACCAAGGCTGGTTTTTGTGATAGGTTGCATACTATAGTTAGTATGCAACCACATGCATAAATCCGATTTAGATCCGGTTTGGCAATTTCCGATCTGAGCTCCTTCGTGATTCTAAGGTGAATGTCATTAGGTCTTGGTGATTTGCTACTGCTTAGTTTATCAGTTTCCACTATGACCTCATCAAATGAAACATAAATTTGTGTCAGCTCCACTGACTTGTCCCTAGAGAGGAATGGATCTGGTGTCAGAATTTCCCTATCTTCCAGAGTGAAGATAGATGCAAAGAACACATTTAGTTTCTCAGCAATGGTCCTGTCATCCTTTAGCACTCCTTTTACATCCTGATCATCCAGAGGCCCAACTGACTTTCTGGCAAGTCTCTGGCTTCTAAGGTACTTAAAGGAATTTTTGTTGTTATCTTTTGCATCTCTAGCAAATTTCTCCTCAAATTCTTTCTTAGCTTCTCTTATTACAGTTTTACATTTGATTATCCAGAAGTAATGCTCCATTTTATTTTCCTCATAGTGTTTGACTTCCACTTTTTGAAAGAAGCCTTCTTTCTACTTACTGCTTCTGCAACTCTGCCATTAAACCATGCTGGCTTTCTTTTGGTCCCCTTTCCTTTTTTTTTATTTTTCTTATTTGCAGTATGCATTTGCTCCGTGCCTCCAATTTGGTGTTCTTAAGCAGTTCCCATGCTGCTTGCAAATTCTTTACCTTCTTTGGGGACCCTTTTAACTTTTAACTAGCTTCCTCATTTTGGTATAGTCTCCATTTTAAAAGTTAAAAACTACTGTGGTAGATTTTCTTCTCATCTCCTCTCCTACATGGATGTCAAACCCAACTGCATTGTGGTCACTATCTTAGCCAGGAAGGCACATAAACTCTGTGAAAAAATGTTAAATCACAAAAAACCACAACTAGCAACTGAGTGATGCTAGAGTAAGAGGGCCCAATAGGCTAGTGGTTAGGGTACTTGCCAGGGACTGAGAGACTTAGATTTTAGGTCTACCTCACCTAGATAGTGTTTGAACCTACATCTCCAACTTCCCAGTAAAGTGCACAAGCCACCAGGCCATGAACAAGGCAAGGCCAGGAACATCTTTCACATGTCCTGTTGAAGCTGTCTGAAGGCCATGCAGAAGCTATCCCACTCCTATCTACCAGTTTTATACAATGACGACTAAATGAAAAAATGCCTTTGGGGGAAGAAGCAGGAGTCAAAACCCAGGGCACACTGCCTTCCAGGACAGGTCTTATTTGACTAAGCCACACCTGTATGGCTGTTCCCCTTCTGACCCCATGTATTTCACCCTCTTGACTCCCAATGGTCCAGCTCCAACAGAAGAAGAAGAGAGGACCTAAGGAGTGGAGCACTTTGCTAGTAGTGGAAACCATAAGCTCTAAACGCCCTCTGGATGAATATAACCTGCAATCCATACCCCATCTCCTAAGCTAAAAGATGAAAGGCCTGCCCTCCCCCTCCTCAGTTTTGTTATTGTTGTGATTTATATACATTCCTGAGGGAAAGGAGGGTCCAAAATACACCTAAATGGCCAGAAATACCCCTAACATAGCTAACTTCAGCTGTGTAAGTGCTACTTGTCTTCTAAAGGCAGAGTTGGATTGAGGCCTTGGCAGCTACAGGAGCCTGACAACAATGCATAGTTCTGAGGAAATGCCATCATTGATATATGGAGGCAAGGTGATTTTGGAGGTGACATCTTTTATTGGATCAACTGAAGATACTATTTGTCGACAATACATTTAGAAACAGCTTTTGTGTTCCAAAAACCACAATTTAAATCTGATTATTTTGATATTAAAGTGCATCCACATAGAAATAAATCAAAATCACTGTAGAACGGTTCTGTAGCATGCAATGGATAAAATGGAAGAGGAAATGTAAAAGGTTGTGTACCTGAGATGCCATTCATCTCCACTCTAGGAGGTACACAGACAACCAAGGTCAACTCATTTTCATGTATGCCATCATGAAAAATATTAAAACACAAAAGCTAATTCAACAAAATGAATCCAGACTAGAAAATGTACTGCAAGGAACAATCCATTTATTTACAGGGAAAGAGACTGAATGATCCAATAATTCTTTTCTTACTTTACTTCCTTTTATTCCAATTTGGAAAAAATGACTGAAAAATAAATGGAAAAAAATAAGGGAAAGCAAATACAGAAATTATTTTTAAATGTATTAATAAAACATGTAGATTACTAATATTAAAACTGTTATATTTGCTAACTCCATCAATTTTATTCTTCACCTGGATGCTTAACTACCTTTTTCTGTTATAGTGACTACTAACAATGTATTAGTACTCATAATAGGTTTTGCTAACAGCAAAACAATGAAACATGATCAGCTAAACTGTATTGGAGGAAGGTGACCATGCAAATATATATAGCTTAGAATTAATTCAAAATATTGCATTACTATACCATACTAAGACTAAGTGATAGATTTTTCTTCTCATTTTTTGGCAATCTCATATTCTAGTCACTTATTAACTAGACTGAGCAATAGGTTGGATAAGATTGCCAAGCAAGTTTGTGTGAAAGAACTGCAAAAATCACTGCATTACTGGCTTTTATAAAGTTGCAGAGAAAGGACTGTGTCTGAATCCTTATTACAGTCATTTTACTCCACTACAGCACCAACAGCAGGAGCAGAGACAGGCACCAATTCTCAGAAATGAAAAGGAATGTGAGATCGACAAGTAGGTTCTGATTTTTTTTTTTTTTTTGAAAGACCACATAGACATTTGTTTCCAGGCAAAAAATGCAGCTGCAGGTTTAGTAGCATTAGAACAGAATTAGCTTTATCATGCAAGCTTACCAATAGAAGTGCTCCTCCACCATTTTTGTCACTGCTCTAGAAACAGCTCTTTCATGTGGACCAAGGTTTTTATTTAAATTCACTCCAAGTTTCTCTTCCAAGAAGTCAATAATGAACTCACTGCCAGATACTTTTTTGTGGTTGTATTCAATCCAGGGCATTTTCCCTTGAGGGGAAAGTTTTCCATCAAAATAGTTCTAAGAAAAGAAGCAAGTAAAGAAACAAAAAACATACACAAAAAGCCCTTCAGCTTCTGTTTAATCAGAATAAAAAGGTGCAATTATCCAAATCACAAAAGCAATATTCTAATTTCAAGGTAACTACCAAACAGCAACAACCTGACTCTAAGTTTAGGGACAGAAATTACACATAAACAAGTATAAGGGATCAGAAATCAGTTCAGATCTGTAACGCAACAGAAGTTCAGGGCACATAAACCAGTTTCAAAATGGTCAAAAACGGTTTACGATAAATATGGATGAATGTAGCATCAGACTTAATTGATTTGGGTTAAATCAGTTTATTGAACTTCTGTCCCAGATCCTCTCCGGATTCAAGATAACATACAGTCCCCCAGCATCCCAGGATGCTTTGCACCTCCCCCGCAACTCCCTTCTTACAGGATGGGTGGGCTAGCCTTTGCCCAAGCAGAGAGGCTTGGGCCATGCTTTTCTGCTTCGGTCAAGCAGGGAGATGTGCTCTACCACCCCCTGGCTTCTGGTCTAAGCCATTGCAGGCATGTGGCTGCATTTCTCAAATCAAAAGTGAATGTCTGTTCACTTGCTTATCAGTTCAATCTATACAGCTTACACTAACCTGCACAGATTGAATCAATTCAGTCTCAGGCTTTTTGACTGTCAGTACTTAGCCTAAAGGGAAAAGCAAAAAGTTTTTCCAGCAAAAGTAATGCTAAAGCAAGAAAATTTACCTGTCATTTTTAATACCAAGCAGGAGGCCTGATCCTGCAATGTTACTTGCCCTTCACACTTGCTGTAGCATGATTTTGTATTAATTATTCTATTAAAAACCAAAGAGGATTAAAGGCATCCAGCATCCCACAGCACAGGACCCAATATGCTGAAGAATTTTCATCACAGAACAAAAACCAACAACAGTATTTGGGACTTACACAAAACAGCAATTTTCCTCTTAAAAACACTTTATAAATATTAAATATCCTCATAGCCCTGAGATAGAAAATGCAAATCTGCATACGCATACTGAAAATGGGAGAAAGAGGGACTAAAGTCCACCTCAATCTTCTCAAGAGCGGCAATAGGCAAAAATCCCAAAGTCAAGTGCCTCCACCTTCTTTCAGGCCTTCAGTAAGCCTAGTTTAGACAGACATTCCTAGCCTCTTTGGCTAGGAAGGAAGTACAGCTTTATGAACCATCTCAGCAGTTGACATTCTGCAAATGTCACTCATTTACTTCAATCAGATCCACAAGAACCAGGCATGAGCCTGCATTCCCATTAAAGTGCATGAGATTCCATACAGGCCGGCATGTACAGATCGGACTGCACTACCAGGGCCTTACTGCACAAGTATTATCTCCATTTTATCATGCCATGATGCCCCCTGGTGGTTCCACAACCATGCCCACTCTGCCCCTAGGGCGCCTTCCTGTCTCACCTGCCGCGGCTCGATGGAAATATAATGATAAGAGCACGGGAGACTGCCCTGGTCTTACTCTAATGACCACCCAAATTGTGGTCATGGACTTGTGGGCCAAATACATGGTTCCATACCTCCCTACACCATGTCCCATGCCTCATAGATAGCATCCTCACAGATGTTCAACCAATTGCTGACACAACCCCTCGCTGGGCCTTCCGACCCCTTGGCCTCTCAACCCCACTCCAGTTGCCAGACCCCTCAACCTCTCCTCCAGCCCCTTTCTGGGCCCGTAAGCCCTTCAGTCTCATCCAACCATTTCTTGGGCTACTAGGCCACTTGGTCTTTCTCCCAGCTCTTCTCTGGGCTCTCAGCTCCTTTCTGGTCCCTTGTCCCTCAAACCCGTCCAGCCCTGCACTCTATTCCTGGCCCCGCACTGGTCCCACCCTATTCCCTGGGCCTCACTATAGGCCTGAGGCCCCTTGCTGGGCATCACAGTTCTCTGGGTGAGGCCCCCTATGGTCCCACCCTACCCCCTGGGCCTCACTATAGGCCCGAGGCCCCTTGCTGGGCCTCAGAACACCAGGCCTTGGACCCCTCTGGTCCTACCCTTTATTCCCTGGCTTCTGGCTGGGCTGCTGTACTCACATGATCCTGGTCTTCCCTGGTCCCTCACTGGGCCTCTGATCCCACATGATCCTGATCTTCCCTGGCCCCTCACTGGGTCTCTGGACCCATATGATACCGATTTTCCCTGCCAAGTGCTTTTCTGTTGGGATGTGCTCCCCTAGCATTCCCCCTCCATGGTGTCATCCACAAGGCAGTGGGAGCTGAAGCTTTCCAGCGGTCCATCCTCGCCTTTCCCTAGAGTGGCCCAGGCATGGCATTTCACGGAGGCTGCTTCGCCACAGGTAGCCCCCACCATGCTAACCAGCTCCTAGTAGGGTGCAGTTTCAGGTCTTACCTTAGATCAGTCTTCACACCTCCCTGATCTGGCTCACCCCTCTCTGGGCTCCCCCTAGATGTCCAACGCCCCTCCGGAGTTGTTATCCACTGGGCCCCCTGGCTCCATCTCTCCTCTGAGTCCTCCATCTCTGATCCCAACTCACTCTTGGACCCACTGGCCATTGTCATCCTGGTCTGCACCCCTCTTAAACCCTTTCGTCTCTCAGCTATGGCCCCTCACGGACCTTTGGCCATGGCCTCACCTCTACTGGCCAACAAGCCCACCCGGCTCTGGCAATCTCCGCTGTGGTCTGTTTCAAGCATTGGCCTATCCTGAGCCCTGCCCCTGCACAGAGATTCGCAGGGTCAGTCCATTGACCATCAGCCCCCTCACCTCTGTGGGTCCACCCTCTTGGGCCCCTCCATAGATCACACTCTCTCTGCAGGCTCAGAGCCCTCCTTAGGTCTTCCTACACAACCCTTTCCTTCTTTGGTTACAACCTGGCCCCTCAGTAGGCCCACCAACCCTCAGACCCTCTCTCAGGAATTGCCTGGTCTCTCATTAGGCCCCTGTACACTCAGTCTCTTTCTCTGGGCTCATCTGGCCTTTCAACAGAGCCCAGGCAATCAGACCCAGGCAATCTCCCATATCTCACCTGGACCTTCAATAGGCCTACACACTTTCAGCCTCTCCCTCAGGGCTTGCATAATCTTTCACTATACCCCTGTGCACTCAGCCCCTCTCTTTCCAGCCTCATCTAGCCACCCAACAGACCCTAGGAACTCAGCCCTTCTCTCAGGGCTCTGGACCCCACAGTGGGTCCCCAGGAACCTCCTCCATCCCCTTAGTTCCTACCCAAACATCTGGATGTCCTTCTCCTTGCTGGCATTCAGGAGTGGCAGTCTTTCTGCTCAGTGATGTTCCTACACCAGCTCCCAAGATGTTACTGCCAGCCTGCTCTCAGGGTCTAGGCTTATACCCTGTCTAAACCTAGCCCACCTCCAATCAGGTGCCTCCTTTGATCAGACCGAGCCACACCTGCTGGCCCCCTGGGTCAGCTGGCTCTGCAATTAGCCCTGACCCCCACCGGCCAGTGGTTCAACAGGCTGCCTAACCGCTTAAAGTGACAGGCACATCAAGTGCCCTGCTACATTAATATTAACAACATATCGTACTATTTTTTATTATTGAACTTTGGAATAATCTTGCTGAGTCTTGTTATTATGTAAGAATCTCCACCTACATTCAAAAACAGAATAAATTTCAAAAACGTAGCAAAAAAACTCAGAAAAACATATACCCTGAAGGCTCAGAATGAGAAGCCAAATAAAAAAAATTAAAATTTAGTGCACTTTTAAGTCTTGTCATTTTTAAACCAATCTAATTTGTTTGAGGGCCTAATCCCTGGTTTTTTTAAGTTTCACTGTCAACAATGCCATGGCAACATGGTTAGGTCTTCAATATTTATCTTCCATTAATCTATTATAGATTCATTAAGGGATTATATGGACAAACAGCTCATTTTGCAGCCAGAAGTACTAATGTCTCCATCTCAATGGGAATTCAGCAGAAGATCTTTTAATAGTACGCCACCCTGACTACATTTTGAAATACAGATGCACAATGTATTACAAATGTGTGGCCATTTCTAGGCACATATTCCCTCTAGATCAAAATACAAGAAATAATAAGAGAATATTGTTGGGAACACAATGCCTTCTGCTTCATGCCATTTTGGGATTCCTGCCCAGCCACACACATGATCTGAAGATAAAAAATATGATGCTAGATATGCAAAAATAATGCAATAGGCATCACCTGACTTGCATATCAGGGGGAAGGAATGATGGAAGATGTGCTGGTTCATAGTAAAAATGCAGATTACTTGAAGTAAAAAAAATAAATATTTTATCTACCATGCAGAAGAATTAATCGAGAATTATATTAATTCTATAAAACCCTATTAATTATGTATGCAGCACTGCTGGTTTAAATCTCTGCTAATTTCCACAAGCTTTTTGTTGTGATAAAAATATCAATATTTTGAGCAGTTGTTAGGTGTTCGTAAAACATAAGTACAATTTTTTTGCTGTAATACCAATAATCAAAGTGGTTTCATTAAAAAAAAGTTAGTGGAGGCTATATACACTATATTTACCTGCATCCAAGATGACCCTGAATTTAAGACAAACCGCAAATAATAAGATTCTATACATGGAAAATTTATAAAATTTGTTATAATTTTCCACATGCAGAATATAATTATTGGAGGATGACCTTAAAATTTCTCCCCACCACTTCATCAGGGAAAGCAGTGGTAGGGGAGCAGCAGTGGGAGTTAGGCGTAGGGAGAGGTATTAAGGGAACAGGCTGCAGGAAGAACAGGTGGTGACAGGTAGTAGGGAGGCAGTGGGAGCAAGGAAAGCAGTGGAGGGATGGGAGGAGGCAGTTCTCTTCCTGTTGCCTGCCCTCCCCACCCCTGCTGTGACTGCCCCACCCCTGTAGCCTCTGCTCCCTGCCTTCACCCATCATAGTCTCAGGCCCTCGGACCCCCTTTCCTCCCACCGCATCCTCTTCCTCAAACCCTACGCCTCTCACCTGCCCCAAACCACCTACCCTTGCTCTGGCAGCAGCAGGCTCTGTCACCACTCCAACCAGGGGCACAAAGCACAGCCCCAGCTCAGCCCCATAGCATCAAGATAGAGCCAGCATCATTGCTATAGGGCCAGGCTCCATACCCCAGGCTGGAGTAGGGACAGAGGCTTCTGGTGCCAGGGCAAAAGTAAGTGTCGGGGGCGGGGGGAAGATGGATGAAGGAGGATAATGGAAACGGGAGAGAGGACAGGGGTCCGAGGCTATAGTGGGGAGAGGCAGAAGGGGCAGATGGTGGCAGGGAGCCAAGCAACAGGTGTTGCTGTGGCTCCAACCGAGGGGCTGGGGTGACAGCTGGAGCTACAGCAGCTGCCTGCCCCACTTCTGCCTTTTACTTGATTAAAAGATGAGGAACTTTCCCTTCCCTATGTTAAATAGGAAAAAACTTCATATTGGAATCAAGTAAATATGGTAATATGCACTTCTGTATATACACATGCATATGCACTTGTGTGTTAAGAATGATGTTACCACAACATTAAAGGTTATACTTGAAAGTACAAAATATTTAGGAAGCACAGCAGGTAAGGTTTGACTAACAACAATGGCTTAATCATATCACATGGATTAAACTCTGATGCATCTTAAATTTCTTTGGTATTCCCATGTTTGCTTGTAGTTTGCTTGTAGAATGAAGTATAATTCATTTTTTGATATGCTAAGACACTTGATATCCCTCGATAAAAGTTACATTACAATGCAGATATTTTAAGCCAAAAAACCTTAATATTTTTAGAGCTGCTACCAATTGTCAGCAACTATCAGTTAAACTCTCACTTAGGAGTCAGTCCAGCTGCAAACCAGTGAATAAATATGGTATTGTTATCAAAGACAAAATCCACCCCAATATAATACCTGTAGTCTAAAAAAGCAGTTGTGAAGAAAGCTCCTCTGAAGCTCTGGAATTTGCAAGCAGAATTTCATGGGACATCTGGGGTTTATTTTACAATGATTTCCTGAAGGAATTAGCCCCCACCCTTCCAAGTACTGTAGCATGGGGGGGTTGTCTGTTTAAATCCAATTCTAAACAAGTATAATAGACTTTAAGAAAACGGACCGTTTTGATGGCCCAACTTGATCAGATTCTAAATACACAATCTTGACTTCTTTAGGAATAATTACTGCAGCCAAAACTGTTCCCTTCAAACTTTTAGAGGTTAACATTAAAGTTCCCAAACTTGGCAGAAACAGTTGCAATTGTCCTGAACAGACTGGATTAAATAAGTTTAAATAGAAGCACCCTGGATTCAGAAACTCAGGGAACTGATGGGCAGGATCCCCTGCGAGGCTAGTCTGAGGGGGAAAGGAGTCCAGAAGAACTGGATGTGCTTTAAAGAAACCTTATGGAAGGCACAGAAACAAACAGTCCCACACTGCAGGAAGGCTAGCAAGTATGGCAGAAGACCAGCTTGGCTTAGCAAGGAACTCTTTAGTGAGCTAAAACACAAGAAGGGAGCTTACAAGTAGAAACTTGAACAAATGGCTAGGGAGGATCGTAAGAGTATTGGCTCAGGCATCACGAAGGCCAAAATTCAAGTGGAGTTGCAGCTAGCAACAGACGTGAAGGGTAACAGGATGTGTTTCTACAAGAGTGTCAGCAACAAGAGGAAGATCAGGGAAAGTGTGAGTCCCTTACGGAATGGTGGAGGCAGCCTAGTGAGAGATGATGAGGAAAAGGCTGAAGTACTTGGTGCCTTTTTCACCTCAGTCTTCACAGGCAAGGTCAGCTCCCAGACTACTGCACCGGGCAACAGTTTGGGGAGGAGGTGAGAAGCCAACAGTAGTAAAAGAACAGGTTAGGGACTATTTAGAAAAGCTGGATGTGTACAAGTCCATGGGGCCGGACACAATGCACCCCCGGGTGCTGAGGGAGCTGGCCAATGTGACTGTAGAGCCACTGGTTATTATCTTTGAAAAAACATGGTGACTGGGAGAGGTCCCAGGTGATTGGAAAAAGGCGAATATAGTGCCCATCTTTAAGAAAAGGAAAAAGGAGGATCCAGGGAATTTCAGACAAGTCAGCCTTACCTCAGTCCCTGGAAAAAATCATGGAGAAGGTCCAGTTAGCATGGATTCACCAAGGGCAGGTCATGCCTGATCAACCTGACTGCCTTCTACAATGGCTCTGTGCATGCGGAAAGAGCAGTGCACATGACATACCTTGACTTTAGCAAGGCTTTTGATACGGTCTCCTACAACATTCTTGCAAGCAAGCTAACGGAGTACAGGTTGGATGAATGGACTGTAAGGCGGATAGAAAACTGACTGGATTGTTGGGCTCAAAGGGTAGTAATCAATGGATCCATGTCTAATTGGCAGCTGGTATCAAGTGGAGTGCCCCAGGGGTCGGGCCTGGGGCTGGTTTTATTCAATATCTTCATCAATGATCCAGAAGATGGGAAGTAGTACACCCTCAGCAAGTCTGCAGGTGACACCAAGCTGGAGGGAGTAGTAGATACACTAGAGGGTAGGACTAGGATTCAGAGTGATGTAGACAAATTGGAGGATTGGGCCACAATAAGTCTCATGAGGTTCAACAAGGACAAGTGCAAAGTCCTGCACTTAGGATGGAACAATTCCATGCACCAGCACAGGCTGGGGAGCAACTGGCTAAGCAGCAGCTCTGCAGAAAAGGACCTGGGGGTTACAGTGGACAATAAACTGAAATAAACCAACAATGTGCTCTTGTTGCCAAGAAGGCTAACAGCATACTGGGCGGCATTAGTAGAAGTGTTGCCAGCAGAGCGAGGGAAGTGATTATTCCCCTCTATTTGCACTGATGAGGACACATCTGGAGTCCTATTTCCAATTGTGGGCCCCTGATACAAAAACCATGTAGACAAATTGAAGAGAATCCAGCGAAGGGCAACAAAAATGGTTCAGGGGCTGGGGCAGATGACTTTCGAGGAGAGGCTGAGGGAACTAGGCACATTTAGTCTGGAGAAGAGAAGAATGAGGAGGGATTTAATAGCAGCCTTCAATACCTAAAGGGTGCTTCCAAAGTGGATGGTGCTAGACTGTTCTCAGTGGTAACAGATGACAAAACAAGGAACAATGGTCTCAGGTTGCAGCAAAGGAACTTTAGGGTAGATATTAGGAAAAACTCTCACTAGAAGGGTAGTAAAACACTGGAACAAGTTACCCAGATAAGTTGTAGGCTCTCCATCCTTGGAGATTTTTAAGACCCAGCTAGACAAAGCCTTGGCTAGGATAATCTAGTTGGGGATGGTCCTTCTTTAAGCAGGGGGCTGGAATAGATGACCTCCTGAAGTTCCATCCCAACCCTAATTTTCTATGATTTTATGAGAGCCAAACAAAATGTTTTGATAGTCCCAAATTCCAATGTTTTTATTTTTTTAGAGGAAAATTTTAAATGTTGATGTATTTTTCTGATTTTGAATTACTTTTTTTTTTTTTCAAACTTTCAGGAGGTCTCTCAGAATGGACACTAGTTCCTAACCTTGGCCCTAACCAAAATGCAGCCTGTAGGCACAGGCCAGAGAATGAACTATAAATCAGAGTCACAGTTATTTCTCTGTTTCTCACAGCAGTGCAAGGGACAGCAAGTTATTTAAGTCCTTTTCTGAGAAGACTATTGCTCTATTTTGTATACCCAGCAGGCTACAGTAGAGAACAAGAGGGGATGCCAGCCCTTTCCCTCGCTGTCTGGTACCTGTCACAAGACAAGCAGCCTCCTGCAACTTGCCAAAGATATTGTCATCATCTGAACAAGGCAGAGCAAGAAGTAAACATACCTCTAACACTCCCTTATTCCCCTGTGGTGCTAAATAGGGGCTCAAACAAAAAGCACTACAAGCTAAGCTATTTGCTGTTTAATTTCATAGTAGTGCATTAGTTACATAGTACTGTGTTCTCACTCTATGAGGATAGAAAGAGAGACAACAGTCACGGACACTAACAAAGTGGTGGGGTCAGGTCAAGCCAGCCTGGAAACAATCAGCAATCAGTAACAATATTCAAGACAGGAGGACTAGTAAAGCAGCAGTAATACAGGCAAAAAGCAAATACATCAGCTGAGGAGACTGCAATGGCCTATTGGCAAAGATGTTCAACAAAAAATGGACAAGGAGTTCTGTCAACAATTGAACCAACCAATAGTCTGTCAAATATCCTTGCCATGTGTGGAGGCCTGACTGAAGCCACAGTGTTCTCTGGAAGGTCAAGAAAGGATTAATAACAAGGTATGTGTTTCCTTTTCATATTTTCTTACATACTACACACACCCAAATAAGACAAAAACCTTGTTTTTGGAAAGGCAGAATGCAGGGGAAAAAAGATTTTTCCAGTGTTATGACTACATAGAGCAGCGATAGAGCCTAATCTTCAGCTGACTCACACTCCCCTTCCTCCTCAGGCAAAAGGTACCATTTTTACCCTTTCACAGCTGGATTACCAAAATCTCTTGGCTGCTCAGCCAAAAGCTGAAATTGTAGCTGCTGTTGAAGCTGCTGCTGAAGACTGAGGTCAATGAGTGGATCTAGGATTTAGAAACAGGCTAAAAACAATCTTTAGGGCTGTACAATAAGAGAAGAGAGACCAGGAGTAGCTAAATTGCTAAAGAAAGAATAGCTTGATTAGTGGAATATCCAGATCATTAAAAAGGGAGAGTCATTAACACCTGTTGAGTAAAGAGACATTACCAGGAAATCAGGTAGATCAGAATGAGCTATGAAATCAGTTGATTCTCTTAGTGCTATCTGAATAGAAATGATACTTCTGACACCAGGCAGGTGGCTTTAAATTTTGAGTGGAGCAAGAATCAAAGGTGAGTGACCACACGACTGCACCTCTCCCAATCTGTCCCTTCTAGACTCTACCCTTTCTACCATGCAGATTCTGGAGGGAAAAGAAAGAAAAGAAGCAGCAGACATCTTACAGTGTCTCCATGCTTCTCTTCTGCCCAGAAAATCAGCTTTCCCACTTAAGACTTATATCCCGATTTTGGAAAGTTAATGTTTTGGTAAAGAGTGTGAGTGGTATGTAAATAAATGTAGGTAGGGCACATATTTGCCAGCCCACAAACCTCTAGCATGTACTAAATGCAAGAAGGAAGAACACCCTGACTGACCTGAACAGGAGTAAGTAAATGTTATATTCTAGGCATGTCTACATGTGAAACTAATTCAACTGAAATAAATTCAACTGCCTGGGACCGACACATTAAGCCGGGTCAAAGCAGCCCCAGCTGGCAAAGGGCCCCGGGGGAGTCAGCCTGCCAGCCCAGGGCTCCTCCAACCTGGATCAACATGCTGCACAGGGGCTGGCTGTGCACAAGGGTGCTTCAGTGTGGGGCTAGCCAGCAAGCAGCCCCTGCACTGAAGCACCTTCATGTCCCAGCCAGCCCCATCAGCCTCTTCACATGTGTTGCGCTGCACTAAATAACATCACCATAGGACACTACTTGTGTTGACAAGTACTAAGCTATGGCAACATTTCTTAGTTTAGGGCCTAATAGGGCCGCATGTGTAGACGCTGAGACTTTACTGCAGAGCTAATTAGGCAACTCTGCAGTAAGCATCTTGTGTAGATGTGCCCTCTATCTCTTTATGATATTAAATATTGAGCAAAATATTCCACAGTCGTGATCGTACTGGTGGATCCTAGGACCACCACAGCACAACAAAGTCCTTCCCACTTGTTCCTGTTCGCCTAAGCTCAATCACATCAAATAGGCAGACTAAGAGGGGTCCTCTAAACACGTCTCAGTCTAATAAGTGTTGCTAAGTAATCCTGGGGTGGCTCTAAGGCATGCAATTAGGACCTGTCCAAGTAATCTACTTCACCCAAATGCCAAGCTTCTCTATGGATGGAATGGGAGCTAGTGGGCAGGACTTATTTCCAGTGGCAGTCCCAGTGGCAGTAGGGAGACTGTATGATGTCTAAGTATCACCTTCTGCTTCCCTCTATTCACACTGAAGGGAAAAAAAACTGCGATAAATTAACCAAATAACTATTCCCTACCCCATGATCATTAAAATTTACCCTGCAGAGAATGATAAATGATTCAGTTCAAAACTGTGCTGTTTCACAGTCCAACTAACATAGGTTTCTGAGCAATCCTAAATATTTCCCAACAATTTAATTCCATCTTTATTTGACATGCCTTTTCCTTAAGATGCTATCTCCAAAAGCATCTTAATACCTTGTTCATAGCAAGTAAGATGATACAGATTATTTCAGATATTAGAGCCGCTTCTTCAACTCAGAAATAGCGGACCAGCTTAGAGAATAATAGTTGGTTCCTCAAAAATACTTTTTTTCCCTCATTCTGCTCTCCCTGAAGTCATTGACAAAACGAATGCCCCCCATTATGGTTAAGAGAAGGTTCCCTCTTGTTACTAGCACGATTCAGTGACACAACAAAACCATGCTTAAAGCCAATCTGCCCAGTAATAAAAAATGGTGCTTCCCCAATGTCAGAAGACAGCCATAATCCATCTGGTTCCCTCTCTCCAGCACTACTGATTTTACAATGCATGTAGGACCAAAACAAGGAAACTTCTTTAATTCACATCAAATTTTAAAAAGCACACTAAAATCAGATGGCCTGAAAGCTTTTTTGTCAATAACAGCTTCAAACTGAATGGGGGCAAGAGACACAAAATACCTCAGATCCTCAAAATCTGTACAATTTTTACTGAAACTGCACTCAGATGTTTATTGTTTCAGCCAAGCAAGGTGTAGGGGTTTATTTAAGAAAGGAGGTGTCCCAAGGGTACGCTCACATATACATTTGGAGCCATTTCAAAATTGGAGGGGGATCTCTTCCTCCTAACCAGGCAGCAGCTGTTACATCTTTACAGTGACACAGGTACAAGCAGGGAACAAGACAAATGCAGCAAAACAGCTCCAGACTTAACACTGCTTCATCCAGAGTTAGAGCTACATTTGCATTGCTCCTGGCTTCTCCACACATAACTGTTAGGACATAACCACTGCTGTGTGTTCCCAATCAGCAGGTCCCCCTTTTGAAACAGCTCCAAATACATGCGTCCTTACCTCCAGACAACATCCTGTGAGGCACAAAGAAGTGTCTCAAGTAGGGGTGCACAGATATGTCAGTTGGCTATCAGACTGGCACCGATAAAAAGAGAAATGATGTTATCGACTATCAACTTTTTTTGGTCGTTGTAGGCAATAATTATGGCCACGTGCCCAGAGCACCCTGGCGAGCGTAGCCCAGTCCCCGTGCCCCACTGCCAGCCTGAGCCCATAGCAGGCGACAGGTTCAGGTGAGCAGTGGAAGGGAGAGGGGGCACCAAGGAGTGGTCACAGGGCACCACACTCAGCAACAAAGGACCATTACTGGCTCCTGCCACGGCAATGCCATGTGCACAGCAGGGGCCTGAGCGACAGGGCTGTGCAGGACTGACGGGATTGCTGCAGAGACACTGAGCTGTGCACAGGCAGCATAAGAAGCTGCACAAGGGACAATCCACTCCACCAGGCACCAGATGCCTTTGCAAAAGTGGCTCCTCCCCAGCAGCCATGGGTGGCCCCACAAAAGCCCAGGAGCTCCTGGTTAACCTCCTCCTAGCCCTGGCCAAGCTGGCTATTCATGTCACCAGGAAGGAGGTTCTGGCCAAGAGGGTCCCTGGGGACTGTGAGGCCGTTTTCCTGGGTTTCCTCTGGTCCTGTCTCCAGGCAGAACACCACTGAGCAGCAGCCACTGGCTCTCTAGCTGCATTTGAGAGTTGGTGGGAACTGTCTAGGGTGCTCTGCTCGGTGTCCCGAGGGTGCACTTATTTTGACCCTCTGACCCACACACACGTTCCCTTCTTTCATTTTTTGTCCCCCACATTCAGTTATGGCCTTCCATCTATCGCCACCCTTAAGTGGTAACCTGTTGTAATTTAGTGGGGTATAGGCCCATGTAACACAAGGTCACAAATAGGCCAACAGCCATGGGAGCTTAGTTGCATGGGGCCCACCAGTGCTGAGACAGCAGCGTGCTCCAAGCATGCCCAGCACAGGTCCACTCCACCTGCCCAGGATGGCAGCATGAGCTGCGTGGAGAGCAGAGCTGCAGGTAGGAGTTGTGGGTAAGAGGGAGTCATGCATGGGAATAAGACAATCACCACCTGCCTCATCAAGGGCTGAAGCAGGCAGGAGGCATATGTGTTTGTTATAAACGCATAACAAATAGAAAAAAGGTCTATTTATGTCAGTAGTTTAAAATGCCTTGCACTACTACTAAATATCAGTTATAAGATCAGCATTGGCCAATGCAGTTGGTTAATCATTGGTTATCAGTATCTGCCAAGAAAATCTTTATTAGTGCACCCCTAGACCTGCACAGTGAACAGGCACACCAAAATGGACCTGACAGGAAAGCACCAAAAAAAGCCTGCTATCATGCTCCCATGATGCACTGAGATAAGCAATGCTCTGTGTACTCCTGATTTGACAAATGATGGCAGGACAGGTGCATGTGACCACATGAACCCACTACTGGCCAAAGAGGACTACATCAAGCAGTTCCCTCCAGCTGCACGTAAGGCTCCATGGTAATATCAATACAAAACAAAGCAGGTCAGTGCTACTTGAAAGCACACACATTGGCAAAAGCACTATAGACCTTGGGCAGGAGGTAATGTGTCACAATATCCTGCCAAAGAGGAAGACTCAAGAGTGGCACATGCACGGTTGTCCATTAATGACCTGCAAGAATGTGTATGCTCTCTCTGTAAGTGCATAGGGCACTCCACTGCCTAGGTTGGGATTCACAAGCAGGGAACAGCAGGTATGGGGAACTACACATCCACGGTGTGGAAGGCAGGCCTAGGGGTAATACTATAGGTGTGGACTTTAAACCTGTCCAAGCTGATGGTATCATTGTCAGTGGTCATTGTGGGCATCCATCATATCACATAATGTTGAATCACTGACCATGCCACTTGGGTTGGGTGGTTCCCAAGACTGTCAATTCCCAGTGGAAAGGGTGAATTTTGGTCTATCAAATGGAACGTGCAATATAACCAAAACATGTCATTCACATAAAGGGGGAGAAGACATTAAATTATATAAATGAGTAGTGACATCCCTGTAAAAAATAGCCCAGTGATAAGCTTCTTTTCTACTGCAATTTGATCTGCCTTCTGCCTGGTAAGCCACATCCTATGGAACAATGTTAATCATTCCAAACCTCAGAACTGCATGAGCAACCACAAAAAAGAAAGTATAATCTGCCAAAATATGCTTTTCCTCCCACAAATGTGCCATTTCATACCCAAATTACACTGTTCTGCAGGCAGTGTCAGTAAAGTGTCTCCTGGTCTTGTGAAACATCTGAAGTTCAATAATCTATGAGCCATTCAAATTGGAATTTAAAACTATGTACCACTGCAAGGGCTGGAATTTTTCCCTTACCAATACTATAAAGCACATGTTTTATGTATTAGTTACATAAAATTTTTTGTTACCTCTGAAATGCTTATGCTTGTATTCCTACAGGAAAGCAGTCAACTTTTAGAAATGGATGGTTGCACACAAGAAAATGCAAAACACTACAAAGCATTTCTAAAATATTTTTTCCTATAAAATGTGTGACATCAACAAATACTTGCCCTGAAACATAGCATCAAAAGTTCCTAAAACCCCTATAGAATGACCATCTAGCTTATTCATTGCTCCATTGCTTGACAGTAATGTAGTCATCCTAAACTTTGCCAACTATAAGATTTAGTACACCTCAGGGACTTTATCATTATCATCATCATAATTTATGGTTGTTGTGATTCAATATTCATTTTATGATCTTACATTCACACAGGACTTTGCACACATAAAAATATATTTCCCATGCTTCAAAGAGCTTACATTTTAACACACGTTTGTCACAGCTGTGTTAAAATGCAGTGGAATGAGAGCTATTCTGTGGCCTGGTCTGATTGACTAATGGAAGAACCAAAATAAGTTGCTTAGTTTTCTCTCTCTCACCCCCTGATCTAGCTTGGGTTCCATCCCCTGCAGAAAGACAGCACCTCATCTTGCTCAACACTCACCCACACTACTAGGGAATGAGTGCCACTATTAAGAAGTGGTATTTATAGGCTCTGAAAACAACACCCTCAGCTAGAGGAGCTGTGCCTGCAGTGAACGGCCCTATATGTCGGAAATTTTTCATTGCATTTTAGGGAGACCTCAAAAGTGAAACGCTCCTGGGAAAGAAAAATGTCAACAACTTAAGTATGATCTATTTAACATAGTGAATTTTGTAGGCTAAACAAAACTAAACAACAAAATATTTAGTACATTTCAGACATCATTTAGCATGACACACAAAGTCCCAAAATTAAGTCTCCAAATACACACAGATTTACCATCAAGCAGTGAACTCTGAAACTGCCTGAATGTTTAGACCAGTCTGCTTACAGTAGGCCCATCTTTAAGACCATATACCTTAATAACAAGTGTTTAGCTCCCTTTCTGCATATACAATTTGCTTAGTGAGATAAATATTCTGTCTACACATTTAGCATTACATGCAAGTTCAGTGAGACAATGTAAAAGAAAACAACATACTCAAGTTTACCTGGTAGGGCAAATCAGCCATCCTTAAATAAGTTTCCATTTTCAAACAGAAAGGAGATAAACTTGGAACACCGTTATTGGGCCTTGAGAATTGATGCAGTATAATGGCATCTTTTGAATCAACCTCTTGCTCTTTCCTGGCAAAAACAAAACAGAATTTTAAAACAGGGCAAAAAACCCAGACTATATTATGTGCCATACATCAATATATTAAGTGCATACTGAAAACGAATGGCTGAAACAAAACATTCATCCCCCCCTAATGGGCTATTGTAATTTTTTATTCATCAAGTCCAAAGTCACTAAAAGCACTTAGATTCCTGAGTCAGAATTCCAAGAGAAACCTTAGCTCATTCTGTAGTGGAGCTATCTGAAAACCTGGCAAGAGTAAACTGATAAGACAAAATAAGTAAGTGGGGGCCTTATTCTCCCTTCCTTATGCCTTGTGACAAGTCAGCGTAAAACACTCATTCTGATGTGGTAATATTCTGTACCCATTCTGTGTAGCTGTAAATGACAACACAAGGTACAAGGCAGTGGCAAAAATCAGACTCTGCAACTGCATTTCATTCAGCCAAGTTCCTTAAAAAAAAAAGAGATTCTCATAACTCCAGATCTTTCATCCCCACTTACAGACTCACTGCCTTTTTCTGTAACCTCATCATTACCCTTGGCCTAGTTCTGCCTTCTCCATATTTCCACCTGTTTTTAAGGCATTCATCACTCTGCACTTGACTGCCCAAATACACACTGCTTTGACTCCACCCCTGCTGGAAACTTTGTCCCTTCTTTCCTTGACTTTCATCTCTAGCTTCTGGAGATCCAATTCTCCAAGCTCCTGCTCCTACAAAGCATGACTACATCACTCCTGATACTGATGAGATCTGCTTGCTACTCATTCATTTTTGGATCCAAGTCAAAGGGTCTTTCTCCTTTTTTTAAACCCTTGCTGGGCCAAATTCTAGTCTCAGTGAGTGCGTCTACACCAAGGGTGGGCAATTATTTTGGGCGAAGGGCTGCTTACTGAGTTTTGGCAAGCCACCAAGGGCCACAAGACAGGCAGCCAGGGGCAGATAAATATTAAATGTCTAAATCTTTTTAGGGGCCCTGCGCACCAGACAGAATGGCCTGGTGGGCCGCATCCAGCCCACAGGCCACAAATTTTGCCCATCCCTGGTTTACGCAGTCATTAACACACCATAGTTACTGTGCATTAAGTTTAGGACTTGCATAACCAAGCATTAAATCAATGCACAGTAATTGGCACTGCTGTGAAGTAGCACCAGAGCACAGCTTTTTACAGACACTAACTGTGCAATAGCCTAATACTACTGTGCAGTAGCGCATATTAGCACGGGTTTTTTCCAGCACACTACTGCGCAGTATTATTAGGCTACTATGCAGTTAGTGTCTTGTGTGGATGCACACAGTTATTTAGTAATACAGAGAATTATGGTAGATGTACACCAGTATAATTAAGGGCAGGACTTGGCCCAAGAGCCATGGGACACATTAAAGTAAAAAACAAAAATAACATTGGTGTAAAACTGATGTTAGAGGAGAAAGAAGGTCTGTGGATTCTCCATTCCCCTTTACTCTGCCTCCCCTAACTCCACATGCATTTACCACTGTTGTTATTATAGCCTTAAAGTCAGAGGCTCCTAACAGCTTAAGCAGCATTTTGGAATCTCTCGCCTCAGCAGTCTCTTTTGAAATGTTTTTCTAAAATGTAATTCTAGGCCTTCAAAAGTCTTTTACAGTATCTGCCCACAGTTATTGGAGATACTTCCATAGAAGCATATGGGTGCTGCACTACCATCAGCTGTAAGTGAGAATGAGGAGCCCGCTTCCTATTGATTCTTTTGGAAACAGCCTCTTCTCTGACTCAAGCCCTGATTTTAACCCTTACTCACTATTTTGATGTCATATACAACTTACGTCTGTGATGTGTTTGGGACGTGGCTTCCACGAAAGATACTGTACAAAATAAATCTGTATATCATAGCCAGCAGCCTAAGCACTTCTGCTTACCAGGATAACAATGATTTTAACCCTCAGAAATGATACCTGAACCATCATAGACTGTATTTACAGCTTTAGGAGCACTATTTTATCGTGCTTTTCAAAATGAGCTACTAGCAATTGAAATTTGAGTGCCAAAGTGCCAAAAATGCCACTACTTTAATGGCCTGATTTTAGAGATAATTTACAGCACAACTTTCTCTACTGTAAACTGTAAAACATTCAACCATATATTCACTATCACTAGAAGGCTGTATAAGAGGCACATAGGTATCAAACCTGCGAGCTAGAGCTTAACATTTTTTCCAGAAATCTGAAATATACTTGTCATATGTCAATTGCAAGGCATTTAATTAAATATATCTGTCCTCTAAATGCAAAGACTGAATTATAAAATCATCCCTACATTCCAGATGTTTTTAATTATCATATTTTCTGAAGGCTAGATATATTTTCCAAGAGCTATGTTTATGTGGGTTTTTTACTGTAAGCTGAAAGAAAATAAGGCAATCAAATCTGTTTCCCTCCATGATGGTGGTTTTAAACTATTATCAAAATCAACATTATTTTTGTTTACCTTATCTTGTGCCTGACTGATTGCCCATTAATATGAGCCCAGTGTGCATCTTTTTTTCCTCCATAATGAGTCCAGGAATATTTCCTGTATTTTGCCAGTCTTTATATTATACAAGCAGTTCTCTGATAAAGCAATTATGGTAATGGTGATTTACTACCATAAATTACTGCCCTATTATGCAGTAAAATGGCTCAATAAAAAGTGAGCCTTAGGGTCAATAATGGTTTGAAGTTGAACCAGTGTTGTTTTTCCCACAAAATGTCAGTCTCCTCTGTACATCTATGGTAGCTGTACGTAAAATCCCCTGAGATGGCTTTAAACACACAAAACCATTTGCTAACAACACATCACCTCCTATGCTTCCAGGTCCATCCTTGGGAAATCAGTAGTTAAAGCCACCATTTTCCCAGCCGACTGTATTATTTGTGTAAACAAACTGCAGAGCCCCATGCAACTATTTACTTCTGATCCAAGCCTATAACAAACCCGCCCATGTGTTTTTTTCTTTGGCTTTCAGGCTCCCTAATTACTCATGGGATCACGGATTTTCAGCTGCAGAGAGTAAACATCACCCAACATGATCCTATCCCCAACCATGGATGCTTTTGCTTTCAAGAGGCTGCACCTGGCAGGTTGATGCTGCACCATTCACAAGAGTGGTACCATCATTTGTTTTTGGGGCTGGCTGCTAAGAAGGCCTGAACAGGGGGCTGTTTGCTGCTAGGCAAAATTACCTTCTTGAAACACACAAGGGATGAGGAGGCTTCAGAGCATGACAGTTTATTCTACTATGCCCTGGCACAGCAGCTAACCTTGCCAGAGGAGGGAGAATATTTGATGAATCATAGCTCCCACCTGTCTCCTTGCTTTAATCCCCAGACCCCATCCAGCAGTCAGGCCAACCCAGGTAGCTGCTTACAGCTACCACCGGGCTGAGGCCCTGTCTGCAGAGGGGCTGGGTGTTGAGCTGCCTAGGACATGGGGGTTTGCCTTCCTAGTGGGCTTCAGCTTGCCTGCATCTCCCTTGGAGCTGGGCACAGGCATGGGTGAACCAGGCAGCTGCCCAGGGCCTGGAGAGAAAGGGGGCCTGAAAATGGTGAAAATAATGATGATTATTATGATCATGATCTCTGGCGAAGGGGGGCCCGATAATAAAAGTTTCCCCGGGGCCGCCAGGACGCTAGGTATGGTGCTGATCTCCCTTATGGGGAGTTTCCATCTGGTCCCACTTTTAGGATGCTGGCTTGGAGGAAAACCCCTTTTGCCTCTTCTCAGACTGAGGTCTCCTGTCCACGAATTCCCCAAATCAACGGGTGGGAAGGGACCTCAGGAGGTCACCCAGTCAAAGCAGAGCCGTCCCCAGCTAGACCCTCCCAGCCAAAGCTTGGCCCTAACACCTCGGCGGGTGGCGCTGCCATGGGGCTGCCTCGGGTCTTGGCACCTGCGGGGCCCTCTCACCTGATGGCCAGCAGCTCGTGCAGCAGGTAGGCGGCGGCGGCCAGCAGGGCCCCGCCGGTCAGGTACAGCGTCTTCTTCCACCACGAGTCGGAGCCCAGCCCGGCCATGATCCCGCCGTAGTCCTGCAAAGGGAAGGCGATGATTTCCCCATAAAAGGCGTCGGGCTCGTCGGCTCCCGCGCACAGGCCGAGGGACAGGCTCTGGTTGCGGCTCAGCCCCACCACGCAGCACCGGGAGGAGGCCAGGCCGACCCCCCAGGGCATACTGCGCGCCGCCTTCGGCTGCCCCGGGCACGGCCCCGGCTCCGGCTCCGGCTCGACCGCATGGGAGGGGGCCCGGCCCTGCCCGGCCCGACCAGCCCGGGGGCTGCTCAGCGCCGTGGGGCGGCGGCGGCGGCGGCGCTGCGGCTCCTGGGAACGCGCTGCAGCATCCTCGCGCTGCGGCTGCCGCTCGCCTTTGTCTCCGGGCCCCGGGCACAGGGCGGCGGCGTGATGTCACTGCCCCGGGTGCGGAGCGCCGCGCACCTGCCTCCCGCCAGCGCGGCCGCCACGGGCGGGGCGGGGCAGCACTCACCGCGGGCCCGGCGCGGGGGGGCGGCCGTGCTGGAGGCACCGGCTTGCGGCGCCGAGCTGCTCTCCCTCGGCCGCCCCACGGACACAGCGACGGGCACGGCCCGGACACGTCACGGGCTGCCTCTGCAGGGGACACGCGCGCACCCGCCACCAGCCCCCCCGTGACCAGTGCATCTCCCCCCCGACCAGGACATTCCACCCCCGGGTGACCAGTGCATCTGACTCGGGGCCGGGCTCCGGGTCAGGCTCAGGAGCCGGCTCGTCTCCCCGGGCGCAGCAGGACAAGGACCAACTGCAGCGTCTCTTGAGAACCGGGTTAATGCAGCGTCTGGCCCGCGGGGGGGGATGAGCATCTAGTACGGCTGTGCCTGCTGTCCTGGGTTAGGAGCCGGGTCTCTTATGAACCCAGTACGTATTAGCTTTAGAAAACATTTGGTTTACATATGTATGTGGGCATGCATGGACAGACACACACATACACACACACAAAAGCTTCTTATATGTGTGTGTGTGTGCGTGCGTATGTATATGAATATATATATGCTCATGCTCAATAGCTACTGATACACACATCTCTATTATAAGAATCTGTTATTCTACACTTGAATATGTGTGTACTCATGCACATGTATATGTATATATGTGTGTGTGTGCATGTGTGTATCAGTAGCTTCTGAGCATAGGAATTGATATATATTGGGAGCATGAGAATATATAAATATATATCGATATATACACTGGTGATGTGCAGGGGGTGCATGTTGGTGCACATGCACCCCCTTAGAGAAGCATTCTGGGTTGCTGCCAGCAGCAATCAGCTGCCGTTGCCCCCCCACCCCCCTCCAAGTATTAGGAGGCACCAGTCACCCATGGATATATATACACATGTATATATACATGTGTGTGTGTGTGTGTGTGTATACACACACACACACCAGTAGGTATTGAGCATGGGAGTTAGGGGTACAGCGCCTGAATCATAACTTCCTTGACCTTAAACACTGGGAGCTGTAGGTGAGAGAGGAACAGAAGAGGAACCCCCCTCCCCCTGCCCCAAAAAAAACAAAACCCTGATCATACCCAGTTTACTCTCCAGTGACTGTTTAGCAAGTGCTTTCTGCCACTGTGTGACACAGGCCTACTTTTTACACCACTGGGGAAGCGTGAGCTTGGGCCCACCAAGTAAAACTATAAGCCTTCCATTAAGGAGTCCACTGAGAACATAACAATTGATTGCTTGGGACAGTAAAAGAAAGCCAAAGAAAGGAGTGAGGGCCATAGATTTATGATGAGTGCACCAAGGGGAGATGTACAGCAGTGCCCACTGGCCCTCAACAGTGGGCAAGATGGCTTTATGGTATGTAGAGGTGCACTGATATATTGGCCCATATCAGATCAGCACCAATGAAAGGAAAATTGATATTGTCAGCAATCAGCTTATTTTGGCCAGTGTAGCAGATAATGTCACTGATAAATGCTGTATGCATGCATGCAGCCACAGCAGCCAGGAGTGAGGCTTGGCAGCTTGGATGGCAGTGTCTGGCCGGTAAGTCTGTGAGGGGATAGGGCAGGTGGAAGGAATGGGTGTGGGGGGGCAGATCAAGGTCCCCATGGTGAAGGAGGGAGTGGGGCTGGGGCTGGCAGAGGCAGGTGCTGCTTGTGGGCGGCTCGTCCGGGGGGGTGCGCAAGGGTGGGGAGGGGGGACAGTTCTCCACTGCTGTGTGGACCCCTGGGGGAGGTATGGGGTGCATGTGCGCAGGGCAAAGGCGGGCTGCCTGCTGTGGGCTTGGGGCCTGGGGCTGTGCTGGCCTCTTCCCAGCAGGAGGGGCTGAGCCAGGGCTGCACTCGGGGCAGGCAGGGCAGGGTGGGAGATGGTGGTGCTGGGAATGGGGGCTACAGGGTTGGCTACCACCACCCCAAAATTCACCATAGCCCCCCATAATCCCCTCCCAGTGCCTCTGCTGCCCACCCTGAGCATAGCCCCGGCCCAGGCCCCCGCAGGAAGAGGCCAGTGCAGCCCCTGGCCCTGAGCTCACAGCGGACCTTCACCCTGTGCACAAATCCAGGGGGTACATGCCCCCCATGCCTCCCCCGGGGTGTGTGCAGCAGTGGGAGTCACCCCCCTTCCCATCCCTCCTGCACCCCCCCTAAAGAGCCGCCCATGGCTCCATTTCGCTCCCAACACTAGGGTAGCATTCATTCCCCTGACTGGGCAGCACCTGCCCCTGCCCCACTCCTTCCCTCACCATGGGGGCCTCAATCTGCCCGCAGTGCCCCTTCTCTCCCCTCTGCCCTTCTCCCCACAGACTTACCAGCTGGATGCCGCTCTCCAAGCAGCTGGGCTGCATATCGGCTATCGGATCAGTATCTGCCAATATGGCTGGTTAATAATTGGCCATCAATATCAGCCAAAAAAATCTTTATCGGTGCACTCCAATGGTATGACCCAGTAAATGGCAGTTCTTATGTTCTGTATATGACAGTACTCTGTGTGTGTGTGTGTATAGATATATGATAGTGTGTGTATACATGATAATATGTATAATACACACATATACACATACACATAATGCTCAGCTGGGACTGGATATGGATGGCTGTGGTCCCAACTTTGTGTGCGTATGTGTGTATATGCATATATTAGATTATAATTTATAAATATATGGGGGGTGTATGGATGATAAGCTGCATGTTTATGTGTTATCACAGGAGATCATCTATGCTGCAGGTACAATTGTGAGGTTTGCAAATCTTTGGATGGACCTTAGGTAATCACATTTGAAAACAAGGAATGAAATCCTGAAGAGTTCTGCTATTGACTTCAGTGGGCTAGGATTTCACTGAAGGTTTTTCATTTCTATTCTGCCAATCACATCTAAAACACTGATAGCCCACAAGACATGATTCTTACTGTTCTCCAGCTCTCTTTTTTTCACTGAGGAACTGGGATCACATACATTCATATCCAGCCCCACTGAAGCACCAGATACAATCATGGCTCTGGATATATTTTTTTAAATCCCCAAAAAACCCTTTGGAATAATTCAGAATCTATTACTTGAGTCTTGAATATGATCATTAAGGAAAGCAAAGAGCAAAGGTAAAAAAATGTTTAGAAAATGATACTAAAATAAAAATGGCATAAACAAATAGATTGTATCAGGAGGTGATATAATGATTTTATTGGTACTCATTTGGTATAAACTGCATAAAATCTCTCATAACTCTAAATTAATTACTACAGTGAGAGTTTTGAATGCACAGAGACATAGGCAGACTAGAATTTTGAAAAGGGGGATACAGGTGGGTAAGGTGCATGATCACATATGTAACAAAACATTTTTCTCCAGTTAAAAATACACTAGAAACGTCACTAATATGCTAGGAGCCTAGGGCTGTGTTATTAAGTTTAAGTTTGAAATAAAAACAAATACAACTTTATAGGTATAAGTTAAAAACAGTCTGCAGGGCTGTGAAAGAGGAGCAGCATTACCAGGAGCAGAAAACAGACAGCAGAATTGCAGAAGAAAAACTAGCTTTGCTAATGGAACATTAAGACCCTTAAAGAGGAGACAGGGTAGTGAGCACCTCTGGAATGAAGTGTTTAGAAGGAATCAAGTAAACCACTGGTTTTCAACCTTTTTTCATTTGCGGACCCCTAAAAATTTTCAAATGAAGGTGCAGACTCTTGGAAATTTTGAATGAAGGTACAGACTACTCTGAATTGTAAGTGTGGGCATTCACATACTTTTGATTCATAGATTCATAGATGTTTGGGTCAGAAGAGACCTCAGCAGACCATTGAGTCCACCCCCCTGCCCTGGGCAGGAAAGAGCACCGGGGTCAGATGACCCCAGCCAGGTGCATGTCTAGCCTCTTAAAGACTCCCAAGGTAGGGGAGAGCACCACCTCCCTTGGAAGCCCATTTCAGATTCTGGCAACCCTTACCATAAAGAGGTTCTTCCTGAGCATCTAATCTAAATCTGCTCTCTGTCAGTTTGTGGTGGTTTTTCCTAGTTACTCCCCAGGGTGCCCTGGTGAACAAAGCATCTCCTGTTCCTTGCTGCGCCGCCCCCTCCCCCCCCCCCCCCCATGAATTTGTAGGCAGCCACAAGATCACCTCTCAGCCTTCTCTTGCAGAGGCTGAACAGATCCAGAGCCCTCAATCTCTCCTCGTAGGGCTTTGCCTACAGGCCCCTAACCATACGAGTGGCCCTCCTCTGAACCCTCTCCATGTTGTCCATATCCCTCCTGAAGTGCGGCGCCCAGAACTGGACACAGTACTTCAACTACAGCCTGACCAATGTCGCATAGAGGGGAAGTATCACCTCCCTAGACCTGTTTGTCATGCATCTGCTAATGCATGATAAAGTGTGGTTAGCTTTACTGATCGCTTTGTGATATTGACGATTCACGTTCATCTTGGTGTCAACAATGACGCCAAGATCCCTTTCCACTGCTGTGCTACTGAGAAAGTCCTCCCATAGCCTATAAGTGTGCTGGTGATTCCTTCTCCCTAGGTGCAGTGCCTTGCACTTGTCCTTGTTAAACTGCATCCTATTATGTTCTGCCCACATTTCCAACCTGTCCAGATCTGCCTGGATTCGTTCCCTACCCTGTAGTGTATTAACTTTACCCCATAATTTGGCATCATCAGTGAATTTGGACAAAGTGCTTTCCACGCTCTCATCCAAGTCACTGATCCATACATTGAAGAGCGCAGGTCCAAAGACTGAGGCCTGTGGGACTCCATTGCCCATATCTTTCCAAGTTGATACCAACCCTTCCACCACCACTCTCTGGGTGCAACCCCTAAGTCAATTTGCCACCCACCTGACCATGTAATCATCTATATCACAGCCTCTCAGTTTATCTGTGAGAATAGTATGAGATACCATATCAAAGGCTTTCTTAAAATCCAAATAGATGACATCTACCTCAATTTCTGTGTCTAAACGTTTTGTGACCTGGTCATAAAAAGAAACAAGGCTAGTCAGGCAGGATCTACATGCTATGAATCCGTGCTGGTTGCCCTTCAGCAATGTTTTTCCTGCTGGACTCCCACCAATATGATCCTTAATAATTTTTTCAAAGGTTTTCCTGAGGATAGAGGTGAGACTAACCAATCTATAGTTACCCAGATCCTCCCCTTTCTCCCCTTCTTGAAAATAGGGACCACATTGGCCCTTTTCCAGTTTTCTGGGACCTGACCTGAGCACAAAGAGTGCTCAAACAGCTGTGCCAATGGCTCTGCTATGACACTGGCCAATTCCTTCAGCACCCTTTGATGAAGGTCATACAGGCCTGCTGACGTAAACACATCTAGCCCTTCCAAATGTCCCTTCACTAAGTCAGCGCTAACAGTTGGTGGGCTGGTTTGCCTTTGATGCCTGTCTATGATCCAGTTGGGAGATTTGTCTTGATCCATGTTCAGGAATACAGAGGCAAAAAAACTAACTGAAGAGCTCAGCCTTGTCCCTCCTATCTGTCACTAATTGCCCTAGTTTATCCTGTAGGGGTCCTATGCTACCCTGTGCCTTCTTTTTACTCCCTATATACCTGAAGAAGGACTTTTTGTTGTCTTTAATTTTTGTTGCCAGCCTAAGGTCCATTTCTGCTTTGGCCTTTCTGACTGCCTCCCTGCAAGTGCAGGCCAAGTAGGTGTACTCTGCCTTGGTAGCTACTGCCTGCTTCCACAGCCTACAGGTTTCCCTTGCTTTATGCTGTACATGCATTCCTGGAAAATGGCGCATAACTTAAATTTGCATAAAGGGAACCCACTTTACAATGTAACAAATAGGAATATGTTCCAAGACCGCAATTCTACTGATCCCCAGACCTATTTCTACCACTTTTACAAGACAATTTTGGTACTCACCAACAGCAGACAGTACACACAAGCACAGGGCACTATCATAATGGGGATGGCAACTACAGAAACGTGTTGCAGACAACAAGAGAGGAGCACAGATCCACACAGGAGACTATATTTGGTGCGTGTCACTCCCACAATGCATCACATAAAGCAGCTGACTGCAGGCTTCCATCACACTAATCACATAAGAGTGAATTTACCTCGCATATAACAAATTTTTGGTATAAACAGGGTCATCACATAAGACTGAATTTGCATATTCAGAACTCACATAAAGCGAGGGAAACCTGTATATGCCTCTTTTTTTGCCCCTACGCTTTCCTGGATTTCCTTGTCAAGCAGGAGAGTTTCTTGGCCCCTTTGTCTCCTTTCCTGCACAATGGGATTGTCTTCATCTGCACCTGTAGGATTGCTCCCTTTAAGAACGACCACCTTTCCTGGACTCCCATCTCACCTATGCTCCTGTTCTTCAGTACCTCACTAACTAATCTCCTGAGCACACTGAAGTTAGCCCTTCTGAAGTCTAGCACTTCTGCCCTACTGGTTATCTTTCCGACTCTACACCAGATGGTGAATTTGATCAAGTGATGGCCACTGTCCCCTAGGTTACCTTGTGGCAGTAGATCCCCCACCAAGTCATGTCCTGTAGCCAGTATCAAGTCCAGCAAAACATTTCCCCTAGTGGGACCATATACCTCCTGTATTAGGTGACAGTCCTGTATACAGGTTAAGAACCTACGTGAACAGCTGGATGGATCTAGCTGACTGCTCCTCCTGGCAGATGTCAGGGTAGTTTAGGTCACCCATGACAATGGTCATGTCCCTTGACCGTACAGCCTCTGAGAGCTGTCTGAAGAATTCCAGGTCTAGCTCATCCTCCTGATGTGGTGGCCTGTAGTAGACCCGCACTACCAAGTCCCTTTCCCCGAACCACCTTGCATTCTGACCCACAATACCTCAATTTGCCCCTCCTCTGGTCCCATCTTGATTACGGAAGATGTATATTGCTCCTTAATATAGAGAGCAACACTCACCACTTTTTTCCCTACTCTATCTCACCTGTACAACCTATAGCCCTCAACGCTTACTGCCCAATCATGCATAGGGTCCCACCAAGTTTCAGTTAGCCCAACTAAGTCAAAGTTCTTGTTTACAGGCAGGAATGAGTTCCTCCTGCCTGTTCCCCATACTCCTAGCATTAGTATAGACACACTTGAGCCCCCCGATGGGTGCCCTTCATGGTCCCCCTGTCCCGATGCCCATTGGGCCCCTTCTTACTTACGTGGGTTGTTCATAAAAACAGAGGATCATAGTAATCTTTATGGACTTCTTATACATAGCCTGTGGACCCTCAGGGACCCACAGGCCACAGGCTGAAAACCACTGAAGTAGGCTATAATAAGCTCTGACGCCAATTGACTCCCAGACTGCTGCCACTGCCAGGGAGCTGGTTTTAAATTGGGGTGGGGCAGGAATCAAAGCAGGGGTGCAATTGTACCACTGTACCTTCCTGGATCTGCCCCTGCACACAGATTGTAGGGTCAAGATTTTACTTTATTTTATATGCTATAGATCTGTGTTCCCATTAGATAAGATAGCCCTATATTCCTGTACTAACAAATGCCTTTATCTTTCTGAATGGCATCTTCCCCAAAATAAAGCAAAACACTGGTTATCAGATACTGGTATACACAGATCTAAACATGCTAAAATTTAGACATTTGTTCATATCATCACATAAAAAATAATCTTAAAATTATCAAATGACACTAATGAAACAGTGTTCAGCATTTATTTGGGTATACCGGATATGTTGCCCAGAGCATGAGATGTTTTATCCTCTATATATGAAAGATATTAGGCAATTCAGATCATGGAATCATACAGAAACAAAGCTGGAAGGAGTCTCCAGATATCATCTAGTCCAGCCTCCTGCCTGAGGCAGGATTATCCCTATCCAAACTATCTTTTGTCTAGCCTATTAGCAAAACTATGCAATGGACCCTGACACAGCCACAAGACATAGCAGCCTAATCTGCCACAAGTAAAACAGGGGGACCACAGCAGCCACTACCCTTTGACTGCAAGAGATGTTAAAATACACTTGAGAGATCCAAGGAAGAGGGCTATCCTCCCCTCATCCCCTGGCTACAGAGGAAGGCAACCCCCCCTTCTCCCCCCCCCCAAAATATAGTCCACACCAATCTGACCATGGGGTAAAATTCCTTCCTGACCCCAAATATGGCAATCAATCTGACCATGAGTAAGACCCTGTAGTCAGGAACATCTAGGTTTAAATCCTAGTACACCTTAGTCAAAATCTCCAGCTTTGGCAGCAGCCAACATCCAATGCTTCTAAGAAAGGCTTTTAAAAATCCTGATACATGCAGCATCAGGAAAGAAAGAAATTCCCTCTGGGCCCCATGTGGCAACAAGCAAAGCCCAGAAGCATGGGAAATACCTAACGTAGATTATAGGCATATCTACTTCTACATAATCCCTGAGCAATGCCTGTCCAACCTCTTCTTGAACACCTCCAATGATGAAACTTCCCTAGCCAGTCTATTCCACTGCCTTTCTGTTCTAACAGCGAAGGAGTCTTTCCTGATATCCAGTCTATGCCTACTTTCCTGCAACTTCCTGCCGTTGGTCTGTATCCTGCGTTCTGCAGCCAGAAAGAAAAAGCGCTCTCCCTCTTCTTTATGGCATCCCTTTAGATATTTGAAGACTGCTATCATGTCCCTCCTTAATACTTTTTCCACAAGTTGAACATGCCTATGGCCTTCAACCTTTCCTCATGTGGCTTGCCTTTCAAGCCCTTTTTCACTTTTGTTGCCTGCCTCTAGACCCTCACTAACTTCTCCATATCCTTTTTAGGATGTGGAGCTCAAAATTGCACACAGTACTCTAGATGAGGTCTAACCAGTGCCAGGTAAAGAGACACTATTACTTCCTGTGTCTTACACCTAATGCTCCTATATATGTATCCTAAAACTACATTTGCCTTTTGTGCAGCTGCATTGTACTACAGACTCATGCTGAATCTGTGATCCACCAAGACTCCTAGATCCTTCTCTGGCATGTTGAATCCATCCAATTGTCACCCATTTTGAATGTCTGTTTTTTATTATTCTTCCCATAGCACCTTGTATTTGTCAGCATTATACTTCATCCTGTTAGCTCCAGGCCAGATTTCTAGTCTGTCAAGATCCTTCTGAATTGCAATCCTATCTTCCAATGTGTTTGCAGTCCTCTCCAGTTTCATGTCATCTGCAAATTTTCTCAAGAAACGTTCTAGTCCAATATCTAAATCATAAATAAACACACTGAACAACACCAGGCCCAGAACAGACCCCTGTGGGACTCCACTCAAAGCTGCCTGCCTTTCCAAATGGGCTACCCTTTGCTTGTGGTTTTTGAGCCAGTTTTTTATCCGCCTTATAGATGTCTTGTCTAGCCCACATTTCTCCAATTTGTTTATGAGGTCATGCGGGGACTTTGTCAAAAGCCTTTTTGAAGTCCATGTATACTATATCCACTGCTTTCCTTTCACCCACCCAAGTAGTTATCTTGCCAAAGAAGAACAAGATTGTGTGGCTCAATTTGTTTATAGTAAATCCATGCTGGCTGCTTACAATCAACTTCTCCTTCTTTAGATGCTTGCAAATGGACTTCTTTATGATATACTCCAGTAACTTCCCCAGCATTGAGGTGAGACCAATGGTTCCCTGGGTCCTCCTTTTTGCCTTTTTTAAAGAGGATTGGACCTTTTCCAGTCCTCATTTACCCCTTCTGTTTTTCCATGACTTCATGAATAATATTGCCATGGGCTCTGAGATCTCTTCTGCAAGTTTCTTCAGTACCCTAGGATGAACTTCATCAGGTCCTGCTGACTTGAAATCAGTCATAACAAAGAAATAGAGAACTTTTTGATGGGTATCTCATGCCTCAGTTTACTCCATTCCTTTATCTAAATGATCCTTATTAGCTATCTGCTTGCAGCTTAATTCTATTGTGAAGACTGAGGCAAAATAGCTGTTGAGCATCTCTGCATTCTTTGCATCGTCTATTGGATCTATAGCTTCCTTGATCTTTTTTTCTCACCAATATATTTATAGAACCTCTTCTTGTTGTCTTTAATTTCCCTCACCAAGTGAAGCTCATTTTTTACCTTTGCCTTCCTGATTTGGGTCTTACAAATTCTTACTATTTCCTGTAAGCTTCCTTAGTGACCTGTCCATCTTTCCATTGCCTGCACGCTTTCCTTTTGCATTTGAGGCATCCTAGAAGTTCTTTATTCAGCCACATTGATCCCTTGCCATTCCTGTACTACCATTGTGTCTGGACAGCATTATGGTGGGATTCCAATACCATGAATGCTGCGTGCCCTCGGCAGCTGGGGGGGCATGGTGAGGTCCAGCAGGCAGTGGTGGCACAGTCGGCGGTAAGTGCATGGCGATGGTAAGTGTGGAGCTGCCGCAGGCAGGCTCAGCGCTGTCAGTGGCAGGGGGGAGGGGGTTGTGAGCGCCGACCAGTGGTTGGTGACCACCCACAGACACCTCCGGCAGTGGCAGCACTGGCTAGTGATGATCGTGGACCTCCTGCAGATGCTGGGGTGGGGTGGGGGGTGAGCGACAACCCACCCGCAGGCACCACCAGCAGTGTCGGCGGCGCCGTTTCCTAGGGGGTGCACCACCATGCTCAGGGGTGCACATGCACCCACGTGCACCCCCTACACATCGCCAGTGTCCACTACTGTGCCCTTTAGAAGCTTCCAATCCTCCTGGGCACCTTTATCTTTATCAGTGTAGCTCTGGAACAAAGGGAGTTAACACTACTACCACCTACCACCCTCCCCCCCTGTACCCACTGGGGAAATTGGGGCTTATAGGGCACCTATACACAAGCAGCAAGGCTGCTCTGACACACTATAATTACGGTGCATTGGAGCAGACAGTAAGTGAGTCTGCTGGAGTGTGGTAATTACCAGCGTCTTTGTGCTTAAAAACTGCAGCAGGGGCACTTTAACTGAAGCTTGTTTGATAAGTTTGAGTTAAAGTGCCCCACTGCCATTTTTAAGCATGGGGACACTGATATACAAAATGCTCTGGGCATTTTAATTAGAGTGGCTTTTGGGTGCCCTTAGTTGCTGTTGACAATTAACAGACAATGGGGGGAGAGGACAATGGGGGGCAATGGGGGGAGAGGACAATGGGGGGTAAGCTGCACTGGTGCTAACCCCCTGGCTTCCAGAGCTACACCAATGCAGCAGCTCTAGTAGCCACAGGAGTTAATGCTGTTCCCTCTGCTCACAGGTTGTCTGGTAAGAAACCCCATGGTCCAGATTCACCCTGTTGGGCCAAATGAGTTTGACATCCCTGCTCTAAGAGGGATCACTGTGGCATTCATTACAAATTTGGGGGCCCGGATGCTTGAAAGAAATCCAGTTTATTCAGTGACCAGTTCCGACCACCTCTGCCTAACAGAACACTGGCTTCTGCAGTCCCTCCTTAGATATCCTGTCTCCAAAGCAAAACTGCTTACAAGGGCTGCTCCCAATACCTCATCTCCTAGCCAAAATTTAATAACACTCAATAACAAAGTTGACATAAAACAGTGCTAGATATTTTAATACATATTCTAACTATTGATTTCCCTCAGAAAAGAACACAGCCTCTTGTTCATAAAGTAGGGCAGTCCCAGGTCCCCGAATCATACTGCTTTATTTTGTTCATACCTTTCTGTCTCTTCATACTTACGCAGTGCCTGAGATCTCAGATTCTGTTATCACAAACCTCCTACTTCTCAGTGTGCTGGAACAAGACCAACAACAAAAGATACCTGCAGGTAGCAAAAAAGTATTACATCTGTGATGTCCTGTAATTTAAGGATGCTAAGTACAGATCAGAGTCTGCAAGAACCTTTTCAATAGCTGTACATTATTTTAATGCCATTTTCTACCAACCTATTGGATTGAAAATAATCTACAGAACAGTGGCGCTTAACCTATCTGACCCCACAGGTTAGATGAGTGGCATATGGTCAATCCATAGGTGAAATCCTGAGTGTGAGGTCAGTCCACAGATATGATTCAGCATGCTGTCCCAGCCCTGTGCACCAGATCCAGCTATGGAGCCACCCTGCTTTGACATTTCTTCGGCATGTACAAGAAGAACTGATTCCTCAGTTTCAGGGTTTATTTGAGGCCAGTATAAAATGTCTTCAGCTTTACTCTTAGATTTTTTAATGTCTAAGGGGCATTTATTTATCCTTTTAAACATACTTCCTGTAACACCTTAGGCAGAAAGGCATAAATTAATTAGTTAGTCTCTAAGGTGCCACTCTGCCCTGCCTTCTTCCTGTTTTGATGTTAAAATGGCCATGAGCAGATCTAGAATTTTGAAAGGAGGGGGTGCAGATGGTGAGGTGCATTATCACATATAAAACAACACATTTTTCTCCAGTTAAAAATAAACTAGAAGCTTTACTAGCATGCCAAGAGCTTGAGGTGTACTGAAGCAAAACCAAATATAACTTATTTGGAATAAGGTAAAAACAACCTGCAGGGCTGTGAAATAGGAGCTTCATTACCAGGAGCAGCTAACAGACAGCAGAATTACAGAAGAAAGGATAGCTTGATTGGTGGAACATCCAGCCCATTAAAAGGAAGAGAAGATTGTTAATACCTGTGGGATGCAAAGTTTAGACAGATCAGGTAGATTTTTATGAGCCATTAAGTCAATTGACTCCCTCAGCACTGCCTGACCAGAAGTACTACTTCTACCACTGGGCAGTTGGTTTTAAACTTTGGGTGGACCAGGAATCAAAGGAGGGTGCAAGTGCACCAGTGCATCCCTCTGGATCCACTCCTGAACATGACTAACTACCCCTCTGTAACACCTTAGTCATTCTTGCACCTTTAAACTAAATCCAGTCTATAACTGAAAACCATTCTGCTGCTACTTTTATGGCAGAGGTTGTGAACATGCAATCCTGGCTGCCCAGTTATAATAGTTTTCATCATAAATATTTTCTGCAGATTCTTATCCTGAGCTGTTACTCTACCAAAGACAATCTATATTTCATCTGAGATCAGACAGAATTTCTTTTATCAAACTGTTCCACTGTACTTTTGCCAAATATCATAGAAGGTATGTCTACAACAACCAAATCCCTCTCAGTTTTGTATTTACAGAAAAATCTCTGTATTCTCTGTATTCTCAGGAGTGTTTACCAAGATAGTTTTGGCAATTGCGAAACAGTAGGTGGTTTATAGCCAATTTCAGTTGACACTTGCTTCCTATAAAGACAAAAAACTTCTACACCTATGGACTACAGCCCAAGCTGTCTCCTCTACTTGGGGCTATTAACATTCAGTTTATCTTGGTACCCAGGACACATAAAATATGATATCTAGTTTTGATCATAGTTATAAAAAAACAATACCAAAATCCTCTTGTGTTGGTGGAAACTTCAGTTTTTGCTCACCATTACAGGACATCAGAATTAGGGTCTCTATCATTAACTCCTTCAGTTTTTCAGGTTCTTTCTCATGATTTGTACCCTGTGCACACTAGGCATCATTGCACATTACTACTCTTGGGCTGCTGGTTCATACAGGCAGATGGGTTACTGTAACAGGGAGCCAGGAGCTTCTGTCACTTGAAGAGAAGGCAGTGGGCTGAGCCAATTGTGTGTGCTGCAGCAGCAGGACTTTAGATTGACTCCTAATTAAGAGGGTAAAACCCCTGTGTGTGGCTGGGGGAAGCAACATGACATAAAGGGGTGGTGCTTTGAGACATATAAGCCCAGGGCCTGAGCCAGAGCAGGCAGTCAAACCCTGCAGGCTGCAGAGAGAGGAGGAAGTGACTGCAGAAAGCACTACCCAGGGATACCCAAGCTACACAAGGATGAGAGGGAGCCGATCACTGGGAACTATAGCTTGTAGTAGGGTGTTGACTGACAGCAGGGAAATACTTTGAGGAAGCAGTTTGCTTGTATTTCAGTTGTTCTGGTGTTTATGTTTGTTGAGAACTGAAAGAGGAGGTGTGACTGATAGAGGTGGATAGGCAACCATAGGCATGCTTCAGAGGTACCCAGCAAAGAGCCTTTCCAGGGTCTGGGACTTGGTGGACTGCATAGGGCAGAAACCCAAATGCTTAGAAGGAGGCTGAACTGAGAGCAGCCTCGCCCTGGGTCAAAAATGGCAGGGGGGCTGGGACAAGGTTCAAGACAGGGCCAAGGGGCCTGGAGATTGGAGAGACAGAGGTCTGAGGCCAAAAGAGCTGGGTCTGAACCAGTGGGCTAGGGCTTGAACCCTGAAGCCAAAGTAAAGGGGGGCTAAAGCCAAGAGGGCTGAGGTCTCTACAAGAGGACTAAACTGTAAACAGAGCAACATCTGTAGGCATAGGTGTGGCTGTAAGGATGGAAGGAGGTGAAAAATCTAGCTCATAAGGAAATTTGGGCCAGCAGAGTTGGAAGCCCCAGGGCCAAGAGACCGTGGGCCAAAGGAGGAAAGTCAGAACCCAAAATTTAGATGGGCCAAGGCTGGCCCAGAAGGAAGACCAAATACAGAGAGAAAAAGCACCCTGGGCTCACCAGCTGCTGCAGGCAGCCTCCTTTCATTACCTTTTAACACCAAGGCATGGTAGACAAGGGACCAGGCTGAGACCCTGAGAAGCTAGAGCAGGATCTGGGCAGGATCATGGCAGCCCTTGGGAGCCATCCTGTTCAAGTTATGCCCAGATTCCCTTAGTTTATCATTCCAAGAAATTTTGGTACCTGTTTCTCACCTGTTGAGGTAGCCATATTGGTGATGCCTCTACCTTATTTTGATCTGCTCCAGGTATGGTATTTTTGTTACAAGGAGTTCATATTTTTGTCTGCTTTGCTTTAGCCCAGAAATTCTTGTTTTTCCTAGTTGTGCCCAAAACTTTGGTCACTTTTCTGCCATTGTTGTACTGTCAATACAATCAAAAATGTTTTTTCCCCCCTAAAAAATACCTTAGCTGGAAGGAGAGGGAGGAGAGAGGGAAGGTTATTTTTTTTACAAGCTTGAGGGACTTAAAAAAGTTCCCCACTGATGCTCCTGTGGCACAGTGTCTGTCCTGGTGTATGCATGGAGGGTGGGACTGGGAGATGATATAGCCACCCCTGCAGCACAGGTCACTGCTCCCACACTCCCCTTCATTAAGTCCTGGATCCACCCAAGGTCAACCTCATCAAAAAATCAACAAAATTACCCCTCCACCTTCAGTCATCCACAGTTCCACTTATTTTTGTACTCCAAAGCTTAAAACAGATCCCCATTTTGTTCCATTTCTACATGGAGTGCATTACTCCTGAAAGTTTACCTATGTAATTTTACACCTACCCTCCCTTGCCTCAGTTAGCTGAAAACTGTTAAACAACCAAGTTCACTTGAACCTGCTATTGTCAGAAATAAGGCTACCTACCTTCTGATCATCTTTCTTTTCACTGGTACCAACTGCCTGCAGATATAGAATGATGCACTCTTTGAATCCTGCACTCATCTTCCATATTTTCCCGAGCTGAAGCTCTGATAATGCTGTTAGCTACTCCACTCCCCCACTTAAGCTCTTTTCCTTAATTTCTATTTACTGCTAGTACCATGTGGTAGCCAGCAGTGATTCTGAACCCAAGCTGCTTGAAAGGGATCCTTTTTCTTATACAGCCAATTCCAAATGCCTCTGCACCACAGAACCCAGGTTTCTGAAATTGATCCCCAGACTTTTGGTCTTGGAAGCAAAACTACTTAAATGTACAGTTCTTAAGCCCACAGTTGTATCTCTCTCTGAACCATACTGCCACAGATACGATCAGTAGAGGCATCAAAGCTAGATCTCTCCTCTCATGTGAGGGAAGGGCATTCTCTTGAACTTGCTGATTTAGTGTATTAGCCCTAATTTAGTGATCATTTGTCTCTAGAAGATACCATAGGGCTTGTGCCTTTGATAGGGCTTGTGCCAAGGCCTGAGGACATGAGAAGGTGGACAAGACATTTTCTAAACATGTTGGGCTTCTGGATTTCCTTTTGTAGACATGCTCTTAATGCTGCCAGGGTTTGTTTCCTTGTAATCTACATAGTGTCAGGAGGTATAGAGCTGTATGTAGGCACCTTTTTGTTTTTCAAATAAAAATAAATGACAGTAAACAGCAAAAAGATAGTTCCTGTGTGATGAGTATATATCTCAGAATCCTCAAGTTCTGTCATCTTATCATATGATCATTCAGCACTTAGCTATAATTACTGTGCTATACCATGTTATAAGCAGTATAATGATACAAGTAAAGGGTTGACTTTGAGGGTTCCAAGGTGACAACATTATCCCTTTCTTTGTGTTTAGAAACGTTCCATGCCAGTATCATTGCTCTTATTATTTTCCATTTCTGCAAATCTCAAGAGTCCAATAGCAACAGTAAAAGTATCCCTACACCATGTCACCAGAGCTCCTGGGGAAGGCTGCTCTCAAACATGCCCCACCCATCCTCTCCTGATCACATTCCCCACTTGGGCAGGAAAGACTGCTGGGGTCAGATGACCCCACCAAGATGGACGTCAAGACATTTTTTGAAGATCGCCATGCTGGATGACTGTACCACCTTTCGAGGCAGCCTGCTCCAAACCCTCTGCACTCAACTTGTAAAGAAGTTTTTCCTTATGTCTAGCCTGAAGCAATCTTCAATCAGTTTGTGCCCATTATTTTTTGTCCTCCCCTGGGGGGCCTTGGTGAATAGATGTTCCCCAAGCCCTGATGTACACCCCTGATATACTTGGTGGCAGCCTATAAGTATATTGGGAGCATACATCAGGGCTTGGGGAAGGGTCTGTTCACCAAGGCCCCCCAGGGGAGGACAAGAAACAATGGGCACAAAGTAATTGAAGATAGCTTTAGGCTAGACATAAGAAAAACTTCTTTACAAATCAAGTGCCTAGGGCTTGAAACAAGCTACCCCCAGAGGTGGTACAGTCATCCACTCTGGTTATCTTCAAAAAACATCTTGATGCCCATCTTGCTGGGGTCATCTGATCCCAGCAGTCTTTCTTGCCCAAGTGCAGGGGGGCTGGACCCAATGATCTGTAAGGTCCCTTCCAGCTCTAACAACTATGAAACTATGCACCAAACCGGGAAACAAGACACTGAAGCTACTCTGGATGTGCCCACTTCAGCTCTTAAGTATGCCAGACTCCCTAAGCTCTATGTATATACCAAATACCTGAATTTCTTTCAGTCATAACTAAATGCAGGTGTCTTATGTCTTCTGTTTATTTAGAGTCAAATAAGAAAGAAAATGACACTTTCAGTCGATTCACTCAGACTACAATTACTCCATCCTCTTTCGTGACCTTGAATGTTATTAGTGCCTTATGGATCAGAAGTCACATTCCTAAATCCAAGACAAAGTCCCCATAGGCTTTCCAAGCATTACAACACATCCAGCAAAGTATTGCTCCTGCTACATCTTTACATAGAATACATGGGTTGCTCTTAGTTGACACCGGAAAGTTTTGGGTACCACTGTGGATCTTTTAATGAATCCACAGCAGATAGCTTACATAAAATATTGGGTCTGCCTGATATCCCAAACACACATCTTAGTTACAGATGGAGATCTTTGTCAACTATTCTGATAATTCACCACCTCATTTCTGCTTTGTCCTTTGCTTGGGGTATAATGGTCTGGCAGGGTGCATATGTTACTGCTAGTATGCTGTAGAGCAGGGGTGATCAATCCTTGAATGGTGAACAAGTGAACCCTTGAATGGTGAACAAGATCTGGTCTGTGGAGCCATATAATTTGGCCCGCAAGGCTCCCCACAGGTTCAAAAATGTGGTGGTGGGCAAGCAGGGGCCACTCCCCTGGACTCATGGGAAGCTTTGCAGATAGCATGGCCCCACACACTAGATCCAGCATGTGGGGCCCAATAAGAGTGCGTGGGTCTGGGCACAGCTGGAACAGGGCTGATTCAGGAGCTCACAGGCGGAACAGAAGTGTTGTGGGGCCTGTTATGGCCACACAGGGCCCAGGGGAGGCAGCATAGGGACCGATCCTTTCACACAGGGCTCAATCTGGCCCATAGACTGGCCCCTCCCCACTCATCCAGCACACAGGGCCCAAAGGTTGAGCAGCACTGCTGGAGCGTATTGTGTGCAATTCATGCTGCATCACAGCAAATACTACATACAGTGAGGTAAGGAGTAGAAGTAGCTATATAGAATAGCTATAACAGTACTGCCAGGAATCAGTGCTTAGCAAATGGATTTTGTGCACATAATTTCAGCATTAGAAGATATACTTTACAACCTGTTAGCCTCCAAACAAAACTGGACTAATAGCAATTAATAAATAATCCTTTGTCTTAAAATGCAATCTTGCCTTTCCCTGTGTATGCATAGATGCTGTTCTTTACTGTTCTGGTTTCCTTTGGTTTTATGCTGTGGTATTTAAAGAACATCTTGCAATCTCCTAACACCTGCCCAATGGTTTTACTCAAACTTGATTAGTAATTAAGAGAAATGAGTCATTCTGGGGTTTCCTTTTGCATGCTTTATTTACCATTTAAAAATATGCACACAGAGTTCAGATGTAATCACATTGCCTGGGAAATCTGAACTAATTTCCTGGGAATGGGTTACTAATATTATGTGCATCTGTCTTGGATTAGTAAAAAAACAGCCTGAAGTTGTGATAATACAGGTAAAATGCTAGCTACTACACACTGTGGAGAATAAAATAATTTGGCATCATCTGAAACAAAGCTTATCAGTACAGTGTAACAAAATAAAACAGTGAGCGGTGACAAATGTTAATAATTTTGATGCAACATTTTTTTTGGTCTACAAATCAAGGTCACATTAACAGAAAAATAAGATTGAAGGGATGGAAATAGAGGAAAAGGCCCATAAGGTGGGGATGTGAAACGTGTGAAACTCCATGCACTATTCTTTCAGATTCAGAGAATTTCCAGTAATAAAGACAGATGAGGTGATTCTGGTGCAGCAACTTTCCCATGGTCTGGATTCTCTAGGAAATGAACAAATAAGCACAGCAACAGAAAGGTGAGTGATTCTGCTTATTTGCAAATCTGGTGCTGGTGGATGGCCTGAAAGAGTGAGACCTTTTCCTTATCTACAGAGGAGGTGAGGCACAGACAGTGTTACCCATGTAACACCCTTCAGCCCTGACCAAGGAGACCTGCCCCAAGTCTCAGCGTGCAGTCACTACTTCAGTTTTCAGTACATACTGCTTTCCTTGGTAGTAGCTGCAAGATGGCAGTACCCTATCTCCTTAGCTAACCTTTCCTGGTAATCAGATCATTTTCTCAGTGTGGTGCCACTGGGGGGGAAATGGTATTACTTGAAATGTTCCTCCTCAGTCTAGGGCAGTGATTCTCAATCAGGGTGCCATGGCACCCTGGGGTGCCTTGATAGGCATTCAAGAGTGTGCCACCAGGGTGCCACACAATAATATTATTAGGTATCAAAGTATGATTCACAAAATAACCCAGAGATTTCAAATAGGAATCTATGGAGTTAAAAACATTCCAGTCTTTCTGATTCTTTGCAACAGAAAAAGTTCTCTATTATTTTTCTGTAGTCAAAACAAAAAAAAAAAAGTGAAAACTAAGAGCAGTGAATAAACTGGTCCAACTTTTATCTGAGCCTAATTTGCACAAAATGAACTATTCCAACCAGGAGATCTTCAGCTCTCCTGTGAAAAATGACAACACCTTCAGCTCTCCTGTGAAAAATGAGTTTTCATTTCCACCTAGGAGAAATTTTACAATCTTCGCATTCTCCTATGCCTGAAGAACAGTGAGTGTGCTCGAAAGCTTGCAAATCAAGACTTTTTTTTTGCAAATATCTAGTTGGTCTAATAAAAGATATCACCTCTGCCATGAGTTCCAAAAACTAAGCATTTTCTCAAAGGCTGCTCTGAGTCTATCCAGGGGTGCCTCGAGTCTAACAAAGGGTGCTTTGAGTCTAAAAAGGTTGAGAACTGCCGGGTAGATGCTTCAGGGAAGCATGTAACTAGGCCCTTGTTCTGGGGTTCAGTTAGAATTTAGATGTTTTGCAAGAAAATGAGATAAGTAGTCTCTGCTAGTGGATTTTGGATGATTGCTCCTGGTTCTGGGTGATTACAAACTAAGAAATAAGGTCCTAATTTATCCATGCAAAGCAAAAACAGAACCAAAACCTAGTGAAAAAGATGACATTTTAAAAGAAAAGAAAGTGAGCAAAGATAAAATGGTTACACATGACAATAAAAACAGTCAGTGAAAAAGATTTTTGTCATACATTCCTGAAGTTTAAATCAATATCTTACACAGATACTAAAGGAGATACAGTTAAGCAAAGGGTTATTTTCCTACTGTTGGTTGGGAACACACAAATTCAGCAATTAAAGTCATATTTTTGCACAAGAACCCAGCAAAGTGATGTATAAAGACATAATAAAGCTTCTAAAATATATCAGAGGTCTACCACACTTTTAAGAGAATGATGTACATTTTATCTCAGAAATCTGCTTGAAGAACAAAGTACTGTATATCTTAATTTTTGGCAAGCTTCATATATGTCTGCTACTTGTTTTGGTAATTTTTTGAAAGAGGATCTCAGCTCAGTTCGGATTTTTGGAATAAAAGCTCAGAATTGAGAAGCTGTGGTCTGTTGTAAGATGGGACTATCACTAGAGGGAGCTAGAGAAACAGCGTTATCATTTGAATTCACAAACAAAAAAACTCACAAACTCAGCAGAGTTTTTATTTTGTGAGCTTTGGAAATCATTTTTCTAGGATCTAAATAAATAAAGTACTGCATGTTGCAAAAACATAACATGCAGAGAATTTTTTTCTCTCCCTGAATACAGTGATGGTACTGTAACAAGCAGTAACATACACAAGAAACGAAGCACCTCCTCTCACTGTTGCTCATTTCATGTGATGGAAACTAATATGTTGCATTTCCACAGAAATTAACCTTGGCTATTCTATAGCTAAAAGACCTCTGGCCAGTTGTGTTGAACCAGTACTGTGGGGATGGGCAGGCAATCTAGTGCTTCTGAAAGGGGCTGACTGACAAAGTCTTCCAGCCATGCAACAAGCTGATGCAACACACACAATAGCATTTTTTTCTGCTTATTACAGGGCATGACTATAGGATACATTTCCCTATTTCTAGGATGCTGATGTAACACCAAGTGGTGTTCTTATACGACTATGAACACACCCACTTCTGGTTCTGCCCATACCAGGAAGCATAAGACCAGGAAATAAGAGGAGGTTAGAGGTGAGCCCTGAGAAAGTTAGAGCTTTTGGTCACACAATACTTTGGCCAGCTCTTGACAGTGAGCCAGAGAGCAGGGCTGTAGAAGGCCAAAAAACTGCAGAATGCTCTAGAACAGAGGGGCAGTGATTAAGTATTTAAAGGACAACATAAAGAACATTTTAGGTGCTATGTGCAGTGTACGGACTGTTGTGGGGCTATGGATATGGCAAAACGGAGCCATGTGTTGTTTTCTGGATTAGAGAACTAATGCACCAAATGACAGCCTCAAAACCTAGGCACTAGTTTGTAGTTACCAAACATGGTAAGGTGTGAGCTACTCACACCTACTGGCAAGATGGCAGTCAATTTTGGGCATCTATGGTAGCAGCCCTCTAAGTGCCTTGGGGACTCTACTGTCAAGCCTAGGTGGCCATGGTCTCTCAGACACTCAAGAAGGTAGGTGAGGAAGAGGTAGATTACCTGCTTAGACTTCAGATGAGTCAGTTAAGGACCTGCTTTTGTCTGTTGAGGGGAGCAATGAACAGGGAGAAGCAAAAAGGACAGTTTGCTAGCAGTTCACTGGGAGCAAGAGGAGGAGGGGGAAGAGGCACCAAGCACCAGATCCTGCTCTGGGAACATAAGTGAGCCACAGTTGCCTGTGCGTTTAACTTGCTAAGGGCTGTTTGGTGGGTTTAGTGCGTAGGTGTGTGCTCTGAGCAGGTGAGTCGTCTGGTTGCTGATTGATTGCTGCCTGAGTGTGAAAAAGGGCCTTAACAAAGAAGCCTAGCCAGTCCAAGCCCAGAAGAAGTGTATGTAAGAAGACACTCCAAGCAACCAGGGGAGCAGCAAACAGGATAGTTTGCAAGCAATTTGCAAGTTGGTTTACTGCCTCCCTCTTCGAAGGGGAGTTTCTTTGAAAGAAAAGGTAAGATTCTTTTTTTAATATGTAATTAAGGTTGACTAACCTACTTTATTGTATTTTCAGCAGCTAAAACTCAGGAGCTAGACCAAAATGTAATCCCCTTGTTTAACTAGAATTCAGAGCTAAAGAGAGTTAATTAGGGAGTTGGCTTGGAAACTCTTGCATTCCTTCACTGTAGCCTGCTGAGAGAAAAGAGGCTTGCAGAGAAAAGGGACCCTTCAGCATCAAGGAATGGCTAACAGGCCAGGCAGCTACAAAGGAGTTTGCCAGGTAAGTATACTAGATAGTATACTGGGTAGTATACTTACCTGGCAGGGGACATACCGTGACCATTAAGGCCGTTTTCCTAGTCACTGGTTATAACCGCTTTTCTGGCATGGGGTAGTACCCGCGGAAGTAACGTATTCCAACTTTTACTTCCAGTGGGAAGATCTTGGCTTTACACCCGCTTTATGACTCTATGCCCACTCCCTAGCTTGCTCCTGCGGCCATACGCCTGAGGGCAAGTGAAACTTGGGGGCATTCAAACCCTAAGTCTCCGGGCGTGGGTCTGCACGTAGGATGCCGGCAAATGATTTGGAAACAGCTGAAGCCCCAGGTGGGGGTAGAGGATGTTTGCCGATAGTAGGGCCAGTTATGGTTCTTGAATGACTCATGGATTTGGAATTGATTTGGCTTGGAACACGAAAAGTTTTCTATTTAAAAAAAAAAAAAAAGCTAGAGAATTTTGCTAGGGGAGGTCTGCTTGAAAAGAGGCAGGCAGTGAGAGGCAGCAGATTAGAAGACCCAGAGAGATGGCTGGAGGATGTCACAATCCCAGAGCCACTGCCACTTCCAGCTCTTCCTCTGCTTGCACCTGTGAGGTGTCTGTCCAGGCAGAACCACACACTGTCAAGACTTCCACCCAGGTCCTGGTTTGGTGCCGTGTAGACTGGCTTACAGGTTCCTTCCAGTGTCAGCCATGTGGGGGAGTGGCCGCAATGTGAGTGGTGCTTTCTGGTAGTGTCCCTCAGGGACAATGCAAGAGAGCTACAGGAGGAGGTAGCAAGTCTCCTTGCATCCTCTGCCATGAGGATTTCATCGATTCCATGCTAGGACTGTGGAAGAAGGACTTCCAGAGGTGATGCTAGAAAAGGAAGAGGGCACGGACACCCAGGAAGGTGGAAGCTGGAAGCTTGTGACCTCAGGCAGCAAGAAGTCATTGTCATCCCCACCTGCAGTGGTTTGCCTGGAGAGCAGATTATCGAGCACTAAAAACAGTGCACTCCATTGGTGGAAGAGGCCAGGCCAGGAATCCTCAAGGTGGGGGAGGACAGAGATCACTGCCACCAAGAGAAAGCAATGGGTGATGGTGGTCGGAGACCCTTCTGCAGGGGATGGAGGGATCCATCTGCTGGCCTGCTGTCTTGGGAGGTCTGCTTCTTGCCTGGAGGGCAGATCTGAGATGTCACAGAGGGATTACCGAGACTCATCTGGCCTTCTGAATACCACACCATGCTGCTTATCCATGTGGGCACTAATGATACTCCCAGGGGTGACCCTGAGAAGATCAAAATGACTACAGGACTCTGGGTGCAAGGTTGAAGGAGATGGGGGCACAGGTGGTATTCTCCTTGATCCTTCTGGTCAAAGGGAATGGCCCGGGCAGGAGTGGATGCATCCTACAGATCAATGCATAGCTGTTAAGTTAGTATTACCACCAAGGATTTGGCTTCTTTGACCATGGGAAGTTGTTCTAAGAAGGATTGCTAGGAAGAGACGAGATCCACCTGACAAAGAGAGGGAAGAGCATATTCACAAACAGGCTCACTAACCTAGTGAGGATGGCAAAGGGTAGCAATCAATTGTTCGGTGTAGTTGGCAGCCAGTACCAAGCTGAGTGCCCCAGAAGTTAGTCCTGGGGCTGGTTTTGTTCAATATCTTCATTAACAATCTGGAAGATGGGATGGAGTGCACCCTCAGAAAGTTCACAGATAACACCAAGCTGCGCAGCGTGGTAGATACTCTGGAGGGTAGGGCTAGGATCATAGGTGATGCGTAGGAAGGGTGCAGGAGGGCACGTGCCCCCCGACAGGGCCGTCCCTGCCGTTGATGCCACCAGCAGCATCAACAGGTGCTTGGTTGGTACCCCCCTGCAGTGGTGTACCTGGGGGGCAAGGGGGGGGGAAAGTTGGGCCCCCGGCAGTACTTCCGGTTTCACTGCTGGTATTCCTGGGCTCTATGATCGGCTGCTGGGCCCCACTCCCCCTGCTCAGTGATTCAGTGTCCCGTCCCCCCTAATTCAGGAGGCACCAGTCACCCATGGCTAGGATTCAAAGTGACCTAGACAAATTGGAGGATTGGGCCACAAGAAGTCTCATAAGGTTCGACAAGTGCAAAGTCCTGCATTTAGGATGGAAGAATCTCATGCACCACTACAGGTTTGGGACTGACTGGCTAAGCAGCGGCTAAGCAGCAGCTCCTCAGAAAAGGACCTGGGGGTTACAGTAGACAATAAGTTGAATATGAGTCAGCAGTGTGCCCTTGTTGCCAAAAAGGCTAATGGCATGCTGGGCTGCTTTGGTAGGAGTGTTGCCAGGAAATCAAGGGAAGTAATTATTCCCCTCATCACTGGTGAGGTCACACCTCGAGTACTGTGTCCAGTTTTGGGGACCCCACTACAGAAAGGATGTGGACAAGTTGGACAGTGTCCAGTGGAGGGCAACAAAATGTTTAGGAGATTGGGGTACATGACTCATGAGGAGAGGCTGAGGGCACTGGGCTTATTTAATCTGCAGAAGAGAAGAGTGAGGGAGGATTTGATAGCAACCTTTAATTACCTAAAGGGTGGTTCCAAAGAGGATGGAGCTAGGCTGTTCTCAGTAGTGGCTGATGACAGAACAAGGAGCAATGGTCTCAAGCCACAGCAAAGAAAATTTAGGTTAGATATTAGGAAAAACTCTCTCACTAGGGGACAGAAGTTACATATACACTAGTTTAAGTGATCAGAAACAGTTTTAAACCTGTAACAGAACAGAAGTTCAGTGCACATAAATCAGTTTCAAAATGGCTGAAACTGATTTAAGATAAACCTGGCTGAATGTAGTATCAGACTTAACTGATTTGGGTCAAACCAGTTGATGAAAATTCTGTTTCAGACCCCTACTTGGTTCAAGTTAAATCAGTCCCCCAGCATCCCAGCATGCTTTGCAGACCTGGCCTGGGCTGTGCTATCTGCTCCAGAGAGCAGGGCTGGCCCTACCCCTCTGTTCCCTAGCTGAAGCAGTAAGGGGTGGCTGATAAGGGGGTGAGGGAAGCAAGCCTGGCTGGGGAGACAGCCCAGTCTGCATGTGGGGAGGAGGGATGCCCCCTCCAGGCAAGCCCCAGCTGGAGTCTGGTGCCAGGGAGCGGGTTTAAGAACCCCTTTTCCTGCTCAAGTTTTCTGCTGGCTGTGATTGTGAACTACAAATCCCAGAGGCATCTGGAAGCAGGAAGAGGAAATTATGAGAAACCCTGCAGAGTCCTGCTGCTTTGATTCTGGACTGCAAGTCCCAGAGACCTCAGGGGCAGCAGGAAGAGGAAGTGAACACACAGCCAGATAGCCATGCTCTAGTGCTCCCTGGCTTCTGGCCTGAGCCACTGCAGGTATGTGGCTGCATTTCCTGAATCAAAGATAAATGTCTGTTCACTTCTGTTTCAATGTAATCTGTGCATTTTAGATTAACCTGCAAAGACTGAATCAATTCAGCCTCAGGCTTTTTGACTGTCTGTACTTAGCCTTGGAGGGTAGTGAAGCACTGAAACAGGTTACCTAGAAAAGTGGTGGACTTTTCATCCTTGGAGGTTTTTACAACCCAGCTAGACAAAGCCTTGGCTGAAATAATATAGTAGGGGATAGTGCTGCTTTGAGCAGGGGTTTGGACTAGATGACCTCCTGAGGTCCCTTCCAACCCTAATTTTCTAGGATTATATGATTCTATGGTTATATTTGGGGTTGGCTGTGTTGTAGTGGGGATTTTTTCCTTCTCTGACCCCCTATTTCAATTCTAAAAAAAAAAAAGAAAAAAGCCACACCTCCTTCTCTCAAAGGGATCCTGCAAGGATAAAAACATGAAGATTTTAAGGTGCTCCAGTGCACAGGAGGTGAAGGACATTTGAATACCTGATGTAAAAAAAATAAACGTGCTCATCTGCTGCTTTGAGCAGGGGTACACTTCTAATCTATATAATGTGTCATTTGCTTTTTTGGTTTTCTGTGAACTTTACAAGTATACCTACCTATGTCAGCAAATGTGATGATAAAAGATGTTACAAAACATCCTTGTATGCCTTAAGACATTTTTGTGATGCACAAATACATATTTCCCCTTATTTCTTTCTTAAGGAAGATTACAAGCATACCTTCCTATGCCAGATGATAGCATAACCAAGCATAGTTGAGCCAGTGTTATAAGTGATTCAGTTACTATATGCCCATTATGAAATTTTCTCCAGGAATCCATTTAATGAAAGAAGATAGGACTACTGTAATTCTTTCCATTACAAGTAGTACCTTTCACTTGGTAGAAGTGAAATCTGGAGAAAAGAGGACTCTTCTAATTTTTTCCACTTTTTTAAAAAAAATCAAATGCCCAATATGGTATATTTGAACCTATTTTGAAGGCTTTGTTTCCACCCAAGAGTAACAGTAACTCTTTATCTAACCTAGAGAGTAACTATATTGTGAAAAAAATGAACTACAAATTTTTTTTCACTGATCATATAAAGTTGTATCTTATATATGAGTTAGAATAAACATCATTACCAGAGTCCAGAATTTATCACAATTGCTATGATTTGTTATAATTCTAGACTTCAAAACAAGTTAGGTGGTTATTACAAGAGGTGGTTTGGAAAGGGGGGCCCTCTACACTCAATGGTAAACAGCAAAATTAACAATCAATATAAGAAAGTCTAATTAGCATTAATTTACTAATGGCTTAAGTTCAAAGCACTTAAAACACTTATACAATCAACCAACTCCCTTGGCAATTTGTGAAGCTTTGTCAGCAATAGCTTATAGCTGGGGAACTTAAAGCAGTGAGGTGGGAAGTGATTTGTCAAAAGCCACAGAGGAAGTCAGTGCGAGGTCCAGAATTAGAATTCAGGATCATCTGACTTTGACTTTACCTAGGTCATGGATGAATTGGGCCTTGCAATGATCTGGATTTTTATCCCTGGATCAACCACAGATTCCTTTTAAGTGACCCGCCCAAAGTCGCAATTTGTTTCTACCTCCATTTCCCCATCTTTGTAATACAGATAACAATATTTCACTGTCTTGCAATATATTGCAGAAATAAAGTCATTAACCTACCTGAGGCAGTCGGATGTTATAGCGGTAGTGTCATAAGAACACACATCCACTTCAGAAACATGCTTTTTGCTGTCTTAGAAAGTACTAGAGTATTTCCTAGCTCATCCAGGCTGCAGAATTCTGGAGCAGTGAATTCTTGGTAATAGAATAATCCTACAAATCACAATGCATGTGCTAGAGGAGGTTTCACAGAAAGATAAATTTTAGGATGCCTTTAAGGCAGAGCCAGGCAAAATATGTCCCATGGGTCGGATCCATCCTGCCGGGCAATTCCATCCAGCCCGTGGGGCCCCTCTATAAGCCTTGGCCCTCACTGCTCCTCTGCAAGCCAGTACCTCCAAGCAGGAGGTGCAGCTCCAGTTGCTAAGCAACCACCCTCCACCCCAGCCTGGCCTGAACAGCCCCCAGCCCCAAGGCACTCCAGACAAAAAGCCTCTGCCTGACTCAGGCTTTTGCTTGGCCACCCCAAGGCTGTTCCTAGCCTCCCTACCTGTGAGGCTGGAGATGCAGGTGCAGGCTCCACCGGGCCGGGGCCCCACACTCTCGCTAGTGTTGGCTACAAAGGACCAACTCATAGGATCATCATAAAATTCTAGTTTATTAGACAGATGCAAAAGTCAGATCATAAAGCTTGGGACTGATCCCCTCAAACACACACATGCATGCACACATACACACTCACAGTAACTAGCTATGAACACTAAGCACCGGTGTCAAGATATACCTATCCCTAAGTACTGGAGTCCGACGTCGATGGCCAGTCGGGGCTTCTTTCAGTGCGATGTTGCTTCAGAAGCACTGAAAGAAAGCACTGAAAGGGTCGTTGGCCGGTCCTTCTGGTTGCACAGGCAGGGTGCTGGTCAGATCAAAGAGGGCGCCCTTGGGGGTCATTCTTTGCTGCCTTTTATCCCTCTCTGGCAGACTTTGGTGACTCCCCTATTTTCGAGCTTACCCAATCCAGGGGACGTTGACCTCATAGGATGTCCCCCTTGGTGGTTGCTGGATGGCAGCTGTCAGCTCCAGGGGTCATGTCCGCAGGTATTTGCAATCTTGGAAGTCCGTTGATGAAGTTTGATTAATTCACTGCTGTGATGAATAGGGCTCTGGGGGCAGTTGATCGGGGGGGGGGGGGGGGGGGGGGAGGGTGGTATTCAGTCCCAGGAGTTGGTCTTCGGCATTGATTAGTTCAAACCGGGGCTTCTGCACCTTTAACAGTGACGTTTCAGGGAGTTCCTGGCTCTGTATTGATCCTTTCCTCTCCTTAGTCTGTGGTTTCCTAGGTGTTAATTGCCACTCATTAACTTGTTATCCTGTCTAGCTACTGTGTTACGCAATCAATCAAGATTCATTCAGGGACCCACTCCATACAGAGAAACTGCGTTTTGATTCCCGCCCTTGCTAACATTGTTACATGGTACAACTTAGATTTAAACTTAAAGTACATTTGTTACAAAATTAAAAAGCATAGAATATAAAACATAGAAGGGTGAAATGCCATGACACGTACAACAAATAGACCAAATACAATGGGGGGGGGGGCGGACATACTGATGCAGAATACTATATTATACCCATAAAAGCATCTACAAACTATATTTTTATTACAAGAACACCTTATATTCTATAATAATAATATAATAAAAGAAGAAGAGGGAGGAAGGAAGAAAAGGTAGAAAAGAGAAAGCATCCCCAAAAGGGGGCAAATACTGTAAAAGGGGCTTTTTGCCATATGGAGGGGCTTCACATTGGAGGGGGAGCAAGCCAAAAAAAAAGGTTTCTTACTACACCAGGGGAAAGAGGGCAGGGGCACAGGGAGCCATACACTATGGGGTTTGGCTGGTTTAGCCCTGCATGTTGCAAGAGCACAGGAGCTGCGCACTATGGGGCTGGGTGGTCATGGCCCCACATGTTGCTACCACCTGTAGACAGGGACTCGGGTGGAAGTACAACTGGGCTAGGTGGGGCTGGCCCCACACGCAGCTGCCACCTGCGGCCAGGGACTGGGAAAGGAGTGCGGGGTGTTGCACACTATGGGGCCAAGTAAGGCTGGCCCTGTTCACTGCCACCACGTGCAGCTCCAGGGACTCCGAGGCCCCCCCAGTCCAAACAGCCACACCCTCCCACACACCATACCTCCAACACATACCCACAGTCCCCATACACATACCCAGACCCTTCCAAAGCTCCCACACCCCCCACCCTGAGCACATACCCCCACACCCGGCACACCTCCCCAACACCCCACCACATGATATACAAGAGTAAGATTGTATTTTGAGCTATCATGCAATCTCCTCTAGATACACTATGCAAACACACACATATTAAGGGGAAAAATTTTTTTAAATAAAGTTAAAATAAATTATACTGGATGCTTGATTTTGTTTTAGTATAGGATTTGGGGCTTTGTTTGGTTTCAAGATGGCAACCCCCCTCTCCCCACAAAAGGAGTGCTTCTGGGGTAAGGGGAAGGACTTCCAGTAGCAAAGGTCAGGGGCTAGGGAGCAGCACTTGTGGTCCCAAGATGGTGGCCAGGGGGCAGGGACCTGTCAAGGTGTGGGGCTATCCTTGCAGCCCTTGGCAGCTCACCAACACTTGTTAAATGGCCTTCCAGATGAAATAATTGCCCACCCCTACTTTAAGGCAAAAAGCTTTAACGTAAGAGGAAAATACTTATTGTAAAGGGGTAGTTTAAATTTAGCTGCTAAATAGTTCTATAGCATGGGAACCTCTTGGAACAAACTTATTTAACTCAAATTTTGCTTTAGCAGTTAGCCCTTAAATGATGCACATTTATTTCAAAGCAGGCATAGCATTGCCTGCTGTGTGTGTAATACCTTCTATTTTAAATCACTGTTTTCATTTGCAGATTAGCATGACTGTTCCCCTCCCCCCTCTTTTCAGGGCTAAAATCTTCTATATCTGTGTTCTGTCTGAATTCCTAATTGTTTGATGCCAGTTTACAGTGGTTTCTGTACTTTGCCACAGTACATACTTTTATAAATGAACTTTCTGGAAACTCTTCATGTATTCAGTGTCTCAAATAAGGAAAACTTATACAGAGAACCTATCTATTCCACTGTTTACAAATAAATTTCTACATGTTTCTAAGCCATTCCACAACACTCTAGTATCTTGAGTAGTAATAGTGGAGCTTTTTGGATTGTCTCTTAACACTGAGAAAGGTCAGTTGATACCCAAAAGCTTGTCCAACCGCTTTTTTAACTATACAGTCGGTCCAGTAAGAGATTACAGAAAATCCTCATCTCTTGTTATAACACTGCTACTCAAACATCCAGAATATAGGATATTAATCTTGTATGAGCAACAGGAACATCAGTAAACTCAAAATTTGACCAATCCCCTTTTTCCTCCTCCCCAGTTAGGAGGGTTCCTGTTTTGCCTACAGAGTGCTATGCACATATCCAACATAGAGTTAATATTTGGAAAATCCTTACATGGAATTATTTCTTGGCAAAACAATCTATTGAATAATCCAGCTTCTATCATAACTTCTTATTCTTGAAGAAGGCTGCCATTCTTCTGAAAAGCAACCTAGTATTTCACACTCATTTAGCACCTTTCAGAGGATTTTTAATTGATTTTAAAAGCAGAAAACGAAAGTTTTGCCATAAAATCCATGGATGTAAGCTTACACCAGAAAAAAGAACCAATTTTGTCCTTCTGTAGTCAGTGGTGGTAACAAAAGTAAGTTTTGTTGCTTCTGTCACTGGGATGTACACAGACATAATCAGGATCATTATACTGCACCTAGTACAAAAGGAGCCAACATCGCTAAGATACAGCCCTGTCTCTAGATACCTGACAACTTCTAAGTTTAAAGGGAAACATAAGTTGCTAACAAGTAATAGAAGGAAAGGGAAGGAAAAGAGAATGTGACAAGTGACTGGTTACAAGTGGCTATACAAGCATATTTAATTAACATCTTAGAATAATATCAGCTGCTCCATTCTGAGACATCACCTAGATTAGTGCTATATTACCCGATAAATCTCCATTTACAGTTTATTTTTAGAGAACTATCATCCCACAAAGGGGTTGCCTGTGGGCTTCCTTGGGAATGCATCTTTGACCCAATGCTATTCAATATCTATTTTCTTAAGAAAATTCACTATTGAAGAAAATCTGATAACTCTCACAGGTAACAAATCCTCACTGGATAGTAAACGGTGATGGAGATAGGCCAGGTATACAGACCAACATTTATGACTTGGTAGGTATGGTCTCGTCTTTATGGCCATCCATTTGGTTAGGCTGAAGCACTTAAGAGCACAGAATGGTAGACACAGACTTTAAGTCAAAACCAGGTATCTTAAAGAGACAGATGCAACAGATAAAATAAAGTTACAGGCTTGAAACAATAATCATTAGAAAAGTTTAATAGACTATTTATGAATTATATATAAAGTTAACAACAGATGATGTGGCGTAGGAAGTGTCCTGAGTTTCCAAGTCGACAGGAAAACAATTATTTTTCTTTTTACTTGTAAACAGACAGGAAAACAGTCTTGTGCAATATCATTTTATTTAGAAAATTGCATTTCAGAATAGATCAGCACTCTGCATACATTCCATCAGGACTGTAGGTTAGATGAGAGACTGTGGCAATGAATACGACTTAAATTTCCAGTGCAAGTCTAGACTGGTTTTGTAGATGGCCCTTAAATTCCATTTAGGCTTAAATTCTGCTACAGTTTCAAAGAGTGATCCCAAATGTAGTTCTATCAGTTAGAAAATGCCCTGGGTGCCTAAATTCATTTTGGGCAGCAAGACTGTAGTTTGACCATGCAAGTGAATATCCAGGGGTCTAATTTTCTCCCCACGCTGCAAGTTTGTAGTGCAGGGAACATTTTTTCATTCCCACATGTGCCTCTTGCCCCGTCTCAAACCCCTTTTAGATGGGGCAAGAGGCACATGCATGCTCATCTGGATGCACCCATTCAGGTCATCAGTATACACAGCGCCAAGTCATTTTAAAAATCAATGATGCCTCCTTCTCTTTCTGTGCCATGACTCTTGAATTCTTGGTTGCACAGCGGCCTGGCTTCAGCAAGACAAGTGGACAGTTCACTTTCTCCCAACTATTCTATATGTATATGGTCCATAGGGAACTCCCTGGTGAGTTCAGAGATGTGGGTCTGAATCCCTTCAGACTAAGGAGGCCCTAGCATCCAGGTCACCAACTTCCTTGCAACCATTAAGTGGAGCACAGGTATGACCAAACTGACTCTGGCCCATGACAGGTCATGATACATTTTTTGCTAGAAATGCTGATGACAGCTTCCACTTTTGTGACATGCAAAGGATCGACAATAAGAGACCAAATTCTTAAGTGTGGTTTGACTACCTGCAGAACTAGCACAACTAGCCATAGAAGGCTCATCTATAGCACAAAGGAGTCACCTGTCCTTACACTTCTTATGGGATCACAATCAGAAAAGTTGCTTTTTTGGTTCTTTAAATTGTTCACACTTAGCCACAAGTCTTAGAGCAGTATACTTGAGTGACTTAAACATTTTTATTATAAATATTCTAGTTACCACACTTCAGCATTGCATTTTAAAAAGCCACTCCAAACAGAATCCAGCAGTGAGCTGTTATTCTTTAGCCTCTCAACTTTTTGAGAAAGGACTCTAATAACCATCACATGTATGAGCCCTGTAACAAATACTGGTAGGTTTGCATTTTTTTTCCCTAGAAAACAAATCTTTTCTAAGATTTTTGTTCATTTTAAAATCCATGTGATTTCTGAGATAATGAAAAATTGTTCTGAAACACACTGGCAAAAACCAGCTTAACTACAAGTAATGCAGACAAGTAGATGTGTTGTTCCAGATAGTTTTATTACAGATGTCTATGCAAATCTTCCCACTGTAGGCTTTACCAGCAAGTGCTTTAGACAGCTGTCCTGGTATTAGCTCTAGCTGGGTGCTGCTCCTCTTCTGCCTCTGAAGGTGGCTCTCTTGAACTTGACTGTTCTTGTGCCTTAGATTTCATGGCATGCAATGCATAGTTAATGCTAGTACTTTCAATCCAACTCCAGGACCCTGAGAAGGGGTTGTACAACATTCCATTCACTGCCTTGACTAAAAAGCCATCTATAAAAAATACATATATATCAGATTCAAAACTAAGTTCAGTACAAGAAAGTGCACTTGTTTAGAGCAACACTACTGTACAACTGGGAGGCTACATAATTGGCCAAATATTTCAGAAATTGGTCGCTCCCAAACCAACAGTCTGATTTAAGTATATGAAAAAGGTTCGCCTTTAAATTTAAAAAAAAAAAAGAGGCGGCAAAAAAGAATTTAGATCAAGGAATCTGAGAGACCACCTCTTAGGTCTGCTGTTGTTTCACCACCAGTAGATTGTTTTTACCTTTTACTGCAAGTGTCCTAAGCCTTCTTGGGGAGGGCAGCATATAAATCTAATGAATAAAAGTAATGCAACGATCCCATCCTCCTCTCTCTGACTCACTGTCTGCTGCTATGTCATCCCAACACAATTTGTAATAGAAGACAAAATAAAACACTTAAAAACCTTATCACAATAAGACATTCCATGACACATGCTGCTTTCCTTGGGGAAAGGATGAGAGAACAAATGTGACACAGTCATGTTGCTTAAGGCATTATGAGGAGACATTCAGGTACTACACAGATGAAAGCAGAAAAACCTATACAGAATAGAGCCAAGTTCATGCATTACCTTGTTTACAGCAAGATTCATGTGAGTTTAAAAAAACCAAAAGAAACTAGACAAAAAGAAAGCCCCACACACCACCATGCACTTCAAATTATCTATAGAGAAAAAGTGGCTGGCAGAAAGAAACAAAATAAAAATTCCAACACCTCAGTACAGAATATTTTAAACTAATTATTGGAACAACTGGAGTGGGTTTGATCTGACCATGATGATGTACTCTTTCAAGCTTTACTTAAAAATCAAGCTGTCTGCTTCAGACTTCTTTTAAGTGAAGACTTGTAATGAATGCAAGGCTAATAACAGGTGTTGTGAGTGAGTCACACAGATGAAAATCCCTCTGCTTACACAAAGGTGTCATTCAGTGAAGCAACAGTGTGGCTTCTGAATGCTGACAGATTAAACGTCTCAATCCTGATTTACAGGAAACATCTCTAAGAAACACAACAGGATGCAAATTTCTTTGCCTCTTTACTTAGACCATAAAAAGGGGCCTTGTCGTGATAATTATTTTATCTACTGTTGTCACTGAACAAGACCCATTTAATTATGTATAGCTGGCTGAGAAGCTATCAGGTGTGAACAAGCTTTAAACTATGCATAACCATGGCCAAAAATGAACTGATAACCTAGATGTGGAAAAGTTCTATTTGCATTACTAAACATGTTTGGCTATACAGCTCCCAGCTAACTGCCATTATCAACAGTAACACTTGCAGTATACCTGCAATATGTTTCTGACACTTACTTGATTCTAACAGGCACTCCAACTCTTCAGGTGTAATAAACTTCTCCCAGTTGTGAGTACCATCTGGCACAATGCCCATTATTTTTTCTGCGACTACTATCCCCAGGACATAGGACAACTGCGTTTTGCTGAGTGTAGTGATGAATAGTGAGCCTTCAGGCTAATAGGAAAAGAACAACATACTCATCAGTGAACTTAATTGAGAAAAAAGCCCAAGATTAATCATTTCAAATTGCTGACGCAGAATCTGTCCATCCAAAAACTGAGGGTTGAAAGAACCAGAGCTATTCTCATGTTGGGGCATGTTTTATGACTTAGTAAAAAGTTGTAGGTGATAGAGAAATCAGGATCTGGTGACGTTTTCTGTAGCTACTGAGGGCCTCTTTATATCATCTCTCAGCCATACTTACCACCACCACTGAGAAGCACCTCGCACTTGCTCAAATGCTCTTGGCATGTGCCAAATCGCACAAATGGGGCAGTGTCAGTGCCTCAGAGCAGCCATCAGCATGCACCAAGAAGTGTACATGAGGCAGAGAGGTGTTAGGCATATGCTCAAAGATGCTTTAAGGCTACAATTTGGCACATGCCAAATGGGAGTGAATGGGCAGTACATGCTTCTCAATAGTGGTCATGGGTATAGCACAGAGGTAAACCCAGGTTTTTAGAAGTACAACTTAATATTTAATATGTAGACAACATGTTCCAACCCAGGGCTGTTCCAATTTGGCTCAAAGTGCTGCGGAGGGGCTGGCTGACAGGCAGCCCACCATACTGAAGCACCCTTGTGCCCCACCCAGCCCTGTCAGCATCTACACATGCATTGTTGCACAAGAAAAAACTTCACAGCAGGATAGGACTTGTGTTTACAGGTCCTATCCTGCAGCGGAGTTTATTAATTTCATGTGGCCTAATAGGGTCTCATGTGAAGATGCTGAATTTTTTACTGCTGAGCTAATTAGGTAGCTCCACAGTAAACATCTTGTGTAGACAAGCTAAGTTGGACAAAAAGTAGAAATTAACTTCAAGGAAACTACAGAATGTCTTTTTGGTACATAGAAGGTAATTCCCCATTTTGGAATCCAGCCAAGACAGCAAGATATCCAGCAATTTTTCAGTACTTACAGCAGCATAATTTGCAAGATAACTCTGCTACAGGGAATCAATGAAGCAAAGATGTTTTTAATGAGCCAATGCAAATAGCTTCAAAAAACAAACAAAACAAAGCAAAAAATGTTTAGAGATCTTGTGCACTACAGGAAAAGAACTTGTTGGCAGAAGTAAAATAACAAAAGTTGTCGTTCCCTCAAAAGTTTCCTGTTCAAATAAATTATGTTCCTTCTTATGAGGAAGAAGATGAGTCAGTGAAATAAAGGAGAGCCCCAGTTAGCACACTAGAACAAACATCCTTATATACTTGTTTCTGGTTAATATAGAAGAAGAAACAAAATTTGAGTATTAAATATAAATTACCCTCTTTAAAAGCAATCAAGGAATACATGTTGATTTAATGCTAGAGTCAGAATAAAATTGCATGAAAAAAGAATTTAGATTCAATTCATATCTTTAGATACCATCAACATACCTGTCAAATCCTCTTCCATCAGGCTACAGAAAATTTCTTTCATATTTGACTCTGTATGGCCCTATGCACATTGTATTGGACATCCTGGTAATTCTGCAGTATTATGTGATGGTATCATTAAGGCTTCTCAGGTGTCTCTGTAACCTCTTTCATTTCTTTTTAAACAAAAATCTTAATATTAAGGGTGAATAACACCTCTTAAATGAAAACAAAGAACCCGCTTACTTTTAACACTTGATAGCAGCATGAGATAAATGTTTCTAGGTCAGCCACATGCTCCACTACTTCAGAAGCTACGATTACATCAAAGGTTTCTGTAGACTCTTCTGCAATCTCCTCCAATGAACAAGATTTGTATTGTATTCTCTTGTCTAGATCTGGATCAAATGATTTGTGCTGTTCAGCTGTTCTAATGTTGTCTTCCAGAGGATCTATTCCAGTAACCGAAGCTCCCAGTCTACCTAGAGGCTAATGATATGGAGCACTGTTTATTCTCAGCTTGAAAACAATTTATGTAAGTCCTACATAAACTAGCAGAAATAAATTTGCTTGCAAAAAGCATCATTAGAAGAATGAGACAAATAGCCATGAGAATGGGTTCTGATCCTACAGCACTGTTTGAAAGATCTCTTGAAGATAATACACAACAAAGAATTTAGATTTTCCACTTTTCCAACATGATGAATTCCACTGGAAAAATTTTAGTCTGTTTTTAATGTTCTTAGAATAATTGTTCTTTGCCCACTTTGCTGCCCCAGTAGACATTTTTCTCCTCTTTAATGATACGAGAAAACCAAACAGAGAGAATACATGTGGTCATTCTTTTCCTCTACATTTATCTGTAATGGTAAATCCACATATCTTTTTAATGGCTATTTGATACATGGCTATCTATGAAGCCTGTTCAGTACTGAAAACTGAACACACCAATGTTTACTAGGATAGTGAAAATCTTGGATGTCATTGAAGTTTCTCCAGTGTCATCTTACTTAAGTTAACACCATCATTATCACCTCTTTTGAAACTGAAACAGGCTGTACAGGACCAAATTTGTATTCTTACAACCTTAAATTCATTAGTTATTCCCTCTGTGAAAGTTACAAGCACCACTGGGTTTGCCATTATGCACTGACATTACCTTATCTATACTTGTTCACCAGGGGAATTTGGAAATTAAAAAAAATATCTGATGCACAATGCATGCATTTTAAGTGTGCACCTGCAATTTAATGCTCCTGTGTACTGCACGGCAGTCGCAACTTTTTTGAATCAAGTCACATTATTTTAATATTTCCCAGACAAGGCAAAGATTAAGGTAATTCCATGGTTCTAATGTAGTTTTTGTTGCATCTGGTTTGTGTCTTCTTTTGGTGGAGGGTGGGAAATAAAAACTGTTTGATAGCAGAGAAAGGATGAGTTTTCTTCTTCTATCATGACTAAAGGATTGTTCAACCCACTAGGAAAGGCTTGAGGAGTAGGGAGAAGGAGGAAGGTATCACCTTTGGACAGAGACCTACAGTGATATTCTATTCTATACCTCAATGAGCTTAGAAAATCAACCCTGAGGCTTCCTGATCCTGGGGTGTCCTACTGGCTGGAGACACTCCAAAAACAACTTACACAGAGCTGAGGACCTGTGTAAATTAGAGCAGCTACCCAGCACTGCCCCTATTGACCACAGCAGCACCCAGAACCTGAGTGCTGAACTCCTGCTCTCAACATACTTCCTGTCCCCAGATTCACAAAGGGATCCTCAAGAAACAACCTTAATGTCATCTGTCTTCCACAAGGTGCACCAGGATAATCTCTCTACTGCCTACAAAGCTTTCAGGGCCTCTTTAGGCTGCTTTGTGTCCTTGTTTTATACAGGGTAAAGGGACAGATGAGGATTTTACCCCGGTATAAAAATTTAAGACAAAAAAGCAAATTTTTAAAAATCACTGTGAATCCAAAAATAGATTGATAATGGAATCTACTGGATTGACACTTTATTAACAAGAATGGTCATTAATAAATCTCCAAACCATGTCGTCATAACTTTCCAAAGCCATTCTTGAAAAGAAGTATGCTATTCTTCTGTTTGTGAGGTATTTGAGGGACCTATTTATATGGATGACCTTAAGGTCTCAAATGGAGCACAGCTGTATAACAAGCCACAGCCTATATGTATCGTACTCTACAACATTCAGTAATTAAGACACCAGTACTGTAGAAAAGGGAGGAAATCCTTCACCCCCAGCATTTACAAGTTAAACAAATCAAACTTCAAAATCTTCATAAGCTCCTTAAGAAGAGAAACAAGAACAAACTCTCTTACTTCACTTAATAATCCTCCGCCACAGCCAACATCTAGGATCTTTATGCCAGACAAAGGACTTCCCAGCTGATGATCACTACTCAGGTTCAATAAAGTATCCCTGAAATAAAGTGTACATGCACAAAGATACAAGTGGGTTTGAGATAATTGTTTTAAAGATGTCTAAATAGCCAAACCAAGGCATGCCTCATCTTTAACTCTTTTACATTTCCTAGAGCAGTGGTTCTCAACCTTTTTAGATTTGAGATATCCCTTATTAGACTTGAGGCACCCCCTGGAAAATGCTAGCTCTTTGTTTCACTCATTTTTTGACTATAGAGAAATAATAGGGGAGCTCTTCTGTTGCAAAGAACTCAGCTAGACCACAGATCAGAATGTTCTTAACACTGTGGATTCTCATTTGAAATCTCTGAGTTTTTCTTGTGAATCATATTTGTACACCTAACAGTACTAACATTGCATGGCAACCCAGGGTGCCCTTGAAAAGATCTGAAGGCACCCTACAGTGCTGTGGCACCCTGGCTGAGAATCACTGTCTTAGAGGATGGCTTGGGGAAAACATAAAAAAGTTTAAATATTTTCAAACTGTACCTAACAAATGGCACTCTAATGTCATTCATAGAATGAAGAGGTGCATATTCTCCTTGTTCATCCCACCACTTGTGTGCCAAAAGCTGGAATTTTTTCACTTCCTTTGGGTCCACTGTTGTGTGTGAAGCACTGAATAGTCGCCTTGCAGCAGACCTGCAAAAAAGAGCCAAAAGTCATGCAACCAACCCTGATACACCAGGCACCAACATAAAAAAATTAAAAGCTGGATTAAAAGTGTAAGAAATATCGTTTACGAGTGAAAGAAACAAAAAATCAGATAAAGTTACCTTTATTCATTTAAATTCCACTGCCAAAAATTTAAAGTCTCTCTCCTTAATTTTCTCATATTTTTAAAAATATTTTAACTGTATGCAATGTAGTAATAATTCAGTCTGTAAAATAGATTAAAGGTCTGTAAGGCAATTTTAATAAGGCAACAGCAAGAAACCTGAAAAGCCTGTCTCATCAGTGACCTCATTTATCAGATTGTCAAATTGTCATGACACGTCAACATACCATATTTTCTCACATACAACATAACACACAACATAACACACCTTTTTGAAAGACAGAATTAAGAAAGAGATTTTTCCTTGTAGCGAGTACTTGATTAGCAGCAGCTAGGGAGCTTAGCTGGCTCATTGCTCTGCTCCTGGTGAATTGTGTAGACTTTATATTCAGTTTCACCCAGTAAGCAGCAGAACCCCATCTTATCCTATTTCTCACATTTAATGCACAATCCAATTTCCAGCAGCAATTTTTGGAGAAGAGGTGCATGCTGTATGTGAGAAAATATGGTATTCATTTTTCCTCGGTAAATTACACTCATTGTTTTACATAATTCTAGTATACTATACTTACATGCCATTTTTCATTTCAGAGAGACAGCCAAATGTACTACTGGATTGCAGGCGTGTTTTCCAATTATAGTTTTCACATAGCACCCATGAGTGCATCTCAGATGACTGGCCAAATTGGTGAACTGCATAAATTAGAAAATCAATCAAGTGAAAGTCAATACCTTTATGATGATCCAAAAGTAAAACAGATACAACTTGTCAAAATGGTTAAAATGCCACAGATTTTTTTTCCAGCCAGCTTGCAGAGAAGGAGTCGGGGATAAGGAGTGGGAGGGAGGGGCAAAAGGGGCATGGAATAAGAGGAAAATAAATACTTTCCTGGCAGTAACCCATGACCAAAATTCACCAGATCACTTTAGTACTGGCTGCTTCCCTCTGCTGCCTGCCCCCAAATTTTCCAATGCACTCAAAACTCCTCCCACTACCATACATATCCTCAGGGGTTTTAATCAATGCCATGTCACCAGAAATCCCATAGTTCCCATGGGATTTTTGATTCTCATCAGTCCACATTTGTAATCTGTTTTATTTAGATTGGGGTGCTCAACCTCCGGCCCATGGGCCAAATGTAGCCTACAGAGCCATCCTACCTGGTCCGTGGGGTTCTCAACATCCAGAAATTTAGCAGTGGGGGAGTGGTGGCCATTAGTACGACCACCCATCCTCCTGCCAAATTCTCAAACCCCAAGCCCAGCACAGCAGGTCAGAGTCACATCACACCTCTAAACCTCCACCCACCCTTAAGGTAGGGGCCGGGATTTGAATTTAGTTTTACAGACAGGTATAAAATTGTTCAAAAACGTCCTTAAATCAATCTCTCTCTCTCTCTCTATGTGGGGATTCACTCAGTTAAAAATATATATATATGCAGTAGAAATGAATGAAACAGAAACTCCATAGTCAAACTGTTAGCACATTTTATGTCCTTCCACAACATAGAGGACCAGTTTTCTAATGGGGGGAAGAACAAGTATGAAAATGAGAAGCAAACAGTAAATATATTTTTTAAATTGCAGGATAATCTGAGGCGCATTATTGGTAATGACAATCACAGAAGTATTATTTTTGCATCCTGTCTGCTAATCGATACAAATATAACTGAACTAAAACAGGAACGAGAGCAATAAAAATTGCTATAAAATCAGGGTCTTGAATTACAGAGTAAAATGAAAACTCAAAAATAAAAAAACTGTTAATATTCATACACAAATAAAAGTAATTTAAAAGCAAAAATAGGGTCATTAGACTTCTTAGCAATTGATAAGGGTCTTGACATGCATTACAGAAACTTGAGAGAATGACAAAAATCAGTGCCATACTGCAATAGGTGGTTATTAGCTATACAGGAGAGAAGAGTGAAGAGGATTCTACAGGGAGAAAAAAAATTGAGCATCGGGGACTATATAGCTGAATCTATCTGGATACAAATCCCAATCTGCAGGAATACCAGATATTACCGAAACTAAGCTGCCTCTGAACTGATAGAAGTAAATGAACACACAGCATTCAGCAAAGCAAAAAGGCAGCAAAACCCAGGAAGACAGTAATAGAGGAACTTCAACCACCCATCTACAAACTGGTGAAATGGCACAGCAAAGCAGAGTTAAGAGAAATTTTCTCTAAATGTTAATGAATTAATTCTTGGAACAGCTAGTTCTAAAGTCAATAAGAAGAGAGCTATTCTTGACTTAGCTGTAAGTAACACATGAGCTATTTTGAGAAGTAACAGTAGCCGAATCACTAAGTAAGAGTAACTGCAATATCATTACGTTCAACATCCAAAGGCAGGTAGGACACCAAAAGGTGTTATAATGACATTAACCTTTAAAAACTGATCTTCAAAATTAGGTTAATTAAAAGGAAAAAGAGTTAAGGGTAAAGAAAGTGAAAACATCCCTAAAGGTGGCACATAGCTTTACAGTCTCAGAAGACATGAACAAAAAGGTCACTAAAAAAACAAGGAAAAAAAACAATATGGCAAAGTCCGAGACAAAAAGAAATCCTTCAATATTTGGAAATCTTAACATGAAGAAGCCAATAAACCATAGGGCAGATTACAACAGTCAAGAAATAAGAAGGAAATTAGAAAGCCAACATGGAATTGAACAGGAAATAGCTAAAAGTGTTCAAACAAACAAATTACTATTCTTTAAATATATAGAAGCAGGCAGTCAGTAAAAGAATCAGAGGGTCTGCTAGATCCTAGGGCAGCGGTTCCCAAACTGTGGGTTGCAACCGCAAATGGGGTTGCAACATCAGCAGATGGGGTCACAGGGGTGGGCAGCTGTGGCTTGGGACTGAGGGGCTATGCTGAGGAAATGGGGTCCTGCTGAGGAAAAGTTTGGGAAGCACTGTCCTAGGGGTTTAAAGAGAGTAATACAAGAGCATTTCTGACAAACACAGGGTATGGCTATACTACTTCCATGCCATCCTTGAGTGTGCCACCAAACACTCCTCCATCTGCTCCCAATTCTGCATGCAGCAAACCCAAAAATGAGGCAATGAAGGGCCCTAAAGGAGTAACCCCTGCTACTGCTCTCACACCAATGCAGGCTTGTGAATAGCAGGACAGGTCCACTCTCATTTTCAGGTTGGTGCACATGGAGGAGGAAGTGGTAGGCTGGGCCATGATTTTCAGCATCGTATTCCAAAACACTAAGGAAGTAATAGAGACATTCCTCAGATTATATTTTTGCTTCTTCTGTGGTGAAGTCTGGTGTTAGAAAGTCCAGTAGCTGTGTTTCCCTATTTCCTGGTAATAAAAATGATGTCCTCTCAGAGACCAAGGTGTCAGAAGAAGCACTGGAGCCAACTGAAAATTGAGCAATCAGGGCTTGCAGTACAAGTGATATCTTTGATTAGACCAACAAGATTTTTGCAAAAACATTTTTTTTTTAATTGCAAGCTTTTGGGCACAGACACCCTTCATCAGGCATCAGAGAAAAGATTGTAAAAGTTCTCCTGGGTAGAAATGAATTAGTTGAGGCACCAGACTCCAGATGGTATACATCCAAGAGTTCGGACAGGACTTAACTATGAAGTAACTGAGCTGCTAGCAAAGTGAAGCATGGTCATGAATTAAAAGAAATGCCTAGAAGACACAGAGTAAAGAATAGAGTTACATGATCAGTCTTCATCATGGCAAAAGGTTAACAGTTGGGTCTCTCAAGGTCTCGTAGGTTCTTCATCATTTAATACATTTACTAATATTCTGCAAACAAGGGTGAGGCTAGAGATGTAACAAAAGCTGCAGATAACACTAAATTATTTAGGTTAAGTGTTTGTATTGCAGTCAGCCTCCTGCCAGTGACCCTGCAGGAAGGGACAGAGGAAAGAGGGAATCTCAATACGAAACTATTTATAATTTAGATAATTTATGATAAACCTATTAAGTGACAAAAAATATGAGAGCTAAGGGAACATGAAAGACTCGGGTGCCTTCACAAAACTGGAAGTACAGAATACAAATAAAAAGAGCTCAAACATATTGTTTACTGATCAGTACGTTTGAGATATTAAGAGCTGGATCCAATAAAGGACTTTGGCTCCTACAAAACAGGAGCCGTAGTGCCTAGTCTGTAGTTGTCTGGTTACCAGAGCAGAATCCAGAACCTAATGTTAGGCTCCTTATAACACGGCATGGAAAAAGATAGGCACTTCAGAAGTACAGCCTTCTTGGTGCCCCTCACCGCCCCCACCCACAGCCCACTAGACCTGTTGGTGCCCCTTACTCCCCACCCGCAGCCCCCTGGGATCTGTTGGTGCCCTCACTCCCCATCCACGGCCCCCAGCCCTGCTGGAGGGGGCCCCCAGCTGCCAAGGCTATGGGGCCAGAGACCCGAGTCCACAGCCCCTGCCCCCTGCCCCAGCAGCACCCAAGGCCCTGCTGCTGCTCATGGAAGGTAGCAGCTACTAAGGCAGAGTGGAGCACAGGGCCCGTGGGCAGGGGAGGGCAGATGAGGCCTGCCTACTACTGCAGGATTGGGCTACCTGCTCTGTTGCCCTGTCCCAGGGTCTCCAAGGCCCAGCAGGCAGGACCCAGCTTGGCAGGGCAGAACAGGGTGTGGAAGCTCAGTGCCACCCCTGGGAGCCCAATGTCGCCATGGCGAGGCACCCCATCTACCTGGCAGCAGCAAGGGGTACAACTCTGTGCTGCTGGCCCTGCTGCCGCCAGACAGGCAGGGGCTGCCTCATCATGGCAGCGCGAGGCTTCCAGTGGTGGCACTGAGCTTCCCTCTCCTGCTCTACCCTGCTGTGCTGGGTCTCACCCACTGGGCCACAGAGGCCCCAGGGGAGGGCAGCAGCGCAAGGAGCCTGAGCCTGCGGCAGACAGCCTGCATCCACCCCCTCCCTGTCCACAGATCTGGGGGGCATGTGCCCCCCATGTCCCCCTGGACTGCATGCAGTGGTGGGGAGCCAGCCTGCAAAGGGAAACCCACTGTTTCCCACATTTTTTCTCCTTAAAAAGAGAACATCTGAGTTTTACTGAATTTTTGTGAGGCAAACAGAAAACCTGGATCCCTGCTTAGCCAGTAGAGAACAGGGGCATGTAGTGAACCTCTCTCCAGTCTTGGTGCTCGACTATGGGAGGTGGGCAGATTCTTCTATTTAATTAAAACAAAGTCCTAAAATAATTCTTTCACAGAGTAAAGCTTTTCTTTTAAAAAATGCTGAGAAGTTAATGGAGTTGGCTCTATTTCTGCATTTCATCCAGTGAATGCTGAATATAAAATACAGAAAAACACCCTAAAGCAGGAGACCAGAACCATGGACTCTTCCCTTACCCAGAAACCCCCATCCTGCATCAGAAGGCCATAGGCCAGTTGTGCCCAGCCTCCTGGCCCAACTAGCCACCAAGGAGAATACCTGCTTGGCTCAAGCTTGCAGGGAAGCAGTGAGGAAAGCCAAAGCAGAAATGGAGCTTAGGCTGGCAGTAAAAGTTAAGGATAATAAAAAGTCATTCTTTAAGTACATAGGAAGCAAAAAGAAGGTGCAGGGTAACTTAGGGCCCCTTCAGGATGAACAGGGGTAACTGGTAACAGATAGGATAGCCAAAGCGGAGCTTCTAAATGATTTCTTTGCATCCATGTTCCTGGACACAAATACAAATACGCATACCATTGGGACCTTAGGCAAGACCAGTATAGATACCAACCCACCAACTGTTCGAGCTGACCTAGTAAAGGGGTACTCGGAAGGGTTGAATGTATTTAAGTCAACAGGTCCTGATGATCTTCATCTTAGGGTGCTTAGGGAATTATCTGCAGTCATAGCGGAGCCACTGGCACAACTGTTCAAGCACTCATGGTACCCAGGACAGGTCCCAGAGGATTGGAAAAGGGACAATGTGGTCCCTATTTTCAAGGACAAACCAGTAACTATAGGCCGGTTAGTCTCACCTCTATCCTTGGCAAGACCTTTGAGAAAATTGTTAAGGATCACAGTTGTGGGGGACCAGCGGGTAAAATGATGCTAAGGGGCAATCAGCACAGGTTCATAGCAGGCAGATCCTGCCTAACCTAGTTTCATTTTATGACCAGGTCACAAAATGCTTGGATGAAGGAATAGAGGTAGATGTTATTTACTTAGATTTTAAAAAGGCCTTTGACACAGTGTCACACCTAATTCTTATAAATAAACTAAACAGTTGCAATGTAGATTATTACACAGTCCGCTGGGTAGAAAACTGGCTTATGGGACGTACCCAGAGAGTGGTGGTGGATGGGTCGGTTTCTACCTGGAGAAATGTGGGCAGCGGAGTCCCCCAAGGCTCTGTCCTGGGCCTGGTACTGTTCAATATCTTCGTTAGTGACTTGGACGAGGGAGTAGAAAGCACCCTGTCCAAGTTTGCTGATGTCACCAAACTATGGGGGGAGGTACACAAAGTAGATGGCAGGGAGCGAATCCAGGCTGATTTGGACAGGCTGGGGAAATGAGCCGAACAGAATAGGATGCAGTTTAACAAGGATAAGTGTCATGTGTTGCACCTGGGGAGAAAGAATCGTCAACACTCCTACAGCCTGGGAGCTACCACTCTAAGTAGCCCAATTGCGGAAAGGGATCTCGGAGTCGTAGTGGACTCCAAAATGAACGTGAGTCACCAGTGTGATAAGGTAATAAGTAAAGCTAACCGCACTCTTTCTTGCATAAGTAGGTGCATCACGAGCAGGTCCAGGGAGGTGATACTTTACCTCTATGCGGCATTGGTCAGGCTGCAGCTGGAGTACTGCATCCAGTTTTGGGCGCCGCACTTCAGGAGGGATGTGGATGGCCTGGAGAGGGTTCAGAGGAAGGCCACTCGTTTGGTTAAAGGCCTACAGAAAAAACTCTATGTGGACCAGTTGGGAGACCTGAACCTTTTCAGGCTCCGCAAGAGGAGGCTGAGAGGTGATCTTGTGGCAACCTACAAACTCATGGGGGCGGCAGCAAGAAATAGGGGATACAATGTTTACCAGGGTGCCTGTCAGGATAACTAGAAATAATGGCCACAAACTGGAAGAGAACAAATTCAGATTGGACATCAGGAATAAATTCTGTACAGTGAGGGTTGCCAAAATGTGGAATAAGCTTCCAAAGGAGGTGGTGCTGTCCCCTTCCTTGGAGGTGTTTAAAAGGAGATTGGACAGACACCTGGCTGGGATCATCTGACCCCAGCACTCATTTCTCCCCAGGGCAGGGGGTCGGACTTGATGATCTAATAGGTCCCTTCTGACCCTAACATCTACCAAACTATTGAGTGCAGTGGGGTTTGTCCATGGGCTGGATCCTGTGCCATCCCAATCCAGCTCTGTGCCACCATGGTCTGGCCACACTGCTCACTTACCAATCTGGCCACACACTGGTGTGCTCTGGCATGCAGGGCCACATGATCTAGCCCACAGGGTTCCCAGGTTTGAAAGTTTGGCATCAAGGAAGAGGCAATTAGCATTGCCGCTGCTCCCCTGCCACCAAATTCATCAATGCGCCATAATTATGGCACATTAAGTTTAGCACTCGTAATGAAGCTTAGCCCGTAAACTGGATGATATGCCTCTGTGGCCTGTATGTGGGGTTCAGCACCCCTGCCCTACGCTAGTCATACTTCTTCTTGTTATCTCACTTCCTATTTCCACAAACTTTTTTCCCTGCAACAGAGGAGCAGAAAGAGCCCACACCTAACTTACCGCCTAACACGAGCATGCTCAAACCCTCTCAGGCCAAAGACCCTATAACCCGGGCATCCCACGCACAGGGCGAGTGCCCTCACCAGCAGATTACAGGAAGCAACACCACCGGGTGCTTCAGAAGGAAGCGTGCCCCTGTCAGCACGCTCCACGACCACCCGCTGCACCGGGCCCCTCCGGGGACGTGGCCTGAAAGAGGTCTTGTCTCCGGACCCGGCTGGGCTTCGGCCTGCGAGGCAGTTCTGGGCGCACACAGAAACAAATCTCTCGACTTGGGGAGGGTTAAACACAGACAAGCGGTTTGACGCAGCCCTGAGGAGGCCGAAGCACCTTCCCCGGTGCAGCAGGGGTCCTTGGAGCAGGGGGACAGAGGGCGCGCGGCTCCCTGCCGAGCAGTTGCTGGCTATAGCCGTGTGGGTGTAAGGATGCAGGTTCCTGGGCAGACGCGTCTTTGGCGCAGCACTGGTGGCCGCCCACCTGAGAGGGGCCCGGGGGGCCAGCACCAGGCTCGAGGGCAACCCGGCAGCAGTAGCCATGAGGCCGGATCAGCGAAGGGCCGAGGCCGAGGCCTTCCAGGGAGGATCGCCGGCTCCTTCTCGGGCCACAGCCCCCGCCCCGCCCTGCCCACGCACGCGAGGCCGACAGCCCGGGGTCGGCCGCGGGCCCGCTCGGGCCTGCACCCCCGCCCGGAGCAGGCCCCGCCACTCACCGGCCGCCGCGCCGCGCCGCGGGCCGCTTCCCCCGGCCGGGCCCCGGGCCCCCGCCGCCAGCGCCCGGCCCAGCGCGCCGCAACCCCGCATCGCCCCGGCCCGGCCCCGCTCGGCTCAGCGGGGCGGAGCCGCCTCTGCCGCGGGAACTGACGCTGCCTCTGGCAGGAGCAACCCCTTGGCGCGCCCCGGCCGGCTCCGTAGGTGTGGCGGGAAGGGGCGGTGGGTCCCTCGGCCTGGGGCCGCGCGAGTTCAAGAGCCCGGGCCTAGGCCGCAGGACACGTGCGCGCAGCAGTCGCCGTACCGCACATCGTGGCGTGGCACGCGAGGCCCGGGCTAACGCGCAGTACATGCAGCCTAATGCGCAGCAGCGTCACCAAAAAACCCCAACCCCAGTTCATCTGGCCAAGGGACAGTAGCACTGGTTACAGCGCATTGAGTACCTGTAATTACAGGCACTAGATGCATCGTAACTATGGCGTGTTAATGAATGTGTAGGCGCACCCAGAGACTTCATTTTAATCTAGTGACTGTTTCCAGATTTTCTGCTGGAGGTGGAACAGGGGCACAAACCCAGGCTGCAGGTTCATTTGGAGTAAAGCTCATCCTTTTTGTGTAAATAATTCATTTGGGCCGGGATTTAGGAGTCTGGCTTTCTCCCATCCCAGTTGAGGGTCCTGACTCCCAACTTCAGCTCCTGGGCAACGTGTCTGTTGACAGCCTTGTCACTAGGTGAGCTCCTGGGTCCTAGACCGGGGTTCTGGCCCACTTCCAGATAAGGCAGCAGTCCAGGCAAATGCCATGACTACCTGAATTATTAGGTAGCCCCATGCATGCATGCCAGCTGGCACCTTATCTGGGGTTATTTTTTGTGCGAGTCTTAATCCAGTAGGCACTGAGAATTCCTACTGGACTAGACCCTGCTGGTAAAACAGGATGCCTAGTTTGAGATTCCCAAATCCCACTACAGTTCAAGCAGCATCATGACTTCAGATGTTCTGTGCATTCCCACATTTTGAAATGTAGGCATATATAGGACCAGGAAGCAGCTAAGGAAGGTGTTGATGATCTCAGCTACATGTAGATATTGGAGTTAACCACCAAAAATGGTAGTAAAGTTGCTTAAATTTGTTTGTAAATCTAGACCCAGGTAATTTAGGAGCACAGTAGCAACTTGTGCTTCTAAGTAATTCAGGCACTTTGGGAATTCCCCCGAACAGCACACACTCAAAGTACTTCACCTACCATTTTACTCTGAAAGTAAGACTAGAATCAGCATTAAACAACTGAATAAAAAACCTGTCCATCATTAATTTACATTGTAAAGCACTTCCAGAGCTAAGAAATATAGTTAACCAATAGCATAAGATTATGAAACAATATTCTTAAAAGGTTTTTTGATCATTGGAGGGGTGTTCATACAATTAGGGGCATTATTTTTTTTCTTCCACTATGTCAGTAGCTAGTTAAAATAATCACAGTACATGCACTGGGGAGCTAAAGTCTTATTAAACCTTTCAGCCACACTTAGCTCTTTTACATAGAGATAAACCTGAAGATATAAATCAAAATAAGCAAATATTTATAATCAGCAAACAGCTGGACTCTGCTTCTTTAGCAGGAGACTGGGAGAGGGGAGTAAAGCAGGGGATATCTTTTATGTATGTGAGCCAGTTAAGCTTGGAGTGTATCACCAGAAATCATCTAGCTTTCCTCAAAATCAGGTCTGCCTATGCACTTACATGATCAAGGCAGACAGTAATCACAATGAAACCCAGACTCAGCCAGCTCCAGATAACTCGGTTAGTAATCTGTGAGCTGAATCTGTTTTTTCTACAACCTCATTTGCTACATGTGAAATCTCTCCTGGATCCCCCACAGTGCTACTGAAAGATGAGAAACACATTTATAGTAGTGAGACATAGGAACTACTCAAAGACATAAGAGGGCCCTAAATTTAGGAGTCCCTCAGGTATTTTAACTGATCTCTTCCCCTCAATGGTACCTGATCTCCAAGCCTAGATCTTTAATTTGAAGAATCAGAACTAGAATCCTTTCCGGACACCTGATTTTTTCTATCTTCTACCAGTCCCCCACAATTGGCAGAGGGACCCACTAGTAGGCTGCAGCCTGGCCTGCCTTAAGGAAACCCCATTCTTTATCCAGTCAAGCTCCCCAGTAGAAGGATCCCACATCACACTTAAACCACCTCACTGTAACAGAATGCAGAACACCTGTCACCATTTGGGGAGCTAACTAAAGCCATCTACACTAAGTACTGAGCAAGTGGAAGTATGGTGATCTAAGTGTGTGTGCTGGGGTCTGAGTTAGGGGAAGAAAAAAAAACTCTGTGAAGTTGATTACTGAGGCTGGTTTTCAGCAGTGTATTTTATAAAGGGAAATACTAAATGTGTTGCCTACTTCAAAGAAGTTGCTTTTCCAAAGAAAATTCTAAGTCTTAACCTGAGTTTCATGTACCCCTAAGAATTACATTGCAAGCAATTATGTCAGGAAAACCCAACTCTCTGGCCAAACAGGTTTAATCAAAGAATGTTGCTTCTGAGCTTCAGAAATATAAATGGATAGGTTGCAAAAGAGAATTTTTTTAACGGTGTGTGCCAAAGTTAGCATATTTACACAGTAGAAGGCAGGGCAGAGTGGTACGTCAGAGACTAATTCAGAAATGTTTAAGCTTTCACAGGCAGCAGCCTACTCTTTACATGGTGTGACTTGGTGAAGGCCAAGATGGACAAGCTGCATACAGTTCTTCACCCAAGATTCATTTTCTATCCCAACAGTTGATTCTTCACTGTGTGTGTGCACATGTATATTGCAGGGAGAAGAAAACAATGTTATTTTCATAGTTGCTGAACATTTTTAAGGGAACATTGTTTAGTAAGCTATAAATACTTCATTCATATCAGGCAAGGTTCTTTGAGTAGATGTGATATCTTTTATTAGACCAACTGAGTCTTTCATGTCAGAGGCATTTAGTGCAAGCATAAAAGATTTTAATAAAGTTTAGAGACAATACAGGCTACAGTGGTTTTACTGGATTAAGAATTTTTAAGATTTAATAGTTTGTAGCAGGCAAAAGGAAAAACTGAACATGTGGCTAAAGCCACCACGGCTCTGGTGCTGTTTAAGAACATTGCAATAATAAAGTGTAGAGAAATCAAAATCACAACAAAACAAAAAGCAATTAAGAAATACCAAGTTGTAAGCCATTATTTAAAGGCTAGAATCAATCTAAGGTTTTCTTGTAATTTATTACAAAGATGCTAAAATAGCTGCAAGTCAGTCTTACTGTGCTACACTGCTAGGAGGAAATCCAATTAGGCAGTTACAGAATGACAACTGTCAATTCTAAAATTGATATTAATCTGCATTCAGATTAATCTGCATCTGTTAAAAATTGAGTAATCTGGAAAAATTAGAATTATTTTTTGATGTTCTCAAAATTCTGCAAGCAGATGACTACTAGCAACTCCTTTTCCCCCTAAAAATAAGTGCTGCCAAGGAATTATTAGGGAATGATAGCCACAATTTAAAAGTTGGTTAGAGGTTTTAAAGAAGGATTTTAATTTCTCCTCCTGGAGAGGTAAGTACACAAAACTCATGATCAATTTCTTCAATAACAAGGCACAAGATACTAGTTAGTTTCTTAACTTTAGTATCCCAAACTCTTCTTTCATGAAGACTGCGTAGACAACCTAGGGTTAATAGATGGATTACCAAATCTGCCTTTTGCTGTTAAAATTGTGATTAAAAGTAAGTTATCAAGATGTGCTGTAGTTTCTAACAGGAAAAAGGGAATGAGACTATTCAAACGAAGGAAGTGTTTTGTTCTCACATGTCTAGAGACAGAAACAGTCTCCTCACCGGTATACACAGAAATACTAGTTATATAAAAGCAGCAAAAAAGCATGAAGAGACAGAGACAGAACTGTCTGCTATCCATATAGGGCTGTATCTGAAAAAACACAACAGAACAGATCTCCAGAAAACCACACACTAGGTACACCCAATATAAATATAGTTTCCAAGGATTAGCCTTCTGTAATCACTAGGGCTTGAAAAAATATTAATATTTTTTTGCATTTCTACAAGCAACAGTGCAGATGAAAAGTAACTTGCTGGCACTTTTACTAGTAGGAATATAATAATGGAAATTAATAAAACAATTCTTTGTACCTAATAAATTTAGTAATATTTCCTTTCTTCCAGTTAACAGAGTTTGCATTCATATTTTGCATATTTGAATCAATTCTGGATTCTTCCCCACTGACCAAAGAAATCTGAATCTACCCTTCCATTTCTTTATAGAGTTGTCTCCCATCCACTTTGTCTTGGTCATACAAGTAAACACAGTCCTTGCTAGTTCTCCTCTGTCTCTTTCCTAGGCATGCATGGTGGCTTTTATGTTTCAGTAACTGGCTAGTAAAATTTCAAGGGAAGTCAGCAAGTTAAATTTCCTCCTCAGGCATTTTAAGCTAAAGCTACAGAAGTACATAGGCCAGAGATCCTCCTGGCTACCACATAACTGTATAGATACCTATTGTTCCACAAGTAAAGTTTCTTAAATGCCAAAATGTTTGCTTCTGCACATGTCCAAAACTTCCTCAGTCATAACAGTGCTAACCTGCTCAGTGCCTGGCTCATGCCTAAGCAATATTAGCATCCAAAACAAGTTTTTTAGCTGATCGTACTCTCCAGACCCAATTCAGTAACTCCTCTCAGAGCACACTTCCCAGACTGGGCCTGCAGAGAACACAGCCACAGGAAGTGATAATGGTGCCCACTTCATCTAATAGATCAGTGGTTAAAATGCTCACCTAGGCTGTAGAAAACCCAGGTAAGTCCTTCTTTTGCCTGAGGGAATTTGAACTTGCTTCTCCCACATCATACCTAAATGCTCTAAGCATAACTAGAGTAACTGGATTTGGGGTTTCTCATTCCCTTCTTTTGAATGTCTTATTTTGCATGGAAAAGTTAAATATTTATTGAATAAGAAAAAGTGTATGTATGACCAGAAGTCCATTGTCTAGCAGAAGGGATGGGGAGGGGAACCCAAGTTCCAATACTTCTGGTGATCTATTATACATATTTTATATTAAAGTATTCATGCAACAAGGTCTGAAAAAAACAGGCCTTCCCCTTCCCAGGTGAGCACCCTAATCACCAAGCTCCTCTTCCCCTGCTGTTTTGTAAGAGGCCTGACACTGGTGCTTAGATACACCTCTTTTCTCTGCATTTCCTGTGAGCTGGCTGAGATGACTCCCAGCTCAGCAGCCAGCTTTCATGCATCCCAGTCTTAAGAAACCTAATCTTCCTTATACACTGTACAGGGCCTAAGCCTAAACTAAACCAAGTCATGAATTCCACTAATTGACAGGGTGCCTAAACACTAGCTGCTGCCATATTCAGTGTTGCAGCACCCAACTCCTTGCCCATGGTTTTTAAGAAAGGTGGACAAGTTTTCTTACATTTTTAAGGAGCCACAAGGATAAGAACGTCATAGAAGTGATGTCCTTTTGGATGGGGGGTGGGGAGGGAGGGATGCAGGGTGTCCAGAAGGCCTTTGTTGGAGAGAACAAGTGCTCACAACAGAGAATACTGGCAAGCAGTGACATTTCTCCTCAACCATTCTTGGATAAGACAGGTACGCCTGCCTTACCTCTGAGGTCTTAGACTTTCTGTAACTTCCGTCACAAAAAGGTTTGCTTACTATTACAGAATTCTCCATGCCTCATTCATCTCTGAAAAAAATGCAACTATTTATTTTCTCCCCAGTATCACACTAATTACAATTAAAATGATTTGCCAAAAAGGAGGGTTATGCAACAAATACTGAAAATAGTAAGAATCTGGATTAATTGGATTTCCTCCAGAAGCTAGTTCTAGTTTCAAAAGACAACTTGGATTACACCAGCTTCCTTGTCACTGATTTCGCTTAAGTTTGTCTGCAACTGAGATATGGCAGCTGGTCTTTTCACTTCAAATAATAATGTTTATGTACCCCTACAGTTAAACTCATACATAATGCCTAATAGAACCACAGATCTAATAAATTCAGAAGTGAATACTAAAACCCCTGGAAGAATCCATATCTCTTATTTATTCCAAAGCAGAGCTGTCAAAAAACCATAGTTCAAAGACAGAAAGGAGGCACTTCATAAAATCCAAGGTCTTTCAGAGTAAGGACAAAGGAGGAACTCTTGCAAAGGGCAACAGCTCTTACATTTTAAGTGTGTAAACCAGTGATTCTCCAACTCGAGGTACCCATCAACAGGCTGCAGGCTGTTTTCTTCAGCCACCTACTGGCAGAGGGGCAGCAGTGGACCTTGAAAGTTACACATGTAAAATGCTGTGTTGCTGCTGTTTTAACTGTGCCTAAACCTGGGACAACCAGAACTGCCTTAAATGAGATGTTTATTTACATGTGACCAAGCTAGGAGTGATTCAAATGTAGTACAACTGCTACAACTTGAACACTGGATGTTTGGCATTCTTATTTATTTTTCTTATTCTAATCGCACTCATAAAGAAACTCTTATAAATCATGATAAAGTTTAATGTATATGAATGTCAACAAAAATTATACCAATATACTGCTAGTGAATGATGTGTTGAATAGGTTGTTTAGAAAGCTCTATGAAACAGTTAAGTATAGCATTAGTATGCTCTTTTTATTGGCATACAGTCACTACCCATATCAGTGCACTTGTGTAAAAGAAATGTAATTTTCATAGTTACAGGAAGTGACAATTCCAGTTGTTGGTAGAGTATATAAAGCTTGCACACACATTTTTTGTATTATTATTGAACAGATAATATAAAATCTGGACTGAAAACCAAATGCAGTGCATCATGGAAACTGTATTCCTCAGCAGTTTATCTTCATCTTAATTGTAGTTGTTTTTTAAAAAAAAGGAAAATCTACTCATTCCCAAATATCTAAACTGTCAAGCTATTTAGCTCTTCAGAAAATCCTCGCTTGTACTAAAAACCTAAAGGCTGTTCAGAGTGCAAGTTTAAAAAGTAGTGTATTGCAAACTATGCCTTCCTCTGAGAGGTATGACTGACTACTCTACCTATAGAATGTAATTCTTTTGGGTTTGTTATTTTAACTGAATTAATTCTTATCAGTCTATGAAACACAGTTTTGACAAACATGCATTTATTCACATAGGTTATTAACTTGTTCAATAAACATATAGTTAAAAAATGTGAACTCTGTGGAAGCACTACAAATCTCTGCCTGTAATTTACAGAAAAAAACACCTTGGCAAAAATCTTATGTAATGGAATCCTACTTTTAGTGGAGTGGATAATTTCTTTCAAGAAGACATGCATTGCAAATTTAGCCTAGTACAGTTTATTTCGTCTTACAAGAGAGAAACCTCAGAAATATCTTACTTAATGACGTTATGCAGCTTGCTTTAGAAGTGAACATCATACCAGAATTTGTAGGCACAGATTTCTGCACCAGAATTTTAGCCTCTCTCTAAATTAATAGCCTTTATAAATCACCAGTCAACTAGTGGATTTTTTTTTTTTGTTCTGTAGTCTGGTTCATTATAATGAGTTAATTTTCTTCACTAAAAAAGACACTGATTAACTTCTTTCATTATAAATTACTGTAATGTTAAAAGAATGAGGAACTGGTTAGATAGAAACCTAACTAAATACATTTAACTAAAATTACAATTCTCTTAATTCTAAAAATATATATTGGTTTAAAAAGTTTACTACATAGTTGTCATGTGTGTCACAAAGAAAGTTTACCTAGTCTCTCAGTTTTTGTCTCTGTGCACATGTGCGCACAACCAATAAAATATCTTATTCAGAAATTGAGTCTTATTTAAACAATAATCCCAGATGTCCAGAACATTCTTTTGAACACAAAATAAAAAGTGTTTGATTGAGGAATAGAGTTCCAGAGCTGAGAACTAGTGTCACACACGATCAGTTACTTGCACATATTCCCACTGGTGCTTGGTCTGTTTTGGCATATTTCAAATTACAGAGCAATCCATACTTTACACACACAGCATATGCTACTCGATAGTCCAAAAAAGAAGATTCAAAATCTGTTAGACACTTATCTAAAGGAAAAAAAAGTCTATTCTTTGTTCTCCCTAACTCCCACCCAGTTGATTTATCTCAAGCAAAGCCATGGATAACTTACATACTTTGACATGTGATAGAAGTTAATTTTTTTTCAAAGTATTTTTAAAATTTGATATACAAAAAAAAAGCTGCCTTTTTAAAAAAAAGTATTTTCTATCGCTTAACACAAAATTAAGGTGCAAGAACTTTAAACAAAAATGAACTAAAGAGCTTTATTGACATCACAGTACATTCAATAGTAATTTTAAGAACATTACAGCTGAAAGAGAATGGCATGTTTATATTCTTATTAAGCACTACTGTTTTTGAAAAAATGTCATACAAAGAAATCCAAGTAAGTATTTAACTCTGAGCAGCATTTGGAAAAAATACACCTATTTACAGATTAAAAAAAGGATTCTGATTTCACCTACATAGCCACAATGTGCCTCTATAATGAGACAAGCCTTTATAACTCATGGAATTTTTAAAACGTCATCACACTGGTGCCACCTCATTCCTCAGCGTTTACGACGGGGAGGGGTGGTTGACCTGAAAAGTAAAGGAAAAGAGGGAAAAAGTTAATTGAAATATGGTCCACAAAACTACGGGAACTTTAGGCTTAATAATTAGTCATTTTAAAAGATTTTCCAAAGTTACTTCTGCCCAAGACAATAATTTTAATGAATACCAGACTTTATTTAAAACAAAAAAAGCTCTCATATGTTGTACACATGAAGACGATAGTAAAAAAAAACTATAAATCAGACAAAATACTTAAAAAGTATACTACCTTGATCGTGACTTAGACTTGTGTTTGCGGCTTGCCTTCTTACCAGACCTTTGAGATTTCTCCATGGATCGCGATCGACTGTGCTTCGATTTCTTAGCCTTCTTTTCTTTGCTACTCCCTGGTGATTCAGAACTGCTCCTTGCACTAGATTCAGAGCCTGAATGTTTTTTACTATCTTTGGTAGAACTTTTTTTGCCTTCCTGTCTAGAATCTTGTCTTAATATTTTAACAGATATTGAATCACTTCGAGAAAGAGTTCTTTCACTTTCTCTTTTTCTTTTTAACCTATTTTCATCATGATTTCCTGTCTTACTATCTTTTTCTTCTTTTTTTTGCTTCTCTTTTCTTTTTTCTTGGTCTCGATCCCTTTCTCTATTCTTTTTCCTATCCTTATCTATGCTCCTACTTCGTTCCTTTTTCCTCTCCTGATCTTTACCATCACCTTTATGTTTATGCCTATTTCCACTAAGATTTCTATGCTGGTCATCACTTTTACGCCTATCCCTACTCCTGCTGCGACTAGCGCGACTAGCTCTCCTGTCTCTTGAATGACTGCTGCTTCTATGTCTCTCCCAACTCCTTTCTTGGGAAGGACTACGATTTCGTCGTCTTTCCCCTCTTTCCATACTTCTATTTCTGCTGGACCGCCTCCTTTCTCTTATCTTCTCCCTACTTCTACTCCTTTCTCTACGATTTCTATGAGAATAACTCCTGCTTCTACTGCGTCTAACTTTATGTGAAGGAGATCTACTGCGACTATGCCTCTTCTTCCTTTTAGGAGAGGAAGAACGTGAAGAACTGCGGCTACTACCTGAGCTAGTACTATACGAAGAACTAGACACAGTGCTGCTGCTACTACTGCTTCTGCTATTGCTGCTACTGCTACCACTACTAGAACTTCTTGATCTACTCCTTCCTATTCTTTCCCTTTCTTTAACATCTTTTTTGAGTTCAGTATCTGGTGCAGTTTCACTTGGGGATCTTTTCTTTTCATTAACCATGTCATCCTCGGTTTCTTTTATTTCACACGGTGAAAAGCTGCTATTTTGCTCTTTGTTGGTATATTCACTCATATCTTTTGGAATTTTTTCATTTTGTAGTTTTTCTTCTGGAAAAAGTATATAAAAGAAATATGGAAGTAATGCCAAGTAACATACAGATATTGGTAAGAAAACAAATACACTGTTTCTCTTGGGAAAGGGCCACATTCCCACGTAGCATTTGTAATTTTTAGAAATCAGCTTATTTACTAATCCTCAATGCCACCACTGTAGACTGTTCTTTTTAAAAAAAAAAAAAAAGAGCTTTCGTGTGCAATTACAAGGAGTAGCTACAAGTACAAAAATACAATTATATTACTATGCAGTTAACAGGAGTGCAGTTAAATTACAAAGTAGACAGTAGGGCTGAAAGTTGCTATGCACTCAGGTGGGAATCACTAAACAGTTTGTTACTATGTAAACCAGCAGTGTCAAAGACATGGGCTGGAGCCTGTTAAGCCATGAGATACAGTTAGGACAGCGGCTTGCAGGGCCAGAAATTTAGAGGTGGGTCAAATGGCAACAGTGTTAAGTGCTGTGCCTCATCTCAATGGCATTTCTGACTTGCAGGTAGCTCTGCTGGCCAAATCTGGAGTACAAAATTGTGTCCTTTGGCTCATGGGACTGCTCACAAGTCAGAAATTTGGCAGCAGAACAAACTACCCTGTATTTCTGGCCCTGCAGGCCAGATGACAGTACCCCACACTCTGGATCCAGCCACAGGCTGGCCTCACACTACTCATCTGGCCCACACATCTGGAGAAGTTTAACACTCCAGAAGTAAACAAAACACAAAAACTGAGACTGGCTTTGTGTTATGCAGTTCAGGAAATACTTTTATCTATTATACATAAATTGAGTAAACTGTACATATAAACACAAACATGCTCTGTTTTACTCAAAGTAGTACATATGAGATAGAGATAGAGCAACAGACACAAAGGAAAAACGTAACTACTTCAACTGCTGTTACATGCAACTTGACAGTTAGCAAACACTGGAAACAGGACAGGACTGCTTGCATGTCTGCAGGCCATGTTAAATGAGATGATATGTTCTCTTAAAAATAACCTGGTAATTGCATTATGTGGGCTTAGCTTTTCAGATATATCTACAAAAGACAAGAACTTCAGACCCTTTCAACAAGAAGAAATCACTTTTTATTTTAAGGGGATCTGTGTCATCTGCTTAGGCTACTTTTTTTTTTTTTTTTTTTTTTTTTTTTTTTAAGGAATTCAGAGCAAATAACCAATGTCACAAATATAGGTTGTGAGAGAGCTCCATTCATGGGCTGTCTGCTTAGATTCAGTTTCAGAACAAACTTATTCATAGATTCATAGATGTTAGGGTCGGAAGGGACCTCAATAGATCATCGAGTCCGACCCCCTGCATAAGCAGGAAAGAGTGCTGGGTCTAGATGACCCCAGCTAGATGTCTATCTAACCTCCTCTTGAAGACCCCCAGGGTAGGGGAGAGCACCACCTCCCTTGGGAGCCCGTTCCAGACCTTGGCCACTCGAACTGTGAAGAAGTTCTTCCTAATGTCTAGTCTAAATCTGCTCTCTGCTAGCTTGTGGCCATTGTTTCTTGTAACCCCCGGGGGCGCCTTGGTGAATACTCACCAATTCCCTTCTGTGCCCCCGTGATGAACTTAAAGGCAGCCACAAGGTCGCCTCTCAACCTTCTCTTGCGGAGGCTGAAAAGGTCCAGTTTCTCTAGTCTCTCCTCGTAGGGCTTGGTCTGCAGGCCCTTGACCATACGAGCTGCCCTTCTCTGGACCCTCTCCAGGTTATCCGCATCCTTTTTGAAGTGTGGCGCCCAGAATTGCACGCAGTACTCCAACTGCGGTCTGACCAGCACCCTATAGAGGGGAAGTATCACCTCCTTGGACCTATTCGTCATGCATCTGCTGATGCATGATAAAGTGCCATTGGCTTTTCTGATGGCTTCGTCACACTACCGACTCATGTTCATCTTGGAGTCCACTAGGACTCCAAGATCCCTTTCTGCTTCCGTTCCACTAAGCAGGTCATTTCCTAGGCAGTAGGTATGCTGGACATTTTTCCTCCCTAGGTGCAGCACTTTGCATTTCTCCTTGTTGAACTGCATCCTGTTGTTTTCTGCCCACTTGTCCAACCTATCCAGGTCTGCCTGCAGCTGTTCCCTGCCCTCCAGCGTGTCCACTTCTCCCCATAGCTTTGTGTCATCTGCAAACTTGGACAGAGTACATTTGACTCCCTCGTCCAAGTCGCTGATGAAGACATTAAAGAGTATCGGTCCAAGGACCGAGCCCTGCGGGACCCCACTGCCCACACCCTTCCAGGTCGAGACCGACCCATCCACCACGACTCTTTGGGTGCAACCCTCTAGCCAATTCGCCACCCACCGGACTGTGTAGTCATCCACGCCACAGCCTCTTAACTTGTTCACCAGTATGGGGTGGGATACCGTATCGAAGGCCTTCCTGAAGTCTAAGTATACGACATCCACCCCTCCTCCTGTGTCCAGGTGTTTCGTAACCTGGTCATAGAAAGAGACTAGGTTGGTCAGGCACGATCTGCCCGCCACAAACCCGTGCTGGTTTCCCCTCAGCATAATTTGCCCTGCCGGGCAACTTAGTAGAAGGGGGAACTGCATAAGAAGTAAAACCACTGTCTGATGCAAATATCTTTACACATGTACACACAACATACTTGTGCACACACACAAATGTAAGAGGGGGAAGAGGAACAAAACAGAGGCAGTTTGGAGGATTTTGAAAGCCCTCAAAATCTAAATTTGATACGCAGATACATTAGAAGACTAGCATTTATTAAAAGGACACTGTGGCGACAGAAGCTCCTTATGGAGGAAGAAGAGAAATAGAACATGGATCACAAAGAATGTAAATGATGCATCCCAAAGGAGTTCTTAACCAGTTTAACTTCAAGCTTCAAAAATGAAAATTATTTTATTGAATACTGAAGAGTCAGTGAACAGGGTTTTACATCTGCTCATTCTTAACTTAATCTTGCAGATTAGAAAATTATTATTAGATGGTTCTTTCTTACTACAACTTTAAAATAACCTTTCAGAACTCTTGCTAGTTTTAATGTTTTAATATGTTTTGGGAGAAAAACAGGCTGGTTTCAAAGAAAGCTACTCTTGCATAGACCACTGCTTAGTGTTGCATTATTTAGTATCTAAATATGTAAAAAGATATAAATATTTATATGTAGTCTTCATAGATCTAAAGAGAGCATTCTGACGCCTAAGACTGGAAAAATTATGGAAGAAACTGGCAATAAGCATCAATGGATAAAGCTCTCTTACAATGAAACATTACTTTCTGTTCAAATACAGTACCTAAGGTGCACTATGGAATCCCTGGTGCTCTGTCCAATAGTTTTCCAACCAAGACAGGGGTACAAGGATGTTTGCTCACCCCACTACGTTTTAATCTATTTCTGAATTATTTAAAACACGTGCTAACTGGGAATCAAGTCCAAGCACCCGTGATACTGAATGATTCTATTAATGTTTTGCTTTATGCATATGGCGCATTATTAATGGCACTAACCTAAACAGACTTCCAAAGGTTATTTAAATGCTTTTCAGCAACATTGCACATGAATGGCTTGAGAATCAACACTGCTGAAGCCAATGTATTGTCTTCATAGAATGAAAGGGAGAAATGAGTTTGGTCTTTACAGGAAAAGAGGAAGTGGTATCACTTTAATATCTTGGATTCTATTTTAATAAAAATCTGAGCTAGAACAAGCACATAGAATATGCACGCGCTACAGCGACACAAGCCCTGGGTTGAATTTTATCCTTCCTGCACTAACATAGGCAAAAGGGAAGTATTGGCAATGCTAAAAGATTTAAATGGAGCAGAACTATAGGGTGTTTGACCCAATGGCTTATTCAAAAATAGAAAAAACCCCTCTCCATTTACTTTTTAGACAACTTGCATCGTTACTTAATTCTGCAACAGGAAATAAGACTGATTAATGTAAGCACCTTGGCTCAATTCAGAATTTTAGATTACTGGATGAAAATGAGTAGTTTTACACCTATTAATATCAAAAGAAGTACATTTTGGAACCATCTCCTTTACGAAATAAACCCTTGTTTGGATGGTTAAATGACATCCATATTTTTCTCCAGACAAACAGCCAGGGAAATATACTAAGTGTCACTGACCCAGTATTTCCCCTACATTTAAAGCAAAACATAAATTTAAGAAGCAAAGATGCCAGCATGCAGCCAGATATGCAGGCACTAAGTTTTCCCTGACCTTTCCCCTTCTGAGATTAATAAAGCACTCTTTTAGCCTAGAAACCAACTTATCTGCAGTAGAGAACTGTAAGCAATGAGACACTGTTACCAGACTGCATTTTACTCTAATGAGATATTCAAGTTGTCACGGGCAGGTGGTGTCAGATCCCATATTCAGACAGAATACATTCTTGTGGGAAAAATGAGATAGTGATTTAAGTCATCTATCTGTGGTCTTGTTTATTCTTTGAAGAATTAAAAGGAAAATGTCTCTCTCCATTAATGGAAAATTTTAAATACTGAGCTAATGAAGACAAAACAATGTGGCTTCTAACAACTTACAGCCTATCCTATACTCCCTAGGTTCATCTGCGTTACTTGCACAAAGAATAAGGGCCACAATCAAACAGAATTCCCCTATTCTACCTTACTGTCCACTGCTTCATTTCATCTCTTTTTGCATCACAATAGAAAGAACGTGTTTTTTTTTTTCCCCAATCATGGCTAACTGTATGCCAAAGTAGGTCCTCTTGGGAATGTAAGTGTGTCCATCAGGAGCTTTTTGTAGCAGACTGCCTCCTGCAATGCCACACTTCCTGGACACTATAGGCACTTTTACATGTACTCCACGGGTGGGGGGAGCGATGCTTTAATTAAAGCAGCTTCAAGAGCCACTCTAATTAAAGCACTACTGTGTCGCCTGTATCAGCTTAAAAATGGTGGTGGAGGTGCTTGAACTAAAGCTCAGCTTTAGTTCAAGCACCTCTGCTGCCATTTTTAAGTACAGGGATGCTGATACAGGAGACACAAGACACTGCTGAAGCACGGTAATTGCCATGTTCCAGCAGACTCGATTGAGTCTGCTCCAACACAGTGGAATTCCCGAGTATCGGAGCAGCCTCCACAACCATGTATAGGCATCCCACACTTCCAGAAAGACTTGCTCTGTTGCATAAGGTTAGCCCTCAGACCCTTGCAAAAGGCAGTAAACAAGGTTGTCAGTCCTTTACTAATAGCTTTTTATATAATTTCCTGTAAATAGTGTTTCCACTTCACAAACGTTATCAATGTACCTCCAAGCAGCACGCTTGCTGCTTCAGGCATAAGCTACAGTGCTCAGCCAATGCCTACAGCTTTGAGACGGTTAACATGATTCTGCCCCACCAGTTTGCTGAGCAGACACAAGTGGAAACCATCTTGGCAACTGCATGGCATACACAGCGTCTCCAGGACTGCTCCTTTTCCAGTGAATAAACAGCTTTCCCCACTTGAAACATGTATTCCAATTTGGAGGGGCTGATTTTGGGAGAATAGTGTCTATGTATGTGAGAAAATAAGGTACCAAGTTCTGATTAAATTTTGTTTAAACTGATAAAATGCGTGATCTTATTGTATGTTTTTAGCATACATTTTAAATTATATATATTTTACTATTATACTTTTACTGTCAATTTATTGTATTGTTTTAGCATAACTTATAAATAAGCTACTACTACTACCACCACCACCGAGAGAGACCTTTAATACACCTACAGAAAAAAATGTAATAGAAGCCAAATGTTGAGATAGCATCTCTCTTTATGTATGGATGGCTGGTTCACTTCAGTTTCCAGGTGTTTTAAGAAATAGGGAGGGAAGGGAGAAAACAGTGAACTTGAATACAGGAAGAAAAAAATATGTTAGTGATAGCTTTGTTTACTGATTGCAGTGGTCTAACAGATTCCAATTTAAATGCCAGAACCAGCAAATTGTCTAAAATCTTCTGTTCACATAATTGATTGAAAGAAGGGAACCTATCCCACTCTGAGATTGGAGGGCCTCCCAGCCATCATTTTAGGTATCATAAGTGCTCTCCCAGCAGGAAAACACTGGAGGTGGTCCATCATATTTCTTTTGCCTGTAACCACTGTGCCTGAGGAAAGACTAGTACACACACACACACACACACACACACACAGAGTATATATACACCGATATGTACTGATATATACATACATGCATGTGTGTGTGCCCCTAACTCCCTACACACAGCCCTGATATATCTATGTATCAGCTGAACACAATGTTTTATTCATATATTTACAGTTTTAAAAGACATTTAGAAGCCTAATAGTGCCTCAAACATTATCATAACATTAATTCTAAATACCTATATATTTTGGCATTTGATTTGGGGTTTTTTTGTTATAGAAAAATCAGAGCTCCCTCTGCCCCCTTTGTTCACAAAGATGTGGGCCCAGTGGCAGATGTCCCCCCACCGACTGCTTTGTGGTACTAAGCAGCCCTGATATGCCAGTACCCTTCACTCCCAGCCCACAGCATCCTCATCCCCACCAGTGCCCCTCACACCCTACATGCAGCTCTCTGGTCCTGCCAGTGCCCCTCAATCCCAACCCACAATCCCCTGGTCCCGCCAATGCCCCTCATTCCTGATGTTAAGCCCCCCCCATCCCCAATGGCGCTCACTTCCAACTCACAGTCCCCCGTCCCCATTGGTGCCTCTCACTCCCAACCCACTACCTGCAGCCCCCCAGTGTGTGGGGAACAGGAGGGTATGTGTGGGGAAGCGGGGTGCCCAACCATAGGCAATGCCATTGGTGTACTGCCAGGGAAGCATGGGGGGGCATGTATCCCCCCAGATTTCTGCACCTACAGTGGGGCACTAGGGCTGCAACCTGACTGTATCAGCACCAGGCAGGAACTGTCTCTGCAGCCCAGCTGTCTTCATGGCCTAGCAGGCAAGACTCATTTCTGCTGCCACCATAACCCCCGTGCCAGCCACGTCACCATGGAGTAATGCCAAACCTCCAGCACCATGAACAGTAACAGACTAGGGGGAGAGAAGTGGAAGGAACATGCTGCCCTTGCCTCCTCCCCAATGCTGGCCGCTTGCATGCTGGGCTGTGACTCTACCCCAGAGGCGAGGTGGATTGGGGTCAGTATGGGCGGCCTGAGGGAAGTACCAGTGGCAGCTGGGCTATGGCAGTCTTGCCACCCTGCTCTACCCTCCCACACTGGGTCCTGCCTGCTGAGCCGCAGAGGCAGTTCCTGCTGGCTGCCAGTCCAGCCAGACTGCAGCCCTGTGCCCTGTTGTGGGCATGCATGTTCCCCCACAAAGCCCCCAGTACATTGCCTATGGTGCCCCAGGAGTGCACACAACGGCGGGGAGCTGACCCTCCCACCAGCTTCTCCTCCTGCTGGCTGCCCATAGCTCTGTCCCACTTCTCAGGTGGGCCCTGTGGCCACATATTCCCACCCTGGTCCTGTGCCTTGTGTACTGCCCCCAAGCCCAGCCCCAACCCTGCCCTACTCCCTCCCCCTCATTGTGGGGGCTTGGCACAAACAGACCCCACCTTAATCTACCCCCTCCCCCGAATTACCTATAGGCAGCTGGGGGAGCTGCTGTGCACCACTCTGCCTGGCTGTTTTGCTGGCTGCATGCGTCTGTGCACACGCACACATGCACGTGGCACCCCCTGCATCTGATCAACTTCCTCCCACTTCCCCCAACCCCAAGTAGCCCTTTTGCAGGCTGGAACTCTGCTAATGGAAAACCTGGATCCCTGGTGATAACAAGTTCCCACTGCTAAATCAAGAAACCAAGTTATAAAGACATACTACATAGAGAAATTTCTCGGTCAAAACCAAGGATGACTGGTTCAAGGAAGGGAACTTAATCTCAGTTTCATAATCTGAAATTTGAAAAGGAATACCTTCCTAGAGTATCTAACCTGCAAATATCTTTTGCAATGGGGCAAGAAAGTTGAAATTCAGCCCCATACAAAAGAGCCACAGGCTCCATGGACCCTCTATACAGAGGTGAATTTACCATATCAGTTATGTATTAAAGGAAAAGGAACATGTTTTTAAAACATTATTCTGATCTGTTCTTTTAAAAATGAAAATGCAGTGTCTACGAAGAACACACGATAGATATTACACAGCAGACAGAAAAAAGGGAAGCAAAACTAGTTTTTATATAGTTAAAAAACATGTTGATTGATTTTTTCTTCTTTAAAGCATTACGCATTGTAGCCAGGAATGTATGTTTTGAATCACAACTGCACATACACTTTGTTAAACTACAGAGCAAGGCTATCCAACTTCTCAGAGGCCAGGGGCTGCATCTGAGAGGGCAACAAACCTCCTGAACTGCAAAACTTGCCCCCTCCCCCACCATGTGTTCCTCTTACTACCACATTGTCTTCTCCATACTCCCCCATCACTATGTGAGCTTCCCCATACCCTTCCCTTGCTGCATGGGCTTTCACACACCCCTTTCTTACCCACCCCCCACAGCATGGGCTTCCACATGACCCCCCAACAAGGGCTTCTCTGCATCATCCCCTGCTGCTGCATGGGCTTCCCCATGCCCTTCCCTGCTCCTGCATCAGCTTTCTCCTTGTCCCTTAGCCCTATGGGCTTTTCTGTACTGCCATATGGTCTTCCCCGTGCTCTCCGGCCACATGGCCGACCCCCCTCTGCCAGCCCATGGCGTTTCCTGCACTCCGCTGCTACGAGAGACACCCACCACACAGGCTCCCCTGCTTCATGGGGCTACCAGGATCTCAAAGCCCTGGGATCGTCAGATGTGTCATCCCATGCCAAGACAGAGCAATACGGGAAGGAGTGCCTGGGAGGTAATCCAGGAGTCATACTTTAACCCCTCACAAGCCACCAGTTGGACAGCCCAGCAGTAGAGCATACACAATTTTTAAAATAGAAAGACATTTACATTTACCTTCTAGCTGTTTTTCTAGCAATAGTTGCTGCTCTCTTTCTTTTCGCCAAAACGCTTCCTGTTTTTGCCTGATTCTGTGTCGTAGTTCCTCATCATCAGTGTCAGATGATTCAGAGCCTCTGTCGCTCCTCTCATCCTCACTGTCTCCTGATCCATAACCACCCAGTCCACCTGCGTGCATAAAGCCCAGTCTATCACGAGGAAAGGTTAAGCCTTGTTCTTAATATTTCTGTGGGGCAAAGAGGAAAGTACATTGCCCTTCCTTCATTTCCTCTTCTCTGAAAAGACATTTATTCTAGGGAAAATACAAATGTTGTTTGACTGGAGTCCTCAAGGTCCCCATATCTGTATTGATGCTCAGTTTCTACTTTTACTCCTTCTGGAACAGCTTATCTAAAAGTGATCATGACACTTTTCCCATTGTATGGAAGAACAAGCAAGCTCCTTATGGAAACAGTAACAAGGTCATCCCTTATTCATTTCCAAGCACATTGACAGAAGAGGAAAATGGCCAGAACCCTGCTCCTGAAGACATCCATGAAATTATTTCAACTACTTCAATCTTAGACATACTAAATCTCATTATCAACGTTTCTACAGTGAAAATACTGGATTTTAAGAGAGAAGGAACAGAAATGAATTTCTTTCTCCGCAAAGAGAAAGCTACCATTAACTAACAGACTGTCAGAAAGTAATAAGCATCTGATATAAAGGCCTTTTTATATTTTTCCCACTTGAAGTTCTCCAGATCTTCAGTTTTTATATTAATTTTACTATCTAAACATTTGGGACACAGAAAATTTAAACTAGTGAGAGAGTTCATTACATCACAATGTCATGTAACTACTATAAGTGACCACTGACATTTTGTTTTACTACATCATGGTAAGATGACAGGGTTGAGAAAGATCTTTTGCTATTACACCTCAGACTGGCATTTCAAATCCTTATCCTGCATGCCTTCAAATGGATAATTTTGAATATGGAAGCCTTTGCAAGTGTCTAGTTTTTCAGTAGGAGTGTAATTAATTCTAAACATTACAATTATTTTAGTAGCACTCTAAACCATTACATTTATAACAAGATCAACTGTAACACACTGTCCAGTTGGATCAGAACAGGAGAAATACATAAAAATAGTAATTTCCTTCTAAGAGACTGCAGTTTGATCCTCAAACAATTAATGAAAACACGCCAGTAGCATAAGTCAGCAAGGAAAGCATCCAACCAAAACAGCAAGTTTCTCTTCCAAGTTTTTACCTAGTTTACAAAATTAGGACAAGACTCTGACACTCTACACGTTAAAATAATTCCTTTCTCCACAAAAAATCCCACTGACATCAATGGTATTACTTGAAAAGGGTAATGAATCAGAATCTGACTAATAAGTAATTATTGGTAATTACAGTCTAGTTTTCAAAAAAAGTTCTCTAGATATTCAAGGCAAGAGCGATCTCCCCTTTAAGCCCCTCTCAAAAATAAGGAACATACTTACCGAGTCCAGTGAGGGAAGCCAGTGCACTGGACTGTGCCAGCTGTTTTGCAGGAGCTTTGTATCACATCAACAACAGGAACAACATGTTAACACAAATAGCCACGATTTCATAGTCATGAGATTCTATGGTATTGTTAAATCTACTACTATTGCTGTTTTGTGGGGGAGAGAAGAAACATTAAAAACGCATCATCCATTTAAAACGAATCCTTGATTTTCTGACCACGTAAGTTTAGAATTCTTAATGTGGGTTAACAGTGAACTGGAAAAACACAAATCTATATTCATAAGTCAGTTTCAAAGTTACAGAATCTGCATATAAAACTCAGATGTCAGTATTTACATGTTTAATTTTATGTCACCTGCAGTTGCATATATAGTAGCATATTAACAGTGAAAGCAAATGAATTACTAACTGAGGATTCATAGTTTGTCTCTTTTCACCTCTGATCAATTAAGAGTCTGAGATAAAATGAAAGAAGAAATTGCTAGAACTTAGGAGTCAACACAAGGGTACCATCATAACTAAAGAAATGAGTTATGTGAAAGAAATGGAATAACTGAAGAAACTCACAATACACTTCACAGGACAACAGTATGTGATTACTGGATTTGATTTCTAATTAAAATCTGATGGATAATATTTGGACTGTTCTTGGGGGACAATAGCTATGGAGTTAAATGTTCTAAAGACATGCATATATAAAATATCCACAAAAGGAAGTAAAAATAAAGTATACCTTTAGTTGCTTTACGGTGTACGTCTTTGGCAACGTAATAAATTTCTTCGTTTGTGACATCTAAAAGGATTTCTGTCAGTAGCATTTTTGTCAAAAACATCTAAAGAAAATAATTATAAATAAGATCAGAGGAAAAGGCTCCAGACTAAGTTCTAAAATCAGTTAACACTGAGGAAACTCAACTGCTTAGTTTAAGATTTCAGAAGCCAGAGCAAGAATACAAGCTGTTCCAATTATTTAAAATCTGACTTGATTTCCAAACTAAATTGTTATGTTTCACCAATGTACTGTATTTCAAGAAAACACCAAATAAAGTGAGCTTCCCTGCTTATGATGTGCACCTTAATTTTAGAGGGCTGATTTTTGGGAAAAAGCATGGTATGTAAGCAAGTATGTTAAGTTCATCATATAGCTATCTTCTTCCCATATATGGCAAGTGTGTATTAACATTTATCATCTCTACATAGTGGAGGATATTTATATGGTATATTAGAGATGCATGCATATATAAAATCATCACAGTATGTGTGTTATGCCTATGATTATAATGTCAGTCACAGAAAAGTACAAGAGCTTCTCTATGCCTGAAAATATAAACATATTGTATAGGCGTAGACGATTTTCAGAGAACTATGTCATGTGTACCATCTGATACTCCTTTTCTTCTTCTGTCATTTCTGGTTCGCTTTGCTCCTCTGGAAGAGCTGGAGATGGACTCCTGCTGACTTTTCCAACACTTACAGCCTCTGAATTTTCAACATCATCATCTTCTTCATCACTGTCCTACAAGAATATTGTATATTTTAAGGTTCATTTAGATTTAAAACATCAGTTTCTCTGTAATCAAGTTGAAATATCACATCAAAACAAGAAGTCCTCAAACATGCTCTCCCCCCAAATAAATAGTTTCTACCCCCTCTACAAGGTCTGTGAATTAGATCCTCAGCTACCACATATCGCTATCTACAAGTACAGATTTGATGAATCTTGAATGAACTGTCAAGACCAGTATACACAGCTGACAATTCATTGTTGTTCTTATAGCTGGTAACAAGGAAGTAGAGTGGGAAAGACCATGAGGCAGCCCGTCAGCAGCCTTGGCAGGAAGTTCCACTGAACCGAACTCTTATCAAAAAACTATGGTATCTGCTGACCAAAACAATTACCAAAGGATCAGAGTTCATGGTTAAGGATCTACCGAAATTGCAATTTTTGCAGAAACCATGATTTTAGCCAGGCCCCATGAAAAAGCATGGGCTCCACAAAGAAGTGTAGGGTCTGTGCTTTTGACAGGCTCCCAAAAACCAAAAAACCCCCCAAAACTCACCAAAAGTAAAATGCTTGCTTCCTTTGGGGAACCGGCAGTCCTTGTGGCTGCTATGGCCTGGCCATGCAGCCCATAGAGGAGGGCTGCTGGCACAGCAAGATGGCTACCACCTCTGCCCCTCATTGGCTGTGAGGACTGTGTCATATGCCCCCACTCCTTGCCACCAGAGGGGAGGAGCAGTGCTGCATGACAGTCTTCACAACCAATCAGTGATACGGGCTGGGGCAGTATGACATGTAGCCCTAGCAGCCAATCAGCAGCGAGGGTGGAGCCACCAGAACCCCTTGGCCAATCAGAGGTGTAGGAGGAGGCCCTGCCATGCTCCACCTATGAAAATGGTTGCCAGCCCCACAATCTGCATGCGAAATTGGCCAGCTACCACTTCAACTTTGGTAAACCCCTATTCATGGTTTTTGACAGCTTCCCTGTTCCTAATCCCACCCATCCAGGTAAACCATTGCTTTTGCAAATGTACTGTAGGAAAAGTACACAGCACTGAAAATAAAGCACTAGGAGAAACATAACTGCTGCAATACAAAGTTCCCTCAACTGCTTCAGTGCTGCAAGTGTGGATACATAGAATCTATGACACTCACTACTTAATCTAATTCTTTATTACAGACACCTCTGTCAAAGTCTATACCAATTGCCAAATTATGCAGACATGGAAAGAATGGGCAGATTTATCATCACTACTTTACACATAACCAAATAAAGGTAAAACATCTTTTTAGACTATACTTACACTTTTGCCTATTATCTGCTACAAATTTATAAAAATCAGGTAAATGATAGTGCAGTAGTGACACATGGTTAATTTTTAACGTAAGAAACAAAATGATGTGGATAAACTGAAATGCACAGTTTCTTCATAAAGAGATAAATGAACTTTAATAGCTTTTAAGAAATACAAACCTGGGGAAAAAAAAAAGTCAGCCCTCCTACTTACAAATTTACTTTTTTGAGGTAACCGTGGACCATCTCCTTCTTCAGTTTCCTCAGTGCCTTTCTTTTCTTTTTTAGACATCTGAGAGCGTTGTTGCTCCATTCGCTCTTTCTCCAGCTTTTTCTGTTTTTCTCGTTCCATCTTTTCCAGACCCTCACGAATCCAAGCAGGAAGCGTTCTGCGTTTCACAGCATCTGCACAGGAGAGATTTGTAATTTTATCAGAAGGGGAGAGAAAAAGAAAAGAAAAAAAAAAAAGACCAGACATGCTATGTGCTATTATTGGTAAACAGTATCTTGTAATAATAGCTTTATTTATTTATTCATTTACAGGCAAAAAGTAATTACAGATTTCAAATTTTACATTTCTTTTTAAAGCAAAAGACTTCTAAAGCGAATCATGCTTTCAGATTTTTTTCATTAAAGAGTGGTTAACATGTACCAATCTGTGGAGGCTCCTGCTTCACAGGCATCGTGATAGGTGAACGCTGACGATCTCTGAATGAGGGTCTTTCCCTTCGGTTCTGAGGAGGTGCTGGAGGTGCTGGTGGACCTGGTGGCCCTGGTGGTCCTGGCTGCCAATAAGGTGGATGAAATCCACCTTGGGGTGGACCAAAAGCAGCCCCATGCTGAAAGAGTAATGCAGTTTATTTTTCTTCACATTTAATACTATGTATAGCATGTGTACGTGTGTAAGTGGGACTACAGAAATCCATGCAAGTAGAAGATCCATGATTCCTAGGTTAAGGGCTTTCTACCATTTTACACTGTTTCCAAAAATCTAAATTTTCATTTTTATATTTATGATGAGCTTTACGGTTGGAGTCATGTCTTTTAACAAACTTCCAGCTTTGAAAAGAAATTTTTAGAATGTAAATGCTGATGCCACTATGAACCTGAAAGGGAGCTCAGAAACCCCTGAAGCCTGAACATCAGGAGCTAGCTACCTCATATCAATAACAAATGCCCTACAATCAAGCATGTATGAAGTGTGGACTTAAGAGTAAAGGTAGTGCACATAATTTTGAAATGTGGCCCTACCAACACCCAATTCTATAACTACATCTTGAAAACAAAAGTTCAAAAGTTCCAGGTTTTATTGCAGGTTAATTCCAAGACCATGCAATTTCCAGTCACCTATCAAGGATGCTACCAGTAAAAACTTGTTTTTGATTAAAAGTACATTAAATTGTATTTAGAACAGCCTTTGGGCTCCAAGCAAGTTGCCATGCAACCCAGAGTTGCAAAGCTAATGCGCAAGAGTTCATACTACATTTTGGTGCCTGAAAATAGCCACCGAACACATCTGTTTGAAAAGACTGTGTTTAGGAATAAAACTGCAAACAAGTGTTGATTTGATCATTTATATTAACAGATGCTTGGTTATTTTACTATCATTTAAGCTGAGTTGTGTTTACTGAGTAACTTGCTATGAAGAGAATTTTCTGTGCTGCTTTCAAAGTTTTGGAAAGTTTTCTTTAAGATTTGGTTCCAGAAAGAAGCAAAGACAGGACGGCTTTCTGATCCTAAAGCCTTTAAAAATGGATGGTTCACCTTATGTCTGACAATGCCACACACTAAAATTCTGTCATGAAAAGCAGGATAGAAAACAGAAATAAATCCTTGCACTTGTAAAGTCTTCTCCATAGAATTATACTATCTCTGAATACAGGGAGATGTTCCAAAAGATATAGACTGTTAATAAATATATATTTTTAAAGGTTTGAGCATTCAATACCTGTGAAAAATCAGAAAAAAAATATCAGTTTTCTCTATCTAGAGATTTTTATTTTTCCACATATAACACCCTCATCTATTCCTTATATACGCTATACATAACTTGTTTGCCAGAGTGAAGAAAAAATTGGATGTGGATTTTTAAAAAGCATTGTTTATTCAGAGAATCACAGAAGATAGATATGGAAAGGATCAATTGGATCATCCAGTCTATCTCCCTGTAAATGCAAGACTGTTCCCTACAGTACATTTTCTAGTGTATTTAAATATATTTTCTAAACTTTATTTAATGCTTTTAGATTTTACACAACTTAGTTATATTAATTATATTTTGAAAAACAGTGAATCATTTGAATATTGCACATAACAGCCATTTCTCATTATTAGTATGGGAAAAAATATTGTTTGGCCTCAGAGCTGAACTGAAAACACTAAAGTCTTCTTCTGTATGCATAAGGTATTTTACATTTCGTAAAATGTATCTTAGCAGACAACAGACTTTGTAGTTGTTTGTAGAACTGAAGAATGCAAGTCGCCGCTAGATATTCTTAGAGGAACACTTCCACGGAAGGGACTCTGCACGTCTACAACATTAAAGCAACAAATATGTTTCACCTGATAGTCAAACTGGTTCACTGGCCCCATTGCAAAGTTATCGGGAGGTCCCCCAAAGTTGTGATTGTTCTGGTTAAATATATGCCTGTTGTCAGGGGCAAATTCCCCACTGTCCTGACTGTTGCTGTCTTCAGATGGAGGAACGATTTCCATTGGACCTTGGGCTGGAGGTATCCATTGCTGATCTGGAGGTGGATGAGGGGGTTGGTGAGGCATTCCCCATTCTGTTTAGGATTTAGAATACAATTTAATACATGGTTAACAATGAAACAGAGAAATCACAGATTTTCTTATTCTAGTAATATCAAGATTGCGAAAAAGCCAGAACTTTTAGAAAGCAATATTGTCAATACAAAGTCATATATTTTTAAAGAATCATTGTCACCTACAGTCAGTTATGATGGAGGTTGAACTAGAGCTTCCCTGAATTAATCCCTGCTTAAAGTCCAACAGCTGTGGTTCATCTATAGCTTATCATTCAGAAAAAATAGACAACCCTGATTTTAAGATTTCTAGGGGCAGTGAAATTATAACAATCCTCTGGTAAGTTAAGTTATTTCAACAGTTAATAACCCTCACCATTAAAAATGTGCACCTTATTTATAGTTTTCTTCATGCTCAACTTCCAGCCATTGGATGTTGTTATATTATACCTTAAATCTTCTGGACCAAAGAGCCATCATTTTATTATTAAAAAAAATCTGTTTCCCACGCAGGTACAGAGAGATCATGATCAGCTCAATCCTTAACTTTCTGTAACAAACAGATCAAATACCTTGATTCTTTATTTCTACATTTGGCCAAGAACTTCTCTCTACAAGATCCAACAGCTACTTGATAATGATTTAACATTTCTATGTCCACTTCCCTCATCTTACAATTCAGAAAGTTATTAAAATAAACACATATTTGGAATGTTCTGTAATTGTGTTATTATGTATACAGCTGTGCTATACGTCTTAGAGGTGGCTGCAGAAAACTCACAGACCAGAGGGAGGAGTAACTACAATTAGGATTAAATCTGACATTCTAGACGCCTTCATTATGCACAGCTAAAAACTGTAAATGATATTCTGAAAAGGTCTAAATTAGAAATTTGGCTCCATTAACTTTGACTCGTTTGGATAGTGTTACTTGAACATTTGGGAAACCACTGCTCTTTTAAATTATCCAATACACATAGAAAAAGTACCGTTTTCCCCTGGTTTTCATCAAATCAAATGCAATTTCCACTAGACCAATGAAAAGCATGCATATGGATTTAGAACCTGTTTCCCTGCCAAATTTCAAACTGCCATTACATTCTGATGATATGCTAGATCTGTTTAGAACTATGAAAAACACTTTTAGCAGAAAAAACATTAACACAGTTTTCAGTCTTTCCATGCTTGAAATCAGCTGTGTGTGTGTGTGTGTGTGTGGGGGGGGGGGGGGGGGGGGGGGGGGGGAGAAGCCCCTATACTGCTTCAATCAAGCTAAGAAAAAAAAAGAGAGAGAAAATTATACATAACTGAAAATGATCCATTTTACTGAAAACGTTTGGTCAGTTTTAAGAAAAGATTATTTAGGTGGAATGCTCATAGTGGGATAGGAAAGGCATCAGAAAAGCCTCAAAATGGGACTGATATGATAAAAGTACATTTTACAGAGATTTTTCCCCTTCCTGCTCTCAAAGGTTTTAAAATCCTTTGAGCCAGTATTTCATAAGCTACATGTTGGGCACATCATGTTCTGCAGTCTGTCAAACCCATGAGAAAAAGTTATAGGGGTGCAACAGGAAGACAACAGATGCCTACTTCCTCTAGGGCAAGGGTGCTCAACCCCTGGCCCACAAGCCAGATCCAGCCCGTGGCCTCATGTCATCTGGTCCATGGGATTCCTCGTAGGTCCAGAAATCTGGCAATGGGGAAGCGGTGGCACTGGACTCATAGGGAGCCCCAGGCCCTGCAAACTGGATCAGGCACCCAATCCCAGCACACAGGACCAAGTAGGAATGGCACTAGGCCCCAGGGCCCAATCCTCATGGCTAAGAGGAGGCAGTGCCAGATCCCTGGGGACCAATTCAGCACTGGGGGGCAGAAGGGGGAAGCACCGGGTCCCCTGGGGACCAAATGCAGTGTGCAGGGGTAGAAGGCAGCAGTGCCAAGCCCTTAGGAACCAATTGCAACATGCAAGGGCAGAAGGAGGCAGTGCCAGGCCCCTGGGGAACAACTGTAGCATGTGAGGGCAGCACTGGCTCTTGGGAACCAATCCCAATGTACAGGGGCAGGAAGGGGTGGTGATGGGCCCCTGGGGACCAATCCCAGTTTGCAGGAGGGGACAGTAGCAGACCCTATGGCAGGGGTAGGCAAAACGCAGACCGCCAGGCCATTCTCTCTGGTCCGTAGGGCCCCTAAAAAATTTAGAAAATTAATATTAACCTGCCCTGGGCTGCCTGTCATGCAGCCCTCGATGGCTTGCCGAAACTCAGTAAGCGGCCCTCTTCCCAAAATAATTGCCCACCCCTGCCCTAGGGCCCCTGCCAACACTCAGGCCAGGGAGGGGCTAGCGCCAGGCCCCAAGCTCTTACTGACCAGAGAATAAGAAGTGAAACAAGTAGCCAGATACAAATAGTTAAACTGCAGCATGTGCTTATTCTTCTCTACCAAAACTAAAATCAAAACAAGACTACTGCTTACACACTAGGCTCAAGCCTAAAAAAACCTACAGATTACGGAATTGTGGCATAAAATGCTTGGGTCTACCCTTTTCCACTCCCAGAAGTAGTTATTTGAGAATATAAAGCACATCAGGTATATACAGATGATAAGGTTTAGGAGGAAACAGAATCAGGTAACATTCATACAGGTTACCAAATAAAGTATAAACACATTTTCATTGGAGGAAGGAAGAAAACAAACCTGGCTGCCACATTCTGTTGAAGTTGGGATCCCCCTGAAAATTGTTATGGTTGTTTGCACCAGATTCTACTCCTGAAATCTCCTGTCCATTTGGCATCATTCCTTGTTGTTCCACCACGCCCTGCTGCCCTGAGGCCTCTCGCTGAGCAATCCATGCTTGAGCTAGTGCAGCCCAATCAATCTGACCTAAAACAAATATAGAAGAATTTATTTCAATATTTAAAATTTCCAAAATATAATTATGAGTTATATAGTCACTCAACAAAAATACTGTAACAATATTCACCTGCAACAATTACCTTGCTGATAATTGATACTATGCACAGAATGTGATTACACTACAGTTTTATTGCTCATTACACATTTCAATGTGTGTTTATACTTGCTGAAGTGGAATTTCTCTACATATATTCTATAAAACTATACAGAATGTTTCAGTGCGCTTTATCACCTGAACAGAAGGTAGTTTTAAGCGTTCCTGGTGGGAAAGGATACAAAATTCAAATTTTAAAAGGTGCAGACCTTGTAAAGACTTGAGAATGGGAAAGATGTACATAGTTATGATAAGATATAGATACACCACAGGTTTTGTAATATGCACACTCCTCTACCATCACTCTTACAGCTGTTATTTTCTTTGCTTACTCTTCCTTAATGTGGTCTTAAATATGTCCTCTGTTCTGTTTTGAGATATGACTTGCTTTTGTTTATGAGCCACAGTCTCTCCCACCATCATTCCTTGAATCAAGGCAAGGAAAAATACAGGAACCAAGGCAAACTGAAATGTGCCAAGACGTAGCAAACAATGGATATGATGTACTTCACAGTCCTCAGAGTGAAGAGCCACAAACACAGACAGACATATATATCTCTACATAATAAAGATATCATAGGTGGAGGCAACAGCCCTTGATACAAGATTGACAAGTATACATCATAGGATCATAAGACAGTAAGGCTGGAAGAAACTACATGAGAACATCTAGCTTAGCAGCCTGCTCTAGGCAGGATCAGCCCTGATAACACCATTAGCCAAGTGTCTGTCTAACCTGTTCTTGAAAATCTCTAGAATCCTCCATTCTAGGGATGGAGATTCCACAATTTCTCTAGGCAATCTGTTCTAACTCTTGAGCCCCGGCATAGCCAGGAAGTTGCTCTTAGTCTTCAACTCTAAATTATCTTTGCAAACACAGGAAAAGTCTATCTTCATCCACCTTCCATCTTCTCTTCTCCAAACTTCTTTCAGTTCTTCTTCATAATCCATTATATTATACACAGACATATACATACACATACATGCATACATATTTATACATACATATACATACACACACACACACACACACACACACACACACATATGCATATACTCCTTATTCAGCTGTTTGTACAGATGTGTAAAAACATAAATATAGTTCACTTTGCTATATTTCTCAGCATACATTGTTGTATTATTAATTTTTGTGACTTTTTCCATATGTTATACTTTGTGTTAGTCCTTCTATTATTGAATTTATCTTTGGAAGAACAGGGACAAAACAACTAGCTTGTGGTTATAACAAATGACAATAGGCAGCAGACATTATAACGAGTAAATAATACCTAGGCTGAAGTGCAGTTTGAGAATTTAAGTAAGAGACGAAGACAACATGGAACTAAAACACGTGCCAGCTCAGTACCAATAATGACAAATCAGTTTACTTGTATTCTGAAAAACATCAGAATGCAACACCTCAATAATAATCAATACAGCCATGCAGACATTGAAACTGAGCTTACCAAAAAAAATTAAGTTTTATTTTGATAGTGGAACCTCGGGCATGTACTTACTTGGATCTTGTTGGTGCTGGAATGACTGCATCCATTGCTGCTGGTTCAAAGGCCACTGCTGCCAAGGCTGCCCACCTTGATCCCACATCTTTACTCCTTTATATATTCTAAATTCAAACAAAAACAGTATTGTTTTCAATATGAATTGATACTTAGGAAATGTTACACACACAAATGCATTATTTCCCAATTGCTCAAAAACACAAAAAAATCTTGCAAAACTAAGTTAATAGCAATATTGGTATAATATGCTTACTGGAGGAAAATATTAATTGTCCCAAATACCAACTAAAAAAAATAATTAAAACTAGTTTAAACTGTTTAGTTCAACAAACTTTGAAAGAGTAATCATTTCCCGAAATTTACATAAAGGTAGTAGTAAGTTACAAAAATCCATCTAAGCTGCAGCAAAAAAAATTGTTTTGAGAGTGTTATACTCTCAAAACAGTGTAAAGAAGTGTAAAGAAAGTAAATATTTCAATTTTACAAATTCACACTTCACAGGAATATGTTATAAATAAAAATAGGACAATGTAATCCAACTGATGTACTTGGGTGTTTTTGTGAAGAATGGTTCCTTTTCTACCCCCCTAAACAAACCAGATGCAAAACATGACAAAGGAAGGACCTGATCCTGAAAAATGATCAATGTGTGCTTGTGTGGGACCCCTAGCGAAGTTCAAGACATGTATATGATATAAAATATGTAAGAACCAAACTTCTTGTATGATGAGAGACAATGTTGAGGATATTTAACAAGACAAATTCAGTTTCAAGATCACTAGAGATTATAAGCCTGAATTTATTTAATTTCTTTCACGTCTTCTTGGTTGCAGAATATAAAAGAGGTTTCCTAATTATATCAAAGCAATGGAATTGCTTTAGGACACACTGGGCATTTATACACAGCCTTTTAGATTAGACCCTTTAATTACAGCAGCTCTCCGAGCTCTTCTAATTAAAGCCCCCAGAGTGTCTCATGTATAAGAATCCCCATGCTTAAAAACAGTGGCAGGGGCACTTTAACTAAAGCTTGTTTGATAAACATTAAAGTGCCCCCACCACCATTTTTAAGCATGGAGCACCGATACATGAGACTATGGAGTCTGCTGGAACGCAGTAATTACCAGACTCCAGCAGACTTAATTAATCAAGCCTACTCCAACACACTGTAACTACAGTGCATCAGAACAGCCTTGCTGCTCATGTACAGGCTCCCACTGACTTCAAGTAAAACGAAGACAGAAAACAAGTCAGTAGCATTCTGGTCTGTACCAAATAAACCTAGTCCTTTTTGTAAAAGTAGTGTAGAAAAATTACATGCCAAGGGCACATGTCTGCCCTTTGAAAACACATGGCAAAGTTTACCTTACAGGAGTGTTGCTATTAGACTTCAGGCTTCAATTAAAGTCATCTTATGCCAATTTTGGTTTCACTTGGAAGTAAGGACAATGTAAACCATTATGTTTGTTTTTTCAGTAATCTAACCCTTTCCAAGATTAACAAATCTGGATGTATGTACCACACTAAAATTCCATCAATTGCAGATGATTATTGGTCCCAAAAAAGTGACAGGTCACATGGTGCCAGCCCCTTTGGTTTCCATCAATTAAGCTATGTTAAAGAAAAAAAAAAATGTATTTCAGTATTCCCATTTTGGCTTTTTTATATGCCTATGCGCCGAAGGTTTCTGCAGGGATGCAATATGATCACCAGTAGATGGTGATCACCAATAGTAACACAAAAACAAGATGATCACTGTACTAGACCAGGGGTAGGCAACGTTTTTTGGCCGGAGTGCCAAAAAAACCACAATGTCTACCTTGGAAGGTGCCGGAGTGCCGGCATGCCAGAAAAACAGAAGGGGGGGGGAGGGGCGATACATGGCAGGACACGCTGCATATTAGTATATTTAATTATCATAAATGTTGCCTTTGTTGTTGTGTATTCCTTTTTTGTTGAGCATGTTGCAATAAGAGAGAGAGAAGAGAGACAAATAAGAGAAAGAGGAGAGAGAGAACCAGACATATGCACACAGAGAACCATTTGCACAAACACAGAGAAGAACACCTAGAACAAGACAAAAGCACACACACATCCAGAACCAGACCCATGTGTGCGCATACAAACACACAAAACCAGACAGAGGCAGACAAACACACAGAACCAGATGCACAGGCACATGGAGCCGGGCTCCTGGGCCACTGGACATAGTTCAACCCAACAATGCCCTAGTCCCACCAGAGCCCCTGTGTTTCCCTGGGGAGCCAGCCCACAGGCTGCAGCGCAGCTGGCCGAGGCCCCAACCTGGAACCTGCCCATCAGTCCAACCACCCACCCACCCCGCTCGGCTAAGGCTGCAAAAGGTGCAGTGCTCCTGGCAAGGGGCAGTGCCAGCCTCATCCTGGTGTGGGTCTGGACTGGGGCTGGGCTCGGAGCAGGTGGAGGTCAGGTGGGTTCAGCTGTAAGCAGCCTGGGCTCCATGGTTGGCAGCAACTACCAGAGCCTGGACCAGCTGCAGCCAGCTGCTCCAAACTCTGGCATCAGCTCCATACTGGTGGGTACATGTGCGCCTTGGAGCAGATGGTGGGGATAGGGCCTGAGGCAACACAGCCCTTCTGCTGTCTGCTCCGAGGTGCACGTGCAGTCACTGCCAGCATGGAGCTGGTGCAGGGGCTGTGGAGCCCAGCGCAGCTGTTTGCAGCCTGCCTGCTGCCCAGAGCCCAGTCATCAGCTCTGTGCCAGCAGCGCGGGAGAAGCCAGGGTTGTGCTGTCTCAGGCCACTCCCCTACTGTCCAGTCTGAGGTGCATGTCCACCCACCAGTATGGAGTTAGTACAAGAGCCTGGAGCAGATGTTTGCAGCCTTCTGGCTGCAACTGGCCCAGGCTCTGGACAGCTGCTGCCAACTATGGAGCCTGCTTTGCTTGCAGCAAGGCTTGCAACCACTCAGCTGCCTGCTGGGAGCAACCCGGGCTTCGTGGCTGGCAGCAGCTGCCTAGATGCCAGGCTGGCAGTGGTGCGCCAAGCAAAATGGTCTTGCGTGTCGTGCTCGGCACACGTGCCGGGGGTTGCTGACCCGTGGAGTAGATATTGTATTGAGAAGTTATGCCTTTTATTTTTCCATATTATATATTAAAAAGAACTGAATTTCGTAACTGACCTACAATCTTGGGATGAAAAAGGAAATTAACTCAATTTCATCCTGTTTTTTTGAAGATATTAGTCCAACAAGATTCTAAGTTTTGGGTCTTAACTTTCCAATATGAAACTGCAATTTCATTTTGCAGGTTGAGACCTTTCTTAAAAGAGAGCCCCAAAAGGAGAAAAATAGTTTCCTTCTAAATTCATTTCTCAAAAGAGACCATTCTATTGGATCTTCATTTATCCAAAGGTGATAGCCTTAAGTCTTCGGTGTGAAATTGTCTAAAATGTCTGCACTTTCACATTTGGAAGCTAAGACTCAATGGAAAGAATCCTGTGGGTGATATCTTTAGTGAACTGATACTACTGAAGAGGCTGAAAGCGTTAGCTTTCTGTACCTTCACCATCATCTCACGTGTTCACAGTAAAACCCTGTGGACAAGTGGACCCATGAGTCCCCTTTGATGTGGCCTGCCATCCAAGACTACCCCTTTGAAACAAACCTTCAAGGATGAAACTTTGGGAAACCCTATAGAAAGTAGATGTCATAGCTGTCATAAATCAGCAGGGTGCCAGAAATGACATAGGAGATGGAATATTTGGTTTATGTTTATGGACCACCTCCACACCCTTGCTGATCTTTCCATCGCCAGCCAGGATGGTTTTAGGACTGTAGTCCACCACCAGGGCAAATATTTACCAAAAAAACAAAAAAAAAAAACAACCAACCCAAAACCAAAAAACCCCTAACATCTTACACTGACGAATGGTCTGGACTGGTCTTCAGTTTTCCCTACAGGGAGTAGTTTCTGTTAAGAAGTCCAAGGAAGTCATAAGCTTATAGGACTGAAAGTAATTAACTGAATTAATATGAACCAGGTTATTGGTTTAGTACAAGTTTTCCTACAGAAAAGTTGATCATCACTGGTTAACAAATACTTAACCTGCATTTAAATATACTGTTTACACCAAGTTAGCACTACTACCAATTGCTAACTAGGAAAACACATGATATACACATGTAAGTGAATGGTTTCATGTATATTTATTCTGAATTTTACAATTCAACATTTAGTTTATTAGAAAATGGTAAACGATGCTTTTTATTTATTAGATGATTAAGTTATTTATGATAAACTGCTTGCTGGTAGAAACCAAAATTCAATTAAAATGCAAAAGGCCAAGAATTTTAATTATTTTTATTAGTTAAATAAAACTACCTTCTTCAAAGTAATGGACACATAAGAAATTATTTTATCAAAACATGTTCTGCATTTATAACCAAATAATGTTTCAAACAAAAATGTGATGTCTAACCTTAGACAACTGAACTGATTTGATTTGGGTTACCAGAATCTTCCAAAATGTAGAACTAAGAAGTGGTATCCTCTTGTACCTAATTGTTATTGCTAGATGATGAAGATTTCCTACATTTTTAATACTGACATGCTCAAGTCTGAAGAAGCTAGTTATTGAAATGAACTAAACTGACAAAATATACTATCTCCAGACGATGCTACAGCTTGGTTTATCACGTCAACAAATTCCCATACCAGATGTTTCATAACTGATTTCCTTCAGTTCAGTGATGTGACTTTCTTTAAAAACAACTTCAGCAAAAACATTGACTTTTTGAATATTTATGTGACTTTAACATATTTGAACTTTAATACAATCCATACTTCTAAACAATATAAAAATAGCATTCCTTTATTTTCTTCTCCCCAAACCAACAACATAATGTTCTCAAAAATAAAAATTGGATCTCTTGAACAGATAAGAGTCTCAATACCATAACTGACAGGTTGTGAAGTACGCTAATATATCTGATGAAGAAGCTGACATCCTTTGTACCAAATTAAATAACTGACACATGAGCCATTACCAACAAAAGGTGGTTGGAAAAGAGAGTGTCCAAGTTAAAAGATGGTAGAAAGAACCCCTGAACTTAAGGTACTATATGTCGTGTTACTAAGGTTAGACTGGAGGTATAATGGAAGTAATACCATACAAAAGACAAATGGCTGGACCTCATTACATCCGTCTTTCCCTAGTATGACAGTACAACAGAGATACTGGATAGCATGTTTGAACATTTTCAAACCCATTTGGCAGGAGAAGGATGCTGTAATATGTGAGCAAGTGCTCTGGGAGGTTCTAAGAAGATATTCATCTTTCGAAAAGAAAATGCAGAGCCCCCTTGAAAAGAAAAAATACACTGGAATATACAATGCAGTGCAAAAATAGATTCTGAGGGCTTGGACACGTATCTTGCTTGCTAGATCCACAAGATCCACCTCCTTCCTAATATAATCCTTTTCATTTTGATATTTAGAAAATAGGAACAGACTACAGCTCTGATCTCAACAATGAATGCAATTTCAGAAGGTGCAGTTGGGTGACGGCTCAGAGAAGGGAGTTCATACGGAAAGGGACATTCACACACACAAATGCATAGAATAGGGATAGTTTAATTTTGGGTACTTCAGCCTCCAATTACATTAGATGCAACACTTTGTTATTTCCTTTCTTTAGTAAGCCATGAATAAACAAAAGACTACTTATCAGAGCTCCAAGAATTGTCTCTCTATTCCCTGATGTCAGACCAGAAGACAGGAACCTGAATCTATTAAAAAATTTGTTTACCAAAGAGAAAACAAAAGCTAATTCTCTTTTTTCCTTTTCCCTCCAAGCCCCCACTATGGAGACATGAACATGTGAAAGTAACATTAAAAGTATTCCTAGCTGTGTGCATCTTACTCTTTTGGACAAGGAAAGGAGAATAGGATGTCACAGTACATACAAGAATGAGCCTTGTGAAACTTTCTGTAACATTCTATTTCCTTAAGTCATATTTTACTGGTCCAGATTCTCTTCTTGGCAAAAAAATGTTTGGCCTTGTCACCTCCCCAAAACACACCTAAAATTGAAGTAGCCATCCACAGAATCACAGCATAAAAGACTCATCTACTCATCAACTTATAAGCACATCTAGGTGTTACTAGTGACTCCCCTCAAAAGATTAACAGCCTTTTGGGACCACTGGCAATTTGCATAATTTAAGCCAGCTTTTCAGATGCTCAGGTTTATGGACTGAACCAATGCACAGCCAGCTCAGCATGGAGGAAAAGCATAAAGATTTAAAGACAACTTTTCCTTCCCCTTTGCTAAAACTACTAAGGCTAGTTTTTCAATTCTTTAGGAATATATGTATTTTTTATCTGCTTTCCTACCCACAAAATTAAATTTCTCATAGATTTGATGTATCCAAATAAATTATATGCCTCTAGAGATAAAATAGTATTAGTTTACCCTATTTAATTAAAAAAGCATTAATTACATTACTGTATTCATAGTTGATAGGGTTGGAAGGGACCTGAGCAGATCATCAAGTCCATCCCCCTGCCATAGGCAGGAAAGAATGCTGAGGTCAAATGACCCCAGCAAGGTGATTGTCTAGCCTCCTTCTGAAAACCCCCAAGGTAGGAGCTAGCACCACTTCTCTTGGAAGTTGGTTCCAGATCCTAGCCGCCCTGACTGTGAAGTAGTGCCTCCTGATGTCTAGCCTGAACCTACTCTTGATCAACTTGTGGCCATTATTCCTAGTTACTCTGGGTAGTGCTTGGGGGAACAGGGCCTCTCCCATTCCCCGCTGGTCCCCCCTGGTAAGTTTACAGACGGCCACCAGATCCCCTCTCAACCTTCTCTTGTGGAGGCTGAACAGGTTCAGGTCCTGTAGCCCCTCCTCGTAGGTATTCAGCTATCACATGAAAAGATGCATAGTGATACGGATTGAGAGATTACAAAAAGAGATAAAGTAACTATACTGACTGCTGCTGTTTCACCTGCCCCATTATTAGTTGGCCAAAGATTTCAGATATACAAAGTTATAGCCCACAGGCTGAATCTGGTTTCCATAACTGTTCTATCCAGCTAACCCAGGGGCAGGCAATTATTTTGGGCGGAGGGCTGCTTACCAAGTTGTGGCAAGCTGTAGGCCACATGGGTAGCCCTGCCCCTTGACAGGTGCCCTGCCCCCTGGTCACCATCTTGGGTCCAATGTCCCAGGGATGGCACCAGGGGGTCTAGAACAGGGCACAGGCTGGGAGGGGTCTGTGGAGCCAGGCAGGGAGAGGGGGAAGCTGGCTCAGCTCCACAGAGCCACCACCGGTCGGGACCCTGTACCCCTGCCACTCTGCTCTGGGCCCTGTCAACGCTGGCCCTGGGACACGAGTGTGGACCCTGCTCCCACACCCGCTCAATCCCAGTGCCCCTCAGCCCCACAACACAGATGGGGGGCAGCATGCCCCCTGCTCACCGGCTGGTACTGAGTGCAAGGAAAATCAGCCCCTTGCACGCGTTGCCTCTGCAGCCGCTTGCAGTCCGTGCGGGGTTATCCTGAGCAGGTACAGGTAGCCTCATGCGGGCCATGAGTGGCTGCAGCGTGGGGCACTGGCCACAGGGTGGGCAAGGTGCCATTCTTCCCCCCCACGCTCAGCACCAGCTTGTAACCTGCCCCCACTGCCAACCTGGGCCCCCTGCCGGCTCAGAGCTACGCACAGCAGCAACAGCTGCAGCCCCCCCATTTGTCACATCAGGCAGCATTTGCTGCTGCTGCCCACCCCAGAGCTTGTCCGCTGGGCAGCAGCAGCAAACGCTGCCTGACGCAGCAAACAGGGGAGCTGCAGCTGCTGCCGTTGCAGTGCAGCCCTGAAGATCGAGCCCGGAGCCAGCATGGGGCCCAGGCTGGCTGCGCAGGCGGGTTACAAGCTGGTGCTGAGCATGGGGCAGGGGGAGGAGGAGGAGCGGCCCCTCGCTCGCCCCATGCCCCACATCCCGCATTATAGCCGCTCGCAGCCTGCATGGGGCTGCCTATGCCTACTCAAGACAGCCCCACACAGGCTGCGAGCAGCTGTAGCAGGGAGCTCTGGGCATGGGGCGGGGCCACTCCCCCCCACCACGCTCCGCACCAGCTCCTGCCCCCACCCCCCGAGCTGACAAAGATATGCTTGCAAAACTTCTAATTTAGACAAGATTTCCAAGTCATCTTCTTTTAGCAAAATATCAGAGCAATACTTTGAAATTCTTTCAGAGTTACTTATCACTACACAACACTTAAAATTAAGCTTAACGTTAGTCTTAATTGCTGCCTGAATTGGGACCCAATATTTGCAGTGTACTTTGGACATTTTTCCTCAATGGGTCTTTGGCACTATGGACCAGCCCTGTGTCCCTCATCCAGCACAGGACCAAATGAGTTTGATACCCCTGCTTTAAAGGAAAAAATATGCAAACATATACTTTGTTTTTTAGATATATTGGGAGTAAAAGGAAGGCCCAGGGAGGAACAGGACCACTGCTAAATGGGCAGAAACAATTGGTGACAGACAGGGGGGACAAGGCTGAACTCCTCAACGAGTTCTTTGCCTCAGTGTTCCTAAGTGAGGGACACGACAAGTCTCTCACTGGGGTTGTAGAGAGGCAGCAGCAAGGTGCCAGACTTCCATGCGTAGACCCTGAGGTGGTGCAGAGTCACTTGGAAGAACTGGATGCCTTTAAGTCGGCAGGCCCGGATGAGTTCCATCCGAGGGTGCTGAAGGCACTGGCCGACATCATTGCAGAGCCACTGGCTGGAATATTCGAACGCTCGTGGCGCACGGGCCAAGTCCCGGAGGACTGGAAAAGGGCTAACGTGGTCCCCATTTTCAAAAAGGGGAGGAAGGAGGACCCGGGCAACTATAGGCCGGTCAGTCTCACCTCCATCCTTGGTAAAGTCTTTGAAAAAATTATCAAGGCTCACATTTGTGAGAGCCCGGCAGGGCAAATTATGCTGAGGGGAAACCAGCACGGGTTTGTGGCGGGCAGATCATGCCTGACCAATCTAGTCTCTTTCTATGACCAGGTTACGAAACGCCTGGACACAGGAGGAGGGGTGGATGTCGTATACTTAGACTTCAGGAAGGTCTTCGATACGGTATCCCACCCCATACTGGTGAACAAGCTAAGAGGCTGTGATGTGGATGACTACACAGTCCGGTGGGTGGCGAATTGGCTAGAGGGTCGCACCCAGAGAGTCGTGGTGGATGGGTCGGTCTCGACCTGGAAGGGTGTGGGCAGTGGGGTCCCGCAGGGCTCGGTCCTTGGACCGATACTCTTCAATGTCTTCATCAGTGACTTGGACGAGGGAGTCAAATGTACTCTGTCCAAGTTTGCAGATGATACAAAGCTATGGGGAGAAGTGGACACGCTGGAGGGCAGGGAACAGCTGCAGGCAGACCTGGATAGGTTGGACAAGTGGGCAGAAAACAACAGGATGCAGTTCAACAAGGAGAAATGCAATGTGCTGCACCTAGGGAGGAAAAATGTCCAGCACACCTACAGCCTAGGGAATGACCTGCTGGGTGGCACAGAGATGGAAAGGGATCTTGGAGTCCTAGTGGACTCCAAGATGAACATGAGCCGGCAGTGTGACGAAGCCATCAGAAAAGCCAATGGCACTTTATCGTGCATCAGCAGATGCATGACGAATAGGTCCAAGGAGGTGATACTTCCCCTCTATAGGGCGCTGGTCAGACCGCGGTTGGAGTACTGCGTGCAATTCTGGGCGCCACACTTCAAGAAGGATGCGGATAACCTGGAGAGGGTCCAGAGAAGGGCAACTTGTATGGTCAAGGGCCTGCAGACCAAGCCCTATGACGAGAGACTAGAGAAACTGGATCTTTTCAGCCTCCGCAAGAGAAGGTTGAGAGGCGACCTTGTGGCTGCCTATAAGTTCATCACGGGGGCACAGAAGGGAATTGGTGAGTATTTATTCACCAAGGCGCCCCCAGGGGTTACAAGAAATAATGGCCACAAGCTAGCAGAGAGCAGATTTAGATTGGACATTAGGAAGAACTTCTTCACAGTTCGAGTGGCCAAGGTCTGGAACGGGCTCCCAAGGGAGGTGGTGCTCTCCCCTACCCTGGGGGTCTTCAAGAGGAGGTTAGATGAGTATCTAGCTGGGGTTATCTAGACCCAGCACTCTTCCCTGCTTATGCAGGGGGTCGGACTCAATGATAACTATTGAGGTCCCTTCCGACCCTAACATCTATGAATCTATGAATCTATGAGCTCACTTGCAGATATGAAATAGGATCTTCAACTAATCATCCAATATATTGTCCTGGTTATATTGTTACATAACTCTTTCATGAGTAGATCTCAAACCACTTCACAAGTGAGCATCATCATTATTACTACTCCAGCTGAGGGGTCTGTGATCAAATCTGAGACCCCTGGGAAGTCACCCCACAGGGAGACTGGACCCAGCATACACTGGGTAAGGGATTGGCAGCACACAGCATCTTGTCCACCAAACACAGTGCTCAAGCTGCCCAGCCCTCCTACTGCAGTCTCCCATTACCCTTGCCATTGGCCATGGGAACAAGCCACACTTAGTGGTGAAGGTAAGCAGAGACTGCAGTAAAGGGGATGTGAGAACAGTCCTTGGAACAAAGCAGGGAGAACTGGGGGCTGCAGAGGGGACTGACAGCCCAGTGTTTGTAAAAGGTTGACAACCTGTGCTCTGACTACGCAAAACCTGTTCAGAGATCTGCTAACAGAGGTTACTCATTGAAAAAATGACAGCCTCATGAATACATATGCATACCTGACTTGCCGGGGGAAAGAAAAAGAGCAACTGGAAGCTCCTGCTTCTGCAGTATCTTACTTTGCATAAGGCTGAAATTAAACGAAGTCCAACTCTCCTTGAGGCCCCCCTGATTTAGTGTCTTAAGACTTCCCGCTACTCCTCTGAGGGAAGATCTTATTATGTATTTCAGTGATGATTTTAAACATCTGCCTAAAAAAGTGAAATTATATTTGGCAAGATGCACATCGGCCCTGTACCTTTGTGTCTTGGCCTCAGCAATTAAGAGGGGTCACGGTTTTAGGTGTGACAGCAGATGCTTAACAGGTTAAAGGGCCAAATTTGGCAGTTTTATTCATATCAGGTAGTACATAATCATACACTTAATCCCCATGAAAGTGTTTGTGCAAGTGTTACTCACTCAACAACAACCAGGCTTGAAGATGTAAGGACAAGGTAGGGAAGTACTTAGAAATGCACCACCTTTGCTGCACCATTCAATTACGCATAGCTTTCTGTAAGCCTTCCTGCTCTTGACGAGATTGTTCATGCTTGGTCTTTGGACCCCCCCCATGGAAAGATTGCCATAAATACCATCATACCAAAGCAGGTGCCTCCGCAGCGCATTTGCTATTTATCTTCTGGCTAACCAACAGCAGCAGAACCCAGGGGTACTTACTGCAATACCTAGTCAATATGCACAATAGCTCCTCGTTAAACACTGTTTAATTGTCTGTGGGGAGGTATTACAGCCATTGATGCTCTCTTTCAACTCAGCTGGTACAAGTTCCTGCTTCCCTGTAAGGCCACTTAAAGCTGTATCCCCTCCTTGAAAACGAACCAGACCTACTCACAACGACCTATGCTTAGAGCATGTCACAAGAAACACACACTAAGGAGGTGCTGTGAGGATGGATGGGCACCAGTTTTAACAGCAGAGGCATCCAAAGCTTCGTTTGCTATACACTGTACACAGCAGGCAGGTCTGCCACGGTGGCGGGCACCGCACACAGCGCCTAGGCCCCAAAGCAAGGCCAAGCCCGGCCCAGACCGCGGTGCTCTGCCTAACCGGAGCGCTGGCGCATGCGCACTACGGCAGTAACGGGACCCACCCCCCCCCACCGCTCAGGCACCCGCCGGAGCCGCGCATGCGCGCTGGACGGCGGGGAACGAGGCCGCCGACCTCGGCAGCCCCAGCTGCCCCCTTTTTTTTTCCTGGCTCAGCCGCGCATGCGCAGACGGGCAAGTGCCGGGGGGGGGGGGCAAGTGCGCTTCCCTCTCATCCGGGTATCAAACCTGCCGCTGGCGGCGGCGCGGCTGCGGCCCCAACAACGGCGCGGGATACCTTCCAGCGCCGCCCCCTCAGCGGGAAAGGGAGGCCGGCTCCGCGCCCCTGCCGCCCCCCGGCGGACATCACCCGCCCCGCTACTCACCCGCTCCCTCGCCTCCCCCCGCCGGCCACGGGCGCTGCCGCCGCTTCGCCGCCGCTTCCTCCCCCTTCGCTCCTCGTCTTCACGAACAAGACAATATGGCGCCCACTGGCACCGACCCGGAAGCGAAATGCGTCAAAGGCTTGACCCTTTCCAGGGCAACGCCGCCGCGCCCCGCCGCCATCTTTAGGCCGGGCATCCATGTGGCGTGAGGGGAAAAGCCTGCGAGCCGCCATCTTGACTGAGGGCAAGAGGCAACGCGTCCAGCACCGCCATAGTTACGGAGGGCAGCGTCCTCCCGGCCCGGCCCGCTCCTTCGAAGAAACAACGAAAGAAAACCCCAAAAAAGTACTTGTCACTGAGCACAGCCCGCACCAATGAAGCCCAGTCCTCTGTTCCTCTCCCTCCAGGCTGGTCTGTTCACGGGGCGCTTCCCGCGCCGTTGTGTCTAAAGCATTGCAGCCCCTGCGCTTAGGGCCCGGGCCTGGCGCCACGGGCCTGAAGGGGGAGTCTGTAGGGCAGCGGCCGGTTCGCAACCCTTTAAAGACCTCTGCACAGACTGGCGGCACCCTACACGCGCTTGAAGCGCCCCTCTGTCAACTCCAGGCATCCCTCATACCCGGAGGCACCCACGCTGGGCTCGAGGCACCTCTGCAGAACGGCGTCCCTAACTCGAAGGCACCCCCGACAAGCCCGAGGCACCCCTGTGCTCAAGACAGCCGTTCGTGGACTGGAGGCATCCCTTCCTAACTCGAAGGCACCCCCTACAAGCGATGTTCCCTCTAAGGTGTAGCGATCCGTGAGCGCGCCGCTTCCATCCGCCCCGCAGTATAACAACAAAAGATGATACTATAGCTTTTTATTTAAGAAACACCTTTTTTCCCACATACTTCTACTAAAGATCCAGTCCTGCCGCCTCATCCTCACCAGTGAGCGAGACACGTGGCGTCACTTTCAAAGGCTGCAGCGAGGCAGGGAGCAGGCCCGTGGGGCCACCAGGCTTCGGCGCCGGAGCTGTGGGGCTCGCGGCGCGGGGATGAAAGCGAAGATGAGGGTGAAGCCGGCGGGGCTCGGGGCGAAGCTCGCCCAAAGAGGCTGGGGAGCGGAGCTGTTCCCTGGAGCTAGCCCAGCTTTCCCAGCCTCAGGGAGGAGCCACTGCCTACCCCACACTGCGGGCGAGTAAGAGGAAGGGGCGGCAGCGATGATTGCCCACTGATCTATGGCCTGGCCCCTCGCGGGCTGCTCCGGCCAGGGCTGCACCCTCCCTCCCCGCAGGGATGCAGGCGCGGGGCGGAGCAGAGCCGAGCCGAGCCGAGCCGAGCCGAGTGGTGTCTCACACGGGCCCTGCTGCCGCGCTCTAGGGGTGGTGCCCAAAGTTTCCAGGAAGCTGCAGCCCAGCTCCTCTCCAGGAAGGTCCTCAGCACGGGGGGCTGCTGCCCCCACCCACAACTGGCATCAGAGTTCCTCTGCGGCCTCGTGGGAGGCCCGCTTCCTCCGACTGTGGGGACAGTCCCCGCAGTGCAGGAGGGAGCGGGGCAGTGCCCTGCCCTACTGCACTCCCTCCTGCACTGTGGGGGGTCTCGATCTGCCCTCCCCAAGCCCAGCGATAAAGAAAGAAATTTACCTGCCTGCGGCTGCGATCCTGACGGGAGTGCACGGGTATCTCAGTGTGCCCGCCCCTCCTCCTCCTGCCGCAGCCTGTGCCCGGGTTCGGGCGGCTGCGCGCCATTAAAAAGTTGCTGTGCGGCAAGATTTGTTATTGTGTGGGGCCACGCACACACGCAGCTTAGAGACAACCTTGGCTAAAAGCCCAAGGCACCTCTTCGTACAATGGAGGCACCCCCTTATACTCAAGGCATCTGTTCATAGACTTGAGGCACTTCTCTATAGACTCAAGGTATTCCTTCCTAGATTTAGCTCTTACCACCAGAGGCTGACAAACCATGACACAGGTGGCGATGTCTCAACCACCTACCTACCAGAGTTGGAGGCTCCAAGGAACTAGTGAGGAAGTGGGGTTATACCATTGGGTAAACCACCTGACTGCAGCACAGAGCCTCAGAGTATGTAAGACTTGCTGCAATGCCAGCTTCTTGAAGGGACATGTGCAATGACGGATCTCGCAAAGAACAATAAATGAGCACAAGCATGTGTAACAAATGGTCAATTTGTATAACACAACGGTCAACTGTAGTGAGATACATGAGAAGAAGAAGAAACTTGAGACACTCCCTACAGACTCAAGGACATCCCTTCATAGACTTGAGGCACTCCTCTATAGATGCAGCCCCGCACCTCCCTTGGAAAATATCAGCTCCCTTTCACTTACTTTCTGACTACAGAAAAATAATTGAGCCATTCTTCCATTGCAAGGAGCTCAGAAAGACCATGACAGGGCTTCTTTTTAAAAAAAAAAAACCCACAATGGCTTCCTAGTCGAAATTTCTGGGTTTATCACGTGAATCGTGTTTGGACACCTAGTAGTGCTAACGTTGTGTAGCACAACAGCATACCTGAGAGGGTCTTAAGGCACCCTAGAGTGCCGCAGCACCATGGTTGAGAATCACTGCTCTAAGGAGCCTCCCTGTCCTGCATTTTGCCTGACCTACCCCTTGATTGTTTTATATGGACATTACCAAAACTAACAAAGGGGAATAACCACCTCCCCTCTCCACCAACCAGGTTTCACTTCCTGATGCTGCCAGCTCCAGTCATACAGAATTTTCCAGCATGGATGCATCCGGAGGCTCATATTTTTTACTGAAATCACACCAGTTCAGTGGTACTTAGCCGAGAGAATGGTTTTGTTAAATCAGTGGAACTCCCTTATGAATAAAATTTTAAACTGGATAATCAGGGGCTAAAAATGTTTTTTAATTTGATCATAACTGAATGAAGTTAAACAAATTTTAGCCCTTCTAAGTCCACTTGACGGCTTTATATATCTTGGAAAAAGTGCAGATTTTTTACAGTGAAGTAAAACATTAGCGGAGATTGGGGCAGATACATTAGATTGAAACATGGGTGTCAAACTTGCTTGGTGCCCCTGGGGCTGGATCCAGGCCCACCTCCGGCAGTGGGTCAAGCATTGTCATTGTTAACACATTCCCACTGGGACTTCATTTCCTGGGAAGTCAGCAGTAGGCCCCATCCTCACTCACCTCAAATTCCCAGCCCTGCAGGCCAGATGACACAACTCCAAGGGTCAAATCTGGCCCATGGATCATATCTTTGACATGTCTGGACTACAATATAACTAGTTAAGGCCAGATCCTGGAGGGAGGGCACAAGATTAACCTTGACTAGTTACATCCAGGTAAAAACCCAAAAAAAACCCACTACCTGTGATTTTATGTGAAGGTAATTATTATGAGATAGTTATTTTAATATGCAAATACAATTTTCTCGAATGAATGGTACCTGAACTTGCCACATAAACAATGGGTTTGCACTAATGTAACTATCGTATTTATTTGCATACCATGTGCACCTTTTCCCCAAAAATCAGCGCTCCAAAATTGGTGCAATTCTTGCCCCCACACACACACTTCTCCCCCGCTCCCTCCACTGGAATAGAGGAAGGCAAGCATAGATGGTAATTGCAGTGGCTCTGCCAGCCCAGAGAGGAAGGGGTGAAGTTCACTAGTCAGGGTCAGAGATACAGTGTTAATTCTTTCACAGCTGCTGGCAAATTGTCAGTAGCTGTTGCCAATTCAGCAGTAGCTATAAGAGGGTTAACAGAGTAGCTTTTGCTGATGGTACAATATGTGCTCTGTTTCTGTGGTCAGGTCTGAGCCACAACTCTGGAAAAAGTCCTTTTTTTTCATTATTCTGCCTTCCCAAACAAGGTGTGTATCTTATTTGAAGGCTTTGAAGTCTTGACTATCTAATCTTAAGGCAAAAGCAAACTAAAAATATAAAATGTGAAATTTTTACAGCAGGCCTCAACCGTACAAAAAGGGAGCCTAAACCGTTTTTACCTTTCCTGATCAGTTAAAACGGGATAGTTGAAATTGTTGTTTTTAAATAGTTGTCACACTCCAAAAAGCCTGAAAAAAAAAAAAGAAATGTTTTTTCAAAACTGAATTAATATTTTGACATATAACAAAACCTATTGATCAACTTCACCATACAGATAGCGCTGTCCTGGACTACAATATGATATGTAATATACAATACCTTTGCAAGCTACAGAGTTTTTGGGTTTTGATCACCGCTCCACAAACAAATAGGTGGCAGGGTGGCAAGCAAAAGCAGTGTTAACCTCTGTGTGCTGGTTGCACTGCCACAGCAGCTGTGGCAACAAGCCCTGCGGGCCAGATCCAGATGCAGGTCATTCGGCCCAGGAGATGCCTCACAATCTGGATCTGACCTGCTAATTCAAATGAGTTTGGCACCCCTGGTGCAGAGGGTCAGTGCCTGTTTTCCATTCCATGGAAAGTGTGCTGCTCCCTTGAGCAGGGTCATGTTTTAGATCAAAAAGTTTTAACAAATGTTCTTCACATTGAGGAAAATCAGTGGTCTTGAAATAGCTTTAGTTTCTGGCTGCTTCCGATATACTTAGGGCAGTTTATGCTGCTAGGCAGGTCTACGAGTTACAAAAATGGTGACTAAATTCTGTTGGGTAACTTAAAAAGAAGACAATAGTTCCTATTGCCTGGACTGAGATTTGCTTGGCATGGTTCCCTACATAAGGAACTGGAGACTTTGGAAGCTGCCACTTCCAACATGGATCGTAACAGAGCTGAAGTAGGAGTGAAGCACCTAGGTGACTAATCTGATCTTGCTTGTCTCTGAGCGTACATATAGCCTAAATCTAGGCATTCAGGAATCTTTTCAAAGCAAATGGGGGCCTCTAATGAATCTCAGTGCCTAAGTGGTTTAGTGGCTGCTAACTGGATTTAATTAGAATTGTTCCTTCTGATGATGCCTACATTCTGCTTGAATCCTATTTAGGCATCTTAAAGCTTAATTAGGATCCACTTAAGTTCTGGTTCTGAAAAAAAACCTTCCCTCAAAAACAGTACAGTAACAACTATGTTAATGCTTACATGTATAATGCTCAGAATTAAACCTTTTGCTATGGATCTGCAAAGGAATTACCACAATGGCTTACGTGATGAAAATTTACTGAGTGAAAGTTTCTCCTGCTCCACCCTTTATGACTTTTTACGAGTCATGAGAACACTAACAGAACATGTACAACCTTGACAGACACAGATCTTGATTGTGTGTACACCAAGAGCGGAATACATGTCGAAAAGCTTTTGAAAAATAATTTTCTACTTTAAGGCAGATTTTGCAGTAACTTTGAATGGCCTGTTCCACTTTTCTACTTTTCATCTCTCAGCTTACAAACCTATTAATTTTTCCTGCCCAGAACAAGTTACTTGCATCTAGTTTGGATTATATAGGCCAGCGGTGCTCAACCTATGGCCCATGGGCCAGATCTGGAGCCATGGAGCCAACCAAGAAACCTGGGCCATGGGGCTCCCCATAGGTTTGGAAATTGGGCAGTGGGGGAATGGCAGCAGTGTTAATTGATGCTCCCCTGCTGCCAAACTTCCAAAGCCATGGGGAGCCCACAGGCCAGATAATGTGGTCCTGGATATTAGATCACACTGGCATGTGTGCTTGCTCAACGGTCAGGTCTAGGAGTGCAGAGTTGGGCTGGTGTATGACCACATCCAGGTGTGCAGGGTCCACCTGGAATGGGATCTAGAACAGACTAATTCTCTACCACTAATCCAGGCCAGGGGGCTAGAAGTTTGGACAACATTGATAGAGACGGCATCTATGTCAGCTTCATGTCTGTGAAACTCTATCAAGGACACATCATGCCATTCTTCCTTCCTGGTAGTGATAGGTGGTCCAAGGAATATGAAATAAGTAAGTTTTATTTGGAAATATCTTGTATTGGACCCACAAAAACCATTAGAATCCATGGATCTTTCACCTTTGCCTATCCCATGGAACCTTTGCCTATCATCAGATGTGACATATTTAATCCAATGTATCAAATGTCCTCATGGAAATTATATGGGTGAAATTAAACTACCGCTACACTCTGAACTGTCACAGAAAAATGCGAACAGACAGACATATCTAATCATGAGACGGAGAACATTTTTCACAGAATAGACGCTCTATCTTCTGACCTTACAGTCCTTGTTCTTAAAATAACCTTACATAATATCTTCAAGAGAGATGGAAAAAAAAATTCACATTACTAGACCACACAAGTCACTGAGGGCTTCTACACATGTCCAGGGAGCCTGCTCTGATGTGCTGTAATTCCAGTATGTTGGAGCAGACTCGATTGAGTTTGCTGGAGCATGGAAATTAACATGCTCCAGCCGCCTCCAGCATCATGTGTATCAGCATCACCATGCTGAAAAATGCTGGCGGGGCGCTTTAAAGTTCATTGGACAAGCTTTAATTAAAAGCACTCTGCCCCCCATTTTTAGCATGGGGGCGCTGATACACTTGATGCTTTGGGTATGTTTAATTAGTGCAGCTCTCGGAGCTGTGCTAATTAAAATGCCTCCGCTCCCATGCCTCTGGAGCATGTGTGTAAATACCCTGGTTTAAAAAAGACAGTGGTTTTATGGCACCTGCTCCCTCTGTTAACCTCAGTGTTGCACAGTTGATAAGGGCCTTCTTCCTTTTTAATCATGTTTTCTACATAATTAAATTTATTTATAATAGCTGTTCTTTACTTCAGCTGTACTACTTCTGCTACTTTCTATTTGCCCTACAAGTTTATAGCCCTTCCTTCCCTTTTTAAGCAATCACTTTCATTAACATTACAGAGGAGATGAAAGTAAGGGGTAACTGGTACTTAGCTTAGGCTGTACCTGTTTTTCCCAGGCCCAAGAAAAAGGATTTTATGTCCAAAAGCATGTCTAACATCTCCAGTAACTAGAAAGTTGATCTAATAAAAGATACCAATCAAACAAATCTTGCTTCCATCATCCTTTCTGGTAGATGTGAGCAATTTTATTAAGAGGATTATAAAATAGTAAACTGAGTGTTACAAGTGCAGAATTAAGAGCATTAAAAATGAACATGAGGAGAAATGTTCTGGACCATAAGGCCATGACATAGTCTTCTATGAGAGCAAATGCAGCAATTATCGTTTAAAATTAGACTTGACAGAAGACAGGTAAATGTAGAAAATGAACTCTGTTACAGTGTACATAACCTTAGAGGTCTTTTCTATTGCTAATAGTCCATGAAGAACCAGATTTTACTAACAAATGGAGCAATGCCATGTAATAGTTTTGGGATGGGAAATTATCTTCCTATTACATAGGTAATAATATTAGTCATAAAAAAACAGGATTTAAGACGCAGCCTGGTGCAAAGTTGGGAGGAAAATAGCATCCTTGGCACTTAGTCCACAGACTTTTTAGGTGATCACTAATGCAGCCCCAGAATACAGGACAACAGCTTGGTGAGGGGCAGGTCCTCTCAGCCAATCAGTGGTGAGGGGTGGGGCCACTGCTTCCTTGGCCAATCAGCAGGGAGGGGCTCCCTTCCTAGCTGGTTGGGAACCCTTCTCCTCCTGGCTATGCACTGCCCTACTTCTAGGCACAGCCAATAGAATTAGGAGGACAAATGATTGACATATTTCCACCAATTAACTGAAAACAGGACTTTACCATCTGTTCCTCATTTAAAAAGGGACAGGGGACAAAGGGTTTAAAAAGAGGACAGTTTGGTATAAAAAAGGAACAATGGCCACTCTAACTGGCTTGAATATGTATCACTTTTTCAGAATATACTTCTTCAGTTTGGATCTGTTACCAGAAAGCTTACTCCATTCTGTCTGGTGCAACAGTCTCTTTGGCTGTACTGTCAGCCCAGTTTATATGAGACATTTGAGAGAGATAAGTGAAGTACAAGGTCATTGCGGGACCTCTGGCATGGCTTTACGAGCACTCATGGTGCTCTGGCGTGGTGCCAGAGGGTGGGAAAAGGGCCAGCGTGGTCCCTATTTTCAAAAAAGTGAGGAAGGAGGTCCCAGGAAACTATAAGCCAGTCAGTCTTACCTCAGTCCTGGGTAAGCTTTTTGAGAGAGTTATCCTGGCACATGTCTGTAAGGGGCCAGCAGGGGAGATTATGCTTAGGGGCAACCAACATGGGTTCATTAGAGGCAGGTCCTGTCAGACTAACCTGGTGGCCTTCTATGACCAGGTCACAAAATCCTTAGATGCAGGGGTAGCAGTGGACATAGTCTTTCTGGACTTTAAGAAGGCCTTCGATACTGTCTCTCACCCCATTCTCATTAAAAAACTAAGGGACTGTGGCGTCAACAGTCAATTGAGTCACTCGTTTGGCTGGAGGGCCGCACCCAGAGAGTGGTGGTGGATGGGTCATTTTCGACCTGGAGGGATGTGGGCATGGGGTTCTGCAGGGCTCGGTCCTCAGCCTGCACTGTTCAACATCTTCATTAGTGACTTGGACGGGGGTGTAAAAAGCACCCTGTTCAAATTCACAGATGACACTAAGATGTGGGGAGAAGTGGGCATGCTAGAAGGGAGGAATAGGCTGCAATCAGATCTGGACAGGCTACAGGGGTGGGCAGATGAGAACAGGATAGGTTTCAACACTGACAAGTTACACCTGGGGAGGAAGAACCAGCAGCAGACCTACAGGCTGGGGAACTCCCTTCTCGTCAGTGCAGAGGCAGAAAAGGATCTTGGAGTCATTATTGATGCCAAAATGAACATGGGCCAACAGTGTGGGGAAGTGGTCAGGAAGGCCAACCATACCTTGTCGTGCATCCACAGATGCATCTCAAGCAGGTCAAAGGAGGTGATCCTCCCCCTCTGTGTGACCAGGCCACAGTTGGAGTACTACATCCATTTCTGGGCGCCGCACTTCAGGAGGGATGTGGACAACATGGAGAGGGCCCAGAGGAGGGCCACCTGCATGATCAGGAGTCAGGTAGGCCCTACAAGGAGAGGTTAAGTGACCTGAACCTGTTCAGCCTCCACAAGAGAAGGCTGAGGGGGGATCCAGTGGCCATTTACAAACTAGTCAGGGGGGACCAGCAGGCATTGGGGGAGTCCCTGTTCCTCCGAGCAATACCAGGAGTGACTAGAAATAACAGTCACAGGCTGGCAGAGGGTAGATTTAGGCTAGATATCAGGAGGCGCTACTTCACTGTCAGGGCGGCTAGGATCTGGAACCAACTTCCAAGAGAAGTGGTGCTAGCTCCTACCTGGGGGGTCTTTAAGAGGAGGCTGGATGAACACCTCACCGGGGTCTTTTGACCCCAGTACTCTTTCCCATCTTCTGACCCTACCAACTATGAAACAAACTGTAAGTGCTATTGTCATAAGTATGGTGTTGTATCGAGGAAAGCATTCTAGACATACATTTTAGTACTAAATTAACCCTGACTGCTACTGTACACAGGCTGATATACAATGGCTTATTGTTCTAACTGTTGGGATAAAAATAAGCAACCAACATTCAGTAAGCTTAGTAAAATGACCAAGAAGCCTCAATTTTCTGGGACATTCTCGAATATCAGGGCTGCATTTTGATCCTTCTCTGACATGGGACTCATATCTCAAATTTGAAAAAGTGGGACAGACCAGTTCCAGGCAGAATCCTATTGTGTCTGCTGAGAAGACACAGCACAACCCTGTGAGAATGCAGCACTACACCATGGCAGCTATGATAAATAGCACTTGGGTAAACTATTTTTAGTTCTAGAATTCCATGGGGGATTCAGGACTGTGTCCCAGATTTTGCTCCCTGCAATTCGGTCACTTCAATGCTACCAAGAAAAATGAGGTAAGGGTAGCATTGCAGAGAATCCTTTCTCTCACTTCCCAACAGGCAAAGTGCCTGAATGCTCCCCATCCAGTCTCACAACTGTGCACAAAAGAGTGAATTACCTTCATAAATGAGCATCTTTACTTGGGAGACCAAAGAGGATTTCTGCCAGCCCAAAAAAGCCTACATGAGGAGGTCCCTCTGCATAATCTTTCAAAGCTAAGTTTATTATAAATCTTTTATACTCTCCCATTGAAAGTTCTCCAGCATTTCATAAAATGCCATCTACAGAATCCAATACAAGTCTACTGCTGTGACTAAGTAACCTACAAAAAGGGCACATCTACACATTCATTAATGTGCCATAATTACAGCGCATTAAGTTTAGTACCTGTAATATCAGGTAGAGTAATACCTGGAATAACAGGTACTAAATGTGCCGTAATCAGCACTATTGCTCATTAGTGCAGATAAATGGTTTTAAAGTGATATTAATGCACATTAGACTAAGTCTAATGTGCGTTAAATGTCTTCTGTAGATGCCCCCAAGATGTGGCACAATACTGTTTTCAGCAGTAGTGTTTGTTCAAGACTAGTTTTCTTGTTTTATTATGTTTAAATTAAGGTAATTTGAAGGAGGAGTACTTTCCACTTGCACCTGAAGCAAGAGGCCACTCTGGTCAAAACCTTCTTCATCACATCAGCAAACTATAACTGTGTTCAGTGATTTCTATAATTTGTTGTTCAACTACCTAACGTTGCTTAACAAATACACCTTATAGTAGCAGCAGCCAATTCTTAAGTGGTTTTGATAGTCTGCATCTTCTAGATAAAATGTAAAATTGATGACTTGACTACTTATGATCAACAATTTTTTAAATAGGGCTATTATCTCTAAGATACTTAACTTGAGACTGTGAACACAATCAAAATACAGTATTTACTACCACAAGTAGACTCACTGGTTTGAATGGTGCCACTTATATAAATCAAATGTATAGCTGGTAGCATCTCCAGGAATGTATATCATATACAAACTTTATATAATGGTGTTTTTTCTTTAACAAATTATTCATAAAATTTCTTTTACTCCATTTAAAAGTTAATTAATAGAAGTTCACTAGCAATCTAATAAACTAGCCCAATTTAAAAGGAAGTTTTATCAGAAGTTTAGAAAAATGGTAATGTAATGTTTAGTGGCCATGTGGGCTGTGTGGGCCATGCAGGGGGCACATGTGGGTCCTGTAAGGGGGGGGCTGTGGCCTTGAGGCAGGAAGCTGTGGCTCTATGGAGGGAGCTGTGGGGCCTGCAGTGGGGGGGGGGCAGTCTGTGTGCTAGGTGGTTGGGCTGTACCCTGTGGGGGGGGACAGGGGACCCACCCCTCCTGAGCAACACCCCCACAAACTCCCAAACACAGTCCTCCCACAATCCACCCACAACACCCACTTCCCCAAGCCACCCCCACAAACCCCTCACCCACATACCCAGCCACAAACTTCAAACCCCTGCACAAGCCCCACATCCCTCCAAACCTCACCCGCACAAACCCTACTCCCACCCACAAACTCCCCCAGCCTCCCCCACTAAATTGGTTTACACTTGTAAATATATCAATAAAACATTGCCCAACTGATCTCTCTCTATATAGTGGCATTTCATTTTAATAGCAGAAGAACACTATTTTGGGTACTTTAATAGGAGAATTTGGGTTTCTTATCAGAGTATTTGCAATTCCTAAACAGTGCAGGTTTTCATACTGCTGGGGCCAGCACAGGTGCTGGCCCCAGGCTTTAGCTTCCCCTGGCTGCAGATCCAGGAGGAGCTGGGCAGGGTAATTTTGCCCCAAGTGGCACAACTTGCCCCACACCAAAGTGCATGCTCAGGCACATGCAGTGAAGCATAAATCCCCAACACAGATGTGTGCCGCTCCTATTTGAGCTGCTGCAAGCGCATGTGCCTGCATGTGTGGCCATGCCCTATGATTTACAACAACTGATGATGACTATGTGGTATATTCACCATGTCTAAATTTTCCAAATTTGTTTTATTCACACTTTGACCTAACTACATTTGTAGAATGTTAGCTGATGTGCGCTTTGTTTGAAAGAGGCAGCACTAAACTGCAGGGGATGGGACTGTGGGCCATGTGGAGGGCAGGCGGGGGAGACCCACCCCTCCCAAGCAGTTCCCCCTCTCCCCACACCCACAGTCCCCTGCACCCACACAGCTGCCTCATTCCAATCCTCCCCACCCCCATTTCCTTACTTACCTGGGATGGAGCCTAGTCCCATCAGGCTGCAGCCTGCGCTGGTCCAGGCTGCCCCACACGCAGTGGCAGCGTGCTGCAGCATCAGGGAAAGGGGCAACTATAAAAACACTCTGGCCGGCTACCAGAGTGTCTGTTTGGAGGACCCCAGCCTCCGATTGCCTAAGGGCACAATCCTGGGCTGTGCCCTGCCCCATGTTTTTTCTGCGGGTTTTTTTTTAATATCAAATTTTGAGCCCATGCTGCAAATATGTAGCACAGAGAACGTTATTTTCTTCCTAGCGTGCCTCTTGTGGTGTCTCAAAGTGCTTTGAGATGTAGCAAAAGGCACATGCGGGCTCATTTGGATGCACCCATAGGATGGAAAGGGACCTCCAGGGTCATCTAGTCTAATCCCCTGTATGAATGCAGAGATGCTAAATCTAAATCATTCCTGTCCCATGCTTATCTAGCCTCCTCTAGCACATCTCCAAAGAGGGAGATTTACTAGGCACTCTGTTCTACTGTTGTCTTGTTCTAACAATGAGGAAAAATTTGTGACATCTGATCCTGAAATCTATCTTTTTGCAATTTAAAGCCACTGCTTTGTGTCCTGCCCTCTGCAGCGAAGGAGAACAGTTTTTCTCTCTTTGCTGTGGCAGCCTTTCCAATATTTCAAAACTGCTATCAAAACCCCAAATTTCTCCAAGCTAAGAATACCTAATTTTCTCAGCCTTTCCTCATGCAGCTTAACATCCAACCTCTTTTTTTTTGCTCCCTGCCTATGGACCCTCTCCTACTTCACATCCTTCTAATCATGTGGAGTCTAAAACTGCATCCTAATGCTTAAAAATAAGGCTTAATCAGCACCAAAAAGTAGTACTATTATTTCTAGTCTTACACCCAACATTTCTGGTAATATAGCCCAAAATTATCTTTGCTTTTTTAGTTTATTTTTTTGCCACTACCTCACATTGCTGACTCATATTGAGCCTTTGTAAATATTAAAGAGAGGGAGTTAGGCATGTTAGTCTGGAGTCAAGCCAAAGGCAGGGTAGATCTGCACCTTTATAGATAAATTAGAGAGGTATAATGTCTTTGTAAATCAAGCCAATGACTTTAAGATCCAGTTCTTTCAGCACTCTGAGATGATTTTGCTGGGTCTTGCCAACATAAATTCATTCAAATTAATAAAAACTCTCTGGTCATAGGCAGAGGGAAAACAAGTTATTTGGGGGGGCTGAGCACGTGCATGCATACGCACACACTCAGCCCCCCCAAATGGGGCACGGGATGGAGCCGCGAGTGGCTTGTCTGGGGGGGAGGCGCCCAGCATAGGGAGGGGGTAGCAGCTTTCACTGTTGGGGGAGGGCATGGGTATGTGCCCCCAGATCTGTGGGGGGGGGGGGGTGCTGCTGCAGGCAGGGGCCGGGGCTGCACTGGGCTCTTCCTAGTTGGGGCGTTTGGGCCAAGCTATGCTCAGGGCAGACGGTGGCAGCACTGGACAGGGGGGTCAGGGGGCTATGGCAAATTCTGGGGTGGCTGCAGCCTCCCCCTGTAGCCCCCCTCCCTGCACCCCCAAGATGAGCTCCATTCCATGCCCTGCCCCCCCGGCTGTGCAGCACCTGCCCGTCCCAACCCCATTCCCATTCCCACTCCCTCCCTACCCCTGCTGCAGCCACCAGAAGCCCATGGCTAGGCTGTCTTGCAGCCCTACCACTGCCTTGTTAGCCCCCTCTTCCACCACCTATGCTGACGGTGTCTTTAGTTATCATGACCATTGCCCTTGCCTTTTGTCTCTCTTATTTTTGTTAGCTGTCCTGTTGGAGCTTTTTGCATCATGTCAAAAGCAAAACAGATATTGAGGAGCTCTGTATTTGCACTTTAGCTAATAACTCACCCTGGCTATTAAGCAATGGCCCCATGGCTTCTTTGGTCTTTTGTTCCTGTCCAACGTATTTAGGAAGAGCCTAGAAATCCTTGTTGTTCTTGAGATCCCTCAGGTGAAAACCATTTTTGATCTGTGATTACCTAATTTTATACTGGCAGGTTCTTTCTTTTTCTTGAGTTTGTATGGGGTCTGAACTGTTTAGGATTAGAGATTCTGTGGTTATGTCTCACACCAACAACTCCATTTTGAATATAAGGTTGTTTATCTTCTGTCTCCATACTTAGCTAACCATGGAAAACAGGAGAAATTCTGGTACCTTGTACAGGGCTACCAAACAATGATTTCCCTTTTAACTTCTATTAGGAGGAGTCTAAAAGACAGAATAAATTATTTTTTTTAAGTCTGAACCTTGAGTTTGGGAGGAACAGAAGAAAGGATGGAAAGCGAGGGGATGGACCTAAACAGCAGATCACAGAGCAGGGGAATTCAGAGGAACTCATTGCAGGAACAGCTGTAGGAGAAGAAGTAGAAAAATGTCTAAGACAAGATGCCATGATTTGGAGAATGGGCCATGTGCGGCAGGGGAGATCATGGACTCCTTAAAGGAGTCCAACCAAAGCCCAAGCAGCACTCTTTGTGAGGAAATTGAAACAAAGCCATTCATAAACTGTCTTTTTTACTGCTCATTCTACCAAATGTGAAGACTGTGTCCGTTTGCTTAAATGAGCACATGTTCTCTGAAGAGTTGGACTGTAAATTCAGACAGATTGCACAACCAGAACTCTGTAAAAAAGGTGTGCTTAAGCTTTTGGGGAGCCTGAGACATGTTGTGAATCAGCACTGGTCCTGTGCCTAAAACCTCTGGTCACAGATAGAGCTTGTTTCCATGAAGGATTTCAGAGATGGCAAAGAAAGAGACAGCACTGCAGCCCACTCAGAGCAAATCAAACTTAATAGCACATGGCCCAGTGATAGGCTCCATATAAAACAACTTGGCATATCTCCAGCTCTGCTGAGTGACAACCTCCCATAGACTATAACAGATACTAATTTAGCTTTCTTTAATGAGAAGTGACACAGCCTCTTAGCAAGTCACATGTACAATCTACCTTCTAAACATTTGGGGAACTTACTAAGGTTTTCTAAATATTTTATTCACATGTATGTCAAGTACAGAATATACACTGTAAATGCAAAAAAAAGTGTATAGAAATCAGGCAGTAGCTTTATTCTGAGAAAATTTATATGTGAAAGCATTTGATACAGTGCTGGAGGATATAAAAAAAAATTCCAACATTAAGCAAACTGTAAAAACTGATTTCTGATACCTAGTTTGCTGTTTATTTTACCAATGCAATTCAGTATTATTAGTTTATAAACAAAGCGTTCAAATAGAATCTTAAAAGAAAGAAGCATTCCAAACTTATACTAAATACCTAAAAAGGCTCTTATGGAACATCTAAATATCCACCTAAATAACAGTAAAAGCTTTTGTATTAAAGCAAAAGCTGGTGAAAAGGAGAAAAACAAAAATGATTCACAAGTTGAAGATGTATTTTCCCCTTAACGTTATGCCTAAACAAACTAGTATGTCACAAATTTTATTATTATTATTACTTAGACCCATAATCCTGTACCTCTTATACATGCAAATAATTTGAATGCAATGAGACTACTCACACACACAAATGCATGTGGAATCAGAGTCTTAATCAGGGTACGAGTTATCCAACTATGTAACATGGGTCTGAGTGCAGGCACAGGGGTCTAACTACAGGGAGCTCAATACAGTTTCAAGTTACACAGTGCAGAAACCAGTTAAACACAACCATAAATGATGGGATAAACATTTTACACTTAAATAAATATAATCAAAATAAATGCTTTCACAGACAGAATATGCAGGGACTTTCCATTTACTTTTAAAAAGCAAATAGTATTGATATTTTATATTATAAACATCATGGAACAAAACAAAAAGCTGCGATAAATGGATTCAAATATACTTGATGATTAAAAATATATACTCTTGTATTTCTCTCCTATTACAAATAATTTTATTTCCATAGACAATTTATATAAACACTATATAACCCAAGTAACTGTAAAAACACACAGTTATAATTAAGATTATCACTGCATATACAAAATAAAATCTGCTAGTCTTCCTTTTGCCAAAAGATTGTGCAAGAAAAATGATTCACCTTAAAGGGACACCATCGGTTTAAAAATCATGTTAGTCTGAAAACAACTTACTTTGAAACAAACACCTCCTAAGGATTATTACAACTGAAAGAAATTAAAGATTACTCCCATTTATTTACTCCAAGGATGACCCTTTGTGGACCATCAGTTTCCCATTGTTCTTTTTGGTGTTTTTACGTGGTAACATGGGATAGAAAAGCTTTTAAAAGGAATGGTAAAACATCACTGTAAAACTAGACAGGAGTCAAACAGTTGTAAGTGACCAGCTTGATGGTGTCCTGTTCATATAGAGTTGTAAATATGTGTGCAAATGTATGTAGATATGCAAGAGTACAACCAAATACCAACTCTCTGCAGTGAAAAATTAATGTCACACCTACAGGATATATCCTCAGAAAATTCTGCTTCATGAGAGCAATTACACAGCTGTGCCATCTGGTGTTAAAATACCCAAATGGCCGTTTTCTAACTAATGTTCAGATTTGCTAACTGTTCTTTCTATTTGAGCAAATGCATCCAAATTCCCTTTACCTCCCCTAAATCACTTAAGGTTAGATTTTGCCTTCAGAAGGCAATTTTTTAAAAATAAACTTCAGGCATTTAATTTCTGTTGTAAAAACTCTTACTTGAAAATATTTAGAAATCCTGTTTTTGCTAGTAGATACAGACACATTCATTTCTTGGGTCTTTAGGATTTCAGTTTGTGTTATTTATAAAGTCTACAGGGGTGGAATTTCAAAGTTTCACAAGATATCTCAAAGCATTTGACAAATTCATAAAGCACCAACTACTGAAAACCCACAAACAAGGATACTTGGGGATTAAAAAGGGAGAGAAAGCAGCATGGTAGCAGGGAAAGGGAGCACTAAGTTGCCCACCTCAACCAAGAAAACACAAACAAACTAACTAAACAACCAAGAAAACCCAAACAAACTAAACAAAAACCCCAAGACAAAACCAAATGGAGAAGCAAACAGGGGCCAAGAAGATTTCTCTCACTTTCACACCCAAGGAAATAGCATTTGGATAAAAATAATGTGGCAAATTAATATGGATTTATATATTGCAGCTCCCGAACCCTGGTGTATAAGCCTAGGATGCTCTATGGAGTAGATTCTCTTTTTTAGCATTCAAGAAGCACCAGCTGCTTGTTGGGAGTCCCACAGAGGACTGTCAGAGGTTTGACCAACTACACAGAAATAAAAGCAAAAAAAAAAAGAGCAGCTCTCTATAAGCAGTGTGGCTTGCTAGAAAAGGTGTGGAGATTAGTTAATCTGTTAGTGAGTGACAAAGTAACCATTAACTTTTTCCTAATGTAGACTCAGGTTAATACATTTTATATTTATTTATGTGGGAGAACATGACACTTAAAGCCAAGTTCTGTTCTGCTTACTAGGTGTGTAAGTGGACTTAAGTGCCTACATGCAATTCTATGACATTCTGCTCTGGTTCCTGAAAAAGTTAATAAAAAGGTGGGTTGGTCCTCCTCTTTGCTGCTTTTTTTGTGATTCACTTTTAGAATAAGATGCTGGTGTGTTACAAAAGCAGATGCATTAATGGATTTTCCGAGACTTGAACAAAGAATCACACTTAGGTGCCTAAATTCATTTGGACACTCAATAAATGGAATAGGATCTGGCCCCTAAAAGTCAATCCTCAAGGGAGCCTATCAGCTATATTAAGGTAAAGGGTATTGATTTGAATCTATCTCAGGAAAATGGTTTAGCTCAGGGGTTAACTCTCAGCCTACAGGCTCCTGCTCAGCTACCACTTCCCCCATTCCTTCTGCTATTGTGTGTATACACACACACACACACACACACACACACACACACACGCGCACCATGTGTACACACACTGGCAGCAATTCCTGCAATGGCAAAAGCCATGTCCTGCCTACCCGCCCTGGCTCCTTGCAGCCCCGTGGACGTGTGAGCTGGTGTGTGTGGGGAGCTGCAAGTTGTCATGCACCGGGGTTCCCCTACACCACGACACAGCCCCATTGAGGAATGGCCTGTTGTAAAGCAGCTGCTGGAAGTGGCAGTGCAGTAGCACTCCCCCCCATGATTGGCAGGTGAGAACTAGAACACTTGGGGCAGGGCAGGGTAGGGAGCTTGGAGCCAGGAAACCTCTGTACATAGGCAGGCAGCAGAGGGTACTGGTCCAGCTGCAGCTTGGGTGCTACCAGGCAAAGCGTGTGGAGGGACTGAGACAGAAGGGGATGTTCCATGTGGCACATGGGTCCCAGCCACTCAGGAGTTGGACAGCCCTGATTTAGCTAACGTATATTAGCTAATTTTGACCTAACCTCAACTTTGTTACCTGACAAATCCCACTTGACTAAATGCTCCAGCTGGCCATTAGATTCCCTCTATCTACTACCTATACATTATGGTTATTTAGCCCCCTGCCATTCAACAAGTAGATTCACATGGCATAGTATATGGCCATGAAATACAAAGCCCCCTGACCAACTGCTGCTTCTTGATTCTGAGCTATATAGCCATGGTAGAGTCTCCTGCTTTCTAGGATGCACATCCTTATACACAGAGATGGTTACCAGAAATCTGCTATAGCAGCTTGAAGTCCTGAGAGTTCTGTGGCAAGGCTGGTAGTGCTTGGAGGACTGGCAATTTTCACCATGAAACACAATGTTTCCATAGATGAAAACAGTAAATTGAAATAGAAGTGAAAGCTTATTTACCAAATACAGGTACTTTTGGGATGGATGGGTTGTAATCTTTGAGCTACCTGATATAAACAATCAGCTGCTAAAATACATTAACAGATTATTTAGAAGAAAATGTGAAAAAAAAATAATTTTAATGTCAAACATTGACAACCATCATCATCTATTATGAACTGGGAAAAGAGCAGCACAGGTGCTGCAGGCGGTAAGTTTTCAGAACACCAAGAGCAGCAGGAATATTACTGGCAAATTCGGACAGTTGACATAGCTGACTACAAAAGGAAGATACATACACCTGAGTTGTCACATACACCTGAGTTGTCTGTCACTCTACTCACACACACAATACAAAAATAATTTGTAATTTATTCCTTATGTGAGAAACATAAATCAGTAACAGATGAACTAATAAGTTTTCAGAACTAACAGTAATAGAATTACTGTCGTCCTTGAACAATTCCATTCATACTCTCATACAAGCTCACAATAAACTTTACATGTGTAGCAAAAAACAGCAAATGAGTGTTTAATAATATAGAACTATTTGTAATTCTCTTATTTCCCAATAAATATATTAAGCCATTAGACTTGAAAACAATAGATTTATGGCGTGTTTATACCAGGGTATTTTTTAATGCCAATCAGCAGTGGCTCAGAGGAAGCATATTAAATGGTGTTTACAAGTATTCACACCTTAAATACTTTATTCATCATCAGGAAGCATTAACAGGCAGACACTATATTTTAAATTGCTTCATAACAGTATATCAGAAAACTACATTGTGACATTATCCAATCACTGTCATTTCAGTGAGGATCTCACTGATTTCCAGCTGCTTAGTCTAGTATCACAGTCTAATCAGTTCCATTTTGTTCTGCAGAATCCTTAAATTCAAATATCTAACCCAGCCCTTGGTCTGGTCTGGGCTAAATCCCAATGAAGGTAAATCATTTTGCATTATTACTTTCCATCAAGGAACCCAGGCACTTAATATTACCCATCTCATTTTTACTCTTTACTGTTTTAACACCTTGGCTCTGCTGAAGTCAACAGCAAACCTTCCAGTGACCTCAACAGAGTATTTTTATACCACATCTCAGATCCACTCAAGTCTGTTTCTCTCTAGCTGAATTTAGGAACTTTCAAGACAAAGTGCATATTTAAAGGAGGCATTTAGATATAGATGATAAACTTGAGTGATATTTAGATTCAACATAGGGTAAGCTCTCTACAAGAGGCCAGATAAAGGCACAATACTTGCAGGTACTGTAGCCAATGCAGCGTTTAAATAATATAGACTAAATAACCATTATAATTTTTAAATTAAATTGATGAACACTCTTATAATATTCTTTCATAAAAAAGCAGGTAAGCTTGTGCATTCAGTACTCTTGATTCGGGAACCATTTGTACATGGACATCACTAACATATACCCATTGTCCTGTGGATGCTCCTACAGCTTCTTTTAAACCTGAAATATAAAGCAAAAAAGTCAACGTTCACTGCCTTATATCTTTAGCATCCAACAACTCAATTGGTGCCTCCCAATGGGAAGTGGCAGAATACCTTTAAACTCAGCAATTAGTCAGGAGTTAGATGTATATTCATGTATATCACATTTATATTGAATAGGCTTAAGTGGTATCAAGTTTTTGTTTTGTTTTTACTTTGTAACCACTTAAATGCATCTTGGAATGCCTTAGTCCAAAGCCAAAAGGCTCATAATTTACCACACAGTTCACTGAGCAGGCCTCAAATGGGGCCCCAGCAGAGTCAACAGCTTTTCAAGCCAAGGTAACCCTGCGTGTACCCCAGATACTCCCCATAAAGGATCCATGTGTTAATTAGCCCCACAATCATAACTGGAATTGGGCGTTCTCATTACTAGTCTTGGACTCCTCCAAAAATTTAGATGCAGAAGAGGTGCAGGGCAATATGTTCTGGGCCACCTCACGGAGGGCAGGGCCACACTAAACATATGAGACAGGCTGAGAGAGGGGGTGACAGAGGGATTCTGGGTGAACTGTTTGGGGCCCCATTTGGTAATGTTTCCCAGACAATTAACACTGGTGAAGAAACAGGAATCACTGGAAATGGGCATAAAAGGCACAACTCAGCTGTGGGAGTGAAGAGGAAGTTGAAATGTATTCAAGTGGCTCACCACGATTTGGAAAAGGAGCTGGCGATAAGGGGGTGTAACAATGCACAGGTTGTGCTTGTCAGTAAAAGGGGTGTGGGCAGGCAGCAGAGCAGCCTGCAGGTGGCTGTACTTTCAATCAGGTGTTACATGCCCAGCAGGAGACCGCTTGACTGGGAAGTGGGCCCAGCTGCTGGATATAAGAGCAGTGGGCCAGCAGTTTGCTGGAGGGAGCATCACCTGGCTAGAGCTGCTGCTCACAGAACATCTTGGAGGTACAGGGCAGGAACTATGAGGATGGTGGAGGTTCCTGGCGCTGGGGCATGACCTAAAACTACATTTTGCTGGGGCTGGATAGTGTGGTGGGGCTATCAGTAGTGGGGTAGTCTTCAGGAAATGCCATACTTGTGCCTCCCCAGTGAAAGGCAAGTATGGGGCACCAGAAAGCCTCAGCCCCCATCACTTTGTGGGTTACCCCATGAAGGGGAAAGGGTAGGGGAGCACACCCTGAAGATAAAAGCACAGGGCCCAGGCTCATGAAGTGAGGCCTAAGGTGAGGTCCAGGCTAAAGAAAGGCGCCTGCAGCAGGGCACAGGTCCACAGTAAAGCCTGAGGCCCCAAATTGGGGGTGGGATGTTAGCTACATGTGGGACAAGCCCCAGTGCGGGGGCACAGGATAGAGAGCCCAGTGTGTGGGTATGGGATGATAGGCTGGGTGAGGCCAACTAGGGTTAGGCCAAGAGAGGCCAAGGGATGGTCCAGCTAAGGGACCAGGGTGTTGATAGATATGGATGCCAGCTGCGAGACATGGGACACAGTATAAGGGGAGGTTTGGAGCTGTGTATAAACCCTTGGCATCAGGACAATTAAATGGGCAGCCTCTCACCTGGGAACATCATAATGATCCATCTAAGGCGTGGCAGGAAAGACAGGCGGGCGGTTAGCCCTAGGCAAGTGGGCAGGCTAATGATTAGCCCTGGGAGCTCCATTTGTTACAGGGGGGCTGAAAACAATGGTCACTAGCATGTATTCTATTCAGATAGGCTGCACTAACTTATCCTTTGTGGTAGGTTCCCCTCAGTATATTTGTCCAATATTGCCCATAGATTTTATAGCCATGCTCAATGTAGGCTTTATTTAATCAGCTTCGTAGTCGGTTTCCATTACTGAGCATATGCTGCTTTTGGCAGCAGTTTAATGACAGACACTGTATTTAATGAAGTTCCATTGTATGTGAATGTAAGGCAAGGAGCTGTTTTCCTTTTGCTGACTAGAGAAAAAAACCCTCATATTTGGGTAAATACAAAGTGTGTGCACGCGTGTGTAGTAATTGGATGAAGAAATGTAGTAAATGATTAATTCTGTTTGCTCGAAGAGGGAAAAAAGGTTTCTTGTACATACCTAGACCATTTTTATTGATAGAAATATGCTCCAGTAATTTCTTGGAGGGTGATCGGACTTTCACATATGCTGCATAGTGACCACCTCGCATTGAACCACTGTGTTCTACGATTCCATAAAGACTATATAGAACTTTTGCTCCATCTGTCACATTCTTATTTACAAAACCACAGAAAATAAAAGTAAAGGAGTTATTTTACATAGTGGGTTATCATAACATAAATCAATAATCTTCCTATGTAACATTTAAGGAACAGGTAATTATAAACAGCTTTTTGCCCTGCTAAATTAATTTAAGAAACAAAGGTTTGGTTTAATAACTAAATCATTTTTTTTTAACAGCACTGCTGTCTAATGTATGTCTACAGATGCACTGACTCGATGCCAATTTACAGTAGTTTAGGATCTCATTCTAGGGTATGTCTGGAAACATTAAATCAATAGCTTCTCCAAGAGAAAATAATCTGGTTTTATTTGTATCCATAACAACTACAAATACAGATCTACAATAAACTAGTTTGAAAAATAACTAAAAAGCTATAAAATGTACTTCTAATATACTGTACCTTGCAGGAAGCAGAACAAAATGGTGCTAGGTCTAAAACCAGTGGAAAATCCACGTGCCTATTTACTTTCCGCAGACTCAAACCAGCCTCCAAGAAAGATAAAAAGATTGTAAACAGAAATATTTTACCATGGTTGTCTTTTATACATAGGCATATTGCTATTATAGCTCCCCCCACTTTTTGAAACCACTTCAAGAGTATATTTTTCCATACCCTTAAATAATGTGAAAAGCCAAAGCTGAAAACAAGATTTGTAATAAATGCAAATATAAGCATTCACTTAGTTTCAACATAGTACATATTACACACAAAAATAGTGCAGAAATGTTTGTTTAAGAAGTAGAGTGGCTCACAAGTTAGGCAATACCACATCTGCAGTTGACCATGCAATGTTTATTCTGTCTCTTTGTGTATTCATCTTGTGCAGTGAAAGAAACGGTGCTGTGAAAAACAGATGTGACTAAATATTATCATAGACTATCATATTGCATGGACATAGAAGGCCATATTTAAGGTGCAGGGCAGCCATAAATTTGGCATGTCTCAACTTTTGAGTGTTTGACTTTGTAACCAAAGTAACCTGGTAAAAAATGTTAATGCAATTTCTCGTTATTTGATTTTACAAAGAATAAAAGGTAAGATTCTGTTACACAGAATTGTACTAACTCCCTATCACCCGCCATGAAAAAGCACAGGCCCAAACCTTTAGAATATTCATGTTAAATTATTATTTTGGCATCCTGCCAATTTTTCCCTGCATAATGCAAGTCTCACAAAGGAAATAGCAGTTTTCAACAGTTTACATCTCACTGCCACAGACATGGAATTTTCGTGACAAAAGACACTATTTTCATTCTCTTTCTCCCTGCCAAATTTTAAAAGGCCAGCTGCAAACGTTGGAGGTGCTGGAACAGAGGTCGGCAATGTTTTTCGGCAGAGTGCCAAAAATACCCACAACCTCGACTTCAAGGATGTTGGTGTGCCGGGGTGGATGTGGGGGGAGCTGCAAGGGGCCCGATCTTTGTTGTGGCTGCCTAGTCCTAACCCCAGCCCCGCTGTTCACCCTGAGGCATGTATGACAAGCAAAATACTTTCGTATGCCACGTTCTGGCACCTGTGCTGGAGGTTGCATACCCTTGTGTTAAAGCCTTGCAAAAAAGGAAATCTCATATACTGGAGCTCATATATTGGAAAGTGTAAAGAAATCTAAATAAAGCAGTTGCTACCAGCTCCCTAGATAGTATGCACACAGAGATGCACTAGAACTCAAGCTCCAGAGACACAAACAGTGTGGTTGAGGAATATACTTCACAGCAAAATGCATGCTACAAAATAATTTATTTATGATAAATACATAAAAATTTATGCTTACAATTTATACTGAACTTATACTTACTGGTATAACATGCTGACTGAACTGATTTAGAGCATAATGATTTAGACCACTGATTTCAATAATGAACTAAATTAAAAAGTAGAAAGCCTTTTATTTATTTTTCTAAAGAAAGGTTAATTGTCACTTGCTGGTAAAATTTAATAACACTTTTTGCTAACCAGGAGTATATGCTATCTCCATACACATTTAAGTATGGTTAAACTTAACACAGATTTATTCAGGCAGGAGCAGTGTATCAGGCTGTATTGGAAGGAAACTGACATTGAATTAAAATGAATAAAAAGCAGTATTTTGAAGAATGTTTCTATTAAATAAAACTACTTTGAAGGTAAGGGATAAAGAAGAAAAAAATAAGAACTAAACATGCTTTGCATTTAAAACTGCGTTATTAAATAAAATATTACTGCCTGTAGTTACTGAGTTAAACTAATTTCTGGTCATCATGTCCTTCAAGATTTTAAAACTAGTAGATGTGGTCCTCTTACACCTTGTTTTTTATGCATAACTTGGAAGACATAGGCTTTCCTAGTTTTTCTGTTCCAACTTGGTTTCTCAATTTTAAAAACACTCCCCATTAAGTTGAAGTAGTTCAATGAACTGCAATTAAAAAAATGTTTTCCATGCAGAAGATGCTGCTGCTATCAAAAGCTGTTTAGCACCACAGCAAACTCTGGTTCCAGGTGCTTAGCCAGAGATTTCCATCACGTCAGTGATCTGACTTTGCTGCCAAAATTTTAAAAAAATCTATACTTGCTTGAAAAATTACTTTTTGTTTAAATGATGAATACATCTAGGCTTGAACATGAACTACCAGTTTCAAATTTACGCAAGTTTATTTTTAAAAAGGAAAAAAAAAAAAGATAAAAATTCAAATAAAAAAAAAATCTTTAAGTTTCAATTTCTGTCCACTCCGATCACAAAATTTTTAAGTACAGATGCAACCTATTGTGCTGTTCCCGCTGCTTCTTAATTATCACTGTGTAACTACTATTTGAAAAAAAATGGCTTCTTTTAAAGACACTAGTACAATTATAAGTATTCTAATGCGGAGGAATGTAGATGAAAAATACAGCAGTCTGACAGACAGGTAACTCTGTTTGGTTCAAGAGAGGAAAAATAGCTATTTTTTAACATACTAAGCAAATTTTGTTCTATATGTTGTACTGGAAGGTATTTTTTCTCTAGCAAAAGTTAGTTAACATTAGACACTTCTGCTAGGCTCCTTTAAGTTGAGAAAAAGGCTGGTAAGAGTAGGATTTGGCATCTAGGCATTTCTACATTTATTTTCACATTTTAAATTCCTTGAAATCATGGCTGGCCAGCCTGCTTCAGATTCTGATGTGGAAAGAAGCCAAGAAACTAGACAAGGGGCAAGTCCACACATGCATGCATGTGTACTTGCAGCCGCTCAAATAAGAGCAGCATAAATTTGTGCCAGGGATTTTTTCCTGAACAAGCACTTTAGTGTGGGGCAAGTTGTGCTACTTGGGGCAAACTGACCCTGCCCAGCTCTTCCCAGATCTGTAGCCAGGGGGAGCTGGAGGCTGGGGTCAGCACCTGTGCCAGCCCCAAGAGTATAAAAAGCTGCCCTGCCAAGCAACTCAGGGCTACTTGCTCTTAGCAGTTTCTCAGGCCCAGCCAGTTGGTATCTGGGGACACTAGCCCCTCGTGCCAGCTGGATTGCTGCAGCGGCCCTGCCCTGAAGCTGACCCTAGCCCTTCTATCCATTGCAGCAGCCTGGCAGCAGGGGCTGCTGCCTGGCTGTGAACTGCCACCTGTGACAGCATCCACCTTCTTGGACCATCAGCCCCATGTCTGCATGCCTGCCAGATCTGGACTGTGACTGCATGGCTGCCTGGGCTGTGGCACTGGCACTGTAACAGAGCTGTCTGCACCTTTGGGCTAGCTATCAGGGGCCCATGGCTGTACAGTCGGCCTTTGTACAGCACTGCTGCCATGTGTGCCCCTGCCCTGCCATCTGAGCAGCTACTGCCTGGAAGGTGTTCTCAGTGTGGTGGCCTCCTTTGAACTGTCAAAGCATGACCTCCTGGCCCCAAATGGCCAGGAGGTCAGCCACCTTGTTTGCCCTCCAGCTGGGTCCCAGGTGCCAGCCCTGAGCAGGCTCCTCTGCCTGGGTCCTGCCACTAGTCCCACTAGCAGAAATCCTGGTGTTCCCTATTTAAAAACTGCAAAATCTCTGATAAAAAATCCCAGATTCACTCTTTAAAATACCCCAAAAATCCATGTTATTCCACAATTAAAACAAAAGACCACTATATATATATATATATGTGTGTGTGTGTGCGTATGTATGCATGTATAGAGAGAGAGAGAGAGAAAAAGAGAGAGAGAGAGAGATCGATTAGTTGGGAAGTGTTTTATTGATTTAATTTACAACTTTAAAGCAATTTGGAAGCCTACCAGTGCCTCTATCATCATCATCAAATAAATTCTAAATATCTAAGTTTTGATGTTTGTTTTTGGTTTTCTTATCATAGAAAAATTAGAGCTTTCCCTGAGCCCTTTGCTAACCAGGATGTGGGGACAGCTGCCCCTGCAGCCACAGCTCCTGTCAGCAGGTCTCATTGCGTTTAGCAGCAGGACACACTGGGTGTGTGATGGGGGGATGTGGGGATTGCAGCAGTGCAGTGGGAAGGAGTGTGGGTGGGTGTAGGGGGTATGTGGGGTGTCTGGGTAGATGTGGGGTTTGTGGGAGGAGTTGAGAGGGGCCACCACACACCCACTCCCTGCAGCACACAGTTCCCAATGTTGGCAGAGCTGCCTCACTTGCGGTCTGTGCATGGAGAACAGGCGTGGCCCAACCTGATCCAGTCACTCCCCAACCCCCCCCCGCTTCCTCACACATCCCACATCCCCCTGACACACCCACCCACACACCCAGAAACCCTGCCAGAAACTACACAGCCCCCCCACCCCCAGTCCTTGCTTACCTGGGACAGCGCCTAGGGCCAGGTCATGTCGCAGCCTTGCCCCACTCCTGTTTGCCCTGCACGCTAATGCAGTGTTCTAGGGCAGCAGAAGCACCATAGAGATGCTCTGGCCAGATGCCAAAGCATCTCTGGAGGACCCAGACTCTGCTTGCCTCAGGGCATGCTGCAGAACCATGCCCTATGTTGCTTTTTTCCCTATGTGTTATTTTTTGATACCTGGAAATCCAGGTATCAGATTTAGAGCCTGCGCTGCAAGTATGCAGCACAGGGAACATTATTTTGTTCTTAGGGTGCCTCTTCTAGCATCTGAAACTGGTTTGAGATGCCGGAACAGGCACATAAGACACTCGTCTGGACATGCCCAAGAAGACAGAAACAGGAAAAAGAACTAGCTAGGAGCAACCACCTCCCCCCCGAATATTATTATGGGAGTTGATGTTCCTATCTACAGGATCATACTGAGGCCTGGTAAGTGTCTTCTGTGATCACAAAGCATTAGCAGGTTAACACAGTGATTGTTGCCACTGTGACTCCTTCAAGTAACCATCCTAAAAATAGTCCTAACATACCTCTGTGAAACAGTTACCTCTGTGAATCTCAGTTAGGTAGAGGCTGTATGTTATGGAATGTTCTTTTGATTTGAAAAGTTTAAAACAACAGTCTCTTGGACTTTTACCTGGTGGAATCTTTTCAGATGGAGAACAAGAATGGCAGGAACCGCAGAAATTAACAGTTGTTTCCGGGCATTAGTGTACACACCTTCCATTTTCTTTTCTGTAAAGAGATTGCATACAAATTATAAAACAATAATTTATAAAAAGCAAAATGATAATAGAGAATAATACAATCATTTAGTAAAGTATTCCAAAAAAGAGGAATTTAGGTTGCAATGTTTTTCCTCAGGAAGACATTCCAATTTATTTTACTGTTTACATCCAGCAAAAAAATAATTTTTGAACAACATTTCTGTGCTGTGTATTTAAGAATATAATACCATGAAATACACTTTAAAAAAAAGTCTAAGCAGAACTTTGTAGCGTGAGTCAGAGCAGGAGTGGAAGGAAGAACACTCCTTAGCTTATCTTATTTTTAATACCCAACTCTACCAGCTCTTGGCTACCACCATGATCTTTCAACTAGCTAGAATAAGCAACATCATTAATGTCTATTATACAGACCAACAACAAATGCATATTTGCATAGTTTCTAGGGCTGTGAGGGGGGCAGCTTTGTCTTGCTTTGTTTCTCAATAAGCATTTTATAGAAAGTGAGACAGGTTTGGCAGAAGGGACTGAAGGACACCCTTAGAATACCCTATAACCTGGTAGTATCGCCAATTTTCTGGAAGGTGGGGCAAATGGGTTCAAATCCTCTGAACAATGAGGGAAATGAACCCAGGATGTTAAGATCTTGTGTGACCTCAACCTGATACACAAATGAAAAAAATGGGGAATACATCATAAGCAACTCTAAATCTAAGAGTCTAACCCAGGGGTAGGCAAACTTTTCCAGCTGCAGGCTGGAATGTCCCACCCCAGAGTAGAGGCAGGAGGGTGCTAGGACTTGGACACCCTCACTGCTTGTCCCTGCAGGAGCATGGAGAAAACACCTGCAACCAAAGCCCCCTACTACTGTGATGCCGAAGCCCTAGTCTGCAGGCTGTATCCAATGGTGCCAAGGGCCAGATCTGGCCCACAGGCCATAGGTTGTCAGCCCTGGTCTAACCCCTCATAACATTTGCTTTCTTTTAAGCATCCAATATTATACGGTCACTGACAGACATTCATTTTAAGATATGATGAGATATAATTTGTGATCCCCACAATCCCGCCTCCTGTCATGCCACATACACACAGCTGACAAGCAATTTTGGAATAGATTGGATCCCAATCTCACCTTACTTGCCAGTGAAAGAGGAGCCCAGGATTATGAGCCCAGGATCCCCCTGCACCAGCAAGTTGAAACCTGGCTGTCCACAATCATCTGATTGTCAGTAGGGACTGGAAACTAAACAAGGATCTGGAACTGGCCTCAGTCTAGTCCCTGGCCCCAGCTGACAATCAGTTGAACAACACACAGGGTTTTCACAGATCCCAGCACACAGGGACCCTGGGATCAGGCTGCTGCAATCTGAGTGTGTGGTCGTGGTATGCAGGCATGAGTAAAAACCATCCAGCTGGGCACCACACAGGGTTTCCACCAGTTCCAGTGCTTGGAGATCCCAAGATCGAGTTGCAGCTGCTCAATAAGTGAAAACCATGCATGATGCCCAGCACTGCAGCACAGGTTCTGGAGCATAGGGACTTGGGGATCAGGAAACCTCTCCCTAGTCCTGGGATTGGGTTGTGCTGGGTCCTTTAAAATTCTGTGTGTGCACCTGCACACATGGTTTTCTGATATCCCTAGTGCATGGGGACCTCAGAATCAGGGAAAGGCTCCTTGATCCTGGGATCCCCAAGAGCCAGGGAGGTCAGAAAACCATGTGTGCAATTGCCTATTCTAGGCATATTTATGCCAATTTTCCACCATGGGCATTTCCCATGCTTCTGGGTTTTGTTGGTTGCTTCTGTACACCCCATGTCCCCCCACCCCAACCCTTTTTCTGCACTATGTGTCAGGTTGTTTTAAGCTTCCTCAGAGGCACTGGGTGTTGGCAAGAACTAAGGCTGGGGACTTCATGCCTTAAATTAATTTGAACATATGGCCAGGTTACCATTTAAAGCATGATTAACCTGCTAATCGCATCTTAAATGTAATGTGCGTGGCTTACTTCATTTCAGCTTGAATGTAAACTTTGTCATATGATATGAAATCAACTTTTTATTTTATTTTGGTTACAAAAAATGAAAAAAGTAGTAGAATTAGAACTGAATGGTTCTTCAATATTTTTATTTGGTTCTTGAACTGAAAAATAAAACCCTTGCACAACTCTTACTCTCAGGGCAGTGTCCTGACTACTTGAACAAGCTGCCTTACAGAAATGGAACTGGAGAATTCCAGTTGTAGAGGCAGTTTTCAGAATAGGGTCAAACTTTAACCTGATCTCTTCATGTTGTGTGAGCCTGGGGAGAATTCTTTTATATATTTATACATACATGTAAATGCTTGCTCATGTTACCTCTATATTTTTTTAGAAAAATCACAAAAATCCAGGGTTCTACACAACATCAGATTTTAATACTTATAGAAGGAAAGTGGCCTCTATCTTACAGGAGTACGTACAGGAGACAGTCAACAAGGGGAAGACAACTTTTGAATATTGGGGTGCTACATGGTGCAGTAAAAATTAAAGTGTGTGGGAGGGGTGGGTGGAAAGGGCAGAAAACCCAACAAAAGAAAGAAGACTAAAAAAAATTCTCTCATCTTTTCTAAGGGATAGAAATAATGAAAAAAATACAGTCAAAAAATGAAGAAGCCCTTGCAGCACAAGGAAGGTATGTAGGCCCCAAGCTAAAGCTGATATAATTGCTCCAACTCTAGCCAGTGTAGTCCAGAGGAATTCAGAAGCCAGTGTCCTTATCCCCTTGGCATAGACTGAGGGCAGACTGTGTCTATTGTACACCCAATGCATACTACTGAGATAACAAGCTTCCAATTCGGTGCATGTACACTCACATAATGAAAAGGCCCTTATGGACAATCGTCTCAAAGGAGAACCTATTTTGTTGACTCACACATTCTTACTTACAGGATTTCTCCGAGCAGTGGGGTTTCAAGCACTGAATATTAAAACATTTATTCTTTGCCTGTCAGGGACTTCGTAAATATGAAAAATCATAGGTCAAATGCTGAACCTATCAAATGTTAAACAGTCCTATTATGTTATTCAGGTTGTACCAAAGGAGTGTAGAATTCTGAATCTGAATTTAAACCAGTATCAAATTTGTATACAAATTACATGTGTATACAATTACTTTGTATTAAAGTTTAGTTTCACCAACTTTAACTGAAACTTACAGCTATTTATTTCACCACCAGAGGGAGGCCATGCAGTTCAACAGAGACTGACATTGACAACTAGAGCAAGGAAGCAGTTGAAAGGAAATATATTTAACTTATTAACATATTTCAACAAACATTAGTATATTACCTGTGGAGTTTGTTTTCTTTTGATACTTCTGTTTCCTTTCTGTACAACTCTCACATAAAAGCTTGTTGTTCCCCATTAACAGCTCCACAGATGTAAACTGGTAGAGGCAGGACTGAACAGAACATTCTTTAGAGCTAGTTGAATATGTTTGAGAAAGGGTCTGAAAAGCATTTTGGGGGTTTTTGGACACAGGGGACTTTTCCATTGAAAACATTGAATTGCTTGACAAACTTAATGGTGAATCCCCAGTGATGGTCTCTTCACATTCTTTTACAGTATCGCTGAGGCTGAGCTTGGATATGGCAGTGATAACAGCCACCTCATTGTGACTATCGCTTGGTTTGCTGTTTGGTGGTTTGACATTTCCTGATAAATGGTTAAGCCGGTCGACATGCAAACCAGATGTGTTACTGGATGTGCCAAAAAGTGACTGTGTAGAAGCACTTTCGCCTTCCGAGGCTTCGCTGTCTGCATCAACACTACTTTCAGAACAACTGATATCTTTTTCACTGCCTTCAGTCTGACTTCCATTTACTGCAGACTCAGGAATTGTGTCTTCTGAATACAGAACTCCAGAGCCACATTCTGCTTCAAGCTTATCATCTTTTTCATGCATGATAACAGGACTTCTATCTTCCCCACCAGAGGAGGATTTTCTGGAAAGACGTCTTTCATAATTTAACTGATTCTGCAAATATTATTGAAATATTTCAAAAATAGAGGCGAGAGAGGAAATAGATTTGCGAAACTAAAGTAACAGCAAATATAACTTATATTTTCAAAGCAAAATAAAGACCTGTATTGTATTGATCTGGTTTCACCATGTTCTAAAACCCTACTTCTTTAAATTGTTTAGACAAATTGGTGTTTGGATGTAAACTTATATATTTGGCAGCAACAGATCCATAGTGACATCTATCTTACCCATTCTAATTATATCAACTTTATAACATTATAACTTGATCCATACATGGTAAAGGATTCCATATTTGATTTGTGAACTTAGAATGAGAGATCAGTTAGACTAATAATTTGTGCTGCCAATGAAAAACTAGCACACACAGACCTATACTAAGATTGCATCCTCACAACTAAATTCTACTTTGCTTGGAACCTAGGTTTTAAGACATTTTGAATTGTTTTTAAAATTCAGAAATATTAAAAATTGTTAATAAAAATGCCTGTTTATGAGAAGAGAGAACCAGTTTTTTACCAGACAAATTCTGAAAAAAAGAAAAAGGGTTCACAACATTTTCCATTTGGGATCACTTGCCTCTTCTCATCTTTGTTCTAATACGGTGATTCTCAACCAGGGTGCTGCTTGGGGTGCCTTCAAATATTTTGAAGGGTACTATGAGGTATGAGGAGATAAGCAGAAAGCTAAGCAGGTAAGCCAGGCTCAGGCTTGTCCATGACTGGACAATCTCTTACAACTACTGTAAAAACCTACAGCAGGGATAGGCAACGTTTTTTGGCCAGAGTGCCAAAAAAACCACAATGTCTACCTCGGAAGGTGCTGGAGTGCTGACATGCCCTGCTGCAGCCAGCCCTAGGAACCTGGTCTGCTTGAAGCCTCCCAGTCGCCTGCTGGGAGCAGCCTGGTCTCCGTGGCTGGCAGCAGCTGCTTAGAACCCGGTCTGGCGGTCATGCACTGAGCAAAATGGCATTGCGTTCCATGCTCGGCATGCATGTAAGCACTGTAACGTATAGTTTTTGAAACCGGGTGCCACTCAATTCACAAAAGTTATGGAGGGTACCTCAAGTGCAGGAAGGGGTGCCTTGAATCCAAAAAGATATGAACCACTGTTCTAATATCCTAATCTTTTGTAGTTACTTATGATAATATGGTTGCAATTGGCTGTGATCACAGGAGAGACTCGGCTGGTTTTGGTGATAAGGAGTTGCAAGGCTGTTTGTTGCTTGAGTAGGCCCTGGAAACTGCTGGAGTGGGTTGAAGAGAGTTCTAGGTTGGGACACGCTTAAAGATGGAGGTTCAAGTGATGATAAACTGATACCTGCTCACACCTGCATTAATCTCAAAACACTTTGTGTAGCCAAGTTTAAAATATTTTACCATATACTTCATTCACCTAATCTGTACTGATTACTTTATTCTTGCAGCACTGTAAATGTGTTAAGGATTATCTTTATAATCTTTATTATGTTTTTCTGTGATAGGTCTATTTTTGATCATCTGTATGTGGTTTCAGTATCTGCACATGGATTTTTTTAAAACTTTGAGTCAAAGAGCCAGAGGCAAGAAGAGGATAACCTTTCACCCACAAGAAAATACATCATTAGGCCAGTTTTTAGTAGACTTATACTCATCTCTCAGCTTTCTCTTCTCCCCTCCTCCCGCCTCTTTTGGCCTCTCTGGTATCTACACAAAATTGTAGTCAACCTACTCCTCTGTTCATTCCTAATTCATTTTCTCAGTCAGATCCAAATTCCAGTTAAGCCCATAAGACTCTTCCAGTTAACTTCAAAAGGTTTTGGATCTAGTCCTTTATCTCCCACCATTATGAATGCCTATATTTTTTTCCTTCCATCTTTTCTACTGTTTCTATTACACCTTTCTTTTTTATACTTCAGTCTCATTTATCTTTCCTGCATATTCTCTAGCGCTATGCTACTGTCTCTGCTTTCTTCACGTTCATTGTTTGTGTTAAAAGCATGAGTCAGAGGGTTTTGGAGCATATGCTCAATTTTAAGTTTTAAGTACATACTTAAATCCACTGAAGTTAATGGAAATCAAGCATGTTCCCAAAAGTTCTCCTAGACAGGGACAAGCTTTTGTGATTTGGAGCCTTAAACTGGGAAGTAATTGTGCTATTTAGCAAAGAAGAAATAAAAAACAAACAAAAAACCACTGACTACCCACCGTGCTATTTTCCACTACTCAGAAAAGTTTCTTGTCCCAGTGAAGTTTATTTCTACAAGTTATACAAAGAAACTAATTCCCTATTGTCACTAACTCCTATTAGAACTCGTGGATATTATGCAAACAGCACTCATTAAGCCCTTAAACCTGTTAAGTCTAGTTTGCTGAATAAAAGCATTAGGCCTGGCAACCAGTGCTTGGATGCCTTCCTGCTGAAAATGGATGGTTTCCAAGTGCCTCTGGAGCTCCAGATACAGACTTCTGAAATCCTAGGCTAGACGCACAGAATAGAAACAAATGGTATGTGGAACTGGCAATCCCCTGTTTCAGAGAGATTCAGTGATTCAGAGGAGAATAAGGATATTTAGTACCTCTTCAAATATCCAGAAAGAAAACCATAATAATACAGTGGTGATGGATGGTCCAAAAGAAAAGTAGTTAATGAGTTTCTGAACCACAGGCTCTCACAAATTAGACACTAGTAACTTTATAATTATTGTTAGCTACCTTCAATGAAAGCACAGTTGTTTCCTGCACTACGTTGGAGAGTTCTGTCTAACTCAGACTTATAATACTAAAATTAAATTAGTGCTCTATTTAAAGTTATACAATTTAGACTCATAGTTATGCTAATGAGCATCTCTGGAATCATCTTAGTGGTACTAATTTCCTGTCAGTACTATTAATAATTTCATACCCATTTGAAGACTGTTTAGAACCCAGCAAGGGCAATGCTGATAGGACTTAATCTAATGTTGGGTCATATATAAAATAAGAAGGCACATAATACATGTATTAACACATAGAACCTTAATAATATCAATATCCTGTCATTTTATCTTTACCATTGGTACTTGTATACCACGTGTATCACAGATCTCCCTTCCTCTGCAAAGCTCTGATAACCAAAAATATATGCTTTCTTGTGCAATAATAAAAAAGGGCACATGAAGTAGGAAAGAGCTTCAGTATTTGCTAGTTTGGCATGTCTGCAGAATGCTGTGCCACCATCAGGAAGACCATGTTAAGGGGCTGAACTATAGTTCTCAGGCCCTGGAGGCTGAGTGCATCATGAAAATCATGTTCTCTGTCTCTAGGGAGACTGGGTTGGCTGTACTACTTTTGTAGCACTCCCTGCCAACTGATCCACCAAATGGCACTAATACTGACATGTCTGCTTTCTTGGCCAGCATTACAGGGCCTGTGACTGCAGCCAGAAGCAAACTTAGTGGACAGTAAGAGGTGGGGGAGGGTAATAAAAGAAAAAAGAATGAATTAAAAAACTGATCTGCAGAAAAGTTCTCTCTTCTAATGAGGTCACATTTAAATGATGGAATTATGGCATTCCAGTAACCGATTTGTTCATGCATTTACAACGTTCTGTATGTTTTCTAACATGTTTGCAATTCAGCCCATAAAAATACAGACTTTCAAAATTCCCACATCTGTAAATCCACAAGTAAACAATTTGCTGCTAATCAATCTGAAGATTACTGGACAGCACAGATGCTTACCTTATCTTTTGTTAACGAGCGTTTCTTAGTGATTTTTGCTTGCTGGTTATTCAGAGCAGTAACAGAAGGGCAATTGTAGTGACCAAAATCCACTTCCTGTGTGGTTTTACCTTTACTTGTCCTTCCCAAAGGCACAGGTTTTGAGACCTGTTAAACAATATCATTGAAGAGAAGTAGTATATAATTACATTTTTCCAATTCTTTGCAATTTTGTAAAGTAATAAAGAAAGTCACATTTTGTTAACTGGAGAGAGAGCCCCAACAGAACTGTAGTAACACCTAAGGGCAGCAAGAAACTCCTGTAGCAAAAAAACTACCACTCCCAGGGCAGATATGTGAACAGGAAGACACTGGGTGCATCTACAGTGCATTAATGCACCTTTGCTACTGGACATTAAGTTTAGTACCTCTAATATGAGGAACTACATAAATGCACAGTAGCCGGAGCTACTGCGTAGTAGCAAAGGCACACAGTCTTGTTATGCAGTTTAATGAGCAGTAAACTAATTCTACTGCACATTAGCACAACTTTTGCCATGACGCGTTAATGCACAGTAGAATTAGTCTACTGCACATTCAGGATCTTGTATAGAGGCACCCACAGAAGCCCAGACCCTAAAGGTTTTTAGAATGCCTCATTCCCACTGACTTCAATGGGAGTTGGACATCTAATCCTTTTGGGGAGTCAAGTCTCAGCCCACACATTCTCAGGCAGATTTACTACAAATTAAGCTGCTTTTCCCCAGAAGAATACATGGAGAAGGATGATGGTAAAAATGCTGTCAACTTTCCCTCACAGGGAAAGTCCTTTTGGGGTTCAAATGCCTCACCTGATGTCCAAGAGGAAATCTGTATAACATGTACCAGCATGGATTAAAAAGTCATTTTATTTTAGCCTTCAAGCCTAAGTAACTTTATTATACTAAGTAGTGAATGCTCTCCCCCAGCATTCATATGACCTTTTAAAAAACATGTAAGTCCCCTGAAATCTATTTGTATTTAGTCATATCTAACAATAAACTACTAGTATATGTATGTATGTATACAGGCAAAGTTATTATTAGAATAAATTCAGAACTATATGCTGATTAAATAATATATTTTGTTCTAAATCTAATCTAATATTATAAACACTGTTTATATATTTTGTATGTATGTAAATATTTAACTATATAAGCATATTACATATGCATATTCGTAATTTTAGGCTATAAATTCAAGTCACATGTGTCTATACCTAAGTACATACAAACACATACACATTTTCATGTAAAGAAAAAAGTGCTTCCATGGAAACTGCTTTCAAATTTAATATTTTATGTGCATCTTACCCTCTCCTCTATTATAGGAAGTGAAAGATCAATGAAAGGCTCTTTTACTGTGGAAATCTTGAAGGAAAACAAAAAGCAAATAAAATACAAAGAACTTTATTAGTATTCTAGTATGCAGCTTCCATGTTTTATCATATCATCATAATACTACAAAAACCCATAGAAGCTAACTGCCTGTGCAAGATCTATTTAATTACAATGAAGAACTTCCCATAAACATTTCATTAAATATTTACTTGAAGCTAATTTTGATTTCCATTTTGGTTTAATACATAATGGAGAATGCCACAGTGAACTGCAGCACAGAAAAACAATGGGCACGGTCATACAACTTGAATCCACACATAGAGGGGAATCTCCACAGGTAGATCTCTCCCCATCCACTCCTTAAGAGTCAACTCTCTCCCCAGTAGTACTCCCCCTACCCTGCCTTGAGGCTCTCCATTAGCAGAAATAAGAGCTGAGAAAGTAAGTAGGAGAGATGCATCTTGTCTCTGATCCAAGAGCAAGCTGAACAGCATAGCAAGTCCTTTTTTAAAAGTGAGTTCCAAAGTCAGATAGGAAGCCATTGGCAACCAGGGGCATTTATAGATGGGCTCCAGGAGGCTGAGGGAGAGCGGGGTACTTTTATTAGCAAGGCTCTGAGAGCCATGCTAATTAAAAGTGCCTGGACTGTCATGTGTATCACCATCGTGTATGGTACATAAGAGCTTTTTATTTCTTTTTTCTTGCAGTTAAGACATAGGCCATTTTTAGAAGAAATACTTTGTTTTAAAAAGTGTATTCTATACTGCAATACAGTATATCAAGAGGGTAAAATGGCAATATTCTGTTTAGTCATATTTGAAGTAACATAGTTAGCTTCAAGTCAGCATGAACGGATAGAATCCATCGGAGAGTGCTGAAGGAGATGGCTGAGGCCATTGCGGAACCCCTGGCAAAGCTCTTTCAGAATTCGTGGTGCACAGGGGAAATCCCTGACGACTGGAAGAAAGCCAACATTGTGCTCATCTTCAAGAAGGGGAAGAGGGAGGACCCAAGCAACTATAGGCCAATCAGCCTAACCTCCATCCTAGCGGAAATCCTGGAAAAGCTCATTAAAGAATCTATGTGCGATACGCTCGCAGAAGGTAAGATTCTGAATGACAGCCAGCATGGCTTCGTCACAGGTAGGTCTTGTCTTACCAATCTCATCTCCTTCTACGATCAGGTTTCTCACCACCCAGACACAGGAGACGTGGTAGATGTTATATACCTAGACTTCCAAAAGGCTTTTGATCTAGGATCCTACAATATCCTTGAGGGGAAACTGGAAGATTGTAGGCTCAGCTGCCCAACAGTTCAGTGGGTGGGAAACTGGCTACAGCGTAGGACCCAGAAAGTTCTCATGAATGGATCTGTGCCATCCTGGTGCAAAGTGGCCAGTGGTGTCCCTCAAGTGTCCGTGCTTCGACCAGTGCTTTTCAACATCTTTATCAATGATTTGGATGGGGGAGTGAAAAGCTTGCTGGTCAAGTTTCCAGATGACACTAAGTTATGGGGCAGTGGTCACGTCAGAAGATAGGCTGCAGATACAGGTAGACCTGGACAGGCTCGAGACTTGGGCAGACCAGAACCAGATGAAGTTTAACACTTCCAAGTGTAAGGTGTTCCATCTGGGGGAAAACAACCCTCAACATACATACAAGCTTGGTGGTGACAGCTTGACTTGCACCATTGCCGAAAGGGATCTAGGGGTAATGACTGATCTTTGTATGAATGTGAGCCGTCAGTGCAAGGTGGTGGTCAGCAGGGCAAACAACATGCTGGCATGCATCAACCGATGCAACTAGTGTAAAACTAAAGAAGTGATACTCCCGCTGTACTCAACACTGGTGAGACCACAGTTGGAGTACTGCATCCAGTTCTGGGCACTGCACTTCAATAAGGATGTGGAAAAACTTGAGAGGGTCCAGAAAAGAGCAACCTGTATGATCAGGGACTTGCAAGGCAAGCCATACAAGGAGAGGCTGAGGGACCTGGGCCTCTTTAGCCTAAAGAAGAGAAGGTGGAGAGAGGACTTGATAGCGGCTTCCCGCTATATCAGAGGAGTGCACCAGGAGCTCGGTGAACAAGTGTTCACTAGGGCACCCCTGGTAAGACCAGGACCAATGGATACAAGCTCCTGGAAAGCTGCTCCAGGCTTAATACCAGGAAAAACTCCTTCACAGTCGGGGTGTGCAAACTGTAGAATAAACTCCCTACAGAAGTGGTGCAGTCACCTACCCTGGAGGTTTTCAAGAAGAGACTAGACAGTCACCCTGCTGGGGTCACCTAACCCCAGTTGATGTCCTCCTGTCTAGAGCGGGGGCAGGGGCTGGACCCGATGATCTGCAAGGTCCCTTCTAGCCCCTAACAATCTATGAATCTATATCCTCAAGCAGATTAAGTCATGTAACTACTTTATTGTCTAAAGCTAAACAGCTATATTTTTTTCAAGTTATGCATCTGGACTAATAGGAGCACTTGCAAATTAAATAAGGCAACAGCATAGAGAAATCAATTAATCAGGTGTTTAAAAAATATGTATTTTTATTCTAACATTCTATTTTGCTTCTGGCACCCCATAATCAACTACCTTACCTACATAGTTATTTTCTCTCACAGGACTCTATGGGATTTTTACACATGCTCTGGGAGGTGCCAGGGGGCACTTTAATTAGTGAGCTGCGCTAATTAAAAGCACTTGTGTATCATGTGTATCAGCATCTCCCGCGCTGAAAAATAGCAGCAGGGCACTTTGAACTGAAGCTCATTGAACGAACTTTAGTTCAAAGTGCCCCACTACCATTTTCAGTGCGCACATGCTGATACATGTGATGGCAGAGTCTACTGGAACGTTTTATTTCCATGGTCTAACAGACTTGCTTAATCAAGTCTGCTCCAACGTGCTGGATTTCCAGCACGTTGGAGCCGGCTCCCTGCATGTCTATAGGAGCTCTATATGCCTTCTCCCATATTCTGGTGTCTGAAATGTCCCACCCCCACAAACCTACTTGTTAAATTCCATCCATTCCAACAAATGACTTCTAGAAACTTACCTCTGACTAACTAGGAGAAGATAAAGTGAAAAAAAATTAAGAAGTATACATATGTATTGAATTATCATGCTTTCTTATTACTATTAGCCTTCCCCTCATTTCCCCTTTATACGTTCATGACTTTCAGGTCTCCTATTAAATTTAGTTGCTGTAGTTCATGTACCAAGGACCACAATATTTCTTTTTTCTAAACCACCCAGCATTTTTCTGGGTGATCAAGAATGATAGATGAGGATTAGAACTGCCCTAACTACATCTATGCTTAAATACGTTACTTTTTTGTCAGCAGGATACTGTATAAGCAAAGCTTTTATAGCATGGTATTTTGTAAAAATGAGGTAATAAGCAAAAGCTTTTTTTGCCACTACTGGAAAAGAAAACTGAGCTGGAACCTCATTTAAATATGGTTGACTAGCGAAGTCCTGATGAGTATGGATGGAATCTAAGAATAAAGCAAGATACAGTACATTTAACTCCTAACCTTTCTAAATTGCATGCAGGTGAAGTTCTTCATTGATACAAGAAACAAACTACAGTATAATCTGCCCATCATAAAGGGGAGATTACCTGACACTGCAGAACTGAGATTAATTATTCATACCGAATTATGTATTTTGTTTATGAAGTATGTTTTAAAGAAAACTCAAACACAAGTTCAATGAAAGTAATCCATGCAAAATAATCAAAACAAAAAACTGTCATCCTTATGAAGTTACAGACACTTGTAAAGATGACAGTAACCACTTATTTATAATAAAACATTATTGCATATTAATAGTTACTTATTGTTAAAAATATTGAGTTAACAATTAAAAGTATTTCAAATTAGGATAATCTAAGCAAATATCAATTCTATAATATAAATTTTAAAATATAAATTTTATTCATTATTTTTCTATGTCCATTAATTATAATCAGCATTTCCCAAGGTAAAGACCAGGTCTGAAAGGAATAACCAGCAGGCCATGGAAGACATAAAGATTAAGGGCAGGTACTTCTTTACCAAGATTTGGCTGAGTTGTGATCAGGGTTAGTGATTATTTTCATTTTCTGAAATAGGTTTCAACATTCAGAAGTTTGGGAAATGCTGTATTAAATATGGTATCAGTATTTCCAGGACAATTGTAAAATTTGAAACCTCCAAACTTAAATTAGCTAGGTACAAACTACTACCAGCATTTAAGCCATTTCTAATTCATAGGACTCCTTCGTACAGGTTTTCCTCGCCAACCAGAGTTCTGAGTATCCACAGTTAATATTCTGTATACTGTTTTGGTTACCACGGTATACAGTTTTGAGTAACCACCGTTTTCTGTGGCCACGCATCAGCCCACCAACCCCCTGGCCCTGCTTGTGCCTCTCCTTCCCCCCCAACAGCCCCTGCTACCCCAGCCAGAGGTGGCCCCCAAGCTGTACCAAAGGTGTGTGCAGTGGCGGGGAGCTGCCCTACCTGCAGTGGCAAGGAACAGCAGGCCTGCTCACTGCTGTTCCCTGCTGCCCTCCTCCATGACCCAGTGTGGCAGGGAGCAGAGAAGCCACGCGGGGATCTCTTCACTCACCGCTACTCACCCCATGCTGCCCTGGTGATGCGCTTCCTGTGCCTGCTGCTGATTTGAGGGGCGCAGCCCTGCACCACTGCCCTCAATGCAGCCCCGTGTGTAGGAGGCACATCGCCAGGGCAACGTGGGGCGAGCAGTGGTGGGTGAGGAGATCCCCGCACAGCTTCTCTGCTTCCTGCTGCACCAGGCCACGGGGGAGGGAAGCAGGGTGGCAAGGAACTGCAGCTCCGGCCAGGCTGGATTGTGGGACAATCCGAGCCCAGTTGCTCATCCAGGGGTGCAGGCAGGTGGCTCCCGCTGCTGCTGGGCTCCGATTGTCCCACAACCCGGCCTGGCTAGCATCCCATCTGCAGGCTGCTGACTGGCCAATCGTGTGCTGCTGAAGGTGGGCACAAAACACCCCCACCACACCATTCAGACAGGTGGGGGCGGGGAAGTGCTACGGTGTGCTGCGCAGGGATGTCTGACATGTCCCTCCCCTTTCCTTCCCCCTCCTTCTCCCCCGGGTAGGAGGTGAACATGCTGGGGGAGATGCTGCCGCCACACCCTGGGTGCGCTCTGTTCCCCGCCCACTGACAAGTACCCCCTATAACCTAAGTGCCCCTAGGGGTGTGCCTACTCCCAACTGACCCCGTGTATTAAAGGTAAGTAAAAATTATTTTTATACACTATACTGTACAGTATTCAAGTCCCTGATCCCATTTCCCCCATAAGCCTTTAGTTTTACCAACTGCGGTTTTGCCAACCACGGGAACTTTCCAAAACCTAACCCCCGTGGTTAGCAAGGGAAACCTGTATGTATACAAAGAATATTTTAAGGATGAAATAAGCCATGTTACTAAGAAATCTCCAATAACATCTTTTTTTTTTTTTTAGAAACCGAAGTATAAAATTGAAAATACAATTTTATACTCCAAACAATATGAACAAATCAATATGCGATCTATTCCATATCAAACTGAATTCCAAAATACCTACATTTTCACATTCCTCACACATGACAGTGCTAGTCAATTCACCAACAAAGATCCTATCTATGAAGTTCATCTTCACACCCTCTCTTCCATATGCTGAAAAAACATTGCTTTTTTTAATGTGAAAAAACAAATCCAATGCCACTGTATAAGTACAACATAATAGTTTCTATGGTTTATTGTTAAAAAAACACAATGTATGAATTACATACAAAACACATAATAACACTATTAATGTAATAAATCATTTACTGCTAATATGGCACACTTCGTAATATTTACAGAAGTTATTCAGTGATACAATTCATTCAGTCTCTCCTTCTGCCCCTGCTGTATCAGAATAGTGCTGCATCTCTCAAGAGGAGGATTTAAACAAAAATTCTGATTTTCTTTTTAACAAAGAATGCAAGTAATCAGCCTTATTTATTTAATATTCTGTTGTTCCAAAGCAGGGACTATAGCAGCAGACATACTGATATGTTTTCTAAATGATAGTTTCTAAAACTGTCAAACTTGAAAGAATAACAAAAAAAATATTTATTTTGTTTTATGTTACATTTTCAAGAACAAGTTACAGATTTGGAAAAAGCTAATCTTTCAAACAAGCTTCAGTATGTTTGGGCTGTAAGACTAAAACTAATAAGCACGTGTAACAATGACTTATATAAATAAAAAGCTCAGATTTGGAAAATAATCTTGCCCTTATTGCAAAAATCATTATACTGCTTTTGTGTTCATATTCTTAAAATGCTCAGGATGTCAATAATTCAATCAATGAAACATTCCAGGTGCTCTCTTTGAGTGATACAATAGTTGCACAATACAAAAAGATCAGAAGATGCAAAAGAATATATTTCCAAAAGTAAAATTAAATTGTACATTCTTGAGCGATATTAGTAACAAATGGAAGCAAGCCAATATATACAAGAATTTCTATATTTTATGTGTGCACTAGATGGCACTAGAATAATAGATAATATAATTTTACTTAAGCCACGCACAGTGCTCTAGAACTCCAGTTTGTAACAGACAGTCAATATTGAAAAAAATTACATTTGAACAATTGTACATGCTTTTTTTTTTTAAGTGATTCATTAGGAGGTAGCATACCTTTGACTTTTCTTTTAGTTTCCTCATCTGCTGTTTTAGTGGTTGGATTATTGAATGCTTTTAAGATACCAGTTTGTATCCGCTATTAAAACAAATATATATTTTCAGGAGGTGATAAGCAGTTTAAGAAGATCTAAAAATGATTAGAATTTTTTCTCCATTATTTCTAGAAAGAAGCATAGTTTACTAAGATTTTAAAATTATATGATCATGCTTTTATATGACACAAACTAATATATAACTTTCGTAATTAACATTCAAAAACTTATCTCCCCATAAAAAGGGACCACTTTTAGGTTCATAAAGAATTTATCAAGGAACAGTGAGATTATGCTGTCAACATGATTTTCACTTCTGTTATTGCTTGGCAAGAAAACAGCAAAATGACAATGCAGAAACTGCTTCCTTCTACAATGACTGACAAGAATATAGAAAATGTTTAAAGTCTATAACCATTTGTTAGACTTCTGCCTTACTCAAATCAACTTCATTCTTCTACTATTGTGTTTAGAAAGTACTAAACTTATATTCTTTTTTCTTTTAGTACTAACTTATGTTATCATACCTCAATGGGTATACGAAAAACTCCTATTAACGCATACAAGGATTACCTATGTGTACTGAGGAGAAAACAATTCTAAAAATATATATTTTTGGACATTAAACACATTTGAACATTAAGGTGTAATTTGCGCATCAAAATGGTAAATTTCCCCACTTCTCAGTCAAAAAATAAATAAATAAATTTATGGTAATGATGCCTCATACTGTAAGACTTCACTACAGATGCAAACTGTACCACAAACCTTTACCAGGAAACTATAAAGTATTTATAAACTAAATGATTGTCAAGTAATCAGCATTATCAATGTATTAATTCTCCCTTACTAAATGTACTTGCTCAGTAGTGCAAATTAGTAAGGCTCTACTGTATTACTGTATCTGGTAAAAGGGACACTGGAGTCACAATTAAGCTAATATACCACTCTAGAAATGAGTTCTGATGCTTCAACATTTCTGTACATATTAGCCCTTATATCTACTAACAAAATATTCCTCACATTTACAACAGCAAAGTATGCTCCACTCAGGCCATATGAAAAAAAGAATGCTATAATGAAGATATCCTTAGAGGTTCAATTTCCAGTTCATCCACTCACAGATTAGAGTCATACTTCTACCTTATGAATATATGACCTGGCTTGCGATTAATCTCCTGCCATCCCAAGCCCTTCTTTGTTCATCTTAAAGCCAACAATATACTAAAAGGACTAATCAATAGGTAATTCACCAAGTTGAACACCATAAATGGGTTTAGGGCCATAAGCAACCCCTTTTGTTGGGATTAGTGCGTTGAACCATTTATTTAGGTCAAAGAAAGACATAGTCCCTGAATGGTCAGGGTGCTGCTAACAATGGCAGCAGACATTAATCAATTAGCAGCAGGGTTCAGCTACTTCAAACCCTGGTGTGAAACAATCTCCAGCACACACTGCTGGAAACAACAGACTGTGTAATTTTGATTGTAGTATTGACAGCCTTTCACTTTAAAAGTCTATTTACATACATATCTACATACATGTACTTTTAGAAAGATATGGAGAAAAAATAGAATGCCAAAGAATCTGATGTTGGTTTCAGACCACCAAAAACAGACAAAAATCTCAGGACAATTAAAAGAACCATTTTATAAGACACATACAGAGGCAAGCAAAAAAGTAAATTTATGTAAAATTATGTAAATCCAGAAAAGGCTTTTATAATATATACTGTAAATACATGTTAATAACATAGTATATTAATATCAGAGGACCAAGTAGCTCTGCTTTCAAAATTAATCAGGGCAGGATGTATAAGAAATGGCAATTAGACTGTTCAGCTAAATAAAAGGTTTTCCACAGGTACACAATCAAGTGCTTAGCTGCAATTTTAGTAGAGCTGTTACCTAAACTTTACACTCAAAAGCAAGCACATTTAAAAGCAGCATGAAAGAGAAAGGTTAGTGGCTGTAATCATTTCTAAAGGATTCTGGTGGCAGACATATTGCTGTAGGCTTTCTTCAATCAAAAAACACATGGTAGTGACACTCCATAACAATAGCACGATTAACAGCTGTGGAGTTCCCATGACAGACAATGCTGCTACTGCTTGTATCTGACTGGCACAACTGTCCAATGCTCACAAGACTGAATAGATCCACAGATCTGACATTCTCAGTTTGTCACACCATCTATAGACCCGAAAGAGAGAGGAAAAAGAGCTTTTAGTCATAATGTCCCTTGCTGCGCAGCCTGGAGGTGATAGACTCACTGTTCATAGTAATGCACTATTATGGCAAAACGGGGGTTTAATTGCAGTAAAGGGTGGGGCCAACCTTCACTTACCCAAAGACAAAGGTGACAGAGTTACTGCACAGACCAATTCATAAGAGAAAACATTTCTCAACATGTTATGTTGTTCTTTTATTGTACTTATAATATCTACTATTTCTAGTAAAACTATTTAAAGGCCGAGTAACTATGCACATTGATACCACCATAAGGACAGCACATCCAATGATAACAATGACATTTACTCTCATATTTTTGTTAATCTGTTCCTCAGGAGGAAGAAAGCATCTGAATATTTGCTTTAAAAGGCTTTCCCTTGATTTTATTGCACATCAAGAGTGAGGGAAACATTTTCAATTATTTTATACCAGAAGAACAGTATAGTAACTTCCACCCCTGCTGCAACATTAAAAAAACCAAACAAAACCTTTAAGTGGCTCAGCTTCAACAAGGAGAGGGAAGGAGTGCCTTCCCAGTCTTGAGGTCATGGCACTCTTCTGAGGTGATATTGTGGGTTTGACCTCCATCAGGCTGAGAAAGGCCTAAAACATAGGTCTCACAACCTGAATAAGTGCTCTACTTACTAAGGTATTGTACACTACTACCTCCCCTCCTTTGGTCACATTTTAAGAGCAAGCCAGTTGCCCGTCATGAAGGAATTAATTAGTTGATTATATGTGGGGGGTTTCAATCCGTAAATCCCAATCATAAGCAGGCATCTAACTTAGGCACTTAAATCCAGGGAAGAGGCAGGGTAGATATGCACCTTATAAATTAACTAAATAAGACGTATATAGAGAGAAAGCATAAGCTCTTGTCAAACTAAGTTCACTTCATCAGATACCTGCCTCTCCTTAGAGTTTCTTTTTGCCTGGCTTTGGCATCCTCCCTTGTTTGGCATGCTGAGCATTGCACATTTCACTCTAGTGCTCAAAAGGTAAGGTGCTAAATAAACTAGTAACAGAACACATTAAGAAATACTTGCTTTTACAAACTACTCTGTACAGTGTTTCTGCCACTGGGCAAATGAAGGTTGGTCTCACCCTTTACAGTGCATTCTATGGAGTAAAAGGGGGAAGGATTTAATTAAACCAGGTGTCATTACTTCTGTGATGACTACCAGTGTGCACTACTCTTATCCTGGGGTAAGTGGAAGCTCAACTGTGGTAACTTACCACAGTTTAACTTCCACTAACTGCAATTTAAGGGCATGCACATGTGCCGTTACTACAGAGCAGCTGATAAGATGGAATCCTTTTACTCTGTATGTCCGTAGCCTGATTCTCTCTCTTTAAAGCATAGGGAACAGAGGCACCTGAAGTTGTTAATTCCTTTCCTGGAGCAGGAAACCTAACTTCTGTTGCAGGAACACTCACCATGTTCAAGTCCCTTTGTGATTCTGGTCCTTAATCGATAAAGACATGGATTAACGGATAGCCAGAAGTGTCAAGTGTCAGAAAAATAGTCCCATCATGTCCAATACACAACAGAATACTGCAGCATACAACTCTAACAGGGGCTGCCTCAGTGCATCCATGGGCTGGCCTATACTACTGCAGCAGTGAAGCCCAAAAAGGACAGAGCTGAGCATGCCTTGTCCACCCATGCCTGCTGACATACTCCTAGAACTGGGAGTGTACCAATAAAGCAGCTTCAGCATCTACTTTCAGGACTGCCAGAAACCATGGGATCAAAAGCAGACATTTGGAGCAGCTTCACTGGTGAAATTCCAGGTTTGGAGCAAATTAGTGAGCCCAAGTGATGGAGTGTGCTTATCCCCATCTTGTACTGAAGGTACAAAAAAGCCCCATACTCTAGAGAAGGGGGTTCAGGTCAGGCAGAGGCCCAGCCCCCAAAAAATGAAGTTTACCTTCAAAAGGTGAAGCTTTTGACACAAGAAGTCCAATTTTAAGAAACTAACACTTAAAACAGAGATTTGATAGTTTCCACTTCTTGAACAGAATAGAAGAGAAACTATAACTCCCTTGAATAATTGATTACTAAGGATATTGGATTAGTGATCTATACATACTGTATTTATTCAATTTTAAAATGAAAGTTTTTTTGCCCCATTTAACATGGGGGAGGGGGGAAGCCCCTCATCTTGGACTCCAGCACAAGGTGGGAGCGGGGCAGACAGTTGCCGTGCTCCCCAACCTGTGCTGCTTCTCTCCCCTCACTGCAACCCCACTTGCCCCTTGCTCTAGTGTAGGCATGCTAGACCATGGAGCATGGCCCTAGCCTTGTCCCATAGCAGAGGTGCTAGCCCCATGCTCTATGCCCCAGCCTGAATGTAGACAGAGCTTACCAGCACAGAGCAACAGTAAGCACAAAGGAGGGGCAGAGGCTTCAGGGGAGAGGAAGATGGGGGGGAAGAAGGATGGGGACTTGAGCCTGTTGGCAGGGAGGGGCACAAGCAGTGTAGGGGGAAGACACGTGGAAGGCAGGAAGGGCTGCAGGCACAAGGGAGAGGTAAGTGGGGGGGAAAGGTGGTAGGGGACAAGGTGCCCACCCCTCCAACTGCCTCCACACCAAATGTCCCCTACCACCTGCTACTTCCTGCCTACCTCTTACTACTCCTACCACTGACTGCCCCCGCACTGTTTCCCCCACCACCTGTCCTCCACACCCTGCCACCTGCCCCCTTACTACTCCCCTCCTTGTTGAGTGTCCCCCCACCACCTGCAGTATTGGTGGTAAGGTATCAATTTCATAGATTTCATAGATTTCATAGACATTAGGGCTGGAAGGGACCTCGGAAGATCATCGAGTCCAGCCCCCCGCCCAAAGGGCAGGACGTCAGCTGGGGTCATAGGATCCCAGCAAGATAAGCATCCAGTTTCATCTTGAAGGTGTTCAATGAAGGCGCTTGAACAACCTCCGGCGGCAGGCTGTTCCAGACCTTGGGGGCTCAGACAGTAAAGAAATTCTTCCTTATGTCCAGCCTGAAACAATCTTGTAGTAGTTTGTGACCATTCGTCCTCGTCATCCCTTGGGGCGCTCTGGTGAACAAACGTTCCCCTAGATGCTGGTGATCACCCCTGATAAACTTGTAGGTGGCCATCAGATCACCCGAGCCTGCGCTTTTCCAGGCTAAAGAGCCCCAGGGCTCTCAGCCTGTCATCGTAGGGTCTGCTTCCCTGACCCCTGATCATGTGCGTGGCTCTTCTCTGGACTCTCTCAAGCTTCTCCACATCCTTTTTGAATTGTGGAGCCCAAAACTGGACGCAGTACTCCAGCTGCGGCCTCACTAAGGCCGAGTACAGGGGGAGAATGACGTCCCGGGATTTGCTTGAGAAGCATCTATGGATGCAAGCCAGCATTTTGGTCGCTTTACTAGCCGCAGCATCGCATTGCAGGCTCATGTTCATCTTGTGGTCAATGATGACCCCCAAGTCTCTTTCTTCCATAGTGCTAACCAACATAGCACTGCCGAGCCTATAAGGATGCTGCGGGGTTTTTTTCCCAAGGTGGAGAACCTTGCATTTATCGGCGTTGAACACCATCAGATTCTCATCCGCCCACTTGCTGAGCCTGTCCAGGTCAGCCTGGATCACCCGCCTGTCTTCTGGCATGGATGCTTTGCCCCAAAGTTTGGTGTCATCGGCGAACTTGGCCAGTCCGCTTCTGACTCCAGTGTCCACATCGTTAATGAAGATGTTGAACAGTATGGGTCCAAGGACAGAGCCCTGGGGGACCCCACTGGTCACAGGACACCACGATGAGTGACTTCCATCAATGACTACCCTCTGGGTCCGACCCCGGAGCCAATTTTCCAGCCAGTGGATCGTGGGGGACCCAAGGCAACAATTGGCCAGTTTCTCCAAGAGACGATCATGGGACACCAGATCGAAGGCTTTTTTGAAGTCAAGATATATGACATCAATCTCATCTCCCTTGTCCAGGTGATAGGTCACCTGGTCGTAGAAGGAAATGAGATTGGTCAAGCAAGACCTACCCGCAACAAACCTGTGCTGGCTATCCCTTAAGATGTTGGCGTCGGCCAGTCCATTAAGGATGGCCTCCTTAATAAACTTTTCTAAGATCTTCCCCGGGATAGAAGTCAGGCTGATGGGCCTATAGTTAGCTGGATCCACTTTCCTCCCTTTCTTGAAGATAGGCACCACGTTGGCCTTCTTCCAGTCTTCGGGCACTACACCAGAGTGCCAAGAGTTTTCAAAGATCCGCGCTAGAGGCTGGGCTATGATGCTCGCCAGCTCCTTGAGTACCCTGGGGTGAAGATTGTCAGGGCCGGCTGACTTGAAGGTATCCAGCTTCTCAAGATGTTCCTTCACAAAGTCAGCATTAATGGAGGGCAGGGGATCACCCTCACCCGGACTTCCCGGCCCTGTAGCAGGTACAGGCGTCCCATGGGGCTGATGAAAGACCGACGCAAAGTACCTATTTAATAGGTTGGCTTTTTCCTGGGCGTCAGTTGTCAGTTGCCCCATCTGGTTCAGCAGGGGTCCAACGTTGCCCCTGCTTTTCCTCCGGCTCCCCACGTATCTGAAAAAGGACTTTTTATTGTCCTTGATGCTCAAAGCTAGCTGGAGTTCAGTTGCAGCCTTGGCTTTCCTGGTCTGCTCCCTACAGGACCGGACCAGTGCAGAATAATCCTCCTTGGAGGTGACTCCCATCCTCCATCCTTTGTAGGCCTTTTTTTTTAGCCTCAGGAGGTCTGCTAGGTCCCTGGAGAGCCAGGGGGGCTGCTGTGCCCTCTTGCTGCCTTTCCTCCGAGATGGAATAGACTTAGTTTGTGCATTGAGGATCGCTCCCTTGAGGAGCAACCACTCTTCTTGAACTCCCCTCTCCCTGCGGTCACAGTCCCTTAGGGCCTCACTGACAAGCCTCCTGAGCTTGTCAAAGTCGGCTTTCCTGAAGTCAAGGACTTGCGTGTTGCTGACCGACTTGCCAGCTTTTCGGCGGATGGTGAAGGTGATCAGCTCGTGGTCGCTGTCACCCAGCTTCCCATCGATCACTAGGTCGTCGACTAGGTCCTCCCCAGTAGCCAGCACCAGGTCGAGCAGCGCTTTGCCTCTCGTTGGCCCATAGACTTCTTGAGCCAGGTAGAGGTCATCCACGCACGAGAGGAAGCTCTGCGACCGCTCAGATTTTGCTGAGCGATCCTCCCACGAGATGTCTGGGTAATTGAAGTCACCCATGACAACCATGGTCCTGGAGCAAGCTGCCTCAGCCAGTTCCTGGGCAAACTCCTGGTCTAGCTCAGGACTTTGGGTGGGAGGTCTGTAATAGACTCCCACCATTGTGTCCCCTGTGCCGTGTTCCCCACAGATTTTAACCCAGAGGGTCTCCAGCCGTCCACCCTGGTCGCCAATATCGGCTTGCAGGGGCGCATAGCTTTCCTTAACATAGAGAGCTACACCCCCGCCCCTTTTCTCTACACGATCCCTCCTGTACAGGGTATAGCCATCTATCCCCGTGGTCCAGTCATGGGTGGAGTCCCACCAGGTCTCCGTGATCCCTATGACATCGTAACTGTTTGCACTGAGCAGGAGGATGAGCTCCTCCTGCTTATTCCCCAAGCTCCTGGCATTTGTGTACAGGCAGGCAAGCGCCCCCTGGGGGGCTCCTTCCTTGCCCACAGATTTTACCAGGGCTGGGGCTGGGGCGGGCTCCCTTGAGTGCCATGATCCGCTGGCTTTGCAAGGAAACAACCCTTCAATAATTAGATACTATACACTGAGAAGTATAACAAATTTATACATTTTCTATGTATAGAATCTAATTACAGGTTTCCCTCACTTTATGCGGGTTCCGTATGTGCGAATTTGTTCTTATATGATGACCCTTTTTATACCAAAAATTCGTTATATGCAAGATAAATTCAATCTTATGTGATCGATGTGGCGGAACCCTGTGGTCAGCTGCTTTGTGCAGTGCATTGTGGGAGTGATGCGCACCAAAATATCGTCTTCTGTTTGGATCTGTGCTCCCGCTTGTTGTCTGCGACACGTGTTTCTGTAGTTGCCATCCTCATTATGATAGTGCCTTGTGTTTGTGTGTACTGTCTGCTGTTGGCGAGTACCAAAATTGTCTTGTAAAAGTGGTAGAAATGGGTCTAGGAATCAGTACCAGTCAAGGTACTGTATCAGTATCAGTATCAGTCAAGGTCTTGGAATGTATCCCTATTTGTTACATTGTAAAGTGGGTTCCCTTTATGCGAATTTGAGTTATGGGCTGTTTTCCAGGAACACATGTACAGCATAAAGAAGGGGAAACCTGTACAAGGGGAGTTGTCTTAAATTCAGGGCCATCAAGGATTCAGATAAATATGGTAATACATGTCTCAGATGGCCAAAGCCGACTAGAGGTGATTCAATAATTACTCGTTTGTCGGGGCGGGCTGGTGAATAGAGAGGCCGAGAAAGCTTTATGGTTGTAAAACTTTACTTACGTCGCTTGCTGTTGCGACGAAAATGGTCCGGTCGTCTGAACAACTACATTAGTTGTTCCAGCTGGCAGGGCTCAGGCCAGCACGTCCGTCTACAAATCGGGCCGGCAGGGAAAAGGATACGTCTGGGATTGCGCTCGGCGACAGGGAGAAGAATCGATAGGTGATCAGTCTATCGATTAGCTCAGCCACAAGTCAGATCTCTTCAGAAGCACTCTGCAGCGTGCTTAAAGTTCTCCGACTTGGTCGCGCGAAATTTTAAACGGCTAGCCAGCCAATTACTAGCCGCCACGTGTGCATAATTTAGAGCTGGCCAATAGCGGGACACAAATTTACATTCGAATAGCGGGAACTCTCTTGCACCGGGGGTTTTCTGCAGCAACAGAAAACCTCTTACTTTGCAAGAGGCTCTCATGTGGCGGGAAAACTCCACCATGCCGAGGCACCAAAATCACTGGGTTGTGACAATAGAGATGTGATTTACCATTATATATAAGAAATGCAAATATTCCTTAGCTATAATGGTAAATCAGTGATAACATCTGGCCTCTCAGGCAGATGCACACCTTTGGGGAGGAAGTTATCTGAATACTATATACATGATCCCTGACCATTGAATAGAAAAATATTCTCTATTGAGAACTCCTCCTCTAGGAGGAAAAGCTGCTCGATACAGACCTCTAGTGAGAGACTGATGCTACATTTTAGTCAGAAGTGTAGGATTAGATCTTACTCTAGTTTTTATGGTTATTTTCTAATATGTCTCTTTCAATCTTCTTACTATTTATGTGATTTTCTTGCTTATGTAATAGATCTTTTTGCTATTTCTTATATCTTAGTAATTGTCTATGGTCAGTGTGATTTCAGAACAAATGATATCTACAAGCTAGTTACACCTAGGGGAGTTAGGATGTACAGTTTTATGCAAACCTAGAAGAGTACAAGTCATCATCTGGTAAGATGGCTTCTACTGGAGCTGCAAAGGCCTCGACTGAGACAGGCGGAACTAAGGTATACTAGGGTAAGAAGTTACTTCAGGGGCAAATCTTAAGTTGGTTCTCCACAGCTAAGCAGCAGAATGGTGAAGACAGGTTTGGAGTTTCAACTGTCCCATAAAATACTGTTAACCAAAGTTACTATATAAAATTGTGACAACTTACTTATAATCAGCAGTTTTGAAATACTTAAGTGAAAATGCATCAATTTAACTGTCTTTTCAGAAGCCAACTTTACATTTAGTGGTAGAAGCAAACCTCAGCAATGTATGTACCAATCAGACATAGAGAATATGAAGTAAATTAAAACATGGATATTCAATCTAAAATTAATCCAAGTTACTTCCCTGAAAATATATAAAGATTTTACCTTTGTTTCTTCTGTTCTCATTGCATCCAACAAGTAGTGGAGAAGCTCTTGGCTATCCTGCTGTTGGAAACCCTTAAACCGAGGGGCCCTATGAAAAAAGTAGAAGTTTAAAATGACTTTACTACTACTAAAAGGCAGCTGTATGCTACTGATGAGCTAGCTTAGGAATGTCAGTCACCAACTCGGAGCGCACCCACATCTGATATTATATTATTTAATTTACTACACACCACTTTATTCCATTTCTGAAAAAAATATTAACATTAAATATATAACATTAAATTACTGAAAGTCAGGAGGATCCAAATGTATTTCTAAACCATATGAAGATCAGTAAAATGGTGGAAAAAAAAATCAAATGCTTTCAGGGACATTCTTTTGTGGATACCAGGACCACTAGATTTGGTCATCTACATGGTCATTTAAGTCTCCAGAGTGCCACTTACACACAGGATTCCTGGGTGTGCACATAGCTACTCACATTCATAAGGCTACATGAGCAAGAACACAGTTGTCAATCTGAGCATAAGTTGCATTTTTGGGACTTAAAAACCATGCAGAAGTGTCTGGAGAAGAACAGAATACCTACACTTTTGACCATGCTCATATATTCTTCTCGTAATTACGGTGCATTAATGAGCATGTAGACACACCCAAAGTACACAAATTATGAATACAGGGTAAGTAAAAAATAAGTAGCCACAGTAGCACTAGACAATTCTTAATATCAAAATTGCCAGGACCTTCCCTCCATTAGGTATCAAAACTTTGAAATCAATGGAAATCTTTCCCAGTTTCAGCAGTAACTCTTGATATGTGGTAAACATTTGATGAGGTGTCAAACTAAATCAAAGAATCATTCAGCTAACAGAGGAGTGATATTACATGTCTGCTACTTCACCACCCATTTTAGGATTGTAAGCTTAAAAGGCATAAAACAGAAAATTGCAGCAGGCACACACTGACAATAGCAAGTGCAATGTAAAACAATTTGTTTCTGATTTAAGTAAGCCCTTCTTACAAGTCTTAATTGCATTCACTTCATCAAACTAAGACCCATTATTATGTACAGAGCCTACATAATCACTGACTGCCTTGCCTTTTGGATGGGACAATCAAAGTTTGCCAGTATCTTTCTTGAAGACCAGGGCCACAGAGAAATCAACACATGATCCAACAGCATATTCTTAAATTGCCCTATTCATTCTTTTCTCATGTTTAATTCTTTTAAATTACTTAAATTACTAATAACCTTATGGCATAACTAGAGGATAAATAGCAAACCAAAAACAGTTAGACTGTTTTGCAGACAAATTTTGTAGCTGTGTATTTTCTCTCTCCCACTGTATGCACATACCTAGTCAGGCAGCCATCATGCTGCTCAGACAACCAAGCATTCCCTTGGTGGTATGTACCTCTAGGTGCAAGCTGTATCCATGACCTGAGAGTTCAACAAAAGTATTCTTACCCCAATGAAAACTAACAGGCCAGCACTTCTTTAGTGTTAAAAAAAACTAAGAAGAAAATGGCACAGACTAAAATAAAGTAGTTATATAGAAGTGAAAATTAATTCCCAGATTTTACTGTAATCATCCTGCATGGGTTACTGCTATCTTGCCCTATATCTTAGAATCATTTTCTAAAACCCTGTTTGTCTGGTTGGTTTGGTCATTTCATCTATGGGAGAACCTTTTGCAATGCATACTATCACTTAAGACAAAATAAAAATTATTTTTAGGGTCCTAGGCTTGTTATTAAAAAATTCTTCTTTATCTGGTAGCCATTTATTAATGGATAATTTGATTAGGCTGTTTGAACAAGAAAATCTGTATTTGTCCCAAAGAGTTTATAAGATGAGAACAATATGAGAGGCAAGGATATCTTAGAGTGATATCTTTGACTGAACTATGATTTTGGGATAAAGTTAGATAATCTTTTGAATGCAAGGCATTCTCTCTCAAGCCTGATCACAAGGAGCCAAGCACAGGATAGTAAAAACCAGCAGGGGGAAGGGGTGAAAGAATTTCTCCTTCCAAGTCTGAGTACAGATGAGGGGCTCTGTTCCCCACCCCCAGGTCCCCAGAACAGCTGGGAGGAGACTGCATGGCAGGGGCCTCTGTTCTACCCCCTGCCCAACTGCCTGATGGCTGCAGGCAGGAGCCATGGCTCACAGCTGGGCTGTCCACCACACCAGAAACTGGGGGCAGGGGAGCAGAGTCCCCACTGCGCAGACCTGGCCCAGAGCCAGTGGGGGGACTGCACAGCAGGCGACTCTGTTCCCCTTGCTCCCACAACTGCCTGATAACTGCAGCCAGGAGCTGCAGCTCAAAGCTGAGCTGTCTGCCACGCTGAGAACCGGGGGCAGAGTGGGGAGCAGAGCCCTCATTGCACAGACCCAGCCTGGCCTTCTCGGACCCAAGCCAGCAAGCTCCGTTCCCCCACCCCTTGCCCCCAGTTCCCAGTGTGGTTGACAGACCAGCTCCGAGCCACGGCTCCTGCCTGCAGCTGTCAGGCAGCTGGGTGGGGGGGTGTAGAATGGAGGCCCCTGCCAGCTGTTCTGGCTGGATCTGGGGGGACCGGGGCTGGTGGGCCCTCTGCTTCCACCCCTCCCACTGACACATGGCAGGAGGGCATGGCTGTGGAGCAAAGCCATGCTGCCAGGCTGGCCAGGAGGGCCAGGCAGCATGGGCGGGGAAAAGCCCCCGCCACCTGGCTCCTCCAACTATGGTGGCTGGCGGGGCTGGGGCCTCCATTCCCTGCCTGCCCAGCCCAGCTCAGCTGATGGGCATGGGGAGTAGGATGCTGGGCTGAGGGGCAGAGGCTTTGCTGCCTCAGTTCTGTCTGCCTGGGGACGGGGCAGGCCTGGTACTCTGCTAGAGCAGACAAACACAGGCCATGGCTAGCTTGACTGCCCTGCAGGGAGGTGGGGGTAGTGGGGGAGCCACAAAAGCTCCTGCGATATTGGGGGACTGCAGCCTAACTTGAGTCAGGGGGGAGATGGGACAGAAGTTCAATATACCAGTCTAACCCAAACCAATTAAATCTAACATTATATCCATCCAAGTCTATTTTAGATAGGGTTCCACCATTTTTATACCAGTCTATGTGCACTGAACTTTTGTTCTGTTACACGTTTAGACTGGTTTTTGACCACCTAAACCAGAAAAAAGTGTAATGTCTGCACCTAGTTTTAGATTCTATGCAACCTTAAAAAGCCTACGAAAAACAAGAAACAAAACCCATAAGAAATGTATTCATGTATGCAGTGTTACACAGTGTAATAGATGAACCCAGAATGCCTTTAAATTCCTAAATATCTCAGAAAGGCCATACTGTTTGAAAGGGGAATAAGTTAATAAAAGAGACTTCTGTACACATCATCACCGCACATATTTTCTATCTTGGTAAAATGAATGGCAGAGACTCTATGACTATAAAAAGACTTGATGTGGATTTTAAAAAATGGTTATTCAAACATTTTAAGATAAGGAAATGGTGAGGTAAGCCACCCAAATGACCTTAACTCCACTATGAAATAATACTGTGGAGAGAAAGGGGAAATCTAGGCTCCTAGGCCACATCAAAAAATTGATTCCTCTTTCAATGCTTGTATTGCTTAGATACAAGAACAGGGCTTGGGAAATATGTAGAGGTAAAAAAATATATAGTTAGAATGTCACATTTTCAAGGAAGTACATGTGAGCACACACAAAAGATGTGTGTATACACTGTGTGCATCTGTCTATACTTCTCACAGTACTTTAGCAGCTCCTGAATATCTAAAAGATGAAATTTTTTATGCCTTGCATTTGAAAGCTTGTCTAATTCCATCCCGATGACATTGCTGGTCAAATAAAAGCTACCACCCTAAGAAATCCTTCCCTTTTGCCTAACTTCTGGACCATCCCAGCTATGCTATTACTCTTACGCTACCATTTTTATGCTCAACATTTAACTGATTTTAGACACACAATATCAAATATTTGCCTATCAGCACTACATCCAGATGCTTCCTATGTTAAACAGCACCTCAAAAATTGCAGTCTATTCCCAACAAACTTCTAGTCTCTAGGACTTAAAAATCTGTGAAGCAAAGGATCCACATGCTTTAGGAAACACACATCTGGTGCTGCCCTTGTCCTCTCACAGCATATCGTCCTTTGAGCTGTCCTCCTTCATGGTGTCTCGCATCAGCAGCAAAAAAGGCAAGCCAGCTTGCAAGTCAGCACAAGGACACACAAAGAACATTGGCAGTTGCTGGTTTCACAGTTATTATCCAGGACAAATGAAGACTTAAAGAGTCTATTGCAAATATTAAAAAAAAAAAGAAGCAATAATATCTCCCTCATAAACCCAAAAGAGGCTAAATTTGCTCAGGCTGGATCAGCATTTTTCACTGTTTTTGTATTTCTAAGTTACACCAGATGACATATACAAAATAAACACTTCATCTAACAGTAGACACATTGTGGCCTAAATCATGGTTGCCATTTAAAACCCCACAAATCACTTTCACACCAACAATCCATCTGCAGGATCTATTTTAAGCATAAATTTATAATCCATACGAACAAAGACTTCAAGCAAAACTGAAATAATTTCTAAAGCAAAAATTGACCAAAAGGTCTCTGTGACTATACTTATATTGAGTGATGAGTTTGCTATAAGAATCCTTCTCAGATGAACTGTCATAGGACAACTTGGATCTACAGGGTACTCGTCTCCAGATATCTTGAATTGTAAATAAGATTGTGTGTGTTTATTCACTCTTAATACAGTTTTATTTCACATTAAATATTACTTGATTATTAACACCAGCCCCTGTCAACATATTAAATGTCCCCCCTTTCCAGAGGGATAATAATACAGCATTGCACTTCAACATGCCACATCCATTTTTTTTGTCAGCTCTTAAAAAGACTCATTGGCAAATAAACTGAAAATTACAACAACTACTATTCAATTGCATGTTATCAAGTGTATCAGGTGTGTGTGAATAATGAAAAGAATCCCACATGCAACAAATCAGTTCTTCTTCTCTTGGACATGTCACTGAACGAATGATCTAATATGGCCAATACAGTCCTTAATGGCAGGAAATATGTTAAGTATTGCTTCCAAAAGGTAAAATGTGCTTATTAATGTAAAAAATAAAAGACATGTGTACCCACTTTCCAGTTTACAAACACATTTCATAACTTGAAACACTATCATAAATTGTCTGTTGCAAGTGGAAATGTCTTTCCAAGCACTTTGCATCATTTGATTAATCGATCCTTAGCTTTATTTGTCTAGTTTCAGCTTATGCAGTGAACCAAGATAAGCTAATAGTTGATAAGCAAATAATTGGGTGAAATTTAACTTAATAGATAGCAAACATTCTTTTCTGATGAAGCAACCAATCAAAATATGTGAACAGCTGATAAGTGATTAATTGGAATGAACAGCATTAAAATGAAAACAAGACAGAAGACCTAGTTTAAATTAACAGCCTCCTATTTCAAGGCAAATCAACACTTCTAATTTTAAGAGCATATCATCCAGCTTGTCCAGAACACAGTAATTTCACTTGTCCAGGCAATGTCTTTAGGGGTTCTAGGCATCTAGATAATAAGATTTTCCATAACCTTGCATCACAACTGCTCAATTTTGTGTTGGATACTTCATACCAAGAGCATGCAGAAGAATATATAACATTAACATTAACAATTATGTAACACAGTATACATGCAGATCAAATGCTAATTTGCAAATCCTTATCATTTGCACTTTTTACTTTTTATACTTTACTAAGGTCATCTATTTTTAAAATATGGCAGGAGCCATGTTATTTTGTTCGAACATTAACTGGAAGTTAATAAACTGGGAAATCAAAAAAGTTGGCATAATTTTTTCTTTGAAACTTTTTTCATCAAAAAATGAAAATGTAAGTTGACCAAAACATGCTCTGAATTCCTGTTATTTATTTTCCTGTTTCACTCAGAAAAAAACTGAAATAAATCAACATGTTGAAATATTTTGTTGTGATATTTTCAAAATGAAATAGCTTCACAATGTGCTTTCCAATAGTCTCTTGTGAGGGTCTGTTTTATATCCCCTTTAACTAGCCATTTTTGCCTTTGTAATAACAACAGAATACACTCTAACTCTGCCCTCCTTTCTGCCCCCTCACCAAAGGGATAAAGGCCATGGACCCAACCTGCTTCTCAAATTTCCTTTCAACCAGTACCCCATATTTACTTGACTTGAAAGAAGAAGGCTGGCTCCAGTAGAGAAGCTGTTCCTGCTCAGACACTGAGACCTCATGGTGGTCTTGGAAAATAAGGAAAATGGGCCAAGTTCTTAAAAAGGTTAGACAAATTCATAGAAGACAGGTCCACTGATAACTATTAGAATACTAGACATGCCCTGCACATATAATCTCCCCTCTAAAGCATTTACTACTTGCCACTATCCAAGTGAATACTAGGCTAGACAGACTATTGGTCTGACCCAGTACGATGCTTCTTACATTCCTCTGCATGGACTCTGGATAACGAATGTCTCTGATTGTGGTGGGAGCTATTAAAAACCCTAAGGCCAGACTAACACTGGTGTATATCCCACAGGCTATTCTGCTGATAACATTAGGGCTTGTGAGCCAATCCATGTGGTATCTATCTTTCAGCAAATGTTCATGGTGCTGTATCAGTGGAGGCAAAAGGGTGGGGGAAGGAGATGGTTATCTGGTATCTGCAGATCTTGATTGTCTCTGTGAACAAGAAGACTTTGTCCATAGAGAGGATGGGATCTGTGTCAGGGGGAGCACTTACTGCCAGTGCTGCTTCAGACATGAACAAGTCTGGTGCTGGACAGCACGACAGCACTGACAGATAGGTAAAGTGAGATGGTGCCAGGAGTAGGCTGCATTGACATCACAAGTACAGGTTTCCCTCACTTTATGCAGGTTCTGTATGTATGAATTTGCTCTCATGAGATGACCTTTTTTATACCAAAAATCCGTTATATGTGAGATAAATTCCCTCTTATGCGATAGGTGTGGTAGAAGCCTGTAGTCAGCTGCCTTGTGCGGTGCATTGTGGGAGTGATGCACACCAAAAAATAATCTGTGTGGATCTGTGCTCCTCACTCATTGTCTGTGACACGTGTTTCTGTAGTTTTCATCCCCATTATGGTAACATTCACCACCACCCTGTCCTTAAGTGTACTGTCTGCTGTTGGTAAGTACCAAAATTGTCTTGTAAAAGTGGTAGAAATGGATCTGGGAGTCAGTACAGTCAAGGTCTTGGAACGTATCCCTATTTGTTACATTGTAAAATGGGTTCCCTTTATGCGAATTCGAGTTATGCGCTGTTTTCCAGGAATGCATGTAGCATAAAGCGAGGGAAACCTGTACAGTACTAGACTGTGAGCTGATAATGACCCCTATACTTTTTCAGGCTCAAGAGCTGCAAGCATCTTTGATAAGCATGCTTGCCCCTTGTCAGACAGGAATACTGAACAACCTTTTTTTTTTTAAATGAGCTCAGGCAGGACTCCTCTCTTTATCTCTTATGCCCTGGATCCATGTGCATCAGTGGTAACATAGCTATCTTTAAATGACTGTGAGATTCTGTAGGCCAAGAAATCTTGGGGGCAGAAATCAGTACTGGGACTAGCACACCTGGGTCTTCAAGAGTTCTGGGTTCTGCCAAGTTGAGAAATCTCAGAAGCTTTATCACTCTCTGTGCGTGGATCTGGGAAGTGGGAATGGGAACAGTATGGCTACACTCTTGAGCTGTGGAACTCTATGGAGTCAGCTCTCTGAGTTTGGCAACAGGCCAGGATAGGTGTGGGGTGAAGAGACAGTGGCATCTGCCTCCTGGGTCCTGGAACTTCACTAAAGCAGTAGCTCTAGCCAGGAGCCACACTGAAGAGGCAGTGAGGCTAGAGAGCTCACTGTACAAATGTGCACAGCCAAAGGTGGATACAACTGTATCCCCAGGTAAGATCCTGTTCCTCTTGTGAAGGCTTTTTGCAAGCTGAGAGGTACTCTGGTAACATGAGGATGATTTGCAGGAGGATTTCCTTTGTTTGCCTCTGACTGGAAATCTACCTGTAGATCTTGTCTGGGACTGTACAAGGGTGTTGAACCTAGCATTGTTCAAGAGGAAGGTCCCAAGTGCTGCAAGTGTGTGGTGCTTAATTGCGGCCCCTGACCCCAAGTTCAACGGAGGTTCTTATTGCTAGCATTCTTATGACAGTTTTCAGTGCACACAGATGGCAAATACAGGACTATTCATCAACACAAAACAAGATAAAATAGAAGATAGGCAAAACCACGATCCTTTTGCATTCTGAGTACAACTCCCTCACTCAGAGACAGATTTACAAAGCAATTAAGAGAAAAATCATGAATAACTTCCCCATTAATAAACAAAATGTGAAGCTAAGTGTGCTTATTAAAAGTAACTGACTAAAATATTTTAAGAGAGAACTGCTGCAGTGGCTATCACACAAAACTGTTTCTTTAAGAGTTCAGTTTCACAACAGTTCTTGGAGCCTTTAACAGAGCTAGAGGAGGGTCCTTTTAACACTGTTTTTAGACTTTCCTATAGTGAATTAAATCTTCATTACAGCTAAAAGGGATTAACTGAAAGAGGAGAGACATATAGAGAGGGGGGGAAAAAGAGAAAGAGGAGAGAGATATAGAAAGAAAGAGGATGGGACTACAGTGGGCACTGTTTTAAAGGCAAAGTGTTAGGAAAATGCCTTTTACAAGGCTACAGTGCAAGGTTTGGCTGTTTCGCTGTGACTGACAGGTGCTGTCATTATTAATACACTGCTTAATAGATGAGCAATTGGGTATCCATGCCTGTAACGTGTTATATAATACTACAATCAATCCTAAATTTCTAATGCTCTGTGGAAATATTCTTAGAATGAGGGAGTTTGGGTTTCATTTCTTTTTTGAGGGTGGAGAGGAAGAGGTACAAGAATATAAGGAGAACAAACAATACAATGACACTTTTGCAAAAAAGATTCCTAAATCTTATAAACCAAAATAAGGGGTTAGAAGAATTGATTTTCATTGATACATAGAAATCTGACAACTAAAAGATGTGCATTCTCGTCTCCTTGAAAATATGCTTCAAGCAAGATCCTTGGCAAAAGTGGAGGACTTTAAGATGGTTGGTTGAATTGACCGCTCACAGATGTGCTGACATATGGAAGCCAGTGCCAATGCGCTACAACCTGTTGTACAGTGTCAGCAGTATAATGACAGAACAGGTTGAACTCCTGTTAATGGCCATAAGTAGTGAAGGACAACTGTGACAGCTATATGCATGTTTCTTAAGCCTATCATTTCACAACTGATCTTGATACATCAGCTAAAGAGATATTTCTAGTGATTATCTACCATTTTTTTGCAATGTAAATTAGGAATTAATTAAAATGTGCATTAGAAATATATGTTTGCTGTTAAACAGGTTTCTTTTTTATAAATAATCATCATTTTCAAAACCATCATAAATTAAACTATTCTTTCTTTTTGAGAATTAAACTATGCTTTAAACATTGTTCAACCATATTACAAAGAGGGGCTATAGTATACTGTCTTTTAAAAACACTTGCACCTGTGCTTTCTACAAATTAATTTTTAGAGGCAAATTCTCTGGATGAAAGGTAAATTTTGGAATGTATTATTCTGGAAAACCTTAGAAACAATGATGACCAATAAATAAATATTTAAGAAATAGAACTTACTATTTTTTCTAGGATTACTAAAAATGGAGAAGAATCATCACTTATTTTTTTCAGTCTGGTTCTGTCTAAACTACTCAGTCGCAATGAGCAAGGCAAAATGTATGCTTAACTTCAGTTGTGGAGAGGATATTCTGCTTGTTGTCATTAGACTTTCCTCCAAAATGGTCAGTTGCAGGACCAACAACAGTTACTGTCATTCAAGAATAGCTGGATTAAAAACTGACTTTCTTGTTGTCCCTGTCTTTTTATGAATGCGTATGCTTGATCTAGCACTCAATTTTGATTTCAGTGAAAAATAGTGAAAGAACAATATGCAACAACTTTAAGATTAAAATTCATTTATTCCTGGTCATTTATGGGTAGGTCCAGCAATATGTATGTTAGACATATTTATAATTTTCAAAGCACAGTTATAGTAAATTGCTCTGTATAAAGATAAACCTCAGTCAAACTGGCGAAGCAATCACTGTGCTTCATTTAGCTCTAAGAAACAGTTAAGCAACTTTATTAAATAGCCGTAACCTCCACCTCAGTCACAGGCACATCTCTCTGTCCTGAATACAGTATATATGGGTAGACAGGTTTCTGTTAGCTACTGTTTTAGAAGATGTTGTGGCATGGGTATGTTTACACTGCAAACTATGGGGCAGCAGGGAAAAACCCAAGCTAGTTAGGAAACTGAAAGCAGCTTAGCCATGTCAGCCCAGAGCTCTGTGTGGGTTGCCAAAGAAATAAAATACCTCATTTTCTCATTCATTTCTTCTGGAAGAACCTGCAAGACCCTGGACAACCTGCATTTTTGTCTAGTCAGTCAGGTGAAAAGAGCAAAAAAATCAACTTCAATCTTGCAAATTAAAATACCTTGTTTATAAAGATGACAAATAGTCACAAAGTATATATATTAATCCTTTTCTACATAAATGCTTTTTATTACTACTAAAGCCTGATGCATCTATCACCAGAAAAATATAAAGAGAAAAAATAACTAGATTTATAAATACATGTGTTTTTTTTCCCAAATAAAACATACTTTTACAATGTTGGCTGAATACTCATATTTGGCCAGCTTCAAGAAGATACAGATTTTACCTTAGAGTTTTCCAAAGTCCTTATTTAAAGTGCTTTCCAGGTTAGTTAAATGGGCATAGCAGGAGTCCCTCTGGAGGTCTGTTCTCCTCCTACATTTAGTGCATTTACTCAGTTGGGCAGCAATGCTTTTATCCTCTACTAAAGTAATGAGGTAGTTTGAGTACTGCTAGAATATTTTTCTTTTTTTCATCCTGAGCTTAAATGGGCCACCCAATATATATGATGTATTTGGTTTAATTTGCAAAACTGTTATTTAGCAGTGAGCTACTACTTTTAAATCCCTATGTTCTTCTCCCCCAGCATAAAACATTATTAATCTTTCATTAGATATCAAACTCATCTGATTTATGAATGGAAATAACGCAATGTCAAAGTAAACTGAAGTACCAAGTTAATCAATGCTTGGATAATCACTTGCTGATTTTTAACAAATAAGTAGTTGATCATCATCTCTGCACAGCAATTTGTGATTGAAGACTGAAGCATTTTCAGAGCTGCAGATGGGCACCCCATTTATCTGAAAGTTTGAGATATCTGGTCCCTACATTTTCAAAAATACCTATACTAGCTCCAATTGATGCACCTTACAGGAATCAGATTTTTCAGAAGGTGGGAATTCAGCATTTTCTGAAAAGCAGCAACTCCCAGGTATAATAAATGAATCCCCCCCCCACAAAACTGACCCAAAAATCACTAGTCCCATTTAACTTTTAGACAAATGGAGCTAACCACTCAAAGCAAGAACAAGTTCCAAGATCTAAACATGCATCTCTTATCTCTTATAAGCAAGGTGGCATGGCTTACTGGAACTGAGCAAGCAGGCTCACTGTGAAATCTAATTTAGAAGAAAATACTAGGTGTCTTTTGGGTCACACAACATGGGAAGATCACAGCTGCTATTCTGCTTGATAAACTGAATGGTTCTGGGAAACAGGTGGTCACTGCACAAGCTCAAAAAGGGGTGGGGAAGGCACTGCATCTGGAAACTGTCAATATGTATGAAGGGGAGACAGCTTGTAGAAGTAAACTTGCTGCATTCTGCAACCTCTATGCTAGCAGATCAGTCCATATCTTCAACTTTTAGTAAGCCTTTAAAATATGAATTAATCTTCCACAACTGACCACAGAAGAACAGGATTTTTATATGAGATCAGTCAGTCTTTATAACTGTTAATTAAAATGTGTCTGTGACTATAAGGCACAGAGGAGAAAGAGGGAGGAAAAAATGAAAAAAGAATGCCTGTAGGTGTACCTGTCCACTAGGGGTATGTGAAATAAGCCGTATTCGATTTAGATTCGGCCCAAATCAGGGACAGTGATTTGATTCGTTGATTCGGATCACTGTCCCCAATTAGATTCGGCCAAATCCAAATCTGGAGATTCGATGCTGATTAGGAGAATCAGATTCAGCCATAGACACAGCTTTAAATGTTTTTTCTACATACCTCGAGGTACCAGGTGCAGCTCGTGAACGCTGAGATGCTGGGGCGGATGGAGCATCCCACAGGAGTGCGGGTGTCCCCCCCAGACCCAGAAGGCACCAGTTGCCAAGCAGGAGGGGTGCAGGGGTGCCCCCCTATGCGCTCCTCGGCAGAGCTGGAAGTGGACTGGAAGTGCTTCTGATCCACTTCTGGGTCTGCTGCCGAGCGTGCTGGGACGCTCCTGTGGGACACTCCCCCATGCTCCTGTGGGACACTCCATCCACCCCACCATCTCAGCATTCACGAGCCACCTAATAACTTGAGGTATCTAGAAAAAACATTTAAAGCTGTGTCTATATCTGAATCACCGAATCTTTCTGAATCTCTCCGAATCGATTTGGAGGGTTCCGATTCAATTCACAAAGATTAAAGGGTCTCTTGATTCGATTCAGATTTGGAGACTTGGCCACTGACTTGGGCTGAATCTCTGCTGAATCGAATCAGGGACTGAAGCTTCGCACAGCTCTACTGTCCACCTACAAATAGAAAAAGAAAAAAAACCTCTATAAAGTTCATACAACAAGTCACTGGAAAAGATGTGATAGCCTCCAATGCTCTGGCTGAATGGATACAGAAGATCCAAGTCCTACTCCTAGCTCTGTTATTGGCCAGCTTGGGTAACCTCTGCTGAATCATTTAATCTCTCTGTGCCTTAGCTTTTCCACCTGTAAAACAGGGATGACAATACCAATTTCCTTTATAAAACACTTGAAAGTCTACTGATAAAAAAACCCATTAAAGCACCCATAAAGGAAACTGCTCTACTGGTTCAGGTCAATGGTCCTTTTAGCTGGCACCACACACTTCAGAGGAAAGTACATGGATCCTTTTGCAGCCAATTATGAAATAATCTGTCCATAGAAGTTTTTCTTAATTCATCAATTAGTAGTTGATTTATGTCATTAAGCATGAAGCTTTACATCCTTTCTAATAATGCTCCTTGTTATGTAACTGGGAATAACTACATATTTTTAATCTGTATACTTTTGCCTGAAGGATAATTTATAATAAGTTCCAAACAATTACTTGGCAAGTTAAAAAAGTGTTTCCTCAGTCTCTCCCTAACTTTTCCAGTTTCATAAATATCCCTGTTTCTCTTTTATTACCAGAAAGGTTAAATGAATATGACTAATTTGCCTTGTCTGTGTTATTGTTTATTTTGTGTTTTTTCATCATCCCACCTTCGGTCGCCTCTTTAATTAAAATAGCTTCAATTTTATTATTTCTTCTGCTGTGAAAGCATGCTTGTGCCTGTAACCATTTCTGTTGCCTGTCTCTGGATGTTCTTTTGTATTTTTGCCCATCTTCCTTCCAAAAGCTTGATCAGAGCTTAAATGAGTATTCCAGGTGAAGGCATACAATTGAACTACATGATTACAACATCATATTTTTAGTTGTTGTTTCCAAATATAATTATTTGGCTTTATTTATCTCCACTACATAATTATTATTATTAAGCTATCCAAACCGTCATACATTTTTTTTCTCCAGAATGGAGAAAGTAAATTTACAACTGAGGAAAAGGTGCAAATAGTTTAGTTTATTCCTGCTAACATATCATAAGCTTGCCAAGAAGAATTATAATTTTCCTTCATCTTGCCCATTCACCTAGCTTTGTTAAGCTTCTCTTCAGATTAGTAAACACTGAAGAATTTAGTTGAAACTAACATGTACTATTGGTATATTTTTGCATGGAAGTTATTCACTATATCATCATACATGAACACAAGAAGAATATTCAGATGGGTCCCCTCTTCCCTGTTGTGGAGTTCCAGGACATAGACCAGTAAATCTCAACCAGGCACAAGCATACAAGTTTCATATCCTATAATAATTCTTTATAGCTAGCCAAGAAAGAAGAAACCAATTCTATGCTCTCATGTTGGGCAGTACACAAAAGGACTCTTTAAAAAAATTAGGAAGGTATACAGATGGAGAAGCAGAAAATTTTCTGAAATAAAAAAAGTCGTCCTTGTGGAAAATAATCCTTTTCTCTATAAAAGACTCCTAATTAATTGATTAATCAGAATGAAGAGAAAATGGTAATTCTTCTCCCTATGAACCACTCTTACCATTACCTCTCTCACCAGTCATAATGATGAATGAATAATAATCCAAGCATTCTATAAGGTTTCTCTCTAAAATGATAACTAGTCATGTGGGTCTTACCACAGTTACCCCACCCCTAGCAAATGCATCCCTCCCTTTTTAGATTATACTTGGAAAGAGCACTCCCTTCCTCACTAGAAAAAACTTGTATTAACACCATCCATGACACCAGTAACAAAATCCTTGTTCAACAGTGTTAATGCAGGAAAACAATCCAAATACTAATCCATTTTCCAGGAAAGTACCAAGCAGTTTTTCCTATAATTAAAGACACTCATTTGTTCTGAGCACTCAAGTATTACGACATTAACTTGCTGCACAGATCTAAACAAAGTAACTGCACTTCTTCCACTGAAAAAATTACTCAGCCATAATAAATATGGGAAATATTTATGTCCTCTTAATACATAAATGTTGTGTCAATCACTAAGTCTCCAGATAAGTCAGAAGTCTGCAGTCCTAATATTCAGAGTAGTGGAAAACAAACAGAAGGGCCCTGTAGCTATGCACACAATCTGTCCTAGCAAAACGTCTGACAGCTGCAACACTAACAAAATTAACAGTGGATGAATTAGTACCAGACGCTAAACAGTTGCCATAGAAAGGAAAGAAATGGACAATTCTTTTTTTTCCTTTTCAACCTATCTACCCCATCACTCTACTTCCCCCAAAATTAATAGTAAAATTAACATCTTTTTTTATTATTTGATTAGAAATGCATCTCAAATGCCCACTTATATACTTAATACATACAAACTGCTCCATTTCACACATGGCCCATTTAGAACCTTATAAGGTACAGTTTATAATTTGAAGGGTCATGTTCCTAATTTTTTTTAATCAAACATTTTACACTTCTCCTTTAGATTCTTCTCACACCTTTGCTTCCCAGATTTCACTTAGTTTGATTTTTGGAGTCACAGCTTCTCTTCAATAATGGAAAAGGGACACCACCTCTTTGGTTCATCTCTCTGTTATCTTTACCTGTGCATTCTTGGCCACCTTCTCTTTCCCTGCTTTTCCTCTTTCCCCCTTGGCATTTCAAAAAAACTTTCTTTCACAAGCACTTCTAGCCTTAGATAGTACCAAGAGTTATGAAATATAATGATTATATATTGAAATATAACAAATTTAACAGTTTCAAACAATATGAGTTAGGTTGCCTACTTCTGTATAAGACCATGCATATTTATATTTGGGCACAATACCAAATGTCTAGGTGCCTGAGGTGCTACTTTGAAAAACAGGGTCTTTGAAAAAATTATCAAGGCTCGCATATGTGAGAGCCCGGCAGGACAAATTATGCTGAGGGGAAACCAGCACGGGTTTGTGGCAGGCAGATCGTGCCTGACCAATCTAGTTTCTTTTTATGACCAGGTTATGAAATGCCTGGACACAGGAGGAGGGGTGGATGTCGTATACTTAGACTTCAGGAAGGCCTTCGATACGGTATCCCACCCCATACTGGTGAACAAGTTAAGAGGCTGTGACTTAGATGACTACACAGTCTGGTGGATGGCGAATTGGCTGGAGGGTCGCACCCAGAGAGTCGTGGTGGATGGGTCGGCTTCGACCTGGAAGGGTGTGGGCAGTGGGGTCCCACAGGGCTCGGTCCTTGGACCGATACTCTTCAATGTCTTCATCAGTGACTTGGATGAGGGAGCCAAATGTACTCTGTCAAGTTTGCAGATGACACAAAGCTATGGGGAGAAGTGGACACGCCGGACGGCAGGGAACAGCTGCAAGCAGACCTGGACAGGTTAGACAAGTGGGCAGAAAACAACAGGATGCAGTTCAACAAGGAGAAATGCAAAGTGCTGCACCTAGGGAGGAAAAATGTCCAGCACAACTACAGCCTAGGGAATGACCTGCTGGGTGGCACGGAAGTGGAAAGGGATCTTGGAGTCCTAGTGGACTCCAAGATGAACATGAGTCGGTAGTGTGACGAAGCCATCAGAAAAGCCAATGGCACTTTATCGTGCATCAGCAGATGCATGATGAATAGGTCCAAAGAGGTGATACTTCCCCTCTATCGGGCGCTGGTCAGACCGCAGTTGGAGTACTGCGTGCAATTCTGGGTGCCGCAATTCAAGAGGGATGTGGATAACCTGGAGAGGGTCCAGAGAAGGGCCACTCGTATGGTTAAGGGCCTGCAGACCAAGCCCTACGACGAGAGACTAGAGAAACTGGACCTTTTCAGCCTCCGCAAGAGAAGGTTGAGAGGCGACCTTGTGGCTGCCTATAAATTCATCACGGAGGCACAGAAGGGAATTGGTGAGGATTTATTCACCAAGGCGCCCCCAGGGGTTACAAGAAATAATGGCCACAAACTAGCAGAGAGCAGATTTAGATTGGACATTAGGAGGAACTTCTTCACAGTTCAAGTGGCCAAGGTCTGGAACGGGCTCCCAAGGGAGGTGGTGCTCTCCCCTACCCTGAGGGTCTTCAAGAGGAAGTTAGATAACCATCTAGCTGGGGTCATCTAGACCCAGCACTCTTTCCTGCCTATGCAGGGGGTCAGACTCGATGATCTATTGAAGTCCCTTCCGACCCTAACATCTATGAATCTATGAATCTACATAAACATGAAAAAGCACATCTGAGTATTCAGGAGGGTTGCCTACATCAGATGTAATTTACAGTTGTGCATATCATATTTTGTGCCGATAATGTAACTTGTGATCCTTTAGATAAGAATGTATTGCTCATTTTCCTAGGGGGAGCAGGGGTGGGAAAGGATCATGGTAATACAATTTTTTTCAGACCTATACAATCATATATACCAATGTGGACATCCAGGAAAAGAATCAAGTTTGAATGGATCAGCTTTATATTACACATGACAGCAATATGGTTACTGGCACACAGCAACTGGACTTCTAATACTCCTTACAGGCAGGTGGATGCAAACATATGAAGAATGACAAGTTCATCATGAGCTTCAGAGCACTTCAGCATTTCACTCATTTAGATTTATGTAACTGTCACACCAAAATGGTTTGTGAAATATTAAACTGACTATAATATAAAATATATTAACATTTATAGGGTCAAAATCCAGGGATGGCTCATTCATAATTCCCCACCTTTACAAACATCCTAGAAACTGTATGCAGTTTTTTTCAAATGCCATTTAGTTGCAGTAAAGTGGGTCTTCACCCTATTCTTTTCTGAGTAACATAGGAATAGAATGGACCTCCTGAATCATGGAGTCTGATCCCTTACTACTACCAGCAGGTATATCATACAGCCCGTTTCATAAACTCATATTGAAGAAAGATCTGTTAGCAGGCCAATAAATTATGGTCTGAGACACTGATCCATAGGATGGTGTGGTGAACTAAGAACTACATTTAAATATCATTTTTTGCATTCAAAGATTTCAAATTCCTACACATCTTAAAAAATTCCAGCATACTTAAAAAAGAAGTAATATATAAAAAAACCCAAAAAACCTAACTGGTAAAATTCTGCACATCTACGTGGCCATTTCTCCCTTCTCTTGTCAATACGGATGTTAACTCTTTTCCCCAATTCCTGAGAGGATAATGCACTGGATTCCCTGGGTCATACAGTTTTTCCTTTTATGGTTATTTTTCAAAGGAAGAAGACTTTGACTTTATTTCGGTCTATTTTAAATTATTTCAGGTAGCAGTGCCAACAATTTTAGAATATATCTTTATAGCAAAATCAAATTTCAACAAAACTTTAAATACATCACTGTTCTAACAAGCTGGCTAGTATTTCAGAGTACCTGCCAGTTGACACTAGCTTCAAAATAATGATCCAAACAAAGAAACCTGGCATCTTTATTCCAGTTTACATCCAGGCATTCTCTAATGAGGCAAGCTGAGCTCAAACGGATTCTTTGGCTAGTAATTATATTTGGCAAATCACTACTGCTGTCTTTCCAGTGCTTTAAAGCATACTGAAACAACAAGAAAACCACCATTTGACTAAGTGGCATATCTTCAGACACTAAGAACAAATGCAGAGACTTAACAAAAAGCCCATGTTCTTCTCTTTATTAATTTTTGCTAAATGGCTTAGGGAACACATTTTCAGTAGGTCAATAATTTAAAAACACATAATTTTAACAATTTCAGAAATATGAAGTCTCATTTCTCTCTCTCTCTGAACTCCTTAGTAAAATTTTTCAAAGGGTGTTTGATGATGTGTCACAAAATTGTCAAACTCGACTACCAAATGGCAGCTCCCCCTCTACCAAGCTGAGAGAAGAGAATGATTATTCCTTGTTGTCATTGACCCTAAAATAAGAGACAGCAACCCCTGCCTTTAACTTTTGTGTTGAAGAAAAGGTTAAGCACAAACAGTAACCTTGATAAAGATCTTCTGAGAGTGAAGGATTTTTGTGGTGTTATCTTTTATCGGACAAACTGTTCATCCAATAAAAGATATCATCCTAAAAAGATCCTTGTCTCTCACATACTTCCTGGACCATCATGGCTTCAACATCAGTTTAACACTACTGTAACAAAGGTCTTCCAAGAAACTTCAAGGCTAGGGACACACAAACCGGTTTAAGTACTCAGAAACTGGTCTAAACCTGTAGCAGAAGCTACAGAAGCTACAGAAGCTCAGTGCACGTAAACCAGTTTCAAAATGGCTGAAACTGGTTTAAGATAAACCTGGTTGAATGTAGTATCAGACTCAACTGATTTGGGTCAAACCAGTTTATAAAACTTCTGTCCCAGGTCCCTTGCTGGTTCAAGTTAAATCACAGTCCCTCAGCATCCCATCATGTTTTCTAGCCCTGGGCTGGGCTGGACTGTCTGTTCCAGCAGAGAAAGGTTTTTTGTTTTTTGCTGGTTTTTTTTGTTGTTTTTTTTTGGGGGGGGGGGGGGGGAGGAGCAGGGACTGCCCCATCCAGGGAAACCCTGGCTGGGGTCTGGGAGGGGGGGCTAAACTTACTTTCTCCAGAGTACAGAGCTGCCCCGCTGCTAAACTTACTGAAACTGTAGCTGTGGTTGTGGCCTACAAATCCCCGAGGCACCTGGAAGCAGGAAGAGGAAGTGATGAGTAACCCTGGAGAGTCCTGTTGCTGTGATTCTGGAATGCAAATCCCAGAGACCTTGGAGGCAGCAGGAAGAGGAAGCAAACACACAGTCTATGCTGGATACCTGCCAAAGAGGCTTGCTCTAGTGCCCCAGGGCTTCTGGCCTGAGCCACTGCAGGCATGTGGCTGCATTTCCTTATTCAAAAGTAAATGTGTGTCCTACTTGTTTCTCAGTTTAATCTCTGAAATTTAAACTAACCTGCAAAGACTGAATTGATTCAACCTCAGACTTCTGACTGTCTGTACTTAGCTCAAGTGAAAGAAAGTGAGGGTAGATAAACATTCCATCTCAAAAGGTTAAAAATAAACAGGAGAAGAACCTTTACCAAAAGAAACCCTGAGGAATTGTTCCTAAGAAATAAAGAAATAAAGGGGACAAAAAATGTTTTAAAAATATACTGATATAACAAAAGAAAAAATGGGGGAGGGCAGGTTATGGTTTATTGAAATCCAATTAATAATATTAATTCATGAAAGTTATTAAAAATATGTTAATTCTAAATACTGAACAAACAAGTGATATTTCCAGGCCAGAACAACACGATTCTAGGTTTTCATTATAGCAAGTAAAACAAAATTAAGATTTAATTAGAATTTGAATTATAATTCCAATTCATAAGGCCTTCAATATTCCTCAAATCACAACATTTAAAAAGTCAATTTAAATTAATAGTTACAGGAAGTAAAATAAAACAAACAAAAAACCCCTAAAGCATACATATTTGGAGCCAGTCTCATCTTTTACCGTACAGATAAGTTTGTTTGGAATACATCTTCTTATGTGAGTTAGCATGGGCAGGTGATGTTTCAGTAAAAACAAGTCACCCTGCAACTATCTCAAATGATTCCTCTAGTCCAGAGGAGGGCAATTATTTCAGCTGGAGGGTCATTTAATAAGTTTTGGTGAGCTATGAAGGACTGCACACAGAAAATCTTTCAGAAGATATCATTTAAACAAATTATAGATAAAAAACAAATCATATACAAAAAAATTAAGCATCTACTATAACATATTTCAATTTTATTTTAAAAATATTTTTTGTCCTGATTTATGTTTTGTTGAGTAGTGTATATAGAGGTGATTGAATAATAGCTCAAAATAAAGTGTTACTTTTGTATGGGGGGGAGGGGGTGCTTCCTGTGCATTAGGTCCAGGGAGCCAGTCGAGGTTGGGGGTAGGGTAGGTGGTAGGGGGCACGTGCAGCAGAACTTGACTGGGCATGTAAAGCAGAGCTGTAGTTGGGGGGCTTCTGCCCCAGCATGCAGAGTTCCAGCTTCAGGCCACCTTCCACCCATTTGGCTGCCTGCAGGTGGCTGCTCAACATGTCGGGCACAGTGGGTAGAAGGCAGACAGAAACTGGAGCCCGATGCACTGGGGCAGGAACCACCCAGCAGCTCTTCTCCCCCCCTCCACCCGTGACCTGGAGCAGCTCAGCAGACGCAGAGAGGAAGAGCTGCTGGAGGTGGAAGGGAGCCAAGCACCACCTGGGTGGTTACAGCCGCACTGGAAGCAGCCCCGCAGGGAAGCTGTGTGCGCTGGCTGGGACCAGGGCCAGGGCTGTGGAGTGCAGGCAGGAGTGCAGAGTGGGCTGCCCCATGTGGGAGTGGATTGGGCTCAGCCCCATGCAGAGTGCTGTGGGCCAGATGCAATCAATTGGAGGGCACCTGCCCACGGGCTGGATGCAATCTCTTCGTGCACCGGATCCAGCCTGTGGGCCATATTTTACCCACCCCTGTTCTAGTCAGAGGCCAAAGGAAGAAGATGAGCTCCATCCAACGGTGCTGAAAGAATTAGCCAGTGTCATAGCAGAGCCACTGGCATGACTGTTTGAGAACTTGGGATGCTCAGGTGAAGTCCCAGAGACTGGAAAAGAATCAATGTGGTCCCTATTTTCAAGAAGGGGAGGAAGGAGGATCCAGGTAACTATAGACTGGCCAGTCTCACCTCTATCCTTGGGAAAACCCTTGAAAAAATTATCAAGGGTCACATTTGTAGGAGTCCAGCAGGTTATATAATGTTGAAGGGCAACAAGCACAGGTTCATAGCAGGTAGATCCTGCCTGACTAATCTTGTTTCTTTCTATGACCAGGTCACTAAATGCTTAGATGCAGGAGTTGAGGTAGATGTCATCTACTTGGACTTTAAGAAGGCCTTCGACATGGTATCCCATCCTATTCTTATAAACAAATTGAATGGCTGTGCCATTGATGATTACACAGTCATGTGGGTGGCAAATTGGCTTAAGGGTCATACCCAGAGAGTGGTGGTTGACGAGTCGGTATCAACCTCAAAACATGTGGGCCGTGGGGTCCTCCAAGGTTCGGTCCTTGAGCTGGTGTTATTCAATGTCTTCATCAGTGACCTGGAAGAGGGTGTGGAAAGCACTCTGTCCAAATTCACAGATGATATCAAACTATGGGGCATGGCAAACACCCTGATGGGAAGAAACCAAATCCAGGCGGACCTGGACAGATTAGAGAAGTGGGCAGAGAACAACAGGATGCAATTCAACAAGGATAAGTGCAAGGTGCTGCACCTAGGGAGAGGGAATCACCAGGACATCTACAGGCTGGGGGATGACCTTCTCAGCAGCACAGCGGCAGAAATAGATCTTGGAGTTGTTGTTGACTCCAAGATGAATATGAGACATCAGTGTGACAGAGTAATTAGCAGAGCTAACTGCACTTTGTCTTGCATTAATAGGTGCATCACAAACAGGTCCAGGGAGGTGATGCTCCCCCTCTATGCGGCACTGGTCAGGCCGCAGCTTGATTACTGCATCCAATTCTGGGCGCTATAATTCCAGAAGGATGTGGACAACCTTGAGAAAGTCCAGAGGAGGGCCACTCATATGGTTAGAGGCTTGCAGGGAAGGTCTTATGAGGAAAGGCTGAGGGACCTGGACCCTTTCAGCCTCCGCAAGAGAAGGCTGAAGGGGGATCTTGTGGCAGTATACAAATTCACCGGGGGCGGGGCAACAGGGAACAGGAGATGCTCTGTTTACCAGAGCACCCCTTGGAATAACCAGAAACAATGGCGACAAGCTAACAGACAGTAGATTTAGGTTGGACATCAGATAGAACTTCTTCACAGTTAGGGTTGCCAGAATCTGGAATGGGCTTCCAAGGGAGGTGGTGCTCTCCTCTACCTTGCAAGTCTTCAAGAGGAGACTGGACAAGTACCTGGCTGGGGTCATTTGACCCCAGCACTTTTTCCTGCCACTGGCAGAGGGTCAGATTCGATGATCCTTTGAGTTCCCTTCTGATCCCAGAACCTATGAAATCTTCATCCAGAAACAGGAGAGACAGAGTCTTATTTTCATCCCTTTTACAGCACTTTACAAACAAATTTGGTCCCATTCAGATTTTTATCCTTCACTGTTATAAAATTTCTCAAACTTGATATAAGTAGTTAAAGGTCTCTAATTTATATAGTGTTTCAGTTTCTGTCTATCATGGCTAATTTATTGCAACAAAGCCATCCAAAACGTCTGCTCTTTAGACTTTTTTTCACCCCTTTCAGCAGTCACTGGATTCAAATCACTGTTTATACAGAACAGATGACCATGGAAAAAAATATTTCTACTTAATTACCAAGAGCAAAAATAATAGTTTCCCTGGATGCAAACAGACCAAACAGTTACACCACTTCAAAGGTGGAGTGGATTCCAATGATGCAGCTGAATCTAGTTTAATTATTTTATTTATCTGTTCCTAACAAACCCACAGCAAATGGAAATTAAGCCAGGCCAGTTTACACCTCCATCAGAAATGGTTAAATTACCACTGTTCAGCTTCATTTGCTATGGGATATGAACATATAAATGACACAGTTCTACTAGGTCACCAGGTACATGCTCCTGAGTAGTAATTTTGTCCCCACATCCTTGTCTCTGAAGAAGACTGATTTTCTGAATGAGAAACAGACCAATGGCTACAATAACTTTTATAAACAGTTATCAGGTTACTAAAGCTGCACTACAACTCTTGATGGTCGGATTGGTAAATTCATTCAACCCCAGCTTTAAATGGCTGCCTAAAATATAAGAAATAAAAGAAGGGACTTGACTATTATTATATTAACAGCTTCACAAAAAGAAAGATACGAAGTCTAAAAATAAGCTGTTTTGATGAGTCTAAAATACAAGTACTATGATTTTGTTGCCATAATCTCAGTCTTTCAAAGCAAAGCATTGCCTTTAAATCCTAAGATTATAAGCAAATTCTGTATTTGCAACCAAGACGTTTTCTGTTCTAAATATACAGCATGTCTTTCTAGATGAAGAAATATAATTCATTTATATTAAATAAATGCAATTTTGCTCTCTCTCTTTTTTTCAGCCTAGTGCAAGAAAACAGAGAGCTGTTCTTATCAAAATAACAACTTTTAACGTTTACCTGGCATTAAGTGGAGAAAAATCAAGTTCTGATTGGAAATTTTTTAATCCCTAGCTATAGATCAGGGGTAGGCAATGTTTTTTTGGCTGGAGTGCCGAAAAACCCACAATGCCTACCTTGGAAGGTGCCAGAGTGCTGGCATGCCAGAAAAATAGGTTTGTGGTAGCTGCTGATGGCCACGGATCCTGGTCTGCTTGCAGCAGGGCTTCCATCCTCCCAGTCGGCTGCTGGGAGCAGCCCAGGCTCCATGGCAGCTACCACGAACCTGGGCCAGCTGCAGCTGGGAGGCTGCAAAGAACTGCTGCCTCCCCATCCTGGCCCTGGCTGTCTCCCAGCCCTGGGCTCTGGGAAGACAGCAGGTGCCCACACTGCGCCCATTGTGGCCAGGGCTGTGGGCAGCGTGGGGCTGGGGCCGGGGCCCACCAGCAGCAAGGGGCTGGGGCTATGGGGCCAGGGCCACCCAGCAGCATGGGGCTGGGGCCAGGGCCCACAGGCAACAGGGGACTGGGGCTGGAGCCCGGCCATGGGCAGCATGGGGCTGTGGCTGGAGCTGGGGCCAGGGCCTGCTGGCAGCACCGGGCTGGGCCCTGCAGCAGCATGGGGCTGGGGATGCAGCCGGGCTGTCGCTAGCGCCAGGATGGGGCTGGCAGCAGCACTGGGCTGAGGCCGGGGCCGTGCAGGGCTGGGGCCCATGGTGGTGATGGTGCCAGCTGGCACAGGGCCTGTGCAGGGCCAGGACCCACCAGCAGCACATGGCCATGGCCTTCAGCAGCACTGGGATGGGGCTGGGTCCCACACAGGTTCACGGGCCCTGGCTCCAGCCCCATCCCGACACAGCCGATGGCCCCAACCTGGCAGTGGCACTGTGCTGGGGCCCGTGGTGGTGGTGAGAGCTGGGGCCAGGCCTGCTGGCAGCTGGCACCACTGCTGCAGCTGGGGTCTGGGCCCAGCCCAGCCCCAGCTCACTGCCAGGGCTGTCTGCAGCGCCAGGGCCTGCACAGGCCCCGACCCCATCCTGACACTGTTGATGGCCCGGGCCCTGCAGCAGCACTGGGGTGGGGCTGGAGGCGAGGGCTGAGGCTGGGCCCACTGGCAGCAGCACGTGGGCGGGGCCGGGATGGTCGGTAGTGCCGGGATGAGGCCGGGGCCTGCACAGGTCCACAGCCCCAGCCCGCCAGCGGCTGGGACCAGTGGTGGCGGTGGTGCTGGCTGGGGCCAAGCCCGCCGGCAGCACGTGGCTGGGGCCAGGGCTGGGGCCGTCTGCAGTGCCAAGATGGGGCTGGGCCCACGCACGTCCGCAGGCCCCAGCCCCGGCCTCACCCCGGTGCCGCAGATGGCCCTGGGAGGTGCTGGGCAGGGCCCAGCCCACCGGCAGCACGTGGCTGGGCCCAGGCCTGCCTTCAGCACCGGGATTGGGCCCCAGCCTCATCCCAGTGCTGCCGATGGCCCCGGCCCAGTAGTGGCAGTAAAGATGCCAGCTTGGGCCCGGCCCGCCGGCACACCGACATGGGGCCAGGGCCCAGCCTCATCCCGGCACTGCAGACAGCCCCGGCCCAGCAGCAGCACTGGGCTGGGGTGGGTGGAGGCAGTGCTGGCCGAGGCCGGGCCCACTGGCAGTGCCGGGATGGGGCTGGGGCCTGTGCAGGTGCATGGGCCTAGGCCCCGGCCTCATCCCACCGCTGATAGCACTGACCCAGTGGCTGCAGTGGTGCCGGCTGGGCCCGCCGGTACCACGTGGCCGGGGCCATCTGTAGCGCCGGGATGGGACCAGGGCCCATGCAGGTCCGTGGCCCTGGCCCCATCCCAATGCTGTTGACGGCCCTGGCCCAGTGCTGGCACTGGGGTGGGGCCTGCAGCGGCAATGGTGCCAGCTGGGGCCCGCCCGCCGGCAGCACATGGCCGGGCCTGTGGACAGGGCCCGTGGGGGTGGTGGTGCAGGCTGGGGGCTGCCGGCCAGCAGCTCAGGGTTGTGGCCGAGGCCATTGAGGCAGGGATGGCTACCGGCCCGGCCTGGGGCCGGGCTAGGTTTGGGGCCAGGGGTTCTTACCTGGCTGGGTGGTGTTCCAGGACTGGGGTCGGCAGCAGCACAAGGCTGTTCCTGGGCAGCCGTGTGCTGCTCAATCTGGGCACGCCTCTTCCCACCCCAAGGGGCAGAAAGCAGCCTGTGTGCCAATAAAAACTGTGCCACGTTTGGCACGCATGCCATAGGTTGCCGACCCTTGCTATAGATGTTTGCATGAATAAAACAATCTGAAGGGCCTTTACAGCAAAAGTACTAAGCATGCTTTTTTGGTTTTAGTGGGTTTTTTTTTAAACTCGACATTTTGCGCCAGTTGCATCTTTAACCTGCAAGGGCTCCACAATTGCTACATGTGCCCTTTTAAACACAAAGCTTATTCATTGCTATTTCCTTTCCACAAGGCTCTTAAGTAGCTATTCATTTTGCAGCTTTTTGAGAATGCTGCAGCAACAGGGACTTTTCACTAGTTAGGACTGTCATGATCATGTTATGGGAGAGGTAGTTAGCTGTGTTTGTCTGAAGATAGCATCTGATGAAGTAAACCTGCAGTTTAAGAAAGCTTATGCTATGCATCTCTGTTTTAGTTTGTCTTTAAGCTGCAAACCTACACTGCTTTCTGCATGATCATGTTATGATATCCTACTTTCATTATAATGGTACTCATAAAGGGGAATATGAACTTTAAAGATGAAGTAGTACCCTGAAAATCATATGTAAAATAGAACAGAGGAGCCCTGTGTTTATAATGTTCTACCAATAAAGATCTTTCCCCCAACTTTCAGCACTCCAAACTGCTAAACTGGCTGAAAGATTTTTTTCTGACTTGTGCATCACCACCAATAATGAAGGATTCTGAGGGCCAAAACTGCCCTCCGTCCTACCTGTCTGTGTAACTATTCACAAAAACTTCAGTGGCATGTACTAATGTAACTGAATACATAATCTTCCACTAATGGGGCTGTATTGGACTGCTATTATTAATGCATGAATCAGAAAAGACTCCAAGTTTTGCAGAATGGTATTTCTTCTCCTGGACTGATAAAAAGAAAAAGTTGTAATAAGAGTAAGTATTAACTGAAGTTAATAGTAACTAATTAACAAAAAGAGCTGCTCACCTGAGCAAGAAGGTTCCCTTTTTACACAGGTACTTTAAGATGCAGGCCCATGGTAAAATATAGCAGCTCTGATTTCTTAAAAAAAAATCTTAAAACTAGTGCAGTTGCAATACTCCTTTCAGCTTTAACTGAAGAGTTATTTGTGCCCACAAACCAGTTGTCATTTAAGAATATCCTCCCACCTGAAGACAAGTGATCATGCTTTTTGCTAAGGTGGGCCCAAGGTACAAAATCTACTTCCCCCACATGATGATTTAGTTAATCTTTTCTAACTTTATAGAGGATGCTATTTCTTCCCTTCCATCCCCAAATATCCACAGAACACACACATTTGTTTTATTCAATGTCCTGCATACTTTTAGGAGGCAGCTAATGCTACAAAGATCAGATCAGTGTTCTATTCACAACCAGCCAATGAGAATTGCATATGTACTTCTCAGCTAGGGACAGACATTACACATAAACCAGTTTAAGTGATCAGAAACTGGTTTAAACCTGTAACAGAACAGAACAGTGCACATAAACCTGCTGAAAATGGCTGAAGCTGGTTTGAGATAAACCTGGCTGAATGTAGTATCAAACTTAACTGATCTGGGTCAAACCAGTTTATGCAATGTCTGTCTCAGACCCCTTGCTGGTTTAAGATAAACCAGATTCCCCCAGCATGCTCTCTGGGCTGGGCAGGGTCCTCTGCTCCACAGAAGGGCTTGCCCCTCTCCTCTGCTCCCTGGACAGAGCTCTGGCAGAGACTTGCAGGAACAGAGCCTGTATGCCTGGCTTCTCCCTGCTAAGCAGGGATTATTCCCTCCCACACCCACCCCTGCCTCTACCATATGCAGACACTTCAGCATTAGCTAGCAAACCACATGCTGGTTACAGTACATGCTGTGGGAGACAACAAAGGCAGACAGGCTTTTTGGAGCTAATCAACAGGTAGCTTAATGTCCTTCCTTGGAAAAGCTGTTTAAGAGCTTCAACTAATGGAGAGAGGTTTTGTTTTCTTTATGGATTGATAAACACCAAGTGAAGGGTCATAAACATCTCCTGCTGCACTGCTCAGGGGGAGAGGGGGGATATTAGAGCATCCTGCTGGAACCTGACCACGCCCTCCTCAACTCAGCCCTGTTGAAGGGAAGGCAGGGCTGCTCTAGCATCCCCCGGCTTCTAGCCTGAGCGATTGTGGGCATGTGCCTGATTTTTTTCAGTCTAGAGGGGATGTCTCTGCAATTACAAACTAGTTTAGCCTAGCTAGGTTAGACTAACCTGCAAAGATTGAATCGATTCAGGATCAGGCTTTTTGAATGTCTGTCTCTAGCCCTCTAGCTCAAACGACCAAATGAAACCTCAAAGTTCTGAACATCAATTTTTAGGACCAATCCTAGGAAACAATCTTGAGCTATGTACATTCTGATTCTGTTTAAAAACAGGATTCATTCTGTTCCAGGTTAAAAACTAATGATATCTGCATAGGCCAGTAGGGGGTGCTCCTGTGTTGAACCACCCGCCTCACTCTGTCCAACCACCTTCCAGGCTCTGAGTGCCTCCGTGGGGGCATCTTGTGTCTAGCCAACCCCCTTCCTGAAGCACACCTGCAAGCCTGGGGGTAATGCCGCCACCACCCAGGGTCTGGACTAATCTCAGCCCTGCGCCTGCTAGGAAACACAGGCCTAGTAGACATAGATTCATAGATGTTAGGGTCGGAAGCGACCTCAATAGATCATCGAGTTCGACCCCCTGCATAAGCAGGAAAGAGTGCTGGGTCTAGATGACCCCAGCTAGATACTCATCTAACCTCCTCTTGAAGACCCCCAGGGTAGGGGAGAGCACCACCTCCCTTGGGAGCCCGTTCCAGACCTTGGCCACTCGAACTGTGAAGAAGTTCTTCCTAATGTCCAATCTAAATCTGCTCTCTGCTAGCTTGTGGCCATTATTTCTTGTAACCCCTGGGGGCGCCTTGGTGAATAAATACTCACCAATTCCCTTCTGTGCCCCCGTGATGAACTTATAGGCAGCCACAAGGTCGCCTCTCAACCTTCTCTTGCGGAGGCTGAAAAGGTCCAGTTTCTCTAGTCTCTCCTCGTAGGGCTTGGTCTGCAGGCCCTTGACCATACGAGTTGCCCTTCTCTGGACCCTCTCCAGGTTATCCGCATCCCTCTTGAAGTGTGGCGCCCAGAATTGCACGCAGTACTCCAACTGCGGTCTGACCAGCGCCCTATAGAGGGGAAGTATCACCTCCCTGGACCTATTCGTCATGCATCTGCTGATGCACGATAAAGTGCCATTGGCTTTTCTGATGGCTTCGTCACACTGCCGGCTCATGTTCATCTTGGAATCCACTAGGACTCCAAGATCCCTTTCCACCTCTGTGCCACCCAGCAGGTCATTCCCTAGGCTGTAGGTGTGCTGGACATTTTTCCTCCCTAGGTGCAGCACTTTGCATTTCTCCTTGTTGAACTGCATCCTGTTGTTTTCTGCCCACTTGTCCAACCTATCCAGGTCTGCCTGCAGCTGTTCCCTGCCCTCCGGCGTGTCCACTTCTCCCCATAGCTTTGTGTCATCTGCAAACTTGGACAGAGTACATTTGACTCCCTCGTCCAAGTCACTGATGAAGACATTAAAGAGTATCGGTCCAAGGACCGAGTCCTGCGGGACCCCACTGCCCACACCCTTCCAGGTTGAGACCGACCCATCCACCACGACTCTCTGGGTGCGACCCTCTAGCCAATTCGCCACCCACCGGACTGTGTAGTCATCCACATCACAGCCTCTTAACTTGTTCACCAGTATGGGGTGGGATACCGTATCGAAGGCCTTCCTGAAGTCTAAGTATACGACATCCACCCCTCCTCCTGTGTCCAGGCGTTTCGTAACCTGGTCATAGAAAGAGACTAGATTGGTCAGGCATGATCTGCCCACCACAAACCCGTGCTGGTTTCCCCTCAGCATAATTTGCCCTGCCGGGCTCTCACAAATGTGAGCCTTGATAATTTTTTCAAAGACTTTACCAAGGATGGAGGTGAGACTGACTGGCCTATAGTTGCCCGGGTCCTCCTTCCTCCCCTTTTTGAAAATGGGGACCACGTTAGCCCTTTTCCAGTCCTCCGGGACTTGGCCCGTGCGCCACGAGCGTTCGAATATTCCTGCCAGTGGCTCTGCAATGATGTCGGCCAGTGCCTTCAGCACCCTCGGATGGAGCTCATCCGGGGCTGCCGACTTAAAGGAATCCAGTTCTTCCAAGTGACTCTGCACCACCTCAGGATCTACGTATGGAAGTCTGGCGCCTTGCTGCTGCCTCTCTACAACCCCAGTGAGAGACTTGTCGTGCCACTCACTTAGGAACACTGAGGCAAAGAACTTGTTGAGGAGTTCAGCCTTGTCCTTGAGGGTACCTGACTCACTGTAAGAACTTGGGGTGCTCCCCTCAGTCTGAAGCACAAATCGTGGTCTCCCTTAGTCAGCCAGACCAAGGGGACCCCAAGGCATAATTTAGATCCTCTCCCAGTAAGTCTCCCAATGCTAGGTACAGAGGAGGACTTTATTGGTTATGAGGAGTAGGTTTGGAATAGGGTACTAGGTATAGCAATATCAGAGAAATCCCTTAGAGCTAACAGTGGCACGGTAGCCTTTAATTACGCATTTATATTACTGCATGCTATATATTTAGTTAGATCTCAAGTAGCTTATTCACAAGTATAATCCAGAGGCAGGTGAAGATTCCCTCTAAAGGCAAGTTCATCAACCATGAGTTTCAGAAGAGAGAGCAAGTTTCAGATGGTCCAGCTTCTCTGAGAGTCCTCATCAGGCTGCTGCCCCTCCTCCTGGGCAGTCTTTAACTTATATAGACCTTATAACCTCATTTACCTAATCCAATGAAGGCCAGCAGTTCTTGTCTGCCAGCCAACTGATTTGAAATGCACCACTGGTTACCGGGTAGACTGGCAGGGTCTCTATCCCCCTCCCAGTCATGATGACATTGCTTAGAACAATAGAGAGTTTAAGCCCCCCTACCCAGGTGTGTGAGGCCAGTCACATAGCCAGAGGGAGCAGGTTTCCCCTTCCCTCAGGAATGTATCCCGCTCAAGTTACAACTCAGGATTACCTGAAGAAGATGGGGCCAGGGGTGTCTGCCCTCTGCAGTGACCATGGTAACCAAATTGTCAGAGAGGTCATCAGCCTAATAGCAGAGTTTGGGGAAGAGACTGAGTTGGCATTCTGCCACACACAATATATTAGAAATAAAATGGCTGCTTATACACGCCACGGGGGGGTTACTTCAGTTTAATTCACCTTTAATTGAAGCAGTGGGTTTTTAAAAACACTTCAATTTAGGGAGAATTAAACCGAAGTAAAACCCCATGGCATGAACACAAGGGTCAGGCCTGATCCTTACCTGCCTCTCCGGTGGTGGAAGGGAAGGGGACAAGCTGCTGGCAGGCCAAACAGTCCCTGAGCTGCAAGGGAGCCGATGCTTCCCTCTGTGGTGGCACCCCCAGGTGGCTCCCAGCATGGACGGTCCCAGGGGGCACCACAGCCGTGGAGGGAAACAACAGCCCCCTCACAGCCATGGAGGGAAGCACTGCACCCCCCCGCAGCTGTGGAGGGAAGCACTGGGCCCCCGCACAGCTCAGGCAGGCAGACAGGCTCCAGGGAGGAGGAAAAGAAAAAGAAACAGGCTCGCATTTTTTTTTTTTTTCCTCTTCAGTGGAGCCTACCTGCACGGGCTGCCACCGAGCTGCCTGCACAGCCCCTGAGCTGCACAGGACCCGGTGCTTCCCTCTTCAGCTGTTGCACTTTGTTTGGTAGCAAATTAAACACCTCAGAGGTGTTTTATTTTCCTACATCCCAAAATTGTTTAACGCGCAATACGCTACCGACAGCGTAGACAGCCATACCATTAAAATGGTGCTAAAGGGCATTTAAGCTGCTTGTACATGCCACAAAATTGGCCTTTAAAAGGCCCACTGGGATCACCTGTGTCATCTAAAAATAATTCTTCTACCTCCCTACAAAATCCTACTAATGCCAATTTCTAATAAAAACAACAATTTTTAGTAAACTGGAAGTGTGCAAAGTATTCTGTGCACTGTGCAAGGAGGAAATACAGAAGGCTTGTTATAATCTACTATTATAACTGCATTATTCTGCACTAAAATCCTGTGTTAATGTATAATATCTTGATGGCATGTTATAATCCAATGACACTATAAAAAAATCAGCAGTTTATTTTATTTGCAGCATAGTCATTTAACTTGTTTTATGTTTAGACATGTGATCAGGTTTCAGAATTTCTACAGATGTTCTCAAAGAAACAGAAAAATAGGACTCACAAGGACCTAAGGAGGTCATCAAAGAGAATGCAGGGAAGATCCTGTCTTATGCAAGTCTAAACCATCCCAGACAATTTTGTCTAACTTGCACTAAAAACAATTGTACTCAACCTTTTTGGACTTGGGTAATCCCTTACTGGACCTGAGGCACCACCTGCATAGCTTCTCTGAATTGAGTAGCACCCAATTTCAAAAACTAATTTTTATATTACAGTGCTTACCTCCTTGCAAAGGGGCCAGGGAGTAGGAAACAGCTCAGGCTTATCCCTACCTGGACATCTCCTTACACCTCTCAGCACCCTTCAAATGATCCTGCCGCACCCCAGGGTATCATGGTACCCTGGTTGAGAATAACTGACTTAAAAAGTCCAATGACAAAAACTTCATAATTTTGCAAGGCAGTAACTTTCAGTGCTCAATTACCATCATAGTTAGAATAATCTTCCTAATATCACCACAGTCTTCTGTTCTTCAGACCAAACAGTCCCAAATGTTTAAGCCTTTCCTTTTCTAGGCCCCTAATCATTTTGTTATTCCCTGCTAAATTCCTTCCAATTTGGCCTCATCTTTTTTTCTTTTGAAGTGCAGCTCCCAAAGCTGGACACAATGATCCAGGTGAGGCATCACCAGTGGTGAATGGTTTGGAGGAATCACTTACTCCATCTTGGACGTAACACTTCTGTCAATACACTGCAATGTGCTACTACCTTTTTTGCATCAATAGAAGACTTTACTGATAGTCAGTTAGTGGTCTACTATAATACCCAGATCCTTTTCTGCAGTTTAAAAAAGCCAATTTGACTGAATCACAATTCCACACACCTACAAAAGCACCACTGTGAACATTTTCCACCCCAGGAAACACGCATTACTTTAGGGCTTGCAAGCAATTTCCAATCTGGAGCCATATGTTGTCTCAGTAGTACTTCAAGTCCTTGCTTGCTGGGACCTTTTAATTTTGAACCAATGCCAAAGAAATACATTATAGCATAGGGTTCAAATGTAAAAGTCTGACTTTTTTCTTAGAAAAATGAAACAAAACAAACAAACCCCCCCCTGCATACATCTTACACGATCAATGAATGTCACTTCTAATATATACTTATCTTGGAAACCTGGAACCTTTCTGGTATTTTCCCAAAGTTTCTATTAGCTGATCAAAGGCCCACTGAAGTCAATGGGAGTTGAATGCAATACCTTTGGAGTCTAACTTGGCACAAGTTGCATATAATCATAAGGCATTAGCTACAATAAAATGCAACTGCAAAAGTGAGGAAGGCATTGTTTCGATTGGCAGGAAAAATGGTAATGGTGCCCTTCAGGCTTCTCAACCACTGTTAGGAGGAGGGAAGAGGCACCATCTGACTAGCAGAGCAGGCAAGTGGGGCTCAGCCTCATACAGCTGCTTCTCACACAGGAGAGAGGATATAGAAAATCCTTTCCCTCCAACAGACGCACAGAGGAGAGATTGGTAGCTCTTACCCTCTGTTTGGTTTTTTTCTGGGGGTGGGGATGGGGGCCTTGTCTGCTACTTTATTTTGTTTTGGCAATTTAGGGGACTGCCTTAAGGAGCTGTGGGGTTCTTTTGCTTTGTTTTTAATTGGAAAATCACTTTTCCCTTATGGCCAGATTTGATGGGATAAGATATGAACTTCTGTCTTCCCCATTGAAGCCCAGGGATGGAATTGGATGGAATAAGCGGTCACTTTTCAGGAGCTGACAAATGAGCAGTGCAAGTATTTCTTCAATAAGGAGTCTGTACACCAGAACCGGAAACAGACATAGGGGAAGGTATCCTCTAGTACAGCTGCAGAATGGAACTGAAGCTTCTAATGCACAGCAGGGAGATAACAACCCTTTCCCACCCCCCACAAGTCTCTTAAATTACATGCGAGGAGGGGACAGAAGGGTCCCAACAACAGCATGTGGACCAGTTAGAGAAGGTTAGGAAATGACAACCTGCAACAACAATGACAACAAGTTACTGGCCAATGGATCCCAGGTAAACTGAGTTAATAAAGTTGAAGTCTAATTAAACCTTTCTTCTTGCATTCAAACCTGCTAATTTTTGCTCTTCCACCTGCTATGCACAAAAGCTAATGCTAATTGACAAAATACAACATCAGAAAAAAATAGCAACAATAGAGATTTCAGTGGGATGTCCCAGAAGTCTGAACATTAGGTTTGGGTTTTATTTAATATATTTAATAGCCGCCCCAAAAAGTGGGAATAAAATGCTCTAAGTAAAATTTGCAAACAATACTAATGAGAGTGGATTTTTATACAAATGAGGGAAGAAATTCAGTAAGTAGAAATTTTGGTCTGGATTCTATGAAGAAACCAGAAGAACCCAGATTCTATGAAGAGCCCTTAACTCCCACTAATTTTACTTCACACCTGACAAGATCATGTCCTTAGAAGTACTTGAAATAAGTAATAAATAAGCTATAAAATGAGATTCATTTTGTAAAAAGAAAAAACGAAAAGCCCAAGTTATTCAGTCAGGGGAAAGTATATCAGACACAGACATCCAATGACAAGAAAAAAATGGAATGCAGTGTTGCCAAAGCAGATTTAGGCATGGTAACATATACCAAATTCAATGGAGTTTGTAGTGTTACATGATGGTCATAAACAGCACCAATGTTATTTAGGACTCAATGCACAAAAATATCAATTATGCCATAGACTTGGAGGAGATGATCCTACCACATAGTTTTGGTGAAACAATGCACAGAATACCATTCAGTTCCTCAACTCTAGGTACCCAAGTGTCAAATATATTAGGAAAAATAACGGAAAAAATCAAAATAGAGTACAAGAGTTATTAGATACTAGGACTGAAATATATGGAAAGATAAATATCAAAATACTGCATGTATGATTTAGTTAAATGCCAACTAAAGGATCCATGCAAGTTACATACATATAACTTTAACAGCAAAAGGGAAAAAGTTCCCCAAACAACTTCAGTTAAAATGGCATTAAGTTAAATAAATTTTGGGTTGAATAACTGAAAAAATGGCAGACTATAACATGTTAGGTTGGAATGTACAAATTCAGATGGCAATGCCACTTCCACTGGCTTCAACAAGAACAACATCCACATTCATAGGAGATGAAAGTTTCCGTCTTCAGAATGGTGAAAGCCCTATCACTTCATTAATTTAAAATGGAAAGCAGAGCATACTGGTGAACTGAAAGCAAGGATTAGATAAATGAAGATATTTTATAGCTAATATTTTAGTTTGATCCATATTATGTAAGAAGTTAATGTTTTTAAGTGTTGGAGATGGCACACTTTGCGACATGGTGCTGAAAGTACTTACTTTTGACAGAGCTGGCTGAACAGAATTTTGGGAGAAAGAGGACCTTTTCCAGCCTCCCTCATGCTATGAAGGAACAAGAACATGGCAGAAGTCAGAGGTCCAGGGCTTGAAAGGTTCACCACCAATGGATCCTTTGGAATAAAGTTTAATTGTGTATCAACATAACATCTTGTCTGAGTGAAAACAAATTGAACAGCTTGTAATTTATGTATTGGTTTACCACAGTGGTTGTCAACAAGGGGTACGCGTACCCCTGGGGGCACTTAAAAGGGTTGTAGGGGGTACACATAACTCCATGTGCATGTGCTCCACTGAAGCACAGCATGCATGAGGCCAGGAGTGCAGCCCAGCCACATGGACAGCAGCCGGGTCCAGCTGGTAAGTTTGTTGTGGGAGGAGGGAGTAGGGCTGAGGCAGGGGCTGCCCAGAGGGGCATAGAGCAGGACTGAGCCATGTTGGGGGGAGAAGGCGGGTCCCACTGCTACGCACACCCCGGGAGGGCTTGGGGGATGTATGGCCAGGACTTGCATGCAGGGTGGGGGCTGAGCCAGGCTGTGCTCAGGGCAGGTGGCGGTGCTGGGACGGGGTTGGAGGGGCTACAGCGAATTCTGGAGTGGCTGCAGCCTCCCCCCACAGCCCCGCTCCCACAGGCCCCTGCAGTGAGGGAGGGAGTGGGGCTTGGGCTGGAGCGGGGGCAGGCGCTGCCCAGCCGGGGCAAAGTGCGAGACAGAGCCACAAGCAGCTCATTCAGGGGGCATAGGAGGTGGTGGCTCCCACTGCTGCATGCACCCTGGGAGGGTGTGGGGGGGACACGTGCCCCTGGATCTGCATGCAGAGTGTGGCAGGCTGTTGGTGTGGGGTGGCTGCAACCCCTCCGTAGCTCCCAACCAGCACCGCTGCTACCACCTGCCCCAAGCACAGCCTGGCCCAACCCCTGCTGGGAACAGCCCAGAGTAGCCCGGGCCCCAGCCCATGCAAAGATCTAGGGGCACGCGCTCCCCGTGCAGTGGAGGGAGCCACCACCCCTCGCAACACCCAGTCGAACCACTTGCAGCTCTGTCCCACACAATACCTCTGCTGGGCAGCACCTGTCCCTGTTCCAGTGCCATTCCCTCCGTCACCATGGGGGCCTACAGGAGCGGGGCTACAGGGGGAGGGGGGGGGCGGGAGGGCTGCAGCCACTCTAGAATTTGCCATAGGTGCCCCCAGCCCCCTCCCAGCACCATCATCACCCACCCTTAGCACAGCTCAGCCCAGCCCCTGCCAGGAAGAGCCCAGTACCACCCCAGCCCCAGCCCACAGTGGCATCCTGCTCTGCCCCGTGTGTGCAGATCTGGGGGCACATGCTCCCCATGCCTTCCTGGGGTGTGTGTAGTGGCAGGAGAGCCACCCCACCTCCCATGTGGCTCAGTCCTGTGCCCTGCTTCGGCTGGGCAGTCCCTGCCCCAGCCCCACAACTGGGCCTTCAATCTACCCCTCCCTGCCCCTAAGGCAGCAGCACGCCCTCACCCCATGTGCAGATCTGGAAGCACATGCTCCCCTGCCCTCCCAGGGTGCATGCAGCAGTGGGAGCCGCCCTCCCTCCCCACACTGCCTGGACAAGCTGCTTACAGCTCCGTTCTGCGCCTTGCCCCATCTCAGCTGAGCAGTGCCTGCTTCTGCCCCACTCCCTCCCTCCCTCCCCATGGGGTCTTGATCTGCCCCTCCCACCCCTTAAAAACAAGAAAAAAAATATAAAGGGTACATGAGCTGAAACTTCAAGACAGATACAGAGATACACTTGTTAAAAAAAGGTTAAAAACCCCTGGCTTAGCATTTTAGTGTAACCTGACTGAATCTTAGTCAGAAAGAAATACACGCTTACTTTTGCCCATTAAAAGGAAAATAGATTCCGAATCAAGCAAGTATAAATTGTTGATTACTAGCAATTTTGAAAGAGAGACTTGTCAATTATAAACTCTAAACTGCAGTAAAATTTACTACTACTAACTGCAACATAGGGAACTAGTTTATTTGTATGGTTTTCAGGTATAGTTTTGCTTCTAATTAGTATTCAGAAGGTTGGGATCTGTCACATGCTACTTTCTGGTTTGTGTCACTTAAATTTATAGCATGGATTTATGATGTGAGGATGATTCTATTAGGACACTAGAGCCTCAGGTGCTGTCCGCAATGTATCTAAGCACATTTCTCTCTCCTTTTCTACGGAGACTAACTTCACAAACTCAGAAACCACACCAAGAAGGCATGTGAACAAGTAAACAATATAGCTCAGCTCTTGTTTTGTTCATTCTCAATCTGCAGTATTTTGTTAGACAAATTTTGGAATATTACCTCACCTTCAGTCTGCTATTTTCAACTATGAAGGAATACTGACGGAAGAGAGGTCTAAAAGGATCTGATTGTCCTCCAGATACACTACTGTGAAATCATGGATGAATTATTCAGTGTCAGCATAATTAACGCTATCTTTCTTCTTAACAATGAATTTCATCATTATCAAGTTCTTTTGGACATCAAAGTTGCCCATAAAAGGACCTTCCTTCCACTTTACTCTGGAACTGGTTATCAAGCAAACCTAATAGAAGGTTTACTTCTTGCAGCAATTACTCAGTTTAAAAACCTAAAATTTCACTCTTCAATAACTCATTTTGTTAAAGGAGGCAGTTATAGAGATCATAGACTAGTTGGATATTAAAAGACAAAAGAAACTGCGGAGTGAGAATGTGTTCATCCTTAATTAGTGCTGGCCTGTGTTGCCCTTTCTGGAGACATTGTTCTGATCCTGGCTTCTCTTACTACACTTTACAAACAAACTGCATCTCTTATTGAACACTTACCAGTTGAGAATCTGTAACTTGGCTGATTTTTAACTTTGTTCCCTTTTCCTTCATCTCACACATTAGTTCATTTAATATGTGAGTCTGTGCCAGGTTCTAAAGAGAAAGCGAGAGAGAGAGAGAGAGACTGAGTTACTAAATAAAACAACTTCAGTTACAAATTGTAAATTTAGGTATAGTCCAGTGGTTGTCAACCAGGGGTATGCATAACCCTAGGGATACTTAAAAGGATTGTAGGGGGTACACAGAACTCTACTTGCATGTGTGCAGCTGTAGCACAGCACACAGGCAGCCAGGAGCGCATTCCAGTCACATGGACAGCAGCCGGGTCCAGCTGCTAAATTTGTTGTTGGGGGAAGGAGTAGGGCTGGGGAAGGGGCTGCGGGACTGAGCTGCAGGGGGGCAGCTCCCACCACTATGCGGGACTGAGCTGCAGGGGGGCAGCTCCCACCACTATGCGCATCCTGGGAGGGCACAGGGGGCACGTGCCTCCAGAATTACGTATGGGGTGGGGAGGGTCAGGCTAGGGCCACGGCTGTGCTGGGTTCTTTTCAGAGGAGACTGGGCCAGGCTGCACTTGGGGCAGGCAGCGGTGATGCTGGGAGGGGAATTGCGGGGAATACAGCAAATTCGGGAGTGCCTGCAGCCCGCCCCCCCCTTCCCCCCCCATGGCCCTGCTCCTGTAGGCCTCTGTAGTGAGGGAGGGAGTGGGGCTGAAGCAGGGGCAGGTGCTGCCCAGCTGGGGTTGGAGCAAAAGACAGAGCAACAACTGGCTCGTCCAGGGGGCACAGGGGGTGGTGGCTTCTACCACTGCATGCATCCCGGGAGGGCATGGGTGGGGGGGCAGGGGGTGCCCCCAGATCAGCATGCGGGAGTGCAGCAGGCTGTGGGCCGCTGTGAACTGGGGCTGGGGTAGCGCTGAACTGTTCCCGGCGGGGCTGTTGGGACAGGCTGTGCTGGGAGGGGCGGTTGGGGTGGGCTATGGGGAATTTTGGGGTGGCTACAGCCCCGCCTGTATTCCTATCCAAGCGCCACTGCCACCCGCCCCAAGCGCAGCCTGGCCTAGCCCCTGCCAGGAACAGAGCAGAAGGAGCCCGAGCCCCAGCCTGCTCTACCCTGTGTGCAGATCCGGGGGCACACGCCCCCTGTTCCCTCCCAGGGTGCTACAGTGGTGAGAGGCACCACTCTCATTGCCCCCGGATGAGCCGTTTGTGGCTCTGTCCCGCACTCCGCCCCAGATGAGCAGCACCTGCCCCTGCTCCAGCCCTAGCCTCAGCCCACTCCTCCCTCACTGTGGGGGTCTACAGGAGCAGGGCTATAGAGGGGGATGCAACCACTCCAGAATTCACCGTAGCCCGCCTTAACCTGTCTCCCAGTGCTGCTGCCGCCTGCCCCAAGTGCTTCCCGGCCCGGCCCAGCCCAGTCCCCACCGGGAACAGCCTGGTGAAGCCCCAGCCCCAGCCTACCCCACTCCACCCCACGCACAGATCCAGGGGCATGTGCCCCCCATGCCCTCCCTGGGTGCGTGCAGCAGCAGAAGATGCCCCCCCTCCCCCTGCAGCCCCTCAACAAGCTGCTTGTGGCTCAGTCCCACGCTCCACCCCATCTGGGCAGCCCCTGCCCCTGCTCCAGCCCTGCTCTCTCCCTCACTGTGGGGCCCTATAGGAGCAGGGCTGGGGGGGGGGGGGGCGCTGCAGCCACTCCAGAATTCACTACAGCCTCCCCAACCCCCCTTCCAGTGGTCACCGCCCGCCCTGAGCACAGCTTGGCCCAGCCCTTGCCGGGAAGAGCCTGGTGTTGCCCCGGTCCCAGCCCACAGTGGCAGCTTGCCCCACCCTCTGAACGCAGAACTGGGGGCATATGCCCCCCATGCCCTCCCGGGGTGCATGTAGCAGCAGGAGTCGTCCCCCCAATACGGCTCAGTCCCGTGCCCCACTCCGGCCCCCACAGCTGCACCCTCAATCTGCCCCCCCCCCCCCAGCAGCAGCAGCAGCCTGTCCTACACACAGATCCAGAGGCACACGCCCCCCCACGCCCTCCTGGGGTATGCGCAGCAGTGGGAGCCAACCCCCATCTCCACACCCCCCCAGACAAGTCACTTACAGCTACGTACCATGCCCTGCTCTGCTCCAACCTGGCTGAGCAGCGCCTGCCCCTGCCTCACTCCCTCCCTCACCATAGGGCCTTGATCTGCCCCCCCCGAAAAATAAGAAAAAAATATAAAGGGGTACATGAGCCGAAACTTCAAGATAGAAGGGGTACACTTGGTAAACAAGGTTGAAAACCCCTGGTATACTCAAAAGGTAAATTTAACAAAGACCCCAGTGAATTTTGTAAAAGTCTTCTTTAGGGGAAGCAGGTCTCACAGTTGGTACCTCTCCAAGAAGCAGCTATAACTTCAAAAACTGTCTTTATGCCCGTGTTGTTATTCCTTTTTCTATATAACAAATAATGTATTCTTTATTTTAGTATTTATCCATTTCAACTCTGGTTTTTAATAAGTATCGAGCATACAGTACTCTTACATCCCTACATTTATATCACAAAAATGTTCAATAATTGTTTCTGAAGCTATGTTTTTAAATAATTTTAGATTATAATTTCTTGGGCCTGTTGTCAACTTTGATTTTGTATTGATATACTATTTCCAGAAGGACTTGTGGAAGCAAAGGATAGCTAAGGCCTCAAGGGGGGAGAGAGAAATTCCTTAGATAAGAGGAAGATGACAATTAAACTGTCTTGAAGGACACAAGACAGATGTGTGTCTTTTCCCACAAGGCGGGAAAAGTTAGTTTAGGCAACCCTTTGTCTTGAATCTATAAAAGGTTGATTGCCCAGGATGTGAATTAGAGAGGCCACAGCAGAAATCTTCCTGTAAGGGTCTCTCTCCGATAGCTATCGAAATAAAGTTTCTACCTGACCTGATTCCAAATTCTACAGCGTGTTTTTTTCCACAACAGACTATAACTTTATACACTGTCCCACATACATAATATATTTACTCGAATATAAGATGACCCCCAAATAATTAGATTCTATATATGGATTTTTTTATGTTATAATTTTCCAGGTATATAATATAATTATTGGAGGTCTGCCTTGAATTTGTCTTCCTCCCACTTCTACAGTAGGGAAAATAAATCTGGGTGTCAGATAGCGCATTTGTCCTCTGCCTCACCAATTTCTTCCCCCCACTGCTCTTGTCTCCACCTCCTTACCGTCAGACCCTGCATTCCCTAAGCACATGAAAGTGTAGAACAAATTTGAAAAAATGACTTTGAAATAAACATATCTGTAATAAATTGCATATATGCAAATTACTACAGGTACCCATAGACTTAGTTCATCCAGAATTGATGCATTTTACCTTTTTTGAAACTGCTGCAAGTTTTAGCACAGGTACTCCACAAACACACTTTCAAACAGCACTTTTGTTCCTACTTATATATACAGGGTTGGCAGAATTTGGTTTTTATTAATAAACATTGATTTCACCACACATTCATAGGCCAATGGAAAACTATTTCCATCGGTACTAATTTAAATGTATAGAAAGGGGACTGTAGCAGGAAACACTTACTCATTACTGGACAGTGGAGAAAGAGAAACTGGAAGGACAGAGGGTGGAGAGGTTAAATAGGAAAACAATGACTCATCAATTAAGCAATTACCTGCTGGTTCTAGCTTAATGACCGGCATCAATTAGCTGCTCATTCAGTAGGGGGCAAAGAGCAGGCTAGAGGGAGATAAACCCCTACTCAAAGCCTAGATTATTCAAGGCTCCAGCCCAGTGTCAGCAGGGTCCTGCCCAGGCTGGGCTGGGCCAGTTAAGTACAGGGGATGGAGGATATGTTCCCAGAGCTCTGAGAGTGCTGCTACCCTCCTCTTCTGGTCCCTGCTCACCCAGCTCTTTCCTGATGAATTAACAGAAGGATTTAAAGCAGGTATGATTTATGAATATTTACTTTTTATATTTTGCATGTGACTTTATAAAGCCTTTAACAGTACACTGTCATTATTAAATTGTCTGCTCCACACAATCCTGAAAATGTAAACTGATAAAAATTGAAAACATTTCTAATTTTGTGCAATCCAGAAAATTAAATCAATAACAATTGAAATAAATGCTTAAAAATAAAGATAGATTTTATCCATCAAAATTATTAAAAAATAAAAATTGAATTCAGCCACACCTATATATATATATATATATATATATATATATATATATATTATAGGTGAAATGGTCATAAACTACTACAAGACTGTTTCAGGCTGGACATAAGGAAGAATTTCTTTACTGTCCGAGCCCCCAAGGTCTGGAACAGCCTGCTGCCGGAGGTGGTTCAAGCGCCTACACTGAACACCTTCAAGAGCAAACTGGATGCTTATCTTGCTGGGATCCTATGACCCCAGCTGACTTCCTGCCCTTTGGGCAGGGGGCTGGACTCGATGATCTTCCGAGGTCCCTTCCAGCCCTAATGTCTATGAAATCTATGAAATATATATAATATATATAGTACAAATTATGCAAAAGGCTCATGATTTACCATACAGTTAATTGGACTGGGCCCCAGAGTCAACAGCGTTTCTAGCCATGGCAATTGCACAGCTCAGCATTGCTCAGTATATGTGTGTATTCCAACCCCACCCCCCCAACAAAGGATACATGTGCTAATTAGACCCCTGCTCATGACTAGAACTGGGTGTTCTTGTCACAAGTCCTGTAATTCTCCAAAAATTTAGATGTAGATGAGGCATGGGACAACCTGATCTGGCTCTAGACTAATCATATGTGACAGCCTGAGAGCGGAGGTGGTAGAGAGATTCTTGGTAAACTGCTTTGGGCCCCCTTTGGTGATGTTTGCCAGAAATTTAAGGCTGGTAAAGAAACAGGAATCACTGGAAATGGAGAAGTTGAAATACATTCAACAGAGTGGCTCACCATGATTTGAAAAAGAGTCGGTGCTGGGGGGGATGGGCATCACCATGCATCTTATTCAGATGCATTGCACTGACCTGTCCTTATGGTAGGTTCCCATCAGCATGGAAAGACTGATCAATGCCTCAAAGGCAGAAAAAGTAGTCAACAGAGCATCAGTGGTATAAGGAGGGCCAAAGAAGAACCAAAGCTCAAACAATGGCAGCAGAGACAAGCAGCAGGGAAAAAGAAAAAGGAACGAAAAATGGAAAAGAAGCATCAAAGACAGATGGCAAATGGACAAAGGTGGAGAGACGGAAACAAAAGGTGAAGATGGCAGCAACATTGACAGCAGCGATGACAGCTGCAGCAGAGGAGACAAAAGTGATCACAGAGGGATGACAGGGGAGGAGTAAATGGGAGACGGAACATGTACAGCAAGTAAAGGCACTTTGAGCAAGAGACAGAAAAGGGCAGAGGGATGATGGAATGTTCACCAGAAGTGGCACGGCACTGAAGACCCGGCATGGCAAGAAGACACAGAAAACAAGGGACTTCAGTAATGATTGAAGGCTGCTGATAAAAGCGACAGTAGTCAGCAACAAGACAGAGACAAGATTGGAGATGAGCAGATGTGACTTGTTGGAAGAACTACTGCAGGTGGAATACCTACACATCCTGACTGCACACCAAAACTGGAAGGTGTGGGATTTCACATTTTGGAACAGAGAAGGGTATGGGAACTTTTGGAAGAAATATGCAGAGGAAAGTGGGAGTGAAGATTTAAGAGGGATCAGATTTACAGCAGGTGAAATATCAAGAGAAAGGGTGATTATAGTTAGAATGTACTTGGATTTGATACAGGAGGATAACATAAGAAGGTAGATGGAAATGTACTGCCACAAGGTAATGTGGGTGAACAAAGTAAGTGACAAATATGGTATTTGGATGGGGGCATGGTGGGTGCATGTAGTGTTAAAAGTGGACGAGAGGTACCTGAGTGGGGTGATGTACCTCCCATCTGTAGTCCAGGTGGGAGCACACCAGGGCCTCATAAGTTAATTTCAGCAACCAAAAAATGCAGCAAATGTGGAAAGGAGGGCACATATATGCAAAATGGCTCGTAATGATGTGTTTCTAGTGTCAAGGGATGGAGCACAGAGTAGCAGAATGCCTAGAATCCCTAAAATGCACTCTGTGGAGGGCAGGGTCACTTATGCCACGGGTGTTCCAAAGCATATGCAAGCAAAGTCAGACTCTGTGAGGAATGGCAGAAATCAGAAAGGAAAAGTAAGGAAGAGAAGGGGGGCTGAGACAGAGACAGGAATGGTGGAGGAGATTCCACAGGAGGGCGGAACAGGGAAAGAGGGGGGTGTGATATCTGTGACTGAGATGGTGCAAGAAGAAACAGAAGAAGAAGGGAAGGGGGGAGTGGCAGAGTGCACAGACATGGAGGTGGGAGGGAGGGATGGGGAAATAAACAAGCAGAGGGAATGGAAATGGAATAAGTAAAAGAGCTTGGGAATTCAAGAGGGAAAAGGAAGAAAGTACAGGGCAAAAAAGAAATCTGGTAGCAAGGGAAATTAGTCAGAGTTAGAGCTGGAGAGCAGTATCCATCCATGAATGCCCTTGGGCAGCAGCATGAACACCACGTACCCATGAGGCTGGCGGGGCATGGCAAGCTCCTGCAGGTGGTGGTGGTGTTGCCGGCAGCAGGAGGGTGGTGATGGCAAGCGAGGAGCTCCCACAGGTGGCCACAGCACTATTGGTGGTGGGGGGGTATGGGGTGTGGCAAGAACCGACCTATGTTCAGTGACCACCCGTAGGCACCTTCGGCAGTGTCAGTGGTGCCTTTCCACAGGGGGTGCACCGCCATACTCAGGGGGTTCACATGCACCCACATGCACCCCCTACACGTCGCCAATGGGCGGCCATCAGGAATGGAGACTGAAAGGCAGGAAACAGTGTAGAGGCAGGAAAATAGAAGGCTTCCTGAACGCAAAGGCAATCCAGTAGCTTGCAGAAGCTACAGGTGTGAGAGTGGGGAAGCAGGAGCTATGATGGCCAGGGGCACAGCCCAGCAGCGTGGAGAGCAGCCAGGTCTGGCTGGTAAACCTGTTGTGAGGGAAGAGGCGTGGTGGAGAGCAGATCGAGGCCCCCACAGTGGGGGAGGGAGTGGGCCTGGGGCAGGTCCTGCATAGCCAAGGTGGAGCAGGGGACGGAGCCACAAGAGACTTGTCTACGAGGCATGGGGAGGCGGGGGCTCCCGGTGCCACGTGCACCCCAGGAGGGCATGGGGGTCATGTGCCCCCAGCTCTGCATGTGGGGCAAGGGTGGGCTGCTGCTGTGGGCTGGGGCCAGGGGCAGCACTGGCTCTTCCCAGCAGGGGGCTGGGCCAGGCTGCACTTGAGGCAGCTGGCAGCAGTGCTGGGAGTAGATTATGGAGGGGGGGGCCTACAACCACTCCAAAAATTCACCATAGTCCCCTCTCAGCACTGCCACTGCCCGGTCCGAGCCCAGCCCTCCACCAGGAAGAGCCAGGCGCCGCCCTGGCCCCAGCCCATAGCAGCAGCACACCCTCGCCCCACATGCACATCCAAGGGAACATGCCCCACCATGCCCTCCCGGGGTGTGTGCAGTGGCAGGAGTCACCCCTCCAGATGAGCTGCTCGCAGCTCTGTCCCCTGCTCCACCCCAGCTATGCAGTACTTACCCCTGCCCCTGCCCTAGCCACACTCCCTCCCTCACTGCAGGGGACTTGATCTGCCCCCCCACACCTCTTCCCTCCCCGCTTGCCCCTTTCCCCCCCCAAAAGACTTACCAGCCAGACACCACTCTCCATGATGCCCAGCTGCATCATATTGGAATTGGATTGGTATTGGCCAATATGGCTTGTTAAAAATCAGCCATTAGTATTGACCCAAAACACACCCATTGTGTGCTTTTTTAATAAAATTGTGTGTTTAATAAAATGTGTGTTTTTATTAAAATTTTATTAAAAAAAACACACATTGGGTATTGACCCACAAATTCTCTCCTGGTGCACCCCAGTTTTAATATATATTGTATGCTTTTGATCTGTAGTTATTTTTGCAATATTAAGTTTTGGTAAAACAAGGATACTCAATATGTGAAGCTCTGGAAGTGTAAGGTAATGTGTGTTTTTTAATAAAATTTTGTAAAATAAATAAATAAAAGTTCCCATTAGTATGTTTGTCCCATATGGGCCATGTGTTTTATAGTCATGCTCAGTTTTGTCTGTATTTAAGCAACTTCATAGTTGGTTTCTATTACTGGGCACATGCTGCTTTTGGCAGCAGTTTAATGATAGGTCTCTGTGTACAATGAGGTTTCCATGTATACAGCTGTAAGATGAGGGGCTTTTCCCCCCATAATGTTCTGGGGAAAAATCCTTGTCTTGTATTCAAGTAAATATGGGTGTGTGTATGGGTACACATATGCATGTGTGCGCACACACATACGCACGCACGCAGTTAGCTGTAACAGTACAAGCTCTAAAATAGATATAAGAATACTGGGAAATAAATGCTTATACCTGTACAGTTCCCATTCTTTGAGAAGAAATACCAATAGAAGCACTTTCAATATAGAATACTAGCATCTGCACGGGAAAGATCCAGCACCATAAAAACAGTACACCTACTGTGTGTAGACAAAGTGCTGGTGCTTAATATCTTAAGTTATGCATAAAACACCCTTTTCACACCCACAAGGAGGATAAATACAGTGCATTACTCATGGCTGTCTAATACTGAGCTGCAAATAATTGTTGAATTAGAAATGAAGGTAGCTATACAACCCACTTACAAATCTTGTGTATTATACTTGACATTTTCTTGTTCATTTGCAAAATACTGCTGATATGGGGATTGTTCATTTCTTACTGAAAAAGCAATTGGGGTATGGGAGGGAAAAAGAAAAGGGTTTGCAAAAAAAACACATAAAATAGCATCAAAAAGCAATGCTAAAACTGAAAGTATAAAGAACCTCTTTATGAAGCTAAATATGTCTACAAACTAACTATTTTAAAAATTCTATTGTTTTTGCATCTTACCTGCATGACAGCATTAAAAAAACACGTATTCCCTAAATTGTTTATTCCTTTAACAGGAATCAATGCACCATTTGCAGAGCCTTTTCCTTTCAATATTTCACTTGTGTCACTCTTTTCTTCACGAAGTCGTATGATTTTTGAGGAGGAACCTAAAATTAAACTATACATTAATATCATTGATGTCTGTACAGTTAGATATCTATCATTCAGAGTTTTACCATGAAGTACTGCTTTCTTAAAAATATTATCTATTTGAACAGCTAGATATAAAGTAATTAGTAGCAAACAAGTTAGCTTTTTTATTAAAAAAGAGAGGCTTTAATACGCAATATGTGACTGTTAAACAACACTATGCATGTAAGAAAAAAATAATTTAGCTGGTGCAATGTCTAATTACATCGGTGAATAAAAAATAATTTAAAAATGTTTTTAAAATTGTCTTTAAAATAAACCACATTAAAAAAACCATTTATATTTGAACCTGAAATTATGACAACCTAAATTAAGGCTTAAACTTACCAAAATTAATGGAATTTCTTAATTTCAGCAAAACCTGTGCACATTTGATACCAAAGTTTTTAAAAAGTCAAACCACTGAAAAGGAGGAATTCTCTGCCTAAGACCTTGGAGCCGGAATTTGTTGAAGTGCTAAACCAGCTTTTAACAGCAGCAGCAACCTCTGTAGCTGCCAAGGAAGTATTTTCTTCATTTCAGTTTATCTTATTAATTCAGTTCACTGTTAGGGAAGCAAGTGAAACTTGTAAACCAATAAGGCATTTTTTCTCTCCTAACTCATGAATAAAAATGATTTAGAAGGGCTGTGATGTACTAGCTCTAAAATACTGAAGGCCGGGAAGATCAGAAACAATCAGTTCAATCCACTAACTACAGACAATACTTTCTTTGTCTAATAAATCAGTTACTTTTCCCTTCACGTATCCCTAATATTGTCTAATAAAGTCTTTCCCTTCATGTATCCCTAATATTTTAGATAGTTTTATTTAAAGTGTTTTGTGCACTTCAATTCCAATTTTCATTCAAATGCAGCTTAATGCAATTTTGGGGTAAAATATCAATAGTATACTATAACATAAAAACTAAAAAATGGAATAAATAAACATGAAGCAATATAGGTGTTTCAATGTGAACAGCCACAGTATATCTTTCTGTTTAGTAAAAAGCAGTACTAAACCATACCTGCCAAGGAAAATGATTACAAAGTATAAGAACACTTTTTAAATTCAAGATCTCTCCTGATTGCTGATTTAAGTCATGATTTATATCACCAGTTTAAATCTTTCTGGTTTAAATCAGTACACCATATGAATCATCAAAATAACAGCTGTAAGAATAAGATACTAGTTTGTTAAAGCCATATGTATTTTTATTATATACATGCACAGTCCATAGACTATTGGGGTACTAGTCTCCAACAGAAAGTATTGATATATGTCCAGATTCTCCAAATACTTTTCCACTTAATTAACTTAAAGTACAGGAACCTTCCTACTCACTTCAGTGGGCCTACTAATGTGTAAGCAGATGTACAAGTATTTGTAGATCGTAGCTGTTACCCTGTACTCTATTTTCAGCCAATTCAATCCATCCACAGGCTCGATTTATTATTCATTTTTGCACGTTGTGCAAGTATTTAACTTCTTTTGCACTTTTACACATTGGTGTGCCCAGTTGGTTCCATTTTCCAAATTGGTTTTATTAACTGAGGTTGTACAAAGGTCCAAGATGATATTTTGGATTTCTGATGAGCATGGATACTGGCTTTCTCTGTTTAAAAATCACAAATTCTGTGATAAAAACACAGTTCTCTGATTAAAAACCCCCAAATCCATGATTAAAATGAAACACCAGTATGTGTGTATTCAAATGTGGGTGCATTACACAGACACTAAAAAGGCCACATGGTAGTAACTACTCAGCTTTTTTAGAGCATTGAAGGCAGACAAGCAAAAACTTCCACCTGAGTATTGCTAGTCTCTATAAATTATTGTACTTTGTTCAAACTGGCTTGTAACAACCCATTCAACAGCTGGATATGAGTTGTCATCTGTTTTCCCAGATGACATGTCTACACCCTCCTTTCACTTCCCAATGCAGCAGAGGATCTGTTAAGCAAAACCCAGATGTATAAGATATTATTTGTTTTAACGTAACAAAAAAGACACAAAAGCTTTAATAACCATAATGGAGTATGCTACCAGTGCAGCGTTCTTGTATTTTCCAGTTTGCCTTATTACTTAAATAGAGAAGGGGCAGTAAAGTTAGATAGTCATTAACTTGTAGCCTAGAGGAAATGGAAAGACTTGAGATACACTATTTTAGCCTAGAATTGTACTAGCAACTTTCATATTGTCACAATTGCTGTACTAAATATGAGCATTACTGACATCTGCAGTGTTTTAAGTATTGATTAACAATGCATGTCAATGTAAACGAGTTATGGACTTAATAGATGCCAAGAACTGCGATGCTGCAATCTACATCTTGACATATGAGTTCATATATTTGTCTTAATGAGTTATACAGTGAAATCTCATTAAAGTGTTCTTGAGAAATAACTAACAGACCTATTTATGTTAATGAAATGTTCATGCCAAAAGGTTGTTTTATGTACACTCCTTGGTACTTTCTTGCTTACAAGATGGAAAAATATAATTAAATTTTGAGTAGAGGCAATTTAAAACATATATTGTGGCTAACAACAAGCCTTTGACACTATTTGTATGCTCCCCATAACTCTATGAAGGCAAAATTATTTTTCAAGAAATATCTGAGTGGGACTAAATGCAGTTAGAGGCACCTGCCATTTGAAAATATTTCTTAAAATACTCTCAAAGATACAGTCTGCAAGCTTGAAACATTCTGTATTTCAGCAGTGTGGAAACTTCAGACAGTACAAGAATACAGCAAAAAGCACTTGTAAAAATACAACAAAAAAGACAAATGGTTTTGGAGTCCATCATAACTAAAATTGACTCTCACAAATAAGCTACACTTGCAGCAATACCTTCTCACTGATATACTTACAAAATACATGCCACAGTGTTTGATACTGCTTCATACATATAAAATATCCTAAAGCAAAAAAAAAATCTTGACAAGAGAAAAATATCTTCAAATACCTCACAAATTGAAGGCATTGTTCAGTTTTGAAAAGTTAGTATAATCATTGTATCCCACCCCCACCCACTTATAAAAGTATACCGTATGTAAAAAGAAGTGATGGCTAAATAGAAAAAAGCCAAAACTGTGTAAGTAATTTGTGTATCGGTATACCACAGTTGTTGCATTTATCCATCGGCATTCAAAAACATCTGGGACAGCATCTTAAAGTAAACAATGTTCACAAGGCCATCTGGACAAAACTGCAGGCAAAAATTAAAGCATAAGCATATGGAAAAGCAGATTTTTCTCTTCCCCTTAGCAGTACAGGACGACAAATGTCAAACCTAGATCTGTCCACGCTTCACTGTGCTATGCTTTGCAGCACCACCTGGCTCTCCTTGCACAGCCACCAAATATGGACAGCACTGCCACAGCAGACCATATCTGCAGGGCAAACTCAATGAAAGCATTTCACTTCATGGTTAAATGGCAGCTTCACACAAGTAGCAAGGTTCTGCTGAAACTCATGTATACATTTTTTAAAAGGCAGAAACAAAACAAAAGTGGCCAGTTTTGTTTTAGGCCACAAACGCGTAAAGATAAAATACAGTGAAAGAAAATTATGCAGGTGACTATCATATATTTACAGGGGTTACAAATGTAACCAATAAATGAATAAAAGTGGCATGTGTTTCACTACTGATCTATCCAAAAAAACCCCTCTATTTTCTCCTGAGATATTTTAAATACTTTTTCATTTGTATTGATTTCTCAATGACATTTTATTTAAAAAACAAACCAAACTTTTATTGAAAAAAAATCTCAACACACCTGTAAACTTACCACACTTTCAATACAGGCATCACCCCTAATCTAGTTCATTTTCTGTGGCTATGACAGCATGGTTTTACACTGCAGAATCTACAGCTTAAAAGGTTCAGTGATTAATACTTCAGTACTTGAGAGTCCCAAGGTCAGCAATAAATGGGAGTTAGACGCTGCTAGGCTGGTAAGACCAGATATGTTTGGTGGGCACATGAAGAGCTGGTCAGTCAGCCTCCAGCCAACTTAATGTGACACTGGTAAGGACTGAGAGAGCTGACAGTTAACAGTTCTATAGACTTGAGTTAGGGGGCTCTATTGAAAAATAACCCAAGGCTAAATGTACAATAGATCCTTCCCATTCAAAAAGGTACTTGAGTACAAAAGCTGTTTTATAAACTATCCTTGTTCCAATGTGACAAATATTAAAATTCATCTTTTAGGAAAGAAAAGTAACTAAACCTTGCAGATTCTTTCTGTACAACATCTTTGAGATACAGGCTTTCCTAACCACCCACTTAGCTAAAACTCTCATCCAGTTTCTCATAGACTGTAAATAGATGTCTCTTTTGATGAGGGCCTGATTCTCTGGGATTTGACCTGGACCAAAACAGGCACAGCCCAGTCATTTACACAAGCTGCCCTTCCAAGATGCATAGCTACTCCTCCATCAGAAAAGCGCACAGCCTGACCAGCTCGTCCCAGGAAAAAGCACAGTGACATTACAGACACATACAGTGATGTCCCAGGAAAAGGCATTAGCATATATTATACCTCATACTTTAGAGGGACTTGAAGCAGGACAGTGGACTTGTATGCCTGTAGGATGCCAGGACATCAGGACAAAAGGTTTTCTTCTGGGGCAACCATGACATCTGTTGATTTCCCTAATCCCACATCTCAACTAGTGCAACATCCTTTTCTCTCACCTTGAAAAACGCTGTCTTGTCCCACTACTATCCATCCAAAAAGCTGTTGTAAAGAGTTTTCCTACACTGTCATTTTGACCCTCTCTCTCATTCCCCTCTTTCCCTATCACCCATCTCATTCAGATTGGAGATCAACATGCATCCCATACCAACTTAAAATCATCACTTCCAAACAAGTTCATTCCTTCCTTCTCCCATGCTGCCCTTCACACTCTGAAGAAGCTTTTGTCAAATTCCATAAAACTCTATCACCCTCTCTCCACATCCCCAATTAAAATTAGTCTCCGTCATGATGCCTATAGAAAACTTGACAACAGTTATGAGGCAGATGCACTATGATTCACATCCATCATGCAAACTGATACTATCAGGGTGGGTTTGATTTAAATGAAATCAATTAAAATCATGATTTAAATCATCAATTAAATCACTGGTCAGGAAGCCTTGACTTTTCTAAAACAAAAAGTGTATTCTTGTTGTTTGATATCCTTAATCATTTAACTTCTTGAAACTTTGCACTTTTAGAGAGGGGTAAGGGTTTGACCCTGTTTACACAAACTTGCAGAGAGACAAAAGGGCTGATGGGTAGCTAATCGCTCAGATCTGTTATTTCTCATCTCCATATACTGCTGTTAATAAGGATGTTATGCTGGAGACAAATCCACAGTTTGAAAACAAACTAAGAATCACAGAGATGCTTAATGGGCTCTTCTAGACTGAGTGAGTCCCATTGGACAAAGTGGTTTTCTTTAATCTTTACTAATCTATAAAGGAGCCTCTGGGAACCCCATAAGATTGGGCCCCTAATACAGTTCATGGCCTGTTGTGACTTATTTAAAACTTTTCTAAAATGGTTACAGGAATATATTATCTCAAACAGTATACAATTAGATGTTATAATCCCTATTCCATGAAGATATCTTTGAGTTTTAACATATCTTAAATTAAAACTATCTTTATATAGGTTTATTGTTTTTTTAAAAAGCATTTAAAAAAATTAAATAAATGATTTAAATAAAAAATCTGATTTAAAAAAAGAATTGTTAAAAAATCATTGATTTTTATCCATCCTGGATACTATCATACTATTTCCCTGTGCTCCTCTATTTGTCTTAGCGATCTACTATCTCTAATCTTGTTAGATAAGCTCTCAGGAGCAAGGACCATCTTTTTTTCCCTGTTTGTACAGTTCCTGGCACAATGGGGACCTGCTCAGTGACAAGTGCTCTGAGACATTAGGCAATACAAATAATAATTCAGATTGTGTAGTGGGTTAAAAATTACTAGTCCAAAGGTTAAGGAACAATGTAACTCTGAAGTACTGACTTGTACTAGAGGCTCAAAAGACTTACCATTGCTTCTGTATCAATTTATTTTGATTATATTTCAAATACTTGCAATATGCACATGCTTCTACAATGTTCTTCCTGAAACATAAATGTACCTGGAAGTGCAGATGGCATGCAAGCAGAAACATAAATGACATTCAATTCTTCCTTCAGCTGGGGGAGTAAACATTTTTGTTTATCTTTTCAATACATTTTTTTAAATTAAAAATGAGTGTTCCAGGAATATGCACTCTTATCCCAAGGTCAAGCCTTTTCTATTGAATATATCTCTGGTACTTCAGCTGAAGGCCTTCATGGTAAAAGCAAGGTTAATAGATTTCCTTTCTTTACAAAGTTCTCATCATGCTGCATTATGAAATGCTACTAAATTGTCTGGCGTTCCTTTTTATTTTAAAAAAAGGAAATAAAACTAGTTTTCAATGTTGCACAATCATGAAAACCTAACCCTTAGAATAAAGAAACTGTTCTCTTCTGAAATGGTTGCTAATTTTATGTTTTAAAAGACTAATTTTTCTTTCAGCACTGTAAGAATGTAAGGAATAAAGAATGCAAACTACAGATTTCTTCTGTTATAATCCGATAATTATGTCTGGTTCTTTCATATTGTACAGCTATTCAATCACCAATTTTAATCCTCTACATTCAGATTATGTGCACTGTTCCTCACTAGCAAACTATAGCAGGAAAGGGAAAGAGAAAGAACTGAGAAACCAAATCATTCTTCAGGGTGGGCTGTTTGTAACAGCAACTCCAGGAAAAATTCCACTCTCATTTCTTTACAAAATGTAATCTGTTTGCATAATCAACGATGCTCCCTCTGTGACAGATAAGTACTTATCAAACTGAAATTCAGGCCAACAGAAGAATTGTTTTTTTTAAAAGACACATTTAGCATCTTTTCAAAAGCAGATCAACACCCTGCATTACTCTCACTCTACATGTTGAATTATGCATATTACAAATCAGTTGAAAAGCTATCATTTAAAAATGTTTAATACTGTTCAGCATAAAACTACCAGCAGTAAAGGTACATACACAAATGTGGAATATGGGTAATTATTCATAAGTCTTATTCTTCTCTACAAGTTAATATAAACTACTCATGTAAGAATTCTAGGTTTTGGTTCTCCCATCTATTACAAAAGCTGTACTGCATTGATTGTATCTGTTAAAATTAAAATCATGCTCTCAATTTCCATCCACTTGGAAACTACTTCAGTAGCGCAGGAAAGCTGATTTCATCAGGCAAAAAAACAAATCCACTGCTTGGCCTCCCCAGCACTGGCTGCAACTGAAAGTCTGAGAACTAATTCTAACTTTTTTCTGTTCCCCTTCAAAGCCACGCAAAGAACAATCATCTGTGACAGATTCAACTTGCAACTGGTCCAAAAAAGAATTTCAAACTTTGGACTCCATTTATATTACTGCTTTTCTCTTTCTTTAGGGTGAATATACTGATTATTTATTTTCAGGCCCACAAGACTTTCTTTTAAACCACAAAATGAGCAAACACCCAGATAGCAGCATCTCAGCATGGCTTCTGTGTACTACATGTGCATTATGTTCATGTGAAGCTCACAAGTGTGCCATCCTGACAATGCTGCACCTGCCTTCCTGTGAAAATCATCCTGGCCTGCTAACCTTTTCCACAAAACAAATTTCTGGGTGGTACTCCCTAGAAAGCAATCTTGTTTTATTCTTCCATCTTGTGCCCAACATGACCTCTTAACCAAACAGACTTCTTTAAAGGGGAGGTGGGGGGAAGAAAGTATGTGCGCACGAGAGAACCATTGCTGGATACAGCAAACCATAGGATCAGATGCGAAAATCACACAGCTGCAAGCATTCTTTTGGGAACCCAGCACTGGGGTTCATCACAATCGCTTAATGTAATTACTGAAGTCAGTCATGTAGTAGTAATGTAATTTGCACATTTTTACAGCTGAAGTGAAGTTGAATCTTTATGAGAGACTGAGTAAAAAGCAGGGATCCTGCTGCCACACTATTCCACCACATTAGTACCAAATGACAAGCATTTTGCTTTTGTTTACTCTCCAAGATGCATTCATTAGAAAAATCTATAAACCCTGCCTTGCAAATTTTAAAGTGTTTTACTTTAAATGGGTTTTTTATCATGGAAAACCGAGAAAATCTAATCTAATATTATATACATACTGTTTTTGTTCAGATATCTCCATATAATATCTTGATTATGAAGCACGATGCCACTCAGTTGTCAAGGAACAAAAACACACTGATATTAGACTGTGAAGTCTGTTAGTACTGCCACATCACATTGTGAAAATTAAATGGCAGTGTTTCCCCACCTCAGTAAGCTTATTTACAGACAGGAAGAAACAGGGAAGGAAGGAAATGAAAAACACAAGATTCATTTGAAAATTTTGAAAACAGCAGAATGCAAGTAGCAAGTATTGCAAGATTGCTCATGCTTATTCTATTAATAAATAAAATATTTATTATTTATTGTTAAAAATATTGTTAATGTTTTCAGATTACTTATTTAAAACCATTTTTCCTTGCCTTACACCTAAGGATTAAAATAAAAAAATAAAATATAAAATAAGAAATTTAAAAAATCCAGGCAAACAGCAGTCAAAAATCAACAGAGCTATTCAATAAGAATTCAGATCAGAGCAAGAGTTAAGGTGAAATTTAATATTTGACAAGAAATAAAAGTCTTGGCTGTATCCGCAAAAGAGAAGATTTATAATTTCTGTATTTAATTAACCTAATTATGTTTTATTTTTTGTATAATGTGAGCTGAACTGGATGTCAGTCAGGATCTTTACCAGTGTCTTATGTTTTTGGTTTTCAAGAGCAGCAAAGGTATATAACAGGGTTAGGCAACTGCTGGCACACGTGCCAATTAGTGGCACATGGAGACATTTTCCTTGGCATGCCAGGTGGTGTGCGAATAAATTGTTCAAAAAAAAATTTTTTTTTCAAGTTGTTGCTCCAGCCTCTCCGGAGCAGCCACAGGTCCCAGCAACATGGCAGCAACAAGGGTGAGGACAGCACAAACAGGGATGCCGTCTGCATTCTGTTAACTGCCCCTCCTGTCCCCGGGCTGCACCTGCCAAGAATAAAGCCTGGCCCCTAGAGAGGAGCTGCAGGAGGATGAGGCCGGGGCCCAGGCAGGCACTGCAGAGGGCCGCTGTGCTGGAGAATCCCGGCCGGCTGGGCCTTGAGTACTGCCAGCGACATCTGTTCCTGCGGCCCGGGGGCGCTGGCAGCTCCAGCCTGCTTGTTCTGTGCCTGGTGCGCAGGGAGACCAACCCCGGAGCTGGGAGCTTCCTGAGCCCAGCATCCTGCCCTGGCGTCCCTTCGTGGGCAGGGTGGCTGCAGCTCATGCCCAGGGAGCTGCATGGGCCAAGTGGGGCTGGGCCAAGTCCCACCTTGGGTGCCACTGGGCACCCTTGACAGCCTGCTGCAGCCCAAGTCTGCAGAGCCCGAGGGCAGCCCCCACTTCTCACCCAGCCCCTACTCTCCTCCGGCTGCCACTTTCCCAAGGGCCTGACCAGGCCAGCCTGCCCACTGCACCTCCCCCCACACCTGTTTTTCCCCATGGCACCCAAAGCCTACTCTGAGTGCCTTGGTGCCCCAGTGCTGCCTCCGCCTGGGTGGGACAGGGCATCTGTCTGCCCAAGCCCCAGGCAGGTTCTCCCTCCCAGCCCTGGGCCTGGGCTCCTCCTGCTCCAGGACCATCAGGGAGGCCCGAGGTCCCTGGCTCTGGTGGTTGTTGCTGGGGTGTTGCTGCCTCCCTCTCCCCTAAACCAGCGGGCCCGAGCCACAGCCAGTAGCAGAGAGAGACATAGGCACTAACAGACACACTCTTTTTCTTCTCTCTTCTTTCTTTCTCTCTCTCTCCTCTTTTTCTTATCTTCTCTTTTTTCTCTCCTTTATTTCTCTTTTCTCAATCTCCCCTTTTTTCTATTTCTTCTCTTTTTTCTTTCTCTTTCTTTCCTTCTCTTTTTTCATTTTTTCTTTCTTTACCTCTTTCTCTCTTTCTTTTTCTCTCTTCTCTTTTCCTCTCTCTCTCTCTCTCTCTCATTTTTTCTCCTTTCTCTCTTTCTCTTTTTTTTTTCTCTCTCATCACAACATGGTTAACCAAAAATGAATACACAAGAACAAAGGTAGTATATGAAGTTTTATTTATTGTCACTGGGTTTATAATGTTTAGAAACCTGGTATTTACTGTAAAAAATATATATATTTGTTAACATCCTGCCATGTACCTCCCACCCCAGTTTTGTTTTTCTGGCATGCTCTCTGGCACCTTACAAGGAAAAAACTGTGGGTTTTTTGGCACTCCGGCCAAAAACGTTGCCTACCCCTGGTATATAGTAAGCTATTTTGAAAGCTAAATTATTTTAGTGAAAGTACTAGTAGTTTTGACATTGAATTACATAAACATTTAATGAAAGACAAAATTACTATAGCTAAAAGGACTGAATTATTTAGAAGTCTCCATTCTCACATATGCAAAGTATGTATCATAAAGTCAGCAGCTTCCACTAGCCTCTTCCAACAACTATGCTAATTTACCAAACTGAAACCACAACTCGACCAACCAGGGACTCTTTCTTCTTTTTGCCACTTGGGACTCCATCTTTCAGTGTTGGGCACTCTTGTTCTGATTCAAAGTGCTTACCACATGCTTAACATAAGCATCTCTAGTTCCACTAAGTTCATGGCACGTGAACAGAAATAAGTATGCATTTGCTAGGCCAGGGCTGAAGAGTTGGCCACTTTGCAAGATCAATTCTTTTGTGTTATGATATTTAAGATTTCAATTCTATAAACACTTGCATATGATTTTAGGATTAAGCAGGTGAATGATCTAATTGTGTAGCAAAACCCCCAGGTTTTTTTAAATTATTATTTAAAAATACATTCCCGTCCCTTCCCCAACCATTTCTGACTTTCTCTCTTCCCTCTCTATCCCTTATAAGTGATTACAAGTAGTACTAGGTAAACTAAGAAAAGTTCTTATACTCCCTTATAGTAATAAGCCCCTTTTATATTGTAAATAGTGTTCTATTATGTTTGTATTGATTTTTACTGTTTTATATTGTATTATATTATGTTCCTATTATGTTTGTATTGATTTTTACTGTTTTATATTGAATTTATATGATTTAGGCCTGTGTCTGTAAAGTAATGTCAAGTTTCCATTTTGTATGTCAAGCCTCAATCTTGTGTCTTCTGTCCAGGTATAACCTATTGTAACTGTGTAACTGTGGCTCATGTCTAACCAGTCTCGTGTAAATTGGTTCCTGAATGAATGGGAATGAATGAGGGTGCCTGAGGTACAATGGTAGCAGGCCTCTACTGAATGATCAACTCAATGACCAGAACATTGCCTTGCATTGACTCACCCAGGAATCACAGACCTCACCCAGGAACAGAGACAAGACCCAGCATTTGAAAGATAAAGAACCTACAGGAACCCAACATTTGGAAGACAAAGACCCTACAGAAACCAGCAATCCCACCAGACAATGAGGACACCTGGGTCTGCATGTATGCATTTGAGCAGGACTGTCCTTGCCTGGACATGTCCTTCCCATAGGAGACACAGGTAGCCCACTCCTATAAATGGGGTGTTAGAGTGTGATCTCTTTGGGATGCCCTTTCCATCTGAACCAGCACTATGCCATGCCACCTATACACTCAGAGGCCCTGCTGGCAACTCTCTCTGGACAACGCCTTGCTGGAGAAGACCCTGACTGGCCAGAGGATCAACTCACAGCCCAGGATAGGTAGCTATCACCCACCTTCCTTCCCCAAGCAAAGGACCTGGACTCTGTTCCTACATACCTTGACTTCAATCCCTCCACCAGGCCTTTCCTCTCCTGCTACTGTTGTGTGTGTGTAGGAACCAATAACTTGCTGCAGGCTCCCAACTAAATCCCCATCTCTCTCACCTCCCTCTGGGCTTCATTCCTTTCTGCCGTCTCTATCCCCCCAGCTTCAGCTTTCTATCCTTCTCCGCTGACCTCCCGGCCCTTCTCTTTGGTATCCCAGCTCTAGCCTGTGCTCTGTCCTCTGCCTTCTCCCTGATCCCTATCTCTCTTTGCATTCCCTCCCCAATCTCTCCCTCCATTCCTGCTTGTGTCTCTCTGCCTTCTCTCCCCCATCTTCCCTATCTCTCTCTGTTCCCTGTTTGTGTCCCGCCATCTCTGCCTTCTCCCTGATCCCTGTCTCTCTCTGCCTTCTCTCCCCGATCTCTCTCTCTCTGTTCCCAGTCGTGTCTCGCCATCTCTGCTGCCCTCTTCCTCCTCCTTGACCTCCTGGCTTTCCGTTTGTGTCCTGCTGCCTTTGCCTTCTCCCTGATCTCTCTCCATTCCCACCTGTGTCTCACCACCTCTGCCTTCTCCCAGATCTCTGTCTCTCTCTTCACTCCCTCCCTGATCTCTCTCTCCATTCCTGCTTGTGTCTGCTTTCTCTCCCCAATCTTCCCTGCCTCCCTCTTCATTCTTTGGCTTCCTGTCGTACCCCATCTCCTCTGCTTTCTTCCCCGATCTTCCCCCCCTCCTCTCTCCCCGTCACCGGCTTCCCTGGTGTGCCTTGCCGCCTCTGCCTTCTTCCCGATCTCACCGGTACCTCTTGTAGCGTCCCCCCATCTCCTGGCTTGCCTCCACCGCCTCCAGCAGCTCCTCACTTTCTTCCCCCAGCACCCATGGCTCTCCCGCAGCCTCTCCCAGCACCCACAGCTTCCCTGACCCGGTTCCTGGCTCCCCAACCCGGTTCCTCCGCAGCCTCTCCCCAGCACTCGCAGCTTCCCTGGTTCCCCTGCAGGCTTTCCTGGCACCTGCAGCTTCCCTGACCCAGTTCCTGGCTCCCCAGCAGCCTCTCCCAGGACACGTAGCTTTCTCCCGAGCACCCACAGCTTCCCTGACCCGGTTCCTGGCTCCCCAGCTCCCCCGCAGTCTCTCCACTCCAGCTCTAGCCCTGGCTTCTGTGTCGGCTTCCCCCAGCATTGCTCCTCTGCTCTGCAGCCTTTTGGTTTTTCCTTTTTTCAATTACTCCAATTAACCTCGAGTTACCCTGAGCCCCAGTGACCTCAAGTAACCTCAGGGGCCACAGTAACCTCAAGTAACCCCAACCCCAAGTGACCCTGAGTAAACCTGGGTACATTGACCCCGAGTAACTCTGGGGCACAGTGAACTCAAATGACCCCAGCCCTAAGTGACCTCGAGTAACCCCAGGGCGACTTGACCTCGAGTAACCCTAGCACCAAGTTACCCAAACGCTCCCTAGTGTTAACATACAGCCATGAAAGTGCATGTTTGTGTATGTATGTATAGTTTTGTATGAACCCATAGAGTGTTTGTGTAGTTTGTGTGTGTGTATATAATTTTGTATCATGCCCTCCTGTCTAAAAGCGCAATATTGAGATCCCTAGTGTTGATCTGGCGTATGTCAAGTCAACAATTGAAGTTAGTCAGATTGTTCACATGTTCAAAGATAGACTTGTGCATAAATACTTGTAAGGTGCAGCTTATTTTTGCACACACAATGCAATCATAACCAGCTTCACATCTTTACACTTCATTCACTTTAATACCTGCATCTCAGACAACAACAACAAAACTTGATTTTCAGAACTCTGAATTAAGTAAGTAGTGTAAGAGTGATGTAGCCATGCTGGTCCAAAAATTATGGCCAGGTACAGACATTACACATATACCAGTGTAAGTGACTAGAAACTGGTCTAAACCTGTAACAGAACAGAAGTTCAGGGCACATTTGGTTTAAAAACAGCAGAACGCAATCTAAGATAGACCGGGATGGATGAAGTATCAGACTTAATTGGTTTAGGTTACACTGGTCTATCAAACATCTCTACCAGATTCCCTCTACTCAGAATAGGTCTGTGTCCTCCGGGATCCCAGAATGCTTTGTGGGCTCCCTGTTAACCCCCTTCGCAGAGCAGTATGCTGGAACACGGCTCATTCCAGCATAGTGCCTAGCTAGCCGCACACCCAGGGTCTCTCAGAAGTGCCCACACAGCCTGTCTGCATAGCTGCAGCTCCAGGAGCAGGCAGGAGGTGGGGGGAACCAACAAGGCTTCCCTCACGGTCCACACAGCCCCAGCTCTGGCCAGCACATAGTCCACAACAGGCAGGTAGGGCAGGAGGCTTCCCTCATGGTCTGCACAGCCCTGGCTCCAGCCAGCATGCAGCCCAGAGCAGGTGGGGCAGGGGGTGGGAGCAGAGGGAGTTAACACAGAAGCATCTAAGTTCCTGGGCTGTGCCCCTACACCCCATCACGAAGCATCCCCTGATATACAGACACACCAGACACTGAGCCCCGTAGAGCTCCCACACTCTGGCACAGGCCCAGCCTTAGCTCCCAAACCCACCAAGGGAACCCCATGACCCGTCAAAATTATAGGAGAAAATACACAAAATATCTGTAAAATATTCTCTACCGTTAATTTAACTGTGTTCATGCCTAAGTTCTTATCTAAAGCACATGATGTTTAGTAATGCAGTGAAAATGAATGAAAAATAAAGATAACTGCTTCATAATGAATAAGCTCTGGGAGAGATGGGGGGCAGGACCCATGGGGCACGTGGCTGGAGCAGGTGAGGGGAGACTGAGTGCCCAGACCACCCAACTGGCTGCCAGCATGGGCAGGTATACCCCCAACTCCTTGTCCTGTTACTGCAGACCCACCCCTATGCACAGTCCAAGGTTTGCAGGAAAGAGCCAGACTGAGTGCCCTTCATCTTAAGCTGCATGTGCCTCCATGTCCTGGTCTGCTTGCCATGGCATCCTGCCACCTGTGTCCAAGCACAGAAACCCAGGAGCTGCAGTACATCTTTCCTGTCACCCTAAGCAACTCTCACTGGAGGCTGCAGGTCATCACGCACGCCCATGTGGACATGATATGGCAGCAGGTCACAACAGCATGCCCCTTCATGACCCTGACCCAGCACCTGACTATTCTGCGTAGGTCCATCTACGACACACTGTTCCCACCAAGTGTCCTGGGCTGGGCCACTGACTTTTACATGACTGATGAAGACGAGGCCACCCAGGACACCATGGACACTGGGATGCTCCTGCACCCTCTGCAGACCATTGAGCGCCAGTTCTGGGCCTGCATCACCAGCACCAACTGATAAGCACAGATCATCCTGGGCACCTGGGACAACAAAGCATGGGTCCAAACCTTCCACACAAGCAGAGCTACCTTCATGGACATCATTGCCTAGATGGCCCACCACACTGCTTGCCAGGGTATCAACATGTGACCATCCCTCACTCCAGAGAAGCAGATGGCCATTGTCATCATGAAGCTGGCCACCTCCAGCAGTTACCACTACCTCACCAACCAGTTTAGCATGGATAAGACCATGGCCAGAGTGGCTATCTGGGAAGTGTGCCTGGTCATCCAGGATGTCCTAGCCAACCATTTCCTCTGCCTCGCCAACTCACAGGAGGTGGTCACCGACTTCTACCTCATGGACTTCTCCAACTGCATGGGGGCCATGGATGGCACTCACACCCTCATCCTCTGCCCAGCCCAGGCCACCCAGGCGTTTACCAACCACAAGGGCTACATCTCTGTTGTCCTGCAGGGTGTCATCAACCACCAGGGCCTCTTCACCCACATCTTTGTCGGCTGGTTAGGCAGTGCCCATGATACCTGTGTCCAGAGCTGACCTGAGCAGGGTGCAGGGCCTGAGGCAAATCAGCTTGCATTGGGCCCTGCCCCCACCCTGATCCTGTGTGCCCTGCATGTGAAGAAGCCGCTGCCGGGGAGTAGTGAGCAGCCGGACATGAAGCCGGTGGCAGTGACAGAGTCACCACGGCCACTCTTCCTAGCTCTGTGGAGCCCTGCAAAGCGCAGGGCCCGGGGAGGTCACCCAGATTCCCCCCTCCCACCCCCTAAGGGACAGCCCTACCTGTGTCTTCTGCAACTCCCCGCTGATGGAGAGGAAGTGCTATGTGTCACAACCCAGTTAATCAGTGCCCATGCCACTAGCAAGAGATACCATTCAGACCATCCTCATTTTGCACACAGTAGTCAACTAAGGGTTAAAAGAAATCCTTGCCAGAAACTCCTGAAACAAAATCCTGGCGGAGAGCTGTATATAATTTATGCCCACGTCACAAACAAGAAACGAAACTTAAGACTGGTCAGGGTGAAAGGGGATATCCCTGCCATAAATCCCTAGCGAAAACTGCTGTATAATTGGAGATTCAGACACAAACCAGATGACGTGGCTTAAATCAATTGGTCACTGTGTAAACAAAACCAGCTTGCACTTCCGCTCTAATCGGAGAACTCTGAACACATGCACCGGAGTAACTTAGCGGTCTGATCAACCACTAATCACTCCCCATCATCGCGGTCCCGACATACCCTAACCCTCCTGCAGGCTCGTCCGGTTGTTCACGGTATCTCGTCACACGGTCGATTGTAACCTGAGACACACACTCGAATGTAAACAATGCAAGCCTTCTGCCTGCATCGCACATCACTATCTGGGCGACGTAAGTAAACAACCTCCTGCAACCAACACGCGTCTGTGCCTGGTTAATTCCACTCCATCCATTAATTACTTGCCTGTCGGGGCGAAAGTTTTACTGCTCCGGTGGGGGGGGTCAAAAAGCAGCTGCTGGCGCTGTTCTGATCTCTGACACTACGCTCCTGGAATCCCCATTTCATCATCCATGACATCATCATTCCCACCCCCCTCCCCATTGTCAGGAACCTGACTTATCCCTCGTGCCCTGGCTGCTGAAGTCTTATGGGGGGGCAGCTGGATGGACAGAAGGAACACTTTAACTACTGCCTAAGCTAGTGCCACATGACAGTGGAATGTGCTCAGAGTCGACATAACTCATTGTCGCTGCGTGTGTCCTCCACAACATCTGAGAGACCTGGGGGGCGGGGGGGGAGGGCAAGTGGGAGGTCTTCCATGAAGCCTTGGATGAGGAGACAAAGTGCACAGTCTGGGCATGGCAGCTGAGGCATACATAGCACAGATAGGGAACAGGGTAAGCACCCTGCTGATGCTGGGGGTGCCAGCCTCCAACAGTGGCAGGCAGTCTAGATCTGCAAAGCCCTGGCCAACTATCTCCTCACCCTTAAAAACTGGGAGCCCTCCCCAGATGAGTAGGGCTGGACAGATTTGAAGGCTTGTGCCCTAGCACCAAGCCATGGGTTCCCTGCCCCAGACTCCTTTGACCCTGTGTCCTGGGCAGTGCTGCCCAAAAGCCAGGCTGCTTGGCCTCCCTTCCCCTGCTCAACTCTCCCCAGGGGCACACACTGGAGTGCAGGGTGCACGAGGAAGCAATGTGTTTCAGGTTAAAATGTAGCAGATGCTAAACTTTTCTTGTGTTCAATAAAGAAAACCTGTTGAATGTTGCCCATGGCAGAACTTGGTCCCTCTTCCCAATTAACACAAACCAGCAAATCTTTGGAGGGGGAGGTCTGAAAAAAGTGTGAAAGAACCTGGAAGGGGCGGTTGGGATGATTATCAGAGGGTCACTTACAGCTGTACCCCCCAACACTGCAGCGGGAAAAACAGTGGCAGGCGGTAAGTGATGTGGAGGCAGGCAGTGGGGGAGGAAGGCGGTAGGGTGAGGCAAGCAACCTAACCCCTGACACTTGCCCCTTGACACCTTGCCCCCCACCCAGCTTGTACCTGTGGGCCACTGCTCCCCTCCATAGGGCCTGCCCCCCCACCCCACCCCACCGCATACTGTATGGCTCTGGCCCTGCTCCACCTTGAGACACAGAGCACATACTTGCTCTGGCCCCAGCTTGACCACACAGCAGTTGCTGCTGCTTTAGAGAGGGACCCCAGGCTGGAGCTGCTGCCAATGCTGCTATTACTGTTGCTACTGGGCCAGGATAGGGACAGAGCAACCACTTGTGGTGGAGGGCAGGGGGCAGAGGCAATGCTGTGGGGAGGGCAGATGGGTGAATAAAGGCAACGGAGGGGCAGGCAGCAGCTGCAGCTCCAACCCTTACTCCAACCCAAAAATGAAAGAGTTGATATACATTTTAAAAATATACCTCCATTTTTCAGCTAAAATTATTCACTAATTCACCCCAAATTCTTAAATACTTTTATCCCCCCAATTTCCATTTTTCAGTAAACTTAGCATGCACTGAAAAAACTTCAGCTAGCTCTACTATGAATTTCTGGCCCTTTAAAAAGGTATAATTGGGACTACCTTAAGCTAACAAACATCAACATTTTGAAAGTCAAATGGGGATTTTGGTTGTTCCGTTTATGGTCTCTCAAAGGAAACCAACTGAAGAGAAAGTAAATAGGAATTTATTATTCACTCTCTCTGTCCATACAAGAGCTAGGGGGTCACAAAATGAAACTAGTAGACAGTGAGTTTAAAACTAACAAAAGGAAGTCCTTTTTCACACTGTGTGTAATTAAAGTGTGGAACTCATTGCCACCAGGTGTTGTGGAAACTCACAGTTTAACCAGATTTTAAAAAAAGGATTAGACAAATTCTTGGAAGAAAGATGCATCAGTACTGAGCATGAGAGTTAGGGGCACAGCCTCCGAATTCAGAACTACCTGGACCTTAAATGCTGGAGGCTACAAGTGGGAGAGGAACTGTGGAAAGAATTCTGGTCATATACTGTCCACTTTCCCTTTCAGCTGCTCTGGCACTGTGTGACACAGGCCTTTTGATGTGCCGTTCCAGAACACGGGCCAAAGCATACCAAGTAGAGCTATAAGTCCTTCTCGATGAGGGGGGCTGCTAAGGGCACATCACTGATCTCTTGGGAAAAATACAAAACAAAAAAGGGACAGGAGTGAAAGCCAAAAGTTCAAAATGAGTGCACCAAGGGGGCACAGTGAGCAGAGTAGACCGGCAAGTGCCCACTGGCCCTTGAATGAATCCATGGAGTCAGTGGGCACTGCCCAGTAAAACTCTGCCCAAATGCATTAATGGACCAGGAATAGGAAAACAGACCCACAGTCCCTAGGGGTCTCCCCACTGTGTGATACCGGATATCAGGCCGGGTGAACCTATAGCCTGACCTAGATAATGGCAGATGTTATTCATGTTCTTAACTGTCAGAAAGTACAGACCACCCATACTCTCAAACCTCCACATTTCTCAAAAGTATTTCAAATTGAGAACATGATATCTGTGGCATCCAGAATCACCAATCATTCCTGAAATTCTTAGCCAAAATTGGTAAAACAAGCATTTCTGAAACAAACTGAATTAATTTCCATTAAATTATTTGAAATAAATATTACAGTATTAAAATAAAAATATGTAATCAAAATACCACAGCAGTTCACAAGGTCAGTGGTTCTCAACTTTTTTAGACTCCAGACACCCCTTCATAGGCCAGGAATTGCTCACTTGACTCGTGCCCCACTAGGAAAATGCCAGCTCCTGGTTTCCACTCATTTTTTGACTACAGAAAAATAGTAGAGCAGTTCTTCTGTTGCAAAGAAATCAGAAAGACCACAATAGTTCATAAAGTTTTTAATACTATGGATTCCTCCTTGAAATCTCTGGGGTTATCCTATGAATCATGTTTGCATGTCTGCTAAAGATAAGATTGTTTGGCATTCTGGAAAAATCACTGCACTAGGACAAAAGAAACTGAAAATGAAAGTATAAATAATAGTGGGATGGAATACTCTATTTTCTTTCTTCCACATCAGAGAAATGCAAAAAGTAAAATCATGATGAAGGTTTACATTCTAAAAATGTAATAACTAGGGTGCAATTTGTAATTGAGGTAAAATTTGTTTTCTAAAAGCATGGATTTTTGCTGTCTAAAACCATAAGTTTCAAACCTAAGACCATCACAGGTTTCTAGCTGAAAAGCATGTAGTAATCATTAAAACTAACAGCATTTAGGGTGCATAGTGGGGAGCATATAGTTGCTCTTCATTAAGAGTACAAAATTTCAATCCTATCTCTAACCACCTTATACAGCTATTCTCTGCTGGAAATGCACAATGAAATGCATTTATGTGTCCTCCCCACCCCACCAACAAAGTCATACTTCTATGAAATCGAATACAGCCCCAACACATTGAAATGCTGCAGCCAAGCCTTGTGTTAGTCCTTGCATTATTCATCTCTGTTTTCAAAAGGGACTAGTGAAAGCCAATTATCCTATTATCTCCATTATATAGGTACAATGAGGAAGAGACATTAACTACTTTCTTATGTCCCAACCCTGGTAACTGTTAGCAAAAGTAAGCATCATCTCAGATAAGTTCACATGAGTCAATGGACCAAAAGCACTATATACAAACAAATAGTAACAGGTATTTAAAGACATGATTATATAAATATAATTTAAAATAAAATATATGTAACAACACAAATTAAAGTTGATTTGCATTACAAAAACTCAACCAATTAGTGATGAATTTCAATAAGATAGTCAATTTACCAAGTACTTTCATCTATCCTCCCTCAGTACGAAAGTAAAATTGTCTTCATCACAAACTAACATATAGACTTCTAAAGGTGGAATTTTAGGGAATTCCCTCCAGTGCCCAAAGTATTTTTTTTCAAAAGCAGTAACATTTCTAGAAGCAAAATAGTGTGTTTAGAAACAACTGAGAGACTTTTTTTTGTGCAAGACCACCAGCTGTGTTATACAACATTCTTTGTTTGCCACCTTCATTAATATGAACCAGAATTTAAAAATGTTCTTTCTAGAGCACAGCAGCAATTACAGCTATTTCTACATAAAGATTGTTATAACTTACTAGGTTCAGTCCTGGAAACATGCTTTTGAAGAAAGTCAACTATCTGAGCCAAAACCTTCTTGTTGCAATGGGTAGACAGCTCTTCATCACATTCATAACACCTAAACAAACAAGCAAAGGAAACAGATTAGAATCAGGAAATGTGAGTTCATTTCCCAGATCTAACAAACTTGAGCAAACCGTTCAATCTTAGCATTTCAGTTCCCTAGCTGTAAGGAGATACCAAAAAGCAAAAGTGCAGTATATACCAATGAGTATTAACTTCTCTTCTCTCACTGTCTGATATCTTGTCTAGTTAGGCTCTAGTCCTGAGGTCACACCTGGGCAATTTTACTACATAAATAGAACCAATCAAAATCAATGGACCTGCTCACACGCAGAATTATATACATTGTAAATACACTGATGCCAAAAATTATGAGCTCTGAGGCACGGAGTTCTCTTTCATATTTTCAGAATGTGCTGGATGTGGATTCAAGTATTTGCAACCCTCATGCTGGGATAGAAAAGTTACTCTCCCACTGTCCCAGTTGCCTCTTAATACCATACTTCGCAACTTTTGCTTATCACCAGTGACCTAGAAAGAATTACTTTTCCTCTTTCATGAATACTTTTTTGACTTCTAGAGTTTTATTCCACTGCCCCGTAATTACTGGGTGCTGGCCAGAGCCAGTAAACTGGGGGCTTTGACTGGGTTGACCAGTTTCCCTGAAAATACTTAGAAACCTCAGAGGTTCCTGGCTAGAGGATCTTACTTTTTTGCTCATGGCCACATCAATCACCAAACCTGGGGTCGAGAAGGAATTTTTCTCTCTGGTGAGCATGCGTGTGTGTATACATGGGCACGCATAGCTGAAATGGGACACAGGTTGCAGTCATATTAGTGTACAGCCAAAAGAAATCAAAACTTGTGGCAGAGATTATATCTTTTGATAAAACAACTAGATATTTGCAAAAAAAAATTCTTTATTTGCAAGCTTTCGGGCACACACACCCTTCCTCAGGCATAGGAGAATGAAAGATTGTAAAATTTCTCCTAGGTGGAAATGAGAATTAGTACTTCACAGGAGAGGTGAAGATGTTATAAGATCTCCTGGTCGGAATAGTTCATACCTACTGTATGCAGACACTGTTTTACATGCTTTCATCCATTTCCATTTTGTCTATTTTCTGCCCCAACAAAACAAAGCAAACCTCCCCTCCCCCCACCCCTTAAATAGTATTTTCAATGTTACTTTCCTTTATCATTGTAAATGACTCATGTCAAATCTTATTACTGCTAGTTTCATACTTAAATTGGGGAAAAGGGAAAAACTACTTGATTATTGTTAAAGGTTATATTCACATATCTTATGTCAGAGGTTCTCATGCCTTTTCATTTATGTGCATTACAGTCTGGTAGCAAAACTGTCTCATGGACTTATTTCACCTTTATCTTAATTGTCACAACAAAACATTTAATAGATAACCAAAGCAATTACTAACATAGAAAATGTAAATTCTGGTAGAAATCTATGTATTTATTTACTTGCTGCTTTGAATTGAATTTAGAAGCTAGAAGCAAAAAAGAAAACAAACACTATGGCCAAGACCAGTCAGTTCTGCAGAGCTGTGTCTAAGCCAGAGGTCAGTAATCTCCAGCGTGCAAGCTGGATCTGACCCACAAAGAGGTCTGAGCCAGAATGAAGGATTGGTGGCATGGAGCCGCTTCTCTCCACTGTGCAGCCTGCTGCTCTGCAGCATCTGCGCCCTTACTGCAGGGCGGTTGGGTATCTGTGGCCAAGGCGAGTGCAGGCAGCTGGCTGCTGATGGGCAAGGGAGCTGAGGGGCAGAGACTTTCAACCCATAGCCATGGCCAGCAAAAGGCTGCCAACCCCTAATCTAAGTGGTTGGTATCCTTTCTTGTGGCAATATGGGGGACATTACAAAACTATATTCTGTGTGCAAGTCAAAGTAATAAGTAACCACTCCAGAAACATCCCCAAATGTTCTAACCAATCTAATACAGCAAATTAATCAAATTTAGTGTGATGCCACTTATAATGAAGTGTGAGTAGAGAACAAAATCTCTATTAGTAGAAATGATTTAATGTAACTGGCCTGTTGTCTTTCCTGCCTTTCATAAAAAAGACTAACACATTTTCTTCTAGAACAGGGCTGTCCAACTGGCAGACTCAAGCTGTGTGGCCCTGAAGGGTTAGTATGCAGCCCACAAGCTCCCACCTGTCCACCACTTCCCCCTGCTTCCCGTCGCTTCTACCCTAGTGGCTGGGAGGGAGCTGGAGTGTCCAAGCTGCATAGATGGCAAAGACAGGAGCCCAGCTGCCCCCACTGCAGGTACATGTTGCATGCAGCTGGGAGAGGGAGTGCTGTGTGTACAGAGGCAGGAGCTGGGCTGTCTGTGCTGCACAGTAGGGGAGAGTTGGGTGGAGCGCCTGCCTGCCTGTGTGGCATGAAGACCCCAGGTGTGCAGCCCTCGTAGCATGCAGCCCCCAACTACCCAGAACTTGGAAAGCCCTGTTTTAGAACAGGGGTAGCCAACCTACAGCATGGGTGCTCCAAATGACACAGGTGGCCTTTATCTGTGGCATGTGGCAGATTGGAGGGAGGACTGGCAACACAGTGGTAGACAGGGTGGGAATCAGAAAGCAAAGCAGCAAGTTGGACAGGGAACACAGAGAAGGAAGAAGAAGGAAGGGAGCAGGGTAGGGAGCATAGGGCTGGGAACAGAAAACAGAACAACTTGAGGAGGAGAAGGGGATTGTAGCGGCACTTGGGGAGGCTACAGGGCTAATTTGTGATGCGCATGCCAGAAAGGTGGCCTTGGTGTTTCAGAAGAAGGCATGCAATGTATTTTTCCACCAGAAAAAAAGCCATATCCAGAAGGGCTAACTAATGGCATGAAACTGGCAAGAAAAAGCTGCAATGTCCTCACTAGAAAAAGCATAAAGGGAAAAAAACTATTAGTAAAATACTCCAGTTTAAATAGTTGTATAGAGTTACATTTATTACCTCTCTTTGATTCAGCACTTAGCTATAATCTGACAGTATTATCAGGATCTTCCAGATTTACAGGCTGGTCTCATAAACACACATTAATGGAACACAGTTACATGTACTCCATGCTGAAGAAATGTGCAGGTTGCAGAAGAATGCTGTACAGTGAAAAGAGGTCCATTTTTGGTATGAAATGAAAAGAAGGAAGGAGGAAGAAAGAAAAGTAAGGTAGATCTCATTCACATGAACCAAAGAGACTGGAAATGAGTTTACTTTGTTTTTGACTGATCTCAGGATTCTAAGGAACACTGTATGGTTCTGAGGACTAAAGGAGGTACAAGAAAGAACTTCTAATCTTCAAAGATCCTCCTTTTTCTTCATACAGAATGATATGACATGTTCATCATAGCTATCTGTGCAATTTCTTCTCAGAAACAGCACTTTATTTAAGCTGAAATGTTTATTTAATAGATAAATATATATCATTCAGAATTACATATACAAACACCCCCTACACCATCTTACCATATGATCCATGTGCTGAGATTTACCACAATGCAATGAGGCTCTGTGTGTGATGTCTGAAAGTGTTTCAGAGAATGCTGGCCTTCCGAGTTTTGACTGCAGCCCTGAAAATGGGAGCATGAAAAAAATATTATATCTCATTTATAAATTTGTTTTTCAAGAAAAGTACAGCTATTTCTTCAAAGCAAAGTTCTTTTGAATTCACTTACTGACATCTGCATAGGAAAACAGTTTGCACTAAAGATCAGATCCATAATGGGACACAAAGGGTTGACAAAGCTCAGCAATGTCATGCTAAACTTTTAGGCACCTAGGGAGAAGTAGTTAGCTATATTAGTGTGAAGTCAGGTAGAAGGTAGAGTAGCACTTTAGACTAATGAATTCAGAGAGGCATAAGCTTGTGTAAGGAACAACTTACAGATGCTATGATGAAGAAAGCACCTGACAAAGTAAGTTGTCACTTATGAAAACTTATGACTTGCTAAATTAGTCTGTAACAGTGGTGCTCTTACTTTTTGCTTGGCAGGCCAGAGGGGCAGTGCCCAGTCCATCCATGGGCTGGATCTGACTGGTGATCCTGATCCAGTGCCTGAGGGGAGCACAGAGAGGCCCCATCCTGTGTCCAGAGGAAGCTGGGGGGCAGCCCAGCCCAGATCCAGTCACATGGTGGGAAGAAAGCATGGCCCAGCTCTGATCCAGTGAGAGGAAGGGAACATAGCCTGGCTCCTATCTGCCGTTCAGGGCTTGAAAATTTGGCAGTGGGTGAGAGTGGTGGCATTAATTGCCACTGCTTTCCTGGTGTCAAATTTCCCAATCCCGTGAGGCAGATGCCACGACTCCACAAGCTACATTTAGCCCGGGGGCTGGAGGTTGATCGCCCCTAGTCTATAAGATGCCGCTCTGCCCTGCCTTCTTTTAGGCACCTAGTTTTTGGTGTGGAATTCACAAACCCACGTTAAGTATCCAAATTTTCTATCAATGAATGGAGACCCAGGTACTACAATGCTTGGGAAAAAAAAATTAAAAACAACCAACACACCTAGTCTAGTGAGCAGGAAACTCCAAAAAATGGGTTGATCAGAAATCTTACCTGCCATGGACTTGGGGGCCTACCTGCAGCCCTGAACATGAAACTAGAGTGCATGACCTGGAACCCTCTTTTAGTCATAGGAACCTAAATTATGTCTTTATGTATGAACAACTGGATCACACTTTTCTTTCAAAGCAGGGCTGCCAATGAGGAGAAGGAGGAGAAGTCCAATCTATTCATTAGAGTGCTTGTCTAGGAAGTTGGAGACCTAGATTCTATGTACTCCTCAGCCTAATCAGATTCAAAGAAAGCTACCAGCTTCTAGGAGAATGCTAGAGATCTGGATGAGATGTTGGCATTTTCCTCAGCATCCTCCTGTTGAAGCTGTGAAACTGGATAGAAAGAATGCAAAAACAAATGGGGGAGAGAGACAGAGTGCATACAAGAGAGTATAAAAGGAAGAGAAAGAGCATGTGCAAGAAGTTACATGACTCTCTAAGCCTGAGGACAGTTCCCTGAAAAGAGGGTCATGGGTTCCAATCTTGCTCCCAGGTCTGGAGCATCTTGAATCTGTCACTGAATAAAATAGTAAACGCTGTTAGGAACAAGACCCAGGACATAGTTCTCCCCTGCCACCAGGGGCTGCCATCATCACTAGCCTAGAGTCATGCTCTAAGAATTGTGGAATGCTTGCTGGCTTCTGTTCTGGCCCCATGAATCTTAAATTCTCCTTTTCACAATGGTCCAGCTTCATTGGGAAGGCTGTAGACTGTCTCCACTCACCCTAATCCATTTCTTAGTGGTTAGGGCATTATCCTGAAAGGTGAGAGCTGTATGTTTGAACCCCCTCAAGCTAAGGAGGGCTTTGAAAGTGGGTCTCCGACTTCCAGAGAAATGTTCTAGCCATTAAGTTACCATATAACATTTGGATACTACAACCACTGGCCATATTTTTTAATGAAACAGTTATGACTGCTGTGTTTTGTGATGAACTCAATGCTGTTGTATTAAACACACTCCAAACACACCTACTTGATCTGACCCCTTAGTGACTTAGTCCCAGTGATGCCCACTCCATGAATCCCAAACAGATTTTGGTGCAAGACAGATACCTAGACGTCCTGCTCAGCTAAGTTTCTGGATGCATACAGTAGAATAACTTTAGGTACCCACGTAACTCTACTGACCCAAATGGGGGCCTACAGACTCTCTGGTGCCTACACAGGTAGATGGGGGGTTTGCAGATCTCACTCAGAATTAGGGGTCCATATTCTATATTATTATTATTTAGGCTCACATCCTGCCCTAACCAGAAAGGCTCAAAGTAGCCTATATTCTTTCAATTGCCATATTTACTCAGATACAAGACAAGGTTTTTCCCTACAATCAGCATTGGGGGAAAAAGCCTCTTGTCTTACATTCACATAAAAGAAAACCATATTAATGATACTGTCTATGTTTAAACTGCTGCTAAAAGCAGCTTGTGCTCTGCAATAGAAAGCAAGCATGAAGTTGATTAAATACAGCTAACACTGACCACGACTACAAAGTACAAACTGATGGGAGCCTACTGTAAGGATAAGTTAGTACAACTGATCTGAATAAAATATATGGTAGTGCCCATTAAGTGCAGTTTCCATCAGTGCCAACTCTTGTTCAAGTCATGGTAAGCCATAACATTGAATACCAACTTCCTCTACTCCCATAGCTGAGCTGCGCCTTTCATTTCCATTTCCAATTATTCCTATTTCTTCATCAGCCTTAAATGTATAGCATATGTCACCAAACAGGGTCCCAAACCATTCACCCATAATCCATCTGTTGCCCCTTCTCTAAGACTGTGGCATATGATTAGTATGGCCTGGCCCTCCATGAAATGGAACCAGATCAGGTGGCTCTGCACCTCATTTACATATACATTTTTGGAGGATCCCAGGACTCATGACAAGAACACCCAGCTCTAGTCATGAGAGGGGAGCACACAGATCCTTTGTGGGGGGTTATCTGTAGTATATACACACACACATACTGTGCAATGCTGAGCTGTGGAGTCACCATGGTTTGAAATTCTGTTGACTATGCTGATGTATGATGCTTCAATTATCAGGTTAAACAGTTGTGTTGTATCATGTCCAACACAGTCCTAACTCAGACATTAACTTTTCCCCTTAACTTGGACCTGAGTGGAACTCAATGCACAGAGGTCTGCACTAGCACATCCTGATGCAGAATCAAAGTCTTAATGTATCAAAAGAGACTTGTACAATAGACAAGACAGTGAACCAGCAATCTTTCTGTGCCCTCTTGTCAGATGAGAAGAACAAGATTGAAGAAAGAAATAGCTGTGGAGTACATGCAGACAAGTGGTAGAATCCTGAGCCTGTTGAAATCAATGGAGTTGTTGCATTAATTTCCCTGGATCAGGATTTCACCCTGGGCCTAGAATATGCCCTTATCTTCTTTCGGACCAGGATGTGGGCATTTGTTGTATTTGACACCAAAACAGCAAGGGCATCTAGAGTCACTCCCCATTTCTCTTTACATTCTGACATCTTTTTCTTCTTAACTGAAGGATTAATTCAACATGATTTGTGAAAAGATTTTCTTGTAAAACTTTCCATAAAATAATAGTTATTTTTGTACATTTTTACTCCAAAAATCTCAAAAACACAACTTTGCCTCTGTCACCTTTCAGTCAAAGTAAGGAAACATGCTGAGAAAAAACAACATAGGAACATTATATTAATTAAAAACTATAACCTAGGGTGAGGCTGAACTATGAACTATGCTTAGTAAATCATTTTTACATGTATTTTTTCTTCTTAAAGTCAGAAAGAAAACTTTACCTTAAATATCCATAACTGAGAACTGCTATTTAGGGTTTTTATGACCAAACAGTATATTTATAAGAAGAGATGAATGCCTTTTTTAATATATTTAAACAGTTGAGTTGTCTATTGAGCAAAAAGGAAATACCTAATTACAAAGGAACCTGTTACACACTGCACTGTGAGCTGCTCAAATGCTGATTGGTATTAGCACTAGCTGAAGTTTGGAGCAGTCGCACTTTAAGATTAAAAACCTGCTCTGACTGTCCCCCACATACACGGCTGTGACTTGCCACTAAAGGGCTGGTGGCCAGGGGCCTGATGAAGAGTACAGCTGTGAATCGCCACTACAGGACTGGTAAGCCAGGACATCCCTTCTCTAGGTGGGGGGGGGGGGGGGTGAGAAATGGGTCGGAGGGGTCAGAAACATGAAGCTGGTAGGTGGAGAGTGAATGAAATGGGGTGGGTAATGAAATGGGAGGTGGAAAGGAAATGGGGGTAGGGGAAGGGAGGTAAAATCAAAGAAATCAGCCAGTGAAGGTTACAATAAAAAGAAGTAAAAAAAGGATTTAAAAAGAAAGAGTAAGTAAATTAAAGAAGGTCTCATGTTTTAATACACTGGGATTTAGAATTGGGGTATGGGGATGCTGGTTGTGCTTCCTGGGGTGGCTTGGAGGGGGGGAAGGTGAAGGGAGGCATATTTTGGGGAGCTACTGCCTCTGTCCCAGAAAGGAAGCCTCAGCTCATGGCAACCCAATATGGCCTCCTCCCTTGTTTTCCCCCACCACTTCTCAGAGACCCCCACTCCTAGATCTGTCTGTTCCTTGCAACCTGGATAGCTGCCATGTGCTCTGCACAGGGTTGCGCTCCTGGGGATAGGAAGGTCACACCCCTGGAGGAGGGAGGAGAAGTTGGCTTGGTGCCAGAACCACTCCCCTAGGCCACAGAGTTCATGAAATCATAGAAAGTTACAGCTGGAAGGGACCTCAGGAGATCATCTAGTCCAACTCCCTGCTCAAGGCAGGACCAGCCCCAACTAGACCATCTCAGCCAAGGCTTTGTCTAGCCAGGCTTTGAAAACCTCCAAGGATGGAGCTTCCACCACCTCTGGGTAACCTGTTCCAATGTTCTACTACTCTCCTAGTGAGAAAAGTCTTCCTAATATCTAACCTAAACTTCCCTTGCTGCATCTTGAGACTGTTGTTCCTGGTTCTGTCATTGGCCAAGACTGAGAACAGTCTAACTCCATCCTCTTTTGAGCCTTCACATAGTTGAAGGCTGCTATTAAATCCCACCTCAGTCTTCTCTTCTCTAGACTAAACAAGCCCAGTTCCCTCAGTCTTTCCTCGTAAGTCATGTCCCCCAACCCCTTCACAATTTTTGCTGCCCTCTGCCGGATGCTTTACAATTTGTTCACATCCTTTCTGTAGTGGGGGACCCAAAACTGGACACAGTACTCTAGATATGGCATCACCAGTGCTGAACAGAGGGGAATAATCACTTCCCTTGACCTACTGGCAACACACCTACCAATACAGCCCAGCATACTATTAGCTTTCTTGGCAGCAAGTGCACACTGCTGGCTCATATTCATCTTATTGTCCACTGTAATTCCCAGGTCCTTTTCTGCAGTTCAGTGGGTGAAAAGTTAGTCCTCAAAGGTGGATGGGGGGAGGGAACACTGCATCCTGAGATATTCAAGGACTAACCTGGACAGCTCATCTGTGGAGTCTGGCCACACCGTAACGCAGGGGTGAGCAAAATATGGCCTACAGGAGGGACTTTGTCTGACCCGCAGCGGGTCTCTCAGTCCCGCCTAGCCCAGGCACCATCTGGCCTGTGGTGCATCCCGCCACCCCCTGGGCATACAGCAGGCTGGGGCGGCTCTGCAGCTGGACTGCCTTTCTAGGCAGCCTAGGCTGCAGCAGCTTCTTCCAACTGCCACTGCTGCTGGCCCCAGCCCCATGGTATTGTTGGACTTGCACCAATAATACCATGCTCTGACCCCAGCCGTCCCTGCACCTGCTCTGGACTTGCCTGCCCCTGTTGAGCAGCAGCAGAGGCAGCTGGCAGAAGTTGCTGCCTGGCACAGAGGAAATGCAGCCCGTCCCCTTCACTGCTGTCAGGCTCTTCTTGCTGAAGCTACCCGGAGCCCATGCCTGAGCTACCCTGCAGTTCCTCTGCACTGCCACCGCTGCCCTGATGTATGGCCTGGAGGTGATGGTAACAGTGGTGAAAAGGAGCTACAGGGCAGTCCAGGCATGGGCTCTGGGCAGCTTCAGCAAGAAGGGCCCAGCAGCAGTGAGGGGGAGGGGCCGCTTTTCCCCCATGCTGGGCAGCAGCTCAGTGTGGGTAGGTGATCTGGAACAGGCACAAGGCGGGAGGGGGTGGGGCTGTGCATGTGGGTTCCGGCTGGTTCACTCCGGCCAGAGTGAGTCCAGAGCTGGCACGGTGCAGGTCTGGGTTGAAGCTGGGGCTGTGCAGTGTTGGCGGTGGTGGGGAGGAGCCACAGAGCGTGTAGGCTCCAAGCTGTTGTGGGGAGAGCAGTGGTGCCCAGTCAATGGCAGCTCCTCAGAACTGCCTGTGTAGCCTGCAGACCCAAATAATAGCCCAGCCTTGGCTTAATGAAACATAAGCTGGGTAACATGGTTCAGAGATAAACCTACCCTGAACTATGATGCACAAGTAGAGCATCATAGTGGCAATGATTATGCCACCTTGGAGTGGCATAACTTTAAGCTGCCTAAAGTGTACTTAAAACTAGTTTCAGGTGTTAGTGTGTGGACAATCCAGGGGTTAAGAGCACCAGGAGCTGCCTAAAATTATTGTATAACTCTAGAACTCAATTCTGAATCTAAAGAAAGAATTTATTTACCAGCGACTGGTATATAAAAAGTACCTTGTTGGTACAAAAAAGTAAAACCATCATGGGAAGCATCTGTGCTATTCACAAAGCCCAGAGCTCATTGCCGAGCTTTGACTTCAGAAGGCATGTGGACTTCTCTTGGCCCCCAGAATGTTCCATGAAAAGTTATGCACAGCTGCTCAGCCCCACATGTATCCCCCATGCCTTCTATTTCTCCAGAATCAGCCTCACTTTTCAGAGTCTAAGCTACAAAGGTAGAAAAATATGTTTGTGTACTGACAAGTTACTCAGGGAAGAGTACAGGTGAACAACTTCAACATTGTCAGTACAGATTCCCACTTGTGGGGAAAGCGTTGCAGCATCAAAGATTAACTGAGCAGACATGTGAGTTGTTCTCTGAACTGCAACATCAAATTGGCTCCGTGATCAGACCCAGAGGGTGGTGGCTGACGGAAGTCAATTGTCATGGTGCCCTGTGACCAGTGGGGTTCCTCAAGGCTCCGTCCTTGCGCCTATATTGTTCAATATCTTCCTTAATGATGTGGACACTGGAGTCAGAACCGGACTGGCTAAGTTCACCAATGATACCAAACTCTGGAGTAAAGCATCCACACCTGAGGACAGGAGGGCGATCCAGGCTGACCTAGACAGGCTCAGCAAATGGGCGGATGAGAACCTGATGGTGTTTAACACTGAAAAATACAAGGTTCTCCACCCTGGGAGGAAAAACCTGCAGTATCCTTATAAGTTCGGCAGTGCTAGACTAGCGCTACGGATGAAAGGGACTTGGGGGTCATGACTGACCACAAGATAAACATGAGCCTTCAATGTGATGCTGCAGCTAGTAAAGTGAGCAAAACGCTGGCTTATATCCATAGATGCTACTCAAGCAAATCCCAGGATGGCATTCTCCCATTGTACTAGGCCTTGGTGAAAGCGCAGATGGAGTACTGCATCCAGTTTTGGGCTCCACAATTCAAAAAGGATGTGGAAAAGCTTGAGAGAGTCCAGAGAAGAGCCAGCACATGATCACAGGTCAGGAAAACAGACCTTACGATGACAGGCTGAGAGCTATGGGACTCTTCAGCCTGGAAAAGCACAGGCTCAGGGGCAATCTGATGGCCACCTATAAGTTTATCAGGGGTGTTCACCAGGATCTGGGGGAATGTTTGTTCACCAGAGCCCCCCAAAAGACAACAAGGTCGAATGGTTATAAATTCCTGCAAGACCGTTTCAGGCTGCACATAAGGAAGAATTTCTTTACTGTCCGAGCCCCCAAGGTCTGGAATAGCCTGCCATCGCAGGTGGTTTAAGCACCTTCTCTGAACGCCTTCGAGAGAAAATTGGATGTTTATCTTGCTGGGATCCTGTGACCTTAGCTGACTACCTTCCCCTGGTGCAGGGGGCTGGACTTGATGATCTTCTGAGGTCCCTTTCAGCCCTAATGTCTATGAAAACTATGAAAATTTGTGGCCAGATCAAGTGCATATGTTTGATTAAATGTAGACATGCCCCCTGCTCACAATTCTACATATTCTAACTATAAGAATTAATGAAGATAAGTCATGGAGTCCACTACTAATAGTTTTCTTCTCTAAGAAATGGAATCGATTTACATAAATGTTAGGAAGAAATCAGTTCTCCTCATCCTGGTGATGTAATTTATGAGAGGTCTAAGAGAACTGTGGAATGCCTTACTAAAAATAATGGCTGGGCAGCTGTTGGCAAAAGCTAAGTATGCAACCTCCCTCCAAGCTACCTGGCTGTTTCAAAATAAGTTTTCATGCACTTTACAAGCAAGGGACAGGGTTCAGAACTTGTTCTAAGTCTGCTTCAACAGTTGTAAGGACTTTCTCCACAAGCAAGGGAGAGAGGCAAGGCAAACATTATGATGGTTTATTCATTTATCAGGAAAGCCAGTTCATGATATTGAAGCTTCCAACCAGGAGATCTTTACTATTATTGTTATTATTAGGAGTGGAAGAAGAAAGAAAAACTATGGCAAAGCTACCTCCCAATTCGTACAAAATAAACTCTCTCTATTATGGGGAGTGGAGGGGGAAGGTAGAGAAAAAAAAATCAGCAAATTAAAGGTCGGGGATCAGAAGTTCTGAACCGTTGCTCCAACATTTGGAAGGAATAGAGCAGGGGCAGACAATTATTTTGGGCAGAGGGCTGCTTACTGAGTTTCAGCAAGCCATTGATGCTGCATGACAGGCAGCTCAGGGCAGATTAATATTAATTTTCTAAATGTTTTAGGGGCCCCACAGGCTGGATAGAATGGCCTGGCGGGCCGCATCCAGCCCCGAGGCCGCATTTTGCCCACCCCTGGAATAGAGCATACACTGGAAGGTGAGGTGGCAGGTAGTCCTCCTTTAAAGTTCTGCACGGAAAGTTTCCATAGATCAAGGATAAATCCTCACAGCCTCCAAAAGCCAGAACTGTCCAAAGCATTTTAAATTCTAATACAGAGGGGATCTTCAGTGACAATACTAAGAGAAAAACAAGGCATCATAAAATCAAGAATTCTTGACCCCAGTTCCATAAAGGAATTTAAAGACAAAAATCCCCCAAAACACATGGATCCCCAATTAAAGGCTTAATATATTTATTTCCACTAAAGCCAATAAAGCTCTGTGCAGAATAAGGATTTGCACTAGCGTACCTTCTCATGTGATAAAGATCTGCATCTTGCTGTAAATTTACAATGCAGGTTTGCTTACCTGAGAACCACATTTGAGGCACAGCCATATATCAGAAGGCATTACTAGTTCTCTGTCGCTTATTCGTCTTTCCTTCAAACATTCTGAACATATTGACCAAACATTCTGAGCTACTGCCCGCTTTACAAGATGTACATCCACTGCTTGACTTACATGTTGGCAGGTTAAGCCTACAAAATAAGAGATAAAAGTGCATAGCCATGCTATTAAAAGCAATATTTATTTATTTACTTACTTACTTTAAAAGGCCAGTTTCTGACATCTAAGTATATTGGCAAGGTTTCAAGGGCTTTAAAAGCACAATATTCATACTTTATACACTCTTTTCTGTGGATCAGTGATCACTGTAAAATGATGCATTGTAAAATGCATTTACTCAGAAACTATACCAAGCATCTAGATACACCTTGAATGCTTTCAGAAGCTGCACTCAGAGATCCCTGCTCAGCTCAAAAGCTGAATACAAATATTACTCTGCAGGCAGGCAGGCAGGCAGGCAACTATTAGAACTGACTGATAAAAAAAACCTGCTTCCTGCCATCAACATTAAAAAAAAATGCTAGTTACCAGCAAGCTAATATATTTTATAGTTACATAAACTATGCCTTACAAACTATGGTATTTTTGAAGGGTAAGATAAATTAGATCCAAAAAATGGCATCTATTTGTACATGCTTCTCAAGGATGTTATTGTTCCCTCTAACAATTAGCCACTCTCCCAACTAATAAAGACCCCAAAATTAAGAATGTAACACCACCATAAAATGATACATCTAAGAACAAATATATTTAGCAACCATGTCAAGACTGTTAACATTACCTAAAATTTAGTTTTGTTGACGTCAACAGCAGCATGCCCAACCTCTCCTACCTTAAAGAAGGCCTCATAGTCTAATTCACTGCACCTCTACCTTTACAACAAGTATTTCCTTTAACCATAAATACAGCCTCATGTTCATTAGTATTTGCACCAATTTACCAAGCACAGTACAATGACAACTCAGCAAGCCAGGGATATTTGTTTGTAACCATCTCTGTTACTAAATCTGACCAACACTTCACTGTTTCCACATGCATCTCCTGCTTTGCTGACTAATCAAAAGCATATGGACATTATTTTCTATCCTTTGGTTTGATGGTCAAATATTACACAAATATTGCATAATTTACCTGCAATGTCATCTGAAGAGTCTTCATCCTGTGGCTTATTAGGCCTTTTGTTTCTCTTGGTTTTCTCAGGGTTAGCCCTTGATGGATCTTTCACCCGCATCTGTTAATTACTGGGAAAGGAGAGGAAAATAAATATTATTTTATCTCCTTTATATTTCAAACAATGTTAAGGTCTGAACTCTGAAAGCATAGGGGTAGCAAGTCAAGTACTCACATTCAATAATTCACAGATTATATATAGTGTTTATTATATTTTTGCTTAGCTTTCAACTAGCTGCAGCTCCTTTGCACTGAGAAATATGAACATCTCAGAAATGTACACACTCAGAAATGATTTGATAAATTGGAAATAAATGTAATGTGTAGCCACACAGTCAGCAATCCCATAATTGTTTAAGAAAAAAAGATCAAGCTGCTATGGAGTACTCACAGTTCGTTAGCACCACTTCTGCCTGTCTTTTCCATAGCCCCCCTCCCTTCTTCCCCCGCTCCAGTGCTGTCTTCAGGATGAGGGGGGGAAAGGGAAGGGACCTCCATCTAGGGTTTGCCCAGCCTGCACTACAGTGGCAGGACGGGTTGATTGGAGGGGAGATCTACCCAGCTTGCGCACAGGGCAGAATAGAAATTAAGGAAGGTGCTCTGCTTTGAAGCACCTTCATTTGAACCCTCATTAAATAAGGGTTAATTTGTCCCACAACTAGACACTTTTAAAGCGTTCTGCATCTGTGCACTTCTGTCAGGACACAGCTGTAGAGGGCTTTCAAGGGACTGATTGCACAACAAATCACTTCTGTCAGCGCCCTTTCACATACTTGCAGCACTAATTCCTTATCTTTAAATCAGGATATTAATTAATGAATTTCAGATAAAAATTCATCATAGAAGTTCACCACATAAATATCTTGCATTTCTTCAGACTGCTCTTTCAACATAGGTTATGATCTGTATCTGACATGATGAATTTTCCATGAAGCAACAGTGACAGGAACTACTACCCCTTCAGCTGAAATCTCTGAACTAATTTCTATTTAGAAAAATCTGATTTACAGCAGTGGTGGCACAGTTTCCTTAGTACTCATCCTAGGAACAGGTCACTAATGCAGATGCAGACCTTATAAAACCATTTGAAACACACACACGCCCCCCTAAAACATATAGATATTCTCACTCGTGCAGTAGACACATTTCTAAAGCTTTGAAAGCTAAGCCCAGTTTCAGGAAAATAAAACCAGTTACAACCTCCTGCAGTTGAGCTATACCTGGTTAAAGACCTAGCTACCTTAAAACATACCATACTTACTTGAATATAAAATGACCTGAATATAAGATGAGCCCTCAATAATTAATTCCATTTATGGAAAATTCATAAATTTGTTATAATTCTCGTGTGTGTGTCTGTGTGTGTGTTTTTCCAGGCTCTCAGTGCCCTGGGTCAGTGCCAGAGTCAGAGCCACAGCAGCTGCCTGTTACCCCCTCTGCTTCATATGCAAATAGGAGATGGGCTTTTTTTCCCCTAATTGGAGGGGAAAAAAACTTGCCTTATATTCAAGTAAATGTGGTAATATACAGGATCACAGGAAAGCAGAGATAGAAGGGATCTCACAAGGTCATCTAGTCCAGCCTCCTGCTCTAGACCAGTGCATCCCTTATTAAATAATCCCAGCCAAGTGTCTGTCTAACCTGCTTTTGAAAGTTGCCAAGCATGCATATTCCTGGTTAGCCTGTTCCAATGCTTGACCACCCTCATAGTCAGAAAGCTCTTCCTTAATCTCCTGCCTAAATTTCCCATGCTATAGCTTGAGGCTGTTCCTCCTAATCATGTCTACTATGCTCACAGAGAAAAGTCCATCTCTATCCCCTCTATAATCACCCTTCAGGTATTTAAAGACTGTTATCAAATCCCTCCTCAATCTTCTTTTCTCCAGACTAAATAATCCTAATTCTTTCAGCCTTTTCCCTTTGACTCCCAGGCCCTTGATCATTGTTGTTACTCAGCACTGGACTCTTTCCAAACTGTCCACATCCTTCTTGAAGTGTGAGGCACAAAACTGGACACAGAACTACAGGTGAGCCTCGCCAATGCTGAACAGAGTAAAAGAATCACTTCCCCTGATTTGTAAGCGACACTCCTGTAATTACAACTCAGGATGCTGTTGGCCATTTTTGTAACAAGAGCACATGATAGGCTCATATTCAGCTTATGGTCCACCATAACCCTTAGGTCCTTCTCTGCAATACTACAACCTAGCCAGTCATTCCCCAGCCCAAGCACAGCACTTATCTCATCTGACTGACTATGGACCATTTCTCCAATAGAGGTCATTCTAGATCCTAGCCCTATTCTTGAGAGTGTCTGCAATTCCACACAGCTTGGTGCCATCCAAAAATTTGCTACGCTTACATTCAATCCCATCATTCAAATCATTAATGAAGATTTTAAACAACATCAGACCCAGAACAGACCCCGGGGAACCCCACTTTATACCTCCTCCGAACTACACATTGAGTCATTGAGGGCTAGTTGCTGAGTATGATGACCCAACTAGTTATGTATCCACCTTAAAGTACTAATCTATACTTCCTGAGCCTTGTTAATGAGAACCTTGTGGAAGACAGTGCCATACCCTGACTTTAGCAAGGCTTTCATCACATCCACTGCTCTCCCTCTCATCCACGGAGCTGTCACTTTATCATAGAAGGAAATCAGTTTGGTTAGGCATGCATGACTTGCTCTTGGTGAATCCATGCTGGCTGTTCCTGATTATATTGTTCTCTTATAGGTGCTCCACAATGGATTCCTTGAGGACCTGCTCCACAATCTTTCCAGGTACTGAGATCAGGCTGACTGATCTATAATTCTTTGGATCCTACTTTTTCTCTTTCTTAAAGATGGGCACTATATTTGCCTTTTTCCTGTCATCTGCGGCATCACCAAACCTCCATGGGTTCTCAAAGAGGATAGCCAATGGTTCCAAAATTACCTTAGGCAATCTCCTATGTCCACTGATTAGCTTTTTGTTTCATTCCTACTTTGGAATATACTGCTATTGATCTTAATGACAAAAATATTCCCTTTCCTTTCTTACCTCCATTGGCAAAGAATGGAATAGTAGACATTATTGATAGGGACCTACCTAACTCACACCAAGAGAAACCAATTTTCATGGGTTGGTCACAGCCTGAAGAGCTGATTTCACGGTTATTCTGTGGTGGCCCCAGCCCTTGGTGCTGATTGGTAGACAGGCCCTGGGAGGAGAAGGGGGAAGGGAGTGCCCACCATCTTGACTCCTGGATGCCCTTTGTGCAGCCCCACCCCTCATCAATGATTGGCAGAGGCATATGGGGGCAGCTGTCCCCCCAGCCAACATTTGTGCCACCCCACCAGAAGGCCCCTATCCCTCCCAGGCAGGCTATGAGGCTGGACTACAGAGGCAGTGAGAAATGCTGGCTCCCATTGGGAAGCCAGCATTTAATTTTTATTAAGTGTTGTTTTTTTTTTTTTTGGTCGACTTCCTGGGAAATCATAGCCAATGCCATTTTTGGTGACGATCGTGGAAACCACCGTTTTTAGTAGTTTCTGAAAAAACTGTGAAACCACAATTCAAATAGGTCCCTAATTATCGATATTCAAGATATCGGCATTGATATCTAAATGTCTCCTCTGAAATGAGTGAAGCAATTTACACCTCAAAGCTACTGTTTCAGGTACACCATAAACCCAGGAAATATCTTTGCATTAGTCAGACTACTTCATGCATTGAAGATTTTCTTTGCAACCTTAACTAGAGATTTACTTCAAAATAAAAAAGCCATGTCTCTGCATAATAATAATAATAATAGATATGCCTGTAAGTCCCACCCAAACTGGTTTTTCATCACTTCTTTTCACCACTCCTCCCTTGTTTCTGAGAAAGGAAAAGCAGTATTATATGGTGGATCATATTACACTGTATTAAATGGCATACCATTCTTGAATAGTAGAATATTAACAATTCCCTGTAATTAAGGGTTTGATCCTGCAAATACTTACCAGTAAAATTTTAAGCATGTAAGCAGTGGCACTGAATTCAGGAAAATATATTAAGTTGCACACACATCTGCCAAATAAGGACTTACGATCATACATCCGTAAGGTTATAATAATTTTTTTAAAATTAATCTTAAGTGCACCAGTTTCCATAATATGCTTTATTAACCATTATTTTGGAACAATTTTACTGTCACCTCACCCCATTCAGATCAGACCATGAGGAAAGTATTCCCAACTTTCTCTTCCTGGCCTTCAAACTACTTCGAAACATGGCCCAACTCACCATCAGAAGCAAAGTCCCCTGCAGTCAACAGACTCGAAATGTGGTACAACCCTGCCTCAACAGTAAGTGCAAAATCTGTCAAAAGTAAACATCTCCAGTACCACAAGAGTGAACACCCTCACAAGGCATCCATCACAATCCATGGTTCCTATACATGTACATCACAGAATATGGTGTATGTTATCCAGTGTACCAGATGCCCTAATGGAAAGTACATGGACAAAACTAGACAGGAACTATGCACCAGAATGAACTCTCACACAAAAAAAAAAAAAGGAGGGAAGAGATGCACGAAAACCAGTAGGAGCACACTTTTCACAGAACAACCACTCCCTCTCCAATGTCGCAACTCTTGTACTCAAGGGGAATTTACAAAACACCTCTAGAAGATGGTCCTGGGAACAGAAAATCCTAACTCTTATGGTAAAAAACCCCCCTGGATTTATATAGACAATGACATTATGGCTCATTACAACCTAACGAATACAGCCAATAATGTCCCTCCACTTCACAGGTAAGAACTCCCTCCTTCTTGAATAGTCTCCCTCTGCCACTAACCTAGATTGCCTATTTTACTGAGTTAATTTTGTTTTAAGCAATGTTCCTGTTAACACCTTTTCACTCCTACTTCACAGCCCTCCTCCACCCCTCCAAGCAGACTGTTTGTATTTGCATGCATAGCGTCTTTTCTATGACAGTGAGCTCAGCCTGTGTAGTCTTCTTCCTCAGACCTGAAGACAAGCACTTGAAGCCCAGAAGTTTGGCCAACTGCACTCCCAACTCTGCAACTATTCCAATAAAAAGTATCCAAAAAATCCTTGCCACTCAGATATGAACTATCACAGCTACATCAACATTTCAACCCTATTACCCAGAACTGCAGCAGGAATCCCACACTGCACTGGGAAAGTGGAGTCACAAATAATTCTGGGATATGTGCTCCGCTTTGACATGCACCGAGTTAATCTCTACCTTCTTGTTGAGGCATAAGATGACAACTGACTGCTGACTGCTTGTTCATCAGTTCCTGTACTATTTGATTCCTATTTACATCCCAGTCTTGCCCTGTACCAGTGTATCCATTTTTTGGCCCATGACCTGAGTTAGTGCTATCCCCTCGTTAATTAACCTGGTAGCCTCACCAACAACTTCCAGAACCAGGCACTTGAATTTTTTTAAAAGCAGCTTGGACAGCTAATTTGAAAAGTTTCAAATTTGACACACAGTAATAATAACCAATGCAAGGTAAAAGTGGAGAATGACATTAATTTGACCAAGCTTTATATAGTAGACCTTCTAAACAAGTCAAATTTAGCACAAGAGTAGTTAGATAAAAAGCAACTTCTTCATGACATTCATATTTAGATACTGAAAGGTAAATATATTGTGCTCAAACTAAGTTTAACATTTAAACTAACTTGATTCTTTTTGTAATTATGTCACCTGAAAAATAAAAGTATTACGAAGTAGTAAAACGCTAGGCCCAACAATGAGTTTAGAGCAGGTATGAACATCTATTTAACTTCTAAAAGCACTTTTCATTGCATCATTTCACTTGCCTCAGTCTCTACTACAGAGGTAGGCAACGTTTTTTGGTCAGAGTGCCGAAAACCACAGTGCCTACCTTGGAAGGTGCTGGAGTGCCAGCATGCCAGAAAAACAAAATGAGGGCAGGGGGTGCATGGCAGGATGCCCTGCTTGTGCCCCTTGCCCCCACACAAGGCTCCTGCCCCCCAGCCCTGCTGCCCCATGCCCTCCACCCAGAGCCCCTGCCCCCCAGTCCTACTGCCCTGTGCCCCTCACCCAAAGCCCCTGCCCCACAGCCCTGCTTCCCCCTGTCCCCCAGCCTGGGCTCTGTGGCTGTCAGCAGCTACCCTGGCTCTGGGTAGCTGTTGGAGCCCAGGCTGCTCCCAGCAGAGTTTGCAGCGTCCCAGCTGCCTGCTGGGAGCAGCCCAGGCTCCCGGCTGGCAGCAGCTACCCAGAGCTGGGGCCAGCTGCAGCCGGGAGGCTACAAACAGCTGTGCCAGGCTCCAGAGCCCCAGCATCAGCTCTGTACCGGTGCGTGTACGCACTCCTCAGAGCAGGCAGTGGAGGAGGGGCCTGAGGCAGCACAACCCCGGTCTCTACCCTGCTCCCGGCACAGGAGCCCAGCACAGCTGTTTGTAGCCAGCCTGGGCTCTGGGCAGCTGTAGCAAACAGCAGGCAAGCTGCAAACAGCTGCACTGGGCTCCACAGCTCCTGCATTAGCTCCATGTAAGTGGCAATGCTGTTTAATATATTCATAAATTATTTGGAAAAGGGGGTGAGTAATAAAGTGGACAAATTTGGGGATTTGGACAAATTATTCGAAGTGATAAAGACCAAGGCAGACTGTGAGGAACTACAGAAGGATCTAGCGCTATTAAGCAGGGGTGAACCAATAGAGATTTTGGGGGCTGATACCGATATCCGATTTTTAAGGAGGCATATCGGCTGATACTGATCCAATTTCCAATACAGTGTGGAGAGCTGCCTCCAGCTGGTAAGTCCATTGTGGTGGAAGGGGAGGGAACAAGCATGGGGGGACAGATCAACACCCCCCCCACCCGCAGTGAGGGAGAGGACAGGGGCAGGGACTACCCAGCCAGGGTGGAGCAGACCACGGGACAGACTTGAAGCTTGTTGAGGGGGGCGAGGGTTGGCCCCCACCGCTGCACACACCCTAGGAGGGCATGGCGGGGGGAGGCGTGTGCCCCCTGATCTGCGCGGGGCAGGCAGGCTGCAGCTGCAAGCTGAAGCCAGAGCTGTGCCAGGCTCTTCTCGCTGGGGGCTGGGCTTGGGGCCAGGGCTACGGAAGGGGCTGCAGCCACTGCAGATTTCACTGTAGTCTCGCTCTCAGTGCTGCCACCACGCATCTGACATGGCCCCGGCTCTTCCTGGCTCAACCCCTGCCTCCCCCCACGCACTGGGAAGAGCCAGAGCTGTGCCGGGCATGCGGTGGCACTGGAAGGGAGCTACGGCAAATTTGGGGTGGCTGCAAACCACTCCATAGCCCCTGCCCCAAGTCTAGCCCCTGGTGCAGCCCTCAGTTGCAGCCTGCCCACCCTGCCCTGAACAGATCCGGGGGGGTACACACCTCCCCCATGCCCTCCTGGGGTGCGCGCAGTGGCAGAAGCCGCCTCTGCCCCCTGACAAGCCACAGGTCTGTCCTGCACTCTGCCCCGGCTGGGCAGCATCTACCCCTTCCCTCACCCCTCCCCTCCCACCACAAGGGACATACCAACTGGCCCCAATGGGCCAATTTCCAATACAGCCAATTTTCTTTATATCGGTACCGATCCAATATCGAACCGATGTATCAATGCATCTCTACAATTAAGTGAATGGGCAATTAAATAGCAGGTGAAATTAACGTAGAGAAGTGTGAAGTGATGCACATAGATAAAAACCCAAACCCTACCTACACAATTATGGGTTCTACAGTAGCTATTACTGCACCGGAAAGAGATCCGGGAGTCTTCGTGGACAGTTTGCTAAAAAACATCAACTCCATGCTCAGCAGCCATCAAAAAGACAAACAAAATATTAAGGATTATTAAGAACAGAATTGTAAACAAAATGAAAGTATCATCATGCCCCTTTAAAAATCCATGGTGTGTCCATACCTTGAATACTGTGCCCGCTTCTGGTCCACACATCTCAGAAAGGGTATAGAAGAACTAGGGAAGGCCCAAAGAAGGGCAACAAGGATGATTCCATGTGGTACAGAGGGGCTTCCATAGGAGAAAACACTAAAGAAACTAGGCCTATTCAGTTTAGACAAGAGAAGCTTGAGTAGGGACATGATAAGGGTTTATAATATACTAAATGGCAAAGAGAAAGGGATTTATTATTTACTGTCCCTCAATACAAGAACTAGGGGTCACAACATGAAACTAGTAGGTAGTAAGTTTAAAACTAACAAAAAGAAGTTCTTTTTCACACAGCATGCAATTAAAATGTGTAACTCATTGCCACCAGATGTTGTAGAAGTTGACAGTTCAAATAGAGATTGGACAAATCCTTGGAGGAACAGAGCATCGGTAGCTATTGATCATGGGAGTTAAGGATACAGTCTCTGAATTAGTACTTCCTAGACCAGGGGTGGGCAAAATGCTGCCCAGGGGCTGGATGAGGCCTGTCAGGCCATTCTATCCGGCCTGTGGGGCTCCTAAAAAATTTAGAAAATTAATATTAATCTGCCCTGGGCTGCCTGTCATGTGGCCCTCAATGGCTTGCCGAAACTCAGTAAGCGGCCCTCTGCCCAAAATAATTGCCTGCCCCTGTCCTAGACCTTAAATGCTGGAGACTACAAATGGAAGAGGAACAGGGGGGAAAAACGCTGGCCACACCTAGTTCACCTTCCTTTTCAGCATTTACCCTCTGCCAAAGTGTGACACAGGATACTGGGCAAGATGGACCTATGGTCTGATCCAGTAAACGGCAATTCTTATACTCTTAAATAAATTACTTCAGAGCAGTGCAGTGGATTTGGCCACATATATCCTATCAGTTTTAAAACAATACTAATTAAACATCTCAAGCTCTGCATCTCTGTGCCTTAATTCCCTGACAATAAAATGGAGGTAATACTTCCCTATCAGCCAACATGAGGCTAAATATTTTGGAGTTGTTCAGACACTGGTGGCAAGGCAAGAAAGGTACATACATAGATAAAAGAGAAAAAATGCATTTGTAAAATAATGACCACCTTTTAGAAAGACTGCAAAAGCCTCCATCCACCTTGATAAAATTTTAAAATTGTAACCTGAAGGCCATTCCCATCGGCAGCCAACCTCTTACCCCAAAACCTCAACAGTAAAAAAGCCAAAGCACATAGGGTCCCATGCAGAAGGTTCTTAGAAAATAAGACAGAGGAATTTGTATCTAATCCAAAGAGAGCATTAAGTGTATGCTGATATGGTACAAGGCAGAGAGAGAGAAAGAGAGAAAGTCAATTAGCCTAGGTGTAGTGTTCTGCTAATACAAGCTTTTCTGCTTCTAGATCTGGAGCTGGTATATTCAAAGCTAAATTAGAGATCCCTTCATACTATTGCCTTATGCCACAAAGTGAAGCTCTTAAGGTATGTCTATCACCATTAGATCCATTTTATGTGGAAGAAGCCCAGACACCAAGCAGCCATACAAAATCCTAAGATAAAAGCAATATGCAAATGTTACCTATTATCCCTCTGAGAAAGGGTACTGTGATACCTGAAATTCTGCCTATGCCTGTACCAACCATACAGATGGTCCAATAAAAGATATCACCCACAAGAATTCTTACTTCTTGTACATCTCCTGGACCATCACAACATCACCTCAACACTACCACCCAAGGAAATGAAAGTCCTCCATACATACTTAATAGCAGTCTTCAACTACCTGAAGGGGGTGTTGAAAGAGGCTGGAGCTAGGCTGTTCTCAGTGGTGGCAGATGACAGAACAAGGAGCAATGGTCTCAAGCTGCAACACGGAAAGTTTTGGTTAGATACTAGGAAGAGTTTTCTCACTAGGAGGGTAGTAAAACACTGGAACAGGTTACCCAGAGAGGTGGTGGAAACTCCATCTTTGGAGGTTTTCAAAACCCAGCTAGACAAAGCTTTGGCTGGGATGATCTAGTTGGGGCTGGTCCTGCTTTAAGCAGGGGGTTGGACTACATGGCCTCCTGAGGTCCCTTTCAATTCTAACTTTCTATGATTCTATCTTTAGGTGGCTTTGAGAGGAAACCTCTCCAGACCACTGAAATTTCAAATTATTTCCTTACCCCTATGTACAGTATATTTAAAAAGAAGCAGCTCAAGAATTGCTTCCACGTCAGACAGGAATAAAGCTACAGTATCTTTCAGTGTTATGCAGCAAAGGATGAACTTCATATATTTAGTGTATATTTCAGACTGTTATATTATAGCTGACCAGTGAAAGAGAGATGAAAGGGGGTGGGGAGAAAGAAAAGCGGGGAGAAGAGAAAGAAGGGAGGGGTGGGGAATGGAGAATGCCTAGGCATCACCACTAGGTAAATAGCTGGGGGGGTTTAAACATTTTAGCTAACAGGTTTTAATTAGACACATTTTAAAAGCGTCACTGGCACCTGGCCTAGACAGGATTAACAACTTTACAAAGCATTCCCTGACTGTGCTCGGCTCTAAGGCACAACCTACCTCTCTTGTTGCCAGAGAATGGATTTATCTGCTCTTGTATAAACACACAGGCTGTGTGACCACAAAGTATAGCCAACTGCAACAAGGGAAGCTAATAACCTTGGGAAGTCAATCAACTCCATAGGTAAACTGGTAATAATGTTGGTCTCACACTCTGCTTGTACAAAATAAAATTAAGATAATCAACCAAATGTAAACTGAAGTGTAACTACATGAAAGCAGGCAGGCAATCCAAAGCAACTGTTTGAAGGAATGGTAAGCGCCTCCATTCATCTCAGAAGGCTGGTTACAAAATCTGTAAAACCAGTACTGTCAACTATTTAATTATTGTGCACTTAAGCTGGAACATGCTACAACTAACATGTTCATCCCAAACTGCTTCTCATCTCTTCTCAGGCATAGTGAGCACCAAATGTCTCCTCTCCCACTATCAAAAGCTTTCAACTATTATAATATAGTCTCATGTAAAAAAGACACTGAAAATGTGAGACAGCAAAAAGTAAACTGAATATAGTATTCAGCTAAGCAGAACACAGCTGTTGCTGCAGAACGTTCAACACCAGGATCCCATAAGGGGAGAGGTCTTCAATATACTTACTCAGGAAGTCACAATGTTCCATACCTGCATTTGGGAGACAGAGGCATTATGAACTTCTTATCTCAGGAACTATGTATTCCTCTGAACCAATCTATCATACAAACAATACTACCTCTACAAGAGCTGTAGAACTGTTGCACATTCCGACACAAGACACAAGCTACGAGTACGTATGTTTTGGTGGCTTTTCATAGCTACTTGTGGCATTTTGCCCAATTCATTACTAGATCAAATGTCATCCAATCAGAGTAGGACAAACATTTATCATGGCTAGCAACTGGACGATGTCATCAATCAACAGTTCAGGACTTTCAGTGTTATGACAGCCATAAAAACCTTTGGAGCAAACAAGGCCTTCACTGCCTGCTACAGTAGTAAAAGGACCAGAATTGCTGACTGGTAGTGGCAGCAACACTTTTTTCATTGGAAACTGTCGTTTGAAATTCTGAAAGTGTCGCATCCAAGTTCTTCTGGCCCAGAGGCACATCCCACACCAGAACGAGAGCTCATATACTAGTAGTGACATTACATTATAGTCCTAGAGGGATAATAGACCGCTGTGCTTTGTACAAGAATTTAAGTAGACCCTTCTGCCTTTATCTTATAAAACTTTCCTGATGACAGTAATGGATCCCAGAGTACTTCCCACTTTCATCAATCAACCTGATCCATCTGCCTGTGCTAAGCCCTGCTTGTCAGTTTTCATGCTTTGAATTCATCAAGACTCTGTTCTGCCTGTCCTTCATGCTGAAAGTGCTAATTATTAACACACATTAGATGTGCCTTGACAACAAAAGTGCCCACAACCTGTTTTATGACCAAAACAAATAAAAAGGATTAAGTATATACAATGCCAAAATGAGCAAACACTTTGCTGCAGAATGTAGGTTAGTCTCTCCTATAGCTGATTTTAGATCGGTCCAATTCATGCAGCAAAAGTAAAGTATTCTACTTCCTACTCCAGCCAAAAGGAAAACAGAAAAAACCCACTAAAGGTGAATAAGGAGAGAGCTAGTTTGTTAGAAACATGTTGTGGTCACCTGTAATTCTGCTATGTAGTCACGGCAAGCCCTTAAAAAGCAAAGCATGTGCCACAACCAGGAATAAGCCAGCCAGGACATGAGGAGGACATAAGGGTTAGAATGCTGACCGCTGAGAAAATGAGAACAACAACTGCTTTATGCTGACAAAATAGGAATACTCAGATGACAACTGGGTAAGATGAGAGCTGACTGGCCAGGTGATAGAGCAATATGAACCGTGGTACATGCAGGCCACCATCACAGAAAAGCCAAGATGGGTGGATTATGTGAAACAAGACAGGCAAGAGAACAGAGTCTACTGTAACAATAGGACAAAGACAACCCAAAAGAGGTGGTTCAAGAAGCTGAAGGAGAACACAATGAAAGTCATAAAATCATAGAAAGTTAGAGTTGGAAGGGAGCTCAGGAGGTCATCTAGTCCAACCCCTGCTCAAAGCAGGACCAGCCCCAAATAGATCATCCCAGCCAAAGCTTTGTCTAGCCAGGTTTTGAAAACCTCCAAGGATGGGACTGCACCACCTCTCTGAGTAACCTGTTCCAATGTTTTACTACCCTCCTAGTGAGAAAATTCTTCCTAATATCTAACCTAAACTTCCCTTGGTGCAACTTGAGACAGTTGCTCCTTGTTCAGTGACAGCTTAGGGGACACACTCTGCAGGAACACCTAGAAAGAAAGAGCAAGAGCTGCCAACCCTGAGAACTGGCCAAGGTGAAAGAGGAATAATAATCATGGAGAGCCCAAGATACTGGGACAGGAACTGTAGGGTAGTATGCTGTGGCCCACAAAAGGTAACAGTTAAGTGGTTAGGCCTTAAGAGTTTTCCATAGACATTTCATAGACATTAGGGCTGAAAGGGACCTCAGAAGGTCATTGAGTCCAGCCCCCTTTTTAGCATTAACAGGCTAAAATCTTTTGTGCCATTGAATCACTGTGCAACCCCAGGCATGTCAGTTTACAGAGAGGCAAACCATGGTCAAATGAGAATATTTACCTACAGCTGCTTGGAGAATTTGGTAATTAATGACAGTAGAACAATTAAAAACATTTAAGTGCTGTAAAAATTCCAGGTGCTATTATTAGTGCTCTCCCTCAGAAAGTTAAAACCAACTGCTTAGAGCATAACATTACATTCATTTTCTTTCCACAAGCAGACTGCCCCATTTGTTTTTATGACATATGTCAGAAGTAGAACAACTTATTTGTGATTTGGGATTGACATTACCAGCAAAATCCTTGAGACAGATACGATACTTTGGCAGAACTCAAGGGCAAACAAATCTTTTGAATACCAGCTTTGAAAAATTTCCTAAAGAAATATTTGCAACTGAGGAAAACTGAAGAGCAACTTTATAAGGCAAAGTCTGCAATGAGCCTAGCATATATTTGTACTACAACTCTACCTCCCTTTTACAAAACAGAAAATACTGGGGGGTTTTTTTTGAAGGATTGCATTACATACTCATGAAATTGTGAGCTTTGTAGATAAACACGCTGATCCAGTGGACAGCTTTTAAACTGTCCTCCAAATTACTTTGCACAAATACTTGAATTTTAATCAGCTTTGAGGGCCTATATTTTATATGCAGTTATGGGAATTATGCTAGTCTCTGATTAGGGGTTAACCATAGGGACAGCGCAAGGTAGTGGATGCTCTCACAACTGGGGTATACAAAACCTAAACTATATGTACCACATTCATAATTCTAAGAGTTTAGCTGAGTTTCTCTTCTGTGGATTTTCATCCATGCACCAGCAATCAATCATAAAAAAAGTGAACTCCAAATAAAAGATAAAAATTCCATGTACTTCAGCCAGATATGGTAACAGTTTTATCAGGCTACAAAGAAGTATGCTCAGCATTGCTTCATCAATAGAACCTATGCTGAGATGTCACAACAGTGGGAAGCATATGTCCCTGTAATGGACATCATGGTACATGAAAGAAAGGCCATTTTAAGTAAGTGTGTTGAATGCTCCTATCAATCTGGCCAGTACAAAGTGAAGAGAAGCATCTTAATTACATTCTCATCTACTTTATAATCCAACAACTGTAACATTAGTGTTCCCATATTAGTAAACATCTAATGAAGAAGTTACTCCAGGTCAGGTAAAGTTTCACAATTTGATATTTGGTTTTTTTTATTTTATTTTACTGTATTTCTTTTTTATACAGTTGTACTCCACGAGAAATCACCAAACAAACACAGGGGCCTGTCCCCACAAAAGGGCCCCTCTTCTAAATATTTTTAAATAAACAAAGAAAAATACTGGCTGAGGAAACCAAGTTTCATAAGGACCATTCCCAAAACAGGAGGCTGGGACACACGTCCTTTCACTCCAAGCTGATTCATCTTTTTCCCTACCCAGTTAATGCCCCAGCACGTAAAGAAATGTCCACAGAGACAACACAACATGACAAAAGCTAAGTGAGAAGTCTGAAGGAAAAAGGATTTAGTGTATTTAGTGTGTCTGTAGTGTATGTCTGTGTGTAGTGTCTATAGTATTCATCTGCATGCAGTGTGTCTGTAGTATGTAGAGCATGTATAGAGTGCCAGCGTGACATCTGTAGTAAGTCCATGTCGCATCCGTCTGCATGTAGCGTGCTGTAGTGTCTGGGTCTGCATGTGTGTGTAGCGAGCCTGTAGTGTCTGGATCTGTGTGTACTGAGTCTTTGCATGTAGTGTGTCTGGGTCTGCTTGGAGTGTGCCTGTATAGTGAGTCTGCACGTGCAGCATGCCTGGGTCTGCTTGGAGCGTGCCTGTGTAGCGTGTCTGTGTATAGCACGTCTGGGTCACCTTGTAGTGTACCTGGGTAGCATGCCTGTACATGTACACGTGCCTGGGTCTCCTTATAGTGTGTCTACATGTGTAGTGTGTCTGGGTCTCCTTGCAGAATGTATGTAGCATGTGTAGCGTGTCTGCGTGTGTAGTGTGTCTGGGTCTCTTTGCAGCATGTCTGTGTAGTGTGTCTACACGTGTAGTGTGTTTGGGTCCCCTTGTAGAATGTGTGTGGCGTGTGGTGTGTCTCCTTGTCACGTGTGTGCAGGTGCAGCGTGCCTGGGTCTCCTTGTCGGGTGTCTGCACGTGCGGCACCTGGGTCTGCGCGTGTGCTCTGCCTGCATGTAGCATGTCAGCAGCGCCTGAGCCTGCAGCAGCGCTTGTGCGCGCGGCGCTGAACATGTACATGGCTGCAGCCTCGCTCGGGCCCGGAGCCCCGCGCCAGGACCCCCGCTCCGCTCTGCTCTGCTCGGCTCCCCTCCCCTCCCGGGCCCCAGGCCCCGGGCCCGACCCCGGCCGCACCTGCCGCGCGGGAGGCACTGCCCGGGGCCGGGGCCCTCCCGCCGCGCTCGGCCCCGCACTCACGCAGCGGCTCCAGTCGCGCAGACCCGCGACGGCGGCAGGAAGCAGCGGAGGACGCTGGGCCGCCGCCAGGGCCGCTCCTCGCCGGCCCGGCCCGCCCTGCCCGGCCCCGCCCGCCGCCCCCGGCCGGGCTGCTCCTCGGCTGGGCGCTGCACCCCGCAGGCGGCTGCCCGGGCCCAGATCGCGCTGCCGCCGGCGCTGCGGCGAGGCCACGAAAGAGGCTTGAGCGGCGCCTGAGCCCGGGAGCCAGGGGCTGCGAGTGGGAGAGGAGCAGGGGGCCCAAGAACTGCCGCTGGCTGCGCCAGGCCTAGCCCCATCTCGCCCACCGTGCCTGGTGGCGGCAAAGAGGGGCGAGGGGCCGGGCAAAAGAGGCGCTAAGGCAGCATTCTTCGTAAAAACGTCCAGGGCATCGTGAAGCCGGCCCATGGCAGCGCGAAGCGGGGTTGCTGGCCTCAGGAGGCCTGCAGGGTGCTGGCAGTCTTTCTGGAGAATGTGATCCACGACGCTGTCGCCCGCGCCGACTGTGACCGGATGTGTTTTACATCCTGAAGTGGTGGGGTTGCACCTTGTACGGATTCGGTGGCTACATTTTCAGTACCACCAAAAGAACCATACCCGAGTCGCACAGTGGCAGAGGGTGGGTGTTGAAAGGGGAGAGTGAACTGGGTAGGACCCCTTGCAGCCTCCAGCATTTAAGGTCTAGGAAGTACTGGTTCAGAGCCTATATCCTACTTCCTATGCTTAATAGCTACTGATGCCCGGTTCCTCCAAGAATTTGTCCTATCCCGATTTGAATCTGGCTAAACGGTGAGCTTCTATAACATCTGGTAGCAATGAGTTCCGTGTTTTAATGGCACGTTGTGTAAAAAAAAGAACTTCCTTTCGTTAGTTTTAAACTTACTATCGACTAGTTCCATTTTGTGATCCCTAGTTCTTGTATTGAAAGAGACAGTGAATAATAAGCCCCTATTTGCTTTCTAGTCTATCCCTGTTTACCCAGTCCACTCTCCCTTTCAGCATCCACTCTCTGCCACTGTGTGACAAAGGATGCTGGCCCAGGTAGATCTATGGTCTGACCCAGTAAATGGCAGTTCTTATGCTCTTAAGACAAAACTGTGGTGGGGAGAAACTCCTGGCAGCTGTTTACAAGGAGGAACTTTTTCCCACCATAAGCATGATGGGAGAAATCACAAAGGCCGCCTGGATGTGACATCCTACAAAGAGGTCAAGAGTCAAAGGTGATGCCCATGGTATTGGTCTGAGTGACAGGCATGGTGATGTTGTTGGCCAGAGTAGCAGTGGTGGACAAGGGTTGGGATTGAAGATTAAGAGCTCTGTTTGTGCCATTTGGGGCTTGAGCTGATGGCTAGTTATGCACAAGAAGATGTCAGCGAGAGAGAGGTCAAATTTGTGTTTTGGCTGGAGGAGGCAGGTCTATAGCAGAGGTAGATCAGGAAGGCTTTCACATACAGATGATGGTTGAATTTGACATGAGATTATTTAGAGATAAAGATACAAAAGGAGAGGAAGGACAAAACCTTGTGGGAACCTCTGTGGAAAGTGAATGAGGGGTGAGATGAGAAAACTGCTCTAAAGGACACACAAAAGGAAAGATTAGAGAGTCAGGAAGAGTACCAGGAGATGATGCAATCACTGAAGCCATGGGAAGACGAATTCAGAATGCACAGGGCTGACAGTCAGTGATGATAAAGACAGAGTTCTGGTTCTGAGATTTGGCTAATGAGGTTTTTTACAGACCTGGGGAAAAGCAGTTTCAGTTGACTGCAAGAATCCGAAGCTGAACTGGAGAGGAAGCACCAGATGTAGATTGTAAGTATGTTCAGTGAGTTTACGAAGCAGGGGCGGGCAAAGTCTGGCCTGCAGGCCAGATGAGGCCTGCGGCTGACTCCATTTCCCAGCAGCCCCTGCCCATGTCACTGCAGTCAGTTTCCATAGAGACCCCAGCAGTGGCAGGGCTGTGACAGTGAAGGGCCAGAGTTTCCGTGGACACTGGCCCCAGCAGCGCTGCCAGGGCGCACAACTGTGCGGGGAGCTGCTGTGGGGCCAGGATCTTGTGGGGGTCACAGCGTGGTCCAGAGGCAGGGAAGAACTGCAATCTGCTCTCCACACTCCCCGGGCAGAGGTGTGCAGGCAGTGGATTGTGGTTCTGCCCCAACTCCAGACCATGCCGTCATTGCTACAAGATCCCAGCCCCAGCCCAGGAGCATCTCCCCACCCAGCTGCGTGTCCTGCCAGCGCTGCTGAGGCCAGTCTCTGTGGAAACCCTGGCTCTGCACTGTCATGACCCCACCACTGCTGGGGTCTCTGTGGAAATTGGCTGCAGCGGTGTGGGTAAGGGCTGCTAGGAAGTGGAGTTAGGTGGCTGACCTGATCTGCCATTTTTCCCACCCCGTTATAGACGAAATAGAGAAAGGAGGTAGGACAGTAGTTGGCAGCAAGGTCCAAGTGTATTGTCCTGTTTTAAGATGGAAGAAATGGAATCATGCTTTTACTATGAGGAGAAGAGCTAGAGAAGTGTGAGAAATTAAAAAGAGGGTAAGTGGGCATCAAGGAGATCAAGGCATCAGGGACATCACTGAGACAAATAGAGGATTTAGGGAGGAAAAGCAGATCTGTCTGAACAGAACTTCTGTCTTTGACAGGGAAGGCAGCAAGAGAGTTATAGGAAGGGAAAGGAGAAGGTAACCAAGGACATGGGGAAAGTCATATTGTATGTTGTCATTTTCTCTTGGCAGAAACTGGCAAGATTTTATTTAGAGAGAGAAAAAGAAATGGAATCAAATGGAAAGTACAGGGTGAGACCTGAGTCAAAAGTGATGAAAGGGTGGTGAAAATTATAGATGTAGAATTGTTTAGCAAGGAAGGTGGCAAAACTGAACAGAGAGAAAATGGATCTGTTGTGGAGGAAGTCACCCTGGTAACGGGAATTCTCCCAGAAATAATCTACAACACATGAACAGGAGCAGTGGATGCAAATGTTGGGAGTGAGACACAGCTTGGGTGGGGATCTTTTGTGATAAGGCAGAAGAGGACAAAGAGGCTTAGGGAAAACCAGCACCAGATCAATGGAGGAAACTGAAGAGAAGACAGGGAGGAGAGGGCCAAAAGCAAACAAGAATTCATCAGTACTGATGGAGTGGAACTCATATTAAGGCAGAATGACAGATGTGGAGGGGATGAAAGAGACCAGGTAGTGTCAGGAGAAATTCAGCAACACAAAGATCAGTGGGAGCAATGCTTGATGAAGGCCATGTCAAGTGAATGGCCCTTTAAATGAGTGAAAGAGTTGAACAAGGCAGCACAAGTCAAATGACAAAATGAGAGCAATGAAATGTGGAACAAAGTAGGTAGATGAGTCATCAACATGGAAACTGAAGCTATCCACAGAGAAAGTTAGGAGAGGAAGACGGGAGTTGAAATCAGAGAGGAAGTCTCATGGGGTATAGAGTCTGCTGGGCAATAAGTGGTAGTACCATGGGGGAAGAGGAGGAGAATGGGAAAAAGAATGGGAGAGACTGGGAACAGTGCCTTTAAGTGGGTATTGTCACACAATATTAAATAAATATGACAGGGAATCCTTTTAGGGAAGTTGTTTCCCATTCCTCTTTTTCATCCCTTGGACTACTGGAGCCTCCTTTCACTAACTCCCTGCCTTGCACTTTTAGAAAGACTCCTGATGGAGCACTCTCACCTCTAACAAGTTAGTATTCTGTCTGTGTGGTTCTGTTCTTACCTGAAAAATGAATACTGGAAATTAATATATGACCACGATACCCTCCATATAGAGTCATAGAGAAGTAGGGCTGAAAGGGACCTTCAGAGGTTATCTAGTTCAACCCCCTAACCTGAGGCAGGATCATCTCTATCCAAACCATCCTGCAACCCTAATTTAAATTGTACATAAGATTACCTTCAACCCTAACATAACTGTCTCTAGTGGGTTATGGAATAGAGAAAATCCCACACAATTTACTGATTCGTTTTGATGCACTGGCTGGGGGAGTAGTTAACTGTTTGCACAATTTCACAATGATTACACAATTTATACAACACAATTTTATTTTAAAACTCTTTGCTACGTATATAACACTGCTTAGCTTTACGAAACACCACAAACATTAAAACACAATAATTACATATATCAGAAACAATGCTCCAAATGCACTTCCTTCCCAAACAATACTATAAGAATTAGTGTTACAAAAACAACTACAATTACAACTAAAAGTTAAATTTGAATCAATACTATTATTTTTCATATTATACTTACAATCCTAGAATTCCGAGAAGCCAAATACCAAAATATGGTTTCATTCCTCAGTAGTACAATTTAATGGGTTGGCCTCAGTAGTACGGTTCAATGGGCTCGCCTCAGCAATACAATTCAATAGGCTGGCCTCAGCAGTGATAGGACTAAGTCCCCTTCCTTCAGTCCCTTTCAGGTGCTCCGCGGCTTCAGCGTGAACTAAGAGATTCGTGTTCACAGAGAGGTTGGTTCAGGTGATCAGTCTGACCCGGGCTATACTTGCGATTCTTCCTTCGTTGTTCTACAAATATAGTCACCTCCAAATTGGGACAGTAAGTTACAGTTTTTATTGAGTGAGCTGCCATTAGTGGGCTCCTCCTACTCAACCTGTCATTACCCCCAAATTTGGGCTCGGATCTTACTCAACAGATTCTTTTGCCTTTGTTGAGCATTTTAAATTACCTTTGGGAAACTTCCATATCACTGCAAATGCCCTTTTCTTACCAATCTGGTCAAAAGGCCTTAGGGTTTGATCTCTTGGAATTCAGGATATTTGCTCTCTTTGTAAAAGACTTCTAAAGATGAAATTTAAATTAAGACTTTAAGCAAAGTCAGGACCTTTTGCACGTAGTCTCAAAACAATGACTTAGATAAGGAGATAAGATTTATCTTCTTCCTGAAACTGGCTAATGGGCAACCTTTACAAACATTCAAACTATTTCATTCAATATGACAATAACATAGACCTAATGCCCTAACCTACCACAGGCAAAGTCAGGGAACCATGGTAGGTGATGTCCTGCTTCTATAAAATGTCAATATACGCTCAAGAGGTCCAGGATAGAGGGCTACACCCCTTGTTGCAGAAGAAGGCAAAAATCCTCACAGTCCATACCAATCTGACCATGGATTAAAATTCCTTTCTGACCCCAAATCTGGCATTTGGTTTGACCCTCAGCAGAGAGGCAAGACCCTCTAGCCAGGAACCTTTCTTGCTCCTAGCAGGAGAATTGCCTATGCCTTTCATATAATATACATTCAATCTATGTCTATTAAAGTATGTGTATAAATCTGAATGCTTCTATTGCAGAGAATATCTTTGTGCATTGTTTTCACTACTTACCTGCAGATTATTTCAAAATAGGAACCACAGAATTTATTTATTCCTGCCAATGTCATGCAAAAGCCAAAAATCATATAAAACTGCAACCAATTGTTACGGTTTTTATTTCGTCTGTAAATGACAGTTTTGCAAATGTCTGTCAAAAAGGATGCCATATGGAAAGGCCGGCAGAAAGGCAACTAGTGAACCAGTTGTATATGCCAGGTTCAATTTGTCACACTTTTAGTTACTGGGAAAGATTATATATTTGTTTTGTGTAAGAAAACTCTCTTAATTAAAAAGTCAACAATGGGTTCCTCAGAATTTACACCCATTGTGAATGGGGAAAAACACTACTCTTTATTGACATAACAACAAGTACCAAGGGGATAAGACAAATTACAATAAAGGATTTTTAAAGTATCTGTAATTTTAGCAATGCTTCAACATGAAAATCTTCCAATAACATGAACATGTCACAAAACTATACTGAAATATCTTGCAGTTGCAGATACAACATAATCACATTTTTCTTAATACAATTATAGAAAAATGTTTGTTATATAAGCTCCAATCCTGCAGAGAATTAAGAGCTTGTCAATGTGGTAAAACTTGTGAATTAGAATGCAAATCAGTAACCATTCTGCACCAGCTCCCTCTTACACTGTACTCAGGGTATGAATATACCGTTTATTTATAATGATGTAATTTATAGCAGTTTTGTACACCAATATATATTATACTGGAATCTGGGGTGGACAACTGACCAACTTATCCTAGAGCAATAGACTATAGGCTGCTGTTAGAGCTCCTCGTAGTAGGTGTCAAGGGAATAGGTAATAGCTTGAACAAAGGGCCTTCCCAGCTGAAGACACCAGACAAAGGAAGACAAGGTTCTTTGGGTAGATCTGATATCTTTTATTAGATCAACTCAAATAGTTGGAAAAATTCTTCTTTGCAAGCTTTTGGGTACAAATACCCTTTGTCAGTCTAGAATAGAGAGTGGGAACCTGTTGAGCTCTCCTGGTCTAGTGGTTAAGACATTTTCCCTGAGTCTGGGAAACTCAAGTTGTTGGCCCTGTCCCCAAGAGAGGGTTTGAATCACCTTCTCCGACTTCCTAACAAAGAGCCTGCTCCACCAAACCAGGGGCGATGCATAGGGGATGCACACAGGTGCACCCCCTCTGATTGTGGTGGTGCACCCCTACAAAAAGGCGCTGCTGATCCCTGCTGGCTGCTGCCAGCAGTGTCTGTGGGTGGTTGCCGACCCCTGGTCGGTGCCTCCCCTCCCTCGCCAACAGCATCTGCAGGAGCTCCCCTACTAATTGCCGCTGTGCTCCCGCTGCCGCTGTGGCCCCCCAGCCGTGGGGGGCACACATTGTTCATGCACCAAATCATGTATTAGGCACCCCCAATCTTCATCCTGTTGAAACTTTCCCACTGGGCAGCCAAGAGGGAAAAATATATGGGACCAAGAGAGAAATCTAGAAAAAGCATAGATTGGCAGCTGCTTTGAAAAGTGTGTGTGAGGAGGAGGGGGGCATTCTGGCTCTACTAGGGCAGACAGATGCTATCCTATTTGCTGTCTATCTTTTTTAACCATTCTAAAATGTAGAAACACCTTACAAAAGACAGTAGGTCTGGGTCAAAACTCAGAGCTCTTTCCTCATAGATTTTCCCTTCTTGACTTCCCAGTAGGCCAACTTCAACAAGCGGGGTGAAGAGTGGAATCCTAGCTGATGGCCTAGTCTCTAGAGCACAGCTGGGAAGTGAAATGCAAGTTCAAATCCTCTAAGGTGGGTGGGGCCTAGAAGCTAAGTTACCCACTTTGTGGACAAGCACCCTAATCATTAGGTTATTGGGCTAAAAGGTGGGAGGGTTGTCTTACCATCTCTTTTTAACAATTTTCAACCTGGAGGGATGTGGGCAGTGGAGTCCCCCAGGGCTCTGTCCTGGAGCCTGTACTGTTCAACATCTTTATCAGCGATCTGGATGTGGGGGTGGAAAGCAGACTGTCCAAATTAGCTGACAACACCACACCAAGATATGGGGCGAGGTGGGCACGCTGGAGGGGAGGGACAGAGTCCAGCTAGATCTAGACAGGTTACAGAGGTGGGCAGATGAGAATAGGATTCAGCACAGACAAGTGCAAGGTATTGCATCTAGGGAGAAGGAACCAGCAACACACCTATAGGCTGGGGAACACCCTTCTTGTCAACACAGTGGCAGAAAGGGATCTTGGAATCATTGTTGACTCCAGGATGAACATGAGCTGCCAATGCGAGGAAGTGGTCAGGACAAGGCTAGCTGCACCTTGTCGCACATCTACAGATGGATCACAAGCAGGTCCAGGGAGGTGATCCTTCCCCTCTATGCGGTGTTGGTCAGGCCACAGTTGGAGTACTGCGTCCAGCTCTGGGCGCTGCACTTCAAGGGGGATGTGGCTAGCATTGAGAGGGTCCAGAGGAGAGCCACTATAAATGGACCTTATGTACTGTCCCAAAGGAGTAGGATCTGCAATCCTTGTAAACCGTCCTAAATACTACTTACCCATTTAATGTTGGATTTGGGCTTAACTCTAATAGACTTAAATACATTAAGAACACAGTGGGTGCATTTACACGTGCGCTTTAATGTGCAGGAGCCTATTCTACTGCACATTAAAGTGGCATGTAAAAAACACCATGCTAATACACTAATGTGCAGTAGAATAGGCTACTGCACGTTGAATGTCACCCAAAAAGCAAGCACTTGTACTACTGTGCATTAGCAGAGCCTCGTGCGCATTTATTTAGTACCTCATATTGGAGGTACTAAATATAATGTGCATTAGTAAAAGCGCATTAATGCACATGTAGATGCACCCAGCAGGTGTTTCTACATGAGATGCTTTACTGCATATTAGACTAATCTAATACACACTAAAGCATCATCATCTACACATTTACGGCAATTACTGCACATTAGATTAGTCTAATGTGCTGTTTGCTAGTACTGATACAGGTGCTAGGAAAATGGTGCCTTAAGCTAATGTGCGTTAGTGCACATGTAGATGTTGACGATGGGTGCAAACTGTGCCCAGTCAGCTGCACCAGCAAGAGGCCAGCCTCCTGCTTGGTGCAGAGCCACATGGCTGGCAGTTTCTGCAGCCACGTGGCAGGGACAGCTCTTTGGCTATCTGCAACAGGCCTCTGGACCCTTGGCCTGACACCTGAGGCCTGTGCCAGCTGCTGCCTACCCCCTGGGCACTGTGCCTCACCAGTGCAGGCATGTGCCAGGTGCTGCAGCCCTGTGGACCTTGGTTCTGCCCCCTGGGGCCCGTACCAGCACCTGATTACCCTGTGGGCTCTGTGCCCCTTTGCTGTGGGTATGTTTTGGACCCTACACCCCTGTGGACCCTAGCTGTGACACCCAGGACTCCTGATGGGCAGAGTCTGCCTCTCAGGCACCATGCCCCATGCCAGTAGGCACATGGCAGCTGACACTGGCACCCAGAGCCCCGGTCTGACTTCTCCACTCTGCCCTGCCCCATGTTGGCCTTCCTGACGGTAAAGACGGTGGCCCAGGAGCCAAACTGGACTGAGCAGAAGACCATGGACCTTATAGCAATTTAGGGTGATGCAGAGGTCCAGTGGTAGCTTGACCAGGTCACGAGAACCAAGGCCCATATGCATTGTAATGGTTGAGCACATCCGGGAGCACAGCCACCAGCACTCCAGCCAACAGTGCCACATAAAGGTCAAGGCCCTGCAGACACAGTGGGTCCGAGTCAGGGACCACAACCATTGCTCAAGGCCTGCTTGCAGGTCCATGCCCTTCCAGTGACAGCTAGACCAGATCCTGGGCCTGATGGACCCTGGCAAGACCCATCATGTAGGTCAGGAGAGGGCCCCTCGGGGCTCCAACGCCAGGTCCTGGTACACTCCTTAGCCTCAGACTCATCTGGCAGCTTGGGTAGCCCAGTCCATCACCTGTACCACGTGCCTGCCACACCCGCCCAGTAAACCCCATACAGGGAGATGGGCCAGGGGTGTGGAGGGGGTGCCTCTGCCACCCATTCCTGCACCAGTTCACCCACCCACCCCTGGGCTGTACACCTGGAGCCAAGGGCCCCACCTGCGGAGGAACGCCGGGTCCTCTCTTCCCATCCTTTCCCTTTCCCTCCCTGCCTGGCTGAATTCCCCACTACCTGAGGGAGTCTGCCCCACCCAACACAAAGGAAAGTGGGAGGCAGGTCAGAACTTAATTGAGCTACCAGCACCCTCCAAGCTAGGCAGCCAGGCGCCCATCATATGCAGAGAAGCTCATTGCTGGCGGCCTTTTTACCTAAATGTATATGTTTGAATTGCCAATTATATAGTTTCTCTACATGGTAGCCTCATTGGGACAGCAATATTGTTCTGGTTCTCAACAAATAATAATAAATATTAATTATCTATCTCATTATGTTAAATAATCAATCCCTTGTACAATTTTACACTATTTTAATTGGCTTCATATTTTTATTTGTTGTGTATTTCTTGCAGTTGTTTTTTATATTCATTTAGAAATATGATTTAGCTATTTAAGGCAAAACATGTCAAACAGCGGTGGGGATCATACTAACTAAGAGGTGAATCTAAAAGTGGTATACTCTCATGGAACATGTTCTGCTACACTTCTTAAAAGGCAACAGCCAGATCTAAAGTTGTTGATTTATTCTGCTTTACTGACTCAACACATATTTTATTATCGATGAAAGTGTGCAATAGTTTTATAATGTTTATACATTGATTATGTTGACAACTTACGAACTAGAGCTAGTTTAAACCAAAGTTGCACATGCGTTACTTAAGGCAGGTTAATATGAAAACACTGAATAAACGTCCGATTTGTTTCTGTGTAGTTGGTACTGGCTTCTTTTCAGGGTATGGGCCTTTATTTACAAAGCTATTCACTTTTGTAAAATCAAGATTTTTTTCTGGAAAATGGTGAATTATGTACTGCACAGTGCAGACACTGATCCTGCAGACATTTATGTGCTCAACTTTACTACAATGAGAAGTCCCATCATGGATTGCAACAAGACCATGAAAAATGCTTATACTGAGCACACATGGAAGTGTGAGCAAGAAAGAAGCTTTACTTTTTTTCTAACAGGTTTTCTTCTAGGAACTGAGTATCAAAATGGTTCAGCTATATGTCCTAGGAAACTCTCCTCTTTGTTCAAGTTATACAATCAGATCTGTGCAGATTGATTGTACCACAGGTGCCTTAGATTTGCTTTATCCTGAATAAATCTTTTGGGCAAGGCAGATTTATACCTTTTCCTTGAGGAGGTACTTCTGAATTTACCTAAAGGCATACTGATAACATGAGGATGAGATCCTTAGGCAGTGTGGGATTATGACATGCTGAGGCCCTAAACTATGTCGAGTTTCATAGATGTCATAGACATTAGGGCTGGAAGGGACCTTGGAAAATCATTGAGTCCAGCCCCCAACCCAAAGACAGGAAGTCAGCTGGGGTCATAGGATCCCAGCAAGATAAGCATCCAATTTTCTCTTGAAGTTGTTCAACGTAGATGCTTGAACCACCTCTGATGGTAGGCTATTCCAGACCTTGGGGGCTAGGACAGTAAAGAAATTCTTCCTTATGTCCAGCATGAAACGGTCTTGCAGTAGTTTATAACTGTTAGACTTCATTATCCCTTTGGGCACTCTGGTGAACAAACGTTCCCCCACATACTGCTGGTCACCCCTGATAAACTTATAGGTGGCCATCAGATCACCCCTGAGCCTGCGCTTTTCCAAGCTAAAGAGCCCCATAGCTCTCAGCCTGCCATCATAAGGTCTGTTTTCCAAAACCTCTGATCATGCATGTGGCTCTTCTCTGGACTCTCTTAAGCTTCTCCACATCCTTTTTGAATTGTGGAGCGCAAAACAGGATGCAGTACTCCAGCTGCAACCTCACCAAGGCCAAGCACAAGGGAAGAATGATGTCCCAGGGTTTGCTTGAGAAGCATCTATGGATGCAAGCCAGCATTTTGGTTGCTTTACTAGCTGCAGCATCGCATTGAAGGCTCATGTTCATCTTGTGGTCAATCATGACCCCCAAGTCTCTTTCTTCCACAGTGCTAGCCAGCGTAGCACTGCCAAGCCTATAAGGATGCTGCAGGTTTTTCTTCCCAAGGTGGAGAACCTTGCATTTATCGGTGTTAAACACCATCAGGTTCTCGTCCGCCCATTTGCTGAGCCTGTCTAGGTCAGCCTAGATTGCTCTCCTGTCCTCAGGTGTGGATGCTTTACCCCAGAGTTTAGTGTCATCGGTGAACTTGGCCAGTCCACTTCTGACTCCAGTGTCCACATTGTTAATGAAGATGATGAACAATATGGGTCCAAGGACAGAGCCTTGGGGGACCCCACTGGTCACCGGGCACCATGACCATTGACTTCTGTCAATTACCACCCTCTGGGTCCGACCACGGAGCCAATTTCCCAGCCAGTGGATTGTGGTGGACCCAAGGCCACAATTGGCCAGTTTTGCCAAGAGGTGATCATGGGATACCAGATCAAAGGCTTTTTTAAAGTCAAGATATATGACATCAATCTCTTCTCCCTTGTCCAGGTGATAGGTCACCTGGTCGTAGAAGGAAATGAGATTGGTCAAGCAAGACCTACCCGCAACAAACCTGTGCTGGCTATCCCTCAGGATGTTGGTGTTGGCCCATTCATTAAGGATGGCCTCTTTAATAAACTTTTCTAAGACCTTCCCTGGGATAGAGGTCAGGCTGATGGGCATATATTTTGCCAGATCCACTTTCCTCTCTTTCTTGAAGATAGGCACCACATTGGCCTTCTTCCAGTCTTCGGGCACTATAGCGGAGAGCCAGGAGTTCTCAAAGATCCGTGCCAGAGGCTGGGCTATGATGCTTGCCAACTCCTTGAGTACCCTGGGGTGTAAACTGTCAGGGCTGGCTGACTTGAAGGTATCCAGCCTCTCAAGGTGTTCCTTCACGAGGTCTGCACTGATGGAGGGCAGGGAATCCCCCTCACCTGGACCTCCTTGTCCCGTTTAAGAGACCCCATATGATAAAAATAATCCAATGTATGTATATTTTTGTTAGAACAAAAATGTTCATATTTAGAGCATCATTTTCCCATATCTCCTTTATTTACCAACAGATATTATAAAACTTAATATTGAGTCAGGTTTTTTTTCTAATTTAAAGACCAATTTATTGTGAGGCCCTAAACTGTAGCTTAATTTGCTTAAGCCTAAATTTGGCACTGTCCTTAGGACTATATATTTATTATATATCATATAATATATTGGCCACACTCATAGGCGATTAGTACCTCCAGAGTCTGGGGGGGCACTAGTGGCTGATTGCCAACGGGGGGAGGGGTGGGGGTGTCCAATAGCAGCTGATCCGGACAGAGGGGACCACAGTGGCCAATCACACTGCCAGTGGCAAAACTGGAAGTGCCACCAGCACTTCTCCCAGTGCCACTGGCACTTCTCTCAGTGCCGGCTAGCACCAATCTTGGGTGGGGGGGACCAGCTAGTGTTTCACTCGATGCCCCCACTCCCCAGCTGGCAAGGGCCAATCTCAGGGCAGGCATGGGCCCTGCCGTGCCCTCCCTGTGCATTACCTATGACACATTGTAGTGAAGTCTAAAGTGTATTTAAAACCTGAAGTGAAAAGGGAACTTAATGTTTTTTTACATGATGATGATTTCCCAAGCTGGGCAGGTGCAGCCTCTGGAAAGGCTCAAAAAGCAGAAGGTGGTGGTGGGGGGGTGGAAACAAATTTAAACACCTATTTTTAAGCCCAGCTAATAATGACTTTTAGTTGTCAAGTCATGAGGTTGAAGTACTGAGCTGACAATCCTTCTGTCAGGATTGTCTTCTGGCAGGCAGGCAAGAAGAGCTCACTGCGCGGGGAAAACCTGCCCCTCTTACCTAAACCTTTCCCATGCCACCTGTTTTTAGGCAGCAGCCGGAAGAAACAAGCTTCTCAAGGGCCGAGCCTGTAGCTGTTACCGCAGGAGGTGCCCCCTTCCACGCGGAAACGTGCAGCCGCCGCGAGATGCAGGGGGTGCGCGAGCTGCTGCGCCCAGGGCTGGGCGAAGGGCTCCCTTCGCATCCGCCTCACGAGCCGGGGCCGCCGCGCTCCTCCACTCGGCAGCAGCGCGCGCAGGAGGCGGAGTCCGGTCACGTGGAGTCGGCAGCGGCGGCCTCGGCTTCCTGCTTGCCCGCGCTCCCCACAGGCGGGCGCCTGGGCGATGCGGGGCTGCGGCGGGCTGCGCCGGGCCGTCTGGGCCGTGCTGGCCCCGCGCGGCCGCGGCAGCTGCAGGGGCCCTGCGGGGAGCACCCGCTGTCGCCCGCGGCTGGGGGCAGCGCCCGGTGAGTGCGGCGCTGCGGGGGGAGGCTTCTTTGCAGCGACGCCCGATAAGAGCAACCTCCCCTTACCAGCAACACCAGGCTGGAGCCCCCACGAGCGCCAGCTTGTAGTGGGCCTGGAGGCTAAAGACAGGCCAGCGGGGGTTGATTGGAATGGGAGGGGTTGTCCCACAGCAAACCCCAGCCCCTTGTCCCGTAGCAACTGACAGGGTGCCTTGGCACGAGGAGGGTACCTCCAGATTTTTGCTGCATACGCCCTGTGTGTGTGTGTGTGTGTGTGTGTGAACTGTTCTGATGCAAGTTGGATCTCCGGCTGATCCACCCCAGGTGAAACCAGTTGTCTGGTTTTAGCTGGAGAGGCCGGGCAGGTTCGATGACCAACCAAACAAAGGGTGCTCTGGTTCTCCTCAGATGGCATCCCAGCAGGGGTGACACATAGGGGGTGCACATGCACCTCCTGCACGTGGCAGTGCACCCCCTGCAAAAAGGTGCCACTGACAGTATTGGTGGTGCCTGCAGGCAGTTGCTGCTTGGCACCCTGCTGGGGGTGTCTAAGGGCAGTCCGTGATCGCCCCTGGCTGCTGTCAATGCTGCCAGTGGCACCTGCGGGTGGTTGCCGACCCCTGGTTGGTGCTCGCCCCCACCTCTGCTATCAACAGTGCTGGCAGCATCTGCAGGAGCTCCCCTGGTCACTGCCGCCGAGCTTCTGCCGGGGGCACACACTGTTGATGCATCCCGGGAAGGACAGCACCGTACCTAGACTGCTGGTGGACCCAGGCAAAGTTTTAGTATCAGGCCCCCGCTTTGTCAGACATGATGATGATAAAAAAAAATTACCATTTTCGGGCCCCCTTTCTGTCCAGTCCCTGGGCAGCCACTCAGGTCACTCATGCCTGTGTCTGGCCCTAATGAAGGGGGTAGTTGCCTACAGAAGATCAGGCCACTGAGTCAGTTGGCATATCCAGGGCATATCCAGACACATGGGCATGTGCAGTTTGTGGTGCCACAAGCCTCTTTGTGGAGCCACAAACTGCACGTTACATGTTAAACCATGGGCAGTGCTGCTAAGTTGTAGCATGCCAACAACATTTGCTACTGGGATTTCCTAGTAGCAAACTCCCCCCCCCCCCCCCCCCCCCCCCCCCCAAAAAGCAGCCGAAAGCATGCCAAAATTGTGTGCCAGGACAAAGTGCTGCAGAGCCCCTGAGCTGAGGTGCAGTGTGCCCAGGCAGCCAGAGAGTCGCTGGCTGGGGCACAGTGTGCCTCAAGACTGGGGAGCAGGCAACCTTGGGCTGGCTATTCCCCTGTCTTCGTGCCTCAGCACAGGGAGCCCCCGCACTGAGGCACTGTGCCCCAGCTAGGGAGTGGCACATGGAGTTAGGTGGCCTGTGGAGCCCTCGAGCTGAGGCATACTGCACCCTAGCTCAGGGCCTCCACAGCGCATGGAGATGACTGTTCCCCCGTCTTCATGTGTTGCTCCCTGGCTGGCTGGGATGCAGGGTGCCTCAGCTCAGGGGCTGCCTGCCAAGCTAGCCCTGTACTGAGGCACCCTGTGCCCCGTCCAGTTTCCCTCCTTCTCTGTAGCACATGGAGCCCAGCCAGGAGCTGGGAGGACCTGGGCATGGCCCACAACAAAGGGCATGTGCAGGGACAGGTACTACAGCACGAAGTAGTGGCACAAATTTGAGTTGCTACTATTTGTGCCGCTGCAAGCACATGCCCATGCTCGTCTACATGTGGCCCAACAGGCCACTGTGCCCTAGCTCAAGGCAGCCCAAAGGTGGCTGTGGAGTGCTGAGTGCTTAGGTTGTGGCTTACAGGCCCCAGCAGCTGCCTTTCTTGCTGCCATGTGTGGGGCAGGGCCTCTGTGTGCCACCTGGGAGGGAGGATCCTAGGGCTCTGTGTGCTGGTGGTAGGAGCCTGTGTGTCAGGAAGCACAACAGTGGTGCACATGCTGCACCATGCAGCCCACACAGTGTGACATGGTGGCCGCACACTAGTGCTGTATGTGCCCCCCGTCCATGCCAGAGCTGGACAAGCCTATGCTACCTTCTGTCTGATTATTGAAGACTTGTGCAGATTACCACCTCTGTCTTCAGAAAGAAGTGTTAGAAAAATCTATTTTAAATCCTCGGTTTCCCTGTAACTGGCCATAGAACTCTGCTTCCATACAGGGTACTTGTACAGGACATCCCTGTTTTTATTATGAATCCTTTCAAGGCAACAAGGTTAAAAATGAAGCTGTCTTATTCCTGTGTTTGCTTTCTGGTGTAAAAGGGCCTGAAAGTGCTTCTTTTTGCAGTTATTTGGGGATCCCTTTTATAAGGTAAGTTTGGAGTCCTTATGAGAGCATAAAAATACAAGTTCCTAACTGAAAGGACACGTTTGCTGAGATTAAGACTTTGGGTAGATGACAGCAATGAGTACTCCATGATCCAACTGAGCTGAACCCCAGTTATTAGTTAGTCCCTTAATTGGCCAAACTTACTGTAGTAGAACTCTCCTGCTGTCCTTGGTGCTGGGAATTTGCAGGTAGAACAAGCAACTCCAGAGCTCTGGTTTCTCCTCAAATGACATCTGATGAAGTATGTTGTTGCCTACAAAAGATCATACCTTTCGAACAGTAAGCTTCTACGGGCATGTCCCCATGAGTGTGCATGTGCAGTGGTGCATGTTCCCTGCAGGACAAATAACAGTGGCACATATTTGTGCTGCTGCTATTTGTCCCTGGGCACACCCCTGCACACGTGCTCGGGTGTGCAGTAAATTGCTCTGGGTGGGGTAAGGGAAGCTAGGGCCAGCACCTGGGCTGGACCCAGCAGCCTGTCCTGGGGGCCTTCTAGGGCAGCAGTGGCAGCGATCCAGGTGCTTGGAGCCTGCCCAGTAGCCAGGCTCTCTTTCTGGCAGCATGCACTGTTGCTATGTGTGCTGCATCACTTTTATTAGTGGCATGTTTTTTTGACCCTGGGATCTCCCAGGGTCAAAAAAAACACTGCCACGCTGCAAATTAGCAGTGCAGCAAATTAGCATGTGCTACATGTATTTTGCGGTGCTGCAAGCTGCGCATGTGTACTCGTGGGGACGCGTCCTAAGATGTCACTTTTCCCTACCTTTTGCTTAACTCTCTTTCCTCATCAGAATTCTGTTAAAATGCGAATGGAGCAATAGTTGTACCAAAGAGCACAATCCTTAATGTAAAACTAACAAAGAATAAATTGCATTTTTGTAGTTAAAGCTTCACTAATTTTTGCAGTAGCTGTCCTTCATGATTTCTCAGCTGGCAAAAAGAAATGGAATTTATTTTTTAACAGCAGTCAAACGTAGAAAGCAAATTCTTTTTCAAGGACTCCCTTGACACTTGCAAATATAGATGTTAGAGAATTTTCAGTGGCAAGTCTCCTGGATTAAAAAGTGTTACAAATAAGAGTGCATGAAAGTGTCAGATCTTTTTCCAGTTCTTGATGGGATAATTATCCTTTTTTCTCCCAGATTTGAAGAGCATAAATGTGATCTTTTATAACCTTTCCACTACTGCTGATCACAGTGTCTCCTACAAAGAACTCAAAGACCTCCTAAAATCCCAAACCATTCATATTGATGTCCGAGAGAAATGGGAAATTGGCAAGTTTGGAAAAATCCCTGGGTCCATCAATATACCATGTAAGTGATCATAAACATGACTAAATAGTCAAAAGGTCAAAGACCACTGAGAACAAATTTGCAAACAAGTAGTGATCACTAGGAATCTCTGGAATTCACATTGGAAGCATGTGGCGTTAAGGCTTCTTTAATTTTGGAGTTCCCACCGTGTGTCCCTCCCTGCTGCCACTGTCACTGTCGCTGATTGGCAGAGGGGACAGCATTGCTCACCACCCGCGCCTGAAACTGTGGCTGTGGTTTTCACCTCCTGCCCATCAGGCGCAAGCGGCAAGCGATAGTTCCCCTCTGCCAATCAGCAGTGGGGGCATGTGGGGGAAACTCCAAAATAAAAGCAGCTGTCTAGTGATGACTTTATAAAAACTAATTATTAGAAATCTTCACAAACCAAACTCCTTCATGGATTAAAATGCAGGGGTGAACGAACAACGTGGCCTGTGGGCTGGATCCGGCCTGCCAACTAATTGGATCTGGCCTGCAGGGGGTGCCCACCAATTAACTGGACATGGCCCGTGGCTGTCCCTGCAGCGCTCTGCATGGGGTGAGCCCCACCCAGGGCAGCCTATGCCACACTCCCATCCATGCCTCCTGGCCCTGGCCCCGGCCCCGGCCCCGGCCCCAGCCAGCACACACAGCTGCTTCCTGGTGGGGCTTCTGGTCTGGATGCAGCTACTGGGATGTGGCTTGGCACCCCTGCCCCTGCTGCTGGCCTGTAGCAGCAGCTCCTCCTGCCCTGCTGTGCTGCTCGGGGGGGGGGGGGGGGCAGCTGCAGGTGGGTGGCTCCAGCCTCTGCGGGTGGGGCTTCAGCTCCAGCTGCCTTCCACCCACTTGGTTGCCTGCAGGTGGCTGCTCATTGTGTTGGGTGGGTAGGAGCTGCTGGACATGGGGGGAGCTGAGCAGCACCTGGGCAGCTGCAGCCACACTAGGAGCAGCCCGGCCGGGAACCTGTGTGCACTGGCTGGTGCTAGGGCTGGTGGGTGCAGGAGGAAGCTCGGTATGGGATGCCCCAGGCAGGAGCAGATGGGGCTCGGACCCATGTGGACTGTCATGGGGATAGCCATGAACCGCACCTACGCTGCACCACCCAGGGCGAGCTGTGCTACATGTGTCCCCTGCCCACCCTTTGTTACTCCCCCTTCTTCCCCCCCAGCCAGCTCCCCAGACTTAGGGGCCAGGCAGCACCCCCCACAGCTCATACAATTCCCTATACACCCCACATTGTATACAAGAGTAAGACTTTATTCTGGGGTGTAGCTCAGACTTTATTTTGAGCTATTACGCAATTGCCTCTATATACACTACTCAAAAAAATGAGGACAAATACTATTTTTAAAATAAAATTAAAATACAGTAGATGTTTGATTTTTAGTATGTGACTTGTTTTTTTAAATCTATAATTAGTTAAAATGATATCTTCTGAAAGTTTTTGCGTGTGCAGCCCTAGACAGCTCACCAAAACTTGCTAAGTGACCCTCCAGCCAAAATAATTGCCCACCCCTGATTAAACATAAATGAGGCTTTGCATGTCCTTACAGTGGGTGAAGTTGTGGAAGCTCTACGGATGAACCCAGAAGACTTCAAAGAGCAGTACAATCAAGATATGCCTGCTAAATTGGACCACATAGTCTTCTCCTGCATGGCAGGAGTGAGAAGCAAGAGAGCATTGGATATTGCCATGTCTTTGGGTTTCAGCAGGTAAGCTAACTGCAGTCCAAGTAAATTCCTGTATAAAGGATAGGTTAATGTTCTTCAATGAAAGGGCTCCTGCTGAAAAGTAGAATCTTCATCTGGAGCCTTACAAGATGATTGTTACGGGAAATTCAAATGTGAAAGATGAAATAGGATGACCAGTACTCATGTTCCAGTTTGACTTCTATTTGGCTGTTTCTCACTGTCTATTGATACAATACATCATTTTCACTATTTATTACCTCTGTAGAATCAGAACAGCTCTGGGAGGATAAGCAGTCTTGCTTTCCTGCATGTTAACAGAATTGGTGGCTAACTTGAAATTGCAGTGTCACCTGTGCAAGCCCATTGCCTTCAATGATATGTCCTCAGAATACACTTGAGCTCCTAGTTGAAGCGTATAACTTGAAGACAGCTGAGGCACCATAGGTGTACTTGAAAGCTGTATTTGGCCTGCAGAGTTCTTGTTACTTTGATGCCAAGACAGGAGGGAATTTAACTGATATATAAAACTCTCGGCATTCTTTGTGGACCTAGATGCTATCTAATCCTCTCCTAAACCTAACATCTGGGATGTGTGAGTGAGCAACTAATTGATCAAGTATTGAGCCTTTCCTCCCCAACTTCAACCCTTGATCAAGTAGTTGAGGTTTACTGCCATTTCATTCCTTGCATTTTGCTCCTTGACACCAGGAGCAGTTAGATTCTACTTCGTAATAATGAATTCTGTCATTTGGTGTAATGCAGTTTTACATATGATGTTTTGTGTTTTTGGTTTGTGTTTTTCTGTTTATTCTTTCCTTTAGCCAAACCTTTTTCACAAGATTATCATCAGTAGCACTTCCATAATACTGCCTATCCTCTGTATGTTTTCAGAGTTCAGCATTACGCAGGCGGCTTTGAGGAGTGGAGAGAATATGAACCTTTAGAGAAAAACTAATGATGTATATCTACCTTGTTCTCTAGCCTTCTAAGAACTCTAGAAAATCATTAATGTTTGTTTTAATAGGCAGTGAATTTAGGAAAATATATTGTGAAAGGGAATCTGTTCTATTTTGTATATAAAAATTATCATGTATATAGATGCTGTTAGAAGAAGCTGTTGATTTTGTAGGGGACTAGTCTTCACCTTTAGTCCTATGTTCAATGGAACTACTATGTAAAGAGAGCTTAAAGGTAAAGACTAACATAAAACTTGAACATGTTGTACACTGAAAGGTGTGTTTCTTCTACTCATATTGCACCATAACACATGAGATCATAACTACAGTATTAAACTAATGGTGACATGTAGTACTGCTTACTTTGTCCTCTCTGAAGAACAATATATCTAGAACCATGTCAGATTCCATATAATTTATTGGAGTTGGAAAAGTAGTTCTCAGAACAACTTGGTACTAGCCTACGTACAGTAGTTTTTAAGAACATTTCTGTTCTGTCAGAGGTGCAAGAAAAGAGCAGTGCTCCTTAATAAGCTGAGTATTTCTAAGTGGGGAGCGAGAACATAAGTACAGGTCTTTCTTTTTCTGTATACCAGATAGTAATCTGATAATTGTGATACCTGGTTGAAGGAATTGTGAAATATTTCAAGAATGTTTTAAAGAACATGAGCATAGATTTTTAACAGAAAATCCTACAGAATGCAGACAAGGCATAGGGCTTCTATAAAAGAGAAATATCAGAAAAAAAACCTAGGGGTATAAGCTCATTGATGGTAAAGGTGTTGATTTAGGGAGGGATTTCTCATGAAAACAAAGGGTGATATACAGAAATCCCCACCGAGTTTCCATGGAAGATGGGGTTTAAGCTTTTATATGTCTTCTCTTATACTGCACTGTGTAGTTCAGTGGTTCTCAGCTTGTTAGACTAAGACACCAGCCATAAAATGCCAGCTCTTTTCTGTAGTCAGAAAAGACAAGTGAACTCTAATAAAGCCATTCTTCTGTTGCAAAGAACTCAGAAAGACCACAAAGGGTAGAATGCCTTTTACAGTGTGGATTCCTATTTGAAATATCTGGGTTGATCTTGTGAATTGTCTCTAGGTGTTTGCACACCTAACAGTGCTAATATTGCACAGCACTCTATGCCACTTAAAAGGATATCTTAGCACCTTAGGGTGCCATGCCACCCTTGTTGAGAATCACTGGTATAGTTACAAGCTACAACCACCAATGAATGCTCTTGGCCAGTAGCTTAAGGAGAGGTGAGTGAGCAGGACATGAGCCTCAGGCACTATGTAAAGGCAGGAAGTGGGGGCTGGAATAGAGCTGTTAGATGCCTCACTCCCCCTGCCTTGCCCTCCTACTCCCCTGTCTCTTCCCTGTTCCAGTTCTAGTGCTGGGTGGGGGCCTAGGCAGAGAACTACCTGACAGTGCTAGCTGTAAGAGCAGCAACTGGCTCAATGCTTCTCTGGGAAATGTCACTTCCTTCTCTTGCTGCTGAAGACCAGTGGAGTGTTTTGGCTGCTCAACATAGACAGTAGTGGTAGAAAATGGAGGTGACATCTCCCCCAGCAGCAAACTGATGCTGCTCTGTCCTCCCTGCTGCTAGAGCCAGAGCAGGACAGATGAGTGCAGTACTGGCCCTTTAGGCTTCTGCTTTTGGCAGTCAGTTAACTAGGAAAGGTGTCCTCTGATAACCATCATAGAGACTGTACTAGCTTATCAAAAATAATTACAATTTTAGTTGGATGCTCCTTTCATCAGTACGACAGGCATGTTTCATGCCATAGTCCCTACATTGATACTTGACACTCAGATTTGAAAAGTGAGGTGCAAAAGATACATGCTCATGGAGGAAACATTTTTTTTTCTCTCCCAGAGGGGAGTCTAAATTATCGAACTGAAGAGGAAGGGCTTCTTGATTCATGCAGCAGTATATATTTCACTCTCGAGTATGTCAATTTGGGAACATAAACTGTAAAGTTGGCAAGGGTGTGAATTAACAATGTATTAGTACAGGATATCTTAACTTTTTGTGGACTCTTACTATGTAGCAATTGCAAGGTCACTTCTTGCTGTTTTAACAGCACGATGCGCAAATCATAGGCCCCTCAGTTAGTAACCGGTTCTCTTAATTCTTTCTACCTACAGAGGGAGGAATGGGAGGAAAAGAAAAAGTCTTCTCTGTATGATAGAAGTCAACAGCCCTACCTCTTGTTAATTGTGAGGAAAGTGCTGGCTGGGGCTCTATCAGAAAAGTATAACGTCGTAAACTAGAAAACTGAATCTCCCTTCAGCTCCTATCGAACAGCTGTAGCACCAGATTTGTTTTATCTTAAAGTTCCCTTAGTATTTGAAGTTCTTTGCAGATGCAAAAGTAGAAGTACCTCAGTCTTCACAGGACTGAGCATGCTGGGACCTAGGTTATGGCTCCAGTTGTTCTCAGCACAACAAATAGACCTGGCTTTATACAAAACACAGTGCTTAGTGAAGGTTAGGTAATCCCTTTTTATGATGGCCTGGTGATTGAAGTACTCACCCATCTCATGAAACATCTCACTTCCCTGGCTGAGGAGCCTCAAACCCAAACCTCTCACTAGGTAGGAGAGTAGTTTGTTAATTATGACATCCTGGGGGAGGAGAGTCCTTGTATTCCAGCCTTTGCAGTGGAGAGTGCATATGCATTTTACATAGCACCACTGGTTATCTGACAGTTTTTTAAATGCTGTCTTCAGTTACTATCCTTTTTGGGGAAGAGAGAGAAATACTCAAAATGAGGCTGGAAGTGGTATTGGAATTCAATCTCATTTCCTTAAGGTCAAAAGAGTACACCTACAAAAGTGGAAATGAGAGCAAAGAACAGCAAAGACAGGAAATGCAGCTGCTATCCCTAGTAATTTTGCTGCTGGAGAAACCAAAGCCTAGCATGGTTTTATCAGTCACTTTGAGGCCTGGCAAGCTGGTACCACCATCAGGCTATTAGTGCCCAAGCTTAGAGCTGTGTTGCTTTCACAACAATCTTGATCAGATTAAACCAGACATAAACAGAAAAAAAAGCAAGAAACCATACTGAGAAAGAAAAGGACGGGTAAGTGCAGGAACCCATATCTCATATTTCAAGTGGTGATAAGAACTTAAGCAAGCTTGGTGGAGGGACATCGTTTGGTCAGCCCCTCTGGCTGTGTCTAGTCAGGACACCATTTAGGATCAGAGTGAAAGCCCCAATGCCGCAGAAGTTCCCAACAGACAATAGATATGATAGGCATAATGGTGAAACCTTAGTTTTTACTCCATCTGTTTTTCCAACAAAATAGCTCACCCCTTTTAATTTGCTCAGTAATCAGGTGCAAGATCCAAAAAACAGATTTGGATTAATTTCTGACCCCATCTTCTTGTTTCCCAGGTGTGGTATCTTACTACTTAGGTTGCAGGGGCAGGCCTTTTTGTTTGTATTAACCCAGTCTTAACTAAATTATAAATTCAGTGAAAGTTAACAGATTGATCTGCACATAGCTTGGGTCTTCCTATAATTTAGCAGATCATCCCTTTCTGCAAGATTTACAGGGAAACCAAGCTAGCCATCCCCACATATTAAAGAAGGGAAGCTGATATGCCTTATCTTAGAAGTTCTTTTGACCTAGACCTCAAGATAAGATCACACTATGAAATTGTTTACTTTTGCAGACTTTTATCAAGGATTGAACAGAAGCTATTTAGTATAAGCCCTCTTCTAGTGGGTTTGGGAGTTTTTTCAAATCTAAATTTTGAAGTACCAAGTCAGTTAGGGACAGGTCCTTTAAAAAGTAATCTGAAATGGGGTAGACATATAGCTAGAGAAGGTAAAGGAAAGGGCTGTAAGTGGTGAAACAACTCTTCTTTTCCCATTTCTACCCTTCCAAAATAAATCCTTTCAGGCAGGGGATTTATTTTTCACCATTTCCCTTTAATTGCCACTGCAGAGGGTCTTGACAACACTTCAGTTAGAGGATTAGTCATTGACTGCATACAGAATTGATACTTGTCTAATGGAGTGAATGAACTTTTGCAGTGGTGAAACTATACCTCTAAACTATTTACATGGAAAAAACAAATGTTATACAACATGTTCCAAACACTGGGTCAGATCACAGGTCCATCCATCTTTATCTCATAGTGGCAGTGTGCATGCTAAGGGAAACACTATTTAAGTAGGGCTTATCAGACTGATTTGTCTCCTGCCCTTGCTCCTTCCCCCCTTCTTTTAAACAGACTCCAGCATGCAAAGACCTAGGAAGTCCTAACTACCATATGTTTAAAACCCACTGATAAGCCTACCCTCCATGAATATGTCCAGCCTCCTTTTGAGCTTCTACAATTCTGAGCTTCTACAACATTTTATGTCAATGAGCTCCACAATTTAATTACATGTTGAGGTGGCAGGGAGGGGGAGGCATTCCTCTTGCTCATTTAAAACCTGCTATCTAAGAATTTCATCATATATCTCCTAATTTTATCATTAGAAGAAACAGCAAATACTTCTTTGCTTTTTCCACACCACTCTTCACTATCTTACTGCCCTCTCAGTCATCTTTTCTTTAACCTAAAAAGTCCTAGGCATTTATTCTATAGTGAGAGGACTATTACTTTAAAAAATGTTTTAGTTCAGGAGTAAGTGTTTAAGAACTGCATATGGTTGTCAGTTTGCATTGATCTATTCCTATCTATCAAGTCCACGTTGCAGTGGGACAAAAGGAAAAAGCCAACTGCAAGGAGCAGAAGAGTGACTTTACCTTTGTTGTTTTCTGTTGCAATTTGACCCATACATTGATTGACAGATGAGTGGTAAAGCAGAATAAGTATAGCAAAGGGTAGAATACATACATTTGTCTTTTTCATTGTCAAGGGGGTTTCATAATTTGTGTCTAATATGCTTTATAAAAATAATTCCAATGGAAATAAGTTCAAGGAGCTTAATTGATTGCATATCCCTCTTCCCCCTTCCCCCCCCCCCCACAATACACACTTTGGTAATGTTTTGCTGAATGACAAATCACTGCAAACATCTCTCTTTGAAATGGTCAACATTTAGAACTAAATAAGCACCATGGAATGAGGCATCTCAAGCATTTTCTTCTCTGTTTTAGAGCAGTATTAATGTGTAATGATGTAACTGCACCTTGGAAAAAGATATCGGACAAAACAAGTTCCTGGACTTCCATTTATTGTTCAATTTCATAATCGGGCAAATTGGCATTTTTATTTGATAATGAAATTGTACATAAATTCTTTGGGGGAAAAAAACCCTTAAAAATCAATAAACCTGTAAGTCTAAAATCTTTCAGCCAAGTCCTGACTTAAGTGGGCGTTCTGCCTGAGTAAGGAATGCAAGATATGGCCCTTTGATGAAGGAAACTCTCCAGCAAACAGGTAACCAAAGAATCCCACTGCAGTAAAACAAAATATAAACATAAAACACACCACCAGCATGAAGCTCACTGTAAGCTTGTTCCTCTCAAAAGAAAAAACACAAACTTTCTAATGAATCATACAAATTTACACTAACAGTGAAGGCAGACTAACAGTGTATACCTTTTGTACAAAAAAAACCCCTACAATAAAAATAGTCTTATGTAGATTTGATTTTGATTCTTTGCTTTTAAAATACTTAATTGGATTGTACAGTACATTTACTTGCAAATCATTCATATAAGTACTTTAAAAAATGTCCTAATATTTGAAATGGTTAAGAAAACTTTTTATCCCCCAAATGTCCACAATGTACACTATACATATTGCACTTTTCTGGTAAGCTGGGCTACTAAGTTTCATTGCAAAAATGTCCAAGCTACATGTACTGATTAAAACGGCATCTCTTTAGTCTAGAAGAGGAATTTAATTGCTCTCCTGTTTTCACTGAAACAAGTAACATTCTGTGTAGACTTCTGTCAGTTGTTTCTGAAGGATCACACTTTTGCTTTTTGCAGTACCCATTACCTATAAAACAAACTACGTAATGAAAAAAATTAGTATATAGCATGCCATCCTTCAGTGACATACACAATGAAAAGGACATGGGGTCCTTAATACCTTTACACTCAGGCTTCATGTTACTGTAGCTTTAAAAAAAACACGTCACTTTAATGGGAAGCTATATTTTTCACAAAGCAAACAAAACCAATAATTAAAACTAGTCATATTGAAATGAATAGCATTAATGTTTTGCAGCTCTGTTCAGAGTTTTATTCCTTAAATTGAGAAATCTTAATATATCTGTTCTGGCTTCAAAGGGATGACGCAATCTTTAAAGGAAAAGTTTTCAATATGCTTGACAGAAACAAGCTATTCGTTCTTCAAGCTTCTTTGTTAAAGATGTTATTGAAACCTTCTGTCCACTTCATGAACGCAGGAAAGATCCCAATATGTCTTGATCCAATGTGGTCCATAATAAAATTCTTTGGAATGTCTTAAGACTGGCTATAGCTAGAGTTCTGACTTCCATTTGGACCCTGTTCGCCTTCACTGTTTGGATGGAGAGAGACATTTTCAGACAGCAGATATATCTAATATTGGTTACATCATAAACGTTATTAAAAACAACCACTTTTCAATAAAATGGCAGTTAAAAACCTCTTCAAGAGAAACAACTTTAATTACAAACAAAAATTCAAAGCCCTTCTTTTACCTCCCTAACTTTCTTCTATAAAAATAAAATGTAAATTTATTAGTTATTTGGTAATTTATTAGTTATTTGTAAATGTATTAGTTATTTGTAAATGTATTAGTTATACATGTCTAAATAAAATAATACCACCAGAAAGTGAAACAGACACAGTGAAGAAACTGCTATTCAAAACTGCACATGTAAGAAACTCGTGTCCAGCTGCCAATTCAATTTACACCTACAGAAACCATGACAGTTCACATCATATCTGCACGTCCAATCATAAATAACTGCGCAAGCAAATTATGCATGGAATTATACCTGCACAGTTTGAAGAGCCAGGTCTTCCCAGCTATGGTGTACTATGGTACCAAAATTCCTTTTATTGCTTAATTTAATGAAAGCGTCTTCAATTCGATTAACTCCCTACATAAGACATTTTAAATTGTTAAAAAGATACAAACATTCTCTTATCAACCCTGATGCAGAGGTTACCCTTGTACCTGACTTTTTAATTAGTGTACAAGGCAGTCTCTCTCATGGAAACATCTGTACTGTAAAAATACATACTGTACCCTCAGAAGTACAGTAAACTATTTAATTTACTTATTTGAATATTTGTCTATTAGGATTTCATTCACCACTGTTCTGATTCCGTGCTGTGAGTCCCTCCTCCCTTTATCCATCAACTAGAGTTTACTGTAAATTTTCCTCATTTTTTTTCTAAGAGCAAAGTCTAGTTAAATGTATTTTTCAGCACAAAGAGAATAAAAAAAATATCTAGTACCTGTTTGGAGGTGGTTTTGGTTTAGGCATCTTATTAAGAATAGTAGCCATTTCTTTCCTCTCATCAAAATTCTTCCACTGTTCATACAATTTTAGTATAACCCTGATTATTTCTAAAATCTAAATAAAAAAAAATAGATCAGATCAGATACTGTAGTGGTTTTCTGTTTGTCACTATCAATTCAACTATGTAATCACCAAGGAGCATAATGATTTCTCTGTATCAAAGTAACTTTTGCTCTTAGTTCAACAATTCCATTTCAACAGATATTTTCTTGATCTAGCTTGGATGTGAAGGATTTTCTATCATAAACAGTCTGCCATTCAGAATAATGCAGACCGCTTTCCCTTCCCCTTGGGCAAACACATTAGTTGTTTTGAAAAGTGTTAAGAATGCATTTTCAGTTTTGTCTGAGGCTTTTTACAGCAGTTGGAGATCTATAATCAGCTACCCACTGTGGATTACTAGCAAGTGCTCTGCAAATCACAGGTGATCTAGAAACCTTAGAATGAGAGAAGTGTAAGTAACCAAATTGTAGACAAATATTTTTCATATTAACTGTAAAAGGTCAGGTGAACCTCAGTGTTTTACTTTTCATATCTCAATATTTTACTTTTCAGAGGTCCACTTGAGTTTGGCAGCTCACTGGGCCAACATGATTTAAGGCATGCCAGTTTCTGCAGCCAACAGGACACAAAGGAGTGATGCATCATTACTATTAATTAGTTCAGTTTATATGCTGCTTTTCTGATGACGGTTCAAGGAGGCTTGCCAAGGGCAGCAAAATAACTTCTAAAATAAGCAAACAAAAGAACAAAACAGGAAAACAAAGTAACTTATGACAACCAGCACAGCACTGAAATAAACTATAGAGAAAAACTCTCCTAAACAGCATCACAGCTCAGCCTTGTTTGCTAAACACCTGCTCAAACAAGAAGGCTAAACAGTGTTTCCAGGCTCTGGCAGGTCTCATGAGGGAGGAAATTCCACAGCTAAGGGGCAAGTACTGAGAACAACCTCCTGCATGTTTTTGCCAACCAAACTCGATGCATTAATGGTACCGGCAGGAGGATGCTCTTGGTTGACCTTAGGAATCATGGCAGAGTATAAGGTAGAAGACGGCTCCTCTGGTAGGTAGAGCCCAGGCCATTTAGAGCCTTACAGGTCAAAACCAGCACCCTGAATTTTGCCTGGAAAGCTACTGGAAGTGTCCTTTGACTCTCCAGTCTGAATAAATACGTACACATTTACATCTTGATTAACTGTCAGCAGCCTTCAGCAGGAGCACTCATATCTCGAGTCAGAACTATTTATGTTTTAGCCACCCAGGCTCATGTTGTCCCCCACCCCCATTTCTTTTAATACAATGAAGCAGCAGCATACATTGCTAAAACCAGTCAGTTGGCTATGAACACTGTGATACTGATGGGAACTCTTAATGGACTATGTTTGTATCAGAACTGGTTGGTTTAAATATATAAACATGTTCATAGCAGAAGTAACTTGGCAGATGCAGTAGTAGGTGTCACATGCAGGATATTTTTCCTGTTTTCTGTCCTGTGCAACTCATGTTACCAGTAACTTGCACATACAACACCCTGAACCTGTGCTATACAGAGTGGCACCCAACAGTATAATTCACCTGGGTGTGATCCTGTGCTTTGGAATTATAGTGCCCATCATCCTGAAGGGTTCCAACATGCTTTACACATAGCAATACTACCTAGATTTAGGTTTAAAGGATAATCGAGTGTCAGGAACAGGAACTGCAGAAGGAATTACGTAGAATTACCCACCCATTTGGGAAGCACGCCAAACTAACATCCTCATTTTCTGAAAAATGTCACAGGCTGTTTATTCACCACAAGAGGTAGGACTGATGATATGCCCTATCTGAAAGATGGGATCTTCAGCAGCACCCTGTACTTGAGCACTTGCTTAGAGGGCAGAATGCAACTGGCAAATCACCAAATCCTCTTGTTGAAACACCTGTTTATTTTTGAAGGTCTCCCATCCAAAGTTGTGATTAAGTTCAATGGTGCTTACTGTATTCACAACAAGAATACTGACTTATACAACAGGCATGCAAGTTATTTGTTTTATAATATTCATGACAATTTCTGGTCAGTCTGTGGCAAGTAAGAAAAAATAAATACCTTCTCCATATCAACAGAGAGCTCAGCAAACCACTGCCTTGCATCCTTTTGCTGGACAACACAGGCCACATGGAGGCAAGCTGAAGAGAAACGAACAGAACCTTTTAACTGTGGGTTACTTGTTATTTATTTTAAGACACTCCTGAGCCCTTCTGGATAGGATTGGATACAAATCTAAATATAAATAGAGATGCGAGTAATGAACAAAGATTGGGGATTTTTGAATATGAATCAATTACAGATTTCAATGCTATTATTTCCCTCTGAATTTTTCTGCTTCCCTCTTTAACATGCCCAAGTCAGTTTTCAAGATTTCAGCTCAGGATTAGATTTTCCAGTTACCTAAATAGATTTTCATGTTATAGGCTCCCCACTGTCACCATCATCTGAAAAAGCTGAAGATGGCAAACAAATCAACATATTTTAGAAAATCCACTGTATACTAAGAAATGCACATGGAGGAAGACTATACAAAATGGATCTACTTTTGTATGATGAATTATTTTAATTTGTTCTTACCTACCTAGAGCTATCATGAAAGGAGGGTACAGCAGACAAAGATCTGTTCTATACGTATCATTCACTATCCTCCTGTGCAAACAAAAATAGTAAATAGTCATTGTACTGTTCTGATCTTTAATCCCATTTTTCTTTAAAAAACCCCTTCCGTCTATTAGTCATGCAAACATCTTTTCATCTTCACTTTTAAAATAAAGAGAATTAGAGAGAAATTTAGGTGGGGAAAATTCACAAACAATAATATACATCTGTACATATTTTTTATCCTGGACCCTTTAATTACTTTCCATGTGATCACAGTAATTATTTACTTCTAATAGTGCAGATCAGGGTACCCTATTTACTAAAATATAAGACAATCTTGATTATAAGGCAACCCCCCAATAATTAGAATATATGGACCATTTATAAATGTGCTCCAATTTTCCAGATATGGAATCTAATTATTGGCGGTTTGCCTTGAATTTGCTCCCTCCCTCCCACTGCTGCAGCTGGGGTGGGTCAGACAGCCCTCTTCCCCACTGCCTTCCCAACTTCTTCCCCCTGCAGCTCTTTCCCTCCCACCCTTACTGGCAGACCCTGCTTTCCCTGAGCACATGGAAGTGAGAGGCAATTTGAAAGCATGGATTTATAGGCAAATTATTATGGATATTCATTGAATTAGTTCATCCAGACTGATACATTTTAGCTTTTTTTTGAAAGCTGCTGCAAGTTTTAACACAGGTATTCCATAAACACACACAGTCGTTCAAACAGCATATGTAGCACTGCAACCGGCAAATATTCTCCGCCCCAGATTTTTCAGCCTGGGGCTTCAGATACTTCCAAATCCATCAGCAGGCATCCTATGTGCAGGCCCAAGCCTGAAGGCTTGAGGTTCAGATGCCCCTGAGTCTTGCTTGCCCTTAGCCAATAGCCACAGGAGCAAGCTAGAAAGGAGTCCCCCATTTCCATAAAGTAGGCATGTAGCCAAGATCTTCCTACTGGACACTGGCTAGTGGGAGGCTAACTATGAGGTTCTTGTAAGGAGTCCTATCTACATTTAGAAAGGGGTGCACCCTCCACTACACACTGCCATTTAAATCCATTTCAACTCAGTCCAAAGCCAAAAGACTCATGATTTACCACACAGTTCATTACACTGGGGCCCAGCAGAATCAACAGTGTTTCCAGCCACGGTAACCCTCACAGCTCAGCACTACTCAGTGTGTGTCTGTACTCCAGATAACCCCCACAAAGGATCCATGTGCTAATTAGCCTCCTACTCATGACAAGAACATCCAGCTCTAGTCATGAGTCTTGGGGTCCTCCAAAAATGTAGATGCAGGTGAGGTACAGGGAAACATTGTCCAGCGCCACCTCATAAAGGGCAAGGCCACACTACTCATGCATAACAGGTGGCAGAGGTATTCTGGGAGAACTGTTTGGGGCCCTGTTTGGTGTTGTTTGCCAGACATTGAAGGCTAGTGAAGAAACAGGAATGATTGGAAATGGGGAAGAAAAGCACAGCTCAGCCATGAGGAATGAAGAAGAAGTTGAAATGTAGTCAGTGTATTGGCTCACCATGATTTGAAAAAAAGTCAACAGTTAGGGGGACTGAGCACATGGGTTTTATCACATAATCTTATTCAGATATGCTGCACTAATCTATTCTTTGTGGTAGGTTACCCATAGTATGTGTGCCCCATATAGGCCAGGTGTTTTATAGTCATGCTCAGTATTGGTTGCCTTTAATCAATCTCATAGCTGGTTGCTACTATTGAGCACATACTGCTTTTGGCAGCACTTTAATGATAGGCAAGGTATTTAATTAGATTTTCTTGGATGTGAGTATAAAACGAAGACCTCCCCCTCCCCCGCAGTGCTGACTGGGGGGAAACACCCTGTCTTACATTCAAGTAATTATGGTATATTTTTGAATCTTCAAAAATGCCACGTTGCAAAGTGCTTTGAACATATACTATTTGAATTATGAAAATTAATCTTCACAATGTTGAAGTATTAGCTCATCTGTAAAGTGGAAAAAACAAAGGCAAGAAAATTAAGAAATTTGTCTAAAATCACGCAGAGTTCATGGCAGTGTTTAAATAATCAAAGGTCCCTGACAAATATTAATTTAAATATTAATTTAAAGGCATGATGGGATCCGATCCCAACAACTGCACTTCCTGCTATGCTACATATGCATGGCAGGAACTGTGATGTTAGGATTGAGCATCAAATCCCATCGCGCTATTTGCCACTGTAGGGGGAGCCTGATTCTGGCAGAAAACTTGGCTCCCTGTGCTCCCCTGGCTGCAAGCCCAGATCAGTTGATCTGGGGTCCCCACTGCAGGAGCAAATGGTGCTCTCCCATACCTGGCAGCTCTGGTCATCTGATCAGGGCTCCCAGCTGTAAGAGCAAAAGAGTGTTCCTGTAGCTGGGAGCTCTGATCAGCTGACTGGAGCTCCAAGCTTCTGGAGTTCATGGTAGTCTTGAATCCAGAATGCTCCAGAGGCTGGGAGCACTGGCCACATAATTCAATTAATGGTACAATGGGAACCAGCCACAAAGTTATTACACAAATTAATAACTTTTTAACTTAATCCTCATTTTATCATGCCATTAACTGAATGAATGTGTGGCCAGGTTATTACTTAAGATGTGATTAACTAATTAATCATGTCTTAAGTGTAATGTCTTTTAGGGGCCAAAAGGTCCTGGCTTCTACAAATAATCTAAGAGTCAAAGGCAATGCTTTTATTGTGTATTTGAATTTGATTACTTAAAAAAAAAAAAGGCTTCATTATGTTCACATATAACGATAAAACAATAACATAGCAGAATACATCAGAAATACTAGGAGAAACCATCTTTGACAATAATTAGCAGGAAAAGTGCTCCCTACTCGTGGTCAACATTTAGTGATACGTACAACTCTGGGTATGTCTACACGTCATAATGCTGGGAGACTGGAGGCATACAATTCCATCCATGCAGACTAACTTGCCATGCTGACCAGGACAGACTGCTTTGAAACCCAAGCTAGTTCAAGTATCTCAATACTACCCTGCACTGTGCAATATAGACACACTTTAAAAGAGTAGTTTTAGTTAAACCAGCAATAATCCCTATGTATGCACTCTTTATTTGCATCAATAAACTGGTGCAACTTCATTTGTCTACATAGGCAAATCATAATTTTCTCAGAATAGTTTTAAAGTTAGCTTTCCTACTGAAAGGATGCACTATTAACTATTGTCTCTTACCATGCAAGGGGTAGCAGCATGTCTTCTTGGCCCATATCTTGCACATATTGGAGCAAAGGTCTATAAGGATGATACACTATCAAACAGCAATCCTAGAAATGAGTTTAAAGAAGAAAAAATTAAAACATTTATAATGATCACATGGCTTGTACTGTGAAATCAGTTAGTGGTTCATTTCCCCCCCTTTTTTTTTTTCAAATATAAGCATCATGACACCTCTGTCATAATGAGGACAGTGCTCTCTCTAGAATACCATTATACAGCATGGTTGCCAGTCTGTCAACATCCTTTCCCCTTAGAGACACAAAGTGACACATCTGCAGCACACTGAACCTTGTTTGCTTACAAACCCATAATTCCCTATTGGAAATACAGAACACTGCCAGAAAACAGTCTGTTACTAAATACCATACATGAGAAGCTTGCTGGGAAAACAAAACAAAAAAAAAAATCCAACACTGGTTTTTAAAAAGCTACACTATTCTAAATTCTTCCTTACACATTAAGGTTGGAACATACAAAGAGGAACCAACTAAACTCAAATGACCAATTAAATAGATGCAGAATGTATGTGCTGATATTAGCTGCACTATATCTGAAATAATCAAAAATATCATGTTACAAAAAAGTAACTTTCTGTAAATAGTTGCCTTGCAAGGTAAAAAAACTATAATGCTGAGAAGACATTCCCAAACCACAGCACAGGAAACAATATTCTAAGAAATTTTAGCTATAAAACACTAGCTAGACTTAAAAAAAATGGGGACATTTAACTGCTGCAGTTAACTCAACCATTAAAATGATCCATATATTTACAAATAAAAAACATCTCTCATAACCTTGTATATTTAAAGTCCTTGTCTTCTCTTTCTGGGATTTGTTGGTTTCAATAAGAGATGGAGATGTGGTTTTTGAGCTGACTCCCTGTCCAATTATAATCTCTTTGCCTCAGTTTCTCACTCTTCACTATGGCTGCTGACAGGCGTGGAAAAAAAAAAACCCAACCCAAAAACAGCACTTTATTTTCAAGCTCATTGTGCCCTTGCACCAAATGCACCACTTGCCTAGAAGAGGAACCACATTAGTTTGACTTGGCTCACCCAAATTTTGTATAGATCAGGAACTTCAACAGGGCTTTTTGACGCTTTTATCTAATAGCTGACTTGGCTATTAGATAAAAGTTGATTCATCTGATTCAGCTATAAAAGTACCAAAAAGCTCCACTGAAGTGCCCAATCTATACAGACACTGGGTAAGCTGGGTCAAAGTGACATGGCTCCTCTTCTGGTAAAGTGCAGTTATTCCCCCCCACCCCACATTTGTCAGCATCCTACAAAAACTGAAAATCTGTCGCAGCAGCCTTGGTATCGTGCTTTGATGGCATAAAGCACTGACAAAATAATTTACTATTTGAGCAGTTCCAAGAACTACACATAAGAGGGTCACAGTATTCAGTTCCTCTGGAAAAAGTATACCTCATAAGTAGACAAACAGAACACCAAATCATAAAATTCAAGTTACAAAAAAAATCAGGTCAGTGTAGGATCAAGCATGCTCTTGTTAGATAACAAGGACTAGATAATGAAAAAGAAAGCCACCTACCATTAGTTCTAAGAGATAGAATTCACATTCTAGTATCTGTAAAGAAATAGAAACTGAAGTAAGCAACAATACCTGCCCAATAGGGAAAAAAAAAGGAACAGTTCATCAACATCCAAACCCATACACTTTTCTTTATATTTATTTTTTATACCTACTGTAAACTCTACAAGAAACTGTTCTCCCCAATACCTTCACCAATCTCAAAGCCAAACCACAACCCACTTAAGAAAAATAACAGAAAACATTGTTAGCTAGTCAACTGTCTCACTACATTAAGATGAAACTTATTTCTGAGGACCGTGAGAAAGTAAGTTACCAACCTCCAAACAAATATTTCATTACAGTTATGTAATTTTCCAGGTATATATGAAGGGAACTTCATCTTATCCAAGTATTTTTTGTTATCAGCTCCTTTAAACCATTCCTAGATTTATCAATACAGTTATACAAACTGAATGCTGTATCATCAAGAACCGGATTAGCAGTGTGATAAATGTTTTTCTATAAGGCTATGTCTTTGAAAAAGCAGCAGAACTTTGCCCCAAGAAATGTAAATCAAGATGCAGAGATAACATCTGGCTTGCCAGCCATACTGAATAGCAGTAAAATGAAGAAAGGAGAAGTTAAATTGAGATTAGAAGTTAGTAGTATCTTTTATTTCATGTTTATTCACAGTTGTTGGGAATGTACAGAAATACACGTTGCCCCTTGGGAATGACAGTAGAAACTAAAATTAAAAAAAACTTGGGAAATTTCTTAGTTCTAAGGGGACAAAATAAAAATCCTTAATGTATATCAGTTTTTTGAATGTGTGAATCTGGCAGGTAACCCAGGACATGGGACTCTGTGTAACCTGCATAAATTTAAAACCTAGGTTTTTCCATCACTTTTTAAGTACTGATATTATATTCAGTTCCTTTAACAGCATTTGTTCCTATTAAAGGAAAGCAAGCTATACAAGAATTAGTTCTCTCAAACTCCAAACAGCAAGTGAATTTTTCAAAGGAAAGTTCTCCCAACAATTTATCCAAAGTTTATTTAGATACCTTGACATATTGGTAAGAATAATTTTATCTATAATTTATATTGCAAAGAATGACTAACTTCTCCATGCACGACCAGAAAAAATGGTCTCCAAAGGATAATCTGGGTAGGACACAGCCTATTTTTGCTAAAATTTAGCACCAATATAGAGACTTGGGATATGCTTACCCAGCGCAAGGCTGCACTAGGCAGACAGCTCAGATAGCTCTGTGCATACTAGATCCTAAACTGCAAACAGTATAGTGGTGTTCATACAGCACTGTGTTAAGCTTTACAAGCCATGCATGAAATTATACTGTTTTGGAGCTAGCATACAAAGAGCTAATCCTGGTATCTCTGCATGGAACTGTCTTGTACCATGTGGACATACGCTTAAGTGCATCTTATTACAAAGCTGTACAACACATAACTACTAACTGGATAGGGGCCATAGCCCTGGGTGTTGATTTGAGGACATGAGAGGCAGGCAGGACGTGGGGGGAATAGAGATGCAAAACTAGCAGCAACCACAGTACTGGTCCAGTTATTACCACTGGCAGTGGAGATGCAGTTAGTGACCTGTGCAGAACTGGGTACATATCTGTCCAGTTACACCTTTGTGTATACTGCAAGTCATATGAATTAAAAAGGCAAAGAGAATAGAGAAGGGAAGAAAACTTTCCCATTATTGCTAAAAGTCACATCACTAAGTTAATATGAAGATGTTTCATCCAATATACTTACATGATTCATCCTATAAGGAAACTCCTTCGGAAAGGCATATGAAAACCTAGTTTTCACTGTAAGAGAGAGATTAAAATAATGAAAACATTAAACCAATATTCTGTTTTACTAATTTCTATTAATTCATCAGCACGCAGACCTGCAAATCTTTTTATTGGCCTTTAACAATTTATTGATATATGGTATACAAGATCTTTCCCAACTCAGGCAGATGGTTGAACTAGATGACCTCTTGAGGTTCCTTCCAGCCCTACTTCTCTATGATTTCTAAAATATCTATAAAAGAACAATTCCCCTTATAAGTCTAAGTCTGATTCTCAGTCTGATTATATAGTTCAAAGGCTAAAAGGTGAAAAAAAACATTTAATAAAGACTGAGGCCCAGGTCCTCAAAGATACTTAGGCACCCGCCTGCCTATTTTAATAAGCAAAGTATACCACTGACATGCTCCTGATACTGTACAAACCACTTTCTGCAAAGCGGGGAGGAACAAAGTTTCCATTGTTCAGCATTCACAAAGCTGCCTAAGCACTGATGCTGCTCCACAGCTAATGAGCTGCTTGGAGCCCTAACTCCTAAGTGGGATTCTCAAGCAAAGCTGGAGAAATATTTCTGCCAGTGGGTGCTGATTCTGGGGTGTGCTTTGAGTGTGTAAATCCCACAAAAAAGCCAGCAAAGTGTCAGAGTATATGGGCACATGCATTTTTGTCCATCCTCATCATTGGGAAACTCACTTGGGATTATGGGAGGCCCAGCTTCAAATTTTTCCTTTACCTGATTCAGGGCAGGGAACAGACCCAACTGCAGATTAGCTGCTCTGCATTAAACAAAAGCAAGACACTGCAGTTCACCTTACAGAAGACTGTTGTTCCAGTATGGCTCTTTAATTGCCTGTTAAGTTGGGTACCACACTTTTTCAGATGGATAATGAAAAGAATCCCAATTTTTCAAAAGACTGTAGTAAAGTGATAAGATTTAGAAAGTGAGCCAGAGCCACTTCTCTACTGAGCAGGTCTCCAATTAGTTGCAAGGTTAGAGTGCCTTTCCAAAGGGATTTTTAGAGGTCAATCTGAGATGCTCTCTTCCCAAGAGGAAGGCACAGAAACTGCTTGCAAATGTGAAAACAAACAAAACAAAACGGCACTTTATTTTAAACTTAGCATGTTCCAGTGCATGCCTAGAAGAGGCAGCGCGTTAGTTGTACCCAGCTTTCCCAATGTCTGTATAGATCATGTGCTTTAGTGGGGCTTTTTCAGAACTTTCATCTCATAGCCGATTGAATCAGCTTTAGCTAAAAGCACCAAAAAGCCCTGTTGATGCACCTAATTTATACAGAAGCTGCTGCTTCCAGTAAAGTGCTTTTTTTAACATCTGCAAACAGCCTGACTTCTCAGCACTCCTCAGTTCCTTTCACTTATTTTCTCTTCTCTACAGGCCTCAAAATAAATAAACCTGTGATAATTAAGCATAATTAAGAAGCTCTGCTAATTGAAGCCTGAAAACAGACTGAAGACTGTGAGGATATAGAGAAAGAAATTGTTCTTTGTCCTCACTCCTAAAGACAGAGGAATATTCTTAAGAGGGATAAAGGAAGCACTACAGAAGTGATTCCTCTGTAGGGTCCTGATGCTGAGGAATTTAAGAAAATAAAAAAATAGGGAATAGGAATAGTAAGAGTCCAACATAAAGAAATAAATCTATTCCTCTACACATAGCTATTGTGTTCATACTTTTCTCACTGATTACCATAACAAATCTGCACCCAGATAAGAATTTTATGCAAAATGGCAAACCACTATGATGCTCAATTCTTGTGGAGGTCCAGCACTGCATCTCAGTTCCTGGTAGTAGAACTGTCACAAGGTCACCATGGTGGTGTGATATATGCAGGCTAGAAAGGCAGCCAATCACCTATCGTCTCAAGCTCTAGAAGGGATTTTAAATTCAATGACCTACATTTTGAAGAGCAGAGCAGAGTATTAAGAAATAGATGACTGTAAAACAGCTGGACCTTCTAGGTTAGATCATGTGGGTCAGCTGCATGTCTCTAACTTTAAGGATCTCAATAATAAGATAGAACAGGGGTTTTCAACCTTTTTTACTAAATGTACCCCAGTGACCCCCCTTTTTAATAAGTGTATTCCTGGGGGGAGGGGGCAAGTAGCTGGCTGGTGGGGGGGGGGGGGGAAGGTGGCGAGTGGCTGGACAGTGAGTGGGGGGAGGGGTGACAGCAGCAGCGCAGCACCTGTGCGGCCCGCAGAAGGGTGCCGCTGCTCTCACCCTGCCCCAGGTGTGCTCCTGTGAGGCAGCGGCCCCACCCACCCCTGCGTACCCTTTGGGACCTTTCAAAGTATCCCCTGGGGTACACGTACCCCTGGTTGACAACCTCTAAGAAGGGAGAAGCATGAAATAAATAATTGTAAATTAGGAGGGAAATTCAAAATTGCTTTTTTTACCTACTAATATTATTAAAACAAAGCCACCTCTTGATTCATCTATGAAAATTATTTTTCAACTGTAACAAGGAATATAATTTTCTAATAAAAAGGTGTTATTAGAAAAACAACTAGAAAATATAGAGCTTGCTAGGACTTTTTACAAAAAAATGTAGTTCCACAAGGACTAATCATTGAGGCAGACATTAAAAAAATAAAAAAGCTCTACACCTTTAATTTATTCCACAACTCTAATTTCAGTATGAAGGTGGGGTTATTTTGAGAGAGAAAGATATTTGATTGATAAGTTTTCAAAAGAACTGATGGCAGTATAAACAGAAAAGACTTTCTTCCACATACACACTTAAATCTGAAGTCTTATCAAAGCACAAATGATTTAAGCAGATTGCCCTTTTACAGAGTGAAGTGAAAAAACTCATCAAATCATGGTAGGCATTATTTTCCTTACTAAGTGACTACCTTCGAAGGGACTCCTTAATACAGCATAAACAATGTTTACACTTACATACAGAAGTAGCAGCAGAAATCAACCTCGTGTTTGAAACCACACCAAATTCCTGAGCAAAAAAAAAACAACAGCAAATAAGGTGCTTCAACTGAAATGTTATTTGATCACATTGTTTATCAAACTACTTGGGGTTTCTTACTAGGCAGCTTCTTCACACTGCATTCTAATTAAATATTATCTCTCTCTGTAAGCATTTTGGTGATCAAAATAAGTTGAATGGTCTATGAAAAGCTAAACAGCAATTACAGCAGCACACATTCTTTTCTCAAAATGAACATAGCTGCTACAATGTTTATAACTGGAAATAAAAAGCCCAGGGGTGGTAAATTCTGATGACCCTCATATCTACATCTAAATCACAGTATTGTTGTTCTTAATATTGTAACAACAACAACAGGGACAAAAATATGGAGTAGAATTTTTATATTTGGAAACTGGAATAAAGAAAAAATGAAATTAAACCACTAAAAATATATTTTTAATTGTACACTTTTTTGTTAAATTACATTAAATGGAAGAGTAATCTACACATTCTGTCAAAATCTTCAAGATCCTTCAGGGCTGAGAAGATAGGCCAATAAGTCAGACAAAGTACTAAAAGATGGTGAACAGCATCTGTCAATCTATCACTTTTCCCTTGCTTCCCCTCTTATGGATTTTTTGTAGTGCTCTAGAAACAGAAAACTTTGAACCCCAAAATATGAAATAAAAACAACAAAAATATCATAAGACTGTGCAGTATCTCCCTCATGCATGATAAAATTTTACATTAGAAAACTGAAATATTTCATACCTCTACTTTGGATGCCAAAAATACACATGTAGGAGCCATTAATACTGGATCTATACTTTTTAGGGAGTATCTGAAATATTATAACAAATTATAAAATATCATTTTGTGCACAAGAAAGATTAGTCTGCCAAGACCACCACACTTTCTTCCAAAAAGCAAAATCTAAGGGTGCCTATGCACATGCTCTGATGCATTCTAATTAGAACACACTGGAGCAGACTGTCTGCTCCATGTTCTAATTAGAACACTCTAGTATCACTGCAGCTCCCACAGGGTCAAAAATTGCTGCTGGGGCATTTTAACTAAAGCTCACTGAATGAACTTTAGTTAAAGTGTCCCACAGCCTCTTTTAAATGTGTGGGGGCTTAATACACATGATGCTGCAGCTCTCCAAGAACCATTCTAATTAAAATGCCACCCCACCACACCCGAGTACATGTATAGGCACCCAACATTAACATTAACATAAAATTAACATAAAAGCTTTACACCATCCAGAAGCAATAGTTGCATTTCAAAAAGTCTATGAAAATCTGCCTAACAAATGCTTCACTCTCATACCATCATAGTAAATAGTCCTACCTGGCATAGAATCTCTTGAAGTAGACAGTGGCAGTGGCAATAACTTGTTGTCTTAATTTAAGATGTTCACCTAAAGCCTGGATAACTTAAAAAAATGAACAAAAACTTGAGTTCAATCTTTCATATGATGACACCACATACTGAGGCTCTCAAAGTATGGTCTACAGGAGAAACTGAATTTTGGGGGTTCTGAAGAGTAGGCAGATGTCCCTCCTTTCAGTTCAAATGTGTTACTTCCCCATCCAAAGATTATATGTTCCTATGAGGCCATGGTGACTGAGGGGCTAGCACTGCATACTATACTTGGGGGCCAGGTGGCCTGAACCTTTAAAGATGAGAATAACAATTTACTTCGTTATTTCCTTAGGAAGTTGACAACACAGCACTCAGAGGGGCAAAGTTTGGGTGTCTCACTTTTCCGTCTAAAACTCAAATGTTTTAAATAAAAAAATAGGACTCAAAGGCATTTGCAAAGCAGACACTCCTTGCAAATGCCTAAAGCTGCCAGCACATATTACACTGTATTTGGCAGTGGCAGCAGGTGCTAAAGAACTGACATATTTAGTCTAGAGGAAGGGGGTGGGAGACCAGAGGAAGTAGTCAGCTGCATCACAAGCATTCTTTGCCAGCTGGCCAAGAAACAACCCTGGTGTCAGCTGTGCAGGTAGGTCTTGTTTGGCCTCCCAGGCAAAGGAAAGTTGCCAAGCACATTAGATGCATCAGTCTGGGATACAGATCAGGGATGGGATTAGAGAATTATGGAGTGAAACATAAGGTTTTTCTGCTCGCTAGTTTTCCTGCACTCCCCTTCTGTTATTCAGCTGAGCATGGCACTTATGTATCAGCATTCTACATTTTACAGACAGGTATTAAGTTAAATATTTAAAAATATAAATTAATTTATATATCAAACACTGGCACTAGATCAGGACAGCAGCAATTTAAGGCTTTGGTTAAAGTGCATAACATTTCTTAGCACTGTCAATCTCCCAGAGACAACAGAAACACTTCTTGCTCCTCAAGTCAAGGACACAAACACCTCCAGTTTGAGGCGCACAGATTTTGAGAGCATGGGTAACTGGTGACAGGGTCAGCCAGAGAGAAGCCTCTCTCAACAGCCCAGATCCATGACCATCCGGCTCACCCCCTCCAAGATGGCACTAATGCAGTTGAGCCTAGGCTGTTAATGACAATATAGTTCATGCCTAAGCAATGCCACCAGGGAAGAGGCCAAACTTCAGTATGAAACATTTCTGTAAATATCTCGGTACCCACTTGCTCTCCAGTGAATCTTGTGATGTTTTTACCACTACAAAATTGTCCATCCTGAACTGACCACAAAGCTAGAAAGTCATCTTCCTCCTACAGTGCTGGAAAATCCACTTAGCAAACCACACAAAATAATCTAAATCTGTTTATCCTGAAGGATTATTTTGCAGGAAGAAATGGTTAAGCCATCTGCGTTGTCAAAGAGAAAAACTGAGCGAGATTTAGTGGGGGACAGGGGCAGGGAGTATGATATTTACTCAGTGTCTAGAGCAGTGGTTCCCAACCTGCAGACTGGGACAGGGCACATGGAGCCCACTGTCTCCCTCCTGGGGCTGCCCTGCTCCCCAGCTTTAACCCTGCATATAACTGCCGGTGGTGGAAGCAGCTTGCCTGGCCGGACAGACAGGGGTCTGAGCAGGGGGCTCGTGCTGTGAGTTGGCAGCCAACCCTCCGTGGCCCAGTACCAGGCCACAGCCCAGTGGTTGGGAACCTCTGGTCTAGAGACACCTAATGAAACTGAAGCTTATACATGCTGGGAAAGGGAAGGCTGGAAATTTTAATAGTCAGCACAAAAACTGAAGTTCTCAGTTAAATAAATGTAATAACTCTATTAGATCAGTTCACCCTAGTTTTTGAGACATTCAAAATATTTTTTTTAAATGAAGAATGTTGTGTTTTAATCCTAAATATTCTTCTGAATAAGAAGTAAATGCGTGTTTTACATCTTTTCTGCTACTGCATGAAAACCAGAAAGGGAAACTGATTAGCCTACTCTTTCCTCCAAGGGGACTGTAAACAATCACAATCCTACAGATGGGAGTCCATGAATTTCCAACTCTGGAAGATGTCATGGGCTTGATACACATTTTATTTTAAAGCTGACATTTTGACAGCAGAAGCGACTGTTACTCATTTAATTAGTTTCACAGTTGGTAGGATCGGAAGGGACCTCAGTTAGGGATCGACATCAAAAGTGAAACCGACAAATCGGCTGTTTCCTTTATCCAACAGGAGTGGAAAGCTAAAAGGCAAAAACATTTAGATTCTCAAAGTATTTTACTTTTAATAACCTAAGCTAATATTAATATCATAACTAAGGAAGTGTTGTTTTTTTTAAATGGTTTTAACCTATTGTTTCCCTTTTAGGTCTTGTTGCATTATGAAATATCTTGTTCATCCTTTTTTTCTTTTCTTTTTTTTTCCCTTTATTTTATCCTCAAGAAACTTTAAGCTAATTAATAAATTAGATAAATAACAGTCCTCAATCAGGTTTCTGGTACTATACAAAAAGCTAAACTCTCCAAATGATCTGTCATCTTATTTTGCAGAGCACTTTGACTTTGATAAGTATAAATAAAAACAGATTAATTAAAAGAAGGAATAAAACCAGAAATAGGAGATAAATTAAACATTTTATGGATGTAAAAAACAAACAAACAAAAAAACAACACCCAAAAACGGCATTTTACTTAAACTCGCCTCCACGCTGAGCTCAATGCATGCCCAGAAGAGGCATCACATTAGCTGGACCTGGCAAGCCCAACATCTGTATAGATCAGGAGCTTCAGTGGGATTTTTTTGGTGCTTTTATCTAATTGCTGATTGAACAGTTTTAGATGAAATGCCAAAAAGCCCCACTGAAGCACCTGATCTATACAGATGCTGGGGAGTAAGGTCAAACTAATGTGCTACTTCTTTCAGTAAACCGGGGGGGGGGGGGGGGGGGGTGTTCACATCTGTCAGCAGCCTAAAACACCAGCAGTGACATGGATTTTTTTCAGCAGCCAATAAAGCAGGGGTGGGCAAAATGGATGATCTGCCTGGCAGCCAGACTCCATTTCCCAGTAGCCCCTGCCCTCATGGCTTGGGCCAGTCTCCATGGAGACCCCAGCCACACCTGTGTGGAAAGCTCAGGCTGGGGTTGCCACGAAGACCAGCCTGAGCCACCTGGGCAGCATATGCAGCAGAGCAGAGCAGGGGGCTGCTCTGGAGCTGCTGGGAACTTGCGATGAGGGCAATTTGCTCCAGAGCCAGGGTAGAGCCACGATCTGTATCCTGCATGCTCTGGGCAGGGGCATGCAAGCAGGGGATTGTGGCTCTGCCCCAGCTCCTTGCAGCTATGACAGCCTGGTCTGGAGCCAGGGTAGAGCTGCAATGCACACCCCTGCCCGGAGCATCCAGGCTACAGATCACAGTTCTGCCCTGGCTCCGGAACAAGCTGCCCCCATCACAAGTTGCCGGCGGCTCCAGAGCAGCCCCCTGCGCTGCTCTGCCACGCGCGCTGCCAGCGGGACTCAGGCTGGTCTCCAGGGCAACCCCAGGCTGCACTTTCCACACAGGTGCAACTGGGGTCTCCGTGGAAACTGGCCCAAGCCATGAGGGCAGGAGCAGCTGGGAAATAAGAATCCACAGCCAACCAGATCTGGCCCACAGGGTGGAGTTTGCCCGTCCCTGCAATAAAGACACTTAACTTTTCTGTCCTATTCTCTGCCTCAATGCCTGAGAAAATGAATGTTACCTACTTTACTAGACTGATAATAGGAAGGAAAACTTAACAAGATCTCTCATAACATCTTTGAGAAATATACCTGCATCTAGTTCATACATCTTTCAAATGCGTATATTAATATAACTTTTTAAACACGTTAAGAGAATATATACATAAAAATAGGAGAAACCGAAGCTCTAGGTAAATGAACCATGAATTCAGATACATAGGTGTGACCCAAATTAGACAGCTAATCAAAAATAAAACCATTTTACCATTAGTAAAAAATATTTGAAGTTTCCAATATTCTTCTTCTGCTAGAAATTTCAAGTCCTTCTGGCGTTCTTTCAACAGATCTTGTTTATCCAAAATCCACTGTAAACTAGGAGGGAAAAAAATAATTCACAAATATTATACAGTGACTTGTGAACAAATAAAGTATAGTTCATATCTGGGGATGAAACAGGCTGGTGTGCATCCCTTTAATTGAGTCTTGTAATGCTAGATACATTCTTGCAAAATGAATGCTCATTAGGGCTTTCAAAATCAGGCCCTTTGAGGAAAAATAATCACCAGAAATAAGAGGCCTTCTCAACGCTAAAAATGTCAAATGCATTAGTTATTAGTTAAAAATAAAGTCTGAGAGATATACTACATACAGATTTTATTTTAGATGCCACACATTTAAATTCAATATACCCAGTGCTAACGATACTTGGACACAGCTCATTCTATGCCAACTTTTCTATAGGGGAAATATATTTGATTCGCTGTGACTTTCTTTGCAGGAAAAGCTTTTAAATCTCCTTCTCCCCCTCTCTGTGGTGTAGATAAGGGATGTCAAATCTCTCTTGGATTTTATGGCTCAATCTGGCCTCTAGCAAGGCTTGTAGCATCTGCATCAGCTCAGGGAACCACAGCCATCATTGAAATATGTCCCTGGTCATACTCTGAAATACCTGCCAGAATTCAGTGGTAGCCCCTGTCTCTCCTTGCCCTGCCCCCAAATTCCCAATCCCTCCTGAAGCCCCATGGACCAGATTACATGTTTCTGCAGGTTGTATCTTTGCCACCTTGCACCTCGGTGCAGATTATTAGATACTAAGTAAAGACCAACACAAGCATTCCCCAAGACTTTCCTTTGACAGCCTTAACAACGCAACGGCTTTTTAAAAAGCAAAAACTGCAAGACAAGTTTTAAAAAGCTGGCTTTGCACCCACTGAGCAGCTGTGTTTTATAAATTCATAGATTGTTAGGGGCTGGAACGGACTTTGGAAGATCATCAGGTCCAGCCCCCCTGCACTTGGCAAGAAAGATACTTGGTCAGGTGCCCCCCGCAAGGTGACTGTCCAGTCTCCTCTTGACGATTTCCAGGGTAGGCGATTGTGGAATGAGCTCCCTCCAAAGGTGGTGCAGTCTGGACACCCTAACTTGTGAAGAAGTTTTTCCTAATGTTGAGCCAGAAATGGTCTTCTAAGAGTCTGTGGCCATTACTCTTGGTTCTCCCCAAAGGTGCTCTGGAGAACAGTTTTTCACTTGGTGTACTCCCCTGATAGCAGAAAGCTGCTACCAAGTCCCCTCCCAGCCTTCTCTTTTTTAAGCTGAAGAATCCCAGGTCCCTCAGCCTTTCCTTGTATGGCTTGCTGTGTAAGACTCTGATCAGATGGGTGGCTCTTCTTTGGACTCTCTCAGGCTTGTCCATGTCCTTGTTAAAGGGTGGTGCCCAGAACTGGATGCAGTACTCCAGCTGCAGTCTCACCAGTGCTGAGTAAAGCAGAAGAATCACTTCCTTGGTTTTGCTTGAGATGCATTGATTGATGCATGCCAGAGTATTGTTTCCCTTGCTGGCTCCAGCACCACGCTGCCGGCTCATATTCATACTGTGGTCTATTACTAGCCCTAGGTCCCTGTTATTTTTTCCCCCTTAGTATTACTACTTGAGTTCAGACCTTTGAGTTAGGTTTTGTATGCCAGACTTTGGTAAATATGCCAGACAGCCCCCAGGGAGGAGGAAGAGGTGGTTGCGACTGACTTGGAGAGCTGCTGCAGTCACAGATCCTGCATGTGTATTTGGTGCATGTTGGGGGAAGAGGGGAGCAGCTCATCTGTGTGTTATGCACCCTCCTGAAACCGACGTGAAACCCATCAGCTGCTGGTGCGCCTTCCAGTTTTCCCAACATGGGATTTCTTTTCTGGCCCACAGTCAGCTTTCTTCTCCCAAGCCAGGCAGCAAGAGAGAGAAAAATGAAAGGACTTCCAAAAGAGCAAGTAGGCAGAGGAAAACGACTGGCTGTTTCAAGACCCTGGTGACCCAACACGCAAAACATGCTCAGGCTTAGTCATCATAGAGAAGTGGACCTGCAGAGGTCATCGAGGCAGGGTCATCCCTACCAAAACCACCCCATTAGGAACAGGACCGGCTCCCCTGGGGTCACTCCCATGGGCAGCCCCCACAACCAGGGGCTACAGAAAGGCTGTTTTCAGACCCCCTGGCACTGACAGCAGGGACCAGCAACGTGGTGGGCGGGAATCGCCTTGCACCCCCATGACACTCACTCGCACGTGCGTTTAGGACCCCTCCCCCGCCCCCCGGGACGTTCCCCCAACGGCCGCCCCGCCTCCCCCCCGACAGCCCGGGGCCGCGTGCGCCCCGCAGGGGGAGGAGAGGGGGTCCCCACTCACTAGTGCGAGCTCTGCCAGAAGTTCCCCGCCATGGAGCGGGCTCGGGGGAGGCGGCTCTGCCCCCCCGGCTGACCAGCCCCGCCACCCCCACGCTGCCCCCCCCCGGCCGGAGCAGCTTCGCGAGCGGCAGCAGCGGTGGCGGCGGCAGGAGGAGGAAGGAGGCGGTCGCCGGGGTCCCGCGCCCTCACTCCGCCGACCGGCAACGCGCCCAGAGACAAGAGTTCCGCCGCCAGCGCGCGGGTTCCGCCGGACGGGGGACCAAGAGCGGGTGCACCGCGCTCGGCCCCGCCCCCGGCCCCGCCCCCTCCGCCTGGCCGCGGGTTGGGCTTTCGTCTGGGGACGGGGCTGAGACTGGGGAATTGTCAAAACTGGGACGGTGACGCTGGGATTTATGATGGGATTGGGATTGAAACTGGAGGATCGGAATTCAGGCTGGGATTGGGCCTGGGAGACTACAAATGGGAGACTTGGATTGGGATTAAAACTAGGGAATTGGGAGTCAGACTGGGTTTGCAACTGGGATTGAGACTAAAATTGGGTCTGGGGGACTAGAAATGGCAGACTGGTATTGGGATTGAAACGGGGATTGGGAGTCAGGCTGGGATTGAGACTGGAGTCTGGTCTTTGATTGGGACTGGGAAAGTGGGATTGAGTCTGGGGGACTAGAAATGGCGGATTGGGATTGAAACGGGGATTGGGAGTCAGGCTGGGATTGGAACTGGGAGACTGGGTTTGGGTCTGGGGGTCTAGAAATGGGAGCCTGGGACTGGGGGACTGGGATTCGTGCCAGCTCTGAGTTGGAGTGGGCTGTTGACCCATCCCAGGGGATCTGGGCAGTGATGCCCCAGGGAGTTTTCTCCGTGTACATCTGACCATCATCACATCTACCCATCAGCACTGCTGCCAGGCCAGGCAGGGCCCCTGTAGCCCTGATGTAAAGTTGCTTGTTGCTGGCCCTTCTGCTGGGCTGAAGCCCAAGTAACAATCTGTGCCGGTGTGGGGGGTGAAAGTGATGTAAGTGTGTAAGAGCTAATACAAGACTCACCTGTTGGAAACCTGTGCTGCGTGTGCTGCTATGAATGTTCAGTGTGTTGTAGCAGTGTAAATCAGGGGTGTTGGACCCACAGAGCTAGATCTGGTGCTGTTTGGGCTCTAGTGCTGCAGCTCTCACTGGTTTAACCAGTTGCCTGGGTGAGAGCAGCAAAACGAGCCCCAGCAGCACAGTGAGAAGTCCAGCAATGTAGTTTGTTCCTGTGGTGGCAGCTAAGCTTTCACGATGCCAGGCCACTTCGCCGCAGATCCCAAATGAGCTGGAGCAGGCACCAAGCGTGCTGGATCTGGCATGGGGATGGATGGGCATGATTCAGTCTGTAGGGTGAGCCCTGTACCATTCATCCAGCTCATGAAGCCAGGTGAGTTTGACACTCCCTGGAATAAGCAGTTAAATTTTGGGCAGGAAGCAGCTGGCACTCTTGCTTTCTCACTCCAGCCTTTCCTGCCAACTAGTTATACTGACAGCCTCTCAGTGCCTGATCAACCTTCAGAGGGGTTGAACTCTACCATAAAGGTAACAGGTACTCTAATAGGACGGAATTCCTTGTTTCTCTGCTGTTGTCTTTTACGGAACCAGCCACCGGGCTGGACTCCATTAAATTCCAGATACTGGACAATTTAATGACAACTGTGAGTGAAGGAGGACACCTTCTCCCTCTGCATGGGAAGGGATAAAGATGCAACAGGAAAAATGGGAGAGGGGTTTGTACCAGTTGAACAGTAGCCTACAGCTGTGGTTCTTAACCCTTTGAGACTTGAAGGATCCCTCCATAACTTCTGTGAATTGAGTGGCACCCATTTCAAAAACTAATTTACTTCATTTATAGCTCTTACCTGCTTGAAGAGGGGCTGTGAAGAAAGAGGAGTAGCCAGCAGGGAAGAACCTGTGTTGCAGTGAGTGGGTGGAGGAGTCACTGCTGATGAGCCTGCACTCATCTCTCTGGAGCCTGTGTTTATCCCCCGTTCTGCGTCACCCTTCAAAGGCTACTGTGGCACTCTGATTGAGAATCACTGCCCTAGAAAAATAGAGCAGCCTGAAATATGTGCAATGTGTGTGTGTCCAGGGCATACTTAGCTATCTACAGGCAGACAATAGGAAATTCTAGGGAAATCCCTGTGCTCTGGCCCCCAACTCAGGGTACACTGTCTGTGCCTTCATCAGCTGGCAGTCTTAACCCTGTGGAGATGTTTACCTGGGCAATGGAAGAGGAGGGAAAGGAGCCACTTCCCTTTTGCCAAAAGCCAAGTGGCATGGGCATTTGCCCACAAAATGGGATACTTGCATGCCAGGTTTCACTGAACCTGAGCGGAGGTTAAAGCCATTTCTTCCACTTCCCAGAAAAATGCTCTTGCCACTAGGCCGGATTGAGGGTATCCTGCATTCATCCTGTTGAGACTGAGAGACAGGAAGGGAAGGAATTAAAAAGTCCTGGGGCTAGAACAGTAAATGGGAGGGAGCAAAACTTTGTATCTTGTGAGGCAGCCACTACAATAATTGTGAAGCCGTGGTGGTGCTCCCAATGGTGTTTATACATTTTATCCCAGGACTACTGGATGCATGAACAGCATTGGGAATAAGGAACAGAACCAAGGGCACCTTCCTTCCCCATATCATACTTCTCCCTTGCTCTCCTTGCTGAAGGCTGAGTGGTTTGGTTTGGTTTGATTTGGTTTGGTTTGGTTTGGTTTGGAGATTTTTATGACAGTTTGACCAGCCTAACTGATGACAAATTCTTGGGACACATTATTTGAGATGTCCTGTGCAACTACTTTGAGGAAAGGGCATAATGGTTTAGATAGGCTTTTGGGGATGTTCTAGCTATGAAGTGTTGGTTTTATGGATTTTAAATACAGTGGTGCATGTCAGTTTACTGACAGGATCTTGTGCAGTTGATCAGCAGGATTTATTGTGCATGCTGTGTGCACTTTCATTCATTTTAAATATCAGGTATCTTTTAGTATATGTCCAGTATGCATGTCTGGGCCTCCAGGTAAAGTGGGCTTATTGTTGACATGCTATGTAGAACCTCTTCAGATTCCCATGCATTCTGCAAACAAAGATGCACAGATGGATGTGTGGAAATAAATTTATTTTATAATTAAACAATATCTGACTTGGAGTGGTACCAGAACAAACAGTGCCAGGAGTAGAAAACCTGGAACATTTAAAATATATTGTGAACAAGCAGTGTGGATTAAATTAAAGGGTAAGGGAGATTTTACATAAGAACTTGGAGGACAGGTACACAAAGGTGAACAGCATCTGTGGGGCTATGTGGGAACATTGGGCCTTGGTGGTGGGGCCTTGGTTTGAGAGGGTGCTGAAGGTCATTTCCCTGCCAGACTGGAATGAGCTGTGACACAGGGTCCAACTAGTGAATGTTTGCTCCCAGTCAGGTGAGTTTTCAAAAGTCTGGAAAAGCTTCTGGCTACCATGGTGCTGGGTGGGAAAAAGTAGAAGGTGAGTGGCAGCTTTGGAACATGTTCATCAACAACCTTGCCTCTTCATAATGGCCACGAACTATGGCTGAATCTTCATGTTTATTGCATTGTGCTCTCTGTCACAGAAGGGTTTTGCTCAGTCACTTATAATAAAAAAGCAAACAGTGATGTCTGCCATTTCCTTTGCAGCTTTGTTGGTAGCCTGAGTGTTCTCAGCAATAGAGCTGGGCAGGCTCAGGGAGTTCAGCTCAGTCTTTGTGTAGGATCTTACTCCAGCTCCTTTGAAATGAAAAACTCCTGGCTGTCAGGCACAACCTCTTGATAGGAATCATCAGTCCTGCTTTCATCAGTGTCCCCTTCTGTGAGGATGTCTGTGCTTGAGATAAAATGTGTGTCTGTGCTGACTTCCTGTAAAAAATCTTGTTCAACTAGCTTTATACTATGGACTGATCTCTGGACCACAGACAGAGGCACACAACATCACTCCAGCGTAAAGTTACTATTGGTTCCAAAGAGAATAACATCTCTGAAGCAACTCATTGGTTACACCTGTGCAAGTTAAGTCATGTGCACACCCTTCTTTTTATATTAATGCAACCTTGTTTACACCAGTGTAAACTGCCTATGTAGGTAAACTCTTGAGTTTCTTAACAATAATGGACCTGATTCTCTTCTTTCTTAGTTTTGTACAGATGTAACTTCATTAATATCAGTAGAATAATTCCTGATTTATATTTCTGTAAATGAGAGAAGAATCAAGCGCCAATGAAAACTAAAGACCAGTGAAGAAGGCCATATATAATGCTTCTCTAAAAGTGGCTAGCCTGAAAAAATAATGATATGCTCTAGTGTCTGATGACCATTTGCATGTTCAATGAGAATAGAAAAGAAGATCTAAACAGACTGGTTGAAAACAATTGATCATTTTACAAGACAACCAGGATCTTGAAGATATTTTCTTTTTTTTTTCTTTTTTTTTAAGAAATCAGGCATTTTATTGTTTTTCATTATATAGGAATACTTTGCCTGGATTTCATGCATTTTCATGCATTTCCTCTTATCCATGCACTGTGATGAAATTTTGCATTCACCGTGGTTAGGGTCTAAGGCAGTGATTGCTTAGAACAACACTGTTAGGATATAGCAGTTATGTTGCCATATTTACAATTATTTCGTGTACTTCCATATAACTTTAATATTTTTGGAATATTGACATCAGTGAGATTGGGTCAGTCTCTCAGAAGTAATATTTCCTATTAGGTTCAAGCACAGTTTTGGACTGAGACCACTATGGAATTTCTTGTGATTGGTATATACTAAGTTTTCTTCTCTGCCTTTTTTTTAAATATAGATAGGTCTTGATTCTTTACACCAGTGGTTCTCAACCTTTTTAAACTAAGGCACACCTTGTTAGACTCAAAGCACCCCTTGGAAAATTCAGGCTCCTAGCTTTCACTTATTTCTTGATTAAAGAGTAATGTTTCTGTTACAAAGAACTCATTCTGAGCTGTTGTGATCTTCCTATTTTTGACACTATGGATTTCTGTTTGGTGTCTCTGGTTTTATCTTGTGAATAATGTGTAGATGTTTATATACCCAACAGTGCTAATGTACAGCAGCACCTCACGGCACCCTTAAAAGGATCTCATGACAGCCCAGTGCACCACGGCATCCTGGGTAAAAATCACTGCTCTGCACACATTCATATCAATGTAAATTGGGAACAACAATCTTGTTGGTACTCAACTTTTATACAAATGACATCAGAGTGAAATTAGACCATATATGTTGTTGTCCCTGAGTGCACTTTGTATAGGTTTTCCTTATGGCAGTAGGCCCTGATTCAAAGGTCTGTCCAAGCTGGGCCCCTGAGCTCCTTATAACTCCTTTTCTGGAGTTACAACTTATGGAATTATACCTGCCTATATTCCCACTAATTCAAACAGATCTTTTGCAAAATTTACTGGGCCAAAATGAAAAATGATTATTTATAGGTGGAAACGGAGTAATGTTAATGTATGAATAGGTTGGTGAAGACAAATGGTTAAACTCTCTCTTTCCCCTGAACTCTAGAATGTCACTTTCACAAGCATATACCTCCAGTGGATATTAAGAATACTTAAGCCATTCTTGCTCCAATCTGCCTTTGTAATAGTTCTTTCAATCTGCAATCAGGGTAATTACATTGTGACGTTTTTATGAGGGCCTATATTGTGGTCCTATACTGTAGAAGGCATAGGTAGTATTTTCTATGAGACCAGATACTATGATAGTACAGGGCACCTTAAGAATTGTATAATCATAGGTAACAAACAGACAATCAACATGAGAAACCTTTAATCGTCCCTCTCTACTTAAGAAAAACTCCTTTTGACTTGGAACTACAAGTGTTGCTTGATAAGGACTGAACAAAAGACCCATAAATCCTTTATACTGTACAGTACTCATGCTTTCCTAACATTAAATTTCATGTGGCAGGCATTTATGTTTTCCAGAGTTAAAGCCCCACTTTTCGTGTCTAAGGTAAAACACCCTTATTCAAGAAACCTCCTTAAGTGCCTTCTTAAATCAGGGCCATTGCAATTTTGCGAGGTCTCACAATTCTATTGAAGGTTTGTGGGAGTAGAGAAAGAAAATGAATAGTATAGTTGTGTCTAGAGGCATTAGCAAGTCTAGTGGGTGAGCCAGACACAGAGGAGTACATAAACCATACTGACACATGGCAAGTATGCATTAAGCATGCTTAATGAAGCTGGGGGAAAGTTCCAAACATGAGTAGTGGGTAAAAGTCACTTTGGACTATGGAGACTCAAGTATAATCTAAACTGGTATCTAACCAACATGTATCTAACCATAATAGATTTCTTCTTTCCCTTTCTGTCGATTCTCTTTTATATTTAATTATGTAATAAGCAAGGTATAGATTTTTTTCTGTTGATTGTTGAGACGTCTTACCAGTCACTCTTCATATTTTGTTTTAATAAGATGAGACTCAGGAAACAAACTCTCTGCCCCACTTGTGGCACCTTTTATTTCTCCTGTTTTCTCCCTGTGGCACATTGTAGTTTTTGAGGCTTTTGGTCTTTTGTGAAAAAGGACATAAGACTTATAGGGCTGACAGGTAGGTAGGGGGTGTGTGTGTATGTGTGTGTGTGTGTGTGTGTGTGTGTGTTGCGGGGGGTGGTGAAGGATTGTTCTTGTGGACATCTGCAGACCTTTAGGATTTCATGGCTCCCTGTGATTGCAGGGGACTACTGTAAGCTGTTGTTTATTTGGGAGCTGCTGAATGCCCCCTCCTACAGGATGTGACCCTCACATCTGGGGGCAGTTCCCCATAAAGCATACCTTTCTTTGGCAGAGAACACTCTCTGAAAGAGAGAGCACATGGGGCCACCTTTTGCCCCATCTATCTGAACATTTCTCTATAACTTGGTAGAACACCCAGTGGTTGCTGACTGAGAGCTTGCTTGGTCTGCACTAGATAAAACTTGATATTTAGTTAATTACAGTTGATTGAGAAGCCTTCATAATGGAGGACTGTACAGGAATGTATTGTTTTGACAGATCTTATGTTCTTCTAGATACATAAATTAAGGATGATGTTACACATTACACTTAGACCATATTAAATCAGTGAAATATTAATCAGTGATAAAGTTAAAACATGCTGAGTTGCATGTTAAGAGTTAATACTGTTTTTTGCTGGAACACTTCTGATTTACCACTAGAGGGCTGGGGAGCAGAAAAGTGGCTAGAAGCCAGGACACCTGGCTTGGATCCCTAATGGGCCTGGGGGGAGCTGGAAGAGGTGCATTCTGGGATGCTGGAGGCCTGCAAATTACTTTTATTTCCATAGAGCAGACTGAAGTTACCTTCACATGAGTTAAGGTAGACTGAGTACCTTAACATGAGTTAAGGTAGACTGAGTACCTTAACATGAGTAGGTAGCTTGAGTTAACCTTCCCCTGAAGTGGCATAACTTTGAGACACTCAGAGAACATTTAGCTTGAGTTAAGGAGCTTTTATGCACAGACACTTGTGTTTTAAGTGCCCTTAGTATAGTCTAAGTGTAAGGTGTAACTTAACCCTAATTAACATTTTTTTTACCTTCTCCCTTCTCCTACAGGGGGAACCATGTCTTCTTTGGATTCTCTTCCATTTATGTGCACTGAGAGGGATTATGGATTTTATACCTGTGTCCTCAACCATTGTTGAGTGATGAGAGTACATGAAGTGGGTGGCTGATTCTAATATTGCATGCTTGTGAAATAACAGTGGTACATCCAAAAAGTTCTGTTTTATTTTTCTGAGCTTTTGTGTGCATTCTGTTTAGCGCAGAGGTGGGTCAAAATGGCAGACTCCATTTCCCAATAATCTGTGCCTGTGTGGCTCAGGGCCTGCAGAACCAGCGCTTTACGTTGGCCCTGGCCCCATGCTGTCATGCCCCCATGCTTCCGGGGTCTCCATAGGGACTGGCCAGGAGCTGCGCGAGCAGAGTGCACAGCTGGGTGGAGAGCTGCTCCGGGGCCAGGATCTTGTGGTGTTGACAGCATGGGGCTGTGGCCAGGACAGAGCCATGATCTTCTGCCTGCATGCCCTTGCCCATGGAACCCTTGCCCATCACAGGGGCATTCAGGTAGTAGATTGTGGCTCTAATCTGGCCCTGCCCCGTGCTGTCACTGCCACAAGATCCTGGAGTCTCCATGGCCCCATACACCTGTCTTGCTGTGTCTCATCCCAGCTGCCTGGCTATGACCTCTGCCTGCGCAACTCCCTCCTCTGGCAGTGGGTGTAGAACAGTTGGGCCAGGGTTCCCTTGCAGCAGGGCTGGATCCCAAGGCAGCAGAAAGGAGCTGCCATTGCAGGTATTGCTGGGAAATGTAGTCCACCACAAGCCCAATCCAGTCTACGGGCTGGACTTTGCCCACCTCTGGTTTAGCAAGTTTAGGGTGATATGTATAATTGATATAATATATTAAAAGCTATTTTAATTCATAAAAAGTGAGAGCCCCTGTAGCTGAGTCTGGGAGCACCTGTGTGGATTCTTGGGACTTTCATTTTGTTTGCCCTTGTTTCATGTTCTCAGGAAGCAGCCTGGTAATAGGGCTGCAAGAAAACAGCGCATGTGCCCACAGGGCTGACCTCATCCCACTGCTTGTGGTTAGCTCAGTGGTTCTCAATAAGAGAACCAAGAGATCTTTTCAAGGGTTATGCGGGGTGCTGTTAGGTGTGCAAATATGATGCACAGGAGAAACTCAGTGATTTCAAATAAGAATCCATGGTATTAAACACATTTCCGCCCTGCCACAGTCTTTCTGAGTTATCTGCAACAGAAGAATGGCTTTTTTAGTCTTTGACTATGGAAAAATAAGTGAAAACTAAGTGCTGGCATTTTTTGGAGGGAGGCCTTGGGTCTAAAATGATTGAGAACCACTAGGTCTGCTACTAGGCACTGTCTCTTTCCAGGGTGAATGTAGAATTTTGAAAAGGGGAGTGAAAATGGTGAGGTGCATCATCAGGTAGAAAACAACACTATTTTTTCCAGTTAAAATATACTAGAATTTTTACTAATAGGCTGGGGGCCTAGGGCTGGATTACTCAGTTAAGACTGAAGCAAAAATAAATATACCTTGGGAATGAGTTTAAAACATATGCAGAGTTGTGAAATATGTGTCATTTACCAGGAACAGCAAACAGCCAGCAGCATTGCAGAACAGAGAAGAGAGGGTCCTTAACTGTGGAATGAAGAGTTTAGAATGAATCAGAATCATAGAAAATTAGGGTTGGAAGGGACCTCAGGAGGTCATCTAGTCCAAACCCAGGCTCAAAGCAGGACCAACCCCAACTAGACCATCCCAGCCAAGGCCTTGTCTAGTCTCTAGGGGTGGAGAGTCCACAACCTCTCTGGGTAAAAGGTTCCAGTGTTTTACTACCCTCCTAGTGAGAAAGTTCTTCCTAATATCTAACCTAAACTCTCCTTGCTGCAAGTTAAGACTGTTGCTTTTTGTTCTGTCATCTGCCACCACTGAGAACAGTCTAGCTCTATCCTTTTTGAAACCACCCTTCAGGTAGTTAAAGGCTGCTATTAAATCCCACCTCAGTCTTCTCTTCTCCAGACTAAATAAGCCCAGTTCCCTTAGCCTCTCCTCATAAATCATGTACCCCAGCCCCTTAACCATTTTTTTTGCCCTCCATTGGACTATCTCCAATTTGTCCACATCCTTTCTTTAGTGGGGGACCCAAAACTGGACACTGTACTCCAGATGTGGCCCCACTAGTGCTGAATAGAGGGGAATAATTGCATCCCTAGATTTGCTGACAATGTTCGTATGCAGCACAGGATGCTGTTAGTCTTCACAGCATGGGCTCACTGTTGACTCATATTCAGCTTATTGTTCACTGTAACCCCCAGGTCCTTTTCTGTACAGCTGCTACTTAGTCAGTTGGTCCCCAGCCTGTACTGGTGCATGGGATTGTTGCATCCTAAATGCCAGATTTTGCACTTTTTATTGCTGAACCTGCTGAGAAGTCTTTTCAAGTAGATTATAATGAGTCATGAAGTCAAGTGAGTCCTTGGGTGCTGCTGGACTAGAAATGCAGCTGCCATTGCCTGACAGTTGATGCAGCAGGAATAAAAGTCAGAGGGAGGCAAGTGCAGTGCACCCTACTGCCTTTCTCTCACCTGGGGCATGAGTTCAGGCCTTGCCTGCATCCCTCCTCCTGAGCTACTGGCACTATAGCAGGGGGCAGCAGCTCCCTACTTGCCAGTGCCATCCTACTCAATTCACCCTGCAGCTCCCTCCTCTCCTGGGCCACAGCCACCTGGTCCCTCTCGAGCTGCCAAAGCTTCCCTGTAGCTATGACCCCTCTGGTGTGTGCTGCATGGGGGATGGCAGAAGGAGGGGGCTTCTGATGGCCGGGGCCCAGTAGCTCTTGCAGCCCTCACCCTTCTCCTGAGCCCCAGCAGGTGGTGAAGGTGGTGCCTTGGTGTAATGATCTGTGAGATCATACAACATATTTCTGCTTCCTAGAGAAGCAGAGCCAAGTAGTCTGTTCTGCACTCCATACAGCTGTTGCTAGACTGTGCGCCTTTTATGTTAATGCAAGTATTTCTGCTCTACACTGTAGATTGCTGTAAAGACCTATCCATGGAGTGTGTCTTTCCCTAAGAGGCCCAATTTCCTGCTCAAGGGAGTAGGGTCTGAGGATACCTCACCATACAGGATGTGAAGCAATCATTTGCTCACCAGTAGCACTGTGCATAAGGGAGCCAGTCATGTCAGGCTAGAACTGCTGCTTTAAAAAAGCTCCTCTTGCTTCATTTTGCTGAAATAAGAGACTATTTACAGAGCCAAATGGAAAGATCCCTGGAAGGCAACTGATGATGCAGTCGTCAGTAACTAAAGAAAGGGCTTGGTGCAGCAGGACTAATGTAACTGGGAGCATGTTGAATGAGCAAATCATTGAGAATACAGACTGATGACAAATGCCACCCTTTTCTCAATGTCTCTTAGAATGCATACCTGAGGACCTCTGTCCTGAGAGACCTGAACCAGGAGCCACTGCTGAAGCTGCACAGAGCTGCTGAGCATATGCAGATACAAAGGGTAATGTCCCTATGCCACAGGCTAGCTCTCAGATAGAACTCTCCTCTTGCCACGGCCACACAGGTGCTACCACACAACACCACAGCCACCCACAGCTGTATAGGCACTCATGTTCACATGTACAACAGAGTGGATCAAAAGGCCACAATTCTTCCTGCTGCCTGTCATGCTGACCTGGATTCTGTCCTTGTCTCCTTTTACTTCCCCAGCTGTATTGGTTCACCAGTTTTCTCTAGTCCAGTGCTTTCATTATAAACTTGTTGGACTAAGGATTAAACCACATCCAGCAGAAGGGCCCTGGTTTGCAGCAGGGGCTCTTACAAACTATGGTAATATAATAATAGTAAAAAACCCCCCACACTGTGAGGAAGCATCAAACCCAGTTTGCCATACCCTCACAGAAGAGCACCATCAAGCTTCTTATGAAGGATCCTGCCATTATATATCATGTGTGTCAGCCCAACCCAAAAAAGTGTGTCTCATTGTTCTCTGACATAGGGGCGCAGCACAGAATACCAGTGAACAACATTTGGCTGGGATGGTTGAGACAGGGATGGGCCTGCCTTGAGCAGGGAGTTTGACTCACTAGATGACCTTCTGAGGTCCCTCCCAGCCCTGTTTTTCTATGATACCCTGAGAACAGGAAAATCCATCCTAGCGCAGCACTGCAAGTTATCACACAGTAGGATGGAGTGTAATACTGCATCAGATCATACAGCATGACATCTAACCCAATGCCACCCCTGAAGCATCGGTCCTGGGGACAGGCCAGACAGCCCTCACACACCCAAGGGTCCTGAACTGCGGCACCATGGAGCACACAGCATGTCACACGCACCGCACCATGACTATCAGAGGACTCATTTTAGTCACTGAAAAGGGAAATTCCCCAGGGGCCCTGCCACATTGCAGTGAGTGCCCTGCTTAGGATGAGGCGGTGCGCCTCATGCCATGGCTATCTCAGGGGCATCCCTCCACCAGCCATTCTGGTGCCCTATGAATGGGCAATCCTCTGGTTACTGAGCTGTGGCCATAGTAGGAGCGTGCCCTCCTTGCTTTTGGGCACAGCTCTGGGGATCTCTTTCCTGCAGGACAGCCATGGCGGCCAAGGCAGCCCAGCAGCTGCAGTCCGTGAAGAAGCTCGGTGAGGAAGCCCATGGAGGGAGGGAAGAAGGGAGGGTCGCGCCGCAACCCAGCCCTGTGAAAGCAGATGGCAGCGTCTGCCCGGGGCAGGGACGGGGAGCGAGCGGCCAGGGCTTGTCGCCGGGGTGGGCGCGGGGCTGCGGCCCGGAGCAGCGGCTGGAGGCCGAGATGCCCCTTCCCTCGGAGGGCGGCCGCACAGGGTGAGTCGTCCCAGCGGGTCTGCCTCTTAACCTCACTTTGCAGGCGCGGCAGGAGCCCCGGCTTGCTTCACATGGCCACGTGTGTGTGGGTGTGTGAGAGTGGGTGGGTGTGAGTGTGTGTGTGCGGGGGGGGGGGGTGCGGGCGCGCAGGCTTCTGTCAAAACAAGGCACTGAACATGTGATGGACCAGATCTACAGTGCTGCTGCGTGTGTCCATGTCTCCTGCTCAGTCCCAGACCTGGCTGCTGCTCTGAGGGACATGCAGATAGAGGATGAAGGAATTGCAGCCAAGAACCTGCAGGTAAAATTATACTTCGTCGGATTTGGAGGATGACATTATCTGTCAGGCCTTCCTGAGCCAAAAAAAATCCTTCGTGATCAACATACTTAATACATTTACTATTCCATCTCTAGAAATAAACACCTCCAGGATAGATAGATAGATAGATAGATAGATAGATAGATAGATAGATAGATAGATACTAGTATCTATATTAGTATCTATCCATTTATGTACGTATTCCTCTATCCGTCTATTTATGTATGCATGTATGAGATACATACATACATACATACATAAATGGATAGATAAATACAATCGAGATGGTATCTATCTATCCATTTATGTACGTATTCATCTATCTGTCTGTCTATGCATGCATGTATGAGATAGATAGATAGATAGATAGATAGATAGATAGATAGATAGATAGATAGATACTTTCTTCATAAGACAAGTATTTCTTTCAGTACACCTGCCACAAATTGTATAGAAAATCGTTTAGATACGGACATCTTCAGGAGGTTTCTCCGCATATTGGTTCCCCTCTTTCAAAGCTGTTCATTTCCCCCTTATTGTTCACACGGAGCGGTGCCCTTTCATATCCTGGCTGACGATAGTCTCATTGCCTTAAACATGTTTATGAAATTTCTTTATACATCAAACGGCTGAAACATAGGTATTTCCTCACATTTCTGACAATCAACATGAGCGTTTGCCCTCTTCTGTTTAATTTCCCCCCAAGGCACGGAGGAGTGGTACAAAACCAGATTTCTTGAGCTTAGTCAAGCTTCCGCAGAACATGCCGAGAATGTGAGACATTTCAGGGAAGAAATAGGCAACTGCAAAAGAAGTGTAAGTGGATTTGAAAACCCCTTCCAGCTCATGTGATGTCACTTCTAATGGAGCCCTTTGTTATGATTTCACTAAATTAGGTAATGTGACAGTCGTCTGAGTTTTTTCCCCTAGTAATGGTGGTCTTTTAGGCTATATTTTGCAGGGAGGGAGGTGGATTGGAGGAATGGTGACTCCATATATGACCCCCTGTCAAAGTGCTAGTGAGCGCTCATGAATAATACTTTTATATACGAAATAAAACTTCGGCAGCTGATTAAGTCCCAGGTCCGGATATACTGGTTAGATCGATGCAGATCTTTCGGAGGGAGGGAGGGGGAAGAAGAACCATGGCTTTAGGGAGAAATTAGTTTGCAATAGAACAGTCCTTCCTTCCTTTGCCTTAATCTGGACGTAGTGTGGAATGTAATACAGAGTTTGGGGTCCTATCGTTGGGCTATAAAAGAACACTGTGAAGTAGTGACCACTATTGATCACTTACACTTCAGTTTACAATATACGGATAGATACTATAAGGTAAATGCGGGAGACTGAGGTGTTACTGCAAGTCGTAATCTTACTCATTGCTCCTCTTCTCTGAGGATCCAGATGAGATATTTTTAGACCGAAAAGTCCCCTCCCCAACCCGCACTTAGAAATCAATTAAAAAAAAAAAGGAAAGATGGGCAAAATTCCACCACAGTAGCTTCTCAGGATTGTCGTTTCTGGGTCAGAGATGCTCTTGCAATTAACCCCACCTTCTCTCATTAAGGCGTCTGCGGCTGAAACGTGTATGCAGCACCTAGTTTCACATCAATTTAGGCTGTCTCAGGCTGTACGTGCGCCGGCCGGAGAGGAGCATACTGCCTTTTTCCTGCGGCAGAGCTTGCACCTCGGGGAGCGGGGCCGGATCCGGTAGGGCGGACAGGCGGGAGTCAGTGCAACGCAGCGCCTTCATACTGAGCCTCAGCCTCTTATTAGATGCAACTTGTGTCCAAACACGGAGTAGGCCCTGGCTTGCCATGCGTTAGGATGTGTTGCACTGGGATGCAGCATCGTTACTCCTGACGCTGCGATGGAAACTTCTCTCGTGCATGCCTCAAACCATCTCGGCAAAAATAAAGACAGGATTCCCGGGCGGAGGGGCTGGTGGGGAAAGGGAGAGCTTGGCTCTGCTGAAGTCAAGGGGAGCTTGTCCATGACATTCAGGAGGGTGGGGTGGAGGGGGGCAGGCTTTGTCCCTTAGAGTAAGCAGATCGGTGATTTTCTTGTCCCTTCTGTTTTTCTGATACTGCAGAAACGGGGCCTGACGCCCTTCCAAACAGGCATGCAGCACGCGTGGCTCAGCTCGAGGAAACCCAAGAGGAATACAAGGGAGACACCGAAGGATCACAGGTCATCTTCATCTTGTGAGGTTTCCCCATCTCTTTGCGACTTCTGGACTAGACCAGTATTAAACTGTAGGGAAAGAGGTCCCTACTTTGGCAAAAACAGTCGCTAGACACAGCAGCGACCTCTAAGCTCCTCATTTAACTTGCGAGGGTGGACAATTTCTTTCCTTCCTGCTTCATCTTTTGCCAGGGTCTCCCCGTAGTTAGCAATGTGTGTCTGCAGCCTGGCACGGGGTGGGAGGGGGCTGCCCCGTGGGATCTGATCCAAGGTACTCACCTTTGCAACCGGTTGCGGATCTCTCCAAGTGAAAATCAATGCACTGCAAGAGAAAGTGCAAACAAGAGCACTGCCCTCCATCTGCGGGCATACCAACGAGGAGGTGGCTGTGGACACTAAGATGGCCACGAACAAGTGATGGGGCACAGAAAGAAGCGGTTTTATATAAGATCCATCCTCTTCCCCCACTCCCCACGTTGTGTTTCCGTTAGCTGTCGGTACTCTCTGGGCTGTAGGAAGCTGCTGTGAAAGGGGTGGGGGGGGGAGGTGGAGGGGGCTGTTCCATGCAGGCCCAAGCAGCTCAGCACCATTGAAAGCATTTCCCAAGAGCAGGCTGTGGACACCACCCAGAGCACAACTGTGCTTATCAGGTAAGGAGGCACTGCCATGGGGACAGGGAAACGACAACATCTCCTGACACTACCGGGGATTCACAGCCGAGAGCAATGTGGGGGGAGATAAGCATGTTGATGCCCATCTTGCTGGGGTCACCTGACCCCAGCGGTCTTTCCTGCCCAAGTGCAGGGGGGCTGGACCGGATGATCTGTAAGGTAGGTCCCTTCCTGCCCCTAAATCTATGAAACTATGAAATCAATCAATAGTCCACCGTGGGCCCGATGTTATAGAGTCCCCCGGAGGAATCCAGTAGATCCTGCACTGCATTGGCTTGGAAGGGCTCCTGGTCCTGCAGCCCCAGCTGAGTTTGCATCTCTGCTGCTGCCCGACCCAGACGAGACTGTGTCTGCACAGGACGGGCGGTAGCTGCACTTGGGTGTGTGTGTGTGTGTGTGTGTGTGTCCCAACGTTTGTCATTCAACACGAATAGTATTTTCTCCTTTGAATAGATAACGCCCAAGTCCAGGAAGGCCCCTGGGAGAAGATGCTGAGGCACATCGCGGCGGCTGCTACTGAGAGCCGGGGGAAGGCATCAAGACGGTCACTTGCTTGGCACGATCTCCCAGGTGCTGGCCACATGCTGCCATCCTCCCAACTTCTGCGCCTTCAGCCAAACCTCATTTCCCAGCCACGCCTGGTTTTCAGACCGGTTCTGTCGCTTTTGTTACATTAAATACAATTACGAGCACACATTTCTTGCCTGAGTTGGTCCCTTTTCTTCCGCTCTGTTTCGTGATTATCGAAAACCCGGCATGCGGCATTATTTCACTAAGGTATTTGTTAACCTTCAAATGACCTGACAGTTGTTTTTATAACACTATGTTTCTCTGCGACGCTTACTGGTAACGTTGATTCCCAGATGTGTCATTTCCAGATGTGTCATGCGGTCAAGTCTAAGGCTAGGAGAAGCTCCGTCCCGAAAAGTCGCTAGCATGACCGAGGACAAGTGACTAGGAAAGAGAGAAAGCAGTTAATGAATTTTCATTAATGAAATGGTCAATAGCTCATGCTTGAAGAAAAAAAGTTGCAAAAGAAGACCCGACCTTTGCCTGTCTCATTTTCATTCGCATCTTTTACAAACGATTCAGCTATAAACTAGAAACATGCAGTTTCAGAGCAGTGTCATACTGTTTTCTATAGTCCTGCACATTAACTCACGCTTGCATGTACATGTTCGTGCACGTATCCATGTACACATGCATGTACACGTTGGCATCCGCATACAAGCTGGAGGAGAGGAAGGCATGGTGCTCTGACTCAGGTCTTTGCGATGGCAAGGAAAGGATTGTTAAGAAACTCTCATCCTAACATCACTCGACACCTGAAATATGTGTCTCAAACACAGCACACTGCAGAAGTCAAAATCCTTTCTTCAGCTCCAGTTGTGAAAAAAACTACTTCGGAGGAACTTAAGTTTAGCCCACAGAAAATTAATTGATCTGATTAACTTGCTTCTGTCCCTGCAGAAAGCCGGGGACAAGGGGAAGGGCTCACCGTGGCGTCCCTGTAACACAGAATAACGGCATCACCCTGCTTACTAAACAGAATGATTGATTCGCATAAAATCCACATTACTCGAAGATGATTTCGAAGGTAAATAGGGTAAATCCAAATCCTGATACAGAGGTGGCAGTGCGTTATGGATTCGCATTTTCATAGACCTGCATTTTTTGCATAGCGGCTTCTATTCCATCCAGGAGAACACAAAACACCAGCAGATGCCTATGTGTTTGTGCCCAAAAGCTTGCAAAGAGCATTTTCCCCCCAACTATTTAGTTTGTCTAATAAAAGATACCGCATTTACCCAAAAAACCTTGTCTGCCTCTGGTCTGAGCAATGCACAAGTGACACTGCAGTAGAGCTCTGCCTCCCTCTTGGAGGGCTATTGGTTCAGGGTAAACAGGGGCAGCAATGAAGAGCTATCTTTATGTCTTCACTGATACATGCAAATGGTGGGAAGAAGTGCTGCTCCCCTTGGCTCCAGTCCTGGGGCACGGAACTTATGCCTGTTTATTTTTTCTTTCTTTCCCTCCCCTCTCCAGTATTCAACACCCACAATAATTAGCAGAAATCTTGTGTCTGATGCTGGATTCCTCGATCTCCCTCCCTCCCTGGCCTGCCACCTCTTAGACCTTGGAATAGGGAATTCTGAGATGTATCATTGTGCCTCCACTCCAAGGTCACGGTTAATGACATTCCCATGGGAAAACCAGCTCCGGGGGCTGGGCGCAGCGAGAGACCCCAAAAACAGGGGCCAGCAGTCAGTTCACTGCAGAACTGGACAGGCAAACGCCCCCGTGTGCAGCTGGAACTAGAGCGACCTGCCTAGTTTGCAGCAGCAGCAACGGGCCACAGTGGTTCGAGGTGGGGCCTCCTAGGTCCAAACTGGGCCAGACAACCGCACTGAGGGACAGATCCAAGTGCTATGTGACGAAAAGGCAAACCTGCTCTTTGAGGAGCGTCATCTTCTGTGACCGATTTCCTTTGATCTAGAACAGCGCTTCTCACCCAGGCATCCTGGGGTGCCTTGAGGTCCTTTCCAGGGTGCCCCAGAGCGCTACACAATGTCAGCACTGCTTGGTGTGCGAGCATGATTCACAAGATAAACCCAGAGATTTCACATGGGTAGCCATAGCCTGCTGACCTGTTTCTGAGTTCTTTGTAACAGAAAAACTGCTCTAGTATTTTTCCTATAGTCAAAAGATGGGTGAAAAATAAGATCTAGCCTTTTCCGAGGGGTGCCTAGATCCTAATGAGGGGTGCCTTCAATCTGAAACGGTTGAGAACCACTGGTCTAGAACATAATAGATATGTTGCCTTCTTCACCGGATGAAAACACCCACTTACTTGGGGTGGAAAGTCCTGATCCCCAGAGTACAGGATCCCCAGATCCTGATCTCCCTGCCTCCTCGGAAAAGAATCGCACGAACAAGAGCATCGGGGACTGGTGGCGTCCACTCGCTGCGGGGTAAGAAGATCCAGGACAGCAGCATTAGACATTAGCATTAGCCACTAGCATTAGTCTGCAAGCGAGGAGCACGACTTGGGGGAGCGGGGAAAGTTAGGAGTATAACTGGCAAGTGGCAACAGCTTGCTGAAGAGTGAGTAAGTGCTTGTGAAAAAAGTATGGTGAAAATGCCTCTGGAAAGCCGCCGAGAGTGGTTTAAGCAAGCAGATATGCTTCATGAGGGCCCTATTCTGAGTCAGTCGTCCCCCCCACCCCGCCCCACAACAGTGGTAAAACTGTTTTTAATGGACCCAATCCGGCATTCATGTGAATATTTGATAGAGATGCGAGTAGCCCCCCTGAAGTTATTGGGCCTGCTTTAGTGAGCAAGGGCCACTGATAACAGGTCATGAAGTGTCTCGAGCCAAGTGTTTTATGCTTTCGACTTTATTTCCCTTTCCTTCCTGCTGGCGGGATTTGCTGTCTTTAAACCAGAGAGAATCGCAGAGAAATTGGTAGGGCTGGAAGGGACCTCCAGAGTCATCCAGTCCAGCACACAACATGATGGTATTAAATATCTTATCCAAGAGAGAAAAAGCAACAATAGATAAGACAGGGCTTGACTCTCAAGCTGAAGATTACTCTAAAACAGGAGCTGACTGACATCCGATCGTTTTGAAGGCAGGTTTGACTGGCAAAAAAATATTCAAATAGGTTTGTGGTAGAAGCATCCATAAGAAAGAGGATCTTTCCTGTTAATTATACTAATTCCAGGGATGGTGATATCGCTACTGTGTGTGTGTGTGTGTGTGTGTGTGTGTGTGCGTCTGTGTGTGTGTGTGTGTGTGAGAGAGAGAGAGAGAGAGAGAGAGAGAGCGCGCAACTGCTAGATAAATGCCTCTTCTTTATTCTAAATACAAATGCTAATACCTCAATTCAGAAATGACATTTGACAGGATGGGGGCTGAGATCCATCAGCAGTTCAGGCGCAATTTTAAAATATCTTCGTATTTAGGCCTGGAAAAAAAAAGCGGCACAACAATGAACAGGAGGCAACGGCATTTCTATAAAACTATATAAATTACGAGAAAGATGATTCCTGACAGATGACACCTATGAGCTGCTCGAGCTCCGTAACTACAAAACCGTCCAAATCAATACAGCTTTCAGTTGGAAGAAATATGACAAGCAAGAAAGGGGCAGGCAGTCTACTTCCTCTTCGTGTACTTTAAAATAAGACCTAAAACCGGCTCATCCACACCGCCTGCACATTAGAGAGAACCCGGAGTTAGCCTGGGTTACTCTGTGCATCCATTTAGCTCCTTATTTCAAATATCTCTACTGTGTTAAAGAAGTCAAATCGCTTTAAACAGCAACCAGAGAAGAAACGTTCAGTTTGTCAAATTAATTAATTAGAGAGCCACATTTCCTAGCAAAGCAAGCGGCTTCCTCCCCCCTGCCCCAAGGATTTCTCCACGAGGGGATGTTTAGCAGAGTGTAATAAACAGCTTTTGATGGCTCGGTTTTTGCAAAACTTCTATTTGTTCTTGCTGATGATAGTCGTGTCTTAGAAAGCCGGAAATGATGACACCCCCCCCCTTTCAATAATATCTCCTCATTAAAAAGGCAGCTTTCTCCCAGCCCTTTCATCCTCTTACTGGCAAAGCCTATCTCTTTCTCCATTTAGATTATTACCAGCCAGCCAGCAAGCTTTGCCTTGCTCTCTGGTGCCACTGCGCAGAGATCTTCCTTCCAGCAGCTACCATTTCTGCATCGCTCCCTCTCTTCCATTCCGATGGGTTTCCTAGCTCTGCTCAAGTCAAGTGCTGAATTCAATGGGATCTTAAGAAGGGAAATCCTAATCAAGCTGACTGTCCTCTGAGTCCAGCATTTAAATACGCATTTATTTACAACGAGGGCGTTCAGGGGCTGGGATTCACGAGACTGGGGTTATATGTTCATGGCTCTGTCAGTGGCCTCTTGGGCAACTCATTTCCTTGCTGCGTGCCTCAGTTTCCCCGTTTGCAACATGGCAATTCCTTCTTTATGAGATGCTTATTTGTGTATCGATGATTAATGAAAGGAGGTCTATGTAGGAGCTAAGCTGCCCACCACGGCGACAACAAGGAGAATGATCTCCTTGCGCTAGCATGCTACCCAGGATGAACGTTTATCAGAAAATCAAATGGCTTTACACTGTAGCTATGATTATCTGAAAACACAACCTTGATTTTAAAAGATATGACAACCGCTCCTGAGCTTCTGCGGAAAATGGAACCAATTCACGCTGTGCATAGAGAATTACTTCGGGTTGAATCAAGCTGAACATAGCAGAGGGGTTTTCTGAGTGGGAAAGTTTGACAGGATATTTTGGTAGTGTAAGAGTGATGGTGCCCCCGTGATGGTCCAGAAATTATGTGAGAGGCAAGGATTTCTTAGGGTGATAATTTTTATTAGACTACCTGTCTAGTTGGGATAGAGTTAGATAAGCTTTCGACTGCGAGACATTCTCCTTTAGGTCTGACCAGAACAAGCCAGAGATTGTCCTGAAACATAGCTTGGCTTGTTCTGGTCAGACCTGAAGAAGAATGTATGGCATTGGAAAGCTTATCTGACTATCTCAACTATACAGCGGGTTCAATAAAAGATATCACACTAAGAAACCCTTGCCTCTCACAGGACATTTCGGCTGTCTGCACCCTCCTACAATTTTATGCCGGGATCAGAATCAGAAACAGACTCGCAACTCTACCAAGCACTACTCTTGTCGGAGCGTAGACTACTATTAAAGAATCGGTGAAAATATTCCCATCGTAGTCTGTAGGCATGGGAATCATCCCAAAATAACTAGTAGGTGCTAAATCATCCCAAATTAACTGGTAAATCAGGTGCTACAACAGCTATCCTAGCAATAGTTGAATACTGAAACAGTACTCTGAAGGAGTTCAAATTGGGAATATTCTTCTTTACAGTTCATCGCAAAGGGTCAAGCAGATATCTAAAGTCCAATGCTGTCGGTCAGCTCAATGGCTCTAATATTAAGCTATATGTTAGCGTTTCATAATCTATCTTGCAATATATTATTAAAAATACTTCAAGAGAGATAGGCATGTTCACAAATATTTGTTCATCAGTTTGTGAAACCCGAAGGAAATTTACATTTGAATTACGTTTCGGCATAATCTATGGATTATATATATTGATTTACACCGACATTATGCGTCTTTTCCTGTACATATTTAGCATTGAACTTGAGCCACTGAAGCCAGCAGAAAAGCTCCCACTGCTCTTCTCGGTGGGTTTTGGATCAGGCTCGTTGTCCGCATTTGTTGCTGTTTTGCCAGCTAGCAACAAATCTTTAATGTCTGGCAGAGACACTGTTTTATAAAGCACGGTTTAGAGAGCCCCCTGCGCCCTCCTACTGTTCCTTCCCTCTCGCGAAGTCGGTGGGAATTTTACCTAAGGAAGGAGAATATATCTCACACACGGGTATATACCTATGTGTGTATATGTACACACACACAATTTTACTGAAGGAGGGAGTATCTAACATGTATGTATGTATGTATGTATGTATGTATCACACGTGTGAGAGAGTATATATATGTATATGTGCGTGTATCCCTTCTCACAAGTAAAATATACGTATGTATAATGGATGTATATATCCCATGTATAATGTAAGTATGCACACACACGACATACACTCAGATATTGCTTGCGCATGCATTCACATCTCTGTCTCTGTGTCGAAGCACTCAGTCAAGCAGTTGGGGTTCAATTTCTGCAGTAACTCCTTTCGTGTACTCGAGCTGTGCCCCTCCCTGAGTCCTATCTGTAACATCACACTCAGGGCTTTTCCACGAGGAGGTTCTCAGATCTCAGTCCTCACCTTGTGCCTGGCAACTACCGTGCGTAGTTGCATGAAGCGCGACTCGGAACATCCCAGGGACCAGGTGGCTTTGGAAGACCTGGTGTGGGGGGCCTGTTTATTTCTACAGCTCAGCTGTATGATCTACGCTGTTCGTTCCCTTCCCCGAGGTGTATTTATTAGTAGCAACCTTCCCCTACTTGTCCCCAGTTTCCTCTGCTATAATCTCCACAGGTCCCTTTGCATGTTGGGTTCCTCGTTTTGTGCCTTCGTCACTGCTCCTCTTTTAGGGTCATCCTCCTGTTGGATCATAGCCCAGTCTAAGGATGGCGCCTGAGGATAGTGGACAGAGAAGAAAAGAGAAAGCAAGATACGGCCCCTTTGGGACAGCAAGAGAGGGAAAGAGAGAGGTCCGAAAGGTCAGAAAAGAGCCAGGAAAGTGTGGTGAAAATGCTATTAAAGGTAGCAGGGTCAGCCAAGGCTGAGAGTGGAGGAGAGGCCTTGAAATGTAGCCGAGGAAGATTCTCTGGGAACCAAAAGGAAGGAAAGAAGAAGGAGGATGGAGTGGACAGAGATGTGTTCAAGGGAGCAAGGGGGGAAAGCACGCGGATGAGGCAAGGTGGGAAAGAGGACGAGGACCTAGGACTAAGGAGCAGAGGGGACTCAAGAACTGATCTGGAGACTTCAGGCAGAAGACAGGTTGAAGGCCTGTGAAAGGAATGGCATACAGACAGCTAACGGTCAATCAATTGGTCAATCAACTAAACAAAATCCTTTCAGCTATAAGTATCCCAGGCGATGTCCTGGGACTAACGTTTACTGTGGCCAAAGTCAAGGGCTCTTCATAGGTAAGGGCGCATGTTCATCTGTTCTGGTGCATTTTTCCTAATGTCTTCATTTACATATGGTGTAAGTATGAAGTGCAAAGAGATCCTGAGTTCAGCCACCCCCACTGAATGTTATAACTATGCTTAACAGGAAGGAATAAAAGGACGCGTCTATCCCATGCAAAACCCTCAATTCTGCGTTTTAGTCTAATGTAGATTGAAGATACCGAGTTAATTGAGCTGGCAGGTAGCTTTTATAATCAGCATACTGGTTCGTACTGGTTCATCAAAGGTCAAATGTAATATACACACTTCAGACTGGGTCCACATCCCTGACAGAAAGAAGCATAATAGGAAAATGCATGTGGGTTTTGGTGCTTCTGTTTCTTTCTTTTTTTTTTTTTTTCAATATGAAAACTTTCTTCCCACAATCTCGGCAATATCTGATATTATGGTGCACATCAGGATGTAACTCCATGGCCTGTTCATTATTTATTGTATGCATCTCTAAGGATCTCTTTCTCTTAGGACTTGGCTAGTTGCAGATTTCAAACAGGAGCTTTGGACATGAATTGGGACAATCTCCACATTCCCTGAACAGCATTGGACATGAATTAGGACAAACTTCACAATCCCTGAACAATATCCAGGGATGTCCTCCGGAAATGGCAAAGGTTTAGATTTTAAGTCTCATCTCAAAGACCCTTCCTACCCTGCTGAAAGAAAAGTGTGAGGAAAAATGGTCAAGCTTGGAACTTGTGAAGAAAGGGGTCCACGTGCTTTCCTACTAGTGTTATAGTAGACACTGCCCTGGGTGGACAATTCTGACCCTTGACTTTAAAGATATGTATTATATCTATATAGATATAAAGATAGATCTATCTATCTATCTATCTATCTATCTATCTATCTATCTATCTATCTATCTATCTATCTATCTATCTATCTATTTGTGCACATATATATCTTTAAAGTCAAGGCTCAGAATTGTCCACCAAGGGCAATACCTACTATGACATGATGCACACATGCGCGCACACACACGTGTGTGTGCGTATGTGTGCGCGCGCGCATGCCTGGTGTAGATCATGATTTCACATTCTTTTCCAACTAAATGGACAAAAGTACCATCTGACTGCAGAAATCCAGGGGCGGTAGCGGAGGGAGGCGGGGGCGGAATTTGACCTTGCAGCCTATCACTTGGTTGCAGAATTCCTGGTGCTGTTTCCCACTGAATGTGGGCAAGGATAGGAAACGGGATTCTTCAGCACTCGCGAACTTTAATCACACAAAGGGCCATGCTAAGAGGTCCGTGATTACCAGGCAGTCGCTGAGAGGTGCGCACTAATCTGGGTGAAATGTATATGGTTCGATCGGCAAACATTCAGCGCAATAGGCAGCAGAACAAACGGGGACATGGAAAAAAAAACAACATTGTATTGCAATGACGGGCAACTGGAGAGACTGGGAAAGAACCAGTGGGTCACCAAGTGTCGAACAGAGCGCTAGGGGGGAAGGGAGACTACAACGCAGTTTTGCAGAGGGGCGCCTCTCCCCTCTGACTGGACTTGCAGGGGGAGGGGTATTATCTTTCTATGATGACCGATCTCCGTGTTCAAAATGTAGCAGCAATAAAAAGGCACGGTTCTTTGGATATATAGTTATACCAACACAGCTACCACAACCTATACCCCTGCAGCAATAACATGCTTCTTTTTCACCAACAGGGAAACACCTTCGGCCTAAAGATACAACCAAGATCCCAAGGAGTGACCTTCTGACTGCAGGGTGATTCCCACGCGAGTCAGATGAGTCCTGGCTGGGCGGCCACCTGCTTGGATCTGGCTGTCATGTCGCACAGCACCCACCCACAAGCAGAGCTATCAGCGGTGGATCCCTTTCACTTTTACAGGTATTGGGCAGCTAGAGAAACATACAGAGGGCTGGATGGATCCCAGTTCTCTTCTCAGTTGCAATATCTGTCCATGTTATCTAGTGCATGGTATTAGTGGTGCTGGTGGTGGATCTTGAACTGCATAGTCATTGCAGTGACTATATGACTCCACTGTCATCACCCACGCCCACGTAGCCACATTTCAGGACCTCAACAACAACTGCTGTTAAGTTCTCTTAGGCTCTGACCTCAGATCACGGGGGAAAGGGTCAGCTTCCTCAGGACAAGCGAGTTTCTGAGCGGCGCAGGACACAGTGAACAGGCAGGTCACGACAAGCCAGGGGTGGGCTCTGCGGCCCCTTCGGATAGAGCGGAGTTCAGGGGGGAAACACAAGCACAGAGAAAAAAAATAAAAGTAGCCCACTGGTATCCCTTGGTATTTAGGCTGCTTCTGAGGCTACAGCCTATTTCTCACCCACCTCCAGCCATTGCCTGGTACCCCATTCTGGGCTGCGACTGCAGGACCTGGGCTAATTTCTCTCTCTCCAGTTCACGAGCTGGGGCATATGGATCAATCCCAGCCATCTGTAATATTGTTCCCGCTCCCTTATTCTCTCCGTGCGGTACGAGTGCTGGGGACAAGTTGCCATTAAGATCGCAGGTGCCCAGAGCATAGGCGATCTAGCTGTATATGCCGTAGACACGGCGGGATCTGGGAAGCTATTTTCTTAGATCGCAAGTTCGGGGCCGCTGTATCCACACAGCGCCTGTGCTGGCTGCTTTGCAATGTACGGAGCAAGTACAATTGAAATATATATATATGTTTCTTTCCCAAGGCAGGTATTCCCCTCCCACCCCTCGTCTAAAACTCACAGCCTCTCTGCTGGGGTGGGTCATCTTAACCCCATGGAGCTACACCTGCTAACCCTGAACTCTATGGCAAAGCTCCCTTGAGTGGGTGCATCTACACCTTTATTAACACGTTTTAGTTAATGCACATTATATCTAGTACGTCCTTTATACACATACCTTTGCCTGTTCCGACTAGCTGGAAATCAAGTCTGCAGAGCACACAAGCCAAGGTGCCTGTCTCTGCATCCCATTCATTTATATAAGCAGCGAAATGCGCATCAGCACACAGAAAATGGCTGCCGTGCCATACCATACCATTTTCTCAGCATTGACAAACATTTCGCAGTTTATACAAATGCATGCACTGCAGTGCCAGGCCCTTGTAAAAGCACCTGGTGCTGTGGCCCATGCATGTGTACAAATGCCCTCCATTGTGAGGTACTAGGAAAATACGGATTAGCCTTTCTTAATGCTCTTTAACTAAAGAGCATGTTTTTAAAGTGACACTTACTGTGCATTAGCATATTTTAATGCACATAAATAGCACTTTTTAGTGATGCTGTAATGCACATTAAAATAGGGTAATCGGCATTAAAGCGCATGTGTAGGCCTGCTGGTGGCCGTAGATCAAAGTCACAGGGATTGACCAAGAGGATTCATGGAGGGTTGGGAGCAGCAGCAAGCTGGAAATTGTGCTATTCCAGGGCCTGAAAGACAGGAGCCAGACAAGAGCTCTGCTGTCCTCTCCACTCGGAGGGGCGGAGGAAGGGGGCCTTTCTGCCTAGCTGTAGCCATTTCTTTGGTGCCCTTGGTCTGTCCTCCCCGGGCTGCAGAAGGTGTCCTGGCGACAGCGTCTGTGCAGCTATTTCCAATGGCCTGCCCTGCCTTATTCATTGATCCGGTTTACCCCCTCGCAGAGGCCCGAGGTTTTCCAGACTTACTGATTTTGCTCTTGCAGGAAACCTCTAGGCAACGGGGATAGCGGGGGAGTGACAACCTCCTTGTCACTCCTGCCACCGCCTCTGTCCCGGAGACAGCGGGGGAGTGAGAGGAGCGGGTTCCCCGGGCGCCTTCCCCTCCCACTATGCACTAACCCGGGGCAGCAGCCCAAGGACCCGCTGGCTGGTGTTTGGCCACGAAATGATGAGGCCGTGTGGTGCATGTAGCAGGGCCTTTCCCCTCCCTCTGCGGCCGGAGCCTCTGCCCTCTGCCTCCAGCCTCAGTCCCAGGCCATCCTGAGGAGCCGATCCGGACTCATGTCCCTCCGCCCGGACTCGGCAATAGTGACCTGCTCACATAACCATCAAGGACCCTTGATGCAGGAGCCACTGGCAGGCCTCCCATGGGTTTGCATGGCCTTTGAATCGCACCCCCCCCCGCCCCCCAACCCAAGCCCCTATCCTTGTCCCCCGCTTGCCAAGGCAGGGCTACTTGTCACTCAAGCGAAAAATCCACTTGATTCAAAGCCAGGCCTCCACCCGCGGACGCACTCCCCTTGTATGCGACTTACAAAGCCGCCCTCCCCACTGCCTTCAGTTTATTTCTATTTACTTTCCCGGGAAGATCCTCCAGGTCTTCTTGGGTTTTTTTTTGTTTTGTTTTGTTTTTTTTAAAGCTGATTTTCTGCTAGGCTTTGGCTTGCGGGCACCGGAGCTGGGGATGCCTGTATCATCCCTAGGATGCACGCAGCAGCGTTTGTGCAGGTTGGGAAAAAAGAGATCAAAGTGTTTCCCCCCCTACCCCCAGCCAGAAGTGCTGCCTCTGTCTGTCCGCGAGCCGGTGCAAGGGTCCTGGTCGCCACCCCAGCAGGGTCCAGGGATGTCTCCTCAGCTTTCTTTCTAATCATCTTTTCTCAGGAGCTGTCACGAACATTGGCTGCGCCGGCAGTCCCACAGAGAGGCATTAGCCCGGTCATTTTCTGTGTCTCTTTTATTTCCTCAGTTTCTCCCTGAAATCTTTATAAATCTCCTTTCGAGGGAGAGGGACCAAGCGGGTGGAAGTCTGACTACAATGAGACCTGAGAATTTCTGTCACTCGCTGCATATGGTCCTAAGTGCTTTAATCCCAATTAGGGGCGGCTGACACCCGGTCCTATTCATCCCAATCAGCTCTTGAATACATTTGCCTAGAAATGAACTTCACAAATAGACTCTCTCCTAAATGTGCCCAACAGCAAGGAAAATCGAATTGAGGCAGGGGCTCATTCTAAGGCGATCGCGGGAGAAAAGGTATGAATTTATAAGGTACACCGAAACATTGCAATTCAGCAACAAGTTTACTGACTTTTATTTGCATCATGTCAACCGAAAGAACCGAGAGATGCGCTGGGGGCTGGAGGGGAGGCGGAGAGGGGGGAGGAAGGAATCCGGTTAAAAGGCAACTTTAGACAGACTTTGAATACTTTATGTGGCAAATTTCGCTTCCAGTTGAAGCCGGGTTAAAGCACAAAAAGGCAAACAAAAATTAAAATAAAAACCCAACCCTCTGGGACCATAACACTGGAATGTTTACGTAGCACTAAAATGTATTTGAATCCGATCTGGGAGGAAGCCTGCAATTAAAGAATAAGAATCCCAAATTGAGATCATGTCATCTGCTGGGGTTCCCATAGAACCGTAATTACTATTCAAAAGCTGCTTTAATATCCCACCCGCATCTAGTCTGCACCGCACAGCTGGTTAGGAGGTTTCAACCCCGGTTGTCGCGTTCCGCCAATGGTCCTCGCTGGATTGCCAGCGTTTATTATTAATATTGCGTAGCAAGTGCTGGAGTCATGAAACCCAGAAAGAAATACGGTAGATCCGGACAAATTATGAAACAAAACTGTGTATTGATTTTCTAGAGCAAATGAAAAAAAAGTGTGATTTAAGAAGACATTTCTGGTCCCTGTTAAAATTGTGTTTTGCCCTGTGATGTGAAAAAGTGCTCGAGTGTGACGCAGATCGCCGAGCTCTACAGTCAGCGGGTGGAATGTGACGTAATAAGTCTGTGGCTAAATGCCTCCCCCCCCCCCCCGGTACAGTCTTGAAATGTAACATTACATGCCATCATCTGCAATGGGAAACCCGGCTGCAAGGTACCGGGGAAAAAGAGGTCAGATCGGGAACTGGCTGCTTCATTTTCCTGCGAGAATATCGACTACTGAATGAACTTGCAGCATTTTGTTAAAGCATCCTCTGTGTTTCTCTCCGACATAATGAAGCTGGCCCTGTATACAGGCATTCATGCTGGTTTGAATGTAATGTTGAACCTTCTCTGTGCTGGAGCGGTTTGATGGTTTGAATGGAGCTCCCTGGTGGGACATTGCTCTCTGCAACTGTGCCTCTTTGGACGACTGTTGTTCCTTAACATTCATGCCTCATTATGGGGCAACCTGTTAAATCAAAAAGAGCACTGTGCCAAAGTGTTACTCAGGGGCATTGGCAGTTCAGCGGTGGGCATTAAATAAGAGCTGCCGAGGAAAATATCTTTCATCAAATCTCTGGGCAAAAGTTATTTCACTTTAATGGTGCTTCTCGCAGCCCGGTTTAAGTCTATAAAAGCGATAGTGGAATGTTTTGATTGAGCCTAAACATTGTCTTTGAATAAAGCTGAAACCATGTAATTAATGTGTCTTTTTAATAAGGGACAATACAGTCGTTCAAGCTATTTAATTTCATTTAATTTTCCATCCCATTTGCTCCAAAGGCTGCTTTTACTTTTAACACCCGGCCTTTCATGCTGCATCTTGCTCCAGTGGGCACATTAGATCGGTTTCACCCTTCCTTTTTAGGGAAGGAAAAATAAAAGAAAATGTGGTTCCTTTCCTCTTTTGTGGACAATTTATTTCACTTGGGGAACTTCAACTTTGAGCCACAGGACAGAATAAAAATTGGAGAACTGGTGTGAATGCTTCCAGAGCAGGGCTTTTCTTTTCTTAGTGGATGGGAACCAGCCACAATTGGCTATATTAATAAATAACTTTCCTCACAGTCGGCCTTTACATGGTCCTATTGATAAAATTGTTCGCGTGTCGTTCACGCTTTTTGACTCATTAAGGAGGGGACTGAGCGGCTTCCCAAATGGAGCAGTAGGATACCTTGGTGCCTTAAAAGCCCTCTCCCTACCTCTGCAGCGCTGGCAATTTAAACTGGGTGTCATCCTAAAGTCGCCAGGCCAGAGGTTACAGGGACATGTTCATGGCTTAAATTTATTGCCCTCGACTTCTTGTTTATCCTTTCCTCCTATTCATGCTGGTGATCAAAGGGGTCATCTTCAGTTCCACCCCCCCCTCCTCCCGTCCCTGCTGCAGTCCAGGCTACTGTGGCTAAGAAGGAGAAAACAAATCATCTTCCCCGTCCCCGCCTTGAAGATGCCCCCCAGCACTGCCAGCCCGAAGTCGGGAGGACCAGGATCCTCCCTGACTCCAGGCCAGGGGCTCATGTTGCTTCCTTTCCCGTCTGGTGTGCGAGTAAAAGTCCCTTTTCTCCGTGCTCAGCATCCATTCAGCCCCTGGCCCACACCTCGGGGCCAGGGGCGGTGGGGGTCGGTCTCCTTACCCCTCTTCTACTCAGTTCTGTCTTAGGCCAGTTTTCTAAATTAGCTGATCCCACAGGGCCTGATTCTGCTCTTCCGCGGCATCCAGGATCCACCCCTTTAGCCAGGATCTCCAGATAGAAACTATCCCGGGCCAAAGGCGCTTGGCTCCGGGTCCAGGCGTGCTGCCGCCCCCCCCCGTGCAGCTTTGTTAGAAGGGGACTGCGGCAAGTGCGGGAATGTCCCTGGATACACAACTGCACCCGCACGTCCCATGGCAGGTTGAAACAGCCCCCATAGACGGCTGCGGGCGGCTTTGATCACTGCCCGGGCAGACGTGCGGTCCCAGCCAGCACCCAGCCCCGTGCTGTTGTCTCTTGTCCCCGCACAGACTTATTTAGCCAGAGCAGATTGAGCGACCTGATTTTACTTTGACTCTGGTTTCTCTGGCACTTTTACCCGCTCTCCGTTCCCTGTCGGGATGTGCCACTGCCGGGAAGGGCGAGTGTTTCACGCCTGCTCCGAAATACGAGCTTGAACATTTCAATTCTCTTCCGATCGACGGCAACCTGCTAGGAGAGAAAATGCGGAGGCGATCCCCTGCGTAGCAGCCAGTCCATGATCTATCGCTTATCGTGAGATGCAGCGAAGGACGAACAAGTGTTGCTGCTAAGAGTTTGCTTTTCTAGTACTTCGGATTTCATTCTTGATCAGGTCTCGAAAATAAAATAAAATAAGGAAAGCAGCGGCGGGTGGAAACCCCCCCCCCCCCAAGTGTATTAAGGAGGTAGGTGATGGCACGAAAGCAAGAAATGTTCAGCCGCCTCCTATTCAAGATCAGCATCCCAGGCAGGAGGCAGAAAAACCCTACGTAAAAGGGAGAGGGGTAAAAACACGATTTGGAGCTCCTTTTAGCTAACACGTGTGCATCCCGATTTCTGTGCCAGACCTCCAAATACCCATGGAAATTCCACTTCCAAAGACTTGTCCTCCCTTCCCTGCCACAACTCGAGCTGCTCTTATGAGCCGCACGCCCTTCTTGAGAACTGGGCTGTACCCCAGTGCTTCGTGTTTGGCTCATTAAATCGCTATTATCACTCTTCAGAGAAAATACAGGTCGTTTTGGAAAAGCAGAACAGTTTCCATGAGACGCACGGGGTTATTTGTATTTTTTTTTACATCCCCATTTTTAAAAGTAGCACCCGCAAAGGGCAATTTTGCACATGGGGCAGGGAGGTGGAGAAGGACTAGGCACCAGGGGTCTCGTAAGATCTGCCGTAACCTCTAGGATATTGCCGTGTCTGTTAACGTGTGGAGCCACCTCCTGAATTTCCCTACTAACACGAATAAAACCATTCCCATCGCATTGGCGGATGCAAGGCTTGGTGCCTTCAAGGAGCAACAATGGTTCATATTTCGTGTCATTCATCCATGAAGAAAGTAAAAGTTAGGGATCAAAGCTGAGCTAAATAGATGACTGGCCTGAAACCAATCGACTCACATGGTAACACGGCCTTTTTTTTAAGTGTAGGTATTTTCTGGTGTTTTCCCATCAAGTACCTGCCCAATTTCTGTATGGCACACGCCAGGAATCAATAGAAGTTAACAAGTCCTCAAAACATTCCCCATCTCTTTGTTTAATCTCCTTTACAATAAAGCCAAGGGAAGAGAATTAAAAATCTTTGAAGTATATTAAACCTCAAAAGAATCAGCCAAGTAGACTTAAAATAGTCACTTATTTTCCAAAACTGGTTTGTCGAGGAACAATAAAAGGAAGCAAAATTTATGGAGAAATTATACAGTGGATTTGTCACTTAAAATATCGTAACTGTCTCGGGGACAATACCCCATGCTGAGGATTAATGGTCCCTCCAGACCTTTGATTCACCAGCGCCTTTTCTTTGCCCTTGACAAATTGGATTTTTAGGAATGGGAAGGTCGCCTGGACCATTGTTCGCTAGCCATTCAAAGTGCTTGATTATGCAGGAGGGCTAGGGAACGGCTCCATGTGACCCTCTCGGAGGGAGCTGTGCAGCTGCTGGGAGAGCGAGACTCTCTCACCAAACTCTGCGCCCTGGAGCACCAGCGTGCCAAGGGGTACCCCTCCTGTTCCCATTGAAAAGCCGGCGTGCACACACCGTCGCGTCACTCTGCGGGCGGAGATACGCCTGTGTTCATCCCTCTCTCTGCCTGTCTCTGTCACTCCAGCCCTGTTAAGTAGTTTGGGTTCCTGATCGCTTATACCCAGAGGCAGCAATGCAAACCAGCCGGGCTCCGGCCATCAGCGTCAATGCAGAAAGCTGCATCCCGGCCGGACTGCGCCTCGGTCCTGTGCCGGGCGTCTTCAAACTGGGCAAGTACCTGTCAGACCGCAGGGAACCAGGACCCAAAAAAAAGGTATTTTCTTTGGGCTCTCCTGCACCGCTGGACCTGGCTTGATCAGGGGGATCCGTGCTCTGGAGAAGAGGCTGCCTTCTTCTCCCTTCGTCCTGCCTGTAGAGCCAGCCCAGATTAAACCCAGGGAAGAACGGGAAGCTTTTAGACAGTGTCCCGAGACTGCTTCCTCCGCCTTGGAGCTTGACGGCATTGGCTGGAGCCTCAAGCCAGCCCTCCTGGCCGGCTCCCTGCGCGGCCGGCTGCGGAGACCAGTGGACGTGCCTGCCCCTGAGCTCCCCGTTGAGCCCAGGCGAGAAGAGGGGATGGGAGCCGAGCATCTCCCGCAGCCTGGCTGGAAGCTGCTCGCCTCTGGCTCTAGGTGGCAGGGAGTCGCGGCAGGTCGCAGGTTTGCGGGGCGCTGCTCCTCGCCCCCCTCGGGGCTCGCTGCCATTGCCAGCGCCCCTGTGCTCCGAGACGCCTGCTCTTTCTCTGCATGTAGCCGCGCCGGGACGTGGCCCCGCTGCCGGTCCCCCCCGGGTGTGAGGGCTGCAAGCCGCGGAGCCGCGCGGGCAACGTCAGCCCAAGCCATGGTGGACGTGACGGCTGCTGCATCCCCCTGGTTTTTAATCGCCCGGCGCCCGGCTTTGGGTTTTACAAGCATCTTTTTTTTGTTCCCCCCTGGGCTGTGTCGGGCCCCTGCCCTCCTTCCCCAGAACCCCTTGGGTTTCCGGCTGCCGGGCAGGGCCAGATCCGTGGGGGCAGGGGGCGCTGGCCGGCAGGACTCGGGGGTCAGGGAGCTGCACCCATTTCCCAGGCCCCGGCCCGACCCGGCTGGGTGACCCCGCGGCCGGGCAGGAGCCGCCGGCGGCGGGCGCGTGTTGAGCCTTGCGCGGGTGCGGGGCGGAGGCCGCTCTGCCAGGCCCCCGGTGCGGAGCTGGCTCATGCGTCCCGCTCGGCTCTTGAATGCCCTTTAATTGCTTTTAAACGCTCTGCCAGGCCCCTCAAATTTATCTCTCATCTGGCTCCGTTGGTTGCTCTCTGCAGACGGCTTTGTTCCCCTGACTTTTATTGCACGGTCGTTGAGCGAGCGGGCACTTCATTTCCCCTTTGTGCGGCGGAGCAGATTATGAAGGATGGGACCACAGAGGCTTCAGGGCCAAGCAAAGATCCCTCCCCCGACACTCCCTCCTCTCCCCCCCTCCTTCCTTCCCCCCTTTCCCCGCGGCTCTCCGCGGCTCTGGGCACCAAAGGACGATGAGTCCGGCTGAGGCCTTGGCCCGGTCCCTCTCACCTGCGCACTCCCAACCTGCCTGGATGCGTTGCTTGGCCAGCAGAGCCTGGAGAGGATCCTGCAGCCTTGCTCAGCCCTGGGGAGATACCCCCGGAGCAAAGGGCTCTGCCTGGCTGTAAGATCCAGACCGCAGGGTGAGGAAGAGGGCAGTGGCGGCCTTAGGGTTGTTGGGGCCCTGGGCGAGAGAGTCATTTGGGGCCCCTTAGAGGTTTAATTTTGATCACCTATGTATCGCAGAACTTTAAAAACAGTCTTTGGGGAACTTGGATAAACAGTCGAGTGTTAAAATGCAAATAGAGCCACTTCCTTGCAAAAGCTTCCCCCCATTGTTGCAAAATTTTGGGCCCCCCTAAAGTGTGGGCAGTCGCCCGGTTTGCCCTCCCCTAAGGCCGCTACTGACGGAAGGCACACTCTGGTTCTGCCCACCTAACTGCCACCCTCTCTCCCTCCTGGCTCAGACTGTCGCTGCTGTCGTCAGACAGTCGTCCAGCCCCACTGGATGTCCGTGGCTGAGCAGAGGGCGCCGGGGTGGGCAGCGAGGAGGGGGGCCAGGTTCTCTGTTGTGTGGCTGCGCCGCCCGGGCTGGCACTGACTGCGGCTGCCCCTGTGTTCTAGGTGCGGATGGTGAGAGGGGAGTTAGTGGATGAAGCCGGCAGCTCCGCTCTGGAGTGGATAGGGTTAATCCGGGCTGCCAGGAGCTCCCAAGAGCAGACACTGGAAGCTATTGCGGATCTGCCAGGAGGACAGGTATCTCCCTCCGTCCCGGGCGGGTGCTGAGCGGTGTGGCCGGGCACAGGCTCAGCCAGCTCAGGGCGCTTTCTCTTCTTTACACAGATCTTCTACCGCGCGCTGCGAGACTTGCAGCCGGGGGAGGAGCTGACCGTCTGGTACTCCAGCTCCTTGGCGCAGTGGTTCGACATCCCCATCACCGCCACCCCGACACACGACGAGAAAGGTACCTGGGCAGTGCCTACGGCGGGAGGCTCCCCGGGCCCTTCCTGGCAGAGCTTTGTCCCGACCCCAGGGGCTCTTTCCTACCCCCCACACATGGACCAGGAGCAGCGTCTGTGTGATGAGCAGGGATCCTAGTTTTCTCTGATAAAGAAACAAATCCCCAATATTTTGGATTAGAAAAGGAACCCCAAATCCACATTTTCCGATGATTAAAAGGAAACAATACTATATATCAATATCTATAGATATATTAGTGATGTTTCCTTTTAATCACAGATAATGTGATTACATCTATTTCTATATCTATAGATATAGATGTAATCACATTATCTGTGATTAAAAGGAAACACCACTAATAGATCTATATCTATATCTCTAGATATATATATATTCGTAGTCTTTCCTTTTAATCACAGATAATGTGGATTTTGTGTTACTTTTTTAATAAAAAAGTATTGGGGATTTTTTTTATCAGAGAAAACCAGGATCTCTAGTGATGAGAAACCCTAGCCCCTGCGGGGGCAGCCCCTTTAGATAGCCCTCCCCACCCAGGACACGGGGATTGGGACCCCTGCTCCAACCCCGCCTCCAGCTGCTTCTGCTGGCTCTGAACACGTGTAAACGTCAGTGGGACTATGTCCCGTAGGGCTCACGGAGCAGGATCTTATGATTCCGATAGGGGAGGGAAAAAAAAATACCCCAGCTGGAAAGGCCTTGGCTTAAGACAACGATTCCACCTGCACCCACAGCCGCCGACCTCAGAGCACTCCAGCCACAGCCTCAGACTTCATTTCCATGTGTTAAATTAGGGACGATGCCCAGCTCCTCTTTAGTGGTTTGCAACGGGGAATGGCCGGCGTACACCGACCCAAATGCTGTCCTAGCGAGGTTATATTCACAGTGGCTTTAGAAATGAGTGCCCAGCCTTGGACAGCCCGTTTGATGTGGCTATTTATTTGAAGCTGGGCTTGCGATCGAGACATATCCTAGAGGCTTTAACGTCAGGGGATCTTTCCAAATGTGAGGTAGGGCCACAATGCCGCTTCGTGTCTGTCGTGTGCTCAGACTCTGGTAGCTAGCGGGTCTGGGGGCCGTGGCTTCAGGATTGCCTTCACACGGCCATCCAAGCCAGGGCTGGGTCGTAGCGAGGATGTCACGCCGATCTCTGCGGGGACATGGCAGGCATCAGACTGACTGGTTTTGCAGATCGATTTTGCCCAGGATTTTCTCGGTGGCTCTGCTGGTGCCTGTACTCAGAGCTGCTCAGAAAGGTTATACCGGGCAGATTAGTTTATGCTAAGCGACCGATCCCAGAACAAACGTATTCCAAGGCAGCGCTCCAGGGTTACATCCATCCTCCGGATGCCGCACTCACTCACCACCCAGCATAATATATCCCAATGAAGTCCTGAGGCATAAGGGCCCCATCCTGCCTGGTGCTGAGCAGCTCCTGGCAGTTAGTCAGCCCCAGATGGGAAAGAGCACTTGTAAAGGAATTCAGGATCAGGCTTGTCCCCGAAGTTAAGAGGAACCATTACAGTAATGAGGAGCACCTTAAGTTTATGCCACTCGCACACCTAGGAAGAGAGAGTGAAGTTCCCTTGTGTATTGACAGGTTCTGGGCCAGTTTTTTTTCGCAGCTCTTGAGACCCAAAGAGGATTCTGACCCGAGGAGGCTAGTAGCATTTGACCAGTTGTAACAAAAAATAATGCATTGGTGAGAAGCCTCTGTCGTACCCAAATACATTAAAGGATGAAATGTTGGGACGTCTCTAGCTGTCACCTTCATTTTCACTTGTGGGGAGGGGTCAGTCCTCCAGTAAGAGAAAGACAGCGGAATCTGACCCGCTGTGAGACATTCACTTAGCATGTTCTATAATAATAATAATAATAGCAACAACTATTATTATTATTATTATTCAAAAGTGACTATAGAATATCAGCAGCAAACTTTTTCAGAAGACAAGCTATTTCTCCAACGCCAGAGCTGCACTTTCAAAGGCATCGGTGCAATATCAGAATAGAAGAAATAGAGCAAAATGTGTTAAGTGACTAGTTCTGAGGCTAGCATCCAACGTAGGAAGACATTTCTCCTTAGCTGTTTGTTGAAGAGCCTGCTTCATTACAGACGATCTAGTTCTAGGCTTGACATTATAAGCAAGGCTCATTTTAACAGAGTAGGGTCGGAAATAATGAGCTTGCCGTAGTGATGGTCAGTTTAAATTGCAGTATGTTTGCATTAGGCAGGAGGTTTAGGTGGTATTTCAGCTACTCCGAAAAGAGCACGTAGCTTCTGTGGAAAGAGCCACGAGGCAGAGGCTTCTGTTAGGGTTGGTAGAGCATAGAGCTGCGAGCTTGTCAGTAATTAAAGCTAATTCACCTGTATCTCAATGCAGGCTAATAGGATTACTGCAATGGTTCGGTCTCACGCTGCAGCTGAACAATTAGGGCCATGGCTGGCACACTCCTGCCTCTCTCTCTCTCTCTCTTCAGCTCAGACCAGCAGAGCGAAAAAGCACACACAACCTCCGCTTTTAAATTCCAGCATGGATCTATAAAGACCACCTACTTCAAGGAGAGCTAGAGCGAGTTCTGCATGACAGAAACCACATAATGCTAAACATCATTCACTGCGCGCTGGAGTGTTGCAGGGAGGAGAGGGGCTGGCGCGGGGAGACTTTTATTTTATCCCGAAGGATGCTGAATGAAAGCATGCATGAATGAATGAATGAATGGACACCGGTTGATTCCTGCACCAAATGCCATTTTAAAAGCCTGCTTAGTGGGCTAACTCAATCAGCGAGAAGCCAGCCACTTATCCCACCCTGTTACACTCTCTTCTCTCTTTGGCTTGAGGTTACATTTCTTCGGGGAGGGGGTTGAACCCTATGTCTAAAACAGCTCCTCTTGCCCTTGCTGATTTAGCCTAGGGGCGTTTGCCCCCACGTCACACCTGCTACTGCCTGCTCGGACCCAGCCCAGAGCTTTAATACGATCGTAGCCACCTCAAAACTATCTGCAAGTATTTCACTTGCTCCTGTCCTCCGATCCGCCTTTGTTTTAGCGGATTGAGGCGAGCATTCATGCTGGCCGATGCTCTGCAGCTCGCCTTGCCGAGCCGATGCATTTTAATCTCCGCACACGTGGAGCTGTGCGATGAAGAAAGAGCCCGTTAGGACCCCCCCCCGTTTCCTGCAGGGAGCCTATTTCAGAGCTGATCAAACAGGCCGGGGCGTTTAAGTTATTCCTCACGAGGGGATTCCTCCCCAACCCCTCGCACTTTAAAGGAGCATGAAGTCATAACACAAACATGGGCCATTTCGGTTTGTTCCGCTTCAGGGAAGCCTAAATGTTTCGGGCCGGGGAGGGGGGGCACCCGGGGCATTGTCCTTTGAAAAGGAGCCATTGCATATGGCCCCTACGCATAGGAAGATTGTCTGGCCGGGTAATGAGGAGCTCATGATCATTAGACCGGCCTTTGTTCGGCCGAGCCGGCTCCCTGACATACGCCACCGGGGCTGCGAGCGCCAACAGATGGGCCCGCGACAGCCGACTCGAGGCCCCAGCTGCTGTCCCGTCCCCAGCCCAGTGCCACCACCTCCGGGGCCCGGCCCGGCCCGGCTCGGCTCCGGGGCGCGAGGGGAGGGCAGAGGGGGGCCGGAGCGGGCCCGGCGCTGACGGCGCGCGCGTGTCTCCGCAGGCGAGGAGCGCTACATCTGCTGGTACTGCTGGCGGACCTTCAAGTACCCCAACAGCCTGAAGGCGCACGTCCGCTTCCACTGCGTGGTGCCCGCCGGCCGGGCCTTCCTGCCCGCCGAGCCCGCCTACAAGCTGGCCGCGGGAGGCAGCAGCAGCGCTCAGCCCGCGCCGCCGCCGCCGCCGCCACCCGCGCCCCTCAAGGCGGGGCCGCTGCGGCGGGCGGCGGCCAAGGAGGAGCAGGAGCGGGCGCTGGACATGAGCCTGGGCGCGGGCCGGGGCCCCGGAGCCTTCCTGGGGCTGGCGGGGCCCGGCCTGGCCTTCCACCCGGGCGCCCGCTCCGCCTTCCGCCCGGCCGGGCTGGCCAAGACACAGGCCGACGAGCCCCGAGGGGCGGCGGGCAAGGCGCTGAAGGCGCTGCGGGGGCTGCCGCTGCTGCCCGCGGCCGACGAGGGCTCCGCCTTCAAGCACGTGGAGCGCGGGCCGGGGCCCGGGCGCTACCCGGCGGTGCCCGGCGGGCTGGCGCTGGAGCGCTTCCCGCTGCCGCCGCTGGACGGGCTCAAGCCGTACCCCGGCGAGTGCGGCCTGCCGCTCGTGCCCTTCACCGTGTACGGCGGGGAGCTGCTCTACAGCGCGCCCTACTACCCGCTCAAGCTGCACCTGGGCGGCCTGCTCAAGTACCCGGACTCCGTGCCCTACTTCGGCGGGCCGGCGGCGGCCGCGGGGCTGCACCCGGCCGAGCTGGGCTCCCTGGCCAGCATCGACCGCGAGATCGCCATGCACACGCAGCAGCTGTCCGAGCTGGCGGCCGACAAGAGCCGCGCGCGGCTGGACGGGCTGCAGGCGGCGGCGGGCGGCGGCGGCGGCGGCGCGGCGGGCGGCAAGGCCAAGACGGGCCACCTCTGCCTCTACTGCGGCAAGCTGTACTCGCGCAAGTACGGCCTCAAGATCCACATGCGGACTCACACGGGCTACAAGCCGCTCAAGTGCAAGGTCTGCCTGCGCCCCTTCGGCGACCCCAGCAACCTCAACAAGCACATCCGCCTGCACGCCGAGGGCAACACGCCCTACCGCTGCGAGTACTGCGGCAAGGTGCTGGTGCGGCGCCGGGACCTGGAGCGGCACGTCAAGTCCCGGCACCCGGGCCAGGGCCTGGGCAAGGCGGCCGAGGACAGGGGTGAGGCGGGCTACCCGCGCCAGGAGCCCGACCAAAAGACTGATAACGAGAGCGACGTGGACGTCTGCTTCACCGACGACCCCAGCGACCAGGAGAGCGGCAGCAGGAACCCCGATCAGTGACTGGGGGCGGGTGCTGTGTGCCTGGGGCGGCCAGGGACGCGGGGGTCGGTGCGGGCGCGGAGGTCAGAGATGGGGCGATCGCTCCGGACGGGGGGAGCAGGGACGGGGGGATCACTCTTCCTGGGGTGAGCAGGGACGCAGGGATCAGTGTGCAGAAGTGACCAGGAACGGGGAACTCGCTGTGTGTGGGGTGCTCAGGAATGGGGTGTGATCAGTGTGCGTGGGGTGATCAGGGACTGAGGGATCAGTGTGTGGGGGATGATCAGGGACGGGGGCATCACTATGTGGGGTGACCAGGAGCGGGGGATCACAGTGTGTGTGGGGTGATCAGGAATGGGGTGATCAGGGACGCAGGGATCAGTGTGTGTGGGGTGATCAGGGACGGGGGGAATCACTTTTTTTGGGGTGATCAGTGACGGAGGGATCAGTGTGCGTGGAGCGATCAGGAATGGGGTGATCACTGTGTGCGGGAGGCGATCAGGGATGGATGATTAGTGTGTGTGCAGTGATCAACGGGCGGGGAGGGGGGGGCGGGAGAGCGATGTGGCTTCCCTGCTCCAGTTCTGCCTAGGCAGAGGCTGCTGTATTTAAAAGGAAGGGTGGGGAGTGTCTTGCAACAAACCCACCGCCCAGAGGCAGTGGAGAGAAGTGCGCGCTTGCTTCTATCCACCGCTCTCCCTGGATGGAGCAGGCGTCCGGGCTCGGAGCTGGCAGCACGACTCCAGGCGGGGCAAGCTCCGGTGGTATTGGAGTGGCCACCTCCCTCCCTCCCCCTTTCTCTCTCTCTCTCTCTCTCTCTTTTAATATCGTTACCTTTGTGTGGAGGAGATCGTGCCTTTTGGAAACACTTCTTTTCTATGTCATTTCTTTTTGTTCCCGTCGCTCGTGACTTGCCTTCAGACCTCTCGGTATGAACAACGGCCCTGGTGCTGCAGACGTGCAATGGCTTCGGGCCGCCCCGGGGCGAGGCACAGGACCCCCGCCCAGCACCGCGCGGCCTGGGGCAGGCACCCCCCGTTTGATCCAGTGGCAATTATTTATAAGAGGTTCCTATCTGAGCCACACGTGTAAGATAACTGTGGAGAGCATGGATCTCAAAACAAGCACGCGCTGTATCATTTTAAAGAGAACGCACTCTTTGTTCGGTAGACTACAACTATGGTGTATGTTTGTTTTATAATGAATGATGTACAGTGGGTACAGTACTTTGGTCTTGGTTCCAGTTTGTCATGCCATTAAAAAAAAAAAAAGAAAATAAAAGTTACTGACAAACTACTGCTTGTTTAGTTGGTCACTCAAGTGTCTTCAATACCTTCTCTTTTTGCTTTGAACCCCTTCTAATCGCCTCGGAGTCAGGCCCTTAATCATCTTCAGTGGGTTTTGGCTCAGGGCCTAAACTGATTTGGCCTCAAAATATTTTACCGCTAACAAGTATTTGGATGATTAAACCAGAATAAATATCATCTCTATTTTGTGCCCCCACATTTTCTTTAATTCGTTTGTGTGTGTGTGTATTTGTTTAAATACAAGGCCAAGTGTAGAAAAAACCCATCGGTACAAGGTGTATATTTAAAACTCTCAGGTGCTCGGTTAAGATTTGCAAACGCTGCTGTTTATAATCACCGCTGGTTTGACATTTCAGCAGAGAAAAGAGCCGATTTCAGACGGCCTGAAACAAAATTGGCTACAAATGAAACTGCAGAGAAATAATGACACTTCCTATGTCCCAAGGAAGACGCACTCCTGGGGGGGGGGGGAAGAGCAGTTTATTAACCCTTTAGTTCTGCTGGTGACTGGCTCCCATTGAAAGCAACACCCACCGATCTTTGTGCTATGTTGACACGCAGGCAGATGGGAAAGAAGGGGCAACTCCTGTCCCGCTGGGGCCTGACCCTAACATTTTATTTTAGGGGAATGATTTTTTTTCCCCGACCCATCTGGATAGGGAGGAGTGAGGGTTCTCGCTCCTGCCTACCCAGATGGGTCGGAAAAATTGGGATCTACAAGAGGATCTACAAGAGGAATGTAATGTAAGTAAACAGGCCAACTTAATCTCACCGGATTTTTAAATAAATTAAGCGTTAGCACCCAAAGAAAATAACTGGATCCCTAGCCTATGCAATACACATGTCGGTACTGAGCTGATGCCCTTGTGTACTTAATTCAACTCTGTAACAGGAATAGGAAACAAAATGACACTATCCAGAATTGAATTCTTTCAAAGGAAATTTAATCTTAAATTTCAGTTAAGTACTTCAAAAGTACCAAAAGCAACCAGGACTCGCGGTACAGGTGATATCGTTTATTAGATCAACTAGATGTTTGCAAAAAAAATTCTTATTTTTGCAAATAATTTTTTTTTCTTGCAAACATCTAGTTGGTCTAATAAAAGATATCACCGCTACCAAAAGTCCTGATTGCTTTCGCCTCTACACCAATACGGCTACAACCTGGATACCTCAAAGTGCCAGGGAATGTAGGGTGCCGGGCATTTCTCATCATGAGGGATATTGTTTCACATGCAATGTTTCAAATCACTGCGGTTCTGGTATGGGATTTTTATCCTGCTCCCATGGGAGTAAAGGGGAAAGATCTGTCCCCTGGATTTAGAGGATCCCGATGTTCTTCCCAGTGATTTTTGCCATTAACCTCATTGGGAGCAGCGGGACCTGGGTTTAAATCGGACGCTTGCTGCGGCTGGGGGGAAGTCCAATCACATCTGTGTAGCACTGCACGGGGAGCCCGGCGTGCACTGCAAGGAGCGGGGCAGCACATCTTCCACCCACGGATTGTTTGTGGGCAATTGAGGGAAAAAGGAGCTCCCGGGGTCTAGAGCAGTACAGGGCAGACTACCGGACCCGACTACAGAGATGATTCCCACGATTGTATCGGTGAAGCGTGGGTTTTCTTGAACGATAAAACACAATGGTCACATTTTGGTCACAGCCCAAAAACCCAGCGGTGCCAGCCAGCCCTGCAGATTCATGATCTGTGAACCCCCGTTTTAGAATGGGAGCAATCTTTGAACGGAGAAAGAAACCCAACCAAAGCAACCCCGTTTTAGCCAAGCCAACCCACACCCGCCCCGGCAAAGGAAAAGCTCAAGCCACAGATCTCTTAATTTTCTGTCCCTCTAAAAGTGGGGAATCGATGTGTGCAAAACTCGGGCACAAGTGGAGAATTCGAGTTGAGGTTGCTATTTCAAAATTCATTCACTTTATAGGGCTGATGCTTTTTTTTGATTGGTGCGGTGAGCCGCGATCTCAACTTCCTTCCCCTTTCTCCCCATGAGATTTGTGGTGGGGTTGGCACATTTTAATACCACCAGGGCCGTGCCTCTTAACAAAAAGGCGGCTGTCGATGTAGTTGTCAAATGCCTCTCAGCGCAGACGGTGAGATACCAGCTCCCCTGCAAGTGTCTCGACCCCCCGCCTGCGATCAGCAGAAAGGGACGAAGGGACCGCACTTGTCACGGGTTCCTCGCAAGTGGCTCCTGAGCCACGTTCAAAGCTGGGGCTAGTTTTTTTTCCCCAGCCCTGATGTTTGGCTTCCCCGAAGTACCTGCTCCTGGTGCCTGCTTATCTGAGCCCTGCCACTTCCCCACCATCAGGAAACTTTCCGTAAGCAGAAAGGCAGATCTGAGATCTCCAGTGCTATTAGGACCAGGCTACAGGAAAACCGGAGATCCCCACGTGTGTGTTCTGCCCGCTCCGGTACCCACCCAGCTGGGCTGAGACGCAGCTTCTGGTTTGTCCCTCCTAAGCCCTCGGTGGAAAGCCGGGCTGGGAGTGTGGACTCCAGTGCACTTAGTCACCTAACCAGCCGGAGGAGGCAGATCTGCAGCTCCGGGGCTGCAGCATCAGTAACAGCCGCAGCCGCAGCAGCTTTGCCTGCAGCGAGCGGAGCTCTCCCGGCAGGGATCGCTCCTGCGCCTCGCCCTCTGCGCTGCTCCCTTCGCCTCCTGCGGGTTGCTGCTGCCTAATTGGCTGGAGAAGCCGAGCTAGAGGCGTGCCCGCTGGGCTTGGAGGGGCCCGGGGGCGACTCGTTTGCCAGGTGTCAAACCCTATTCTGAGATCTCAGAGCTGAAGTTGCTAATGGTGGCCCCCTGCCAGGAAGGGAAGAGGGGCAAATGGACGGGCCATCTACACGTTCATTAGTGCGCTGTAATTAGCGTGCATTAAGTTTAGTACCTGTGAGTGCCTATACATGAACCCGGAGGCTGCTCCAATGCCCTGGAATTGCAGCCGGTGGGAGCAGACTCGATTCATCCAGTGGTGGAGTCTGGCAATTACCGTGTTCCTGCTGCCTGTGTTCCTCTCCTGTATCAGTGTCCCTGCTCTTAAACATGGGGCCGGTGGCTTAAACTAAAGCTCATTCTATAAGCTTCAGTTCAAATGTCCCCATTGCCATTTTTAAGCCTGGGGACACTGATATATGAGATATGGAGGTGCTTTAATTAGAGCCACTTTAATTAAAACACTCCCCCACTCGGCCCTGCCCCCCCCAAGCACAGGTAAAAGTGCCTTGTAATGACAGGTGCTAAATGCACCATAACTGGAGCTACTGCAGTAGCACATATGAATGCTTTTTTGGTGACATTAGTGTGCATTAGACAAAGTCTACTGTGCATTAGTGCATTAGCATGTTTTTTTGCCAGCTGTGCTAATGTGCAAACATAGTCTAATACACATTAAGCATCTTGTGTAGATGTGCTGGTAGGATGTTTGTGCCCTCATTGAAAGAAGTTGCAGTCAAGGGCACAGATGAAAGTCCTCTTTGGAGCTTGTGGATAGGAAGGCTTGAAGTTGTTGAGAGCCACAGCATGCAAAAGGTTTATCTGCGTTAGTGTTAAAACTGAAATTAGACCAAGTTCAGCAGCTGCCCCTGTGGCTGGGAGAAGGTTGAGGTCCACGGTATAGGAGAGGTAGCTTCTCATATAAATGGTTTTGCCCTTGGCTGGGTGGATTTCAACTCCTATGTTATTCCACGCATTTAGTGTTTGGCCCTGCTTCCTTTTGGTCCCATATCACATAGACACTGCACATTATGACCAGCTGATGATGGTCAGAGTTCAAAACAGCCTATTTATCACTTTGTTCTTCCATTGCTATGTACTGGAAAAAAAAAAGAGTTTGCTAGTGGTTAGAACTCATGGCTAGAAATGAGGCCTGTCTTTTGTTTTTCAGATTGGTTGTTTGTTTTCTCTCCTTCAAGATGATGGGATTGAGGTGACCAGTTTTTCACATTTTGTTTTGTATAAAGAGGAGTAAGAGAGTGTTTTGGGGAGAAAATGGAGTGGGAATAATGAAAAGCTAAATAAACTGTTCTTAAACATTGATGAAGAATGGGCCTGAAATTCTGAGTTTTCAGCCAAAAATGCATGGCTTGCAGATGCAGACATTCTTTATAGAAAAAATAACCTTGTGTGTCAACATCAGAATTTGTTATGGAAAAGAAGTTTTGATGGTCATTTTTTGACCAGCCCTAGCCATGTTGCAGAAATGTCCCCAAAATTCTATATATGCTACCTGGTAATCTATTAGGTAGGGTTGAAAAAATCCATCTCATGGAGAAGTTGCAGTTCATAAAACTCTATGATATGGTCTGTCTTTGATAGGAGCTCTGGAACGTATCTTATTTTCTCACATACCACAGACTTGCAAATAAGATACTTTGTTTTGGGAAGGCAGAATGAAAAAACAAATCTGGAGTCATGGCTGAACACTGACCTCAGGGAACAGACTGCCTGCTTCAGGCAAAAGCTAGTTTTAATCTTCTCATAGCCAGTGCTGCATTTGTAATTCAGCAGTGGTTGTGAGAGGGTTAAAACTGGACTCTGCCTCCGCTAAGTGCTGGGCTTGGAAAGAAGCAGATGGAAAGCATTACCTTGCTTCTATGCTTCTATTTTGGTGCAGAAATCACCTCCCCCCCAGGCATGTACCCCGATTCCACACCACATAGAAAAAATGTGGGTGTGGTATGTGAGGAAATATTGTAGTTGCAAGTTGACTATGGTATACATATTGGAAAGCAGCATAGATTAATGGATAGGTTACTGTACCAAGCCATGGGAAACTGGATTTCATTTTTGTCTTTTTCATATGCCTGCTTAATGATTTTGAGCAAATTTCTAAAGTTCCCAACTTTGCATGATCAAACAAGTGATGTGATGTTGAGTACCTGCATTATCTATTGAAGACCATGACACTGAACACTCTGAGATGCAATATCAATTCCTATTGAATAAGATGATGGAGGTAATTTTCTGTAATGCAACTGTAGTTTGGTTTTTGTACTGTGGTTAATATAGTGATCACTTGGGACCTCTGGTACAAGGATTTACCTATCTGTGTAAAGGATGTAGAGGCCTAAGGACTTCTTGTTTTCACTTTGTGTTTTAAAAACTACCCAGTTAAAAATGTTACACATCTTCCCGCTCTCCTTGATTTCACTAGAAGAAGCCAGATGGATAATTCACTTGGGATGCCTGATATGGTATTTAACTAGAAATAATAATCCAGGTTGAAACCAGTCCATTTCCAAATATTGCCTTTTCTGTGTTTATGGATCTATTAAATATATTGCTCAGTCTTGGAAAACTATTGCAAGTTTGAAAATGTGATGGTATTATTAAGCATCTGTTCATAGTACTCTTATATCATGATGCGAAAATGTACTATAATTTACTTTCCATATGCATAAATGTCTTTGAATTGGTGTAGAAATACACTGGAAATATGTTTGTTATAGTTGTTACATTTGCAGTAGCAGTTAGGTTTACTTGTAAGGATGATTCACTTTATTGGTAAGCATTATCTTAAGGAAAAAAGCCCTGACCTAATAAATTGGCCAGAAAGCCTCAGGTGGAAATGTCTTTTGTGACAGAAGTTATGGAGAAGAAAGAAATCCAACAACAGTTAGCTTTAGGTCAGGAAATGGTGAAGGTCAAGGCTTGTTTTTAATCTTTTTGTTTTTTCCCTTAAAACCGGCAGAAGGAATGATTTTTAAACTTTTCTGTGAGCAGTTGTTTCCTGAATTATCACCTTAAGGTAAACAGGAACATGTCAAGGTCAGGTTCAAGCTTGCTTGAGTTCACTGGACCATAGCAGATAAAATCTAGGAGCAACAAAATGCTTTCAGGTATGTTCAAAGTCAATCCAATGAGAAATGGTTCCTTACAGCATGTCGGATTTTATAAACTTGTTTTACAAGGAACAGGAAAAAGAAAATCCCTTAGCAGCTGAAAGATATAGCTGAAGAAATATGTTAGTAGGTTTGAAGTACATGTTCATCTATATTTAATGTTAGCATTTTGAAATACTAAAGTTCAGGGCATATTTTGAGCCAATATAAGGTTCCTTTGCATAGCTTTTTAGTGTTATGTATTATTTGGTATTTTAAGATGCACTGTAGGCTTTTATTTGTAAATTTTTAGAATATTTTGTTCTGCTACAAAATGATACACTTTGAAAGGTTAATAAAAGGCTTATATTCTCATTTTTTCATTTGCTTTTGTGTAGTATCGTATGGTACTGATTTAATTTGAAACTCATTTTGTTCTGTTTGAAATAAAATAGCAATTTCATGTATGTGAAGGGTGTGGTTGGGTTAACAAACTATAATCTTTTCATTTTGCTACTGTTGTGACTTCAGTGTAAATAATAAAAAATGTGTGGGGGAAACACAGAACTAGGGTATTCTTCTGGAAAAAAAATTGCACTCACATACTTGCGCTTATATATATATTGTGAAATCTGCTTATGATTCATGGTCTTTTCACAATATATCATATAACTCTGGATCAGCAAAATGTCTTTCTAATAGACCCATTTTTGTCAATAAGACAGGGAAGGTGCTGCCCCATGCAGAAAAAAAGCTCAGTTCAAAACAAATCCATGCTATCTATCTGTGTAAAACATCCACCTTCCTACTTTACAGCTCTGCAAACTAAGTGCTGCTTTTTTTTCCCATAAGCCCCACAGCTAAGGGAGGAAGGGGCTAGTGGGGTCAGGTGCACCAAAAGTGTGTGTGTGTGGGAGGTGCTATAAACATGCATTAAACATTGTTCTAGACTTAGGTAAGAACAAATCCATATACCTTTGCAATTGCACCCACTAGTACTGCCTTCAAATACTGAAGGAAAAAGCAGAGGGCAGCTGTTCAGTGATACCACCTATGCTTTACTTAACATCTTGGTAGCTACTATAATTGCACGCTTGGTTTTAAAAAGGAGCTTCAGAGTTAGTGTCCTACCTACTGTTGCTTATTTTACAGTTGGCACATGCAGGAAATTGTGCCTCTTCCTGTCTTTTTCTTTAGAAAAGTGTCATCAATGTACAACTACTCATAAAACTGCATACTTAAGAAAAGAAAACATCCCCCCCTCAAAAAACAAAACAAAAAGCCCTCACTCTGTTGGCTATAAAAAGAAGACTGAGGCATATACAGATCAGCAAGGGAGCCATATACAATCTTTGGCAGGGCATGAATAGCAATTCTGTTCTACACTGAGGGCAGGATGTAGTCCAGTTTAGTAATGTCCTTTTAGCCAAGAGTTCGTGAGGACAACTGGACCACTTTTTAGCCCCAAATTCACAGGGTAACTAATCTGACATTTAAAACAATTGAAATGGGTATTCTTTAGCCTGATGTTGGAAGCAGCCGTTCTGAATGCAATGCCTCTTGGATGAAGGGAATATAGAAATCTAACTTTTGTTAACTTCTAGTTTGATTTAATGCTGGTCTAACTGTCAAAAGAAACAGTTTAATATGTTTAATATAATCAGTGGTCAGTCAACGACTACTAAAGCACAGTGTGGCATACAGTCAGAGTAGACTGTCCAGTTTGTCTTGGATTAGAACTTTTTGCATTGGCCACTCACATTTCTTCACTTTTCAGCAAGATGGCCACATTCAGCAGCAGGTCTAGAAATGTCAACTTTAATTACATTAAAATATAAATTTTCCAGCTTCTTTCTTTTGACTAGTTGCTTCTACTTTGATTTGTGGACCTATCAAATCTGTGGACCTATATAATATGGTTGTAATTTTCTTTAAAAAAAAAAAATCTTGCTTATACTTATTATATAAGTATTTCCATATGTGGGGAAATAGATTACAAGAGCAGCACTGATATTTGTATAGTTAACAGAATAATAGCTAATTGAATATGGGGGTGTTTGTGCTCTTACCTTCTGATATAGAAATAGCAGTTTCTAAAATTATTTTTATTTCTGCCCAAAGGAAAAGACAGTACACTGAACACATGGCTACTTCACTAGTGTCCTAGCCAGTGTCTGAAATTGTCTGTTAAAGGTGGTTGTATTATTATTCAGTCTTCTTGTTTAAAGACCATACATGGACTCATCTTTAGTGGAAAGTGTTGGTTGATTGCATGTGCCTGAGTTTGACATCCAGGAGTCCAACAATGAGCATGAAATATGCTTGCTGAGTTCAGGACCAACAAACAAAATGGGCTTTGTAAGTTTTAAAAAAGTGAAATTTTACAATGGGAAGGAGAAACTTCCAATCCTTATTTGATGAGTGACAAGATGTTGGTTACAGCTTGAGCAGAAATGACCTGTTGTTAGTGTCACAACCCAAGGGTGTGATTTTTGTTTTGTGAGTGCTTCAGCACTGCTAAATTGTTCCCGCTAAATTGCAGCTTCTTTGCATGGTGGAGTTTTCTGCTGCAGAGGAGAACCCCGGTGCAAAAGAATTCCCGCCACCAGTAGCTTTCTTTGCAGGGTGCATTTCTTTGTTGCAGCACAGAAATGCACGTTGCAAGGAGTTCCCGCCATTCGTATTCAAATTTGTGCCCCACCATTGGCTAGATCTAAATTATTCACACGTGGCGGCTAGTGATTGACTTGCTAGCCATATAAAAAGCTTGAGTGGTTTCCGCCCAAGTTGGAGGACTCCACGAACACCAGGAGGAGGAGGCTTCACACTGTGTGAAGATCTCTAAGCGCTGCAGAGTCTATCGGACCCAGCGTATTTCAAGCAGGCAACAGGGGTCTGATCAGCCTCTAGCCTCTCCCTGACACCGAGCACAATCCTCGACGTATCCCTCTTCCCTGTGCGCAAAAGGATCCACGGAGCCTAGCAAACTTCGTGTGAGTCTATTCAGAGCTCTTTACTTCGAGTACTTTCTTCGGTTGGCGCGACGGGCTCACCGTTTAGAGCCTCCAACCGGATGGGCTAGAAGAATGTTCACGGGAAGGAACTCTAGTCCGCCTCCCTTCTTTTCTATCTGCAACTCAAGCAAGTTTTCCTGCCTGCACCGCGACCATCTTCGGTGTAAGTAAACAATCTTAAACAACCATTAAGCGTCCGTGCCTAATTCTAGCGTGCCGCCTGTTTTCTCCGACCCAGCATGCCCGGGCTGCTGGCCACAGCCCGCGCGGCGCAAAAAAGGGCCCGGATCGCTCCTGACCCGCACAGTTAGATCATGTGTTTAACATTTGTAAAATAAAAATTCTAGACAAATATATGATGGTGCAGGTAAGTAGGTATTTTGCATAGCAGACTAATAATTTGCATTACCAGAATGAAAAATATTTAACAACTTTAGCTCTGGAAATGTGTAGCTCTTCTATATATGTTTAATTTTCCACACTTCCTAGGAGTTCCTACTCCCCAGTATTTGCTTTTAATTAGGTAACCCGGAAATAAGTGAATTTTGATAAAGTAATAAAAGTGATAAATTAACATAAATCCTTAATTAGAAAGGTTTCTTAGCCTGTTTCTTGCTTTTTAAACTAGTTTGGTCAATCACACCATTTTAAAATGAAAGCTGTTTGGAAGAAAAGTAAAATTTGCTTTAAAATATATATATATGTATGTTACTAAGTGTGTTACTAAAATTCATCATATATGAAAAGGAACAAGCAGACTCTTTTTACCTTTAAAATGCCTTCCAGTTTTATGCAGCAGATGGTGCTAGATTGTGAATATGTCAATTTGATTTATTTATATCTTGAATGTATGATGCAAGACGTGGCATGTACAATGTATACATTATGCAACACAGTGATCTGCAGAAAGCCATTGGCCTTGGTACATTTTGTTGCATACATTCCTTTCTGGACACTTCCTGTGTATTGAAGGGTGACCTATTCCAAGACATTCAGAATTCTTTTTTATTTACAATACTTATAAAATATACTGAAAAGGAGAAGGAGCTGAATAGCAGCACAGATAACAAAAAGGAACCTTTTATCTACAGATGTATAGGATGCACATTGGCAGTGTGAGCTAGATTATTATTATTTTTTTGCTAGTTAACTATCATGCTGGAGTGACCCTCTCTGGAAGTAAAAGAGCTACAGATTGAATTGTGCATGACTGCCATAGCGTAGAAGGCAAGGATTTTTTTGTTAGTGTCTTTTATTACACTACATAGACAAAATTTCAGGTGCAAAGTGCTCTTCCTCAGTTCACTGTATGCCTGAAGGTTTGTCTAACGTCTCTTCCCAAATGGTCACCAAGTATACCCCCCCTCCCCAAAATCCATTATTGTATATGATGGTCCACATCATAGCTACAATAATGCTCCAGTCCTGCTACTGCCATAATCTATGCCAGCGGGGGCCAACCTTTTGCAGGTGTGCCACAAGATAAGGGCCACACCTTCTCTGAGTGCTACTCTGATCCCCTTCCCCATGCCCAATCTGTTGCTCAGCTTGCTGCTCCCTACCCTGTGCTTTCTGCTTGATCTGATGCTCTGCTTTCTGCTCCTTCACTGATCTGCCACATGCCACACACAGAGGGTGCCTGAGTCACTTCCTGCACACATGCTGCAGGTTGGCCATCCCTGCCTAGGCTGTCACATGGCTTTCTAACATTGCTTTCTCATTGCTTTCACCCTCAGGACAAACATTTGGTAGAAAATGGACACTTCTACTTATATCATACATCTGTCCTCTGACAAGTTTAGGCTTGCAAGCTGAGTTTTGCAAAGGATTCCACGGAAGTCAAGCGCTTAGCTGTTACTGAAATTCAATATAGCAGGTAACCTCATGAGGCTCCTTCGAAGATACTAGCTGCGTTACCTTGTAAATGTTGTAGAGGTCAGGGCTGTCCAACTTCCGGCTCATGGGATGGCTCCAGGCTGCAATGTGTTAATTTATGGTCTGTAGGCTCCCACCCAGGTGCTAATCCCCCACCAATCCAGCTGCTGCCATATAAGATCTCTGAGCTTCCCCTCTCTCCTTTGGTTTGAACTTCCTGTTCTGGCCCTTGGGCATAGGGTAGTGTAGCCTGAGAGCCCTATGCAGTGAGAGGTCACTCATGCGGCATGGTGAGGGGAGGCATTCATATGGTGTAGGAGGGGATGAGGCACCTGCAGCACAGCTGGGGGCTCTCGTGGCATACTGCCCAGGGGGCCTGTGGCCTGTATGGGTGTGACCCTGGGCTGCTCTCATGATGGGCACTTCTGTTATAGATAGTAGGTACTGGCTCTGACCCTTCATTAGGATCTGCTAGGTTCTGCTCTGTAGAGGAACATCTGGATTTGGATAGCCTGGAGAGGGGCTAGAAGGATGCAGTTCATTCTCCATACCCAAATCTCATGTTAAAAGTGGCACTGTCATTGTAGCCTTTTCAGTGGTTTTGTACTGACTAGCGTCTGTACTAGGAAAAGTCTCAGGGCCTGGGGTCAGTGGCTAGCTATAGATATTCTGAGGTGGGGGGATGGGAACTCTACTGTACAAATGGAAAACAATCTAGGAAATATGTACAAGCTGTTCATCAGTTTTTAACCCATCATCTACTTTCTGGAAGTGGGGTTGATCAGGGTTTCTAACTGGTTGGGTGTAGGTGAGAATTATTAGGCTTGTGAATCAGTAAAGTGGATATATGTGAGGTTTTGTGGTTCAAGGACAGATTTTTCTTAATCTCTTGAGAAAAGCAATTGTTAAAATAGCTGATGAAAGCTTAATCATTAAGCATAGTCTATATCAGTCTTTTCCAGGTGGGTTTCTTTTGATGAAATTGCCCAGAAGTAAGACCTCAGTCACAATAGTGGCATAATGACTCCACAGATGGGAAAACAAAATTAAAATAGTCTTGAGGTTTGGATCACCTGAATCATCCTCTCAGCAAGACAATGAAAGTATTGCTCAACTCTAGTCTGATAAAGCATTTAAGTATCATTTCACATGCACAACATTTTTCAAGGTACCTCTCTGGATTTAGCTTTCCACATTAAATTCAAGCTCCTGGTTCTTTCCTTCAAGGCCCTGCACAAATTGGCTCCCATCTGTCTGTCTGCATTTTCTAGTCCGTTTCTTGCCTGCTTTGCTCTGCCCATGCTGCCTCTTTTCCTACTCCATGCTCTGATTTTTTTCCATGTGGATCCATTTTCTTTTGCAGAAAAAGTCCTTGATTTGGGGTTTTAATTCTCCTTTTGCAGAGTATGAAAGAAGATTCTGCCCTTGAAGTCAATGGAGTTATTTTGGTATAACATACAAAGTAGGAAGAGAATCAGGCCAATCATGCATTCATGTTTTATATTTTGTGTATGAAGATTTACTCAAATAGGGGTCAGATTGAACTAGCTAGTTGGCATGTGAATCACCTACATGCTCATCTACTGAAAAAAACTCTACTGTCATTTGCTCAGTGTAGAGCAAACTAAAGTATCCAGTGAAACAGGCTCCATATTGCTAATGTCTGAAATGTTTTTAAGTTCTGCTTCTAGGGGCTGTGGACTCTTGGAATAGGAGCATTTGAGTTCTGTCATCCTGAAACTAGAAGTGACCATGATGGTGCAGTATAGTGATAGTTATAATCTGGAACATTTTTTGTTATATGTGTGGCAGAATAAGTGTGACATTTTACAGTTGGGTATTGAAAGGAAAAGATTTTTTGGAAGACCTAGGGCTTTCAGGGGTGGATGAATGCTGTGAACAGACATAGACTTTTAAAGACAGTGAACCAATGAACTACTACTTAACTGTGGTTACAACTAAAGAAAATACATTTATCTCTTTATTATTTGTGGTCTAGAGATTTCCTTCTTGTTTTGGGGAAAACAAATGAAATCTAATTTAATCCAAATCCATGTATTTCGTGAGAGCTTTTGTACTGACTTCGCTTCTGCCTGACCCTGTGACCCTAGTGAAAGAACAATGTTTATTGATTTGTAATGGTGCCCAATGATATGGTGAGAGCACACCACTTAACTATTAAATACTTGGAAATCCTTGTGTGTGATTACTTGATCTTAAGTACATCCTGAACCTAAAAGTTATGTAGGTCACAAATGTTCAAGTGATTCTTCACATTTAGTAATAAGGATAATGTCATTAGTTAGTACCACTTGTTTTATCTAGTGTCTTTATTTCCCATTTGAGGAACAATTAGATTATCCGTACCATAACCCAAGGTTTAGAGCAGTCTCTGGTAAACTTGGAATTTAAAGACCATTAATAAAATCAGCAAACTTATTTAGAGACTTCTTCAAAGCTTAAAACAGCAGCTGATGTTCTCATAATTTTTCAAGAAAACTGTTCAAATGGGATGGTTTGTGCAAAGCTACCCAGAATACTCTTAACAACCATCAACCTTGCCTCCACAGCTCTCCCACACGGTAATTTTTGTTTCTCTGACTGAGAACCACATCAGTCTATTAATATGCTCTATTATACATGACATTCTACCACAGCAGAAGCAAACAGACATGCAGCTCTCTCAGTTTTGCTGGCTTAAGAGGTAGTGATAAAGGGTACATGCACATGTTCATCTTACTTTAAGAGACATAATCATAGATCAGGTTCTGCTTGTGTAGATGTTTTAGCAGTGCCAGGAGGCATGCTGGGAACCCAATGAAGTAAATTAGGGTGGGGGAGGAGGAGAGTGGGATTGGAGAGAGTAGTGGGTCTGTGGTGGGGGGTTGGCAGGACTGGGGGTGGCTGGTGGGTCTGCAGAGTTGTGTGGGGGTTTGTCTGTCTGGGAGTGGGAGTGGGCTAAAAATAGCCTGGTCAGTGGTGGTGGGGGAGGTAGGGGGTAGTCCTGGGGCTTGGGTGAGTGTCTGGGTTTTCCAACTGCTTACCCAAATGTGTACAGATATTCTTTAGATTCGGCTAGCTATTTTTTGTCCTATTTAACCTCCCTGAATGTCTGTACACATCAGCACTTGGATCAACCTAATCCTAGCTTGCCTGAGTGTACCCTAACCTGTTTTACCACTAGATAGCAAGAAGATGGGTTTTCTAGTGTCCCTCTTAGCCTTGCTTCCTTAGTGCCTTCTGGAATAGAACTTGTTGTATCTCCTGGGAAATTTATCCAAGGAAAACAAAAAGCTCTGGCCTTTACTTCTGCTCATCACAGGTCAGGCAGGAAGACCACCAAGGTTTTTGTCATCATTTCATGTCACACAAAGGAAGGAATGGATACTTACCGCCTCAGAGTTGTCCACGTTGAACGCCTAATGGCATTGGGTCCTTGGGAGGTACATGGTGTCATAGCACCAAATTTGTACTTGCATTGTGTCTCTTGTCCACATTGCCCTGCTGTATGAAGTAGCTTACTAGAAAGGTCATTTACTAGAACTGTGTGAGACGGGCTGCAGTGAGTATAGCTCTAAGAGATGAATAGTTGGAGCAATGTGGTATGTAATATGGTACAATCACTTGCTCAGCACTGCTGGAGGAAGAAGAAATCTAGGACCCAAATCAGGTTGGCCTGCCTTGGGACCATCTCCAGAGTGTCTGCTACAGGTTCTAGGTACAGAAGAAAAATATGCGCTAGTGGATGAAGATAATGCTACAGATATGGGATAATCAGCAGGGGTGAGAAAGGCCATTTTTCTAAATTGTGTGTAAAGCTGGCCCAGGGCTGTAGAGGAAGACTATAAACACACGAACCCCTTTGAACATGGAGAAGCAGGTGACAGCAGTAATTTGGAAATGGGCAACGACTGCTACTGCTCTGTGGTTAAATCCCACATGCTGGATCTGACATTCCACAAAGGAGGTGTGCATTGCTATCAACAAGGCACCTGTCTTTTCTTAGCCTTCTTAACCACACAAGAGATCACTGATATATTCACCTATATGGGGTTCCTCAATTGCCTTGGCCTGATTCATGGTAAGTACATTCCAATTCTTTGTCCTCCTTAGTATAGGTTGGGGTATGTAGAAAGGAATACTTTTGCATTGTGCTGAAGAATGACATGGATCACTGTGAGAGATTCATGCACGTCACTGTGGGGAGATTTACCAAGGTGCAAGATACCAGGGTCTTCCATGACTTCCTGGTGCAGTAGAAATGTTTGCTGTTGGTACTGTCTGCACTGAGATAACTATAGTAGTTATCCCTTCCTTATTCCCAATGGTCTAGATTATGCCCTCCTTGGGGTGTTCAATTAGGAAAGCTTACCTGCCACCGTGACAGTTAAATACACTTTGGCTGTCTTGATGCCAGGTGGAGTTCAGTGGTTGATTGGGTGTATTAGAGCATTACCTTTCCACCATGGTGGCGGGCTGATACATCCTGCACAACATCTGTGAGACAAGGGGCAAGGTACTGGAGAAGGGGTGGTTAATTGAAGCTGACTGGTTGTCTTGGTGGTAGGAATGATTGGAAGTGTTGTACTTCAGCAACTAAAGGGCAGGGGACCCTTGGAAGGAAGACTTGGCCAATTGCTTTGATCAAGCCACCAACAGGTCAGATCAGGTCATTAAATGAATACATGCTTCTATTTTAAATGAGTAAACTGTACAAATCAGAAAAAAAGTGCCTTAAAATGTGAAAAGTATTTTTGGTGGACTATCAACCCAGCATTATTAACTTTTTAGCCCTGTGGGGCTGAACATATGGGCGAATTCTGGATACTCAGGGTCTGAAGAAGAGGTAGCCACTGCATGGCACGGGGCCTTTAGGCTTGGAGTGCCATGGCAGCAGGTCCATGTGGGTATTAGAGGTCAAAGGAGGTTGGGTGTTTCCCAAAAAGTGGTTGGAGGACTATGAGAGCTTTTGTATATTTGCAGCAAATGGGATAATTAGGAGCATGCTCCTGTACCATGCAAGGTAGTAGGTATATGATGTGGCCTCTGGGGAAACACCAGGGGCTACAGAAGAAGCTGAAACTCTGCCTCTGAGTACTTGGTTTGGTGGGACAAGTGTGAGTGGTTATTGCTCTGCATCCCTCTCCAGCTATTTTTTCTACAACAGCTCCATGACCTCTCCCACACTCATAGTTTTGCTCATTGCCACAGTAGATTGTCAGGGTTGAAAATGATCCGAATTTCTGGTTTGGATCTCACATACAGAAGCTCTTGTGCTACTCCATCCTGGAGCAGCACTTGAGTAAGATGGCCAGCTTTTCCACCATTCTTCTTTTGTTGTCTTCCTTTTCCTCATGCTTTCCATACAGTGGGCAACAGTCTGCAATGGAGATTTTGAGGACTCTGCAAATGAATGTGTTGACCCTAGAAGGTAAGAAATGTAGAAAGGAATCATTCTTCTATCCTTAGCTTTACAAAACTTAAAATTCTCATTATTTATGAGAACTTATTGCCAGGGAATGTCCCCAGTGAGATTCAGGAGAACCTGTGATTATGAGTTTGCTTTCCTGGTGGTCATTGCCCTCCTTGTTTTATTGCCTGGCTACTGTGATGGGGGATCATGAATTCTGGGGCTCCTGTGCAAAATTCCTAGTTTCTGGGAGGCACTGGGGGTGAGGTGAGCAGTGGGGTGGGGTTAGCATGAATCCAAAACTCATTACCTCTCTCACTAATCCTCAGACTCTTCAGGCCTTGAAGGATAAGGTACTGATTTATGTGAAGTATGAGGCAGACGAAGGCAATACCCATTTGAGAAAGCCAGGGCAAACTCCATTAGTTTTTCATTGCTGCTGTTTATGAAATGCTTGCTGAAGTCTTGAAGTGATGGATAGGGATGGTTACTTACTGTGGGATAGAGCGTAAGGAAATATCGAAGGCAAGTTTCAGCACTACTTCTTTAAGTTCACCTACTTAGCTTGAACAAATATCTGGTGCTGGATATCACTATCAATAAGGAGGTGGTCCATGGTGGCATCACAATTTTGTGCCTTATTTCTAAAGGAGTGAGCACACGGTACCCTGACCCCAGAATAATTAAGGTGAATGGGGAGAGCTGAGCATTTGGCTTACTGTGATGGTGGTGGTCAGACCATGAAGCACTGTGGGATTCTATTTACCTGGCCAATCACTTGAATAGGGGAGGAGATGTGGACAGATGGAACCTGTATCAATAAATTCTATGTTGATCTATATATGACCCTAATTTGTACATGGGGTAAATTTGCTATTCATTGGGTTGAAAACCAGTTTTGGAAGGTGTGGTACTTGAGGTACTTGTTTACAACTCATTAAAATCTTAAGGTCTCTTAGTACATTGATTTGTCTACTGCAGTGGTTATCAACCAGGGTGCCCTGAGATCCTTTTAAGAATGCCCTGGATGGAGAGCTATGCAATATTAGCATTGTGAGGTGTGCAAACATCTATGCATGGTTCACAAGATAAATGCAGAGAATCTGGGAAACTTGGACTCTAGAGTGTTAAAAACATTCTGACCTGCCTGTTGTGGTATGTCTGAGTCCTTTGCCATAGAAAAGTTGCTCTATTATTTTTCTATAGTCAAAAAATGAGTGAAAGGTAAGTGTTGGCATTTTCTGAGGGGTACCTTGGATCTAACAAGGGACGACCTTGGTCTAAAAGGTTGAGAACCACTGGTCTACAACTTTTGTGGTACAAACCATTCATTTTATGCAAAGGAGACTATTTTGTAGCAAAACCCTCAGTTTTTCTTTTTTTTTTTCTTTTAAAATGTATTCCCTCCCCTTCCCCAACCATTTCTGACTTTTTCTCTCCCTCTCTATTCCCTATAGATAAGTATAAGTGAGCTAAGACATAGGATAAACTTCAACATTTTATTTTGGTAGCAAGTTGTATTTGTTTTGTTTTTTTCTCCTTTATATTGTATAATTATTATATTTATATTGATTTTGACTGTTCTATATTACTGTTTTACTGATACTATATGATTTAGGCCTACATATATACGTTAGCATAAGTCATGTCAAGTTTCCATCTTGTATGTCAAGCCTCCATCTTGTGTCCCCTGATGTTGTAACCTATGACTCATACCTACCCCTCCTGTGTAAATTGGTTTCTGGATGAATGGGGATGAATGAAGGTTCTTGAGAGACAATGGCAGCAGGTCTAAAAATAGCTCCCTTTGAATGACCAAACCATCAGAACCAATACCTGGGACCCAGCCCTTGGAACCACCCTCAGCATTCAAGAAACAAAAGATGAGGCAACCCACCATTGTGCCAAGGCTGCACATGCTCAGTAAGAACACCTGCAGCCCTCTGGAACAGGACTGACCTTGCCTGGACAGGCCATCCCCATAGGAGATCAGAAGTAGTCTGCCCCATAAAAAGGGGTAGTGAAGACTGACTCCTTGGGACACCCTCTCCATCTGGACCAGCACCATGCCACACCACCTATCCACCCAGAGGCCCTGCCAGCGACCCCTGTCTGGACAACACCTGCTGGACAAAGACCCCTTTCCAGCCTGGATTGGTAGCTATCACCCCTACCCTCTCTTCAACCAAGGACTTAGACTCTGTTTCTCTTCCCCACCTGGGCTCCAACCCTTCCACTGAGTCTCTTTCTCCTGCTGCCATTGTGAGTGTGTGTGTGTGTGTGTATGTGTGAACCAATAACTTCATGGGGCAGTGTAGTGTGTTGTCTGTTTAATAAACCTGTTATTTTGGAACCCTGAGTTAGGTTTTTGTCTGTTTCCTGACTGTTTCCTCCTTGCCACCACTTTTCTGCTCCCCAATCTCTCACCTGTCAGCCTCAGTTTCCAGTCCCAAGCTCCCAGGTTTCTGCCTCTCTCTCTTTCCTGGCTGTTTCCTTCTTGCCAACAGGCTTTTTTCCTTGCTTCCACCCTAACACCAGGTGAGCCCAAGTAACTCGGGGCTACTTGACATTAAGTAAACCGCAAGCCTTAGCTTCTCAGCCAGCTTCTCTGTAGTCCACTGGTTCTAATCCCAGTTCTGGCAACTTTTGCTCCCTACACTTTGATTCTCTCTCTCTCACTTTAACCTTCCCCCAAGTATCCCAGGTACTCCAAGCACACGCATACACACACTGTACCATCCACGTTAGGAACTTACCTGTGTGTATGTGTAGGTGGGTTGTATGTGTGTGAACTGGTGAGTGTGTGTGTGTATATATATATATATATATATATAAAATGTCACTGTGTGCATGATATACAAATTAGTAATCCATGTATGTGTATGGAGCGTGTAGGTATTGACAACTGATTGTTGACTAATTTTTGGTGTGTGCAGTGTGTATGTGCTTGAATTGGTGATAGGTATGCATGTGCTTAGGCTGGTTTGGATGTGTATGTGCCTGAGTTGGTAGTATGTGTGCATGTGTATGCACCTAATTGATATGTGTGTTTGTATATGTGCAATTGTGTCACACCCTCCCGTCTAATAGCGCAATATTGAGATCCTGAGAGTTAGCCTGACCCCACAGGGCAACAATTTCAACTGCTTCCATAACTTTCTTAGAATTTAGGTTTCATGTTGGCAGACAGTTCTATAAATGTTTATAGTAAAATACTGTTCAGCAAAGAAGTGATTCAGTTTACATAAGTCAGTTAAATCTGACTGTCCAGCATTTATACTTTGTGATGTTGTCTGATAGCACTGGTATAAGTTTATTTGTGGCCATAACTTTCTCTGTTATGTTTTATACACTTTTCTCTATAAATCAGGTTCTCTACTCATAAGCAAATCTATTAATCTAGAAATCTTCAAAGTGGCATCTATTTTTGGAGAGGACCATGTCTTCGCACTGTTCATCTGTTTCTAATGTTTTTTTTCCAATTTAGAAAGAGTTTGGACATATCTTGTCTCTGAAGGTGAAGGGAAAGAAGCTCGACTCTGACAGAGAAGGCAAAAGATATCCAGCAAAAATATTCCATAAAAGGAAAGACAAGGGCAGAATACTGAAAAGAGGAAGGTTTTACTGGTAGATTTTAGTAGCAGATCATGCAGAAGGATGGAAGTTAAAAGAAATGGAGACCAGAGAGGAAGGGACTGTAGAAACTGACAAAAGATACAGAACCCAAAACATAGACAAGTGGTGTACATAATTTCTGGAGATGGTGTAGAGAAGGATCCACTATGATATACCTGGAATCTGGATATTGTGAGAGAAGGAGAAAGAGTTATTAAAGGAACCAAAAATGTGTTTCTGATTAGTTAGTTAGCCTCAGGTGAAAACTTAGTGAAAGCAAAACAATGGTGGTCTTAAATGTGAGTTAAAGGGACAAGTTAAACACAAAATTCCTCCATGGTCTTTTGCAGGGGAAAATGGAAGATACATTGGGGAGTAGTACTTCCAATTCTGAACCAGAAGGATACACTTGACCTATTTTGCTCAAAAACTATAAGTTCTTAGATATTTTGTGTGTCCCTATGTTTCCTATTAATATAAATATTTTCTTTTAAATAATCTACCATTCATTTCCTTCAGCTTTCAAGTAATATTTTTCCTGATTATTTAATTTAGCCAGGTACTACTAATATAAAATTATCTTTGGGAAAGTGGTACCTGGGCAAATTAGACTTCAGGGCTGTAACAAGCTGATACAAGTGTTTTGTGTCAAGTAGCAGGTACCAAGTATGGCCCACACCAGCTATAGAAAACTGGTAAGCACTCTACGTGTAAAGAAGATGCATTTTGTAATAGAACAAAGAAAAAAATGACATTCATTTGTAAATGAATTTTGTGTTTGATGTGAACACAATGAAAGGGGTCTCTACTGAAGAATCTCTGAGGCCACAGAAGCTTCTGAATGCATCTCACTGCTGGGGTGAAAGGAAGATCAGATGTTTTCATGGGAAATTCTATGTTAGAAAAAATATATGTATTTAGCTATACTTAAATCATTGTTTGAAAAAGAAAAACAGAACTTGCTTTGACAATCTGTCTTCTCATTCACTCTCAGGGTGATGCTTACATTTAATCTTCCTCTGCTTCCCAGCTAAAAATCCAGTCTATAGTTTCTCCTGCGCTGAAAGAGAAAAGAGCATCACCGGGGTAATTTCAACATGTTTGGAGGGGATACTTTGTGTGCAGAACCAGGGCAAAGGAATGGGTTCAGATGTCTCTGGCAAAAATCTACCAACCTCTAAACCTTGTCATTTCACATGTCTGGAGTCTAAGGTGAGAGGAAGGGGGAAGAAAATGGACAAACTGGTGATGAGTTATTGGGGTGCACTTTAGTCCTTTCCTAACTTGTTGTGGGCTGTATTATTTTTTCTATGAAACAGCCTGGGAAAATTGTGTCTATGGTTAATCTATGGTAACATGGCTGAAACTGGGATGTGAGTTACTTGGGATTCTTGATGGAGGCCACAGTTGTGGAGGTGCCTCTGGTTTCTTTCAGACTTCTGGGATACTACAGGTGTGGTCCTACTTTCTGATGAAGAGCAAGGGGCAAGACTTAAATCTTAGTGGTGAGTGATCATCATGAAGAGAGGGAGTTATATGGGGGAGTAAGCAGGGGTTGCGATCTGTGTGTTTTCCCAGCATGGACATTTGTGTGTGGGAAAAAGTAGGGAGTAGATTGCTGATTTCAAGGATAGGATTTCAGAATTGTTGGATTGCTGATTTCAAGGGGATTGCTGCTGTCAAGGGGATTGCTGATTTCAAGAGTAATTTAGAGCACTTATCTTCAAAAGATTATTCTAATAAGTGGAGATTCTACAGGAAGCTAAGAAAAAATGAAGGATAGGCTAAGATCTTGCTGTGTGGAGCCTGATTATTAAAATGTCCCTCTCTTGGTTGATTATACTTGTCTGTTTGCCTGACCAGGGGTTGTAGTTTTGCTGTGAAGAGGTGGCAACATTCTGCTTGAAGAGGACGTGAGAAGTGGAACTTGCTGCAAATTGTGAGATATCCAGAGGTAATCAATAGCCTCAGGTCTCACTAGCAGTCACACATCTTTTTCCATGTTGGAAAAAGCATAGACCATATGGGCAACATATTGCTTATAGCCAAAGGAAATTAAAAAATTAAAACATGTTGACAGATAGAACAAAGTATGATGTTGCCTGCAGCACTTTACTTGCTTAGTATTGTTGTCTGTGGGCCAGCAAAGGCTGGGGGCCACTGGCATAGACAATGGATTACATCCAATGAGAAACTTCCCTAGGGTAAAGGCTCCTTTTCTCTTCAGGAAGGCAGTATGTAAACACATTGAAGAAGAGGAGATACTGTTGTTCTTTTTAGCTCTATCTTCTAGGTATGTTTCAGTCAGAGCCTTTATTGTTTATATAAGAAATGGTCATTCCCTCTCACTTGTCCTTTTAGTTAGGTGTTACATACAGTTGCTCAGCTATCAGCATCTTAGGAGTTGCACACTTATGCTCTACCTAGCGGTGATATATCACATCACATTTCTCTTAATGGTGGACTGATCCTTCCTGAGAAAGAGCAAAAGTGATAGTTGGGAGCTATTTCAGGAATGTCTCTGATGTTTGTATTACTTATCCTATACTTCTTGCTCAGGGTTACTAGTCTGTGAACATTTTCTGAAATGATGGGAACCTGAGGAAAATGGAGAGCTTGAAATAATGTGTCAAAGATAACAAGAATAATTCATTTTTTGAATGTAAAAAGGTAGAGATTGATCCTCTTTCATCACTGAAAAAAGTTCAGTTTGCAGTTTTCAAGAAATGATTTTTCCTTCTCCTTTCTTCATGCTGAACAACCAATTCTAATAAGGAACTTTCAGTATTTGCATCTTTATGATAATTTCAGAAACAGTAGTACATTTGTTCTTAATAATGTTACTGAAAAATACCAGTAATTATATAATGGCTGCAGAAATCACATTTTAAATAAATGAAGAGAGAAATGATTTTTTTTTTATTATAACTCTCCAATTTATACGTAATTACCATCTATAAAAGAACCTTCCTGGTATGCATAATGACCACCTTTTGTCCTTGTATAAAAAGTCGAGGTGTTTTCATTCAAGGTTTTGTTCTTTTCAGCTTATTCCTGGCTGGTTGGGGAGATAGAGGCAGCTGTTTTTATGACATGTCTCTCAGCCCTTCCCCAGACTATTGAACATGTTAGTTTGAAAACCAGCTGGGTGTATTCTTAGTCTGTCAAACCCAGACCATAGAAACACGAATTCTGAGCAAGCTAGTGGAAATCTGCCAGTATTAAGAAGAAATGGTCCTTGATTTTTTTTTTAATTGTCTTTTAACAATAACTGGCGGTTTTCAATTACCTGAAACTGCCATGATTTAAGAAGAATGAAATAGAAAATATATAGACAAACGCTCATGTTTTTTCCAGCAACTTTGTCATTGTTGGAGATTTTATGATATATTGGTTATCTTTTTCTAATTACAACATGGCTTCTGACAGAAAAAATGTTTGCCTTTCTTATGGGGTGAGGTAATCATGACTGTGGTCTATATGCTACAATCTATACCAGGCTGCAATACTGCCGAAAAGGACCTGGAGAGTAAAGTGATTACAAGCTGGATATTGGTCAACAGTGTAATATTGTTGCAAAAGAACCTGATAGTATACTGGGATGTACTAACAAGAGTATCACATTTAAGTCCTGGGAAGTGATTCTTCCACTCTATTCAGTACTTATGAAGCCTCATTTGGAGTTCTTCAAGAAAGATGTGGAAATTTGGAAAGAGTCCAAGGAGGCTGGCAAAAACTATTAGATGGTTTGAATGATGATACATGAAGAAACATTGGATGAATTAGGGTATTAGCCTAGAGAAGAGAAGACTGAAGGGGAAACTTAATAACTCTTCATATACCGAAAGCGTGGTTTTAAGGAGGGTGGAGATCAACTATTTTCTGAATCTCTAGGTGGCAGAACAAGAAGCAATTGCCTTAAATTAAAAAAGAAAGATTGAGGTTAGTTATTAGGAAGAATTTTCTAACTGTGAAGGCGATTAAGCACCAGAACGGATTGCCTTACGTTATGAAACCTCTGTCATAGGAAGTTTTAAAGAACAGGTTACACAAATGTTTTTTTGGGGGATGGTTTAGACAGGGATGATCTTGCCTTGAAGAGCGGGTTACCCTAGACAATCTAGACCTATTTTTCCTATGGTTTCTGTGGTGATCAGATTGAAACATTATTTTTGCTTCATATTTTTGGGTGGAAACATGGCTTTTACTCAAGTTAACTTTCTGATGAAAATGTAGTACATAAATTAGAACAAGGAAAGCAAGGAAGACAATTTTGGCAGCTGTATTCTCCCCCTACCTAGTGAACATTGCTAGAAATAGTGAAGCTGAAGCAGAGGAGATTATTGTAAACTTCCAAGTGGTCACAGCCTGAGTAAGGATGGTGATCATTGGAACAAAAAGGAAAAGTTTAACTTTCCATGTGTGGTGGAGGAAGAAGGGCAGTGCTTAAAAAGAGTCTGGATTTGTAGTGAGAAGTGCAAGATTTACTGAGCCTGAAAGGTAAAAAGAGTAGCGCCCAGAATTTTTGGATGCTGACCTTAAGATATTTAAGAGCTTTACAAACTTGATCCATATAAAGTGATGGTGCCCATGTAATAAGAAGCACTCACTTGCATTCCTGTGTGTGTCACGCTTGAATGACATGGCAACAGAAATATATCCCTCAGCATGATAGGACCCTGACAAGAACCAGAGGAAGTGGGTACAGAATTTATTCTTGCAGGTAGAGTGGTAGCAACACAGATAAAGCTTACCTAATGCTCTGTTGTCAAAAAACCAGCACACAGAGTCTTTTCACCTGGCCTGTAGGTCTGTTGGAGGGGCTGGCAATTTGGGGCTAGGATGAGGGGGGATGGAGCCTACTGTTGAATTCCTAGTAATTAAGCTATGTTGGGGATGTATGTTGGTGGTTTTGGGGGAAGGTGGGAAGAAACAGGGAGAAGGGGGAAAGTGATGGCTGTATTAACCCTACCACTGCCACCACCAGGTCCAGCCCATGAGGAGCCCTGTAGTTTGGATCCAGCCTGAGGGCTTGGATTAGTTTGATATTCCTGATCTCAACCAGCCCCTTACATAAATGCAGTGATTGCTATTCCTACACTATCTCGGATAAATACTTGGTCAGAGTCTTGAAAACCTCCAGTAAAGGAGATTCTACAGCTTTCCCAGCCAGTTATTCTGCTTTTATAACTAGGAATTTTGTCTTGACATCTTAATTTGCTTTACTGCAGATTAAACTCTGCTATGTGTCTTGGCTTCTATTGCAAGGGAAAATAATATTTCTCTATCTTCTTTGTGGGTAGACTTTCAAGTATTTAAACTGAATTTCAGATGCATAGTGCTAGAAGCACCCATCCCCCTAACCTCCAAGAATGCTTGAAATGAGTCGGGAAGAATCTAGAGTTGTCTCAGCTTTTTCCGTGTTAACTTCATTCAGCCCACCTTGTATATATGCATTACCATAGCTTTTAATTACATGTTCACAAACCCTTTATTGTTTACAATATTCTTCAATGTTACAGTTTTATTCATTATGAAGGATGATCAGTGAATGAAGCAAGTGTTTTAAAATGGGCATTCTCTTTTAGGGGAGACATTACATTGAGATCCAAGACAGCTAGGTTCAATCTTTCCTCAGTCATATTTACTGATTTTCTATTTTGTGGTGGATAAGGCCATTATACTGAATACACACAAGGAAGGTTGAACTAAGGTTACACTTATAAGCAAGTTCTGGAATTCCTTATTTTTTGAGTATTTGACATTCCCACCTTAATATTTTAGTATAGTTTTTGCATGTTTTCAGTATTTGCCTACAATGTCCCAAATGGATAAGAGGACACAGCCACTGGTCTAAAATGCTTGCACTCTGAAAGAGTAAAAAATGGACAAACACTGCAAAATCATTAAATTGAAAACATAAAATAGTAATGGTGATAGACATACCAACTGTATTGGTAGTGTTGTGTTTTTAAGAGCACAGGAATATAAAGAGCTCCCAAGGTCATCAAGCCCAGTACCCTGCTATTGTAGGTGACTATGTTATATAATTCCTATTATAAACCATTTTAAAAGTAACCAGGTTTTTGGTTTTTTTGGTGCCCACTACACCTATTGAAATGCCATTCTAGATCCTTGTTTCTCTGATGGTTAAAAAGTTTTCTCATTTTTAGCTTAAACTTACTGACAATTTAAATTTTACCTTCCCTTTGCTGCATCAACAAACCCCAATTACTTTCCTTCCAAGTAATTATTATTAAGATAAATTCTTCTAGGACTGTAGTAGATTTTGAGAAGAACTCTGAACTTCATGAATGCAATGTCCTGGCATACTAGCTTGATTAGGGCATTCTATGTGGAAGGGGATCCAGAAATGCACCAAGTGATGGTACTGTACTACCGTCTTAGTTACTAGTGAATTGTTTTTGTCACCTTTGGCTCCCATACATCAGCAGTTAAAGCCAAAAATCATCACTCTGACTACAGTTCAGGGGAAAAATGAAGGATAAGCAATCCTGGCAACTCAGATGTTACAGTAGGAAATAGTACATTCTTACCAGTTCTGATTCAGATCTAGGGCTCAGACAGAAATAATTTTCACCCAATCTGGCCATAGAAAGTGGTCTAGAGCTGTGACCAAACACAAGTGTACAGCTGCAAACTGCTTAAAAAAAGGTGACTGGGTAAAAATCTGAACCCTCATTGGATGAAGATACTTCAAAAAAGAGTGTCTTCTGTAACATCTGTCTGCTTTCCTGCCAGCCTTGAGCTGTTTTCAGAATCAAAGTGGGAAAAAGGAGTAAGAGGGAGTTCAGTCTGGGGCTTTTTCAGCCCCCACCGGAGGGTCAGGTTGGTGTATTGGAGCTCCACCAAGCTGGTGAGGGGGGCTCCAATACAGCAGCTAGATTCCCCTCTCCACTGAAACTGAAAGTGAACTTCTGTTTGGTCTGGGGGGTCATTGTAACTCAAAACATTTCCTGCAAAGTACTCTTGGTTACAGCGGGGAGCTGTACTTCTGTCTGTGCCCCTAGTTATAAACCCCCCATTGGTCTTAGTTTTCTACCCTATTTATTTGGCTATTTTGCCTTCTGAAAGAGATCTGTTAAGTGATCTTCTTTTACAGGATTGCTCTTTATCCATATCAGTACCATAGATCTTGTGAAGCCAAGTGTTAAACTTCTGATAAGATAAATAAGATTTTATCTCTTCCAAAAGAACCATATGTATTACCTTGATAAATACCACAAGAAAAATTATTTGATAACAGTGGTTTCATATCATTGAACCTGTAATTTCCAGATTGACAGTCTGCCTTCCATAAAGCAAACCACTAAAATTTTTCATTGACTTTATTCCAAAATTTACCATAAACTAATTTGTTTGTAAGCCATTATTGAAAGGAACTGGGAATGCTTTATTTTAATCATTCTTCTAATCACAATGTATTGGTTTGGTCTCAGGTTATTTGTATTTCTGAACCTCTTCTAGGAAAAACTGACAACTATCTTTGTTAAGGCTGGATGTGTTGTGCCATTGTAATGCTTTGTTTCCAAGAACTAATCAAAGGCCTTTATTCATTTAATCAAGATAGTCTTAGAGAATTTAATTTAATTTTTCTTCCTTAATTTATTTTGGATAAGATTAATTTAGATTTCAGAAGTGTAGGGACACTGGATGCTAGAAGGAGCCTTTTGGGCCATTGAGTTCAGTCCCCTGTGCTCACATATCTTGTGTCCAAAAACAGCCATACAACTGTTCATTCTGATTCCTCTCACACTCATTACAACCATAAAAACTCCCGATATGAGGAAAAATACAGCATGCTGTAGGTAAAGAGCACGGAAGACAAGGGCACTGCAAATGCCTTGGCCATTGAAGCGGCAGGGAACTGTTTGGGCCATCTGAGTATATTTGTAATCTACACTAGATAGATATATGGTAAACAGGAAGGCAAAAGCCTATGATCCTTACTAATCTGACCAATCAGTTTGAACAAGATCCTTCAGCCAGGCACCTGAGATGTTTGAAGTTTGAGGAGGAGCAGATGTGCAGGGCTTGTTTATCCTTCCAGCCAAATTCCCATTTCTAGCTATGGCCAATGGCCCAGCTTCAGGGAAGTTTGAAAGAAATCATGGAACCAAATAATGGATTTTCTTGAGGAACTGGACCTGCAGAGTCCAGGAAAAATGCAGCAGAAGCCCTGTAATGTGGACTTGCACGAGACCACCCACATCTTCCTTAGGATGAAACCAAATACTTGAAATCATGTATTTATTATGTGTACTGGTTATTGCTTTAAGAACACCCCAACCCCCCTCACAAACTAGTTAACCTAAATATTTTAGTGCAATTCATTTTCCCTGCCCCCTAGGCGACCATTCCAAAATTATATTGTGTCATAGTGGCAGCTCATGATTATTCTATGTTCAGTTAAGTACATGTCTTCCATTGCCCCAGCCTTTCAGTTGCCATTTTATAGCAAAAGTTCTTTGTATTAGTCCCTAAGAACATGACTTTGCACTTCATACTATTAATCTTCAGAGCAGTTTTATTACTCCACTCCACAAGATTATCTAATTTTTCTTGTATAATAATCAGAACCTGCTCAGTATTTGCAAGACCTCCCAGATTTGTCATCTACAGATTTCTCGAGCACTTGTGTAGCTGTTGCACAGAAGTTGCTATTGAGATTGTTAAACATGATGGAACCCCAGACTGACACCTGGGAAATACCACTGGTAACTGCTTTCAGCATAACCTTTTGCAATCTCCCTCTTAGCCACCACCTTATCCACTTTACATGTTGGTATTAATTACCATATTCTCCAGATTAGCCATGTTTTTTCTGAGAGACACAGTAACAAATGTTTTGCTTAAGTATGGATATATTAGGTTGACTGCAGTGCTCTCTTACCTAAGTCAGATATCCTTTTATGATAGGATGACAGATTGTTTTGGCAGAAATCTCGTTTGATAAAATCATGCTATATTTTGTTTAGTTTTCTATTTACTTTCATATCAGTGATTGCTTTTTCTTTCAATACCTACTGTAATACTTTGCAAAGGTCAAATTAATCGGCCTGCATTTTCCCAGGTTGTTTTTTCCCCTTTTTTGAACATTGGATATACATTTGCTCATCTCCATTTATAGCATGCTAACCCCAGATTGACAGATTAATTGAAGATCTGCTCTTGACAAGATATTATTCCTTGGCTCAGTTCTTTCAATATTCTAGGAAGGAGATTTATCTGGGACTTCCAGTTTTATCACAGTAAACAATCTGTTTTGCTTCCACCTCATATGTGGTAATTTTCATCACTGTATCTTCATTCCCAGTTGTTGCCCAATGCTTATCCTCATTTACATCTTCATCCTTATTCATTTAGCATTTCAGCAATCCCTAGAATAGTGGTTTTTAGCCTTTATTGGACTTGAAACATTCCTCATTCAACTCAAGGCATCCCTCATTCAACTTGGGATAACCTTCCATAACTTTTGTGAATTGAGTGGCACATAATTTCAAGAGCTAATTTATTTATTATAGTGCTTCCTTCCTTGTAGAGGGGCACGGCAGTGGGAGTGGGGGATGGGCCAGTCATGGACGAGCTTGAGCCTCCCTTTTCTACTTATTTCCTTACACCTCTTTTATCACCTTGCACCTTGAGGCACTCTTCAAAGTATCTGGAAGACACCTCTGGGTGCTACAGCACCCTGCTTGAGGATCACTGCTATAGAGTATCCAGCCAGCACTGGTTGCTGCACTGGTGGCTACAACAGGACTGGGACAATTAGCAGTGGGTCGACAACTTTAGGATAATCCGGGCTACTTTCATTGACCTGCTCCAGTCCCACTTAGAGTGCCAGGACATTGGCATGTGCCAGGCCCTGCTGTTGCTAAAGCTGGCCACACCCACCAGCCTGCGGTATGTGGCACACTTGTTTGGGGTGGGGAGGCCACTGCTGGGGAGCTCATCTTGGAGTTGTGCAGTGTGCTGGCAGAATGTGTTGGCAGACACCGTCCTCCATGTCTGTGATCCCCAGGTGGTGATCACAGGGTTCCATGCACTTAGGTTCCCCCAGTGTACTGGGGCCCTGGATGGGACCCACATCCCAGTGACCTGGCCGTCCCGTGGAGACCTCCCTTATTATAGCTGCAGGGTTTTCCACTCCATGGTCCTGCAGGCAGTCTTAGATTACCAGGGGACCTTCACCCATGTGAGTGCCAGCTGGGCAGAAAACATGCACGATGTCCTCATGTTCAGGAATGCAGGACTGGGTGTGCTGGTGGATAGCGGGCTCTTCATACTGGGAGTCAAGGACCTGCAGCTGGGTGCCATCATCATCCCACCCCTGCTCATCAGGGACCCAAAGTACCCACTCCTGCTGTGGCTGATGACGCCCTATACTTGTCACCTGGACCCCCACCAGGCCCACTTTAATCAGTGCCTGGGCCAGAACCACACCATCATCAAGCACACCTTCAGCCACCTCAAATGCTGCTGGTGCTCCCTCACTGCCAGTCTCAAAGTGACCAAGAACAACCTGCCCTGGGTCATAGTTGCAGCTTGTGTGCTGCACAATATTTGTGAGACCCAGGGAGAATTGTTCCAGGAGGCCTGGGTAGAGGAGGCCTGCCAGGTAGAGGCAACCTTCTGGTGGGAGCACAAACTGTGGTGGCAGCGGCAGCAGTGGTTCCCCCCTGGTGAGGTCTCAGGCAAAAGGTGCACCTGCTAGTGGGGGGCCAGAACACCAGGTGTGGGAGGCTCTGGTGGACCACCTCATGGAGCACTCCCCACTCTAGCCCCCCTGCTATACTGCCCACAGACCCCCTTACCCTCCCAGTGTCAATCTCATGCCAGGCACATGTTGAAACAATAAAGCTTTATTCCTCTCATGACACCAACCCCCATCCTTCCCCCCTCTCTCCTCAACACATAGAGCCCCCTTTCCCCTCCCTCCCTAACACACTGAGCCCCTTCCACCCTCAACCAATGGATCCCCCTCCCTTCCCTACAAGCAAAGCCCCTCTACCAGCCTCCCCACACACCAACAATAAAAAGCCCTCTTTCTAGTTTCAAAACTATGTACAAGAATCTGAGTCTGTCTTAGTGGCCTGGAGTGGGGGGCTGTGGGGTGGTGGTGCCTAGAGGGCAGAGCTCAGGGCAGGTGGCCAGCACCCTGGCCTTGGGCTATTCCCCCATGGGCCTGGGGGCTGTGGCAACCATGGCAGGTGGAAGGCTCATTCATGGGCGATGCAGCCGGTGTTCCTCTGGGGCAGGCAGCTTTCCCTCTGGTTGCCAGAGTCCAGGGCCAGCAGGGCCAGCATCCCATTGTGGCACTATTGGCACCTCTGGATCCATGCCTATGTGCAGCTGGGGCAAGTGGTAGGCCTGGGCCCAGATGGGTAGCGATGCACCCAGGGAGAGAGCTGGGCCAGGGCTTCTGTGGGTGGGAGGCTCCCAGGCCCAGGCAGGGGCCTACTGTGGGGCAGTAGGCAGGTACCAAGGGCCATGTGTGGTAGAGGTAGGGGCCAGGCAGTGGATGGCATGCACAAGACCATCAGGCCCAGGTTGGCACCCAGGGCCTGGCGGTCATTGTCAATGGCCTGTAGTGCCTGGGCCTGAATGGCATTTTGCTGCCTGAGGAGCTTGAGGCACTCCTGCTCCAGGGCCAGGAGCTCAGCACAGAACTCCCACTCTGCCCAGTCCTGTGTATCCTTCTGGGCAGTCTCCCAGATAAGATACTCCACCCACCACCTTTCTTGGTGGGCGAGGTCCTCCTCCCACCAGGCGGGAGTCCACTCCTCCCATTCCTTGGCCACTTCCACCAGCCACTGGAGCAGAAGGATCCAGTCTTGCATGCACCACTGGCACAGCTGGTGCATGCGGATGGCTCCAGTGCTGAGTGGCGGCAACCCTAAGCCAACATGCCTGCTGGGGCTGATGGCCTCTCTCCAACATCCAGATGCTGGCCCTGCAGAGGCAAGAGACAGAAACCTTTTGTGAGTTTGCAACATTTCAGAGATAAGATGCTCTGCACCAGGGGTTGTGCACTTCCCAGTCTCAGATCAGGGGTTGGCTGTGCACAGGGGCCCAGGAACCATGGTAAGTCAGGCTGAACCCCACATCTATGCTTGCTCTCTGGGGGCCAGTGGCCTGCTGGGTGGTGGCCTTAGGCAGTCTGCCTCCCCTGCGGCCTGTCCCAGGGTGGGACAGGCCAGGCTGCTTGCAGCACCTGCTGCCATGGCTCCAGACTCTGCTCCCCACCTCTCCTCATGCAGGCCAAAAGCTCTGCTGCACTGCTGCCCAGCCCCCAGCTCCTGGGCTTGGGGGGCATGGGGCTACCAGATAAATGGGGTGAGGTGCTGGCCACACTCCCACCCTCCCTGCTGGGGACCCCTATGGAGAGGCACCCCAGGGCCAGCCCCTCATCACACTGCTGCTGTGCCTCAAGCATGCCCCTGCTGTGTGTGCCCCAGGCAGTGTGCGATGAGCTGTTTGTGCAGGCTGAGGGGTTCCCAAGTCACTATGCTGTGCTGCTGCTGATCCTCCTGGTGCCTCCTCAGAGTGAGGCTGGGAGGGCCTTCCCCCCCAGTGCAGGACTTACCACATATCCGGGGCTGGTGAGGCTGGTGGCTCAGAGTGGGCCTCCTCATCAGTGATGGTGCTTGGCTGTACCTGGTGTCCTCAGCCTGTGGTGTGTGGTGGGCCAGCACCCAGTGAGGGGCCACCCCCAGGGAGAAGCTGCACTACTGATGGTTGGTGGTGACATAGCCAGCCGTTCCTCGTGGTGGGGTCTGGGGCTATGCAGCAGCTGAGGCAGCCGCTGGCCAGGGCTCCCTTACCTGCTAGTGGATATAGCACTTGGAGAGCTGGATAGGGCAGGGCGCTGAGTGCCTGAGGATCCCTCCAGTGATGTGGTCACCAGAGGGCTCAGAGTGAGGTGGGGTCAAAAACTGCAGGGCTGTGGCCTGGGTCCTGGGGCACCAAAATCCTGCTCAGTTGCTGCATAAAGGCATGGTTGTATGGGCATGACTGGACTGATGATTGTTGTCAGTCATGGCCACTCATTGTGCCCACGAAAACTTGACCTTCATGTGGTACTGCCACACTGACTGACTGCCACATTCCACCCGACAAGGCCTCATAAATGAGGGCCTTTGAAGGCCTGCCCCAGTTGAACTGCCTCTGGACCTCTACATTGGCCCAAGAGTACCACAATGTTACCAATCTCCTCCAGGCTTCAGTTGGGGCCCTGGGTGGATGGCATGGGTGTCCACATGTGGGTGGGGCCAGGCCTTGATGCGGAGGATGATGAGGATGACATGCTGCATCCCATGCTGGCTCTCTGGGCCCCTGCACAGCTGTCTCTGTGTTGCTGGCCCTGGGAAGCTGAGATGGTATCATATAAATATGATACAGACCTATGTGTTGTTTGAATGGTGTTGATGCTGACAGCCTATGTTTTCCCAATGTTTATCCCAAATCCTTCATATAGATGCTAATGAATGAGAGATATAACTTTGTCTTGTGGGGTTCTGCAGGGATTCTGACCCTTCTGTCCCTTCTGACTCTTTCTGTTCAATCTGAATAGCAGAATGGGGCCTTTTTAAGGCTTTTATCTTCAACCCTACAGCCCTTTGGAGATAGAACAGGACTTAGTTATCAATATGTCAAGAGCATCAGATCATTATATACCTGAACAGAGTTCAAATGGTGCTCCCCTTTTATCTTATAGAAATGCTCATATTATGGGCTGTAACTAGACAGTGAATGGTGACTATTATACATAGTAACTCATGCTAAAGCCTACAGGTAAAAGACTGTCTTATTTTCTACAAATGGTTTTCCATTTAATATACTGGAGATGGTCCAAGGACATCTTTTCATAGAATAAGCAGGTGCAGATGAAGTTTTGCACAACTTAGGCTGTAATTGTCCAATAAAACATTTAATTAGCAAACATGAACACAGTGAGACACTTGAAATGGTACTAAAACAATTGCTTGATATTAAACAGCGCACATTCAATTTTTGAATGCAGTCATATTGAAAAGCTTGGAAATATCAACAAATTGTCATGCATTTAAAAAAGAAGTTTTAATTTTCTTCCAAGGTTTTTCTTTAAATTCACAGCTAAAAAGACTCAAATATGAATAATAAAACAAAGAAATAAAAGGTTTGTTTGGTTGGTTTTTTGTTTTGTTGTTTAGCTTTTTTTGTTTTTATTTTATACTAAATGAGAGAAGTTTATATAATCCTTCTTAAGAGAACAGGAAAAGAATTCTGACCCATATTCTTAAGTACAGTACTTAATTGTTCTGCTCTTACATGAAGAGGTTGCAGTTGTCGCAATTATGTATGAGTAGAATTTCATGTCACCTTCTTAGAAAATCCAAATAAAACAAAAAAGTCCAAATAATATGTAGTATAAGAGCTTAGTGAAAAGAGCAAAGAAATGTTACTTCAAGATAATAGAGTAATCATTTCTGTAAATTAGTTGGATGCTGTGGGTCAGTTCAGCAAAGCAGTAAAGAATGTGCTTGGCTTAACTTCCTAAGCATTAGGCCTGTGCAAATAGGGAATTACTCAATTTGGATTTGGCTGATTCAGAGGACAGTGATTCAATCTGGTGATTTGAATCACTGTCCCCATTTGATTTGGCTGAATCGGCTTTGAAAGATTTGGCACTGATTCGGAGAGATTTGGTGATTTGGATCATCCTAGGAGAGGCAGGCACAGCTGGGTGGCTGCAGGTTCTCCCATGGCTCCTCCAGCTGTGCCTGCCTCTCCCCAGGTGGAGGGAGCCATGGGAGAAGCCCTCATGGCTGCCCTGCCAAGCCCCAGGCTCCTGGCACTTGAAGGAAAAAAAAAAAGCTCTGCATTCACCAGCTGCAGCAGAGGCAATCAGGGCCCCTGGGTGATCATAGCAGAGCCCCCCTGCCATGCAGCATGGGGCAGCAGGGATCACCTCGCCTGCCTGGTACCCGTGTGGCAGCTGCCTCATGGCATGGGTTCAGCGTGGCTTGGCAGGGCACTGAGTGCTATCTGGGAGCTGGGGCCACTGGGGCTGAGTGCTACTGGGCTTCGGGTGACTGCTGCAGCCAGTGAGTGAGGGGCTTTTTTTTTCTTTTCAAGTGCTGGGAGGCTGGGGCTGGGCAGGGCAGCCATGTAGGCTTCCCCCGTGACTCTCTTCACCTGGGGGAGAGGCAGGCACAGCTGGAGGAGCTGCGGGAGAACCTAGAACCACCCAGCTGTGCTTACCTCTCCCCGGCCGATCCAAATCTCTGAATCTTTTCCAAATCTTTTCCAAATCGATTTGAATGCTTCAAATCAATTTGGAGCTTTTAATGGGTCTCCTGATTTAATCTGGATTCAGATATTCAGCCCTCAAATCAGGCCGAATTGCCTCTAAATGAAATTGGCGACCAAAGCCTCACACAGCTCTACAAAGCATGTGTATAGTTCCACTAACTGCAGTGAAGCTACTTGCATGGTTAAGATTAGGCACACCTTTAAGTGTTTTTCTGGTTTGAGGTGAGAGTGCTGAGCACCTTATAGGATCTAGCTTTTTGTGCCAAAAATGTAGCATTCTTGGGTGAAATCTTGACTATTCTGAATTCAGTAGCAAAGCTTCCATCAAATTCAATAGAACTAGGATTCTATACCTCTTAGCAGATGTCTCATAACATTGCACATGGAAGTTGCTATAATGCAGAGTATTGAATTTATTCTGCTTGTTTCCTTCAGTATTATATACGGCAATAAAATACCACAGTGTCAGCAACTAGAGTAAAAAAAAAGATTAAAAACTAGGATACTTTATAGTCCCTGGTGATGAAAAAATATTTTGCATTATGAGAAACAGTAATTGGAGTAATTCTGGAGACAGAAATCTAGTAGAGACACCCAGAATTCCTTTTAAAATTGAATTCAAAACAAAGTATAAAAGTCTTCCAGATTATATGTTGGAAAAGTTTGTACTACGAAGACAAAGTTCTGGTTATATAAACATTACAGAATTGAAAATAAAGTTGAAGAATTCATAATTGTCTTTTTAGTCATGCAACTACAACTGGATCATCAACTGGTAGGTTCTTCTTGGATATTCTTATGATAAGATCAGTCTTCCAATATGTTTTCATTGCTTCCTCAGTGCTCAGAGCTGTAGGCCAAACCCCAAATGAGATGTAGAAGCTGTGCTGAGGTATTCTCTATTAGAATGAGATACAGCAAGTGGACACAGCCTTGGGCAGATCACGAGGAAAGTGTGCATGTGTGGGGAAGTGCAGCCACATGATGCATGTGAAGTCAGCTCTATGAGCTCACTGGTTCATCAGTGCAGCTGCTAGAAACTGTGTTAATGCATCTCTGGAACTCAGAGAGTGAACACTGGAGCTGACCTCCCTCACTGTCCATCACTGAATTTGGCTGCAAGGGAAAAGCTGGGGGGGAGGGGTTGAGCAGCAGCAACGTTCATCCCCTGGGTTCTGGACAGGATTTTCAACTGTCCAGACATTTACAGACAGCCCATAAAAACTCCTTTCTAAAAATGCCTGTTTGTAAAAATCCATAAAAAAAATTGCCTTCAGTAAAAACACAAAGCCATGGCAGCTTTAAGCTCCATCAGAGGAAAATAGCTGGAAGCAGTGTTGAAAGACAGATGGAGCACAGCAGTGCCACCAGGTGTCTGAGTGGGAGTGCAGCACTCTGCATGGAACTCGTCAGGGGTTTCTGGCTCACTGGAGCTTGCTAGACCTCTTCCCCATCTCTAGCCATGTGCTGCTGCTAGGTCTCTTTGTCTATCTTCTGCCTCTAACAGCCATTCACATTGATGGTAGAGCCAGGATGAAGCTGTGGGCTGGGAAGGGGAGAGACAGTGGAAGGGGTTGTGAGTTGGGACAGGGGGAGTGGGGCTGGCAGGAGTAAGGATGGTGAAGCAGTAGATTAACTGGGGTGGGGTGAGCAGGGCATCAGCCCCAGGTCCTGACTATGAGGGGATACCAGCATGACTCCTTCAGGAGTCTTTGCCACAGCAAGGCAGCTCTGCACAGTTCCTGGCTGTCCCTAGGAGCCTGGCCTTCCCTATTCCCCATAGTGTATCTGGGGGAAGCAGGTGGGGTGGAAACAGGGCAGCAGGAGTTGCCTTCAGAGTGTAGCAGCAGTAGTGGTGGCAGGAGCTCATGAGGTTATGGAGGTGGAAGCCTCAGCAGTGACTGCTGTTCAAGTGAAAAAAGCAGAGAACCCCAGATGGTAAGAATCCCTTCCCTCTGCACATGCCTGTCTCTGCTTGCTGTCCAGTGCTCAGTATTCTATTGTTACCTCCAGGCATTGAAAAAGTTGTTACTCTTTTGCTGGGGTGGGGGCAGGGTGTGGTTGGGGGGTTTCGGAATATATATTTTTTTACTTACAACCTGCACACTTTTTACTGACAACCAAAATCTTTTACTATGGTGGGTGTTAAACCCCTAAATTTGAATACTGTTCTTGTCACTACCATCCAGGGCTTGGCAGAAGTATTATATTTATGTTATGTAGAACATATGTCAGTAAAAAAGTTTGTTTGTTAAAAAAAGTTTGCAGATTGTCAGGTGTCAATTTCCATAAAGGTGAGGGGAACTCCTGTCCCACTCCAGCTAGGCTGTGTGGGGGCTGAGTTCAGCCCAGAACAGTGTCAGTGGTGATAGTAGGTAGGCAGGTTCCTTCTGCCTCTCTGGCAGGTCTGGTGGGTTTTGGTGGGTCTAGGGTGGGATAGGGGCTGGCAGGCCTGTGGGGGGTGGAGGTTGACCATTTTGGGGAGGGGTTGGGGCGCTAAAAACAGCATGATCAGGGTATAGGAATGGAACAGCTCCAGGGCTGGGATGAACAGCTGTGCAGCAAATGTGTGGGTGTTTGCTAGACTGAGTTAACCCCTTCCCAGATTAGATCAACACTTTCTTGATCAAAGTTATTGTATCTCTTGAGGTGAACTAACTTAGATTGGATGCACTATTCTTTGGCCGGCATAAACTCTTTGAACTCTTCCACAAGCAGGTATTAAGATTGACCTAGCTCTGGTTTGGTTGAGCTAAATGTAACACTTGTATATACCCTAAGGTTCTGGAGAATGTGGGAGATTTCTGTTTTATGAAAATGGGGGTAACACAGTTTACCCACGAGAGGATAACTTCTTTCCAGAGACACTATCATGGCATAACAATAAGGATTTATGTTTTGGGTCACATAGACATTAGGGCTGTGGAAAGCAGCACTGTTCCGTTTTGCCTTGAGTTTTGATGGTTCAACGGAACAGTGCTCCATTTTGAATTTCATTTTGAGTCAAAACAGCTGTTTCATTCTGTCAAAACAGAAAGACTGTTTTGACGCTGTTTTGACATTTTGCTGGGGATGGGAAGTCAGCCCAGCTGGGCTGACTACCCTTCCCCAGAGCTAGATCATGTCGGGGTCTGGGAGCTGCTTTCCCATTCCCTTAGATCATGTGAGGGGCAGGAGGCAGCCCAGCTGGGCTGCTTTCCCATCCCCCACACTAGATTGCACCGGGGGTGGCAAGGCAGCCCAGCTGGGCTGCGTTTCCATTCCCTGGTGTATTCTAGCATGGGGGATGTGAACGCAGCCAAGCTGGGCTGCTTCCTGCCCCCAGCACGATCTAGCACAGGGGATGTGGAACCAGCCCAGCTGGGCTGCCTTCCGCCCCCAGTGCAATCTAGCATAGGGGATGGGAAAGCAGCCCAGCTGGGTTGTCTCGCTGTCCCCAGTGCAATCTAGTGTGGTGGGGGATGGGAAAGCAGCCCATCTGGGCTGCCTTCCACCCCTGGCATGATTTAGAGCCGGGGATGGGGATCTAGTGCAGGGGCTGGGAAGTCAGCCTAGCTGGGCTGACTTCCCGTCCCCTGCCAGATCTTGCACAGGGGATGGGAAATCAGCTGATATGGACTGACTTCCTATTCCCAGCCTATGGTCTAAATGTTCAACTTTTGAAATGTTTCAACTAGCCTCATTTTGTTTCAAGGCTATTTCAACAGCCAGCCTTTGTTTTGTTCTGATTTTGCTGTTTCAACCTCAAAATTGGTTGAAACAGTGTCGAAACAAAACAGCTGGCAAAATTTCACACAGCCCTAATAGACATCTCTAGACTGTTATGAATTTTTGTTTCAGAGCTATTTTGCAGATACCGTGGAGATCAATGACCAGAGCATTAACTTTTAATAATGACACCCATGAAAGCATTTTGGAATATGGTAATAATGACTGATCCAACCATTTTTTTCTCTGCCCAGAGAAATAGAGGAAGAGGCACCAGCCCCCCCATCCCTCCCCCCGCCCCACACAATCAATGTGATTGGGGCTTTCTTAGTGGGGCCTTCTTGGCTTTCAAGGCCAAGGAGGCTTGTTGCAGGTATGTGGTATATTTTTTAAGTCTGTGCTAAGATGCCCCTTTTAATTGCAAGCAAGGGGCACATGACCAGTTATAGAAGACTTATGCATTTGGGTTAATTTGGCAAAGAAAACTCAAAAGTTTCTGTAGCTATTCTTGCTGACTAATATAAGGTCTTGCCTTTGAAAAGTCTACCCAGTGTCATTGCAAATATCTGCTGGTTGTCAGACTTCCAAGGTGGTGAATCTTTAATGGCGATCCAATCTCACTTGGAAGTACTGAATTAACTTTGGGGAGAAGTGGAGGTATTGAAGCCAGAGACTTATTCTAACTATAGTGATGCCATGGGGAACCAGTTTAAGTAAAGTAGAGGTCTAGGACCTATCACCCTAATCACCTCTAGAGAAACTGTAACACAGCTGGGGGCATCATGCCCTGTAATATTATGACACAATGTATATTGATTAGTTTTCTGAAATATATAACAACTAATAATTATCCTGTATGCCTTATGTGTATTGTTGTTAAACTTTAGACATTGTGTTGTCCCAAGGTTGCTATTTAATCCCTCTACTACCTAACCTTGTTTTATTTTGCTGGAGGTCAAGAATTCAATACAGCACAGAAAAGTTGATTTGTTAATTAGTTTAATCACCTCTTTTAATAATGGTAGGATAAGACTGGCAGAGGAAGCTTGTTATCAATCTGTGGTACTGGTAAGTCGTAATTATATGTAATGAGGCTTTTGTCTTGCTGCATTCTGAAGATCATCTTGAGCGCCTCCTCACTGATTTAGCAAAGGGACTATCTTGTTGAATTCTCCTTTGACATTTTTCCTCCACTCTATGAAGAGAAATTATAGCTTGTTAGGTGGAAGCTCATTTGAAGCCTCAATTTTCTTGAATATCCTCCTCTTGTTGGGAGTACCAGGTGTGCTTAGCGACTGCGGCCTTCAGGTCCAAATTCAACTGGCATTCTGCAAGTCTTTGATTTTTTTTCTTTTGCTGAAGAGGCAGTGGTTGTCTTGACAGCAGGAACAAAGCTTCATCCTTGCACTTTGATACACAGCAAGGTTAAAAAAATCAAAGCAGGCTTTGGAAAAACTAGGTGTTTGTATTTTTGATGATAAAGGTTAGAACAAATCCTTCTATATCTTACAAGAAGAATGTAAAATTAAAAATTCTGTTCACATTGTTTTACTAGCTTGATAATTATAGTATCTGAAGAAATCAATTCTAAAGTACATATAAGTGTTAAGGTTTTGGAATCCTGTGGCGGTAACGCAGTCATGCCCGGGGGGAGAAGGAAGCATAGCAACGAATATTAAAAAGAATTCCATGACAAAATATCTCTCTTGTAGCACTAGTTTTGTGATATGATTTTCATACTTTCCCAGGTATCTTCCCAAAGCAAAAAAGTATTTGACTAAGGTGGAAGTGTGTTTGCACATAACAAATATTCTGTGAAGTCTTACTCAGTTTTAGGGGTGTAGGCTGTAGCCGTATTGGTCTAAGGACATAGGCAGATAAGGTTCTTTGGGAGAATCTGATATCTTTTATTAGACCAACTTAAATAATTGGAAAAAAAATAGCTTGCTTAATTTTTTTCCCCAAATATTTAAGTTGGTCTAATAAAAGATGTCAGATTCACCCAAAGAACCTTGTCTATTCAGTTATAGTGCAGTTGTCATGCACTTCATATTTATGTTAGCATTAAAATGCCAGAAACCTTAGTCATTAACATGTATGGGGACTGTTGTTAAGAAAGAGCATAAGTTTGTACTTAAATAGAGAGAATTTGCATGGCTTGCAGGAGGTTCTGAAGAGACACAGACAGCAAAGTCCCACCATTCATGCACGTTCCTATCCTGCGTACAGGACCTCCACCTGATGCAGGAGGTACACGGTCCCACTAGGGGGAATGCTTTACTGGACCTGGTATTGGCAACGGGGGATGATATGGTAGGGGACCTACAGATTGGTAGTCACCTGGGGAACAGTGATCACCAAATAATAGAATTCACCATAAGACGTCAAGTGGGTAAGGTAACTAGTAGGGTGAAAGTGCTAGACTTCAGGAAAGCTGATTTCATGAACTCAGGTGATTAGTCAAGGATGCACTGCCGAGTAGGAGTTTTGAAGAGATGGGAGCCCAGGAAGGGTGGCTGTGCCTTAAGGAAATGATCCTTCGGGCACAGAGGGAGACGATCCCAATGAGAGGAAAAAGAGGGAAAGGGGCCAGGAGGCTTCCTTGGTTGACCAGAGAAATCCAGGGCAGCCTGCGGACTAAAAGGGGAGCATATAAAAAGTGGAAACGGGGAGAGATTACCAAAGAGAAGTATACCTCCTCTGCTCGCACTTGTAGGGAGGCAGTTAGACGGGCCAAAGCTACCATGGAGCTGAGGATGGCATCCCAAGTAAAGGATAACAAAAAATTGTGTTTTAGATATATAGAGAGTAAAAGGAAGGCCCAGGGAGGAATAGGACCCCTACTAAATGGGCAGAAGCAATTGGTGATGGACAGGGGGGACAAGGCTGAACTCCTCAACGAATTCTTTGCCTCAGTGTTCCTAAGTGAGGGGCAGGACAAGGCTCTCACTGGGATTGTAGAGAGGCAGCAGCAAGGCACCAAACTGCCATGCGTAGACCCTGAGATGGTGCAGAGCCACTTGGAGGAACTGGATGCCTTTAAGTCGGCAGGCCCGGATGAGCTCCGAGGGAACTGAAGGCACTGGCTGACATCATTGCACAGCCACTGGCGGTAATATTTGAACACTCTTGGCGCACGGGCCAGGTCCCGGAGGACTGGAAAAGGGCCAGTGTGGTCCCCATTTTCAAGAAGGGGAGGAAGGAGGACCCAGGCAACTATAGGCCAGTCAGTCTCACCTCCATCCTAGGCAAAGTCTTTGAAAAAATTATCAAGGCTCACATTTGTGAGAGCCCAGCAGGGCAAATTATGCTGAGGGGAAACCAGCACGGGTTTGTAGCAGGTAGATCATGCCTGACTAATCTAGTCTCTTTTTATGACCAGGTTACAAAACGCCTGGACACAGGAGTAGGGGTTGATGTCGTATACTTAGACTTCAGGAGGGCCTTCGATATGGTATCCCACACCATACTGTTAAACAAGTTAAGAGGCTGTGACTTGGATGCCTACACAGTCCGGTGGGTGGCGAATTGGCTAGAGGGTCGCACCCAGAGAGTCATAGTGGATGGGTCGGTCTCGACCTGGAAGGGTGTGGGCAGTGGGGTCCCGCAGGGCTCGGTCCTTGGACTGATACTCTTCAATATCTTCATCAGTGACTTGGATGAGGGAGTGAAGTGTACTCTGTCCAAGTTTGCGGATGACACAAAACTGTGGGGAGAAGTGGACACGCCGGAGGGCAGGGAACAACTACAAGCAGACCTGGACAGGTTGGACATATGGGCGGAAAACAACAGAATGCAATTCAACAAGGAGAAATGCAAAGTGCTGCACCTAGGGAGGAAAAATGTCCAGCACACCTACTGCCTAGGAAATGACCTGCTTGGTGGCATGGAAGCGGAAAGGGATCTTGGAGTCCTAGTGGACTCCAAGATGAACATGAGTCGGCAGTGTGACGAAGCCATCAGAAAAGCTAATGGCACTTCATCGTGCATCAGCAGATGCATGACAAACAGATCCAAGGAGGTGATACTTCCCCTCTATCAGGTGCTGGTCAGACCACAGTTGGACTGCAGCTGGTCAGGTGCAGTTTTGAGTGTCACACTTCAAGAGGGATGTGGATAACCTGGAGAGGGTCCAGAGAAGGGCCACTCGTATGGTTAAGGCCTTGCAGGCCAAGCCCTATGAGGAGAGACTGGGGCACCTGGACCTCTTCAGCCTCTGCAAGAGAAGGTTGAGAGGCGACCTTGTGGCTGCCTTTAAGTTCATCACGGGGGCACAGAAGGGAATTGGTGAGGTTTTATTCACCAAGGCGCCCCCAGGGGTTACAAGAAATAACGGCCACAAGCTAGCAGAGAGCAGATTTAGGCTGGACATTAGGAGGAACTTCTTCACAGTTCGAGTGGCCAAAGTCTGGAATGGGCTTCCAAGGGAGGTGGTGCTCTCACCTACCCTGGGGGTCTTCAAGAGGAGGTTAGATAAGCATCTAGCTGGGGTCATCTGAACCCAGCACACTTTCTTGCCTATGCAGGGGGTTGGACTTGATGATCTATTGAAGTCCCTTCCGACCCTAGCATCTACGAATCTATGAATCTATGAGATTTATGTAAGATAGAACCACGATTTCAAGGTGAGTCTAAGTGTTACAGGTTAATAAAAGCTCATGGGAATGGGTGCGCCTTGCATTTTAAGATGGTTGCGATCAACCTTCTTCATGCCATCCTCCCCCTCAAAGATGGTGGCATTCTCCATACTCTGTCTACCAGTATGGCATTCTCCATACTCTGTCCTGTCATGGGGGGAGGGAGCAGGGGAGGGGGCAGGGGAGGCACTGGTACACTTGCACCCCTGTTTGATTCCCAAAGTTTAAAACCAAATGCCTGGTAGTAGTAGCAACATTTCTAGTCAGGCAGCAGTGGGGGAGTCAATTGACTCCGTGGCTCATTATAATCGACCTGATTCCTTCTAAACACTTTATTCCACAGGTGTTAATGACCCTTGCTCCTTTTTAATGGCCTTGATGAACCAATCTATCCTTTCTTCTGTCTGTTAGTTGCTCCTGGTGATCTAGCTTTTGTTTCACAGCTCTGCACACTGTTTCTAACTCTAGTTAAAAACATTAACTCAGGTGTGGAAATGTTAACGCAGGTGAACATTGACTTAGGTGTGGAAATAACTTTCAGTGAAGCACTGGATACACTGTGAAGATGTTCAAGAAGGCTAGATATTGTTTTATGAATCTAAAAGAGAGAGAGAAATTTTATTTTAATAACTACAGGACTAATGATTTTTTATTATTTTTTCCTAGTTTGTTGTGTTTTTATACAATATAGCTGATATATCCAGTTATTGCACATTCCAATAAAGTTATAATTGTTTTTTGCTTTGATCTTAAACTGAATAATATAGCCTTAGGTCCCCAGCATATTAGTAAAGCCTCTAGTTTCTTTTTAAGTGAAGAAAACATGTTGTGATATGTGAGGATGTATCACACCATCTGCACTCCCCTTTTCAAAATCCTCGATCCGCTCATGCACCCAGGCAAATCATAACTTAACATGTAGTCTGTAATGAAAGCAACTCTATTCAAAATATGTCTGACACCAAACATCCATACTAACTTATTTTCAGACCCTCATAAAACAATCTTTTATAGACAGATTTAAAAAAAATCTTACTGTAATAAGATCGTTACAGCTTCCACTGTATGTAGCTGCTTGAGCATAGCAGACATACTATGGCAAAATGTGCCAAACATATGCAGAATGCTGCAAAATATGGCCTCAGTGATCACAATATGGAAACAAAAACTGAGACAAGAACGTTGGAACCCAAAGACGACAAGATTTTATAACCCTGCAGCAAGATGGAATATGATATACACATGAATATGAAATACTTCCTTATTTTACATGTATGGATTTAGTGTGCTTTGCGTCAGAGGGTAACACATAACATTTGTATTTACATTTTGTATTACATATCATTTACATTGCATGCAATGTAAATTAGTAGTCCACCCACACACAAATATTTGCAAAGTGATTAAAAGGGAAATGGGATAGAATAAAAAGAGAATCATTAAAGAAGTCTTTCTTTTGCCAGTTATCGAAAGGGCAAACATCCAGGTTTAAAAACTAGAATGAAATCTTGGCTCCATTGATTTCAAGTGGCAGGTTTTCATCTCAGCAGAGGGGAACCAGCTAACTAAAATGTAAAACTCATATGTTGTATTTTAACATATTTTTTATGTTACTTTTTGAAAGAAAATGTTATTTCAGGCATACTCGCTCAGAAGTCTTATGTATCCTATGCACTTCTCCATCCGCTATATTTTTAAAAGTTTGAATTTTATATTATTTTATATTAAAAAACCCATATTAAAGAATATGGGTTTTTTAATATACAGAAAGCTAACTTATTCCTGTTGCAAGAGAATTTGGCAAGAATACATCTTGTCTGATACCTATTTAATACTTCATCTTCTGTGAAGACATGCAAGTAAAATATTAAAGAATGATGTTATTAAAATACATATGTCAAATCTGTCTGGGAAATTGTTAATTAGTAGATATCTGTGCTGCTGCCACTCTCTCCCAATGGCAGTATTTTATAGATTTACGTTCTTCTGGTACAAACAGAAAAATAAATGTAACTGGTGATACTAGCTGGATTGGATTGTAGCTCTTGACAATTCTTCATATGACTCTTCGAAAGTTCAAGGAGGTTCATAGTCAATAGCAGCAGCCATTTTGAAGTCTGAAGACTTGAAGACTGCTTGTCATTATGAACCTGTTTGGAAGACTCACGAGATGGAGCTAGCATAGCAATATCATTAACACTGTGGAAGAATCTTCATTTTATGCCTTTCCTATGGCTAGTCTCACGCTTTCAAACAAATAAAAATTCTGTATGAATATGGTAGAAAAAAGTGAGGGACCTTTAGCATTATCTTGAGCCAGGATAGTGCAGGTAGTACTACTGGTGGACCTTTTTTCTGTACTTCTGGAAACTTGCCATTCAACTTCAAAGCCTCTCTTGAGCAGAGACTGCCACTCATGGCAAGGTGAATGAACAAATAGGAACTATGACCATGTTCAGATCTCCCCTTGCATTTTTTATGGCCAAAATAAGTACACGGGAAAACACACTTTTTAATTTTTATTTAGGAGTTTGCATGCTAGAAGATTGGACCTTAGAATTTCACACCTATTTATCATCTGGCTAAATGTATTTAACTGCTTAGCAGTAGCCACATTTATCTTCTATTAAGTGGAATTACTTAATTATGTCTGCTTAATTAGGACAGCATATCATTTATTTTCATAAGGCTCAGTTTCCTAGGAGGCAGGGACTTAAGAAGATCCTCTGTGCATTCACCATTAGGAATTATTATAAAACACAAGACTGTGAGTCTTGTGCACATTCCTCAGGGAATGAGTTCACAATCATATGCTATAGAGTTTGTCCCTGTAGATATCAATGTATAGATTTTTGCATAAATATGAGAGAGTGGGGAGTGGGTGGTGGGATCCATGTGAATGTATCAAGGCATGCTAGCATTGTGGTGTAGACATTGTTGCAGGGTACTCAGGTGATCCTGTTCCTTTAGTAACAGAAACAGCCTAGCTAGAGAGCCTGGTGAGCTGAGGCAGAGCTCCACAGCTGCAGGTTGCCATGGAAGCAGGCTAATGAGGAAATTAGCTGGCACCTATACCCAGTCAGCTGACTGGAAGGAGGCAGGGCTCTGGGCACATATAAGCCCCAGGGCTGGGGCTGGCAGAGGTTTAGTTCTCTGGCAGCTGCCAGGGGAAGGAGCTCTTGCAGGAAAGGACTACTTAGAGACATTTGATAGATTGGGCTACTGCCTGCAAGATTAATAGAGCTCATAGGGTACCTGGGGTTAGGAGGCACACAATAATAAGAGAGAAGTTTATCTTCTTCAAAGGGCAGAGTGTGGCCTCCATTATTATTATTATGTTGTAGCCCAGGGGCTTTTTTTGTTGTCTCTTATACCAATGGACTAGGAGATGGCTAATAGGGAAGGAGGAGGCCTCATTGGGACTCACTATTGTGTAGATCCCCAGTGCTGGAGAGGGCTGCAGTGAGCCAGAAGGGCACAGTGACAGGGGCCAGAGTCCAGTGACAACAGGTGCCTGAGGTGGGCCAAGACTTTATCAGGGAGATGATGTTCATATACCACCTCTGAGGCATGGGGTGTGGTAAAGGGGAGGCATTGGAGCTACATGTCTAGCCCTTAAGGCTTGGGGTGTTCTGTGAAGAACCAGCTTAGAGCGGGACCCAACAAGGGGTCCAAGAACCTGCAGGATTTTGAGGGGTCCAACAGGATCATGACCATACAGAAACTTGTGGGCAGCCTCCCTATTATTTATTTATACCAACAAGACATGGCAGGTGAGCAAAGAAAGCTCCTGCTGGGCAGAATTGACACTATCAAAGAGCCCTAGGGGCATCACAGCCATCCCTGGGGACCTCATGCTATGACACCATATTCGAAGTTACATCATTGTCTTCCTTCAAATCCTTCTTAAAACTCTCTTTTGACCTGATTTATACCATCCCCCTTTTTCCCCACAACAAAAACACATTTTCCCCTGGATGAAACCCAAAACTTGACAATGTTTAGACATCTGGTTTGTGGTGACTACTACCTGTGGTGCTGTTGTATAATACATCCTTGTACTCCCTTCTAGTTTGTTTGACTCATTCCTTCCACAAAGGAGTGCTGAATATGGCTATTTTACCTTGCTTAGTACTACATATTTTAACAGCTTAGGCTGATTCCATCACCTGAGTTTGAAAACAGTGTAACTGCAGCACTCCCACTACACGTTTGCTTTAGTTAGCTGTGTCATAGCCCAAGAACTCCTAAACCAGTGGTTCTCAATGTTTTTAGACCAAAGGCACCTCTCAGAAAATGCCAGTTCCTAGTTTTCACATATTTTTTGACTACAGAAAAATACTAGAGCAATTTTTCAGTTGCAAAGAAGTCAGAAAGACCATGACAGGCAGAATATTTTTACCAATGTTTTAACATCATGAATTTCCATTTGTACTCTCTGGCCTTATCTTGTGAATTATGTTTGCTAACATTGTGTGACACCCTGTGGGTTCCTTGAAAGGATCTCAAGGCACCCTGGTTGAGAATCACTGCCCTAAACAATGGCCCCCCCTCCAAAAAGAAAATAAACCCCCAAACAAAAAACTAACGACACAGAACAGATCACAACCTTAAAATTAATAGAAGCCAGCAGAATTGGACTGTTGTTGCCTGTGCTAATTGGGAGGCTGCCACTTGTAAACTCACTCCTTTGTAAAGGATATTTATTTTCATTCAAGTCACGAGAAGACAGTGAACCTGTTCTTTTGTCTTGGCATATATAAATCAAGAATAATGCCACTGAAATCAGTGTAACTACTCTGACTGAAACATGATGGAAGTGAAAGGAAAAGCACGCTGCTAAATTGTGACATTGTTGATCTACCCCATCAGACCCTAGAACTGCAGTGATAACCCCTACCCCTAGCTACTTTGTCTGTAAGGGTAAAAACTAGCAGAATGCCCACAGGATACCAACCCCTACACCATCCTGCACTAGTTTCAGTGGTGTAAGTTGCTGGTGTAAGCATGAGAGAAGCTTTAGCTGCAGGGGAAGGGCTTACATACCTTTCCCTTAGGTATGTGGAGGCCAATGTGTTTCACCTGAGCCTCACTGGCCAGTCCCACAGCAGAGGTAACACCTCTTCTCCCTGTTTGATCTCCTAGTCCAGCATTTCTCAACCTTTGGGTTATGACCCAAAGTGGGTCGCAAGAATATATGAAAGGGTCATGAACAAACTTAAAAAATGGATCAACAAACTTTCTATGTTAAAGGAAAAAATGTGGGAAAACGTGGCTTTTCTCTTGCAGGCCGGCAGAGTTCCAGCCTGCAAGGGGCTGCTTGCGCCCCCGCTGCCCCACACTGGGGGGCTGAGGCCTGGGGGTGGGGAGCAGTGGGACAGGAGTATGGGGCACTGGGTCAGGACTGGCCATTGATGTTTACAAATGGGTCCTGGTACAAGAAAGGTTGAGAACCACTGTTTGAGTCCCTAGGAGAGCCAGCTGACATGAAGATGTGGGGGCTGAAATACCATAAAGGAACCATAGCTAGTTTTTTTTTGTTGCTGGTCCATACAAATAACCCCCATATATTCTGGGCTGCAGGAGGTGCATTTGGCTAATCAAATATTGCTCATTGTTGTGACAGGATAACCCTGCTCTACAAATTTATGAAAATGAATTTATCAATATCAAAGTAAATGGAATGAACACATTTTAAGCATTGCATTTGCCATTTTTTAATTAAAATAATTAACAGCAAGAGGCCCCGCAATTAAGTAGATATTTCCTTCAAAAGTGTTTCCTTTTAAACTTTGGTAATATCTTAACTGTGTATTCATAAGAAATAGAATAGAACAGAAGACCTTTAGCCCAGGCCTATTATGTATTATTCCATCTGTTTGTGGTGAACCAGAAAGAGCTATGTGTTAGGTCTTGCCTTATGGCAAACCCTGATCTGCAGTTGTTATTTTCCCACACTTACTTAAGCTTCTTTGCACATCTACGCACACAAAGCAGATGCCGGTGCCACAACAGGGCTGAGAGCCTCCTTCTGAGTGTGAGATATTTTTATAAAGCCAGGTCCTTAGGACTAGCCTCCGGCAAAACCAACCAACCAACCCAAAATGTCACTTATAGTGGATAGCAAACAACCTGAAACTGGTTTATTGATTGAAAAGGCAAATAATATATGAGATCATCAGTTTTATGCTCTTATGCTTCTGGATACTTTTTGGGAATGGGGAAATTAATCTGAACAAAGTATGTAATAGTTTGAAATTCAAACATTTCCGAAAATAACAAAAAACAGTTTATGGCACACAAGACTACCCAGCAAGTATGCATGAAATAACATTTTTTTTTTAAAGGAACATAATAATGTACTTTAAAATACAATGTATGATTTTTTACATTTTGGTTAGCTGGTTTCCCCTATACTGGGATGTAAACCTGCCAGTTGAAATCAATGGGGCCAAGATTTCATTCTGGTTTTAAAACCTAGATGCTTGTTCTTTTGGTAAGTGGCAACAGAGAGCCTTCTCTAATGGTTCTCTTTTTATTCTATCCTATTTCCCTTTCAAACACTCTGAAAATGTTTATGATGTAGGGTCAGTAACAAGAACAATCTGATACATTTAACCCCACTTCATTAAAAAATATTTAGCTTCAGACTTTTTCTCAACCATCTGTTTATTAACCTAAATCATTTGTGTAAATATTTTGAGCTAGAACTTGTGGAAATATTTGCACAAGATAAGTTCCTGATTAAAAATAGTTGAAAGTGGAATATTTTCTTGAAAACATTTTTAAATCCTTAAAAATTTTCATTTTTCTATGGCATTCAAACCAATATTTGTTTTTTTAAAATTGAAATAATGCTCGATTATTAATATTGCATAGTTTTATTTAGTAAAAATCTATTTTAGTAAATGTAAGTACACACTAATTTTGGTAAAAAATGTTGATAAAATGTCATGAAAATGTTCACATGAGAAGTTCATTCTATATACTGAAAAGTGGAAACTGTTTTGAAATTTTGGAATATCCTGCAAAACTGTTCTGCAGAAGCTAGGTTTTTCTAACATAGCTACTTCTTAACAAGGATTCCTTTATACAATGAATTAATTTAGCAGGATAATTAGATTTTTAGTGTAAATAACAATTATAATAAATATGCTGCTGAAATGTGCTATATAAATGATAAAGTGAAGGGAATACATTATATTTCCTTACTAAAATTCACACTGATGGAAAATTTGCAAATTTGCCTAAATTATCGATTGCTAATATGAAAGCATTTGACTTTGTTTATGACCTTTCCCACACCGACATTATCATCCTCAGGTCTGGTTCTGCTTCTTTGATACCTGTGGCAATATTCCCATTAAATTCTATTTTGGTGCATTAAGAATGATGTTGCTTACGCATTCTTTTGGAATTTCATATATAAAACAGCTTTATTTATTGCTGCTGCTTCTCCCACTTGTACCAAAAAAAATATTTTGTATTTCTAAGTCTGCAGAATTATCATACTAAGAACTTAGTCATGCTCATATTGAAGTCCACAGAAGAACCTCTGCTGATTTCAATGGTGCATGGACATGCATAAGTTTTCACACTGACCTGGAATATTTCGCTCAGAAAAGACACTGAATATTCTCTGATTCATTTTTGGATATTGATTTCTCTTGACTAGATTCACAATTGGAGATCAACTTAATCTGGCAATTAAGTTTTGAAGAATACTCTTCAGACCTGAAATTTGTTGAACTGAATGTATATAAGGCCAGGGCTAAAGTCTGTATATCCACAAACTCTTGAATATTTGTTTTTCAAGTTGTTAATTGCCCAGTGATGCCTTTGTGAAACATGGTATAAAATGTTTTCTAGTCTCATGCTTTGAAATATAGACTTAAGGAAACCATCACAAACATCTTGCCTCTGTGATAATGAGTATATTATTAAAGGACTAGTAGGGGTCTGGAACTATGGCCCTGAGAGTTTATTCAATACCTAAAGCTTTTTCAATACATAATGGACCCTCACAAATAAGAATCTATTCAGACAGCGTACCATTTAGTCAAGTTCATCAAAGTTAAAATAGTGCACGTTTTCTGAAAGCAGTGAATGATTACACATTGATCAGAATTCATTGACTTTTCTTACAATAATAACTTACTTGCAATAGAGTTAATTAATTCACATTCTGCCTTGGGTTTTCCTTTCTTGTATGGACGTGATTTAAAAATGCCCTATTATATTACATTTCTTTGTATCAGATTCTATTTTTTTACATATTTGTTAGATACAAATAAAACTCTTTCTATTTTGTATTGACTGATTCTTTTCATGTGCTATTTTCAAATTGTACCTGCCAAAAATAATTACCAGCAGACATGATGAACTAAAACATGTAGGGGCAGATTGTGATTGACAGGCTCATTGAAAAGCTGCATGCAGCATGCTCCATCTCAGGAGGAACTTCAATCCATCAGGAGCTGTTCAGTGTGAAGTGGGGAATGCATGCAACCTACCATTCAGAATGTGTTCTTTTCTGTGAATCAGGCACAGAGGGAGAAACATTTGAGCATATTTCCATTTCCAGAGAAGTCAGTAGGACTACTTGGGTGTTTAAAGTTAAGTACTTCTTTAAGTGTTAAAACTTTAAGCACTGGCAGATCCAAGGTTCAGTCTTCAGTAACAGAGATAACAGATACTATTAAACTGTTTCTTAGGATTTTGCAACAGTGCTTCCTTCTCCGTAGCCTGGGGAAGCCTGTGGCATCAACTTCTCCCCATCTCTTGAAGTCTCCTACTCAAACCTGGCTCCCTCCTTCCAAGAAAGGACTAAGATTCTGCATGGCCCTTTTGTCAGGATTCTTTACATTCCACTTCACATGTTCCAGGCATAATCTGGCCTGTTATTTTTTTTGTAGGGTCCAAAAGACATTCTTTGTGAACTGTGCCGTGTCCTACATTTTCACTACATGATTGTTCAGTTTAAGTGACTCTGGCCACATCTACACGAGAAGCTGACTTCTCAGTAGCCTGATACTACTGCGCAGTACTGTTGTGCGGGAAAAACTGTGACACAATGCTACTGCACATTAGTATTAGGCTATCAAAAAAAAAGATGTTTGTTGGTGCTACTGCACAGTGACTCAGGTTACTGTGAAGTAATTTAGTACTTGTTTATACACACACTAAATGACTGGGCAGTAGCGACTGTGCAGTTAGCATCTCGTGTTGATGTGGCCTCTGTAGGTGAAAGAGGAGAGCAGGAAGTCTAGGAATATGGTGACACTAAAATTTTTACTTTCTGACTTGCATAGAGTGAATAGGTGGTGAAGTAATTTAGTGTTAAAGATAAGTGAATCTCAAAAAGCTTGGGTATAGTATAAAGTTATTTAAGTTGTATTCAAGCTGAGTGAAAATCTTGTGAAATTAGACTCTCTCCCTTGTTGAACTTCTTAGATTTGGGCTGTGATAGACATATTCTAAGTACAGAATCTCTGACTGTCGTTTAGTAATTTCATTTTCAGTCCCATTGTGATCCAGGAAGTAAAGTTGTGCAAAGACTCACAAGTAAGCATGCATCTCTGAAAGACATACCTCGACACTAAAGGTCTGTCTGACAGCACTACATACCATAGGAATGTACATACAGGATTGTCCTGACTTAAATATGCTGGAGCAAAAAGAAGAAAACATTTTAAAATGGTTAATTTGCTTTAGTAAGCTAATTTATGAGAGGTGACTCTTTGAAAGTTAATCCTTTAAAAAAAATTCTTTTAGGTTTTAAGCAATAGTGTCAGATAGTTCATCCTTTTGCACCATTTGTTCCTTCTGGATACTTTGGGCTTTAATACTGACTGACATTACATATACAAATGGATTTTGGATTTCACAGTACAGCTCATATTTCTTGACATAAAAACCCACCACATAATGTGGCACCCATCTGACTGTTAGCAGCTTTCAGGCAATAGAGGCCTTGAATTAGAATAGCAGCGGGACCGCAGAAAGGCATGGGGGTTCACTGGCTGGCCTGTGTGGGATGGGGATGCAGGCCTTGTCTACAATGTACAAGGCATGAGTCAGTGCTATTAATCTCCCTTTCATAACCATTATAGTCAGGTGAAATTTTGGCTTCCTCTAGGTTAGCCCAAGTCCAGGCTTTCTTGGGCAAAAGGATGTAACCATGGCATTAAAATCAGTTAATAACATTTCTCTCTCTCCTGGTTTCAGTACCCAGATCCCCACTCAAATATCAGTTATTTATTTCACAGAAACGAATAACTAGAAATAATTATTATTTCTCAGGAATTGTTTTTCTCAGCTAAGTATACATCTGAAAACAGTTAGCAATATAAAGAAAATTTAACTGAAATGTTCTCTTTTAGAGGTTTGCAAATTGCAGCGTATGAAGAAATAGTTTGGCTATCAATCAGGAGCTATGCCTCACTGGTCCTTCCTCCAGTGTCTGCCTTTGCTGTCTTAGACCCTGTACCTTTCACTAGGGACAAGCATTAGTTCTGTGGTAATGGCACTGGGACTCAGTAGCTCCAAGTCCTGCACTAAAATAATCTGGGTCTGTTTTGCACATGGGGTAACTGTATGATTATTGCCTGTGCAGCAGTCTCAGAATTTGTTTGTAATTAGGTAAATTATTCCATGCCAAGCTCTGTGCTGCTGCAGATAGTCTGATGCCTGATAGTACTATTCATTGCTTGTTAATACTATTCATTTCTCCATCTCCTGAATGATTATAGAGTAGACTCAAGCCTGAACTAATAGAAAGAATTAAAAATCATATTTGTTTGTGCATTTTGATCCGTAGATTTACTACCTCCAATCCATGCTTTAATGGAGATTATTTTAAATGCCATGTAAGAAAGATTTGCTTCTTGTGCTGAGCTGAAGAGGAGTGGTAGTCATTTTAAACCTGACTCCTGCTCATATTTCTATTAATTGCAAAATAATCTTGGTGTTTGATTTTATGGCAAGAAAAAAAAGTCTCATGGTTCTGGTCCATGGGACTCTGGGGAATCTAATGCTGACAAATGAAACTAAGGAGGCTATTATGGGTGTTTGCACACGTACTCTGGGGCAAAAGGGGTGTGTGCTTTAATTAGAGTGGCTCTGAGAGCCACTCCAAGTGAAGCGCCTGCAGCGTCACGTGTATTTATCATCCCTTGCTTCAAAATGGTGGTGGGAGTGCTTTAACTAAAGCTCACTCCATGACCTTTACTTAAAGTGTCCCCTTTGCCATTTTGAAATGCGGGGTGCTGAATACATGACACAGAGGCTGTTGGAGCACGCTAATTAGCACGCTCCAGCAGACTCACAGCAGACTCAGTTGAGTCTGCTCCAATGTGTGCTAATTAGCATGCATCAGAGCAGAAGTCTATCACATGTATAGGTGCCCTATGATAGCAGTATATTGCTGTTAACTTGTTATAATATATAATTAAGTAAAATTGTGTACAGGTGGAATTATTTTAATATTATATAGAAAGGAATGGATAGCAACAAATGTATAGCTAAGATCTGAATCAATCCTGAGCTTTTGATCTTATTAAAGAACGCTCATCTTATGGTTTATGATATCCTTTGATAAACCCGTTTATATAACCAGATAATGTATCAATCCCCATTAATTACTGCACAATCTCATGAAAAGACGTACTTTTTGGAGGAGAAAGTAAAATATTGGCTGAAATTTAACTCTGTACACCTAATCTGAAATTCTTGTATGGTAACAGTTGTTTACTACTACGTGTATTTTTATTTCACGCTACAATACAGACAGAAGAACAGGTGCCGCCTTTTCCTGGGGAAAATGTAATAGTCAGCTTACACAGTCAAACCTATTTTTGAGATGTTCAGAATCCTGAAACTCTACTGCTTCTTATTACAATGTAAGATTATATATTGTAATATTTGTTTTGAAAAATTATATACCGGCTGACCATATGAACATGTTCTCATTGCCTACTCAGGCCTTTGAGCAATTTGCAGCCTTTTGTTACCAAATAAAGGCTCTCTGAGCCTCCTACTTGAACACAGAGTTTACCAGCTGCTATCCACTACTAGGCCTCATTAGAGGCCTGCTGTTCTGCTGAGAACCACACCACATGCTACACCCTGCGTTGTCTACATATTAGCCTGTTGCTGCTCCTTAAATTACCAGGTACAAAAGGTTGTTCTATTTCTCCATAGAGAACTACCACTCTTATCCTATTTGAAGAGGCTCTATATCATGATCTCTCTAACTAATTAAGGCTTGCAGACAGGCCACAGGTTGTTATTGAGGATTTCTCCCCATGGCTGATATTGGTGGGTTTTTTGCAAAGGAATAAAGATGCTCTACTATTCATTACTCTTTAAAAAAATATAGATGTTTAAAACAAAAGATATAATGGGGTTTTTACTCCCAGTTACTGTTAGGCAATGGGCATCCTCTAGAAAAAAATATTGTAGGTTTTTAACAAGTTGATTTTATAAATTCATTGAAAATGGTTGAAATAGTTTCTGTAAGTGTAAAACAGAACTACAAAACTGTAGTTACTACTATAAATAAAGTCTACATAACTGTTCTGTTTAATTGTTTATCAATCAGGAATTGTTTGGTTTATGGAAAAATTTCAACTGCAGAACTATATCAACAAACAGTAAGGCTAAGTACAGACATTCAGGAAGGCTGGAGGTTAGATTGTGTTAAAAATAGCCACCAGTAACAGAACATAAGTTCAGTGCACATAAACCACTTTCAAAATGGCCGAAAATGGTTTAAGATAAACCTGGTTGAATGTAGTATCAGACTTAACTGATCTGGGTCAAAATGGTTTATGGAATTTCTGTCCCATACCTCTTCCTGGTTTAAGTTAAACCAGAGTCCCACAGCATGCTTTGCAGCCCTGTGCTGTCTGCTCCAGAGAGCAGGACTGGCCCCACCCCTCTGCTCTCAAACCAGAGTAGGGGTGCATGGGGTGCATGGCCAAATGCTGGCTGGGCATGGCCCCCTAAAGCAGAGAGGCAGGGAGAGGGCTTAATCCCCCAGGGGGACTGTAGCTCGGGTCTGCCTGGCCGGGCTAGATATGCTCCTGTCAGGGTCATCCCACCCCCGACAGTGACAGGGGTGGGGGTGTGGCTAGATGGCAGCTGGCATGGCCCCACCATCTACCTACCTCACCCAGGGCTGGAGCTGAGCTGGGCTGGCTCATGAGCACTGTTGAGAGCGGGTGCAGAGGGGCTGGCCTGGGCTGGGCTGCAGGGACAGTGCGCTTCTCAGCTGGCTGTGGCTTTGGTTTGGGCTGTGGGAGCTGTGTGTCTGGATTGCTCCTAGCTCCTGGCACCAGGCTGGGCTGTTATGGAGCTGCAGCCAGCTGGGAAGGTCTCTGCCTCCTCAGCCCAGGACGGCCCATCTGTGGCTGCTCTCAGCAATGCCCACAGCCAGCCCCACTCAGCCCTGGGCAAGGTGGGTGGACCATGGGGCTGGTCTGGGCTGGGTCAGGGGGACAGGGCTCTTCCTGGCCAGGTATGGCTCCATGATAGCACAGGCCAGCACACATGGGCAGTGGCTGGCTGGATAATGATGTGGAGGCTGCAGCTGTGGGAGGCTGCTTGGGCAGCTGGACTGGCCATGTGGGATGAGTCCATCATGCCCATGGCTGCTCAGGCTGGCTCAGAGGTGCTGTTGGACCCAGGGCCTGGCAGTTGCCTGCCATGGGAGCTCATGTGCCTGCAGCTGCTGCTGTATCCCCTGCACAGTGTGGGCTAGTCAGCATTGTGCAGGGGGCACAGCAGCAATGGTGGTGGCTGTGGGTACATGAGCCCCTGCAGTGGGCAGTTCTGGGCCCACCAGCACCTCCAAGGTATCCTGGAAAGTTGCAGCCATGTGTACTTGTCCTGCATGGCTGCCTGCAGTTGCAGTGGCATCAAATCTCCGCTTCTGTCTGGCATGCTGTTGCCCATGCGTGCTGGGCTGGGCTGCCATGGAGCAGCAACCAGCTGGGAAGGGTGCTGCCCCCTGCCTCTGCAGCCCAGCCCCATCATCTGCACTCCTTGCCTGGGGCTGGAGCTGGCCCATGGGCACTGCTGAGGGTGTGTGTGGCGGGGCCCCCTTCCCAGCTGGCTGCAAGTCAGACTAGGGCCAAAGGAAGTGGGATGGGCTGTTGCGGGACTGGGTTTGTCTGTTGGGTAGCTGCTGAAGCAGCGCTGCCTCAGTGGCCAGGCTGGGCTGTCATGGAGGGCTCTCCCCCTCTTCTTCCTCCCCCATGGCAGGGAGGGGGGTGCTCTGTGCAGTGCTGCCTTGGGGCTTAGGACTGGAGGGGCACAGTGCTGGGCCCTGCTGTGGGGTAGGGGAGGAAAACTGGCTGGTGTGGTGCAGGGGTGGGGGAAAACTGCTCCCGGTTCCCCACGACCAGGCCAGGCTGAGCTGTCAGGGAGCCCCTGTGGTGGGTAGGGCTCTCCCCCACCTCCTCTTCTCCTGCCATGGGGCAGAGGGGCTGGGGGGGGGCACTGGCCATGCCCTTGCTTTTGCTGCTTGGTGCCAGTCGGGGGCTGGGGTCTGGCCATGCTCCCTCCGTCCTGTCCAAAAAGCCTGGCAAGGGCTGCTTCCCCCTTTCCCCTCCAGGCACACCTGGGCTGTGGTCCCTGCAGGCCAGGGTGGGGGAGTTTCATCCTGTCCCCAATCATACTCAGGCCTGCTGGGGCCTGACCATGCCTCCCTCTCCTGGCTCATCTTCCCTCAAGCTTTGAGGCCAAGAAGGGAGGGCCTGCTCTAGTGCCCCCTCATCCTGCTCCCCTGCCCCCAGCTTCTGGCCTGAGCCACTTGCAAGCATGTGGCTGAATTTCCGGAACCAGAAGTGAATGTCTATTCACTTGCAAATCAGTTCAATCTACACAGGTTAGACTAACCTGTAAAGACTGAATTAATTCAGGCTTGGACTTTTTGAATGTCTTAGGCAAAATGTCCAACTTGATCTAAGTTACATGTACCTTAGAGGTAGTGTAACTTAGATCAAGTCCCATGAGACTGATTTATCTGAACTTCTGTACAGTTTCCAGTGCAGCTCCAGGGCTGGGAAAGCAGCAGGGCTGTGGTTTTTCTACCCCCACCCCCATCACTGGGCTATTTTTAGCCCCTGGCTCCTTGCCCCGCCCCCAGATAGACAGTCACCTTCCCCAAGAGACCAGCCAGCACCTCCCTGAGCCTGCCAAATCCCCGATCCCACAAGCCACTCCTAGTGCTGGTAGCTGTTGAAAGTAAGTTGGGGTGGGGGAAGGAGTAGGTGGGATCAGCAGGGGGTTGTTTTTACTGTGAGAACGTTCATCTGGGGGGTGGGGTTAAGGGTCGAGGGCTAAAAATAGCCCCTGGTCCTGGTGGGGAAGAGAGCCCCCACAGCCTGCCAGACACCCAATCTGCCCACCCTTCCCCCAACACCAACTTACTTCAATCAGGCTCCAGGGACAAGTGAACATCAATAAAACCAACTCTGGGAGCAGAGGCAGTTCAGCAGCATTTGGGGGGTGGGCAGGGTGGGCAGAATTAGAGAGCCCTATCCCCCAAGCCCTGCTAGTCCCCTATCCTGCCAAACCCTCACAGACCCTGCTGTCTCCACTGCAGGCCCTACTAGCCTCTCTGATCCACCCCAAGACCCTCATCTCAACTTACCTTAGATAAGGTGGCCATTTTTAATTTTATCTCATAAAGTAGTAAAGCTGGAAAAGACTTCAGAAGATCATCCAGTCTAACCAGGGATCAAGTCTGTGATTTTGGGGTTATTAGTACCATGCTCTGACCAACTGAGCTATACCTCACCTCGCCTCTCTGCATGTCTGTACTGTCCTAACTGCAGAGAACATAAGTCATTCTTACAATGCATAAATTAACATTCAGACCTGGGCAAGGAACCTACCTAAGTCCCAGAGTAAAAGCAGCAATATACCATACATAGCTACTGTTATGTGAAATGTTCACTAAAAGAATGGAAGAAGCAAGTGTGTGTGATTTTTTTTTCCCCGTTGATCTCCCCATTCTGAAAAGTCTACAAAAACTACTCCATTAAAACTATAAAGAAGAAAGATCTTCTAATTTTGTTTTTGATTCTAGAACATAATCTTGGTTAATGTTACTGATTATAATAATTAATTATCAATAGAGTGATGTGTAGTATTCAGCAGGCCAAGACCCAAAGCTTTTGTAATGTTTCATTTTTTGACTTTCCTTGTTTATTGTTTGCATGCTACCTATGGTGATATTGTTGGTGTTTGGTTACTCTTACTCTGGGACTTATATAGGTTCATTGCCCAGTTTTGAATGTGTTTATTCTTTATTGTAAGTGTGACTTATGCTTTCAGCAGCTATTTTTTCTTGATATGGGCCCTGGACCTGCAGTTGAAATTTCTTCCAGCTCCCCACATATCTAAAAAAGGATTTTTTATTGTCCTTGATACGTGTAGTCAGTTGGAGTTCAGTCGCAGCCTTGGCTTTCCTGGTTCACTCCCTACAGGTCTGGACCAGTGCAGAGTACTCCTCCTTTGGGGTGGATTCAACCTTCCATACTTTTTAGGCCTTTCTTTTTAGTTGCAGGAGGTCCACTAGTTCCCGTGTTCCCTTGTGGGGAACAAGGCAGCCCCCTTGTTCCCCACAAGGGGGCTGCTGTACCATTTTGCTGCCTTTCCTCTGAGATGGGATAGACAGTGCTTGTGCTTTCAGGATCACTCCATTGAGGAGCAACCAGTCTTCCTGAACTCCCCTCGCCTTTGGGTCATGGTCCCTTAGGGCCATGCCAACAAGCCTCCTGAGCTTGTCAAAGTCAGCTTTCTTGAAATTGAGGACTTCTGCTTTGCTGACTGACTTGCCTGCTTTAGGGCAGATGGTGAAGGTGATCAGTTCATGGTCGCTGTCTCCCAGCTTCCCTTTGATCGTTAGGTCACTGATTAAGTCATCCCCCGTTGTCAGTACCAGGTCGAGGAATGCTTTTCCTCTTGTCAGTCCATAGACTTCTTGAGTCAGACAGAGCTTATCCACACACATGAGGAAGATTTGCGACCGTTCGGATGTGGCTGAGCGCTCTTCCCACGAGATGTCAGGGTAGTTGAAATCTCCCATGACAACCATGCACTGGGAGTGTGCAGCCTCAGCTAGTTCCCTGGTGAATTCCTGGTCAAGCTCTTGATCCTGGCTAGGAGGTTTGTAATAGACCCCCAGCATTGTGTCCCCTGTGCCTTGTTCACCATTGATTTTGACCCAGAGAGTCTCCAATCACCCCCCTTGGTGCCAATATCAGCTTGAATAATTGTTGAATAATTCTCATTTGACTTTTGCATCAAAATCAGTATTTGCAGTTAGATAACATCAGTGGCTGTAGTATTTAAATTAGTTTCTATAATAAGGAGAAACAACTGCAAAGTGCAGACAATGCTACTGTTTATCTTAAGAAACTTTTATTACAAAATATGAAATATGACCATTGTTTTTTATACTGCATATGTATATCTGTTATATTGTATGTATTATGTTGAATTATAAGGTACCTTTTAGCTAGTAACATGACAATTTTCCTTTTAGATAAAAAGGGAATATAGGGAAAGAATTCTTCAGAAAAGTCTATTTGTGGTGTTACACCAGTTGATAGGTAACAGTCAATTACTGAGAAAAGGATATCTGGCTTTTTAAACAGCTATCAGATAGGGCACAGACAGAAGAGCTATTTGTCATGTGATCTGGCCCCTAAGAGCTCTACAGCCAAGTCATAACATGCATGGCTTCAGAGTGCTTTTAAAATGGCTAATTGTGTGGAAAAGTAACCCTTGTAAAATCAGGTAGTAAGTGAAGGCGCTTTAAGTTAGAGTGCCTTAATGAGCTTGTAGACAGTTCCCTAAGACAGTTATGTGTCATTCCCTTTGTCTGCCACAGGAAGGAGGCAGAGACTCTCCTCCATGTGCAGCCAGCCAGCTGTGCAGGCAGGTGAGGGAGGGGGAGCAGCTGGACAGTGATTGGGGGTGGGGATGCCCCAAATGGACCCCCGACCCCCAGCAGGAGAGGGTCCTGGTGCCTCATGGCACTGTCAGGGAGGGGGCACAGTCCTCAAGCTGCCCTCATACTGCCCCCTCTCTGACTTGGGCTAATGAATCCCTGTTGACTCTTTGCAGCCAGCCAGCAGGTGGGGGAGAGAGGGCAGCTGGGCAAGCGATTGGGCTGGCTGGCTTCCATAGCAGGATACAATGCCCCCTGTCTTGGCCTCGGCCAGCACATAGAGGCACTCAGCCTCCACCATCAAATGCCAAATGTCTGTTAATTTGATGATGCCATAACTTTAAGTGCTTTGTGTAAAGTGCAAGAAGTTATGGTGTGATCAAGGTGCTCTTCTGTAACTTCTGTAAGCACCTATAGTATAACAAAGAGCACATGGTAGCATATTAGATGCATGTTCAAGATGTACTGCAAAAGTGTGTTTACAATATTTGTGAGTTAAAATAGCCATAATAAAATCTAATATGGATGCCTATGAAATTTAGAATACAGAAATATATCTTCATTATGTATTTTTAATGCATAAATCAATAGTGTTAACTTTAAAGACCAAAAGGAAACATGATGGTCTTGTCTGACTTCCCATTAATCTCTGAACTGAGCCTATAACTTCTCTCTGACCTATACTATATCCTTCAGATTTGCAAATGATGCATCTGTTAATACAGCCCAGTATACCATTGCTCTTTTGAGCACACTGTTGCCTTATATTCAGTTTATGGTCCACTATGACCCCTAGGTCCTTTTCTGCAGTACTGCAGCCTAGCCAATAATTTCCCACTTAGTGTTTGTGTATGCAATTATTTCATCCTAAGTGCGGGACTTTTTACCTGTCATTGCTTAAGTTCATTTAATTGATTTAGGACCATTTTTCCTGTTTATTCAGGTCATTCTGAGTTGCTGAGGGTCTGCAGCTACATATAACTTGGTATATTTTGCAAATTTGCCAAGCATGACCTCAGAAAGACGAATGATATGAAGAACAGATGGTGGGAAGATGAGGCAAAGAAGATTCAACACTTCACTGACATCAATGATATGCATGTTTTTTTTAGTGCCACCAAAGCAACCTACAGTCCGAACACTCAGGGACCAAGCCCCTTGAGACCTACAGATGGAGAAGACCTTATCAAAGAAAGTGGAGCCATCAACACCCATTGGAAAGAGCATTTTGAAGACATTATCAATTGAGACTCTGTTGTTGATGAGCGTGTTCTCAACTCCATCGCATAACACCGAGTCAGAGATGATCCTGGAATCCCTCCAACCCATGATGAGGCAAGGAAAGCCATCAAACAAATGAAGAATGACAAGGCATCTGAAGTTTATGGAATCCCCACAGATATCTTCAAGTGTCAGGGAGAGGAGTTCACATCATAGCTCCATGCCCTCATCTTAAGGATATGGAATGATGATAATACCAGATGACCTCAAGGATGCCATGATTGTGACAATCTTCAAGAAATGAGACAAGTCCGACTGTGGAAATAACAGAGGGATCACCTTGCTGTACACAACAAAAAAGATCATTGCAAGAACCCTCCTGATTTATCTCCTTCCACTTGCTTAAGAGCTCCTCCCAGAATTTTAGTGTGGGTTTAGGGCATCAAAAGGCACAACTGACATGATTTGCACATCTCGCCATCTGCAGGAAAAATGCTGGGAACAACATAAACCTTTCTATATGGCCTTCAACTCTTTCAACCAAGAAGCACTGTGAAGGATCCTTCTGAAGTATAGATACCCGCCAAATTTCATCACCATTCTTTGCCTGCTCCATGACAATATGCTAGCAGTGGTTCTCAGTAATGGACCAATCACAGATCCCTTTGTGGTTAAGACACGAGTTAAGCAAGGCAACATCATTGTTCCAACACTCTTTTCAATATTCCTTACCATGATGTTACATCTGACCACCAACAATCTTCTAGTCAGAGTAGAGCTAAACTACTGAGTGGATGGTAAACTTTAATCTCAGCCAACTCTGAACGAAAACCAAGATCACCCTGACCTCAGTCATTGAGCTCCAGTACACTTATGATTCTATAGTCTGTGCTCACTCAGAAGCAGGCCTGAAGGTAATCATCAACGTCTTTACTGAAGCATACAAGAAAATGGGACTGCACCTTAACATTCAGAAGACTAAGGTTCTCCATCAACAAGATCTTAATAAGCAATCCCTGTCTTCTGTAATTCAGATTAATGGTGAGACTTTGGAGAATGTTGAGTATTTTCTGTACCTTGGAAGCCATCTCTCGCAAAAGGCGGACATTCATAAAGAAATCCAACATCACTTCAAATGTGAAAGTACAGCCTTTGGACATCTGGGAAAGCAGGTATTCAAAGATTTTGACATCAGATCTGAAAACAAGTGCATGGTTTATCAAGCAGTTATGATCCTTCCCTAACTATATGGAGCTGAGACATGGACAATGTACAGGAGACACGTCATCATTGGAGAAGCACCATCAACGCTACTTGAGGAAGATCAGGTCATTTCCTCAAATTAGTCCCTAATATCACACCAGGTGCCCCCTCCAGTCACCTCAACCTCTTTGAACCCTTCTTTGGGGGCCTATTTCCCATATGAAGAGGGCCATGAAGACCCTCTTTGTGGGACCCTGCACCCACACATTTTGGCTGGGGATTAGCTTGACAGGGTTCACCTCTCTTTGGTGAACCAAAGTTATCTCAGTCCCAGTGTCCCAGAGCACTTCAATAGATTTCCCATCCACCTTCACAGAAGCAAGATCTGTGCTCTGTGGATGTCTCTAAAAGCATCCTGTGAACTTGATATTCTGAAACTTTGAGGTTGAGCTCAGGCCCAACCACCTTCCTCCTCAGTGGGATGAGCAGGAGGGCATTCTTCTCTCTGGGTTGCAGAAAAGGCATTGGCTCTTGTAGTCAACAGTCAAGATCTTCCTGGATAATTAGATTAACTCTTTGGGGTCCTGTATGTATTTCTATAGATTCCAACTTGGTACAGTTTGCCATACTGTGTTCCAGGTTTTTACAAAAACTACACCTTCTCTCTTAGTGGATCCTCAGGGTTTGCCTTCCCAGTTTAGCTGTTCCTGTGAGCTTCAGCTTGCCCACATATTCCTTGTGGGGAGTTTGTCTTGCCATACTTTTATGACACTGACTTAGAGGTCAACCCCTTTTTCCTCTTCTCAGGCTTGAGTCTTATTATCCATAAATTCATAGAATCATAGAAAATCAGGGCTGGAAGGGACCTCAGGAGGTCATCTAGCCCAACCCCCTACTTAAAGCAGGACCATCCCCCACAAGATTATACCAGACAAGCCTTGGCTAGCCAGGTCTTAACCTCCAAGGATGGAGATTTCACCATCTCTCTAGGTAACCTATTCCAGTGTTTCACCACCCTCCTAGTATGACGTTTTTCCTACTATCTAACCTAAACTTCCCTTACCACAACTTGAGACCATTGCTCCTCGTTCTGTCATCTGTCACCACTGAGAACAGTTTAGCTCCATCCTCTTTGGTGCCACCCTTCAGGTAGTTAATGGCTACTTTCAAATTCCCCCTCAGCATTCTCTTCACGAGACTAAGGCCAGTTCCCTCAGCCTTTTCTCAGAAGTCATGTGCCCCAGCCCTCTACCCTTCTTTGTTGCCCTCCACTGGACTCGCTCCAACTTGTCTACATCCTTTCTGTAGTGGGGGGCCCAAAACTAGACACAGTACTCCAGACGTGACCTCACCAGTGCAGAATAGAGGGGAATAATTATTTTCCTTGATCTGCTGGCAACGCTCCTACTAATGTGGCGTAGGATGCCTTTAGCCTTCTTGACAATAAGGGCACACTGTTGACTCATATCCAGCTTATTGTCCACTGTAACCCCCAGGTTCTTTTCTGCAGGGCTGTTCTTTAGCCAGTTGGTCCCAAGCTTGCAGCAGTGCATGGGCTTCTTCCGTACCTAAGTGTGGGACTTTGCACTTGTCTTTATTGAACTTCATGAGAAATTCATCTGCTCTTCAACCCATGGGGTTCAAATGCAAAAGTTATTTGTTTCCTTTGAAGTGGCGGCACTAGCATCTTTTCTCTATTTAGGCCACATCAATACACGCTTTTATGTGCACCTAAACTTAATGCACATTTGCCTAATGTGCCTTAAGGTGATTTAGGTGTGCTTCTACATATGCATGCGCTAAGGCACATTAACGCGGTGTGTAGACTGACTTGGGACTAAAGTTAGTCCCAAGTCAGTTGACGTACACAGCGTTAATGTGCCTTAGTGTGTTTTCATGTGCCTTAAGGTGCTTTAGCTATTTGTGCCTAAACTTGATACCTACTTTTGCAGGTATCAAATTTAGGCATGAATAGCCTAAAATCACCATTTTAAGGTGCATTAAGGGTGTGCATGTGTAGACCCACACCCTTTATGTGCCTTAAAACTGGCTAATAATGCACCTTAAATGTTTAGACATGCCCTTAAGGAAATATTTCTTTAGCATGGCTACGACTCCCACATACGTGATCTCCTCAGTCTTTTATACTCCCCAAATTTTTTTCAGTAAGGTTTACAACAGCATTTCCCAACCTTTTTTGCCCCACAGCATACTTACCTAAATAAAAAAGCATTGCGGCACACTGGATGCAGAGCGGGGGGAAGGGGAGGGTGGTACGCGGCCAGCCAGACACCAACTGGGGTGGGAGGGGAGTGGCGCACGCCCAGCTGGATGCTGATGGGGAGGGGTGGTGCATGGCCAGCCAGATGGCATTTTGGGCTGGGGCCATGCCCCCTGCCTGGCTGGAGCCACACTCCCTGTCTGTCTGTGTCCACAGGAGCAGCAGGCGAGGGGTGTGGCTCCAGCCAGGCAGGGGGCATGGCTCCAGCGCAAAATGCCGCGGCACACCTGGATGTGCCTAACAGCACACTGGTTGGGAAATTAAAGTCAATTTAATTAGAAGTTAATTTAAATTGAAGCACTAGGGCCTGCTTGAACTGTTCATAGTCTGATCCATCAGTCTAGAGATAGATCCCCTCTATATCTCTCAGGCTCAAAACTGCAAGACCTTCAGAATTCAGTCAAGGAGTGAGACAGTAGAGATGATCTTTTAGGTGAACCTAGTGCTTTGCATAGTCTCTCTTAAAAGTAGAAAGAAAGGCATCCATATCCTCCCTGCCTTTATATGGGGCTAGCACTTCGGGATCTATGCAGCCAGAAAGGTTGACTTCCCAGTGGGCTCCTTGGGGTTATCAGTTCAGGTGTGCCGTGGCTCCTTCATCCAGTTAATGCTTTCAGCTGAAGCTCCTTTTCTCTCAGCATCAATCTCTTTCACTCCAATCCAGTGTCAGGGGAAAAGTGTCATAATGATACCTGGATGCTACTCTGGCAACCGTGGTCACCAGTGGCTTGCTGTGGTCACCAGTGGCATTCCCATGCTGACAAGTTGGGTTCCAACCTAGTCCTGTTTCTGTAGCTGCTTCAGGGTCCTGAGATCAATTGCTTGGTGCAGGAGTCTGCTTAAATAGGCCATTTTTGTCCTTTCAGGGCACATCCAGATGTGTGTGGACATTTGGTTTCCTGGGGCCAAGTAACAGCGGTGCATCTTGTGTCGCTGCTACTTGTCCCTGGATTATGCCTGTGTCACAACCACTTTGGCATGCAGCAAGTTGCCCCAGGTGGGGTAGGGGAGGCTGGGGCCAGCACTGGGCTAGCCCCAGCAGCCTTACCTAGGGTTCTAGGGGCCTCCCGGGGCTGCAGCCATGGCAATTCTGCCACGTGGAGCCTGGCTGGCAGCTACAGCACAGAGCTGCTTTTCAGCAGTGTGTGCTGGCTGAGTGTGCGCTACATTGGCTTTTTTTTTTTTTTTACATGGGTATGTTTGATCCTGGGATATCCAGGGGCAAAAAAACCCAGCACAGTGCATGCTTGGCCAGCGTGTCCTTGCAGCGTGGAGAACACCAGACTGTGAAATAAATGTGGCTCTGTAAACATGTTTGCAGCAGCACATAGTGCATGACCACACTCATCTGGATGCACCCCCAAAGGTTATTCCTCTCTCCTGGAACACTTTTGCAAGACTCCCTTTAAAGAGCCACTTGCATGCTGAATCCTCTGATATGGCTTTGGTAGGAATGTCTTGGTAGCTGCAACAACACTTCAAAAGCACCACTAGGGTTGCACTCTGAAATCCTGCTGCTACCACCACTTGTCATGGACACCCACTGCCTACCTTCTCTCGCCCCCCAGGGCAGGTGGTTTCTTGGGACCCCCATGACCTTGTCTAGTCTCTGGGAGTGCCCTGAAGTCAGTCCAGGTGAGGCTTCTAGAGCAGCTCAGCCTTTTAATCCCTCACCTTTCTTGGTTCTCCATAGTCCTGACTCAAGGTACTAGCATCCAGTTCACTCCTGAGAGAGAGACATTACCTCTTATCAGAAAGAACAAAGTGCAACCTAAAGGTCCAAGCAACAAACAGATCTGCTTCAATAAAGGCTTTTATTGGGGAAAACGCCACCTCACCAGATGTTCTCCTGTCACCAAGGGTTAAGCAGTTCCTCTGTCCCCAATCCAGCCCACACAGCCCAAAGTATCCCTAAAGATTACTCTGCTGTTCGCTTTCCAATCTCTCCAGCTTTCCAGTCTCTCCGGTCTTCTCCAGCTTCTAAAGCTGTCTGCCTGGTCTCCTTCTCCAGTTCATGACCTTATCTGTTATCAAGTTTACCTCTTTCTCTCTCTGGGATCTGGGTGTTACCTGTAATTCCCACTTTTGTTGAAGTGTCAGCAAAACTATTCAAGTCTTTGTAAATGGATGTGCCTTGTAGGCCAGAAACTCTGGCTTCACTGTCTTCTGGTCTTTCCCCCACCCATCTCCCATCTTAAATTAGCTAGGGAGAAACTGAGGGACATAACATTGCAACATGAACACAGTTAACACAGAACTATTAAAATAAACCCCATAGTCTATCACAACCCTATTGGCAAAATATATGCTTCATTGATACCTTTAGCTTCCCTCAGCAATTATATGTTTCCTAACTGCTGATCTGTATTCATTATTATCGACTTACCATTTTTCCATGCGTTATATTTTTTTCTTGTTACTTTTATTTCCCCTCTTAACCTTCCTTTTTTTTTTTAACCAAAGAAGTCTTTTTTTTGTAATTGCAAAATTTGTGTTTTCTGGACAATTAACACATTCCTAACAGTTGCCAAATATCATTTATATTTTCATTTAAATTTTCCTGTCTACTATTGTTTATGGTTGTTTTCAGCTTTTAGAAACTGGCCTTGTTAAGGAACCAAATATTGGTTGGGCCTATATTTGCACATTAACAAACTCATTTAAATCACTTATTTAGATCATTTACAGCTATGCAGCCATCAGGTATTAGTTCAATGTATCAGTTTATTCTATTTTCCAGATTGATGCCTAATATAGTATTAGCTCAGATTAGTTGAAATACATATTTTTGTGTTGGAAAGTCATCCTCTATATTCTTTAGTGTAACTTAGAATGTATTCTTGGAATTGAAAAGAATAGAGATACATGTTGTTTTGTGTATATAACAATCCATGGAAATGGGCCCTGTAATTTTGTTTTGAAAAAAGTGCTAAAGGTATTCTTGGGATCATTTTAATTTTTCTTTATGCTTGCCTATCTGATCATAGAGGACATTTATTGTGTGAATTCAGTTTGTCTTCTATTCCTTCAGGCAAAAAAACTTTTTTTCCTGACACAATTCTGGCTTCAGAAACAATACTGAGACATGTCTATATTTTCATCTGTTAGGTCTTATGGGCTTTTCCTTGGAATTAAAGGTTAGGGTCAGATTGTTTTGGAATGAGATAAATGTATGTAGAAAAGTTTACCAAGGGAAAAAATTATTATGTATTATTTTTCCAATCAGGTGTGTTCCCTATTACCTTTCAGCATGGGAAGACCTAGAATTTTGAAAAGAGGGTGTGCATGGTAAGTCATTATCACATGTAAAATAACACACATTTTTCTCTAGTTAAAAATAAAGTAGAAGCTTTATTAATATACTAAAGGCCAAGGGCTGCAGTATTCAATTTAGGATTGAAACAAAAAACAATATAGCTTATTGGAAGGAGTTAAAATAACGTGCAGGGCTGTGAAATAGGAGCTTCATTACCAGGAGCAGCTATTTGACAGCAGAATTGCAGAACTAGAGATAGCTTGGTTGGTGGAGCGGCAAGACAAGTAAAAAGGAGAGGGCCATTAACACCTGTGGGATGAAGAGTTTAGGAGGATCAGTATATTATAATGAGCTATGAAATCAATTGAGTCCATCAGCACTGCCTGACTAGAAATACTGCTGCCCCTGCTAGGCAGTTGGTTTTAAGCTTTGGATGGAGAAACCATCAAAGTGTGTGTGCGTGTGTGTGTGTGTGTGTGTGGGGGGGGGGCCCACAAGTGGTAGGGAGCACAAGTGCACCAGTGCACCCTGTGCTGGATCCACCCCTGCCTTTTCAGGGTCCACCAGGCCTACATTAATTTAATTTAAAAAACTCTGCATAAAATATAGGCCTTGGAATGCAGAGGGTCAGCTAGACGGGCAGAGTTCCTGAGGCTCAATGTGTGGCTGAGATGATAGTATAGGAAGGAAGGGTTTAGGTTTATTAGGAACTGGGGGACCTTTTGGAGCAGGGGGATGGGAGTAGGGGGCTGTCCAGGAGGGATGGTCTCCACCTGAGCCAAAATGGGACCAAACTGCCGGCACATAATATTAAAATGGTGGTAGAGCCGTTTTTAAATAAAAAATGGAGGAAAAGCTGACAGGTGCAGAACAGCACACAGTTCAGATTGACATACCCTACAGGCTTGAAATAATAAAAATGGGGATAAGAAACAGGGAGAAGACAAGCACAAGAAAATACCTTTTATGATTAAATAGCCACACGGATGAAGTCAACCAGGACCAGTGGAAAGTATACATCCTTTTATACTACTGCTAGAAGTCTAAGATCAAAGGTGGGGGAACTTGAATGCTTAGCAGTAAATAATGATATTGGTATAATATGTATCTCTGTAACATGGTGGAATGAGGAAAATCAATGGGATGCTGTAATACTGGGTTACCAGTTATACAGGAATGGTAGAATAGATCATACTGCTGGTGGAGTGGTACTCTACATCAGAGAGTCTATTGAATGAAATAGGGTAGTTTTTTCAACTGATGAGAGGTTCCATAAAATCTCTGTGGATAGAAATTCCAGGTTTCAGTAGGAAAAAGAGGATGTCTGAGGATATACTATTAAACCCCAGATCAGGATGGCAGCAGCAAGTGAGAAATGCTAAGGGAAATGAGAGAGGCTGTGACAGCAGAAAACCCAGTAATAATGGGTGACCTTGTAGGTCCTGGAACCTACAAGAGAAAAGGCCATTCTTGACTTAGTCATAAGTAGTGCAAAGGATTTGGTGCAATGAGTAAGTTACTAAGCTTCTCTGCAATTGTGACTACAAAGTAATTGGGCTTGACATCCATGTAGGAGGGGAAATGAGAAGAAAATCTACTACAGTAGTCTTCAGCTTTAAAAAGGAAAACTACACCAGAATGAAGAAGCAAGTTAGAAGTTAAAAGGGCTCCCATAAGGAGAAGAAGAACATGCAAACAGCATGGGAACTGCTTAAGAACACCATATTGGGATAATCACAGGATTACAGGAAATGTCCACTTGTAGACTAGAAATTGGCTCAAAGATATGAAACAAAGAATGAGTATAAATTGTCAGTTCTCAGAATGTAAAGAAGTAAACAGCAAAGTTCCCGAGGGATCTGTGTTGGGACCAGTCCGGTTTCATGTATTCATAAATGATTTGGAAATGCAAGTGAGTAGTAAGGTGGCCAGATTTGTGAGTGACACAAAATTATTCAAAAGGGTAAAGACCAAGGCAGATTGTGAGGAACTACAGAAGGATCTGGCACAATTGAGTGAATGGGCAATTAAATGGGAGATGAGATTCAATATAGATAAGAGCAAAGTGATGCACATGCACAAAACCCCAAACCATACCTACACAATGGTAGGCTCTACATTAGCTGTTATCACAGGAAAGAGATCTAGGAGTCGCTGCTGACAGTTCACATTGTTGACAGTTCACTAAAAACATCAGCTCAGGGCTCAGCAGCCATCAAAAAGGCAAACAAAATGTTAGAGATAATTAAGGGAATTGTAAACAAACTGAAACTAACATTATGCCCCTTTGTAAATCCATGATTCATCCACACATTGAATACTGTATCCAGTTCTGGTCCCTGCATCTCAAAAAAGGATATAGAAGAACTAGAGATGGTCCAGAGAATGGCAAAAAGGATGATTCATGGTATGGAGGGGCTTCCATATGAGGAGAGACTAAATCATAGAAGCATGGAAAATTAGGGCTGGAAGGGATCTCAGGAGGTCATTTAGTCCAACCCCTGCTCAAATCAGGACCATCTGCAAATGTATCATCCCAACCAAGGCTTTGTCTAGCTGGGTTTTAAAAACCTCCAAGATAGAATCATAGAAGAGGTTAGGCCCATTCAGTTTAGGAAAGAGATGCTTCACAGTGGGGGCGGTCATGGTAAAGGTCTACAAAATACTAAATGGCGAAGAGAAAATATTGTTTACTGTCTCTCAATACAAGAACTAGGCATCACAAAATGAAACTAGTAAGTAGTTAGTTTAAAACGAACACAAGGAAGTTCTTTTTCACATAGCATGTAATTCCAGTGTGTAACTCATTGCCACCAGATGTTTTGGAACCTGACAGTTTAACCAGATCCAAAAAGGGATTGGACAAATTCTTGCAGAAATGGGGCAGGCCAACAGTAGCTATTGAGCATGGGAATCAGGAATACAGCCTCTGAATCAGAACTTCCCAGACCTTAAATGTTGGAGACTGCAAATGAGAGAGGAACAGTAGAAAACAACCTTGATCATACTCACTCCACTCTTCCTTTCAGCATCCATTCTCTGCCACTGTGTGACACAGGATACTGGGCAAGATGGGTCTGTGGTCTGACCTAGTGAATGGCAATTCTTATGTTCTTAAATTTAAAGCAGTTTATCTATGTGGTGGATGACACTGATGGTTGGCATTTAAACCAGTGGTTTTCTCACTAGCCAGTGATGCATCTCCATTAGTAACCCCCTCCACTTCCATCATTTTTTTTCTGGATTTAAGCTCGTGTATATGTTCATGGAGCTGCTGAAGTACCCAATCAGTGCCTGGCCCTACTGTGTATGCTCAGTCTATGTGCACCTGCTAAACCCAGCCACAGTAAAGTCAGGGTAAAAAAATGTTCAGTACATTACTAGAAAACTGGCATTTAAAGGCACAAATGGAAATAGAATTCCATTCATTATAGCAGTCATGATAGAAAAAAAGACCTGAAATAGTGTTGTGACTTACTCAGCTATCTTGATGCTGACTGATGCACTAATCACTCATGGGTGCAACACCTGGCTCTGAAAAAACTCAGTGGGAGATTGACAGAGAATCTGGCCATGGAGCAGTAGAGTGGGGATTACTATTTAAGGCTAGACTTGTACATAATTTAATATAATTTTAGCACGTGGTAAATGGGATTTCTGGTTCTTTCCCATACATTGAAGCTGGGGCAGAAGAGATTTTGTGCTGTCAATTTAGTATCACTTATGTCTATAAAATATCAGATTCATATGTGAGTGCATGGAAAGGGATTAGATACTGGAAACAGTCGACAAAAGTAGGGAAGGCAAGACAAATACCATAGCAGGCTCAAAAGAACTCTTGCCTCTCTGAGTTCAGTAAATACAAGTAAATAGGGATACTGGCTATGAAAATACCCTCAAAGGATGAAGCAAAACTCTGCTGTACTTGAGGTGTGTGAGGACTTGTGTCTAGCTGTTACAGATCAGATTTTCCAAAGCACGTAAACTTATCCCAATAGCAGTTGTGCTTCTGACTTACTCCCATGCATTTGACAATCCCAGCAAACAGAAGTACCTTTGAAAGCTGTTCAAAGTAGTAGCCTTCTTCAAGGTCCTTGCACAAATGCTTACTTCTTTAGTTGGTGTTCCACCACTAATCATCATTGAGGCAAACCTTGTGGCTAGCCTGGCTTCTGACCCTGACAAAATAAAATCTGTCCCCTTTTTAAAATGCAGATCTTCATTGGGGGCTTTCCCCCACATTTCTGCCCTTATGTTAGCACCCTGATTTTCACTTCACGTTTATTGATAGTGTTTTTATTAGCATGTATTATATTATTAGTTCACAGAGGCAGGATCTTTATTACTAATAGGAGTCACAGGCCATGCTCCAAAACAATTACATTCTAAAAATTCAAAATTGACAGGAGACTGGAGGAGAACAAAAGACATAATATCCATGTGGTGACTGGTCATACCATGATATTACAAAGTTCTAATGACACAATGATGTTTTTATATACTTCGGTGTATATGAAAGCTTCTCAGATAACCAGCCCAGTCATTCTGTTCCCTGATTAGATACTAGTGGGCATTATAGCTAATTTCTGCTCTGAGAAGTTTTAAGTCTTAGAAGACAGTGAGAGAGAGCTCATTGGAATTCAGATGAATGGAAATGAGACAGCTGAGGAGACGAGGAAGTTAGCAATCAATTTTTTGGGAGACTGGGGAGATCTGTTGTGAAGGAGAAAGAGTAAGAACTGGGCTGGGATGAGGACTAAGAGGTGGAGAAAAGGAAGATGGAAACCTCATTATTGGAAACAGATAGAAGATACGAGGTATAAAACTGGTAGGGAAAAGAGGAGATGAAGGATATGGTGATTAACACTGTTAATTTTCTCTTCAGAGGATTTGACATGCTCCATCATGTAGTCTGAAGGGGGAGAGGATATTGTCTTTGTTTCCCTTTATTTCTGCACAGCATCGTGAATACCTGTGCTGCTATATATTTAATAATAGCACTGTGTTGTGATCTTCAGATTTTCTTTTTGAGAAAGAAGAACCATACTGTGTGCCTGAATGAGTCCATGCAGCACACCCCTTCTTCTCTTCTTGATAAACCACATGGCAATAATAACCCTGGATAAAAAAGCTAGCAGCAATATTGTCTGCAAGAATATGATCATTTCTGACAGACAGCAGCCTTATCATTTTGGTAGGTTTATAAGCCATACAAGTTATTAATTAAAGTCAGTAAAATTCCACCAGAAGTGAATTTGGCCCCCTAGGCCATATATGGCTCTGACTTAAAATCTTGATGTCATTTGGGTCAGATAGGAGCAAGAGAAAAAAATTGTCCTTTTCCATTTGAGACATCTATTTTGAGAATTTCACTAACAAAGCTGTGTGGCAGATGCAATTCATGTTTAGCAAAGTGATGCTAACACTTTACATCTGGATCAAAAGATTTTGAATTTTATTTTCCTTATTTCTGGGACAAAGGAAAATGTTGGTGATGCCAGTTAATTGAATGCAGCAGCATTAGTACAAGTTACTCAGAATTTTTGCTAATAGCAGTGAAACAACTTCTTTAGTTAATACATCTTGTCCTAAATTATTATCTAGGATAGTCTTCATGCTCCTCTTATATAGAAAATGCAGCAAGGGGAGGCGTAGAGGGGGAACTGCTCTAAATACACCATGGCCAGGTGTAGACATTACATTTTTACCAGTATAAGTGTTCGGAAGCTGGTCTATACGCATAACAGAACAGAATTTCACCACACATAGACTGATTTAAAAATGGTGGAACCCAGACTAAGGGCAGTTTTACACATGCTCCAGGGATGTGGTGGGAGTGCTTTAATTAGATAGGCTCCGAGAGCTACTCTAATTAAAGTGTCATAGCATTTTGTGCTTCAGCATCCCCATGCTTCAAAATGGTGGTAGGGGTCCTTGAATTAAAACTCATTTGATGAGCTTTAGTTCAAGTGCCCCCACTGCCATTTTGGTACACATAATACAGAGGCTGACTGCAGTGCAGTAATTACCACGGTCCAGCAGACTCGATTAATCAAGTCTGTTCCAATGTGCTGTAATTAGAGTGCATTGGAGCAGCCTTGCAGAATGTCTGCAGGCACCCAAAGATTTGCCTCCTTTCCACCAAAGAGCAAATGTGTGTTCTGTTCACTATTGATCTGAACTAGGCCACTTACAGAAAATTACATAACTTAGATTGATTCTACCTCATGCTTTTTGAATATCTGGACCTAGCCTATGAGACTTACATTTACAGGGCTTTGCAAAAAGGGAATATTTGCAGTGATCCAGAGTGTGAACACATTTTCTTGAATATTAGGTTTGAGTACTGGGCCACCTGAGGTGTGACTTCCTTATCCAGAAGGACTGCCTCTGTTATAATAGTAGAGGTGGAGGAAAGACAGAAAATCTGTTCTATGAAGGGTTTTGAGATTTAAAAATTTGGCTTCATTCTGAATTTGAAGGAAAACCTAACAATTTCAAAATTTCCCATGGAGGAAAGTTCTGAGAACTCTTTTCTTATGGATCAAAACAGCACAAGATAAAAAAAATGGGAATAACTCACTTTGAACTGAAATTTTTAAAAATGTTGGGTTGTGTAATATAAAACTCTAACAATGTTCAACACACACAATTTCAAAATGACAAATTGAAAGGCCACATCCAGATAAGCACGGCCATGCGCTTTGTGGCATCGCAGACATACCACACACACACATACACATTCAGGTGTTCTCCGCATTGCAATATAGCAGCATTGGGGGGGGGGGGGGGGAGGGGTTGACCATGGGGGATCCTGGGGTCAAAAAAACCTGCCCCTCCCAAAAAAAGTGGGGCAGCGCACATGGGGACAGCATGTGCCACCCAAAACTGGAGCCTGGCCAGCCGGAACCACAGTCCAGCTGCCAGCCAGGCTCTGAGTGGCACGATCACTGCTGCTGCAGCCCAGAAGGCCCCCAGATCCCCAGGTAAGGCTGCTGGGACCAGTCCACTGCTGGCCCCAGCCTCTCAAACCCCACCTCGGGTAACCTGCTGTGCACCAGAAGGCACTGGCACAGGCGTTCCCCAGGGACAACTAGCAGTGGCACAAGGTCTCCTGCTGCTAGTTGTCCCTGGGAAACAAATACCCATGCTTGTGTGGACACAGCCAAAGAGTTCATTCTAAGAATGCCAAAATGGAACCTTTTGAACTTGGAACCTGTTTAACTATTTGGCTAGGGAGAGAACTTACACATAAACCAGTTTAAGTGATCAGAAACTGGTTTAAACCTGTAACAAAACAAGTTCAGTGCACATAAATCAGTTTCAAAATGGCTGAAACTGGTTTAATATAAACCTGGTAGAATGTAGTATCAGACTTAACTGATTTAGGTCAAACTGGTTTATGGAATGTCTGTCCCAGACCTTTCTGTTTTCTGCTGAGATGAAATTCTGACAAATCTATCTAATTTCACAAAGCATATTCTGAAAGAATATGGTTCCAGTAAGATTGTCTGGCCAGCTCTCATAATTAGTAGTTCTCTCAAATGAGTAGGAGCACAAAGGTGAGTTAATGTTAGGACCATTAATTCCTACATGATTTTTCCGTTGGAAATCTGCCATTTTAGGAGGGAGCATTCAGTTCTTTACCAGCACTTCATCTGTTCTGCCCTGTCCCTGTTTTCCCCAGTTTATTTTAGTACAGGGTTCCTTCTTCCTTTTTGGAAGGAAAATGTTGACACCCAAATAATTGGGCATGTCTACACGAGACAGTACTGTGCAGTCATTATTGCGGATTTATTTAGTACTTGTATTAACAAGTACTAAATAAATATGCAGTAACCAGAGTTACTGTGCAGTACGGCTGATGAATGTCTTTTAGGTGACACTATTGCACAATAGCCTAATAATACTGCACAGTAGCATATTATCACTGTCCGCTGTGACATGCCACTGCTCAGTATTTTTTGGCTACTGTGCAGTCAGTGTCTCATGTAGATGCACCCACTGACCTCTAACACTAAAATATACTACTGTTTGGGAGATAATCATGTCAAAAGCAGGGATCAATGAATACCCAGGTTGTGTCATTTTCAGCTCTTGATAGTAAAGCTTAAGAGAGTTACACAGAATCATTTAGAATTATCTAGTATTTTAAAGTGCAGGATTGTGAGTCAGTAAATCCGAGCGTTATTTTTGCCTAGAATATGCCATACAATATTTGACCTCATAAGAGTTACACTATTTGTGTTTCAGTTTTCCCCATTTGTAAAACGGAGATTAATGAGTCTTGCCTAACTCACTGGAAGATCAAGAGGCTTCATTTATTAGTATTCATTCATTTATCTTATAAGGAAGAAGCTTTAGAAAAGCAAAATGTTATTAAGAGTACTTTCCTGGGCCATACCTTACTTGAAATTTTGGTGTGAGTAAGGTGTGAAGAATTAGGTGATTTATTGTTTAGTTCAGGGAGAAGTCATTTCTCTCTGTTGATGAAATCAGGGTTATAAAATATAGCTAGGTAGGTATTCTCTCTCTCTTATTTTGTGTTAGTAATTTTTTTAATGTAATTTCTTTTAATGAATTTAGGGCCTAATCTTGTTCTTTCACTTATTTCGTCAGTGACAAAACTTCTGTTGCTTAAGATAGGAATGTGATTTCTTATCAGCTAAAAGATAGACTGGTCTCCTTGGTATTTGCATTTAGCCACAGAACAGGTACTGCATCACCATTACAGACATCTTCAATACAGCCTGACAATGTGCAATATATTGGCTAGGAGGGATCATTGTGGGGTCAGAGGGTAGTTCTGTTTCCTTACTAGTCAGTCCTTGGCTTCTCAGCTGAGGCTGCCAACAAAGCTATTAATTAACGCCAATTGTGGTGTTTTTGTGATGGAGACACCTGTCCACTAGGCACTGGACTGAGACCACCAAATTATTTTAGATAGGTCAGCAAACAGCTGTCAGACAGCGTAATTTGATTCTTTTAATTTGGAAAGGGATCTTATTCACAGATTGAGCTGTATGCCTGCTGACGAGCTTTCACGTATTATATTGTACATAATGTGCATGATTAATGCTTGTTTATTGGAACCATTTTACATTGTGACAATGCTTTGCACCCCCACTCTGTTTTTTTGTGTGCCAGAGATAATGTAGCTTTGAGTTAGTGGGAACCAGTTATGGAGGAGGTGGTGTAGCATGTAGCATTAAAGCTACTTACTAGATGAGTAAGAAACATACTGCATTTACAGAGCAGAACTAACAGTTTATTTGAAGCTGCTGTTCTGCTTAACTGGTAACACATCAGCATTTAATGTTTTTCTGCAGGTGGTAAACATATTCAAAAGCATCTATGGCTTTTGTAGCATTACTTTTCAATGTTTTAGCTCAGGGATGCTTTGCATGATGTAAGGTGTAGCATACTCCAGCTGGTTACTAGAGAAACACCAGTTAGTTTGCTAAGCGTTCAGTGGACAGTCTGTAGCTGATCTACAGCTCATTTGAGTTTTACAAGTGTTTAGTTTAAAGAATACATTGTGGCTGATGTTTCTCCTGTTATTTTTTTTTGTTGGGTAGTGCTGGGATTTTGACCCAGGACCGCACCGTCCTCCTGGACTGGCTGGTGACATCATCAGAGGACCATCTGGTGTATGCATGGGCTTGGTGGGTAGAGGACATGGCCCGTGAGGACATGCAGGACCGGGAGTTCCAGGTGCAGCTCCTGACCCTGGAGTGCAAGTGGTTGGAGGCCTTGTGGGAGCAGACCATGGTCCTGGGCAGGGCAGTGAAGGCCATGGATGACAACTACTGGGTACCTGCACCATCCTAGCCCCAGTAGTCACCTTCATGCCACCCACTGCCTGGGCCCTGACCTTAGCCCTGCCTACTCCCTGGCAGCTGCCCACTGTTCAGCAGCAGGACCCCGCCTGGGCCTGGGTAGAGGTGCAGCACTACTTCCACCAGCCAAGATCCCTTGGCTTGGCCCCCACCCCGGCTTCTCTGCCACTCAGCACCCACACCTAGGCCCAGGCTCACCACTCTCTGCAGCTCTATGGGCACAGAGCCAGAGCTCTCTGCAGCACAGCTAGGACTGTGTGCTGGCCCTGTTGGCTCTGGGCACCAGCTGCTAGAGGTAGGAGTCACCCACACTGGGGGACCACCGGCTGCTCTCACCCCTGGGTGAGCCCCATGCCTGCTGGACTTGCTGTGGTGCATGCACACACAGGGAAACAGCCAGAGGCTGGGGTGCTGGCTGCCTGTCCCTGGGTTCAGCTCCCTAGGTGCCTTCACCCCATGGCTTACCACCCAGGACTGCACACAAACTACACTGTAAATAGTTTGCACAGGGAAGAGGGTGTTTTATTTTTGGAGGGCCTCTGTTGTTGGGGTGGAGGGGGTGGGAGATTCTGTTTGTTGGGGATGGAGTGGGGTCTATTTGATGTGAGGGAAATAAAAACTGTTCTTCTGAGACATGTCTGCAGTCAGCATGGTGGCGGGGGATGGGGGGGTGGTCCATGGATGGCTATTCAGCACAGCGGGGAGTGCAGAAGGAGGTGGTCAACCAGCACCCTCTCACACCTGTTGCCCTGGCTCCTGGGGGAAGGTGTTCAGCTTGCCCAGGGCCTCAGTGGGGAACTCGCTGCTGTTGCTCTTACAGCTACCACAGGTGGTACTCCCACTGCCAGACATTCTCCATCTGCTGTGCCTCCTCTACCCAGACCTCATGGAAGAACTCCCCCTAGGCCTCACATACGTTATGCAGCACGCAGGCTGCGATGATGATACGGGGGAAATTATCCTCAGCAAACTTGAAGTGGGTGGTGAGGGTGCACCAGCGTCCCTTGAGGTGGCTGAAGGCACACTGCACAAGGGTGTGGATCCAGCCCAGTTGAAGTGAGTTGGCGGGAATCCAGCTGGCCAGTGTAGGGCCATATGAGCCAGGGTAGCAGCCCCCAGTGTAGGTGGGGTCCCCAATGAGGAGGGGTAGGACCACCACAGTGCCAAGTTGCAGTTCTGAAACTCCTGGCATGTAGTGGCCACTCTCCACAAGGGTTGGCAGGACCGAGTTGCAGAACATGCGGGCATTGGGCACAGCCTGCCTAGCTGGCACTCAAGGTGCTGCGATGGTTCATGATGGCCTGGAGCACAACTGAGTGAAAGTCCCTCCAGCTATAATAGGAGTGGTCACCATGGGATAGACAGGTGATGTGGATGTGTGTCCCATTGAGGGCCCCAGTGTACTAGGGGAATCCTAGATCACAGAACCCTGCCACCACCATCAGGGGGTCATGCACCCAGAGTATGGTGTGCCCCAGCATGTCCTGGAGGGTGCTCGCCTCACCCTTGCCCACCCCAAAGAGATGGCCCACATAGTGGAGGCTGGTGGGCGTGGCCAGCTTCAGCTTCAGGAGGTCCTGGAAGGTGGTCTTGGTCAACTGGAATGCCTCCAGTCACTGCTCATCATCCCAGGTGTACTGGATGATGTATAGCCACTACACAAGAAGGAGTGAGGCTGGAGGCCCAGGAGAGTGAGGGCGGCCCTGTCAGCTCATCATTGGTATTCCTGCTGGGGTCTGGCCAGTTTAATGGGGTCCAGGCAGCAGGTGCACAGTGGTGGCAGCCCTGGGACAGTGTGCTGTGGCCAGGCAGGTGGTCGCTGCACATGGGGGAGCCAGGAGGGCCCAGACAGCTGTGGGCCAGCTGGCGGTTCAAATGGCAGGCCAGCAGGGCCAGTGTGGGGGCCAGCAGGAGCCTGAAGTTCTGGTCATCTCTGCCAGGGGAAGGGGCTGGAGCAGCCATAGTGCAGGAATGCAGAGGCAGTGAGGAGAGAGCTGCTGCGTGCTGCCCCTATGCTGTACATCCTGCTCCTGACCAGGGGAATGGCTGTCCAGGGAGCAGAAAATGGGGATGGTGGCAGCTACAGCCAGAGCCTTGAGCTCCCCCCAGTGGTGGCAGGGGCTCATTGAAGGCTATAGGATGTGGTAGCAGTTTGGTGCTAAGAGCAGAAAAGCTGCTGCCACGTCTCTGCATGTGTAGACTCTTGCCCGGGAGTGATTACTTGCAAGTGGTTTACTTGCAAGTCAACTGATCTCAGATCAAATGCACTTGTAGAGGTGCCCACTGGTAAATGATGTAGGAACATTTCATTGAGGGTTTGAGTGATGGCTTCAAGCAGATCATTAGATGTGGTGCAGAATCAGTACCTACGTAAAGTTGTGCTTGCCTATCAACAGGAATTTAAACAGTGGGTTTAGGTAGATAGCCAGCAACTGAATGGTGGTTTAAGTGCCTTAAAGGATCTGGACCCAAGTACCTCAAAGTGATCCAGTCTTTTCTGATCTTGAATAACACCAATCACAAGCAGTTATTCTGCACAAGATGGATGATGACAGAAAATTTGCAGGTGGCAGGCCTTATTGTAAGTTAGGAACTTAATTTGTTCCTATTGCTTCCTGTGGGTGCATTCCTAAGTGATCTACATGATCAGATCCTCTCTCAGCTGGGTTCTCCATCTGACACCAATTGTTTGATGGATGCAAACTTAATAAAGCTTTTTAGGCAATGCCACAATCCACGGGAAGGCCAAATTATATGTAATTTCTTTATAAAACTGGAGACCAGGAGGGTAGCCCATATTTTAGTGAGATTTGAAAAACAATCTCTAATCATTTGCATTGGCCTGGCCTGGCCTTTTCATATTTTTTTTATATTCTTTATGAAAAAGCACGAACATAGCATTCAAGGTTGGGCATACACTGATTTATATAATGGCTTTATATAATATTTTCAAAATTATGTTTTAAGGAGGTAGAAAATAACCCATTTCCTGGTTTGCTTTTTTTAACTGTTACTGTCCCTTGTATGTACTTTTCCATTGAATCATCCATAATTATAACTAGGTCTTTTTCTTGAGTTAATTTACAGCCTCTCAATGTGTATGAATAGTCCATATTGTTTCTTCCATTCTGTATTACCTTGCCTTTGTTTACAATTAATTTCCTCAGCCAATTTCATTTCATACAGCCCACTCACCTAGCTTTGTTAGGTACTTCTGAAGCTATTCAGAGTCCTCTCAGGCTTTGATTGATGAACTGATTTGGTGTCATCTGAAAATTTTGCCACTTCATTTTTCATTCCTTTTCACAGGCCACTAATATATTAAATAATACTGTTATAATCACCCTGCTATTAGCCATTTTTCATGTTGAAAAATTAGTAAATCCAATAAATAATAATAATTATAATACAAATTTACCTTTCACCCTATGACTATATTTAGTTTCATTAATAGTCTCTTTTGCTGGGCTTTGCCAATGGCTTTTTGAAAGCTCAAACAAATTGCATCTAATCTATTTTCTTTATTTACAAGGGGGTGCCAGCAAATTTTCACTAAAAACTTTTGTTGTGGTCACACTTCTGCTTTATAGATGAGATTCTTTCTTGAATAACTTTACACTGAATTTCTCCACCATCTGTGAGTCCCTGAAGGCTTAAAGCTTCAGGCTGTATCATATAATCAAATACATCCTGCCATTGGTCAACTTGAGCTCATTTCATTTGCTCTCTTAACTTCTTTTCTTTTACTGTGCTGTGGGTTTTCCTTTTAATGTTTGAATCTTTCTTGATTTTTCTGTTGTTCTCCAGCTAAAGTTTAAGTCACATTTGTATAAAATTCACATGAGAAACCTTGAAATCTTCAGGAAAGTAGAGCATATTTGTTCTGTTTGAAAATTTGGCCAGATCTGTAGCAGCTTTGCAACTGTTTTCAACTTTATCATATAGCTGATTGAGAGATTTAAAGTAATTTGTTTAAAGTAACTCCTGGCTGAGTGCTGGGAGCCCCATGTTGTTAGGCTATAAGCCTGTGTCCCTCACCTTGTTTCTTGGCCTAGTTCGTGTTGGCAGAAGGGTCCAGAAAAAGTGAACTTCTCATGTCTGATGAGGTAGCGACCTAGTTTTTGCCATTGAGCATGCCCAGTTGAATCCATGCCATGTTACAGTTTTGGTGCCAAAGGCCTGTAGGTAACAAGTTACCTATCCTGAGAGGATCAGTGAGGTGATTGGTGTATTGTGTGATTGATAACACCTCTGGGTGAGTGATTGGGTCATAGTTTGATTGGCAGCGGTGGTGCGATTGAATGCAATAAAAAGGGTTTGCACGTGAGGCTGGGTGTGACCATGTGCATGGAATATGAGACTGTATACACCCAAGGGTGTGTGGGCATGGTCTGGCTGATGGTTGCCCAAGGTTTGAATGAGGAATGTCTGCATTGTGGGAATTGCCTATTTCAATCCTATATGTTGGCTGGAGGAGCAGCTGGAGCTCCAAGGAGGGGGTCTGAAAGTATGAGCATAGATTGAAGGCAGAGTGGGTGAGGGCTCAGAGTAGCCAATATCTCACCTGTGTGTAGGTGCCTGTGCTTGACTGGTGAGTGGATGAAGGGTGAGGGTCTGGGGCACTGATACCTGTGGACATAGTGAGTCTGTGTGAGAGAAGCGGCTGCAGCAAGTGCTGACAGCATAAGAGAGCGGGATACTGCTCTCTAGACCCCTCTGTTGGTTAAGCATTGGCTTTGGATTGCTTTTATTGTATATCTGTTGTGTTGTTATTGTTGATATTGATTGTTTACTTTGCTGTTGATGAATATATTGATTATTACCCCTCAATCTTGAGTTGTTGTCTTTGATTCACTAATTAACTATCTAGTGTCAGATTAGAGCCAGGATGCAGGCTAATGACATGATGAGAGCAGGACCACACCCCTTTCACTGAGCCAATCCTTAACTGGGCTTAACAACCCCAACTAATTAATTAAAGATTCACAGCTCAACAATGTACAATGTGGCAGGACACAGCCCTCCTGGCCCGATGGCATGTAGACCGGGAGCCACAGGGAGGTGTGTGCCATCAGATTGGGCTGGCTTCACGCTGCCATGTGCAGCTCCCTGGAGTGCTGGGAGCCCCATGCGGAAGCATGGAGCTGGCTTGGCTTGGCCTGATGGTGTGCAACTAGCCTGCAGTGCCGTTAACCACAAGTGTTGGCATGGAGCCAGCCTGGTCTGGGTTGAAGGCTCATGCCAGTGGGCTGGGCCAGCTCCATGCCACATGTACAGCTTCCTGGACTCAGCTGGAGCCCAGCACCACCAGGGGCCTCTGCCTGCTTTGGACCATGAGTGCCCCAAGGGCCTGCTGCCTACTGCTACTCATATTGCATATTGTCTTGGGTACAGTTGGGCAAGTGTCGAATGTGGGTAAGCTGCTATTTTGCCTCTGCTCACAGTTAACCTGTCTTAAGAACTGATTCATCTGTATTGATTTCTGGCAATGTGCAAGTTTCCAAATGGAACTTTATACTTGAAAAAATATACTTGAACATGCCCAGAATGTACATCAGCATACCTACATATACTAATATGTAGCATCACTACTTTTCAACTTGTCTAGGGAAACTGAATGTTTGTGTAAAATGTAGACTGTGAGAAGCACTTACACTGTCTATGCTCAATACAGGATGCAGGACCAGAAACCCATGAGTCCAGCTCATGGACCTGAAGTCCCAGAAATCTTGAATGCATTCAATGACCCATAAAGAAGCACAGTGTGTTTCTCTGTTCTCTTGTCGTAAAACCAGTTTCTAATAATTCTGGCCACTCCAGTAATGGTTTGGTGCTTGTGATAGACAGCTGGCTCAGACAGCCAGTTACAGAGTCTGAGAGTCCCATAAATACATACATAGGCCAGCTAGCTTTTTTTTGCAAAACTCCCACATTGTTTGTTTTATTAGTTACTGTTTTTCACTTGTTGCTTTTCCTGGCTGTATGAATAATAATATTCAATAGTCTTGTTAGCCTTAGTAACAATGTAGCATTCCTTTCTTAGACCCACTTAGCAATAAAAAATACCCCCAAACCAAACCAAACCAAACCAAACCAAACCAAACCAAACCAAACCAAACCAAACCAAACCAAACCAAAAACAACCATCTGGGACAGTGGGGGCACATTCAGATGAGTGCAGACATGTGGTATATGGCACTGCAGATATTCCCCACTCTGCAACTTTGCAATGCGGGGGGGTTTATGTCCCTGGGAGATCCTGCAATCAAAAAACCTATGCCAAAAAAAGGCAGGGCAATGTACCTGGTGGCAGCATACACCACCCAAACCCAGAGGCCAGCCGGAGCCTCACTCCAGCTGCTGGCCAGGCTTCCTGCTGCAGGAGCACTGTGGCTGAAGCTCCCTCAGGACCCCAGGTAAAGCTGCTGGGGTCAGCACAGTTGCTGGCCCCAGCTTCCCCTACCCTACTCGGGGTAACCTGCTGCACATCAGAGCAGGGACGGATTAATGCATGGTCCCCTGGGGCCTGGGTTCAGGGTCCTCTGCCAATCAGGGGCCCCCTGCGGTGCCAAGGGCAGTGTGGCCCAGGCAGGCATCCTGGCTATGGGCATCTGGGGTGGGCAGCGCATGCCTCCTCCCCTCTGGCTGAAATTGTCCCTTGATTTCAAGTGGGGCAGGATTAGGTCTTTGTATTGGACTATTTAGTTTATAAGATACATCTCTAGCCTGCCCTTGTTTTGTGTCCTAGCAATGAATTAGAAAAATTGCCTGAGCCGGAGAAAATTCCTTTCCCAGCTGGGTAATCATTAAGAGCAGTTTGCGGGATAGGCAGCAATTTCAGAGGTGAATTAAGCCAACCAAGGCATATCAGGTGAAGCTGCTGGCATTCTTCATTTTTACAATGCTCTATGTTCCCTGACCATCTGTTTGGTTACATCTGTAGAGCACTTTCTGCATGCTTACCATGCAATAAGAGCCAGTTATATGTGTGGGTGTAAGTTAGGAAGCAAAATCTTGCCTGAAATTAGTAGCACTCCACTTTCTTATTCCATCTGAAGACTTTTGTGGGGAAAAAAAAATCACAAAATAGTCAACCATATTTCTTGTTTTTGGTACTTACAATCCATGGGCATTTTTACACTTGCTGTGGGACATGGCGCTGGATGCTTTAATTAGCGAGCTGCGCTAATTAAAAGCACCCATGCATCATGTGTATCAGCATCCCCACATATCCCTGTGCTGAAAAAATAGTGGTGGGATGTTTTGAACTAAAGCTCATCAAACATGTTTTATTTCAAAGTGCTCTGCCACCATTTTTTCAGTGCAGAGATATACTGGGATGCTGATACACATGACGTGGAAGGCTGCTGGCTCGTGTCAGTTTCTGTGCTCCACCAGACTCAATCAATGACGCATGTCAGGGCAGGCTCCCCGCACGTATCTAGGAGCCCCATAATACCTACTCTCTCCATTTTTCATTTTCCAAAGTGATTTCAGATACATTTGGTGCAGTAAATGACTGCTTACACTCAGAAGTATTTTGTAATGTCCTGATGCAAATAGTGTGTTTCATAGATTTCATAGACATTAGGGCTGGAAGGGACCTCGGAAGATCATCGAGTCCAGCCCCCCGCCCAAAGGGCAGGAAGTCAGCTGGGGTCATAGGATCCCAGCAAGATAAGCATCCAGTTTCATCTTGAAGGTGTTCAATGAAGGCGCTTGAACCACCTCCGGTGGCAGGCTGTTCCAGACCTTGGGGGCTTGGACAGTAAAGAAATTCTTCCTTATGTCCAGCCTGAAACGATCTTGTAGTAGTTTGTGACCATTCGACCTCGTCATCCCTTGGGGCGCTCTGGTGAACAAACGTTCCCCCAGATACGGGTGGTCACCCCTGATAAACTTGTAGGTGGCCATCAGATCACCCCTGAGCCTGCGCTTTTCCAGGCTAAAGAGCCCCAGGGCTCTCAGCCTGTCATCGTAGGGTCTGCTTCCCTGACCTCTGATCATGCGCATGGCTCTTCTCTGGACTCTCTCAAGCTTCTCCACATCCTTTTTGAATTGTGGAGCCCAAAACTGGACGCAGTACTCCAGCTGCGGCCTCACTAAGGCCGAGTACAGGGGGAGAATGACGTCCCGGGATTTGCTTGAGAAGCATCTATGGATGCAAGCCAGCGTTTTGGTCGCTTTACTAGCCGCAGTATCTCATTTGCAGGCTCATGTTCATCTTGTGGTCAATGATGACCCCCAAGTCTCTTTCTTGCATAGTGCTAGCCAACATAGCACTGCCGAGCCTATAAGGATGCTGCAGGTTTTTTTTCCCAAGGTGGAGAACCTTGCATTTATCGGCGTTGAACACCATCAGATTCTCATCCGCCCACTTGCTGAGCCTGCCCAGGTCAGCCTGGATCATCTGCCTGTCTTCTGGTGCGGATGCTTTGCCCCAAAGTTTGGTGTCATCTGCGAACTTGGCCAGTCCACTTCTGACTCCAGTGTCCACATCATTAATGAAGATGTTGAACAGTATGGGTCCAAGGACAGAGCCCTGGGGGACCCCACTGGTCACCGGACACCACGATGAGTGACTTCCATCAATTACTACCCTCTGGGTCCGACCCCGGAGCCAATTTTCCAGCCAGTGGATCGTGGAGGACCCAAGGCAACAATTGGCCAGTTTCTCCAAGAGACGATCATGGGACACCAGATAGAAGGCTTTTTTGAAGTCAAGATATATGACATCAATCTCATCTCCCTTGTCCAGGTGATAGGTCACCTGGTCGTAGAAGGAAATGAGATTGGTCAAGCAAGACCTACCCGCAACAAACTCGTGCTGGCTATCCCTAAAGATGTTGGTGTCGGCCAGTCCATTAAGGATGGCCTCTTTAATAAACTTTTCTAAGATCTTCCCCGGGATAGAAGTCAGGCTGATGGGCCTATAGTTAGCTGGATCCACTTTCCTCCCTTTCTTGAAGATAGGCACCACATTGGCCTTCTTCCAGTCTTCGGGCACTACACCAGAGCGCCAAGAGTTTTCAAAGATCTGCGCTAGAGGCTGGGCTATGATGCTCGCTAGCTCCTTGAGTACCCTGGGGTGAAGATTGTCAGGGCCGGCTGACTTGAAGGTATCCAGCTTCTCAAGATGTTCCTTCACGAAGTCAGCATTAATGGAGGGCAGGGGATCACCCTCACCCAGACTTCCCAGCCCTGTAGCAGGCATGGGCGTCCCATGGGGCTGATGAAAGACCGACGCAAAGTACCTATTTAATAGGTTGGCTTTTTCCTGGGCGTCAGTTGTCAGTTGCCCCATCTGGTTCAGCAGGGGTCCAACGTTGCCCCTGCTTTTCCTCCGGCTCCCAACGTATCTGAAAAAGGACTTTTTATTGTCCTTGATGCTCAAAGCTAGCTGGAGTTCAGTTTCAGCCTTGCCTTTCCTGGTCAGCTCCCTACAGGACCGGACCAGTGCAGAATAATCCTCCTTGGAGGTGACTCCCATCCTCCATCCTTTGTAGGCCTTTCTTTTTAGCCTCAGGAGGTCTGCTAGGTCCCTGGAGAGCCAGGGGGGCTGCTGTGCCCTCTTGCTGCCTTTCCTCCGAGATGGAATAGACTTAGTTTGTGCATGGAGGATCGCTTCCTTGAGGAGCAACCACTCTTCTTGAACTCCCCTCTCCCTGTGGTCACAGTCCCTTAGGGCCTCACTGACAAGCCTCCTGAGCTTGTCAAAGTCGGCTTTCCTGAAGTCAAGGACTTGCGTGTTGCTGACTGACTTGCCAGCTTTTCGGCGGATGGTGAAGGTGATCAGCTTGTGGTCGCTGTCACCCAGCTTCCCATCGATCACTAGGTCGCCGACTAGGTCATCCCCAGTAGCCAGCACCAGGTCGAGCAGCGCTTTGCCTCTCGTTGGCCCATAGACTTCTTGAGTCAGGTAGAGGTCATCCACGCATGAGAGGAAGCTCTGCGACCGCTCAGATTTTGCTGAGCGATCTTCCCATGAGATGTCCGGGTAATTGAAGTCGCCCATGACAACCATGGTCCTGGAGCAAGCTGCCTCAGCCAGTTCCTGGGCAAACTCCTGGTCAAGCTCAGGACTTTGGGTGGGAGGTCTGTAATAGACTCCCACCATTGTGTCCCCTGTGCCATGTTCTCCACGGATTTTAACCCAGAGGGTCTCCAGCCATCCACCCTGGTCGCCAATATCGGCTTGCAGGGACGCATAGCTTTCCTTAACATAGAGAGCTACACCCCCACCCCTATTCTCTACACGATCCCTCCTGTACAGGGTATAGCCATCTATCCCCGTGGTCCAGTCATGGGTGGAGTCCCACCAGGTCTCCGTGATCCCTATGACATCGTAATTGTTTGCACTGAGCAGGAGGATGAGTTCCTCCTGCTTATTCCCCAGGCTCCTGGCATTAGTGTACAGGCAGGCAAGTGCCCCCTGGGGAGCTCCTTCCTTGCCCACAGATTTTACCAGGGCTGGTGCTGGGGTGGGCTCCCTTGAGTGCCGTGATCTGCTGGCTTTGCAAGGATTGCTCAGCGGGCCAGCAGTGGCGGTAGTCCCCCCGTCCCCCAACGGGCTTAGTTTAAAGCCCGGTGGAGCAGGTCAGCCAGTCTGGCTGAGAAGAGCCTCCTCCCTAGGGGAGAGAGGTGGAGACCATCTCTTCCCAGCAGCTCGCTGCCTCTCTCGCTAAAGAGCGGGCTGTGGTCATGAAAGCCAAAGCCTTCCTGACGACACCAGCGCCGCAGTCTTTGGTTGACCACATAGATCCTCCTGTCCCTTCTCAGCCCATAGCCTGAGACTGGGAGGATCGACGAGAACACCACCTGTGCCCCCCAGACCCTTAAGCCCCGCTCCCAAATCCCTGTAGCACCTCATGATCTGGCTGGGAGTGCTCCGAGCCGTGTCATTGGTGCCCACAGGAATAAGGAGCATGGGATAGTGGTCTGTGGGTTTGAGGAGCTTGGGGATCCTCTCCGCAATGTCCTGGATGTGGGCCCCTGGGAAGCAGCAGACTTGCCGGGCTAAGGGGTCGGGGTGGCAGATTGGCCCCTCCGTCCCCCTCAGGAGGGAGTCTCCCACAACAAACACCTTACGTTTTGTCTTGGGGAGAGCAGGGGCGGGAGCTGCAGTTAGGCCCATGTTGCCTGTGGGGGCCGGCAACTCAGCAGGCTCTGCTGGGGCAGCAAGAGGTGTGTACCTGTTGCTCAGTTCTGGTGGGGGAGGGGCCTTGGTGCGGCGGGCCTTAGGGCCCTTGACCACCTTGGTCCATGCCCCTGGCTGGACACAGGAGGAGGTCCCAGAGTCCTCCTTTGGCGTGGAGGGAGACTGTGATCTACCCTCTGCCTCCCGGGGGAGAAGGGCCTGGCAGTAGGAGTCTATCTCCTGTTCGCAGTCCCTGATGGCACGCAGTCTGTGGACTGTGGCCTGGAGCTCCTCCAGCTGGCGCGCCAGAGACCCCAAAAGGGAGCAGACCCCGCAAGGGGAGGTCGCCATGCTCCCAGGCCCCAGAGCCTGAAAAAGGGACAGGCAGCCCCCGCAGCCAAGCCAGGGGCTCCGTCTGCATGGAGCCCGGAACCAGGGGCTCCATCTGGGTGGCAGTCTCTGAGGTGCCAGAGGGGGGGGCCGCGGAGCCCAAGGGGACCCTCAGGGTGCGGCGCGTGCCCATCCGTGTCATGCCTCTGGTGGGCTGGCTACAGCTGGGGCTGTCTACCCTGGGGGGTGCGCAGGCAGGGTCCGGCGCCCACCCGCACGCCCTCCCACGCGAACTCCACGCTAACTCACGCGCTGGCAGAGAAGCGCGCCTGTTTGCGCAGCCTGTTCGCGTGGCTCCCTGGGGGGCTGCGTGAAGTAGGGGCCTGGGCGGGGCTTGACCCGGCCCGGCTCCACTCAGCTGCCGCCTCCCACAGACACACTAAGAGGTTAGCCCCCTCTCTCCACGGGCCCCGCTTACCCCGGCTGTGCTGGGGATCAGCGGGGGGCTCCGCGGCTGCTGGAGGGTTTCTGGGGGGCTTTGGGGGAGCGGGGGCGCAGTGAGCTTTCACCCGCGCGTCTCTCGCCGCTCCCGCGTCTAACTGTTCAAACCAAGTTTGCGTTTGCCTAAGACTTAGGTTTAGTTCTCAACTCTGAACCAAAAACTCTGTGGATTTGCCTAGTTCATTCAGAAATCACTTCCACAGACAGAAGGGATAAAGCCTTAAACATGAAATTTCAATTTAGGTGCCTGGGGGAGTGTTTAAATCAGTCTCGGTTCTGAACCTGGCATATGGTTTTGGTTCTAACATTAGAATATTTCTGCTTGGCCATGTTTACATATGTGCTTAACTGAGGACAAGACTAGCTGCAGAGTAAAGTGTCACTGTCACTTTACTCCGCAGATGTATCTTATAAACTAAGATAACATGTACGATGCTATTAGGCCACAGTAAACCATTTCATGTCACAGTAAAATAATACTGTTGGGGAAAGTACTATTTTACAGCAGGGTAATTAACTGCAATTAAATGCATGTATAGATGCTTACCATGGGTGTATATTGCACCTGGTCAGCCCTGGCAGCCAGAGGCCAGATTCTTGCCTGCTGCCTAGCCACATGGCTTTGCACTTTCAGCACCCTCATGCCCCAGCTAGCCCCTCCACTGGCCGATGCTGCCACCTGGAGCCTGGAGCTGACCCCCTGTTTCCCCAGTTCTGCCCTGACTCATATTGCTACTGTGCCAGGCGTACATGTAGATGCTGCACCTGGGAGTAGTTTACTCTTACTCAAACTGCTCCAGGATTTATTGCTTCAAATTAATTGCACACGTAGATGCACCTTTTATGTCTGTTCTTGAAGGGTTACAGCTCTGGATGGTGGCGAGTAATGAGAGATGATTTCTTCTTATCTCTGTCTCAGACCTCCTCTGTAATCTTCTTCCTTTTAAAATCTCATGTTTCTCCATATCACATCTGCTACCACGAGTCATCCCAATTTCCAACTTTCCTCATGTTTATAAACTACATATCTAGATGTATATATTTCTTTTCTAAATATCAAAATGAATTCATAATAATGCAAAACAAGCTCTTGAAAGTGCCATGTGCCTTCTCACATGTGACATCTCTATTTATATTGAAATCTCCTCTGAACAGAGACTTTGTACAGTGCCAGTAAAGCTTGGGGAAAGGTGAAAGTGAAAAAAATGAAATCTAATAAAATTTGACAAGTATATTTGGGGTTGAAACTCTTAACATGCCAGTAATAAAATCCATTACACTGAAGTCCTCCATATTATAAGGGTGTAAAGAAAGGATGACTGAGTTAGGGCCTAAATATTTGCCACCCCCTCCCCCCTTTTAATTTTGAAGGGAATTCTCCATGAGTCTGCCATGTCCTTAATTCTCATTCAATGCAGATTGATTCCTTCTCTTTTTGCTCACTAATCAGATAGCTAGTAGATGATCAACTTGGTAGTTGTGTATGTGGGGATGTGGTGGTGAGCATTGAACCTCTAAGCTGGGGTGAATGTACACACATGCCTGGAATTTAAGGGACCATGTGGGCTATAAGCCCTTGAAGTTTACAGCCAGGCAGGGGATGTGACATTTCCAGAATTATGGGGCATTAGCTGAAAGCCCCTGGACATTTAAAGATTCTGGAGGTGACCTGAACAGTGGAAGCCAGGTGACATGGGAGCAGGGGCCCTAAGCTTCTGAAGTGAGAGTGAGAACCACGAACTGAGAATTGCACCCTTGCATGTCTGCCACTGCTTCCATCCATCCATCTACCCTTCCAGCCTTCCACCCATCCCATTGCAGACAGACCATCACCTACCCATTGACACTGAGACCCCATGGGCACTGCCACAGATAATGGATGAACCTGGCTTGTCTACTGCTGTTGGCTACAAATGTCCAACTCGGGATCTTTAAAATTCTGGTTTATTAGGTGGATTGAAGCACTGTAATGAAGTTAAATCATAAACCTTGGGGCTGGTCCCCCCCCTACACACACATGCACACACACAGTAGCAAGCTACAAGAGTCAGGTATACCTATCCCACAGGTACTGGAGTCTGCCGTTGAGGCTTCTTTCAGCATGGTGTTATCTTCCAGAAGGGGGTTGCCGGCTGGTCCTTCTGGCTGGTCAGGTCGGGTTGAGTTGGAGATCAAGAGGACACTGCTGAGGGTCACTTTTCACTGTTTTTTATCTGTTCTTGGCAGACTTTGGTGAATCCCCAGTTTTCAGGTTTGCCCAATCCAGGGGTTGTTGACCCTCGTGGGACTTCTCCCTCCGTGGCTACTGGATGGCATCTGTCAGCCCCAGGGGTCATCTGCATGTACATGCAGGTTTGGGAGTCTGCTGATGAATTTTGAATAGGGCTCTGGGCGTGGTTGATCTGGAGATATTCAGTCCAAAAGTTGGTCCCCGGCGTTGATTAACTCAGGCCAGGGCTTCTAGCCCTTGATCAGTGCAGCTAAGGCCCTATGAGTCAGGGCATGAGCGGGTAGGCTGGGCCCCCGATGGGGCTTGGGGAGGCAATGACATCACCACTGATGAAATTGGGGACCCAGAGAGCATAGTGCATGCTCTCCATCATGCCAGGGAATGAGGAGTTGTGCAAGAGGCAGGCATCATCCTCATTGGCTGCATGGAAGTCAGTGGCCCAGTCATGCCCCAGACACCTGAGTTGTGTGTGTGTGTGTGTGTCCCCTTCCAAGACACCTGGTTTCTGTTGTGTGTGTACTGTTACACAGAACCCAGGCATCTGATACACACACACGCACACACACACTTGGCGAGCACAGGGAGCACTGGGTGGGCATACATAGAACAGCTGGCTGGTGGCTTGTGGTCATATGAACTGCTGCAACACCAGGTCCAGATGGATGACCATGATGTCCCTGCCAGAAAATCAGGGGTGGATCAGACGTTCAGTTCCACTTGGGAGTCTTCAGCAGCCTGGGGAGCCCACAGCGCACTCTGGGAAGTGTGTAAGAGCCCCTCTACCTGCTGGGCTTGGGTTGTGCAAGCAGACTCTGAGCTCCCCCTCTCTCCCCATCAACATGTCCTGTCCCACAAGGGCTAATGTGTGTTCTGCTTGCTCCCATCTTAACTTGGGGCACATAGGATGTCTTACATGTGCTCTAGGGGTGGTTGAGTGCTTTAATTAGAACAGCTCTGAAAGCCACTTTACTTAAAGCAACCACAGCATTGAATGAGCTTTAGTTAAAGTGCCCTGGCTGCCATTTTGAAGTGTGGGATGCTGAATACATGAGACGTGGAGGCTGCTGGAGTGCATTAATTAGCACACTGCAGCAGGCTTGATTAATTGAGTCTGCTTTGACATGCTGTAGCCACTGAGCAGCATCCTCACGCATCTATAGGCACCCTTAGAGTAAAGCTTGAAAGTTAGAGCAATTCTGCCTGACTTCTTGCATGTCTGTTTAGCCATAATTTATTTTGTAGGATACAAAAAGAAAAGATGAGAGTCAATTAATTGCTATTTTTACCATGACCAAAGTTCACTGTTTGTTACAGAGAGATTTGTAAACAAATTCATTTAATGAAGAAAATGACCACAGGATGTTCAAAATTTGTTTTTATATTGAATGTCAGTTATATAAGTAAAAACTATAATAGAGAAAGGACTTGAGACTTCTTGTTCAAAATTAGCAAAACAGCCAGGGAAAAATGGCAACCCCTGTTATCCTATTGTATATATATATATTATTTTGAAATACCACATTATAAGGAGCTTGGCATTTCATCTACACTTTCAAATTCTGATAAAAATTAAAGGGCCAGATTGTGGCTGCCATTCCAGTGAGGCAAAAAGAGATTGAGGGGGGCTCATAGGCCAGCAGGAGACTCAGCTGGTGAAGGTGAATTCACAGTTGGCATAAAACTAGAGTAGCTGACTCTGTTGTACTCAGTTCATCCTTGATACCCCACAAGCAGTGGATATGTTCTTGGTGATGGCTCTATCTGCTAGGCCAGGGTTTGGTAACCTCTGGCCCTTAGGCCAGATTCAGCCCACAGAGCTATTGGATCCAGCATGGGTGGCTTAGGTGCTGTTCAGCTGCAGGGGGCTTCATCTGTGTGGGGTGGCTGGGAGCTTCTCCTGCACTGTGCCATAGCTAGCCAGCTGGCAGATGTGGCAGCTGGGTCCTACAATTAGCCCACTTTGGGCCTGAGCTGGGGCATTTGGCCTGCCACTGGAAAAGCATTGTTGACCCACGCACTAGGCTATTTTAAAAAAGGCAGCATGGGAAGGGTGGTAGCACCACTGTCATTGACACTTTCAAATAGAAAAGTCATATGTGACTACCCTCAAGAGATAAGTTTGGGGTGTGGATCCAGAATCAATGACAGTGTCCCACTGCTTTCTTGAATAAGTCACTTGAGTGCCAAAGAGGAGTGGCCTTTAAGAAACACCCCTGTCTTCAGCATGTCCTACTGGCTGGCTCTAGATGGCTTTCTGCTCACCATGTAAATGGTACATAATTCATTTTGTATCTCATTCTGAGACACACACAATAGAATCCTGGGGATATAGTTTGGGATTCTGCTTCAAGGAACAGGTACCTAAAAGTTAGGCGTTGTGATTCTCAGTGTAGCAAAATCTTTGGAATTAGAACTGAATATCTATCCTTTGACATTGCACCAAATAAAGCCACTACTTGGCTTATAAAACAGAAAATTATGTGTGCATCCATATGTGTGTGGGGGGCGGGGAGGGAGGGGGGACATGGTATTTCAATTCCACTTACAATCTTTCATCTGGAAGAGGTTGCTCATTAGTGTAACATTCACTTTAATCTCTTCTTTTTTTGCTGCTGCGACACACCACTACTTTCAATACTGATTAACAGACAGAAATGTGGCCTCCTTCTTTTGCTTGAGCATCACACATTGGAGGGGATGCACCTTCGTCTTTGGAAGACAGGGAATGAGGATCTCTATGTATTATGTTAATGTTCTATCACTCACAATGTTTTCATTATGAACCTCATTGTTTAGAGTTAATTTCCTGGCTGTTTCAAATTATATCAGGATGAGATGTAGCACAAAGCTGTGCAAGCCTGACTTGATTTTGTTTTTCAGAAAGGTTGCAAAATTGTTCTCAGCCTTTTCTGAGAATTCACAGTTCCTCTTCTAGTCATCTCTATCTACACAGAATTTTAAGGAAAAAAATAAAAAAAATTGTAGGCTATTTATGCTTATTTTTCCATACTGTGAGTGCTCTATATGTGGAGGTCAGTGAGATAAATGGAAATTTGTGGGGATACACTGTCAATCAGAGCATTAGTATTACTGGAGACTTTATGTTTAAAGGGAAAATGTGTGGGACTTTTAATACAAATCTTATTCATCCTTGATGCACTCAAGATATATAAGTTACAAATGCAGTCAAACAGTAGATACATTCATCCACTTAAAATAACTTTAAAATACTTTAGAATCATAAGTATAAAAATGCAGTTTTAAACCTGTCCATAAGAAATGTTTGCTTGTGTCACTCAGAAATGATATAACTTTTCCTGTTGTTTCAGTCTTGGAAGAGATTTATTTAGGCTATGGATTGGATAGGTGTTCAGTTTCAGTGCTGAGAAATTCTTAGTGCTGGAATAACAGGCTCTGACTGAAGTGTACAGGTGCTCCAGACCCCTGTTTAGAGAGCAGTGCAGATGCCTCAGAGATGAGCTGTCCAGCCATGGAGGGCTAGAGGACTGCTCCTTGGTCCCCTTCACCCTTAAGGGAACCCAATGATTGATAGCCTGCTGTCTCCTCTGCTGGGGAAGGGGACTGTGAACAAATCCTCTTTCTCTCTGTCCCCTGGTCTAAGACAGCCTCAGCCTACTTGTTTACTCTAACTGCATGATTTAAGTCTACTTGATCACCTGGGCAACTGGGCCTGGACATCTACATGACCTGGGCTGGAGAAATTCCTGAGGGAGGGGGGAGCTCACTCTTCTTTCGTCCTGTAAAAGGCATTTTGGGAGGAGGACAGTCAGTCATTTTGGAACTCACTCACACAGAAAGATGTGCCTCCAGAGCTGTCCTACCCTCTGGATATATAAGTGAGTAACCTACCTGAAATTTAGCTAGTATATTAGGGATATGTATTTTAGTTGTGTATTCAATGGGTCCTTGAACTCCTTCTGTTTTTCTCCAGGTGTTTTTCTCTAAAATCTGTGTGCTCTACAACTACACCCATTCTCCCTCTCTCTGATTAATAAATGAAAAAGCTACCTGTGTGCAGTGTGCTGGCTGTGAATTCCAGAGGAGAGAGGGCTCAGACAGCCTTTATAGCTCCCTTTGCTTGGCTAGCTAAGGTGAGCATGGCTTTTTACTGTCCTCCAGTAGATGAGGCTACTTTTGAATGCTTCAGGCTAACAGAAGCACCCCAAGATACCACAGTGAGGCTAAGTACCCCTAAGGTTTGCAGGATCTGTGCACCCTAGGCTTCACAGAGCCTGAACTGAGTCTAGAGCCTGGGTGATGGTAGTGATTATCCCAGTCTTGTGGGTGTGATCCAGGAATGGGGTCAGATGGACGTAGGCGCCCCAGGTCAGACACCAGAAGCGTGGTTTTGGTTGGGCACAGTGAGGCAGGTGGATCTGCATAGTAGCACACCCCACTATCTGTCCCACTACAGGGACAGTATGTCAAGGAGCATCTGGTAGAGGCAGCATGGCTCAACATATCTTGGGGATGCTACAAAGGGTTGAGCTGCAGGAGAACGCTTCCCCAACCTCGTGCAGAGCTCCAGGGTGACCCTAGTCATTGCAAGACGTGAGGGACATTTCTCCATGGCTAGAACCATTATGGAGAGCTGTAGGGGGGTTCCAAGCACAGGATCTCTACCTCCTACCTTGGCCCGTTGTGCTGACTTGGGTGATCTCTGTCTGTGTGAAAGGCAGGATGTAGAGGCAGAAGCAGCACAGATTGACCTGTCCCCATCCCTAGGATGGATCAAGCTGCAGCGAAAAGTACTCCCCGTACCCTGCTGTGCAGAACTCTGTGGTGACTCAGCACTGTGAATGGGACAGGAGGCAGATGGACCTGTGGCTACAGCTGTCCCAGAATCCTGAGATTGTTTGAACATCAGGACAATGCCACCTCCCTCCTGGCCTGGTCTGTAAATCAGCTTGTTGGTGGGATGAGGGGCATGCCTTCTAGCTTGAGCCCTTCCAGGAATATCTGGGACAGATTGAGCCACAAGGGCATGCCCCCACATTCCTTGCACAGACATGGGGTAACTTGGGTCTGGTCAGTGGAAGTGGGTATTGCTGCTCCTGCCTGAATAGTCTGGGGCCTCTCCTGGAGTGTTCAAGCAGTGGCAGCAGGATCCTCATAGGAGTGGGTTTTCAGGAAGGCAGTGCTCTCCCTCTTTCTCTATCCCTTGGAGTAGTGGAAGGGGAAGAGGAGGACTTTGGGATACTAGGAGTATCCCAGTATTGAGAGAAGCTTGCAACCATTCAAGCTGGGGTGAGATAACATGGGTGGATCTAGGATTTTGAAAAGTGGGGTACAGATTGTGTGGCACATCATCACATATAACACAACATAATTTTCTCCAGTTAAAGAGAAAGAGAAGCTTTATTAATATGGTAGGAGGCTAACACTATATTATTCAGTTTAAGATCAAAGCAAAACCAAATGTAACTATTGGAATGTATATTAATTTGCTAGGGTATATATAACATTTAAAAAAACTCCACAACAAACTGGGCAAAAATAGTCAAAAGATATTGTATCATTAGTCCTGTAGTTGTAGTTAAATGTACCTCTTATTCAGATTTATAAAATGGAATCTAGCCTTCTTGAGTATCTTGACAGTGCCTCCAATGCTTTACTGTTAGTTATTTCTATACCTGAGTTAAGGTTTTTAGCTAGAGCTAAAAATAACCTCCGTATTTCTGAGGAGGGACATAGATATCTCCTCCACTGGCTGGGTGACTGGAAAAGGGCCAATCTGGTCCCCATCTTCAAAAAAGGGAGGAAAGAGGACCCGGGAAACTATAGGCCCGTGAGTTTTACCTTGGTCCTGGGGAAGCTTTTCGAAAGAATTATCCTGGCACATGTCCAGGAAGGGCCAGCAGGGGAGGTTATGCTCAGGGGCAACCAGCATGGGTTCATTAGGGTTGGTCTTGTCAAACCAACCTGGTGGCCTTCTTTGATTAGGTCACCAAGTCCTTGGATGCAGGTGTTGCAGTGTAGTCTTTCTGGACTTTAGGAAGGCCTTCGACACGGTCTCTCACCCCATTCTCAGTAAGAAACTAGGAGACAGTGGTGTTGATGCCTACATGGTCAGATGGGTCACTAACTGGCTGGAGGGCCTCACCCAGAGGGTGGTGGTGGACAGGTCTTATTCAACCTGGAGGGATGTGGGCAGTGGGGTTCCCCAGGGCTCAGTCCTCAGGCCCACACTATTCAACGTCTTCATCAGTGACTTGGGCGAGGGGGTAGAAAGCACCCTGTTCAAGTTTGCAGATGACACTAAGATGTGGGGTGAAGTGGGTACGCTAGTAGGAAGGAACAGGCTGCAAGTGGATCTAGACAGGTTACAGGGGTGGGCCAAAGAGAACAGGATGGGGTTCAACACTGACAAGTGCAGGGTAATGCACCTGGGGAGGAAGAACCAGCGGCATACCTACAGGCTGGGAAACTCCCTTCTCGCCAGTGTTGAGATACAAAAGGATCTTGGAGTCATCATTGATGCCACAATAAACATGGGCCGACAATGTGGGGACACAGTCAGGAAGGCCAACTGTACCTTGTCATGTATCTACAGATGCATCTCAAGCAGGTCCAAGGAGGTGATCCTCCCCTTCTATGTGACACTGGTCAGGCTGCAGCTGGAGTACTGCATCCAGTTCTGGGTGCTGCACTTCAGGAGGGATGTGGCCAATATGGAGAGGGTCCAAAGGAGGGCCACCCACATGATCAGGGGTCAGCAGGGCAGGCCCTACGAGGAAAGGCTGAGGGACCTGAAACTGTTCAGCCTCCACAAGAGAAGGCTGAGAGGGGATCTAGTGGCAGTCTACAAACTAGTCAAGGGGGACCAGCAGGCATTGGGAGAGTCCCTGTTCCCCCGAGCAATCCTGGGAGTTATAAGAAACAGTGGACACAAGCTAGCAGAGGGTAGTTTCAGGCTAGATGTTAGGAAGTGCTATTTCACTGTCAGGGTGGCTAGGACCTGGAACCAACTTCCAAAAGAAGTGGTGCTGGCTCCTACTCTGGGGGTCTTTGAAAAAAGGCTGGATGAACATCAAGCTGGGGTCGTTTGACCCCAGTACTCTTTCCTGCCACGGCAAGGGGTCGGACTAGATGATCTCCTTAGGTCCCTTCTGAACCCTACCAACTATGAAACTATGAAACTATGAAAACCCTGCAGGGCTGTAAAATAGAAGAGATATCACCAGGAATAGCTAACAGAGCACAGAATCGTGGAAGAAAGGATAGTTTGAATAGTGAAACATCAAGATGATTAAAAGGATTAAAACTTTATTCCCAAATCAGTCCACACACAGCATTAATGCACTTTAGCACCTGCATGTGTAGATATTGACTTATTTCTACTTACTGCACAGTTAATTTAAGCTGGCATAAATGCACATGTCGACATGTCCTTTATTATTAAATTATTTCCTCCCATTTTTAAATACTGTTTATTTCCACAGGTTACATATTGTTAAAAATTATCTTGGTCTGTGTTTTCTTAGATTCCTAGTGTTATTTATTGTTATTAGATTCCTAGTGTTATTTATTGTTACCTTGGTTGTGGATTTTATAATTCATCATTGCCCTACTTTCTAAAGGACTAATTCTACTTCCAATTCACCAACAGCTGATATCTTCAACCTGACACAAGCAGTGACACTTTGTCTTTAATTGTAAATCCATTTGCTCTATTAGCATGTTAACTCTACTGAACAGTTTAATTTTGTATGGCTTGACAAAGATCTGGTGCTGCAGGACTGCTAGACTAGGGTCCTGAGCCAAATTCTGTTGTTATGATCAGGGATCTGGGTTTTCCATTTTCCATGGAAAAAATGAAGAAAACCATGGATTTTACCTTTTGCTGGAGGCAAACTTGGATTTCTCATTTTACTGGAGAAACCCACAGATTTTGAAGATTTGCAATGAACTCTCTGCAGGCTGGTAGAGTTCCAGCTTGCAAGAGCGGGAGGATGGCGGTCAGGCAGGGGGCACCATGTGGATGTATATGCACATGGCCACCAGGTAGCCTGGAGAGCAGTTCCAGCAGGTAAGTGGGTGGGTGGGAATGAAGCTCCCATAGGGAGGAAGGGAGGGAGGGAGCTGGGCTGAGGCTGGGGATGCTGCTCAGCTGGGCAGTGCCTGGGGCTTGGGGCCCAGGGCTGCAATGTGCGGCTGCAGGGCCCCAGCAGGGAGCGGGACAAGGCCATGTGTGGATTGTCCAGGGGCAGGAAGGTGGGGCTGTATCTCTGGTGCTGTGCACACGCCTGGAGGGCAGGAGGGCCCTGTGCCTCTGAGATCTGTGAGTGGGGTGGGGTTGGGGTGGGTCACTTGCTGCAGGCTCAGGCGGGGGGTGGGGATTGCTTCCCATCACTGTGCATACTCCTGGGGGCTGGGGGGACCTGTGCTCTCCAGATCTGTGTGTGAGGTGCAAGAGTGGGCTGCCCACTTCAGGCTCAGGCTCTTTCCCTGCTGCCGTCCCCCAGAGCCTCTGCAGCCCAGCGAGTGTAACCCAGCGCTGTGAAGAACAGCGGGGCCATGCAGGAAAGCTGCTTGCAGCTATGAGCTCTGCACTGCCCTGGTGATGTGTCCCCATGTGTGCAACCCTGCACCGGCACTCCAGCTGCAGCTGTGTGCACACGGGATGCATTGTCAGGGCAGCATGGAGCTTGTAGCAGTAAGCAGGTTTCCCGTGTGGCCCCACCGTTCTTCGCAGTGCCAGGTCACACCCGCTGGGCTGCGAAGGCCCTTGGGGAGGGCAGCAGGATGCGATTCCAAGCAGGCAGCATGCAGCCTCCTCCCTGTGCACAGATCTGGGGGCCATGGGTCCCCTCTGCCTCCTGGGAGTGTGCGCTGCAGTGGGGAGCCAGCCCCACCCTCACCTGAGCCCACAGTGGGCAGGCAGTGGGTGTGCAGGGGGTGGGAGCCAGGCTCCACTCCATTGCAACAGCTGCCGCCTCCTGCCAGTCCCTGGCCCCATAGCCATAGCAGCTGGGGGCACCCTCCATCTGGGCTGGGGGAGCAGGAGCTGTGAATGGGGGGTGAGGGGCACCAGCAGGGCTGTGGGGGCTGTGGAGGGGAAGGAGGAGGGGCACCAGCAGGGCCAGGGGGTCTGTGGTGGGATCTTTCATTTTAATCAAGGATTTTGTGGTTTTTATCAGAGAATTTGTGATTTTTTATCAGGGAAAACCAGGATCCCTGGTTATGATGGTACAAGATTATTGACTTTAATAGGTGCAATGGAGAAAGCAGAACCACGGAGAAAGCAGAACCATATTTGACGAATCGCATCAGTTTTCTCTTCGTTATTGAGTCTTCAAGGTGGTTTCCTGAACAGGAACAAGGTAATGCAGTAGGTGATGAGGAGTTCAGTAGGCAAATTGCCAGTTAAGAGAAACGTGAAGGTTTTTGTGAAGGTTTCCTATTAAGCAAACTACATGCATGGTCATACTGGCAGATTCAATCCTTTGTGAGTGTTCTAATTCTAAAGATTCAAAACCAGGAAAGGACAAAAATTGAGGGCATGCACAAGGGTTACATTTATTTTGACCTAACCAAGGTTAGGCTGATCTAAATGGCCAAGCATGCAAGTATTTGTAGGATGTAGGTCACCCTAGAAATGGCATGCCTGAACTAAAGTTAGCTCATATCAGAAGTGAAATAACATGAGATCAGCCTAGGCTAAACCGGTTGAAAAGGGGTGAACCTGGCCTAACAAATAACCTGGACTGGAAAAACCCAGCCACTCACCATAGCCCTGGGGCTTTACTGTTTCTACAACCCTCCCCTCAACCACTGACCCTGACCAGGCTATTCTTAGCCCCCTTAATACCCCTCCCAGCCCCCAGCTCCCCACTAATCTCTGCCTGCCAGTCTTCCCCAAACCCACTATTCCCCCTTGCAGACCATCCCATCCCATCCCATCCCATCCCATCCCATCCCATCCCATCCCATCCCATCCCATCCAAGTTACTTAGCTCAGGCTGCTCATGCTGCTCCTAGCAGCAGTGAATGCCGGCACATACTGCTTCTTGTTATATTTAGGTTGCTTAAAATAAGTCACCTGAACACAAACTGTGTTCTATGATGCTTGCTCACACCCTGAGCGAACTTGTTTCTTGTCTTCCTCCACCTAATCTTCAGTGTTACATTCACCTTTTGCCTCTTTTACCAGTCAGAACTGCTACTACTGGATGTTCCTGAGGCACTTGGTCTTTTTTTTCCAGACATTCTGCACTTTTGCAGTTCAGGCAACGATGACGAGAAATGCAAATGTAATGTTTTCAAAGCCGATGGAAAGACTTCAGGTTTAAACAAAGGTAGGCAGTCCTAAAAGCAGAAATACCTGGTAAATGCTTCAGATGTTCTGTACTCCTAACACAGGATGTGCAACTGCATCTTAACTGGACCCACATGCTATCATTGTTTATTTATATAATGTTGGTTGCTGGTTGTTCTTGTCATAGCACAGTTGTGCAAGGTGCTTTACAAGCACAGAACTTAATGACAGCCTCTTCCCCAAAGATCTGACAATTTGAGTTTGAAGGCAGGAGACAATAGATGAATACAGATTGACATGGGAGTAGAAAGAAACAATGAGACAATATTGTTCAGCATCATGTAATATAAAATCTTGAATACCAGGCAGGGCTGCAATCCAATAGAATTAAACTGCAATAAGAGAAAACACTGTCATCATTCTATGCTGGCTAACTCCTCTAGCCCCACTACATTACTTGGCACAGAATAATGGCTTGACCATTAATTTGCAGGATGTATTTCTTAATTTTTAACTGGAGCAGAGTCACAAGATGAAACATTCCACTCTGCATGTTGATTGTAAACAGCTGATTCAACCTTTTCTGTCTGGACTGTCACTCAAAGACATGAAACTAAAAATGTGAGCTAAACAATTATTGGGTCAGTACCTTTATACTCACTCAATAAGACCATATCTGTGTAACCTGAATCATAACCATTTAATACTGTCTTACAGACTTAAGAAGATTATCTTGTATATGAATATATATGACTCTTCTCTGCAGGGAATATCTAGCAACAGAAGGAGATGGCAAAGAAGTGACTCAAAACAACTGTTGAGTTTCATTATTATTACATGTATTTATTTATTTATACTTATATTAGTAGCAGAAAAGCCTTATTATAAAACTGTTTTAGGATATGGCTATACTGCAGACATCAGCCAGGGGTTTGCCACCTGGATTAACCACCCTTGAATATGAGTGCTCCACCAGATGAGCTAGATCCATTTTACTGTGTCCTCAGTATTTCTCGACTCACCCATGTGCGTTTGAGAGAAAAGTCTCATGGTTCTCTGTGAAAAGCAAGGTTTTCTGGTTATATCTCCACTGAAGATCTATCCAAAGTTGTGGCAGGTGAGTTTGGGGGCCACTCCGAAGGTGATCAAAGAGCTCTCTGGGGTTTACACAAGGCTACTTGGTGCACAAGACCAGCCACCCATGCCAAGGCGGTGTGAGAACGGATCATCGAAAGGAGAGGGCACAGAGGCCTTGTGTATTTCATGGAGGGAACTGAAGAAAGAGCATTGGAGGACTATTAGCATCCAAGTAATCTTGCTGGGTCCCCAGTGCAAAGTGGGGGGGGGTTCCAGCCAGAGCTGGTGTGCAGCTTTGTAAGCAAACAGGGGTTCACAGCACCAATGTTTGCTTTGGGGGCACTTGAGGGTTTTGTACATGCACAAGTCACTTTCTTAGTCTTTTGTGGTTTCCTCCAAAAATGGATACGGATGCCAGTATATAATAAAAAGCCAGAAGCAAAAGTGTCCTATGATGCCACAGATAAGGACGTTTTTGAAGCAGACACGACAGTTTGCAGTGCAACTGTGCATGCTTCCCATCTACATACATCAGTCTGGCACCTGTGTCCTAGTAAAACAGTCTGACCAACTTGTCAGCAGGCATGATGCCAGTCTAACAGATGGATGTGAGTGAAGGCAGTCAAGAGACCATGTACTGCCTGTGCAGCAAGTATACTAGCTGAAGGCAGTGTTCCCAGACAGACATATCCAAATGTCCAAATACCCAGATTATACTTTATGATCTTGTATTTGCACATTTGTATAAAAGAAAAGAAAAAACCCACATAGCTAGACAAAAATAGCATGTATTGTAAAAGCAAAAGAGATGCTATAAGAGCAAAATGAAAAGCTTTATTTATCTAGTTGGAACTAAAAATATAGCAGAAAAATATAAAATAGTATTTTCAGGAGTGGGCTGTAGTGTGGAACATCCTGATTTTAGATAGAAGGCCTTTTGACTGACTTCAGACCAACATGGCTAACTACCTTTCTCTGATTTTAGATATCCACTTTTTTTGGCAGGCACAGAAAGAGTTAATTATTTTCAGTCAAAACTTGCCCACGGTCATACAACAAATCTGTGACATTATTAATAGAATCCTGGTTTCCTGACTCCCTGTCCTGTGTCTTAGATACAAGACCAGTAAAAAGGGTAATCTTTAAGCACACCCGTTCGTAATAACTTGCTCTTCTTTATTTAGTGCCTTTGGCAACAAGGACAGAGTTGTATTTGTAACAATGATTTTAAACCCATATGATGTACAAATCACAGGATAAACCAGCTGAAAATGAGGGCTTGACCAAATTGCCACCATAAAGGAAGAATAAAATTTCAATTTATGTCAAAGATTTACTAGTAACTTGTCAGAATTACTTTGTGTATCCTTGGATATCACAGTGTTGTCATTTGCAGTGTTGTATAATAAAGCTGTGTTGGAGGTAAAGAGGGGTGCCGGAGGTTTGGGATGCTACATACATGCAATGAAACAAAGTCAGCAATTCTACTCTGAACAGCCTTTTAAAGGAGTTGGTTCAAACTCTTTCTAGGATGAAAGTTGATTCATCGTACAGTAAAGATTCAGATCCTGGAACTTGAACTGTATTTATAAAAACTATTTGCCAGGTTGTTTGTTGTGAGTGTCAAAATAAAAAGGTTGGATTATGACTTGCACTTATGACAGCAGACAGAGGACTACAAAGGTGTAAAACACCCTCTGCTTGCTTGTTTGATCTATCTGCATCATAGTTCATGGACTAGGGTGGATAGCATCAACTAGACCAAGGTTTATCAACCGGGGGTATGCATACCACTGGGGGTACTTGGAAAGGTGCTAGGAGGTAGTCTTGGGTGGGTGGGGACGGAGTTCTGCTACCTACCACCCCACGCCACTGCCTCCTAGGAGCTGGGCCAGGGGGGGTGAGGGCAGTGGCTTCCTCTGCAGGCCGCACAGGAGCTGTTGAGCTGGCCGGACATGGCGGGGGGTGGGGGAAGCTCGCATGTGGTGGTTGCCACTGCCATCCACCACCCTGCACCACTGCTGCTGTGTGCAAACCCCCCTCTACTTTGTGTCTACCTGCCTCCACCCCAACTTCTGCTCCACATCTGGCTGCTGCCACCAGAAGGGGTACACTCATTAAAAAAGGTTGAAAACCCTTGAACTAGGCTTTACAGTCAGGGAGCAACTAGAGCCCTGGGTACGCCCCTCTAGAATGCCAGGCAGTCAAGCTGAACTAGCATGGGGGTTAGTATAAGTTGCTGCTGGTATAGACCAGCTGAGCATTACTACAGCCAGGGGCAAGCAGGAATCAGGAAAGAAACTGTGCCTTGTGAAGAATGTCTCTGAGGCATAAAGTCTCCAAAATTATTTCTTATGCACCACCCACTTCTCAGGGCTATGCCTAAAGGCACAATCCACCCAGTGGAATATAGATCCAAAGCCACAAGAGCAGAGAACCTCTTTTATCTCTAGAATTTCCCTTTCTCTTTTTAACGTGTAATCAGTGTAGATAGATGTCAAGTTGATTACACTTTTAAAAGCTTGGAATCAAACCATATCGGTATATACTGTGACCTCAATGTAGGAAAGAGGCATTTGCTTACTTACAGATTTGAAACAATAACTTTATTTAAAGGGACTCATTTTCTAATTCCTTCTCTCCTGTCCTTCTATGTTTTCAGGGACTTACAGACACAGAAGTCTGCTTCCTATGACTGTCTTTCATGGAATGACTAGTGGTAAGCTCCCACATCATGTGTATAAGAGTTCAATCATCAAGTAGATAGCTTCAGGTAGACAAAAACCTCCAAGGGCCAAGTTGTATACCCCTTTTTCCCAGTGCTGGGCAGTTACTCATGTCAACTGAGTCTATGGGAAATTCTTATGGAGTAAATGAACACAATTGCACCTTAAAAGTAGGCTTCCTAACTGACCATAGCCGTACTTATGGCTGGCTAGATTGTACCACTTTCCCACGTATTGAGTGCTTCTACACATGCATTTACATCACATTAAGTTTACTGTGCAGTAACTTACTGCACAGCAAGCGGGAATAGGCTGGTGTCTACGTATGCAAGCAACCTAGGACTGGATTTAGTTCCAAGTCAGAGCAGCCAGCCATGTGCCCCTTTGGCCACCAGGGGGAGCTCCAGCCTCTGGTCACATGGCTACCAGCACTTGGCAGCCATGTTGAGTCCAGAGGCAGTTGCCAACATGTGGTGGCCATATTAAGGGCTCATCTCTGCCTACACAGCCCTGCCCAGCCCCTCCCCTGCGTGACAGCCGCATGCCCAGCACAGGATCAGCATGCAGCAGCTCCCTCCCTGCCCAGCCTGCCTCCCCATGCCATCCTTGCTCCTGCCCCTGACCCGGGCGACCAGTGGCCTGTGCTGCTGGCCATGGTGCTGGCCCTGTTAGCCCCACTGCGGCCCCTCCACCCCCCAGGGCATCCGTGCACCTGCCAGCCAGGCCCAGGGCACTGGCAGCAGAAGCTGTGGCTGACTGCCTCCTCCTGTGCTCTCCACTCCGGCCCACCTGCCCTGCTGCCAACTCACCCCCGACCCCCTGCCTACCCCCAGCACCACTCCTGGACACACATTTAGGACAAACAGTACAAACTTTATTAATAGAACAACTCCTCTCCCCTCCCCTCCCCTTCCCACCCCCGCATCTCTCCTGCCTCCCTCCTCAACAAATATAGCCTCCTCCCCACTACACACAACGACCCATCTACCACCCTCCCCACAACAATAAAAGCTCCATTCCTCAAACTTCAAAGACACTTCAGGTGTCTGACCCCATCCCCAAGTCTGTCTGTGAGGGGGTCAGGGGTGGGGCCACCCAGGGTGGAGAGTCCAGTGGCAGCTGGCCAGCACTCTAGCCATAGGCAGTGCTGCTGCGGGTTTGGGGGCTGAAGTGAATCCTGGGAATGCTGGTGGCTGGCAAGCACCACACCAGCTTTTTGAGGGCACTCCTGGGGCCCTGCTTCAGGGTGGCAGGTGGGACCTAGGGGCCCTGTGGGGCCAGGGTGGGGGGCCAGGTGCCAAGTGGCATGGGCGCAGCCTCTGCTGGGCATTCCTGGGCAGCAAGCTGATGCTCCAGCAGCACCACACACCACTGGTGTAGGGCCACCAGCTCAGCCCCATGCTCTTCATATGCTCAGAGTTGTGCCTCCTCCTGGACAGCCTCCCAGGTAAAGGTCTCTGCCCACCACCCGCACTGGTCCACCACCCAGTCCTCCATGGCCACCACCAGCTGCCAGAGCAGGTGGGTTGAGTCAAGGATGTAGTGGTGGTGTCTCTGGTGCCTCCAGGTAGCTCCCACTGTGGGTGGTAGTGAGCCTGCAGCAGTGGTCCTGTGGGCCCCTGAAGCTTCTCTCCGATGTCCAGATCTTGGCCTGCAGAGGCAAGAGACAGAAGGCTTTTGTGACAGTTTGCAACATTTGAGAGAAATGATGCTCAACTCCTACTCCAGGGGCTCTGTGCTGCCTGGCCTCAGATTGGAAGGCAACAGTGTGCAGGCACCCAGGGACCATGGTAAGCTGGTCAGGCAGTCCTGGGCTCAGATGAGTGCTGCCTGAGCCCTCCATCCCAGATTGCTTCCTGGGGGCTGGCCACAGGCCGCCTGCTTCCCCTGCCCCAGCCCCAGTCCCAGCCCCAGGTTTTATTCACCAAGGCACCCCTGGGGGTTACAAGAAATAATGGCCACAAGCTAGCAGAGAGCAGATTTAGACTAGACATTAGGAAGAACTTCTTCACAGTTAGAGTGGCCAAGGTCTGGAATGGGCTCCCAAGGGAGGTGGTGCTCTCCCCTACCCTGGGGGTCTTCAAGAGGAGGTTAGATAAGCATCTAGCTGGGGTCATCTAGACCCAGCACTCTTTCCTGCCTATGCAGGGGGTCGGACTCGATGATCTATTGAAGTCCCTTCCGACCCTAACATCTATGAATCTATGAATCTATGACCCCACCTTTGCCCCTGCAGGCCCACCACTATGCTCCAATGCCACCCACACCCCAGTACCTGGGCTCAGGGTGCATGTGGCTTATGGACAATGGTGGCAAGGGGCTGGTCATGCTCCCACCCTCCCCACAGGGGGCCTCTCCAGGGAGGTCCCTAGGGCTGGCCTCCTGCCATGCTGACACTGTGTTCTGAGTGTGCCTTTGCTGTGTGCATGATGAGCTGTTTGTGCAGGCAGAGGGCTACCTCAGCCACTATGCTCTGCTGCTGCTGATCCTGCTGTTGCCCTGGGCACACTTGTGCTCCTGGATTGGGACCCTGAGCTACAATGGTATGGGTGGCAAACCCAGCCTGTCCTGCAGTGTCCGCTGCCACCTGGAGGGCTACCTGCTGCAGTGCTACATGTCCCTACCCTCAGCCACTGAGGAAGAGATCGTTACTAGGATCGACACATTCCATGGCACGTGAGGGACCTGTGGCCACTCAGCCATGGTGACATGGAATACTCAAAAAGTTCTGACCTGTGTCCTGCCTCCCTGTGTGCTGTGTGGGGGAACCTGGGGGCAGGGGAGTGGGGACAGGTGAAGCAAGGAGGGGGGCAGGGGTTGGGACTGGGGCCAAGGGCAGGGGCAGGGGTGGGGTTTGGGCCTAAGAGGGCCAAACCCCCAGTGTGAGACTTAGCATGTGTCTGGGACTGGTGAGGCTGGCAGCTCTGTGCAGGGCTCCCCATGCTAGGTGGCATCTAGCTCCACTCAATGTCTGTGGCCTGCAGTGGGCTAGGGGCCAGTGCCTGGCAAAGGTTGCCCCCCAGGGAGAAGCTGGCACTGCTGCTGGTCAGTGGTGGTGTGGTTGGCCGTGCCTTGTGGGCAGCTGTAGGGTGGGGCTATGACCAAGGCAGCCACTGGCTAGGGCTCCTCATGCTGCTAGTGGGTGTAGCAGCTGGGGAGGAGTGCAGGGCAGGGTATTGCAGGCCCAAGATCCTCTCCCCCAGTGATAAGTTACTGGAGGTGTCAGGGTGGGGTATGGGTGCAGCCTCCCAAGGCACCAAAATGAGGGTCAGCTCCTGCATGAAGGGCATGGTCTTAGGGGCCCCACCACACTGGTGATTGTGGCTGCCCACTGGGCTTGCAGGGCCATGGTCTTCATGGCACTGGTGCACCAACTAGGGTTGGCCCTGTGCCTGCATCCCAGCTGCTAGAGCCTCATAAATGTGGGGAGTTGAGCGGCCCATGTGGGCAAACTGTTTCAGGACATCCTCCCCACCCCAGAGTGCCACAAGGGCACACATTTCCTCCCAGGTCCAGTTTATGTCCCTGCAGACAGGTGGATGCATGGGGTTGGACTCGGGGGAGGTGGTGGACATTGTCCCCATGCCAGCTGACTGGGCCCCCGTGCAACTGGCTCTGTGTGGCTGGCCCTGGAGGGCTGGCAGCAGCACCCCCAACAGGGTCACGGCCAGGGAGTTGCAGCCGCGTGGCCGAGGCACTTCACCATGGTCCTGCAAAGAGAGAGAGGTGGGGGGTAAGCAGCAGGAGGCTGCAGGTGCTGGCCTTGGGGGCACCGGCAGCAGGGCCAGCAGCCCTGGGGGGATCTCACAGGGCTAAGCAAGGGTGCAGCAAACTGCAGCACTCACCTGTGACCAGGCAGCAGCTCTGGAGTAGGGCAGACCCAGCAAACACAGTCTGTGGGCTTTCTAGGGGGGTACACGGGGCCTGCTGGAGTCCAGCAGTGAGCACAGGCTCCTGGAGTGTGTGCCCCACAGAATAAAATGGCCACCGGCTTTTCTACTCTAGTGGCTGCCAGAGAGCAGCCCAGCCCAGCAGCAGGAGAGGGGGCTAGGCAGGAGCCCTAGGGCTGGGCTCCAATCAGCCCCCTAGTGGCTGGGCAGACTCAGTCAGGAGGCTGTCATGTTACTGTGCAGTAACGCATCTACACGTGTTCAAGCAGGTATCAAATTTACGCCCAGATTGCTGCAATGCTCCATATTTCCTGCACAATATGGGCATGCATCCACAGATGCATGCCCATACTGCACAGTAATTTAGGTTATTACACCGTAAATGTGCATGCATAGATGTGCTCATTGAATTGTACTTATTTACATGGAGCCTATCACCATACTATGTGAAAACCTCACAATCTTCAATGTGTTTATTATCACCATAGCTGTCTAAGCCAGGCACACAAAATAGGTTCCATTTTACAAATGGGACATTGAGGCCACAAAAGGATTTAGGCTTGGTGACAGTGCAGCCACAGCTAACTTTCAGGTGACTCAGGGCATAGAATTAACCAATACATTTTAGGTCTCTAATCTGCTTATGGGGAAAGGTAGCCACCTAAGGAGATTCACAATAGCCGACATTCTGAGCCAACACTCCTAACCCAGCCATTAGGAAAGCGGAAGAGTGGGGTGAAATCTTGCTGCTCTTCTGGATTTAAGCACCTAATTCAGGGCGTCAGGGGAAAAAAAAACCCCTATGTGAGACTGGGATTCCCAATCCAGAACTCTGAATGTAGGTGCCTAAATTGCCCTTTGGCTGTGGACAAATGTATGGGCTTTTGTTTAGAAAATATGGGCACATGGCAATCACTGTCCATTTTGCTATGGAACAGTATAGTCAAGGAAGTGGAATTATAGGGACCATCTATTCTTTTTGCATTAAAGGATCCTTGGATAAAATACTGGTCCATAAAAACTTTTGGAAGGAAAAACCCAGGATCTCTACCCTCCACCTGACAGTTCTTATTCTGGGCTACAGAGTTATGATCCCTTTATGTTCTGTCCTTCTGTCCATGTGATTCAGGAATTCTTGGCTGATCAAGGTCCTGGCATCAAGGTGGGAGGGAGGGGAGTGGGTACTGCCCTATTTTAGCTTGGTGGTTAGAACTTTTGGTCTGTTGTGGTTGTCTAAGAAACACACTGTTGGGGAGGCCAAGCAGAAAATGCCTTTGGTTGAGGGAAGTTGGTGTGATAGGAGCTCAAAGTAAAGCTTGTGAGAGCAGTTAGGGAGACAGGCTTGGGAAGAGCCTTGAGTAGGGCAGAGCAGTGGGTCATAGATGCACAGAGATGGAAACAGTCATGGGTGGAGCTAGGACTTTGAAAAGCGGAGCGCAGGTGTTGTGCTGTGTATAAGACAATGCATACTATTCTCCAATTAAAAAGAAATGAGAAGCTTTACTGATATGCTAGGGGACTGAGGCTATATTATTCAGTTTAAGATGAAAGGATTAACACCTGTGGCGTCAAGAGCAAGTAGCAGGAATCAGGTAGATTATAATGGTCCATGAAGTCAATTGACTCCATCAGTCCTGGCTGAATAGAAATGTCACTGCTTCTGTTGCTGTTGCTGGGCTGTTGGTTTTAAACTTTGGGTGGAGCAAGTATCAAAGCAGGGTGTAACTGTCCCACTGCACCCCCTGTGAACTGCCCTTAGAAAGGATAGAGACTGGGGTGAGGGGAGAGAATGAGGAGTATCATCAGAAGGGACATTATCTAGAAGAAGATAGCCATGGTAGTTATATGGTAGAAGATGGCTCTGGGCATGTGGAAAGTCATTGTCATTGGCTGTGACAGTCGCTCAATATGAGGATAACTGTCTTTTGGAAAACAGGGAAATTATTGGTGATTCCAGAGATGACTGAAGAGGCCAATCCGAGATCTGCCCATCCTACTGACAAAGAGGGAAGAGCATCTTTGCAGACAGGCTCACTGACCTAGTGAGGAGGGCTTTAAATTAGGTTTTCCAGGGGATGGAGACAACAGCCCTGAGGCAAGTGGAGAAGCAGAACACTTGGAGGAAGAAAAAGGAGGAGGGGGCAACAGGGGAGGTGCTCTCATATTTCCTGAGAAATCTGGACAATCAACTAGTTACCTCAGGTGCCTGTACACAAATGCACGGAGCCTGGGAAACAAGCATGAAGAATTAGAAGTCCTTGCACAATCATGGAACTATGACGTGATTGAAATAACAGAGACTTGGTGTGATAGCTCACATGACTGACTAGTTGACCTCCTGTAGTCCCTTCCAACCCTAACTTTCTATGATTCTATAATTCTACTGTAGATATGGCAACTACTTTCTGGAAGAAGGAGATGCATCTTGGTGATGTTGAGTCACAGCTCTTTCCCTTTGTCTCTCTAATTTATCCACCTAGTAAGATGAGTTTGCTTGAAATGATCGATGCCTTGTCATACATCATGGTGCCATTGGGGGTGATTCATTGCTTGAGTCTCCTGGGTATGTTAATATTGCATTTCTTCAGATTGGCCTTCAAGGTGTCTTTTATTCACTTCTAAAGTGATGTAACCGTCACTGAGTTGGATGTATAGGACCTGTTTTGGGACTCATTTGTCAGGAATCCTTATAACATGTCCTGTCTATGCTGTGTAAACGTGGCTTCAATGCTGATGGTGTATGTTTGAGCCAGAATACTGGCATTCATACTTCTGTCCTTCCAGCTGATATGGAAGATTTTCTCAAGACATTACTGATGGTAATATTCTAAGGCTTTCAGGTGTTTCTGATACGTGGTCCAAGTTTCACATCCATTCAACGGGGAACAGGTGACAACAGTCTGGTGGGTGAAAAGTTTGGTTTGGATCTTTTTCGTCATGATCATTGGGGAAATGATTTCAGAGATGTCCAAAGGCAGGACTGGCAGGTTTTACCCTGTGTTGAATATCATTGTCTACGTTTACTTTTTGGGAAAGGTGGCTATTCAGGTTGTGAAAATGCTCAACATTATCCAAGGAAATATGTGGAGGAACAGATGGTTGGTTTGGGGTAGGTTGATAGAGTATCTTGGTTTGCATGAAGTTGACAGTGAGTTCAAGCATTTCATACACTTTGGAGAAGGAGTAAAAAATGAGCTCTTCAACTGAGTGGGCACACATAGCACAATTATCAGTGTACTGAAGATCACTAATATAGGTTTTGGTTATCTTGGATCTGGAACATAACCAGTTGATGTTAAAGAGATTCTCATTTATGCAGTATTGGATACTGATTCTAGATGGGAGTATATCAGCAATGTGATGCAGAATAACTGTGATACAGATGGAAACAAGTGTTGGTGCAATCATGCATCCTTGCTTGACTCTAGTTCTCCTAATCAAAGGGTCCATTTCTGAGCTATTGCATAGAATGGTTGCTGTCATGTCACTGTGAAGAAGTCTGATAGTCACAAATTTTGGCAGGCATCCAAATCTCATCAGGATCTTCCATAGGGCCTGTCTGTTAATTGAATAAAAGGTCTTAGTCAGGTTAACAAAAGCCATGCTAAGATCTCAGTGTTGCTCCTGGCACATCTTCTGCAGCTGTCTAGTGATAAGAATAATCTCTATTGTACTTCTGAGTGGTCTGAAACCACACTAGGACTTGGGTAGGGTCTCCTCAACTCTGAGAGTGGGGCATTAAATGGTTCTGAAAACAACTAAAAAAACCAAATAGGTGTGGAGTGAGGAGGATGGCACTCACTCCATCTGCATGTGGAGCTTGGGGAACCCCAGCAGCAGGAGGTTCACGTTCAGGAACACCAGCTGCTCCGTCAAACCAGGATCCAAAGAGGTGTGGTGGGGTGTCACAACATTACCAACAACACTGAACACCCTCTCTCTTGGAACACTGGTTGGTGGACAGGACAGGTGTTCCTGGGCAACTGTGGCCAGATCCTGCCACACTTGGCTGTGGGTTTCCCAATAGGCCAAGGGGTTGCAGTGCAGCGGCTCCACGTCCTCAGCAAGATAGGTAGCCACTGAGGCCTCTGCACTACCTGCCAGATGGTGGGGTCTGATGCCTCTGGACCCCAACGTTGAAGCCATGCCCTTGGCCCGCATTGGCAGTGGCTGTGGTAGAGATTGGTTGTCGCTTGGAGTGCTGGCACAGGAAAGTGGATCCCTCTCTTCCATGTCCCCCTGCCTTTGCCTTCTGCCTCCCTGACTCTGTTCACCAGAAGATCGAGGGTTTTGAGGCTGCAGATGCTCCCCTTCACCCATGGGTTGTACATGTCTACCAGCATGTAGATCGTACTGGATTGCAATGGATCCAGCCATTTTTAATGCCCTCCTTCACCTGCTTCACCTCTGGTGAAAGTGGCTTGCCCCAGCCAGGAACATCAATCCCTTGGAACTTCTCCGTTTGATTCTCAAGCTCCTTCATTATGGGGATCACCTGGCTAAGGATGGTATCCCATGCTGTTTTGTTAAGGGGGCCGCTGATCCCAATCTTCCTGACCAAGGCCATCTCATAGAAGGACTCCTGTTGCTCATCTAGCCTTTCAAGCATCAGGTATGTGGAGTTCCACCAAGTCTCCACATCCTGCATCCAGCAGGTCCTGACAATCTCTACCCCAGAGTCCTGAGGGAATTAGCAGAGGTCATTGCGGGACCCCTGGCATGGCTTTACGATTACTCATGGTGCTCTAGTGTGGTGCCAGAGGACTGGAAAAGGGCCAATGTGGTTTCCATTTTCAAAAAAGGGAGGAAGGAGGGCCCAGGAAACTATAGGCCAGTCAGTCTTACCTTGGTCCTGGGTAAGCTTTTTGAGAGAGTTATCCTTGTGTATGTCCGCGAGGGGCCAGCAGGGGAGATCATGCTTAGGGGCAACCAACATGGGTTCATTAGAGGCAGGTCCTGTCAGACCAACCTGGTGGCCTTCTGTGACCAGGTCACAAAATCCTTAGATGCAGGTGTAGCAGTGGACGTAGTCTTTCTGGACTTTAGGAAGGCCTTCAACACTGTCTCTCACCCCATTCTCATTAAAAAACTAGGGTACTGTGGTGTTGACACCTATACAGTCAAATGGGTCACTAGTTGGCTACAGGGGGTCAGACTCGATGATCTATTGAGGTCCCTTCCGACCCTAACATCTATGAATCTATGAATCTAGGGCCGCACCCAGAGAGTGGTGGTGGATGGGTCATTTTCGACCTGGAGAGATGTGGGCAGTGGGGTTTTGCAGGGCTCGGTCCTCAGGCCCACACTGTTCAATATCTTCATCAGCGACTTGGATGAGGGGGTAGAAAGCACCCTGTTCAAATTCGCAGATGACACTAAGTTGTGGGGGGAAGTGGGCATGCTAGAAGGGAGGAATAGGCTGCAATTGGACCTAGACAGGTTACAGGGGTGGGCAGATGAGAACAGGATGGGTTTCAACACTGACAAATGCAAGGTACTGCACCTGGGGAGGAAGAACCAGCAGCATACCTACAGGATGGGGAACTCCCTTCTTGTCAGTGCAAAGGCAGAAAAGGATCTTGGAGTCATTACTGATGCCAAAATGAACATGGGCCGCCAATGTGGGGAAGCGGTCAGGAAGGCCAACCGTACCTTGTTGTGCATCCACAGATGCATCTCAAGCAGGTCCAAGGAGTTGATCCTCCCCCTGCATGTGGCACTGGTCAGGCCACAGTTGGAGTACTGTGTCCAGTTCTGGGCACCGCACTTCAGGAGGGATGTGGACAACATGGAGAGGGTCCAGAAGAGGGCCACCTGCATGATCGGGAGTCAGCAGGGCAGGCCCTACGAGGAGAGGTTAAGGGACCTGAACCTGTTCAGCCTCCACAAGAGAAGACTGAGGGGGGATCTAGTGGCCGTTTATAAATTGGTCAGGGGAGACCAGCAGGCATTAGGGGAGTCCCCTGAGCACTACCAGGAGTGACAAGAAATAATGGTCACAAGCTGGCAGAGGGTAGATTTAGGCTAGATATCAGGAGGTGCTACTTCACTGTCAGGGCGGCTAGGATCTGGAACCAACTTCCAAGAGAAGTGGTGCTGGCTCCTACCCTGGGGGTCTTTAAGAGGAGGCTGGATGAACACCTTGCCGTGGTCATTTGACCCCAGTATTCTTTCCTGCCATGGCAGGGGGTTGGACTTGATGATCTGCTCAGGTCCCTTCTGACCCTACCAGCTATGAAACTATGAAACTATGAGTTTGTGCTGCAGGATGCTCAGCTCTGCCTGTTTGTCGCACAGCAGCTTGCCCCTCTTGATGCTCCGGCGGAAGTAGCCCATCACCTTCCTGCATTTTGAAATGAGCTGGATGGTAGTGGTACTGATGGCACCATCATTAGGAGCCCTGTCTCTCTCTAAGGCATCCCTGACTATGAGGTGGAACTTGTGTGCCACAGAGCGTATGCCAACAAAGTTGGCATTGTGTACCACCTTGACCATATTGGCCCTGTTGTCAGTGACCACGAACCCATGGGTGAGCTCGCCCTACCCAATGAGCCACCCCTGCACCACACGGTTCATGGCCACCATGATCTCCCATGCTGTTTGAGACTCATCCATCACCTCCGCTTGAAGGAGAGCCCACCAATGCCCTGACTGATTACACCAGTGCCCTGTGAGGGAGATGTAGGCATGATCTTCACCCTGGCTGCTCCAGATGTCTGAGGTGAAGTGCAAAGCTACTTGTGGCCCTGCCTTCCACAGCTCCTCCCTCAAGTATTCCCTGCATGCCTCATACAGGGAGGGCATCACCGTCCTGTTAAAGGTGGTGCATGCAGCCACTTGGTACAATGGGACCATAAGTACCATGAGCTGCCTGAATCCTGGACACTCAACAAAGGAGAAGGGCTGGCCATCTAGAGCAAGCATTTCCCCAATGCTCCGGGTGACCTCACTTGCCTTGGGAACGTGTCCATCTTTGTTTCCACCTTCCCCCCACAGGTCCAGTCTGGCCTGCCTCTGCTTCTTGGGGATGGGGTCTTTGGAGTGAGAGGGGGACTTCTTTTTGGGCACGTTCCCATTGTTGCCAGGCTGAGGAGGAACAAGGGCAAGGGGTGCTGCCTCCTGAGATGCAGCAGCATCGCTGTGGTGGTGAAGTGTTTCTTGTCCTTACCCTCGCTGATCTGCCTTCAGCAGTGCTGGCAGGCAGCATACCAGATAGCATACCTGGGATCATCTGCCACCTCAAAATGATCCCACACTACACTACCCACCCACTTATGAATTGAGGGTGGGGATCCTGTCTTATCCTCCTCCTCATGAGGCAGAGGCACAACAACAGGAGGAGCTGGGCCATCTGTCCCCACAACCTCCTTTGAAGTGCCTTCCAGAAGAGACCTGCCTCTAGGGGAACTTGGAGGGTGTGAAGCACAAACTCAGATTCCCCCTCCTTCCACAGAAATTCCTTAGTTATGGCCCTCAGCTCCTCTGCTTCTAGATCCAGCTCCTCCTCTGGCACTAGAAGGCTTATGCTGGGTATGGAGACTGTCATTCTGGTGCTGGTGGTTATTGTTGGTGTTAGTGAAGGTAGTGTAGGTGCAGACACTGCTCCCACTTCCTTGCTCCCACTAGCAGCAGAAGACTTATCGCTGCCAGAAACAAGGGTGCATCTATGTTGGGGAGGGTGGGGGGGAGTTTCAGCTCTCCCTCTGCCCCCTCTCCCTGCCCTGCCAGAAGACCTGGCACCTGCCTTTCCAGCACGCTTCATAATGCTCGGTGTAGTGCAAAATGTGTATCTGTCTGTAATATATGTTGTGCTTTCCTGCAGTGAACAGTGATGACACACTGTCAGGGAAAACACAGAAGAGAGACTAGCTAGCTACCAAAAGACTAGATAGCAAGTCAGAGCCTTTCAGATGCTGCTGGTCCAAGAGAGACAGCTCACAAAAGGCACAGATCACTTCACACACAACCTTATACATTGTTTCTGTGTCCCTCCCCAAGAGCACTGTGATTGGAAGGGAACTCAAGGAAAGATCACAGCCACTAGCCAGCTCTGATACGTCAATATCAGAGCAGTCTTTCCCCCGCTTCCTCCTCCTCTCTCTTCTCAATTTCTGTTCCCTGCATGTCTGCCTTCCGAATCTCCAAATCTTTTCTGAATCGATTCAAACCTTTTAATGGTTCTTCCAATTCAATTCGGATTTGGAGATTTGGCCATCGAATTGGGCCGAATCTCCTCCAAATTGAATTGGTTACTGAAGCTTTGCACAGCCCTAGTGAGCTATAAATTAAATCTGGTGCAAGAAAGGGAGAGAAGGGACCTTGGAGACTCAGAGCACCATATCAAGAGTGTGGATGGAAAGGCCTAGGGGAGTACGTTGTGGGATATGGCCAAAGAAGGCAGAGAATCTTGAAGGTAGGACAGCTAATGCCAAAGTAAGTGTGGCATTATTGTGTGTGTGTTTCAAGTCTCGTAATACCATGTTAGCGAATTATCCCATAGAATGTTTGGGGCAAAATTACTAAACACACAATGGCAAGGTAATTTGCATTCATGCAAAAGTTCTGCACAATATTAAAAAAGCATGGTAGGAGGTGCTATTTATCTTTTTTCCCCCCTCTCTTGGTCCTTAGGTTCCAGAATATCTATAAAGTGACATTAATTAATTATATAAATAAGAAAATCACCATTGCTTTTATCAAAGATATAAAAATATATGGATAATGAAAACATTATCATTCCTCTACTTAATGGTAGCAGATATGGTATTTGACAAGTCAGCTTCTTATTGGAAGAGAAATTAGTGACATGTAGTTCAGGGTATTTTTCAATGTAAATTTTTTTGTTACAAAAATAAACTCCATGATAATTATAACTAAACTGAGGTAGTCACAATCAGCATGCAGGCAGTTCTTTTTCAGGTGCCTCTGCCAAAATAGCAATGCCCAGGGAGCAACTTCTAGCACATGAAGCAAGAATTATTTTGGGTGATATCGTTTTTTGGACCAACTGTCTGTCTGGTTAATGTAAATATAGGCAAGCTTTTGGGTATCACAGCACCCATCCTCAGGTCTCTGAGACAAAAGCAGACACAGCTGAGCTAAATAGCAGATGGAACTAAAGATTGTTAAGTGAGGTCATTATTATCTGTGAAGTGCAGAGGTTAGTAGGTATCAGAAGATTATAATGGAGCAGGAATTCATTGTCTATGTTAAGTTCCTGGTGTTTAGTGTTCACTAGGCTGCTGAATTTCTGTAATTCTGCTTACAGTAATTACTGCTTGTTTTGTAAAGGTGTTGGGGAGATCTCCTTTGAGGACTAGAACTGTAAGGTCATACAGGAAGTGACTTTTTTGTGAAAAATGTTCTCCTATCCATGTCCTAGTGTCTCTGTCCTTTATTTTTGTGGTGACTATTCATTATGGTGCATGGTTTTAGTTTGATTTCACCCACATAATTAATATTTTCCATGATGGCATTTGGTGCACTGGATGAGTTATACCACACTCTGGGATAAAGTTGTGTATGATTCATGGATATGGATAGTTTTGTTATGGGGAATGTTAATTGTTGTGGCAGTAGAGATGTATTGACAATTCTTGCATTTCCTGCTGAGGCAGGGCTGGGTCCCATTAGGTGCCTTTTGTTCAGCAGGGAATATACTTCTGATGATGAGTTGGGTAAAGTTAAGGATCTGTTTGAAGCTCAGGTGTGGGGATTCTGGGACTATTTTTATTAAGGCCTGGTCCTTTTCCCTATAGGCTGGTCAGTTTGACCTTGATACCAGGAAACATTTTGGAAAAAATTATCAAGAAGTCCATTTGTGAGAGACTAGCAGCAGGCATGATGCTGAAGGATAGCCAACATGGTTTCATTGTGGACAGGTCATGTCTGACCAACCTTGTCTCCGTCTATAATCAAGTAATGAATCACTTAGATGTAGGAGATGTGGTTGATGTCATATACTTGGATTTTAAAAGGCCTTTGATATGGTTTCCCATGACACCTGTATAAAAAAATTGGGGGATTGTAGGCTGGCAGAGTCCATTTTCAGGTGGGTTGGGAACTGGCTAAGGAGTCAAACCTAGAGAGTGTTAGTGGATGGGTCTGTATCGTCTTGGTGGGAGGTGGCCAGTGGTGTCCCACAGGGTTTGGGTTTTGGCCCTGTGCTGTTCAACATCTTTATCAATGATTTAGATGAGGATGTAGCAAGCATGCTGCCCATGTTTGCAGATGATACTAAGTTATGGGGAAAAGCGGTCATGCTAGGGGACAGGATATGGATCCAAGTGGACCTGGACAAGCTGGAAAGGTGTGTGAAGCAGAACCAAATGCACTTCAGTAAGAATAAATGAAGGGTGCTTCATATGGGGAGAAGTAATCAGCAACATGAATGTAAACCTTGCTGGCATGCTAGGCCGGGCAATATGCCAGATTCTGGTTCCTTAGGGTGCTAGTAGCCCTGGGAACACCCTCAGGCAGGTCTGATGACTGAGGTTTCCCATGGAGAGGTGTGTCCCTCACCCTCACTGCCCAAGAATTTACTTTAAGTCCAATAAACAAATGGATTTCTTTATTATACACAACTATATACAGAAATGAATAATCAAAAGAATATAAATATATATATATATTATCAATAGTTAATAATAAAGCCAACAATTTGAATAGAATTTACAACTGCAACAATAGATGAATAATTCCACCACACTGGGTGGTCCCATTTGCATCAAATGACCTCAATGATTACATTCATCTGGTTATAACACTTTAAAACAGTTTCCCCCCCATATCCCAGGTTGATTTCCCTCTCGTCACCCTCCCTTCCCATAACAATAAATGGCAATACAGCTTTAACTATGATCCACCACTAGGTGGCAGAGGCGATGCTGCTGCTGCTGCTCTGGGGAAGGTGGACTCTTTGCTCTTTCTAGGTAACTCAGCAAAAACAAGTCCCTGATCATCCACTGCAGGTAACAGACTTCTTTTCTTTAGTTTCCTTCTGAAAAATACATCTCCTGCAAACAATAGGGGTTAAGTGTCCCTTCACACAGCCATGCAGATTTGTGATTCTCACAGCCCACTCTCTCTCTGGGCTGTCTCTGTCCCCCAGAACCTCCACATGCAGACAGGGGATTCCCTCTGCAGTTCTCTGCTCCTGCAGTATGAGCCTTTCCAGCCCAAACAGAGGACTTCCCTCTGCACATCCCTGACCAGGCAGCTTCTCCCAGCTCCCTGTTAGCTTACTAACCCCTCTCCACTCTGTGTCCCTGATTGCACAGCTCCAACCCAGGTGGGGAATCAGCTTCTCCTGGGATGACTCAGGCTCTCCTCTGTCCCGAAGTCTGCTCCCCAGTAAGCCTCATTTCCATTCCCTCTCCTTGGGGGGAGGAGGGGCTAAGTCTCTGCCCCTCTCTCAAGGGTCATGTTGCTCTCCTCCAGCTTCTCCCTCAGCTTTTTATGACTCCATAATAGCCAATCAGAGCCCAGGGTTTGCAATGGGGGCTCTGGTCACAGTTGAAATGCTCCCGTAAAAAGCATGCATTGTGCATAGCATACTCTGTGTTTGGAAAAGCTATTTCACTCTCTGCAAACTTTCTGCCACCTTTCTTGCAAACTTCTTAGGCACAGCTCACCTACTCAGCTTGCAGCCAAGAAAGCCTTTGCAGCTGTTATATGAATATAGGGTAGGAGGTGATGTTCTGGCCAGCATGTTGGCTGAAAGGGACCTTGGCATTATGGTTGATCACAGGATGAACATGAGCTGCCAGAGATAATAGCATAATGGGATGCATTAGCTGATGCATCGTAAGCAGGGCTAACAAAGAGATACTTCCTCTCTACTCAGCATTGGTGAGACTCTAGCTGGAGTACAGTGTCCAGTTCTGGGTGCTGCACTTCAAAAAAGATGTAGAGAATCTTGAACGGGTCCAGAGAAGGGCCACAAGAATGATTAAGGGCCTGGAGAACAAACCTTATGAGGAAGGACTAAGAGATCTGGGACTGTTCATTCTGGGGAAGAGAAGACTGAGGGGGTACTTGGTGGTCATCTATAAGTATGTAAGGGGTGACTATTGGGAGCTGGGAGAAAAACTGTTCACTAGGACACCCAAGGGGAGGGCAAGGAGCAATGGCCATAAACTGTTAGAGGATGGTTGTAGGTTGGATGTAAGGAAAAACTTCTTTCTGGTAAGTGTGACCAGAATCTGGAATATACTTCCCAAGGACATGGTGCAGTCCTTAATCTTAGAAATCTTCAAGAGGAGACTGGACAGACACCTTGCTGGGATCATTTGATCTCAGCAGTATTTCTGCCCAGAGCATGGGGGTTGGATTCAATGATCTTTTGAGGTCCCTTCCAGACCTTAATTTCAATGATTTCTATGATAAGTATAGGTTGTAGTTGTTTGAACCTTCTTATACGTTCAAGTATAGGATGGTAGATGACATCCAAGGGTGTGCAGTCAGTGGTTTGGACATACTGGGTACATAGTGTAGGTATATCCTGATGTTATAGGATACCTACACATCTACCCTGGTTTCTTTGAAGCAATCTTCCAAGGCCAGGCACTGAAGATGCAGACAGAAGAGCAGCTCCCTGTTGTAACTCATGGTGCTTTGTAAGAAGTGCCAAGAGTTACAATGGTCCCCTGGACCTAACAGATATTCACTGTTGGGTCTTAGGGGTTGGAGAATTGAGCTGCTGTTTAAAGTAACTGTGAGCCTGCAGCCATTGTCCTCTAGAAATACTGCTCCATCTCCCAGTCCCTGTGCTGTTTTCAGAATGGGAGGGAGGAAAAGGAGTGGTGGTAGCTCGTTCTGGGAATTGCCCAGCCAGGTCTGGAGGGTGGGGTGGGTGGATAGGAGCTCCCCCCTCCTCGAGGCAGGGGTGGGGCTCTCATCCACCCACCTCACTGTGCAGTGCCAGATGAAAAAACCCAGACTGAACTCCCTTCACTCCCTTCCACCCTTCCCATTCTGAAGGCAGCACCAGGAGCAGAGCTGAGCTCCTGGCAGGGCTGTTCTTTGGGGTGACTTCCCTAGGCCCTGTGCTTTGAGGGGCCCTGTGGACAGTGCCATAGAGGCCCTGCTATAGCTGCTGTGTGCTACTGGCTCTGCACTCCAGCCATTTGCCACACCCCCTCCTCCCCCCCTGCTCTGTGATATGGCTGCTTGCCACCCCCCAGCCCCACACGGGCTGATATGCCTTAGGCCCTGCTCACCCCTAGGGATGGCTCTGGTTCCTGGCATGTGCAGACACAAGTATGAAGCTGCTGCATTTTGGAGCATCTTCATCTGAATCCTCAGGCACCCTCCCCTTATATACCCCACCCTTACCACATCCAGTTTGATGCTTGTCTGGGCCTGGATCTGGTGCCAGCCAAAGATGCTGTTGGCAATTACCTGCTGGCTTATTGAGCAAGGCTATGGGAATTTAAACCCCTTCATCTGGGCTCCCATCATAAATCAATTCATTACCAGTTCAGGTGTTCATTCATTAAGCTATGTCCATTGCGAGTCTGCAGGCTAATTACCCTATGTTAATTCATCCCAGGTTCCCAGATTAATCAGTTAGATCAGTCCATAAAGGATCCCTCAGGTCATCAAAATGAAATCAATCAATTCATCCCGGGTTTCAGGGTCTATCAAATGAGATCAGTCTATTAAGGGTTCAACAGGTAATCAAAATGAAATCAATTGCTCACCAGTTCCTTGGTCAATCAAATTAAATCAGTTCCCTGGGGCTTCTACCCTACCTTAGCTCCTCAGGGTCTGGACCCACAGGCTTTTGGCTAGAAGGGAGAGCTATCACCCTCTTGGCACAGTGAGATGGGTCCAAAACCCAAGAAAACAACAACAAAAAACCCAAGTAGGTAAAAAAAGGCAGTGGTCCTCAAGACTCACAAACCCACTCATGATGGCCACTCTCTCAGGCTCCTTCGCTTTGCCGGCTTCTGGCCTGCTTTGGCCACTGGGCTGTCTTCAAGCTTCTTCCTGGTGTGGCTTATCCTGGGTCCAGTTACTGTGACTGGGTCACAGTCCCATTGGCCAGTGGCCCGCTTTTTCCACCCGCAGTTAACCTCTTTGGTCTGCTGGCTGGGGTCTTCCCCCAGCTGCCCCTCTCCGGTGCCAGAAATACCCATGCTTGTGCTCCCTCTGCCAATCCTGAGGAAGCACATGCTGAGAAAATGTGGCAGCATGCTCCCTGTTCTGGCAGGGCCTTCCTCTGCTTTGGCAGTAAGTGTTTTCTGTTTGAATTTCCTGGGGCTTTTGTTGTTCTGCTCTTTTCCCCTCACAGGTGTAGACAGATGTAATATTTAGAACTTTATAAATACACTTTAAACCCCAAGAGTCTAGATGTGCCTGCCACTTATGAGTACCTTAAACTTCCTGGAATATTTCAAAAGTACACTGAGAAAATCAAGTCCTAATTTGAGCCTGTCCTCCATGAACCATCTCAGTGTTATGTGGTCAGGCAGCATTCCATGCCTAATGTCTGATCAGTCCTCCAGCTATCCCAAGCTACATCACTCCTCATCTCCCCACCACACATTCAGGGCAAAAGGCTGCTCTGGAATTCAGCCAGGACTCTATGGTCCAAACCCCTGCTCCCAGCTTCCCCCCACCATCATGGGCAGATTACAATAGAGGTGGTCTGTCTAGTGAGCTGCCACTGAGGAAGGCTTGTCATTTTTGGAGGTTGTCTTTTAGGGTGGTAAGCACATCTGCAGGGAGGGCAATTTTCCTTCAACCAAGAGGTGCAAAGCAGAAGGGATAGAGTGAAGATCAAGCCAGGAATTTGGCTGAGAGCCAGGCAGACCAAGCTGACTCAAAAAGGTGAGTCAGCTTGATGGTATGTGAATGGACTAAGGAAGCAATGAGGCTTCCAGAGATGAAGCTTGATGCTCCCTTCTGCAAGGCCAAGTTATAGACCCAGGGCTTCTGCAGAACTCTGGAAATCATAGGCATCTGCCCTGGGGTGTAAGTTGGAGGTAGGCCCACCAGACCTGGGCAAGACTGCGGCAGGGCATCCCCACTGAAGCAGTTGGAATCCAACAGGAAAAGTTCCTGAGCAAGATTGATATCCCCTACCTGACTGTGCCAGCTTGGTGTTGTAAGGTTTAAGACCCCTTCTTTGGGATCACCAACCTATTGGTGGTGACAGGGTGGGACCTAGGTTAGGCTGTATGGTCTGCTTATGTGGTGTTATATTCTTTGCTCACCATGACTTTGATGTAGTGTTTTGGGAGGCAGTTCCCCACAGGCAATCTTCTAGATCCTTTACCCTGTTGTCTTTGCGGGGCTCCAAACATCCCCTTTACCCCAGCCTAACCACATCCTGACTCTGACAAGGATGTATGTTGTTGAGATGCCCTGATGTCTAGCGATGCATATTCACCTCAGTAGCCATAATGGCAGGTGACCACATAGTTGGCTCTTCCATGGCCTTTGATGTTCTCTCTGCCAAGCTAGAAAGTCTGTAGCAGCTAATCAGCCAACTCAGCAATCAAAATATAGTCCTGGTTCTAATGAACCCAACAGTCAATACACCAGTGGCCACAGCCATGGCTGGCGTACTTCACTGGCATAGGAATAATTCTCCTCCACAACAGGAGTCCCTATAGGGCTGTGGACTTCATGTTCCCTGGTTCTGCTGCTCGAGGCCTCTTTAACAGTCCTGTTGGGCCTTGGGAACCTTTGATCTATAGTCCTAGGGGCTAATTAAATGCTCTGGGCTTCCAACTGCCCCTGCCCTCTTGGTATGTGTAGAGCCTGGGTGTGGGGATCTGTTCCTGACTGGGCTCTGAGCTCCCAGATCTGACAATAACTCCTGGGAGGGGCATACTGTCCCCGTACCCGGATCTTCCACCCATTCCGCTTCCTGCTAGGGTCTGACCTGAGAGCTGGCTCGTTTCCAACCATCTGCCTGGAGTTGCTGTTCTCTACTCTGGTGTCCACTGGCTCTTGAATTCTGTGATCGGTGCTCCTCCAAGTACCGTGTCCCTTGGGCTGGGCTGGCTGTTCCGCTTCAGTGGTCGGCTGCTCAGTTTGCCTACTCAGCTGCATGCCATCCTCTCTGTGCCCCCTTCTGGGGCCAGAAATACTTTCTTCAGCAGGTTCCCCACCAATCCAGGGCATCACGCTGTTCTGGAAGTGTCGTAGTGTCTTCTGCATGTTGCCCCTGGGGATTGCCTATGCTGCTGTAAATCTGGGATGCTGACTGTCCCTCTCTCCTTCTTCTCTTTTCTCACACTGACACAGGAAAGCCAAGGACAGCCATTACCAGGGGAGGTGTTCCCCCCAAAAAACAGGTGCTGAAGGGCTTCAGGCAGAAGGCAGCCACTCTGCTTGCTAGGTTGATTAGGCCTTGACCTCCCCTGCTGGTGGGCAGATACAGGATAGCCCACTGGAGCCAGTGGTATCTGTTCTAGAAGAACATTATCTTGGCAATGATGTGCCTTGTCACATGTAAAATTTAGGTGTGTGCACCCACAGGCAGAATTCAATAAGAAGAATTATGGGTTCTGGGTCTCTATTCATTTCACAGCAGCCAGCAAACAGTGCAGTGGATCCATATGAAGTACAGATGGGGTGCACTCCACCTCTTACTTGGAGTTATGCAACAATTGTGTTAGACCCTGAAGTCTTGACTTTTGTGTTGCTGATAGGGTTGGGATTCAGTGGTATAACCCCCCATACTCCCCCTGGCCTGCTCCATAGACAAAAGCACATGAACTCATTTCTACTTGAAATGGGCATAAACATTAAATCCATGTTCTTTTCTGCATTGTTTGCATTATACTATTGTTAAAAAAGGCCTGAGCCTCTGATTTAAGCTCTCTTTTCTTCTTGCTGAGGGCTATTGAAAATATTTTTATTAGATACCTTTTGCTTATTCAGTGGGATTGTTCTGAATGTTCCCTTGCCGAGTAGGTCATGTACCTTAAAAGATTCTTCATCCTAACTGAAATGAAACAGGATCTATAAGTCTTATGCCCAAGGAAATGAATTGCATATATATTAAAATGTAGCATGATCATTCCCAATTAATAATGGATAATTTAAAAGGTTTTGCCAGCAAGTAAGACAAATGTATTATTTTATCATAAATCTTATCAAGATGAAAGTGAACAATTTATCAGAGCCCAATAAAAAATACCTTCAGAATACAGCCTATGATATCATCAGAGATTCACAGCATGGAGGCCATCATGAAACATGTGATAATGTTTGCTGCAGTAAAGTGAACCACATAAAAACTTTATTGGCAGATTTACTGAATGGCTGAGGATAAAGGAACGAATAACACTGTGGTTGCAGCTAACAGGGTCAAGATGTGGATTGGCCACATAGGCATTCTTGGGTTGTTTCCAGGGAAATAGGCTAATCAAATGCCTTATGCATTGAAACATCCCATTATTGAATACCAAAATGACTTGAGCTTACCTTATGCGAATTCACATGAATTTAAATCATAGTGGTGAATGTAATGGGCATGCAGAGCAGCTAAGTGTCCCAGGGCTGAGCTGTGTTCTAGCCTAAACACTAAACATCAAAGCTCAATTCAGAAATGCCAAGGACTTCATAAGCTTGTAACTGTTTAATCAGACCAATGCTGAATCACACGTTATACGAAAAATATATAATATCCAACTAAAGGGTCACTAAGGTGGATAAATACCTTTTCTTGAATCTGGCCGATTCTACAGCATAAGAAAATGTGGAGGGGACTTCAGAGAAAAAAAATCAAATGGAAAAAGAATTTCTGTTTGGAAATCAGACATCCAAGAGATGTTAGAGAGACATGTTCATTATAAAAAAAAATCTCTTTAGTTTTGTTTGTGAACTGTCTGTATTTATGTGTGTGTGTGTATGCATTGTGTTTGATGTGCCATTGAATTTTTCTCCCACATTTGATTTTAATGAGAGTTCTATTACTTTATATGAGACTATATCCTGGTTGTCCTGTACGAATCACAATTTTTAGTTTGCCTACTAGACAGGAGACCATTCATTAAAAGTGACTGGAAATAAAAATATATTTATTTTTTTAAAGCAGCATTTTAACAATTATGTTTCATATTGTTTCAGTAATAATAATAAACTGAAATTTTAATTTTATATGAGATGATCAAGCAATAATATATGTACAAGACTGCTGAACTTGAAGTAAAGTTTCTTAAGGGAATCTTACTACATAGAAGTTTACAGTACCAAAATATTAGATTTCTGAGCAGCTTCAATAAAGCTCTAAATATACAGATGACATTTAGTACCTTATTTATCTTTTTGTACTTATCTATTAAGGTTAAATAATGTAACATTATCTCTATTGCATTTAAAAAGTATTACTTAATATACATTTATGAAACATATGCATTCATAGGGTATTGCAGCAGCAATAATGTGCTTTCAGGTTCTGACCAAAAGGGGTCCTATACATCCTTCTCATGTTGATTATTTCTGCCAAAGCAAGAATAACCTGTGTGAACAGAGGGGGACTGCTCAATATGAACTGTATTTGTAAAAGTTTGTGGATTGTATAACTCTTAGACAGGGTGTTGGAACTCATCTCCACTGTTTGCCACGGACAGTTAACGAAGCTGCTTCATTGAGTTTGCAAAAAGTTCAAATTAGCCCCACCATGTTGTGTGTTATTTTTCTGGGGTATGCCTATACACAACACTTAGAATAAGACCTATGGATTTACTTTTCAAAACTTCTTTCCATACATCTTGTTATGCCTAATACTATATAACTATGATAAAAAAAATGATAGTTTCTTGTGGTCTTAAAATAAGTAAAGGAATTAGTATGATTCTTGGCAGAAAAATGGTCATGAATCATATTCAGTTAAAAAAAATCTTTTTGCTAATTTCCTCCCATTTTTTTCAGTATACTATTGCTGCCAGATAAACTGTGGCATCGCTTTTCCTAAAAAGAATAATGTTTAGGTACAAAGCCATTTAAATTTTGTTTGGAAAAAATAATAATGTACACTTAATTTTTCTTATTCAACTATCGAATTAACAAGGCCTTGTAGTAATTTTTTTAATGATGTTTTCCATTATAAAATAATGCCATGATTAGTTCAATATAAGAAAGTTTTGAGTAACATACAAGACAGACTGAAAATCTCATTAGGATTTAAAGGATAAATGAGGTCTTGTTTGTTTCTTTCTGCAATGTGCTAAGTACTGATGTGTAGTATATTGAAAATGGCCTGTAGTAATGGTACTTCCTCAATAAGCTTAATGATATTTCATATGTATAAAAATGGTTGAGAAGAAATACCATGCGTTTTTCAGCCCAGGTATGTGCTAAATTGTGTATTTACAGGTCTTAAATTAATTATTTCAGCATAGTATAGATTTTTATTTAAATTGTCATGAAATTGACTAAAAATTCAGAGTTTAATATGTGTTTAATAGCATTATATTTAGTGAACTATGTAGCCATTTGTTATAAATGAGACATATGTAAAAGCAAGAGATTTGGAATACAGAAGTTTATGATTGTATTTAACAAACAGTGGATTCTCATTCTGAATGTGTCCAAACATATCATCACTGGAGCAGGGTTTACTATTCATTTGATAGAAATTATTAGTCAATAAGTTGAACTGTGTTGGTTCTGATAATGATATTATTTGGAAGTGATCAAACATTCAATATAATTCCTACTGACTTTATTTACATTACGTAAAATCATTTTAGGGCTTTGAATTGTACGGGTGTGTGTGTTGCTTGCTTTGTAACACATGCACGCATGCACACACAATGGAAGCACCATTCACACGCACACACAATGAGAAAATTATTTTTCTTGGGCTTATTTTCTTGGCACTTGCAGTTTGGTTAGATGTGAGATAGCCGAAACATTTACATCTTCTATCTGCATAATGAGTCCTATACAAAATGATTGCGGCTCATGTAAAAGACAGGGTGGCATGTTTTCAGTTTTAATGGGGACACTCAGAAAACTTCCAATCTTTCTTGACATTTCTTATAGCAAAATAAATGTGGTCTAGGTTGGAGTGTCTATTATGAAAATAAGAGAAGAGCAAGTCAATTATATTTCAATGACTGAATAGCCAGGGGTCCTCATTAAAATGATCAGAAAGGCTGCAGTGTTGCTTTCCTGTATGTAGCCACTGATTAAGTTGTATAAGAATGACATGGCCTTTTTGGGAGGAAAACAGAGTATGCCTTGGTATCTAGCCAGCCAGCCAGAAATTGTTGACACTTACAAAAGTGAGATGCGCACTCCATCAAGAAAGGGAAGTTACTACTTATGGGGTCATGGACTCCTGATGCATTTAAAAATAGTTGTAGTTGTTTTATTGGAGACAGTCATAGAAAGATTTGAATTTGCACTAGGTTGTATGAAAAATGCCTGCGGTATGGTGGTGATATGGTATGTTTTTCCTTCCGCTGGCTTCAGTGAAGTATACGTAGTTTAACAGAATAATGCTTTTAATATAATCTTTGTGATTCTGGACTTTTAAGCAATATTCTAGTTATCTGTTCATTACTATTCATTTTTAGAGATTAAATTCTCCCTACTTGCCATTTTTTTTTATATAAAATATTACTTGGCAAAGGCTCTGAAATTTTTCCCCCAGAAGAGACTGTATTCTGTAACAGTAAAGACTGTTTTCCATAACAAATAAAATTTGCTTAATCCTTTTAATGGTCTATGTTTAAAGGAAGGTAGCATTACTTAGGAGCTGATAGTCCAGAATCAGGTGGTCTTGGAATTTGTTGACAAATTACCTTTTTCAATAGAGTTTGTTAATAGAGATATTTTAAAATAATATGTGAATATATCTTAGGTTTATACACATAATAAAGAATATTTGAGTCTAGGATTTTTATAGTTAAATGTACCCTACATTTTTGATAACACAGAGTTGTGCAGATGGTCAGTGTATTATGCCTTGAGTGGCAACACGCCAAAAAACATCCATGTAACATCCAAACACAAATTAAGTTGTTACTGTTTTACTGTCTACTTCTCTACCCCATTTTAAAATAAATCACATCATTATTTGTTTTTGAAGATTTATTCAGAAATGTAGAGTAAGATTTAGTAGTAATGATGTAACTTTCTATTAATAATGCCCATCAAGGAGGTAAAACATTTGAACAGTTTGAAATAATGTAGTCTCTTTCATGCAAAGCAGATTGAAATTTACCTTCAATGTTCTCTTCTACTTTTCCTACCTGATTTATATAAATAGTATCCTAATAAAACAAGTTAAATCAACTAACATCTATACTCAGCTCCAAGTGAAAATAATTGTTAGTTTAACATGTATTCTATATCAAACTGCATCATATAAGACTCCATCAGTCATAATAATGTTTCATTATATATTAGGGCAATTTGAAATATATTTTACCAATGTTTGGTGAATGAATTTCTTGTTTTAAGTAAGAAATCAAATGGCAAGAGACATACTAAGCTGAATTCCCTAGCTATATTAATTACTTAAAATAATTTTCTTCAGTAAATTCAGAATTAGAGCAGAATTTGCTAAATAATCATGTCCATTATTTATAATTTAGGAGGATGGTATAATGTAATGAAAACTGTCTAAATATGTAAAAGCAAGGTTAAAAAATTATGTTTATGTGGCTTTCAATATTATAGAATAAAAATATTGAAAGTTTTTCACTGTTGATTATGTGTGCCATCTAAATTAGACATTAAGAGCATCTCTATCATGTTCACTATTCACAGCTAAGGTTATTCTTTTGATTGGCTTTAATCTAGTTTATACGTGCTATGCAAATCTCTAGATTGCTTGTAGTGATAGAATTCACCAGTGGTATCATTTTACTTTGAGATAAGTTTTGCAGAAACGTAAGTTTATGAAAAGCATTTTGTTTAGTATCCTTGATTTAAATTTATGTAGAACACAGATTACAAATATGTTGTATTCTTTGTTAATTGTTTCAATAACAAACATTTAATGTATAAATTAATTAACAATATAGCTTACATGTGAAGAGAGGTGATGTGGTTATTAGTTTAATACCCACAGTAAGAACCTATCCAGTATATATGTTTTTTGTAATGTTTGAATTTATTACAAAATGTCCTGGTTCCTATTCTGATTTTAGATGATTGCCAAATATATTTTCTCAGCTGTCATGTTGAAATTACCTGCTGACCATAGAAGCAAAGTAGTCTTGTTTGTTAGCATAACAATATATCTTTTGAAAAAAAATGGCAGTTAACTATGGAGGGAAGTCAGAAATTTCTGTTGATACTTTGGGTGCATGTAAACAAGTTAAAACTATTTCTTACAACAGTGGATGAGTTATTTCCAAGGATTTTGATTTTCTAACATACATCTCTAACCCAGTTCTAGAGATTTAGGATGCTGTGTTTAAAACTACAATGTGGAACCTAATTTAAGTAGAAAAGTTTGTTACCATAGATATTTTAGGATGTCAGATTTAGCTTTGAAAACTGTGTTATGGTAACTGTTGTTAGAATGAAACCACTAACAGTAGAACACAGCCATTTCTTTATATTAATGACATCTGCCTGATACTTTCACATATCTCAGAAGATCACCTCATGGATAATTTTTTCAGAATACTTCTTCAGGGGTCAGGATATAACTATATAGATTGTAAGTATTAAGTCCAGTTTAATGTGCCTTTTTGGTAGGATTTCTTGCATGTTGTCCATAGTGAAAAAAAGGAGAAAACTTTAATAATAAGAATTTTTAATTGTTATCCACATCATTTAAACTATTCTTTCCCCACCCTGGATACAGAATACCTATGCAGATTTTTATATGAATAGCTGTGCTGCGCTGTGTTCAAGGTGAAAAGACAAAAGTTGAGAACAAGTTATTATATGGAAAATAGCCTCATTATAATAATTGATTCATAAGAAAAAAAATATTGCTGAAACAAAAATCAGAAAACATGACCTAATGTCAGCAATGAACTCCTTTTTAACCAGCCTTTCAACCTGTGTATCATCAGAATAATTGGTCTTTTAGTTGATTTGACTAACTGACAGCTAAGCCACTAATAATTACCTATGGCAGCATTTATATTTTTGGTTTTATATTAGAACACCACACTAATGAATGAACGTATTTTAAATAATAAGTGTGTTTGAATGCTTAGATTATCATTTAAATAATTATTTATGGAACTATGATTACACATCGATGACTACAATGGAGAGACTTTTTAATTTAATTAAAGAGAAAATAACAGCATGTCTGTATATCTATTTTTTATGGTTAAACAATTCATGCCTTATAATAATATATTAATTTTGTCAATTTGTTAGGGTATCATTTCAACTTCATGACAAGCTTTCAGCTTTATTTAGCTGAAGTCAGAATTCAGGATAATGCTTACTTAACTTGTACACGAAGAGCCTAATAATGCATAAGGTAGTCTAACTACTGTCCACTATTTTTTTCATACACTGTTGTGATGAGGTTCTTTCACGTTAATATATTTCTATATAAATTATAAAGTTAAAGGCAGGGCATATGTATTGATCTTAGTTGAGTACAAATGCTCTACAAAGGAATCCAGGGATAACATATATTGAAGCACTCAATTCTGAGGTAAGTTATAGAGAAGAATAATTGAACTCAATAAAAATAAATTGTTTAATGAACTTGTTGTTTCTTTTCAAAATATTGTTTAGAAGGATCTGTGTTTTTTACATGTGTAGCACAGGTGCACATCAGTTCATAGAAATGAGAAGTGTATTTCAGTTAAAATTGAATGGAAAATATATTGACTGGGAAAAAGCATCACATCTTTCAAATATATTATGGACAGCTATTTGAATTATATCTAACTTAAAATATGTCAGATTTCTAATATGATCCTTAGATACTTCTTTTTGGATGGTATAGGTTAGCTTTTGATGTATTTTCTATAGATAGCTCTCCTCCACTACTACTCAAAAATTGGTTTATAATGATGTTATCATGGATTTATACTATGTAATAAGACGTTACTTTTCAACTCTTAAGTTTGGACCATTTATAGAATTAAGGGTAAATTGTCAGATTAGTGTGCGTATATATCCACATGAAAATATATACTGTCTTTTATTTTCCAAATATAGGGTTAGAGATGAATAATGCCCCATGTTCAATGCCATGCAGTACCTATGTGAATTTTCTTACATAATTGTAAGAATTTAGAAATTACATTTTGCTTTATTAATGGTAGTAGTACTTCATTATCATACGTTATTGCTTTTAAATAAGGAAGTTGTTCATATGCTCTATACTGAAGATGGAATGTACATCTTACATCTTATGTAAGTGAAATTTTGTTGAGAATTTGAGCTAGAGAGGTATATAGTACAGTTGAAGGGTATATGTAATATTAGTCACTACCAATTTTGGTTGGAAAATAGATATGTTCAAAATGATTCCATTTGGAAGCTGGGATTATTTAAGACTATTAAAGGAATTCAAAATACTAGTTGAATATGCATGTATTTATTTTGCGGGTTGATTTTTTTTTTACTGAAATAATCATTTTCATCTTGCTATGCTCCACTCAAGGATAGAGGGAGTTCTATTGGGGGGGAGGACTATTGGAGATCTATTAGAGCAGAATTTTTTTCTATAAATATATCTGAAAAACGGTATGTCTAGATGTATTGGAGTAAAGACAGCAAATTCATATTGATGCTGTGATAGCTTTATAAGCAAGAAGCTTATGCAGCTCATTGCTGCACCTCCATCCCCTCTGCCATATACAGACTTCCAGTAATATATGGTACAACCATGTATACAACCATGTACAACCATGGTTTCTTTCTGAAGTTTCCTTTCATTTGAAAATGTCCTCCTTAAAATATAAATAAACAATTCAGCTGAATTACCAGAAAGTTATTTTTATATGGAAATTTTATTTAGGAATGTCTTAAGAGAAATGAAAAAGAATGTATGTTCTTTGACTGTATCTGAATTTTAGTGAAAAATACTTATTCCAAGATTTGTAAGCTGAATCAGTTAATGTACTTTAAACTAGTTCACTTAATTTACACTTCATCATTAGCATAATGGGCATACCTTGTATTTTCTTGAAAATTAATTTAAAAATGTGCCAGCACTAATAGATCAGTACCAACATTATAGGAATACATTTTAAAAGAATAAAATATTGCGTATAATATAAAAAACCAAAGGAAGTACATTTAAAGTATTTATCTTGATAGTTCTTGACTGTGTAGCGCATCATATTTGGATTAAATAATATTTTATTAATTTTTTTTATTTTTCAAGATCATAACTCCAGTATTAATTTTCAGATGCTGTGTTAGTTTCCCACAAAATATGAGACTATGCATTGTTAGTTTATAAAAGTATTAATTATACTTATTTAACTTTCATAAAAGTCAGGGAATTAAAAGTTATAATAAAGTACTGATGACTTTCAAAATCTTTCCAAACATCTAATATTAAAAAAAAAAAAATTACAGTACTTGGAAACTGATTACAAATATGTGGAAAAAAGTGATTTGACATTTTAAATCTTCCTTGAAAAAATAAAACTAATGCCACTAGCTGAAGAGAAATTATTACAGAAAAAAGGAAAGTAGAGTATATGAAATAAATGAAGAAATTATATTTAAATATAATATTTTAAATATATTGCACAAATCCAATATGTTTGTTTCATAACTAATGAAAATTATTTACATTTATTGTCAAACATATTTCTATATATTTCTAATAATGTACAGCTTAAAATTACTATAAACATTTTAAACATTTGTAAATGTGTTTGAAAGTTGTCAGAAATTGAAGTGCTCTGAAAAGTGTTTAAATGACATATCAAATATGTAAATTAATGTGTTATTGCTTTAAGGTTGTTTTGACTAAATACCTTCTGCTTTCTTCACCTCCCTAAAATGTTATTGGTTATAAATAAATATGAATTAATTGTTTCAGGTTTTAAACAAACCATACTGATCTTACTTGTTATGATCCTGGCCATGGTGACTGGGAGCCATTCATATCAATGTGTATTTATCCTTTTGTGGAATGTATATAACTAGCCTAACTAAAAACCAAGTGCCACCATCTATTTGCCAATTAGCTTTCTAAGTGGCTTGAGGTGTGTCAGTGTGAACCTGCTCCACCCTGTTCAAGTGCTGAAAATCTATTACTGCATTTACTTTTGTAAGACACTGACATCTTGCCCTTAAAAGTAAGTAAGAAAAAAAGCAGCGAGCAGGAGGTGGAAGGCCTACGTACTTTTTGCATTAATTTTTTTTCAGGGACTGCAGCAGAGTGCAACTGAATGCCACTCAGGTGCCTAAGTCTGCTTGTACACCTAGGTGGAATAGAGGCTGACCCCTGGTGTCCATTATACAGATAAAAAAAATTAAGCAGACAAATAAATATCCAACATAATTTTTTTTGCTCTAGTTATGTTACACCAATAATAAAGATGTGCTACCCAACCACCCCTTCTCAGTGCTACTTTAGCAAAAGAAACAGCTTAATAAACTTGAGGACTCACACATTAAATTAATACCCCAAAGGAGATGCACAGATTCACCTGAAGTCATGCAACTTGCCTGGAAAATACCTAAGAAAATAGGTGAGCATTGCTACATGCCTTGAAGTTTAATAAATTCAAGGTGTGTTAGAAGAAGGAGTAGTGCAGGAAAAAATGACTGAAGCCAGATAGCCCTCACGGAGAATGCTCCTCTCTGACCTAGAGCAGCAATTCCCAAATTTTATTGGCTCGTGCACCATGTTTTTTTAAAAACTGAGGTTTGAAGTAGCACATACATCTTTCTGTTTTTTTGGCACATTTAATTTGGGTCTTATTAAGTTTAATTTAAGTATTTCTGACTCTATGGCAGAACAAACAGGAACAAAACCTAAAATGTTTGGTTATAATTAGAGCTGTCTTAAAAGAAAATCAAGGTTTTGGCATGTTTTGAAAATCAAAAGTTTTAAAAATATTTTATATTTTTTGAAAAAAAAGTGAAAGTAATGGAGACTAGCATATTGATTAGGAACTAATTTGGTGGGTAGGAAAACAAGATTGAAGAGTAGTGTATTCAGGTCCCTGGTCTGGTCTGAGCAGAATTATCTACTCCCTGGGCTAGTGGCTAATTTAGGGTTTCTTTCTCTTGAATACAGACTCCATTCTGGTCCTGAAAAAATGCCCTGACAAAAAGATTCACTGAAACAGATACATTTCTAGGAAAAATGTCTGTTTTCGACAATTCAGCATCTCCCCCCATAATGTTTAATTTAAACATTCCTACCCCAATTCTAATTCAGACAGCCTTTTACTTGAGGTTTATAATATGATTAAATAAGCATTATTAATACACATTTATTTTATATTGATCAAACTAAAAGAAATAATGAAGCATGTACAAAATGACATCTTGATATATTCTGTTAGGCTACACAACAAGGGTGAATGGCTTGACTTTTTAACTTGTCTAGTTTAAGCTTTAATCCGTATCATCAACAGAAGCCAAAGTTTATCTCAGTTTCTGTTTTTTACAAAAGTAAAAACAAAGAAAAATTAAAAAAAACCACTTGATTAGCATTTGGAGAAGATGAAAAAAATGTCTTTAATGAGAAGCGTATGTGTGTACTGGTATGTAGTTGTAGGAAGGCAGGGAGGGGATGACAGAGGGAGCTTCTGTTCTGCAGTGCCTTCCTGAGTGGGGGCCTTTGATGTTAGTACTCTCAACAGCTGTATGTTTTGCAGCTGTTTTGAGCTGGCCCTGTAGGCAGGTGTCTTTTTGGATGAAGAGAGCTATGCTGGCATGACATGGGGGTTGGCTCAGTAACCTGAGTTTACGTGGCTTTGAAGGCTAGGCCCAGCAGAAAGCCAGTGAGCTGTGTGCTAGATAAGAATATGGCATCTGTCTGCACAGGCACAGTGCCCAACACATCACTAAATAAAACCACTGTGCTGTCATGGCTGGAGAATGTTATCTGCTGTTATGCAGCCGGTGCATTGTGCTCCTTGGGCATTTTCTGAAGCACTGTAGTGCACGCAGCGATTGAAATGGAATGATATTTTGGTGTACCACTTCCAATTAGTTTATGCACCTCTGGTAGCATATGTATCACAGTTTGGGAACTCCTGAATTGAAGTGCTATTAACTGCAGTGTTTCTGATTGCAGTTGCCCTGGTACTATGCAAGAGGAGAGGTGACCCCTGAGGTAGCCAGGGTCCAAACCATCAAGGACTTTGTAGTTCAAAATTAACACCTTAAATATACTGTGTGTGTACAAGTGTGTTTTACCATTTCCAACCACATTCAATAGGGTTAAAGGTAACTTTCTTTTAAAAACCTGTTTTTTCTCTCTCTAATAACTTTTCTAAAATATCTGTATAAAACCTCCCTGTAAACTTACAATATAGGATGTAATACATAAATAATTACAGTATATTGGGACTTCTCTAATAGTTTCAAAGTACTGAAACATCAATGAATTAAAAAAATCAAAGCCCTTTGTGGTAGTAAATTATTATATCTCCATTTTCCAGCAGGTGCAAATTACCAGCGCTCTACTGACTTTAATGGAATAAGGCCAATTTACACCTGGTTGGACTATAGCTGTATGTGCATAAGATATGTCTCTATATAGCATAGGTATTGTTATGGCAAAGTAATAATGAAGTGCAGAATACTGAATTATTGGATTATGTTGTTCTGTGAGTACTTTATAATGACGTGTATTACAAGGTCTTCTCATTTGTACAAAAGCTGCTTTGTTCTACAGCTTTAAGTATGATCTTTTTTTACTTTCAGGTATTTTCTATTACTAAACCAGTATAATGGATTCTTACTGTAAATAACTCTGGCCCCAAGAGTTATCTAAGTCAGTTCAATTTGGTGGCTTAAATTTGAAAGTAATTTTTTGAGGGGTCCAGTTAGTGGAATTATCAACTGGTATTATTTTCAGAGGGTGGGTGCTTCAGACTTCCTTGAAAATCAAGCCCTGTAAATGTGTTGTAATATGTAACGCAATTTTACTTCTATTGGGAATTTCACAATTATTTATTGGAAGGAAAATTATGGACTGTTGATCTCCTCAGAGTCGTTCTGCGCACTAAGAAAGGTTTGAAGACCTAATCCCACCAAAATTAAATACCCACGAACATAAATATAGATAAATCTCAATACCAAATTTAATAGTGAAATGTCAATGAGATACAAATGACCAGACAGTACAGGTAAGGCATGATTAAAATATATAAAATGTGCATTAATTTAAAGAAATAATATTATTAGCAATTGCAAACAATTTCTTATGTCCTAAAATCTTAAAAATCCCCTAACAAGGTGGACAGCCCAATAGGGAAAAGGGCTTCTCAGCTAGGTTTCAAATTAAGTTTTTAAAGAGTGCTTATCTGTAGATGGTTCAGCAAGAAATGTAGTTCAAAGGTGAAGCTGAAGCAGAGCTGGCTTTAGGGAAAATGGTGCCCTGGGTGAACTTGTAATTTGGCACCCCGCATCTTGCATCCCCCCCCACCAGCTGCCCACCGGCCCTCCCCTCAAGTCACCAGCACTGTGTATGTGGGGTGTGTGCATGGGGTTTGTGTGTGGGGGGTTGGGGGTGTGTGCAGGGTGGGGTGGGTGTGTGGAAGGTATGGGTGAGGGCTGGAGGGGTATGTGTGTGAGGGGTGGGTGGGGGGTGTATGTATGGGGGTGCATAGGGTGTGTGTGGGTGGGGTGTGTGTGGAGTGTGGTGTATGTGGAGTGGTAAGCATGCATGCACACGTGCCCCAGTGGCTGTGGGTCTCAAGGGACCTCATGGGCTATTGAGTGGCAGCGTGTGTCTGCTCACCTGAGATGCTGGTTTGGTACCAGAGTGCAGTGCTGGCAGAGGGAGTGGTGGAGGCTCAGTGCAGGGTGGCAGGAAGGGCAACTGCCTGCACAGGAAGCCCAGCCCCAGTGGCAGGGCACTGCCACCTAGTACTGCCTGGCTGCCCATGCCCTTAGTAGTGGTGGTGGGGGCTGGGTGGGGGCTGCAGCCCCAGCAGGTCAGTGATGGGAAAGCCCTTGGCATGCATGTCTATGATGCCTTCTAGCTGGGCATCACTGCTCTACCCTTGCCGCAGCCCTCAGCATCCTCCACTTGACTGGTCATGCTGCCTGGCAGCACCCTCCACCGCCACTGCCTGGGAACTTTTTATCTCGCTGCCGTGGCAGGACAGCTCTAATCAACTCTGGGCATAGCTGAGGGCCCAGCCCCCAGGATTAGTTGCCACTGAAATCTCCCAACAGCTCCCGCCCGGCACGAGTAACAGGGAAGGGTGTGTGTGTATGGGTGTGTGTGTGTGCGTGCATGTGGCACTCTCCTAACCATAGTGCCCTGGGTGGTTGCCCATGCTTCCCGCTCTTAAGGCCAGCTCTGCTGAAGAGCAAAGATTCCAAGCTGAACCCAGATTGTTATACTCTATGACTGGCTCGATATCAAAAAGCATACTAAAAAAGGCCAACATTTTAAAAATATGTTCTAAATAAGTTCTACTCTAATTAATAGTCATGTGTCTCTTTTTATATCCTACTTAAGCTATATCCTGTCTGAAACCAGATCTAACTGGCATAAAACTACTAAATGAACTCCAAGCAACCTTTAACCTATTTCTTTTGACCTGCTTTGCTGGCACTTTCTAACATTATTCTCACCTCTCACATTTTCTTGCTTGCTCAGTTACTTTGCCTCTCCTTGTAAATCAAGTGCCTCAGCCCCGTAAGCATTTTTGTTGCCCTCCGCTAGACTCTCTCCAATTTATCCACATCCTTTCTGTTGTGGGGGCCCCAGCACTGGACACTGTACTCCAGATGTTGCTTCACCAGTGCTGAATAGAGGGGAATAATCACTTCCCTTGATCTGCTGGCAACACTTCTACCAATGCAGCCCAGTATGCTGTTAGCCTTCTTTTCAAGAAGAGTACAGTGTGGGCTCATATTCAGCTGATTGTCCACTGGAACCCCCAGGTCCTTTTCTGCAGAGCTGCTGCTTAACCAGTCAGTTTCCAACCTATACTGGTGCATGGGATTATTCTGCCCTAAGTACAGAACTTATTTGCATTTGTCCTTACTACACCTAATGGAGATGTCTTTTGGTCTAGTCCTCCAATTTGTCAAGGTCTCTGAATCCTAGTCTTACCCTCCACTGTATCTACTATTCTCCCCACCTTGGTGTCATCTGCAAACTTGCTGAGCGTGCACTCCATCCCATCTCCCAGGTCACTGATGAAGCTATAAAACAAAACTGGCCCTGGGACTCACCCTTGGGGCACTCCACTTGACACCAGCTGTCAGCTAGACATTAAGCCATTGATTACTACCCTCTGAGCCCAGCAATCCAGCCAGTTTTCTATCCATTTTACAGCCCATTCATCCAAACCGTACTTCTTTAGTTTGCTTGTGAGAATGTTGTGGGAGACCATATCTAAAGCCTTGCTAAAGTCAAGGTATATCACATCTACCTCTCTTCCTGCATCTACAGAGCCAGTCATCTCATCATAGAAGGCAATCAGGTTGATCAGGCATGACTTGCTCTTGGTGAATCCAGGCTGATGTCCTAATCACCTTCTTCTCTGAGTGCTTAGAAATCACCTTCTTCTCCAAGTGTTTAGAACATTATAGATTATAAATCTTGGTCCCAATTATTTCTCACCAGCAAATTGACAGGGTAGCTTTGAAAGAGTAGCTGCTTCTGCTCTCTGAACATCTTCATCTTCAGGATTTCACAGGGATCCATAAAAACCTTATCTTTTTTAAACATCTATGTGAGACTTCTTTAAAAAAAGATAGTGAAACACAATGGACTAATTTTCAGCATTATATAGGCAACACTCAGCTCTGTATCTCATTCATCCCTGTTGCAACCACTGCCACTGCTAAGATGGGAGACTAGCAGTAGGAAAGCAGCTCTAGGGGAAAGAGTAGCTGGCTCATGCTATACTCTGGAAATACCAAACCAATGCTCATAAATGGGGAGACATGCTTTGAAGAGCTAACAGAAGTACTGTCCTCATACTGTATTTTCTTACATACCAGCTGCCCCCAAAGTTTGGGTGGCAGAATGAAGAAGAAAAGATTTTTCCAGAGTCCTGACTGTAGACGCAGAGCACACTGCAGTATCAGCAAAAGCTGCATTGTTAATCTTCTCTTGGCCATTGGTGAACTGGCAGCAGCTTTTGGCTGTTCAGCTGAGAGAGAGAAGCATGGTAGCCATTACAGCTGCCATCTGTGCATCTATTCCTCCATTCAAGTGCAGAAAATCAGCTTGCCTGCTTAAGACACGAACCCCAGTTTTGGAGGACTGATTTTTTGGAAAAAGATGTGTGTGGTTTTTGAGTCAATATGGTATTTTATTGAAGGTGTCCTGTCCTTTTTGTCAACATGATGTGAAGCCTTGTAGTATCTGTTTGCCACTTCATTAAGTTTGGAGGATCAGGTAGCATCAGTATCTAAAAATACCTTCTTTGATCTCAAAGCTTGTTTGGAAACATCACTCTTTCTTCTCAAACAAAGGCATGGCTACAGTGCCCTGGGCATCTGTCATCTCCAGGCTGGATTACTGTCTCAGTTGTAGATATACAGATGAATATGAAACCCATGCATATATTTCAGCTGGTACAGAATATAGCCTGTGTTCTTTATGGCTCAGACTACAAAGACCTCAGGCCTCTGTTTAAGTCCATCTACAGGCATTTTTAGAAGCCAGTACAAGACATTGATTCTAACTTTTAAAGCAACAGCTGGATCAAACTGCAGCTACCTCAAGCTGTGGAAAGGTTACCTAACACTGTGTGCAGCATACTTGTAGATCTGCTGTCCAACTCAGTGCAGGCCGGGCACAGACATTACACTTTTACTGGTATAAGTGATGGGAAACTGGGCTATACCCATAAAAGAAGAGAAGTTTGGCGCACACAGACTAATTTTAAAATGGCAGAACCTGGTCTAACCTTTGCCTCCCCCACTCCACCAAAGGGTGAATGTGTATTCTGTTTGCTACTGGTCTAAACCGATAACTGCATAACTTAGATTGATTTCACTTTGGGTTTTTTTGGGGAATGTGTCAATGCCAGTGTCACTGTCTGGCCCCTGTAACCTTCCTCATGCATAGGGAGATGAAACCCCTGTTGATCTTAATTGTATCTCACTTGTACTGCAGAACCCTGACCTATTACAAAGGAGAACTGCACTGATCTTTGTGCCTTGTACTTGCCCATATATTAAAATAGGATTTGGATTTAGTATGCATGCATGCTTGCATCAAACACATTTAAGAAGTGGGCATATTTTTTTTCCTTTTTGTGCTAAGTGACCACCTAGGTGGAGCTGAGAAATATGAAGAGATGGCTAGTGGAGCATCTTGTGAACAACTGTCATATAAACAGAAGGCAAGGCAGCAGTAAATACATATTATGTCACTAATACTATTATCAAGTTATGTGTATCTGACACTGACATTTTTAACCTTAGTTGGATCACCTTCACTCTTCCTTTCCTCTTCTCACTTTTGGTCTGTTTTTGATGTTTATTTGTAGGCTGAATGAATATTGGCCTATTGTTTTTGCCTGTTTCATGATGTGTCAGTTTTGGAACACTTGGATGAATAAGAAATAAAACTGACAAAAATAAATAGAAGCAGATGAGAGTACTTTTTTGCAGGAAATATTTTTAAATCACCTATAGATTGGGCAAAATAACTGGTTTATTTGAAGGGAATTCAGAAGGGCCTGGAAAGGACATAATCTACCCTCATAGATAAAGATACAATATAGTCATGTTTTCCAGGTTACTCTCCAGCCCGTGGGAAGTTTTTTTTTTTTTTTTTTTTTTTTTTTTTACATTCACATTACCCTAGCCACCATATTCCAATTCCAGATCTACTTCTGAAGTCTCCTAAGTGGCAGATGACCCTAAGCAGTCCTTTAGCACAGCAAGTCTATCTTTGCCCTTCTGCTTTTATAGTACAGTGGTACTGATGCTTTTGTACAAGCCCTCCTTTCTTGGTTGACCTATGCTCTCAGTTCAAAAAATGATGACTATATCTTACACCAAAGACCCCTTGATTTCTTTACTAAATGGATGATGAAAGAGAAATCATTTATTGTTGATAACATCTCATAAATTGCCTATTTTTGTCAGATCCATACACTAAGAGGGTGCACATGACCCATGCAGATATAACTAACAGCCTTTAGAAATCTAAACCATGTACTTTGTAATTTTTTCAATACAATTCACTGAAACTTTTGGACCTGGACTGAACCAGATATTTTGTGGACTTAGTTAGGATTTATATCCTTGAGAAAGAAAGAGGGAAGTTTTTTTTTTTTCTTTTTTCCTCCCCATTATGGTATGTTGTTTAACTGGCCTGTTTTTTCTTAGTTTATGGTCTTTTCTGACAAAACTGTTTTTACAAATTATTTGAGCATCTTAATAAAAATATATGCATTATAGCAAAATAACATTTATTACATTTGGTTACATTAATTACTACTGCTAATATTTTAAGATAAAAATATGATATAGTGTATATGGATTATTTAATGTATGGTCTTTTCTTATTTCCTTTTAGGCCTTCTGCTTTGTTTAATTCTGTTTGATGGCTTTCATTACTTCCTGACCACGTTAGTTGTCACTTCTGCAAAGATTCACACTATGGTCACTCAGAAACAGGCTTTTTGCCTTTTGCTTGGCAACACTTTTGCAGCTTAGCCTAGGCCCCTTGAAAATGGCCAAGGCTAGCAACAGTAGCCACAGTATTTTTATAATGTAATTGTACAGGGCCATGCTAACACGCCATAAATTTTACTTAAAACGCCAATACATTTTTATATTCAAGTAACAGTTTCTCTTGACAACTTCAAAAATCAAGGCATTTTAAATGCAAGGATAAAATCTAGATTAACTCACTTGGATGAGTTCCATTATGTTTCACGTGCAGCATCTCTGCTGATCACATGCATGCTGCCTTTAAAAATATGACTAAAGTTGACTTAGGAAGAATGTTAGAATTGAAGTTTTGCTTTAAACACTTATTTTTTAATTAATGTGACCCATTAGATTACTCACAGGTGACTGTTATAGATGAAGAATGCAATCACTACTACAGGTTATAAGCACTATAAAATGCAATGCAGGGTGAAGAATGCAATCACTACTACAGGTTATAAGCGCTATAAAATACAACATGGGTATAACATACAACACAGGAGGGGGTATGCTGCCCTTACCATGGAAACAGTGAAGGGTGATTGTGGAAGACACCCTGCTGAAGGGACAGAAGGTCCCATTTGTTGCCCAGACCCCTTTACTTGAAAGGTCTGCTGCCTTCCAGCAGCCAGGACCTGAGATGTCATGGTGAGGATACAAAAGCTGGTCCATCTGATGGACCACTATCTCATGCTACTTGTCCACATGGGCACCAATGACACAGTGAGAAACCGCCCTGGGAGAATCATGAGTGACTACAAGACCATGGGGGTGAAGCTCAAAGAACTAGGAGCCCAAGTGGTCTTCTCCTCAATTCTCCCAGTTAGAGGCCATGGACGTCGGAGGGAGGAGTGCATTGAGGAAGTCAACTGAAGGCTTTGGAGATGGTGTCACCGTGTAGGTCTTGGATTCCTCGATTTTGGCATGCAGGTCAATGGCAGTGGTCTACATGCAAGAGACAATATTCACCTCACAGGCAGAGGGAAGAAACTCTTTTCTACAAGAATCACTGACTTGCTGAGGAGGGCTATAAAGTAGGCATGCCCAGGGGAGAGAGGGAAGGTTCCACTGCTGTACATGAATCCTCTGGCCAAAATGATCCAGGGGAGGGCATTCACATAGTGGACACCCAGATGAGTACTAACACCCTGAAACACTTGCAGAGTGACAGAAAACCTGAGGCGACTAGGGGTGAACTCAGGTGTCTTTATGGGAATGCCAGAAGCATGGGTAATAAACAGGGTAAACTAGGACTCCTGGTAGATGAGTAATTTGACCTCATTGGATTGATGGAGACCTGGTGGGATGATACACATGGTTGGGCAGTGGATATTGAGGGCTATAGGCTCTATAGGAAGGACCCAGTTGGGGAGGAGGTGTGGCCCTTTATATGAAGGAGTGGTACCCTTCTCTGCAAGTTATATTTGATTGCAGGGAGAGGTCCCTTGAGACCCTCTGGGTCAAAATACAAGGAGGCTCAAGAGAGGGAGATCTAGTGGTGGGAGTCTACTATAGGCTACCAAGAAGAGGAGAGCGATCAGGCATTCTCCAGGGAACTGACCGAGGCAGCCAGCACTAAAGGCCTGATTGTCAAGGGTGACTTCAACTACCCTGACATCTGTTGGGACATTTGGCCAAATCCAGCAGGTCAGCTAACTTCTTGGCAGCTATCGATGACCTGTTCTTGACAGGTTGTGGAAGGGCCAATTAGGGGTAAAGCCACTCTGAACTTAGTTCTGACTAAAGGGGAGGACATGGTGGGTGACCTGAGAACTGGAGGTACTCTGGGTAACAGTGATCATGATCTGATTAGGTTCACCATTCACTGAAAGGCTGGGAATTCAGTTAGCAGAAGTCAGAATGGTAGTTGATAGAACTACTGTTCCGGAACTACCAATGGAACTACTCTGTTCTGTCAACAGAGTGGTAGTTGACAGAAGTCAATCATTGTGGTGCATCATGACTAGTGGGGTCCCCCAAGGCTCCATCCTTGGGCCTATCCTTTCAACACCTTTGTTAATGATGTGGACATTTACTTCCGCAATGTAATTTACCTCCATTGAGCTGGGGCAAATGGCGGTGCTGGACCTTGGTTGGGGGGCTGGGTGGTGGAGGACCTGGGGCAGGTGCCAGGGCAGGGGCTTCTGGCTGGTGTTGGTGGCGCTGGACCTGTCTGTGCCCAGGCTCATGACAGGGCCTGCTGCTGGGTGGCAGGTGGATGCTGGGGGGCAGGTGGGGCTAGGGGCAGGGGCAGGGCAGCGGTCAGCATGAAGGTTACCACCACTGTCAGGATGGTGTCCAGCACCCGGTGGTATTCCTCCATGGCACCCTGCTCCCACAGGCCCTTCACATGCTCATGCTCCAAGGCCAGGACCTGCATCCTGAACTCCTGGTCCTCCCAGTCTTGCACCTCCTTGCACAAAACCCATGCCTCCTTGCATGCCAGTCCCACACCTCCTCACGGGCCATATTCTTCACCTGCCATCTGTTTTTCTGGGCAATGTCCTCTGGCTGTCATGTCTGTGCATCTGCCTGCTGGTCCTTGCAGCTGTCACCTGCTGGTCCAGGAGGAGGGTCTGATCTTGGGTCCTCCTTCTGTGGAGCTGGTGCATCCCCAGGGCTCTGACTATGGGAGGCTGTGTCCCAGTTGCCAACTGCAGCCTCTCCCCGACATGCAGCTGGAGGGCCTGTAGAGCCGTGAGAAAGAAGCTGTTTGTGAGTGTTGCAACATTTCTGAGATAAGATGCTCTATATCAGGGGCCTGTGCACTGTTCAGCCTCAGATTCGGGGTCAGGTGTGGGCAGGTGCTCAGGTAACATGGTACATCAGTCAGGTGGGTGCTGGCTGAGTCCTCCATCTCCTTGGAGCATCATGGCAGGGGAATTTGGTGTTGGGGGAGAGGGTTACAGACAGCCAGTGCAAAGGTAGGGTGAAGTTTGCCTGGCTTTCTTGATTCCCAGGAGTCAGGCAGCCACAGCTGCCAGGGGGCTGCCTCCACCTCTTCCCAGCTGTTTTCTTCTGCTCTGTGCTACTGGAGGTGAGGGGTTCCTGCTGTGGGGGGCACTGTTTGTTCCACATCCGGAAGTGGAGGGAGGGAAGGCGGGGAAGGTAAGAGGATCCTGGAGGAGGTGTGACTAGTGAAGGTGATCACAGCTCCTGACAGGCTGGATTAGGGGATGCCTCCTTATGCAATTGAGTCAGTTTTGAGGGAATGTAGCCCATTTAATAGAGCAACCTGGGGGTGGGCCCAGGTCTTGGGGTGTGCCCGATGTCCCACATAGTTAGAGGCACCCTGACCCATGTGAGGCATTACGGTGGCCAGTGCCTACAGGGTACATGGGTCAGGGCACCTCTAGCTGTGGGACAAGGCAGGGTGAACTCCCCCTGGCAGCTGTGGCTGCCCAGCTCCTGGAAATCAAGCAAGGAAAGCCAGACAATTTTCACCTTCCCTTTGCACTAGTTGCCTGCAACCCACTCCCCCTAATGCCCCCTTCTCATACTGCAATGCTCCAAGGCATCCAGGGCAGGTGAGGGCAAGCCCCCCAGAGGCACGGAGCAGGGGTCATGGCTCCCCCGCTGCCAGCCTAGGACACCGGGCTGTCACTGGCCTGCCCTGCCTGCCTGGCCCCAAGCTCCTTACCTCATGGAGCTGCCTCCAGAGCTAGGGACAGCTCCTCCCTATCACCCCAGAGCTCAGGGCTGCCACCAGTGCCCCCTGCCAGTATGGGGCTGTCACCCAGGAGAGCCTGGAGCTCCCACTGGCTGCTGTATGGGGACAGAATAGGGCAGGAGCAGCCCTGGAGTAAGCTGCTCCTTTTGAGCTCAGTTTGCTCCTGACATGGGCATATGTGTAGATGTACATCTGGGCACAGTTTAATGCACCTGAGTTTTCTGCACAGAAAATTAAAGTGCATTAATTACATGTTTAGATGCACCCAGTGTCATGTTATTGTAGAGCTTCTTATGAGTTGTAGCCCAATAACATTTACATTTTTGTAAAAAAGATAAAAATAATTACTCTGTAATAAACTTATATATGTAGGCTATGGTAACTATTACCCAGTGATCTTGATTGTCTTGCATGTGGCACTACTTAGGCACAACATTGTGCATCAAGAAGAGATTTTTGGCCAGAATGTTCCTATTTGTGGTTTTAAGACAGTTATAAAAGAGCCATTCCATCAGCCTTTTCTTTGTAATGTATTATGAACTTAAGGTAAATGATATTTGAGTATGAAATACAGAGGAAAATGCAAAGAGGTATCAAATTTGAGGACTGTAAGGAACTTTTTGGGGTACTATAATATATGTTGGTATCAATTAAAATTGAGGACATCCTATTCAATACTTTTACCCATTAAGGAAGAGATGCCCACGTGATGGTCGAGCTATGGATGTAATCATGTGACATCCTGTTCCAATTATTTTTAACAATTAACAAAGTTGTGACTTGCCTTTTATTAAAATACAGAGTGCTCAGTTTTTTATATTGAACTGTAGATACGTCATTTAAAAGACATCTTTAGACTTAAAAAAGAAAATTCCATAGCAGAAGGATGACACATACAGAGCTGATCACAGAACAGTGGTTCAATAAAGCCAGAATCACATGATCTGCCAGAAGCTGACCTCATTTCTGCATTCGTCAAAACAATACAAGTACAATTTTGCAGTATGTTTGAGAGGGTCAGTGATATACGTATTGTGCTTTTACTTGTTTCAACGTAGTTCAGGTATAATTTAATTAATTTTATTCTGTTTGTCCTTAAATGCAGTCCTATTTATTGGCATTTGGAGTCTTTAATTTGCAGGTAGAGAATGTAAGCTATAGTTAAGGCTGCATGCATTTGTCAGGGCCATGAATTTCATGACTAAAATCAAGATTTTAGGCTTAACAATTAATGGCTTTTTAACAAAATGATGAAAATTCCTTCAAATATTTTTTACAAAACAGGCTATTTGACCTCCTGCCTTGACCACCACCCATGAAAAACAAAACAGCTGTAGCTATAACAGAGAATAGTCAGTCAAGGCTATCCAAAAGTTACTCCTAAATTTAGCTATCAGATCTCATAACTGGGAAGGACATTTTTTCTCTCTGGTTAGGCACAGACTTTCAAAAAGCTGGAGCCTGAATTGATTCAACCTTTGCAGGTTAGTCTAATCTGCAGAAAGTGAACCAGTTTGTAACAGAACAGACATGCGGGCACATGCGTGCAGTTGCTTAAGCCAGGCACCAGGGGTGCTATACTGAGCCCTCAGCTGCAGAGAAGCTGTGAGGAGGGGGGCGTGGCCAGTCCAGGCTGAACTGGCTAGGAAGGGTTTTAATTCTCCTGTCCCTGTCCCACCAGCAGGAACTCGAGCCAAGTCTGTTGGTTGCTCCCCCCTCCTGCTGCAGCACTACACACCAATCCCCCTGAGGCAAAGGGGCAGGGAGGGGGATTAGTTTCCCCTCTACCCCTACTGGCAGCTGGGGTAGAGAGGAGACTGGTTCCCTGTGACAGAATAGGCCCCTTCTGTCCCCCTCTGTGGAAGCATGGAGGGAAAGGGAATAACCCCATCCCTGCCCCTCACAAGGGGCCGTATGGGTTGGCTGTGCCCCTGCTGGGCCACTGTAGTGGGAGGAGGCAGGGTGCTTGGTGGGGGCAGCAGCCCATCATAATGTCCAGCAGTGGGAACCCCTTCCCAGAGGGAGGACCCACTGCAGGGAGCAGAGCTGTGGTGGGCTGTGCGTAGCAGCACCAGGGCCCAAAGAGGGCCAGAGCCCCCCCAGTGTCACCACTGCAGCCAGTGTCTTCACCCCACAGCAACCCCCCCACTGAGAAGGGGCTTTTGCCCTGTCAAGTTTGCTCCCCTTCACCGCTCCAGTGGCCAGGTGGGGGTAGGGCTAGACACTGGGCTGGCCAGATCTGGCCCATGGAGGGGCTTTGTCTGGCCCCCAGTGGGTCACTGAGTCCTGCTGGGCTGAGGTACCACTCCCTGGGCTTGCAGTGGGGCTGGGGCTACTTTGTGGCGGGACTGCTTTCCTCGGCAGTCTGGCCACAGCTGTTCGTTTGCTGCTGCCACTGGCCCCAGCCCTGCAGTACAGGCAGGGACCAGTGCATGCGGCCCTGATCCTGCACACCCTGTGCCGGTTCCAGGCTCACCTGTCCAGCTGAGCGGCAGTGGTGGGGGAGAAACGGCTGCTCAGCATGGGGGAAAAGCCCCTCCCTGTTCCGCTGCTGGCGCTTCAAGGTGCAGCTACTCAGAGCCGGCACTGGGTTTCCCTGTTTCTCCACCACATCACCCTCATCTTTGGGCTGCCCCATGGGGCAGCGTTGGCAGCAGAGCAGACATAGGGCACTTCAATGCTGGCTCTGGGCAGGTACAGTAGACATGGGCAGTGGTACAGGGATGGGCTTTCTCCTCCATGCTGAGCAGCCGTATCTCCCCTGCTGCCACTGCTTAGCCTGGACAGAGGAGCCTCAAGCTGGCATGGAGCAGAAGTGGCTCCTCTCCTTCCTGCTTCCAGCGCTTCCTGCTGCAGCCTCCTGGAGTCAGCACTGGGCTGTCCTGTGTCTGCTCTGCTGCCACCACTGCCCTATGGGGCAACCCAGAGGTGGTGGTGACACAGCGGAGACACAGGGCAGCCCTGTGCTGGCTCTGGGCTCTCTTGTCTGGGTTGAGCAGCGGTGGTGGGGAAGAAATTGCTGCTTAGCACGGGGGGAAAGCCCCTTCCCCTCCCACTGCTGATGTCTGCTGCAGCCACCCAGAGCCAGCACCAGGGTGCCTTGTGTCTGCTCTGCTGCCACCGCTGCCCTGTGGGGCAGCCCAGAGGTGGGGGTGATGAGGTGGAGACACAGGGCAGCCCAGTGCCAGCTCCAGGTGGCTGCACCTGGAAATGCTGGCAGTGGGATGGGGAGGGGCTTTTCCCCTGCACTGAGCAGCCATTTCTCCCTCACTGTCACTGCTCAGCCCAGACAGGCAAGCCTGGATCTGGTGTGGGGCCTGCGGGGTCAGGGTGCACGTGCTGGTCCCTGTCTGTATTGCAGGCTGGGGGGTCAGCAGTAGCAGGAAAGGAGCTGCTGCAGCTGGGCTGCCAAGAAAGGCAGTCCCACCACGGAGCAGCCCCAGCTCCGCTGCAAGCTCAGGGAGTGGCACCTTGGCTCGGCAGGACTGAGGGACCCACCAGGGGCCAGACAAAGCCCCTCCCACCCCGCCCACAGTCTTGTCCCTGCCCCTACCCAGCCAATGAGGTGGTGAGGGGGGAGCAATTGTGATGGGGGGGGTGTGCCATGGAGTGAAGCACAGCCATCCCATAGGATCCCTTGTAGGGGGCAGGGAAGGGGTTAGCTCCCTTCCCTCCATGCTTCCATAGAGGGGGACAACAGGGGCCTATCCTCCCAGTCTCTCCTCTACCCTGGCTGCCAGTAGTGGGGAGAGGGGAGACTAATCCTCCTCCCTGCCCGCTCTGCCTCAGGGGCCACAGTGCCCAGTGCTGCAGCAGAAGCAGGGAGCATCTGGCAGACCCGGCTTGGGTCCCTGCCAGTGGGACAGGGAGGGGTGAATTAAATCCCACCCTGGTCAGACCTCTGCTGCTGCCTGTCCCTGCTCCGACTGGGGAGCAGAGGAGTGGGGCGAGCCTGGCTGGCCTGGAGCAGAAAGTCCAGCTGAGAGAGCTTGCTGGGGTGCTGGGGATCTCTGGTTTATCTTAAACCAGCAAGGGGTTTGGGGCAGACAATGCATAAACTGGTTTGAGCCAAATCAGTTAAGTCTGATACTACATTTAACTAGATTTATCTTAAACTGGTTTCAGCCATTTTGAAATTGGTTTATGTGCACTGAATATCTGTTCTGTTACAGGTTTAAAATAGTTTCTGATCACTTACACTGGTTTATGTGTAATGTCTGTCCCTAGCCATTGTAGCCTGTATGTTGAACTTCCCCATATTCAAGGGGAATATGCTTCTTAATAGGGAAAGCAGTCAAAATCTTTATCTGCTGAAATCTGAGGATAGCTTATTTCAAGATGATATTGGTTTGTCAGATCTTTTAAGGCCTGTTTTTTGTTTACTGTTTGCTGTTTTAGATATTTTTATTGTTATTTTTGGAATGTAGAGACAGTTTTACCCCTGTCTCTCCTCGGATCAAAGCCATAAAACTTTGAGCTTCAATGATCCTATCTACAGCGCATGAGTAGCAATACAGTAATGCAACTCAAAAAAGTTCTGTTCTAGCATCCACTATGCCCATTATAAAAGCTGGAAGGGATTGCTATAAGGCCAATGTCTTTTTGGTTGTTTCAAACTGCTGTAAGGAAATCTGATGATACCACTGGACATACTGCAGAACTTAGATCTTGTTTTGTTCATATTATCTTAAATGTATTGGGATGAACGTCTATGACTTAATAAGTAATATGTTCTGAGGGATTCTGTGCATTAATTTTCTTAAGCCACTCTGACACTGAAGGTAGTAAGTTCTTCAGTCTTGTACCTCATTAATTCTATACAAGTTCTTGCTGCCAACATCATTATGCCATTAGATTTATGTCTGCATAATAGAACATCTACATCTACCTTCTAACTAAAATAGAATAGCTGTGTTAAAATTAACTTATTAAAATCAATATACACAAATTATGTATGTGTTTCATCTGAGGAAGCATATTAGAAGCAGAATAAAAATGATGCTGAAAGTTGACACAGAAAAGAAAAATTGGTTCAGCTGGCATTCTCCAATGCTCTTGAAAGAGCATTCATAGAGCTTCTGTTGGATGATTGATTTAAACAACCAGATACCAATCTCAACATTATTATAATAATAAATAAGGGGTGACATTGTAAACCCTAGCCCCCAATTATACCCTTTAGTGAGCTGTGTTGCATGAGTAACATATACTAGGGGAACAGGTAATTGTGGAAGTAATTTCATAAATGAATTGAATGTCAGTTTTACATCTAAGTGTGTAATTCGTAGGTCATTTAAAATACTTTATGCATCTGAAATGATTTATATTGCACTTACAGATAAATTTACAGGTACAAAAAGAAGACTCAGGTCACCTGAAAATCAGGTATTACTCCTTTGCAGTTTATCCTGATATCCTGATTTCATGAAATCATACAAAATGAGGGTTGGAAGGGACCTCAGGAGGTCATCTAGTCCAACTCCAGCTCAAAGCAGGACTATCCCCAGCTAAATTATCCCAGCCAAGGCTTTTTCTAGCCAGGTCTTAAAAACCTTCAAGGATGGAGACTCCACAGCCTTTCTGGGTAACGTGTTTCAGTGTTTTACTACCCTCCTAGTGAGAAAGTTTTTCTTAATATCTAACCTAAACTTCCCTTGCTGTAACTTAAGTCATTTGCTCCTTGTTCTGTTACCTGCCACCACTGAGAACAGTCTAGCTCATTTCTGCTATAACTGCTTTTACCAGAAGAGCGATGAAGGAAAATGAAAGTTTAGCAAGCTACCTCACATTTAACATGGGGGTAAAATTGTGCATACAGGAAGTTACCCTGGGATAGATAATGTGCATCATACCTTAGTTTACCTGATGATAAATGTTTTCATGTCCATGTGATTGGATGGATGAACTGGGTTTAAACAAGTCAGTCTAAGTTCAGGGTCACAGTCTCTCTGACTGTCCACAGTCCAGCCACCAAATAGGCTGCTGCTCTTATAATTGAAATTAATTGAAATAGTAGCAAGGTATTAGAAATAAAGTATTGGTCTTTTGCTCCAAGGTCCTGATACAGTGACTTTATTCTCTTGTATATAAAGATATGATTTGTGTCTTCAACAGCAACAAAAAAGAGAGGGAGGGATGTAATATAATATGGAACGAGGTAGGAAATCAAATAGGCATTGGACTCAGGTCTCTGGCTTCAAAGCAAATTTGTGTTCCTTGTGCTTAGGGTTGTCTTAGTCCATTATAATTTTGTAGCCTATCAAACAACAGGGTAGATGCTCAGATACTTTAATGATTAGGGTCTTAAATAGATAGAGATGGATTTTGCAAGCAGGCAAGTGTAGGAAGTGGGACATCATTTTTCTTGTGAGATAAAAACAAGGTCCTTGTTAGGTATTGTGACAATATGTGCTGGTTTGGCTGGGACATTCCAGGATTCCATAGGCTGGTCCTGGCCAGTTGGCCAAAAGTCCCAGCCTAGAGTCTGGTGGGGAGGTGGAGTGACAGGATGCAACCAGCAGGCAGCCAGGCACGCACCACTCTTCCTGTGAGGAAGCAAGGTGGGCAGACTGGAGCATGCTGCATCCTGCCTGCACATGGCATGTCCTTACTCCCACACAGGAGCAGCAGTGCCTACCTGGCCACCTGCCTGGTGCACCATGCTGTTCTACCTCCTCACCAGACTTCAGCCCAGGACTTTTGACCAACTGGCCAGGACTGTGCTATGTAATCCCAGCCAAATTGAGACATATGGTAAGCCTAACTGCTAGGGGAAATTGGGTAGACAGAAAAATAGGGGTCCCTGACAAGACTTTGAACTATGGAATTCCCAGCCTCATTCACACTGTCTCTATATAACCTCACTCAAGTAATGAAAATTAATAGAAGATGCACAGCATTTTCCTTCAATATAGTTTTGAAAGTTTCTGGGATATTTTGAAACAGAGTCTGTTGTGGACTACACATTTAAGGTTAGTTCAAAGCCTTCCTCAATATTATTTCTCTTTCCACTTCTCAGTAATCCTTTGGCTATTGCAGCTTTACATGATGCTCTTATCACAAGACATTTTTCAGACTAGAAGTCAGGACATGTGTCACCCAAAGACAAATTATTTTCTCGAGCTGCTCTGATATAACCTGCTTAGATCAGTTATGGAGTATGAGGGATGGAAGTCCATCACTCAAGTTGACTGACTCTCACGCTCCATATACACAGATAGAGCTCTGTACCAAATTGCCATGATCAATACCAACCTTTCTTAATTTTTGTAAAAGATTTTTTTTTTAGATTTAGAAACAGAGTAAAGGAAATGTCATGCTTTATTATAGTCTGGAAGGTTTTACTGTGGAACAGTCATAGATTATTTCTCTCAGTCTCTTGAAGGTGGCTAAAAATACATTAAAACTAAACACCTCCTACAGAAGTTTGAACCCATAAGAACCTAACTCAACTTGCAGAATGCAATACTACAAGTTCAAATAAATTCAGGGGGAGGGGAGGGAGAGTGTGTTAGATTTTCAGATATGCTTAGGTCACCCATAATATACCAATATATCAGAAGCCTCTTAACTGAGATACCCAAACTTTCAAAACGTTCATGGCTCATTTCATGTAAATGGCTAGATGGAAGAATCTGAGCATGAGGCTCTTCTGAAAATCTGCACTTCCATGTTTCTCTGGGTTGCACCTCTAAAAGCTTTTGACATCTGCCAATTACTTTATCTTATAATCCTTCTTTCTTTCCCACTATTTATCCTCTCAAAAAGGTCATCCCTTTTTGATCCCTACCTGCAATGGTAATATACATTATTATTATTATTATTGACTCAGTTTTTGTCCCTAAGAAATACCAGGGTTCTGTTCTGGTGGGTGACAAATGCTATGGTTGGACTAAACATTGAAGAAAAAAAAAAGATTAAAAGAATTATAAAATATATTTTGCTTTAGAGTCATGTTCACATACTTCTCAAAACACTATTGTATGCTATTGAAAATGCAAACACATTTTATCTTAACTTGCTTTTTCCAAATTGAATCTGATATCTTTCCTCTTAGAGCATGTAGGATTTGAAAACAGTGAATTAAACTGCACAATTAAAGTAATGAATATAATGCTTTGATGTACCACATACTTTATTTTGCGCTGGTTGAATCATTTGAGATCAAAATCAATGTGAACATTATTCACATATAAGTGTATACCTGAAAAGCTACTGAAGTCCTTCCTCATATGTTGCAAACTATCATCCTCAATTTGCCTCTCATTTTGATAATGCAGTTCCAACTGTCTGTGTCTGTCAAGCCATCTAATTTTACAGTTGTGAATGTAGCACTGTTTCTATTGAGATTAAACACACAGTTAGTATTTCCTAGATAATAAGGATTTCTTGGGTCTATTTTACTATCATGTCCCATCAGTACTTTTCATGGTTACTTAGCCTGACTAATAATTTCCAAATAACTACAAAAATTCACAAAGTATTTGAAGTGAGGCCTTTATTTCAAGGTGCCTGTCTGAATCACATTAATATAATTATTTAACCTATGTACATCCTTAGGCAAAATGTGGTCAAGCAAATAGTAGTTATATATATATATAAGCCTGCATTAAATAGTGTTAATTTTCTTTTCCCTTTGATTCCAGGACAGGAAAACTGCTTCTAACCATTTTACCTATCTTTGGTATCTTGTCATGTGTCCTGGGAAGGAATCTTTTAGGATGTATTTGATACTTGTAGAATCTAAATTTTTAATGTCATTGGACATTTGCTTCTATTGGTTTCTTTGTTGCAACCATAAGGCACATGTGCCTTGGTGTAAAGAATGCTATTGATAGAAGTAAATTCCACAGAGTTTTAAGTAAGATATACAATTCAGTCATACAAGTTTACTAATTAGTGGCATTAACAACTTTCTTAGCTGTATCTAATTTCTCTGTAGCGCTACAATGGAGCCAAAAGTGAGAAAAAGCTTTCTTTGCTAACACTAGTTAATATGTTTGACAAAGAATTTATATAACGAATGCTTTTAAAATAGAATATTAATAATCTAATTATAAATCTGCAAGGTAGTATAGCAATCCCATTGAAGTCCCCAATGTGGGGATAATACAATGTATTTTGGTAACATTTATGTTATTTATATATTGTTAGACATGTGATGGATTGAGACAATTACTTTCCTATTCAGTATAGTAGAGTTTTATATAGTCACTTTCAAATGATTCTGAATTCTGGTTACTAGTTGTATATAGGGGGTATTAGAAAAAAAGCTGAATTTAAAGAGAAACAAACACAGCATTAAGTTTTTTAAAATTTGCAGCAATATTCTATCTAGTTCATTAATTATTCTTTTCTTTATAGAGAAATCCTTGACATATCAGGCTTTTTCTTAATCTTAACATTTCAATTCTAAATATAGATTATTTATGTTAAATGTTATGCTGACAAATGTAATTGACCGTAATTGTCAAAATTGCTGGTCATTAATTTATTTCCAGATTTTGTGTGTGAAAATATAAACCTGCAAAAGTGCCATTGTCAATTATAGTGCATTTGAAGTGACCTAATTAGCATTGTGTGATGAACCAACACATGGAAAAGCAAATGGGGACACATGCTAGGGACATAATTGGATGTGACATGAATACTACTATTGATTTTATACTATTTGATTACTTTAAAAATATTCCATACAAAGGACTTTATTTCAGTTTTGGTATTTGGGAGAAAAGCAGGGAAAGAAAATGAGCAAAAAGTGAATTCTTTTCATAATGCAAAGTAATGCTGAGAGCAGAACACAAAGAAATAACAGGTGAAAATTTTGGGTCTTTTGTCCATCACTGGTTTTTTTTACAGGTGATTATAAAACAGTGGAATACATCAGGGAACATAGTGGAGAATCTGACCCATATTTTTTCATTATTTTGAATAGATTTATTATTTTTCCTCTATCCTTTTTGAACTTCAAAACATTCAGAACCTATTCATTGTTACATTCAACGTGAACTTAGCTGCCCCCGGAGCAGGTCAAAAACTAGTATCACTTCTGGGAAGAGTTCCATTTTGCATAGGCTGTTGACCATTTTTGAAATGTAGATCTGTGTGATCCCTTGTGTTTCTTCCACTAGAAGAGGCTCTAAAGATGTTTCTTTGGTGTTCTCTTCCCAGATCTGTAGAAGTCTTTCTGGTTGCAGCTGTAGGAGGAAAGGGAACAGGTATTCTTAGAGGCTTTATTTCCTGTCAGCTTTGTGGAATTTTATGGCATATTAAAGACTACTCATTTGTTTTTTGCTGGATGAACTCTGTTGTCAGGTGTGTGTGGGCACTGGCAGGCTATTGAGCATTTGTTGATGACACAGTGATATGAGGGACAATGTGGCATAAAGGAATATGGGTGTTTCTCTTACATTTGGAGGATGTGCATTTTCTAGCATCTGAAGCCTGTCTCTGTTCCAGGGGATAGAGAGACAAACTTCTCAATAGTGCAATCAGCTAGAAAATGCAATTCAGTGGGCACGTGTACATGTGCATTAATGCACTGTAGGTATAGTGCATTAAGTTTACTACCTGCAATAACAGGTACTAAATGAATGTGCAGTAACCAGTGGTTCTGTGCAGTAGTGCTGGTGCATGCCTTTTTAGTGATGCTAATGCACAGTAGAATTAGTCTACCGCACATTTAGCATCTCACATTTAGTCCACTGTGAGTTCGGGTGGAACAGAAAAGCTGAACTGGAAAGAGGTTTAGATCTTCCAGCTTCCTAATCTGTAAAATTTAAAGGAGGGGTAGAAAGTGAGGAAGAGGAGATGAGGGAGGAAGGGAAGAGAGGAGGTAGAAAAAATTAGATTAGTGATAGGCAGATTACAACTTCCATGTCCACAGTCATGGGGTGTATCTACATTATGTCATACTGTACCAGAGAGTGCTGCAGCAAGGCACACTATATATCCTCAATGCATACCAGCTGCTGAATTGGAGGTATTGCAGCTATCTTAGGTGCTGGCCATGTACCAATAAGTTAGGTCTCTTGAGATCTAGAGGGAGAGAAAGCTTATAAGCACACACCCAACACTACACCTTGGTTACTACATTATTTCCATTTTGTGTGGTTTGTGCATGGAACAGGCATATGTGCCTCACTCCTTCCTGGCTTGGTACTGTGCACTACTGTCTACTGTGCAGACAGAACAGTGCACTAATATAAACTCTGTATCTTATCTCTGCTTCCATTTTAATGAATAGCCAAATGCATTAAAGAAATTTGACTGAATTTATTTTTCATGAATTTTCAAATTAAGGTTCAGTTCCAGATATAAATCCTGAAGGCTGGATTGTTTCTTCTATCAGACATAGTTGTCAGACCTCCATTATTACAAAGCGAGAACCGTTTATTTTGCAAAAGGTTTTTCACAGACCTAATTATAACATCAAGTGGGGTGGTGCTCAAACTAGAATGAGTGAGAAATAATGAGAAAAATGAATTCAATAATTATTTAAAGCAGTAGGTATGAGCTGCTCCTCTGATCCTGTCATGGTGGTAGCCTGGAGAAACTTCAAAGTAACAATATGCATCCAGCCATTGAGGACATTTTATTCTCCTATTCACAATTTACTGCATTACAAAAATCCAGTAGATTTAGTCTGTTTTTCAATTACACTAACCACTTACATGTGTAAAGCAAAGCCCTCTGTACCGTCGTGCTGGTCAACAAAAGACAATGATTAAATTCTAAAAAAGCATTATAGATGAAACTGCTACTACAATAGGCTTAGGTAATCAGAGGTATAATCGCTTTCTGCTGGAAATCTGTAGCTGTAAAATGAACAGAAATACACACTGGGCTTTGAAGTCCATTTTCATGCAAAGATCAAATAGCCCTGTCAGATTTATTCTTCACAGTTTTGAAGTGTAAATGTACACTGATTCAGGGACAAGGAATTATTTACAGTACTCCATACTGAGCATGAATTTCATATTGAGCAAGTATTTCATAGATTTGACAATATTATGTTTAATTGTTATATATTTTTAATATTTATTTAACAAGCCAGTGTATATGTCAAGATATTTACAAGCATTTTGCAATCATTTTAAGGTATATAATACTTAACTATATTGCAGAAGGTTACAGTGGCATTCTCAGGTCTTCCAATGTTCAGGATTTAAAATGGAGGAGCATTAGGGGAGCATGCTTTATTTTGGAAAATGTTGATGGAACTCACCTCACTGACATGCAGATGTGTTGAATATTTATAGGCAATGCTTTTAGTAAGTGCTATTCTAAACAGTCCCCAGGTTGCTATACAAAACTGTCATGTTATATCTCCCTCAGTTGCCAGTATGAAAGAATGGGGATATACTTCTAAGACAGTAACATCACCAGCCATCTTTAAAAACACAGAAAGTAACTGTGATAACTCAAACATCAATGTGTAGATGAAAATGTATGTTTTATGAGTAACCACAGTGAAAAACCAGAAAATGACAATAGATCTGATGAGCATACATGCATAAATTATGTTTAATTTTACAGAATACTAGAGTAACTATTACAATCCATTGCATCAAAATGACAGGAGAGAGCAGGAAATAGTTGTAAAACAATTTTAAGGCTGTTGGTCTTTTTTTCAGCAACTAAATCTTTATTTGGGTATCTGATTTAATTCTGCTGGGCTTTCAGCTGAAATGTACCTACACATGGACTTCAGGCAATTCTATTTTCTGAACATTTTAGCCTCAAATCCCTACTGTAAACCTCTGTAAATGCTATCTGTGATTTTTTTTTTTTTTTATATTCTCAAAAATGTCAATAAACTGAAGAGGAAGAGAGAGGAGGTATGAACAATAATACTCAGCTGGAGTTTGTGTGTGCATGCATATGTGCATATTTTGTATCGAGCTGGTAAAGAAATGAATTTTATTTCTCTACCAGTGTTGATCAAAGGCTAGGAGTTTCTTTGATTTTTTTCAATATGTCTGACTACCGCTTCAGGGAAGTTGTCTAAAGGATTATTTAGCCAAACTATCAGAGAAAATTATCAAGATTGAAAAATCGTCATCTACCAGAAGAGAAACTTCAGACATGCAGATGACAACTAAGGGTTCACAGAAAGGAGCTGGTTGAGAATTTTTCAATTAAATATTTTTTATTGGAAAATGTCAATTCATCTAATCCAAATGCTTCAAAGAAAAGTTTATTTTTAATATATTTTAAGATTAAAAGTGTTTTGAAAAAAGTTTGAAATTGTCAAAATACACTATTTTGACATTAATGATTTTTTGTTTTGGAATTTTAGTCAATTTTTAGTAAAAGAATTAATTAAAAAAGATTGACATAAAAATGAATACAATGTTTCACTCAGCCTTTTTTTGATTATTGGCTTGTGAAATGTTTCAAATTCTGACTGTCCCTCTTAATTCAGGATGGGAAGAAATTTTGAAATTTCTGTTTAAGAATGATATGAGAACCATTTCCCATTGAACTGTAAAAATTAAAGTTCTTGCTTCCAAGTTATGTACAATTTCAGGCAAAGTCAAGAAGGTAATTAAGGGACCTGTCAAATATAAGTACAGTTTAGGGAAGGAGAAATTCCTGTTCATAGAAGGCACTATTGTTTTTCTCACTAGATGGTTGTATGACCTGCAAAAATAAGGTCCGTTGCTAAAGATGCAGTCTGGTGGATCTTGAGAGTAATGGGCACATCTATGTGTGTAATCAATGTACATGAATAAACTCCAGAGTTTATTGCCCCTGGGAGCCACATCTTCATGTGCACCTGGGACTGCAGCACGTTGAGATTAATTGGAGTAGCACGTACTGGTAGGTGACCTGGGGGGCTCAGTCTGCCAGCCTGGGACTGCTCCTCCTGGCTCAATGTGCTGTACAGGGGCTGGCTGGGGCATGAGGGTGCTTCAGCATGGGGCTAAGCTCCAGACAGTCCCCACACTGAAACACCCTTGTGCCCCAGCCAGCCATGTCAGTGTCTGCGTATGCGCTGCTGCAGAGTAAAAAAAACTCCACAGCAGGATAGTATTTGAATTTACAAGTACTAACCTGCTGCAGAGTAAATTAGTTTACTCCAGACTAATAGGAGCACATGCGTAAATGTGTGATGTTTACTGTACAGCTAACTAGTCTATTACGCAGTAAATGTCTTGTGTAGATACGCCCAATGTGAACAAACTAGACTTTGAGGGTGACTGCTGTTTCATGGTGCACAAAGCATGCTGGGACAATGCAATTCATGGAAAACAGGAATCCAGATATAACCCCAGAGATTCCAAATGATAAATTATGGCTGCTTCTTGCTCTGAGTTTGGTCCTCTACATACATACCCTCACAGGCAAGCCATTGTTGAGCCTAATCATTTCTGTTGGTGTCGTTTGTTGCCAGTGAATAGGATTTACTTAGATACTAAAAGTTTAATGCTGTTAGAGATAAGAAATTCTCCCCGAGAGTCATCAGGATTCATCTTTATCATTACTATTTGTTCTTATGCAATATAACCACTCCCTAAAATACCACTATCAGAAAGATGTGAAACAAAAGGCAAAGACAGCACCCACATTATATTACATAGTATGTTTAAAAAAAAATGGCTGTATGAAATTTCAAAATCCAAATTTTAAGAGAGACAAGACATGACATGTTGAACTGTGCCAAAAAATAAGGTTTAGCTTTGTAGAAGCTACACAATGCTGAAAAGGCAAATTGTAAACAATAAAGCTTTTCAAAATGTATAATTTGTCCAGCTCTAGTTATTGCTATTTGGGACCTGGTGAGGGTGGTGAACTGATTTTTCTGTAGTGCTGATAATTTATTTTTTAAGTTTTCAATGACTTTCATCAATGGGCTTGCAGAGATTGCCAAGTGCACCAAGACTCCATGGTGGGGTGCAGACAGAGAAACTGGCACATGGGCAATTAGCATGAGGGGGCACTCAATCCAGGTCTCTTCTGGAAGCCTCTGGGCAGGACAGAAGGGTGAGGCCACTGTGAGGTGGAGTTTCCTTGGGGAGGCATGGTTCCCTATGAAGGCCAGCCTATCAGGGGTGGCCTGGATGCTTGGCTGCACTTGGGAGATCTGGAGATTGGCTGCACTGAGAGATCTGCTGCTTGCCTGTAGCCTGGATCTGAGATGTCATGGAAGGATAACTGAGACTCATCCAACCCTCTGACTATTGCTGCTCATCCATGTGGGCACTAATGATGCTGTCAGGGCTTATCCTAAGCAGATCAAGAGTTACTACAGGGTTCGAGGGTGAATGGGAGGGGGGCACAGGTGGTGTTCTCTTTGATCCTTCTGGTCAAGGGGAAGGGCCTGGGCAGGAGCAAATGTATCCTGCAGATCAATACATGGCTATACAGGTGGTGTTGCCAGCAGGGATTTGGCTTCTTTGACAATGGGATTCTGTTCCAAGAAGGATTGCTTGGAAGAGACAGGATCTACCTGACGAAGAGAGGGAAGAGCATCTTTGCAGACAGGGTTGCTAACATAGTGAGGAGGGCTTTAAATTAGGTTTACTTAGGGGATTGAGACCAAAGACTTGAGGTAAGTGGAGAAGGGATAGACCTGAAGGAAGCACAAGGAGGAGGGGGCAATAGCAGAGGCCTTTTCATTCTTCCTGATAAATCAGGGCAATTGGCTAGTTACCTTAGGTGCCTGTATATAAATGCATGGAGCCTGGGAAACAAGCAGGAAGAATTGGAAATCCTCACACAGTCTTGGAACTGTGACATGATTGAAATAATAGAGACTTGAAGGGAAAGCTGGAATAACTGGAGCACTCTCATGGATGAATACAAACTGTTCAGGAAGGACAGGCAGGGGAGAAGAGGAGGAGGAGTTGTTCTGTATGTAAAAGATGTATGCTTGCTCAGAGCTTCAGTATGAAACTGGAGATAGGCTTGTTGAAAATCTCTGTTAGGGTCACTGGGGAGAGTAACAAGGGTAATGTTATGGTGGGTGTCTGCTATAGACCACCAGACCAGGAGGATGAGGTAGATGAGGCTTTCTTCACATGGCTAGAAGAAGTTTCCAGAACACAGGCCTTGGTTCTCATGAGGGACTTCAATCACCCTGACTTCTGCTGGGAGGGCAATAAAGCAGTACACAGACAATTTAGGAAGTTTTTGGAGAGCTCTGAAGCATTGGAGAAAACTTCCTGTTGCAAGTGTTGGAGAGACCAGTTGGGTCCATGCCCTTCTTGACCTGCAATTCACAAACAGACATGAACGGTGCATGCCCCCAGAGGCTGGGCGGGGGGGGAGGGAGGGAGGGCATGGCGACTGCAGGGGGCAGCAGCAGTGTCAGCAGTGAGAGACCCCCTCTACATGTTGCCTATGCAGACAGGGAAGAATTGCTGGGTGATGTGGAAGTCGATAGTAACTTGGGAAGCAGTGGCCACAAGATGATCAAGTTTAGGATCCTGATGGAAGGAAGAAAGGAGAGCAGCAGAGTATGGACTCTGGGTTTCAGAAAAGCAGACTTTGACTCCCTCAGGGAGCTGATGGGCAGGATCCTCAGGAGGCCAGTCTGAGTGGGAAAGTAGTCAAGGAAAGCTGGTTGTATTTTAAAGAAACTTTACTGAGTGTGTGTGAATAAATTATCCTGATGTACAGCAAGAATAACAAATATGGCAGGTGAGCAGAGAACTCTTCAGTGAGCTTAAACACAAAAAGGAAGCTTAGAAGTGGAAGGTTGGACAGATGACTAGGGAGGAGTATAAGAATATTGCTCAGGCATGCAGAGATGAAATCAGGAAGGCCAAAGTGCAGTGGAGTTGCAGCTTTCAAAGGACATGAAGGGTAACAAGAAGGTTTCTACAAGTATGTTAGCAACAAGAGGAAGGTCAGGGAAATTGTGGGTCTCTTACTGAATGGGGGAGGCAACCTAGTGACAGATGAGAAGGAAAAGGAAGTACTCAATGCCTTTTTTACCTGTCTTCACAGGCAAGGTGAGCTCCCAGACTACTGCACTGGCCAGCACAGTTTGTGGAAGAGATGAGTAGCCCTCATTGGTGAAAGAACAGGTTAGGGACTATTTAGAAAAGCTAGCCATGTACAAGTCCATGGGGCCAGATGCATCATGAAGAAAGAGAAGAAGGAGGATCACGAGAACTACAAACTAGACAGCCTTACCTCAGTCCCAAGAAAAATCATGGAGCAGGTCCTCAAGGAATCTATTTCTAAGCAACTGGAGGAGAAGAAAGTGATCAAGAACAGTCAGCATGGATTCACCAAGGGCAAGTCATACTTCACCAACCGGTTTGCCTTCTATGATGATATGATTGGCTCTGTGGGTGTGGGGAAAGCAGTGGATGTGAAATAACTTGACTTTAGCAAGGCTTTCGATATGACCTCCCACAGCAATCTCGCAAGCAAGCTAAGGAAATCTGGGTTGGATGAATGGACTGTAAGGTGGATAGAAAACTAGCTGGATTGTTGGGCTCAAAGCATAGTAATCAATGGCTCAATGTCCAGTTGGCAGCCAGTATCAAGTGGAATTCCCCAGGGGTCAGTCCTGGGGCTGGTTTTCTTTATATCTTCATCAATGATCTAGAAAATGGGATGGAGTGCACCCTAAGGAAGTCTGTAGATGACACCAAGCTGGGGGAGTAGTAGATACACTGGAAGGTAGGGCTAGGATTCACAGTGACCTAAACAAATTGGAGGATTGGGCCAATCTCATCAGGTTCAACAAGGACAAGTGCAGAGTCCTGTATTTAGGATGGAATAATCCAATGCATTGCTACAGGCTTGGGACCAACTGGGTAAGTAGCAGCTCTGCAGTAAAGGACCAGGGGATTACAGTGGATAATAAGATGGATATGAGTCACCAGTATGCCTTTGTTGCCAAGAAGGCTAACAGTATACTGGGCTGCATTGGTAGGTGGAAGCTTTTTAGAGTTTGTCAATGATGTTATCATGGCCAATGAGGACAAGGCCATCTTGGATGCCATGGCCTTCAGGGTGTTCTGACACAACCTCTAGACCACTGAGTGGCAATTGTGGGCCCAAAAGACCAGGAATGGGAGTGGATGGGAGCAATGGGAGTACATTATCCTGGTCACATGGGATGTTGAGCAGTGGCTGCAGCATTTCTGGATGTGGTGGGCCACCTTCATGAACATTGTCACCCAACTGGTCCCCCACGCTAGGCACCAGCACATCAGAATCAGCTAATTCCTGACTCCAGGGAAGCAGGTCACCATTATCATCTTGAGGCTCACCACCCCTGACAGCTTTTGCTCTATCACCTACCAGTTCAGTGTGGGCCAGTCCATGACTGGAATGGTGGTCTGGGAGGTGTTCTGGTCATCCAGAACATGTTGGTGAACTGCTTCATCTACTGTGTGAACCCAATAATTGCTAGTTTTTGCCAGTAGGGCTTCCCCCACTGTGTTGGGGCCATTAATGGTACTCAAATCCCCATCCTCTTCCTGCACCCAAGGCACCTAGGAATTCATTAACCAAAATGGCTTTTTCTTTGTCATGCTGCAGGGCATCATTGGTCACCAGGACTACTTCACCCACACCTTTGCCAGCTGGGTGGGCTGTGCCCACAATGCCAGGGGCTTCCCAAACTCCACCCTCTTCCAGATGATATAGAATTGACGCTACTCCCCTGGGGCCCCAGGATCAAGGTTGGTGGTGTCCTCATCCCATTCTCCTTGTTGGGGACCTGGCCTACCCTCTCCTGCCCTGCTGCCCTGCAGGTCCAGGAATCACTGGTCAATTACCTCCTGGCCTGTGGTTTCTGGCAGTACTCTCCCGATGAGTAGGGCCTGAAGACTTTGGGGAGAGGGGGTGGGGAATCCTTGAGTGGCCAAGCCACAACGTTGGCCAAGGGGCCTGCTCTCTACATGGTTCCTGCCCCAGGTTCTTTAGGCTCTGTGAAGCAGTTGTGGTCTCTGAGAACTGTGGCTGGCTGGACACCTTCCCCATGAAGGGCACACATCTGGATAAAGAGGAATGTGGTGCGAGGAAGAGATGCACCTCAGTTTACATGTTTGCAGTTGCCAAAACATAAATGGCTTTAATAAAACCCATTGAACATTTACCGTATCAGAAATTGGTCCCTCTTCCCATTAATTAAAGCCAGCAAAAGATGGGGAAGAAAATAATTTGGAAAGGTGGTTGGGATCAGGAATGGGAATGGTGGAGTGGGAGGATTGATGGTGGGGCAGCACCTTCCACAGGAACCTGGGTGGATTTCAATCCAGAATACTAAATCCTAGATTTGGGAGTGAATGAAGAACAGGGACTTCTCCATGTAGGAGCTGGACAAGAAGGTGATCCCCAATGCACTGCCCCTCTGAGAGGGAGCTGAAGGCAGATGGAACAGGCTGTCCCATGGCATTTGGCGATGGCTGTGGGGTCTCGGTGTCTGTGGGTGGGTGAGAAACTAACTGTGAGGTGCAGATGGGTGCAGGGCCTGGCATGTGGCTCTCTCTCCCACTCCAACTGGGTATGAAAGCACCATGAAAGCAACCCACTCTGGGGTGGGTTCATGCCAGTGTGTGGTTCATGGGGCTTTTCAAATGTGGGGCTTTTGGTTGGTGCCTGAATCTTGGAGTTTAGGGTTTCTGGCTCAGTGTGTGACTCTTGGGGTGCAGCTACACATTGCTGTACAGCAGTGTTGCTATGGCACTGTGCTTTAGTACTTCCTTTTGGAAAGATTTTGTCACTACTTTGCTGTAGCAGCACACTGAAACAGGGGAGTGCATTACTATGGTGAAGCAGCTGTCAATCACATGTAGACTCATGTGATTGCTACAGATGTAGTGGGTCACTATGGTGATGTAGGGGAAAGTGTAGGTGTATTTTTGTGGTTCCAGTCTGTGCCTGAGTCTTTGGTTTTTCTTAGTCTCAGTGTTAGGGTCTGTGTGTAGGTTATTGTGGTGGAGTGCCTCAAAGCAGGGTCTTGGGGGTGTGAGGGCATAGCCTAGGGTCTCAGGTGTCCAGGTCTGGGTTATGTTTGGGGTACACACCCTCAGTCCCCCCCATGTCTGTCTGCAGCCCACAGTATCAGGTGGGGTTGGAGAGAGGGGTTGGGCTTCCTTGGCTCAGGACAGCCTGGAGGCAGTGTCTGCTCTGCACTTGACTGGAACAGCTTAGTGTGGCCTGAGTGCCACAGCACCTCCCTGCGAGGGAGGGGTGGGAGGGTCAGTAACGTATGCTAGGATGCCAGAGGACAGCAGCCTTACTTAAATCAATAGGGGAACCATGCAAATGTTTGTTAGACTGGTCTAGCCTCTATCGATCTAGACTTGGTTCTGTTGGACACCACCTAAGTTTAGATTGTGCACTCCATCTTTAGCCAGCCTAAGTGATGTGAATGCCCGCATGCCTATGGGTTTAGACTGAGCAGTCTATTAGATTGATTTAAATGTAACACTAGCACTTACCCAGATGCAGCAGTACAAAGATCTGCCCCCAAGCATGAGGCAGCAGGAAGAGTGCATGAAGATGCTTTTCTGTGAATAAGATTTGTAGGTAAGGCAGGGACAGACTTAAATTGTATTGAAAATAAAGTCATGGACCTTTATGTTTCATGTGATGGAGAATAAGGAGCCAGTGGGATTCAAAGAGATGAGTGAAATGGATAAAGTAACCAACAAGAATAATTATCTTAGCAGCATTCTGGATGGATATGAGCAGAGCATGACACTACTTGTCAGGGCTATAGAATAAGAAGTTGTAATAACTGATACGAGGTGATGAGATCCCAGATGAAAGCTTTAGCTGTGGTGAAGGATAATAAAAGCTGTATCTTATAGATATTACGTGGAAAGAATCTGCAAGATTTCGACTGGATGTGAGGACCTGGAGTAATCGAAGTTGAAACTATGTAAGTGGAAGACTTGAATGATAGGCAATATATCCACTCCATCCACAATATGTCCACTGTGATAGAGAAAGAAGGAATATGAAGGGCTTAAGAAGCTTCAAGTCAGCCATGCTGATCTGGAGTTGAAAGGTAAACACCCCAAAAAGGATGTCAAATAGGTCAAGACATTAGACAAAGCTAAATAAACTTCTCTCAACTCCAAGAATATACTTATTTCTTGATACCACACTTTTATTCCCATTTTTCATAGATTCATAGATGTTAGGGTTGGAAGGGACTTCAATAGATCATCGAGTCCGACCCCCTGCATAAGCAGGAAAGAGTGCTGGGTCTAGATGACCCCAGCTAGAAACTCATCTAACCTCCTCTTGAAGACCCCCAGGGTAGGGGAGAGCACCACCTCCCTTGGGAGCCTGTTCCATACCTTGGCCACTCTAACTGTGAAGAAGTTCTTCCTAACGTCCAATCTAAATCTGCTCTCTGCTAGCTTGTGGCCATTGTTTCTTGTAACCCCCGGGGGCGCCTTGGTGAATAAATACTCACCAATTCCCTTCTGTGCCCCTGTGATGAACTTAAAGGCAGCCACAAGGTCGCCTCTCAACCTTCTCTTGTGGAGGCTGAAAAGGTCCAGTTTCTCTAGTCTCTCCTCGTACGGCTTGGTCTGCAGGCCCTTGACCATACGAGTTGCCCTTCTCTGGACCCTCTCCAGGTTATCCGCATCCTTCTTGAAGTGTGGCGCCCAGAATTGCACGCAGTACTCCAACTGCGGTCTGACCAGTGCCCGATAGAGGGGAAGTATCACCTCCTTGGACCTATTCGTCATGCATCTGCTGATGCACGATAAAGTGCCATTGGCTTTTTTGATGGCTTCGTCACACTGCCGGCTCATGTTCATCTTGGAGTCCACTAGGACTCCAAGATCCCTTTCCACCTCTGTGCCACCCAGCAGGTCATTCCCTAGGCTGTAGGTGTGCTGGACATTTTTCCTCCCTAGGTGCCACACTTCGCATTTCTCCTTGTAGAACTGCATCCTGTTGTTTTCTGCCCACTTGTCCAACCTATCCAGGTCTGCCTGCAGCTGTTCCCTGCCCTCCGGCGTGTCCACTTCTCCCCATAGCTTTGTGTCATCTGCAAACTTGGACAGAGTACATTTCACTCCCTCGTCCAAGTCGCTGATGAAGACATTAAAGAGTATCGGTCCAAGGACCGAGCCCTGCGGGACCCCACTGCCCACACCCTTCCAGGTCGAGACCGACCCATCCACCACGACTCTCTGGGTGTGACCCTCCAGCCAATTCGCCACCCACCGGACTGTGTAGTCATCCACGTCACATCCTCTTAACTTGTTCACCAGTATGGGGTGGGATACCGTATCGAAGGCCTTCCTGAAGTCTAAGTATACGACATCCACCCCTCCTCCTATGTCCAGGCGTTTCGTAACCTGGTCATAGAAAGAGACTAGATTGGTCAGGCACGATCTGCCCACCACAAAACCGTGCTGGTTTCCCCTGTGGTTTATCTGTTCCACATCAGAGACTGCCCATCTGTTCAACTGTAGGCCATTTCTGATTAAATTTAATGGATTAGTTTGTGATTAGAAACATAACTCTCCTTGGCTTGAAGAAGGATACTGTGATACCTGAAAGCTTGCCTATGTCTATATCAACCATACAGTTGGTCCAATAAAATAGCAATCACAAGAATTTTTCCCTCTCTCATATCTCCTGGACTATCCTGGACAACAGCATCATCACCTCTGCACTATCATAACTTTCCTTGCAACTTAAATAGTTTGGTATTTTGACACATTCTACCTGAGAATGATCACTGTGAGATATGAAGCCAGAAGAGAAACAAGACTCTAATGTATACTTAATGCTATAAAAGGCCAAAAATTAAAGCACCATGAGGGCATCTATAATTGTAGTTTAAAAGTATTATCTTGATGGCTAAGCAGTGACTGGTTAAACAGTAAGGTGTCAGTAAATAAGCTGGTAATAGCTGTCCCACAAAACTTATAGAATAAGCTGATGTAAATAAAAGTAGACTTCAGTCAAGTTCTTAAGTTTCAATAAGTCATATCTTCTGCTAGAGATATAACAAACCAACAAGGCCTTGTGTTTAATTTTAATCTGTAAAGTAAGACTGTGAGCATATGCAGACTTTCAAGCCACCACTGTGTTGGAACATGCTGGACCTTTGTCCTGCCCACTCATTCACCCACCACACCTTGATGGTTTTATCTTTTTGGGGATGGCTGGATGACTCCTTGGGTGAAGGTCCATCTGGCTGGGCCACCAGTTTTTCTTCAGGGCTCCACTTTCCCTACACCCTGCTCCTTTCCTCTCCAGCCTGTAGTAATAGACCCCAGCTGGTCTTACATGGGGATTTCTGTCTGGAGCATCTCTCTCAGCCCCCTCTGAATTCCTTATTTCATTGTTTAATTACTCTCATTTCCTCTCTCACGATATCACCACCTGGGTGCTAAGTTGCTTGGTTATCCACTAGACCAACATTAATTCAGTTCTTATGGCTCCATCTATTATATGCATTCATTCATGATGCTCAGAAATTCATTTAACTAGTCCATAGATCAATTTATTTGTCATTCCTCTATCAATTCCATAGCTTAATTCAAACTTTACAAATAAATTTACTACATGCCTTTTTAATCACTGCTGTAAGTCCTTTTGGGGTTCATAAATCAATCCCCTCCTTGTTTCTTCATCACAACTATAATTCATTCACACTTACAAATTAATTTATGGTGTGTTTCTCAGTCACAGCAACAAATTCATTCAAAGTTCATAAATTAATTCTTCTTTCTTCTTAATCTCTACTATCATTCATTCAGGATTTCTAAATTAATACCAACTCTTCTTTCTTCTTATTTTGGGCCTCATGTGCAAGTCCTTCCATTGTGTTCACCCACATTGGTTTACTTCTGGATTCCTGTCACCCCTACTGGGATTCACTCCTCACATCACACTACTGGTCCCCACTGGTTACCTCAGGGTATGGTTCCTGACTTTCCCCTGTCCCCAGTATTTCTGGCCTGGCTCTCACTAACCAGGAAGCTCTCTCTCAGTGGAATGGTTGGATCTTTGCTCAGGAGACTCATCTGGGCTTCTGTGAACTGTGTCCATTTGATTTCCTGGGTCCCGCATCTCCACATGGGCTGTACAGCTCCATGCTTCTGCTGTGCTGTCCTTTCGATGGGGAAAACCAAATGCTGGTCTGTCTTCCAGCTCCTCTTTAAATTGCCCAGTCATCCTTCCAGGCCAATCAGGACAGGCTCCTTGTGGCATAAAATCCAGTGCCCCTCCCCAGACCCTTTTCTTGGTGCACTGGGGGCCACGTGATTCTCTTGGTCACACTCCAGTAAGTTTCCTGCTAGCTTGTGTCATAACCAAATGAGTTGAGTGCCCCTGTCATAATAGAACTGCCCTGAATAACCGCAAATTTGGTACGTTCTGCCTCATTAGCTATTCCCACCTGGCAGTCTGTTATTGGTTACTCTAAACATATAAAAATCCGTGCAGCTTCCGCCCAAGTCGGAGAGCTCTGAGCACGTGGTAGAGTACGGAGACTTTGCCACGTGGCAGAGAAAAGCTGGCGGACTGATCACCCTCCAACATCTCCCCGTCACCGTCTGTTCCCGACATATCCTTCATCCTGCATGCTCGTTTCTGTTTACAAACTCGCCGGCTTGTTTTGTTGCCAGTTACCTGTAACTACACAAGTAACTCGTTACCTGTAACTACGTAAGCAACCTTACCACCTGTGTCGCGGCCACCAGCAGCATAAGTAAAGTTAAAGTAAAAGTTATTTTGCAACCAATACGCTGTGTCCCACCTCTCCATCCACCAGCCGGCCTGACGGCCGAGTAATCAGCAATCCTCCTCAAGTCAGCTCTGGCCATCTGAGACATGGCGTCACGAACAGGATCTAAGGGCACGGTGGTGGAGATGAATTTAATTGAGTGCTGTCCCTGGCACACCGGGACCCGCCGCGTGGAAAACGCAGACGAACTCTGGGCGCATATCGCCTACCACCAGGTGGTAGGAGGTGATGGAAGGAACATTGATGGCTACTTCTCGGTGAAAGGGGAAGGAGCAGTCATGAAGGAATGGAGAGCAAAGCTGTTTCCCGGGGCGTTCGGGTGTGTAATGGGCATTGATCAGGTTTGTTATCGGCCCCCGGATGAAACACTGACCCTATCCCTAGCAGGGGTGAAGGCGAAGAAGGTGGAAAATCTGACCCCCGCTCAAGAGTTTGCCCAGTGCACCCGGTACCTGAGGGAAGGAGGGGAACCCACCCCACCGGACTGGTTTAACTGTCTGGCTTTAGTGCCTGGATCGTGTGGTTATGAACTCCTCGGCCAGCTCCGGGAAGACCTAGAAACCGAGGGCCACCACATGGCAAAATGGGGAGGCCCAAAATGGAACAAGGAAAAATAATAAACGTGTTATTTTGAATGGTAGCGGGGTTATTGAAAGAAAACGCCAACCTAGAAATGCAATTGCGAACAGCAAGCATGGAGTCACTGGAGCAGCTGGCGGGGGGCTCTGAGCCGCCGCCAGAAAATGGCACCGGAAAAGGAGGAGAAGACGAAAAGGGCGCGAAACTTCCCCCAGGAGACAGGTCGGCTGCGTCACCGCCCACGGCCCCGCTCCCTGGAGTGGCGCCAAAAGACAGCCCGCCCCCCAGAGTGACACCAACGGACAGCCACGCCCCCAGGTCGCTCTTTGAAGTGGCGGAGAAAGAAAACCCGCCCCCCCATGAGGGAGGAAAGATGTATCCAGTGCTCCTGCCTGACATGTTTAACCCTCTCCCGGCCGTGGTTCACCCGATAGCAGTGGTCAAGCAAGTTACTGATGCACAGGGCGCGACTCGTACTACCGCCACATACCGCACCCGCACCTGGGGCGAATTGCAGCAGTTGTGCAGAGGATCAAAAGTGAAACCTGGTGAAATCCTAGTTATGTGGCTGGGGCGCCTAGTAGTAGAATTTGGGTCAGACCTGCTAAACTTGGAAGAGGCTAGCTTCCTAACTCGTCAAGCCTCATGGAGTGGGGGGCATGCCACCGACTTAAACGTGGTAACGGGCAGCGCCTACTGGCCCATCCGGCTCCCAGCTCTCGTTGCAGGTCAAGTGTGCCACAAATCTCATGCGTGGCATAATGGATGACCGCTGAACCCGTCCGCAGAGCAACTGCTGCTGGCCATCATCAGAATATCCTACGCATCCTGGAACCCGAGGGTACACCCGTTGGGACTGACACAGGCACAGAGCAATGCGCCGTGGCCCCATCGTCATCTCGGTCGCCCCGGTGATGTTCCAATCACCCTGGACAGTATTGAGGCATGTGTAGAGGTTTACGGGGGAAGAGAGGCCGTGACTTTCAGGCTTCTCCTCGGGCCACTGGCTGGTCAGCTGGCTGAAAACTTGCTAAGCCAGATGCCATGGCTACAGGCCCTGATGGATCCCACGGTAAAAGTCTCCGGTGGGATGGAACCACGTCCTACAGTGTACCCAAGTCAACGCTGTCACCAACACAACGCCTCATATAAAGACAAGCCCCCCTGGGATGAACCAGCGCTTCAAAAGCCCCAACCACTGTTACATCTCAGCTCTGTGTTCTTGGGCAACCCTGGCACAGGATGCAGTCTGTCTGACTCACAGAGGACTCACCCCCCCCTCCCTCCCCTCCTCTACCTAAAAGAAACAGATTAAGATGCAGTGAGAGACGCACCTAAGACCCTCAAGATAAGGGTGACAAGAGTGAGCCAACTGCCCTGGGTCTCATTTACATCCGAGATGGAACCAGATGACCATTAATTTACATGAGAGATGGAGAACAGAAAGCCTGAAGCAGAGACTGCAGTGAATTCTGGGACCAGAGAAGCAGGGGAGCACTGCATGATGGGGAATCTGTGCTTCAAATGTTAATCAACCCATGTTCACACACACCCAGCTCAGCATTTATCAGACCAGTTCTAATCTGGATTTACTAAGGACTTTTTCCCCCCCTGACACACACACACAGCTCTAAGTTTAAAAGGCATCTCGGGCCGTACATTCCCTGGTCCCACTATAGGAGGCCTATTTAAACTTGATTGACTAAAACTCGGTTGCCGGGTTAGGGAATGCTGAGGCAAGAGACCGAGTCAGAGGGGGTATGGGCAACATTTGAACAATGGTTAAGGGTTCATCACAACGTCCAGCCCATTGGAACCCTAATCACAGGTGTTGTCATACTTTTCCCGAGACGACTGGTGGGAGTCCTTTCCACAAAAGGTTATGAGCACCCCAATAATTGTCTTAAGTCTGTTAAAAGACTGTAGTAAAATCTGGAAAAGTCATGCTAAGCTGAGGCTTGTGCACAACAAGTAAAAATCTAAAATCCTGATGCTGCAAGCTATCTATTAATCCTGAAGAAACCATGAGATATCCCATCAGTATATCTGCCATCCATAGGAATCTCAAGCTGGCTCCCAAGTATTTGGGTTACTCCCTAATCTTAAGTGTTTCCTGATTACCAATCAGTTTCCTGAGATGGTCCAAACCAGATAACCCCTTGTCAATAGAAAAAACAATGATTTACACTACTGAGGGTGCTTCGAAGCAGCTGAACTGAGGGTATAAAAATCTGTAAAAAGTGTGTGCGCTTCAAGAAGAAGAAGAGGAAAGAAGAAGAAGAAGGAAAGGAGAAGGAGAGGAAAAGGAAAGAAGAAGAAAACTGTGCTGACACCATCCCCTGTCATTCTTGGGACACTGGAAGAACAGATCGTCTCTCTCTTCAAGGATTGTGCTACGGACTGTGCCTGTCAGCTTTGCAGCCTGAGTACCTTGGACTAGGTGAGATCCCACCGCTCGCTCGCTCGCTCTCTTCTCTCTAGGCATAAACTTCTGAACCTGAACTGTATTAGTTAAGCTTGAGCTAAGTTTCCCCAAATACTTAGTGAAACCAGGGTAGTATTGTCATTGTTTGTGTTTGTTTTTCTTTTGCATGTCTATTACTACTAGTACTATTATATATTTCATATGCTTAGCAATAAATAACTTTTATAGTCAAACTGGTAGTAATTGGGTATATTTTTCCTTCTCTGCTTCTCTTTCCTCCCGTGCTCTGCAGCAATGCTTCTTTTACCTAAGATAAAGATCCCTGTGAAGCCCAAAATTATTGTGGGGTCTGCTCATCAAGAGGCCAAAGATTGGGATGTGCTGAGTTTGAAACACATAAGGGGATCAGCTTGTATAGGCTGATTGACCCAGTTTGACTCAGACGTGCCCTTATGAACTGAATGCTGGCCCATGAGGGTGTCAGCTGGACACCCAGCCAGATTCAGAGGGATTCTGTGTGCTTGTATCTGACTGCATTTTATTGTTGCTCTTATGAACTGATTCTTGGCATATGAGGGTGTCATCCTGTCCATGCTGATCAGCCCAGCCAGGGCAGGCGTGCCACGTTAATTTGTGTGTGTTTGTGTGTATGACTGATTTGGTGACTGGAGAAACCCAGTCCCATTGAGATTGAGTCCTGCAAGATAGCTCCACTGGGGGTGAGGGCTTGCAGAAGGGAGAAATACAGCTCCGTATAGTAACACAAGCAGCACATTGACAGAATCACCAAGACCCTAGAAACTATCCCTAATAAATGAGCACACCCCAAAGTAATGGGCAAATTTGGTAACACCATGGAAGCCGAAGCTCACCCCTAGACGAATTAGTCTGGGTCACCGTTCCACACCCTCGTCAACCACATCCGTGAGTGCACAAGGAAGTCATCTGTGAACCCGAGCAGTATCCTGGCACCTACTCTGTGCTCCTAGAAGGCGATCAAACCCGGTCGCTCATCATAGCTCATCACAACTGGCTAACTCGCCGCCCTGCTGTTCACCGATTATGGCCCCCTTTTTCTTTGTTTGTTTGTCTGTTCGTTTGTTTTGTCCCCTTACAGGCTCGGTGGTGACGAAGCGGCAATCTGTGACTGCCCGATCGCGAGAATCACCGAGCACCAACCTGCAGCACATCCGGGTTGATGCCACAATGGCCGCCTACTCATATGTCATGAGCAGGGTCGTCGCTCTATTCCTGCTGTTACCGACAAGTTCCTCGATGAACGGAAGCTAACTTCAAAACCTCCAACTCGGTTACAAATGACCCCACCGCGTGCTTACGGCTCCCCCTTTTGTTAATAACCCCGTGTTCACACCCTTGGTCTACCCCTTCAATGTAAGCGCATGGTTCGAGGCGAGAGGTAATGACTCAGTCCATAATTTCACAGAATATTTCTGACACGAACACCACGGGTAGAGGAAGGAGAGGAGTAGAGTGGATATTTTACAAGGAGGGTTCGGAACATGAGGAAAGAGATGAGGGAGATGATGACGGAAGGGGGCAAGTAGTAAAGGAACAAAAGGCAAGGTTCTGTAGGAACCTGTACATTAAAAGAAGAAGAAAAGGGACGATTTGGGAAGAGAGGTGACAGTAGAAGAAATAGAAGGGTGTTTGAAAGGAATGAAGAAAGCCCCAGGGGTCGAATAGGATGGGGTGCTTCGTCTTAATTAATTCAATTGTTGACTTCCCTCATTGCCTTGTGTTTACCATTAATAGTAATAGCCATTGTTGTATGTATGGGGTGTTGTATTTTACAGTTTGTTAAAAAGCGATTTGTTAAGTTATCTGCTTATGTATATACCTGTTTACCACTTGAACCTTGTAAAGATGACGAGTTCCTAGATGAAAATTACTTGTAACCTAATTCCTTTGTCTATTGTGACATGGTCTAGGGGGCATGTCATAACCAAATGAGTTGAGTGCCCCTGTCACAATAGAACTGCCCTGAATAACTGTAAATTTGGTACGTTCTGCCTCATTAGCTATTCCCACCTGGCAGTCTGTTATTGGTTACTCTAAACATATAAAAATCCATGCAGCTTCCGCCCAAGTCGGAGAACTCTGAGCACGTGGTAGAGTATGGAGAACTTTGCCACATGGCAGAGAAAAGCTGGCGGACTGATCACCCTCCAACATCTCCCCGTCACCGTCTGTTCCCGACATATCCTTCATCCTGCATGCTCGTTTCTGTCTACAAACTCGCCAGCTTGTTTTGTTGCCAGTTACCTGTAACTACGCAAGCAACTCGTTACCTGTAACTACGTAAGCAACCTTACCACCTGTGTCGCGGCCACCAGCGGTGTAAGTAAAGTTAAAGTAAAAGTTATTTTGCAACCAATACGCTGTGTCCCGCCTCTCCATCCACCAGCCCGCCTGATGGCCGAGTAATCAGCAATCCTCCTCAAGTCGGCTCCAGCCATCTGAGACAGCTTGGTCAACTCTGTGTGTCTGTGGCAGGAGCTTGACTCTACCTCCTGCTATAAAGACCAAAACATTATTAGTCCATTTAAGACTTTTGTTTCAACCAGGAAAAGATGTAGTCATGAATATATGTGAAACATTTCTGACCCAAATAAAATTCAGGATGAAATTCAGGGAAATAACAAGCCTCCAAAAGATTCTGATTACTTTCATTCCACCATGTCAGATGATAAAGACAAATCTTACTGAGATAGACATTTTAGATACCAATATAAATAGAAAGATGGGCTAAATAAAACCAGCTGAACACTAGTCTGTCCTCAAGACCTAACAGGGAAGGAATAACATGCTTTGCAAAGTGTTGCAATTATTTCTGGCAGTTATGTCTTATACAATTCTATACTATGTAAGACCATTGCATTTGATTGACCATTTAATCCATTTTTGAAAGAGGAGCTCTGAGGGGATTTTTATATTATTATTATTGTTTTAATAGCCAATATGATATGATTGTCAAAATGATAGTTGGAGTTATGCTGATGTCTAGTTAGCTCTACTATGTCTAGCTATGGTACATATATCTTGAAAGTTGAACAAAAATGTTTGCTGTAGACTTTATTGCCCTAGATAGGGATGTTTGATTTTCATATCTTAGTTCAATTTTTCTCTCAGGGATATCACATTAAAAAAACAGAAAGGGTACAGTGTTTGGAAAAAAAGGCTATCAGCCATTGCAGAGCTTGAAATAACATTGCTTAAATATCCAAATGATTGAAAATGCACAGTGACTTCAGAACCAACAATATGGTACTGCACAAGAAGAAAAAAAAATAGATACACTAATCAAATGCATACAAAAATACAGTTATATAATAATGAATTACTTTGTCACATTGCTCTTAATTAGATACTTTTGTTTACAATGGAATAGGGTTAGGAAGTCAGTCAATTGTCTGTTGACTGGTCAATTGATTGAATTTTTTGTGTCTGGTGAAAGATTATAGCAATTTAATGAAAAAATTACACTTTTGGTATTGTCTTGATAGAAATATGATTTTTTAATGTTCTCTGACACATTTCTTAATGAAAAATGTGTGATTTTTTCTGTGTATTACTTGGACTTATTGTCAATTTTTTTACAATTTTGACCAATATTTGACCAGTGAATTCACCAAGCTTTATTTGACCAGTCAAATACCCAACCATACATTGGAATAATTTTGTAAAAGTGGGTATCATAGGAAAACATATGATATAAAATGGATTAGTTAAACACTAACAACAATTACAGAAATTTAATCTAGGATGCAAACTGGCTAACATGTAGCCATCTACCTTGGCTATTTTTATATGGTATCCCTGATATTTGGAGGGATGGCTGCTCTTGATCAGCTTGACAGATTTGCTTCTGCTCCTTTCCTGTTTGTTCCTGCACACATGCCAATAAGCAGAGAAACTGCATCAGTGCCCCCTGCAAGCCCCTGGACAATCTCAAGACCTCGGTTTGTGAGTAACTTGCCTGGGATGCCTCCAGAGCAATTTCACTGCTGCATTTCTGGGTTTGTCCTGTGTGAGTGGGAGCAGGTAGGCAGCATGTACCTGAGAAGGGCCCTCCCAGGGAGTATCCGGACAAGGTTAGACATGAGAGGCAGGATTGTGCTTCGCTGCTAAGACATGTGATACTAACACAGACATGCCTAGAACGGACTTGATTTTGAGAGTGCTGAGCTATATTGCTATATTTCACATCTAAGCCCCATTTGGATTCACAAACAAAGCATTCCCCTACTTTTTGTGCCTTCAGGATTCCATCTAATAGACCTTCTCAGAGTGTTCTAAAAGAACTGAGCTTGGCACAAAATATAACAGGAAAACAAGTTTGTTTCTTTCTTTAATCCATTGGCTAAAACACCCTTACCAGGTGTGGAAAACTTTGATTTAGTTTTCTGCTCTTCCTGAGATGATTTAAATTCACATTGTCCACCTGCTTAGGTGTTCTGACCACCAGGCTAACCATTTAAGGTTGCAGGTAGTGTTCTTGGGTACTTGTATACATGCCCAACACCTGCTCCAATGCATTCTAATTAGAATGTGTCAGAGCAGACTCGATTAAGCTCCATTAATTCTATTAACTCAATTAATCTACATTAGGGTCTGGGGGAGCATCTGTTCACCAAGGTTCCCCAGGAAAGTGCAAGAGACAATAGGCACAAACTGATTGAAGATCACTTCAGACTGGACATAAGGAAAAACTTCTTGACAAGTTGAGTGCTGAGGCTTTGGAACAGGTTCCCCCCAGAGGTGGTACAGCCATCCACTCTGGCTATCTTCAAAAAGCGTCTTGATGCCCACCTTGCTGCGGTTATCTGATCTCAGCAGTCTCTCCTGCCCAAGTGCAGTGGGGCTGGACCCAATGATCTGTAAGGTCCCTTCTAGCCTCTAACAACTATGAAACAATGAATGGAGTCTGCTGGAGTCTGCTAATTAGCACAGTCCAGCAGCCTTGGCCTCAGTGTCCTTACTGCCATTTTGAAATGTGGGATGCCGAATACACAAGACAAGGTGGGTGCTTTTTTTAGAGCCCGAGAGTTACTCTAATTAAAGTGCCACTCCCCACAACCCAGAACATGTGTAAAGGTGCCCCTTATTTCTTCCTTTGTAAACTGTTTTACTTTTCATGGGATGACTAAAAGTCCACTAATTTTGGTGAAGGCACTCACCTAGGAATGGGGAGAATTGGGCTTTGATTCTTGCTCCAAGGAATCTATATTTATTTTATGTTAAGTATACATATCAGGTAAGTAACTAAGTCATAGGTTAAAAACATGATCCCTCTGTCTTACCCAGTGAATATTTAATTATTCAGTGCAAAGTGGAACAGCTTCAACAGAGACTTCCCACACTGCGTATTTAAGAAGCAGTCCTCTTCTCTGCATTTTCTACCACAGATACTTTAGGCAGTCCTTGTTCAGTGATACGGCCTTTGTGAATACCATTCTTAGCACCTAAATCCTTTGAACAAAGTGTCGGTGCCTTTAGCAGGTTGCCACCTCAGGGACTTTCAGCCAGGTTTTTCCCCTTCACTTGAGCATCTCTCAGGGAGCTTCAGTATTATGCAGTCCTTAAACTTGCTGGCCTTTGCTGTCTGAGGTGCCTTTCAGCCAGCCCCAGTCATAAACACCCTTTCACCACACTGTGTAAATAAACAGAAACCGTATCATCTTGGCTGCTGAGATGGGTCTGCTCTGGTTTCAGTCTTCTTTCCTATTTTTGTCCTCCTTCTAGTACAGCAGTTTCCTTTCCTCCACACCTTCCCCTGGTTCTGTCTGATGGGCTTTTTAATTCAAGCTACATCCTTATTAGCCTTCCTACAGCTGCAACCCCTCAGTCTAACTAGTTGTCCTCTCTTAAGTGGACAGTCCACCATGTTACAGTGCCTAATTTGGCATATGTGAATTTTACTACGCATATATGCTGTTAAAAGTTAGATGTTGCCAAAACTTGGTCCTTTTGGGAATCTAAACTTCAGATACTAAACTAATAAGCACCATAGAGAAGTCCATGAGTAATGAGCTCATTAAGCCATCACATATTTTGAAAAGTAAATAACAAACTTGTTGCCTCAAAATGAAAAATGAGAATGAAACAAAATGTAAAATAGTTCGTTTGGGGCGTGTCTACACAAGATGCTACATCAATGTAGCAACGTGCTACGGTAGTGTAGCATCAGTGAGTGCAAACCATGATGCTGTAGCTACATTGCCGTAGTGATGTGCTCTTTTGCTATATTGCATCGCGAGGTAGTGGCTAAAAATAATCATGCGCCGCTGGCATGGTGCAGTAATAGCTGTTACTGTGCTGTCATTTAGTACTTCCTGAAGGAAGTACTAAATAATGGCATAGTAACAATGGTACCATAGGGGCACATGTAGACACACCTTCAGTATGCTAAATGAGGCAGGATCCTTAATCTAAAAAACTGTATTTGTTAATTATAATTTAAAATTGTATCATTATCACAAAGGGAATAGAAGCATGAATCCAGACACTTTAAAAACTTTTGAGTGATGGATTTTGCAACTTTAATGTAGTTTCAATTTTTGTATGTGCATGCATGCATGCATGCACATTTATATAAACACACACACACACACACATGCATAGTATGCATGCTGCAGTCCTCCTGTATTGCCTAATTGCCTTGTAAAGTAACTTCAATGGGCCTGGCTGTAAGTACTGTAGAAGCAGAAATATTATTTTGTTATTTATTTCATGTGATTTAGTAGTCATCTTCCATTTATTTCTTTTGGGATTTTTGGCATTTAGTTAAGACTTTACAATCTCAGAGTTATCTCTAGTGGCATTGTCAATTGTGCCATGGCCAAGACAATTGCTCTTTTTTTTGAGCTGCTAGTACCCTTCCATTCTAGTTTAATGTATTGTGCATCACAGAGAAGAAGCACAGATCAGGAAAGAGATATGACACATTTACCATTGGATCTAGGACAAATACATGTTCTTTATCCTAAACTTTAGAAGCCAGGTACAGCATCTACAGTATCAGTATATTGTACGTTGATTTTAGCAAGGCTTTTGATACGGTCTTCCACAACATTCTCTCAAGCAAGTTAAGGAAGTATGGGCTGGAAGAATGGACTGTAAGGTGGATAGAAAGCTGGCTGGAGCATTGGACTTAGAGAGTAGTTATCAATGGCTTGATGTCTAGTTGGCAGCCAGTATCAAGTGGAGTGCCACAGGGATTGGTCCTGGGGCCGGTTTTGTTCAATGTCTTCATCTATGACTTGGAAGATGGCATAGAGTGAACACTCAGCAAGTTTGCAGATGACACCAAACTGGGGGGAGCAGTAAATATGCTGGAGGATCAGGTTAGGATTCAGAGAGACCTAGACAAATTGGAGAACTGGGTCACAAGAAATCTCATGAGGTTCAACAAGGACAAGTGCAAAGTTCTGCACTTAGGACTGAACAATCCCATGTTCCAGTACAGGTTGGGTGGGGTCTGACCGGCTGTAAAGAAAAGGATCTGGGGTTACAGTGGACAAGAAGCTGAATATGAGCCAGTAGTGTACCCAAGAAGGCAAATGGCATACTGGGCTGCATTGGTAGGTGTGTTGCCAGTAGATCAAGGGAAGGGATTAGTCCCCTCTAGTTAACACTGGTGAGGACACACCTGGAGCACTGTGTCCAGTTTTGCGCACCCCACTACAGAAAGGATGTGGAGAAATTGGACAGTGTCCAGTGGAAGGTAGAAAAATGGTGGAAGGGCTGGGGCACATGATTTATGAGGAAAGACTGAGGGAACTGGGCTTACTTAGTCCAAAGAGGAGAAGACTGAGGGTAGATTTAATAGTAGCCTTCAACTACCCGAATTAGGGTTCAAAAGAAGATGAAGCAAGATGGTTCTCAGTGGTGGCAGATGACAGAACAAGGAACAATAGTTTCAAGTTATAGCAAGGGAAGTTTAGGTTAGATATTAGGAAGAATTTTCTCAGTAGGGGGGTAGTAAAAACACTGGAACAGGTTATCCAGAGAGGTGGTGGAAGCTCCATCGTTGGAGGTTTTCAAAATCTGGCTAGACAAAACTTTAGCTGGGATGAGCTAGTTGGGAATGGTCCTACTTTGAGTAGGGGGTTGGACTAGATGACCTCTTGAGGTACCTTCCAACCTTAACTTTCTATGATTCTAAATGACAATTATATCTGTATGACAAGATTTTGTGGGTGATATCTTTTATTGGACCAACTGCAGGGTTGGGATTATTTAGACAAGATTTTGGATCTCAGGACCTGAGGAAGGGTACTGTAATGCTTGTCTAAACCCATCCCATGCATGCTGTTGGTCCTACTACAAACCACCTCACCAGGGGGATGAGCTGGACCTGGAATTCTCAGGTCAGCTCATGGAGGCAGTAAAGTCAAGGGATGTGGTTGTCATGGGTGACCTAAACTACACAGACGTCTGCTGGGAGGAGCAGTCAGCCAGGTCCAACGGCTCACATAGATTCCTAGCCGGGATACAGGACCTCCACCTAACACAGGAGGTGTATAGTCCCACCAGGGGAAATGCCTGGACTTGGTCCTTGGCACAGGGGAGTACCTGGTGAAGGGTCTGCGGTACTCGACCACCTGGGCGACAGTGATGATTGCCTGCAGGAATTTACTATCCAGTGCAGGGTGGTGAAAGCAAGCAGCAAGGCAGAGGTTCTTGACTTCAGGAGGGATGACTTCTGTAAGTTAAGAAGGTTAGTAGGGGAGGAATTGGGGTCTCAGAGCTTCAATGAGATGGGAGTCAAAGATGGGTGGTTGTTCCTCAAGGAGATGATCCTCTGAGCAAAATGGGAGTCAGTCCCAATGCACACCAAGTGGGGAAGGAGTACTAAGAAGCCCCCATGGCTTGGCAAAGGCATCCAGGGATGTCTGAGGGCAAAAAAGGAGGTGTACAAACAGTGGAAGCAAGGGGCTATCACCAAGGAGGATTACACCTCCATTGCTCAGGACTGCAGGGAGGCTGTTAGGAAGGCAAGGCAGAGATGGAGCTAGGGCTAGCGACCAGAATTAAGGATAATAAAAAGTCTTTTTTCATAGGAAGTAAGAAGAAGGCACCGGGTAACGTGGGGCCCCTACAGGAGAGGCTTGGCAATCTGGTGATTGCGGCAAATGAAAAAGCTGACCAAGCTGACCTCTTTAATGAATTTTTTGCCTCCATATTCCTGAACAGGGACTGGGACATCTCCCCCAGTAGAATTGTGGATGGACCCAGGGGAGACACTGCCATACCTAGGGTCAGGGACAACCTTTTTAGGGAAATTTTGGAGGGGATGGATGTGTTTAAATCAGTAGGCCCAGATGCCCTTCACCCAAGGGTGCTGAGAGAATTGGCGGGGGGTCATAGTGGGGCCCCTGGCATGTCTCTATGAATGCTCATGGGGCACTGGCCAGGTACCAGAGAATTGGAAAAGGGCCAGTGTGGTCTCCATTTACAAGAAGGGGAGAAAGGAGGACCCTGGCAATCATAGGCCAGTCAGTCTTACCTGGGTCCTCAGGAAGACCTTTGAGAAAATTATCAAGGAGCACATCTGCAAGGGTCCAGCAGGGGAGGTAATGCTCAGGGGCAACCAACATGGGTTCATTGAGGGCAGGTCCTGCCTGACTAGCCTGGTTTCTTTTTATTATCAGGTCACAAAGTCCCTGGACGAGGGTGTCAGGGTGGATATTGTCTTCTTGGACTTTAAGAAGGCCTTTGACATGGTTTCCCATCACATTCTCTTAAAAAAAACTTGGTGACTGTGGCAATGATGCCTACACAGTCAGATGGGTGGCAAATTGGCTAGATGGTCGCACCCAAAGAGTGGTGGTGGACGGGTCGTTTTTGACCTGGAGGGATGTGGGCAGTGGCATCCCCCAGGGCTCAGTCCTGGGGCCTCTACTGTTCAACATCTTTATCAGCAATCTGGATGTGGGTGTGGAATGCATGCTGTCCAAATTTGTGATGGCACCAAGTGGTGGGCTTAGGTGGGCACACTGGAGGGGAGGGGCAGAATCCAGCTAGATCTAGACAAATTACAGAGGTGGGAGGATGAGAATAGGATGGAATTCAATGCAGACAAGAGTTAGGTATTGTATCTAGGGAGAAGGAACCAGAACACCTATAGGCTGGGGAACACCCTTTTTGTCAACATGGTGGCAGAAAGGGAATTTGGAGTCATTGTTGACTCCAGGATGAACATTAAGCCGCCAATGTGAGGAAGTGGTCAGTAAGGCTAACCGCACCTAGTCGTGCATCTACAGATGCATCACAAGCAGGTCCAGGGAGGTGATCCTTCCCCTCTATGCAGCATTGGTCAGGCCACAGTTGGAGTACTGTGTCCAGTTCTGGATGCTGCACTTCAAGAGGGATGTGGCTAGCATTGAGAGGGTCCAGAGAAGGGCCACTCGCATGGTCAAGGGGCAGCGGGGCAGGCCCTACAAAGAGAGGCTAAAGGGCCTGAACCTATTCAGCCTCCACAAGAGAAGGCTGAGAGTGGATATGGTGGCTGTTTACAAACTCACCAGGGGGGGCCATCAGGAACTGGGGGATGCTCTGTTCCCCCGGGCACCACCTGGGGTTACCCAGGGCACAAATTGTTAGAGAGAAGGTTCAGGCTTGACATCAGGAGACATTACTTTATAGTTAGGGCTGCCAGGCTCTGGAATGGGCTCCCAAGTGAGGTGGTACTCTCTCCTACCTTGGGGGTCATCAAGAGGAGTCTGGACAGATATTTGGCTGGGTTGATATGATCCCGGCACCCATTCCTGCCCGGGGCAGGGGGTCAGACCTGATGATCTGTTTAGGTCCCTTCCAGCCCTAAGCACTATGATACCATGACTATGAATAAGAAATTCTCATGCAAAAACTCTTGCCTCTTGCATATTTCTTGGGCAATCACAACTATATTACTTTAATGCTACCAATTATACTTGCAGTGATCTGTCATCGAATGTGTGGTCACTTTAATAAGAGATAAAATACAACTGTACATTCAACATTTATTATTACTGCTTTGCACAGCCCCTCTTGCCTGTCTTAAAGCACTTTACTGTATTTCAGGAGAAAGCAAAGTTCCCTGCTGGTATAAATTAGCATGGTTCCATTAAAGTCAATGAAGCTACAGCATTTAACACACTCTCTGATTATTATTTATGATGAAGAATAACATTTATGTGACAGCATGGCCTAAGGGCTAATCAAGAACAGGGCTAGTTACCTTATTGTACTAGTCACCATACAAGCATAAAATAATGGACATTTTTAGATCCAAAATGCTAAATAGATTAAAACTCTAAATATACATGGATCTGGGCCAGAAAACAATGGGGATCTAAAGCTTCTGAAGTCCAGATATTCCAATTGACATCCATGGATCAGTTTAACAGTGGTAAAGTGCCATTGCAGCATTTGCTCAGTAATGGAAACCAATTAATAGATTCATAGATGTTAGGGTCGAAAGGGACCTCAGTAGGTCATTGAGTCTGACCCCCTTCTCTTGAAGACGCCCAAGGTAGTGGGGAGCACCACCTCCCTTGGAAGCCCATTCCAGATTCTGGCAACCCTTACTGTGAAGAAGTTCTTTCTAATGTCCAACCTAAATCTGCTCTCCTTCAATTTCTGGCCATTGTTCCTAGTTACTCCAGGGGGTGCCCTAGTAAATAGAGCACCTCCTATTCCCTGCTGCCCTCCCCTGATGAATTTATAGGCAGCCACAAGATCACCTCTCAGCCTTCTCTTGTGAACGCTGAAGAGATCTAGGTCCTTCAGTCTCTCCTTGTAGGGCCTTGCTTGCAGGCCTCTGACCACATGAGTGGCCCTCTTCTGAACCCTCTCCAGATTCTCCACATCCCTCTTGAAGTGCGGTGCCCAAAACTGGATGCAGTACTCCAACTGCAGCCTGACCAGTGCTGCGTAGAGGGGAAGCATTGCCTCCCTGGACCTTAGCAGATGCATGATAAAGTGCAGTTAACCTTGTTGATCACTTCATCATATTGATAACTCATGTTCATCTTGGAGTCAACTATGACTCCAAGATCCCTTTCTGCTGCTGTGCTGCTGAGAAGAAGGTCATACCCCATCCTGTAAGTGTGTTGGTGGTTCTTTTTGCCCAGGTACAGCACTTTGCACTTTTCTTTGTTGAACTGCATCCTATTTTGTTCTGCCCACTTTTCCAACCTGTCCAAATCTTCCTGGATCCATTCCCTACCCTCTGGTGTGTTAACTTTGCCCCATAATTTGGTATCATCTGAGAACTTGGACAGGGTGCCTTGTGGGACTCCACTGCCCACATCTTTCCAGGTCGATATTGACCTGTCCACCACCACTCTCTGGGTGCAGCCCCTAGGCCAATTTGCCACCCACCTGATCATGTAATCATCTACACCACAGCCTGTCAGTTTATTTACGAGACAAAATGAGATACTGTAACAAAGGCCTTCTCAAAATCTAGGGACATGAAATCTACCTTGACTCCTGTGTCAAAGCATTTTGTGACCTGGTCATAAAAAAGAAACAAGGTTAGTCAGGCAGGATCTACCTGCAATGAATCCATTCTGATTTCCTTTCAGCATTTTTTCCCTTGCTGGGCTCCCACAGATGTGATCCTTAATGATTTTTTCCAGAGTTTTCCCAAGGGTAGAAGTGAGACTAACTGGCTTATAGTTTCCTGGTTCCTCCCTCCTCCCCTTCTTGAAAATAGGGACCACATTGGCCCTTATCCAGTCCTCTGGGAGCTGACCAGAGCACCATGAGTGCTCGAACAGCTGTGCCAGTGGCTCTGCTATGACACTGACCAATTCCTTCAGCGCCTTTAGATGAAGTTCATTTGGGCCTGCTGATTTGAACATATCCAGCCCCTCCAAGTGCCCCTTCACTAAGTCTGTGCTAACAGTTGGTGGGCTGGTGTCCCTCCTGTGTCTATCTATGATCCAATTTTGAGATTTGTCTTGGTCTCTGTCAGGGAATACAGATGCAAAGAACTCATTGAAGAGCTCGACTTTGTCTTCCCCCTCTGTCATAAATTGCCCTAGTTTGTCCTGTAGGGGTCCTATGCTACCCTGTGCCTTCCTTTTGCTCCCTATATACCTGAAGAAGGACTTGTTGTCCTTAATTTTTGTCACCAGCCTAAATTCTAATCCTGCTTTGGCCTATCTAACCGATTGCCTGCAAGTGCAAGCCAGGGAGGTTTACTTCTCCTTGTTAGCAACCCCCTGTTTCCACAGCCTGTATACCTCTTTCTTTGCCCTTAGGCGTTCCTAGACTTCCCTGTTCAGCCAAGAGGGCTTCTTTGCCTCCTTTTATGTGGAATGGGATTGTCTCCTTCTGTGCCCATAGGATTGCTCCCTTGAGGAATGACCACCTTTCCTGGACCCCCATTTTGCCAATGCTCTTGAGCTTTAACTCCTCACTAATCTCCTGAGTACACTGAAGTTAGCCTTTCTGAAGTCTAGCAGTCCAGCCCTGCTAGTTTATCCACCCTTCACCAGATAGTGAACTCAATCAATCGATGGCCACTATCCCCTAGGTTACCTTGTACTTGAAGATTCCCCACCGGGTCATCCCCTGTAGCTAACACCAAGCCCAGCAAAGCGTTTCCCCTAGTGGGATTGTCTACCTCCTGCGTTAGGTAGAAGTCCTGTATGAAGGTTAAGAACCTATGTGAGCGGTTAGATTTGGCTGACTGCTCCTCCCACCAGCTTTCAGGGTAGTTTAGGTCACCCATGACAACCATATCTCTCAACCATATGGCCTCTGAGAGCAGTCTGAAGAATTCCATGCCTAGATCATCCTCCTGGTCTGGTGCTCTATAGGAGACCCCCACTATCAAGTCACTTTCTCCCTAACTCCCTTGTATCCTGAGCCACCATACCTTGGTTTGGCCCTCCTCTGATCCCATCTTGATTATAAAGGATGTACAGTAAAAGCTGCTCTATCTGGCATCTTACAAGCCAGCATGCTGTACTAACTGGCATGCTGACTTGTAAGATAAAGTGAAACTGGAAGTGCCCACTGTGGGCACCATGCCATGCTGGGTCAGGACCCAGAGAGGGGTCAAAAGGGCCAGGGGCCCACTGCAAGGGATGCCCATACAGCAAAGAAGCTCAGGGTCCCGACTGGCCTGAGATGGGGACAGGGCCTAAGGGAGAGCCAAAGGTCCCAGAGAGGGGACCACAGCTAATGGGCGAAGGGAATGGCTGAGTTTAGCTGCCTCGGATGCTATCTGTGAGGCTTGGGCCACAGTATAGGGGTGGAACAGAGCTGTGGAGAACCCTAAATAACAGGGTGCAAAATGGGCAGCCTCCTGCCTAACTAACATCTTAATCGTTTTCCATTAAGGTGTGTCAGGTGAGTGAGGTGGGTGGGTGGCCCATAGCCAGGAGGCAGGTTGGTGCTTGCACCAGGTGTGAAAGCTTGTCCCTGTCACAGGATAGTAGGCATATCTTATAAAACACTTTATTCTTATATTGGAAGAAAGAAGAGATTATGCTTCTCACCACTACTGCAAAACCTTCTGCAAGTATTTCTTTGTAAACATCCATCTGTTTTGTTGTCTGGTCTTTGGATCTAGCTTATCCTTGGCATTGCTTTCTTCTCCAAGCCCACGTGGCTCAGGGGAGGGGATACCTTTATAAAAGTGAATGCCACTGCTTCGGGTTCAGCTGTCTCATGGTCTACTGCTCTCATTTGCTTTCTGTAGTTTGTTTGGGCTCCATAACCCTGGAATCATCATTAAATTTTAAGTTTATGTCCTTCCCCCACTGGTTGTTTAGCACCTGTGTGGCCATCCAGCTGTGCTTGAATTCTTTCAAATCTTCCCATTTTCTTCTTGTGCCTAGCTGCAGCTCTGTTCTCACCCCCTCCACCTTTGCACTCCTCATAGGAGGTCCTGATCCCCATCTCTACTTGAAGATAGCCACAGATCCTATGATGGAGTTTGTGTGAAACCTCACTTCCCTCCCATATTGTTTTTTCAGGGTTGGTGTGTCCAGTTTAGAGCTAATTATGAGACAGAAAGGGGTTAAACAGGACTGAACCCTTGATATGAATAAAGTTAATTCAGATGTGGGAAATTAAGAGCAAGCAGATAAAGATAATGTAGCAGGCTTGCCTTTTGGAGCTTGGGTTCAGTCCCAGGCTTGAAATCTTGCTGTTTTGATTGGTGGAGCTCGTCCCCCAATCAGGAGGCAGGAAGAGGAGAGCAGTCATGCCCCTCTCCTGAGGGGAGGGGGAGAAGAGTTCCCCCCCGCCCATGGACCTGATTGAAGATTGCAACACTCAGGTCCGGAAGACTTCAGGGGCGGAGCCCTGGAGCAGGTAAAAGGAGCTGCATGCCCAGCATGAGAGGAGGACATCCGGGAGAGAGAAGAGTGGGGCTTAGAAGAGCTGAGGAGAGCTGCTCAGCAGGGTGAAGCAGTAGCTCAGAAGTGTGTCTGAAGACTTCCCTCAGCGGGAAACGGCAGATGACTCCAGCAGCTAGGCTCTCAGTGTGTAGCACAGCACACGGCGTCCAGACCCTGGGAGCTGCGTGAGGCAACTCAGGTCTGCAACCTCTGGCATGCAGCCAGAGACACAGTGCACAGGATGGTGTACGGAGTAGGGCCTTTGGAGTGCTTGGGCAGCTCAGGTCCTCAACCCCCAGAAGAAGGCTGGGAGCTTGGTGCAGGAGGCACTGCATGGAGGGTCTGGGAGCGGACCCAGCCTGGTGCTGCATGAGGCAGCCCAAGCCTCTGACACATAGCAAAAGGTTGAGTCCAGGGAGCCAGACAGTGATTGGGTTACTGAGCCAGCAGACAGGGCCAAGCCAGAGGCTCCAGAAGCCCTGCATAGAGGAGCCCTGTTCCAGGGCACAGTGACCCCCTCAAAGCCCACTGCAGGTGAGAGAGCAGCTTGGCACAGAGGACGAGGACCACCCTCCAGGCCCGGCAGCTGTGAGTTGCAGGGAAAAGAGGATTCCCACAGGGGAGGGGAGTCCCCCCCTGGTTAGTTAAGGGCTCCTGAAAGGGGAGGTGCCACTAAAGTTATCCCCCTAAAGTTACCAGCTTCTTTGTAAGGCTTAGGAAAAGTCCAAGGGCATTGGGATTTCCCCTCGGGATTGAATTTATCTTTGGGGTTTATCTGTTTCAGATCAGAGACTTACCTGTGACTTACCTGTATATGAGAGCACTGGTATAAGGTTTTATGTCATTTACCCAGACGGTATTGTTTGTTACAGGTTTAGATATCTTATATAGTACATATGTTTATATCCATGTTTCTTTCCCTTGTGATAAGTTAATGTAAATAAATGTGTATATAGTTAAGCCCCCTGACTGTCCTGGTTTGGTTCTACAGGGACGGAGGGAAACTGAGCGGTCTGCAGTTCCCACCCCACAGCACACCTGCCAGCTAACAGTCCTCTTCAATTGGAGAAGGGGAGTATATACCCAAGTTATCTGGGCTACAATAAAAATGGTGCAAGCCCCTCCCTGCCAACAACAGGCTCACATACATTTGCATTAATAAATAAAATGGCACAAATTTTAGAGGGAGGTTTCAAGTCTGCTTTTCAGATCTTTAATCTGATTGAATAAGGAAGTGCAAATAAAGAACACTGAACTGAAGTATTTTGGAGAAAGACACATTTTATCTGAAATAGATATAGATGCTTGAGTAAGACTTCTGAGGAAAATTCTCAGGAATGCTTCTTATATTAATGATAGTTGCTGTTTTTGACAGAAGGAGCGTGTGGTGGAAAGATTTGTAGCAGAAAGCCCCCTTTTCCTCTTGCCTGCATCTGCTCTCCCCTCTTTGGATATGTTTCTCTTTTTCTACCTTTTCTTCCTTCCTCTCTCTTTCACTTTAAGATAAGGAAGTGTGTTTTAAAATTTGTGTGTGAGCATTTTGTATCTCCCCTTGTAGTTTGGTATTTTTAAATATTTGTGTGCCATGGCATTTGTAGCTTATATTTTATACTCCTCACCTTTCAACTTTCAACTGAATGTGTTTAGTTTCATAAGTAAGTTATACATTGTAACAATGTTAACAAGGGCAGGAATCAAATTACCCTTCCCTGTATCAGGCTGGCCCCTGAAAGAGCGAGTGAATCAGTGATTGAATGTGTAACATGGTAGCAGACAACAATTAACACCTTGGAGACTGCAGATCAACCAACAGAAGAACTCAGTAGAAGACAATGTAACAACTGGGAAATCTCTAAACGTCACTGATCAAGGGCTAGAAGCCCTGGCCTGAGTTAATCAATGCCGGGGACCAACTTTTGGGCTGAATATCTCCAGATCGACCACTCCCAGAGCCCTATTCAAAATTCATCAATGGACTCCCAAACCTGCACATTCATGCGGATGACCCCTGGGGCTGACAGATGCCATCCAGTAGCCACCGAGAGGGGGGAAGTCCCATGAGGGTCAATGACCCCTGGATTAGGCAAACCTGAAAACTGGGGTGTCACCAAAGTCTGCCAAGGACAGATAAAAGGCAGTGAAAAGTGACCCTCAGTGGTGTCCTCTTGATCTCCAACTTGACCAGACCTATCCAGCCAGAAGGACCAGCTGGCGACCCCCTTCTGGATGATAACACCACGCTGAAAGAAGCCTCAACTGGCCATTGACGGCAGACTCCAGCGCTTGTAGGATAGGTATACCTGACTCTGTAGCTTGTTACTGTGTGTGTGTATGTGTGTGCGTGTGTGTGTGTGTGTGGGGACCAGCCCCAAGGTTTATGATTTAACTCATTACACTGTTTCAATCCTCCTAATAAACTACAATTTTAAGGATCCTGAGCTGGACATTTGTAGCCAACAGATTATTGCCCATACAAATGGTCGCTAGTGGAGAAGGGCTGTCACTGAGATCAAAATGAAGTGAAAAGACTTCACTTGGTGACAAATTACATTGATTCAATTGATTTACTTCAGTGAAAGGGGTGTAGGAGAAGGACATACCTGTCAAAATATCTTTTAATAGGGTCGTTTATTACATATGCCTGCGATCCCTTGCAAATGCTGCAAAGGGCACTATAACACTGTTAAACAGATCCATGGGTGTCAATTGGAATATTTGGACATAAGAAGCTTTAAATCCCCATGGTTTTTTGGTCCAGATCCATGTATATGGCTCCCACTGATATCAGCCCTATACAGGTCTAGGGTAGCATATGGCTTTGAGATCTGATCTTTTGTGCATTGTTGGTACCTATTCAACAGGGATTAACCATATTTCATCCCCACAGCTTTCCCAGACTTAATTACAATGGAAATGGGAAAATTAAGCATTTATATAAATTGAATGAACATTAGAAAATAAGTGTAAATGGACATGGCTACCTGAGAATGCCTAAATTACTAGTTTGAATTCTGGCTGGGTAGATGATAACTATCACTTTCATAGATTCATAGGTACCATCATCCTGCCTATAATCCAATGGCTTGCACCGTGGAACCAGTTGCTAGTTCACAAGTGTCTGTAGCACAAATGCACATAAAACGCCTTTTTTTTTTAAATTGGCAAGCAGCAAACAGCCCAAGGACTAAGCGCAGAGTACTCTTTCACTTTATACACCCAAATGGCACTTACTCAGCTAAGTGCCTATTTTTGCATTATGCACAGTTGCTATTCTAATCTATGTGAAGTGTGGATGTGCAAGCATCCAAATAGTTATTAAGTGTGTACAATAGGCTGTGCTCTAGATGAGCAGGTGTGTGACTCCATATGTGTGCACCTGACTATAAGTCCCAAAATGGTAGCAAAGCAAAATCTCATAACATATGAGTGTTAGAGGAGGACTGAATGCTCAATAGGGCACTTGCTGTGAAAGTGGGAGACCTGAGTTCTAGACCCTCTCACTCAGAAGGGGTTTGAACCTGCACCTTCCAGCTTCCCAGCATAATGCACAAGGCCACAGGTTAGGCATTATCCAGTTCTTCCCCTTGGGCCATCAAGAGAGGCAGGTTTGTGGGACCAGGAGGAAAAAAGCAGTATGGGGAAGTTTACTTTGCTTCTCTATATGCTCTATGGAAAACTAGGTCACAGATGATTGTGACGGCGGTGTGCTGCCGTCACATGCACAGGCAGGGGACAGAGAAGATTGGGGGGCAGCAACAACCCCTCAAGAAAACCCCGGGCTGAGCTACTTACCCTCGGGAGGGCTGGTGGCGTCGGAGCCGGGACCACGACAGCAGCCGCAGCCGCCGCTGCCATTACAGCCGCGTGAGCCGGCGTTACGCCGGCTGTTTAAACAGCTGTTCCTGGCAAGGGGAACAGCTGAGCCAATTGCGGCAGCCGCAGCAGCTGCAGCGGGGAAGTTTAAAAACCCCAGCAAACCCCGTGGCAGGGGGGAGCCAGGGAAGGAGAGAGGAGACAGGCAGCACGCCGGTAGTGCTGCGGCTCCCATGGAGTGAACACCTCAGACAGACAGCTCTGCCTCAGCTCAACAGCTGGAGCAAGAACCGGGAACCTTGGCAGGGGTGGAAGGTGTGGTCCCCAGGGATTGCCAGGGCCAAAACGTGGTTCCGGGAAGCCTCCCCATCCTGGAGGAATATTATTTCTAAGATCAGGGGGGAAAAAGGGAGACAACCCAAGCTAGTGGTGGGATCAGCAGGATCCTAAGGCAGGCTGACTTCAGGTGACCATTAGCCTGGGTCCATATGGTCAGGAGAATCTACTGGCCAGCAGGCCTGTGAATCCAGCAAGTTAACATCTCACCAGCAAGTGATCGGTTGGCGAGTGGATGGGGTGTAGGGGTGGCGGAGCCCCGTGGAACAATGGAAACCTCAAGCGTGAGTACACCCGCGTCGGGGAAACCCCTCTGGTAGAAGAGCTCCACTGAACCCCTCCTTCGAATCACCCATAACATCAAAGTCATGGCAGGCGGGACGAGGGGAGGGGCTACCTGACGAAGGGTGTTACCAGACGTGAGGCCCACCAACGTCACAATGATGAATATCAATTTAGCAATTTCTACAAACTGTAGCTGCCCTTTAAGAAGCCTACGGAGCCACATCTAACCACCTAATTCAGGACTGTCCAACTGGTAGGCTGTATTTGGCCCATGAGGGCCTAATCTACAGCCTGTGAGCTCCCACCCAGCTGACACTCCCCACATTGTTCCTGCTGCTGTGGCAGTTGTAGTCTCTAGGGCAGGGCAGCATGGCAGGAATGGTGGCTTGAGCAGCAGGGGTGGTATCTTGTCATGGGGCCTCAAACTGTCTGCTGTCTCTCAGGGAACCCCCACAGTGTGAGGCCTATGGTCTGGGATTGATGCAGCATGTGGTCCCTGGTCACTGAGAATTTGGACATCCCTGATCTAAATGATAGGATGTATTTAGCTCATTGACTGTCTAGTACAATTTACAACGATGGGCCTTCAAAAAATGAAGCTAGACTTTCTGACAGGCCAGTGTGAATAACGTATGTGTTATGTCAGGACCGGGTTTAGAGTCCTTGCCAATGTGAGTGCATACTGTTAGTCCTTTTAGTACTAAATAGGAATTGTGCATGAATGGAAAGGAAATAATAGGCCTCTCTCTGAGCGTTTGTCAATTCCCTCACATTCTTAAACTTCTGTGTTACCAAGTACTCTATTAAACTTTTCTAATCTTGATTTAATTTGACATCCTGTGTCAAGATCACACTGAAAGCAAAACTGTTACAACAAAGAGTTATGTTATCCCCTGGAAAGGGGACATGCTCAGTCTTGGAGGTCTTGCCATATTATTATATCTGGGTTTGGGCCAGCAGAAGGAATGAATTGTCCCCCACATGACTGGCAGGATGGTTTGGAGATCCTCTGCCTACCAGTTTCTCCTGGCCTCCAGAGTAGTATGAATCCTCACAGTACTAGCTGTATGTCCCTAACTACTAGTGCTCTCCAATTATGGCTTGGGTTAGGGCTAGGAAAATAATTATGTTTACTGCAGTGGTGTCCTGCTATTTGGTAAATCCATGTGGACTCTCATGTCTGATGAGCTGTGAACAAAACCTTTTTTATGGTTATTTGTTCAGGAATTCACAGCACTAAGGCCACCCTAAGTTCAGAGCTGAGATAAACTAACTGTCCCACAGTCATTACAGTAAAAACCAAGCTACACATAGCTTCAGGTAATGGGTAGCAGCAGAGATATTGGTTGTATACCACAGATTCCCTATTTCTGTATGTCCTTCATATAGATTCAGTAGCTACATTGACAGAAGGAATGTGAAAAATGATTACAGAAGACACTTGCAAACTTTCCACACTGCAGCTTCCAACTTAAAGCAGCTATAACTCAGATAGAAATAGGAATGAAAAGAAAAGACAGAAAGAAAATAGGATAAAGTCTCTCGTGAGTTTGCTCCCAAAATTTTTCTAGTGGGAGTGATATATTTTTTTATTACAAGTGTTTTCTAGCAAGTTCCTTAAGTTGATGTGTCTTTTATTCACAGGTTGCCAGATATATGTACATTAAAATGGCAATTTGGATCAGACTATCATTTTCAGACATTGTAAGACTGAACTCTGCTGCAGGCTATCCACCAGCCTAGATATTAGTTACAACTGATTTGCTGCATAGGCAATCTAATGTTCTAATGAACAAAACATTAATCTGATGAGTGCAGTTTAATTAGATACTTGAGAAAACAAACAAACAAACAAACAAACAAGAAAATCTTCCCCCTTCCCCAAAAATGTTTATGAAACAAAAAAACCTGAGGACTAAAACACATAGAAGTCAAAGAAGGGTTTGACTCAGATGGGTACTCTGGTTTTATTGGATTCTTAATGTGGATGTCCAAGGGAGGCAAAATAAAGTGTATAGGGAAGGTTGTCCCATTGGGTTGAGTCCAAAACTGAAGAAACGAGGAAGAAAATTTGAAACAAATTATTTTCTTTGATATTAATTTTATGTTATTTTCACACCTCTTGGTTTAATGGAATACCCCATCACTAATTATTAAGATTAGAATTTGAGTAAATCATGGCCTTCAAAGTAACAAAGAACAGAACTGGATCTAGAGATTTTAAGCAGCAACATTTCATAAAGAAAGAGGAGGAAAGACTGCTACAGATTAAAAATTACAAAACTGGGCTCCTCTATTCTCCATACTCACTAAATGAGAAGAAAAAACAGTGAGTACTAGTATCGTGAATAAGTAGGCATTGGCCTTAATGTGAGAAATGTATTTGATATTCTAGGTACAATCTAGGCTTGTGACGAGCCATTGGAACTTGCTTGTTTTTTAGAGACCAGTCTTTAAGGTATATAGCATTTTGAGAATCCTGTGCTTTCCTTGAGAATGATCAGCTTTTGTATGAGATAGAAACACCTGACTATTTTAGTTGGTGTCTCATAGTAGTAGAGGACAATAAAAGTTTGTGCCACCATTCATATCTCTGACCATACAGGGTCACACACAGGTGAACAAACCTTGCAGCACAGTCTGAGGGATAGGAGAAGGCAATTTTTTTCTTTAGGGATCGTGTCTACATGTGCTATTAACTTGAAGTAGACTTACTACACAGTAAAAACACTGCACAGTAAACCTACCAGTGGAGCATGTCTACACATGTTCACCCTTGGGAGAAGATTTTCTTCCAATGGGAGCAGTCCAGAGAGGTCTGCTCCCACCCTGCTCTGTCCCCCTGAAGCAGCCAGGGGGAGCTGTGGCTCCCTCTGTTGTCCCCAAACAACGGTGAGTTCGTGCCCGGTGCGCTTGTGCCAATAAACACACAGGGTTGAAGGATCCAACTTAATCTTTATTTCTGCGCAGAAAGTGGTGCTTGGCAATCGTTCGCAAAGCAAGCACCCACACCTCAGTGGGCGTCTGCCTTATATAGCTACGTAACAGGTTAAACTTGCTGATGTGATGAAATGTATAGCAAGCCCAGCAAGTAACCCCCCTTCCAGCTCCCCCCCAAGTAACCCCCCTTCCAGCTCCGGACTTTGTTGATACAGCTTTCCTTCTAGCAAGGCCAGCAATTAAGCAACTAAGCAACAAGCTATCTCCCCCAGCCTAAACAACCTACTCTATGCCCTTGGTTAGATAAAATACTTTTCAAAACATACAAAGCTGTTCCCGAAGTAGAAAATGCATAGTGAAAGTTCAGGGGTACCCATCAAATCCCTACTTCGAGACTATGGCCCTTATGGAAAAGGCCCATAGTTCTCGACTATCTTTCTCATCTCCAGAAATCTTTTTGCTTCCTCCCGATTGTTTTGGATCGGGTTTGTAACTGATGATTTTACAAACATCACGCGGTGAACGGGGGAAGAAATTGATTTCTTGAGTATCTCACAACACATTGGTGCACACTGTATCCCACAACAGATCATCAAGAAAATACACATACTTGCCACAATTAATAGGAAAATTTGCTTAAGCCATGAAAAATTAGGAAGTCAAGAAGTAAGCCATGAGAAGTCAAACCCTTCCCCTTGCTTAATGTGGGACAGAACTTTTTTTAACTTCTGCACTTTTGACTCTATCAACTCGGAGTTATCTGTCAAATTAAAACAACACATTCCCTCGAACTCTTCACATCCGTGGTTATGCCTCAGCAACAGGTAATCTATGGCTGCTCTATTTTGCAGAGTAGCTCCTCTTAGTTCTTTCATTTCAATATTGAGGGCAGCTAGGGCCTGTGAAGTTGTATTTAGGCCCTTTGCCAGGGCACAGGCCACCTTACCAAGCTGCCTCTCAGCATCTACTACTAGGCCTGGCACCCCTACTAGGAAAACTGCTAAGGACACTACCTCGGCCTGACTCAGGAGGTTTATGTCACTATCACAGGATTTATCTAGCACCTTTGAACCTCTCCGGTGACGCTTACTAGAGATCTTAGGCATACCTGGTAGCCAGACAGTCAACCGGCCTAGAGCACAAGGGCTTCCTGTGGCATTGGCTGGGATATATGAATAGGCAGTCTTCCCACAAAGGAGGAACCACCCCCGGGGTAATATAACATGAACGTAGTTGCAAGATACATTAGTCATGTCTCAGCAATTGAAAATTTTCGTTTCTTTGGTTAGGCTTTTGCAAGCTTGGGTACAGTTCACAAAATTGGCACAGCTGGTGTTACCAGGGGAGGTGACTGTCAACAAATCTATTTCAAAGGTACTAGTGTTTTTTTCTGTGGTAATAGTTCCCCACATGGAGTTGTTAGTGTAATTGATTGGACCTCCTATTCCCCCAGATGCGAACCAAGTCTGATTCTGGAGTGCTTCCATTGGAGTGGGCACCCCTATAAGGCATGACATGAAAATATCATCAACCGATATTCCACCTGCCAAACAAAAATGAGTGACATTTAATACGTCCTTTGACAAATGAACCCACACATTTTGACTCTTCTCGAACCTTTGATGCACCAGCCCCTTAGACTCTAGAAACATTACACCTATGCAAAGAACTACTTTCCACATGGTTGACGTTTAAACAGAAATTTAGGTCCTTCTACTGGTTCTGCTGTCCAATGGTGTCCGTTTGTGTCGGCTTCTGGTGCGACACTCTCAGCAACTTCTCCTGCAGGTGGTACTTCTGGTGCGGCCTTCACCCGAGTGTAGTGTATCCACGGTTTTACCCCCTGAACCTTCACTGCAGCGTGAGTAGTAAGAATCACAGGATACGGTCCCTTCCACCTGGGCTGAAGCGGCTCGTCTTTCCACGTCTGGACCAGCACTTCGTCTCCGATCTGGAACTTGTGGACTGGTGTATCTAGAGGGAGTGGAAGTCGTTCCTGGACATACCTGTGGAGAGAAGACAATACAGCAGACAAAGAATACAAATAATCTTTTACCCAACCTTCCCCTTTTACATGCATTTGACTCCCATGTGTCACCATGGATTCTTAGGATACGGCTTGCCATACATTAATTCAAATGGACTAACTCCCAATTTAGCTCTAGGGGCTATGCGCACTCTAAGCAAGGCAAGAGGCAGAGCTTCGGGCCATTTCAACTGAGTTTCCTGGCAAAGTTTAGCCAGCTGTCTTTTTAGAGTCTGATTCATTCGTTCCACCTGTCCACTTGACTGCGGTCTCCATGCTGTGTGAAGGTCCCATTGTATCCCCAGAGCCCGGGAAACTGCCTGGGTCACCTCCGACACAAAGTGTGGCCCTCGATCCGAGGCTAATCCCTCTGGGATTCCGAATCGTGGAATCATTTCTTTTAGCATCACCCGGACCACTTCTTTTGCTTGGTTGGTTCAGTACGGGAAGGCCTCAGTCCATCCAGTCAGAGTGTCCACGAGCACTAACAGGTATTTGTAGTGTCCCTTTCTGGGAACTTCAGAGAAATCTATCTGCCAACATTCTCCTGCTAATAGTCCTTGCCTTCCTGCTCCTGGCGGAGGTTTGGGGGAAATCTTAGGATTGTTGGCACAACAGACAGGGCATCTACGCACTATCTGTTCTGCTGTTTTTCTCATCTTAGGTCCCACTACAATTCTTTGGAGACCTTGGGTCATGGCGTCAGCTCCCATATGGGTGCTCTGGTGGTACTCTTGGAGCACTTTGCTAAGAATCAGTTTTGGCATCAGGACTTGTCCCTCAGGCAAAACCCACCATCCATCTTGTTGTTCTTTGCTTCCCAATTTCTCTGCGAGTTGGTTCTCTTTTTCAGTATATTTGGGAGGTTCCTCAGGTAACACTACCTGAGGCATCAATGCCAACATTTGAGTCTCTTGAATTTGTCCTCTAGCTGCCTTTTTCACCGCAGCATCTGCTCGTCGATTTCCTTTAATAACGTCAGCATCTCTCTTTTGATGGGCCTTACAGTGCACCACAGCTACCTCTAGTGGTTCCATCACGGCTTCAAGTAATTTCAGGATTTCTGTTCCATGCTTTACTGGGCTTTTACTTGCCGTTAAGAGTCCTCTCGCTTTCCATATAGCTCCGTGGGCATGTAAGACTCCAAAGGCATACTTCGAATCCGTGTATATAGTGGCTATCTTTCCTTTTGCCAAATGGAGAGCTCGGGTCAGCGCAATAAGCTCAGCTTTCTGTGCAGAGGTATTTGGAGGCAAGGCGTTTGCCTCCACGGTATCCCATGATGTATCCACGGCGTATCCCACCTTTCGGGTTCCATTGTCCATGAAGCTGCTTTCATCTGTGTAGAATTCAAGGTCTGCATTAGGTAGTGGGGCATCTTTAAGATCCGGCCAGCTAGCATACACACTCTCAATAGTTTCAATGCAATCATGTTGTAATCCTTCATCCTGTTCCAATGGCATCATCGTAGCTGGGTTCAGGGTACTAGAGGTTTGCAACTGGATATCTCCTTGATCCAGGAGAGTCGCCTGGTACTTAACCATTCGTCCAGGGGAAAGCCAGGTTCCCCCCTTTGCATTCATCACCGCCAGCACTGAATGTGGGGTATACACAGTCATTGGTTGTCCTAAAGTAAGTTTCTTAGATTCCTTTACCAGCATAGTGGTAGCTGCCACTGCTCGCAGGCAGGCCGGCCATCCCAAACTAGTGGGATTCAATTGTTTGGAGAAGTAGGCCACTGCTCTTCTCCAGCTACCTAAGTACTGGGTCAGTACTCCTGATGCTACTCCTTGGCGTTCATGTACATAAAGTTGAAATGGTTTACTCAGATCAGGTAGGCCCAGGGCCAGTGCTGTCATAAGGGCCTGTTTGATAATGTCAAAGCTCTTTCGGCATTCTGCCGTCCATTGCAAATCTCCCTCACTACCAGTAGTGGCCTCATAAAGAGCCTTGGCTATTAGTCCAAAATTGGGGATCCAGGTCCAGCAGAATCCTGCCATACCTAAAAAGCCTCGCAACTGTCTCTTGGTCTTTGGGACTGCCATCCGACAGATGGCCTCTTTTCTTTCAGGGCCCAACATCCTCTGGCCTTGTGAGATGTCAAATCCCAAATACCGTACTTTTTTTTCTGTTATTTGGGCTTTCTTTTGAGATACCCTGTAACCCCCCTGTCCCAGGAAGTTTAGTAAACTTACGGTCAGCAGGTGGCACTCTTCCCTTGTTTTTGCTGCAATTAACAAATCATCCACATACTGTAACAGAGTTCCTGATGTCCCTTTGTCCCACTTCTGAAGGTCGGTACTTAAGGCAGTGCTGAAAATAGTGGGACTGTTCTTAAAACCCTGAGGCAAAACTGTCCAGCACAATTGGGTTTTTCTCCTAGTATGCGGGTCTTCCCACTCGAATGCAAAAATCTCTTGGCTGTCTCTTTCAAGTGGGATGCAAAAGAAAGCATCTTTCAGGTCCAGGACTGTAAACCACTGTTCCTCTGCAGACAAAGTAGTCAGCAAAGTATAAGGGTACTTCACCACCGGATGAAGGGTCATCGTGACCTTGTTCACGGCTCTGAGGTCCTTCACGAAACGATACTCATTACTGTGGGGTTTCTTTACAGGCAAAATGGGGGAATTGAAAGATGATTGACACTCCCGAAGTAAACCATATTTAAGGAATCTCTTTATCAATGGTTCCAGGCCTTTCCAAGCTTCTATTTTCAATCGATACTGTGGCACCCTGGGCGGGGTAATTCCCGGCTTTAAATCAATGCTTACAGGGGTAGCCAGTTTGGCTCTTCCTGGCTTCTCTCCTGCCCATACCCATGGTACTACAGCGTCTTCTACTTCTGGGGGAATTCTCCTTTCCTCCCCCTCCTGCAATAGGAGACACACCTGAGCCTTCTAGGCTTCCTCAGTTGGTATCTTCATAGTAATTTTCCCCTCTGAAAAGGTCAATTGGGCCTGCAATTTGCACAGCAAATCCCTCCGAAACAAAGGTATGGGGCACTCAGGCATATACAGGAACTGATGAGACACTTTCTTTCCTCCCAATTTGCATTCCATGGGTGGCACAAAAGGACGATACGTCCGCTGGCCGGTGGCTCCGATTATGGGGATCTTGGTTTTTGATAAGGGTCCTTTAAAATTGGTTACAACTGAATGCATGGCTCCACTATCTACTAGAAAGTCAATAAGTTCTCCCCCTACTTGCATTTTAACCAGGGGCTCGTCGGGGGAGACAGAGATTACTTCAGTGTTAGGCCCCGGACCCCGTCACTCCTGGTCAGAACCATCCAACATCAACAATCTTTCTTCCTCCTCTCATCTCTTCTTCTCCCTCTTGGGGCACTCATTTTTTCAATGCCCTTCCTGCTTGCAAATAGCACGCTGATTAGGTCCCAACCTGGGACCCTGGCCGTAGCCTCCCGGAGCATAGCCCACGCCTCCTCTATGCCCTCTACTTCCCCTGCCTCTTCCCCGACTCCTCTGATCTACAATTGCCACTGCCAACAACGATGCTTGTAATGATGCCTGTGCCTTTATTCTCTTATCTTCCCTTTTCTCCTTAACCTGATCTCTGTTGGAGTATACTTTATAAGCAATCTCAATCATTTGGCTAATGCTCATTCCAGCTGCTCCTTCAGTCTTCTGTAGTTTTCTTCTAATATCTGGGGCTGACTGTCCTATAAACAGTGTGTTAAACATCTTGGCATTTTCTGGCAGCTCCGGATCTAAATCCGTCCACTGTCTGGCTGCCTCACGTAACCTCCCATAAAAACTGGATGGATCCTCCTTCGGACCCTGCCGCACTTCATACAATTTAGACAAATTTTTCTTCTTGGGGATAGCCTCCCGGAGAGCAGCCAGCACAAACTCCCGATACAGCTCTAACTCCTTCCGGCCCCCTCGGGTGTTGGGATCCCAGTCTTGATTTTTCTTAGGGCAAAGTTCATCTACATCACCGGCTGGGTGACGCTGCTGTGCTATCGTGCGTGCTTTCTCTATGACCAACCTCTTTTCTTCTGGAGTCAGAAGAGTGGCCAGTAAGGCCTGAATATCTATCCAGTTTGGTTGGTGGGTGAGGAAAATAGTAGAGAACAACTGGGCCATTGCCTCCGGATTCTGGCGATATTGGCCCACAGACTGTTTCCAATTTATCAGGTCTGCCTTGCTGAATGGCACATGGACAAAAACTGGTTCACCCTCAGGACCCACCGCTTGTCGTAAAGGGGCCTGAACTACTGGTTGGGCCCCTGATCGTAAGTGACTCGCCACAGGGCTAAACACCCCATCTCCTACAGTCCCCTCTACCACCAGATTGCTACCATCCGCATCCGCCGGACCTGGGGACGGCAACCCAAGGCTGTCAGGGGAGGTGAGGGATGACGGACTGGACAAGCCAGCCGGGAATCCCTGACAAGCCATTACAGGTGCAGTGGAAGTCCCCTGTGGTGACGCATGGCTCACAGGATGAGACAGGGGAGCCATGGGAGCAATTAGCAACTGCACATCTTCCTCCTCCGGCTCCTTTGGACATACTGTGGTGACCCCCCGTAAAGCCATTACCCCACTTCCCCTAAATATCCCACACGACTTCTGTGTAACCTCATCCCTATATAAAGTCATATATGCCTCTACATAAAGCATCTCATCCCACTTCCCTTGGCGCCTACAAAACAACTGTAACTGCAAGATTGTGTTATAATCCAAAGACCCATTCTCCGGCCAGGCTGCACCATCCGCAAGTTGGTACTGTGGCCAACATGTATTGCAATACCGAATCATCTGTTGTTTTGTCATAGGGTCACTTCCAAACTTTGGCCAATTTTTCAAAATACATCCTAAGGGACTGCAGGGTGGAATCTTAGACTGGTTACTTCCCATTATCCAACCACCGGATGGCGACCGCCGCTCAGCCTCAGAACCAAACTGATTAAAGGGAGTTCACAGGGCTGCCACCCAATCTCACTCGCCTAGGGTATCTATACGGTCAGAACTTTCAAAGCCGTCTCTTTCCCAACCTGCCCAAAATATGGAAAGAAGTACTCACCAGTCCATTGAAACCTCCCTCGCCCCACCTGATTAAGTTGGTCCTTCGAGTGTTGCGCCATTGTGCCCCTCCCCGACTCCGTCAGGCAACCAGGAGACAGTCAGACCTCTGACGAATAAGGTCGGTAGCGCTAGGCCCTCGCGCCATCCACAGTTGTTGCCGGAGCCGAAGAGGTGGACCGGGCAAGGCAGTCAGCTAGGGTCCCATCTGGGTCGCCAGAAATTGTTGTCCCCAAACAACGGTGAGTTCGTGCCCGGTGTGCTTGTGCCAATAAACACACAGGGTTGAAGGATCCAACTTAATCTTTATTTCTGCGCAGAAAGTGGTGCTTGGCAATCATTCGCAAAGCAAGCACCCACACCTCAGTGGGCGTCTGCCTTATATAGGTACGTAACAGGTTAAACTTGCTGATGTGATGAAATGTATAGCAAGCCCAGCAAGTAACCCCCCTTCCAGCTCCCCCCCAAGTAACCCCCCTTCCAGCTCCGGACTTTGTTGATACAGCTTTCCTTCTAGCAAGGCCAGCAATTAAGCAACTAAGCAACAAGCCTAAACAACCTACTCTATGCCCTTGGTTAGATAAAATACTTTTCAAAACATACAAAGCTGTTCCCGAAGTAGAAAATGCATAGTGAAAGTTCAGGCGTACCCATCACCTCTGGGTGCTAGCTCAGGGGCTGGCAGAGAACTGTCTCTGTCTCTTAGCCCCATACACATCTGTCTCTTAGCCCTGTATGTGTGTGTGCATGCAAGCAATCTGTGCCTACCTGCACAGTGATAAATCACACTGGCAGGGAAAACACACCTTTCTTTTTTCAAAGTTTCCAAAAAAAAAAAAAAGAGTTATAAATTCAAAGGAATAAATGGAATAAGAATAGCAATACTAATAATAATTGAATAGAATAGCTAAGGTAAGTTAAATCCTACCCACTCCTTTGTAACAGGAACAAGGAGCAGGCAAGTTCAACTAGTACCGAAGTAGCAAGCCACAATCCATCAGTCTGAGTGTTCCTCTGTCACACAGTTGCTGACGGGGAACAAGCTGTGAAAATGTACATAATGCCTCCAAACAGAGGCTTTTATGCTGTTTCTAGTCCCACCCCACCTACCATTGGAAAGCTAGCCAGTGAGAAATCCTTCTCACGTGCTACCTACAGATGTCAGTCTTCCCCCCAGGTCCCCCTCCCCGCCCTCCCTCCCGCACTCCTCCTCCCTCTTCTAATTGTCAATCAAGGCGTCCAAAGCATCCGAAGTGGATCCAAAGCACTTCAGATGCTCCAACCCACTTTGTATAACTTTCCTGAGCCCGCGCTTTGATCTGGGCATGCTTCTTTGGACGCCGAAATGTCCAAAGCGGCACTGGATCCGAAGACTTGCACAGCCCTACAGGGCAGGGTGACTGTAGCAGGGCACTAAGGTGCCTGCTACTTGGAGAGCCGGAATACCTGCTCAGGTGCCAGTTGCTAGGATGACCAGAGGGAGCCAGTGTCCCACACCTGCTAGCGGTCAGCTGACCGGAAGGGGATGGCCTGGCTCCCATTTAAACACCAGGACTGAGGCCAGAGAGGCAGTTCCCTCCTGGCTGCCAAAGGGGAAGGAGCTCTTCTAGAACAACCAAAGGGGAGAGGCCTGGCTGCAGGAACAGCTTCTGTCACTGTGGAGGGATGGAGTATTTCCCAGTAGGGTGAAGGTTGTTAAAGCTGGGCGGCTCAAGTTTATGTTATAGCCGAGGGGCTCATATTGTGTTTACTGTTTAAGACCGGTGGCTTGGTTGAGGCTATTAGGGGTTGGAGGAGGCCTCATAGGAGACCCACAGCATTGTGGAGATTCCAGTGCCAGCAAGGGCGCAGCATTCGGGGTGAACTGACCCCAGCCCCAGAGAGCAGGGGGCAGCAAGAAGCCCTAGAGAGGGGGCACTGGTGAGAAGCCCCAGTGCGGGTATGGTGAGCCCTAGAAAAGGGGGCAGCATTTGAGAAGCCCTAGAGAAGAGGGCAGCATTTTGGAGGAGCCCCAGAGAGGGGATGGTGAGAAGCCCCAGAGAGGGGATGGCGAAAAGCCCCGGAGAGGGGCACAGACCCTGGCGCCAGTGAGGCGTGATCTTAAAGAAGCCGAGGAGCTCAGGTGCACTTGTGGGGAAGCTTGGTGTTGCTAGTTGCTTTTTTTTTTTTTGGCCTGGGAGGCTGCGGGCTTGGGGTCATCCCCTGGTTTTGGGGCTTGTGACCCTCCGGCTGGGGGCTGGTGCCTGAGCCTCTGGGCTAGGCTACAGATTGGAGCAGGAAAAGGGGCCACGGGCCTCAAGACAATAGAAAAGGCTAGACCCTCAGAGTCAAGCCCTGTTTAGTGGGTTTAGATGGGGAGGCCTAGCTAGAAAAAATCAGGGGTCAGTCTCACATAGGGGAAAGGCCCCAACATACCCAATACAATAGGCAGCCTCCCGCTCGCAAGAACATCATCATAATTTCCATGAAGATGTGGCAGACGAGTATAGGGCTGGACATAAGAACCCTAAAAAAGGATCCAAGGGCGCCCCACGCAAGGTGCAGAGTACTAAGAAGATGGCGCTGGGAAGGGTGACCTGTTACAGGGACATTGTCCCAGCCTGAGCTCGGATCCTGCCCTGGCAGCAGGCAGCTCCCAGGAGAGACGATTGTCCTCCTGCCCCCTGCTGCCTGGGCTGATAAGGAGCAAATTTGCTCCTGGTCAGCCCTCTACACATGGGCTACTGCACAGTCACTATAGTGCAGTTTATTTGCTACCTGCATTTGGAGGTAGGAAATTAACTCCACAGTTGACTAATTGACTGTGCAGCAAGTGTCTTCATGTGTAGATGCTGATGCTTGACTGCACAGTCAATTAGTCAACTGTGTGGTAAAGTCTCAAGTAGATGTGCCCCTAGGTCTACAGAATAAAATGCTAGGTATTTGGTAAATGAATGGTGAAAACCATCTGAGACATTCAGCAAGTATATTTGCTTGCAGAATTGGGGCTGATAATAGTTACTTTTTAAGACAGTCAGTTTGTTGAGCTATGTCCTTACGAAATATTTTTACCTAAGAGACAAATTTTCATACAACAGTCTGTGCCACTGTCTCCAGATGTAAAGAAAAGGCATGTGTATACAGTAAAGTGAGGATGTGATTATAGCATGTGCTAACATATACATGCTAGCCTAATCTATCTAGCACAGGTAACAATAGCATTGAAGATGCTTTAGCATGGGCTAACAATCCAGGCACCTTGGGGATAAGGACATTCTCAAACATGTTACTTTTTAAGTATGAGACATTCATTTTTATATCCTTTGAACAGTAGCATAATTGGGGGTAGGCAACCAGGCACCAACCCTGGGTGCCCACTTGGAGGGAGCACAAGAAAGTTTGCTACTTCTGCTGTAGCCACAGCTGCCCTGGTCCCTGCCACTGGCCCTACAGTTGCTGCTGCCCAAAGTACTGCCTCTGGGAGTTATGCTTTAGCCTCTATATTCTAAAACACAGTCAATAGTGTTTTCTCTGCAGCTTAAAAAATTCAGACCTGTTGATTTTATGGTCACACAAGCAAATCATTTGCAGTTTTCTTGTTTGAAAAGACAAAACCCATGTAGTTCTACACTTTTAGTTACTAATATCATCCAAGAAGAATTCAGCTCCAATTTAAATCAATATTTAATATGACTCTACTAAGGATATCTATACTTAACACACTGGTTCTGTGTGCAATAGAAGGATGTGGGGAAAAATACAAAAAGGACCAAATGGAATAATTCAGATCTTGATCCAAAATTTCTCTAGGTAGAGGTTCACAGTTCAGATCCAACTTCAGCATATAGTTTCACACACTGAGCCTTAGTTTTCTTTATCTTTAGAATTATTTACCATACAAAAACGCTTTAATTAAATAAAAAGAATTAGTTTAAAACAATTCACAAAACAATACAACCACTACTAGGAGAGAGAATGACCATGAAGTCAAAACAAAAAACTGGGTGTTAGACCTGGTTGTGCTGTAAACTTCCTGTGGCATTCTGGGCAACTATCTTAAACTCCTTGTGCCTCAGTTTCCTACCCTCAAAGACAGAAATAACATTTTCCCTCATTTTATGAGATTTAGGGCTAGATCCTTTTCTCAGTTAGAATCCCTTTATGCTGGCGTAAAGGTTAATTTTCCTATCTAATGCATTGTGAGCCCAAGTCATAACGGGGCATAGGGCTTGCAATGAGAACGGGTCACAACAGAGCTCTATTAGACCAGTCCTCTATTGGCATGGCATGTATGAGGCACTGTCTGCCATCGGTGCAACTTACAGCATCTGGTAACTGTTCTAAAATACCAGCTCTGTTAGTCAAGATGCTGAAACCAGGTCTCTAATTATCTTCTGAGCTGAGCCCTTAATGTTAACCAGGCATTCAGGCTCAAAATAAGGAAAATAAATGTAATAAAAGCACAAGTAAGGTTCAGTTCTGCATTGTGCCTGTGAGTCCTTTCCCCTCTTTTTCCAGTTGTATTAAATACAAGCAGGATGCAGCTACATTATAAGATCAATCCTTCTTTCTTTACCTCTAATGTGAAGCTATCTATACTTATCCTTGTTTACTAGACAATTTTTTTGAGTGCTAGTAAATCTTTGTTGCAAATGGCACCAACAACACTTAAGCAGGTAAGTAGATAAAAATGCATAAGGCATTTCCCTGCCACAAGTGAAGCAAAGAAAGAGGCCACTGCATATGAAGGAGAAAGATGAAAGCTGTGTCAGCTATTATCTGGGACTAAAGTGCACTACACTATGCATTTCCATCACACATTGAAAACGCCTATACAAAGAAACATATTTTTAAATATTCCACTTTCCAGTTAACTCATGGTCTCAGTATTGAAATCCCTATTTTTCATTAACTGTATGCATGTTATTTTGGTATGTTTTGTTTTTATGGTTTCTTTGAAATCATGCTTTAAAATCATGACCTTGATAACCCTAGAAGAACGCTATAATATTATTTTGACTAAATTCATGTTAATGTCGCTTACTAAGCTAAGGCTGTGTTTATGCTGTACTCAGTGCTTGACAGGGATGGGGGAAAGAAGTTCAGGGATGGTTATGCACACATCCTTGTCTATCCTGGCATTAGCTGTGGACCGGCTTGGTTATTGGCACAAAATAGAACTGCCTAGAAGCTACTCTAACGTGCATTATTTGTAATGATACTCAGTGGGCATGTCTACAGGTGCATTTGCTGCAGTACCAGTTTACTTGTGAGTAAATTACTTGCAAGTAATTGGTACCAGGCAGGCGTCTACACCTGCAGGGAAGTGAGTACAGATTTGTTGCCAATCTGTTCCCGCTTCCTGGGGCCCTGCAATAGGCCCCTGCTGCCACTGGGTGGAGCTCCAGGCTCCAGCTCCAGCTGCCAGCAGCCCTCCAAAAGGCAGCCTCACTTGCTGCTCTCTGGCCAGCCACTTCCCTGCCCAGGAGGAGTGTGTACAGCACAATGACAGCATGCAACAGTGCTCTCCTTGATGCCTGTGCCTTCCTGTGCTATGGCTGCTCTAGCCCCTGTCCCTGGCAGCAATGACCAATGGCTTCTGCTGGCCACTGTGCTGGCTGCTGCCTGGCCCATGGCTGTCTGGGCCTGCCCAGCTCCCACATATCCAATGACCCCCTGCCAGGCCACTGTGCACCATTGCAGGGCCACCACCATGCACCTACCACTTCGACCTCATCTGCCTGGCTGGACTTCAGCAGGGATACCAATGACAGGCTCCAGGATGCTGCCACTGGGGCCACCTTTGCCCTCCTGGGCCTCCAGCCCTGCCACCTTTGGGCCTGCCAGGACTGGTGGTGGCATGTCATTCAGCACATCTGGGACAATGAGCAGTGGCTGGAAGCCTTCTACATGACCCGGGGCACCTTCTGGGACCTCCTCAAGCAGCTCTGGCTACACCTGGAGCAGCAGGACACAGGCATGTGGCCACCCCTCCCCACAGACACTTGGCTGGACCTTTCCCTGCTCAAGCTGGCCACACCCACCAGCCTGCAGTATAGCCACTACCTGTTTGGCTTGGGCAAGGCCACTGCTGGGGAGGCCATCCTGGAGGTGGGCAACATCCTCCAGGACATGCTGGGGGGCACTGCACTCTGTGTGCATGACCCCTTGGTGGTAGTGGTAGGGTTCCATACCCTGGGATACCCCCAGTGTATAGGGGCCATGGATAGGACCCACATTCCCTTCACCTGCCTGCCCCATGGAGATTGCCCCTACCACAGCTAGAGGTGCTTTCACTCCATGGTGTTCCAGGCCAATGGGAAACATGGTGTTGCCTTCATCCATGTGAGTGCTGGCTGGGCAGGCAGAACCCATGATGTCTGTGTCTTCTGGAACTCTGGCCTGCTGGGCCTGGTGAAGAGTGGACTCTTTGTGCCAGGGGTGCTGGACCTGCAGCTGGGTGCCATAGTGGTTCTGTCTCTCCTCATCAGGGGCCCTGCCTACCTGTTCCTGTCCTGCCTCATGCAGCCCTACCCTGGTCAGCTGGAGCCCCTGCCAGGCCCAATTCAACTCTGCCTGGGCTGGATCCATGCCCTGGTAAACTGCACCTTTGGCTGTCTCAAGGGATGTTGGTGAACCCTCACCACCTGGCTTGAGTTCACAGAGGACAACTTGCCCCAAGTCATCATCACAGCCTGCATGCTGCATAACATCTTCAAGGCCAGGAGGAGCTCTTCCATGAGGCCTGGGTGGAGGAGGAGCAGCACATGGAGGATGTCTGGAAGTGGGAGTGCCATCTGTGGGGACAGCTGCAATGATGTCCGCCTGCACTGAGGGCCCAGGAAAGTTGTGCACCTACCAGAGGAAGCAAGGTCACCAGATGTGGGAGGCTACTGGCCCACCACCTCCTCCAGCATTTCCCACTCTAGTCTACTGTAAAGTTGCACATGGACACCCAACCCTTCCTGCCCACCCCCAGCACTACGCTCACTGCAGACACAACTCACAAGAACAAGTTTTTATTCCACTCACATCAACCAAAGCCCCCCTCTCTCTTCCCTCCCCAAGAAACAGAGCCTACCACCCTCCTCAACAAAGAGCCATCCAACCATCCCACCCATCAAAGATAAACAATCTTCTTCTCTGTGAAAACTATGTACAATGTCCTTTGTGTGTCATCCTGGGGTGGGGGGCTGAGAGGTGGGGGTGCCTAGGGACAGGTAGGCAGCACCCTGACCCCTGGCTGCTCCCCCATGGTTGTGCATGACATGGCGAGTGTGGTAGGTTGGGGCTCGCCCAGAGGTGACAGCATTTGGTGCTCCCTTGGTGTGGGTGGCTCCCCCTCTAGCAGTCCGTGTCAAGGCCCAGCAGGGCTGGAATGCAGACCTGGCCCTGCTGCAGTCAACTCCAGCTCCACACCCATGTGGAGGCAGGGCAAGTGGCAGGGCTGGGCCCAGGAGGGGAGGCTGGGTGGTGCTAGCCTTGGGGTGGGGGCCGGACTGCTGGAGGTGATGCAGAATCTCCTCCCAGACTCAGGTGAGGGCCTGCTGCTGGGTGGCAGGTGGCTGCTGGGGGGCAGGCAGGGCTAGGATCAGGGGCCGGCCAGTGGGTGGCCCAAAGGTGATGGGCAGGGCTAGAATAGTGTTCAGCATCCAGTGGTTGTTATCTGTGGCCTGTACTGCCCAGGCCAGGATGGCATTCTGTTGCTGCGAGCACTCCAGGGCCAGGAGCTGTGCCCAGAACTCCCAGTCCGCTTGGTCCCATGTGTCCTTGCAGGTGATGTCCTCTGCCTGGCACCTGTCCTGGTGGGCCATGTCCGCCACCTGCCACCTGTGCTGGTGGGCCATGTCCTATACCTGCCAGGCCCATGCTTCCCCCAAATGGTCCTCTGATGCCACGACTAGGTGATCCAGGAGGAGGGTCCTGTCCTGTCCAGTGTCCTGCTCTGGCAGAGCTAGAGCATCTGAAGGGCCCTGGCTGTGGGCAGCAGCAACCTTGAGGCAACATCCCAGCTGCCAAGGGTGACCCCTCTCCTGCATGCAGCTTCAGGCTCTGTAAAGCCATGAGACAGAAGCTGTACGTAAGACTTGGCAACATTTCAGAGATAAGATGTTTATACGAGGGGTCGTGTGCTGCCTGGCCTCAGATCAGGGGTTGGGTGTGCACAGGTGGCCAGGGACCATGTTAAGTTGGTCCGGCAGGCCTGGGCCCAAGCAGCTGCTGGCCTAGCCCCGCATCCCTACTTGCCTCCCTGGGGCTGGTGGGCGGCTGGGTGCCAGTTGCAGGCAGCCTGCCTCCCTACCCCTTTCCAGGCCAGGACAAGCCAGGCTCCTGGCAGCACCTGCAGTTTCTTTATATTAACCTTATTATTTTTATATTCAACCTCTTTATAATTAGTCTTCTTTAATTTTAAGTCATTGCTAGTAAAATATGGTTCCTTACTTGTTTGTAGAGAAGCAAGCAAGGGTCACATTGAATTTAGTATCAGTTACAGGATAGCCTGAGAGTAGTACTGAGGTGCACTCTCAAGACCCCTTTAAGCCATATATTAGCCACCTGGTTATTGGTTTAGGATGTGCATAGAGCATGAACAAGTGGGCATGAGTTGGCCAGAATATAGGATAGATATGGCATTAGGAACCTAAAAGTAGTGAGGATGTCATCAAAATGCCTTAGAGGTGAAACTGGTTCTAGGCCATTAAATCCACACTAAAGCCCTGTTCAGTTTTACAAATAAATGGGGAGGGACATGTATAATGTTTCTATATTGTCTATCTGTTTCCGTGCTGTGAGGTGAGTGGGGAGATGTTCGAAAATACAACTCTTTAAGATAGTTTTCCCTTAAATTAAGTGAAAGCATTTTTCTGGAAAATACTTTTAACTCTGTTTAGATGGCATAGAATCATAGAATCATAAAAATTAGAGTTGGAAGGGACTTCAGGAGGACATCTAGTCCAACCCACTGCTCAAAGCCAATCCCCTGTTCCAACCCCATTATATCATCCTAGCCAAGGCTTTGTCTACCTGGGTCTTAAAAATCTGTAAGGATGGAGATTCCACAATTTCTCTAGGTAACCTGTTCCAGTGCTTTACTACCCTTGTAGTGAGAGAGCTTTTCCTAATATCCACTCTAAACTTCCCTTGGTACAACTTTTGACCATTGTTTCTTGTTCTGTCATTTGCCACCACTAAGAACAGTCTAGCTCCATCTTCTATGGAGCCACCCTTCGCGTAGTTGAAGGCTACTATTAAATCGGCCCATAGTCGTCTCTTCTGCAGACTAAATAAGTCCAGTTCCCTCAGCCTCTCCTCAGAAATCATGTCTGATCATTCTAACCATTTTTGTTGCCCTCCACTGGACTCTCCAATTTATCTATATCTTTTCTGTAGTGGGGGGGCGCAAAACTGGACACAGTACTCCAGATGTGGCATCATCAGTGTTGAATAGAAGAGGGGAATAATAACTTCCCTTGATCTGCTGGTAACATTCCAGCCCACTATGCTGTTAGCTTCTTTCACAGCAAGGGCACACAGTTGGTTCATATTCAGCTTATTTCCCACTGTAAGACCAGGTCCTTTTCCGTAGAGCTGCTGCTTAGCTAGTCAGTCCCCAGCCTGTACCAGTGCATGGGACTCTTTCATCCTAAGTGCAGGACTTTGCATGTCTGGTTATTGAACTTCATGAAATTTCTTTTGTCCCAGTCCTCCAATTTGTTGAGGTGTCTCTGAATCCTAGCCCTACTCTCCAGTGTATTCCCCCCAGCTTGGTGTCATCTGCAAACTTGCTGAGGGTGCACTCTATGCCATCTTCTAGGCCACTGATTAAAATATTAAACAAAACCAGTCCCAGATCTGACCCCTAGGACACTCCACTTGATACTGGCTGACAACTACACATGGAACCATTAATTACTATATCCTTTGAGCCTATTATCCAGTTTTCTATCCACCTTACAGTCGATTCATCCAACCCAGACTTCCTTAGCTTGCTTGAGAGATTGCTGTGGGAGACCATATCAAAAGCCTTGCTAAAGTCAAAGTATATCATGTCCATCCCTCTCCCCACATCTCCAGAGCTAGTCATCTCATCACAGAAGGCAATTAGATTTGACAGACGTGAATCCATGCTGACTGTACCTAATCACCTTCTTCTCCAAGTGCTTAGAAATTGATTCCTTGAGGACCTGCTCCTTAATTTTTCCAGAGAATGAGGTGAGGCTGACTGGTCTGTAGTTCCCCAGATCCTTCTTCTTCCCTTTCTTAAAGATGGGCACTATATTTGCCCTTTTCCAATAATCCAGGACCTCTCACAATTGTTATGAATTTTCAAAGATAAAGGCCAGTGGGCTTTGCAACCACATTGGCCAACTACCTCAGCACCCTCAGGTTTATCACATCCAGCCCTATGGATTTGTACTCATCCAGTTTTTCTAAATAGTCCCTAATATGTTGTTTCACCACTGTTGGCTGCTCAGTTCAGGCATTTGTCACCTTGACTGAAGTCTCAGTAGAGAAGCCATAAACCAGTTTTAGAAACTAATTTACACTTGCACTTAAATGCTTAGAAATGTCTGCTATATAAGAAATTTGAGGCACATTGATAGAGAAGCTAATGCTTGTTAGGTCAACTTATTGGCATTTAAACTTACCTAAAGAGTTTAAGAGCTGAAGTGAAGGCTTAAGACAGGCGCTCACATAAATCTTTTTTCTAATTACATGCAATGATGCAGACTAACTCATCAGTCTCAGAATCCAAACTCTGTTAGAAAATGTAGGTAAAAATGAAACATATCTTCCTGGCATTGCCCCCAAATCTTCCCAGACACACACCAGGGACACAGCCAATTTTCCCTAAAATTTATGAGCAAAAGCCATAGTGAACTTACCAAACTCAATGGAAAACTTTGGAGCTTTTCCTTTGGCTCATGACACTTCCTAGGCAATTTGGCTTGTGCTTCTTTCTAGGTAGCTGAAGATCCAGGTGAAATACTGAAATTGAAAAAAAAAAAAAATAAAAGGAAAAAATATCAGTCGTTAAAATTCAGAGCTGTAAATTTTTAGCAAAGTAGATATGAGAACTAAAAATAAAGGTTTTTTTTTATAAGCACAAGTAACTATGAAATGGCCAAATTACCACACAACACTCAAAGATCAAATCAAGTTCCCATTTCTAACACAAAAATGTTAATAAAATATTCCTATATATCCTCCAATGAATTAATAAAACTTGGCTTGTAGCAGTAGCTAGCTACTTATATCTTCAGATTTATCAAAGTGGAAACCCATCTCCTTCATAAAATTATCAAGCACATTTCAATTAGAAGGTTTCTTTTATGCCCTTCAGCGTAGAATTAATAAGCTTCCTTATTAAAGAGCTAAGATCAACAAAATCAATATGTGTCTATCTCCCCCTATTCACTTCACATATGGAAGCTACTCTTTTAGTTCTACTCTTCAGTAGACTTTATCTGACTGAGTAATATCAAAGTTGATACAGTTTACCAATTTCTATTTAGCCTGGCTGCTGTTGTTACTGATGAAATTAACTTATCCTTTCTTTACCATATTTCAGGGGTTCCAAAGTTTTTATGCCATGGCCCAGCATACCACAGCCCAGCAGTCACAGCCAACTGTGGCTGGAATTTCTATCCAGAAGACTGGTAAAGATACCTCCAATCCCCGGGTATGGTGGTAGGCCAAACCCTGCACTGCCGTGGGCCCTGCAGAAGGAGCCATGGCCTCTCCGCTCGGCTCTGTGGGGCCACGGTTTGCTGGTCCGTGGCCACTTCTGGTTCAGCAGCCAATCATGCTGTGGACCGGCAGCCAACCCGCTGTGGCCCAGCACCGGGCTACAGCCCAAGGATTGAGAACCCCTGGCATTGTTTATACAAGAGGTAATTAGTGGGCAAATGCTTGGATTTAAAAACATGAAAAAAGGATTTGAGTAAATTAGTTTAAAATGCAAAATCATCCAAATTACAGTTCAGATGGAATTGTCCTGCATATTTATCGTATAGCTATTAATATCATTACTATAAATAAAAGAAGCTATTTCATCCAAATTATAATAAACTTGGTTAAAGAAATTCATTTGCCAAATCCATTGTGATTTCAAGAAAAGACCATCAGCTTAATTAGGCCTTGATCCAATTCTTGTTCTATACTTCAGGAGGAATAGGATTAAGCCTTCATGAAATTTATTAAAGATTCATATTCAACACCAATGCACAAAGGGCATAATATTTTTTTAGCAATCAAAATATTCCTTTTTTTTTGTTTCCCACTATTAGTTTCAGATATAAAATATTGTTAAAAATATTTAGCATGCAACCTGAAACTAATGCATAAACATGTGTGACAGATTATTTTAACCACAGAAAAAGGTGGCTCAAAAGCTAGGAAAGAGCTCCATCTGCTGCTAGCCTTATGAGATCAATATGCAATCTTCAACTGCTCTTTGAAGTACTTTACTAAAAAAATTTGTATTGCTGAATATTTCACTATTTCTATATCTTTTCGTCCTCTTTTCTTTCTGTCTTTCTGTTTGGCATCTTTCCTTGGGGCTTCCTGGTATCAATTACAATTGTTTTATACAATAAAAAGAAGCAAAATATTGCTTGAGTATTTCACAAATCTGACAAAAAAATGAAAGACTTGAGTGCTTCATTACCTCTTCAGTATACCATGTCTGAAGCAGATTATTTCTAATGGTACAAAAACTAAAACTTCACATGACTGAAACCTAAAGCATATTAGTGTGTTTGGTATTCTGCATTTTATCAACTTGTCTGAGCTTTCCCCTTAGGTTTTCTGTGGCTAGGTCATAGAAGGCAAATTTTAGGCAATATAGAATTTAAATTGGTGAACAACAACTGTAGACTCTTTGCATTTAAATGACAATTTTTACACCCTATAAGTGGCATTTTAACCATTTATGAACAGTTTGCAATTCTATTTTCCCCCACAGTGTGTGCATGGAAGCATATGTAGCTAGACTGAGCATGTGCAGTAGATGACATGCTGTCCACACTGATGTACACATGGCCATTTTGGGACATGCTCCTGTGTCTAACTCCCAAAAATGTAGACAGCCAAAAACTCAGGACTGGTGCATGCTAGTTAGAGAAGGAGGAGAGCCTTCCCATATTTTAGTTTTAATATGAAAGTGGCTTCCTGGGCATGTGCCCTAGCCAAAGATCCAACTTCCTGGCCCTCTCACCCAGAGCAGGTTTGAAGCTGCACTTTTCCAAGGCTAAGTACAGGCATTCAAAAAGCCTGAGGCAGAAGTGCTCTAACTTTCAAGCTTTATTTTAAGTGCCCAGGGTCAGGTTGAGACTGAATACAACAGATGTTAGCCGTTCTGTGGGGAGCGGCTCAGAGCCTGCCTGCATGGATGGAGCCTAGCAGGTGCAGGGAGCTCTCACATGCCTCTCAGCGTGCCCTGTGGGCTCCCTGGGCTGCTGAAGACTCCTGAGTAGAGCCAAATGTCTGAATCAACCACTGTTTGGCTGCTGGGCACAAGCCACCATGGCCACAACCCCCTGCTGTCATGGCACCAGAGTTCTGTGTGTCCATGCCCCAGATGCCTGAGTTTTCTCTGAGTGTGTGTGTATGTGTGGCCTTGGAAACCTGGGTTTTGTGTGTCTGTGTCCCCATATGCTTGGTGTGTGTGTGTGCATGCACACACACATCTGTCCTGGATGCCTGGATTCTGTGTTTGTCCGGGATGCCTGTATACCACCCCTCCACTGATGTTGGTCGCCCCAGTCCTGCACTACATGGATCCCTGAAGTCCTGGCTGACTAACCTTACACACATGGTCTCCCCAGATGAGTAGAGCCAGAGGCCTTTGAGTGTCCCTGCCCCGGTACCAGGCCATGGGTCTCCAGCCCCAGGTTCTTCTGCTCTCCAGACCCAGTGCTGCCTACAACCCAGGATGGCTGGGCAACTTCCCCCTTCCCTTTTCCCTCCCCAACCCCTCTCCAGGTGTGCACGCTGGGGTGCAGGGGAATGTGGTGTAAAGAAGAGACATGCCCAGTTTAATATGTTGTGGTTACTAAACTTTAACTGTGTTTAATAAAGAAAACCTGTTGAACATTGCCCGTGCCTCAGCTTTGTCCCTCCTCCCACTTAACACAAAACAGCAAAGCTTTGAAGGGAGTGGGGGAGGTTTGAGAAATGGCTGACGGAGCCTGGAAGGGGGTTTGCCCCAGGGAGAATGCCGCTGAACCCAGAACTCAAAAAACATGACACCTTGGAGGGGAGGCACAGGGTAGGGGGCTTTTAACCTGACACCCTACTTTCAGGGGTCTGGAGTCCAGACTAAGGACTTCTCTGTTAGACCCCAACTCCATGTGGTGCCCAGTGACCAGGGAGACGATGATCCAATTGCTCATGGATCCAGTTGCTCAGGGAGCAAGCAGGGAGCAAACACCAGCACACATTGCTAGCCAACAGCTTTATTCAAAATGGAGACAGCTTTGGACTAGCTCCCAAAAAAAACAGGGAGCCGCTGTGAACATTAGTTCTTTTCACATTTATACACCTTGGTTCATATTCATTAACATTTACTCCACCTTTGCCCCTCCTTTGTTCCACCTGTATCTCCTCCTATCTCAAGCTTTGCCTCTGTTTACTGTTTACTTCATTAGTATGGGATTGCCTATGCATTTCATTCATTTACATGCCTTTTTGCTAAGTGCGCATGCTTAAGACTGTAAACCTGGCTTCTCTCAGTCACTTGCTATTTCTTTCTGACTCCAGCATCATCTCCAAGGTCTTGCCTCTGCTTTATCTCCTGATGATAGCTGGTGGGCTGCATCTTGTTCTCCTTACACAATGAATTATATATCCTTACAATACTACAACATTGTTAGAAAAATGCTTGCCTAAGCGCCTTGCAATGTTACTCCTAATATATCATTCTGCCTTGTGGTCAACAGCTTTGCTGAGACACAAAGTAAAGCCTTTATTCAGCTGCAAATCCAGCACTTCCAAAGATCCAAATACAGTCATCCTAACACTCTCAATATAGGAACTGGACAGCTGAATGATTGTGGACCCAATGTCTGTCTGACAGAGCTGTGGGCCAGGAGGTGGCTGCTGAACCAGAGTGAGCAGGGTGCAGGTTTGGAGGCATCACCACAGCAGGCACCAAGGACTCCTGGCTCTCCCACATGGGCCCCCTGGCCTCTTGGCTGCTGGGGCCATGCCTGTCCCTTCAAGAACCACAGATGCACAGACCTTGCTGATGCCTGCGGGTCATGTCAGGCAGTTGACCCAAGATGCGGGACTGCTCATCCCTGCCAAGACTGCACTACTCCCCCACAGTGGGACTCAGAGCACGAGTGGGACCACCGGGAGTGGAAGAGCTCCCCAATGGGCCTCCTAGCTGGTGGGTAGACTAGCTAGGGCTGGGGGGCTGTGCTGTAAGCTGCCCCAGAAACCAGTTGGCCCTGGTGGGCCGTGCTCTCTCCTACTTTCTGAGAACTCCTGTGCCCCTTTGGGACTGGCCTGGAACTGCTTGAGGGTGACTGCCAGTTCTTGGGTAGTGAGGTAGGCCTGAAAGGGGGAGAGTGTCTTGATGGCCCCAATATTGGATCTTAGACAGCCTGGAGCTGCTCCACTCCCCACTGTTGCTTCCCAGAGTGGGCCCTGCCAGATGGCTTCCTGCCTTCTTGGATCATGGGTTAGTGGCTCCCATGTGCCACATCTTCTGTCCTGGCTTACCCTCACCCTCAGCATCTCCCAGTCAGGGCACAGTGGGGACCATTCCCTCTCAGCTACTGTTTATGACCCCAAGCATAAACTCCCTATCTTAGTGCTATGACTCTCTCAGCTCTGCTTTGCTATGGGGTGTCTCCTCCAAACTGCAAGTGGCCGTCTGGGGCCACTGGTCATGCAACTTGCCAGCCTGGGTGTAAGCACCCCTCGGCCTGTCCATTTCCCCTATGCATGCCCCCATTCATTCCTCATCCTGGTTCTGCAGCCTCTGGCCAGAGCTCAGAGACTGTGACTGGAACGTGTAAAATCTTTTCCTAATTTTGCCAGTGCATCTCTCACATGATGTGCAGGTGTTTGGCCACCCATTTGGGATCCACCATGCTGGCCGCTGCAAGTTGGCTTTCTGTGCACAGATGTATAGCCTGCAGACAAGGAGGAGGAGTTGCTTAGCCTTCAGGAGTTGAATTGAGATGTTGGGGGCAGATCTGGGGCTGGGATGGGGCTGCAACTACAGGCAGGGAGTTGGGGGTTGCCCTAACTGGTCAATACAATGAGCACCTGTACTGTAAGAATTGGAATCAGTTGGCACCTATTGGATTTTACCCACAGATCAGATCAGAGGAGAGGGGGAAAAGTGCTGTTGGGCTGCTTGCCGGCCTGTCTAGGTTTGCAACCTGGGAGTCACCCTGACAGTGAGAGCTGAATGGCTGAGATAATGGTTCCTACATTGGCTTCCTTCCATCACTTGTCTCCCTTTCTTTGACTGGGAGGGAGAGAGGGAGGGAAGTCTGGGTTTTTTTTTGACAAGAGGCCTTTTCTTGTCTCATTCCTGCTGCACCATCACGTCAAAGGTTGTCAGATATAGCTGCATGCTATGTCCTATCTCTGACCTGAGAATGCTCTCTGCCAAAACCACTGTTTACTATTTGCCTGTTGCACTCAATAAACACTATCCATGAGTGCTTTGGGTATAGGAGGAGCTGTTCACATGCAAGTGCTTGCGGTATCTGTGCTTAGACTCCAATCTCCCATGGGGCACATCATGGCAAGGACATGTCAATTATACAGATTTATGATCCTGTTGAATGGGAAATGTTCTCTTAAGTACCCAAGAGCTGGGGGGAGGAGGGCTGGCACCTTGGCTGGGCTCCATGCTTCAGCACGGAGGGGTGGGGGTTGGGGGAAAGTGAGCAATTCACGCTCTCCCTATGCCCCAGCATTCCTAGCCCACCTGGGCCACAATCTCTTTGTGGGATTCTCAGCCATAATGGCCTGAGAGAGGGCTATGACCATAGGGGATGGCCTGTGGTGGCTCTGGCATTCCTGCTGACCCTTCCTTCCCCCTCCCATCTCACCCAGGGGGCTCCATATTTCTCCTGGGGCCTGGGTCCCCATCACAGTTGGGTGGAGCTGGGGAAAGCCTTACCACTGTGGAACAGTTGTGGCCCGTGTGTGGGAAACAGTGTCCTGGGGACTCTCTGTGCCTCCTCCTCCTTCAGTAGGGTGATGAAATCTTTTATTTCCCTGAATTGCTAGTTGTGTGCCCAGGTTTGGTTGGTGGCGGCTGATGGGGTGAGTTCATTCATGGTCCTGGGGACTTCCTGTGCCTCCTCCTCCTTCAGTAGGGTCCTCTGGTCCCATGGGTGGGGGAGGGGGTGTCATCTACCCTGTTCGTGGTGGGACAGATTCTTGTAAAATTACATGCTCTGTTCCACAGACCACTTTCTAACATTAAGCATGCAGAAATATTGCCTCTTCATCAACATGGTCTTGGTGAGGCACTCCAACCAGTGTCTGTTGTGCCCTCATGCATGCATCTGCTGAGCGATGCATTTTAGACATCTCTGATTTGATGCCCTGTCTGGAGCTGCCCCGGGGTGTCCACTTCACCCCAGATGGTGATGAAATCTTTCATTTCCCTGAACTGCTAATTGTATGCCCAGGTTTGGTTGGTGGCAGCCAATGGGGTGAGTTCATTCATGGTCTACGGTGGTGCCTTTGGGGGTCTCATTGTCCATGGGTGGGTGAGGGTCTGGCTGTGGGGGGTGGGTGGAAGATTAGAAGCATGGATGGATGGAAGCAGTGGTGGACATGTGAAGATGCAGTTCCTGGCACATGGTTCTCACTCTTACTTCAGAGGCTTGTGGCCCCTCCTCCCACATCACCTGGCCTCCACTGCTCAGGTTGCCTCCAGAATCTCAAAATGTCCAGGGGCTTTCAGCAGCTGCCCCATGATACTGGCGATGCCACATGCCTCACTTCCATTAGGGAACTTGCTCATTGCCAGAAATCAATGCAGATGAATCAATTCTTAAAAAATGCTAACTGTGAGCAGAGGCAAAATAGCAACTGACCTACATTCAGCACTTGCACAACAGCACCCATGACAATATGCAATAAGAGAAATTCAGCAATAAACAGGTTTCTTTGTGTGGATGGATCTACGCTAACTGGACTGAGGATGTGAGTGGGCCTGGGGACAGAGCTTTTGCTGATTCTTGTCAGTGGATATGGGGCTTGCCTGGTGCTTGGGCAGACCACATGAGCTCTTGCCAAGGCTAGAGTACCACCCTGGGAGCGGGGGTGAGCAGGGTGCTGCAAAGCCCCATAGGTTGCTGGCAGAATGCAACCTAATGTGAATTGTGCTGGGATGTGGTATGGCGCTCTAACCTACAGTGCTGAAGTCTGATACCACATGCACCCAGGGTTATCTTAGAGTGGGAACCGCCATTTTTACAGCACTCTAGATACCCTGACCATCGGTTTGGTTATGGCTATAGAACACTTTCTGTGTGCTTACAGTGCAATAAGTGCAATAAGTGCAACTTTTGTACCTGGCCTGGCTTCCCAGCACAGTGCTGAAATTATTGTGCCAAAGATAAGCATTCCCCAGCCTTCTGTCTAGCATGTTTGTTCAAGATGGCCCCATGTGGGGCGAGGAGGAAGAGACCAACTTGGATGGTGTGTGGCTCAGTGTGATGGGTGCTGACTGCAGGTCCTGTTTTACTCTGACTGTTATACGTTGGGCCGTGCCCAGCTTCAAAAGGAGCTTTGGAGAAGGGGCTAAGTAATACCTAATCTGTGGTATAGTGGGTATAATACCTGAAGAATCTAAGAAAGCCAGGTTCAGACCTCATTTGGGTCAGGTATGCTTAGAACCCATGTCTCAGGATGCGTAGCCAAGTGTCCAACTACCCTCATATTGGGCTTAAGACATGGAGAGCTTCATTCCCACCCTTGTGCTTTTTTCTGGGATCTACACTCAGGTAGGTGCCACATTCTCAGGTAAGTAGCCATTCACATACATGCGTACTATGAAGCCTACTGTGTATGCCAAGTCTACATGCGCATGTTCACATTGTAGGGGAAACAGAATCACAACTCTTCGTAAGTGGCAAAAATGTCACGTATTTAACCAGAAAACTGCCATTTTGATGCACAAAAGGAAAGAGAATTACACATTTAGGACGTGGCCAGAAGAGTGCACATGTGCCTCAAAGCTGTGAGGGGCTGCAAACCGCATGCGGTGCACCCTTTTACTACACTGATAATTTTTAATGCAGCACTGAAATTTGACACCAAGGAATCCTGGTGTCAAAAAAACCCGCTGTTAAGAAAAGTGGCACAGAACACACAGTAGCAGTGTGCGCCATCAGAAATGGAGGGTGGCAAGCGAGAGACATGCTCTGGTTGCTGACCAGGCTTTAAGTGGCCGAACTGGCACTGCTGCTGCCCCCAGGAAGCCCCCAGGACCCCATATAAAGCTGCTGGGGCCAGCCCAGATGCTGGCACCAGCCTCTCCTACCCCACCCAGGTCAGTTTGCTGCACACTGGATATGTGCCACTGTTTTTTGTGTGGCAGGAAATGTACCCCTGCACATGTGTGGACATGCCTCCAGTGTGCAAAACTTAGTGTTAAGTATTACCTCTAGCTTTGGGAACATCTGAACGGAAACAAAATAAGAACTTTACAATATCTACCTATAAAATATTATATGTAAAGACTATATAAATTACATTATTTTTAATATTGCACATGGTGTGAATCAAAAAAGAGTTCAAGATATTTAATCTTAAAGGGATAGAGTACCAGAACATGATATCCAGAAGTGTTGGGATTTTTTCTTACAGAAAATTGATATTTTCAGATAGGAGTATTGCGTCCAGTTCTGGGCACCACACTTTAGCAAGGATGTGGACAACTATGAGAGAGTCCAAAGAAGAGCCACCCATATGATCAGACTGTTACACGGCAAGCCGTATGAAGCATAAGAATTACTGTTCTCACAAACTGGCCTTTGTAGTGATCACCAGATTCAATTAACACAGGCTTACATGAATACGAATAACAGTGAACTATATTGTGGCATAGTAGGCAATCTCTACAGGCCCTGAGTCTCTTTCTTACTAACTGGGTACATCTACAGGAGATGTTTACTGGAGAGCTGCATAATAAGCTCTTCAGTAGCCTCTGCATCTACATTTGTGGCCCTCTTAGACCACAGTAAGTGAATTAACTCTGCAGTAGGTAAATACAAGTACCAACCCCCAGCGGAGGTTTTTAGTGTGCACCAATGCATATGTAGATGCTGATGGGGCTGGCTGGGGCACCAGGGTGCTTCAGTGTGGGGGTTGCCTGCTGGCTAGTCCTGCACTGGAGCACCCTTGTCCCCCAGCCAGCATAACTGTAGCCTGGGAGTTGGGTTGGAGCAGCTCTGGGATGGTAGGCTGACCCCCTTGGACTCCTCTGCCTGTGGGGGCTGTGCCACCCTGACTCAACATGCTGTGTTCCCAGGTGCATGTGTAGATGCTATGCCCAGGAACAATAAACTCTGGCATGAACTGCATTGGAGTTTATTCAGGTGCACTAATTGGACATGTAGATGGGGGAGGAAACCCTGTCTGTTTATAACACCTTTATCTTTGGAGAAGGCCAAAATATGCAGTTAAGACTAATACTGTCCACATTTAAGGAGTCCTGACTAATACTGTCCACATTTGAGGAGTCCTGCACGCCATGAAAAGAATGAGACTCTAGAAAGATTCAGATTTGTTATGTGAAAACAAAAAACAGGAGAAAGTGTAGATCAGTATGTTCCTGAACTAAAGAGACTGAGTAAGGACTGTGCTTTTGGGAACATGGCAACATCTCTGATTAGATGTAGAATTATTTGTGGCATTGCAGACAATGTGTTACAAGAAAGGTGCTTGCCTGAGGGAGGCTTGTCCCTAGAATAGATTATCCAAATGTTCAGGGCAGCAGAAAGTGTGAATGCTCAGACTGCAGAGCTGAATGCACGAAGAGGGATACTCCATGAAGTAGACATGAAAGCATGTGGCCAGAAAAAGCCACCTCACAAGGTGGAATTTTCCACTGGCAAGGAGACTGCCAAATGAGGGAGAGCAACTTGGAAAGCTCTGTTTTAACTGTAACAAGAAAAACAATTTTACCAGGTGTTTTAGACACAAACATCTCTTGAGCAGACAATGCAGAAAGGTTTTTTTATAGTTATGGTTGAATCCAGCAAGATCAATGAAAGGAACTTAGTTTTGCCGATATAAGTGTGAGGAACAATAATTTAATTTAAATTGCATTGGTGCTCAGATTAATATTTTACCTGAGCACAAATATAGAAAATTAAAATTGAGACCAAAAGTAAGTCCAACAAACATCAAAATAACTGGTTATTCCCCAAATATACCAGTGAAAGGGAGATGCATTATTAGCATTCAGTATGAAATCAGAGCAGACAAATGCCCATTCATTGTGGTACCTAGGGAGATGACCTCTATTTTAGCTCTGGAAGCTTGTGAGAAACTGAATCTATGTAAGTATATGCCTGCAGTGCAAGAAGACAACTTTCATGCTGTTATCATCCTCTTGGTCATCACACCCCAGTTCTGGACAGTTTTAGGAAGAAATCAGTTCTTCCAGAAGACAAGAAGCAACCATGCCCTTATGGGAAAAAAATGAACCTAAGAACACAAATGCAAATACTATCCAGAAAGAGGGAAAAAGCCTCAGTGGCTGGTAGCTAATGAAGTCTGTACTATGTGCAAAAGTACAGATGCCACAAATGCAAGCCAGTTGGATCCCTCTATAAGGATTCAAGTTTATCAGGACTTGAAGGAAAAGCTTTCCACTAAAACCAAATCAGAAGCTGGATCTGATACTTCACAGGTCTGAGAAAAAAAGTGGAATCTCCTAAAAGATTACAGAGACTTGTTAAAAGAACTGCAGGAAAGAGGGAATAGAAAAGTGAGTGGTAAAGACTCACTACAGAGTGACACACTAGTAACCTTTCTTCTGTAGATGGGTGCTACTTGATTTTTGTGTGAACTGATTTTTTTAGTTATTGGTAAGAGGAAAGATGTATTAAAAGAAGTTATAATTTAGATATGCTCCCTAACAGGAGACTGAGGGAGTTAGGAGATGGTCCCTCTGTAAGGAAGCAGCTAGTTAGTGGGTGTGTCTACATATCCTACCAGTGTTTATTGCTCCTGGCTTCCACATTTACACATGCACCCAGGAACTGCAGCACTTTGAGCTGGGCCAGAGCAGCCCCATCTGGCAAGGGTAAATAACCTCTCCTTAGAATAGTACTTGTATTGGGCAGTACTATCCTATAGCAATAAAAAATTAATTTACTTTGGTCTAATAGCATTGCTCATGTAGATGGTGATGCTTTACTGTGGAGCTAACTAGGCAACTCCACAGTAAGTGTCTCATGTTGATACACCTTCTATGTAAGATATATTGTTTGACTTTGTCAGTTTTTATTTCTGCCTCTGTAGCTGCTAGGTAACACACACATTTTTGTCCAAATGCTTTCTAGATCTCTAATTTTTTACCCAACAGTAGAAGGTCCAGTGGAGGTTGCAACACTTTCTTGACTGTTGTCAGATTATAACTGATCACTCACTGTGGCCCTTGTTCTTCCCCATGACTGCATTTCTCCACTTGCTTTCAGGTTCCACCTTCTTCAGTTTGGATCTTAAGTTTTTTCAAGTTCTGTTTCATTCCCCACTCTTGACAGCTTGTAGTGATCACTGGGTTAAATAAAAATAGGCATAAGTGAATAAGAACTAAACAATGGATTTTATTGTGGAGCAGTAGATAACCTCTGCAGACCCTTGGTCTCTCTCTAACTAGCTACCTGATCCCTAAATGAGTAAACATCTCCCAACTGGAGCTCCCACAGGCTCCTATTAGGGAGCATCTGTAAATTATAACTTCTATTGATACAGCCGTGCAACATTTTTAATTGATCTCTTTTTTGTTTTTTCAACTAGTAACAGAATGAATCTTATTTTTGAGCTGCTTGTTTTTTTGAGGATAAAAGTGAAAAGTTTCCACAGAAAGCAGACATTTACACTTTTCATGAAAAAGGTTAGTTGAAAACCTAGGTTTCCACCAGAAACAGATTCTAAAGCAAATTAATCCTATTTTGGTCAGTCAGTCAGATCTCTTTCTTTCATCTGGAAAGCTGTCTTCCATCTTCCATCTATTATTGCCTATCTTCATAGGATTCTGGTTTTCTCTGATTTAAAAAATCCTCAATTTTTGGGTTAAAAATGTAACCCAAAAATCCACATTTTTCCATTATTAAAATGAAATGCATAGATATATATGTATAATGGTGTTTCATTTTGATCATGGAAAAATGTGGATTTTAGGTTACTTTTTTTAACCTGAAAATTGGGGATTTTTTTTATCAGAGAAAACCAGGATCCTTGTTCATCAGGCTTGTGTAGCAGTCTTTACTTCTTCCCATGCCATTCTGATGGATCTTCATTCAACCTCTCTTGTATGTTTCCATGATGTTTTTCACTTGCCTTGATACTTTTTGCCTAAGGGATTTCAGCATAATATCTGATGTGTTATGCTGCTGGGTCCTTTCTTTAATTGTGTCCCCTAGCTATCTCCTTTCTTACCCAGTTACTTCTAGTCCTATTAGATTTTTTTTTGTCCTTCTCAATACAGCTTTGCTTGTTTTTTTTCCCTTTATCTTTTTCTCTTTTTTTGCTTGTGATGTAGCAGATTAGTGACAAACAGCACTAGATCTTGAATCAAACATATGGCATATGTAAGCTGTCCTGGAGAGCACCTTCAAGACTGGCACATTTTCCAAAGTGTCTTTGGCCAGGCACCTCTGCCACTGGTCACATTTGCTCTAGCTGCCTAGGGTCCCTCTCCAGGTCCACAATATGGGAATCCAAGCTGCTCTTGTAGTATAGCAGGGAAACCACTCTGGCCTCAGGCACCTTGCTCCTGGATGCTTCCTGCTTTGCTAAAACTCAAATCCCGGCTGGCACTGGAAGCCCTGCCCAGGTTACTAATGGGTCTTGTGCAGAGCCCAAAAGAAACGTACACACAAAAAAAGCTTGTGACTACGGAGCCCGCAAACAGGGACTGCAAACAGGGGAAGCAGTTTGCAGGCAGTTGCTGGAGGCAAGAGAAAGGAGGAGAGAAGCCAGGCACGAGATCTTACCCAGGAAAGGTAAATGATCCAGTTCCTTATGCCTTTGGTTTTGCTGAGTGTTTGGCTGGTAGGCTGTGTGTACTCTGAGAAGCTGGGAGTGATTGCTGAGTGATTGCTGATTGTTGATGTGAGGAATTGCTGACTGCTGAGTGATTGCTGATTGTTGAGGGATTGCTGATTGATGCGCGAGTGATTGCTGGGTGATTGCTGCCTGGGCCTGACAGAAGCCCTAACAAGGGGGCTGAGTCAGCCCAGGCCCAACAGGGTATAAAAGGAGACTCACCAGGTGACTAGGGAACCTGTGAACAGGGAAAGCAGTTTGCAGGCAGTTCACAGGCCAGTTCCTAGGCCAGTTCATGGGTAGTAGCATAGCCTATTAATATACAATGTTGGGGATGAGTTGTGCCCTGCAGCTTCCCACCTCTGCCCCAACTCATGCTCTCTTCCCTTGCACCACTGGGGCCTTCACCCAGACAGAACCATGGTTCTGGCCTCTACCCAGATGGATCCCCTGGCACTGAGCTGCAGGGGCTGCCTGGCACAGCTGCCAGCAACTGGGAATGGGAGCAAGGTCACCCCCACCTGTGGTATATGCTCTATAGTGCTTCCCGGAGTCCTAGGTGACTCAGCTTCAGGCCCAGGTAGGCAGACTTTGTGCCATCAGGGCCCACGGACAGGATACTGATGGCTACTACAGTCAGGCTCTTCTCCTGAAGAAGGAAGAGAGAAGAGCATAGATGCCCGACTACATGAAAATGGACAACAGGAAGATCAACCAGGAGCTGCTCCTGGGGGATGCTTGGAAGACAGCTGTATCGGGTCCTAAGATGCGCGGTACCAGGGTCACTCCTCTCTTGGAACTGAACAACAGGTATGCACTCTTACACCATCAGCAGAGACATCAGCAGAAGCACTGGCTCTGGATGAGGGGAGCAGCTAGCTGCCACCCCTAAGAAGAGTTCCAGGGTGGTCGAGTTGGCGACTCCCTTCTGAGAGGGACAGAGGGAGTGATCTTCCACCCTGGCCTGTGAGGTCTGCTGCCTCCCTGGGGCCCATATCCAGGATGTGGCAGAGTGGATTCCTAAACTCATCTGACCCTTCGACCACTACCCCATGCTCCTCATCCACACATGCACGAATGATTACAGCTCAGAGCAATCATGGCTGGGTCATAGATTCATAGATTGTAGAGTCGGAAGGGACCACAATGGATCATCGTGTGTGACCCCCTGCCCCTGGCAGGAAAGAGGACCGAGATCAGATGACCCCAGCCAGGTGACTATCTAGCCTCCTCTTGAAGACCTCCAAGCTAGGTAATAGCACTACCTCTCGGAAGCCCATTCCAGATCCTGGCCACCCGTACTGTGAAAAATTTCTTCCTAATATCTAACCACTCTCAACTAGTTTACACCCGTTATTCCTAGTCACTCCCTGGGGCGCCTTAGTAAACAGTGCTTCCCCTATTCCCTGTTGACCTCCCCTAATAAATTTATAGGCAGCCACAAGATCTCCCCTCAGGCATCTCTTGTGAAGGCTGAAGAGATTCAGCTCTCTCAGCCCCCCCCGTAGGGTCTATCATGAAGGCCATGACTGCTCTGGGAGTGAGGCTCAGAGGGTTGGGGTGCAGGTAGTTTTCTCCTTGATCCTTCCAGTTATGGGTCACGGGCACAGGAGGGAGACGTACTGAAGAAGTCAACAGAAGACTGTGGCATTGGTGTCATCCTGAAGGCTCTGGCTTCTCTGAACACAGTCCACACTTCAGAGAGAGAGGCAGTGGTTTGTTGGGAAGGGACAGCCTTCACCTCACTTCGATGGGAAAGAAGCTCTTTTCAGCCAGAATGGCTGACCTGCTTGACAGGGCTTTAAACTATGATTGCTGGGGGATGGGTGGACAATCACTAGTGCAAGTCTTAGAAGTGACAACCACAGAATCAGCAGGTCAGATAACACAAAGGAACTCACTCCTACCCCAGCCCAAGGACAGGGCTTTTCTAAGAGGCCAGGGAAACCCAGGGCTTCTGATGGCAGGCTTAGCTGCCTATACACAAATGCCAGGAGCATGAGGAACAAACAAGAGGAACTGGCCCTTCTGCTAAGCAAAGATGAATACAATCTCATAGGGATACCAGAGACCTGGTTGGGCTCCACCCATGACTGGACCACAGGTGTTGACAGCTATACCTTGTATAGGAGTAATTGTGTTGCAAGGAAGGGTGGGGGTGTAGCTCTATATGAAGGAACAGTACACTTCCTTACAAGCAGAGATTGTCACCCAAGGAGGGTGACTTAAGATCCTCTGCGTTAGAATATGGGAAGAATGTGGTGAAGGGGATATAACTAATAGGAGTCCATTACAGACCTCTGAATGAGGGGGAAGAGCTTGACCAAGTATTTACTAGGGAACTGGCAGAGGCTGCACACTTTCGGTGCATGGTCATTATGGGTGGCTTCAACCACCCTGACATCTCATGGTAAGAGCATTCAGCCAAATCTGATTGGTTGTGAAGCTTCCTCACTTGCACTGATGAACTCTATTTGACTCAAGAGGCACGTCCAGATGAGCCTGCATGTGCCTCTTGCAGCATCTTAAACCCCTTTGAGATGCTGCAAGAGGCATGTGTGGGAATCAAGTTTGCAGCATGGGGCCAAAATTAGACCCCTGGATATTCAGGGGTCAAAAAAAAACAGATTGAAAAGAAGCAGGGTTGGGCATGGTCCCAGACCATGTCCTGAGGCAACCGGAGGCAGGGTCCTCCACAGAGATGCTCTGGTAGCAGCCAGAGCTTCTCTGTGGTTGGCCCTTGCCATGGTGCTGAAGCATGCTGCCTGCCCATGCAGGGCAGGCAGCGTGCCAGCTGCAGGAAGCTGGACCTGGGCAGGGTTAGCGGGGCTGGAGGAGGGGGGAGGGGACCATGGGGGGTCCCCAGCCAGCCCCGTCTGCTCCCTGAGCCCCCTGGATCCCTGCCCCACCCGGCCCCATTCCCCCCACCAGCCTCCTGGCTCCATGCCCTGCTTGGCCCCACCCTGCTAGTGACCCTGATGGCTGCTCTGCCCTGCCCCATTCCCTGCAAGCCCCTTGAGCCCCCCTGATCCCTGCCCCACCTGGCCCAATCCCTGCCCCACCCAGTCCCAACCCCCCCTGTCCCCCTGATGGCTGCCATGCCTGGCCGCACCCCCTGCCTGCCCCCCAGCCTCCCCATCACTGCCCCACCCATCTCCATCCCCACCATCACTGCCCTATCTGGTCTTATCCCCTCCAACCCACTGATCACTGCCCCGCCACCCCAGCATCCCCACCATTTAAAAAAAATCCAACTCCACCTCCAGCACTTACTGGCAGTACAGCTGTTGTCTGGGTCACTGCCCCACCCCTTTTACAGTACGGGGCCAGATGACAGCCCCAGAGGCCCCAATCTGGGCCCCACTGCCCCCAGCTGCCTGGGGGGGGGGCTCTGCGAGGAGGCCCCAGAATCCCCACAGCCCCTGCTTGGTAAGTAGAGGCGTTTTTTTTTTAAGTGCCAGAGCCTAGGGTGGGGCAGCCACTGGGGGGTCTGGGGGTGCAGGGCTGGGTTGGGCACCCATGGGAGGGGCTGCAGGAACTGATGGGGGATGGGGCCAGGTGGGGCAGCAATTTGGGGGGCTGGGGAGCCAGCAGGGGTGGGGCATGTGGGCCTTGCACGGGGGGTGGTAGCCCCTGCAGGGGCCATTTGGCCCCTGTTGGGAGGCTGTAGCTCCTGTGGGGGTGGGGGAGACAGCAAAACATATAGGTATTTAGAATTCATTTCATTATGATGACAGAAACACTGGTAGGCTTCCAAATTGCTTTAACACTGTAAATATATCAAGAAAGTATTGTCCAACTGATCTCTCTCTCTCTCTCTCTCTCTCTCTCTCATATATATATATATATATATATATATAGTGGTATTTATTTTAATTGTGGAGGAACATGGATTTTTTTGGTGTTTTATAGAGTGACTTTGGGATTTTTTATCAGGAATTTTTCAGTTTTCCAATAGGGAACACCAGAATTGCTGCCAGTGGCAGGATCCTGCTTGCTCAGAGCTGGCACCTTGGGCCCAGCTGGAGGTTGCTGACCTCCTGGCCAATTGGTGCCACAAGGACATGCTTTGACAGTTCAAAGCAGGCCACCACACTGGGAACATCTTCCGGGGCATAGCTGCTCAGATGGCTGGGCAGGGGCACATACGGCAGTAGTGCTGCATAAAGGCCAACCCTGCAGTCACAGCCCACTGGCAGCTGGCCCAGAGGGGCAGATGCCTCTACTGGCTCTGCAGTCTCCATCCGGGTCTGGCAGGTGCACAGCAGGTCACAGTCAGGCAGCAGCCCCCATTGCCAGACTGCTGCAGAGGGTAAAGAGTGCAGGGAACTCTCAGGGCTGCTTCAGCAGTCCAGCTGGCTCAAGGTGTAGTATCCCCAGGTACCAACTTGCTGGGGCCCAGAAGCTCCAGAGAGCAAGCAGTCCTGAGCTACTTGACAGGGCAGCTTTTTGTACTGATGGGGAAAGTACAGGTGCTGGCCCTGGGCTCTAGCTTGCCGTGGCTGCAGATCTGGGAGGTGCCAGGCACGGTAATTTTGCCCCAAGTGGCACAATCTGCCCCACAGCAAAGTGCATGTCCAGGCACGTGCGCTGAGGCAAAAAACCCCAACTCATATTTGCACTGCTTCTATTTGAGCTGCTGCCAGCACATATGCTTGCATGTGTGGATGTGCCCAAGAAGTCTATGAGCTGACAAGAGATAAGGTGCTGCTGGATCTGGTACTGGCCAAAGGGGATGATCTAGTCAGTGACCTTAGGATCAAAGAGAAGCATGGTGATAGTGATCATGAGTTGATTACTCTCTCTATCTATCGCAAAGCTGACAAATCAGTCAGCAATGCAGAAATCCTCGTCTTTAAGAAAGCTGATTTTCACAAGCTCAGGAGATTGGGTTGCTCCTTAAGGACATGAATCTAAAAGCACAAGGGAAGTCCATTCTGGCCCATAGGAAAGGTAGCAAAAGGGCTGGAAGATCCCCTTGGCTCAATAGGGAACTCATGGACCTCCTGAATCTGAAAAGAGAACTTTATAAGGAATGGAAATCGGGAACTACCACTAAGGAGGATTATGCAGCACTGGCCCTCACTTGTAGGGAGTGGATCAGAAAAGCCAAGGCTGAAACAGAACTCAAACTGGTTACAGGAATCAAGGACAATAAAAAGTCCTTCAAATACATGGGAATTTGGAAACGAAACAAGGGCAACGTCAGACCCTTGCTGAACCAAATGGGGCAGCTGACAAAGGACAACCAGGAAAAAGCTAATCTCCTCAAAGATTACTTTGTGTCGGTTTTCCTCCAGCCCAAGGGGATCACCTTGCCTGACAGGATGCAGGGTAAGGGCAATCATACACCTATAATTGGCAAAGATCTTGTGAGGGAACAGCTTGAGAGGCTGGACATCCACAAGTCAGCGGGCCTGGATGGAATGCACCCAAGAGTGCTAAAGGAGTTGGCTGACATCATAGCATGACCAATGACAAGGATATTTGTCATTGGAGAGGTTCCTGAAGATTGGAACAGGGCCAACATGGTGCCTATCTTCAAGCAAGGAAGGAAGGAAGATCCAGGGAACTATAAGCCAATCAGTTTGACCCCACTCTCTGGAAAAATCTTGGAAAAAATCATCAAAGAAACCATCAACAACAGGTTAACAGAAGGCAACATTCTGAGAGATAGCCAACGTGGCTTCATTGAGGGTAGGTCTTGCCTGACCACCCTCATTTCCTTCTATGATCAGGTGATGCATCGTCTGGACAAGGGAGAAGAGGTTGATGTCATATATTTAGATTTTTAAAAAGCCTTTAACTTGGTTTCCCATGATGCCGTCATGGTAAAATTGGGGAACTGAGGCCTTGACAACCTTTAACTTTATGGTCCAATGGCTGGGGAACTGGCTCTGTGGTCGGACCCAGAGAGTGATAGTTGGTGGAACTGAGTCAACGTGGCGCATGGTGACCAGTGGCATCCCCCAGGGCTCAATACTCAGACCAATACTCTTTAATATATTCAGAAATGATTTGGATTTGGGTGTCAGAAGTGGACTAACTAAGTTTGCAGATGACACCAAATTATGGGGAAGTGCGGTCATGCTAGAGCAGGGGTTGGCAACTCTCGACATGCGTGCCAAGCATGACACATGAGGCCATTTTGCTTGGCATACCATGGCCAGCCCTGGCTCTGGGTAGCTGCTGCCAGTGATGGAGCCCGGGCTACTCCCTGCAGGGCTTGCAGCATCCCAGCTGCCTGCTGGGAGCAGTTTGGGCTCCTGGCTTGCAGCAGCTACCCAGAGCCAGGGATGGCTACAGCTGGCAGACTGCAAACAGCTGTGCTGGGCTCCAGAGCCCTGGCATCAGCTCTGTACCGGCGTGAGCACGCGCACCTTGGAGTGGGCAGTAGGGGAGGGGCCTGAGGCAGTGCAACCCCGGTCTCTCCCCTGCTCTTGGCATGGAGCTGGTGACTGGGCTCTGGAGCTTGGCACAGCTGTTTGTAGCCAGCCTGGGCTCTGGGCAGCTGCAGCAAGCAGTGGGCAGGCTGCAAACAGCTGTGCTGGGCTCCACAGCTCTGACATCAGCTCCATGTGCGTGCAGTTAGGGGGGATTGCCCCTCAACCTGGCAGAAGCCAATGAGTGTGGGATTAAAAAAAAAAAAAAAAGTGCTGGAATGCTGGGGCCATGCAGGGCAGCCATTGATGGGGCTGAGAGAGCAGGTAGGGGCTGGGACTCGTTTGATTCAGAGATTCAGCTGTTTTGGTGGTGGCCAGATCTCCAAATTGGATTTGACTGAATCGATTCAGGACAGTGATTCGAATCACCAAATTGAAACACTGTTGCCCGAATTGGCTGAATCTGAAGTGAATACTAGCCACTTCACACAGGCCTACTCTTCAGCCTGAAAAAGAGAAGGGTGAGAGGGGGCTTGGTAGCAGCTTACTGCTACATTAAGGGAATACATCAAGGGCTCAGTGAACAACTGTTCATGAGGGCACCCTTGGGGAAAACCTGGATTAATGGCCACAAGCTCCTAGAAGACCATTTCAGGCTAAACATTAGGAAAAACTTTTTCACAGTTAGGGTGTCTAGACTGAGGAATAAGCTCCCTCTAGAGGTGGTACAATCACCTACCCTGGAAATCTTCAAAAGGAGACTGGACAGTCACCTTTCTGGGGTCACCTGACCTCAGTTGTCTTTCCTGCCTGGTGCAGGGGGCTGGACCTGATGATCTTCCGAGGTCCCTTCCGGCCTTACATTCTATGAATCCTCCTGCTTTACTTGGTCTTGGTGAAGCTGCAGCTGAAGTACCACATCCAATTCTGAGCTCCACACTTGACAAAGGATGTGGAGAAGCTTGAGAGAGTCCAGAGGAGAGCCACATGCATGATTAGAGGTTAAGAGAACAGGCCTTATGAGGAAAGGCTGAGAGGCATGGGACTCTTCAGGCTGGAGAAATGAAGGCTCAGGGGTGACTTAGTGGCAGCCTATAAGTATATAATGGGTGTGCATTAGGAAGTGAGAGAACATCTGTTCACCAGGACACTCCAAGGGAAGACAAGGTCTAACAGTCACAAACTGCTGGAAGACCATTTTAAACTGAACATAAGCAAAAACTTCTTTACTGTCTGAGTCTGCAGAATCTGGAATAGACTCCCCCGAGAAGTGGTGCAAACACCTGCTCTGGATACCTTTAAGAAATGCTTGGATGCTTAACTTGCTGGGATGAGCTGACCTCAGCTGACTTCCTGCCTCTTGGGCAGGGGGCTGGACCTGATGATCTTGGGAGGCCCCTTCCAGCCCTAATGTCTATGAAAAACTTATCTGTGGATTCACTCTGTTGTCCTGAGGCAGCAGTTCCTCTGATTCCCCCTTCTTCCTTACGGGGTCACCTGGGGACATCCCCTGCAGCTCTAGCTCTTCCCTTCTGGCCCCTGCTGCTCTTCTTCCCTTCCCTTTTAATTTTCCCAGTGTCTCTGGTCACCTGACCTCCTGGCCAGCTGACCTAGTCATGTGCTTTTGCCTGGCAATCCAGCTCCTGGGTGGGCTGAGTGTGGGAAAGGAAACTGCTAGCTCTCCTGTGAGCAATGCCCCCCACAGCCCCTGGGGGTGGGGATCTTAAGGCGAGTGGAGAGGAGGTGAGGGATGGGAAAGCCCCGGCAGGGGGCTGGGGTGCCGGGATCACCCTACCCCTTCCTCCCTTTTAGTAATGGGGTTGGGCCCCATTACAGTATCCAAAGCACAACCAAATTGCAGGGAAAATGTGGATGTCAGGCATGGCCATTTTCAGGGAACCCAAGTCAAAGCTGCAGAAATATGACTGAACAGCAAGCCAAGGGCTTGTATCCTAAATACTCTGCATTACAATTGCATCCTAAAACATTAGTAACTAAGGTGACCATATGTACTAATAGTGATCTTGCTATTATAAATTTATTTTTGCTAACATATTCAAATAATTATGGACATAAAGGCAGTCTTGAGGATGGAAAAAAACAAAGAAGCCTTGTCAAGCCACGGGCAAAGTTAGTGAATAACTGACCAAGGGTGAAATGGCAAGCCATAAAGAAGAGCAGATTTCTTATCTCTCAAATATATAAATTTTAACTGATCAACAATATCTTGATTAAAGTAAAGATTACCAGATGATTAACACATTGGGGTCAGGCGCATAAAAATAAAGAGCCTTAGCTAAATTGATCCCTTGACTCCTTTCTCAGGGCCCCTAAAATATGGTTCCATCTAGTCCCAAAAGTTTCAGTGAAATAAAGAAATTAAAATAAAAGCAATCAGAGATCAATTATTAGCATGTCAAATCAACCATCTATAAATACTGGGCTTTGGGCAAGCAAACAATTGGACCTTTCCTGAAGCTCAGCAGGAAAAAAACTCAGCAAGAGTCCTCAGGAAAGCAGAGATACCTGGCCAGGAGATCTGGTCTTCCTGAACCCAAGACTGCGTAAAGCATTGTCTTTATTAGTACCAATAAGTCTTTACTATTGTGTATCCTAATACAGCTTTTCATCTGTGCCTGATTAATTATCAATCAATTAATTTCACTCCTAACCCCAAATCCAATCAAAAGGTAACAGTGAAACTACAAAATGTGTTCAGTGCTGAAGCCTTCCTATATTAGTCATCTCTTTTTCTACATTTAAGTCAGGTTAGGTTTGTTAAGTGGAATAATACTGGAGGTTTCTCGAAGTTTGGATTTTTCAGAGGAAAGTCATCAGCTCATTTCCGGCCTCCTATGAGGAGGATCAGGGGACTACCTAGATTCTGTCTTCTATTCTTCAAGCTGTCGGCATGGGTGTCCTTACCAGGAGTTATATTCTTGCTTATAGTTTCCAGTGTCATCAGAGCATGAAAATTATTTCCACTACATCAAAAAGTAGCCCAGAGGGAAAGACTTCATTTCCTGCTAGTCAGGAATTTTTTATTTCTGCATTCCCCCTAAATAAATGGTTTAGTTTGCATGTTTTTATTTTTAGTGTCTATTTTAAAGTACATGTCCCCTTGCATAAATGGAATCCAGTTCACAGAAGTTTAGAGCTGCAAGGGACCTTGTGAAATATTCTTTCACAATAGGACAGCAAGGATGGTGCCAGTGCTGCTCTGGCACTAGCTACTCTTGCACTAGCCTGGGCTCTAACTAGAGGGGGAACAATAAAAAGCGGCTGCACTTTTGTAATCACAATTGTGATATCAGTGCCTGCCTCTATGTACCAGACACCTGGCTGTATCCTTACACTACTGTTCTTTCCACACCTTAAATTATGCAAGGGCTCTTGTGCAAGCTCTGAGATTGATCTGTGATAAGCTTTGTTGATTTGCAACTCAGTACCCTTTGGAAGATCAGGCAACAAAGTCTGCTTTCCAGATCCATCCTTTATTAATGGAAGAGAATTTATTTTGACTCCTTGCTCAGAGGAGTCTCTGGTTATTATGCAGTTTTTCTATGACCTGTGATGAATGATATAAGGCTTAAAATGTTGTTGAATTGTTTTGGAATATTTTGAATAAATAGCTTCAAATTTGTATAGCATGAGGAGAATATTTTAAAGCCTACTTTGCTCTATTATAGAATAGACCTGGTCAGAAACTAGCAACAAATCCAAAATGAATATATAATTAAATAGAATATTCATTATATTTTAGTAAAAACCTAACATCATGCTGTGTTGCATCACATTAGCATGTTCTTCTCCCCCTTGTGACTGCTATAATTTACAGGAAATGACACTGTTTATGGGATCAGAAACCCATTAGCATTAGGATAATGAATACTCTAATGGAAGGTTGTCAGTTCAGGACTTGGATTTAAAAAAAAACATAATTTAAATATTTGTGTTTGCTCCATGGGTCTGAAAACATCAATGTCAGCAGATCTCTCTATTAGATAGTAACAAGAAGAATGTTTAAAATTGTCCTTAATTACAACATTTACATATCTGCAAGCAGGCCCCTACCTATTTCACATATGGTATTAATTGTGCCAGTTAATAAAAATGTAACAAAATGGTAAGATAACATTCTAAATTTAATTCTTTAAGTCAACCTTGGATAAAAGTCTTTGTTTCACCTCTAAGAATTCAGCACAAAACACAAGGCCCAAGGGAAATGGGGGCATTAAACCAATTTTGCACCTTCCTGATCCTCCAGGCTCAGCAGAGGTTTAATGCAAATTTAAATAATTCAATTTTAATATTTCTGTATGTCTCTCAAAGTTACAGAAACCACCTTAGGCTCCTCATGGGCTGCAGTATATCTGAAACCTTCACAGCACTATTTATTGCAGTTCTGTCCACAACATGCCTCGCTTTCCTCCAGCCATGTCCTCAGCAGTCTCCCTATATCAGCATTTGTGTGACTGCTCTCAGAGCCCAGTGTCACAGCTCTCTACAGAAGTGCCTGCATCCAGAACTCCTCTCAAGATGGACCCAGGCTTCTAGAGTACATCTACATAGCCTCTATGCCTTGTCAGGGAACACCATTGTGAAAGATGTTCCCACTCTCTCCTTGCTCCTTCCTGGGGGGAAGGAAGGCAAGTGGGCAGAAGGGCCTGGGAGGCTGCTGGAGCACCCCTGCCTGCTGGACAGGGCAGCTGCAGACAGGCTCTGAGACCCCTGCACCCTACTGGCAAATGCCTGTTGGGTTCAATGGTGCTCCAACTGTGGCACTTTTATGTAAAGTGCCATAGTTAGAACACTTCCTGGCAGGCTGCCTTAACATCTGGATGCACCCTAAGGCTGTTTGTCTCAGGTATGCTTCTTGGTGCTCTAAGATGACTACATTGCCTCATTTCTGGGAACTGGTGCATGCTTAATTTTAAAAATATAGGAAAGGCAAATAAATATCACTAAAAATACTCCTCTGCTTCATGTTTACTTAATGGTTGCTGAACTGAAGGTTTAAGAAGCTTTATGATATTTTTTGGCAGAGGAGAAAACAATGTGAGGGAATAATGAAATTCTACTGTAGTCCCTACCTCTCCCCTATCACTTTTCATCTGTAAATCTCAGCATTTTATATAGGATGTCAGTAGCATTATCTCAGTTTTGCAGACAGACAAACTGAGGCACAGGGTGGATGAACAACTTGCTCAAGGTAGTACATGGGCAAGTGGCAGAATTAGGAGAACTCCAGTCTTCTGAGTCCTAGTTTGGTGCTCTGAAACTAACACACTACAAATTGTATCAATTCTATTTCATCATACGTATGGTTTGATTTCTATTGTATTTTTAATTTAAGTTTTACAAAGTCATTAGGATAACTCTTTGTGAGGCGGGTCATGATATTTACACAATGTGTTACTGTTGTCTTAATTGTTATCTGGTTATCCACATCATGTTTCTGCCTTTAAACCAAGAAAACAAAAGCAACGTTTGCTGAAAACTGTAGACTTGACTGTTTCGGACACTGTCCATAAATAGTAAAGATAAATCTTGTTCCCCCCATTCATTTATCTTGCCTCTATTTATGTTTACAATAGTAAATTACAGATCTGATTGCAGCTTAGTGATAAATGGGCTACTTCAAGTAGATTGGCTGATGTCCTTTTAGCAGGCTTTAAATGTTATTTTGCCTTAAATGGTGGCTGAAGACCCTATTATATACAATATATCTAGTGTTAGAATACAAAACTGCAATTCGTTGAGAGATTCAGTTAATATAATAATCTATGAAAATGTAGTGTAAGCAGTTTATTAATGGTAGCAGAATCCTGAAACTGGCTACCAGTCTTGTATATTCTCCATAACTTTTTTATTATTTGTAATACAGAAGAAACATTAGGTACCTAAAAGTATGGAAAAAGTCTTTGGGATGCCAAAAAACAGCAATAAATTGGCTGGAGGAAGTCATATATGCTTTACATATAAAGCAGTCATAGCATGTAGACATGTTTTACTTTCTGTGGAGAAAAAAAAATACAGAAGAATTTGTCACTTTGTTGTTTAGTATAGGGTTAATCTAAATTTTTCCAAATATTTTGTTTTTAATTTGAAAAATGTCACCTGGTCAAAAGCTGATCTTTTCAGTTTTAATTTTTGACAAGATCAGAACATGTCCTTTGAACATTATCAGAATGTCTAAAATTTTCATTTCAGAATTGTTTTAATGTTATATACATACTATATATTTTATTTAAATTGAATTATTAACATTTATTTTTCATTATAAAATAACTACAAATACATTATAATATAAAATGAAAATATACATTTTGATATAAAGAAAAATGAGAAATTTAATTAAATGTTTCAATTGACCAAACATGACTTTATTTTGAAAAAAATACATTCAATCTTCTTTTAAAAATATTTCTTCATAGGACTCTTGAAATATTATGTATCTTTATAATTTTGAATGAAAGCAAATTTTAAAATCCAAGAATTTTCTAGGGCAGGCTAAGAATTGGTGATCCATTTTTTCAGATCATCCTGTGCACTATCAGTTAGAGAAGGGATGGGCAATTATTTTGGGCAGAGGGCCACTTTCTGAGTTTTGGCAAGCTGTTGAGGGCTGCATGGGTAGCCCCACCCCTTGACAGGTGCCCCACCCCCTGGTTGCCATCTTGTGACCAGAAGTCCCACCCTCTAACGCAGGGGTGGGCAAAATGCGGCCCGGGGGCCAGATGTGGCCTGCCAGGCCATTCTATCAGGCCCATGGGGCCCCTAAAAAATTTAGAAAATTAATATTTATCTGCCCCTGGCTGCCTATCATGTGGCCCTTGATGGTTTGCCAAAACTCAGTAAGCGGCCCTCCGCCCAAAATAATTGCCTGCCCCTGTAGTCTAACCCCTGACTTTGCCACCAGAAGTCCCTCCCCTTGCCCCTGGAAGTACTCCTTTCAGCAAAAGATTTTGCCATCTTGGAACCAGAAAAATACCAAATTATATTCTAAAAAGTAAACATCTACAACATTCATAAATTTGATTTAAAAAAATATTTAGTCTTGATTTACATGTATTTGTGTAGTATACATAGAGGTGATTGCACAATAGCTTAAAATGAAGTCTTATTCTTGTATGTTGTGGGGGGGTGGGTATAGGTATGTGGGGAGCAATGTGGAACGAGGAATCACATGGGGGGTGTTTGGATATGTGGGGTGTGGGTAGGTATGGGGCCTGTGGGGGGCTGTGTGTTGGGGAGGGTGGCTGGGGTTTGTGTATGGCAGTGTGAGGGGGGTGTGGGTACATGTGTATGGTGGGATGTGCGTGTGAGACTCACCCTATGCACACACACACACACACACACACACACACACACACACACACACACACACACTCTGCCCCTGAACCTGCGCACACACACACACAAGCTGCCCCTGAGCCTGCATACACACTCACACGCCCCTCCCCCCTGTATCAGCGCAGTCCTGTGCTCCATAGTCTGGGGATGCAGCCGGGAGCCACGTGGTGCTGGATCAGGCTGGGGCCAGAAAGCAGGGAACTGGCTGGGGGTGAGTGGGGCTGAGCTGCTCAAGCCTGCAAACCTGCTGAGGGCTCCCTCTGGGTTCTACTGCCCCTGGCTCCTGTCAGCTTTGACAGGCAGCTGGGAGCAAATAAATATTAATTTAATAAATTTTTTAGAGACCACACAGGCCAGATAGAATGGCCTGGCAGGCTGGATCCAGCCCAGTTGTATTATAGGAGACCCGTACCCTCATTTCAGAATTGCAGTCCAGTATAGAGACACCATTTACAATGAGGTGGCTTCAGATATACATCAGAATAAGTGATGCATTTTTTCATTAAATAAAATTAGTAAAACACTTTGAATAAAATTCATAAATGGCCCTGGCTATACACTTGGACTTTCTCTTTCCCCACTTTTTTTCTCAAATAGGACTAAATAACATGAACCCAAGAATCTTAAAACAGCTGGCTGAGGCCCACTGCTGATCATTTTTAATAAAATTCAGAATACTAAAAAAATACCACGGATTTGAAAATACTAGGGATCTGATAAGTGCGTCACAGGGGATAAGCAACCCAAGATAAACATCCAGTGCAATGCTGTGGCAAAAGAAGATGAATAATACTATAAAATGGGGGAGCACTGAACATGAGTTGGGAGATTATTTCACTTCATTTATAGCATTGGTGAGACAAACACTAAGACAACGTCTAATGTCTGTATTTTAAAAAGGTTGTTGAAAAGCTAGAGAGTTCATATAAAGCCACAAAATAATTGAAGGCCTGGAGAAAGTAACTTACATTGAGAGAGATGAAGAGCTCAATCAGTTTGGCTTATCTGGAGGTTAAGAGTAAGTGGTGACTTGATTAGAGTGTTTTTATTCATGGAAAAAATGTAGGGTACTAACAAGCTCCTTGATCTGAAGGATTAAAGCATAATAAGAAACAGTGGCTGGAAGCCAAAACCAGATGAATTAAAATTGGCGACAAAACACAAATGTTTTACAGAAAGGGTGACTAACAGTGGAACAAGCTAGCAAGGAATATATGGTGGATTCGTCATCTCTCTAATTTTTATAACATGGTGTCTAAAGCATTGTTCTTCTGCAATGTAATTGTTATTATCTGCTGCTAATTCTGCTCATGCTGAAAATCTATGATTAATTTTTTTCCCTAGGGTATCTTTTAATTTTTCTGTTATTCATTTGTAATGAAAGTTGACAAGAACTGTTATTGTAAAGAAATGGAATAAGAAGACTGATATAAAATAGGTTATTGTTATTGTCTCTAGTTCTGGAAGGCAGGGGCTTCGTTGGAAGTGTCAAGTGGAAGAGATAAATATGCTTCACAGATTCTCTCCAAGCTGAAAATGAGACCTGCTCCTTTTATTTTAGGGCATTTCTGTACCATCTCCTTGCCAACCTGCTACCCTGACCATTTTCTCCTGCTCTGCATACACCCAGGCTTGTGAATTAGGCAAAGTTGATAATCTGAGTGTCCACCCCAGTACCATTCTCAGGCTCCTTGTCCTGGGAGCAGTGCAAGGGCATGCCCTCAGGGTCCCCTCTAGGCATTTTACTCTGTCTAGTCAGGACTTTGTTGCATGATGAGAGGGATTTTTTGTGGTGGCCATAGGCTTAAGACCATAAGAACATAAGAATTGCCATTTACTGGGTCAGACCACAGGCCCATTTTACCCAGTATCCTGTGTCACACAGTGGCTTGAGAGGAAGCCAATGTAGGCTGGCTCCTAAGGACATTCTTAAAATCATGGGCACTACAACTTGGAGTGTGAGGGTGTTTCTCCTTGTTATTTAATCAAGAAGCATACCTAAATCTAAAATATTAGCTTCTGGGTTTTTTTCTGGGCCATGGGAGAGAGGGAGAATTTGCTTTTATTTTAATATTTCCTTCTGTTTCTATCATTCTTTTTGTCTTTTTTAGTAAGCTGCCCTGAGTCTTTTGTTTTGGGAAGGGCAGCACGCAAGTCTCATAAATGAATAAATAAATAAATATGTTAGCACTTTTTACTGTGAAAAATGATCGCAACTCACCAGTTGACTTGCAAGAGCTGAAAGTTTGTCAAGGTGATTTTACCATTTCAAAAATTACAGATTTTTTATAGTGTCCCTTCACAGAAGCCCAAAGCCATATTTTGTTGACTGAAAATCACACAACTCCTAGGGTCTGGTGTATGAAAATGTTGAGTAGAGTTCTCTGTAGATGCCATCTCTGGTTACTTTTATTTTTTTTGCCACTAAACAAGAAAGATTTCTACCTGCCTACCTCATAAAGATCATCTTCTATCTTTTCTCTTATCATGGGCCCAGGTGTGTATTGCAGATCAGAGTATGGCATAATGCAATCAATATGTTTTATACCGGTAAACCATGGCTTTCTATTTGGTCTTGAATTTTTATGTATTACTAGCCAATTGCCCATTGAGAATGATGGATTTCAAATGAGTGTTTACATGGCTGGCCCCAAAGAGTGAGCAGGGGGTGGTAGTGGTAGTGGTGGTGGTGGAGGGGCGGGGGGCAGCTGGCCATGTAAACACTCCCTCCACTGCTGCTGCCTCCTCCTCCAGCCTCCAGCACTGGGGTTCCCTCCCCCAGCCTACCTAAGCCATCTCCCTCAAGCAGTGGGGCTTCCTCCCACCTCTGCCAATCAGGGCCCTGGGGAGGGGGGTGGGAACACACGGCAAAACAAGCAAGATTAAAGGAGCTGTGATGCAGCACACTTCTGCTGTGATTTTGCCAGGTCCCTAGATATGAGGTATAATCACTGAAACAACAATAACACTTTGAGCAGTAAACAGAGGAAAAGCTAAGGCCCTCTCTATACTTTACAGGCATTGTGCAATTAACAGGTTAATTGTGCAATTACTGTGAGACTCGCTACACATGCAGAGTAGCTATCACACAATCAAAAGCTCCAATCAGCTATAAAGTTAGACCTTGAAAATGTTTACTAACTTTATAGCTGGTTGTTATTGAGCTTTAATTTGCATGCGTAGACAGGGTTCCCAGGTACAAGGGTGCACCTTGCCCAGCTGGGGCTGCAAGTCCTGCAACTGCTAGGGACTCTCAGCTCCAGCAGCTGTGGACTGTGGGTCCTGGCAGCACCCTGCAGCTGCCAGGACCCCGAGTCCTGTAGTTTTAAACATTGGGTCCCTACAGCATGCCTTCCCAAGATCCTCTTGCCCGCCCGGGGTTTCACGCATTTCCAGGGTTTCAATCTCCCTGCTCTGAGGGTGTGTGAAATACGCCTGTGGCTGGGAGCCCCTCAACTGGGGTTTGTGGGGCTCCCAGCTGCAGGAACTTGCTTCTTGCCAGAGCAAGGCTCCCTTCTGCACTGGTAGCAAGGAGCGATGGGCATGGCAGGAGGCCTGATTGTGTGAATCACTTATTTGATCCTTTATCTGCATATGTAGCTGGGGTCTAAGCGGGCAAGTTTGTTGGTGACCATATTGGAAGAATAGGTTTAAGGTCTGGAAACGCAACTATCTGCCCTATATAGAATCAAAGAGAATGAAGACTCCCCTAATAAAAGACATGAGAGGCTGAAGAATAAGGAAGACAAGTGACTGCTAGGAGGGTCCCCAGAGTCCAGGAGACACAGTCTGAACTAAGCTCCCACTTTAAGGATCTCTGCATGGGAGCTATTGTAGAGAGCACCTCAGAGGAAACAACAGATGGTACAGATCAAAGATGTATCCCACAGACCAGAAGCCAGAAGGTGCATGGCCTTAGAGATGCACCGTGACCAGCACACCAACGAGGAGGTGGTGGTGGTTGGTAACTCCATCCTGAGGAGGACAGAGGTGCCCATTTATTGTCAGGACCTGGAATCCTGTGAAGTGGGCTGCATGTTCACAGCCTAAATTCAGGATGTCAAGGAGAGACTGCTGGAACTCCTCCATCCCTCAGACCACTACCCCTGGCTGATTATACACATGTGTACCAATGATACTGCCAGGAAGGATCTTGAACAGATTAGAGGAAATTATAAGATAGGCAGGAAGATACAGTGTTTTGAGGCACAGGTGGTGTTTTTGTCAATCTTCTCTATTCAACATAAATGCACAAACAGGGATCACTTCATCATAAAAGTAAACATGTTGCTCAAACGATGTTTTCAACAGAAAAGCTTAGGATTCTTCAGCACCAGGACAATGTTCTGGGGAAGAGGGTTGGACCCCATTTCTGGACAGGGGAAATGTGAGAAGAAGTGATTCTAAGAAAGGTAATGGCTAATATTAGCAGAACAATGATACTGGACTTCAAAAGGACAGATTTTAACCAACACAGAGAAGTGAAAGGATCTCATGGTTAAGTTGACTGAAGGATAAAGCTGCCCAGAAAGAGTCATAGTTTCTAAAATGCTGGAGGCTCAACAAGAAGCCATTCTGACATGACAGAAAGATAAGAACTGTAGGAGAAACCATGTGGCTACACAAGAAGATGCTTGGTTACTCGAAAAGCAAAGGAGAATGGACAGAAAGGTAAATCACTAAGGATATACCAAGGAAGAGCAAGGTCTTGCAGGGACAAAATCAGGAAAGTAAAAGTCAAAAATAAGATACAACTGGCAAGGTGTGTTAAAGAGAACAGGAAGGGGTTCTATAAATATGTCAGATAGGAAAGAAAGATCAAGGAAACTGTGGGTCCACTGCACAATAGTCAGGGTGCAGTAGTGCAGCTAGAGGAGATAAGTGGGGCACCAGCTCTAGGCACTGAGTTAAGAGTGGGTGCCAGCATGGGCCCCTTCCCACAGGAGTCTTTGCCACAGCCCTGTGAAGCCTGGCCATAGCAGGTAGGAGTAGCCCCATGCCAAGTAATGTATTTGAAAGGGATGCCCCCCAGGAGGCCTTGGTATAGGAGGCATGGCTCTGAACCTGAGGGGGGTGCAAATTGAGCACCAGTAAACCCACACTACTGCCTATTCCCCCAGCAGCAGCAGTCCATGGTGTTATGGCAGCAGCAGCAACAGCGATAGCTGCTGCCCAAGTAAGGAGAGCTGGGACAGGTAAGACTCCTTTTTCCCTTCTCTCTTCTCCCCAACCACACTTTCTAGTGGTCAGCATAATTCTCCTTGCTGCCCCTCCCCTGTGTCCTGGCCACTGAAAGAGCTTGCTACACCTTTGGTCAGGATGACCTAACAGAAAGATGCAAAGAATGCACAACTGCTCAGTGATTACTTTGCTTCAATCTTCACAAAAACCCCCAAACCAACAACACAAAAAGCACTGTGACCAGGCAGCTAACAAAATGAATATAGACAAAGAAGGAGAAAGACAGAGGATTATGGAAGTAGAGTGCTTCAGAAACCTTTTGATGAATTTGAATAAATTTAAGTCTGCAGAACCTAGTGAAATCATCTCAGGGCATTAAAAAGGAACTAGTCAATGGAGTCTCAGAGCCTATGGTAATAATATTTGCAAAGTGATGGAAGAGAGGTGAGTTCCTATACAACTGAAGAACAACTAATATAATACTCATCTTTAAAAACGGGAAAAAGGAACCTGAGAAATTATCAGCCTGGCTTCAAGACCTGGAAAGTCACTGAAGCAAATGATAAAACAATCAATTTCTGAATGCCTAAAAGGAGGGGTGATCACTACTAGCCAACATAGATTTTTTAAGAACAAATCATGACGAACTAACTTGATATCCTTCTTTGATAAGGTAACTAGTTTAGGAGTGACAATACAATGGATATAATATACTGTACTTTGGTAAGACTTTTGATACTATCCCACATGATATTTTCATAAGGAAACTGGAGAAAGGTGAGATAGATAGAATTACTGTTTGAGGGGTATATCATTGGATAACAATCACAAGCAGAGAATAATTGTAAATGAATCAATGTCAAAAGGTAGAAGATTTCACATGGGGTACAACAGGGATCTATTCTGGGTCTGTGGCTGGAATACAGAGCTTCCTGATTAAGTCTGCAGATGATATAATGCTAGAAAGGATTGCAAATACGTTGGAGGGTAGGGGTAAAATTCAATAGGACCTTGATAAACTGAATCACTGAGTTCTAGACAACAAAATGAAATTCAGACAATACATAGGTAATGTATTACATATGTAATCCACCTAGAGAGTGAAAATCAAATGCACAAGTACAGAATGGAAGTTAGCTGATTGGGCAGCTGTGCTGCTGAGAAGGAACCAGGGGTTGTAGAGGAGTTAAGACTCAACAAGAGTTGGCAATGGGTATGACAGGAGTGATTTAGGAATACTGCATCCTGCATTGGTGTACTGTGTTGGACAAGATCAGTGGGGGGCCAGTGTTTCTGTCAGGCATGCCACAAATTAAGTCGCAGTGCCACTCCAATCTCCTTTCCCTGTCCAATCTGCCACTCTGTGTTTTGCCTGGATTAGATAACCCTGAAGGTCCCTTCTAACCCTATGATTCTATATCCTATATATTTCTGACATCTAATCCCATATTATCCCAGTCAGAACCTGCACGGCTTCCTGCTCCGCAGAATCCATTTTGCATTTAGCAATAGGTGGGCACAGTAATAGTTAGGTACCATACTGATTGTGATAATTCCTTAGGTTTTAACGTACATGGAATTAAGTGTCATTGAAAACTGGTGCATTTGCTGAAAATATTGATAAAAGTGAAGTATAAAGTGATTACTTGTCATGGAAGAATCTGTAGTTTGCCATTTGTGAGGGTTGGCGGAGAAGATAAAAACAGGCTACAGAAGCAGTACTGCATCTTCAAAGCCTGAATGTGTTGGGCTGTGTTTCTTCTGTGCTACAATATGTCTCATCCTTTTTAAACACTGTGGTAATTGTTTGGTTTTTAGAAACTTCTTGCCATTTGAATACTGAGTTTGCTCAGTGCTCATAAACATACAGCTTGCTGAGTACAACAGTTGGGGTTTATAAATACCAGTTTCCCCTTTGCAAACTGATACAGAATCGGTTTTGGCCATTTCCTTGGTTGTCTGAAAAGTATGGTTTCCTTTTTTTGGAATTAGGCAGCAGGTAGGGTTTGAATTAACTGGTTGACTAACTAGTTCAGAGAGGCATAAACCTTTGCAGGTGGTAGCCTGCCTTTGATATCTGTTGCCTATGAAAGTGTATGTCTTTCTGAACAATGTAGTCTCTAAAGTGCTACCCTGCCTTGCTATCTCCTTCACTTCAGACTAGTGTGGCTAACTACCTCTCTCTACTCATTTGCTGGTGCTGATGGACATCTGAATGTCTATCACCTGAAGGATGATAGGAATCTGACTCAGTCATTTCTGCTTTAGAACTTGAAAAACAGCAGCGAAGACATCAATCTCCTTTCGTATGACATTTTAGGATTACAACATTCATAAATTAATATCTAAATTTGATAACCATTCAACTGCTTCAGGGGTAGCTACATGGATTGATTTTAGATCACCATTAAATGATCTAATTGAGCAATTGTTCACAACGTGTTGTACCGTCTGAAAAATTTCATTACAGTTGCAACCCAGACTCTCTTTGATTAGCCATTTATGGAATAGGTGCCCACATTTTCCATGAAGTGTCTGGATGCGATTCAGGGAGGACCACTTTTTTTCTCTGTATGTCAAATCCTGGCTGGAAGATTGTAGGGTTGCTGATGATGTATTTCTGCAGCAGGTTGGTATTTGCCCAGGCTTTCCTCCATTGTTCTTCATTGCAGCAGTCAGTTACAGGAATCATACATAGCCAGCATAGAAAATATATGATACATTCCCTGATGCATGGCCATTTTAAATAACACTTTACTTTTTCATGATATTAGCACAGTAATATTAACACAAACTCTATGGCATTTCACATATGTGGCATTTGTAGATCAACAATGCTAGGAAAGCAAAGCACAAAGGACCTGAATTGAAAATATAATACAGAAGTCCTGAGCACCATTTAAGAAGTTTTGTTACATTAATTATGAATTCAAAGTAAACAGAACAATAGATAGTGGATATGTGTTCCTTTCTGAACTATAGTAAAAGAATTTCATGTGAGATCATGAAGGAGATTTGGAGTTGTATATGAAAGCAAAACTGTGCACCATGAAAATGAATGCCTGCAATATTACAGCTCTCTGCCACAGTCACAATGTTAGGAAGTCATTACAAAAAAAGTCAGGGGATGGGTTTGGTAACTTGCCACAAGGATGGACATGAATAGATGAGAAATCAGTCTCCTGTGCATAGACTACATTGCTCCAAACTGGCATGACTGTAATTTTTGCAGATTTGAATTCCTTCCTTGATAGGTTTTTCTTATGAACTGCACTTTTGATGTTAAGTGCTAATGGAATGCAAGTTAAAGAAGGAAAGATGCAGGCACAACAAAGAAAAGTGAAGACAGTGGAGCTTAATGGAGCACAAAATGGATTTTCTTTGCTAGGGGCAGCATTTGACAACAAGGAAATTTTGCAAGTATTTTGAGGCTCTGGAGTTTGAAACCTTAAGGCTTTGTCTTACTATCAACATAAATCTGCTTAGTCCAATTACACAAAACATTTCAACTGAGTAGTTAATGCTGAGTGACAATGCAAATGAAGACATAATGGGAAACTGATGAATTTATGCAAAAGTTAATTTGGTTGATAGCTGTGTATTACAGAGAATTTTAAACATGTTTGAATTAAAGGAATTTCAACATTTCTAAAAACGTTTCATATGCCATTTTTCTGTTCTCTCCCTGAAAGGCTATTTGGCATGGTGCTGAATCTCTGAGCAAAAAAATTCTCTCATCCTCAGCTACAATGAAAGAAGTGGAAAGATAGCAGTGGTATTCAGAGCATTTTAGGTAGGACCTGGGAGCTGTAAGCTGTGACGCAGCTTTCTAGAATACAGTATTTAGTGTTGTCCAGTGATGCTATCATTAGAAGCCCCAAGGCTGTGGTGAAGGAAAAAGCACTGTAAGTATATAAGAAGAAAAGAAACTGTCTGAGAAAAAAATCAGGGATATAGGTGAAGAAGGACTGAGTTGGAAAAAGATGGGGAGGGTAAGAGCAAAAGGACCTTCCCATAGGGAGTTGAGGGGAGAAAGAGGAGTAGTGTCTGGTAAAAGAAGAAAAAAGGACTATGAAAAAGGAATGTAACATTGGAAAAAGGAACGTCAAAAGGAATAACAGAAATTTAGGAGACATAACCCATGGACCAGAGAGAGAAAAACTTGATACAGGATTAATATGAACTAGAACTGTATTAATTTCAGTATGATTCTTGAGAACAACAGGTTCTGCGCACAAAGATCTTACTCTTAATTCTCAGTCTTGGTAAAACAAAAACAAAGTGTTGCACAGCCAAACTAAAAGAAACTAGGCACTTCTCTTTTTGGGTTATATGTTTTCAGTGCTGGCTGATACAGAAGAAGGCAATAACCAGTCTCCTTCTAGAATACTCCTAATTGTTTAGTAACCTGTTATGGATGGAACTTCTTTGCTGATCTTTGTTTTGTGTCTTACAGCACCATGTCTACGATCTCTGGAGAAGTATATGAGTTTTAGGTGCCTACTCCACTTGTCTCAGTGTTATTATATAGCAGTGAGTTCCTCAGGGGCCATGCTCCAAGATGAATGAACAACTTCCATTTTGGATTTCTGGCTTTGGTTACTACTGCAATCTCATTTTATGATGTATGTATGATAGATGTGTTTAAATAAAGTTTATATAGATGGTATTTTCCGAAGTTTGGGTGTGATGAACCTGCTGGAGAAAATGTTAAAAAGTCATGGAATTTCTATTTTTTTTTATTTATTCTTGGTTTTAATTTGTACATTTTTGATGTATACAATCTATTTTTTTATTTTAATAATTTATTCATGCAATTATTATAATTACCTAATTTTAGCTTGGACAAATGGTTTCATTATTATGTTTTTAATAGCAGCTGTAGGCAGGGTTATAGATACATTTTCTAGAGCAGGGACAAAATTGTGACATGACTAACCCCACATCTGGGCCACCTTCAAGTAGTTAACAGCTGCTATCAAATCCCCCCTCAGTCTTCTCTTCTGCAGGCTAAATAAGCCCAGTTCCTTCAGCCTCTCCTCAGAAGTCATGTGTCCCAGCTTTCTAACCATTTTTGTTGCCCTCCACTGAACTCTCTTCAATCTGTCTACACCCTTTTTGTAGTAGGGGGCCCGAAACTAGACACAGTACTCCAGATGTGGACTCACCAATGCTGAATAGAGGGGAAGAATTACTTCTCTCAATCTACTGGCAGTGCTCCTATTAATGTAGCCCAGTATGTATAGCTTTCTTGGCAAGTAGGACACACTGTTGACTCATATCCAGCTTATTGTCTACTGTAACCCCCAGGTTCTTTCCTGCAGAGCTGCTGCTTAGCCAGTTGTTCCCAAGCCTGCAGCAGTATATGGGATTGTTCTTTCCGAAGTGCAGGACTTTGCACTTGTTCTTGTTGAACCTCATGAGATTTCTTGTGGCCCAAACATCCAATTTTTCTAGGTAACTCTGAATCCTAGCCCTACCCTCCACTGTGTCTACTATTCCTCCCAGCTTGTTGTTCTCCACAACCTTGCTGAGGGTGCACACCCTCCCATCTTCAAGATCATTAATGAAGATAATGAACAAACTGCCCCAAGACTGACCCTGGGACACTCCACTTGATATTGGCTGCCAACTAGACCTCAAGCCATTGATCATTATCTGTTGAGCCCAATGCTCCATCCAGTTTTCTATCCAGCTTACAGTCCATTCATCCAGCCCATACTTCCTTAACTTGCTTGCAAGCATATTGTGGGAGACTGTATCTATAACTTTGCTAAAGTCAAGGTATTTCATATCCACTGCTTTCCCCACATCCACAGAGCCAGGCAGACCACCAAAGAAGGCAATCAGGTTGGTCAGGCATGACCTGCCCTTGGTGAATCCATGATGACTGTTCCTGATTGCTTTCTTTTCCTCCAAGTGCTTAGAAATGGATTCCTTGAGGACATGCTCCATGATTTTTCTGGGGCCTGAGGTTAGGCTGACCAGTCTGTAGTTCCCTGGATCTTTCTTCCCTTTCTTAAAGATGGGCATTCCAACCAGGATGCTTGGGAGCTGGGCTCAGTGTAGGACAGTGGTGATGGTGGCGAATGAGTTCCCCCTTCTTGCCTGGGCCCAGGTCTTTCCTGTCAGCCTGGGAGCAGGTGCAGAGAGATCCTGCCCACTAGCTGCTGATACTGGTGTCCCAGGCTAAGCCCTGTCCCCATGCAGCCCTAGCTGGAGCAGGACAGGAGCTCTTCTCATCCTTGGGACAGCAGTGGTGGTGAAAGTGGCAGGTGAGGAGATGGGGGAAGTATAGGAGAGGGGATGTCTCTCTGAGTAGGGAATGAAGGGAAGAGAATTGTTGTCTGCTTTGGGGACCTAAAAAGTCCCTGAGCTGCTTCCTCATCCCCCTTTGTAAAATCCTGGATCTGTTTCTGTATAACTCCTCTCTCTGAGTTTAGTCCTCTCCCTGAGTTAGTCGCTCTTAAGTATGGCTTTTCGTAGAAGGCCCTATAAACTATGATTTACTGACAACAACATGGTTTAATTTAAAGAATGGCTAATAATTTTCCTTTAAACTGTTATGTCATTTTCATTTAATCAAAACCATCTTAAATTAGTCTAGTACACTGTATCTTATCTCAGATCTATGGCAAGTAGGTTGTGGAAAAAAAATGTTCAGGACCCAGAAGTAAGAAAACTTGGATGAGTAAAATTCTTAAAGGTTTTCAACTAAGCAAAGATTAAAAAAAAATGCAACTTTGCTTTTCTTTCCCCATGGTTAATGAAGAAAGCTCATGAGTTCTTTTTTTTAATGAAATCATAAATATCCCTGAAATTTAAGCGCACCTTAGAGGTATGTTTGCAGGCAAATGCTATAGAGGAATGACAGCAATTCAGTAGTTCATACTGCAGAAGACTTGTTATTGGAGACAATTTTCCTAAGTGCCTTAAAATGATGTGACTGCACACCTCTATGTACTTGCTTTTTCTGAATTAATTGCATTGAAATAAGTAGGTGATATGACTGAACTGTCAGTAAACAACAGGGTGAAATTCTGCTTCAAATGAGGTTCATCACAAAACTTCCATTGACTTCACTAGGGCTAGGATTTTACCCACACTATCCAATGTAGCTGTTACTGTTTTATTATCCATATAAATAATAGGTAGGTTAAAGATTAGGAATATAAACAATATTTAGAGCAGTGTTTTAGAGCAGTAATTGTCAAATTTAAAATATTTCTTACAATTTTCTTTGCACTGGACTCTAGAGATAGGGCTTGTGCAGGAAAGCAGCAAGCTGATGAGAAGTGTTCCTCTGCAGCACTGTCGTTTGCTGAATACATGGATTATACAGGTAGATATCTGACCAGGAGTTAAAGCTCTATTAATGCCTCCACAGTCTACTCACTGGCTGTCACTCTGAACTTGCAAAGTGAGCCAGGCAATGGAAGTATAGTTCTTGCAACTCGGGGGGTGTATTTTCCCTTGAAAATTCTCAAGATACATACAGCTGGGAAGCCTTGACTATACCAAAGCCCTCTCTTCCTCCTCCTTGTTTGAAAGAAGCTGTATCAGAAAACTCATGGAATTTTCCTTCTTATCTGACCCCACTTCCACAACTGTTTCATGGGTTCCTTCAAAGTAAAGGGTGAGCTGGCCTGCTATATATTTCTATACTAAATTACTATTTATTTACTATACATACTATACAATTATTATGCATTTCTAAAACTGTCACTTCTACTTGCTGTACAGACATGAAGTTGCAAAGATGGCGCTTGCATCCAATATATTAGGATTGCTCTCTGAAAAAGAAAAAGTGAGTTGACAGAACTCTCTCAGTTTCTTAGGAGGATATTCCTTTCATTATAATCTTTTCTCTCTTCTGATATGATCCTTCCAAGCTAAGTGCATAGCTCTCCCTCCATTTCTTGTACACTATAGAGGGCTCAAAGTTTGTGGCCACTTTCCTTGTGCACTCTGGGTATTGATGACAGTAGTTTTCTCTTGTATATAATTTCTGGTTTTAATCTAGTGTTCCACTGATGTCCTCTTTAAGACATCTTTCTTGCTGACAAAGGAAAAATAAAGGCAAAACCAATAACCATAAGGATTACTTATAAGGCCAGGTACGTCCATAGTGCAGGTATCAGAAATCTTCTCATTTCTTGAATAAGATCAGAGGCTTATGAAGTTCTGTAATTGTATAACTTCCTTTTTTAGATGAACATATCAATTTTACATGTATCATAAAAGTCAGATCCTAGAGATTTTAAGGCATGAAAAGCAGCTTGCTACTCCAGATGGTTTATAAAGTCTGACAAAAGTCAGTTTCACCCTGTAGTGCAGTTTCCTGAAACGGTCCCTAACTTAACAGCTGCATGAGAACACAGTGACAGAAGGGAATACTTGACATATTTATAAACAAACAAAAACATTTCCTATCCTCTAGGGCACAAATAAGCATCTTAAGTCTAACTTGATGTCATTAAACACCAAGACAAGAACAAAATGCAAGACAGATTTCTTGGTGTATACACTTGTTAGATATGTAACAAGTCATTTCATTTGCTTCCTGTTCAGCTTTGTTCTTAATTAGATACATGCCAAACAGAGACAGATCATTCACTCTGGAACACAAGAGGCAGGTACACAATGCTATCTGTCACTTGGGAATTCTGTTGCAAGTGTGCACCTTCTGTTAGCTTAAATGGCCACTGGATGTCACTGTTTCACAGAAATATACTTGTATAAAACCATCTACTGAAGGCCCATGCATTACACTGAAACTGTATTCCAGAAGGGCACCAATTGAAAACTGACATTTCAGGCTTCAGCATATCTCTTCCTTCATGAGCTAGCTTTCCTCTGTGAACAGTTTTTGAAGAAATTCTGGGGAATTTGGTCATTTTTAATCAAAAGAACTGGACATCTATGTGTTAGAAATGTAAAGTGGGTGCCTAAGTGGGGTTCTAGTCAACCCTACTTGAGTCCCTGAAAAACAGTTCATGAAAAAGAGGGGTGGGTCTTCTTTTTCACGTACTTTTGCTGCCTTTGTGTGACTCAAAGGTAAGATGACAGTGGGTACATCTACATGTGCCGATTTAAGGCACATTAGCCATTTTTAAGGTGCATTAAGGGTGAGGATCTACATATGTACGCCCTTAATGCATCTTAAAAATGGTGATTTTAGGCTATTTGTGCCTAAATTTGATACCTGCAAAAGCTGGTATCAAATTTAGGCTTGAATAGTTAATGTGCTTTAATGAATGTATAAACATGTTAAGGTGCATTAATGCTGTGTATATTGACTGACTTGGAACTAACTTTAGTCCTAAATTGGTCCGTACACCATGTTAATGAGCCTTAGTGCATGCATGCATAAATGCATGCTTAAATCACCTTAATGCTCATTAGGCAAATGCGCATTAAATTTAGGTGCGCATGAAAGCACATGTAGACGTGCCCAGTGTGTTACAAAGGTAGATGCAGTCATGGATTTTCAAGGACTTTAACAAGGTGGAATAGAATTTGACCTTAAATGTCTAGACTTTGGAAACATGCCTGTAGCATGTTAAAATCAGAGGGTTGGTGAAAAAGTTTGTGGAAATAAAATTTGTTATGAAACCTTTTGCCAAATGAGAGAGAGACCGCTTCTGGTAGCATAGGATAGTTTATTTCCATTTTCATTTTCTGGCTGGAATCAAAAAGGTTAGTACTGAGCTGCTCACAATCTTAAATCCATATTTTTGGAACTTGTAAATACTTATTCAGTCCAGTACAGAACTGACTAGGACTTGCCCATGACTAGACATTAAAGCTAACTCTAGCCTTTGAATGGTAGAGTGTTATGAAGTGAGAGTGACTGAATGAGAAACAATTATTTCAAAACAAGAAAAATCTTAGTTTGGATATTTTTTCTTTAAAAGAGATTGAGCTTTGATACCATTTTGGAATCCAAAGGATCTTCCTTTGTTTGCTAGGTAAAGGAGAAGAGATAACATAAGTAGGTTTCCACTGTCTTGAAGGGAGGGAGAGAGGAACACTGCTCCCAAAACACTAGAGGAGTACAGGTTGACCCAATAGGTTGACTAAGAGGCTAGATACAGACAGTCAAGAAGCCCGAGGCTGAATCAATACAGTCTTTGCGGGTTAGTCTAAGTTGCACTGATGAAATTGAAACAGAAGTGCAGGCATGTGGCTGCATTTGATTCAGGAAATGCAGCCACATACCTGTAGTGGCTTAGGTCAGAAACCAGGGGGTGCTAGAGCTTAGATCTCTGACTGTGTGTTCACTTCCTCTTCCTCCTGCCCCTGAGGTCTCTGGGATTTGCAGTCCAGAATTACAGCAGCAGGACTCTGCAGGACTGCTCATCACTTCCTCTTCCTGCTTCCAGGTGACTCTGGGATTTGTAGTCCACAGTTGCAGCCAGCAGTAAGTTTGAGTGCGGGAAGGGGTGTTTAAACCCCCCTCCCTGGCCCCAGATCCCAGCTGGGGTTTATCTGGGGGGGGAGTCCCCCACCCCCCCTGTAAACTGGGCTGCATCCCCAGCTGAGCTTGCCCCCATCTCCTTGTCAGTCAGCACTCACTGCTTCAGCTAGGGACCAGAGGGGCAGGGACAGTCCTGCTCTCTGGAGCAAGCAGGCAGATAGCCCAGCCCAGGGCTGCAAAGCATGCTGGGGGACTATGATTTAACTTGAACTGGGAAGGGGTCTGGGACAGAAGCTTTATAAACTGGTTTGACCCAAATCAGTTAAGTCTAATACTACATTCAACCAGATTTATCTTAAACCTGTTTCAGCCATTTTGAAACTAGTTTATGCCCACTGAGCTTCTGTTCAGTTACAGGTTTAAACCAGTTTCTGATCACTTAAACCAGTTTGTGTGTAGCTTCTGTCCCTAGCCAAAAAGGGTAGAATGATAATCAAGAAAATGCAGGAGATACTAGCCCTGTGAACACAAGGAATTGAAGTCAGTATCTAAATGAAGTGGAAATTATGAGTGGAACAGAGTTCCAGAGTCTTGTAGAGACTGAGGATTTATTACCACCTGTTTACTAGAGATGGAAGGATTTATTGCCCCCAGGCTCTGAATTCCAGAGGAATTTGCTTATCCAGAGTTTGCTTGAGGTAGATAAATTCCTTACCCCCTTAATTCTCTTAGAGGAGGAAGATTTACCTCCTTTCTAATAGTCTGCCACAGATAGGGGATTTATAGCTACAGAGCCTGCTGGAGATGGAATATTATGCCTCTGTATGAACAGAAATCTTTACAAAGGTACCAGTCCATTTGGTAAAGTTCAGGGTAAAAAATAGTATATATTGCAGGAAAAATAAACCTTATAGAAGAAGAACAAACATTTGTGATTCTCCAGACAGGTAGAAAAGCTTTGGGGGGGATAATGTATTGCTCTCATTCAATAGATTCTACGCAAGAATATATATTTAGATAATTAAAATGTCAGAACCTGTGTAAAACGTTCAAGCTTTAAAAATAGTTGTGTAATAAAAATGCTACTTAGAAGTGAAACACTGTTATGTATAACAGTAGGTGAGACCAAAGCTATCTATAAGTCCAGGGGACGTACAAATGCGTGAGGGCCTAACTGAATGACTGCAGAAGGAGTTAGATGCAGCTCTAAATGAACAAATAAATGGGGCCTTGCCTGCTAATGCTGATTTGCAAATCAATTCCCAGGCTTCAAGTTCTGTCTGCATTTCAAAATGGATTTGCAAAGCAGATGGTTAGAGCTGAGTTGGTCAGGAATTCTTCAATGAAATGAACATTTTTGACAGGCATTGATGAATTTTCATTGGGAAACTTTTCTTGGTCCAGGAAGGGATTTATGTTCAAAGGACATGAGACCTAGATTCAAGGATTTTGTGACACAAGGTTCTCCTAACTCTCAGGTCAATGTATTGGCTGCCAGTATTCACATGTGGGGCTTACATAGTGCTTCCTGTGCTTGGTGTTGTTTCATTTCATGTTAAATAATAAAATATTTCCTGGACCAGAGAGAAAGGCAGTGGAAGACTGATTTTATTGACCAGAGGTTAGAGGCCTCACCTGTGATATATGATATAATATGTCTAGGTTCCAGTGTCTGAGCAAAAAAAATGTTTAACTATATATTGAACTATGTACTGGGCCAGCTTTCTAGGAAGCTGGGAGTCAGAAGCCAGAGTCAGGGTAAACTAGAAGTGGCTGTTGAGGTCAGGGTGATCTGGGAGTAACAACCAGAATCAGGAGCCAAGGCTGAGTCAGGGTATGCCAGAGCCAAAGTTCGGGAATGTCAAGAGGGCTCCCAGTTTGTTCACAGCCAGAATCAGGAGTCAAAGCCAAGAGTCAGGGACAGAGATCCATAACTGAAGCAAGAAAGCACAGGGAAGTCAAGAGCGAGTACTTAAGTCTGTACCCAGACAGAGTACTGCAAGCTAGGTTCAGTTTTTAAAGGCTGAGTAGGTGAGGCCTGTTGCTTGTGGTCTTGGGGGACTGGCCACTCTGATTGTCCCACTAAAACCAGCTGGGACCAGGGCACTAATCTGGGCTTACTGTACATTTTACCTATTTCTCTGAAGCCTCCGGGGATGAATTGCATTGATCCTTTGATTGGGACTGGCTAGGCTCAGGGCTCTGATCTGGCCTCATAACACAGAGCTTTGAACTGGGACTTCCAGGTTAGGCACCAATATTCAAGAAGCCCTGAGCCTGAATTGATTTAATCTTTGCAAGTTAGCCTAACCTGGCTAGGCTCAATCGGTTTTGTAACCAGACAAACATCCCAGAAATGCAGGCATGTGCCTGCAGTGACTCAGGCTGGAAGCTGGGAGGCACTAAAGCAGCTGTCCCTTCCACAGCACTGAGCTGACGGGGGAGGCATGGCCAGGCCCTGGCAGGATGCTCTGATTAGCCCAGCAGGAAATTGATAACAGTGTTTATCACCCCGAACTCAGTGTTTATCACCCCATTAAGAAAGTGACAGAGGCACATTACCAGCTACCTGTTGATTCAGCAGGGACCATAGCCAGCATGTGGTCTGCTAGCTAATACATAGACACCTCTCCACAAGGCAGAGGGAAGGAGGGAATTCCTGCTTAGCAAGGAGTGGTGAGGGGGAGGGGAGGAGCAGCCTGCAAGTCTCTGCAGCAGGCAGAGATACCCACCCAGCCCTGCAATGGAGCAGAGAGTCCCACCCAGACCAGAGAGCATGCCAGGATGCTGGGCGAGTCTGGTTTATCTTAAACCAGCAAAGGGTCTGGGACAGACATTGCATAAACTGGTTTAAGCCGAATCAGTTAAGTCTGATAGTACATTCAACCAGGTTTATCTGAAAACAATTTCAGCCATTTTCAAACTGGTTTATGTACACTGAACATCTTTTCTGTTACAGGTTTAAGCCAGTTTCTCATCACTTAAACAGGTTTATGTGTCATGTCTGTCCTTGGCCCCACAGCCCAGATAAACAGCCCACTTAGGCTGTCCCAAACAACTAGGCCACTCTCTGGTTTCCCCCTCCCTCTTTTTTTTTTTTTTTTTTTTGCTATTAAAATTCTAATAATTCTTGTTTGCTTCCCAATGTAGGTCAGGAAACTTCTGAAATGTTAGGTGAAGAACGCAAACCCCATACAACATTCAAGCTTACTTTAAGTGAAATACTATTAAACAGAATTTTAATACATCATCACCTTCCAACTACAACATTATAACAGCTAGCAGATAGATCAGAACTGTAATATAGCTTGCAGTGGGTGACCATGGCATGAGCCCCGGTTTTGCGTTAAAGGTGTATCAGAATGGACTTAAAGGGAATTCTGAAAAACATGTGCCACTGAATCCACTGTTGTCCTGTGCTGCAGGCTATAGGAATCAGCAGCACTTGCAGAGGGGTTGGTGGTTGGGGCTGGATCGAGCCTTCTGCAAGGGCAGGAGTCACTTGATGCTGGTGGAGCAACTGGGGATTTGTGCCCCCCCAGTGCTTTTGTCAGCTTTGTTATCCCTGATCTCCTCATCAGCATCATGCCCCCTCCATGGGAAATACTGCTGCTGCAGGAGGAGGTGTCAGCACATTCAACAGCCAGGAGATTAATGCAACTTATTCCTTCAGTGTTGCCCATTGCTGGTGATGACGGAAGTCAGCAGAGCTTGGGTGAAGGCGGTGAGCCATGATGGTGACTGCAAAAGAGGGCCACAGGAGAGTCCCTACACACACTGGCTACTGTGTTAATCCTCTAGCTGCTGACCATGCTGACTCCTCCCCACCCAGCAAACCTTACAAATTACTCTTCTGGATTAGAACTGAATAATGGTTATTTACCCAATCCTAGGGCTCAGGGAGGCTATTTTGGTCATCATCAGGTCCATGATTTGCCTCCTCTAAGGTGATCTTGCATTGCTCCAAGTACTCCCCCTTTACCTCATGTGTATAGATGTACGGGTATAAACATACAGGTTTCCCTTGCTTTATGCAGGTTCTGTATGTATGAATTTGCTCTTATGCTATGACCCTTTTTATACCAAAAATCCATTATATGCAAGGTAAATTCACTCTTATGCAATTGGTGTGCTGGAAGCCCGCAGCCAGCTGCTTTATGTGGTGCATTGTGGGAGTGATGAGTACCAAAGTACCATTTCCTGTGTTGATCTGTGCTTCTTGCTCATTGTCTGGGACACGTGTTTCTGTTGTTGCCATCCCTCTTATGATAGTGCCCTGTGCTTATGCGTACTGTTTGCTGTTGGTGAGCACCAAAATTGTCCTGTAAAAGTAGTAGAAATGGGTCTGGGGGTCAGAACAGTCAAGGTCTTTGAACATATCCCTATTTATTACATTGTAAAGTGGGTTCCCTTTATGTTAAGTCGAGTTATGCGTCATTTTCCAGGAACACATGTACAGCATAAAGCAAGGGAAACTTGTATCTTATATATCATAAGCATATAACTGTATCTTATGTACATTTCCCTATTGAGCCAACCAAGAATCTTTGTTTTACAAATTATCTAATGATCCATTTTCTGACCATTCTTATTTCTTACACAGTTGCTAGAAGCAATTTAGTGGCTCCAGGGAATACTCCAGAAAACAGGAGAGTGGTTATGGCATGTTGCTGCTCCTCCAGAATATAAGCCTTGCTCTAGACTTGCTTTAGAATATTGTATAAGCTTGTGCCAAAGGCTGCCCACAGTTTAGGGAGTCAAAAGTCACTGGATGTAAAGCTAAGCACATCCTTTCTCTGTGTGAAGTTGACTGAAGAAAGGGTTGTGCCATATCCAGGCTAGTCCAATAGGTTGTGCAGCTCAGGTGCCGCTTTGACTTTGAATCATTCCTATACAGTCTGTGGAATGTTCTCTTGATTACTTTTCAGTTGCAGAACATGCCTGTCCACCTCACAAAAACATTTAATTTTTTTTAGTTGCATGTCTTGCTCTGAATGTCAAAGCTTAAAGGACTCCTGGTCACCTTAGCATACCCACCTTAAAAAAAAGTAAGCAAAATTGCTGTTTCCAGGGAACATATTTTAGAACACGTTTTACTTCACATGACTTTTAATTACTTGTTATCCATGCAGTAGGCTGGCCCCAGTAGACATTCCTAGTAGCATTAGAGTTTGAATGGTGGTTTGAAAGTAGGAGGCTAGGATAGCATGTTTAGTCACAGTTTACTCTAGTTGTGAATAGTTGTTTTATACTGTTACACATGTTGCTAAAGGTAATGCTGCTAGGCAGAAAGCTGAGAAAAATTGACAAACGCATGCATGTATGAGTGGTTACATCACAGGCCCATTGTTGGTTATAAAATAGAACCAGTGTCAAGGTATGCACAAATATGTGACCAGAAGGGACTTTACCAGTTCATCTTTGTCAGACCTCTAAATGAGCAATAAGGTTCTTCCCCATGTTATTGTATACCATGTAGTCTATGGCACTGACCAATATACTGGCATTTTGAATGTCCTCAGTAAAGTTGTACCAAATCTGGTATGAAGACATCATTTTGACTGTGTTCCCTCCTCTCAAGAAGGCTCATAACAAAGGGAATTTATTCCATATGGCCTGCTGTTGTTGTCAACATTTTTCAGTGACACAGTCAAGTAGAAAAATGCAGTGCTAGGAGGTAAAGTGTATAATGAATAAGAACATTACATAAGTGGGGCGTGGGTGGTCAGATGCCACAGTAGGAACTGAGGCTTGAAGCCAGTCGTGTGGCAAGGAGCCACTCTGGTTCAGAATCAAAAGCCAGAACAGGAAACTATGGGCAAAGCAAGACAGCTAGCACTGTGAAGGAAGTTTCTTGAACAGCCTTCAGATCATTGCTCTAGGTGTTGCTTCTCCCAGTAAATACGGAGGCATGTGGCCTAATACACCCTAGCTGGTGAATCACCCAGGGTGGGACTGCTGATTATTGCAGAGAGAGATACTTGAGTTATCAAATGGGACTGATAACTCTTCCTCAACAACTGCACTGGTTTATGGCATTATGCCTGAGTTAGGGTGTATATATTCTGCATGCTACAGTCTGTAGTGCACACCAGCCTTGACCTACCATTGGATCAATGAAAGTGAGCTCAGAATTAGGCCCTCCACATCCAATATAATTCTAGTAATGATAGTACAATAAAGAGATGCTTCATTTCAGGGAGAAAAAAAATGACTGCTTGCTCTGCCCCATTTTGCTAGCCCAGGGGTAAGCAACCTTTTCCAATTGCAGGCTGGAATGACCTATCCAAGGTCAGAGATGGGTGGCTGCTAGGATCCAGCCACTGCTGCTTGTCTCCAAGATAGCACTGGGGAAAGTGCCTCAGCTGAAGCCCCTTGCTGCTGAATGCTGTTGAAACTCAAACATCTGCAGGTTGGATCCAATGGTTCCATGGACTTGATCCACTCCACAGGCCATAGGTTGCAGATTCCTATCCTAGCTGGTTAAAAGGAATTCACTGTTTACCATAATTATGCAAACCTGTGTGTTATTTATATGTACACATTATTAATGCTAGAAAATGAAAATGTGTTCCTTCTGTAGTTTAAAATGACCCAATGTCATTCATTTGTGTATTATACACGTACACATTATTGGATTAGGTTAGTTACACTTTGTAAATGAGTATTCAGGAAGTAATGAATTCAAGGTTCCATGAGCAGGCAGGACCCTTAGAGAGATCAGCTCCTTTATGTTTCAATTACTCACACATAACAAGCAAGTTGCAAAACATAGGAGCATAGGCAAACATCAGGTCTAAGCACTCCCTTATCTACATCCTGTTTACACAGGGCACATCTACACAAGATGCTTTACTGCACAGTAGCATAGCTACAATGCTTTACTGTGCAGTAAGCGTGCATGTCTACATGTGCACACGCTTACCACACAGTAAAAATTTCTACTTGTGAATAAATTTGCTACCTGTAGTAACGCTCATGTGGATGGCACCCGGGAGCAGATTTGCTCCTGGTCAGCCCTGCCACTAGGGGGGCAGCCTGACCTCAGCCCCCAGGCCCTCCTCCCCCAGGTTTGGGCTGCCTCTGTGGCAGCCCCAGCCACAGGAACTTTAAAAGCCCACAAGCATTTTGAGCCCTTGGACACAACAGCAGGAAGCCTGGGGGGTACTTTTGGCCTTTGTTGCCCTGCACAGGACACAAGCTACCTGTGCCAGCTTGCCTGCACCCCAGTCCCACTGCCTGGCACTGCTGTGCCATGCAGCTGCTAGGCCTGCAACATCCAGCCCTGCAGGCTCCTGCAGGCTCCTGCAAGGCCTGTCAGTCCTGTAGCCAGCTACTGGCTGCCAGGACCAGCACCAGCTGCCCACAGCCAACCCCTAGCAGCCTGTCCAGAGCCTGCAGTTGCTGTGGGGCTTTGCCTTGCCATGTAGCCCCTAGTCCCATTCTGTGCCACTGTGCTGGGTGCTGCAGGCAGCTGTCCAGGCTCGACAGCACAGGGACAGCTACACAGAGGCTCAGAGAGCCACCACAGGACTCCTGATGGCCTCATTGCCAACACCATTTACTGCCACCTGGGGCCCCAGCTGGTTGCAGAAGACTGGTGACCACATGGTGCTGTGGGGTGAGGCAGAAATGCAGTGACAGTTTGCATGAGGCATGTGATCCAATTCCCATGTCTACAAGGAGCTGTCAGGCCAGATGCGAGAGCACAAGCATGACCGGTCAGTGTGGCAGTGCCACATAAAGGTCAGGGCCTTGTGAAGATAGTGGATCCCCATCACTGACCACAACCATCAGTCAGAGAGTGCACACAAGTCTATGCCCTTTATGTGACAGCTGACTGAGATCCTTGTGCCCTGGGACCCAGGCTGCAGTTGTGCTATGTACAGCAGCATGGGCGGCCTGGCTGAGCCCCTGCTCTGGCCTGGCACCCAGAGTAATGTGTTGCCAGGGGAGGGCCCCTCAGGGTGCCAGGAGCCCATCCTGCCAAGCTCCCTGTCCCCAGCATCCACCAGCAGCTCAGGGAACCTGGGCCAGCACCTGCCCCAACAGCTCTGCTTCCTCAGCTCCAGCCATGAGGCATGGCCGGCCATGTCACTGCCAGCTGTCAGTAGCGTCAGCTCCTTCCCAGGGCAAGCGGCCCTGCCCAGGTGCCTGACCAATGTTCCCCGCCACCCAAGGACACTGCTGGGAGCCACCACTGTCACTGCCAGCCAAGACTGACCAGAGCTGCAGGGCCCATCAGTCCCACCCATATGGTAAGCCTGGCACTGGGTGGAGGGCCCTCCCCATCCCTGCCCCTGGCCCCGGCCCCAGGCCCCCCTCGCTACTCCTCCTCCCTGCCCAGGCCTGCTAGGCTCCCCAGGTCCCTGTGTTCCTGCTGTACAGCACGCAGGGAGTCAGAAGACGGTGCAAAACTTTACTGAGCAGCCTGTGCCCTGGCAGCTTGGTGGTCATGGGCCTTTCAGACACCGAGGAAGGCATTGATGCCAGTGGTGATGTCCTCCTTGGCTGTGGGTTACAGGGACATGTAGCGCTGTCACAAGCAGACCTTCAGGCAGTGGTAGAGGCTGCACTGCAAATGCTCAGAGTCCTGTGCAAGGTGCTGCTGGGATGGCAATCAGAAGCAGCAGGGTGTGGTGAGTCAGCATCCCTTGGTCCACGCAAACAGCTCCTCACACAGCACCTGGGACATGTGCAGCAAGGGCACACCCAGGGTGCAGTGCTGGCACAGGGGTAGGCTGGCCCCAGGGTTCCTCCCCAGAGAGGTCCGCTGCAGGGAGTGTGAAGACGAAGCCAGCTCCTTGTTACAGTCATCCAGGAGCCCTGCACTCCCTGAGCCTGGGCACCGTGGGCTTGGCAGCAGCACAGGAGACCAGCAGGCCTGGAGGAGGAGAAACGGGGGCAGCAGGGTCTGAAGCTGTGGCAGCTGGAGCCTGGCCTGTCATGGCCTGGGAAAAGGGTGGGGAAAGCAGGCTGTTTGTGGCCAGCACCCAGTGGCCCACTGGCCCCAGGGGAGTGAACAGAGATGAGGGTTCAGTTGGCAGCTGCCAGGGCCCAGGTCTGCCCGGCTGACTTACTATGGTCCCTGGACACCTGTGCACTTGCAACCCCCAATCTGAGGCCAGGCACCACATGGGCCATGGTACAGAGCATCAGATATGTTGCAAACTCTCCCAAACAGCTTCTTTCTCATGGCTCTGCATGCCCTGCAGCTACATACAGGGGAGAGGCTGCTGTTGGCAGCTGGGATGTGGCTTCAGGGTTGCTACTGCCTACAGCCAGGGCCCTGGGGATGTGCCAGCTCCACAGGAGGAGGACCCAGGATCAGGCCCCCCTCCTGGGCTGGCTGGTGATGGCTGTGGAGAACCAGCAAGTGGACGTGCAGACATGGCAGGCAGAGGACATTGCCTGGTAGGACAGGTGGTAGGCAGAGGATGTCACCCGCAAGGATGCGCAAGACTGAGCAGACTGGGAGTTCAGGGCGCAACTCCTGGTCCTGGAGCATGAGCACATGGAAGCCTTTCAGAAGCAGGGCACAGTCATGGCCAGGGCAGTGCAAGCCATGGAGGAAGGCAGCCAGGTGTTTGACACTGTTCTGGCACTGGTGGTTGCCTTTGTGCTACTTGTTGTCCTGCCCCCGACCCTATCCCTGCCTGTCCCCTGGCAGCCATCTGCTGCCCAACAACAGGCTCCTTGTGGGCCTAGGTGGAGGTCCAGCACCACTTCCACCAGCCAGGAACTCTTGGCCCTGGCCTTGGTCCCCGCCACCCAGACCCCCAACCTGGGCCCAGTGCCATTGCATGCCCTGGCTCCATGCCAGTACAGAGCCGGAGCTGCCTGCAGCATGGCTAGGACCATGTACCCATCTTACTGGCCCTGGCCATCAGCTGCCAGATGGGGAGCTGTCTGTGCCAGCGAACCGGTGGCTGCTGTTGCCCCTGGGTGGTCCTCCGCCTGCCAGACTCACTGCAGCATGTGCATCCATGGGGGAATGGCTAGAGACTGGGGGGCTGGTCACCAGGCTCCACCTCCTAGGCACCCCCACCCCATGGCCACCCACCCCAGGAAGGCACACAGACATACCACGTTGTAAATACTTTGCACGGGGGAGAGGGTGTTTAATTGTTGGTGGGTAGGGTAGGTGGTGGAGGGGCTCTGGTGTTGGGGTGGGAAGCGGACAGGCTCTGGTGTTGGGGAGGAAGGTGGGGAGGGAGGGTCTGTTTGTTTTGAGGGCAATAAAGTGTTTTTTCTGAGACCTGTCCATAGTAAGTATGATGCTGGGGGTGGGCAGTGGGGTGGGGGTCTGTGGGCAGTGGTCCAGGTGGGTACAGTGCAGCACTCTCCAGTGGGGAGTGCAGGAGGAGTTGGTCAGCCTGCACCTTTTGCATTCAGTGCCCTGGCCTCCACTGGCAGGTGTGCAGCTCACCTGGGGCTTTGGTGGGTGGGGCCCACCGCTGTCACTGCCACAGCAGCTAGTGCTTTGGCTGCCAGGCATCCTCTGCCCACCATGCCTCCTCTGCCCAGGCCTTGTGAAAAAGCTCTATGCCAGCCTCACAGATGTTATGCAACATGTGGCTGTGCAATGACCCAGAAGATGTCCTCAGTGAACTTGAGGCGGGTGGTGAGGGTGCACCAGCGTCCCTTCAGGTGGCCAAAGCCCCACTTCAAGAGTGTGCGGGTCTGGCCCAGGCACCAATTGAAGTGGGCGTGCTGGGGTCCAGCTGACTGGTGTAGGGCTGCATGAGCCAGGGGAGGAGTGGGCAGGTGGGGTCCTCAGGAGGGGCAGGACTACCACAGCACCCAGCTGTAGGTCCAGCATCTCTGCTGTGAAGTGGCCACTCTGCACCAGGCCTGGCAGGGTGGAGTTCCAGCAGGGTCAGTGCATTGGCTAGCAGAAGCCCAGGGTGCTGGGTGCCACTGCCAGGGGCCGGGGGCTGGAGCAGCCATGGTGTAGGGATGCAGAGTCTGTAGTGTGAGAGCTGCCATGGAGAGGCAGTGGGGCTTTTAAAGATGGCCTCTGGCCACAGGCAGCTGCGGGTGAAGCCTCCAGCTCCCCCTGGTGGCAGCAGGGGCCCCATTGCTGGGAGCAGCAAACATGCTCCCACATTCCTGCATGTGTAGACGCCTGTGTGGAAGCCTTCACTTGTGAGTAGTTTACTCGCAAGTAAACTAGTCCCATATCACCCACTCTGTACCTTTATCATGGCATTTCACAGCAGAAAACAAGACTTGATGAAAGACTGCTCTGAAAAGCAACTACCTTCCAACTGACCTATTCATATAAACTTGGAAAAAGAATGTTCCTGAGACTTGGATTCACATTATTTTCCAGGGCACATTTAATTAAACTCCTGGAGGGAGCAGTTGCATGTCATGGTGCTTTATGTTCTCTACTGTACCTTGTTTCCTGAAAAGAAAAAATTTCACTGATATCTGACACTGTTTGCAAGAGAAGTATAATTCCAGTTCTTAAAAAATTTCAAAGTCAAATGTTCATATGCAAACTGATGAACAAAGTAGCATATTGTATGTGTGTATGCCAGTCTGATCATAGTCATTAGTCTCTGCCATTGAGTGATTTGGGATGATATCCATTAGAAAAAAACTCTTTTTGTTTGGTGCTCTTTTTTTGTTCTTCTGACTTATTTTGTTTCTTTCCTCTAATGACAACACTCCTGAAAACAAGGGGTGTTATATACATGCTCCATTCAAGAAGTTACTCTCATAGTTTAATAGGTTCTTAGTAGTTTGTTTCCATGCTACCTATTCATATTCCCTCCACCAGGTTTGCTAACACCAAATAGGCTCTAACTACCAGGGCTGTATGAAGCTTTGGTTCCTGATTCGATTTGGCTCAATTCGGTGGCTGAATGGCTGAATCTGAATTGAGTCAGAGAACCCTTTAATTTCTCCTAATCGAATTGGAACCCTCCAACTCGATTCAGAGAGATTCAGAAAGATTCGGTGGTTCGGACATAGACACACTTGAAATATTTTTTCTACATATCTCTAGGTAGCAGGTGGCTCGAGAATGCTGCAATGCTGGGGTACATGGAGTGTCCCACAGAAGCATGGGGGACTCACCAGTGCACTTGGCAGCCGACCTGGAAGTGGACCAGAAGCACTTCCGGTTCACTTCTGGGTCCACTGGGGAGCATGCCGGGGGGCCCCCCACATCCCCTTGACTCAGCAGCTGGTGCTTCCTGGGTTGGGGGCGGGGGCCCCTGGGGTCCCTCCATGGCTGATCGTCCCTCCTACATGCTCCCCAGCGGACCCAGAAGTGGACCGGAAGTACTTCTGGCCCACTTCTAGGTTTGCTGCTGAGCATGTGGAGGGCCACCTTGCACTCCTGTGGGACGCTCCATCCACCCCAGCATCACAGCATTCACAAGCTGCTCTGGTACTTCAAGGTATGTAGAAAAAACATTTAAAACTGTGCCTATGTCTGAATCACTGATTCTCTGAATTAGCATTGAATCTTCATGTAGCAGGCTCACCTTTCAGAGCTTGGGTTGAGTCCCAGGCTTGAGATCCTGCTGTTTTGATTGGTGGGGCCCATCCACCAGTCAGGAGGCAGCAAGAGAAATAAAGTCACGCCCCTTTCCTAAGGGGAGGGGGAGAAGAGCTCTCCCAGACTTGATTGAAGACTGTAAATTGTCAGGTCTGGAAGACTTCAGGGGCGGAGCCCTGGAGCCCATAAAAGGAGCTGTGTGCCCAGCACAAGGGGCAGATTCAGTGAGGGACTCAACAAGAGCGGAGCCAAGAAAAGCTGGGGAGCTGTCCCTGAGTGGGCAATAGGCCCAAGGCTCCTGAAGCTGCCATTGGAGGAGCAGCCTTGGGAGCAGTGCGAGACTGCTCGGGCTGTTGATGGCGCACAGGGACGGTGTGCAGAGACCTGGCCCTGGGAGTGGTGTGAGACTGCTTGGACCCATCATGGTGTGTGGTTCAGTGCACGGAGCCTAGGCTTTGGGAGCTGCAAGTGGCGGCTCAAGCCTGCAACCCTGGAGGGCCAGCAGGCCACATGGTGTGTAGGGCAGCACACGAGAGAGCGGAGCCAGGGAGCAGTGGGGGGTTGTTTGGGTTAGCGACCCAGTGTAAGGATGGATAGCCAGAGCCTGAAGGGCCCAGCCTGTGCTAAGAGAGCCCTCAGTGCCAAGCCAGGGCATGGGGAAATAGTAGTGCTGCAGTGTGAGGCCCAGCACCCAGGAGCCAGCAGCAGTTGTGCAGCAGCTGAGAGGAGCTGAGCTCTTGGTGCCCAGAGTGGGGCACAGGGTGGGGAGGAGCCCAGTGGTGCAGCAGAGGCCTGGAGAGGCGCTCCAGCAGATGAGACCCCATTATGCTGTACCCTGACCACCGCCACCTGAGGGAGTGCGAGTCATTGAGCCCTTGGGTCCCACAGGGGAAAGATGTTTGGGGTGGGCAAACCCAGAGAAGGGGCTGGGTGAGCAGCCCCCAACCTAGTCAAGGCTCTAAGGGGAGGGGCTCAGGTGCTTCCTGGACACCCCCAAAGGGCCCCCCTGGAAGGAGGACTATCTCTTGCCATGGGTCACTATCACTGTATTAAGGAGTAGGTGTTATTAAGATTGTTCCTGTTTGTGCCTTATATTTTGTAATTGAAATGTTGTATTGCGTTGATGCTGCTGAAATTGTTTTATTGTGATGGGTAAATAGTGTTGTTTAGGGTTTCACCCTGGTTGTTGGTTAATGTTCAATGTGTGTAAATATATGTATATGGTATTTATTTTTATGATTATGTATATTATAACTCAATAAATTGTATATAGTTAAGAACTTTGGGCTAACTCTGTAGAGGAAAGAGGGATCTGCTTGAAATTCTGGCATCCCTCTCACAGCACCCCCACCATCTACCCATCCAATTGAGAATAGGGCCTTGGGTGTACCCAGGTTACATTCAGATTCAGATTTGGCCGAACTGAATCGTGGACAGTGATCCAAATCAACTAATCGAATCACTGTCCCTGATTCAGGCTGAATCCATATTCGAATCAAATAGCATACCCCTAATGATTACCTGTTCTCTAAAGAAGTACCTCTCAACAGGTTTCTATAGACCTAGGCCTGTTGGCTTTCCATAGGCCTCTTGCCCCCTCTTTCCTTTCTCCATATAGCACCAAGCAGCTGGGGTGTGATAAGGAATTTAGCCCCAGAGTGACATTTGTAAAGGTACAAATGATTTGAATGCCCAATTCCCAATACAATACAAGAGTTTCAATACAAGCTGGGTGTTTTACTCTCATTTGGGTCTTTGAGAGTCTCTTAATTCTTTTTCTTGTTTGCTTGTTTACTTTTTGATAGCACCAAGCATATTGATGCCTGATAATAAAAATAATAATACTTAGCATTGTTAATGTTAAAATTCATGTTTAACAGAAGATATGCCTTCAAAAACAATTCTAGATTCAATTTAGATCAGAATCTATCCAAGGAATATATTCTTAAGGAATGTATTAAGTGACTCTATTTTGGAAAACTGTTTGTGTAGCATGCATATATATACGCATATATGCATGCTACACACACACACACACGTGTGTGTATGGATGTATGTATATGCATGCTACACAGTTTTCCAATATAAATATATACATATATCTACACAGATTTTTCCCCAGTAGAATTGGAAACCAGATGTCCCTGTAAAGTGTTCTTTCAATATTAAGAATTATATTAATTTTTAAATTAATGTTTGAGTAATAAAATATTTAAAAATACATTTTTTGAGCCTGTGAAAGCATGATGGAATATTTTTCTCACAACAGTAGCTCAAACCAAACAGCAAAGTTCTGTTATAAGAAATTCCTCACAGATGTAGTCCTTAGGACAAATTATGACTGAAAGGAGACTGGAAATAAAATGTTAAGAAACAGCTGATATATTTTAATTTAGAAAATTAAAACTGGGCATGATCAGTTGGTTTTGACATATTTTTCCTTGCTAGTAGCCCTGTTGGGGTATGCAGGAGCCATCCGTGAGGCCTTTAAACTCTCCTTCCCCTCCCTGCTAGCAGCTGTTGGCCATCATTTCTCAATCAGGTCTACTTCTTCAGTATGTCAGCAAGCTTCAAAATTTCTCTCCAGATGGCTGTAAAAGCTGGGAATGAGGACTGAGAGCTGCATATTAAATGTCAGGGTTCTCTGCACTTTTGGAAAGTTTGGAATTAAGGAATAATGAGCATTTGCTGTTAGACAAAAGAGTTTGTGGGGGGTAGGAAGATGTGCGGTTGGGGGTGGAATGGAGCATGAGGCAAAGGGATAGTTGTATTATAGGCCTGATCTGAAACCCAGTAACAACAGTAGATTTTCTATTGGTTCCAGTGGGCTTTGCATTAGGGCTTCATGTCATTTCATTCAGATAGGAAAGGCATGAAGGGAAGTGCAATGCCTTCCTATTGCAAGAGAGAGTCCTTCTGAGTGTGTAACCCTTCTCTATTTTTTGGCATAGGAACATAGACCTGAACAACCCTTCCGAGTCAACAAATTCAGCTCCCTTCAGTTGCTGGTAACTATTTAGTAGATGGCCTGCAGGAAGAGTTGATCCGTGGCACTCTGCTTTGGGTGGTGCATCCTGGTCATCTAGTAAATATGATTACCTCCTTTCTGAAGATTTGTGTTGCTGAGAGGAGTTGAAGGGAGTGTTTCCTACATTTCCTAAAGTACAGGGATTGCTGTATTAACTGGTATTGTATGAGGAGAGAGATGTCTCCTTGCTTTCCTATCTGTACCTATCTGGATTATGTCTAGCCTTAGTCTAGCCCTATGGTAACTCTAATGAACATCTGCTTATATTGTATAATTTGAGCCAAATTTGATTTCACCTTTGTGTGTCCAAGTGGTACTTACACATCTAAATATAACTTCTTTGTGCTTATACAGATCTTAGATTCTATCTTTACCTGTTCAGCTATGTATACCTCTCTGAACATACTCAGATGGCTTAAATACAGCTGTGTATGCTTTGTGCTGGAATAGGATTGCTGGGTTGGTGTGGAGATGTAGGTTCAAGGTTCCCTCTTTAAACCAGAGTTTAAACCTACATTCACTGATTCTCAGCAAAGTACCCTGACTACTAGGCCATGGCCTAATGCTGCCTAGAGCACCCTGCAGCTCTGCTTTTGAAGATGGTCTATTGGGCAATCAGGAAAGGAAGATATGTGACTCCAGGAGGGGAAGAGGCCAGAGGTAGTATGGTTTAGTAAAATGGACACTGCCTTAGAAAGCAGAGGTCATGCTCCTGCCCCAGTGGTCTTTCTAACAGCTTATATTTAATAGTCAGTGAATAAACAGTGGGATAGCATTTGCCCCCCCCCAGGTCCAGAATGCAGGGGCTCCACCTTTTGGGGAAAGCAGCCATCTCACTGAGCCACACTCTCACCAACTTGTGCCCCCATATATCTTTCCCTCTTGGTTACCTGAAGAGCCAACTTCAAGAGGAGTAGTCATGATTGAACCTGGCAATGGTGATTAAGACACACTGTTGGGAAGTAGGAGATGCAAATTCAAATTTCCTAACCATGAAGGGAACTTAGAATCCAAATGTTTGTTGTCAGCTAAAAGACTGTGTATAGGGGTCTCCATGTGTTAGTTCAGAATAGATTTGAGCACAAGTCAAGAAACACATCTGTGACAGAGTGTGAGAGGGGCTCTGGCCAAGGGCCACTCAAATCTAGTTATACTCTACTTATTTCTGGGTGCTTATTGTGTGGAAATACTATATGGGTGGCGAACGCTTCTGGGTAATGATCCCAGGAAGGGATCAATAGGGAGGGGTTGCATACTCAGAGGGACCGTGTCTCTTGCCCAGGTGTGCCAAACTCTAAATCCATTTGAAGGGTAACCAGTACCAATTCAAGAGAGACAAAGTAGCAGTTTTGTAGGTCAGTCCCTGATTGCTAAAGTGAAGAAACCAAATAGTTCAGAAATGAGAAGACAGACCAAAATAAACCCATGGCATTTCACTTACTTTTCTATTCAGGGGTGGATTCAGGATTTTGTAAAATGGGTGCAGGAGTAGTTACTAGCATTGCAGAGGTGGTTGCACTCCTGTTTACAGCTTCCCCCATATCCCCTTGGGGTGGGCAGCCCATTCCAAGGGAGAGGAGCCAAGGACTTTTTTAAAGCCCCCCAAATCAGGCTCTCAGCACTCCTCTCTTTCCCCCAATACTCAGCAACACATTTCTTTCTTTCTCCACTCTCCCATTTACCCACTCCCTACCCCATCATTGCTGCTGTCCTCCCTGTCTCCCACTGCTCCTGTCCCCCTTCCAGGCCATGCTGCCAGAGTAGTAGCCAGGGACTTTCTGAAATCAGGTAAGAATTCCTCACCCTTCCTTCCTCTCTATGGTCAGCTGCACATCCCCTCTCCTGCCTGCCCATTCTCTTCCCTGTCTCCAACTGTCCCAGGGGTAGGAGAGGCTCCAGAGCCACCCTTGCCCTTCTCCAACTAGGCTTCAGGGGAGCTGGACTCAGCTTAGCAGCAGTAGTAGCAGGTGGGTTTCCTCTCCTTAAGATTGCTTGTGGACTAGGGGGAAATGTCCAGGGGGGAACTGGGAAGAGAGGAGGAACCCCCTCACCACTGGAGCTGGAGCAGGGCAAGCTCAACTCAGGAGCTCTTCCTGCCCCCAGGGCAACTGGAGACAGCAAGGGGCAGCAGAAGGTGCAAATAGGAGGTGGTGGGGTGGGTGAGATGTGTAGCTGAGCATGGAGGGAAAGGGATTTGGGGTCTTAAGAAGAGTTCTCAGCTGCTGCTCTGGTGCCAGTTCTCAAGAATAGGAGGTGCAACCACACCACTGCACCCTTTCTGGGTCCACTGATGTATGCACACAAAACACCATTTACATGCATCCCTACCCCTCGTAAATAATCATTGTACTATATATAGGATCAGAAGGATTAAAATAAAGATTTGCTGGAGAATATGTATAATTACAGACCAAAAATGAGCTTCTCTGTACCTTGAGTTCAAGTTTTTGTTTACTATTTACCACATCCCACAGCTTGGTACAGCACAGTGACATAATACAATGCAAGTAAACACATCACAATGACTGCAAGTAGCATTGTGTCTTAAAGCAAGTATTATACTTATGGAAAAATATTTCTTGGTTTTCTGTTTGCCACCCTGTCCTGCCTTCTGTTTGCTAATTAGAAAGACTTTACTCACATTAGTCTATTACCTTCACCCAAGAAAAAACATCTAAAGGTTTTTTTTCTTTGGCTGAGACTGAAAACAAGATGATGCAGGCCCTGTTGCAACTCCAGATAATACAATTGCATTAACATGAACCAACTAGAATGGTAGCTGATTTGTCCAGCAGATGGAGCACTTGACTCACATAATGCTCTGTAATATGTCATGACAAACACAGCTCTTTTCATTTAGGGGCAAAACTTGAAGAATGAAATCAGATGCTCTACTAGGATGCTTAATATTATATGTTTGGTCACTGGACACTGTATGTTTGCATTATACTTAACATGGCTACTTTAATGATATTGGCAAGTCACACATACTGTAAAATCATTTGCTGTTTTGGCACTTTCTGGACATATAATATTTTAATTCAGCCTAGGAAGAGCATCATGCTTTCCCTCTACAGTCTTATCATACATTCAGAACACAAAAGCTCTGTACATTTTGTAAATGAAACCATTATTTGGTCTCTGTAAGTGGATCTCTTGTTGGTATTCCAGACCTGACAACTGAGTCACTGTGACATTTAGCTGCTGAGATACTTTTTTCAAAGACTCACAGGCTTTAAAAGAGACATTAAGAAAGGTTCATTTTTAGACAGCTTTCTGCAGAAGAAATACTGTGTCCCTGCACCATAATAGGTAATTGTTATGGTATCTCTAGAGAAACAAGCATAAATTAGAGAAGGGCAAGGAAAGGACATGGAAAATTGGGCCTGAAAGAAATAAAATCACTGGATGCAGTGTGGAAAAAATTAGCCAAGGAGGTTATGAAAGGACCATTAATGCTAACATAGGAAGATAAAAAGAACATCACATTGCAAAGCAAAATTCAAAATGACAACATTCTTGCACATATAAGGTTGTGTTAATAAAAATTAAGCACCATTTAATATGTCTATTAGGCCATTTCTCTGAGTAACTCCCTCTGTCATATCACAGTTCCTTAGGTTATGTCACTTAGGATCATGTTTTTGTTTCTTGGATCTTTCCAGGATCCCAGATGATTAGTAGCATTCACATTGACTTTGTAGCCTTGAGCCTAATGAGTAGATCACTGAAACAGATAATCTACCTAAAAGTGATATGCACTCTCAAATTATAAAATGTGCAATAATGTATTATATAAAAACTCTAGTTATAAGTGGACTTGGCTGAGAATTCAAATTTTGATTCTATAAGAATTTTTTGAAGGCTAGAACTGGTAAGTGTTAGGTGCTTGAGGTGGGCTTCAGATGAGATATATATGAAAGGTATATAAACCCCTTAGTCTAAAATAGCAGCAAACACAAAAACAATACTCAGCTGCCTCCTAACCCTGAAGGCACAGCACCTCAGAGCACCTCAGCTTTTTTATTTTAAAGTTCTGTAAGTCTCCAGAAGTGTATTGCAGACCTAGCCCAATTTGGACAGGTCAGCGCTTGGCTTATGTTTAAACCCTTTCAGGATCCAAAAAATAGGTATTCCTATCCCACACTGCTTAAAGAGTTGGACCCATTAGGCTTTCTGTAACAGGAGCCCCTAACTCCTGTTATTAAGTAGAGAATAGGCAGTATTATTCAACTGCAAAAGCTGTGAGCAGCTGAGAAAAGCTAAGAAGAGGAGTGGCAAAGCTGGAGACAACAGTTGCAGCAGAGCTGAGTGCTACAATCGAGCTCCAGGCTGCTGATTACTAATAATGAGTAACCCCTGTGCCTGGTTGAGAGAATAAATGATCAGGTGACCAGAAGTGAGTGGAGCTTAGGGCCATATAAGCCTGGCTCTGTGCTGAGAGTATAGGCTAGTTCTAGATTAGATTGGATGCTCTACAAATAGCAAGGTACCACAAGGAGCTGGTGGGAGCCAGCTAACTGTGAAAGTAGTTTTTTTTGTGAGAAGCTACCTAGAGTGGTTCAGTTATTTCTGCATGAAATTGATAGGTTTCTCTATTTTGATCATAAGGGTTAGGGTGGCTTATATGGTCTAGGAGGCTGCTGTGGGTGCCTGCTTTGTTAGTGGCTGTAAAGCCCCAGCAACCCCTCTGGCTGTCTAGAGAGGATGCTGTGGGTGGTCTTTCTAAGACAGAACTGACCATGAGCAAATATACCTGGCAACCTGGAAATGATACCGAAAACAATCCTGGAGCACTGGGATAAGCTGTCTGGGCAGGCCAAGTATGGGCAAAAGCATGACTGGGTAGAAGGCAAATCCTGAGCTATGTGCACTTCAGTGAGGGCTTCTATAAGAGGTGTTTAAAGACTCAAGGGATGAATTCCCCAAGAGTGTAGAGAGAGTGGGCAGATCCTGCAAGCTGGGAGACTTGAGACTGAATACTTGTGCTTGTCAGGATCCTGAAACTAGTAAGTGGGCTTAAGAGTAATTGAGACTGAATTTAAAAGATGATGGAACCAGAATTTCCTTAGGCCTCTGGACAGCAAGGGAGAGAAGCCCACTTGGAGGGGGAGGAGACAGCAGGTAGCTGTTAGTGAGGTTCACTAGGTTTCAATATGAGAAGAACAGAGAAAAACACTTAAGGTGCCCCTCTGGTAATGGAGAGCAGCCTCCCAAATCCTAACAACACTCAACATGAAAGGTATGGCAGACAGGATAAAAAGGGGCAACAGCATGATTGGGATCACTACAAAATGGACTTGCAGTAACTTTCCTATAGAATATGCATGGAGAAGGTTGTGGTGCCCCTTCTATATAATAGTCCATAGTTGTACAAGACCTGTGATTAATTCCCTCCTCAGCCTGACAAAAATACATTATTTCCTGAAACAGTGTTAATCATTGTGTGACAAGCTAGTCTAGGCAGAAGCAAGCTCTCCATCCTTCATGTTGAAACTGAGTCACTGATTTATTTCTTTTTAGCTAAATAAATCTTGAATTATTAAAGTAGTTATGCTGGTAGTCCAGTAATCAACTAGGATACTAGACTTCTGGTCTCTTCTCCCATGGACTGTTTTTATATTAATATTAAATAGTCAATGGATGAAAATAAAAGAAATTAGCAATGCAAACTACAGGCTGGTGCTCTAACCACTAGGCTAGCTTCATGCATTCTCCCACTCAAGCTCATTGACTTTCATTCTCTTTCACACCGTGCCAAACAAAAAGGGGTAGAGGATAACTCTGCTGAGAATAGCTCATAGCTTGATCAGAACTGTATCAGGATAGGAAGCAATTGACCTGATTCTTTCATGTCCTGAGCGAGTGCTCTAAAAACTAAGTATATGAAGTGTCTCCCATCACTATCTTATCCTCTGGCAGGCCTCTCAAATGAGCAGAATTCAGTTTGGCAGAAATGAGTTGTAGGTGCCTACTTTCAGGAGTGTAGGTAGAGCTGTCAATTCCAAGTAAATGGCCATTCCTAATCCCCAAAAAGAAGACAGGACCAGATACACCCATGTTCTCAGCATCTCTTATTGGCTAACTCTAGGTGGCTGTATACTGAGGATGCTGATTTTTAACCAGCCTGTTGCTCAATGCGTTAGCTGTCTTGGCTCTCGTTCCAAGATGCCCAACTCTTCCCCTGTGACTGGGTTGCGAGCCTAGGCATCTAGCCCAGGGTTCTGGATTCTACACGATGTCAGGCATTTCACTGGCACCTAAGTCTTTTATTCGATCTAGCTCCATCCAACTAATAGATTTAACATGCATAGCATAGAACCCCCAGTATGATCATAAAAGCACAGTTCAAGGCTACCATGGAAGTCTAGATGTTTAAAATATATGGCCAAATAATTAAGAAGAGCAAAAGTCTCCAGTTCTTCAGCTAAAGGGGCTGAATGTCTAAGAAAAATCCTCACAACCAGACTCAGGAGGTTCAGTTATATTCTCTTCAGTTGATATAAGCCTGAATGGCAGCTGATCTCTTGAGTTATGTAACCATGGAGGCTATGTGAGATTCTAAAGGAAAAAAATATTACTTCATTAATGGCTGTGCAATGATGTATCCTATGCCATTCCTTTCCCAATGTGGAGCCTTGAAGTCAAAGATTTCAAGAGTTCCTATACACTGGGGGTATTGTTTCTTGTCTATATGCAGTAACACCTAAAGACGCATTCTGCTAGACACTGTGGAAACATATAGCAAGGGAATGACCCATAACCCATGCAGCTTACAATATATGACCAGATGTAATAGGTGGATAAAGCAAAGGCAAAGAAGTGGTTAAGTGTCCTAATGGAAAGGTGCATGGCTGCTAACTGAATGGAATCAGTTAGGTCATTAGAAAAAATGCTTAGAAGTAAGCATAAAAGCTGACACTGGGAAGATATGAAGACACTTTCACAAAGGTTTTGAAAGGTGAGGGAAAGGCCTCTGTGCTTACCTTCCCTCTAAACTGCTAATGACGGGGTAAAATGAGGCATTTCCCAGAATGTCCAAACATACTTTGGATTTTCAAGTGCTGGTTCAAAACTGAAGACAAAATAGTGTTAATGAGAATAATCAGTCAACAAACCTCTGTGTGCATCTTGCTCTTGTCACTTCATAATGTTCCAATTTCTCACCTGAAAGCTGGTGAAAATTAGAATAGGACAAATATGACAACCGACAAAGGGCCTAGTGTGTTCTCACTGAGACTGGCTTTATGCAAATTGCATATTCAGCACTTTCACAAAGCATAACAAGGCTCAACACTGTGTTGTTTCTGCTTATCAAAAGAAAATTCCAAGGAAAAAGCACTGCAGGTGCAAATTGAATGACATGTTTTTGAATTCTGCTGTCACAGAAATGAACAGGCTAAATATGCTTTAAAAATCATTATATGAGCTAAAAGAATGTTGTAGACTAGCATCAATTGGACTATGTAAGTGGGCAAACTTCATTCCAAGGGGATGCTTCTTAAGTTAGGGTGTAAATTCCAACCTAATTAATAATTTTGTATTGGTAAAGCCAACAGCAAGGGTGAGATCTGGCAGCACTAGAAAGGTCTGAGTAGAATTAATACTACACTTATCTGTTTTTCCCGATTAATTGATTTTTGTAAGGGAGTTGCAACTGCTTATTAAAGAAATCTGACTGATGCCACTATGAAGTGTTTCCGTCATTGAGATGTAGAGTAGCTCTAAGAAGCAATAGAAAATGTCTTCCTTTATGGCTTTTCCTATAAAACTATGATTCTACAAGAAAGAGGACATCTTTGAGTAAAAGCTCATCTTGGTCTAGTAGCAAAGTGCAGTGGGCCATCAGAAATAGCAACATATAACAAATAGAAACAAATGACAGATGACTAGGGAGGACAATAAGAGTATTGGTTAGGCACACAGGGATGAAATCAGGAAGGCCAAAGCACAATTGGAGTTGCAGTTAGCAAGGGACATGGAGAGTAACAAGAAGGGTTTCTACAAGTATGTTAGAAACAAGAAAATGATCAGGGAAAGTGTAGGTCCCCTATTGAATGAGGGAGGCAACCTAATGACAGATGATGTGGAAAAGGCTGAGGTAGTCAATGTCTTTTTTACGTCAGTCTTCACAGGTAAGGTAATTTCCCAGTTACTGCACCTGTCAGCAGTTTAGGGAGGAGATGAACAGGCAACAGTGGTGAAAGAACAGGGTAGGAATTATTTAGAAAAGCTGGGCATGTATAAGTCCACGGGACCAGATGTGATGCACCCAGTTGCAGAGCCACTGGTCATCATCTTTGAAAACTTGTGGCAATCAGGAGATGTCCTGGGTGACTGGAAAAGAGTGAATATAGTGCCCACCTTTAAGAAAGGGAAGAATGAGGATTCAGGGAACTACAGACTGATCAGCCTCACCTCACTCCCTGGAAAAATCATGGAGCAGGTCCTCAAGGAATCCATTTCTAAGCATTTGGAGAAGCAGGTGATTAGGAAGTGAGCATGCATTCACCAAGGGCAAGTCATGCCTGATCAACCTGATTGCCTTCTATGAAGTGATGACTGTATTGGTGAATGCAGGGAGAGCAGTGGACAATGATATACCTTGATTTTAGCAGGGCTTTTGATACTGTCTCCCACAATATTCTCACAAGCAAGCTAAGGGAGTACAGGTTGGATAAATGGACTGCAAAGTGGATAGAAAACTGGTTGGATTGCTGGGCTCAATGACTCAATGTCTAGTTGGCAGTCGGTATCAAGTGGAGTGCCCCAGGAGTTGGTCCTGGGGCTGGTTTTGTTCAATGTCTTCATCAACTACCTGGAAGATGGCATGGAGTGCACCTTCAGCAAGTTTGCAGATGGCACCAAGTAATCTAAATGGAGTAGTAGATACAGCAGAGGGTGGGGCTGGGATTCAGAGAGTGACAAGTTGGAGGATTGGATCAACAGAAATCTCATGAAGTTCAAGAAGGACAAGTGCAAAGTCCTTCACTTAGGATAGAAAAATCTCATGCACTGGTACAGGCTGGGAACCAACTGGTTAATGGGTGATTTTGCAGAAAAGGACCTAGGCATTACAGTGGACAATAAGATAAATATTAGGGGTGTGTGAAATGGGCCACATTTAATTTGGATTTGACCCAAATTGGAGGACAGTGATTCAATTTGTTGATTTGGATCACTGTCCCAATCTGACTTAGCTGAATCCGAATCTGAAGATTTGATGCTAATTTGGAGAATCAGCAATTCGGCCATAGACACAGCTTTAAATGTTTTTTTCTACATACATCACAGTACCAGACATGAATTGTGAATGCTGAGATGGTGTGGTAGATGAAGCGTCCCACAGGAGCGCCGCTCCCCCCCCGTGCTCAGCAGCGGGCCCAGAAGTGGAGTCCACTTCTGGGTCTGCCTCCAAGTCCATGGGGGACATCCCCCATGCCACTGTGGCTCAGCGATCAAACACAGGAGGACCTCGGGTGTCCCTCCAGACCCAGGAGGCACAAGTCACTGAGCTGGAGGGTGTGTGGGGGGGTCTCCTGCGAGCTCTGTTGTGGACCCAGAAGTGGACTGGAAGTGCTTCTGGTCCACTTCTGGATCCACCACCGACCATGTTAGGGACCCCCCCCCCCCCCAATGCTCCTATAGGATGCTCCATGCACTCCACCATCTCAGAGTTCAAAAACCACTTGGTACCTTGAGGTATGTAGAAAAACATATAAATCTGTGTCTATGTCTGAATCATTGAATCTCTCTGAATTGTTTCAGAGGGTTCCGATTCAATTTGGAGAGATTAAAGGGTCTCCTGATTTGATTCGGATTCAGAGATTCAGCCACCTAATTGGGCCAAATCTCCACCGAATCAAATCAGCGACCAATGCTTCACACAGCCCTAATGAATATGACCCAACAGTGTTCCATTGTTTCCAAGAAGGCTAACGGTATACTGTGCTGCATTAGCAGTATTGCCAGAAGATTGAAGGAACTGATTATTTCCCTTTATTTGGCACTAGTGAGGCCACATCTGGAGTACTGTGTCCAGTTTTGGCTTCCCCACTACAGAAAGGATTTAGACAAATTGGAGAGAGCCCAGTGGAGGACAGTGAAAATGGTTAGAGCACCGAGGCACATGACTTATGAGAAGAGGCTGAGGGAACTGGGCTTATTTAGTCAGGAGAAGAGAAGACTGAGGGAGGATTTAAGAACAGCCTTCAACTACTTGAAGAGTAGTTCCAAAGAGGATGGAGCTAGACTGTTCTGGGTGGTGTCAGAACAAGGAGCAATGATCTCAAGCTACAGGAGGGGTAGCTTATGTTAGATATTAGGAAAAACTCTCACTAGGAGGGTCATAAAGCACTGGAACAGATTACCCAGAAAGGTTGTGGAATCTCCATCCTTGGAGATTTTTCAGACCCAGCTAGTCAAAGCCTTAGCTAGAATGGTGTAGTTGGGGATGACCCTGATTTGAGCAGGGAATTGGACTAGTCTCCCTGAGGTCTAGTCTTCCAATCCTAATTTTCTATGATTCTATGAAACAGGGAAATGAGTTTGACATCAATTTTTTCCTTCAATAAAATTGATATAAAACATCAAATCCTGGAATATTTAACTTCTCTGTCCACTCAGGGCTATGAAATCCAGAGGCTCCTTTGATTTAGCTGCCAGTGGAAGGGTTTGGGATTGAGTGGTCGGGAGTAAAAGGTAAGAAAGGTTTATTGACTTCATAAACACACAACTACGCGTAGTATAACAAGGCAACAATGACAGACAATAATAATTCATGTCAGCAACTTATTGGCAGTCTCCTCTGATGCCTGATGTATGACAAGTTCATCTTCTATAAAGCTTAGCGAAGTCAGGTGTCCCCGATCTGTGCTGTCTGAGGGGTACTGGGAAGGACCTTGGTATTCAGTCTTCAGGCTCCTCGAGATCTACTGGTCCACTGAATCCAGGTCAGCCAGCTAATTTCTAAATTAGTAGCTTTTTTTTTTTTTTTTTTTTTTTTACAATGCTGCATCTTCTTTCTACTGATTTCTGGGTCTGCTAGCTAATTTGTAACTTCTGAGCTACTCCGTTGACTCTCAGCTATTCATATTCTCCCACTATGAACTTTCCTTATGACTGACTAATAGCAGTACAAGCCTTTGCATTTTTCTGATAAGGTTAATTTTAACTGTGCCACTACATACATAACCTCACTACATACAAGGCCTCACTACATACAAGGCCTCACTAATCTTTTACTTTAATTAAACTCTTAGTGGCAACATGCAGCTCCATACATAAACAAACAACAAAAAACATGTGGTCTAATCCTTACAGAGCATTTAACAAGCACCTTAGACACAATTTTCAGCTGTCACACTCCTTCCCTTCAGTCCCCCAGCTCCAGTCTGCTATAAGAACTAGTCTACTTCCTAAAGCTGCCTTCTGCTATTATCTCAGCCCTGAGGCCTAGAAACGCCAGATCTTCTCTCAGCTGTATCTAATAATTGAATGGGGCTGGTGACCCTAGACCCTCTAGTCATTAAAGAGGTAGGTCACCTTCTTACAAGGTGGATGTATAAGTAGGATAGCAAAGAAAAGGAAGAGTGTATACAATGGTGGTGAGACTCAGACTACGATAGTATATACAATTCTGGTGTTCATAGTTTAAAAGCACATGTTAAAATGGAGAAAATGAAGAGGAGTCACCAAGCAAATGATTTGCATGCACCTTTCTATGTGGCCACGTTGGAATGTAGCTGCAGCATATAGTTAGAAAAACAGGACTGAAAGAGGGTTTCTGAACCATCAAGTGCTGTCCCCTGTATTTAGAGGCACCCAAGGATTCCACAACATATACTCTAATGCCTTCACATCCACACAACACCCTAGCACAAAAATAAGAAAAGAAAAGAAACATCCCACCCCCCCAACCTCCCCCAACACAACATTGCATAGGCACCATGCAGAAGAAACAAAGGACCTGGAGGGAAGATGGGAGCCCTTCAGTTCAAAAGCACTACCTAACCAATTCTAAGTTTGTTATAGGTTTGGTGATTCCCAAAGTGCTATTGGAAGAATTCTGGACAGAAAGCTTATGCAGATGAATTGCAGCTAATTCCTCTTGTTCTTAAATGGATTAGGGATCTCCTACTCTCTGGAATAGCCATTTATCTAGAATTAGAGCTAAAAAAGTGCCCACTCACACTGAAGTAGGTCTCTGGGCTTTATACCTGTTCATAAATGTAAAGGAGCACTGAGCTCCTTATTCGTTAAAGGAGGGGTGCCAAGCTCCCCTTGTGCTCTGAGCTGGATCCAGATCTTGGGGCTCCTTTGTAGGCCAGATGCAGTTGTGGGAATGTGAGGGCAGCATCTCCAGCTCTGATTTGGGGCATGCGGTTGTGAGGCAACAGCCCTGGCTCTGGCACATGGTCCAGCTCCAGCTCCTGCTGTGTGCCTTGTTCTGCGGCAGAAGCTGTAGTTCTGGTATGGGTCAAAGGGCACACAGTGGTAGTGGTGGCTCCAGCATGGGATAGCAATGGGGCTGGCAGCCAGTGAACTTGACTGTGACGATGGGCAAAGCAGGTAAAGGGCAACTGGGGCTGTATCAAAACTTGCTTACCCTCCTGCAACCAGTCCCAATACCCACTGCAGCCAAAGGGCCCTTAATTCTGTGGTAGGCCACCCCCTGTTTTTAGTGGTCGCTGGTAGAACAAGATGTATTGAACAGCTCCATGGGCTGGATCTGGCCTGCAGGCCATATGTATGGCATCCCGATCTAGAGCTTCTGGCCACAGAGTTTATATTAAATAATTAATGATAAAAATCAGCAATATTAAAGCAGATGCACATAACTGCACAAGCTTTTGTCCACAATACAGCTACTTGCTTTCTTTTTGTAGCAATCTGTAGTGTGAAAACAGTCGGTACATTTCCTGCCTTTTCAGATAAAACTGATCATGTAAAATTCTTTAATATGCACAATGCATGTGTCCTCTTCCCAGTTTCTGAATTAATACAGAACTGACATTCAATTATTTGACTTTTCCAAAGTTTCAGATATTTGTTGAGTTTTCAAAAAATTAAGTTTCAGCTGAAGAGGTTCTCATGTTGAAGTACAATTGTTGGTCCTTCCTAGGCACAGTGTTTTGTGATGCTTAATTAGTAGAAGCTGATGGGACTTGAGATCCAATTAGCAACACACAAGAAGCTACAATGAGAGTTGTCTGACTGAAATCAATGGGACCACTCATGTTCTTATTTTAAGCACATAATTAAGTGTCTGATCCCAACTATTGACATTAGCCAAAAGACTTCCACAGATTTAAACTGGATTAGGAATAGCCCTTAAGTGTTCTGCTGAAGTTGGGCTTTGCTGTCTGAGATACTCAGGTTCTCAAGCTAGGGGAATGCTCTTTGTTAACATTAGATTCTTTCTTGATATCATGCTTCATCACTGGTAAGTCTTTGAGAGATCATCACTGATATTGCAGATCCATTTTTAGTCCTGTATTTCTCACCATTTATAAAATGTGCATTTTACTAATGTCTTTTTTTTTGTACTTTAACTCCAAGTCATTTTATTGAGAATTGAGCCTTGTCAAAAGCTCTACATGAAAAATAGTGTATATAAAGTCTGAAATAATTACCAGCTGTGTCTTCTGAAAGTCATACAGGATACTACTCATTCCCCCCCACCCCCCCGGGTTGTTCAAACTGGGCATTAGTTTTTTGCACCTACTAATTTTATTCCCAGCATGTCTATTTTTTTAAGTCTTGCAAAGCGGTTTTCTTTGAAAGCCACTGCATTTTTCAACAATGGTAAAAAATTAATTATCTTTTAAACTTGAGTTTAACTTGTTTAGCATCCTGTATAAAAACCATTGGGTTGGCTTCATCCATGTAGCACACAAAACAGTTGTATCTGCTTGTTGTATAGCTATGAAACACTGTGGAGAATGTTCTCCAATTTTCAACTGAAAATTTTATCAAACAATTTCTTGCTCTTATGTGAGCACATCAAGGCAGGTTGCTTAATGAATGTGTCTTCTGCAGTAATGCTTTTTTATATAGAATATCACACACACACAATGTGTAAAGGTTGTAAAATCAAGCTTGCAAAAGTTAGGGAATGCAAGAATGAAGGTTTATTGTGCAAACTTAATAGCCCCCTTTTCTGAATATACATTATAATGATAGAGCCCTTAATTATACAATCTCATTTTTTCCCATAGGAACCCTTGTCTCATTCTATGCACAATATTAACTAGACACAGGTTTTTAAATACTTAGCACGTGAGCCTTACAAAGAATTGGACACATTTTAACCATCTTTCATAATAGAGCTGTGACATGAAGACAGCTCTTAGTAGGTTCTGAAGTTCTGGAACACCAGCCTGGTTCCCACTGTCTAAAGTACATTCAACCCCTGCCTTTACTTTAGAATTTGCTTGCTGCAAAGACATTGTAAATTATTTTTAGAAACTAGGTATCAAACAACAATATCTAACAATAGACAGAAAAGAAAATACCAATTGGTATGTGTTAGAAGTGATGAAGTATAGAAAGTTGATAATGGAAGCTAAAGATGTCAAGTAAAAATTCAAGTGTGCTAATAACAATAAAAATCTGAGCAATGGTATAGGCCCATTTCTAGAATTATGATAAAAATTGTTAAGAATGGTACATGTATAGTGAACCCTTTTGTGGTATGATTGATCCACAGGGTACAGTCAGAGGATCGTGGGATTTCATGCCAGGGGCTATATACTCCATGAAGCTGCTCTCAGCAAAGGTAAGAAGAGGGGCCAAAAACTCAGCTAGTACTGCTGCCTTGATACAGCTCTTCCTACCCTGATCTGCCAAAACATTGACTCTATTTAATTCCTTGTTGAATATTTACTGCATTCACAATTCCCACCAGAAAGGAGTCAATTATATTATTTGTTTTAGTTAGAGGTGCACCGATACATTGGTCCAACATCAGATCGGCGTCGATATAAAGAAAATTGACCATATCAGAAATTGGCCTGATGTGGCCAATACTGTGTCCAATAAATGGCCTGTGCATGCATGCAATAAAAGTGCAGCATGTAGGTGGTGAGGAGCGCAGCTTGGCAGCATGGAGATCTGTGTGCAGCTGGTAAGTCTGTTGTGATGGAAGGGAAGGGGCATGGGGGGAGGGGGGCAGATCAAGGTCCCCGTAGTGAGAGAGTGAGTGGGGCTGGGGCAGGTGCTACCCAGCTGGGGTGGGGTGTGGGATGGAGCTGGGGCTCGTTCGGGGAGTGCAGGGAGGAGGGCAGCTCCTGCTGCTGCGCACACCCTGGGAGGACACTGGGGCATGTGCCCCCGGATCTGCGCAGGGCGGGGCGGGCTGCAGCTGCAGACTGGGGCTGGAGCTGGGCCTGCGCTAGGCTCTGCCTGGTGGGGAGTGGGCCAGACTGTACTCAGGGTGGGTGGTGGCAGCACTGGGAGGGAGCATTGGGGGGCTATGGCAAATTTTGGGGTGCCTGCAGCCCCCCCCGTAGCCCCCTCCCAGTGCTGCCACTGCCTGCCCTGAGCACAGCTTGGCTTAGCCCCTGCCAGGAAGAGCCAGTCAACAGCTGAAGCTTGCCCTGCCCCACTCAGATCTGGGGGCACACACCCCACCATGTCCTCCTGGGGTGCGTACAGCAGCTGAAGCCACCCCCCGCCCCATGCCCTCCGGATGAGTCACAGCTCCATCCCGTGCCCCGCCGTGGCTGGGCAGCACCTACTCCATCCCCATATCCAGCCCTTACCCCTTTCACCACAACAGATTTACCAGCTGCATGCAGCTCTTCATGCTGACAGGCTGCTTATTGGAAATTGGATCAGTATCGGCCAATATGCCTCCTTAAAAATTGGCTATTGGTATTGGCCTCAAAAATCTCTATCAGTGTACCCCTAGTTTTAGTTTTCTAGGTTTATTTATACATATGTAAAATACTTTACAGACCAGCCACAATTGACACATTCACAAGCAAAGTGCCTGCTAAATTGCAGTGCTCAACCCTTGCTTTTTTTCCCTTCTGTAGTTTCCTTCACTCATTTTGTTACTGAACTTTTAGCATGTATTCTCTTTTGGGAAGGGGCCATAGCTTTTAATGTCTTCTACAAAGTGCTGAATACACTTTGGGATTGTATAAAATAATAATAAAAGGGGCAGGTCAACAATAGCACATGAAGTTCACAGGTAATTGAAATTTCAAAGTGCTGATACAATTCATCTGCTCATTTTGGGTTTATCTTTCTCTCCTTTCAGGGACTTTTGTTATAATGGCAGGAAAAGAAATCATTATGTAGAGTTCTGGAGTTTTATGAAGGTCTATAAATGTGGCTATATAAAATGTATCTTTGCAGCTAGCATAACAACAGATGTTAGAAAGATTGAGGGATCGTTCCTTCCCATAATTTAGGATAGTTTAATGCTGATCCTTTTTTAACTTCACCTTTTGTTGGACTTTATATCTGTCATATTCTTTAGAGCTACAACCAGAATGTAGCTCATTATCCAATGACAGCAAGGAAAAATCTCCCAACCCTAATTTTTTTGAATGGGCCATAAATTCTCCCAATAAAAATTGATTGAAAAACAAAGTTCTTGATAAAATTGTTATGATAGCATTAAAAATTATGTTTTAATTACTGGTACTTCATCTCCTGAGGGATGAGAAGCACTCAGTATCTGTATGGATTTGGACAGGTCTGTGTGTCTTTGAAATAAAGGACAAAGGTACTTTCCTATCTCAGAAGGTATTGTGAGGAAAAATCCATTAAAGACACCAAAGAGCCCCCAAACCTCAATAACAGGAGCTAGAAATCATTTAAAAAGCATAGTATGTGGATTTGGAAGTGCAAGGATAATCTCTTTGGGGGTGGGGGGGAAACAGACCTGGAGGGATGCTGCTGCATGCCCTGTGTTCCAGGTACCACTGTGGACCTCCAGCATCAGAGCTAGAAGAAATGTTAATTTTTGTTTGTTCTTTGGTTAATAATTCCCTGTGAAAATTTTTAGTTTTTCAGTGAAAGTCCCAATACAAAACCTCTTTTTATATTTTGAAAACTGAAAATAGGATTTTTTTAAATAGTACTAACTTCTTTGGTTTTATATATATGGTTATATATATATATATATATATATATATATATATATATATATATATATATGGTTTTATACATACATACATACATATATATATATATACATATATATATATATATATATATATATATATATATATATAATGGTGATTAAGACTTTTTAGTTGAAAAACCAGAAACCTTTCTATGAAAAAATATTTAATCTATTCCTTATAAACAAAAATAGCCTCATCCAAGTGAAAACATTGACAGAAAATTGTAACCATTTTTATTTAGTACCGGTATCCAGTATTTTTTTTATCTTAAGCTGTTGTCAGTTCCTTCAAAATTAAGGGAGGATGCAGTGTACTTCACACACTTACAGATTTGAAGTTTGAGTTGTTTTAGCTTCCAAAAGTCTTCATTATTCAGCCAGCTATGAAAATGTATTCAGTACATCCTTGGAATACAATATTCAATGTATTAATAGTTTCCTGTTTGAAGAGTGTCTCCAGCACAATAGTGTTCAAAGGAATACAGGTTGTTCACATTGATGTCTGTTTCAAAGGAAGCAGGATACATTGCTTGGAATTGATATGCTATCGTACTGTCAATTTGTCTGCAATGTGCATTTTGCACTGTAAATCCTGAGTGTAGAAGGAATTGAGACTTACAATGGGTCTTGAAATTAACCCTGGGAAGCAAGTTTCCTTCTTGGTAATAATGCTCTAGCACAGTGGTTCTCAACCTTTTTTGTATCAGGACCCATTTGTAAACATCAATAGCCAGCCCTAATTCAGTGTCCTTCACTCGCTACTTCTAAGCCATCTCACTGAGTCACTCCTGACCCATTGCCCTTCACCCCCAGGCCTCAGCCCCCCATTATGTGGGGCAGGGGGTGGGTTTGTGGGGCCAATGGGGTACGTGTAGGGCAGGGAGGGCCCCAACCAGCCCCTTGCAGGCTAGAACACTGACAGCCTAGAAGGGAAAAGCCAAGGTTTCCATGTGTTTCTGCTTTAAAGTTTCTTCGCAACCCTTTCATATAATTTTGTGACCAACTTTTGGGTGACAAATGCTGCTCTAGCACAAACCCAGGAGCTCCCATCTTTCATCAGCTCATAACTGATTATATTTTAAAATTGCAAAAAATGTTTTCACACCCACATGGTGCATTTTTTTAATTGGATGAAGAGGTCAAGAACAGCACAGTGTTTTGTGCTGGAGAGAAAGGTATCTCCAGAAGAATGTAAATAAAGCTTAGATCATAAATAGAATGACTCAACAGGTAGCAGAAGTCTGACTAATGGATCTTCTATAGTTTCTGTAAAAAAAAATGCTGAATGTCTTTTGTGAGATTCAGAGACTGCTAAGGTTTGTTGCTTTATTCACTCACGGATAATATTTCCTCCAGGAATATTCCTATTGAAAAGAAAAAGTATTTTTTTTCTTTTAGTATTCTGGATCCATTTATTTTCCATCCTTTCATTATTTGTAGTTGATTTGCGGGGGGGCAGATATTTGCCTACTGACTTCTGTTGTTTCTGTTATATGCCACTGAGATTTTGACATCTACACAAGATGCTGACTGAGCAGTTGTTACTGCTCAGTCGTTTAGTACTTGTGTACACAAGTAGTAAATTTAATATAATTACGTATATAAGTACTAAATCACTGCGTAGTAACTGGAGTTACTGCACAGAAGCAACCCTGAATGTTGTTTTGGTGGTGCTGACTGTGCAGTAGCTCATTACCATTGCGCAGTAGCATCACATCATGCTTCGTGCCATGCAGTGCTACTGAACAGTAGTAATGAGTTACTGCACAGTCAGCATCTTGTGTAGACATGGCCAGTTTGTAGTAAATGCTGGGGACTAGGGGCTAGATCCTGTTTCACTTTAGGGCGTTTACCCAACCTATTAAGTACTATTTTAAGCACTTACACATAGTTTGCAGTCCTGTTTTGCCCTACATGCCTGTACACATACCTACTGGAAATGAGGAGGACCCTCTCATCTTTTAGCCCAATTGAAGTTAATGTCCTCTTCAGTGAGGGGAAGGAAATACATGAGGCCAAAATAAGGGCTTGAAAGGGGAGGACTAGGTAATGTATAATTTGTGGTGTGATTGTTTGGGTACTGTGTTGAGATGCAGGTTCAAAACCCCTCTGTTTTGGATATGGACACGAACACACACACATGTACACGCACACTTTAGATTCTGCATGGCTGGGTCACTGCATTATTGAGCTAAAGCACAGGCTCTCTTCCTCCAGTATTGAACACCTGACCCTTTGTCCATACCTGTTGAGTGTACAGCAACTGTTTTTTGACTTTATGAAAACTAGATCTGTTGATCAAATTGTAATGGAATCTTTTTTAATATTGTTTTGTAAAAAAACACCCATATGGGCACGTCCAGATGAGCGCGCACGTGCCTTTTGCAGCATCCCAAACCAGTTTGAGATGCTACAAAAGGCATGCTGGGAACAAAAAAAAACATTTCTCACTGCTTGGTCTCGAGGCCACTTCGGCTAAGTGGTGCTGGGCCCCAGATGACAGCCCCAGCAGCCCCGAGCTGCCTGAGAGTAAGCAGCACTGTGCTGTGCCCTGCTGAGCCGGGCTGCACCTGTGCAATGCGGCAGCAGCATGGGTGCCAGGTGGCTGGGGCCGAGCCCCGCTGCACCCCGCCGCCATGTGCTGTGTCGGGGGGCTGTGCCCTGAGGTCCCAAGTGGCTCTGACAGCCACCACTGTTGCTGCTGGTGAGTGCGGGGGGGCTGGGGCCAGGTGGGGGTGGGTGGGGCTAGGGCTGGGCAGGGGGTATATGGGCCCTATGGGCAGTAGCTCCCCTGTTGTGGGGGAGCTGTGTGTGGGGGGGCAGTCCATGAACTGTGCGGGAGGGCTGCTCCCTGTGGTACCCCGGCGTGACTGCCTGGCACCGCAGTGCTGTGTGGCTGCCAGGCCCATTTCATCTGACTCTGCAGGTTCTTGCCAGGCCTGCCAGCACCTGGGCCAAACTGCAGCCAGCTTCTGGCCACCAAGGTCAGTGCCAGCTGCCCACAGCCAACCCCCAGCAGCCTGCCTGGAACCTGAAGGTGCTGCATGGCATTGCCTCACTTCACCACTCAGCTCCTAGTCCCATGCCATGACCATGCGCTTGGCATTGCAGGCAGCTGCCCAGGCCAGGCAGCAGAGGGACAGCCTTGTGGGGCCCCAGGGAGCTGATGTGGGAGCCCCAATGGCATCATTGCTGATGCCATATGCCACCACCTGGGGCTCCAGCTGGTTGCAGGAGGAGACTGATGACCTTGTGGCACTGGGGAGAGTTGGAGGTGCAGTGGCAGTTCACGCAGGGTGGGTGCTCCAATACCCACGTCTATGAGGGGCTGTCAGGCCAGATGCAGGAGTGTGGGCATGACCAATCAGTGAGGTAGTGTTGCATAAAGGTCAAGGCTTTGTGGGCACAGTGGGTCACCATCACCGACCACAATCGTCACTCAGGGAGTGCCCGCAAGTCCATACCCTTTATGTGGCAACTGGATGCCATCCTTGCACTCTGGGACCCAGGCCACAGCTGTGCTGTGTACAACAGCATGGGTGACCTGCCTGAGCCCCCACCATGGTGATGCGTCACTGGGAAAGGGTCCTTTGGGGCACCAGCAGCTCATGCCATCTCGAGCTCCCCACTCTCAGCTTCCATCAGTGCCTCCCCCAACAGCTCCACAGCATCAGCCCCAGCCAAGAGGTGCAGAGGTTGTAGGGGAGCCCTGGCTTTCCCCCTGCACCATCGAAGCTCAGGGTCCCATGCCAGGTGTGCAGGTTTGCCCAGGGCACCATGGAGATCAGCAACAGGGTGTAGTGGGTTGGGCACCCCTTGGTGCATGCAAACAGCTCCTCGTGCAGCACCTGGGACATGCACAGTGGGGGCATACTTGGGGCACAGTACCAGAACAGGGCGGGGGCGTGGGGCTGGCCCCAGGGTGCCTCCCCAGAGAGGTTCCCAGTGGAGAGGGTTGGGGCATGGACAGCTCCTTTATCCCATTCATTCAGGAGCCTCACAGCCCCCAAGCCTGGATGCCATGGGCTTGGCAGCAGCACAGGAAACATGCAAACCCGAAGGAAGAGAAGTTGGGGGAGTGGGGTCTGTAGCTGTGGCAGCAGGTGCTATCAGGAGCCTGGCCTGTTCTGGCCTGGGAAGGGGGTGGGGGAGGCAGGCTATGTGCAGCCAGCACTCAGAAGGCCCAATGGCTCCTGGTGAGCGAGCATGATGTGGGGCTTGGCTAGTGGCCGCCTGGGCCAAGGCCTGCCCAGCCAACTTACCATGGTCCCTGGACACCCATGCACACCAGACCGTGGACCTGAAGCCAGGCACTGCACAACCCCTGTATCTCAGAACCATTGCAAATTCTCCGAAACAACTTCTTTCTCATGGCTTTGCAGGCCCAGCAGCTGCATGTGGGGGAGAAGCCAGAGTTGGCAGCTGGGATGTGGCCTCAGGGTTGCCGTCTCTGCAGGAGAAGGACCCAGGATTGGATGCTCAATCTGGACTGACTGATAACAGCCGTGGAGTATCAGCAGGTGGACATGGTGGGTGAAGGATGTTGCCTGGCAGGACAGGAGGCAGGTGGAGGATATCACCTGTGAGGACACATGGGACTGGCATGAGAAGGTGTCAGACTGGGAGTTCAGGGTACAGCTCCTGGTTCTGGAGCACAAGCGCATGGAGGCCCTGAAGGAGCAGAGCATGGTCGTGGTCAGGGCAGTGCATGCCATGGAGGAAGACTGCTGGGTGCTGGACACCATCCTGGCCCTGGCAGTTGCCTTTATGCCACCTGCTGCCCACCACCCAGCAGCAGACCCCCTCATGGGCCTGGGTGGAGATCCAGTGCCACTTCCACCAGCCAGGAGCCTCCACCCCAAGTGCCCTACCACCAAACTAGCCTGCCTGGGCCCAGCACCATGACTCACCTGGGCTCCATGTGGGTGCAGAGCCAGAGATGCCTGCAGTGGGGCCAGGACTCTGTATCAACCCTGATAGCCCTGGCTGATAGAGGGGGAGTCACCTGCTTCAGGGGAGGAGGGGGCTGTTTGTTGTGAGAGCAGTAAAGTGTTTTTTTGAGAACTGTCTGCAGTGAGTGTGGTGATATGGGTGGGCAGTGGGGTAGGGGTCCATGGGCGGCTGTCCAGGCAGGCTATGGTGGCTAGTGCAGGAGGAGGGTAGTCAGCCAGCATCTCCTGCACCCAGTGTCCTGGCTCCCAGTGGTGGGTGTGAGGTTTGCCCAGGGCCTTCATGGCAGGGTTGGGGGGTACCATTGTCACTGCCACCACAGCTAGTGCTCCTACTTCCAGGCATCCTCCTCCTGCTGTGCCTCCTCCATTCAGGCCTCATGGAAAAGCTCCCCTGGGGCCTTGCAGATGTTATGCAGCAGACAGGCTGCAATGATGACCCAGGGGAGGTTGTCCTTAGTGAAGTCAAGGGTGCACAAGTGTCCCTTGAGGTGGTGGAAGGTGCATTCCCCCAGGGCATGGGTCCGACCCAGGCACTGGTTTCAAATGGGTCTGGGGGGTCCAGCTGGCCAGTGTAGGGCCACATGAGCCAGGGGAGGAGTGGGTAGGTGGGGTCTCTGATGAAGAAGGGCAGAACCATCAGGGTACCCAGCTGGAGGTCTGGCACCCCCAGCATGTAGTGGCTGCTCTGTACCAGGGCTGGCAGGGTGCTGTTCTGGAACACATGGGTGTTGTTGGCACTATCTGCACAGCCAGCACTCATGTGCTGAAGTCACTGCAATGGTCAATGATGGCCTGGAGCACAATGGAGTAAAAGCTGCTCCAGATGTAGTAGGGGTGGTTGCCTAGGGTGGGCAGGTGACAGGGATGTGGGTCTTGTTTAGGGCCCTGGTGCACCGGGGGAATCCCAGGGCATCAAATCCCATCACCAATTCCATGGGGTCATGCAGGCAGAGTAGGGTGTGCCCCAGTATGTCCTGGAGAATGACACACACCTCCAGGATGGCCTCCCCAGGTGGGCTGAAAAGGTGGGCAAGGTAGCTGAGGCTGGCAAGTGTGGCCAGCTTCAGCAGGGTGATGGCCAAACTGGGTGTCCATGGGAAGGGGCTGCTGCACGTGGGTATCCTGCTGCTCCAGGTAGAGGTGGAGCTACTCCAGGAGGTTCCAGAAGGTGGCCTGGGTCATGCAGAAAGCCTCCAGCTATTGCTCATCATCCCAGGTGTGCTGGACAATGTGCAGCCATCAGTCCTGGCTAGACTGGCGGGCCCAGAAGTGGTGGGGCTGGAGGCCCTGGATGGTGAGGGCATCCTGGAGCCCAACTTCAGTGTCCTTGCTGGGGTCTAGTCAGCAGGAAACTGGGTTCTAGGCAGTAGCTGCGCAGTGGTGGGGGCCCTGGGATGGCATGGTGGGGTTGGGCAGTTGATCACAGCATGTGCGGAAGCTGGTAGGGTACAGCTGTGGGACAGATGCTGGTTGGTGTGGCTGGCCAGCAGGGCCAGTGCAGTGGCTAGCAGCAGCCTGGGGTGCTAGGCATCACTGCCAAGGACAGGGGCTGGAGCAGCCATGGCACAGGGAGGCAGAGGCTGCAGTGAGACAGCTGCTGCATGTTGCCCCTGTGCTCTGCATACTGCTCCTGGCCGGAAATGCAGCTAGCCAGGGAACTGAGAGAGGCGCTGCCTTTTAAAGATGACCCCTAGCTGCAGGAAGCTGTGGCTGGAGCCTCCATTTCCCCCTGGTGGTGGCAGGGGCCCATTGCAGGGCCCTAGGAGCAGTTTGCTGCTAGGATCAGTGAATCTTCTCCTGTGTCCCTGCTTGTGTAGACAGATGCCTGTCTGGGAACATTTACTCACAAGTAGTTTACCCACAAGTAAACTGGCCCCACATCAAATGCACATGTAGACACATCTATCATTTCTATATCTGCTGGGCTTGGGTGCTGCTATATGATGCATTCAAAATATTTTTCTGAAAACATCATAAATCATCATAATCTTTCTTTCTTTTTTATTTTCCCCAAAATAAACCATACTGTCATATCTTTTCACTTTTTAAAATTAACACATGTTTACACAGGCTGTTACACATCTATATATAAAGACAGTAAATGGGGCAATGTGTATTTTTCTTTTCATTTGGGAGAGCTGTCATTTAGCCCTTATAGAGCTCCACAGCTGATTACTCATCAGAGCACTATATCTGGTCCTACCGTTCTAACCCAACAGGCTCTTCAGCTTTTCTTGGCCTAAGTAGGCTGCCTACAGCACTATCTCTTTGCTTAGTCTCTCTAGCCTCTTGAGACAAGCAGTAGGGAAGCACAAGATGAGTTCAGCTCACTGGAATCCAAACTGTGCATAAGTGCCCATACTTTCTGGACATGTATTCACTATCTGCTCTAAGGGCTAGCTGGTAGGTCACGCTCACTCAAGTGCTACTTTAAGGTGTTTTTGAAGCTTTTGGGGGGAACATTGCTTCCTTTCCTGAACTCCAATTCGTAAATAAAAATGTGCAAGAAGCTTCTCTCATCCAGTCGAGCCTACTGTAGCTGTATCTTCATTATTAATGTCTGTTTGACATTCAGGGCTTCAGGACTTCATCACTGGACAGCCTGTACCACCTCAGTAGAAGTACGAGAGGAAAGTATGTCTGACAAATCTTCTCCTTTTGACAGATATTAGGGTAGACTTTTCTTGGACAAGTTCCATTGTCATACTTCCTTTGTCACTAGTTGATAGGTGTTTTTCTCCTATGCCTGAATCCTTCTTGAAGTCATAGATGCTTGTAGGATTGTCAGGACTTAAATAACTAGCTTCTCCCATGTCCCAGTTAAATTCCTATGGAGACAAGCAACAGGGAAACACAGGATGAGCATAGCTAAGTGGAATCTGAACTGTGCATAAGTGGCCAAAACTACAGTCACTATAAGTACCAACCAAGTGTGCAAAGGTGAAATGGAATCTAGCCCATAATGTCCAGCAGCAGATTACTATTACTTTGTCACCTTGGCTTGCACAGGTGTGCTGGCCAACATGTTGTGGAAGGCTATGCTTAGGGTCTGTTCATTCCCTGCTCTTCTCCAGCACATCTTACCTATCTGCACGTGGCAGAAGTAATGCAAGCATACCTCTACTCTGATTCCTTCTACTGATCTGCAGCAGAGAGGTGGAGAAGCCATGCCATGGGTTTAGCAGGTCTTACTCCTTTTCCTCCTTGTGTTGTGTGGGGCTGTGTAGATCAGACCATCATCTGGTCCTTAATAATATGCAGAAACATTCTCTTAAGGCTGTGGTTTAAAGTATAAGATTAGGATACATCTATTGCTCAGGATATTCATCCAATTTTGAAAGAGCCTGAATACTGAAAGACATATAAATTACTGTAGTTAACTCTCTTGTTAGTTTCAGGATCTTGCAGTGATATTATTTCAGAACGGTGGAAAATTACTGCCTTGTGTTGGCAGCAGAAGGGGTAATTAACACCAATTAATTATTCTAATCAGAGGCACCAAACTGTCTCGGCTTCCAACAGTTAAATTTATAATAATTTAGGCTTGAAAATAATCAACACCTTCCCGCTGTCAGGAAGTGATTTGCTATATTAGGCTATAGAAATTTGGTCAGCTAACCTTTGTGCAAAAAAACAAGTGGCCAAGGCTGGGTGTCCATCGGAATTTTATAGAGAACTTACTGACAAGAAAGACTCACTTAAGGCATAGGAAGCAAAATAGTAAGTGTATTGCAAAACCAAGCAACACATTTATACAGCAGCTATATACAAATTTAAAAATCAGTGCTATACAAAGAATGCAATTATCCACCAGTACCAACCATGATATAAACAACTACCATGAATTCAAAACCAGTAACTATACATATGTTCAATAACAGAAGCAAGCAATAGCAAGCTCTGTAACACAGTGGGAGTTGAGGACCTGGGTCTCACACAAAGTAACCAACTGGTTGCCTGGCAACTCCAGCACTTGCTTACTGATTCAGACTCTCAAGCACAGACTCACACAAACACTCTTCTCCAAAATCCTTTCACTACCACAATTAGCACAATCAATAGGAACAAAAACACCAATACCAATATCACTAACCGTCACACTCCCAAGCTAAATGTTACACATACATACATAGTAGGGCTGTGCAAATCTTTGGTAGCCCATTCAATTCGGACGAGATTCAGCCCGATTCGGGGACTGAATCTCTGAATCTGAATCGAACCGGGAGACCAGTTAAAAGCTCTGAATCAATTTGAAGCATCTGAATCGATTTGGAAAAAGATTTGGAAAAGATTCGACAATTCGGCTATAGACTAAACAGGCAGCTGACACAGCTGCCTCCAGCTGGTAAGTCTGTTGGGGTTGGACAAGGGAAGGAGGGATTGGGGCTGGGGCTGGGACAAGCTGCCCCTCTGAGGCAGGGGGGCAAGGACTTGGGGAGTGGGGCAGGGTAGCATGGTATGCAAGCGCGGCAGTGCTTTGTGTGGGGGCAGTGCCCTGCTGTTGCTTGCCCAGCCAGGGTGGGGGGGCGGGACGTGGGCGTGGCTCGCTCAGGGTGGAAGGGGGCAAGCAGCAGCAGGGCATAGCCCCTGTTCTCAGCACTACTGTGCCCGCATCCCATATCCCCCCGCGCCGGCTGGGCAAGCGACAGCAGTGTCCACCCTACCATGCTGGCTGGCAAATGGCAGCAGTGCAGAGGCCCTGCTCCCAGCACTGTTGATACTGGCACTGATTCAGGGGGGCAGCACTGGGAATGGGGGCTCTGCCCTGCTGCTGCTTGCCACTTGGTATGGAGGAGCGCAGGATGTGGGCACGGCAGCACTAGGAGTAGGGACTCTGCCCTGCTGCCGCTTGCCCCCCTTTGCCCAGAATGAGCCATGCCTGCATCCTGCCCTCCCCACCCCTGCTGGGCAAGCAGCAGCAGGGTAGAGCTCCCACTCCAAGCACTGCCACACCCGCATCCCATGCCCCCTCCCCGGGTAATGTGCCCCCCTGACCTGGCTGGGCAGCTTGTCCCAGCCCCAATTCCTCCTTCCCCCATGCCCCTTCCCTCCCCCACCCCAACAGACTTATCAGCTGGAAACTTGAGGGGTGTGGAGCACAAACTCAGCTGATTCCCCCTCCTTCCTGAGAATTTCCCTTGCTAGGGCACTCAGATCCAGCTCCAGCTCCAGCTCCAGCTCCATCTCTTCCTGTAGCACTGGAAGGCTCAGGATGGGAAGTGAAATGGTGGTGGTGGAGACTGTCATGCTGGTGCTGGTGCTGCTGCTTGTTGTCATGGTGGTGTTGGTGGGTTATGGCTGGTGCTCTTGGAGAGGATGCAGACTCAGGCACAGGAAGTGGCACTGGCACTGCTTCCCTCTCCTTGCTGCCTGTAGAACTGAAAGCCTCATCCTTTCTAGTTGTAGGAAAGAGGCTGCATCTCAGTTTTGGGAAGGGGGAACTTACACCTCTTCCTCTACTTCCTCTTTTGCCCTCCCTGAAGGCTTGCCAGCTGCTTTTCTGCCATGTTTCATGGTGTATTTCATAGTGTCTTGCCTTTATAAAAATAGATATATGTATATGTGCTTTCCTATATAAATTCTATATTATAATATGCTGCAAAATATAAATATATAAAAATATATAAATGTATCTGCCTTCCTATATAAATCCTATAGTATAATATCCAATATAACTATGAAATTGAAAAGAATAAATGAATGAATATAATAATAAAATAAAAGAGTCTGGAAAGAAACCAAAAGGTATTGCAGAATTCCACTTGCTAGGCTAGTAAGTAGGAAATCAAATCAATGGTAACAGTAGCTTTTGTTTTCTAATGCTCCTTTCTAATGCTGCTGGAAGATAGTTCAGTAACTGTCAGACCCCAAGGCAGAAAGCAGACCAGTTCAAACAATGCTGCCTTTTATGCTATTCTTCCATCTCTCCCCCAGACCACTGGGATTGGAAGAGACCTCAGGGAAGGATCACAGTCACTTTCCAGCTACACAGTCAATACAAGTGCAGTCCTTCCTGCCTCTCCCTCCACCCCCCACCTTACTTTCTGTTTCCCTGCAGGCAAGCCCAGCTTCAGCTTTGAAACTTGAAATGTTTTGAAAGTTTCAAAATGTTTTGACTGCCCTCGTTTCATTTCAAAGCTGTTTCAAAGCCCTTCATTTTGTTTTGATTTTGCTGTTTTGAGCCCAAAACAAGTCTAAACAGTGTCAAAATGAAATAGCCAGCGAAATTTCACACAGCCCTACAGTCCATCTCCTTAAAGCTACCTTCTAATTCCAGAATTGTGCACCAGTAACAGTGAAATCTTTTGCACATTATTGTTTTTTATAAAGTCGCATAGAGGTAAATGGTGCTGCCTCAGCCATGGAAGTCACTCATGCACCCTAGTTGGAAGAACATGGAATTGAAATACAGAAGTTTGCAAGAAGAAGGGTACTGAATTCTTTATCAGGAAATATTTTTTCTTCTCCTTTTTATTTTTTGGACAAAAATGAAATTTGGTTTTTCATAAGAATTTTTCTTTGAAACGTTTTGGCTCTTCACTGAAAACCAGCCAATCAACCCCCTCCCCACAAAAACATTTTTCATATTTTGCCAGGAAAAAGTACTGGTTCTCATATTTTGATTTCTTAATGAAAACTTGAGTGTTTTCCAAAAAACTGGGTGTGTTATGTGAAGATTCCCATTTTATTGAAGATTTTTCTTTGTAAAATACAAAACTAGTTTCAACTGAGTATAATTGTCAGAGGCAGGCCCTTTGGAATCTTCTCTCACAGTTAGGACGGGGTGAATGGTGTTTAATTATTTTTTTCCCGGCAGATGGTAGACTGACATTTCTGCCATTTAGCTTGCTGACCAAGGCACCAAAAGCCACTGCATGTACGATCCTTTTAGCGGGAAGAAATATTGTTTCATGTTATCTTAACTTTGTACATTAGCCAGATGTTATAGGGAAGGATGTTTACCAAGTGTATTACATAATTATGATATCCTATTTAAAAAAAAGTATTTTTCCTCTCATATTAACCTATAATGGAAGACTTTTGGGATGGAAAGCCTTACAAGGATCTTGTCAACATAGCTTCTCTCCATGTAAGTAGAACAAGGAAGCCAAGTAGAACACTACTGAAGAAACAGCCCTCTTTGAGGACTTAAGTGGAGTTTGACCACCTCTGAAACAGGTTACCCAGAGAGGTTGTGGAATCTCCATCCTTGGAGCTTTTTAATACCCAACTAGACAAAGTCTTGGCTAGGATGATTTTTTTTGGCTTGGTTCTGCTTTGAGCAGAGAGTTGGATTAGATGACTTTCTGAAGTCCAACCCTGATTCGCTATGGTTCTATGATTCTTTGATTATTTTGGGCCAATTTGAATTGCCCGACAGCTGTGGGGGGAGTTTTTAGTGCCTATTTCAGGTTGCTTCTGAACTGGTGCACAAGCTTAACTATGACTGCTTAGCAGTTCTAAATTGAGCTGTATTTATGCTCATGGTTCATTTTTAGGATGCTGGGGCCAGAGCAATTATAGGAGTTACATGTCCAGCTTTCCCTATGCCCCAGCCTATTGAAAGAATTTGAATCTAGTCCTTTTATGTTATTAATGTTTTAAGTAAAGATAGGTGAACCATCCAAAATCCTTTTCAATTTTCCACATAAAACCTTTTCTGGAGAGAATGAAAATTAATCAAAGAGACAGGCATATTGACATATATCCTTTTTTGTAAAACATTTGTTCAGCATAATTTTCTTCCAAAACAGAAAGAAAACAAATTATGAAACCTTTTAAAGTTGCTGCAACCTAGTTATTGTCCTCAGAAAAGTTCTGTATTTTCCTTTAAAATGATGTAATTTAACATATGGGTTTGATAACATTTTAAAAGTACAGATAACATTTAACTGGATAAACGAATCACAGAGAAACAAAATTTAATATGAAGCCAGAATGAAAACCGTGTGTCTTTTTTCACACTTATGAATGAGTCTATATTCCCCACTACTGTTTCTTTTTCCATGATCTTGACACAGTACCTGCCCTTCTAGTATGGGTCTCTATTGCATCAAATTGTTCTAATTTATTCCCTAACCCCAAAAGCAACCTTTTCCTGACAAAGTAGCCCTTCCTACTTATCAGTAATCCCCCTGTCTCATTTAATCATTTTGTCTTCAGTTGCTTTGTCTTCTCTCATTATCCTCCTGGGGTTTTTGAACATTGAAATCAAATAAGCTTTTAGAAAAACATCTCAAAAAATGAGTGTAGCTACTGACTTATTTTCTATCTAGTATGAAATAATTCAAGTTCCTTAAGCTAAAGCCAACAAATTCTTATTTGAGTGGTTCTCTCTCTCTGACTCTTTTCCTATGTCCTCTAACATTTTAGGTCAGTTCATTTGCCTGAAATCAAATATGTTCAAAAACCATAGACCATATTCTGGTATACATTATATTTGAACAAATCTGCAATGGCTTCACAAAAAAATGAGTAGTATTTGACCCCATAATTTCAGTTTTTAGAAATTTTCCTTTTTCATGAAGTTACACCGACAAGTAGGTGTTCTTACTTCCTAGCTTTTCCTCTTCCCTGCTTTCATGATGACCGACGAAAGCATATAACTGCATTTATCTCTAGAAGAGTGAACTTGCTATCCACTCCATATCCTCTGGGAGAAATGACTCATTTATTTTTTGAAAACTGTTTCATTTTTTAAACATCTATTTCCATATCTGAGAGTGTGTATCGCTGTTACTGTTAATGCTTCTGGCACCGGGAATGGAACTATGAAATCAATGCATTGCTTTGTTGCTGATGGTGTCTAATGCAGTCATTCTGGGTTAATTACTCATTATAGCATATGGCCAGAATAGTCAGGCCATGTGATGGTGAGATAAATAAGGAAAGGAATATTTTGTTCCCCCAGGAAATAACTCAGCAACCAGGGGAGCAATCTCTTCAAGGCTTGAATACTTACCTTGCCCAGCATAGGTGACTGGTCATGCTTTTTAATTTTGATTTGAAAATGTACTTTACAAATTATAAAAAACTGTATTTTGCAGGGAAAAAAATATTGACAAGTTTTCACCCGATCCTATACTGGGGGCTCCCTGTAGCTCAGAGTCCATGATTAACTCCTCACGGCTTTTAATACTTGTTTGCTAAATCTATACCACTGTGTAGATTTCCTTTAGATCCTTTTTTCCCCCTTGGAGTTTTTAGAAATGTAGTCCTATCTCCCCTTTTAAAGTTAGTTACAGCTAATTAATTGTTATCAGGAACTGTTCAGATCTTTTAGTTTCCTCCCTTTATGCAGTAATGCTTGGTGACATCTGAGATGTTGCCCTGACATACAGAAAGTGTGACAAAGGTCCCTGTTTGACCACAAGGATGAGCCTGGGAAGGAAGTGTTAGGTTTTCCTGTATACTAATCTCAGTTTATTTGATGGTTCTGGAAACATTTTAACAGACAATTATGACTAAATGAATAATCATTAATTACTAACACACCCCAAAACAAAGGCTCCTTTCTTAACATTGGAAGATCATACTCTAGGGATGCTGTGGCCAGGCTGCCTTTAGAGTGAGGGAAGTTGGTTGCATCCATGACATTATTCTTCTACCAATGCGGAGAGCTGTCCTGATAAAGCATTAAACAATATAATTAACACCAAACAATCTGGTTTTATGAGGAGTACCTCTGGTCAATCTTGTTTGCTTTGATTTTTTCCTGATAAAGTATAAAGGTAATAAAAGTGTGTAATTAATTTTTGTAAGGCATTTAACTTAGAACCACGCAGCATTCAGATTAAAAAATGAGCACTGTACAGTATCAATAAAGTACATGTTCAATTGGTTAAGGACTAGTTAACAGACAATCTTAAAAATAGTTGCCAATGTCCTTTTTGGAATAGATGTGTTTTTGGTAAAATTCTGAAGCATTAGAACTTGGAAAGAAACTATTGTCCATTTTTATCAATGCTTTTGATGGATCATGATATATAAAATCATGGCTGATAAAATGTGTAGATGGCCCAAGATTAAAAGAGGACACTATGATAATACAGAGTTAGCTGGATCACTTGGCAAATAGGTCCTATTAAAAATGCATTTTAATGCAAATAAATGCAAAATGATATATCTGGAGTGTAATTCCATTTCTCTTTGAATATCTAAGAGATCATTTTGGCACTTACTTGCAGGCAAGAATTCTGTTCCTTGGTGTGTAATTCTGCCCACATAGACATAAACACATTTAATTAACTTTAGAATTCAGCATAGCTAACCATACAAATAATGCGCCCACACAGATTATTATGCTATGCACTAAGGTGCCTGCTCCTTTAAGGGCAGAAACTGCCAGGGAGAGGGCCCTAGCAGTCAGGCAGGAACCACACAGGTGCTGGTTACTGTGGCAGCAGGCTCATGAGGGAATTAGCCGGCACCTGCAGCTGGTCAGCTGACAGGAAGAGGCAGGGCCCTGGGTACATATAAACCTCAGGGCTGGGACTAGAGGGTTAGTTCTGCGTCAGCAGCCAAGGGGGAGGAGCTCTCTTAGAGGAAACTAACTGGAGAGGCTAGATGCCTGTTGTACTTTTGGTAGGATTAAGGGGCTCCAAGAGCTCATGGTACCCTGGCCTACAAGGCACTTAGTGCGGGGGGGAAGCTTGACTCTTTTAAAGGGACAGAGTGCACCATGAACTGCTAGTGTTATGTTATAACCTAGGGGCTCATATTTTGGGTGCTGTTTATAAACTGGTGGATCAGATTGAGGCTATTGGGGAAGGAGGAGGCCTCATTGAGGGCCCACTACAGTGTAGGGACCCCAGCACCAGTGTGGGCGCCATGCCAGGGGTGAGCAGACACCAGTGCAGGTGCCATGACAGGGGGTGAGCAGACCCCAGCACCAGTGCGGGCATAGTTACTGAGGCCAGACTAAGTTGAGGCCTCAACACAAGGAGACGTTTACATAACATCTGTGAGGCATGGGGCATGATAAAGGGGTGGTTTTGGAGTCACGCATTTAGCCCATAAGGCTGGGGAGGTATCATAACACCCCTCCGGAGTGTGGGGCCCAATAAAAGGGTCCAGCAACCGACAGGGTTAGGGGAGACTGTCAGGACTGTGACCGAGCAGCGACTCAAGGGCAGTCTCCCAATCCTTCATTCATAACAACAAGATGTGGGAGGTAAGATTAGTAGGCGCCCATAGGGTGGAGTTTGCATGGTCACGGTGCCTTAGGGACGTCACGGCCATTCCAGGGGTGGATATAGCGTGACAGCAATCCTTCTGTGATTTGAGCTTCCAGAGTTCAGTATTGCTAAGCTTAAACTGAGTAATTAGAGTGCAACATATAGCTGAAAACCCGAGGTCTATCTAAGCACATATCAGGGACTAGTTTTTGTCTTCAGTTGCAGCACTTTGATGTTATGTAGGTCAATTGAGGCTGCACCAAGTAGTTGACAAAGGAATAAACCCCCCTATGAATAAATTAATTATTGTCTATAATTAAATTTTCTGATACAAATTCTATTAGTTATATGTATGTGTTCCAAGTAATTTCTTGTCTATATTTATATCTTTGTACTCTCCTCTGAAGTGCTGACACATGGTTCTCCTGAACATCTCTTTAATAAGGTTTTGTCATGTTAATTAGCATGACACTGGTGAACATCCTGATTGCCTAATTCTTCTTGTAAAGGTATAAAACTATATATTTTATCCTTTACTTTATGAGCTAGTTTATATGATAGAGATAGTGTGGGTACCTATCCTAGGATAGGTATAGCTATAGTCATCAGTGACTTATTGGCAACAGGATTCATTTTCTCATACAGTTAATCCACCTCACTGAATGACATGTTAGGCCAGAAAAAGGACTCTTTTGCTATTATAAGTTTTTTCTGGAATAGCTTTTCCTGCTAGTGGTGTGGGTTTTTTTTTATAGCCTTAAGCAACATGGGTATGCTAGCAAAACTTTGTTGGGTTGATTTGACATGAGACCCATTGAAGTCAGAAGAAGAATGCATATACTTAAAGGTAAGTGCCTTGCTGAACTAGGGCCTAACTGGTCCATCACAACTCTGCATTGCAAGTTCATTATAGATTTTTAATTCTAAATACACCTTCAAGTAAAATATAATGAATATGACACAATTATAAAAGGAAAATTGTAATGAACATATTCATAAATATATTCAGGTCAACTGGTGTACAGTAGACTGAGATATGACAATTTTATATCAGTTTGGCCTTGATCCAATATGTTTAATTACTGATGTACTTTCCAAATGTACTTTTAATTAGTAATTCCATCTATTCTCAAATTGCGTGTCCCCACATACAGGGGCATGAAGTTGCTGCAGCAAAAATAGCAGCAGTACAGATTTGTGCTGCTGCTTTTTGCTGCTGTGCACACCCGTGTATGTGGGGTAGGTGCAGGGTAAATTGTCCCTGATGGGGTAGGGGAGGCTGGGGCCAGCACCTGTGCTGGCCTCAGCAGCGTTACTTGGGGTCCTGAGGGTCTTCTGGGGTAGCAGCAGTGCTAAGCCACCACCTGGAGCCTGCCTGGCAGCCAGAGTGTAGCTCTGGCTGGCTAGGCTCCTTTCTGGTAGTGCATGCAGCTGCCACCTGCACCACACACCCCCCCTTTTTTTTTTTTAAGTGGTAGGTTTTTTTTGTTTGTTTGGTTTTTTTTTTTTGTGTGTGTGGGGGGGGGGGGGTTGTGTTTTTGACACCAGGATCTCCTAGTGTCAAAAAAACCCACCGGACTGCAAATTAGTATCACGGTGAATGGGTTTACATATGCCGTGTATGGTTTGTGGCACCGCAAACTGCACGTGCACACTCATCAGGATGTGCCCAAAATGTTTACAGAAGTTCCATGGAAGGAACATAGAATCAGAACCTTAAATGGGAACCCTTATTTGATGTACATCCCCCTAGAAATGTATGGGTTTTTGTTTTCTTTTTTTTAATAAGATGGGTGTGGAATAACTGTTCACATATTTAAACACTAAGGCCCATATCCTATTTCCCAGCTTAGTTTCCACTCATTGCAAATTGATGTGACTGGCCACAGATGGGTGATCCTATTTTGCTTTAGAGACTAATAGATCTCTTACTCTTTTAAAAGAATAACCTTAGAATTGTGTGAAAGTAGGGCTGGAAGGAACCTTGGGAAGTCATTGGGTGCCTATACATGCTCTAGCATGCCTTACCTTACCATCATGTGTATTAAGTGTCCTGCATTTCAGAATGGCTGTGGGCACACTTTAACTAAACCTTGTCAAATCACTGTCCAGGAGCCACTCTAATTAGAATGCCCCACCGTCCTCCCACCTTGGAGCACATGTGTAGATTTAGTCCAACCCTCTGCTTTAGGTAGGATTATCCCTGTCCACACCATCTCAAAGTATTTGTCTAACCTGGTCTTAAACTTCTACCTATGCAGACACCATGACCTTTGTAAGTAATTGGTTCCACTGTTAATCATCCTAATTGTTAGAGAATTTTACTTGCTGCAGTTTAAGACCATTGCTACAGAGGTAGATTGTCTAGCACCATGCTTTTTATAATCAGCCTTCAGGTATTTAAGACTGTTATCAAATCCCTCCCCACAACTTTTTTTCTTTTCCACACTAAATATTCCCAGTTTTTCCAATCTTTCCTTATAAATCATGCTTCCTACACCTCAAATCTTTCAGTTGCTCTCCACTAGACTCTTTCGAATTTGTCCACATCTTTCTTGAAGAGCAGTGCCCTAAGCTGGACATGGTATGCCCAGTGTGGCCTCAGCTGTTCTGAATAGAAAAGAATAATTTCCCTTGATTTGCAAGCAGCGCTCTGTTAATACAGCCTAGTATGCCACTGGCTTTTTTTATTGTAACAAGAGCATGCTGTTTGTTCATATTCAGCTTGTAATCCACTGCAGTATTAAATTTCTGCAGTATTGCTGCCTAGCTAGTCATTTACAAGTCTGTATTTGTGCATGAGATTTTTATGTCCTAAGAGTAGGGCTTTGCACTTGTCCTTACTGAATTTCATTTAATAAATTTATCACAAGGTTTGTAGGTATCCAGGTCATTCTAAATTTTAGTCCCATCCTCTATAGTGTTTGTAAGTCCACTCAACTGGGTGCCAATTATAAATTCGCTAAGTGTGCATTCAATTGTGTCTTCCAAATCTTTAACATCATTAAGATGTTAAACAGTACTGGACCTAGGACAGACCCACAGGGAACCCCACTTTATACCTCTTCCATTGATGACTACTCTTGGAGTATGATCATCCAACCAGTTATGTATTATATTACAGTACTTTTAGAGTGTTTTCTTAGCTTACTAATGAAAATGTCATGTTCAAAGCCTGGCTAAAGTTAAGATGTATAAAAAATCCTGCTTCTCCCCATTTCCCACCTCTCTCTCTTCCACATAAGCCACCCCCTTTCATAGAAGGCATCAGGTTGAGCAGAGATGACTTGCTTCTGATGAATTAATATTGGCTGTTCCTGATCACTTTGATCCTATCTAGGAGTTTAGGAATGGATACCTTGATGACATACTCCATAATCCATTCAAACTGACTAGTCTGTAATTCTCAGGAATTGCAACTCCTTCTCACCTTTCTTAAAGATGTGCACTACTATTTTCACCCTTTTCCAGTTGTACAAGACCTCGTTCTACCTAAAAGAGTTTTCAGAGATATTAGCCAAAATTATCTTGGCCAGTTTCTTGAGTACACTAGGATACATCTTGTCCAGTCCTGTTGACTTGAAAATATCTAGCTTGTCTAAATAATTTCTAACATTTTCTTTCTCTATGATAAGCTGCTTGTCTCTTTCCCTATCATTGCTGCCACATGTGCTCATCATCTGATAGCTGACCTTATTTGTGAAGACTGAAGTAAAGAAACCAGTAAATGCTTTAGGTTTTTCTTCATCATCCATTATCCTTGAATGCCTCTGGAGATGGATTCCATTATGTCCGTAGAGTTGCACCATTCTACCATTCTCTTCAATGGGCACCTCCAGGAACTGATTACCATATTATCGCGCGTATAGCCCACCCATGGGTATAAGCCACACCCACATATAACCCGCGGAAAATTGTATTTTTGTAAATTAGTCTGTGTATATGCCACAGCCATGTATTCCCCGCGGCTGCGTATACACGGGGAAGTGTTACAGCCCAGCCCACTCTGGCCCAGCGAGCCACAGTCCAGCCTGCCCAGGCCCAGTGGGGAGGTGGCACAGCCTGCACTGGCCCCCACTGCAGCAGCAGCGCAGCCTGGCCCGTCCTGGCCCCCGTGGCGGTGGTGGTGCAGCCTGGCACCGGCCCCCGCGGTGGCAGTGGTGCAGCCCGGCTTGCCTGGGCCCAGTGGGGAGGTGGCACAGCCCGCCCTGGCCCCAGCACCCATGGCAGCGACTGCATAGCCCGGCCTGCCCGGGCCCTGCAGGGAGGCAGCACAGCCCGCCCCAGCCCCGGCCCCTGCAGCACTAGTGGTGCAGCCTGGCCCGCTCGGGCCCAGTGGGGAGGTGGCACAGCCTGCCCCGGCCCCTGCGGCAGCAGCAGCACAGCCTGACCCACCCCGGCCACTGCGGCCGGGGCGGTGCAGCCCAGTCAGCCTGTCCCGGCCCCCATGGTGGTGGTGGCACTGCCCGGCCCAGTGGGGAGGCGCTGCAGCCCAGCCCCGGCCCTGGCCTGGGCCCTGCGAGGGGGAGAAAATTCCATCAATAGCCCGCACCCCTATATAGCCTGCACCTATCCATTTTTTTTTTTTTTTTTTTTTTGTAAAATTACACATATCCCGTGGGATATATGTGCAAAATACAGTATATTTCATCAGTGGATCTCCATTCTCTTCATGAGGAGCCTTTTCTGCTCTTGGACACCTCCATCCTCTTGTGATTCTGCTTGATCTTCATGGAATAAGAGGTTCTAAGTGAGGAGAGATTTACCTAACAGTGGAAAACATTGAGTTCAACATAAAGTAAGCTTTCCTATTCCTCCATAGATATTCTAGTAGCTAGAGCACATGCTGGATACCTGGGTTTTAGACTCCCCTCAGCCTCAAGAGCATTTAACACACTTCTTCTAGGTCACCACAAAGCGCCCTAAAGAAAAAGGCATGGTCAAGGCTGAGAATATCCTCTACCCTGTTGCACAACTTGTTGCACAGAAAATGGGATGCTTAGTGCTTAGAAAGGCTGACACGACAATTCCATGAATAGTTAACAGAAAGGCTTTCATAATAGCTAGGGTCAGGAGGGACCTGAACAGATCATCTAGTATGACCCCCTGCCACAGGCAGGAATGAATGCTGGGTTCTCAAGACCCCAGACAGGTGATCATCCAACTCCCCCTTGAATTTGCCCAAGGTACGGGCGAGGACCACTTCCCTGGGAAGTTGGTTCCAGATTTTGGCCACCCTAACTAAAATATTGCCTTCTGGTCTCTAACCTAAACCTATTCTCCATCAGCTTATTACCATTGTTCCTTGTCACCCCAGGTGGTGCTGGGGAGAAAGCAAATAGGTAGAGCCCCTGTTGATCTCCCCTGATGAGTTTGTAGGCAGCCACCAGGTCCCCCCTCAGCCTCCTCTTGCTGAGGCTGAACAGGTTCAGGTCCTTCAGTCTCTCCTCATAGAGCCTGTCCTGCTGCCCTCTCACCAAGTGGGTGGCCCTTCTCTGAACCCTCTCCAGGCTGGCCACATCCCTTTTGAAGTGCGGCACCCAGTACTGGATGCAGTACTCCAACTGTGGCCTGACCAAAGTCGCATAGAGGGGGAATATCACCTCTCTGGACCGGCTTGAGATGCACCTTTGGATGCATGACAAGGTATGGCTGGCCTTGCTGGCTGCGGTCTGGCATGGCGGCTCATGTTCATCTTGGAGTCAATAATGACTCCAAGATCCCTTTCCATCTCTGTGCTTTCAAGAAGGGAACTTCCCAACCTGTATGTATGCTGTGGATTCCTTCTCCCAAGGTGCAGCACCCTGCATTAGTCTACATTGAACCCCATCCTATTTGCATCTGCCCACATCTGTAGTCTGTCTAAATCTATTTGCAGCCTCTCTCTCCCTTCAAGTGTGTCCACCTTGCCCCACATCTTAGTGTCATCAGCAAACTTGGACAGCGTGCTTTCCACCCCCTCATCCAAGTCACTGATGAAGATATTAAACAGTGCGGGCCTGAGGACGGAGCCCTGGGGTACCCCACTGCTTACATCTCACCAGGTTGAATATGACCCGTCCACCACTACTCTCTGGGTGCGCCCCATCAGCCAATTTTTCACCCATCCAACTGTGCAGGCATCAATGCCACAGTCACTTAATTTATTGATGAGGATGGGATGAGAGACAGTGTCAAAGGCCTTCTTAAAGTCTAGAAAGACTACGTCCATGGCAATATCATCATCCAAGGATTTAGTTACCTGGTCATAAAAGGCAATCAGGTTGCTCTGGCAGGACCTGCCTTTGATGAACCCATGCTGATTGCCCCTAAGCATGATCTCCCCTGCAGGCCCCCCACAGATGTGCTCCTTGATGATTCTCTCCAAGATCTTCCCAAGCACCGAGGTGAGGATTACAGGTCTATAGTTACTTGGGTCCTCCTTCCTCCCCTTCTTGAAAATTGGGACCACATTAGCCAGTTTCCAATCCCCAGTACCTGGCCAGATGACATCGAATGCTCATACAGCTGGGCCAAGGGCTCCGTGATGACCCCTGCCAGCTCCCTCAACACCCTTGGGGGGAGGGCATCTGGACCTGCAGATTTAAAAATGTCTAGCCCTTCCAGAAGATCCCTAAGTACATCTGCACTGACCCAAGGCTTGACAGAGCTATCCCCCAGATTGTCCCTACCTCTACCAGGTGGGATGTCCCAGCCCTGTTCAAGAAAACAGAGGCAAAGAAACTGTTAAAAATATCAGCTTTCTTGTCTGGCGTAGGCACAAGATTACCGCTTGTGTCTTGCAGGGGCCCTACATTGCCTGGTGCCTTCTTCTACTCATTTACTAATTAAATAAGGAGTTCTTACAGGAAAATGACAGGTAGGCTTATTGCAATCTACAAACAAAACAAGCTATCATCAAGACCAGTACTTATTAGCCGTAATAGTGGTTTTCTCACCAACATGGGCAAGGAAGCGGTTCTGGTCTTTGCAGCTTCTCACCAGGCATGGATCCATCACTGAGGGTGGTCAGCTGGGCACTGTTATGGTGGGTCAATGTGTTGTTTCCATTCTAGGATGAGCATGCTCCTTGCTGGTAGCTTCCTTCTTCTCTTATCAACCTTCTTCAAAGCATATTTGTAATCACGCTGAAAGGGGAGCTTGTTCATAACCAAATTAGAGTAGTTGGTCATGTGTTTTACTTAATCTCATCTCTGACTAATATTAACTGTATTGTTGTGCTTTAAGTGGTCCCAGTCATGAGTTTATATTCTTGTGCAAAAAGGCACCGATATTATAGTTTAGTTATTTAAATTTCACATGTAGGTCCAGACAAGCTCTGTGTCCAGCAACCCACTCTCAATTAAGTTGGTCCATTGGTCAGCCAAGAGGGAAAGACTCACTTTTTTACCATCCTCTGTCCCCAAGAATCTAACTCTGTAGAGTTCTTGCTCCTGCTTTCAATGTTTTATTTTTTTTTTTTTTTAATTTTATCCAAAGTCTATTGAATGCATAAATAATGTTCAGAGAAAAGGCTTCTTCCTGTCCCCTGTCTCCCCCCCCCCCCCCCCGCCCCGCTGGCCCTCCTATGCTAGTGTCTACGAGAGGACCTCAGGATTATGCTTCCTCCTTTGCTTTCTCTCCTTCTGGCCTCATAGTTCTTTCACTCTTGGCTATACAGTGGACTAAATCTCACAGGCAAGGTGGCAGGTACCCTGCCTTACTTGTGGCTTTGTGGTTCAGCCACTGTCCTAACTTATGGGAAGTTTGAGTTTACACTGTTTTTGGGTGGTGAGTACCTAGAATCTAGGTCTTGGGCAAGTACGTTAACTCTACTTCATTGAGTAGAAGGCGGGCATGTCCACCACAATGTGAACAGTGCCAGACAGCAAATAGCTCCTACAGTTCCTTCGACTACAGTTTTGATGACTCAGATTTAGGATCTAGGCCTATATTGTAATAGCCATTGTAGTCATTATTATACTATCGCATCCCTTTATTTTCCTATTTTGTTTAGGAATGCTATACCTGGCTTTTGAATCAGCACTTATTCTGACAACCTTCCTTAAAGCTGACACTACATATAGCTTCAGTTGCTGAAGGTCTGAATTAGTATTAGGATTTTGTTATCTTTCAGCTGCTTGCACTTTTCCACTGTTCTCATATATCAACAAAGTTTCCAGGTTTAAATACTCTTTCTTCAGGTAATTTGTTTTACATCATAAATCTTTAATACCAGAGCACACTTCCCCCATGTACAAGCTACATAATTTCCTTAACAGAAAGTTAGATACTCTGCCTGAGCAATATCATGACAAACAGCTTGCTTCAGCTGAACTTGCTGAAGCATGTTGATTAACTCCTTTGAAGTCATAAAGGGGCAGATCTAGGGGGTGCAGTGGTGCAGTTACACCCGATTTTGGTTCCTACTTCACCAGAAGTTTAGAACTAACTGCCTGGCAGTGGCAGCAGCATTTTTATTTAGGCAGCACTGAATGAATTGGTTAACTTCATGGTTTGTTATATAATGTACCTTATTTCTTCTAGACTCTTTATTCCACAAGTGTTAATAACCATCTCCTTTTTGATGGTTTTCTGTAGTTCTGTTAATCAAGCTATGCCTCCTTTTGCAATTCTGCTTTCTGTTAGCTGTTCCTGGAGATGTAGCTTTTGTATCACAGCCCTGCAGACTGTTTTTAAGTCTAGCTAGAAAGAACTTAGGTGTAGAAATAACATTCAATGAAGCATTGGATGCACTGCCAAGATGCTCAAGAAGGCTAGATATTGCTTTATGGATCTGAAAGAGATGTAAATTTATTTCTAATGACTACAAAAATAATGAAACAACATCTTTTGATCATTTTGTTTAACTTGTGTTTTTATCTATAATATAGCAAATATAGCCTTCCAATAAAATTTCCTTTTCTGCTTTAATCCTAAACTCTATTTAATAGACCTAGGCCCCTAGCATATCAGTAAAGATAGACCTAGACCAAGCATATCAGTAAAGCTTTTTTAAAAAAAAAAAATTAATTAATTTTTAGCTGGAGAAAAATGAGTGTCATAATATATATGATGATTACATCACACCATCTGCACCCCCATTTTCAAAATCCTAGATCCACCCATGAAGCCATATATAACCTTCTTTATAATTTTTAGGATTGAAACACAAATTCCAAGAAACTACTGGACTATCCTAGGGTATTCTTGTCTATTGTGGTTCTCCTCACCAGAACTTCATCGGTATCTAAATGCCTCCCAACAAATGGCATTTTTCAGGTGTGGTTGACTTTTCTCCAGGAGTAAATATGTTTTGACTTAATTGGTAATAGATGTCTGACAAAGCATGTTTCCTCTTCTATTGTAGCCTTTTGCCCTCGTAACATTATTGTATATTAACTTCATGCCTTTTAGAATATTATTTTAAGTGACTTCACTTAATATACGCTTTATTTTTGTACTAAAAAATATACATGGATAGCAATGAGGAACCTATGAAATAAGGTACTACACAATTTTAGTTGAAATGGAGAATCACATGCCAATTACCTGGTAGGGTGTAGGCCTGTGTGAATAGGGAACTATTGGATTCAGATTCAGTCGATTCGAATGCTAGAGATATGGTTTGGCCGATTCGATTCAGCCATAGAGTATAATGGGGAATCAATGAAACGTCTATAACTTTATCTTTTGGCTGATTCAGATGAAACTTGCAGGGATGGTAGCTTCTACTAAGAGCATGAAACGTGCCAAGTTTCAAGGTGATAGATGCAGGGGTTTCTGGGAAACTGCACCTCAAAATCCTGAAAGCAAAACTCCTGTCACGTGTGTGTTAAACCACAGTGGGGTAAAAACTGCAGGGTTGGTAGCCCCTCCTGAGGTCACAAAATCTGCCACCTATTTCAAGGAGATAGGTGCAGGGGTTCTGGGGCCCCGCACCTCTAGCTGCTGACAGGCACAATTTGATGTGGGTGCTTGTGCCACTGACTGTCTCTGTCTTGGAGCAGAAGCAGTTCCTGGCTCTGTATTGATTCTTTCCTCTCCTTAGTCTGTGGTTTTGTAGATGTTTAATTCTTGCTCAGTAACTCATTATCTAGTAGCTAGCTACTGTGTATTAAGCTGGTCCTTGAGTGAATCTTGATTGATTTGGTAGTTTAGCAGCCAGGCCTGCAGTAGTCCGTTTCCCACCCCTCTTCCTTCCAGTGCCCCAAGACGGACACAGTTGCACAAGTACCCATGACACGAGTTTTGCTTGTCAGCAGCTAGAGGTTCAGGGCCCCAGAACCCAGAAGGCCATGCACCTATCTCCTTGACAGCTGTCAGGCTTCATGGTCTCAGCAGGGGCTAGCAGGTCTGCATCTTTCACCTTGCTGTGCCTTAATACATAGAGTCACCCATGTCATGAGTCTTCTGCTTGTCCGCAGCTTGAAGTGCAGTTTCCCAGAAACCCCTGCACCTATCTCCTTGAAACTTGGTAGGCATTGTGGCCTTAGCAAGAGCTACCACCCCTACAATTTTGATCCTGCTGTGGCTTGTCACATACATGGGACATGAGTTTTTTTTGCTTTCAAGAATTTGGGGTGCAGTTTCCTCTAAACCCCTGCACCTATCTCCTTGAAAATTGGCAGACTGTGGCCTCAGCAGAGGTTACCATGCCTGCAGTTTTTTCACTAGGGCTTAACACACACACGACAGGAGTTTTGCTTTCAGAACTTTGAGGTGCAGTTTCCCAGAAACCTTTGCACCTAGCACCTTGAAACTTGATGCATTTCATGCAGTCAGCAGAGGCTTCCATACCTGCAAGTTTCATATGAATAAGCCAAAAGACAATAAAGTTATAGATATTTCATTGATTTCCCCATTATACCCTATGGTTGAATCTCCAAATCTTTTCCAAATTGATTTGGAAAGCCTGAAGCTTCCAGTGATTTTAAATTTGGATTCATAGATTCAGCATCCAAATCATGATCTGAAGCTTTGCACAGCCCTAGTAGGTTGATCTTTTCTCTTGAGTGTGGAAAACACACCTTCAAGTGTTATACCTACTTGATCCAGAGCAAAGACTTAAATCTGGATTTCACTCATTCAAAGGAATACCTTAGTGGTTGGATTAAAGAATCTTTCCCTGCCATTACTTAATTAAAAAAAATGGAACAGCTTTAATCATGGCTAGATCCAGGATTTTGTAAAGTGGGCAAGAGAGGAGCAATTGGCACTGCAGGAGTGATTTGCATCCCAGCTCTCAGCTTCCTTCTTGTCGCCGGACTGCCAGACCATGTTGCAGAAGCAGCAACTGGAGACTTTAAAAAACTCTCCAAATTAAGTAAGAACCCTGCCCCCACCCCTCTTGCCTTTGTGGAGTGGCACATCCTCTCTTCTCACCTCCCATTCTCCCCCAACCCTGACTGCTACTGCCACTGCTGCTGCTGTGATGTATTGTGCATTAGCCATTATATATGGATTAAATGGCTTCTGCAGGTCCTGTTCAACCTTACTTCTCTATGATTCTTTAAATGTGGTTATGCTGTGTGCCTCCTTGGATACCATGTGTGGCAGGCCAGTAGGGGGTGCTCCTGCACTGAGGCACCCACCTCACTACACCTGAACACCTGCCAAGCTCCGAGTGCCTCCATGGGGTACCTCACATCTGGTTGGCCCCCCCCCCCCCCTTCCTGGAGCATGCCCCCAAGCCTGGGAGTAATGCTGCCACCACTCGTAAGTCTTGGTCTGTTAGTGACTCTGCCTCATGAGGTACACAGGCTTTATAGACCCAAAGGGGGTACTCAACCCACTATAAGAACTTGGTGTATTTCTCTTAGTCTGAAGCACAAATAGTGGCTTCCCTTAGTCAGCCAGACCAAGGGGACCCTAAGGCATAATCTAGACCCTCTCTCAGTAAGTCTCCCACACTAGGTACAGAGGAAAACTTTATTGATTACACGGAGTAGGTTTGGAATAGGGTACAGCAATATCAAAGAATAACGCTTAGAGCAAACAGTGGCATGCTAGCTTTTGATCATGCATCTGAATCACTGCAAGCTATATATCTAGTTAGATCTCAAGTATCTTACAAATATCATCCAGAGGCAGGTGGAGATTCCCTCTGGAGGCAGGCAGTTCCTTGACCATGAGTTTCAAGAGAGAGGGAGCAAGTTTCAGATGGTCCAGCTTCTCTGAGAGTCCTCATCATGGCTACTGGGTAGACTGGCAGGGTATCTAGCCCCCTCCCAATCCTGACGTAATTGCTTAGAACATGGGGAGTTTAAGCCCCCACCCAGGTGTGTCAGGCCAGTCACATAGGCAAAGGGAGCAGCTTCTCCCCTCCCTCTGGAATGTATCCAGCTCAGGTTACAACTGAGGGTTACCTGAAGCAGATGGGGACAGAGGTGTCTGCCTTCTGCAGTGACCACGGTAACCAAATTGTCAGATAGGTAATAAGCCTGATAGCATAGTTTGAGGAGAGACTGAGATGGCATTCTGCTACACCACGTTTGCTTTCAGTTTGGGTTTCTGTTGGAACAAAGTTATCAGTCATGTAAACTACGTGGTACTCTCTCCTGGGCTAGTCTAATCTTTCCACCCCTGTGAAGCTACAAGAGGTGCCTCCAGCTGCTCTGGGGGCAGAGTGAGATCCAGAGCAGTTCCTGCCCTGCTCCAGGAGGATAGCATGGGGAGCTGGGCTTCACTAGGTACAGCAACTGTGGTAGTGGCGATGGGTAGATGGCCCTGTCCTGAATCTGACCCTGGGTGGGTGAGGAACACCCAGAGGGATCAGGCATAAGGGTGGAAACTGCTTCCTGCTGCTGCTGTCCCAGGCTGAGCCCAGCTCCCTGCAGGGCCTGGAGTAGGACAGGAGGGTGCTGGAGTGCAGCTCACCCTGGAACAGCTGGAGATTGTGGGGACAGTAGCAGTAGAAGGTGAGGCAGAGTGAAGGGGAGGGAGGTGCTGATGAACACATAAGGGAAGGAAGGGAGGATTTTTACCTGATTTATGAACTTAAAAAATTCCCCTGCTGCTGCTCCTGTGTTGTGGTCTGAAAGTCAGGGTAGGGTGCATCCATGCCACTGCATTCATTCTGGATCTACTTTTGGCTCTAATTAGAGGGACTAATAGATGCTGTAGCCCACTCATTAAGCCCCACAAATAGAGAAAAGCAACCCAAGTCTATCTGATGCGGGGCAGACAGATACTTGAACACTGCTGTATCAACCAGGTGTTGGGTGGGACACAACTCCCTCAAAATAATAAATGTCATTAAAACAGATGTGAGGAAGGAAGACTCACTAGCAGTCACATGTTCAGAAAGTGGTAGTCCTTGCTTTAATTGTGAAGGTGCCTGAAGCTATCTTTTTGAGCAGCCAAGATACTCTCACTGTCCTTAGTAGTGAATTTGTTGGCTGGGGGAAGAGAGAGCAATCTCTACTCTTATGGTCTTGTGGTGAAAAAGAGAAATTCACCATTGCTACTGAAAAGTCAGGCTGTTAAAAGCGTATTTGAAGGTAGGTGGATTGTAGGTTGTCGAGATGAAAAGGGAGGTCCTGGAAACAGATTGTGGGGGTAGGGGTGAAAGCTCCAGGATTGTTCTAAAGCATTAATGGATTCACTTTGCCACATTCTTTTGGACTCTTGGAGATCCAAAAATTCTCTCCCAAACCTGCATTTCATTAGCTAGCACACCTTTGTGGAATATTAGTAAAATGATTACAATTCAAATGTATTTTCATTGTGCCAGTACACTGCACAGTACTTGACTACATTATGGAATATTCATCTCAAAGTGCATTTCTGGCTATACATAGTAGAGTAGAGAACTCCAAGGAAGTTCTCTAATTGTGTAGAGAACTCCCCTGGAAATATTCACTTTCAACTTTGTATGCATATTTATAAAGCTTAACTTTCTTCAAAAGGGAAATGACTGGGTCTGTTTTATTTAGATTGCTGTTGGTTTTGATTATGCTGTTTCAGTCTAAAAAGTCTCCCAGGCCTGTGCTGATTTTCTTTCTTTCTTTCTTTTTGAGAATGTGCATGCCTAAAAAGCACAAACAATGGATATTTAAACTTAATATGAACTAATCCATCAGTGTAACAAGATAACTTTGAAGGAAGACAGCGGTGTACTAACAGGGGGGCATGCTGGGGGCCATGGTCCCCAGGTGTTGGCCTGGGGGAGGTGGGGGGGCATCAGCCGGAGAGCCCCCCATGTTTGCTGTGTGGCCCACCAGTCTGCCCAGTGGGTTGTAGGCTTGTTCTGCCATTCCAACTGGAAATTCTGGCCAGTGCCCCTCTCCCCACGGCTGGTGTGTTGCACTGGTAACTCCCCTGTAGATGTGCCATGGGGTGGGAGGCAGGGCCCTGCACAGGCTGTCTTTTTTTTTTTTTTCTTTTTTTTTCTCCCCTCAGGCCCACCCCCTGCTTGGATCATCCCAGGGGGAGGCGCAAATGGAGGCGTTGGCCCCCGGGCGCCAGGGACCCTTGGTGCTCCAATGATAGCAGAACTTCTTAAAGGTGAGAAAACATCATTCCTCCCCTGGTCTCCCTGCTGAGATCAGCAGAAAGATTGAAGGCCTCAGTTATGATTTGTTTTATGAACACTTGTTCACTGGAAATTGGATAGAGAGCTCCACATGCCTAACAGTGATGTGTGTGTGTGTGTGTGTGTGTGTGCACTTATGTGGTTTTGCTAGATCATGACTGTATAGGGGAAGTTATTCCTTATCTTACCCCATTACTAACTTCCAAGGTACCTTGTTTTTCCCACAATCACATGCTGAATGACAACCTGTGTATATAAGAGGCTGTGTGTTTATAAGGAGCTAGAGTTTTGCTGTTAATTTTGATGGGAACAGGATCAAGCCTGTAATGTCTCTAAGTACATATTGCATAAAAATACAATGAAGGCATGACTGACTCCTTGGTAGATGAGTACCTTGGAATGTTTCAGGTAGAACATTCTAACTTACCCATCATCACTCTCTTTTAAAAACCTGTTAATGAAGTCGGAATAAAATAACCTACTTGAAATGCAGATCCATACAGTAACCACAGTACAACTTAATAGCTCATATTCAAAGGTTTCGTATTTTACATTAGTGTTTTATACATATTTAGAATACAACCTGTTTCTGAAAACTGAATAATTTAGACAACTGAAGATTGCAAAAAATTACTAAATTGTAAATCAATGTTTTTATGTATGTAGCAATTATGAAGTCATGTTCAAGCAATTACACTAACATTATTAGTGATGGTGGGAAAGTGTTTCAGTGTGATACCAGTAATAAGGTCCTTTATAATGCATGTTACAACTTCTTGCTCTAGACCTGGATAGATTCTTTTTTGCAGATCTATATTTTTCTTTTTCTTTTCAAATTATTTCAGCCAAAATGATAGCAAATATCCTAGTCTTCATTTTGTAGGTGACTTTAAAATTCAGTAAGTTTGTAAAGATAATTATCTTCTATAAAATGGGTATTTTCACTTTGCTACCAATAGCATATTATACCAGAATGGAAAATAGTTTAGATCAATCCAAAAGCTCTGGACATTTTACAGGAAATTGTACTTTGTTTTAATTTTCAGTAATTGAATATCAAATTGAGATATATGCATACTAAATATTAAGACCTTTATTTACCAACACTTAACAAGATTTGAACTTTGATAAAAGACTATAAGAATGTGGAAGTTGAGGGAGAAAGAAGGATGGGAAACAATACCCTATATTATCAGCCTATTGATCAAGCATGACTTCAGTCTCAGTACTATGAAATTAAAAATTGCCCCACACACAAGCTGTATAACTTCATTTCCATTATCCAGCTGTGACACATGTGATATCTCAGAAACCCTGAGGCCTTCAAGGACTATTGTACTGACATGTGATACATTCTATGGAGACACAGGTTCTTCAGGAACACTTCTGAATCAATACTGTAAGCGTTATGTAGCATGGTTCTCCTGGTTCACTGGGAGGTGACTGATGCAAATTACTGGGCAGGTGAAAAAGCCTGAGGAAAGCTTTACCATATAATGGACATTACACAGAGTGCTTTGTTCTGGTTCAAGAACATATTTAGTTAGTCTCTGAGGTGCAAATCTATCCTGCCTTCTGCCTGGTTCAAGAAAGCAGACAAAAGTGGTGAAGGATATTAAGTAGCAGCCCTGTGTAGGGGGCGTTACTTCACAGAGCCACCCACCCACTCAGTTGCCTAGGTGACAAGGTTGAAACCTAATAGCACACAATTTGAAAGAGGAGGGGTGGGATGTCCCAAGGCAGGGCAGAGAGAGAGGGATTTCTTCACACCCTAACCTAGGATCTAGGGCCACATATAGAGCTACAGACTGAATTGATGAACCAACTGAACTATATTTGTACCTGTTAGTGCCTTGTGTTGATGATTAACATCTAAACATCTAGATTAGATGAGCTAGCATGTGTGTGGATTGCTTATCATTTGAGGATGCTTTTTTATTCTTGTCATGCTATTGTCCTAAAATAAATGGTACTGTGTGATGTGAAATGTGATTGATCTCTGTGTCCCTCTTTCACTGTTCATGAGAGTTGGCAGGACTTCAGGTGCTGAATTAAGGCCAGACCTGCTATAAGTCCATGCAAGAAAGATGACAACTGACCTGAGTGGCTTGCACCATATGGGCACATCCACACATGCAAGCACGTGCGCTTGCAGCAGCTCAAATAGAAGTGGTGCAGATTTGAACTGGGGCTTTTTGCCTTGGCGCACATGCTTGGACATGCGTTTTGGTGTGGAGCAAATTGTGCCACTTGGGGCAAAATAACCCTGCCTGGCTCCTCCCAGATCTTCAGCCAGGGGGAGCTAGAGCCTGGGGCTAGCTCTTGTGTTGTCCCCACCAGTATAAAAAGCTTCCCTGTCCTGGCCCCATCCATACAAAAAGCTGCCCTGGCAAGCAGCTTGGGGCTACTTGCTCTCTGGAGCTTCTGGGGCCCAGCCAACTGATACTTGGGGACACTACCAGCTGGACTGCTGCAGCAGCATCCCAAATCCACTTTTAAAAATACCCCAAAATACATGTTCTTCCACATTTAAAACAAACAAACAAAAAAAACACTCTACACACCTACACACCCAGAGAGAGAGAGACAGTGATAAGCTGGGTAATGCTTTATTGGTATATTTACAATGTTAAAGCAATTTGGAATCCTACCACTGTCTCTATCATCATGAAAAAATAAATTCTAAATACCTATATGTGTTGATGTGTGCTTTTGGTTTTCTTCATACGTGATGGGTGTGTGATGGGGGGATATGGTGTTTGTAGACAAGGGATGTGGCGGAAGGCAGGTGGGTGGATGTGGAGGGGTGTGGGTTGGTCTGTGAGTAGGAGTGGGGCAATTGCTGGGAGCACTGTGGTTGTGGGGGACCTTGTGTGGGGGCTGCTCAGGAGGGGTGGGTGCCCTGGCCCCCACAGGGTGTAGGCCCCCCAGCACATGGAATGCCCCCCCCACCAGGGTCCCAGCTCCACCCTGGAAGGCCACAGCCCCTATCCCCCACAGGGTTCCAGCCTCCCCTGCCTAGGATCCCAGGCACCCCGGGAGTACAAGCCACCCAGGCCCAGCCCAGCACACTAGGACCATGTGGAGCCAAGCTGCATCCTGCTGGCCCCAGGTGGCTCATGTTCCCTGGCCCAGCCCAGCGTGCAGGGACCGTGTGGAGCTAAGCTGGGTCCTGCCGGCTTTGGGGCTACTCGGGCTGCCAGGCAGCTGGTGGCACGAGCAGGCTCAGGGCCGGCACAACCCAGCTCGGCTCCACACAGTCACCACATGCTGGGCTGGGTCCTGCCGCTATAGGAAGGGCTGGGCCAGGCGGCAGGACCCGGTGCCGTATGCAGGATCCACGTGCTGCACCGAGTCCTGCCAGTATGGGCCGAGCCCCAGGGCCGGTGCCCGCCTCTGCCCCCTGTGCCTGTGTGAAGGGGTGAGCACCTGGCTCAGCCCCAAGTGGTTCGCTAGTCTGGCTTTGCACCAGAGTGCGTCACAGGGCTGTGGGGGGTGCGGCTCCTGTGTGTACTTCCTGGAGCCGTGGAACCCGCTCCAGTGCAAAGCCGGACTAGTGAGCCTCAGGGATCTGGGCCAGGTCCTCACTCCTCTACCCCGCAGCCCCAGGGACATCACCACTCTCCAACCCCGCCCCCCCCAACATCCCCTTGCCACCCCTCACCCACCTACACCCATGGAATGCACCCCCCCCAACTTACCTTGGACAGTGTTGGGGGCAGCAGGAACACCAAAGAGATGCTCTAGCCAAAACCAGAGCATCTCTTTTGGAGGACTGACTCTGGGCATGGTCTTGAACCATGCCTTGCTCTGCTCTATTGCGGAGCATTTTTTTTTTAGAACACTGGATATCCAGAGGTCTAATTTTCTCCCCGTCCTGCAATCTTGCAGCCCAGGGAATATTTTTTGTTCCCGCACGTGCCTGTTGCTCTGCCTCAGCGGGGTTTGAAGTGGGGCAAGAGGCACGTGTGTGCTCGTCGGGATGCGCCCTACCAGACCAAAAGGTGGGGGTGAAAGATGCAATTAATCCTAACACTTTGGCAGCTGCTTATTTAGATAAACCTCTCAATTTCAATGATTTCAGTAGAAATTTTGCCAAAGTAAGCTGGTCTAGATTTGGCTTCACATTGTAGCTTCATTATAGTCTGGTGATTTCAGTGGGAACCATGGAAATGAAATGCTGGCAACCCTTGCAAATGTGTGCCCAAAGTCTGTCTCCATTGAAGTGGATGGGTGTCATGCCATTGATCTATTAAGCTAGGTATTAATCTAGTGGGAAAAGGACTGTGCTTTAGAGAATGAGGAGTCTTTTTAGGGCTTTCTTGTAAGTAGTCATTTTGGAAAGAAAAAACAATGCTCAGTCCTTGGAACACACAGCTCTTTGTCATAACAAGGTTTAATATTGTCCAATGAAACAAACTGTACATTAACTATAAATATTAGTCCATTCATTCTATCATTTGCAAGCACATGTAGAAAGGCATATTTTTATAGGCATCTTCCCCCTCTAAGAAGTTCCTTTCCTTCTTTGTCTCTTCCATCTTGTAGACTCTCATAACAGTGAGAGTGAGCACCAAAGCAGACTGCTTTATGTATGCTACATATATTGATGGCTGCTATCTTCTGGCTCACAGGTACTTGATTTTTTTGGCTTGTTATTTTTTTCACTGACTCCTTGTTTCCATTACCTTGCATACAATGATGGATATTGAATGCATATCTGAACATATCAGCCAGAGACCTTCTATCCTGTGAACTGCATATTTTTAACAATCCATTTTGGCCTTTTGGCCCATGTCTTATTCATAATTAGAAGACAACTATATAATGACAAAAATACTTTTGAACAAAGTCTTTCCCCATATTCTTTAATCATACAAATGATAAATCTGATTTGCCTCTTGCACTAGCTTCACACTGGTGCAGCTGGTGTAACATACTGAATTACATCAGTGTAAATGAGAAGGGAATCAGGTCAACCCTAGTTTAACCACTGGAACAAACATATAGGTAAGACATTACTCTCCAAGAAATAGAATATTCTAAAAGCTTGACTTCATTGTGTTTTCAATATTATTTACTTCCCGTTCTGTCATCTTGACTTTGATGCTTGTGCACTGAGACAGACGTTTCTGGAAGTTCCCACTAAGCAGTATATAAAGGAAAGGGTTAATACTGCTGCTGGCATAGCTGAGGCAGATTGCAGAGTAATAGCTCACATAGAATGCCAGTGTTGGCTGAGAGATGCGCAGATTCACAAGCTGTATCACATGGTATGGGGCAGCACTTACAACAAACACTCCGACCAGCACAAGCACCATCTTGGTCAGTCTCATGACCCTTTGTCTTGGGATACCGGTGTTGTAACTGCAACACAAACATGAACTGGGCTAACTGTAAAATATCAGGTATTAAAAATAATGGAAAGGGAAATACAGATCAGTGAAAAGCAAGTACCATAGGTTAAATAAATTTGGGATGTAAGCAGGCACAAAAACCAGTACAAGTTTCCCTTGATTTATGCAGGTTCTATTTATGCAAATTTACTCGTATGCGATGACCCTCTATATACCCGAAATTTGTTATATGCGAGGTAAATTCTCTCTTATGTGATCAGCATAAGCATGCTGCCCCTCCCCCAAGCAGGTAAGTCTGTGAGTTTGTGAGGGGAGGGGGCAAGGCCATGAGCGGAGGTTATTGGTGAGGAGAGTGGAAAGGGCTGTTGGGCCGGGGACCCATGGACTTACACCAGCCCGTGATCCAGTAGACCCAGGAGTGGACAAAGCCAGCTACCTGCAGCCACTGGGGTTCTGCTTCCCCAGGGCACTGTGCCCCGAACCCCCAGGTGCAGCACAGCCCAGCGGCTGCAAGCAGGTGGCATCCACTGTTCCCGGGGCTGCAGAACGGGTGGGTGGCAGCTTGGAGCAGGATGAGAGCAGGATGGGGCCAGTGGCCACTGCAGACTGGGGCTGGCAGTGGCACTGGGTTCTGCCCAGTGTTCAGGGTAGGCCATGGCGATGGGAGTGGGGCTGCTGTCACCCCAAAATTTGCTGTAGTCTCCTCCCCCCCAGCACCACTGCTGAGCACTGGGAAGAGCCCCAGCCTGCAGCAGCTGCTGGCCTCAGCCTGTTTTTGTCCTGCTGCAGGCTGCCACCTACCCCTGCTGCAGCCCCAGGAGTGGTGGACACCACTGGCTTGCAGCCTCTGGGCTGCGGTGTGCCATGGGGTTTTGGGGCATGATGCCCATGGGAAGCGGAGCCCCAGGGGGTTCGGGACATGGTGCAAACCAGTGGCTGCAGGCAGCTGGCGTCAGCCACTCTTGGGGCCACTGCAGCAGGGGCTGTGGTGAGTGAGGAGAAGTGGAGCAGTGGGGTGAGTAGGGAGAAGGGTGAGTGGGGCTGCCACCTGCCCTGACTGCCAGGAAGAGCGCAGTGCTGCCCCTGCTGCAGTCCTTGGAGTGGCAGACGCTGCCTGCTTGCAGCTGCTGAGCTGCCCTGCCCACCTCACCCCACCCCACCCCTTCCCTAGCCCCAGCCTCACTCCCTCCCTCCCTCACCACCATAGGAATGCATCCCTCTCTGTTCCACTGTAAGCTGGGTTCGCTTTATGTGAATTCAATTTATGCGCTGTTCTCTGGGAACACATCTACCGCATAAATTGAGGGAAACCTGTAACTTTATTTTTATTTCAGTGGGCATTAATTGTCAGGGTTACATTTGATCCTAAAGATTCATTGATCCTAATGGTTCAGATAAATTGTGGAGTTTTCTATACACTAATGTGATGACAATTTGTTTGGGTCAGACTATAGTAGGCAGCTGCTGATCCTCTGTATCATGGTATGTGTGTAAGAGGTCTAATCAGGTACCTGATAAATCTGTCTGTTCAGAGTCCTGTGATCATCACCCCAGACCTTTGACACATATGCCTAGGCAAGAGTATGGAGGAGTGGAGGCTGCCCAAGACCTACCATTCCCCTTTTAGATTGATACAGAATCCAAAGGCCAGACTGAGTCTGGATATTCAGTGCCTCAATGGTTGTAGCTTCTGCCAGAGACAAACAGATAAGAACTGCTAGTTCTCGAGGTTGCAACATTGTGACATTTTATAGGAGTTACCCCGCCACAAGTAGCCTCACCACAGTGCCACCAAGCCATCCAGTTGGATGGATTTTACAGTCAGAATACGGTGAACCAAATAATAGAACAATTCTTATGTTGCAAATCACTTAGAAAGACCACAACAGGTCAGGATGTTTTTAATGCTATGGATTTCCCATTTGAAATCCCTGGGTTTATTTTGTGAATACTGTTTGCACACTTAAGAGTGCTAACATTGCATGGCAATCTGAGGCACCCTTGAAAGGATCCCCCGAGGCCCCCCAAGGCTCCCTAGGGTGCTGTGGCTCAGTGGAGTTTGGCTTGACAGTACCTCTGCCCTTGTGTGAATCTAAGCTTTGACCCATTGACCCAGTCTTTCCATCACTGATCACAAAGCTGAATTATGAAATACTTTGAATGATACTTTACCATCCTGCTTTCTTGTTTTGCTGATACATTTCCCATGTGTAACACAAAATTAGAATGTAGCAAATAAATATTAGTGGTAAAGGAAAAAAGAAAGTTGTTTTGGTCAGATACAGTGTGTACCTATAAAACAGACAGAAGAGACAATGTGGTTACACATATATCTTATAAGTTATGATTATCTTAGCAATAAACATATTTATTCATATTCATATTAGGAATTATGCACCCAGAGCTACAAATGAAATCAATGGGAGCTGACAGTGTCCAGCATTTTTCAAAATAAACTCAAAAGTTGCTTAAGCTAGGCTCTCAAAAGTAGGCATGCAACTTTAGAGGCTTCTGAACAGTTTGATCAGAACATATTTATAAAATAAAACACAAAATATATATTTACAGGTCATATACTTTGGGCATAATTCTGAATGAACCTAGAACAGATAGTTATAAACTGAGTAAAATAAAGTATTCAGTATTGATTTAACAGTCTGGTGACTCGCAATGATAAAATTCCCACCAAGTTCTATTATTACTACTGCTTCTGCCATTATTACTACCACCAAAGCTATCACATTGGACTGAGAGGCAGGTCTGAAAATCCTGATCTTTAATAATATATTTCACAGACAATTCATAAGAACAATAGGAACGTAGGGCTGGAAGGGACCTCAAGAGATAATCAGGTTCAATCCCACTTTGAGGCATGATTAAGCAGACACAGGCCATTATTGATAGATATTTGTGTAACATTCTTAAAAACCTCCAGTGAAAGGAATTCCACAGCCCTCTTAGGCAGCCTATTTCCCTTGCATTTCAATCCTTATAGTTAAGAGGTCTTTCCGGGTACTGTACCAAAATCTCTGTCTGCAAAGTAAGCCAATTACTTCTTGCTCTGCATCAAGGACCACTAATTGCTACCCTCTTAAAGCCTGTTAAATGTTTGTAGACTGTTATCATGCTTCCCTTCCAAGTCTTTTCTTTTCTAGTGAAAATAAAATCAAGCCCCTTCAGAGGTCTTATATTTTAAACATTTGATAATACTTGTTTTTTTTTCTTTTGGATTCTTCAATTTGCTTACAACTTCTTTAGAGTTTGAGACCCAAAGTATGGCCCACAGGCTGGATCTGGCCCTTGGAGCCAATTTATCTAGTAGGGGTGAGGGACTGATGGCATTTCTTCAGCGGGGGGACTTGGCACGTGAAGCAACTGAGCCATGGGTAGAAGCAGTGGCATTAACACTGTGGGGAGGGAAATGGTGATTGTGGCTGTGGCTGCAGACTAGAGGCAGCACCATGGGCTGGGTTAGAGGAGGCCTGTGTTCAGAGATAAGCTCTGTTATAGTGGCCCCCTGCTGCAAAAAGCTGCTGACCCCTTCTGTATGAGGAGTAAGCAGTCCTAAATAGAATGAAATAATTACCTTCTTCGTAATATGCTCCATATTTTCTGGAAATGGTAGTATGCTGCTGATTCATGTTCATTTTGTTGTCCACTGTAACTACCAGATTGGGGTTTTTTTTCTGATGTTCCCTTGCCTAGCTACTTATTTGTTATTATCAAGGTATAATTGCATTTTTTTCTTCTTCAGTTTTGTTTTATTGATTTCAGACCATTTATCCAACTTAACAAGATTATTTTGAATTTTAATTCTACCCTTTAAAATACTGGTAACCACTCCCACCTTGGATTCATCAGCAACTTTGATAAGTATACTTTCTATTCCATCATTTAGTAATAAGGAAAATGATTCCTGAACAGAACCCTGCTCACCCTTGCTTGATATGATCTCTCAGAATGACCAAGTTTTGTTATGTGGGACTGTAAATCGTACTCAAGTCAAGATAGATCACATCTCCTGATTCATCCTTATCCAATAGACCAGCTAACCAGTCAAAGAAAGACATTAGATTGTTTCGACATGATTTGTTCTTGGAAAATTTAGGATGGCTGTATCACATTATTACCTTCTAAGGACAAGTCTATACTGTGGTTGTGATGTATCCCAGAGAGGACAGCCCAACCATACCCAGTCTATCTGCTACTACACACCCACTCCAAACTAAAAAAATACATTGGTGAAGATGCTCTGGAGTCTTCTTCTGCAGCTGCTGTCAAGCCATCAATATCTGCTGTATTTGAGTGCTGCTACTGGGATGATTCTGGAAAGTCCTCAGTGGTGTATTTCTGAGTTTGGAATATAATGGGCAGGAGCTTTAAACGAGGCGTGCTTGAGGCTACCCCGACTGGGATATGCCACTACTGTGGTGTAAACATACCCACAGTGCTTACAAATGTGATTGTTCAATCTACTTAAATATCTGTCCGGCTGTTGAAGTTAGGTTGGTAGGTCTGTAATTCAGTAGTGTGAATTACAGACCTTCCCCCCCTCCTTAAAAATAGGTACCATTTCTGTCCATCTCCACTCCTCTGGGACCTTACCTTTTTGAGTTCACATAGATAATCACTAAAAAGTCCTTGGTTAGTTCCCTGAATAATTTAAAGTGAATTCTATCAGGTCCTAGCAACTTGAATACATCAAAGTTACTGACGTATTTTTAGCTGCATTCTATCTGTTCTGATTTGTGTTTCAAACCTCTTGCTTATTAATATAATTAATTGCTCACAATTAACAACCCCCTATTTTTGTTGTTGTTGTTGTGAAGACTGAAGCAATGAGTATTTGTTTTCCTGGTTTGACCAGTTCTCTTTCTTTCTCTGTTAAGAAATAGCTTTTCTTATTTTTATGTTCCTGCTTAGTTGTAATTCATCTAGCATGTTCCAATTCCACAAATGAGACAGGAACCTGTAGACTAGGCTCCCAGACCTGGGAGGATCAGGTATGTATTATGAAGAATACAAGCTATTATTTTTTCATCACCCATATTCTCAAACTAGCAGAGTGCGGTTAGTGATCATGGGGCATGTTTGTAGAAAAAAACAGTTGCCTAGTTCCAACCAAAGGATAAGTACATGAGGTCAAGCCTTCAGCTCATGTTCAGCTCCATTGAATTTCATAGTGCTGAAGGCATAAATAGTAATTATAAAATCCAAGAGTGCTTTAGAGGCCATGGTGTCCTGAAAAGCTAAGTAAAAGATCAAAGTTTACCTCATGCTTCCACTCTTGTCAGGGGATAGTAATACTGCAGACAAATTGGGTCAGACCTTCAAAGGATATAAATCAGAACTGAAATCAACAGTGGGCATGTCTATATGTGTCCCTGACTGTGCAGTACCCACATAGTTTTCGACCCTACTCCCCAGCAGCTGTAGCATCACAGTTGGTACCCACTGATGCTATGTCACTGTAGCAACAAGCTACATTGCCATAGCTCATTGCTACAGTGACATAGCATTTCATGTAGATGTGCCCAGTATCACCCTAATTTACATGAGGGGACTATCTGGAGCACTGTATTTTAAAATCTTACCAAAGTACGTGGTCAGGTGATGTTAAATCAAAAGCACAACTTTCCAAACCATCTTTGAATTTGATTACTTTTGTGTAGACCCATGCAGGAAATACCAGAATAAGAGAAGCTATCCAAAGGCATAAATTGACTCGAATGGTCTTAGATATTGTTCTCAGGTGGGTGAGGCGAAATGGTTGGACAAGAGCCAAGTATCTATAAAAACAGGTAAAAGAACAAAATTATGGAAAAACGATAGAATTCTCATGTTGTGGTTCCTAAAATAATGAATAAATAAAATAACCAACCAAAGCTACATTTCAAAAGTTGTCAGTTGCTACACACAGGAGGAAAACATTCTGTCAGTCTTTTATTCAAGTAGTGCTTTTACGAACCCACAAGGGCAGTTATGATTTAAGCTTTGCCCCCAATGTCCTTTAATAGTTCTTACACAACTTTTTCATAAGCTGTGGATCTGAAGGAAGTAGATTTCAGAAGTCATCTGTATAAGGAGTTAGCAAAGACAAAAACCTTGAATTGGTTCTTGGAAGGCCATGGAACTATAAAATTTCATCACAGACTGTCATTTTGCAATATAATTAAAAGATGCCATGGCATATCTGAATGATAGATTTGTTAAACCAGTGGTTTATAGAATGTTAAGGCATCTACTATCAACATGGCCAATGAAATAGAATCAGAACAATTCAGGGTTTACAGACCAAAAAGTAACTTTCAGTTATCTACAGTTTTATTAAATTCAAATGCAATTTCATGACCTGTGTATGCCATAAAATGTTAAAGGTAACTTTTTTATATCAGCTCAAAGTAGATTAAAGTTGGTAATCTGTTAGCTGAAATACTGAAAATTAAACACAACAATTCATATAGCCACAAATCTGACTTTTAAATTTTTTTTTCTAGGAATATCACAGGGGTATCTGTGTGATGGGCATTAAAGTGTATTGAATTTGACATCCTTTTTTAATTCCAGTTATGTACAGTCTATTACTAGCATGGCAGCTTGGTTCACATATAAATGTTTTGTTTTGTGGAGAATGCATTGTAATGTGCAGGGAAATTCCATTTTGTTGGTGAAAAATATAAGGTTAAGGACAAGAAATGCAAAACTTGCCAACACATCTCTACCACACCCACAATAACTACACCCCACAACAAAGCCATCATCATTCCTGGATCTTGCACTTGCACCTCCAGAAATGTAATATATCTCATCCAGTGCACCAAATGCCTTGACAGAAAATATGTAGGAGAAACCAAACAACAACTGCATACCAGAATGAACACACACCGAAAATCTATTAAAGACAAGAATACCCAACTATCTGTGGGAGCACGCTTCTCACAAGACAATCATTCTCTCCAATCTCTCAGTTCTAATCCTCAAAGGGAACTTACAAAACACCTTTCGTAGATGAGCCCACAAACTTCACTTCATAAATCTAGTTCATACAAATAATCATGGACTCAATATAGACATTGGATTTATGACACATTACAACCTGCCTGACATCTGATTCACCAGGTACCTGCCAGACCTGACCTCTTACACTTTCTCCCCCTGTCCCTTTTTTCCCTCCCCTCCCCTCCCCTCCATTTCTTCCCTTTGTCTTCCTAATTTCCAGCTATTTCCTTTTGTATAGACAGTCTCTTTACTGTAGAGTCTCCCTTACTCACCTTTGGCTTTTTGCACCCCACCCCACCACTTTCTTCCCCCTCCCTTCCCTGCTCTACCTTTTATTTTCCTAATTTCTACCTATTTACATTTTCACTGACATTCTGTCACACTTTTAGCTTCTCTCATTCCTTGGAGCCTCAGAACAGCAAAGACTTCTTATGCCTGAAGAAGAATGATTACACCTGAAAGCTTGCTAAGAACTTTCTTCCAACTAAGTGGGTCTAATAAAAGATATCACATCTACTTAAAGAACCCTGCCCGCCTAAGGCTAAGTTCTACATTTTGTGGGTGCATCTATGCAAGACACAAAGTAGCATAGTTTGCTATGCAGTAAGCATATGTGTCTACACATGCACATACTTACTCTTCAGTGAACCTTGCTAATAGTGAGTAAATTTGGTACCTGCAAATGCAAGAAGCAAATTTACTCATGAGTAGCTACTGTGCAGTAATGCTTGTGTAGATGCCTGACCAGGAGCAAATCTGCTCCCAGTCAGCCAGCCACCAGGAGGCAAGAGATTTCTTCCTGCCCCCGGGACCTGCCTGCTGCTGGGGCAGGGTCCACCACCAGATCCCAGGCAGGGACTACATCTTCCTGCCCCAGCAGCTGGCAGTTCCAAGCCTCACACTCTGAGATTGCTATCAGGGAGTGGGGGATGGGAGATCCTTATCTCCCAGTACCAGCTCCATGTTTGCCGGGTTCAGGCTGGGAGATAAGGATCTCCCAGCCTTGGACTTGATGTTGTGATGCTGGTGCTGGAAGCTTGTTCCCCACCCAGTTCCATGCACGCAGAGCTGAGCAGGGAACAGGTTCCCCAGCTTGTTCCCCAACCAGCTCTGTGCTTGTGGAGCTGAGAGGGGAACAGGCTCTTCAGGCCCCACCCTGTGAGCATGGAGTGAAAGATAGGAACTGTCTAGGTTACAGGCAGGTCCTATCCCCCTGCCCCATCTGCCAGTGGGGCAGCTAGTAGTGAGCCCCCATCTGGATAGGGAATCCCCACCCAGCCAGAGGCTCACTGCTAGCTGCCCCACTGGTGGATCGGGGCAGTGAGCTGGGACCTGCCCCTCCCCTGCAGGTCTTTCAAAGTCCCCTGCCCTGATCTGGGAGCCAGGGTTGGGAGCTCCCTGCTGCTGGGGAAAGGGAGGATTGTCCCTGCCCTGGCAGAAGACAGCTTAGCCAGGGGCAGGGAACAATGTCCCAGCCCTGGCCAGGAGACAGCTGTCTCCTGGCCTGGTGCTCCCTGCCAGCCCCTGGCTTAGCACCCAGGGGGAGTCTTGAGCTCCCCTTGGTGGCAGCAGGGGTCCATTGTAGGGCCATAGGAAGTGGAAGCAGTTTGCTGCTAGGAGAAGCAAATCTTCTCCCAGTTCCCTGCATGTGTAGACACCTGTCTGGGAGGGGTTACTCATGCGTAGTTTACTCACATGTAAACTGATTTTGCATCAAATGCATGTGTAGACATGCCCTGTCTGCACCTTTTCCACACCATGCAAGCAGGATCCAAAAAACTGAGTCAGACATAGACATGGACAAAATGAATAGAATACAAATACAGACCTGTTATGTGAAGGTGGTATAAAGCTCCTATTTACATTGCCCTGAATCCTGGTTTTGTTTAATGCATGTCATGCTCACTGGGTACGTCTGCACGAGATGCTAACTGTGCAATAGCCTAATAACACTGCACAGTAGCGTGCCAGGCAAAAACCATGCTAATACACTACTGTGCAGTAGTATTAGGTTAGTGCGCAGTATCATTAAAAACCTGTGTGCTGGCACTACTGCAAAGTAGCATGAGTTAAGGCACATTGATTTAGTACTTGATTAACCAAGTAGTAAACATAATGCATGGTAACTACGGCACATTAATGAATGTGTAGATATGCCTGCTGTTCTTCTTTTATGAGGAAAAGGTGAAAGAGCTAAGATTAGTTAGTCTGGAAAAGAGAAGACTGATGGGGCATTTGATAATAGTCTTCAAATCCATGAAGGGCAATTGGTATTCTTTCTCATAGGCAGTGTACAGATCTGATGTTGAGCTCAACATACCTGGGATATATCTTGCGTGGCAGCCCCTTGGGATAGAGCGCCATACACTTCTCTTCACAGTGCTCACAAAATTGTTATCATTCTCATGGGTAGGTATAATATCCCTCACTGATTTCTCGATTGCCTCTGTGAAGGCTGCCCAATTGGCTTTCCTCAGATTGAAACACCTGCAGAAGGGAGTGTTTTGCAACATTATTGGGGACCCTAATTTGATACTTATAGGACAATGTTGGGTGTGAGGTATGGGCACCAGCACTGCTTTCTTGCATATATAGCTGATTTCACTGCTTGTGAAGCTGATGTCTGGGTTGTAGCCTTTTCTCCAGCTGTTAAATGAATTGGGTTGTTTAGGATCATGTACTAACATCAGATTACTAGTATCTGCCCATTAGTTAACTAGGATGCCATCATTGTTGTTATCGCATCCCTGTGCTGTGTAATGGGAGTTAGAGTCATCACCAGGAATCCTGGTATTCTCTGATAAACAGACTGATACAACAGGCTGCCTAAAACCCACCCCTGTTCCTTGTCTATATGGACTATCTGGCATAGCACCCCCTTACATCAGAAGGAAAATAGCAGGTGACATTAACTGGCAGGTACAAGAATTAGACAATTGCTCTATATGGACATCAACCAGCGTATAATTTTTTGTCCTCTACCACACAATTGATCACATCACCAGAATCAGCCAGAACTCCCCTCTGGCAAAAAGAATGGGAGAAACTAGGTGACAAACTGTTGAATGGAGCTAGTGAGGAATTACCCCCAGTGAGGAGTTAGCATCTGGCTCTAACTATGAATGGCATACATGGCAGCGCCTGAACAAATTGAGAGTGGGTCTCGGAAGATGTAACTTTCTCATGAAATCATGGGGTCTCTGCAACTGGTCAACGTGTTTATCAGGAGAAGCAAACCATGGATCATTTCCAGAAAGGCCTTGTAGCATCACAATGCACCCCACAAGATCTGACAACACCAACACCAGAAGCAGAATATTGGGAATAGACCATATAAAAAGGTTGGATTGGAGACATGAAGAAGACGACTCAACCAATTCTCCAATGGTAGCCACCCAATAGGGACTATTGTAGGTATTATTACAGAGCCTGGACACTTGGTGGAGGGGAAGCTGGTTTGCATTGAGCAAATTGCGAGTGAACAGGACCAGCAAACAGGGGAAGCAGTTTGCAGGAAGTTTTCTGGGTGCATGAGGAACAAGGGGAAGGGGAAAAGAAGCCAGGCACCAGATCCTGCCCTGGGAAGGTGAGTGATCCAGGGCTGCCTGTGTGTTTGGTAGGGATATGCAAAGCTTCGGGTGGTAATTCAATTTGGAGGAGATTCGGGCCAATTTGGTGGCTGAATCTCTGAATCTGAATCAAATCAAGGGACCAATTTAAAAGTCTGAATCAATTCAGAGTTCTCTGAATCTGTGGAAAAGATTCAGAGAGCTTCAATGATTAGGACAGTCCCCGATGGCTGTAGCAGGGAGCTGCAGCTGCTCTCGGAGCTGGTAAGTACTAGGGTCAGGGGAGAGAGGGCTGGGGGAGGGAACCATTGTGGGACTGCTGCCAGCCCCCCCACTCCCCCAGCCTCCCCCATGGCTGCCCCGCCCGCCCCAGCTCGGTACTTTAAAAAAAAGCTCTGGTGCTGCCGGGCAGGGGGTGATCCATGCACCCCCCTTACACCCTCTAAGGGGGGTGCATGGGGGGCTCTACATGAGGCCCCCAACTTCCCCCCTTGCTCCCCCAGCCCCCTTCATGGGTGCCCCACCCGGGCCAGCTCTGGCCCCTTAAGGAAAAAAAAACAGAGAAAAACCCTGCACTCACTGCTCCTGCAGTGGCCTCAGGGCTTTGGGGGGCTTGTGCAGAGCTCCCCCATATGGCATGGGGCAGTGGGCAGTGGGGATTGCTCTCCACCAGCAGGAGTGGTGAGTCCAGGGGTTTTTTCGGGTTTTTTTTCCTTAAAGGGCCAGAGCTGGCCAGGGTGGGGCACCCATGTGGGGGCTGGGGGAGCAAGGGGAGGGGGGTTGAGGGGCTTGTGCAGAGCTCCCCATGCAGCGTGGGGCAGTGGGGGGCAGCGGGGATCAGTTAATTATGATTATGACTTCATTCGTTCTGGATCAGTTAATTACTTAATTAAGGATTTCCAACAATTGACTGTAAAAGAAATAATCTTCCTTTGTGTTTTGTAATTAATTAACATTTCAAGGGATAATTCTTTAAATTTACCAATGCAGAACAGAAAAGGTGATAAAATGAAGTATAATGTGAAAAGGAATTCTCTAAAATGACAGCTGTGAGCCTATTGATATATGAGGCTAGATTTGTCCCCCTGTGAATCAGACTTATCTCTGCAGAACAAGCCTTTGGACTCATGCAATTTCCCCCTTCCTCTGTGGAAATAAGAATGACTGTAGCTTAAAATATTTATTTATTGCCTTTGCCTCCATGTGTTTGCCTTTCTGTAGTATGTCTGTGTTTGCTGCTCTTTCCAGTGATGTTCACATTCACTGTACACTATCAGAAAAAAAGCTACACGAGACATTTACTGCAAAGCTGACTAATTAACTGTGAGTAAATGTCTCAGTGTCTTCACATGTGCGCCTATTAGGATGCACAAAACTAATAAACTCTGAAGTAGGGTAGAACTTTTAAATACAAGTCCTACCCTGCTGTGGAGTTTTTTTGTCTGCAGCAGCGTACATGGGTACATTGACCTTGGGTATTTTACAGGCAGGTTAAATGAGCCTCCTCTGTGCTATCCTAATATCTGAACATGACAGAAGTGGGACGCATAACCCAAATTAACTTTTGAAACTAAAATGGAGATAGGTCATTCTCAGGATTTTTTCTCCTTTTATGAAAATATTTGGAGGAAACAGAATCCTCTACAACCAGATACTCTTACTTAAGTCAGTAACTGGTCTATCTCCTCACTGCTGCCAATGAGGAACCTTCCCAAATAAGGACTGCAGGAAGCATGCCAGGTATAGCAGCCACATTATCCTCCCTGGCAGACAGTACACATTAGTGGTGTATATCAAAAACAGATTCTATTCCACCAATTGGGTGTCAAAGTGGACTTAGGTGCTTAAGTCCAATTCTACTCTAACCTGTTCAAGCCCCCAAATTAATTTAAATTATTATATTGTTATAATATTGATAGATTAACATATCTATTTTTAACCCACTGTCTTCTTAACCTCCAGCCACAAGAAAAGCAGAGAAGAGGAGGGAGATCTGAAAAGAAGACTTTTTGCATTAACTGTTGTTCAGGGACTCAAGTAGGGTGGAATAGAATTTCATTTAGGTGCCTAGTTCACTATGTACCTAATAGGTAGAAAAGAATCTGGCCCTAAGAGTCTAGTGACAGAATTAGGCAGCAGTAAAAGACAGGTTAAACATAAGCAGTTAGGTTTATCAAAATGAAAGTGAGCACCAGAAAGCATATAATTCAGAAGTATACGATGATAAAGAGATAAAGGAAACAGTAATCAGGGCAGTATGCTCAGGACTAAATTCAGGTGCAATTTGGTGGAGGGGAAAGGGTGGAGGGTGAGGGGGAGGTGATCTGAGCCTCCCAAAACTAAAAAGCATATTAACATCTTATTATCTGGGGGAAAAATAAACATGGTACCAAACTCCATCTGTACCTTGGAAATTGAGAAAAAATGTTTGAAATCCAGTCTGCTGATTTGCTTATATAGGAGAAAAGTGTTCCAGATACTATCTTCAGACTAACGGGTTGAAAAAATGAGACTAGGTAAAATCTCAGGTTGTGGATTTTACGTTTAAGTAAAAGGGGAAAAAACACTATTTTCTCTCCCTGCCATCTATCCCTATTAGGCCTGAGGTGTCCACATAAAATATGACATTAGAGGATTTAATTTCTTATAACTAACACATCAAATCAGTCAAATGATGAGAAACAAACAGAAGCCATAAGCTATAAAGAGATTTTTATCTCGAAAGGAAAGAATAGACAGATTTTCTATTAAGACCACTGAAGACTTTTCTATTGCTATTGATTTTCCTTGGAATGTTTGCAGATGTTATGGTGATGGGTGAAAGAATACAATTCCAAAATAGATACATTAAAAATTAAAATATCAGGATAACATAAGACTAATTTATAGTTGCACAGGGTTTATTTTCATAACAATATTGACTCTTGCTGATAAAAAGTGAGTCATAGGATTTTTGTATGTTAACTTGAAGAAAGTCAATTCTCACAAAGTGGGACTGGAAAAATCCTGGCTAGAGCTACTGGGTTTAAATTATATAATAAAGTCTCAGTAGCTTAAATGTCATAATTGGGGAAAATGTGATGATAAAAATTTGTTCCTGGGCACATCTACGAGTGCAGTTAATGTGCAGCAATATACTCTGGCACATATTGCACCAGAGTTTATTGGTCCCAGGCACTGTGTTGGAAAGTGGCGTGTTGAGCTGGGTCAGAGCAGCCCTGGCTAGCAGGGATCCAGGGGGTCAGCTTGCCAGCTCAGGGCTGCTGCAACCCAGCCCACTGTGATGTGAAGGGGCTAGCTGGGGCAATAGTGTTGCAAGGTGTTCCAGTGTGGGACTAGTTGGCAGGCAGCCCCAGCACTGAAGCACTGCCCCAGCCAGCCTCATCAGCGTCTACACGTACATTGCTGCAAAGTAAAAAACACTGTTGCAGGATAAACACTTTTATTTATAAGTACTAACCTGCAGTGGAGTTGTTTACTCTGTCCTAATAGCACTGCACGTCTAGACATTGAGCTGTTTACTGCAGAGCTAATTAGGCAAGCCCACAGTAAATGTACCGCATAATAGTTTATGAGGGCCTCTTAGTTGCATCAGTGCCACAAGTAGTTGTGGGAATAGAAAATGATGGGGCCTGCATGGGTCAGTGTGACAGGGGGCTGGCTCATGGCTGGTCACTGTACTGGCCTGCCCACCTGTCTAGGGCAGTCTGCCCTCATTCACCTGCCACATCTTGCTGTTTACAAATACTGATTGAGTACTACAGGAAGCTGCCCATTTAATGCCCCAATGCGTAGGGCGATATAAATGGCTCCAACCTTCCCTATACTGTGTCCCATGCCTTGCAGATGGCATCCAAATTTCTATTACTCTGTCTCAAACCCAGTTTCAAAATGTCTGAGGGCTTACTGAGGTCTCAACTCCTTTGCCCCCCTCACTGGGCCTCACACTCACGCCCCCCTTCACTGGAGCTCACTCAAATAACTACCTGTGGGGCTGGCCTATATGCAGTCCTTCAGGTCTCCCCTGTGGCCCTGCTTTGCATACCCCTGTTCAGCCCTTCAAGTCACCCCTGCAACCCTACTGTGCAGCCCTTCAGATTGCCCTGGGGACCCTACTCTGTGCAGCCTAATTTCACTCGACTCCTTTGCCCCCTTGCTTGGGTCACTCTTTGGACACCCTGCACTGGGGTCCCAGGGTCTTATACCCCATGGCCTTAAGTGTCCAGAGACATGCCTGGCCCCACTCTTCCTGTCCCTACTCTGGGTTACCCACCAGGTTGTGGGGGCTGGGGCTATAAGGCATCACTCACTCACCTTTCACTGGGGAGGGAACTGGCATGGCATTTTCTGGGGACCACCCCACCATGGGTGGATTCATCACACCATCCTACCCCAGCAGGATGTAGTTTTTGGTCATGCCCCAGGACCAGGACCCCCTCTACCCTCACACCTCCTTCTTTGTACTTCCAAGATGTCACGAGCAGCTGCTCCGCCTAGGTGGTGTTCTTCTGGCTCCTTGCAGCACACCGCTAGCTCAGCCGTGAGGGCCTGAGTTAAAATGGAGGCTGTTCAGCCCCCTCCTCCTATCACAAGGCCCTCCTGCAATTATGTGACCACCTCATCGGGGTGGCCTGCACCTGCTGGCTGCCCTGTTGACTGTTCTGGCCCTTAAAGTGGCAGGCACCAAAGGTGCTTTGCCACAGCCAGAGATCAGTGGGAAATTCTGGCTCAAACTATGTGCATCCATGGCTGCATATACAGGGATGAATCCTACATACTCATTCAAGGGTCACTCTTTCTGGTATAGGGCAACCACCCATCCCTAATTGGGTGGGACAGTCATGAAACATCAACATCAAGCCCTAGTCCAGGGGTGAATGACTCCAGGATAGTTGCTATCCTGGATTCCCTTCGACGCACTCATCAATGGTCCCAGTATTATGTGCAAGGATCTATTTTCCATTCGCTATGGAAAAATGTGTATTTTCTTCCAACTGCTGTGTGCACAGAGAGAACAAAAAAAGAGAACAGAAAATGTAGATGTGCACAGAACTCAGAAGTGCACAGAACTTATGGTCATAAGAATTTAACACAAGACCTAAGACTTTGCTAATGAAATTAATTAATATCAGGAGGTTTCTCAAAAATGGTGTACATGACCTGCAGGTGGAAGCAACTACAAAATGTCTGGACACTTGTAGAATGTCATGATGGACTGAAGAAGTGACCAGCAAACTGCCTGTCATTGACTGGGACTTATTAGACTTGTTAGCTGTGGTGTATGTGTTGAGTTGCAGCAAAACCTTAAGAAGTGAAAAATCTAGCTCCTGAAGAAAATCAAATAGTTATAGACCATAGCTGCCTAGATACAGAAAAGGACCAGTCGGAGGAACTAATTAAGACCTGATATTTACAACAGTATTTTCCCCAGTTTGCAACCCAGAGGAGGGAAGATGAGCTGTTTAAGGTCAGATAACATGAGGAAATTCCCCTGGAAAGGTTATTTGGTTTAGTTCAATACAGTTCAAATGAATAAGGGGATGGGCAGAATATGAGGTTGCTGCAAGCCAACTTGGGCAGCCAAACTCTAATGCAGAATTTACCCCAGAGAAAAGACTAAGTTATCCAGACCATGTATAAATCCTTGACAGCCATCCCTCTGCATTGGCTATGCATCTGAGCCAACTGTCCATCTGAGCCATCCATCTGAGTTGGTCATAGCACAGTAAAGAGTTAGAAGGAGATAGAGAAAAAGAAACCTCATCTGAACTGGCAAAAGACCTGAGAGGACCTGTGTTCCTGGCATATATAAACAGAATCATACTACTGGAAAGAACATCCGGAGAGGACTTCCAGGATAATTTGGTAATGGACCAATTTATAGAATGCTTAGATGATCTTCAAATCACAAAGCAAAGGTGAAAGGAGGTCAGAGACAATCCACATTAATTATCACATTAGTTTAATCTTCTACTGTAAGAGTACACCAAAAGGGGAATCAGCTGCTAATTAAGAAGCCAGATATTAGTAGTCCACTTGGTACAGCTCTGTGTCTAATAATCATGAGGGGAATGGAAATTATAACTTGATTTGTGACTTTATTAAATGATTTATTACATACACACACACACGCATACATACACGTATGCAATTTTCCTTGTTTTCAGGAAATATATATAGTTCATTGAACTTGCTTTGCAATTTTGCTTGTTTTCAGGAAATATATACATTTTCTGAAAACAAGGAAAATTGGCAATAATGTAAAAAATATGGGCAGCAGTTCAGTTAATGGCTAGCATAGCACTCATATGCTAGAGACAGAAATTATACATAAACCAGTATAAGCAATCAGAGAAATCAGTTCAAATCTGTAACACAATAGAAGTTCAGTGCACATAAATTGCTTTCAAAATGGCCAAAACCAGTTTAAGATAAACCTGGATGAATGTAGTATCAGACTTAACTGATTTAGGTTAAATAAGTTTATTGAACTTTTGGTCTAGATCCCCTCCAGATTCATGTTAACTCACAGTCCCCCAGTATCCCAGAATGTTTTGCACCTCTCCTGCAACCCCGTCCCTCCCCCCTTGGAGAGTGGGCTGACTAGCCTTGGCCTAAGCTGTCTGCTCCAGCCAAGCAGGGAGGCATTCTCTAGTGTTTTCCAACTTCTGGCCTTGGCTACTGCAGGCATGTGGCTGCATTTCTGGAATCAAAAGTGAATGGCTGTTCGCTTGCTTGTCAGTTCAATCTACACAGCTTACACTAACCCATGAAGACTGAATCAATTCAGCCTCATGCTTTTTGACTTTATGTACTTAGTCATAAGGAAATATCAGGGTTATATTTACCTGCTCCTGTCCCTTTGAGGATTGAAGGTTTGCTGAAGAGTTCATGAAAATACACCTGAAGTGTAGGAGGGTGCTTCTGTACAGTTTGGTAGGCACTGAAAGGACTGCAGTAATGGAGCTTGTGCAAGAAGTTTCTTTCCTTCTTTCCTTCTTTTTTTGATATTAAGTTTAATATGATCTGGGAGCTTATCATTTGAGCAGCCAGAAAACAGTGAATTGCAATGATCTGACTTTCCTTAGCTACATCTATGCCCTGGGGATTTATGCTGTTTTAACTATGGTGGCAGCCCAAAGAAGGTCAGCTGCCCAGTTTATGACAGCTTTGCTGGCAAAAGGGTTTTTTTTGCTGCCAAAGGGAAGCTGGCTTCCCTGGACATCCAAGGCCCTGTTGGCAGAAGCCACCATTGGCTGGCAGATTTGAGTTCTGCTGTCAGAGGTACATCAGCTATGGAGTGAGAGATTTTCACACCTGAAATATCTCTGCTGATATAACTTTATAACATGGACAACAGCTCAAAGATAAGCGTACAGAAGAGAGCTCTGTGGACTGCTCCAGGAAAAGCTGCCAATGAAGATCTGTTTACAAGCACTCTGGCTGAGAGAAACACAGAGGACTTTCATGTATATAGATGTAAGGATTTTTACATCAGGGAAGAATTGAGCAATTTAGAAAAATCTGTGATTCTCTGGGACCAACTGGAGTCAGAACTGAAGAATAAATAATGTGTTGTTTGAATAAAACATAAAAATAAAATTAATCACAAATCACTTGCAGCAAAAAGGTAAAAGAAGTAGAAGATCAGAGACTGTGACATAGCTAAAATTAAATGATATAACTATATACAAGTGAGAGACAGTAGGCTTAAAAATTAAAGTTGTGTGGAACATGTTTTTAGGAAACCAGGAAATAAATTAAAAACCAAACCCCTGTGAAAAATCTGTTATCTGCAACCCAGCAAGCAGAACTAATTTTACAGGGCTTTAAAACAACAGGACTCTCCAAAGCAGTTCAGCTTATTAAATTGAGATTCTGCCTTGGTATGCGAAAGGAGAGAGGCAGTAATGTCTGCCCAAGACGGAGCCTTAGGAGCTAGGTGGGGAGAGAACCTACTCCAACTCTAAAACTGGGGCGGGTCTATTTTCTGGAAAAAGGCTGAAAACTGAAGTTTTTTTGCCAGTATCGAAAAGAGCACAAAAGTCAAAAGAATCACCCCAAGATTTTCTGGGCTGAGTACTTGATTAGAAACCGAATGTACCATTTCCATCACAAGAAACTGAGTCTAACTCTGCCCTTATACAAAATAAGTTTCTTTATTCAATCCTGACAGAGGCCTTTGACAGATGTTAAGTTTAAAGTGCAATGGGATCTAAGATGTGATGCCAACAATCACACCTTCTATCATGCCACATGTGCTTGGCAGAATGTGTGATTTTTGGGATCATGGCTTAGATCTCTATTGTGCCTTACTTGTCAGTGCAGTGGGAGTCTGGGATCATGATCCTGGGCTCCTCAACACCAGCAAATTTAAACCCAGGTGCTGACAAGCTCACCGTGTGCTGTGACCTATGAAATGATGTATGCTGTCCAGCTGGATGGCATGTGATTTTTACAGGACCCAGCTCGTGGGGACCTCATTTTGCTGGGACAGCACCCTGGATTCTGGGGCTGTTGCATGTTGGATCCTAACACTCTGCTGAGTATCGAGATATGTCATGGGTCACCCCTGACTGGCCACATATTCAATTTGAGGTGTGATACAAATGAGCCACAACATTGTCTTATATTATATGTGGAATAACTTTGTGGCTCATTTACTGCATTATCACACCTTAAATTGACTTGTACCCATGGCCGGATTACTATTTAAGGTGCAATTAACTTGTTCATTGTTTCTTAAACATAATGTGTGTCAGGGGGCAGGGTGGCAGAATCATAACCTTCAATCACTGATGTGGCCTCATTTAAATGAGAGTCAGGTTGCAAATGAGACCTGATTTGAGAGGCTGTAGAGTACTGCTGTACACTACTGCTGTACACTATTGTAAGTGTAAAGGCAGAGAAACAGAGATATGGGGGAATAGAGTAAGATAGTAGCATGCTGTTCCATACCATTGCTATACAAAGAACACAGATCAGGGAGAGAAACAGTACCTTCTCCCTGAGAAAAAGAAGCCTCAATGAGCAGCTCATTGATGAAAGAGAGAAGGGAACTAAAACGTCATTGCTGATGAAATCAAAAGTACCAAAGCTGAAATAAAATCATGTCCAGGAGCTTTATCAATGATGAAAGCACTACTGATGGTAACCAGGGACGTGCGGAGAGGCAGGCATCAAGATGTGATACCTGCAAGCAATCCAGAAGGTAGGATGTGAGCCTGTTGTTTCAGATGTGGGAGTAAAGAATACAGCCTGTCAGGATGCTGTACAGCAAAGCTGTCAAATTAATTTGGACCATGGGACTGGTCCACAGGCCAGATAAATGCTGTGAGGCTGGCCGCACAGCCTGGATCGGGCCCACATACCCTCCCTCCCCCAACCTGAGCATGCTCGTGGAACTTGCTTCTGCTGGTTCAGGACTGTACCTCATGTGGCACCTGCTCTGGCTGGAATGGGACATGAGCAGCAGGAGACTTCTGCTCTAGCTGGTCCAGGGCATATGCCATGTACAGCACGGGTCCTAGACTGACTGAAGCAGGGCAGCACTGTCATGTGCGGTACAGCGCTGAAGCAAGTGCTGGATCCCCGGCATGCAGGGGAACCATGGAACAGCCCTCCTCCTGCATGCTGGTTTCAATGCCTGCTCTGGATGGGCTGGGACTGTACAGCATGTGATGCCCACTCTGGGACTTGCACTGCACATGGTGCTCCAGCCTAAGACTGGCTAGAGCAGGCACCACATGTGGCTTGAGTCTCACTCTGGCCAGAGTGGGCACTGCATGCTGTGCAGTCTTTCACTGGCTGGAATGGGTGCTGTAGGCATTGGATCCAGCTCACCGGGGGGGGGGGGGGGGGTAGAGGGGAGGAGGCTAGACTGGGAGCCAAATGATGTAGCTCCCATCAATGATGTAGCTCCCTATAGTTGCAGCCTTATCCTGGTTCCAGACAATACCACTGCCTCCCCTGAAAATGAAGCAACTTCCATGCTCACCATATCCTGGTATATTCAAAGCAGAAGAATAGTGCTGGAAAGCGAGCATTGTTTTAATAGTTGTGGCAATTACAAACTCGTCTGAGGGTGTCAGTTTGTCATAGCAGAGCCACAGGTAGCACATGAACTGGACTCTCACATTGAACAGCAACCTTGACTTCCCCTATGTGGCTTCAAAACAGATGTCTCCCCTCTAGCTGTCGAACACCTCCTGGGGGATCAAGTCCTGCAGCAGGAGCAGGGCATATTGGCTGGTGTTCCCCAGAGATCTGTCTTCCACAAAGAGCCCATAGTCCCCTGGGCTGGGGGTTACAGGAGAGGATGCTGGCCAGCCCCCAGTGGGATGTCATGCCCCATTCCAGGGAGTCTCCCTAGGGGTGACAGAAATGAGAATCCCATGGGAGGGACCCTGGGATGCCAGGCAGTAGGGAAAGGTCCCCACTGCATCTTAACTAGGAGCTAGAGGAGTGGGAGATGGACCTAGGACAGGAGTGGCATGAGGGAGCCAGTGACCCATACCCCAGGGAAGCAGAAAGGCCCCTAATGGGGCCTGCTTTGGTGGGCAGTGGTGGGAGAGGGGAACAGGACTGGAGTTTCTGGGGCCCAAGGCTAGGGCCATCCATGACACTGCCCTCCTCCCTAAGCTGATCCATGCCCCCTGGCACTCATCCCGTTACATAGGCCCCCCATGCAGGTCCAGGAGAGTCCCAGCAGGGAGCAGAAGTGCTCAGAACTGGAGGAGGGACAGGTTGCCTCTGGGACAGTGGTTGGCATTGGAGCCTGCCTGCCTCAGCTTGTCCACCTACCAGTGGGAAGTCCGTAGAGGAAAATTTTCACTCCCTGTGACCCCTCTCCTGACTTCGGTCCTGTAGTGGGGGAGTGCCCAGCCACAGTGGGGATGGGCAACTCCCAGACTTGGTTTTGCTGTGTGACATCGGCCCCAGGCATGACAGAGGGTTGTGGAGTTAGGGTCCCCACAGAGGGAGAATGGGTCCTGGGGGCAGGGGGCAAGGGGCTGGAGGTCTTGTGAGGGAGGGTCAGGAGTTCACAGCCCCTGCTATGGTGATGCCTCCTGCCTCAAAGACTCTTTCCACCCTGCCCTGCAGCTGTATCCTGCCTCTGCCGCACAGTCCTTTAGGAGGGCAGTGGGTTTGGGATCACCCACCTGTCTAGCTCCTATGAAGAGAAGTCCCTGGTCTTCACTCCCAAGTCTGGGAATTAATTTGCTAGGTCTATAGTCCCCTTCCCCATGCCTCTCCTTAAACAAGTTTCTGTGTTGAGTTCAGCCCCTGTGGCATACTCCCTGACCCAAACCCCCTCCTTGTTCCCTATCCTGACTGCTTTCTCCCCCCACCCCCCACTCCTCCACCAGGTTATTCTTCCCTGTTCACAAATCTCCTGCACCTCTGCCTCTGCTCCTTTCCCCACCTCCCTCTAAAGGTTGCTGGTTTGGGTTAAAGGGAAGAGGGACCAAGTTGTGACATAGGGAGTGTTCAACAAGTTTTCTTTATTAAAAACAAGAAAAGTTTGGCATTTGGGACATTGTAAACTACATGTCTCTCTCACTCTACATTGCCCCACATCCCTGGGAATGGTCTCCAGGTAGCCAGGCTTGTCAGCTGTGCTGCCTGGGATGCAGAGTCAGAGGAGCCCATGGCAGGAGAGCCATTGCCCAGTGCCAGGGCAGGGGCACTTAGGGACATGAAACCCTCAGGTCCTACACATCTGTGTAGGAGCTGTACTGATTCCCAATGGCCAGGGCTTCAAGGATCCAGACTACCTGCTGCTCTACAGGGCCATTGCTCCCAACACCAGCAGGGGCTCTCTCTGCAACCTCTGTGCCATGCCTGGTCTGTGTGCTGCGCTGCCTCTGCCCAGGCTTCACAGAAGATGTCCAGGAGCTTTATCAATGATAAATGTCTTCCTGGTCTCACAGATGTTGTGGAGGGTGCATGCAGATGAGCTGCAGCATGTTTTCCTCCTCCATCTCAAGGTGAGTGCTGAGAGCCCACCAGTGCACTATGAGGCAGCTGAAGGCACACTCCACAGTCATGTGGTGCCTGCTCGGGCAGTAACTGAAGTGCTCCTTTCAGTGGCTCAGCTGCCTTGTGTAGGGCTTCATGATCCAGGGCAGGAGGGGGTAAGCCATGATGAGGGGAGGTTGATGATAAGATCAATGACAAAACTGGGGACTCCTGGAGCATAGTGTCTACTCTCCATCATTCAGGGGGAGTGGGGAGTTGTGGAAGATGTGGGCATCATGGGTCCTGCTCACCCAGCCAATGAAGATGTGGGTGAAGTGGACTTGGTAGTCAATGTAGCCTTGTAAGATGATGGAAAAGTAGCCCTTGTGGTTGCTGAATGCCTGGGTGCCTTGGGGCAGGAAGAGGATGGGGATGTGAGTGCTGTCTGTGGTCCCTGTGCAGTGGGAGAAACCTATTTGGTAGAAGCTGGCAACCACCTCCTGCAAGTTGATTAGATGGATAAAGTGGTTGGCCAAGACATTTTGGATGTCCAGGCACACCTGCTGGACAGTCTCTCTGGTCATGGACTTGCCTACACTGAACTGGTTGGTGACATAGTAGAGAATGCTGAGGATGGCCAGCTTCATGATGGTGATGGCCACCTGCTTCTCTGGAGTAGGGCTGGCTGTATTCTCATGTCCTGGTGCATGATGTGGCGGGCCAGCTGGGTAATGATGTCCATGAAGGTGGCTCAGTGCATGCAGAAGGCCTGAACCCACTGTTCATCATCCCAGGTGTCCAGGATGGTCTGCTCCCACCAGTCACTGTTGATGACAGAGGCCCAGAACAGGGACTTGATGATCTGGATGTGATGCCACAGGACCCTGGCATCCATGGCATCCTGGGTGGGCTTGTCCTCATTGACCACTTGGAAGTCAATGGCTCAGTCCAGGACAACTGGTGGGTGCAGGATGTGATAGGTGGCTCTACGTGGATGCCCAGCTGCTTTCTTAGGGTCAGGAAACCATATCCCATGGTGACCAGCTGCCACATCATGTCCAGATAGCTCTGCATGGTGTCCCACAAGAGTCACATAGGGTGATAAGCAGGCCACACCACAAATAATCAGTGGTGAAAGGAGAGATGCATGAAGACCATCATTTGACAAAGACCATTTGTGAAGCTTATGGATTTATGTTGGAAAGTTAGGGATGGACTGCATGCTCTAATCTGTTGAGAGAGATGTTAAGATGACCTTGTGTGAAAGATCTGTTGCACACCTAAGAGAATGAAAGGGTTATATTAACTCTAGACCTGAACTATATGACTCAAGACTATTTCTAAGAATGCTATAAACTGATAGCCTGATTTCAATCTGACTTATTCTGACATAAATCTTGAGTAAATCTGTTGAAGTCAGTAGTGTTTCACTAAAGTAAAATGATGAAAGTGAGAGTAGAATTTGGACCATAATGATTAGTTATGCACTAGTACTCACTGAAACATTTTGGCATTTATTTAAGTATGCTTATAGTTTTAGGACCACCGTTAGATTACTAACAAATAATACTGAATCCTAAAAACATAAAACAAGAAGGGTGTTTTGCATAAATAGAGGTACAAGTGGCAGTTATATGTTTATCTATCTGTACATTTCTTTCTGACAGAAAGTGAAGACATTTTAGAAATATTACACTGTTTTGATTTCTAAATTCAGTGTTAGGAATTTACATGGTCTGCCAGACCTATTCCTTCTGGTGTGTTAAACTAAACATTTTCAAATAGGGCTTTTGAGAAAGAAAAAATTACTCAATTAAAATTCATTTCCTTACCCTGAAATAAATCCACTGAGATGAATGAAAGTAAAAGAACTAATTTTGCTACTAACCTTTGATGATCTGAAGAATATCAGACCTAGCGCTCATCTGAAGTTTCAAGATGCTGTTCTGTTAACACTAGTAAAATATTATTGATTCTGTTATTCTAATTTAGCGCCCAATGTGCATAGTTTATTATTTCATATATATGGATTTATATTGCATAGATCTCATCCTGCTCACATTCTAGTAAAAGGAAGATATGCCAGTTGGCCAGTTACCTCACTTGGAACAGAGCTAGGTCAAGGAATGAAAATCTGAGGCGACATAAATATTAATTTAGATTACATTTTTTTAATTAGTGTAAATACAATTCACATGATAAGGAGAAGGAGGGATGTGCTTCTAAAAGGGAAAACAAAGAGAAAGTATGAAGAAAGATAAAATAAATAACATTCTTATAGGATGATGAGGGGAACTGGAAAGAGGAAGAGAGGTTTCTGGACGGTTGTGTACCAAGCACTCGGGAAATCAAACCAGAAGGCAGCTACCCCTCACACAACAGAGCATGCTGGGATTTCAACATGTTTAACAAAGATTTTTTTCCTACAACTCTGCCCATTTGTAGTATCCCTTATTTCTAATGAGACAGCTCCTTGGGAAAGCATGATTTCTCTCCTCTACTTATCGTTGTTTATCTCCATTACTGTACCTTCTGCTCCTCTCTTTGCTTCTGCCATAGTGTATGTCCTTTGAGGAAGATTGAACATCCTGCAGTGTTTTCTCAGCCCTAGGCATTTTGCTGTAGGTTGCGTTGATGGTTCAAAAATGACTTAAACATGATCTGAGTGCTCACCTGAGGATTACCCTTACTTTAGGGTTTGAATAAAGAAAAACGAGCATGGCTGGAATGCCGTCCATCTCCAGTAAGCCCCAGTAGCCAGCACAATTTACAACAAGCTGGACACCATTCTAAAATGTCATGTCAGACTGGATGGCTGTCTGGTATCCTGAAGGACAGAAAACTACGAAGTTCCCCCTTGATTGCTGAAGTATGGTGGGTGCCAAACAGCTGATCCTGAAGTTCTGGTTTGCTTGTGTCAGGGTGCTGGTAATCTCTTAGCTAGTGTCCCAACCCAGAATTTTTCTCAGGACATGTCAATCCTGGAATAAATAATTGTAGAAAGGAAACTGTCTGACCTAATCCTGTTGCTATATCACCCCTTGCTTGCAGATCCATATAGCAGTACTTATTGTGAAGTATATAAGCTACTTTGCCTTTTGGGTAGAACTATGAGATTATTGGTCAAGCAAAAATAGGAGAAACCAATAGGAGCAGGAATTACATTTGCTGCTTTCAAAAATATCATTAGCAAATTGCTTGGGGAAAAAATCAGCTTTTCTGAAGATCCAAGGCATGTGTCATACTTACTGATGAAATAATCAAAATAGTCTATTGGGTTTACCCTAAGTATTTAGTTTACTTAGGTTACCTTACATAGCAGCTCCAGTACATGTGTGGGACTTCCCTTCATTCAAACTTCCTACTTTTCCTCCATCCTGGTCATTGTGGACTTATGCTTGGTGTCCCTAAGTTGCAGAGTAGAATGGAGAGTATTTTGGTATTTTCCATACTTCTGAGCATTGTTGGCTGCCACATAGGGTCAGGAAGGAATTTTTCCCCCTCCTCTTGCTATAGATTCTTTTTCACCTTCCTCAGAAGCATTGGATGTCAGCTGCAGAAAATGTTTGGGATTTTGACTGGAGTGTGCCAGCTTTCCTGGCTAGAGTGCCTTGCTGGCTAGAGGGCCCTGCTCTTCCACTCAGGGTCAGATTGTTTACCATATTTGGAATCAGGAAGAAATTTTACCCTATGGTCAGATATGTACAGACTGGGGTGGCCTTTGCCTTCTTCTATAGTGCGAGCACGACCCTCTTCCTTGGATCTCTTGAGAATATTTTAACAACTGTAGCAACAGGATACTGATCACCATTGTCCTGCTGCTTTAGCTCTGGCAGGCTTAAGTGCTATACTTTATGGTTGTGTGACAGGGTTACTTGTGCAGTTTTAGTAATAGGTTAGACAAGAATTTGTATAGGACTAGTTAGATAGGAATGATCCTGCTTCAGGCAGAGGATTGGACCCAAGAGTCACTCTAATTAAATCACCGCCCCCCTCCCCACCCCACCCCACCCCTGGAGCACATGTAAAGATGTGTTAAGACCCTTGGTCTGCAGGGGAAAAATGCCAATAAACAGCTTTAGCATCCCCATGCACAATTGTCACCAAATATTGGGTGTGTCTACACGTGCACTTTACTGTGCATTAAATGAATGTGCAGTAAAGCATCACCTTCTACACACACACTGCAGTAGAATAATTTACTCTGGCTTCAGATGGTCTTGTCAGACACAGGTGCTATCCTACACTGCAGTAAATTACTGAGTTTAAACATATGCATGGACAGTGACATTGGGATTAGTTTATTCCAGTTTAAATCGACCTGGAGTATATTCAGATGTATTAATTGTATGTGTAGATGCACCCACTGTGTTGCTTTCTCATGAGCTTGATTACTGTATTTACTCAACTATAAGATGACCCTGATTATAAGATGACCCCCCAATAATTATATTCTCTATATGGAAAATGCATATAATTTGTTATAATTTTCCAGATATATAATTTAATTATTTGACATTTATCTTGAATTTTCCCCCTTCCCACTGCTACAGAAAAAAAAACAATATTGGGGGTCAGGTAGTACCTTTGCCCTCTGCCCCCACAACTTCTTCCCCCTGCAGCCCCCTCCCCTCTTTTTACATCCAGAACCTGCTCTCTGGGAGCACATGGAAATGAGGTGCAAATCTGAAAACACTGTCCTTGAAATAAACATAACTGTAGTGATTTGCATATAGTAACTATTAATTTAGTTCATCCAGAATTGATGCATTTAACTTTTTTGAAACTGCTGCAAATTTTAGCATTGGTGATCAATAAACACACTTTTGAGTAGCTTTTTTGCACCTACTATAGTACTAACTATGCATGATAGTAATTCAAAGCCAAAAGGCTTATGATTTACTATGTAGTTCATTGGGCTGGGCCCCAGCGGAGTCAACAGCATTTCAAGCCATGGTGACCTCACAGCTCAGCATTGTTCAGTATGTGTGCGTACTCCAGATAACTCTCATAAAGGGAGTGCTAATTAGCCCCCCCCCCCACTCATGCCTGGAACTGGGTGTTCTTGTCATGGACCCTGGGATCTTCTAAAAATTGATATGCAAATGAGGTGCAGAGCAACTTGGTTTGGCTTCACCTTATAGGGGGTGGGGCCATACTAATCATATGAACATGTTTCCCCTATATGGGTCATGCTCAGTGTTGGCTACATTTAATTAAGATCAGAGTTGGTTTCCATTATTGATCACATGCTGCTTTAAGGAGCAGTTCAAAGACAGACAATGCATTTAATGTGGTTTCCTTGTATGCGAATCTAAGATGAGGGACTTTCCCCCCTCTGCTGATTGGAGGAAAAAACCTCATCTTGTATTTGAGCAAATACAGTATTTACAGGAAGGAAGAACTCAAAATCTATCAAGGACATACAATCTTAGATTCAATTGTAACTATTAAGTGAAAGTACATTTAGGCACCTAAGAGTGAGTCTATTCCACCCTACTCAAGTCCCTGAAAATCCATTAATGCAGGGGTGTAAGACCTAAGGCCCATGAGCTAGTTCTGGCCTATGAGCCATACCATCCAGCCTGTGGGTCTTGGCCAACTCCATGCATTGCATGTGCTGGCTCCATGGCTGGTCCAGATCAGGCCATGCTGGAGCCAGCGGGTAGAGCCAGTCTGATGGGGTACCCTGTGCCAGCTTCCTGTGTCATGTGCTGTACATGCAGCCAGTCCAACCACTTGCACCACGTTCAGTACATGCCTGACCTAGGGCTCGCTGTAGATGTGGGGTTGGTATAGTGTGTGCACTGCATGTGGTTGTGGTGGGGGAGCATTCCCAGGGCCAGTCTAATTGTTGGCCCTTTCACCTGTCTAGGGCAGTCTGCCCACCTGACTCATGTGCTATACCTTTGTTGGAACTGAATAGTTGTTCACAGGCGGGAGGCTGCCCATTTATTGCTTGATGCCGAGGGCATAATACACAGCTCTGACCTTCCCTTTACCATGTCCCATGCCTTGCAGATGGCATCACATAGCAGTGACAATTCTTTCAGCCCCTTACCGGGCTGAACTCAGTCCCATGCTAAGCCTCTCTCATACTACCCCTAGCAGGGCCACACTCACTCTGCCCCTTTCTTGGGCCTCAGTCACACTACCCTACTTTGTATAGCTTGTCAGGACCACCCAGGTTGCCTACTCTATACAGCCCCTCAGGATTCATCTCTTGCACTCTTGGTCCTGGTCCCCTCACAAACTTCACGTCTGTTTTAAAATGGTGAAATAAGGCAAAGCGTGCCTAAATTTGTACCTTCAAATACAGGTATCAAATTTAAGCACAATTAATTAAAGCACATTAATGCATGCGTAGACATGACCCAGCAATAACTTTAGTGCTGGGTCTACTCAGCTACTAGGGGTACATGACAGGGCTGCATGGATTTGGCACTAACTGCATACCTACCCAGCCACTGTATAGCCCACAACACACACTCAGTCTATATGTGCATGAATATGCATCCACAGTATGGGGATAACTGGACTGCAGCCTGTATATAAGTGCCAACCCTGTTCCCTTCACTTTTTTGGTTAGAGAGCTGATATTTGGATGCACAAAGGGAAATATTTTTCTACCCATTGCATTTTTCCTCACATGAATAACATGCTGATTTATGAACAGAGTCTTTAAAATGGGACTTCCATGACAGTTGCCATTTTCCTACACATTGTTTATCCAGTTCCTTGCCATTTAATCATTTCTTCTGATATCATTCTACACTTTTTACTAAAAATATTGATTTTTTAATCTATGTTTGGACTTTATTTTTCTATTTGTATTCTCTATTGAGAAGTGTCAAGGTTCTCACCTTAGTCCTGTTCTCCTCCTCATCCTGTGGCGATTCCAGTCAACTCACAAGGGTTGAGATGCTACTTTTTATGCTGACAGCTCATAAATCCACTCTTCTACCCATCACATTTTGTTTTTTACTTCTAATACGTATCTCCTAGCCTGTCGCTTTAAGATTCTATAAATACAGGGATATAAAACTCACCCAGCTTCCCAGGCCAGATCCAGACCATGTGGGCATATTATGGCCCACATCTGGACCCACATTCACCAGTGGGATGAACAACAGTTGTGGTGCAGCAGTTAATACAGCCGTCATTTGCCCAGCTGCCCCAAATTCCTGTCTTCTCCAGGAGCTCCATGGGCCATATGAAACAGCACCATGGTTTGGATCCAGATTGCGGACCATATCATCAACATCCCTGTCTGAATACATTCCTAATGCCTTCCTCCTGTGAATGTATCCATGAAGTTCTGTTTTGTTCACACTTTCCCCTGCACTTGGTAAAGTCTCCTGGGAACTGTTCAGAATTCTCCTTAACATAGTGAACACAGACAAACTGCTTTTGGAAGTCATTGATATGGTAGAAATTAAGACCCTTATTATGCTGTCAAAACTATTACTGACTTCCAACACAGAAAACAGATATTAGAAATAACATAAACAGATATTAGACTCTCTATCTATGCTTTGTTATAAAATAAGGTTAGTGTAAATATATTGAGTTTCAGTGAAAATGAGTATTATTATGAATATTATTACAAGTGCACCTTAAGTCAGCAAGGAATGTAGGCATGAAGTTGGTTGCATTATTTCTCAAAATTAACCATCTATTTAAGTATCATGTTAATTTGAGGCTCCAAATAGCAATGTAAGGACATGATATCATTTGCAAAGCAACACCTGGAGCAAATGACAGTCTCTTATTCTTGAACTATTAAAGTTTTGATATTGGGACACTCTTTGTAAATGTGAAATTCCAACAGTACTATATTTGCTGTGCTGCATTTAAAGGTATTCATAGTAAACTACCTACCTGTCCAAACTCATTACCGTCATAATAGCGCTGCATGCAAATTGGTTGCATGTATCCAATGATGTAATGATGTTACACAGAGGGCTACCAAACACCCACTCTCCTCCTCGAGCCCATTGATGAATAAGAAAGGGCATACCAATGATATGAACCAAATCTGCTATAGCCAGATTGCAGATATAGATATCTGGAATCGATTTCTTTTTAGTTCTGAAATAAATGACATAGTATCAGAAAGGTAGTTAGATGTGTTCATCTGAAGCCAGGCAGAAGGCAGGGTAGAGCAGCACTTTATAGAGTAACTAATTCAAAGATACAAAAGCTTTTGTGAGTCCAAGCTCGCTTCATCAGATGCTGATAGTATAAGTGATTCCTGACATATCCAGCTTTGAGCAGTGTTGAATTAGATGACATCCTGCAGTCTCTTCCAGCCCTACTTTTTTATGATTCTACGACAGTGGCTCTTAAACTTTTTAGATTCAAGGAACATCTCTAACTTTTGTGAATTGAGCAATACTGTGTTTCAAAAATGAATTTATTATAGTGTTTACCTCCTTACAGAGGGCCCAGGCAGTGGGGGGGGGGGGGGTGGATAAAATGACCAGGCAAGGATGAGCCTGAGCTTATCTTGTACCATATGACACCCTTCAAAGGTACCTCATGACCCTAGAACCCTGGTTGAGAATTATTGTTCTATGAATACTATTTATACAAAAAGTAGTGCTGGCTGAAAATCAGGATTTCTTCATCACAGAAACATTTAGTGCATCTGAAATTTGGTTTCAGTCTGAATCAGAAACTTGAAATTCACGGGGTTCCCAGGATACGCCTATCAAACACACAGCTTGCAGCCTTCCCAGATGTGGGGCAGACCCCCTAGGAATGGAATCCAGGTACATTTCCATTCAAATGTTCACAACAAAACATTTTGGACTCAACAAATTGAACTTTTAACCAAACTTTCTTTTGCTGGAGAATTTCCAAACATCTCTACTAATACTATTAAGTTACTCATGTCCAAGTCAGTGACCTTCCATTTCCATTTGCAAACTACATAATTTAAAGAGCTTTTGGGCCTATTTTTATTCACAATACCTGCATGGTAAGCAATGGAAATTCTTGGGTGTAAAATCAATTCAAGCGAGAGGAGTGGGAATCTGGTGTTAGAGGAGAGAATGTGACCAAGGGATAGGGTGATGCAATGCATAAATGGGCAGGTTTTGGAGGGTACTCGGTCATTAAAGATGCAGATAGTGGACCGGTGGGATTTTCAAAAGTGCCTAAGGTTAAATGAGTCCCAGTGAATGAGACACGGGTCCTCTAGGTGATCAATACTTAAAAATTATACAATGTATACACACATGTAGTGCATTAAGACTGTATAGGGAACCTTAATTCTGCTGTTTCCTTACTTTTGATGGCTTGATGTTACAACCTTAACTTACAACTAGCAGCATGTGAAGCAGGCAATATTCGATTTGGATTCAGATTTGGCCTGATTTGGGGGACAGTGATTCGGTTTACTGATTTGGATCACTGTCTGGGTTTGATTCAGCGAAATCTGAATGTGAAGATTCGATGCTGATTCAGAGAATTAGCGATTCAGCCATAGACACAGCTTTATATTGGGCCAAATCTGGATATTGGGCAACCTGAACAACCTTAACTAACTCTTTTATAATAGCTTTTATTTATAATATATCTATAAACAGTAAAGACTAGTGGGAAAGTCTTCAGTGGAGCCATCTGATCTCCACCAGATGTGGATTCGGTGCTTTAAAAAAATTGTCAGTAAAGCCTTCAGTTTGAGCTGGGAGGAATATGTGCAGATGAGCTGTATTTCAGTGGGGCTTGTGTCACTGGCAGTATTTCTGGACATATTGGTGCATAAAAACATGAGTAACAAAGCACAGAGTCAGAAATATGATGAAAAGGAATACATTTATGAGATATATGTTAATTTCAAAAACCTCCTTGGGATTTTATTACATTGCATTAGCTCATCACCTGTTAACTTGCAATTTATTAAAGTATGCTCAACTTAAAGCATGTGCACAGACCCTTGACTACAGTGAACACAAGTCATCACATTGAGTTACTCATCTGCTTAAAAGTAAGCATGTGCTGAAATGCTTTATAGAATCTGGTCCATACTTCAATATGTATTTCATGCCCTAGCAAAGAGTGCAATTATATACATGCTCTAAAGGGTTTCTGAAAGCAGTAGGTGCGTGTATGCCTATAATATTCCTTTTAAATTTATTTTCCAGCAGTTGGAATAAGCTTGTTTGTAAATGTTGCTCCAATATACAAAAGGTAACAGAGCAGATCTACAGTCAGGAAAATTCCAATTAACTCACATAGTGGCACAATTCAGCAAATTGCTTTTGCCACTGACATTTCACAAATAATCAGTTCCACTCAGACAGCATCTCATAGTTCATATTATTTGCACTAATGCAACAACATCCTAAAAGCTACCAATTGAGAACATTGTAGCTGTTTTATAACTCTTCAGTTTTGTTACATTACAGTTACATCGCAATATTTGAAATTACTTATTTCATATACTGTATTGCTTTACATCATTGTAACACCAATTTATTTATTTACAGTTTACCAATATTTGTATTAATACTGTGTTGTCTATAACCTGCCAACCTCCATTATTTCTTAACTCTACCAGGAAAGCAACAACTTGCAGCCTTAATTGCAAACGCTTATACATTCTTCTAGTTTATTTCTTCTGTTAAATTAATAATTTTTCACCAGTTGCTAAGATATCACCTTGGTCGTCCATATTTGGCAGGTGGGCGTGGGGTGAAAGGGGGAGAGGAATAGGTTATATTCAAAGCATTAGAATATTTATGTAAAGTTGCTATTCCATACAACTGTTTCAAAGAATATGAAAATAATCACTACTTCAGTCCTAAACGTTAAATGTCTAATTTCTGTGGCTGGTCCCACACACTAACCAGTTCTCTTCCTACATGTCAAACTGACTAGGAAGGAATTGGAAAGACTTATCCCAATTTGTTAACAATAATGTGCTAAACAGAGCTGATTGTGATCATTCAGACACTGCCTAGATTCTAATAACAACTTTGAAGAGCATGACAAGTTCATTTATGTGCTGTTACAAATCATCATGCCTCCTCCATAGGGTGATGCAATGCATAAATGGGCAGGTTTTGGAGGGTACTCGGTCATTCAGACCCTACATTAACTGGGATTTTGAGAGCACAGCAAATGTTCTGAATATCAAAAAAATCCTTCATAATCAATGTAGGAAGAGGATATTTAGGTCAAAGATCATGTATTTTGTACCATCACACACCTGTGCATAATAGACAATAATAGTTTTTCAGGATACAATTTGATGGCTTTATAGACGCCCAGCTTCTGGCCATTCCTGGTAATACCCACTGTGTTATCTTAGGTCTTTCTCAATGTTGTCCTTCAACAAACATCAACACAGTAGAAATGGCCTTCCAAGAGATGATTAGTTGGCCTGTCTTCCAGGATCCTTACTATACATGTGGTCTAGTAAAGTCCTTGGAATTTTACATTTACTACACTTGGGTTCTCTTGCAATAATCCTCTTTACACTTGTCTACACTTTATTCTCCTAAACCACACTTGGTACTTAATTTTTTAAAGATGCTTGGGTGTCCTTCATCCTTCTTAATAACTAACTAGGTCTCATAACCTATATAAGTTCTGCAGAAATGAGTAACAGGCCTCCCCTACTTTGTATCCATGCCTTAATTTGTTCTTTCATCAAATTGTTATGAGTCATAATGCTTTAAAGCAAGAGTGTCAAACTCAACCTTCTTCCAGACCGTAGGGATACTCAGGGGCTAGATCTGGGTATGGCATCAGAGGCAGGACAAGCCATGGTGGCTCAGGGGTTAATGCTGTGGGTGCTCATCCTGCAGCACCACCACACATTCCCAGCAGGCCCCCTCTCTCCCTGCCCCCAAATTCCTGGCCCCTCTAGAAGCCCGGAGGCCAGATGACATGCCTGTACAAGCCAGATCCAGCCCATGGGCTGTAAATTTGACACCCTGGGCACTTAAAGAACTTATATTTTTTACGCAATTAGGCCTTGAAAGCACTCTATAGTCATGTTGTGACATACGTGCATGGCTGCAGAGCACTTTTAAAGTGGCCAATAATGTGAAAAATGAACCCTCCTCAAATGAAGTATTAGATGAAGGTGCCCTGCTTTAGAGCACCTTAGGGAACTTGTGTTCCCTAAGATTAATTTTTCATGCACTGGGGGCTGGGCTGATGCAGCCCGCCATGCCCCCAGGACTGTCAGCAGGGAGGGAGGGGGAAGGAGGAAGCTAATAGAACTCAGCTGCCAGCTGGGCTTTGCCCAGCCTCAGCTGAAGGGGAGGGGTTGAGTCGGAGGCCTCCCACCTCGTGGTCCCCCTGGTCCCCTGGCTGTCCCCAATCCATGCCCCCTCCATCTCAGGCTTGGGGAATCCCAGCCAGCAGCTTGCTGCTGCTCACTTTGTTCTCCCCTCTCCTTCCCTGCTGACAGTCTCAGATCTGGTGGGTGGAAGTGGGGCTGGGGAGAGTGGCAGTGCATTAGTCTTCTTGGAAGCCTGCTGGCCAGGAGGGCCAGTGCAGGCAGGCTCAATCCCACCCAAACCAACTGGCAAACATCTGTTTGGTCCAGGGGGTGGAGTGGGGAGAGGGATGGGGGCAGAACTCTAACTCATGGCACTTTATGTAAAGCACCATATGTTAGAGCATGGGCCTGAATGTCTGTCTTTGTCCCCTTGCTCTGAAATATTTAAACTATCTAACTTGTTGGTATGTCTGTTCATTGATAGCTGGATAACTTTGTCCAAAATGTTCTTGTTCAGACAGCTCACTACCAGGAGTGACTTTATCTCATAGACCAATTAGAAAACCTTTACCCATGTCCATTGGGTAATATATTGATGCAATGCATGAAAAATATTGTGATTATAACATTATCGTTGTTTCTATATTTGAAAATAATCATAAATTAAAGCAAGAGAAACAGACATCCCATACTAGCTCTCTCTTGGTACAGAGGAATTGCCCATCTCTTCCATCTCACTGAAAAACAAAGAGCCAGCAATCCAGTACAGACAGCCTACATGCCAATGATATAATTCTACCCTTTTTCTTCATCATAAAAACATAGGACTGTAAGGGATGCTTGGAACATCAACTCCAGACCTTGCTATTGCAGGCCTCCACTTCATGCAATAGTTTTTATAGATTGGTCAAGCTCCATCAGCATCTCACCATTGCTGTCACTTTTTTGCCATCACCCCTTCATTGTTCAGATGGTTCTTTTTATTTCCACCCTAAAGAAACATTTAGTTTATACATATTTTTTTTTACCCTATTTACCTCCTTTCCTCTATCCCGTCCCTCAGAATTTATTGCAAAGCTTTGAATACCTTTGAAGTGAGGCTAATAGGCCAGATTTCTGTTATCCCTTTTTTAAAGATAGCTATTACCTTTGTTACTTTCCATTCACACTGTAGCAGAGCCCCCTCAATAGATTTATTAAAAACCTTTTGTTTTCATACCTGTGATTTTATGTGCCAATTCTTTCAGAATCCTAGGACAGAGATTGGCCAGTTGCCCTGTTGAGCTCTTTGAACTTCCCACCTGTGCTCAGAAAGTTCTTTATCTCTTTTTCTTTTTCTTTTTAACTGTGGTACAGTAAATCTCTACTCTCCATTATTTTGGGATGAAAGTTACCCAGTGCATTTCTGGATGCTTTCAATGTAGAATCACAGCTACTGTCTCTAAGGGAAGTCCAGCTCAATCAACTACCCTTACAGGTTCTGTAATATTAATCTGCAGTATGAAATCCAGGGTTCTTTCTGGGTCACACATCTCCATGTGAACAAGCCTTCAAATAGTACCTAAGCAGGGACAGAATTCAGCTTGCTCTCTCTTTGAAGAATAGACTTTCATGTTAACAAAAAAAAAAAGTAAAACTGTATTTAATAAAGAAAGCAAATATGACCCCGGGCACATAATTTTTGCTGATCTCAGCCAATGACAAAAATTACCACATTAAATTTTCAAATGCACTGTTTTCAAACCCTGCATGTAAACATTCATTGTCATGAATTGCAATACTTAAATTTTAGTGTGAACCTTGGGGTTTTTTTTCTTAAAACTAATCTTTCCTTATTCCCATCTGTCTTTATGATTTTTTACTTCATGCCAAAGGCATGACAAAAGCTGTTCATGGGAGGGAGATAATTTTGTACCTTTTCATTTCTTTCCCTAAGATTGCATAACTAATTTTAGCTGCTCAAAGAAATGTATCGCCCTGTATGTCCATTCATTCATTTAAAATGTCTTATTCACTTCATATTCACACTAGACAAATGCTATTTCCATAATTATTCTTCTTAGTAGAGCTGTAAGCTGCTTTTGGTGTCAGCTTTTGTGCAATATTCATTGGATTTTAAGCAATTAAGAGATTTTTTTTCAAAGGCACAAAGATCAGTTAGGTGCCTAATCCCCATTGTGCCTTTGAGAATCTACCCATCCATTGAACCTATTTATTAAATCTTGATGATGGTGAAGTGTATTAGCCATAAGCCATAACATTTATGATCAATTCACACTACCATTGCACAGTTAAAAATCAGCTTCTAGGGAATATGTCTATTAACCCAAGAGCTTGTGGTAGAACCAGATAGTTTAAGACCTCCAACAAAAAAAACCTGCTGATAAAAGTCAGAAAACTAGAAAATGTTTTTTGATGCACAGAAGTCAATTCTGTGGTTCAGTAAGGCAGCTATGCAATGTTAGTAGCTAGAACACAGAAAAGTTGTCCTAAACTGGCAGCTGTCTCGGTCAGGGGTGTCAAACTTATAGCCAAAGGAGCTGTGCTGTCTGGTCTTGGGCTTGTAGAGGGGTTATGAATTTAAGGATAGGGCAAGCAGGGTGGACACAATGGTAAAGAGCAAGCAGCAGCTGTTACTACTGCTCAGCACACCATGGCTGCTACTGCTCATCCTGCTGCAGTCGCAGCATCTAGATCCAATCTATGAAGAGCCTGATGGTCCAGATCCAACTTTGTGAGGTGGGGTGGGTTTAAAACCCCTGGTCTAGGCTGCTTAGCTAGCCTCTACTGGCCTGTGAGCATCCCCAAGTAATGCCTACGCTCTTGTCTCCACATAAGGGTCATACTGAAGAAAGAACGGGAATTCTAGAAGACCTTTGTAAACCAACATTGTCTAGATATTGGCATGATATAAACCATAATCTTAGACCAATGGACAATGTTCAAGAGACAAAAGCATAATGTTTCAACTGATTTTTTTAAATACTTAAAAATATTATTTCATTAAAACAAATCTCAAAATAAGGTTTTTGGTTCCTTGAGTCTATTTCTGTTCAAGAAAACACGTTCCACATGCAAATGAAATTTGCAGTTATGCTTTTCACTAAACATTACAGGGTACATCTATACATGCAAATGCTCCAGGGTGGGTTTACGCTAGAGTAAATTTACTCTAGCATAAACCCACCCCAGGCAGGCATCTACATCTGTGGGAAAATGGGAGCAGATTTGCTGCTCATGGCAGCAGTCTGCTCCCATCCCTGGGACCAGAGACAGCTGTCTCCTGGCACAGGCTGGGACACTGCCCCAGCAGCAGGGAGCTCCCAGCCCTCTCTACATAATTGTGATCACGATTGTGAAGCAGGGACTGGCAGCTCCCTACCCAGGCCCTGATGGCGGAGCCCACCCTGGCATCATACAGCTTCTAGGGGCAGGGAGCAATCTCCTGTCCCCTGCTGCCTGGCTGACCGGGAGCACATTTGTTCCCAGTCTGCCATCTACACGTGATCTATTGTGCAGTAAGTAATCAGTAGTAAATTTGCTACTTGTATTTCCAGGTAGCAAAGTTACTTGTGATTAGAGGCAATTACTGTGTAGTAAGCATCTGAATGTGTAGATGGTGATGCTTACTGTGCAGTAGTTTGCTTTAATCTTGAGTAAAGTGTCTTGTGTAGACACATCCACCAAGTAGTGAGCTCTTGCCCAGATTTTCTGCTGGGTAAGGAGACTGGTTGCTGATCCAAATTGCATTGTTTTTAAACAGTGTGGAACTGGCAGAAATAGTGACTAAAAGAGTAGATCAGTGGTTCCCAAACTGTGGGTTGCAACCCCAAATGGGGTCACAACATCAGCAGATGGAGTCATGGGGGTGAGGGGCTAGGGTTGGGAGTGAGGGGCCATGCTGAGGAAATGGAGGCATAAATGGGGTCATGCTGCAGAAAAGTTTGGGAAGCACTGCAGTAGATAAAGCGTAAGGCCATATATAAAATGCATGAAAACCAATGGATTTTTGTTATTTACTTCAGTGGGAGCAGGACTGGGTTTTAATAAAGCCCCCCTATCCATTCAGGAATGGGTCTTCAACAGGTTTTGTATCAATGAGCTTTAGGGTGGAGCCTCCTCTCTGACTGGAAGCTGAATTCACAGCACAGTTTGGGAGGGAGAAAGGGGAGGAGGACAGGGAAAAGTGGCAGTGGTATGGGCACAACTTCTAGCTCCTTGATCCTAGCACAGCTTCTTGCTGCTCAGCCCCAGTGTGGGCATGAATACAGGCAAAGGCCTGCAGCTCTTAGAGCCAGATCCAGTGGCTCTCAGTGGATCCAGATCTAGCCCACTAAGTGTATGTTCCTGACCCCTGCCTTAAATTATTCATATATTTTTGCAATAGTTAACCACTGTTGCATAACGTATGCTATATTCCATACCTTATTATAGTGATCACAATGAGGATATTTCCAATGAAACCAGTAGAACAGATAATCCCAATTAGAGAAGGAAGGATAATTGTTTCTGCTGCACTGATCACCTGATAGTAATGACCTCCACTCCAAGATTTGTTAAACAAGTCAGGTGTACTATTCCAACAGGCAGCCTGAATTTCATTCGTTCTTCAGAGACTTTGGGTCTTTAAGTCTGCAACAGCAACAGAAAATAAATTATTCATTGAATCTTAAAATTTGAATATGATTAGTCAAGCACATTATCTTGGCATACATTATTTTTAATAATAATCTGAATCTTCTGAATGTAATCTTCTAACTGATTGTGTATTTTCATTAATGGACCCATAAGAGTTGGATCATATTATTTTGAAAAATAAATACAGATTCATACTGTGTAAGTAGAGCCTTGACTTCAGCATGGATTCACTTAACTTTTGATCACCTGCCCTAGGGCAGTGATTCAAAATGGCCTAGAGAGGCACCTGGGATACCCAGGTAGTCAATGGAGAGACTTTGGAGACATGCATGGATGGAGACAGATGCTGCCTTTGTGCCTTTGTGCAAATTTTTACAGCAGCACAAATGCCTAGCAAACAGATATCTATGCCTTTTGTCACATCACAGATGCCCAAAATTGTGGCTGCAACAAAAGGTAGCATACATTTGTTCTGTTTTATTGTGGCAGATGTCTGTCTGCTTTATGGCAGAAGAGTGGAAGTGCTGAGCTACTCCCACTTTCAAACCACCACAGGCAGATGTGGGGCTCCAGGGCCCTGATCCTGCATGCCCCAAGAATTCCCATTTCATTAATAAAATTATTGAATAGTACTAACCCAAGACATATTCCCATGCTTGGGGAACACAGGATTGGACCCTGGAAGCCAGGGTAGTGTCTGTCTGGGTTCTCTGTTTGCAGATGTGTGCTTCTGAAATCCAACAAAAGGAGATTTCTCAGGTGTAAGTATTGCCCAGACATATCCCAGCTTGGGGCACACTTCTGCATATGGGGAAACCTGTCTGCAATACACATGCCTAGGGAATAATCTCTGTGAGTGGCAGAGGCCCAGCTATGCAGGCCATTTATGCATTATCCCATGAAGCAGATCAGCTGTGCCAGGACACATCCCAGCACAGCTGATCCACTTCATTTGGCAATGCCTGTTTATAGCTTATAAGACACTGGGGTATAAGTGCCTCCATGTTACATACAGAGAATGGGTAGTGTAAAGTACCTCTAAAGTGCAATTCAGAAGCTTGGAAGAATGTAGAAATAGCTAGCTAGGACTGCTAATGTACAGGAGTATGTCTGAATTCCCACCCTCTCAGGAGCTTATATACCTGACTCTTGCTATCTGCATTTCCATTTACTTGCAATTCACAATGCATCAATCCACTTTTTGCACTTCTGGGTAAGTTTCTGGAGGTAGGCGATTCATCCTTATGTAGCCTGATAGTTCAAATGCAAGATCTACCAGAATGAGTTAACCAAGGGCACACACTACTGTTCAAGTTGAAGCTGAGCCAGTGGGGAGCCAAAATGTAAGAGGTATGGTTCTAGAATGAGGAAAACAAGCCAGCTTATTAGGGTAGGCCCTTGGAAAGGAGTCCCCCATTCAAGCTGCCAGGCTTAGTTACATTTTTTTAACCAATCACTGTCCAATATAAAATGTACAAACGGTACAGTAAGCAAGAGGAAATCTGTTAGCTTGGACAATTCTCAGGGAGGGAAAAAGATCCTTGGTCCTGGCCCCTGCTCTGCAGGCACAATGAAACTATCTACAGAAAGGGTAACACTGCTCTGTGTTGGAGACAGAGCATGTTTGATGTCTGGCCTGATGCTAGAATGAAGTCCTCCAGCATGAATGACTTGTGTCCCCCAGTGGCTGGGGGGGCACAGCGGTGGCAGGAGTGCAGTGGTGGCAGCAAGAGCAGTGGGAGCACAGTGGTGGTAAGCAGGGGAGCTCCCACTGCCAGTCCTGTCAGTGGTGGGGTGGGGGTGGTGAGCACTGACCAAGAGTTGATGACCACCCACAGCTGCTGCTGGAAGTGTTGGTGACACCTTTTTGTAGGGGGTGCACCGCCATGCGCAGGGGGTGAACCCCCTACAAAACTATTGTCTTAATTGAGGCCAAAAAGTTTGATTTTCAAGTATCCCACTAGGCAGAGACTCATTGAAAAATGCAACCCTAACTCTCCAAAGTCAGTAATAAGAAATCATTTTAAGTATTGTAGAACAGTTAAAGTCCACACTTGTGCTGTATGACTAGAGGCAAGAAGTTTCTAGAGGGTTTGAACTCTCAACCTTGATGAAGTCATGACCTACTTTTAAGGTCTGGGCATGCGCAGTGTATAATGGTAATGCAACTGTTTATCAATGTTGATATGTTAATTATGATAATGTTGCTTGTATTGGTTTGAAATAGTTTGAATTGATTGGTCCTTTTAAGTATTGCCCAGGTTTGAATTTGATTGGGTATTGTGCAAAGGGCGATGATTGGACCATTGGGTGAGTGACAGGTGGTGTGATTAGAAGACCATAAATCCTATCCAGAGCAGCTAGCAGGAGCTCTGTGTGCTCTGTGCACTCAGGTTTGGGCTGCACCTTGCTCTCACTCTGACTGGACAGTCCTGACTCCAGGCTCTTGGGGTGTGGGAATTTGTCAAGTTCAGGTTCCTTGCTGTGACCTGGTTGGGACTGAGCTCGCTGAGGCTTACCTGTCTCGTGCTCATTCCTTTGGGCTTCGGCTGAGGAAGCTGGAATTGGGTAAAGTATCACCCTTTCCGTATTGGAGGTGCCGAGTACCTAAGCAGGGAAAAGCTAGAAATCCTCAGGGACTGTCAGAGGGTTTCTCCTGCTGAGAAGGCCTAGGGTGTTCTTGCTGCCATCTGTGGTTTCTGGGGTGTCTGTGAAGTTGCACAGCAGTTAACTATTGTTTTATCTTACCGTGTTTTCCTTGTACTGTCCTTTTAAGGACAAAGCCCTCATGTTTGGACTGCAGGGTTCAGTTGCTTTGTGGCAGTTTTGCAGCACTGGGACTCCACGTTCTTTGCCATGTGGAGCCAGAGGCATTCTTGGTTCCTCTCCCTCCCCAGATGTGAGGTACAAAAACTATATTTGATTTAAAATGTTGGTGTTGTTGAAACTCAAGGTTCTGAGATCATTGCAACTGTAGTAATAAATAGAGAGAAGTGCAAAATGGAAGTGGACTTGGGTTCAGGAGTATCTCTCATACATTAAAACACATTCTTCCAGTTGTTTCGGCACCCTGTCCCCAAGTTATTGAAACCTGAGTGTCGCCTGTGTGACTACAATGGACAGTGTGGAAACTTTGGGTAGCTGCAGTGTAGATGTCCAGTATGGATCTGTTAGACAGCATCTACCCTTCATTGTCACTAAGGATTCCCGCAAAAGTCTTCTGGGGAGAAATTGGTTCTCACCATTGGGAATCAGTGTTCAAAGCGTACACAGTCTCTGCACAGAAAGTCTGGAAAGGCTTGCAAGGGAGTTTCCCCACGTATTGTCTGAGGAATTAGGAATTTACTCTGGTCCACCTGTGATGTTCCAAATGGATCTTGTGATAGCCCTGATCTTAATGAAAGCTTGGAATGTACCTTTCGCACTGCAGCTGAAAATTGATGCAGAATTAGATTGGCCTATCGTGCAAGGCCACACCAATTGTTCCTGTTTTAAAGCCTAACATCAGTGTTTACATCTGTGGGGATTACAAGCGCACTGTTAATAAAGCACTTAAGCAGGATCTGCACCCAGTGCCTGCCATTAACCAGTTACTGTCTGTTCTTGCAGGAGGGAAAGTTTTTGCCAAACTTGACCTTGCTCAAGCCTATCAGCAATTGATAGTGGATGACAAGGATGCTAAGGCCCAAACAATAATTACACGCTGGGGAGCGTTCCGTGTCAAGCGCCTCCAATTTGCAACTTCTGTGGCACCAGGTATTTTCCAGCGATTTATGGAAAAAATGCTAGCAGGAATTCCCAGGGTTGTTCCACACTTTGATGATGCGTTAATCATGGGGCTGTCTAGAGAGAAACTCACTAAGAGACTCAGAGGAGTTTTACAGAGATTCGATAAAGCAGGTATCAGAGTAAAAAGAGAGATGTCAACTTGGACTTTCCAATATCAACTTTCCGGGATATCAAATGGATGCTTCTGGCATTCACCCAGTTGAAGGCAAGGTAAAAGCAATACATGATGCCCCTACCTGACACCAAAATGCAGACAGGATCTTCAAGCATTCTTAGGACTTCTCAATTTTTATCACATCTTCTTAAGAGACAATCCCACCATAGCAGAGCATCTTCATCGCTTATGGGATAAAGGAGCTCAGTGGAAGAGAACTTGCCAGCACAATGAAGCCTTCTAGCACATCAAGAAATTACTGATATCAGACTCTGTCCTTGTTCACTAGGATGAGCAGAAGCCACTGTCCATTACTTGTGATGCCTTGCTGTTTGGTTTTGGCGCTGTCCTCAGTCACACATTGCTTGATGGCACAGACACACCTGTTTCTTTTTACTCTAGAACAGTGACTTCAACCAAGAGGAACTATGCACAGATTGATAAAGAAGCATTGGCAATCATTGAAGGAGTTAAAAATTTCACATTTACATTTATGGCCTCAAATTTGAAATCCGAACAGACCACAAACCCCTTCTTGGAATTTTTACTATGGACAAACCAACTTCTCCTATTTTGTCTGCCTGCATACAATGCTGGAGCACCATGCTAAATGCATATGGCTATACACTCATGTACAAATCTGGGAAAACGATTGCAAATGCTGATGCATTGAGCCACCTACCACTACAAATACCTGATTGTACTACTCCTCCACCAACGGAAGTCCTCATGCTGGAATCCATGCCAGAAGCCCCTCATCAGGTTGCTCAGATAGCAAGGATGACTGCAAAAGACCCTATCCTTGCCTTTGTTCTCAACTGGATGTGGAGGGGCTGGCCTGCAGACAAATTGACTGAGGAATTCAGGCCATTTTCATAACATCAGCATGAGCTGTCTGCCCACAAGGGTTGCCTCTTGTGGGAAAATCATGTCGTAATTGCAGAAGCAGGACACCAAATCATACTGACAACATTGCATGCAGCACACCCAGGCATTGTGAGGATGAAAGCAGTGGCTAGAAGTTATGAATGGTGGCCAGGTATGGACAATGACATAGAACGGGTTGTGAGGGAGTGCAGCACTTGTCAAGCAACCCATCATAATCCACCGAAGGCACCAGTATTCCCTTGGGAATTGACAAAGGAACACTGGTCATGCATCCACATTGATTTTTCTGGCCCTTTTCAAGGTAAGAACTTTTTAATTGTTGTTGACTAGTACTCAAAATGGCTTGAAGTTATTACTGTCTCAACTCTTACATCAACTGCCACTATAACAGCTCTCTGTCAGCTGTTTGCAACCCATGGGGTGTCTGACACTATCATTTCTGATAATGGCAGTGCATTCACCTCATCAGGGTTCCAAGATTTTGCCAGCCACAACCTCATTCAAACTGTTGCCATTGCACCTCTCAGGCCACAGGCTGATGGGAAGCTGAGCAAATGGTGCAGACCACACAAGATGCATTGAAAAGGATCATTGTAGGAGACTGGCCTACCAGATTGGCCAGATTTTTGTTTGCTCAACATGTAATTCCTTGCCCTACAACAGGGTCCAGCCCATCAGAGCTTCTTATGGGCCATCGTCTCAAGACATGCCTTAACCGTGTTAACCCAGACCTTGTGAGAGACATGCAGTTTCAGAAAGAAAAGGAGTTGGACTCCACATTGGCATCTGGTACCTTACGTTTTTTCATTCCACAAGAGACTGTGTTTGCTCGGAACTATGGGACAGGCCCACAGTGGTTTCAATCTAAAATTGTAAGCGCCACAGGACCCATATCATATATAGTCCAGACTGATGATGGATAAGTTTGGAGATGTCATGTGGACCATCTACGTGGGCATTCTCCTACTGATAACCCTTCACCTGAGCAATTCCCAAGCACCAATCCACCACTGATAGACATGGATTCACTGGGGAAGTGCCTACCTGTTTCCACCAGTGCAAACCCTTTGCCATCATCACCAGAAGAAAGCATCACTGTTGAGTCTCCAGATAGGCTGACAGGGCTATCATCTGCTGAACCCCTCCCTGAGTCCGGTTCTATGGGAAGACCACAGCGGAAGTGGAGTCCTCTCAAATGGTTGGCCGACTATTCTGTCTAGGGGGAAGGGGTGTTGTATCTTATTGTGTTTTCCTTGTACTGTCCCTTTAAGACCAAAGCCCTCATGTTTGGCACTGCAGGGTTCGGTTGCTTTGTGGCAGTTTTGAAGCACTGGCACTCCATGTTCTCTGCCATGAAGAGTCAAAGGCAATCTTTGTTCCTCTCCCTCCGCAAGACTGGACTGGGTTAAGTCAGAGGCAGAGCAGGCATAAGATCAGCATACATCTACTGATGCAACTGTTAAGATCCACCCTGGATATGATTCTAGAGAGTTATAATAATAAATGACTGTTAGTTCAACACAGGAGTGTCCAGAGTATTGTTGCTGAACTCACAACATATCAACTGTGTAGTGACCGAAGCTCATTGTAATGTGTAGTTGATTAGTTGTGTGGGACACTGAGTTTGGGATATGCATTGGGTTATTGTTCCATTGGGTGTCTTTTATTGTGTTGTGGCTCAGGTATTATGGAAATATTGCATCGGATAGTTGTTGCATGGATTTTGTTGTGTAATACAGCTTATATTGCTCAACCTACATATGTTATATTGTGTAGCTACTGTTCCTAACTCTGAGTGGGGTCAGGCAGTAAATCAATGCTCAGGGAAATTAACTTAAATTAATGCCCCGAACCTGACTACCTGTGGGTCATAGAGGATTAATGACCCTCTGGATTAATTAGTTAATTGGCATCCCCACGGGTGGTCCTTCAGTATCCAGTAGCATATTTATAACCAAGTTGATGTTTTTGTACAGGATGATAAGTAACCATCTTTTCTAAAAATTAGTTGAGATTTGTCTAAAAGTGTTCGTATAGGCATATAAGAGCTGTTGATATGTACTATTTTAGTCATACAGGCCTGAATACTATCAGAAAGTATATCATTATTGAATATCTATATCTATATCTATATCTATGTATAGATATATATAATTAACTCCAGAAAAAAGGACTATTTCACTTTAACATGAAACAAGATTAAGTGTCATGCTATTTTGAGAGCATTGAGCAAAAAATGTTGACTGGATGTGATTAATAGATGGCTTGTAGTGTCTATTGTGATCTGCAGCCCGATGCCAACAGCTGGTGCCAAAAAATGATGTATTGCAAAATTCACCTTAATGCATCATCATACTCGTGGTGTTTCTCTTTTTGTCACTTTACCCACATGACACAAGTGATTTACTTTGCCCTGTGCGTTGTCCAGGCATCACACCAGGTTAAGGGTTAATTTGGGTCTAGGGGTAAACTAAGTCAGGAAGCCAAAGGATCAGGCGGAGCATGGAGTCTGGGGACAAGCCAAGTCAAGAAGCTGGGAGGTCCAGGAGAGGACAGGCAGAGGCAAAAGTCACCAGGAACAGCAAGACAGTCTGGCTAGTGGTTGAGCCCTATTGCCCAGAAATTACATTTTCCAGGACAGGGGTTTTTTGGGAGGGAGTGAAGGTCAACTGACCCTGGTCAGCCACTCCAATGGCATGGAGTGGGCAGATGGCTAGACCTGGATGGAGGATCTGGCCAGCTTTGCTCAGCCTGAATAGTCAGTTGAAGAGGTAGCAGACTGGGCGAGTCCTAATCCGGGCAGACTGAGGCCATGGCCTGACCCCAGGGCTTGTAAAGAATCCTGACTCATTTTCCATTTTTGTAACAAAATTTGCATTTCAGGAACACTTGGACTTCCTCGCAAATTTTTGGGTTGTCCTGGAAACTTCAGAATTTCAGCTTTAGCACAGGGGCCAGAATGCAATAGATAATCTGGCCTTGAATGTATTAGAAAAAGAAATCATAACAAATGCACAATGTTAAATATGTCTCTTATCATGTATGTGGATCATACAGTACTTGGAACAGGGACTATCACATTATTGTGTGTGTGCCATGCCTTGAACAATGTAGTCCATTGTTGAATAGGGTCTCCAGGTGCTAATGCAGTTAAAAATAAGCTTATACATTGAAAAATATTTTGTGTGGACTGAAGGAAAAAAACACAGCCTTCAGGATATGTCAATTTTCTCTAAAGGATTTAGATGAGCTTGGATTCATCATTAGGAGGTTACCTTTTAGCTGTAGGAGGCATTGACACATGAATTGCTCATACCATACTGCACAAATGCACACTGAATACCTAATTAAAATTTAGCTTCCTAAGATAAGACAAAATCTGTTTTACTGAAATTTAAAATTCCTTTATGCATGTGGGAGTAAATTACCCTTTTACAAGATTTTAGTTTTTAAAGGGGAAGTATTTCACCACTATTCACTGACATACAGAAAACAGTAGCTGGGTTCCACTAACAGTGTACAAAATATAGGAAAGGCACTATTAAAATTCATAGGTATAACTTTCTTGCAAATCTCAGGAAGCATATGCTACCAGTTGTACCAAATAATCACAATGAAAGTCAGAAATGTAATTATAAAGCTAATATAAAAATGATTTTAAAATATTCTCTTGCAGACTTAATTACATAAAATGCTTCCTTTCATAGATGTCTTGTTTCTATTATATAAATAAGATATGGTAGAATATTACTTACCTACTATTCCCACATTCATACAGGTAATAGTGAAAGGCACTATTACCTGTATGAATGTGGGAATAGTAGGTAAGTAATATTGTTATATTAAAGTAAATGCCTTTAATTAAAAAATATCAAACCACATTACAAACATTTAAATATGTTTCAGAATAAAACCAGGAGACAGTGCTCACCAGCTGCTGCTGGGTGGAGGGCGACCCCTGCTGCCCCCCATGCTGCATGGGGGGCTCTGCATGAGCCCCCTGACCCCCCCCATTGCTCCTCCAGCCCCGCCCCGCCAGCTCTGGCCCTTTAAGGAAAAAAAAAGCCGAGGAAAACCCCCAGACTCACCACTCCTGCTGGCAGGGGGCGATCTCCCGCTGCCCCCATTGCTGTGCACCATGTGGGGAGCTCAGCACAAGCCCCTGAAGCCCCAAGGCCACTGAAGGAGCGATGAGTCCTGGGGCTTTTCTCAGCTTTTTGTTTTCTTAAAGGACTGGAGCCCTGGTGGGTGGGGCACCTGTGGGGGGAGCAAGGGGGGGGGTAAGGGGGCTCATGCAGAGCCCCCCATGCAGTGTGGGGGGCAGAAGGGGTTGTCCACCCACCTGGCAACACCTGGTGAGCACCAGGGCTTTTTTTTTAAATACTGGGAACTGGGGTGGGCAGAGGCAGCCATGGAGGGGCTGGTGCAGCGGACAGGGTTCGGGGGGGCTGGGGGAGCAGGGTCAGGGGGCTGTCAGGGGTCCCCCCATGGTCCTCTCCCCCCTCCCCCAGCACCCCCTTCGCTGCCCCTAGTACTTACCAGCTCGGAGTCAGCTGCAGCTCCCTCCTGCAGCCACCAGGGAGTGCCCGAATCATCAAAGCTCTCTGAATCGTTGCCGAAGATTTGGAGAGCTTTGAATCAATTTGGACCTTTTAATTGGTCCCCTGATTTGATTCAGATTCAGAGAATTGGGCTGAATCTCCGAATTGAATCATCACCTGAAGCTTCACATAGCCCTACCCTTTAGATATTGGATTTTCCTATCAATTTCCCCTCAATTTTCTCTTCATCAGACTAAATAACCCTAGTTCTTTCAGTCTTTCCTCATAAGGCATGCTTTCCAGGCCTCTAATTGTTTTTGTTGCTCTCAGCTGGACTCTTTCCAACCTGCCCACATCTTTCTTGAAGTGCTGGACCTAAACCTGGACACAATACTCCAGGTGAGGCCTCACCAGCGATGAATAGAAGAGAAAAATCATTTCCCTTGATTTGCTAGTGACTCTCCTGTTAATACAACCCCCTATACTGTTGGCCTTTTTCAGAAGAGCACACTGTTAGCTCATAATCAGCATATTCTCTAATGCAGGGGTGCTCAAACCCCTAGCCTGTGTTGACGTGTTATCTGGCCCATGGGGCTCCACATTGGTCTGGAAATTTGGCGGTGAGACAGTAGTTCCACTGCTCCCCTGATGGCAAATTTCCAAACCTAAGAAGAGCCCCAGGCTCTGTGTACTGTATCAGTCACCCAATCCCAAGCTGCAGGCCTGTGTAGGGGCAGTGTTGGAGGGCCATGAAGGGACAGAGTCCAGTGATTCTGGACTCAGAATCAGCCTCTGGGGGCAAGAGGGGTGGCACTAAGGCTCATGGACCAGGCCAGTACCAGCTCTCCAAGCTACTACCAGCTCCCAATCCCATAGCATGGGGGTGGGAGGAGATGGTGCCAGGCCCCACAAATCCAATCCCAGTACAAGGAACAGGAAAGGGTTGATGCTGGGTCCTAGAACCTGATCCTGGCATGCAGGTCTCCATCTCACTTACAGACTATCCCTTTTCCATTCACCTGGCCCGCAGGGCCAAAAGGTTGAGCTTCTGGTAGACTGAAGGTCTATTGTAACCCCCAGGTACTTCTCTTTGGTACTGCATCCTAGCCAGTCATTCCCCAGTCTGTACTTGTGCATGCAATATTGCATTCCAAGTGTAGAACTTTGTACATGTCTTTGTTGAATTTCATCTGGTTAATTGTGAATCATTTTCCCAATCTATCTAAGTGTACTGGGGCCTCTACCCCATCACTGAAGGAGGGAGGGAGCCTGGAGGGACTAATAGTAGCAGAAAGTCCTCTAATAAAATGGCTGCCCACCCCAACTCTGGGTCATAAGTAGTTGGTCAGGTGACTCAGAAAGATGTTTAAAGGCTGTATAAAATAGAACTGTGACTGAGGCTAGGAGAGAGGGGAGCTTGACTTGCCAAGGAGGAAGGGCTCCAGATTGTGGGGATCTTCAAGAAAGCCTCTGCATCACCAAATAATTAATCAAAGCATGTTTATCTTATGTTGTAGCTCCTTACCATGGTGTGATATTGACCCAGAGTTGGGGGAGCGGGGGGGAACTTTTTGTTTGGAAGTAGAGGCTTATGTTATTTTTTACATTGAAGTTTGAACTGGAGAACTGCATTGTGGCTGCAGTGAGAGGAGGTGGCCACTGAGAAGGATTCCTGGGGCACCCAGGGTCCTAAACCCTTCAAAGCAAGCAGCATGAGTGAGCTAAGGCCAAGAGGGCAAAGGCCCAGTTATAAGCCCTGAGAAGCTTGGAGGCCACAATCAGCTCCTAGGGGGAGTGCTGCTATCAGCTGAAGGATGGTAGCATGTAGTAGAAAAGATTGAGGGCATGAGCCCACCAAGGGAGAACCTGGGGCCCAGAGCCCACCAATGGTGAGACCAGGGTGCAGAGCCTGCCAAGGGTGAGACCGGGGCCTGCGGCCCAGGAACCTAGGGTCCTGGGACAGTGGACTTCAGATGGGGCGAACAAGATAGAGTAAAGTTGTTCAAAGCCAGGGGGAATTCAACCAAGACAAGGATCTAGGACCTGAAGCACAGCCCCCTGACCTCTAGGGTCAGCCTCCCTGTCCAATTATAACATCAAGGCATGGCAGGAAAGACAACAGGGTGGGACCCTGAAAGGCCAGAGGGGGTGAGCAAGGCGGGATCCAAGCAACATCTAGAGGGAGATTTGGCTGCCCTAGGGCATAGCCCATTACACCAGCTCATTCTGGATCCTAACCCTGCCCTCTGGAGTGCTTGCAACTCCATCCAACTTGGTGTCATTTGCACATTTTTAAAGTGTGCACTCAATTTCATCCTCCAAATAATTAATAAAGATATAAAACAATGTTGGAGTGAGGACAGATACTTGGGGAACCCCACTGGATATCTCCTCCCAGCTGGACATTGAGCCAGCCATTGATGACTACTTGTTGTTGTTGCATGATGATGCAACCCATTATGTATCCACCTTACAATACTTTCATCTAGTCTGTATTTCCTTAGCTTATTAATGAGAATTTTGTGGGAATCAGTGTCAAAAGCCTTGCTAAAGTCAAGGTATATCACATTCACTATGCTCCCTCATCCACAGATCCTGTCTCTTTATCACAGAAGGCAATCGGATCGGTCAGGCATGACTTCCTCTTGGTGAATCCATGCTGGGGCTAGAGTAAAGTTCCAATCACCTTGTTCTCCTCTCTTCATAATAGATTCCTTGAGGACCTGCACTGTGACATTTTCAGGTATCCAGAGGTCAGGCTGATTGGTTTGTAAATCCCCGGTCTTCCTTCTTCCCTTTCATCAAGATGGGCACTATTTTTGCCTTTTTCCAGTTATCCAGGACCTCATTCCTACCTCTAGGAGTTCTCAAAAGGATGGCTAATGGCTCTGAAATTACCTCAGCTAGTTCCGTCAGTATGCTGGGGTGCAACCCATCCAGCCCTGTTGACTAAAGCATCTAGATTCTCTAAGTATTCCCTAACCTGTTGCACCATTTATTTAGGCTGTTTGACTCCTCCACTATTGTTGCTTCTAACTGAGGTCATCATCTATCAGTTGACTCTATTTGGAAGACTGAAGTAAAAAGGCATTAAATACTTCATCTTTCTCTGAATCATCCATAACTAGATTCTATACAGTTCCTTTGGTCTTCCTCTTCCTTTTGGCATACTTGTAGAAACCCTTTTCATTGCCTTTCATGTCTGTTGCCAGCTCCTTCTCAAATTATGCCTTGGCCTTCATAATTTGTCCAAGATTACAAGTCAAGTCATTGACAATATGTGAATATAATCCAGTGAGTCTTCCATTCACAAGAATTTACCCTTACAAAAGGTACATTACTAAAATGTTTATAAAATATATTAGAAGCATAAGTGCTGCCAATGTTAGTGAACTTATAGTTTATATGATATTCAGGAAAAAGTATGTAGGAGGGTGGCTGTATCCTTCCTGGTTCCCCTGAGAACCTGCCTGCCACAACTTTGATTGAAAGGAAAAGATGTTCAGGGTTTATCCCTGAGGGTGGGAACACACCACAGACCACCCAGCTGGTTAACTTCCTGGGGGTGCTAACTTTATTGGTATCAGTGTTACATTGTTTCCTCCCTGCTAAATGCCTTATTAGCAGAGGGAACAGTGTGGTCATTCTAATTAACACCTAAGCCAGCGAGTCTCCCGGCTGCTTTAGTCAATTTTGACTTGCACGGCATTCTCACCATCAATTACCGCATTGATGGAGGCATGTATTGGCTGTCTCAGTCGGCTTTCTGGTGGAGAGGCATTTCTGCCATGATCCCTCTGGTCCTGCTGCATGTCCTGGCTGCCTGGTGGGGCGAATGGCTTTGCAAGGCTCTCCCCTCTGTGCACTGCCCCAGGGTCCTCTGCCTCAGTGTTTCTCTTCCTGCTCAGCTCTGCAGGGTCCCCTAGATTCTCCCTTAGTTACCCATGCTGTCTATGGGCCTCGGGTTTTCTACCCCCGCTCCTTACCAGGGAACAGCGCCTATTCCTGTCACTGGTCCCCGACTCCCCTCGGGGTCTTGTGCCTCCTCCTCTTCCTTTCTCTCCTCTTCTGTGGTCTCCTCCTTCTCCTCCGGTGCCCGAGGGCAAAGTACGGTCCCTAGCAGCTGAGCTTATGTAGGTGGTGGTGGGTTTAATTACCCTGATCTTCTGTAGGTGTGCGAAGTCCCTACACCTGTGTAGCATGCTCCCCATGGTTTCTTGAATCTGACGCTATCCTAGTAATGGGGCTTCTGCCCAAGCCCGTGTTACAAAGTATAATTTGGGGGGGGGACTGGAGTGTTGGGGGGTTGTTTTGTTTTCCTTTGAAGTACAGTTCTTGGTTGAGGGACCAGTACTGATAGCATTCGATATGAAGAATATCTTTTGACTAAAAGTGGAATTTTCTGTCTAGTTCTTAACTCATATTAAAATATGTGTGTGTGTGTGTGTGTGTGTGTGCGTGTGCGCACGCACGTGCGTGCACGTGAGGGGGAGGTAGTTTGTGTCAGTGTGCTGCCAAATCAGATTGGTGAGTGACATAGCAAGAAGGAAATTATACTTCTGTTTGTTTGGAAATACTTGGATGTACTACAATTACACTTAACACTGATGATTATAAGCTCTTACAGGAGGTAGTAGAAAAATTGTTTGTGTCTTCAATAGCATTAAAACCTTTATAAGTATCAACCGAAGCATGTAAAAACACATCATATTTTCAGTAACGATCTTTTTTCTATATTTGAGACATACTGATTAAAAGGTGTTGCCTTAGAAATTAGATTTTTCTTTTATAAAACGAGGTGATTCCATAAAATTCAAACTGATTACTCATAGCATAGCTATAAATGGCTAAACTCACAGATTCACAGAAGTTTAGGGTTGGAAGGGATCTCATGAAATCATCAGGTCCAGCCCCCTGCTCTAAGCAGGAAAGACTGCTGGTGTCAAATAACCCCAGCAAAGTGTGCATCCAGTCTCCTTTTGAAGAACTCCAGGGTAGATGCCCGCACCATCCCTGCTGGGAGTCTATTCCATAGTCTGGTCACACAAACTGTAAAGAAGTTTTTCCTTATATCCAGTCTGAAACCTCCTTCTAGGGGTTTATGGCCATTGTTCCAGGTTTTCCCCTGGGTTGCTTTGGAGAATAGCTGTTTGCCTAGACCCTGATGCTCTCTCCTGATCTATTTGTAAGCTGCCACCAAATTCCCCTAAAGTCTTCTCTTTTCTAGGCTGAACAGTCCCATATCTGTCAGCCTGTCCTTGTATGGCTTGGTCTTCAGGCTTTTAATCATATGAGTGGCTCTTCTTTGGACTCTGTCAAACTTCTCCACATACTTCTTGAAGTGCGGTGCCCAGAACTGGATGCAGTATTTCAGCTGCAGTCTCACCAATGCCGAGTAGAGCAGGAGAATAACTTCCTTAGTTTTGCTAGAAATGCATCAGTTGATGCATGCCAGTGTATTGTTTGCTCTGCTAACTGTAGCATCACAGTGGTGGCTCATATTCTTTTTATCATCAATTATGACACCCAGGTCCCTTTTGGACATGGTGCTAGCTAGCATACCACCACCAAATCTGTAAGTTTGTTGTGGATTTTTTCTCTCCAGATGGAGCACTTTACACTTCTCAGTTTCGAACAGCATCTGGTTTTGGTCCTCCCATTTAACTAATCTGTCTAGGTCTGCCTGGATTGTCAGCCTATCCTGAGGCGTGCCACACTTTCCCAAAGCTTAGTGTCATCGGCAAACTTTGGCAGCGTGCTTTCACCCCCACGTCCAAATCATTGATGTTGATGTTGAAAAGCACCAGTCCAAGTACCAAACCCTGGGGGACCCCACTGCCTACCTTCTGCCAGGTAAACACAGATCCATCTGTTAGTACTCTCTGGGTCCAACCCCGCAGCCAGTTTCCCACCCATCTAACCATTGAATTGTTGAGCCCACAGTCCCCTAGTTTTACCTTAAAAGCCTCATGGGACACCAAGTCAAAGGTCTTCCTAAAGTCCAAGTAAATGATGTCGACCTCATCTCCCTTATTCAGGTGGTGAGTAACCTGGTTGTGGAAGGAGATGAGGTTAGTCAGACATGACCTACCCATGACAAAGCTGTGCTGGCTGTCATTCAGAATTTTGCCTTCTATTAGCTTATTGCCTATGGAGTCCTTGAGAATTTTTTCAAGGATTTTTCCTGGGATTGGGGTCAGGCTGATCAGCCTGTAGTTCCCTGGGTTTTCTCTCCTCCCCTTCTTGAAGATGGGCACAACATTGGTCCTCTTTCAGTCTTCAGGGACCTCTCTTGAGCGCCACGAATTCTCAAAGAGGTTTGCCAGCAGTCCTGTGATGACTTCAGCTAGTTTGTTCAGCACTTTCGGATGGAGTTAATCTGGTCCTGCTGACTTATAGATATCCAGCCTCTCTAGCTGTTGTTTCACCAACTCTACATTGAAATCTCAAAACTCTCACGTGGGCTTCTATAGGGGTCTGTCTTTGGTCAATATTATTTAATATTTTCATTAATAGAATGGACAGTGGAATTGAGAAAACAATTATTATGTGTGCAGATGGTACCAGGATGGGAGGGTTTGCAGGCAGAGGACAGATTTGGAATTCAAAATTATCTTGACAAACTGGAAAAAAATAGATTGAAATTCTGTAAGGGCAAGTACACAATACTGTACTAACACCAAATGAGGAATGACCGGCTAGGCAACAGCTCTGCAGAACAGGATCAGAAACTAAACCTAAGTCAGCATTTTCATGCAGTTGTAAAATAAGCTAATGTTGTACTGAGATAGGTGAGCAAGAGTATCATGTAAAAAGTATATGAAATAATCTTGCCACTCTTCTCAGCACTTCTACATCTGAACTAGTGCATTCAATTTTGGACACTACCCTCAACAAAAATGTAGACTACTTGCAGGGAATCAAGAGGAGGGCAGCAAAAATTATTAGAAGTCTAGAATGCATGACCTATGAGGAAAGACTGAAAGTCTGAGATTTGTTCTGTATAAAGAGTTGATGGAGGGGATATACGATAACAGTCTTCAACTATATGAAAGAAGAAGACAATATGAAAGAGGAAGACACAATAAAAGAGCCAATGGAGTCAATAGGAAGCCAGTGGGGGCTAGCAAAACCCTCAGCCCCTTCCCCAAACCAGGGATTGCCTCTTTGGGGAAGAGGCAGGGAGCAGCAGAGCCAGACTTGTAGAGGAGTGTACAGGGTTTCACATTTGCAAAAGAAACTCTCTGACAAGGGAGATCTTTCAGGTTGAGATGGATGTACTTCTCCTGGAAGGGGCAGTGTATATGTCTCATTTTTACCAGAACAGTAATTTTCCCAATAGAAATGTAAAACTTGGACCTTACTGCCTGAAAAGAGGTTTGAAGAAGACTTCCATATGAAACATCCCTACTGTTGATGTTATATTACTTTTCCGAGGCTAGAACTGCAGTTGCAGCTTTTAGAAGCTCCGTGCTTAGCCATCTGTTACATGGAGATGACTGAAAGCTTGAAGCATACTGTTTCAGATGGCTTTCAAATGTCAAGGTAAAGCATGCTTTAGCAGAGAGAGAATTTTTGGTGACTATATGAAGGAACAAGAAATTCACAAAATCTATTTTATTGCTCATTAAACACTCTTTTTAAAGACTTTTTGCACCAAAACAAAGTTTGTGTGGAATAGAGAGATATGACAAAATATTTGGGAAAACTAAGTAGAAGCTCTGTAGTGAACTGGTGGAAAGAGAATATCTTAGGAAATGCTAGCTTACTATAAATAATAAGGTTCCTTGTTTAGCATTAGAGGAGATTTTTTGTGTGATCCTTAATCCAATTGGTGTATATGGTATTTTTGGTTCTGTCATAACCTCCTTAGGGAATGCTACTTTATTCAGCTCATTCTTTTTCAGCAAGTTGTTACTTTATTCTAAGCATGAGTAATACAGAATTGAAGAAGCTATTTTCTAGAAAGATGGTGTCTGTCTCATTTCTGTACCCTTGTTTTTTTGTTTTATTTGTTGTGCATTTCTTTAGTACACATTGCTTTATTGAAAAAAACTGAAGCAGTAAACTTGTTCTCTGTAATTTCTTCGTTCCCTGACGTATTTAGCAGAACAAAATTGCAATAGTGCTAACATTTCTTTGAATTCTGATATTTTCATCTCTACTGTTAGTTAATGTATTTATTTTAAAGGAATTCTACTCACATTTTAGTTATTCTTAAAATGTTCTTTCTTCTTTTCTCTCCAAATTGTTTGTATTTCCTAGATTTCTGACATTTTTCAGCCCATTTCCTGGTACACATTATTTTTCTTAAGTACTCACATATATAACTTGTAATCAAGTTATCATTTTTTCATGAATGTGATCTTGATGACTAAGAAGCCTTTTAATAGAGACTACAAGTAGTTTGATGGACCTAATTTAAAATGCTTAAGATATATGTGATGAAATAGATCTGGATTGTAAATCAGAGATGGTGGGGTGAGCAGAAGAGAATAGAATTGCCTAGGAAACTAGAAATAACATTCCATTTTTTAGCATATTGACAAATATTAGATAAAGTCAACTAGGGCTATGGACTTCACTGTCTGTATATGTGGATTCAACACAGAGAATTAAAAGGGGTTGAGGCTTAGGCTTTGAAGGAAGCTGGTGTCACTGATTGATTAAATCCTTCATAACATCACAGGGAGCTCATCTACATGTCTGATTAAGTGCATGAATAAACTCCGGTGCATATTGCTTCAGAGTTTATTCATGCACAGCACATGGAGCCTGGTCAGAGTAGTCCAGGCTAGCAGGGGTCTGGGGGGTCAGCCTGCTAACCCAGGGCTGATTTGACTAGGCTCCCTATTCTGTGGAGGAGATGGTTGAGGCACAAGGGTGCTTCGGCACTGAGGCTGCCTGCTGGCTAGCCCCACACTGAAGCACCCTGTGCCCCAGCCAGCCAGGGCAGCATCTACACATGCACTGCTGCACATGAAAAAACTCAGCAGCAGGGTAGTACTTGTCTTTTATAAGCACTACCCTGGTGTGGAGTTTATTAGTTGCATGTGCCCTAATAGAGGTGCACGTGTAGACACCTAGGCTAGGTGCAGACATTCAAAAAGCCCAGGCCTGAATTGGTTCAATCTTTGCAGGTTAGTCTAACCTTCATAGATTGAACCAGTTTGTAAGTAAATAGACATTCACTTTTGATTCTGGACATGCAGGCACATGGCTGCAGTGGCTTAGGCCAGAAGCTGGTGGGGGTGCTAGAGCTAGCCCTTGGCTGAAAGGAAATTGAGCTGTGGGGGGATGGGGGGCTTGGCCAGGGGAGGGGGAATGTGACCTTGCTGCAGGTGCAGAGGTGGGGTAGGTGGGAGCTGGGGCTAATCATGGAGCTCAACTCACTGCTGTCTCCCGCTGTGGCAGTGCAGCTCAGACTGGAGCAGCCCTAGGGGGTGGGGGTCAGTGCCTGCTGCCTCCTGCCTCCAGCCTTGTATAGGAACCACAATTTGCAGGTGGACTGCAGCTAGAGCATGACTCCCTGCTCCCCTCCCTTCTCCTGGTGATGGAGTGAACTATCATGGCAGGTGGCGGTGCGGTACCTGCCTCCCACCGCCTGCTTGTGGCAGTGCCAGACACTCAGGATGGGCTGCCATGTGCCAATCTCTGCCCATGCCCCTGGGTCACAGGGCCAGGCTGGACCACACTGCGGTAGTCGGTTGCCTTCCCTCACTGCCGCCCATGTCCCTGGCCTGTGGCAACCCTCCCCAAGTGTCTGGTACCGCCACGAGCAGGAGCAGCAGGAGGTGAGGGGAGCAGAACAGCCCTGCCAGCCCTAGCCAGGGCATAGCTTCCTCTTGCCTCCAGTGGCTCCTCAGCATCCCATTCCTCATCCCACTCTGGTCATGCCCCTGCCCCTGCTCCAGCTAGAGAGCAGAGAGGTGGAGCCAGCCCTGCTCTCTGGAGCAAAGAGCATAGCCCAGCCCAGGGCTGCAGAGCATGCTGGGATGCTTGGGGACTCTGGTTTAACTTAAACTGGTAAGGGGTCTGGGACAGAAGTTCTATAAACTGGTTTGACCCAAATCAGTTAAGTCTGATACTTAACCAGGTTTATCTTAAACTGTTTTGGCCATTTTGAAACTGGTTTATACGCACTGAACTTATGCTGTGTTACAGGTTTAAACCAGTTTCTGATCACTTAAACTGGTTTATGTCCCTAACTAGTGACTTCTGTCCCTAGCCCAAGACATTTACTACACAGTTAATTAGTCAACTGTGCAGTAAATGTCTCATGTAGATGGGCACAAGGGAGAGCTACTTCTGGACTTTAGGGCCAACTCACAAATCAAAACAGTAAATGGTTTGCTTTGATTCTCTGTTGAGCCCCTTAAAGGAGGTCTTTAAATCTGAACAGAGACATGTTAAAAAAACTATTAAACAATCTACACTACAGTGAAATGTTTATTTCAAGTCTCTAATGCTGTGTCTATTTTCTTGCTTATAAATAACACCCCCAGTGAACAGTTATCCTGTTGGCTTTCAATACCATTTTATTTAGCACATAGCTCCAGGAGCAAGAGCACATTAATATGTAGTTTAAAAATCTGCCTGTCCTGGCAAGTGATTACTCATAGCTCTAAGTTATTATTACAGGAGAAAACTTAGCTTAATTCTGATTTGCTTTCCATGGCATACCACATTTTTACAAATAGAAAGAGGAATCAGAGAGATTAGCTTCTTTATTCTGTAATTTATACAAACGAAATGAGAAATTTTTTGAAAGTTAATCAAATAAAAATCACTTGCTTATTAAACTCCTGGGTATGGCCTGATTCCATAATGAAGGAGCCAGAGGTGACATTTGCTTTGATCCAAATCTGACATCATTTTATAACTCTTGATTTTTTTTGCTTCCTTTGCCATTATCAAATTCTTGTTTGAAAGGCAGTCTCACATGTTGGTTTTCATGGTTTGGTAGCTCAGTGATTTGTTCAATCTTTTGGAATGTTGTGAAATAAAAGAATTGCCATGTTACGCACAGGAATTTCTTTTCTGGGATCATTTTCTTATTACTCATGTAGCCTCTGCTCTTCATAATGAAATGACAGGTCCAGAAGTTAGAAGATATGAATTCTGTTCTTTCTTCTGCCACTGACTCACTACCTGACTTTGGCTGACTTTCTTATGATGTTAATTAACCCTCAAATTTCCATATCTTAGTAAAGTGATCTTGGATCTACAAAGAAAAATATTGTTTGTTTAGCACCCAGACACCTTTGCCAAACTACATCTTACTAAGAAGTAGGGGTGCACTGATAGAGATTTTGGGGATCAATACCGATAGCCGATTTTAAGCAGGCATATTGGTCAATACCGATCAGATTTCTGATACAGCTGCATGCAGGTGGTAAGTCTGTTGTGGTGGACAGGGAGGTGGGGGAGGCAAGGGGCATGGAGGGACAGATCAAGGCCCCTGTGGTGAAGGAGGGGGTGGAGCAGAGGCTGAAGCTCATTAGTATCCTGCTGGATTAGTTAATTCACATAAGTTTGGTAACTATGCAAATAATGGTTGCAATGATTATGCCAAAAAATCATATTTTTATTTTGACTTCTATTCCTTGTAGTCTCCAGGTTCCCACCTGACACCTGTACCCCCTCCCCTCCTCAAATCTCTGCCTGAAACAACAGCTGGAGTCTCTGGGTTTCCCCTCTCTCCTCCAGCTGACATTTCCTGCTTCTACCCCAGGGAGTGCAGCAATATGGTACACACCACAGGCAGGTAGAGGGGTGAGTCCCAGGTCATGTGGGTGCATGGCACAGCAGTGGAAGGAGGATGGGATCACACCTTCTACATGTAGGAGAGGGTGTGGTGGGGGGTGGGCAGCAATGGGGAAGGATGGGGGCATGGTGCAGCAGGGGGCCATCCCCATGGCAGGCAGCCAGCTTTGGCTGGTGCAGCCCATGTGGCATGTGGTTCACACTTGCCCCGTGGGGCATGCATTTATACAGCATACATTTTAGTCAGCTGAGTGAGTCAAAAATCAATATAGCTAGCTTTAGATTTGTAGTGATACAGTATCTGGATTTCAGATACTGCAAGGGAATTACTGCTCATTTTGCAAAAGGTTTTTTTTTTTTTTTACAGTATGTAAATACTGAGCCAAACTAAATGCATATGGATCCCAATTTATTTTTCAAAAAACTTTCTCTGCAATTCATCTTACCACGGGTTACATTTGTACCATGTCTCCAAGTAAAGGCAAGGTTGTAATTGTATCCTAAGCAACTACAAAGGGATTGGGAGAAAGGTCATAAGGGCCCCTTGTATAACAGTCAAGGAATGGGATGATTCACCTCTGCGGACACTAACAAACTTCTTGTAAAATGGTGTGGGGTGGGAAGCTGATGAGCAAAACTGAGCCAATGTAGAAATTGAAGCAGGGGTGTAGCAAGCTCATTCAGCACCAGGGATGGAGGGGGTGGGTATGATGACCACTGTGGGGGTTGAGGGAATGGGACATCTTATCTACCTGGGCTCTCTGCACACTAAAGGCAGCTGTTACTGTTGCTACTGCTGCTGTTTTAGTAGCATTGGCTGTGGAAGCAGCAGCCCCATGACACAGGTTTCCAATAAATTATTAGGCACATGGCTGTGCCTACTGTGGCAAAGATTCTTTGGGAAGAATGGATTTTGGTATCCCCTCATAGTTGGCACCTGAGGCAACTATGAGGCGAAGGGAGCAGAGATTGTGGGGTTGGGGGTATAGGTGGCAGGGGGGTGGGGACAGGAAGGCTGCAGGGGGTAGAAATGGGGGACAGAGGGCAAGGGAGCCACCTGACTCCTCTAGCTACCTGATCCCCAGCCACTGCTTTCCCTGCTGTACCAGTTGTGGGGGAGGGATGAATTCAAGACAACCCTCCAATAATTAGATTCCATACCTGGAAAATTATAAAAATTTTTAAAAAATCCATATATAGAACATAATTATTGGGTGGGGGGTGGTCTTAAATTCAGGGTCATCTTAGATTCAAGTAAATATGGTATGTATGGGCTTGTATGGCTGGGGTCTTATTCTGAATTGCAATATATGCATTTTAAAGGTCAATATTTTCAGAGCTGAGAAAAAGCCATGTTTAATATTTTAACATTACCATTGTTTAGTAGTTCACCCCTGTCATTATGGAATTGCTGTCAGTTATTTAAATATTCTGGAAAGATAAATTTCCCATGTTCCAGTGATTTTTCAAGCATGTGTTGGATGCTTCACATAATGGGATAACAAGTCATATTCATTACATTTTAGTAAACATATTGGAATAAATTAATTTTATTTTTGAAGGGCATCATAAAAGCTTTAGGGTATTCATATGTGAAATTATTTATTTTCTAAAAATTGCTACTTCAGATGTTGAAGTGTCCCACATTTCCCAATCAATAAACTAATACATTCTTCAAGCAACTATTACATTATTATCCATTTTAAATGTCATGGAAAATAATCAAATTTTAAAATGTTCCATCCTCCTTAGAAAAAGTGTTACCCTTGACAAAGGTTTTCAGCACTTTTACAATAAAGAACAAAACAAAAAGAGTGGAGGTTAATTTCAGTCCATAACACAGATGTCCTGAATATGAATTTCATGGTAGGTTGCCTATAGAGATTCCAGTAAAAAGTGAGAAATTCAGGAATCTACTGAAATAAAGACTATGTCTAAGGATTAAGTGGAAACAATAAGAGTACTACAGTCTGGATAGCACTTTACTGCAGTAGATTTCAATTTAGTAGACTTTTACAAAGGTGAGGCACATAAGTTAGGGAAAAATTAAGCAGTAGCATACTCAGTGTCATAAAGGAAATCAGAGGTGAACCAGAGGAAAAAACCCGTCAGTTGGCTTTCTGTCCCCTGCCATTTTCTTTGAAATGTACTATCTCACCTCCAATCTGCAAAGAATGCTGCTTTTACCCCTCCTTGGGTTTTCACACAAACACCTTTATTGCTTTGTCCTATGCTGTCCCCTCATTATCAAATCCTCCTAAAACAGTCCTTTGCCTACAAAAAGCTTACACCAGAGAGGCAGTTGATGTGTTGCAGCCAGTGTCAATATGTCCCACTGTTTCATTGTGTCTGTCTTTCTGTAATAACCTGTTACCTCTTGCCTTAAGGTTAGATTGATGAGCTCTTTTCAATACAGGCTGTCTTTCTGCATTATGTTTGTAGAAAACCTGGCATAATGGGGTTTTGGTCTATGGTTGGACCTTATAGGCAATACCACAATAAAAATAACAAAGAATAACAACATACTGCTAATGAAGGGAAGAGTTACAAGCTTTGGGCAGTAACCTGTCTCCTGAGATCTTTCAGTTTTTTGGAGATGATCAGCATTACATGGCAGGAATTTATTAATTTAGTGACCAACCTTCTTCTTCTTCTCGTCCCCACCCCTCCCCAAGTAATAATGAATATGAGGAAACAAGCTAAGCTAAATGTGAAAATGGCATAGAAGTGATGGTTTCCCTGTGTACCATCCTCTTTAAGAAAGAGATGTGCATGTATTTCACACTTAAAGTTTTTTTGTTCTTCTGTAGAATATGTAATGTTCAGATGCAGAAATGACTTTTACGCTGGGCAGTGTTATGCTCACACATGTGTGTTTTGTAACAAAACCCAAAACAAAAATGGTAGAGAAAAAAGAAAGGTCCTAGAATAGCTACCTCAAAGTGTATTAACTCATTCTGGATCTATAATTAACACAGATTATTTCTCTTCCACCTTATATGAACACTTGCACTACTGCAGCAAGAAGATGAGTGTTGGCACTGAAGGACAGGTATCGCTGTTTAGAATTATACATCTCCAATCATTGCAATAGGAAAATTATGGCTGAAATTTTGTGTAAATTATGAAATCACCACAATATCATCACCATTATCCTTATTATTAATTACTATTAAAATCACAATTAATTAATCATAAGTTATACACTGTTATAAAAGTGTATAGATTCATAGACTGTAAGGCCGGAAGGGACCTTGGAAGATCATCGGGTCCAGCCTCCCTGCACCAAGCAGGAAAGATAATTGCGGGTCTGGTGACCCCAGAAGGGTGACTCCTTTTGAAGATTTCCAGGGTAGGTGATTGTACCACCTCTGGAGGGAGCTTATTCCACAGTCTGGACACCCTGACTGTGAAGAAATTTTTCCTAATGTTGACCCCGAATTGATCTTCCAGGAGTTTTTAGCCATTACTTTTGGTTTTTCCCTCGGGCGCCCTGGTGAACATATATATATAAAATGTTATTATAAATAGTAGCAATGATTATAATAATAATGGGTACTGACAATCAGATATCTTTTGCTGCTCATACACTGAACAAAGTCACAAGGAGAAAAAAGGGCTGGATACTTGGTAAAGTGTGTAGGAGGAACCAGTCACTTTTAAATATGTATAAAGTCTATTCTGTCCAACTTACTTAACCTAATAGAGGCAGGAGATTCTCTGTAGCACTGATTTTCAGGCCCTGTTTGTTTCACCCACTACGTATCTCCCATCTCCCCTGTATTTTGCCCAGACGGTAAAAATACATTCTGAGTCTGAAGGGCCTAGATTCAGTGTCAGGTAATGAGTTCACATTATTCAATTTTGCACATTTAAAAAGAATCCTGGCAGCCCTCCGAAATATATCATAACTAGGTATTTTGGCTTCTCAGGATCAGGTGTAACTATACACATTGCATCTGTGTGCTGCACTACAAATCAGTCCAGGACTATGGGAGACTTTCAGCTGTTCTTGCTTGGAACAGCTTCATTCTACATATTTAAATGTAGAATGTCCTAGTAATAGCTGACAGGTTCGTTAACAATACACCTCAGGTACATGTTTTCATAAATAATGGTGGCAAAAGTATACTGAATCAGACTATTTGGTAAGTATTTTTAATGGTTTATTTTTGTACCAAAATGCAGTGTACAAAATATAAACCAGACAGTAGATGATTACTTCATACACTGTTGAACATGATACTAAAGGCTGACAGCTGTAGAATATAAGGGCATTTAAAAAAATATTTAATTTTTTCACTATAATGGTTGCACTAATTTATACTATTTTTGTTTCTCAAAGGCACTTATTTCTATTTTTAAAAAGATATGAAACATTTTTACTATAAGTGATTTAAATAGAAAAGGACATTCCAACCCATACCAGAAAATTAATAGAAAATTATTTGTCTTGCTTTTGAAAAATTGAGTTCTCCAGAGCTCCAAATTGAGCTCCGATCTCCCACAAAGTCTTCCCTTATTCTTTTTGGTTTTACCACCAATACCAATACCCGATTGACATTCTTTAAAAAAAAAAAAAGATAATGTCTTAATTCATTGAACATCAATCATCCTTCCCTCAGACATCCTTAGATTCTAAGAGCTGTTATCTCTTGGCATGCCGATTGCAAACAAACGTCCAGTTTAAGATGTTACTCAAGAAAGTGAAGAAAGAAGTCTATAATATCGCTCCAGTCTGGATTCTTAAATGCACCACACCGAGATAAAAGTTTAGAAAACTACAATAAGATTTAGGGAAGCACTGCACCTTTCTAACTGTCAAAAACTTGAAAGAAGAAAAGGATCAGAGTTAATCGTTCATCCATGCTGTCATTCAGAAAGAACACATGGAAAATACCTACACTGTAACACTTACCTTATTCAAACAAATTGTTCCAGGATACTGTGTTAAGAGCTGCCATGATCCAGGAGGGTACAAATCACTACACTTGAATCAGAGGAAAAAGAGCAACATCCTGTAGATTCGGAGGACATAGGCATCAGTGTTGCCAGGTGGGGTTTCCAGAAAGGCAAACTTCCACATTTCTATGTTATGCTGCTATCCCAACTGGTTGTTTTTGTTTTCATTGCCTGCCATTACCCTCCACTACATAAGTAAGAAAAAAGTCCTATAGACCATTCATTTTTCAGCAGGTGAAATTCGTGTTTCTCTCCTTGAGGCTCCTTTATGCTTTCTGACTGTCTAGTGCCAGGTCCCTACTGCCATCACATACTGAAGTAGGGCAAAGCTAAGGCTCTGTCTGCATCTACAGCACTGCCTCAGTCAGGAGTGAAGCTCACAGTTGCTGCTGCTGCTGCAGAAGCAGTATCTGATCATTCATTCCTGTTTATTGACTCCTCCCCTTTCTTCTGCCTGTTTCAGGCTAGTGATAATCCCCCTTCCTTCCCCCTCCCTCCCTCTTGCTGCCCTTCTTTTCATTGGCTCCAAAACGTGTGGGTTGAACTCCTTCCTTCTGCAACTGTGCTGTGCAAGTCCTTTTGTGCAGGACTTCTGTAAAGTAAAGGGCAGAACCGCTCACCCCAGTACTAGTCCACCAATGCACATGATCCTCTAAGGGAACTGGAAGCCAATATCTATGAACACTGTTCCCTGGTGAAGGCAAAGGAGACTTTCTGTAGGTCACAGTAGGTTACTAGTATGACTGCATGTTATAGGAGAAATTGTAGAATATCCCCAGGAAAAGCAAAAGGAACTGCCTTAGACCTGCTAACACAACTATAAGTTGCCCTAATGCCGTGTGTGACTACTGGCCTGACTAAAGTGACTTGCATACATGTTTGGAAAAGCTGGTACATTTTTATTTGGCACTTATCCACCAGGGGGATTAAGCACATAGATAATTAGACAGAGAACAACTCCCCCTCCCTAGCCTCAGGCCACAGTTCTGCAGAGAATTTAAGCACACACTTTTGTCTCACAGCTCTGCCTCAATGCACCTGAAAAAAGTTACTTAAATTCATGCCTGGTCAGTCAGAAACAAAATTTTTCCCATAGACTTTTTAAACATACAAATTACAGCAATGGAAACACGTTATGCCCTTCCATTAAAAACAAGTCAAAGATCAGTTTCATGTTATTGTGAAATTTCCTTTACATGGATGAAACAATGATAATGTTTTATTGTATTATTTATTGTATTCAATATATACTATATGCCCATCACAATACTTCTAAACACATGAACAATACACATTTTAAAATGCATAAAGATAATCTTTTATTTAGAAATATTTTATCTCCTGATATGACTCTGACAAGTCAAAGATTGCTAGAAATCACAAAGATTACTAAAGATTACTGTATCTATAAGAGGTTGGGAAAACAAAATGTATTGTGCTTTATTTGGTGCAGTTGAAAGCACTTTGCATTTAGAGAGTTTCAGTTTCCCTTGATCCTGTGGATCTTTCACGAAGTAATTGAAAGGAACAAGAATTGGAAATAGGATTAAGCTATTGTAATACCAAATAATTAGCAGGAGCCCCAGTGACAGAGGATAAAATAAACTTTCACTACAGCTGAGCATAGAATGGAAATCTGAGATTTGTAAAATTGTTTTTCTTCTAATTTGGAATGAAACTGGAACATTTAAAATTTAAAACTTTTCTGAAAAAAGAGAAATGTGTTAAACTGATGAATATGTATAGCAGTAATGGTCCAGAAAATGTGAGAGGGGTAAGAATCTTTGTGGGTGATATCCTTTATTGAACCAACTTCATGGTTGTCTTACCTCTTGCATATTTCTTGGACCATCATTGGCTACAATATCACCTCAATAATACCAAAATATGGAGGATATAGAAGTTTGCCTCTTACAAAGGACGATCTTAATCATGCAGTTGGCCCAGTAAGAGATATCACTCACATACATTCTTGCTTCTTGGATTGATGAAGACATTTTGTTTCAATGTTAACATTATATTAAAATATTACATGTAATATAACACAATGTACAAAAATTGAAATGATGTAATTAAAGAATGGAACACACAAATATTTTATTTAAAAATGTCAATGTGAGACTTTTCAAAATTATCAGAACTTTTTTTTCCATGTTTGCTTTTCTCCAATCTGAAATTCTGGCAAAAACACAGCTTCATAACACATTTCATTTTCAAGGAAACTGCATTTTGCAACAGAGAACTGTTCTGTGGAAGCTTTTTTCACCAGCCCTACTTATAAAGCATATTAATTTCAAGCACAACAAGGGAGGCAGCGTCAATAATGCCTATTTCCATACGGTGATCTTTGGCAATACCACACACAGATTATCTGGTGTCTCAGGGAATTGTACCCCAAATAATTTAGGCATTTAAATATTGGAGTCAACACCTTAAACTGAACTTAAGTTCATGAACTGCACAGGATACCAGTATAAAGTGTTCTCTGTATGAACTCAGGGGTGTTGGTTATAGCCGCAGTACCATGGGAAGGGGGTGTGGGCAAGTGGGGCAACTGCCCTGGGTGCCAAAACAAAGTGGCACCAACAGGCACTGCCGAGCCAGGGTGGTACACGGGACAGAGCTGCGAGTGGCTCATTTGGGAGAGGTTCAGGGAGAGGAGAACGGCAGCTCCTACCACTGTGTGCAGTCCCGGGCAAGCATGAGGACGTGTGTGCCCCCCAGATCTGTGCACAAGATGAGGGTGAGCTGCCACTGTGGGCTTTGCCCATGGCACCAAACTTTGTGCTACTGCACTGTATAGCCATGTTGGTCTAAGGACATTGGTAGACGAGGTTCCTTGGGTAAATGTGATATCTTTTATTAGACTATTTAGTTGGTCAACTATTTAGTTGATCTAATAAAAGATACAACATTTACCCAAAGAACCTTGTCTGCCTATGTATGAAGTGTATTTTAATAAATGGACAGACTCAGTCTTCACAAACTTCAGTTTTTGGATGATCTCCCAGTCTAGCCTGGTGTCAGCATGTGATGGTAATCAAAGCTCAAGCCAACAGAAATCTGAATAATTGTTGTGCAGTCTTCATCAGAAGAAGCTTTATGTTCTTCTCAACAGGCACAGATGGAAAAAAGGATGCAGTCATGGCTGCTAATTATAGAAATATTTAGGATAACATAGTCAAGTACACCTAGGAAGAAAGAACATAGGTCACCCTTAAGATAGAAACCTGTGTTTTGGGAAGCAGTGACTTTGAAAAGGGTATATGGGTCCTGGTAGATAGTCAGCTGAACATAAGCTTCCAGTGCAACACTATGACCAAAAGGGATAACAAGGAAACAAATAAGGTTTTAGCAGCAGGAGTAGGGATATTATGGGTGCTTCTACACGTCACCCTACAGTAACCTATGGCAACATAGCAATCACACAGGTCGACACATGATCACCAGCTACATCACTGTAGCAGTGCACTCCCCTAGTATAGTCCATATTGCACCCCCTAGGACCCATACTGCACTATGATTTAGTACTTCCAAAAGGAAATTAATACACAACAATAAACTCCAGCACATATCACACCAGAGCTTATTGCTCCTGGGCACCAAGTTTACACGTGAGCCTGGGACTACATCATGTTGAGCTGGGTCAGAGCAGCCTCGACTTGACCCCATGGAGTCAGCCATCCAGCCTGGGGTTACTGTGACCCTGTTCAATGTGCTACAGAGGGGCTGGAAAGGGCACAAGAGGGCTTCAGGGTGGGGCTAGCCAGCAGGCAGCCTCCTCACACTATGGCTACTCCAGCCCCTGACCTTGGCAGCAATAACCTTGGCTCCTGCTGGCTGCAACAATCACCTTACTGGCCCACTGTGCTGACTGCCCCCTGGCCCATGGCTACCTTGCCATGTCCAGCTCCCCCACGACCAGTGACCACCGGCCTAACTTCAGTGTGCTGTCCCAGGGCTGTTGCTGCCATGCAGCTGCTACTACCAGGGAGACTGATGAGGGGTTCCATGATGCCACCACCAGGGCCACTGTCACCCTCCTGGGTCCCCAGCCCTGCTTCCTCTGAACCAGCCAGGACTTGCGATGGCACATCATCCAGCACACCTGGGATGACAAACAGTGGCTGGACAGCTTCCACATGACCTGGTCCACATTTAGCCTCACCTGGAGTGACAGGACATCAGGATGCACCCAGCCCTCCCTGAAGACAACCAGCTGGCCCTCTGTGGCAGTGACTTGGTCATGTCTCTTGACAGCAAAATAGTGTCTGCTTAAAAAAATGCTTGCTGAGGCATCCTGTGACAGCTAAACTGGCATTCAGAGGGTTAAACCTGGTTTTCTGCTGCTTATCTATGTATTACAGAATGCTTATAGCTAGAAGAAAGAGTGGAAGCCATTGTGGTTAAGCATTTCCTGAATTTGTTAATGCATTTTACCATAGCTTAAAGCCAGCTTCATTAGTGATGTGGCAGCTAAAATTAATCATACAAGGAAAACGCAAAGGCTTGTACTGCTATTGGTTAGTCATATAAGGAACATTTGTAGTATAGAACTATAATTGACTACATCCAACAGCTAGCTCAAAAAAATCTATAAAATTGTTGGCGCATCCGGAAATTGGCTGAAGGAAAGCGGCATGGTAAAGGAAGTTATTGTTGTGAAAGAGAAGCCGCAGACCTGGAATTCGGCAGGCCGGTGGGTCCTGAGAAGCCCGAAGACTAAATACCAGGGTTCTTCCCGGTACCCCTTTGGACAGCGTAGATTGGGGATGTCTGACTTTGCCGGATTTTGAGAGGCTTCTCGTATACAAGGCATAAAAGGGGACTGCCAATAAGTTGCCGACTCGGAGATTTACTGTCTGTCTTTGTTGTGTTGTTAAGCTTTGCGTAATTACGTGTTTGTTAGATCAATAAACCTTTCTTACCTTTTCACCCTGACCACTCTCTCAATCCCAGACTGACCCACTGCAGGCAGCTGGGACAGCCCTCACTGTGCTCATGATCAGAATTGCAGATTTTATATACTATATTTCCTTGCATACTGCCTATCCTCAAATGAGACATGCATCTTGTTTTTAGGCAGATAGATTGAAGAAGAAAAGCATTTTACTGTGAGTCACGGCAGCATAAAGCAGGGACAAAGCCATCCAGCTCATTCATCCTCCTTTTCCTGCTTAACCAAAAGCAGAAACCCTAGCTGCTGCTGAAGACTTGTCTCCATGGCTGGATCATGCAACAAGCTAAAAGGTCTGCAAGGCTATGAAATAGCAGAAGAGATACCCAGAGAAGCTGGTAGACAGCAAACTTGCCAGAGGAAAGGTCAACCTAATTAGTAGAATATCAGTACCATTAAAACGAAAAGATGATTTTTAACATCTGTAGAGTGAAGAACAATGAGCCATTAAGTCAATTAACTCCCTCAGCTACTTGAATAGAAATTCCACTGGTGCTGCCAGGAAGTTGGTTTTGAATAAAGAATTAAAGCAGGGTGCTTCTATTCCAGGCAGAAAAATCAGCTTCCTCTCTTAAGACACACACCTTAATTTCAGGGGACTGATTTCTAGGAAAAACTAGCATGTGGCATGAGAGAAAAATGGTAAGTTTGGTAATGACAATTATGACAAAAAAGCAGCAAACTCCCAAGGCCAGGTCTCAGTACCGGTCTGCTCCCTTTGTCTATGGACAAACCGTCCACCTCATTCACCTGCCATGCCTTGTTGTTAATTAATTCGGATGTTAATTAGGCAGGAGGCTGCCCTTTGAGTGCCCTGATGTAACAAGGGCAATAGCCTTCCCTTAATGTGTCCCATGCCTCACAGATAATACATACTCAGTTTAGTAATAATCTGGCTTGAGGCCAGGCCAGACTCAGTACAGAGTTAGGTCTTTGTCATATTGCCCCATTCTGGACCACACCCACACCACCCCTCTCTCTCTCTTTAACTCTACCTGCTCTCACCAGGCTCTTCCACACTGCCCATTCTGCACCTCATTTATCCTGCCCTTACTCCCTTGAGTGACCCCAAAGGAATATCATGCTTGGCCATGGGCCCAACTGCAGCTACCGCCCCTGCTCTCCCCAAGACAAAACGTAAGGTGTTTGTTGTGGGAGACTCCCTCCTGAGGGGGACTGAGGGGCCAATCTGCCACCCCGACTCCTTAGCCCGGCAAGTCTGCTGCTTCCCAGAGGCCCGCATCTGGGACATTGCGGAGAGGATCCCAAAGCTCCTTAAACCCACAGACCACTATCCCATGCTCCTTATTCATGTGGGCACCAATGACACTGCTCGGAGCACTCCCAGCCAGGTCATGAGGCGCTACAGGGATTTGGGAACGGGGCTTAAGGGTCTGGAGGCACAGGTGGTGTTCTCGTCGATCCTCCCAGTCTCAGGCTATGGGCTGAGAAGGGACAGGAGGATCTATGTGGTCAACCAAAGACTGCAGTGCTTGTGTCGTCAGGAAGGCTTTGGCTTTCATGACCACAGCCCGCTCTTTAGCGAGAGAGGCAGCGAGCTGCTGGGAAGAGATGGCCTCCACCTCTCTCCCCTAGGGAGGAGGCTCTTCTCAGCCAGACTGGCTGACCTACTCCACCGGGCTTTAAACTAAGCCCATTGGGGGATGGGGGGACTACCGCCACTACTGGTCCACTGAACAATCCTTGCAAAGCCAGCGGATCACGGTGCTTCAGGGAGCCCACCCCTGCCCCAGCCCTGGTAAAATCTGTGGGCAAGGAAGGAGCCCCCCAGGGGGCACTTGCCTGACTGTACACTAATGCCAGGAGCTTGGGGAATAAGCAGGAGGAGCTCATCCTCCTGCTCAGTGCAAACAATTACGATGTCATAGGGATAACGGAGACCTGGTGGGACTCCACCCATGACTGGACCACGGGTATAGATGGCTATACCCTGTACAGGAGGGATCGTGTAGAGAAAAGGGGCGGGGGTGTAGCTCTCTATGTTAAGGAAAGCTACACGTCCCTGCAAGCCGATATTGGCAACCAGGGTGGATGGCTGGAGACGCTCTGGGTTAAAATCCATGGGGAACACAGCACAGGGGACACAATGGTGGGAGTCTATTACAGACCTCCCACTCAAAGTCCTGAGCTTGACCAGGAGTTTGCCCAGGAACTGGCTGAGGCAGCTTGCTCCAGGACCATGGTTGTCATGGGTGACTTCAATTACCTGGACATCTCATGGGAGGATCACTCAGCAAAATCTGAGCGGTCGCAGAGCTTCCTCTCATGCGTGGATGACCTCTACCTGACTCAAGAAGTCTATGGGCCAACGAGAGGCAAAGCGCTGCTCGACCTGGTACTGGCTACCGGGGATGACCTAGTCAGCAACCTAGTGATCGATGGGAAGCTGGGTGACAGCGACCACCAGCTGATCACCTTCACCATCCGCCAAAAAGCTGGCAAGTCGGTCAGCAACACACAAGTCCTTGACTTCAGGAAAGCCGACTTTGACAAGCTCAGGAGGCTTGTCAGTGAGGCCCTAAGGGACCGTGACCACAGGGAGAGGGGAGTTCAAGAAGAGTGGTTGCTCCTCAAGGGAGCAATCCTCAATGCACAAACTAAGTCTATTCCATCTCGGAGGAAAGGCAGCAAGAGGGCACAGCAGCTCCCCTGGCTCTCCAGGGACCTAGCAGACCTCCTGAGGCTAAAAAGAAAGGCCTACAAAGGATGGAGGATGGGAGTCACCTCCAAGGAGGATTATTCTGCACTGGTCCGGTCCTGTAGGGAGCAGACCAGGAAAGCCAAGGCTGCAACTGAATTCCAGCTAGCTTTGAGCATCAAGGACAATAAAAAGTCCTTTTTCAGATATGTGGGGAGCCGGAGGAAAAGCAGGGGCAATGTTGGACCCCTGCTGAACCAGATGGGGCAACTGACAACTGACGCCCAGGAAAAAGCCAACCTATTAAATAGGTACTTTGTGTCAGTCTTTCATCAGCCCCATGGGACGCCCATGCCCGCTACAGGGCCGGGAAGTCCGTGTGAGGGTGATCCCCTGTCCTCCATTAATGCTGACTTTCTGAAGGAACATCTTGAGAAGCTGGATACCTTCAAGTCAGCCGGCCCTGACAATCTTCACCCCAGGGTACTCAAGGAGCTGGTGAGCATCATAGCCCAGCCTCTAGCATGGATCTTTGAAAACTCTTGGCGCTCTGGTGTAGTGCCCGAAGACTGGAAGAAGGCCAATGTGGTGCCTATCTTCAAGAAGGGGAGGAAAGTGGATCCAACTAACTAAAGGCCCATCAGCCTGACTTCTATCCCGGGGAAAATTTTATTAAAGAGGCCATCCTTAATGGACTGGCCGACGTCAACATCTTAAGGGATAGCCAGCACGGGTTTGTTGCGGGTAGGTCTTGCTTGACCAATCTCATTTCCTTCTATGACCAGGTGACCTATCACCTGGACAAGGGAGAAGAGATTGATGTCATATATCTTGACTTCAAAAAAGCCTTCGATCTGGTGTCCCATGATCACCTCTTGGAGAAACTGGCCAATTGTCACCTTGGGTCCTCCACGATCCACTGGCTGGAAAATTGGCTCCGTGGTCAGACCCAGAGGGTAGTAATTGATGGAAGTCACTCATCGTGGTGTCCTGTGACCAGTGGGGTCCCCCAAGGTTCTGTCCTTGGACCCATACTGTTCAACATCTTCATTAATGATGTGGACACTGGAGTCAGAAGCGGACTGGCCAAGTTCGCCGATGACACCAAACTTTGGGGCAAAGCATCCACACCAGAAGACAGGCGGGTGATCCAGGCTAACCTGGACAGGCTCAGCAAGTGGGCGGATGAGAATCTGATGGTGTTCAACGCCGATAAATGCAAGGTTCTCCACCTTGGGAAAAAAAACCCCGCAGCATCCTTATAGGCTCGGCAGTGCTATGTTGGCTAGCACTATGGAAGAAAGAGACTTGGGGGTCATCATTGACCACAAGATGAACATGAGCCTGCAATGCGATGCGGCGGCTAGTAAAGCGACCAAAACGCTGGCTTGCATCCATAGATGCTTCTCAAGCAAATCCCGGGACGTCATTCTTCCCCTGTACTCGGACTTAGTGAGGCCGCAGCTGGAGTACTGTGTCCAGTTTTGGGCTCCACAATTCAAAAAGGATGTGGAGAAGCTTGAGAGAGTCCAGAGAAGAGCCACACGCATTATCAGAGGTCAGGGAAGCAGACCCTATGATGACAGGCTGAGAGCCCTGGGGCTGTTTAGCTTGAAAAAGCGCAGGCTCAGGGGTGATCTGATGGCCACCTACAAGTTTATCAGGGGTGACCACCTGTATCTGGGGGAACGTTTGTTCACCAGAGCGCCCCAAGGGATGATGAGGTCAAATGGTCACAAACTACTTCAAGATCATTTCAGGCTGGGCATAAGGAAGAATTTCTTTACTGTCTGAGCCCCCAAGGTCTGGAACAGCCTGCCACCGGAGGTGGTTCAAGTGCCTTCATTGAACACCTTCAAGATGAAACTGGATGCTTATCTTGCTGGGATCCTATGACCCCAGCTGACTTCCTGCCCTTTGGGCAGGGGGCTGGACTCAATGATCTTCTGAGGTCCCTTCCAGCCCTAATGTCTATGAAATCTATGAAATCTATGACTCTGTTCTCCTCAGCCAGCCCTGGAGCAGCCTTTTGGGCCTCTCCTATGACCCTCATCTAAGTGGTGGCTGGGAGATTAGCCAAACTCTGGGCCAACTTCACCCTTAGCCTCTCACTGGGCCTCTTCAACCCTTTCTCAGGCCAATACTCCACCCCTATACTGGGACCTGGGGTCTTACACCCCTGCAGACTCGGGTGCTCCTCTGAGAGTGTGCCTGGCCTCAACTCCACCCTCTTCAACAGGGCCCAGGGTCTTACACACCTGCAGGCTCAGGTGCTCTTTCTATGAGCGTGCCTGGCCCCAGCTTCTGGGTCTTACACCTGTACAGTCTCAAGTGCATCTTAGTATGCATGCCTGGCCCCTCTACTCCCACTGATAACCCACCAGATGGTGGGGGCTGGGGTTAAGGAGCCCCTACCTGCCTTTCACTGGGGAAGTAACTGGCCTGGCATTTCTTGGGGACTCCTTTGCCACAAGAAGTCCCACCAGGCCACCCTTCCCCAGCAGGGTGCAGTTTCCAATCATGCCCAGGATCATGGGATCTTCTCCTTCCCCATAGCCCCACCCTTACCTCCAAGATGTTCAAGGAGTAGTAGCTCAGTAGGATGATGTTACTCCCTCAGTGGCAGGCAGAAAACTGTCTCTTCAGCCCTGAGAACTAGGCTCGAAAATGCCCACCCTAATCACCCACCTGCCGGCTGCCTGCTTCAGCCCTTAAAGTGATGGAGTACTGAAGGTGCTCCATCACAATGATTCATATTAGTTCTGGAAGGAAGTAATTTATTTTAGTTCTGCAGAAACATTTTCACTTGGGCTTTTAAAAATGGAATACCTTGTAAATCATATTTTGGGGGGGATAAGATACCCTCTAATTGAAATGAGAATCATTGACAGGTTGGAAGTTTAAAGTGTTCACTTATCTCAGAGACAATTATCCAGCAGTAGTGTAACCCCGTCCCTCAACCCCTTTGTATGGAGCAGAGAACATTTCAAAATACATCCATCTTGGGAAGGTCAGTGAACCCCCTTGGACATGCTCAGAGGGTAAATGAAGGTGGCTAGTAGCCATGTGGAGGGAACCTGAGAGTTTCTGAGGTGAGCATTCAGAAATAACTCTTTCTGAAAAGGGGCAGGGTCTGGTGGACTAAAATGATCTGTCCTATTAAGAACAGTGACTGATCAAGGTGGTTGCATGAGCTCTAATTCCTGCTGCTAAAGAGAGACACGTGTCCTGCTCTGAGCACCAGCAAGGAGGAAGAAGTGACACAAGTGTGTTAGATCCATCCAGAGGCTTCAGAGAAGGTGGAGTCAATCTCCTGCTCACCAGACTTGGATTATAATGAGCCTCAATGATGGTGAAGCTGATTAACAACTTATTTGTTACTAAGGAGTGATTATATATATATATATATATATATATATATATATATGTATGTATGTATGTATGTATTTATGTATCTATTTATCTATATCTATATATGTATGTATATGTATTTATATGTATATATGTGTATATATTTTTATTTTAGGCTAAGTACAGACAGTCAAAAAGCTGGAGGGTGAATCCTATCCTGGTGCTGGCTCCTACCCTGGTGGTCTTTAAGGGGAGGCTAGATGAACACCTTGCCAGGGTCGTTTGACCCCAGTACTCTTTCCTGCCATGGCAGGGGGTCAGACTTGATAACCTGCTCAGGTCCCTTCTGACCCTACCAACTATGAAACTATGAATCGATTCAGTCTTTGGAGGTCAGCCTAAACTGCACAGATTAAATTGAAACAGAAGTGAACAGACATTTACCTTTGATTCAGGAAATGCAGCCACATGCCTGCAGTGGCTCAGACCAAAATCTGAGGGGTGCTAGAGCATGCCTCTCTGGCTGTGTGTTCACTTTTTCTTCCTGCTATCCCCAAGGTCTCTGGGATTTGCAGTACAAAATCAGAGCAGCAGGGCTCTGCAGGGTTATTCATCACTTCCTTGTCCTGCTTCAAGTGCCTCTGCAATTTGTAGTCCACAGTTGCAGCCAGCAGTAAGTTTGAGTGGGAGAAGGGGTGTTTAACCCACCTCCCTGGCCCCGGACCTCAGCTGGGGTTTGTCTGGGGGGGGGCAGTCCCCCCCATAGACTGGGCTTCATCACCAGCCGGGCTTGACCCCCTTCCCCCACTTGTCAGCCAGCCCTTACTGCTCCAGCTAGGAAGCAAAGGGTGCCCTGCTCTTTGGAGCAGACAGCACAGCCCAGACCAGGGCTGCAAAGCATGCTGGGATGCTGGGGGACTCTGACTTAACTTGAACCAGGAAGTGGTCTGGGACAGAAATTTCATAAACCAGTTTGACCCAAATCAGTTAAGTCTGATACTACATTCAACCAGGTTTAACTTAAACAGTTTTAACCATTTTGAAATTGATTTATGTGCACTGAGCTTCTGTTCTGTTACAGGTTTAAACCAGTTTGTGATCACTTAAATTGGTTAGCATGTAACTTGTCCCTAGTCTTAATGTTTTTCTTTGTAAGTTTATATTATTTGGTATTGTATAAGGTTTGTTGTTTGTTGTTAATTTGTCATTGTGTTTGTCATTGTAGTAAAAAAAAAAGATAAATTTGGATTTTTTAATTAGTAGTATTCATTGAGGAAAATTTGATGCCAGGTATCCCACACTACATGCTACTGGTTTTCATCTGTGTAGTGCACCCAGAAGGGTTGTGCATTTGACATTGCATTGCTCTCTTACTAGCAAATAAGGAATGAAAGTACTTTAGGAGGAGGTACAGTTCAAGATATCCATTTCACATAGTCCCAATTGAACTGAGCCTCTCAGTTCAAAAAGGGACAGATGTGTGAAGAGAAGAAGTGGTCATAGACTAAGAGGCAGATCCAAAGACTTGCACACTGTAGTTAATTGTTGTTGGAGGTGAGGATGAGTTATCCCTATGGAGATTAGTCACTAGCTTGCAGGAAGATAACCACATTCCAAACACAGCTGTTAAAACAACACGGCTATCTCTGCTGAACTGTGCGCGCAACAGGTCTCCTAAGGATGTTGTCCTATTGCTAATCATACTACTTTGTCTTGATCCTTGTCCCTATTTCTGTGGTTCTCATATCCAAATCTGGCTTCTGACCTTTGTTCCTGACTATGACTCAGCTTCTGATTCATGGACTGTTCTTGTCTCTTGATTTTTAGCCTGTCTTTTGCCTTTCAGCCCTGGTTCCTGGTCCAGGATTGAAAGTCCTCACTTCTAAAACTGACTGCCCACTTCCTGGTTGTTGGGGGTTGATAGGCCTAATTTTTAGGTGCTTGATCTTCTGAGTGGAATTGAAAACCCAGAATTAGACACTGAGGATCCCTGTACAGAGAAGGGGGAAAGTGCTTTTATAGCCTATTGAGATCACTTATGTGAAGCATTGCCTTTGCTACCCACTCCTCTGCGTCATCGGACCTGTGAATAAGGTGGTGAAGCCACCCTGAATGCATCTTCTGCCACTATTCTCAAGCCCACTGGAGACAGAATTTGATATGGTGGTAAAAAACACCTCTGGAATAGTTTTACCTCCTTATTCCTGGGTTTGGTACATACAGATTGAAAGCAGATAGGGCCATGATTCTCAGTGGTGCTGTCAAAGTACCATGGAAGTGGTACAACCTTACCCTAAGGTACCTGACAAATGGCCATGCAAAAATAAACCACACACTGAACAAAGAGCCGAAGATATATATTATCTATATCTATATATTATAGATATATAGATATCTATATCTGTATCTATATCTATCTATGTATCTAGATAGATAGATAGATAGATAGATAGATAGATACACACACATATATGGAAATATAAGGAAATATAATAATTATATAAGGAAATAGTAATTAATTCTTTCTCTTTAAAAAGTAATTAATTAATTATTTCTCTTAAAACCTTCTTGAGCAACAGAGGTCAGCTGCTGCTTTGGCTACGAACCCAAGCCACTAAACGAGGACCTGATAGTGACTTCAAGACTTATTTATGTACCTGTGAACAACTGGCTGGTGTGTTGGGATGGGGCAAGGGAAATGTATGGAGGTTGAAGAGGTGGAGAAAAATCTACCCATTAGTAACACCATACAAAAACATGCACATCTGTGAGGCACAGAAGTGTCTGAGGACCCAGATGAGATTAAACTGACTTCTAAAGAAATATTAGATTTTTCAATTCCGTTACTACAGCATACCATTTTGGGGGCATTTCTGTTCATAGAATAAATCATTTATGAAGAACAGACCTAAAATGGCCATAAATCCTATATGTACTAAAAATTTCACTTAGTTTGAACTATATAAAATTATATATGAGGCAGAGTTATTATTGAGCAGCCTATATATCAATACTAATTATTAAAATATATAAATTACTAAAATATATTTAAAGGCCTTACTTATTGATCCTCAATGAGTATTTCAATTATTACTTATCTATAATAAAGAATAAAAATGTTCTGTGTATTACAAAGCTTATTAAATTTTACATAAATTCCCAATCGTGTAAAAACTTAATTTTATGACTAGTCCCAACTGCATACATAAAGTAAAGCATGAGTATTTTTTTTAAAAAGGGTTATGCTTCCTAATACTGTCCCTAATAAAATAGACTCAGTATTACATTTTCTAATGCTGCAACACAATTTGCTGAAACTGTGTAGAAAGTTAAGTAAAATATTATGATACTTCAGATTTTTCCCAGTTATACTTGATGGTGTTGAATTTAATGGCTAATTAGGTAAACCATTTAGATTGCCATGATTAACTCTAATTGTGTTCCACAGCTGATAATATGGCTGTATTAAAATGCACATGCCTGAGAATAGAACAAAATGGGACAATCATGGAAACCAATCATCACTATGTAGTTCAGTTATGCATATTTAACTGAGAAGAGTGTGTGACAAATGCTGAAAAGCATGTGCATGTTGAAGGTGAACTGAGAATCTGACCCATAAATTTTAAATCTTTACTGCAAAATGAATTAACCACCCAATGACTTTATTCCTTACTTTATACACTGTCATAGTATATCAGGGAGAAACACTGTAATAACCAACCTTTTAGGGAGAGGACAATTGTTCAGAAAAAAAATTCATTGTACCCTAAGAGCATGCAGTGATCTATATATTCCTTATACCAAATGGAAACCAAATGTTTTTTTTTGTTTGGTGGATTTTGTGGTAGGGCCCCAATGTGTATGAATAGTCACCTTTTTAGATGCTTGTAAGTAGTGACTTAATATTGATTGCTATCTTATTATTTGACTATGCACTGCTTGGTGCAGTGGTTACAATGGAGTCAGGAATGACAGTAGTTTTTATTAAGAGGTTAGAATATGGATTTGTATAGGATGGTTTGGATAGGGATGATCCTGTCTCTGGCAGGGGGTTGGACTTTATGACCTCTGAAGGTCACTTCCTGCCCTACTTCTCTATGATTCTATGGATCACATTCATGACCCAGTTCCAATGCTGAATTCAAGCATGAAAAATTTAGCTTGAATTTTAAGGGAAAAATACTTCCTGGTTGTGAGATTTACTGTCCTAAGGGAAGTGGAAGAAACCCAACCTGTCAGCATTGCTACCATTAGACTTTACAAAATACCAGTGACTGTACAATCAGGAATAACCCCATGGGGATAGACTACCAGACCAAAAAAACTACTAGCTCTTTTTCATTTCTAGATTTAATCCATTATTCCATGAAGTTCACTTACTTTACCATGAGTTATTATTATATATTTTTATGAGTATTTCTGACATTCTTCATCTACCGTAATCAAATGCTGGGCTTTTATTTAAAAATAATTTTTATCCGCATTTTCCTTATTTAATTTAGACATACCATATTTTCCTCAAAAAATGTGTCGAAATTGTGGAGAATACTTAGAGACCTAATAATGGCCATAAATCCTATATGTACTAAAATTTTCACTTAGTTTGAACTATATAAAATTATATATGAGGCAGAGTTATGATTGGGCAGCCTACATACCAATACTAATTATTAAAATATATCAATTATTAAAATATATTTAAAGGCCTTACTTATAAATGTGAAAAAAGGTGATTTGGAATAGGGGATAAAGACTTTTTTAGCTTATGTATAATTTCCAGAGTCAGCTCTCTATCACTGTGAAATTCCACTTACTCCAGTAAATCTGAAGACGACTAATGAGAATCTGTTTTTTTTCAGTATTCCAGGATACAAAAGATGTCTTAGGCACAGAAACTTAGGCAGAGGAACGCCTCCTGATTGGGCTTAGCATTTGATCAGAGCTGTCAAATTTGAAGTGCTTCTGGGCATATGCACACAGAACTTTCAGGGGTCTAGAGAATGTCGAAGTCTGAAAGGGATGTATCTCTGGAGTTTTCACAGATAAAAAGGGATTTTCAGGGTCACAACTCTTCAGAATCTCTTTAATCAGAGGTATTTAAGAACAGGGTAAACAAACATCTGAAAGGGAAGGCCTAAGCATACTAAGTTTTGCTTCAGCACAGGGGGTTGGAGTAGATGGCCTTTTGAGAACCCTTCCAGACCTACATTTCTATGTTTCAAGCTCCTAAACGTGGAATAAATCCCACTTTAGGTGCCAAAATCCTTTTTTTTTTTTTCAATCTGACCCCAGATTGAAGGTTTAAATATGTATGTGTAATATTAAAAGTTATAATTTAGAGATACTGCTACATAATAACAGTTGTTTAGTTCTTATCATTCATGTCTAAATGTCTGTATTGAACCCAGTGATTGAAACATCTGTAATAATTTATTTATTTATTTATTTATTTTTTGAAAAGGGATGGACTGCTGATTACCTGAGCTCCTGGGAAAAAGTCCCCCGCTTCCCCAACATATGGCACTGTAAAATTGGACCTATTCATTATAAACCAAAGAAAGGTACCATACTTTCTTACATGGAACACACATAATTGTCTCCAAAAGTTTCTGGAAATTGGAGTATGCATTATTTGCAAGAAATTCAGTAAAAGCAGGTTCTGGTGCTTAGCGGTAAAACTGAAAGTAAAATCAGCAGTCAACCACAGGAAGCAAAACAATGACCAGTCTGGGCTCCAACACTGCTAGATGTGCTATTAATGTGTGATAAGTTTACTGCACAGTAAACTTTCCCCAGGAGTGTCTCTACACACGATCCCATCAGAAGCACTTCTTGACAGGAGTAATACAATTTACTTGCAAATACTTAGGACCTTTGTATACATTATGTTTTTTGCCCTTTTTTTACACTGCAACAGTGTGACTGTTTGAAGGAGCAAGTTTTCTGGACACCTTAAAAGTCTTTCTGGCGCATTAAAGTAAAACTCCTCAGATGTAGTTTAGTTTGGCTCTTCACGAATGAAAGTGCTGTGTCCATGGAGTCATTACATGCACACACAAATGTACACAAAGACATGTAATGAGCATCTTCGTCCCCTAGATGGCACTGCAACTTTTTTGTAGTTCACCCCTTTGAATTGCTTCTGCTTTTGAATTGCTTCCACTTTTTTTTCTTGTGCCGCTTGCCAGCTCCCTGCTCCCACAGTTGTGCGGCAGGGCATGGGCTGGCTGGGGTTGGGGGAGGGAGAGGGCAGCACTGGACTGTCCCGCTCTCCTGTGGTGCCAGCTGGGGACTGGCCTTAATTTATTCAAAAACGAAGTGTGTGCAAACACTGACGTGATGCCCCAAAGCTTAATTAATTAAAAAACCTAGTGCATACAAACACTGATGCAATGATCCAAGATAAAAAAGTTTACATTTTATAAACCTATTTAATTTAATAAGAATTAAACCCTGTGGTTTTTATAGGTGCTCTTACTGCACAGGAACTCTCATGTAGATGCCATCTGGGAGCAGATTTGCTCCTGGTCAGCCCTGACACTAGGGGGCCAGTCTGAGCTCAGCCCCAGGGCCCCAGGGCTGGGAGCCTCTCCTGCCCCAGGGCTGGCCCACTTCTGTAGCAGCCCCAGCCACTGGCCCTTTAAAAATCTGTAGGCATTTTGAGCCCTTAGGCCAGCAGTTCCCAACCCTGGGTCATGACCCAAATGAGGGTCATGGGGGCAATTCCAGTGGGTCACACAGAAAAGATAAGCTGCTGCACTCCACTCCCAGCATTGGGGTGCAGAAAAAAAAGGTTGGGAACCACTCTCTTAGGCATAACAGCAGGGAGCTGGGGGAAGAGGGATGGGGGACTCTTGGCCTCTGCTTCCCCTGCACAGGCCAATGTCTACCTGTGCCAGCCTGTCTGCACCCCATGGGTGGCATCGGGGAGAGGAGGAGAGGCATCTGTTTGTTGTGAGGGCAATAAAGTGTTTTTCTGAGAACTGTATGCGGTAAGCATGGTGGTGCTGGAGGTGGGTGGTGGGGTGGGTGTCCATGGGCAACTGTCAAGGTGGGCTACAGCAGAGAGTACAGGAGGAGGTGATTGGCCAGCACCTCTCACACCTGGTGTGCTGGCCCCTGGTGGTGGGTGTGCAGCTCACCTGGGTCCTCGGTAAGGGGGGTCTGCCACTGTTGCTACTGCTGCAGCTAGTACTCCTGTTGCCAGGTGTCCTCTGTCCACTGTACCTCCTCTGCCCAGGCATTGCAAAAGATCTCTCCCAGGACCTCACAGATGTTATTCAGCATGCAGACTGTGATGATGACCTGGGGGATGTTTCCTTGGTGAATTCAAGGCCAGCGGTGAGGGTGCTCCAATGTCCCTTGAGATGGCTGAAGATGTGCTCTGCTAGGGCACAGTCCAGCTGAGGCACTGGTTGAAGTAGGCCTGGTGGGAGTCCAACTGGCTGGTGTAAGGTTCATAGATTTCATAGATTTCATAGACATTAGGGCTGGAAGGGACCTCGCAAAATCATTGGGTCCAGCCTCCTGCCGAAAGGGCAGGCAGTCAGCAGAGGTCAAATAATCCCAGCAAGATAGGCATCAAAGTTTTTCATAGATTCATAGATTTTATAGATTTTTAGGGTCAGAAGGGACCTCAGTACATCATTGGGTCTGACCCTCTGCCCTGGGCAGGAAAGAGCACTGGGGTTAGATGACCCCAGCGAGATGCTTGTCTAGTCTCCTCTTAAAGATCTCCAAGGTAGGAGAGAGCACCACCTCCCTTGGAAGCCTATTCCAGATTTTGGCAACCCTCACTGTAAAGAAATTTTTCCTAATGTCTACTCTAAATCTGGTTTCTGTCAGTTTATGGCCATTGTTCCTAGTAACTCCAAGGGGTGCCCTGGTAAACAGAGGATCCCCTATTGCTTGCTGCCCCCCAATGAATATGTAAATGACCACAAGATCCCTTCTTAGCCTTCTTTTGCAGAGGCTGAAGAGATTTACGTCCTTTTATCACTCCTCATAGGATCTTACCTGCAGGCCCTTAACCATATGAGTAGCCTTCCTTTGGACCCTCTCGAGGTTATCCACATCCTTCTTGAAGTGCAGTGCCCAAAACTTGGATGCAGTGCTCCAGCTGCCGTTTTAGCAATGCCGCATAAAGGGGAAGTATCACGTCCATAGACCTGTTCATGATGCACCTTCTAATACATGAAAGAGTGCGGTTGGCTTTACTTATCACTTTCCCACATTGATGACTCATGTTCATTTTGGAGTCAACTATGAAACTGAGATCCCTTTCTGCTGCTGTGCTGCATAGAAAGTCACTTCTGAGGCTGTAGGTGTATTGGTGACTCTTTCTCCCTAGATGCAGCACTTTGCATTTATCTTCATTAAACTGCATTCTATTCTATTCTGCCCACATTCCCAACCTGTCCACCTGAATCTGATCCCTGCCTTCCAGTGTGTTTACTTTGTCCCATAATTTGGTGTCATCTGTGAATTTGGACAGAGTGCTTTCCATGCCCTCATCCAAGTCAGTGATGAAGATACTGAACAGTACTGAAACAAGGACCAAACCTTGGGGAACTCCACTGCCCACATATTTCCAGGTTGAGACTGATCCATCCACCATCACCCTCTGAGTGCGCCCCATAAGCCAATTCTCCTCCTACCTGGTTGTGTAATAATCTATATCACAACCACTTAATTTATTTATAAGAATGAGATGTGACAGTGTAACAAAGGCCTTTTTAAAATCCAAGTAGATAACATCTACCTCAACTCCTGCATGTAAGCATTTTGTGACCTATTCATAAAAAGAAACAAGGTTAGTCAGGCAGGATCTTAAAGGAATCCAGAGTAGGTACCTGTACCACCTCTGGGAGGAGTCTATTCCAGGCCCTGGGGACTCAGACAGTAAAGAAGTTTTTCCTTATGTCCAGCCTAAAATGTTCTTCCAAGAGTTTGTGACTGTTGGACCTAGCCTTCCCATGGGGTGTCCTGGTGAACAGATGTTCTCCTGATTCCTGGTGCAAACCCCGTATATATTTATAGGCTGCCACCAGGTCACCCCTGAGCCTACGCTTTTCCAGGCTGAAGAGTCCTATGTCTCTCAGCCTCTCCTCATAAGGCCTGCTCTCTTGTCTTCTAATCATTTGTGTGGCTCTCCTCTGGATTTTCTCAAGCTTCTCTACATCCTTTCTGAATTGTGGAGCCCAGAACTGGAGACAGTATTCCAGCTGTGGTCTCACCAAGCCTGAGTAAAGTGGGAGGATGACTTCCTGGATCTTGTTTGAGATGCATCGGAAGATAAAGGCACCAGAGTTTTGTTTGCTTTGCCAGCTGTGGCATCGCATTGGTGGCTCACGTTCATCTTGTAGTCAATCATGACCCACAAGTCCCTTTCAGACATGGTGCTAGCTAGCATAGTACTGCTGAGCCTATAAGTGCAGTGTAGGTTCCATCTTCTATGGTGGAATACCTTGAATTTCTTGGCATGGAATGCCTTCAAGTTTTGATCTGCCCACCTTTTAAGCCTGTTGAGTTGGCCTGGATTGCCAGCCTATCCTCTAGGGTGACTGCACTTCCCCATAGTTTGGTGTCATCAGCAACCTTAGCCAGTCCACTTAAAACACCTGAGTCCAGATCATTTATAAACACATTGAAGGGTACAGGTCTGAGAACAGAGCCCTTGGGGATGCCACTGGTTATAGTGTGCCAAGTTGATTCGGTTCCATCAACTATCACTCTCTGGGTCCAACCATGGAGCCAGTTACCCAGCCATTGGACTGTGAAATTGTCTAGGCCACAATTCCCCAATTTTTCCATGAGGACATCATGGGACACCAAATCAAAGGCTTTCTTGAAGCCAAAAATATGATATCCACCTCTTCTCCTTTGTCCAGGAGATGCATCACTTGGTCATAGAAGGAAATCAGGTTGGTCAGATGAGATCTACCCACCACAAAGCCATGTTAGCTATTTCTCAGAATATTACCTTCTGTTAGGTTGTTTGTAATGGTTTCCTTGATGATTTTTTCAAGATGACATCACAAGGATGCACCGGCTGGTGGGGATAAAAATGGCTGCCGGCAGAAAGACGGGGAGAGTGAGTTTGGGGGAGGCCAGAGAGACAACTGGAGCCCACCTCGGGGAATCCACACAGCCAGGGAATGCATACCCTCTACAGTTCAGGCCAAGGCAGCACGTGAGTGGGCATTCGAAGCCAGATGGGCACAAAGTGTGCATTGGCCATGAACCACGGTGAAGATCCAGCCCATAGGGGACCTCCCGCCATGCAGCCAGCAGCCATGGCCCCTCCAGATGTGCTAGGGAAAAATTTACAGGCCCTAACGGAGATCCTTGATGCCTAGCAACAAATGATGGAATGGCAGCAGGACTGGCTGTGACACGGCTTGACCATGTTTAGGATGCCGAAGATGATGTGGGAAGATGATCCAGAGGCTTACATTGAGGCCTTCGAGTGGTACACCATTATGATCGGCCTAGATAAGGGATATTGGGCTAGCCAGCTCAGGGCCCTTGTCATCGGCAAGGCCCAGGCCACATATCAAGCCCTGCCCCAGGATGAGGCCCATGACTATGATCAGGTTAAGACTGCCATCCTGTACTGGTTGGAAATCAATCCAGAACATTACAGGTGGCTCTTTTGGGCCAAGAAGGGACCAGAGGAAAAGCGACCTGGACTCTTGTTGCAGTTGCTGTGGGATCTCTTCAACAAGTGGCTGAGCCCCATGTCCTGCGACTGAGACACCCTAGTGGATCAGATACTGCTTGAGCAGTTCATCAATGATTTAGAAGAGCACATGCAGCACTGGGTGCACCAGCATTCACCCCACAATTGTGAGGAAGCGCTCAAATGAGCAGAAGCATTCTCAGCTTTTGAAGCCAGCTACGGTCAGGAGAGGTATACTCCTGCGCCCCTGATGCTGAGCTTGAGGGATTCAAAGAAGAGGCAGATTGTGCTCAAGGGAGCAACCAGAGATATGGTCTGTTTCCATTGTGGAAAGGTTGGCCACTTCCTCAAGGATTTTCAGGGCAATCTGGCAGAGTGATGGCATCCTGATAATGTGGCCAGAGGGCCAGTGGAGGGACGCAAGGAATCGGACCAGACAGAGCCCAAGGATTGCAGTTATGTCACTGGGAAAGAGAGTGCTGTGTAGAGGTGCCCGGTAGTAAAAACTTGGATCAGGAATCACCCTGTTCAAGCCATCCTGGATTTGGGGTGTGCCCAGTCATTGGTGAGGACAGACTTAATCTCCCCACAGTGAGGCTGGGAGGCAGACCCAGTGAAGGTGTCATGCCTCCACGGGGAAACTAAGCATGTTAACTGCCAGTGGGTATGCCTTAGGGTCTGCTGGTAGGGATAGTACCCTGCCTGGCTTGCAACGTGTTACTAGGATGTGACTGGGCCCCTATATATGATGTGCTTGAGAGGGTTTGAGATGCTGAGGTGGGGGGGAGAAGCCTACAGAATAGGGAAGGATGGCTTGGGGAACTCGAAGATGGTGAGGAGTTGACGGACGGCGTGGAGGTACTTGACCTCCATGATGTGACCAGCAGTTGACAGTTCCAAGAGGCTCAGGAAGAGGACACCAAACTTCCGGAGCTGAGGACACAGGCCCTGAACCTTTTGACCACTTCAGCAGTGGGAACAGAAGACAATCCTCGATTTGAGGTAAGGGACCAGCTTTTGTACTGTGTTCAACCCAGAAGGGGAGGGGAGCCTGGAAAAACACAACTTGTGGTACCCACCTGCTTCTGCCATACCATCTGGTGCTTTGCTTATTCCAACCCCACCAGAGGCCACATGGATCGAGACAAAACCGTAGCCCATATATCACGGTGGGGTTTTTGGCCAGGATTGGGGGAAGATGTAGCACGCCACTGCATCGCCTGCCCTGAGTATCAGAAAGTGAGGGAGGATCACCCTGCATGGACACCTCTTCAGCCCCTACCTGTTATTGATGAATCCTTCTCAAGGATAGCCCTAGATGTGATCAGGCCTCTTCCTCGTAATAGTGCTGGCCATCAATACATATTGGTATTTATTGATTATGTTACCTGGTACCCAGAGGTGGTACCTTTATGGGCAGTGAAATACTCTCCCTTTGAGCTGGTGCTTGGTCACTGCCCTCATAGCCTATTGCAAGCACTGAGGGAGGATTGGGAACTCAGCACCGGGGGAGCAAAAGACCCGACGTTATACCGCCAGAAGTTCCAAAAGTGAATATAACTGGCCTGCAATTTAGCTAAGGGTAACTTGCAGGAGGCACAGCTCTGCCAAAAGGAGCAGTAGGATGTATGCACCAAGGAGTGGGAATTTAGGCCTAGGCAGAAAGTATTGGTGCTATTAGCCACATCTTCTAGTAAACTGTTGACCCAATGGCAGGGCCCCTTCGAAGTGATCCACCAGGTAGGTCCAGTAGACTATGAGGTACAGCACCCTGGCCACCTTCAAGAAAGACAAATATATCACTCCTACATGAGTGGCACAGACCTGAGGGGTGGGCTGCCTTCTCAGAAGCTGAGATAGAAGACTTGGGGCTGCAGGGCACAACACAGGGAAAGGCCATGGTGGAGCTGGAAAGCCAAGTCCGGATAGGGGAGGAACTATCTGGGCTACAGGAATACGAGGTGAAAGCTCTAGTAGAAGAGTTCCGAGGTGTGTTCAAGGAGGAACCAGGATTGGCCCAAGGCGCCTGTCATTCTATACAAACACCCCAGGGGTTATAGTATGGGAAAAGTGGTGGCCAGTGCCCCATCATCTTTTTGGCGAAATATGGGATGAGATCATAAAAATGGTCGAACAGGGAGTCATATGCCCATCCCGCAGCCCATGGCATAGTCCCCTGGTCCCGGTACTGAAACCCGATGGCTCCTTGCAGTTATGCGTCTATTACTGACAGCTAAATGCCATGGTGGTCTTTGACACATTTGCCATGACCCGTGTCACGGAGCTGGTGGAACACATCGGCAGTGCCCAGTATATTTCGACTTTAGACCTGGGAAAGGGGTACTGGCAAATCCCAGTAGCACACAGGGATCGACATAAAACTGCTTTTGGGATAGCGTGGGGATTATACAAATTTGTCCATATGCCATTTGGGCTCCATGGGGCCGAATTAGCATTAAAGGGACCATGAGCAGGAGGGATAAGGTGGACAGATGAAATGAGGTGGAACTTTGAGCTATTAAAAAGGCCTTATGTGAAGAAGTGGTGATACATGCCCCTGACTTCCATAAGCCTTTTATATTACAGACCAATGCATCAGAAATAGCAGTGGGGGCCGTGTTAACCCAAGAAGATGCCAGAATAGAGACGCCAGTTGCCTACACCAGTAGAAAGCTACTGCCTGTAGAGACACAGTACGCCACCATAGAACGGGAATGTCTGGTGATTGGCTAGTCAGTAGAGCACTTCAGGTATTACCTGATGGGGAGAGAGTTCACATTAATAACAGATCATGTCCCCTTGAAGTGGCTGAGCTCAACTAAAACAAATAACGCCCGCATTATGAGGTGGGCCCTGGCACTCCAACTCTTCAAATTTTGTATATTACACCGTCCAGGCAAAAATAACATAATGGCGGATTTTCTATCTAGATGTGAAAATGACTCCAAATATGATGATGGCCAACAACAGGCTAAAAGGACAACCATTGACACAGGTAGGAACCTAACACAATGGATTAAAATGCCCCAAGGCAGCTTAAGGCGGGGGTTGTGTCCCAGGGACAGCGAGAAGAGGGACTGGGAAGTCTTGCCCGTGGGGCACAGAGTGGCAAAAACACAAAAATAGAAAAGGAAACACAAAATGGCCACTTACCTGCAGGCGGAGTGACACTGGGTGGGTGAGGAGAAGAGCCCACGCATTTTACAAGTCATGCCTTTATACAATTAAGACCAGCGGGTGATGTCATGAGGACGCATTGGCCAGAGGGGATAAAAATGGCTGAAAATAATAATAAGCAGTAATAAATCTTATCACATTGACACATCAAATAACAAAATGTGACATTTTATCAGTTAAAAGTATATTTATATCAGTGTTTTATGAATCTCCAGGCAATTTTAAAGCAAAGGAAAAAAGATCAATGATATATTTTAAATATGCCATTTGGCATAATACAACTTGATGAAGCTTTTAATTAATGTTATATTTTATTTTCATTTTAAAAGCTTAGGGTAGCTATGGTATCAATAAAACAAGCCTTTAATTGCAGCCAGCATGCTCAAATTGCTTCAGAAGATGTGCTTGTGCTCTTTTTTAGGAAATTCAATTGGACTGATAAAATGAATAATGGATAATTACTGGATAATTACTGATGGATTTTTACTTATTTAATTACTTATTTAATTACTGATAATTACCATGGATAATTACTGAAAACAGTCATGGCAATTCTTTCATTATCTTAAAAAAATCACACATGCAAAGATCCAGCTCCATCACTGCAGGAAGAACAATCGACATGATGCATACAATTTATAGAGAAAATGTGTAGCTTCAAATGTGAAACTTTGGGATGATCTATGGTATGGTGTTTCAATATATGGAATAACCTGCAGGATAACTGTAGGACATAACTCGTGAAAAGTTCAAATGTAGACATAGATAATTCACTTACCGAGGCAACATGAGTCTAAGAAGCTGACATGCAAGATTCATAGATTATAAAGCCAGAAGGGCTACTGTGATCATCTACTCCAACATCCTGCATAACACAGGGCATAACAAAATGAAGACAGAGAAGCAGTTGTGTTATACATGCTAAACATTTTAAATACTCTGATCTTCTATAAATCAATGAATCCAGAGAAGGTAAGAAGTGCATAATAAGAAGGAATAGGCTTTGAAGTGTGGTTATTCAAGAGGCCAGTTCGAAGCTCACAGAAGATTATGTGCATATTTTCATTGATTTACTAGGAATCAGGCCACTAAAACAAAAGAGAGAGAAAGGAATTTTGGAATAAATGTTTGCTTAGCTGAATATAATACTGGGTAGTGTTGGGTACAGATGAGTTCCTGTTGTTACTTATTAGACTGGTGAAAGAAGGGATTGTACCAGATATCCTTTTGAAGTCAGTATCAAACGGCCAGTATGCTGAAAGACCAGAGCATAAATAGTACTTAGCTGATTAGGAGCTGAAAAATCTGAATATGTGGCAAGTGTGGGGAGGGTTTTCATAGAGTGAATTCTATCATATTTCCTTCCTCTGATTTCTTTTGGACCAAAATAAAACAAATTACAATCCCCTTGCCATACCTCCTCTTCACTGAGAAAATACCCTATAGATTTTTAAAGAATCCTCATTTTTACTGTAAAAGATCTGAAATGTAAATTATCATAACTGCAGACCCCATAAAATGCATTCAAAATGTTGTGATAGCAAGATGTCAGCAGGAAGTTTGCTCTTTTGCTTTATGGTTCTGAGCACTTAGATTGCCAGGCAGAGAGCTTTGTTTGGTAAGATGGGCCTATCTACACAAGCTTCCAAGCATCTAGTTTATAAATTATCACCTGGAACAATTTTGTAACCTAGGAAACCCATGAAAACCTATAATCCTGGAGCAGGGCTGTCCAGCTTCTGAGTGGCCATGCCACACTGTGCAGTGGTCAACCTCTACTAGTGCAGTGTGCCAGTGACCCCACACCCTTTATGCCATGCTGGGTGCATCTACGCGTGCATTTTATCTGAGAGCAATTTACTCATGAGGAAACTACTTGCAAGTAAACACTCCTCAACAGACATCTACCCATGCAGAGAAGCAGAAACAGATTTGCTGCTCCTAGCAGCAAACTTCTGCTTCCTGGAGCCCTGCAACAAACCACTGCCACCACCAGGAGGAGCTAGAGGCTCTGGTTGCGGCTGCCTAAGGCCAGAGGCCATCTTTAAAAGGTAGCCTCACTCCCTGCTCCCTGGCCAGCTGATTTTCTGGCCAGAAGCAGTGTGCAAAGCATGGAGGTAGCATGCAACAGCTCTGTCCCTGCAGTCTCTGCCTCACTGCACCATGGCTGCTCCAGCCCCTGCCCCTGCCCCTGCCCATCACGGTGACCACCTGTAACTTGCCGTGCCGGTCCTCTGCGTCTCGCTTGTGCTTCTCAAGTCACCCAGAGCTAACCGCAGTCTTGTGGCCCAACAGTTTGACCCCTGGCACTAGTTACCGAGACCACTGATGCTTCTCATCTGCCACACCTTTGATGGAACTTTTATCTTGGGGGATGTTGCTAATCCTGGCTCAGTAATATCTTGTTGGATCTGACAATTAGTGCGAGGTCCTTGGAGCTCCACCTCCCCTACATGCTGCCTAGTGTCAACCCGTTGTAACTCTAATGTTGCACGGATGCAGTTTCTACCAGTCGTCTCTCTCATCTTGTCCTACAGATCCGCTGCTGCCTTGGCTCCACTCTCCATGGCCAGACTTCCACTTCTCTCTTCTAGGTAAGTAGCCTGACTGCTCTGCGCCAGACGATAGGGGCAGCTCCTCGTTTGGGCTCTGCCACCCTTCATTCCTCATGGGACCTTGATCTCCTCTGCAGCCTTCCCCTGGCTGCTGGGAACTTCCTTCCTGTCCCCTTGCTGGACCGATGTGTGTGGCTTTTAGCTCTGCCCTGCCGCCTTTGCTGGTGAATCGGTGTTGGCACGCACTTATAAAGTGCGTCCTTGCTGGCGCCAGCTTCTTGTTCTTTTCTGGCATCCTTGCTCCTGTTGGCTGTGGCTTGGTATGCTGTAGTGCTGCCGGTAGGCCTTGCAATGTGGCTAGCCTGCCGTTACCACCACGCTCCCATGGCTCAGTGTGCAGCAATGCTGTTGGCAGGGCCCGCAGCGTGGCAATTGCTCCATTGCTGCCCCATTCCTGAGACTCAGCATGCTGTGGGGCTGCTGGTAGAGTCCGTGGTGTGGTGGTTCTGCTGTTGCCGCCATGTTCCTGTGGTTCAGCCTGCCACAGGCCCTCTGGTAGGGTCTGTGGCATGTCAGTCCTGCTGTTGCTGCCACATTCCCATGGCTCAGCCTGCCATGGGGCTGCCGGTAGGGTTCACAGCGCAGTGATTTTGCCACTGCCGCCATGCTCCTGCGGCTCAGCATGCTGTGGTTCTGCCAGCTGTGGCAGGGGCACCGTTGCTGCCAGGCTTCTACAGCTTGGCAATTTTACCACCCTGCCACACTGCCATATGGCCCACAGTAGTCTGGGGCCTGCTGGCTCTCCTAAGTGTAGCAATTGCCTGGCTGGCCTCTTGCAACATCCCAGGCTCCTCATCATCACGCAGCTACTGCCCAGACCCTATCCTGCTGGCTCTCCCACCACATGGAGCCTGTCCTGCTGGCTCCCCCACCATGCAGTTTCTGCCTGGACCCCAGCAGGGGCGCTGATCACATACTCCTGGATGTCACTGCAAGGGCTATCCATGCCCTCCTGGACCTCAAGTCCTGCCACGTCTGGGCCCACCTGGCCAGCCAGGACTTGTGGCTGAACATTGTCCAGGCCATCTGGGATGATGTGCAGGTGCTGGAGGCATTTTGGATGACCCAGGGCACCTTCCTGGACCTCCTGGAGAAGCTCTGCCTAATACTGGAGTGGCAGGTCACCACCATGCGGCAGCCTTTTTCCACAGACATCTAGCTAGCTATCACTCTACTGAAGCTGGCCATGCTCATCAGCCTATGCTATGTCGACCACCTCTTTGGTGTGGCCAAAGCCATTGTTGGAGAGGCTGTTCTGGACGTGTGCGCCACCCTCCAGGATGTACTGGGGCACATGGTGTTCCATGTGCAAAACCCCCTGGCAGAGGTGACAAGGTTCCATGCCCTGGGCTTCTCCTAGTGCATTAAGGCTCAAGATGGAATGCAGATAACCATCCCCTGGCCACTCCATGGTGACTGCCCCTACTAAAGCTGGTGTAGCTTCCACTCCATCGTGCTCCAAGCCATCGTCAACTACCATGGTGTCTTCATGAACTTGAGTGCTATGGCAGGCCAATAGGGGCCTGCCACAGCACTCTTGAACTGAGCCACCAGCCTCATTTTGCCCAACCAAAAATCAAGCTTTGAGTGCCTCCCCTAAGTGCCTCCCCTGGGATGTCTACATCCGGACAACCCCCTTACTGGAGCACACCCACAAGCCTAAGGTAACCACTGCCACAACCCAGGGTCCAGCCTTTGTTAGGGCTCTGTGCCACCTGGGGTACACAGACCCTGTAGACCTTGAGGGTTTTTAACCCACCATGGGATTCTGGGGTGCTTCTTTTGGAGTGTTTCCAGCCCCCAGCCCCGGGCTAGCACTCTGAGGCAAGGGAGGGGGGTGAGGGGGAAGGCTGCAGTGCATGCATCTGTTGATGATACAGAGCTTTTCAATCTCTGTCCCTGCTTCATCATACTGTCTGCAGCAAACTGACAAATGAGCAAGCGAGCCCGGGGGCTGATAACAGTACTTATCACCTGATTAGCAAAACAATAGCCTCTCTCCATTATTTCAAACTTCTTAAACAGCTCACCAACTGACCTGCTGATTAGCTCCAAAAGCCCTAAGAGGTCACTGTTCTGTCTGTCTATCCCAGTGCAATTGGAGAGAGACATAGACACCTCTCAGCGTTAGCTAGCATACCACATGCCTAGGGTCCATGGGGCTGGGGTCCCTGCTGTGGGAGATCGGAGGGAGTGGGGGGGATTTCCTGATTGAGCAGTGAGGTGGGGCCGGTAGGTAGGGCAGAGTGAAGCCAGGCAGACCCTTCTGTGTCTGCAGTCTCTGCAAGAGCCTTACACAGCATTAGCTGGCATACCATATTCTGGCTATGGTCCATGCTGTGGGAGAGAGGAGGAAAGGATCTCTGCTTAAGCAGTGAGTGGTGAGAGGGGGCGGAGAGGGGGGCACAGGGAAGCCAGCAGACCCTGCTGTGCCTGTAAGTCTGTGTCGAGCTCCACCCAGGGAGCAGAGGGGAAGGGCCAGTCCTGCTGTGGAGCAAAGAGTCCCACCCAGCCCAGAGAGCATGCCAGGATGCTGGGGGACTCTGATTTAACTTAGACCAACAAGAGGTCTGGTACAGACATTGCATAATCCGGTTTCATAGAATCATAGAATCATAGAAGTGGGGTCAGAAGGGACCTTGTAGATCTTCAAGTCTGACCCCCTGCCTGGGCAGGAAGAAAACTGGGCTTATATGACCCCAGCCAGGTAGGCATCAAGCCGTTTCTTAAAGACCCCCAGGGTAGGAGCCAGCACCACTTCCCTTGGAAGTTGGTTCCAGATCCTAGCCGCCCTAACTGTGAAGTAGTTCTTATGGATGTCTAATCTAAACCTACTCTCCAACAACTTGTAGCCGTTATTCCTTGTTATCCCAGGGGGCGCTAGGGGAAACAAGGTCTCCCCCAAACCCTTCTGGTCCCCCCTAGTGAGTTTATAGATGGTCACCCAGTCTCCCCTCAACCTTCTCTTGTGAAGGCTGAACAGGTTCAGGTCCTGTAGCCTCTCATTGTAGGGTCTGTCCTGCTGTCCCTGGATCATGCGGGTGGCCCTCCTCTGGACCCTCTCAATGTTGTCCACATCCCTCTTGAAGTGGGGTGCCCAGAACTGGACACAATACTCCAGCTGTGGCCTGACCAGTGTTGCGTAGAGGGGGAAGATCACCTCCTTGGACCTACTTGAGATGCACCTGTGGATGTATGATAAGGTCCGGTTAGCTCTGCTGACCATGACCTAGCATTGTCGGCCCATGTTCATCTTGGAATCAATGACGACTCCAAGATCCCTTTCTGCCTCTGTGCTCTCAAGAAAGGAGTTTCCCATCTTATATGTGTGCTGCTGGTTACTACTGCCCAAGTGCAGCACTCTGCACTTGTCCGTATTGAAATGCATCCTGTTTTTGTTAGCCCACCCCTGCAACCTATCCAGGTTTTGCTGTAGTCTTTCCCTCCCTGCTAACGTGCCCACCTTACCCCAAATTTTGGTATCATTAGCAAATTTGAACAGGTTGCTTTTCACCCCATTGTACAAATCACTGATAAAGAAATTGAACAGTGCGGGCCTAAGGACCAAGCCCTGGGGGACTCCGCTGCCCACTTCCCCCCAGGTCGAATATGACCCGTCCACCACCACCCTCTGAGTACGACCCTTCAGCCAATTAGCAATCCATCTGACCGTTTAGGCATTGATGCCACAGTCGCCTAGTTTTTTAATGAGGATGGAGTGGTTGACAGTGTCAAAGGCCTTGCTGAAGTCCAGAAAGACTACATCCATGGTGACACCTGCATCCAATGCTTTTGTGACCTGATCGTAAAAGGCAATCAGGTTAGTCTGACATGACCTGCCCCTAATGAAACTGTGCTGGTTGCCCTTGAGCATCATCCCTGATACCGGCCCATTACAGATGTGCTCCTTGATGATCTTCTCAAAGAATTTCCCCAGGATTGAGGTAAGACTGATGGGCCTATAGTTGTCCGGGTCCTCCCTCCTCCCTTTTTTAAAGATGGGGACCACATTGGCTATCTTCCAATCATCTGGCACCTGGCCCGAGCACCACGAGCACTCATAAAGCCATGCCAAGGGCCCTGCAATAATCCCTGCTAGCTCCCTCAACAACCTGGGGTGGAGAACATCTGGACCTGCTGATTTGAACACGTCCAGCTCCTCCAGAAGCACTCTAACCCGGTCCTCCTCAACCTTAGGTCTTCAGGCGTTCCCCTTGAGTCCATCTTGAATCACGGTGGGGGAGTCCCAGTCCCTGCACAAGAAAATGGAGGTGAAGAATTTGTTAAACAGGTCTGCCTTCTCCTCTGGCGCAACCACCAGATTGCCCAGCGTATCTTGCAAGGGCCCCACATTTCCCGGCACCTTCTTCATCCTCCCTATATATTTGAAAAAGGACTTTTTATTATCTTTGATCTTGGATGCTAGTCCTAGCTCTATGTCCGCCTTAGCTTTCCTAACAGCCCCCCTACAGGCCCGAGCAGTGGAGGTATACTCTTCTTTGCACCTCCCTTTCCACTGGGTGTACACCGCCTTTTTGGCAACCAGGCATTCCCAGACATCCTTGGTGAGCTAGGGGAGCTTTTGAACACTCTTGCCCCCTTGCTTCTTGTTGGGATCATCATCCCTTGAGCCCTGAGTATCGTCTCCTTAAGGAACGACCACTCATCTTGGGCACTGAGTTCCCCTGCCCTGGAGAACCCCAGTGCCTCTCTCACCAATCTCCTCAACTTGTTGAAGTTGGCCCTCTTGAAATCTAGGGCTACCGCCTTGCTGCAGGCCCTTGTCACCCTGCGCTGGATGATGAATTCCAGCAAGCGATGATCGCTATCACCCAGGTAGTCAAAGACCTGGAGCCCCCTTACCAGATCATTGCCTGTGGCCACAACCAGGTCCAACAGGGCATTTCCTCTGGTGGGACTGTGCACCTCCTGGGTTAAGTGGAGGTCCTGTATCTCGGCCAGGAACCTCCTGGAATGGTCCGACCTGGCTGACTGCTCCTCCCAGAAGATGTCGGGGTAATTTAGATCACCCATGACAACTACTTCCCTTCCTTAAGTGCCTCTGCAAGCTGGCCCGAAAATTCCCAGTCCAGCTCCTCCCCTTGGTTGGGGGGGGTCTGTAGTAGACCCACACCGTTAAATCCCTCTCCCCACGACCCCCTTGTATCTTGACCCAAAGCACTCCAGCTTGCCTCTCCTCTGACCCCATTTTGCTGGCAGAGGATGTGTATTGCTCTTTGACACAGAGCACCAAACCCCCTCCCTTCCTTCCTTCTCTATCCTGCCTGTAGAGCTTATAGCCCCTAATGCTAACTGCCCAGTCGTGGGATGAATCCCACCATGTTTCTTTAAGCCCTACTATGTCTGGGTTTGAACTGGCTACTCTGAGGGCAAGTTCCTCCTGTTTGTTCCCCATACTACGAGCATTAGTATACAGGCATTTAAGGCCTTGCATAGCTGCGCTTGCCACCCCCCAATTAGGAATGTCATAACCCAATGATTTTTAGTGCCTCGGCACATTGGAATTTTCCCGCCACATGGAGCTTTCTTTGCACGGTGGATTTCTCAGCTGCAGAGAGAAATCCCTGGTGCAAAAGAGTTCCCGCCACACGAATGCAAATTAGTGTCCCACTATTGGTCAATTCTAAATTATTCCTACGTGGCGGCTAGCAATTGGCTCGCTAGCCGTACAAAAGGTTAGAGCAGTTTCCGCCCAAGTTGGAGGACTCCACAACCATCTCATGGGGACCTCTGAGCGCGCTGTGGAGCCTAGCAAACTCCGTGTGTGTCTTGGAGGGGACATAGGAGCCTGATCAGCTTCTTGCCACTCCCCGTCATAGTGGAAATTTGACGTATCCCCCGTGTGAAGCGCTCATGGAGTCGTACATCGACGACTCATCTCGGTTCGGTGCAGTTTGGAAGAGATCTCACTTGTGTTTGTTTGTGTGCAACTGCAACTCAAGCAAGTTTCCTCCCTGCACGGTGACCATCGGCAGTGTAAGTAAAGTTTTCTTTGTAAAACCAATATGCTTCCATGCCTAACTCTACTCTGTCGTGGAAAAACCCCACCCAACGGTCCGGGCTACTGGCCATAGCCTTAGACCTTCCCTCAGTCCCAACAAGGAAGTATCTGGACCCCTGTTTCTTACCTGGGCACTCCTTGCATGTGTCACCTGTCTTGCTCGGGTGGTGTCTCCACGTCTTCCTGTGGCCCCCTCCCCCAGCAAGGCTAGTTTAAAGCTTGCTGTACGAGATCAGCCAACCTGGAAGAGAAGACATGCTTGCCTTTAGGAGAGAGGTGAAGCCCATCCCGCCCCAGCAAGTCCCCGCCCCCTGAAAGCATGGGTCATTATCTAGGAACCCAAGGCCCGCCTGGCGGCACCAACTCCATAAGCACTGGTTGACCTCGCCAATACAGGCCTTGTGTCGCCATCCCTGCCTACTCACCAGAAGAAGAGAGGAGAATACCACCTGCACCTCCGTCTCCTTAAGCTTGGCCCCCAGAGCCTCGAAGTCCTTCATAATGCGGTTAGGGTTTCCCCTGGCCACGTCATTCATTCCCACATGGATGACAACCCTGGGGTACTGGTCTACAGGTCGGATGTAGGCTGGGATCCTCTCCATGATGTCCCGAACCCAAGCCCCAGGCATGACACAGACCTCCCACATCATGGGGTCAGGCTGGCAGATGGGACCTTCCAGCCCTCGTAGGATGGAGTCTCCAATGACGAGGACCCAGCGTTTGTTCCTGCTGGTGTTCGATCTCCACCCATTCCATGTCGCATGGGGAGTGGCATCATCCCCACCAGAGGCATTTGCTCTGTCTTCCTCAGTTACAGCTGCCAGGGCCTCAAACCTGTTCCCCAGGTGCACTTGGGGAGCTTCCACCACTCTAGGCTGAGCAGCTCTGGATCTGGACACTTTCTGCCACTCCTGTGTTGGACACTTCTCCTGTGGGGGCTGTACAGTGGGCGACCGGGCCTGCAGAGAACAGAGATAGGCATCAATTTCATCCTCTGCATCCCTGATCCCCCTCAACTTTCTCACCTCATCCTGGAACTCCCTCACCTGCTCCTCCAGGGCTCCAAGCCGGGCACAGGAGGGACAGGCAGGGGGACCACCAGGCCCCCCCCCAGGACCCCACTGAGCCCCCCCCACAGACGGGGGCAAGGGGCTGCCGACCCCGCCATGAACTCCGTCTGGGTAGAGGCCTCAGAAGAGCCCATGGCAGGAGGCAGCACCAGGGCAAGGTCCCTGGCAGCAGCGCTCCGCATCTGCACCATGTCTGCAGAGCTGTGTCTACTGCTCTCGCTTGCTGGAGGTGCCCCTCTGGGCTGCTACCTCGTGCCCGCCTTATGCGAACACTGGTGCAAACGCCGGCGCACCCTTACAGAGCGCGCCTGTTTGCATGCATTGTTTGTGCACGCTGCCCGCGCATGGCTCAGGAGCACGGCTCCTTGTCGGGTGAGCTAAGAGGGCTCTGAAGGGCTTCCCCTTTGGATCTGCCTCAGCTGCGCTCTACCCTCTGCCCCGCTTACCTTAGGGGGAATCAGCTGTTGCTGCCCCCTCTGCTGTCTCCTTGGCTACTGCTGCCTCCGTTGCCGAGGTAAGGGGGCACACGTGCGTGTGTGGCACATGTGTGCCCTGCTCCCTCTGCTCCTGATCCCCAACTGCTAGTGTTTTTTTCCAACCGCAGGTTTTAAAGCCCACGGTTTGAAATTCCCACTGTTGGCCCTACAGCCAATCACGCATTCCGGCTAGACCGGAAGTGCGTGCCAGGAGCCCCGCCCCCTACCGACCCTCCCGCTGGGATCCCGGGGTGGCTGGCAATACCACCCCAAGGGACTAGCCAGAGCTGGCCCCCGCTTGGGGGAAAGGTCCCCACTAGCTCCCCCCACTTGCCTGTCTGCCCGTGCGCGGCTCGGGAGCACAGCTCCCTGTTGGGTGAGCTAAGAGGGCTCCAAAGGGCTTCCCCTTTGGATGCACCTCAGCTGTGCTCTACCCTCTGCCCCACTTACCTTAGGGGGAATCAGCTGTTGCTGCCCTGTCAGCTGTCTCCTCAGCTACTGCCGCCTCCGTTCACCGCCTGCTGCTGCTGCTGCCTCCGCCGCCAAGGTAAGGGAGCACACGTGCGTGTGTGGCATACGTATGCCCTACCACCCCCAAGGGACTAGCCGGAGCTGCCCCCCGCTTCAGGGAAAGGTCCCCACTAGCCCCCCCAAATCAATTAAGTCTGATACTACATTCAACCAGGTTTATCTCAAGCCAGTTTCAGCCATTTTCAAACTGGTTTATGTGCACTGAACATCTGTTCTGTTACAGGTTTAAAACAGTTTCTGATCACTTAAACCAGTTCATGTGTAATGTCTGTGCTGGACACAGAGCTTGTCTGGACCTACATGTGAAATTTAAATAACTGAATTATAATATCAGTGCCTTTTTGCACAAGAATATAAACTCATGACTGGGACCACCTAAAGCATAACAATACAGTTAATCTCATCTCTGGCTCTAGTATTAAGTACAACCCATGACCAACTATTCTAATTTGGTTTGAACAAGCTCCCCTTTCAGAGTGATTACCTCTCCCCAGCTATCATATTCCTTGCCAATATAGGTGTCTCTGTCAGTTGGAAAATATTTGGGGTTCTGCCCTGCTGTCACAATAACCTATACAGTATCTTACAATTTAGGGTCTAAGGTGCTCAGTTCAAGAAACCAAGTCCTACTGGAATGAAATCAAGTAGTGTGCCTCCAGTTTAGGGTGTTGGACTCAAGCAATCAAACCATACTATAGTTAAGCAAATGATAAACCTCCGGAGCAATCAAGAGTTTTATGCATGTCAGTTTCACCCGCAACAACCAGAGATGGATCCAAAAGGCTAACATTCACATCACAACCAAAGAACAATAATCCTCCACCCTACCAGCTTTGTCTGGACCCTGATTGTCAACCCATTAAGAGAAATATGCTTTGAAGAAGGTGTATAGGAGAAGAAGGAAGCTACCAGCAAGGAGCACTTACAAAGAGAAGGGAAACACCATGCTGACCCACTATAACAGTGCCCAGCTGACCACCCTCAGTGATGGATCCATGCCTGGTGAGAAGCTGTAAAGACCAGAACTGCTTCCTTGCTCGTGTTGGTGAGAAAGCCACTGTTATGGCTAATAAGTACTGGACTTAATGATAGCTTGTTCTGTTTGTCAATTGCAATAAGCCAACCTGTCATTTTTCTGTAAGAACTCCTTATTTAATTAGTAAAGCCTTTCTGTTAACTATTGATAGAATTGTTGTGTAGGTTTTTCTAAGCACTAAGCATCCCATTTTCTGTGCAGCAAATTGTGCAACAGTTTGTCCCCAACCTAGCAGTTTGTAAACACTCTTCTGAAGCAATCATAATAGAGAAATAATTATTGGAAGGACAGACTATTTGGAAAGATACTTTTTAAAAATATGTAATACTGGTACTGATACAAATGAGGCAGAGATGTGAAATAAGTAGGATAGTCATGGTATCCTATGGAAAAAGAAAACTTCAGATTTGGTAGCTGATCAAACAAAACTTTTGGCAATAAGGTTCCTTACATGTACTGTGCTCTACCAAGTATACATATAAATATAAATTTTTACCCAATGTTGACATCTACCACCTGACTTCAAGGTTAATTGGCTACTTCTAGTTTTTCATTTTTCTAAACTTAATCCAATTTCCAATTCAGTTACAAATTCAATTGAACAAAGCTCAGCAACCATGTCCACAAAAATCCATGGTTCACGTGACTTCAGTCAGGCCAACCTCATGTCCCAGGCCCATAGGCCTGGGAGTTCAGGTGCTCCCCATATCCAGGTAGACATCCTACATACAAGTCCCAGGCCCAGAGTCCTGGGAGTTCAAATGTCCCCAGTCATGCTTTATTGAAACTGACAAGAGGCCTGATAAGATGAGGAGCCACACATGATCTTAACTCATTAGGAAAGAAGGTCACCTTCATTAGCTTGTGTCAAAAATCTACCATGGAAATTGTTATTTTTATTGTCATTTTTCTTGTGCTAATCATCAGATTCTTCCTTTTCTTACATTTTATTCCAAATGGTTCACAATAATTCTGTGCCTGTTGTTGTCTCATTTGTTTGTCATTTGCTTTGTTTCCAAACTAAAAGATGTGCACTGGCCAGTCACCCACACCAACTTAACCTAGGACTTGAGCTACAGGTCTTAAAAGTGCTGTTCTACCCATACAATACTTTCCTGTGATCTATTAAGTATTAAACTACTGAAAGCAATCAAGAGTAACCCTGCATCTAAACCCAGTAATGAGCACATTTCTTTGGAAGGTAGGCAGTCTGGATTGTGGGCTCTACTCAGGGACTGCTTATATATTTCACATTAGGGGTGTCCAACATAGAGTCAACAGGCTGAAGCTGGCCTGTGGGGCCCTATAATATAGCCTATGTGTCTCAGACCAATGCAACATACCATATACAGGTATGTGAAACAACTCTTGTGCGTGGGCTGAACCTAGCACCACAGGTTCTGCACACAACAGAGGGGCTTGGTCCGGAAGATATTCTGCATGTAGTGTTCATGTCAGATAAGTGGATCTGGCAGATCCTACAATCCAGACTTCATCCCTTCAAAAGGAATGTGCTCATTACTGAGTACAGATGAAAGCCATTCTGATCTGCCTTCTGTCTAACGCAGCTAGCCACCTCTCTTTAGACACCAAAGTAGAACACTTAGGCACTTAGGTGGTCTTTGGCAGCTAAGCATATTAGATGGGAGTTCTTGAAGTCCCTACATTCCTTTGTGAATCTTACCTTAAGGATGCATCTACATGAGACACTTTACTGCAAAGCTGACTAATTAGCTTTTCAATAAAGCAACACCTTCTACACGTGTGGTGCTATTAGGTTGTGGTAAACTCATTAACTCAGGTGTAAGATAGTACTGCCTGACATTAGTACTGTCCTAAGCAGAGTAGGTACACATGGCAAAACACACGTATAGGCCATGTGCGGATGAAATGAGGGACATGTGTGCACAACACTTTAAAGCAGGCTAAATACTTTTGCGCCACTTTAATGGTGTCGGTATTTCCACGTGTTGGTGGCGTATTGAGTATTAAATACAGCCGTTGTAGGAAATTCGGCTGCATAATGTGCCTTAAATGACTTGGGGCACATTATGCAGCAACTCCACCAAGGAGTTTTAGTTTGCTACCCCTACAACTGTGGAGCGAAGGACTGGGCTCTGTGCAGCTCAGGGGTTCTGCAGCAAGCCCTGCAGGCAGCCTGGCAGCAGCCTGGGAAGGCAGGCTCCACCCAAGAAAAGTGGCAAGCCTGATCTTTTTATTTCCCCCTGGAGCCTGCCTGTCTGCCTGAGCTGTGTGGGGCCCCGGTACTTCCCTCCATGGCTGCGGTGCCCCCCGGGACTGCTTGATCTGGGTGCCTGCAAGCGGGTGATTAGTCTGGCTGGAGCATGAGGGTACTCCAGTGTGAGGGCTGTGTGCTGGCTAAAACTGTAGCACCCTCCTGCCCCAGTCAGCCCCTCCACAACACATTTAGCTGGGGGGGAGCAGCTCTGGGTTGGCATCCTGGCCCCCTGATCCCTTTGCCAGCTGGGGCTGTACCACCCTGGCTCAACATGCTGCAGTCCCAGGAACATGTGTAAACACTGTAACTGGGAGCAATAAACTCTGGTCCAAACTGCACTAGAGTTTATTGAATCACATTAACATCACACGTAGATGCATCTTAAGAGATTCTTTGTGGATTTAGCTCTTTACTGACTTTAATCCATTTTTGTAAGAGATTTATTACCACAGCAATTTTTAAATGCAATTTGTATTTTTATCGTGTGTCGTAGATAGCATAGTGTTCCATTCTTCTATCTTCTTCTACCCTGTGGGCCAGATTCGGGTGAACTAAATTAGGTTGGGTCGTCATTTTTAGTGTGATCTAACCTCCCTCTAATTCCCCTGAATGTATGTACTTAGCCTTATAGTACATAACAATGACTCCTAGTTGTCTTAGCACTTTTTTAGCAAAAGCTGTATCTATGTCTGTAGATATTGTTGATTCTTCCTGCTTGCTTATTATTATGAAACTAAATATTACTAATAAGGTATCTTTGATAGCAAATAGCAAACTAGTAAATAAATTATTTGTGTCAGTTTGCCATTACTTTAAAGGCTCTGAAACATGGAATCAGAGGTCTGCTTGGATCTTAGAGTTGCTTAATTTAATCTGATTTAAACTTGAAGCGGTAGCACAGACATATAGAATCTGTTTTTGGCAGTGAGGAAATTTGAAAAGAAAAATCAATGCTGTCAATAGCTTTCCAGTCTTATTTCTCATGGAGTGTAAAAGGGACCTTAGGGAATGTTTTATTTTTTTCACAATAGGAAGATTACAAAATTGCAGATGAGATGGAAAAGAAAGATTCTAAATAAAGACAACTTCCACACTTGAACTTAGAAGGAAGAATATATACATACCTATTTATTTGTATCTCACAATGTCTCATGTGGAAAAGCACAGTGTTACCTGGAGCCTTAATATACCAATAAAAGAATGTATCAGGAGAGCAAACAGTCAGAACCCAAAGATCAGTACATCACAACACTGACAGTTTGAATTTGGGGATTATACATAATATTATGTAACTCTAAAATAATGAAACACCAAAAATAAACTTGCCAGAACTAAGATATCAGGAGAACCTTAGCTACATTTGTTCTGGACAATAGATACAGGGAAAAGCAAAATGAAATTTCAGAAACACAATGGAAAACAATAAATTAAGGCTATTCAGAGGCAGAAATATTAAACTATGGGGAGTAATATTACTCAGGAAGAACAAACAAGCATTAGGATGTAATCCAAACTTGCTGAAGTCTCCTTTACTTCCATGGTCTTTGTATGTGCCCCTAAAGATATCTCAGAGAGCAAAACATAGGAACAAGTCTCTGCTGTTATTATAGCAGCAAGTATGCTAGGGATACAGGAAGACAGAATGTCTGCAAATGCCCCGCAGCACTCTGATCACAGAAGTGCAGAATCTGGCAGTACATATAGAAGCCACAAGAATTATGTGGCATAAGAAAGACATAATTCATCTGTTACACCCAGAAGATGATGAACCCTCAGCCACAGTTATCATAAACTTGGATCACTTTCTTTGAATTCCAGATGAGTGTATTTCCAGATGAGTATAAATAATCCCTAGTCACCTAAAAAAATAGATTGCAGTTTTTCTATTTTATCCTTTTACTGTTTGGCAGTAAAAGCGACTTCACCACACTGGCGACAGAAAAAAAGCACCAAATTGATTCACCACCATCAACATATTACATCATATACTGCAATAAACAGCTTGATACCAATCTAAACCAGCTTTTGTATATTGCATACCAGAAACACTTTTGCAGAACCATCTGTGACTGTCAGATCTAATGAGTTGGAGGCATGTACTGTAAAAATGAGCAAGAGCCATTGCATGTGAACGTATGAGAAACTGTGCAGGGGAATGCCAATGTGAATAAATCTAAGTGATGTTTTTAAGGTGGCAGGTGACTTTTTTCAACTCATTGCTCATAACGCGTGCTAGTGCAGTCATCTTTTTCTGCAGTGTTCCTTGGACATAGGCTAACCTTAGTTCATTGTAACCAAATGAAAGCTAAAGCAAAATCCATCACATTAATATCCATGACTGTGGGCTTCAGAATTAAGAGAATTGTGCAAATAAAGAAACATACGTGGTTTAAAACAGTATCTTGTGTTAGCTCCACTTTCAAATTTTATGTTAATTAAAGTTGTTCTGCTTACATCACTATAGCTCTACTTCTCGGAATTTAAAAAAAAATCATTTTTTTTTAAAGAAGAGATGCTTTTTTTTAGATGCTTTTTTCAGACACAGGGTTATTTATACATTTTACATTAAATAGTTATTATTTTAAAAAAGAAATACTCCTGGCAGAAGGTACAGGAACCCAGGATTCCCCATCCCCACTAGGGCTGTGCAAAGCTTAGGGTGGTGATTCAATTTGCAGGAGAGATCGCCTGATTTGGTGGCCAAATCTCCGAATCTGAATTGAATCAGGGGACCAATTCAAAGGTCCAAGTTGATTCAAAACTTTCCATATAATGGGGGGACCCCTGCTACTGCATTTTTGAAAAAGCCCCGGTGCTCATCAGGTGCTGCCAGGCAGGGAGCGGGGGAGGCGATCCCTGCTGCCCCCATGCTGAATGGGGGGCTCTGCATGAGCCCCCCCAACCCTCCCTGGCTCCCCCAGATCCCCCATGGGTGCCCTGCCCGGGTGAGACCTAGCCCTTTTTAGGAAAATAAAACAGAGAAAAACCCTGGGACACCGCTTCTGCAGTGGCCTTGAGGCTTCATGGGGCTTGTGCAGAGCCCTCGACATGGTGTGGGACAGCGGGAGGCAGCAGGGATCACCCCCCACTGGCAGCAGTGAGTCTGGGGTTTTCTTTGTTTTTTTTTTCCTAAAAGGTCAGAGCAGCGGCAGGCAGGGCAGCCACGGGGCGCTGGGACAGGGGGAGTCAGGGGACTTGTGGCAGAGCCCCCATGCAGCATGGGGCAGTGCAGGGCAACAGGGATCACCCTCCCTGCCTGGCAGCACCTGCTGAGTTGGGGCTTTTTTTTAACAAGTGCCAGGACCTGGGGCGGGCAGGGCAGCCATTGCTGGGCTGGGCGAGTGGGCAGGGGATGGGCCTGGCTGATTCAGAGATTCGGTAGCAGTTGAATCTGAATCAGGTTTGGCCAAATCAATTTGGGACAGTGATTCGAATCACTGAATCAAATCACTGTCCCCCAAATCGGCTGAATCTGAATCTGAAGTGAATACTAGCCACTTCGCACAGGTCTAATCCCCACCACTGAGAATGGTCCCCTTCTGTTCATTCTGCTTTAGTCCTCTTCTGGCCCTATGACTATTTTGTTCTTGGTTGTACAGTGTCCTGACTTCCTCTGCAGAAGGGATGGAAAGTGCTCTCAGGCAGCCTATTTTATATCCTGATAGATAGAACACTTGTCTCGGGGATGTGGGTTTGACTTCTATCAGGCTGAGACATAAACCTAAGTCTTCTTGGGTGAGTACTCTAACCACCAGGCTATTAGGTAAGAGGCAGGCCTTACTGCATCAATCATGTTTCCCAGTAAGAATGGCCATGGGTGGATCCAAGATTTGGAAAAAGGTGGTAAAATAGATGCCACCGGCACTGACCTTCACACCAGAGGGAGGGTGGGAGATGGTACAGATGGAGTTCCTGCACTGGTGAGGGGACCCTAGGGGGAGGGGAGGCCAGGCAGGGAGCAGGGGCAGGAAAGGAGGGACCTGCCCACTGCCATTGTTGCTGCTACTGTTCCAGCTAAATCCAGCACCCCCATAAACACTTCTATCAGCTGTGGCTGGAGTAGGGCAGAGTGGCTCAGGGGCTCCCTTGTGCCTAGGTCAGCAAGGTATAGTGGTGGGCAGGGCCCTCCTTTCTGTACCTGGACTCTTTCTAACCCTTCAGTGGCCTACACTGGACTGGGGCTCCAACTATAGAAGGTGATTGCACAGGGTGCCAGGCTTGGCAGGGATCAGTGGCAGTGGCCAGCAGGCTCCGACTTCCTGGCCCTGATGCCTGCCAGCCCCCCAGCCCTCTGCATCCCCTGGTGGCCAAGGGAAGGAAGAGGGAGTCAGAAGCAAGGTTAGAAAGAGGTAGAAGCTGTGGCTGCTGCCACTGTTATCGTAACTGCAGCACCCTGCCCTGAATAGTGCATAGAGAGCCCTACAGCTCCCCTCTGCCCCTGGGTCAGCCAGGGACAATGGCAGCAGCAGGTGGATTCACCCTTCCTGTGCTGGCTCCCTGCCCAGCTCTCCCAGGTGTTGCCTGGCAGCATGGGAGCTCCAGCAGTGCCTCAAAGGTCTGACCTCAGCAGTGGCATTGTTACCACACTCCAGTTGTTGCTGCTGTGACACAGGTAAGCGTTTGGGCTCTGGTGCTGGTTGCAAAACCACCATGAGCCTCCAATTTGGTTCCCCCTTCAGCTCCCAGAATTCATGCCCTACTCATACCCTCTCTCAATATGCTAGCATCCCCCAGCAGAAGCCTGTGTCCATGTCCACACCACAGTAGGAGCAGCAGAGAATCCCATCAGTGTCAGGTAATGTTACCACTGAAGCTCTCATGTGCTCTGTACAAGACTCCACCTCCAACCCCACCCTTGTAGCTCGCTATATTCAGTGCTGAGTCAGAGAGAGCCTGGGGAAGTTGTGCTATCTCCCTCAAAACCACCACCCACTTCTCCAATGAACAGCCACCACCCTCCTACATATGCCAGCAGCAAGAATCAAAGATGGATGTGACCACACCATTCACCCTCCCATGCCCCCGGATCTACACCTGGTGGTTGTTATGCTTTGTATTAAACTCAGTGCCTTGGGATCCATCAGGAGTGAGATGTTCTTCCTAAAGGCTGTACAGATTCAGCAGACTTTAGGCATCCCCCAGCTTTGATCTGCATTTGAAAATCTACTGGAAGAGTATAAAGCATAGGCACTCAGGTACTTGATATGGATCATTTCTGAACATAATTAGAGGCTTGATTCTACCTGCCTAGGAAATATTTCCAGCTAAAAAGGAAGCATCTAATGATTTTTGGTGTCTAAGTAGTTTTATGATTGCCGGAACAGCATCTTTTGGGAATGTAGATGCCTAAATTGCACCTAAGTTTCACTTAGGCAGCTGTGAGAACATTTTGGATCTAGTTCTTATAGTTGTTTAAAGATCTATAAGATTTTTAAAGATCACGCGATTGGTTTAAATAACATGTGCAAGCTAAACCAATAAGAATGCCCATAAACTGTAAAGTAGGATTTGTTTGGTGATATCTTTTGTTAGACCAGTGGAAGCCAACTGTTTTGGCAGGTATATTATATTATATATTAAGACAATTTCATGTTTTCCAGAGACTCAAAAGTCAGAAAATGCATGTGGAACAACTTTAACTCTGCTGCTCCCTTGTGTGCATGCAGCACAACCCAGGATTTAATTACACAACCGTATATTATATTCTCTTGTGGGGTTCTGGCATTCAACATAGAGGAAATTCTGATCACTAACCTCTGAGCATGCTTCATTCTAGGAGGATATTAGCTAGTATAGCGCTTGAACAAAATGTTGTCAGTCAAATGACCATGGATGACAAACTGTGAGCCTGATGGGATTTAAAATTCAAGGGGAAGCTGACTGCACATCTGGGCTGTAGAAGGTCAACTGTAGCCATTAATGGCTGAAAATTATATTGGTGCCTTTTCTGTTACCTTGAGATAAGCCTGCATCAAAGATGTAATTGTTCACTTCAATTACATTCTTTCTGAATATATTATGGGCAGCTTAGCAGGAAATCAGAAGTATTGTTAACACTGGAGACAAGGATTTTTTTGGGATGATATCTTTTGTAGGCTATGATAAAGTTAGACAAGCTTTGGAATACAAGGCATTCTTCCTTAGGAAAAGGGAAACACATTTTTTTTCTGAGGAGAGAAGCGTATCTTTTTATCAAAAGTGAAGTTCACACAGGGTCATTAGACACCCTCAACACAGAGAAGTATCCATGATCTGGAGGCATATGGGAGCAGGAGGTGAAGGAAATCTTCCCCTTAGTTATCAATGAAACTGGGCTCTATGATAGTATTACACAAATTGCCAATTGATCAAATCACGAGCGAGACTTTACAAAGGGGGATAAGGCAAGGTGCTACGTTTATTGATTACATGAGTTAGACATAGAGGTTCAGGCACACCGTTCATATAAAAACATACAAATCATCATACACATCATTTCACACAGGCATACACATACACAAAACAATCATTTCATCCACACATGGACCAGATATCGTTACCAGCAATAGTTGCTCCATATCAGCTCAGGGTGGCCAACCCGGGCTTATTGAGTAGATGATGATGATTTGAAGATAGCAGATTTAAAGATAACAGCTGGAGTGGGGTGAACAGAGGCTCCAAAGAACCAGCAGTAGAGAAAGAAACTCACCCAACTTGGCATTTTCAAAGTGTTCTTTTATAGGGATTGGCATCCTTTGTTTCAGTGCTTTGGGGTTTTTCCATACCCAGCTTCTGTTTTTGCAGTTGTTCTTCTTTTGTCTTCAGCTTATCTTAGCCTTGGAGTGTTTTTGTTGCCCGTCTGGCAGAATTTCTTCTTCTGTTATCTCCTTTGTGCCTTCAAGCTTCAAAGGGATTCTTCAGACATTTGTTAGTTAGTTAGTGGTTGGTAACTTATGTTTGGTGCCTTGTTGCTTACATAAACAGTTGAATCTTCTTCCATCTCTATGCCGTTCTCTCACCATTCACCCTTTTACACACTCATACATAAAGGCTATGCAAAGTTCATTTACTTATGTCAAGCAGAAGGATACAAAATGGAGTTTTCAAGTTGCTTACAGGACAAGACTAACATGGTTACATTTCACTATTATTACACTCTATGTTAACATGAGCCACATTAGTTCAGTTCATGCTACAATAGTTCTAAATGGGCCATGGTGGGGGTGTGATGGAAGAGGTGAACATAGGCAGTTAAATTGTGATTATGAAACTATGAATCTGGGATATACATAGATGTAGGCCCATTCTAACCTACCAGTGACTGAGGAGAGGTTGAGGGACTGTCAGAGCCTCACCACACTCCAATGACTAAGCTATTGGTTATTGTGGGGTGAGCCTCTGTAGTTTCGATCAGAAAGTTTGTACTAGTAAAAAATGGTATATATATTTCCATGGAAAGCTGTGGATTCAACATATCTACATTTTTCTGATGAAAATCTATTATGTCAAAAAATTCCTGATCACATCCCTACTGACTTAATATTCATAATTCTTTCTGCATAGCATCCATCAGCCACAATCTTTCCTGTTCACTTACATTACTAAGGTTCTAATTCAGACTCTCAACTTGTGTCTCAAATACAGTAACATCCTTTTCTCTGACCTTGACACATGGGACATGTCCACACAAGTGTGGGCATTGGGTTCTCCAGGGACAAGTAGCAGCGATGCACCTTGCACTGCTGCTTCTTGTCCCCAGGGAATGCCCCTGCCAGGTGCACTTTGGCACACAGCAAATTGCCCCAAGTGGCATAGGAGAGGCTGCAGCCAGCACTGTGTTGGCCCCAGCAGCCTTACCTGGGGTCCTGGGGCCTCCTGGAGCTTCAGGCATGGCAATCCTGCCAGGCAGACCCTGGCCAGCAGCCATAGCATGGCTCCGAGCAGCCCAGCTCTGCTTTTTAGCAGTGCATACTGCCCGAGTGTGTGCTGCTCTGTTTCCTCCCCCCTCCCCTCCGCCCCCACCACCCGCGGTTTTTTTGATCCCTAGATATGCTGGGATAAAAAAAAATACAGAAAAATCCTGGAGGTGCACACACTCAGGCAGCATGCCCTTGCAGTGCAGAGAACACCGTGCTGTGCTGTATGTGGCTCTGCAAACATTTTTGCAGAGCCACATACAGCATGACTGTGCTTATCTGGACATGTCCATGGTGTCTTGTACTTTCAATATCCATTCAGAATCAAAGATCACCAAAGATCCTTAGCTTAACATCACCATTCTCATTGTATCCCTCCAGTTTCCTTTGCACATCAGACATAAGCTACTTGTCTACTCTTAGATGGCCCTTCATTACTTCTTCTACTTTTCATTCATTACTTCCTCCACTTTTCAATCATTACTGAGATGTCTGCTCTTGCTTACAGTCATAAAATGATGGTAGTCTCCATCTTACACATGCTTGAAAATGTGAACAAACTCATTTCTACTTTCTCCCATGCTGCCCCTCACATATTGGAGGAGCTATCCATAAACATCCACTAAGCTTGTGATGTCCCTTCAAATCACTCCCTAACTCTCTCACTTTCCTTTTTCTTGCTATTTACAGAAACAAAAAACCCCACACAAAACATTTAGACAGCTGGTGTGCTGAGATCAATGCCTATTATACCAATTAATATCATCACTGTGTTAACTTTTATTCTTCCATCTGTCTGTATTTGCATACTTAGAAGCAGACATTTAAGCGCCTGGATAACTTTACTGGTGAAAACTGGCATACCTAAGAATTTTTGGCACTCCCAAAAGTTAAGGTAGGTGCCTGCTGACCATTGGTTTTGAGGATCACAGTTTGGGACATAAACATCAAAAAAGGGGTATTCGTGATTCAGGAACCTAGGATTAGATTTACAAAATGATTTAGGAGGTTCAGTTTGCACAGATTCCTTTATAAATCTGATCTCAATTGCGTAAGTTCTTAGCAGTGACATTTGTAATAATAAAAATGTAGCCCTAATTTTTTTTTTTAAATAACATGTCTGTTGGTGAATTTAAAAAAAATGTATAATAAAAATTATGCTGGTAATTATCATATGTTGAAACAACAACTTCAAAAACCAAAAGATTGTATTGAATCACTTTTTAGTGTGTAGCATCTGCATGTGCTAGAGATTACTCATAGAGTAAATATTCAAATTACAGCAATGGACATCATGAATCAATATGCTTCATGTTAGTTATCAGAAAAAAATACTAGAAAACTTTATAGCAAATGTTGTTTTACTAATATTTACAGTCAAAGAAATTGGTATGACTCGACCAACTTCACCATTTGGCAATTACATAAATCTGTTTTTTAATCATTAAGGACATCTGGAAAATTACTTTAACTTACTAATGAATAGTCCTGTAGAAATCCATTTAAAAATGTGAGCAGTATTCACAGTTATAGAGAATATATCACTGCAGCATTATGTATTTTCTTGCAAAAGTTTTCAAAATGTAGATCATAACCTTGCCATGATCTCCACACAGATCCCATTGCAGAAAGAAGGCTCTAATTCTTAACTCTCAATTTTTTGGCTTAGGTAAAGCCAAGCCAAGTGGTGAGCCAAATGGTGAGGCGATTTGTTGTTTAAGTTGGTTTCAATTAGGTGAAACCCACCAAATATATATCATCTGCTTCTAAAGGATTTCCATTTTACCTTCTATTACATTTGGACGACTTGATTGATGCCCCAAAGCTTGGAATGCTAGTTACTCCTGCAAATGGAATATAAGTACTTTGTGGAGGATATATGTATACAGAAGAGATTTAGTTATCACGTTTTGCCATGATGGCTGTTACTTTATTTTAGCTGCTCTTTACTAGACACATACACACATACATATGTATACATGTGTATACATACATACATATATATACTGCTCTTTACTCTCTCTCTCTCTCTCTCTCTCTCTCTATATATATATATTCATAAAGTTGGCCAAATATGGAACTGATTTATAAAGTCTTATACCAGGTATCAAGCATCTGTTCTGAGTGCAAATTGCATAATAGACACCCAAAAAACAGTATCTGTGTTGCACAGAAGAGATCCAGTTATCGTGCTTTTTTCAGTGATTGCTGTTACTTTGGTTTAGCTGCTCTTTACTATATACAGATATATATATAGTAAAGTAGTATATATATCTGCTCCTTTAAAGGAGAAAAAAGCAGAAAATGTTGAGTTTCACTCGCAGGCTGGCACAGTTCCAGTCTAAAAGGCGCTGCTTGGGGCTGGGGGGAGCAGGAGCACCACATACATGTGTCAAGCATGGCTGGTGAACTCAGATTCATGGGGCAGGTGGAGCGGCACACAGGAGTGGGGAGGGGAGAAGGGGTTTGCAGCCAGTGGAGTGGGGAAGGGAGGGAGCTTGCATCTGACTGGGCATTCCATCCAGGAGTGGAGAGGCTGCAAACCTCCCCACTCCTGGCCAGCTCTAAACAGCTCCCTGCTCCCATGTGCTGCTTTACCCACCCCATCAGTTCACCAGCCGCACCTGGCATGTGTGCATACATGCACATGGCAGCCAGGCAGTGTAGAGAGAAGCTCTCACAGCTCTCTCCAGGTATATCTATGGGAAAGGAAAGCAGATTGAGGCTTCCATGGTGAGAGAGGAAGGGAAGGAGTAGGGCAGGGCTGGGGCTGGGAATGCTGCTGAGCTGGGCTAGTGCATGGAGCCTAGGGCCAGGGCAGGAATGTGGGGCTCAGTTGGGAGAGCTGGATGGAGGCATGGGTGGCTGGTCTGGGGATGGTGGGAGGGCTGGCTTTCCACTGCTATGTGCACTTCAGGGGAGGGAGGCATGGGTGGGCATGTGCCCCCCAGATTTGTGCATAGGAAGGGGGTGGATGTAGGCTGCTTGATGTGGGCTTGGGGATCCCTGCCCTGCTGCCCCTTTGCCAGGGGCCTCCATGGCAGAGCAGGGCAGGGAGGCTCGGTGTCACTGCTGGGAACCCTATGCTGGCTGCACCGCCATGGAGAGGTGCCCCCTGCCTGTCCAGGAGCAGTGGGGGGCACAATTCTGCACTGCTGATGATGATTATGCCAGCTGAGCAGGGGATGCCTTGCTGGGCAGGGGGTGTGGCTGGCATGGGACTCTTGGCAGTGGCACCAAGCCTCCCCAACCTCCTACTCTGGGTCCTGCCTGCTGGGCAAAATAGGCCTGGGGTGGGGGTGCTTACCAGGACAGGGAGCCCCAAGCGCTCAGTGGCCCACCACCATGGGCTCCCTCTACCGATGCCACCCATGGGGAGAGGGGACAGGAGGGGAGCTCTGCTCCAGCCATAGCAGCTGCTGCCTCCTGCGGGTGGCAACTGAGGCTCAGGCACTGCTGGGGGGGGAAGAGGGTGGGGAGTAGGGGGCACCTGGGGTGAGGGGGTGAGGGTTGGGAGTGAAGGGCCATGTTGAGGAAATGGGGTCTTAAATGAGGTCATGCTGAGGAAAAGGTTGGGAAGCACTGACTTAACTGCTCTAGAAAACTTAATTAAAAAAAACCGGTGTGGGTTGGACTATATTAAGACAGAGGCTTAGTGGCATATAGAACAATATAAAACATTGTGTTGATAGGGCTATAGACTGCATGAGTGAAATCCTGGATGTACTGACATCAAAGGGAATTTAGCCATTGATTTCAGTGAAACTAAGATTTCACTTTATGACTCCAATTTTTTTCTGTTACTTATTTCTATGGTACCTTTATATCAGGAGCCAAGTTACGATTATGAAGGAATTTCTTTATTTCTCCATGCCTTATTTTGGAATTATAATGTTGCATTAATTTGGAGGTTTGGAGTTTTTTGTCTTGATAAAATATTAGCATATAATTGCTTTAATACTGTAACTGGACTTGCTGAAAAGACAGCACTTAAAATTAATGGTCTTGTACAGTGCATTATAAATTACTTCTAAAGGTGGCTTAAAATAGAAAGTCTTTCAGAAATTAGTAAGAGCAAGAACCTTTGAAAGTCAGTTATTGCCAGAGATTATAAATTAACTTAAAATGTTGTACTGACTCATTCATCCACTCATGGCAAAGTTATCAGTTTTAATAAACAGCAAGCAATTTCAAGATCAAAATAAATATATTCACCTCATGGGGAGTAAAATAAAAGTCTGATGTGGCCACATTCTATTATATTATATAAAAACAAAAATAAATCAATAAAGTTCTTTTATGTTGATTTCCATGTGGCCCACATAGCTTTACCCAGCTTTATCTATTATTGTCATTCCATATAGTGAAAACATTATAATTGCTTATTTTTTAGCACTGTTATTTTCTCATGTAGGTAATACATTTCTCTCTCATGCAGGAAAAGTATAAAATCTGTCAGCTGCATGTGCCAGAGGTGGTGCTCAAAGAGCATGCATTGAAGCATTTGCATGTACCAAAGGAGACCAGCAGAGCTTGTATTGAATACAAGAAAAAATATTTTTTAAATATTTTCTATTTTCTTTAGAGTTCTAACAGCCAGTTTTGAAAGTCCTTAGAAGGTGCAACTCCTAGTGGTTTCTGTGTTCCACTGTGGTGGCACAACTAACATGATGGAGCATGTTTTTTGGTTAACCACCCGAGGGCTAGGGACAGACATTACACATAAACTGGTTTAAGTGATCAGAAACTGGTTTAAACCTGTAACAGAACAGATGTTCAGTGTACATAAACCAATTTGAAAATGGCTGAAACCAGTTGCACATAAACCAATTCGAAAATGGCTGAAACCAGTTTGAAATAAACCTGGTTGAATGAGACTCAGACTTAACTGATTTGGTTTAAATTGGTTTATGCAATGTCTGTCTTGCTGGTTTAAGATAAATCAGACTACCCCAGCATCCTGGCATGCTCTCTGGGCTGGGCGGTGCTCTCTTTTCCACAGCAGGGCTGGCCCCTACCCTCTGCTCCATGGCTACAGCTCCAGCAAGACTGGGCTGCTCCCTCCCCTTCCCCTCTCCACTCTCTGCTAAGCAGAAATTTGCCCTTCCCCTCTGCCTTGCAGAGAGATGTCTGTGGATTAGGCAGCAGACCACATGCTAGCTACAGTCCCTGCGGAATCAACAGGCAGAATCAAGGGGTAGCTGGTAGTGTCGCTCTTGTTTTCTTAATGGGGTGTGGACAAACTGGAGAGAGTCCAGCAGAGGGCAAAAAATGGTGAGGTAATTGGGGGACACAATTTATGAGGAAAGACTGAGGGAACTGGTCTTATTTAATCTAGAGAAAAGGAGATTGAGAGGGGATTTAACAGCAGCCTTCAACTACCTGAAGGAGGCTTCAAAAGAGGATGGAATTAGACTCTTCTCAATGGTAGCAGATTACAGAACAAGGAGCAATGGTCTCAAGTTGCAGCAAGGGACATTTAGGTTAGATATTAGGAAGAATTTTTTTATTAGGAGGGTAGTAAAACATTGCATCAGGTTACCCAGAGGGGTGGTGCAATCCCCGTCCTTGGAAGTCTTTAGGGCCCAGCTAAACAAAGCTTCGGCTGGGATAATCTAGTTAGGGATGGTCCTGTTTTGAGCAGGGGGTTGGACTAGATGACCTCCTGAGGTCCCTTCCAACCCTCATTTTCTATGATTCTATGATTGTGCACACTGAATGATCAAGCAGATTGTACATTATTTATGATGTCCCTTCTGAATTCCTCACTTTTGCGGTGTCGATTGACAGCGAGTGGTTCAGCAAGGACTGTTGAGAGTGTATTAGGCTTAAACTTCTTAGTATGGGAAAATGGGGAAAAAAAATCCCCAAACACCTCCCATAAAGATAATAATTACTACAAAAGAATGATGATATACTCAAGCCTGGAATGCTGGAAGTAGAAAATACTCTATATAGAAAAGACTTCAGAGGGCTGCGTGCCCCCACACAGGCATTCTCATAAACACACTGCTGAGATGAGATTCTTCTAATCACTTGTAACCTCCATTCTTAGAACTAAGTTCAGTGTAATTTTCAGAAGTACTTCCTACATTGCCATTACTGCATCAGTAATTAATTCAGAAGAGAGATGGGAAAAGAAAGTACTTGTGGATCTTCATATACATGCAAATAGAAGCATAATTCAGGCTGAAGTTTTTTAAATTATATTATTTCGGAGGTGATTAGTTTTCTTTTGCAATTTGACTGTAAGAGTCTAATCACCCTGTCTTGTCCCAAAAATAAGAAATTAATAATATGCTAAGTTTAGAAATACACTAATTCTAACTTGTTGTTCAGTATTCCTTCACATGAATTTCTTCATAATAATTCAGGCTAGTATACTTAATATATATTGGAACAAATGCAAATAAAGCTAATATAATAAATTAAAAATTAATAAACAAAATCAATTGTATTATTAGAAAGGTTGGAATTTTCTTTGTGAATATAATGTTGCATCAAAACTGTAAAATTAATTTGAATTAAACAGGGATGTTTCAATTAACTTCGGGCAGATTTCAGATTAAACTAAAAATATATCAAATTCTATATTTGGCTGTTACAAGATTGCCATGTTGTCTGATGCCACCACCACTGAGGATTGAATGACTCAGTGTGCTACATAACCAAATGAAGTATTGAATTTTCTCCCTGTGAGCCAAATGCAAGATAGATCATATAACCAAGAGTAAAGAATTGAAGTTACATTCATAAGACAGGAAACGACTTTGGGGTTATTGTGGACTCTGAATGTGAGCCCGCTAAACCAGGGGTGGGCAAAATGCGGCTTGCGGGCCAGATGCAGCCCACCAGGCCATTCCATCTGGCCCGCAGGACCCCTAATAAATTTAGAAAATTAATATTTATCTGCCCCTGGCTGCCTCTCATGCAGCCCTCGATGGCTTGCCAAAACTTAGTAAGCGGCCCTCCACCTGAAATAATTGCCCGCCCCTGCCCTAAACTGTATCTAAGTGGGCTAAATTGATCCCTGGCTGTAGAGCCAAATGGCAATAGGAGCTAAAACCTTTTCATATGGTGCCAATGAAATCATAGTTGAAAGACTGTCCTTAGGATGCTGAAAAACTGAAGTTTCAGAAAAAAATATGCAAGTGGTTTGTTATATGGAAACACGTATTTCATGAAAGACTTAGGTGCCTAAAAACATTAGGCAGTAGCTGAGTGCAGATTCTCACAATCTCAACTGTGCCTAACGCATTGGTCTCCTGTGTCCAATATGACCATTAGGTGTAAAAGTGTCTTTGTGCTTTTTCCCCCTTGTACTACGAGTGTCTGATAAAGTATTTGTTACTCTGGCTTGCTGCCTGAAATTTTTAATCAGAATTGGAAGTGTGTGCTCTAATTCAATCACAGCTTTTTGGTCTACATACAGAAACAACTGGAAGAAGGGCTATATCCTGTTTTATATAGAGCAGAGGATTAACCTTTTGGCCCCACAGGCCAGGTAAGTGGGACAGAGATAGTTCATGGGCCAGATATAGGCCCACATGTTAGGGGCCCAGCACCACCCCCTCCCTGCCCTGAGCACAGGGACTGGGTCCTGGGGACTTGGCGCTGCCCTGTTCCACCCCTCTGTGCACGAGAATTGGGCCCCCAGGGCTATTGCTGCCCCTTCCCTGCCCTGAGAGCTGGGAGGAGGCCCTGGGACTTGGAACAACTCCCTCCCATGCCAGCACATTGGGATTGGGTCCCAGTGTCCTGGCACTGCTCTCTCCCCCCCCCCCTGCACTCTGGGTTTGGTCCCTGGGGGCCTGACACTACCTCCTCATACCCCTGTGCACCAGGACTGGTTTCTGGAGGCCTGGCATTGCCCCTTCCCACTAGGATTGGGCCCTGGAGGCCTGGCACTGCTGTGTACCAGGATTGGGTTCTGGAGTCTGGTACCCCTGTCTTCTGGCTCCCCACACTGTTAACCTATCCCAGACCAGATTATTTGGCAAACCATAATATGCCAAACCTCCTACTCCCCGTAGGACCAGCCTCTTTATTTTCCTCCCCACTCAGCCTTCGACTGAACTGCTGTGTTTTCTCCCTTTAAAGTCTAACAGCCCACAGATGTAGCAGGCACAGTTAATTGAACAAGGGTGGCAGGCTTCAGGCTTCCTGGCTCTTTAAGGGGCAAGCACTTTGAACCCAAAGTCTAGAAGCCAACAAGTTTCCCACAACTTATGTTGAAAATATAGATGCAAGATCTACCAGTCTAACTCCATAACAAACTTATTTAAAAAAAAATCTTTTAGTATGGCAAAGAAGGTCATCACAATTTAAAATCAGTTTCCAATTAAAGAATATTGGTACATGTCATCAGTATACATACCAGAGCAGTTCAATAATAGGGAAAAAAGTGTAGGCTTATCAATTCAGCAGTTGTGGAATTGGCAAAGAAGATAAGAATTATTTTTTTCACTAATCTAATATTAACAATGCTATATTCAAATGAGGAAAAATGTGCAGAAACACAATGGTTTCATAAGGATTATATGATGCATAGTAATAGGACAAATAAGACAGCTGGCACATTAGAGAATACATCAGCATCAAATATTGATTCTATTGCCATCAAATGGCTGTTAAATCTTCATAGCAAATGAGTACCCTCTACACAAAACTAAATGAAAAAAATTAGTCTTGTCTCTCTTTCTTTCATCTATATATGAAATTTCTGCATTTGATTTGGGCATTACTCTGTTCAAATAACACAACTATGTTTATTTTTAATATTTCGATTCACCTCCTCTCTCCCTTTTCTTTCTCTCTGCATGATCTGCAATCCTTTGGTTGCTGTTTTCTTGATTTGTGGCCCACATCCAAGTCTCCATTTTATTATGAATTATTTCAGCCTCCATGTTAATGGTCTCTCTGATTTTTCTACTCTCACTTTTTCTCCTTGTCTCTCTTTCAACCACTAGTTCTAGAATCAATACTTTATTCACCACTTTCATCATCCTCTTAACCTAACCTTGACCAGTTTCTGCAGTCTTTGTGTCTGGCCTGTATTTTAAACACAACTTATCCTCTTCCAAGATTCCTCACTCTTCCCTCTACTCCTTCCATCATCTAATATTTTCCTGACTTCTAGTTCTTAAATATTTCTGTGTACTCTGTATTCTTTAGGTCATGGTCTTTCTGAACCTTTTTTATCCAGTTTTGGTCACTTCCTTCACTTCTGATTTCCTTTCTACAATAGATTTTCCCTTCTAAAATGGATTTTCCTTCTACAATAGATTCCCTTCCTTCCTGATTTTCCTTCTACAATAGATTTCCCTTCTTTCAACGCATTGTCCATTAGGGCTGTGCGAAGCTTCGGTCCCTGATTTGATTCCGCAGAGATTTGGCCTGACTTGGTGGCCAAATCTCTGAATCTGAATTGAATCAGGAGACCCTTCAATCTCTCTGAATCAAATCAGAACCCTCCAAATTGATTCAGAGAGATTTGGAAAGATTCGGTGATTTGGATATAGACACAGCTTTAAATGCTTTTTCTATATACCTCAAGGTACCAGGTGGCTCGCGAATGCTATGATGCTGGGACAGGTGGAGCATCTCACAGGAGCATGTGAGGCTCCCCAGAGTGCTTGGCAACAGACCCGGAAGTGTACCAGAAGCACTTCCAGCCCGCTACTGGGTCCACTGGGAAGCACGCGGGGGGGCCCCCTGTGCCCCCCCTGACTCAGTGACTGGTGCCTCCTGGGTCTGGGGGATCACCTGGGGTCCCCCCATGGCCAATCGCTGAGCCAGGGAAGTGCAGGGCCTCCCCCCAACATGCTCCCCGGTGGACTCGGAAGTGGACCAGATCTACTTCCAATCCACTTCTGGGTTTGCCACCAAGCACGTGGAGGGCCCCCCTGCACTCCTGTGGGATGCTCCATCCTCCTCAGCATCGCAGCATTCTCGAGCTGTGCCTAGTACCTCAAGGTACATAGAAAAAACATTTAAAGCTGTGTCTATGGCTGAATCGCTGATTCTCAAAATCTGCATTGAATCCTTAGATTCAGATTTGGCTGAATCAAATTAGGGACAGTGATCCAAATCAACAAATCAAATCACTGTCCCCAATTTAGGCCAAATCTGAATCGAATATGGCCTGTTTCACACACCCCTATTGTCCATCCCACCAAACTCAAACATTCTATATCTGCTTTTTCAGAATTTTCTCTGTGCTCTCTCATGTATATCTGTAATTTATCCTAAAATGTGTCCTTCTACAAACACCACATAAAAATGATCACGGAGAGAACTGTGACAGACAACATAATTTTAAGAAATAATAATAAGAAATAAACATGCTGGTGGCTTTAGCAATACTAGTTATCTATTTACAATTATGTCACTTAAGGGTTTTGCTGGATAGAGGCTAACATCAAATTTTCCCATATGGCATTCAAAGTCAAAACAAATGACAAAAACTTCACATAAATAAAATTAATCAAATAGACTTGCACAGTGGGCACTTTCAAACTGACAAGGGACATGGAGCAGATGGTTAAACATAAGCCTTCAGAGCATGAAATAAGCCTTTGCTTCACCATCTCTCAATGATGAAAAGAAATTTTGAACCCCATTAGTAAGAAAATAAAAGAATTGCATAGAAGATGGGCCCACTTGCCTGTAATTAATGGTTCTAAGCTAAATAGCACATTTGGCTCTTGGCAATCCAGATGCTATTAAATACTTGTAGTGTACTGTCAGAAACAAAATGCTTTTGTGGTAAATACTGATTGCCAAATTTAAATAGCTATAATGATTTTTCAATTTGTATTATTAATACTGAAGCATGACAGTTTATGACAAACAAAACAACCAAGAAGAAACAAAGTGAGCTTAACATTGCACAATGCTCAGGATCTAATGAAGTATCATTGAAGACATTTAAAGTGAACAAGATTTTAAAATTACATTGAGCCTACTGGACCTATATTGGTCCCATCCAAGTGACTACATTTTGGTGTTATATTCTTGTAAAATTACTGGGTTTTAACAGTTTTTTCTCATTAATTGAATAAAAATGATTATTAAGTACATTCAAATAACAATATCAAGTAATTTCAAAAGCAAAACATAGTTATAAACCTTTATTTCTACTTGTTTTATGTCTGCCCTCCATTTTATGAGAGCGGGTGTGTAGCAAATGTAAATATTAAATAAGGCCCTGACTCAGCAAAATATTTACCCATGTGAAAACCTGAGCAGCCCTACTAAAGTAAATAGGACAATTAATGTGATTATTGTTAAGCACATGCTGAAGTTCTTTGCTGGTTCCAAATATGAAGACTTAACTATCAATACTTACCATATTATACGTTCAAACATTTTCCACCTCACATTTTTCCATTCCTCTGTATTCTGATGTTGCAAATCCATAAAGGCTGACAAAAGTCTATTACATTTATGTAGTTACCATTATCAGACAAACTGGTACTCTATTTGTATCCTTCTTCATAAATTTGTTAGGGCCTGATAAAGATTAATTGTTGGAAACTGTCTGCACAATTTCTGCAAACAATTATTGTGACTTCAGCTCCTCCATGAGCATTCAGTATGAAATTCTTAAATTAATCTCTATTTTAAAATGTGATTTGTCATGCAGTTATATGTCCTATTCCTTTTCTCTGATTGGATTAGAGGCTGCATATGATCAGCATTTTTCCAGTTTTCAAAAAAATTCACAACTTTTTCAAAAAAATCTTGCAATATATGTATTCTCTGGAATAGAGGGTAAACAGCAAGATACACTGGCTACAGTATTTTAAGGCTTTCTTTGCCCCTTCAAGCCCTGGTTATGGGATCATTTTCAAATATTGAGGAACCAACTTAGGAACCATTTCCAGATTCAACTCATCTCTATAGCATAGAGATGAGCACAACTTTCCTATCAGAGCTTATATTCCATGGCACTCTATTATTTTAAAACATGAAGGTGACTCTCCCTGCATACTACAAATGTTGGGGAAATGGGAATGGAATTTTCTTAGGTTTGTGCTTGGATCCTTAGAGACCAGTTTCTCTTGTTTCCTCCCTCTATATCAGGGGCAGCAACTTAAAAACCACAGAGCTTTTGGACCTGGCCCATGGAGCTTTGGCTTTAGTAGCATTCAGCAGCAGGGGACTCAATGGCTAGGGACAGACATTACACATAAACCGGTTTAAGTGATCAGAAACTGGTTTAAACCTGTAACAGAACAGATGTTCAGTGCACATAAATCAGTTTGAAAATGGCTAAAACCGGTTTGAGAAAAACCTGGCTGAATATAGTATCAGACTTAACTGATTTGGTTCAAACCAGTTTATGCAATGTGTGCCCCAGACCCCTTGCTGGTTTAAGATAAACCAGCACCCCCAGCATCCTGGCATGCTCTCTGGACTGGGCAGGGTTCTCTGCTCCACAGCAGGGCTGGTCCCTTCCTCCTGCTCCCTGGGCACAGCAGGGTCTGCCTGGTTTCCCCCTGCCCTACCCCCTGCCCCCATCACCACTTGCTGCTCAAGCAGGAATTCCCCTCTCCCTCCCTTCCTCCCATTTCCCACAGCATGGACCGCAGCCCCATGGACCCTAGGCATGTGGTATGCTAGCTAATGCAGACGTGTGTGTGTCTCCAATTTTACTGGGACAGGCAGACAGAACAGTGACTGCTTAGGGCTGTAAACTGGTAAGCTGTTTAAGAAGAGTTTGAAATAATGGAGAGAGGCTATTGTTTTGCTGATCAGGTGATAAACACTGTTTTCAGCCTCCTGCTGGCTTTCTCACCTGTCAGTTTGCTGCAGCCAGTATAAAGAAGCAGGGAGGGAGATTGAAAATATCCATATCATCAATAGATGCATGCACTGCATACTTCCCACTTGGCTCAGAGTGCTAGCAGGGGGCTGGGGCCTGGCAACACTCCTGCTTCTTGAGCAGCGAGCAAGGAAAAGCCTGGAATGGTGCAGGCAGACCACCCCAATCAGAATATCCTGCTGGGTCCTGGCCACACCCCACCTCAGCTCAGTACTGTGCAAGGGAAGAGAGGGCTACTCTAGTGCCCCCTGGCCTCTAGCCTGAACCACTGCAGGCATGTGCCTGAATTTCTTCAGTCCAGAGAGAATATCTGTGTGGTTACAAACCAGTTCAGCCTAGCCAGGTTAGACTAACCTGCAAAGATTGAATCAATTCAGGCTCAGGCTTTTTGAATGTCTGTCCCTAGCCTTTATGCATCACTGCAGTAGGCTGCCTAGATTCCAGCAGACAAGGCTTCTGATGTGACACGCTGCAGCTGCAAGATAGGGAGAAGCAATGGCAGTGGCTGGGTCCTGATTCCTGCCTGTCTCTGACCCAATCTGGGTCATTTCAGGCCCTCTGCTGGAAATGTTGCCAAATATTTCCAGTCATAGATTTAAGACTGACAAGGAAGTCAATAATGTAAGGGCACTACTGATTCCGAATATACTTCTTCACAGAGGAAATATCCAAGGCAATCTTTTCCCAGTAAAATGGGAAACAAGAAGTCCTGGGTCCAAGAAGCACAGAGATGTTCATATTCATTTTCCTGGGAGTAAAGGAAGATGGAACATGAGCCAACAGTGGAGGAATCTGAGATCCAAGTATTACAAGTTGCTCGTGGTTCAGGGACACTTTTTCCCTTGTTTATACAGGAACAGTAATTTGAAGCTATGCTGAGGTATATTGAATACATTCTGTATACTTTGTGTATCCTAGATTTATTAAAGGAAGTTTTCATAGAAGCTCCATTTCTAGATGCATCTAGCCTATTATCCTGTCTCCAACAGTGGTAGAAATAGATGTTATAGAGAAAGGACACTGAACCAGATATATCTTGAATGATCCACCTCCAGTTCAGTACCCTTAGTGTCATCCAACTTCATAACCAAGGGATAAGTGCTTCCGTGTCTAGGCAGACTTGTAGCTCAAAAAGAAAAACAGCTCTAAATCTGTAAACAGATGTTGTATTTAATGAGGGCCTGCTTGTCCTAGGGTTTTACTAAGATCAGAACAGGCATGAAACAGTCATTTACATGTGTTGCCTTGCCAAGCTGCATTGCAGTTCCTCTGGCAGAAAAGAACATACAGCCTAGCCACCTTGTCTGAGGAAAAAGCACAATAACTTTATAGATGCACAAATCTATAGCCTGGAAAAAAGCATTAGCACATTTTATTCTGAGTATTTCATAGGGATTTAAAGAGGAACAGTGGACTGGTATGCCTGTAGGATCTTAGAATAAAAAGATTTCTCCTTTTATAGCTCTTTTACCTTTTCTGGTCCTGATTTTATATGCCCCATGCCTCTTTCCAGGAAATTCACCCCGTATTATGTGGTTCCTCAAATATGAAGCAAGTGGCAGTATATTTAAAGGTACTAGATCAATGCTTTGTCAGAATACATTTCAGACAGAGGCATACAATCTATCTTAAATCTTTAAAATTAATTGCGGTTCTAAAACCACATTTATTGACATTGCTCATTTCTCCACTGACTGAAACATCAAGTTGTGAAATATAACATCTGCTTTGATTTGTGATAGTCTATCCCCCAGTGAACAAGAAGGCTTTGTACCCTATTCCATCTTCATCTTAGTGTCCAGGAACTCCAAAGATAAAGGAATGGTCAACCAGAAGTTCTTTAAGAGATCCCCCCAAAAATTGCAATTCAGAATGGGAACCCCAGGTCCAACATAACCCCACTTTCCAAAGTATTCTTTGTCTTTACAAAATCCAAAAAAGAAACCAGACAAGAGGAAAATATTAATAGGTTATAGCTATGATCACAAGCTTTTACCCATAGCCATAAACATAACTATCTTTATCTGTCTACAGAATTCTCCAGGATAACTGAGACAAAGGCACATGTGACTGGAGTGCTCTCCAAATAGTTATCCTAGTTCTTATATCCAATTCAAGTTGCAGCCACTCAGTTATGCTTCCTTTATAAGAAGGATCTAGTCTGAAGGGCAAAATTCTGCTTCCAAATCCAAGAAAATTAAGTCTAAGTACACAACATGAGGGAAACCAATTACACCTGGAAGTGATTATAATATCTTTTTTCTATCTTTGAAAAAACAGGATACAAGCACACCATCTTAAACATTCTGTCCTATACATACAACATAGGGTTAATTTACAAACACGGATTCAGTCAAAGCCAAAAAAAAAAAAAAAAAAGAAACAAAGAAAAGTCAATAGATCCACTCAACCCCTTCATGGTTAAAGCCTGCCTGTTTCTACAACCATAGGGTCATAGAGAAGTAGAGCTGGAATTGACCTCCAGGGGTCATATAGTCCAACCCTCTGCCTGAGGAGGATCATCCCTATGCAAGTCATCCTATACAAACCATAATCTTAACTCTACACATGATTGCCATCAACTCTGAAACAACACAGACCTAAAACCTGCCACAGGTAAATCAGGTGAACCATAGCAGCCAATGTCATGCTTCTATAAAATTATGTCAATATATGATCAAGAGGTTCCAGGTAGAGGGACACCCCCACTTCCCACAGAGCAAACTAAAACCCCCACAGTCCATACAAATCTGGCCATAGAGTAAAATTCCTTCCTGGCCCCAAATATGACTATCACTCTGATCTTGAGCAGACGGACACGACTCTTTAGCCACGAAACTCTGGCTTTGGTCTCAACAGGAGCATTGGCACACCCCAGTCAAAGACCCCAGCCTTGGCTGTAGCCAACACCCAATGCCTCTGTGATGGCTTAAAAACACTCTGACACATGTAACAGAAAAAGGGTGAGGGCAACTAGCAAAGCCCAGAAGCATGGGAAATATCCACGGTAGAAAATAGGCATCGCTTTGCCTAGATCATCCCTATCCACTGCCTTACTATTCTAACAGTAAGGATGTTTTTCCAGGTATCCAATCTAAACTTATTTTGCTGTAACTTCAAACCATTGGTCTGTATCCTCCTCTCTGCAGCAAGAGAGAAAAGGTGCTTTCTCTCTTCTTGATGGCAGCCCTTCAATCCCAACAGCTCTCAAGGGAATGTTTTGCTGAGTACCTCATCTGGTTCCCTTTGACCTCATGGCTAAGTACTGACATTAGAGGCATAATGGGAAGGTTAAATCAATTCAAAATGGCTGCTCAATATCAGGTAAGTCAGGATGGGGGGCTAGCCAGAGGTTGGGGGGGGTCCAGCAAGCTGGAGAGGAGTGGGGGTCTGCCAGGGAATGGGGGGAGTCATGACCCACAAGTCGGGTGAGGGAGAGGTGCATGTGGGGTAGGGGAGGTAAGCATGACTGACAGGTGCGGGGGGTGATACTGATAAAAGTGGCTGCACCTGGAGTGGCTTGTGGGATAGGGGTTGAGAGGGCTGGTTGGTTTGGGGCAGGGAGCAAGGAGTTGGGGGACGGTACAAAAAATAGAACAGTGCAAGAGGAGCGGGGAGTGAAAAGAGCACTGCATGATTATGTACATAGTCAAGGTAAACCCTAGCTACAGGTTTAGATTTGATCTTGAATAGTTACATATGAGTTAAACCTCTGCCTTTTTCCTTGTAGGAGCTTTCCTCAAGATAACCATCCCGACTTAGGTATCCTGATGTAAAAGTGCAATATTTTTTGCAATGAAGAAAAATCCTCATAGGTTAGGAACTGATCCCGTGACATAATCTTCAAGGAATGCTATTCACTAAAAGCTGTAAGTACTGATAAATCCAAGTATAACATGGTAACAAAAGAATGGAAATGATTTATTCTAAAATTACTTCCAAATGTTAAAGAGCAACATTATTTTACCACCTAGCAGCTGCTAATTCTGTTTTCCATTCAATTCTCTTTTCTGTGGAATTATACCAGTGACTAACTGATTCCAGCAGATGCTAATGAATGGCTCTGAAATGAATGAAGTTTTATTTTTGACTTAGGGTAAATAAATAACAAAATGGCCTGTGCCAATTATATAAAAAGGCTGATTTTAAGAAGCTTATTCTAACAAGCTTAACTTGTATTTGTAAATAACTCTTTTACTCATGAGTGATTTTTTTCCCATTATTGTGAAACTAAACTGTAACCATTTAAAAGAGGTTTGAATATGTTCTGTGGCTGCTCATTAAAGGTTATTTTATCCCTGTAAAGGTCCATTAAAGGTATAAAAAAAAAATTACTTAAAAGACCAGCAGGCCATATTTAATACTTAGGACTAGGGACAGAAATTTCACATAAACCAATATAAGTAACTGGAAACCAGTTCAAATCTGTAACACAACAGAAGTTCAGTGCACATAAACCACTTTTTAAATGGTCAAAACCCATTTAAGATAAACCTGGATGGATGAAATATCAGACTTAACTGATTTAAGTTAAATCAGTTTATTGAACTTCTGTCCCAGATCCCACCCCCCACCCCCAGTTTCAAATTAACTCACAGTCCCCCAGCATCCTAGGATGCTTTGCACCTCCCCTGAAAACCCTCCCTCATAGGATGGGTGTGCTAACCTTGGCCCAAGCTATCTACTCCAACTGAGCAGGGAGGCATTCTCTAGCACCCCCAGCTTCTGGCCTGAGCCACTGCAGGCATGTGACTGCATTTCCAGATTAAAAAATTTATGCCTATTCACTTGCTTAACAGTTCAATCTACACAGCTTTGACCAATTTGCAAAGATTGAATTGATTCAGCCTCGGGCTTTTTGATTTTCTGTACTTAGCCTAGAAGTCTATTTGATATCCAATTAGCATATATCTTGGTGAGCAGAACTGTTATATTATATGTTCTTTGGCCTTTAAATAACTTCCCACAAACATGGTCTTTGAAGAGCAGATGTAAATGGGTAAGTCAGACTCGTGTTATAATATTTTTCTTCATGCAAATACATCAGTGACTTATGTTAACTATTCTTCTGAATGCTAATAGATCATAGCCAGCTTGCCTGTAATAGCTGGGGACTGGTTTTTGATGACAGAGGAAGGCCCTTCCAAGTCTATGTCATCCTGTTTTCCCACATTCAATACCCAGTGCAAATAATAATTAAAAAAATTACAAATTACACACACACACACAAACAAACAAAACTAGTGGACTGGCTGATACTTTAGATGAATTGTGTAATTGAATTAATTTACCTGCTCAACAAACCATTTTGTCAACAACTGCACTGTATGCAGTGTAAATGCTCAGCATCAGAATTCAAATATCAAAAATTTTTATTTACTAGTAAATCACTTTAAATGAATGCAAAACTAATCAGAAGATGGAAGATAATGTAATGCCTCCAAAGGCATTATTAGTGAATGACAATCTGATAGTGCATTATTATAAATCTATTCAGTCATGATGTAAAATATTAGTAAGAAGTGTCTGTGAACAAAATTAAAAGAAGGTTAACAATAACTTTATAGAAGTATCTTTCCATGATAAAATTGATTTTAAACAAAACAGTTTACTGTCATGTGGGGTAGAGGGCAGCCACTAATGATAAGCCCTTTTTCAGTCTCAAAAAAAGGGTCAGGTTCAATGTAACAGCCAGGAACAGGGGCTGGGATAAGGCTGTGGTACTCCCCATGCACACATGAAATCTCCAGCTGTTGGAATGGTCCCTGTGGTTCTCAACAGTTAATATATTATAGAACATACTTTAAATTATATGCAATCACAACCCTTTCCTCTTATTCAGTTATTCTCTCCATCCAACAGATACAGAGGTGCCTTTGTTTTGCTGATGTGATGAATCTGCTTATACAGGAAATGAATTATTATTTCCATAGGTATCATCCCTGGTGATCTATAACCCTTCAGAGTATAGGAACAGATCCTGTCTTCGCCAGAGACAGGAAAAGACTAAAGTTCTTTGTCTGTCCTAGGAAATTATTTCTCTCTTCTGACAATGCGCTGGTGGAGTAGGATAGGTTTTTCAAACAATAGGGCAAGCCAAGAACAGAGAATCAGGCTGCCAAAATATTGAAGCATGCAGACCAAGAGAAGCTGCATGCAAAGTGAATTACAAACTTTACAGCAAGATACAGATCTCCACAGAACTTGTGCAAAGCAGCAGCAATTAGGTAGTGGTCCTCCAATCAGCACTGGAGAGGCTCAGAGAAGAATGTAGAGCTGATCAGTAATCATTTTTAATATGATGTGTGACCTAATTTTTGGGATAGTTACTGAATGTTTACTGTGTGCATATATTGGTTTACTTTAATATCAGGATTGTTATAAACTTTGTAGGAAGACAATAATCCATTGGGAAATACAGCAAAGGCTATGTTTCAATGCCTAAGCAATTAGTTGGGAAGAGGCTACTTCCAGGCTTCAGTCATTTAAAAGACTTTTTCACCAAGTCTGGAGCCAAAAAGTTCAAAATATCTTAAACTATTAAGAAACCACTATTCAGAGAGAGGAGGTTGTCAGCTGGCTGCTTATGGAGAATAGACTGCTACTGTGAAAGAGACTGATTCTACTGAAATCAAGAAATAAAGCCTGCTGGTGTGATAGAGCTTAGGGCATGGTTAGTTTATGCGAATGAATTGTCTCAAACATCTGATGACTGTTATATATTTAGACAGCCAGAGAAGGAACTGGGGAAACAATCAGGACAATGACAATAGTGGGTTAATAACTGGGGCAGCCAAGCCTTATCCAGACCAGGTTCCTCAAGGTTGTACTGTACCTGGCACTGTACCTGAGATTAAGCTGGGAAGTGGTGATCGTTCATCACCCAAGTGACCAAAGAAAAACGATTGAAATTGGTGTAAAGGAAGTTTACTTATATTTTTGTTAATTATGATAAAGGATTTACCCAGGCAACACAGGAAGAACAGATGTGTGGCAGAACAGAGATCAATACTCTTAAGACTTAGATTAGTGCCCTAACCATCAGACTCAGGAAGGCTTTGCTACCTAGTTGCCACCAGGGTTCAAATTATACTTTCACTCTTGAGGGGGTTGAAGGTGGCGGTGGTGGCAGCAGCAGCAGTGGTGGTGGCAGTGGTGGAGAAAAGCCACAGGACAGCTCGTACACAGGCTCCGGGTGGAGGCAGCAAAAAGCACCTGGCAGCGTGGGGTGGGGGCACTCTTCCCCCCGTGCTAAACAGCAGCTTCTGCCCAGCTGCCAGGGGGCTCTCATCTCTTATGGAGAGGCTCTCATGTCTTATGGGGGGGGGGGGGGGGCACTCAGGTCATCAAGTCCAAACCCCTGCCATGGGAAGGAAAGAATGCTAGGGTCAAATGACCCTGGCTAGGTGACTATCTAGCCTCCTTCTAAAGACCCCTAGGGTAGGAGTGACCACTACTTCCCTTGGAAGTTGATTCCAGATACTAGTCACCCTGACTGTGAAATAGTGCTTCCTAATGTAGCCTGAACCTACTCTCAGTCAACTTGTGGCTGTTATTCCTAGTTACTCCTGGTAGTGCTCGGGGGAACAGGGCCTCTCCCGTTCCCTGCTGGTCCCCCCTGGTAAGTTTATAGATGGCCACCAGATCCCCTCTCAGCCTTCTCTTGTGGAGGCTGAACAGGTTCAGGTCCCGTAGCTCTTCCTTGTAGGGCCTGCCCTGCTGCCCCCTGACCATGCAAGTGGCCCTCCTCTGGACCCTCTTAATGCTGTCCACATCCCTCCTGAAGTTCAGTGCCCAGAACTGGACGCAGTACTCCAACTGCAGCTTGACCAATGTCACATAGAGGGGGAAGATCACCTCCTTGGACCTTGGATCTGTGGATGCATGACAAGATGCGGTTAGCCTTACTGACCACATCATCACATTGGAGGCCCATGTTCATCTTGGAATCAATAATGACTCCAAGATCCTTTTCTGCCTCTGTGCTGATGAGAAGGGAGTTCCCCAGCCTATAGGTATGCTGCTGGTTCTTTCTCCCTAGGTGCAGTACCTTGCACTCGTCAGTTTTGAATCCCATCCTAGTCTCATCTGCCCACCTCTGTCACCTGTTCAGATCTAGTTGTAGCCTGTCCCTCCCTTCTAGCATGTCCACCTCTCCCCACATCTTAGTATCATCTGTGAATTTGAACAAGGTGCTTTTCACCCCCTCGTCCAAGTTACTGATGAAGATGTTGAACACTGCGGGCCCAAGGACCGAGCCCTGGGGGACCCCACTGCCCACGTCCTTCCAGGTCAAAAAAGACCCGTCCACCACCACTCTCTGGGTGCAGACATCCAGCCAATTTGTGACCCATCTGACAGCATTGATGACACAGTCACCTAATTTTTTAATGAGAATGGGGTGAGAGACAGTGTTGAAGGCCTTCCTAAAGTCCAGAAAGACTATGTCTACCGCGACACCTGCATCTAAGGATTTTATGACCTGGTTGTAGAAGGCAACCAGGTTGGTCTGACAGGACCTGCCCCTAATGAACCCATGTTGGTTTCCCCTAAGCATAATCTCCCTTACTGGTCCCTTGCAGATGTGCTCCTGGATAATTTTCTCAAAAAGATTCTCCAGGACCGAGGTAAGACTAATGGGCCCATAGTTACCCAGGTCCTCCTTCTTTCCTTTTTTGAAAATGGGACCGCACTGGCCTTTTTCCAGTCCTCTGGCGCCTGGCCAGAGCACCATGAGTGCTTGTAAAGTTGTGCCAGGGGTCCCGCAATGACCTCTGCCAATTCCCTCAGCACTCTGGGGTGTAGATCATCTGGACCTGCTGACTTGAACACGTCCAGCCCCACCAGAAATTCCCTAACTAGGTCCTCACTGACCCTAGGCCTGACTGTGCCTTTCCTGAGTCCATCCGGAATCCCGGTGGGGGGGGATGTCCTGCTCCCTGCTCAGAAAAATGGAGGCAAAGAATTTGTTAAAGAGGTCAGTTTTACTGTCTGGTGCAACCACCAGATTGCAAAGTGTGTCCTGCACGGGCCCCATGTTACCCAGTGCTTTCCTTTTACTCTGTATGTATTTAAAAAAGGACTTCTTGTTATCTTTGATCTGGGTGGCTAGTCCCAGTTCTGTCTCTGCCTTAGCCTTCCTAACAGTCCCACTACAGTCATGAGCAATGCAGGTATAATCCTCTTTGGCCCCTCCTTTCCATTGGGTGTATGCCTCCTTTTTAGCTTTCAGACATTCCTGAATGCTTTTGGTGAGCCATGGGGGCTTTTGAGCGCTCTTGCCCCCTTTGACTCGCATTCGGATTGTCACCCTTTGGGCTCGGAGGATTGTCTCCTTAAGGAAAGACCACTCGTCTTGGACTCCTAACTCCCCTACCCTCCAGGACCTCGGTGTCTCCCTGACTAATTTCTTTAACTCATTGAAATCGGCCCTCCTGAAGTCAAGGACTGCTGCCTTGCTGCAGGCCTTTGACACCTTGTGCTGGATGGTGAATCCCAGTAGGCGATGATCGCTATCACCCAGGTGGTCAAGAACCCACAGTTCCCTCAACAAGTCATCGTCTGTGGCCAGGACCAGGTCCAGCAAGGCATTTCCCCTGGTGGGACTGTGCACATCCTAGGTTAGGTAGAGTTCCTGTATCTTGCCTAGGAACCTATGTGAGTGGCCAGACCTGGCTGACTGCTCCTCCCAGCAGAAGTCTGGGTAGTTTAGGTCACCCATGATTTCATAGACATTAGGGCTGGAAGGGACCTCGGAAGATCATCGAGTCCAGCCCCCTGCCCAAGAGCAGGAAGTCAGCTGGGGTCATAGGATCCCAGCAAGATAAGCATCCAGTTTTTTCTTGAAGGTGTTCAATGTAGGCGCTTGAACCACCTCCGGTGGCAGGCTGTTCCAGACCTTGGGGGCTCGGACAGTAAAGAAATTCTTTCTTATGTCCAGCCTGAAACGGTCTTGTAGTAGTTTATGACCGTTCAACCTAGTCATCATCCCTTGGGGCTCTCTGGTGAAAAAACGTTTCCCCAGATACTGGTGGTCACCCCTGATAAACTTATAGGTGACCATCAGATCACCCCTGAGCCTGCGCTTTTCCAGGCTAAAGAGCCTCAGGGCTCTCAGCCTGTCATCGTAGGGTATGCTTCCCTGACCTTTGATCATGCGCGTGGCTCTTCTCTGGACTCTCTCAAGCTTCTGCACATCCTTTTTGAATTGTGGAGCCCAAAACTGGATGCAGTACTCCAGCTGCGGCCTCACCAAGGCCGAGTACAAGAGGAGAACGACGTCCCGGGATTTGCTTGAGAAGCATCTATGGATGCAAGCCAGCGTTTTGGTCGCTTTACTAGCCGCAGCATCGCACTGCAGGCTCATGTTCATCTTGTGGTCAGTGATGACCCCCAAGTCTCTTTCTTCCATAATGCTAGCCAGTATAACACTGCCGAGCCTATAAGGATGCTGTGGGTTTTTCTTCCCAAGGTGGAGAACCTTGCATTTATCAGTGTTGAACACCATCAGATTCTCGTCCACCCACTTGCTGAGCCTGTCCAGGTCAGCCTGGATCACCCGCCTGTCTTCTGGTGTGGATGCTTTGCCCCAAAGTTTGGTGTCATTGGCGAACTTGGCCAGTCTGCTTCTGACTCCAGTGTCCACATCGTTAATGAGATGTTGAACAATATGGGTCCAAGGACAGAGCCTTGGGGGACCCCACTGGTCACAGGACACCATGATGAGTGACTTCCATCAATTACTACCCTCTGGGTCTGACCACGGAGCCAATTTTCCAGCCAGTGGATCATGGTGGACCCAAGGCAATAATTGGCCAGTTTCACCAAGAGGTGATCATGGGATACCAGATCGAAGGCTTTTTTGAAGTCAAGATATATGACATCAATCTCTTCTCCCTTGTCCAGGTGATAGGTCACCTGGTCATAGAAGGAAATGAGATTGGTCAAGCAAGACCTACCCGCGACAAACCCATGCTGGATATCCCTTAAGATGTTGGCATTGGCCAGTCCATTAAGGATAGCCTCTTTAATAAACTTTTCCAAGATCTTCCCCAGGATAGAAGGCAGGCTGATGGGCCTATAGTTAGCCGGATCCACTTTCCTCCCTTTCTTGAAGATAGGCACCACATTGGCCTTCTTCCAGTCTTTGGGCACTACACCAGAGCACCAAGAGTTTTCAGAGATCCATGCTAGAGGCTGGGCTATGATGCTTGCCAGCTCCTTGAGTACCCTGGGGCATAGATTGTCAGGGCCGGCTGACTTGAAGGTATCCAGCTTCTCAAGATGTTCCTTCACGAGGTCAGCATTAATGGAGGGCAGGGGATCACCCTCACCCGGACTTCCCTGACCTGTAGCAGGCATGGGCGTCCCATGGGACTGATGAAACACCGACGCAAAGTACCCATTTAATAGGTTGGCTTTTTCCTGGGCGTCAGTTGTCAGTTGCCCCATCTGGTTCAGCAGGGATCCAATGTTGCCCCTGCTTTTCCTCTGGCTCCCCACATATCTGAAAAAAGGACTTTTTATTGTCCTTGATGCTCGAAGCTAGTTGGAGCTCAGTTGCAGCCTTGGCTTTCCTGGTATGCTTCCTGCAGGACCGGATCAGTGCAGAATAATCCTCCTTGGAGGTGACTCCCATCCTCCATCCTTTGTAGGCCTTTCTTTTTAGCCTCAGGAGGTCTGCTAGGTCCCTGGGGAGCCAGGGGAGCTGCTGTGCCCTCTTGCTGCCTTTCCTCTGAGATGGAATAGACTTAGCTTGTGCATTGAGGATCGCTCCCTTGAGGAGCAACCACTCTTCTTGAACTCCCCTCTCCCTGGGGTTAGGTCCCTTAGGGCCTCACTGACAAGCCTCCTGAGCTTGTCAAAGTCGGCTTTCTTGAAGTCAGCGACTTCCGTGTTGCTGACTGACTTGCCAGCTTTTCGGCGGATGGTGAAGGTGATCAGCTCGTGGTCGCTGTCACCCAGCTTCCCATCGATCATTAGGTTGCTGACTAGGTCATCCCCGGTAGCCAGTACCAGGTCGAGCAGCGCTTTGCCTCTCGTTGGCCCATAGACTTCTTGAGTCAGGTAGAGGTCATCCACGCATGAGAGGAAGCTTTGCAACCACTCAGATTTTGCTGAGCGATCCTCCCACGAGATGTCCGGGTAATTGAAGTCACCCATGACAACCATGGTCCTGGAGCATGCGGCCTCAGCCAGTTCCCGGGCAAACTCCTGGTCAAGCTCAGGACTTTGGGTGGGAGGCCTGTGGTAGACTCCCACCATTGTGTCCCCTGTGCCCCTGTGATGACCACGTCCCTTGACTTAACTGCCTCCACAAGCTGACCTGAGAATTCCCGGTCCAGTTCTTCTCCTTGGTTGGGTGGTAGATAGTAGTCACTCACCACTAAGTCCCTTCCCCCCTGACCCCTTGGATTCCAACCCAGAGCACTTCAGTTTGCCCCTCCTCTGACTGTGTGCTGTTTGTTGAGGATGTGTATTGCTTTTTGACATAGAGCGCCACACCCCCACCACTCCTCCCCATTCTATCCTGCCTGAACAGTCTGTAGCCATTGATGTTTACTGCCCAATCATGGGTTGAATCTGAATCATGGGTTGAACCAGGTTTTAGTGAGCCCCACTATGTCTGGGTTTGTGTTAGCTAGCAGGAGGGCAAGTTCCTCCTGTTTGTTCCCTATGCTATGAGCATTAGTGTAGAGGTATTTAAGGCCTCCTATGGGTGCATGCACCTCCCCCCTGATCCCAGGACTATCCAGACCACTGTCACTTACCTGGGTACTTCTTGTGCTCATCACCTGTCTTGGCTGGGAAGTGTCCTTGTGTCCCCCTGTGGCCCCATCCTCCAGCAAAGCTAGTTTAAAGCACGCTGTATGAGATCAGCCAACCTGGAAGAGAAGACATGCTTACCTTTAGGGGAGAGGTGAAGCCCATTCCACCAGAGCATGCCCCCTGCATGAAAATGAAGATCATTGTCAAGGAACCCAAGGCCTGCCTGGTAGCACCAACTCTGAAGTCTCTGGTTGACCACTCCAATGCAGGCCTCATGGCACCGTCCATGTCTATTTACCAGGAGAATAGAGGAGAATACCACCTGTGCCCCCGTCTCCTTGAGCTTGGCCCCCAGGGTCTTTTAGTCCTTTATTATGTGGTCTGGACTTCTCCCCGCCACGTCATTTGTTCCCACGTGGATTAGGACTATGGGGTACTGGTCTGAGGGTTGACTGAGGTCTGGGATCATGCCTGTCACATCCTGAATCCGAGCCCCAGGCAGGCAGAAGACCTCACGTGCCATGGGGTTGGGTTGGCAGATGGGACCCTCCGTTCCCCTCAGGGTGGAGTCTCCGATGACGAGGACTTGGCGTTTCTTCCTCATGGTGTTCTGTCCTTGCTCAGACCGTGCCGTGCGTAGCGTGGCACTGTTGCCCCTGAAGGCATCGATTTCAACCTTCTCCTCCAAGGCTGCCAACACCTCAAATCTGTTCCCCAGTTGCACCTGGGGAGCCACCACCACACTAGCCCAAGCAGCCTTGGTTCTGGTGGTCACCTTCTGCCATTCCTCTGCTGTGCGTCCTTCTTGGGAGGTCTGTCTGCCAGAAGACTGATCCTGCAGAGAATGGAAATAGGTGTCAATTTAATCCTCCAGAGCCCTGATCCACCATAGCCTGCTCACCTCAGCCTGAAGTTCCTTCACCTTCTCCTCCACGGCCCAAAGTTGGGCACAAGAGGGACAGGCGAGGGATCCTCCAGACCCCTTCCCCACCCGTGGCCTTTGGGTCCCTGCCAGGCAGCCCCCACAGACAGCAGGGCAGGGGGGTGCTGACCCCACCATGGGCTCTGTCTGGGTGGAGGCCTCAAAGGAGCCCAGGGTAGGTGGCACCACCAGGGCGGGGTCCCCAGCGGCTGCCCTCTACATCCTTACCACCAGACCGCGGTATATCACATGCCTTTACACCAGGATTGGGCAAAATATGGCCTACAGGCCAGATATGGTTCACCAAGGGATTCTGCTTACCCCATGGCAGGTCCCTCAGCCCTGTCTAGCCCAGGTGTGGGGGGCAGCCTGAGACATGGCATGTGCAATCAGTCCCCCTTCCCTTGGATGAGCGACAGGACACCACCAGGTGGTGTGGTGGCTAGTCTCCGCTTCCCAGCAGCCCCCGCAGCGGCGGCTCCTTCTGGCTGCTTCCACTAAAGTCTCTGCCACGCTAGACCCAGCAGAAACTCCCTAGGCACCCTGGCCCATCCATCCTGCACCCACTGAGACCCCCACAGGCACAGTGCACTTGGCTAGGCAAATAGGATGGGGCTGCAGGAAGGCAGGGATTGGCATCCAGGAATGGGATGGGTGGGTGGAGGCCAGGGCTGGGGCCAGGATCCCACGGCAGTGACAACACAGGTCCAGGGCCTGGGACAGAGCCACAATCCTTCACCTCCCCTCCTCCCAGCCCTCAACAGCTCACCAAAATTCGTAAAGTGGCCCTCCAGCCAAAATAATTGCCCACCCCTGCATTAGACCCACCCCACAAGTTATGATACATCTACCACACCACTGAACACCCTAAGAAGTTTGAGGGGTATAGGTTGTAGCCCTGTTGATCTATGGACATAGGTAGACACAGTTATTTGGATAAATCTGATATCTTTTATCAGGTCAACTCAAATAGTTGGAAAAATTCTCGCGTGCATACTGGCCTCTGGCTTCTATTCTATTCCATCCAGGAAGAGCACAGACCAACTGCAGATGCTTCCTCAGCCTGATGAAAGGTATTTGTACCCAAAAGCTTGCAAAGAAGAATTTTTCCAACTATTTGAGTTGGTTTAATAAAAGATATCACGTGTACCCATAGAACCTTGTCTGCCTAAGAAGTTTGATGCACTGCAGCACTGAGGCACTGCATTAATTACAGTGAAATCCCTAGCAGGTTATTTTGCCCATAAGGAAGAAAACTATGTTATAGAAACTTTGAGACTTAACTGGGACTAATATTTATTGGATTCTTCTTCTCATGCAAGTTTTTTAGCAAGAAAAAAAAAGAAAAAAAGATTGCATAACTTATTTCTTAAAATAAAAATCTTCCAGAAGGAAATAATGCAAAAAATATATTTCTAGATCAGGAGTTGGCAACCAATGGCCCACAGACTAGGCATGGCCCACAAAGACATGGGATCTGGTTCACTGAAGGTCTAATCCAGTCTGTATTTTAAACAAAAAGGACAGAGATTTCAGAATATTTAATTCAAAGAAATGTGATTTATTTACTTTGCTTCAAAAACTGTTCTATGATAAACTTTTAGGTAATGCTGTAACATTTGACATTTGACCTCTTTAAAGCTAACTCCTACAATATACTATTGAAGAAGTTAGGACCTTTACTCTGATCATTGCTTGTGTCAAACTGTAGTGCCATCTAGTGTCCATTTCCCAGTATTGAGCACTTTCTATTCCAATAAGTGTTATATATTGCTCTCATCCCTATAGCTACAGTGACCATATGGGACAATGTGAAATCTGGGATGCTGCCCCCTCCCTTGCTGCAGGCAGAGGCTGGGTGGATACACTGCTGGTATTACTATTTAGGCAGCTGGGAAGTCAATGGCCAATTGTTTCTTTTGCAGGTGGTAACAATCCCCCTTTTAATGGTCATTCCACTAAGCAAGTGTTCCAGCTTCCTATTTCACAGCTTGTGCCTGGGACACTCGTTTTAATTTTCACTGGCTAGCTGGGACCAGCCTCCAAAATCCAGAACTGCCCTGGCGAATCCAGGATGTCATCCTACCTATAGCATCAGCACCTTCTAATATTGAATTAATGATGTGGCTAATGTATGTGATATGCAATTCATTCTGATACATTCTCTCTCCCACCCTCTTTTGAAGGGAGATTGAGAAATGGAGGGAAGTATTAGGCTATCAGAGGTGAATTCTAGAATAAATTAGAACATACTAACATAGCATCTGATGAAGTCAGTTCTTGTTCACAAAAGCTTATGCATCTCTGATTTAGTTAGCCTATAACATGCATCTCTACCCTGCCTTCTAGCTAGAACTAGAACAACTACATTGTTCTGGTTGCCTGTCCTTGAAACTTGTGACAATCAGAGACTTTATAGAAAATTGTGGAAGGATTTGCTGGGCTTCACTTTTTTCTGGAGTTGGATATTTGTGGTTGTTTTTGTATTGAAAATTAGTTGCCAAGAGCAAACTCCTTTAATAAAGAGCTCTGTCTGCCCCATATGAGCTAACTACACTTAGAATTGCCTGCCTCCTGCTCTTTCATTCTGGATGTTGTAGATTGGCCCATGGCAGGTTTTTGTTCACTTGCATTACCCTGTATTTAGCATCTGAACAATCACTCTTAGAGGTAGGTGTTAATTATCTGAGTTACATTCAGTGTCCTTTGCGCAAAGCAATTGCTCAATCCCAGTTCAAACACTGATTGAGATTCTCTAGACACCACTCAGTGGCATAACTAGGGTGAAGCAACTGGGGAAACCACCCCAGGTGCTGACTTGGGGGAAAGGGAGGAAACAAATGTCTGCTGCTGCTGCAGCCATGCAGTTGTGCTGATGACAGCAGTGGCAACTGGAAGTCACTTCTGCCCCCATGTATGGCAGCTTCTCCAGGTGTCTGGCTGCATTGTTAGGCCTCTGCCACCACTGCTTACTTTTTTGACATGAGCACACAGAGCCCTCTGTCCTCTGAAAGACTGTTCCAATTAATTAGGATTCACTAAAAGTATAAGGCTAGATTCCTACCTAGTGTAGACTGAAATATGTCTGTCAAAGTCAATGAGGAGGATTTTGGTTATTCAAATTGGTGTAAGTGCTGTGTAGTAGGGTGCACTGAATCCTTCCTGCCAGCAATGTCATTTCAGTACTACTGAAAGTAAAGTCACTGATCTGTAATATAATAATTACAAAATAAAGAAGATTTTTTTCTTTCTTGGAGTCAGAGTTTAAATGCTGTTATTGCCTGTTTGACTTCACCTTTCCATCCACAGAAATTTCTGTTTGTGGGCTGAAGTGAAATCCATTAGAGAGGAGACATAGTCCACATCACTTACTAATAAGCCTCTTTCCGCTCAATACTAGCTTTAATTCTGTTTCTGACTTGATCCTTTTTCCTGTCTGTTTGTATCTGAACCTGCATAGGCCCATGTTGTGGCTTTCTATTTCTTACAGAGGTGTTTAGGATGAATGAGAGTAGGAGGTACCTTGCCCTAATCCACAAAATATATTAAGGGGTTCTCTTTTCTTCTAAACTATGCATTGTGGCCCAAAGGACTCAGGGAAGATAAATATTTTTCCACTTCAGCCACTGGGTCATGTGCGTAATTTTTTTCTTAATTCACAGGGGGATAATATTCATCTATTAAGGAAAAAAAATACTATTACTGTCTTACCAAAATGGATGTCCAAGTACTTGGAATGTTGGATGCTTTCAGTGAACTTCCTGTAGATTTTTTACAATTCAATAATTATTTGCAGAGGTTACTCAGTACATAATTTAAAATAATTAATACTTATGAAAAAAATTGAAAGCTATTTGGAACCCTATTCTATTTAATAGAATACCCAACTAGTTGGAACCCAACTATTTGGAAAGCTATTCACAAGAAACAAAGACAGTGAAACCAAATAAATTAATTCTTAACTGTGCACCATTTGTTCATCTCTGCACAGTTCCCCCCCAAAAGTCTCAAAACTTATACTTCATTTGGAAAGCACACCATAAATACAGCAAATACCCATTTTGATCTCTGAGTACTATACGTTGTTTTCCCTCAGCCACTCGCACATAAATAGGATCACATTATCATTTCCCCCAAAGTTTCACTTTCTTGTTTTCTAAAATAGGTAGACTTTTCCCATAAGTGACAACTGTCTGATGTTCTAAGGGATCTTTTAATCTCAACCCAAGATTAAAAGAAAGAATGATAATAAAATAAAAAGTGACAACCAAACTGTTGACCTATTCATCCTAGCTAAACTGGGAAACAACTTTCCAATTAAATTCAATAGGATACAGGAAAAGGTATTCAATCTCACTATCCCTTCACATATATTCACCTTCATTTAAAACTTTAGGATGGTTAAAAAAAACACAAAAACATACCTTAGTCAGTGACTGCAGTTATTTGGATGGTTTTTGTTGTTGTTTAAATATAACATATTTGTATATGGGTATTTTACAAGTAATAACTTAAGTACCTAAGGAGTTTATGTGGCTCTGAAATTAATAAACTTGGGTTTTTGACTACTAAGTCCTACCTCTATACAAGACCTCAAGAGGGGTTGGCTTCTAGCACCATACTATGGGCTATCTTACTTCATTTTAGGAGGCACTACAGGCAAAGTAGGTGAGATCTATATTTTTCATTTAAGAATAAAAAACATGTTGGGTACGTCTACACGTTGCCTTATGGTGATCTCGTGACACACTATGTCACCGTACAGCACACTCCCCTGGTATAGTGTGCCGCTATGCAAATGTAGCAACAAGATTTAACTGTGCACCGCATGCACAGAGCAGTAACTGCCAATACTGTGCTGTGTTTTAGTACTTCCAAAAGAAAGTGCTAAAGCACAGCACCCTAGCAATATTATGGTGATGTGTAGATGTGCCCCTTTTGTTTTGATTGTTTTGTCTCAAAATGAAACTGCCTTGATTCCTGGTGACTCTATGACTACCCTCAACTCCTTCAAGTCAGAATAAATGCCCTGTACAAAGTGGGGTACATAAAAGCTCTGAGGATCCTCCACTTCTGAGCATATGATAGGTCTGTAGAGTACCTGTTACAGATGGATCATAGGATCAGAGAAAAAGTAGGGCTGGAAGGGGAATCTAGTCCAGCCCGCAAGGCCATCTAGTCCAGCCCCCAGCTCGAGGCAGGATCATCTGTATCTAAACCATCCCAGCCAAGTGTCTGTCTAACCTGCTCTTGAAAACTTTTGAGGATGGAGATTCCTCAGTTTCTCTAGGAAGCCCAATCTGATGCTTGACCACTCTTATAGTCAGAAAGTTCCTACTTATCTCCAACCTAAATTTCTCCTGTTGTAGCTTGAGTCCCTTGCTCATAGTCCTGCCTGGTACGGCAACAGAGAAAAGCTTATATCCATCCTCTCTATAATTGCCCTGCAGTTATTTGAAAACCGTTGTCAAATCCCTGCCTAGTCTTCTCTTCTCTAGATTAAATAACCCTAGTTTTTTCATCCTTTCCTCATAAATTTTACCTCCCAGTCCCTATTCATCTTTGTTGCTCTGCACTAGATCCCTGCCATTGTCCCTCTGCTTCAAATTTGAAAGGTTATGGTGTTATGCCTTGTGGATGTGTGACAGAGTTAACTGTATAGTTTTAGTGATAAGTTAGACAAGGATTTTTATGAGATAATTTGGCTACGAATGATCCTGCATCAAGCAGGGAGCTGGACTAGATGAACTGCACAGATTCTTTCCAGCCCTACTTTTCTGTGATTCCATACCAAACTGCATTTTGTCTTAAAACATTAAGTAGATCAAGAACAAATAATCTTGGGGAAGTTACATGCTAAAGAGAAGGATCATTTTGACCTTTTACAAATTCCATAGCTCTTGACAATATAATAAATCTGCTTCTTGTTGTTGACTTCTTGTCACATTGCCTTAAGATAAGTCTTAGAGCTGACAGTAGCAATTTACATAATTTTCTGAGAAAAAAAAGACATAGTAGTGAATTGGAACATTTTTATGTTTTGATACATTCCACTAGTTTCATTAGACACAGCTATTTCTAACTCACTTTTCCGTTAGTATGTGATTTTGCAAATAAAGGCATTTATTGCTGAACTTAACATTGCAATAGAACAGTTAAAACTTTCAGAACCTTCATGTAGACTCTCCTGTTATGTTTTGATCCTTGATACATGCTTTTTTATTATTTTTGGCTTTTGGTTATCTTGTCTAACTCCCTCCCATTTCCTTCCAGTACCTGTGTTTTGTTCTTTCTCCCTTTCATCTTCTTCACTATCCTTTTTCTCTCCTTACACCTCTGACCTCAATCTAGCCTTTCTTTTTTTCCAGTTTCCACACACTTATCAACAACTTTCTCTCCATTTCCTTTACACACAGCAATTCCCATTATATATTTTGGGGAAGGGGGAACAAATCGATACATTTGTTTTAGTTAAAAAAGGAAACTAGCAAGATATTTCTCACCTTTCCCCTTGTCATCCTAGTTATATGTCATATCTCCCCTGCTGCATATATGCCCTTCATCTGACTTATAGCATGAGTTCATTCAAGTAATGTGTTTTTGGACCTCACTAAAGGCAAGATTTAACTTTTCAAAACTGCTAGCTAGTTTTGACCAGATCCAAGGCTGAATAGACCCAGGTAATCATTTTAAACATATCTAGTTTACTAGTGTAGGCATAACCTTGGAGAATAATTGAGGTTTTGCCAGTTTCCCACCCCCAACCCTCCCTCCACAATATTCATATGAATAAAGTGCTGATTTGTGGTGAACAAGGAGATATAAAATGATGACCAGATGTTGTTCTCACATACTCTGCTTTATTATTCATATATATATATATATATATATATATATATATATATATAAAACTGTCAGTGTTTGGTGCTTTCTGAGGTTTAAGGCTGAAATGTTTCTTGCTAAGGAGTCAGGACAAATTTAATCAGGTCTGTCAATTGTTTGTTTGGGAATCAAGGTGTTACCTTGTGATTAGCTATGGCAAATCATGAGCAGCACTAGTATTTTTTCTCCTGATAGGAGAATGACTCTTCTAGTCCACCATGGGCCCTTCTAGTCACCCCAAAATTCTCTGTGGGATGAGGGATAGGTAGGCAACTTACTCATGACCCTGTGTCCCAAAAGCAGAATATGGCTAGAAAAACTATCAGCTGCTCTAAAGGATCCAGGAGGGGACCAGTCATTACTAGAAGACAGCAGGGTTTGTACTAGAAGGCAAAGGTTTGTATCACTGGGATCTGGTTATAAGCTGTACCTCCAGACCAGGCCTGACTAACATAGACATGGCTTGTTGGCAGAGACATTCCAGCTCCTATTTCACTCAAATTTTGATTGGATTCAGGATCCCAGACTATCCTTTTGTATCTTTTTATTAAGATTCACTATTAATGTTAAGTGTCTATAATACATGCCATCAACTACTATGACTATACACTGTCCTAATATGACACCAAATCAGACACCAAATTTTTATTCAATATTTAATGAAGACCGAGTATTTGTATATTCACGGTAATGTAAGCTCTTACCTGAATTAAATTAGACATATTTAACATAGTGCCAAATTTGGTGATGAATTTAACAGCCACTGGATGTCATCGTTGTTCTATTAAACTACAACCCAAAGTGCAAGCTAAATTCCAAGTCAAAAAAGGTTAATTTTCCTGAAGAAAACTGAAGACTAAATATTTTCTATGTTTTTTAATTTGTTTTAATTTTATGCAACATCCAAAAAGAATCTGTATATAATAGAAGTGACTATTAGTAAACCAAGAATCCAGAGAGAGGCATGGAAATTTAAGCCATTAAGTTATTTCATTGTACCAACCCAGAGCTACTATCTTTGAAACTGATGAGTCACATCAGAATTCTAACAGGTCTTCAATAGAATGACTCTAAGTTACAGAAGCTGAAGATCTATCTCCATAGTAAATTTATATAAACAGCACATATAAATGGACTTAGTTTTTCTGTTAGTGCTTGCATGATTCGTGGCTTTTACCTCCATACATTGAAAGGCTCTGGCATCTAATAACAATAACACTTACCTCCTATCTAGCAGTTTTTATTCATAGATCTCAAAATGCTATGTAGAAGAGGCCCCTACTTTACATTCTCTACTCCTGTCATCAAGAGACAAATCCATTTTTCTCCTGTGTGTGTGCAGCTCCACTGTAAACAAGTTCCAGAGCTTGTGGAAGTCATATTAACAGATTTAATCTACATGATGAATATAGCAAGAAGAGAAGCAAAGGCTAGGTCAATGGAGTTTCTGCCAAGTGTCCCCTCAGATGCCTTCTTCCTTGAGTCAGGTGAGCCATTGAGAAAGATGGAGCCTCCTTGAATGGCTCTGCAGCTGCTTGAGGCCCAAGAAGGAAGATTCTTGGGCCACAAACCTCCCCATAATTACCCTCTGGTGTACATCTGCCCAGCACCTGGCCTGCAACTCCGACTGGGCTCTAGATATCATTGTGTTTGGACACTTAATACACTCAAAAGGAAGCAGGGCTGTACAACACTGTCTGCATAATGGGTAGCTGAATGCACAGCTGTGCAGCAGACCACATGTTCTTTTTCTGTGCAGTGAAAACTATATTGTTCAAAGAACCCAGTCATCTTTTTTCATAGAATGATTTAGAAAATAAATTACATCAACATACTGATCTTGACAGCATGTAGATTTAATGTTACCTTTGGAGAAGTGACCGTTTTAACGGAAACATTAGCGCTACAGTAACTATGAATTGTTATCCACAGAGTACTTTTTTGTTGTAGCTGTATTATGACATGAGTTCAGGTTAGGAGACTTCTGGAGGCCAGTAGGGAGAATGGAACAGTGATGTCATGAGGAAATAAGTGTCCAGGAAAAGCCTGCAGTTTCTCAGTGAGCCTGCAGTTTGGCAGTTAGAAACAGATTACTTTCTCAACACATAGACTCTGTAACTTGACTGGATGTTATGGGCTGGCGTAAGGAGATAGTAAAGGAAAATAAATTATCCATTTATCTCCCCAAAAGCTGCAGAGACTCTTTTTGAAGGATGTTCCAGAAGAACAGCTAGAATTGATCCATGGGCCTAGTTCTCTTCTCCATAGTGAAAAAATCAGAAGATATCTAAAGTAATGCATAACTTCTGCTTCACAATAAATATTCACCCTCACCCCGTAGCATCAACTGAAGTCTTTTCGTCCAGTACAGAATTGCAGTGGTTCCAGTGTTAAGATGGGCTTCTGTTACTCTTCTCACTCTCCATTCTTGTCAGTGTATGTCCTCACGTATGAACTGAGGATGTTGCTATTGTAGTCAAAGAAATGGATAGGTCTCCTTTAGTTTTAACACGTCTAACACAAGCATGAACAATGTGTGCCCCCGGTGGCTGGGGGGGCACGGTGGTGGCAGAAGCGTGGTAGCGGGAGCATGGTAGTGGTAAGCGGCAGCTCCCACAGACGCCACCGGTGGTGTCGGCAGTGGGGGGAGGATGGCGAGCGCCAACCAGGGGTCAGTGACCACCTATAGACGCTGCCAGCAGCAGTGGCGGTGGCCAGGGGGTTCACTGACTGCTTGCAGATGCCGTCAGCAGTTCAGGGGGCAGAGGGGGTGGTGAGTGGCACCTTTTTGTAGGGGGTGCACCACCATGCTCAGAGGGTGGACGTGCGCCCGTGTGCACCCCCTACACATCACCCCTGAGCACAAGTAACAATAATCATTGAAGATTTGTCAACAGGGACCTCAGCATGGACTATTAATGTGAATACACACCCAGTCTGTGCTGAAGTGTGTGTCTATCTGTGCTATATTCATGCCTCCAACTTCAGCATAGACATGCTCTGGGAACTTGAAAGAAGCTTCTACTTAGCTCCACTTCTCTTTTTAGGAGTCGGCACCACCCCAAATGTCAGACTGTTAGACCACAATCTAACATGTTGGCCCAGATGCTGAAAGGTATTTTGGCCTCTCGATACCTTTAGGCCAAGAACCTAGACTCATAGGCCAGGTACATTACACTTTTACTGGTATAAGTGATTGGTAACTGGTCTATATAACAGAAAAGAAGTCCATCACACAAAATCGCTCTATACTCATAACAAAACAGAAGTTCAGCACATGCAGACTGGTTTAAAAATGGTGGAACCTGGTCTAAGATTTGTCCCCCTTGCCACCACCAAAGGGCAAATTGTATGTGTTTTGTTTGCTACCAATCTAAACTACACCGCTTACAGAAATGGCATAAACTAATATCAATTCTGCCTCAAGATTTTTGAATGTTTGTAACTAGCCATAAGATCACAGAAAAGTAGGCAGGAGGTTGTCTAGTCCAACCTTTTACTCAAGGCAGGATCACCCCTATCTTACCCAACCTATACAAGTGTATTTCTAACCTATTCTTAAAAGTGTACAAACACCCCTCTTCCAACTGCAACTAAACACAATGCTTCAAACACCAAGAACACCCCAACCTGCCACAGTTAAAGCAGGGGCACAAATGCATTGTCAATGTCCTGCCACTGCAAGAAAGGAAAGTAGTTTGTTAAAACACACTTGAGAAATCCAAGGAAGAGGACCATAACCTCCCAACATGGAGGAAGGCAAAAACCCCTCCAGTCTGTGCCAGTCTAGCCATAGAGTTAAATTTCTTCCTGATCCCAAATTTGACAATCTGTCAGGGCCTGAGCTGAGGAGCAAAACTCTCTAACCAGGAACCTCCAGGATTTTTTAGTACTAGTCAAAACCCACAGTGTTGGTAGCTGACACCCAATGATTCTGGGGAAGGCAAGTCCCCCCACCCTCTCTTCCCCCCACACAAATACACCTACAGTTGGAAGAGAAAGAATTCCTTCTCAATCATATGTGACAACTAGCAAGGTCCAGAAGGGGAGAAAAAATAAACACTCTCCACTGCACTGCATCCTGAGCACAGCAAACACATCTCCACATATCACACATCCTAACTGGAGAGCCAGAACTCTCCTATCTCCTCCATAAACTAATCCTAGCTCCTTCAATCCTCTTTCATAAACAAGCAGTTTATAGTACTTGCTTCATTTCCCTGGTCTGAAGCACAGTCCTCTCTAATTTCTACCCACTCTGGGCTGCAGTGCTCTTCCTGTGATCTCTTCTGCTTCTCTAATGTCCTTGGGGATCTGGGCCTTTATGATGTGGTTGGTTCCTACTCACCCAGGGCCTGATTCAGCCTTTCTTAGTAACAAATAATACTTTAGGTTGTAAGCAGCCCATTAAGTAAAGTGCTGCTCAAGTGCTGAGTGGGAGTCAGGCCTTCACATAATCTATAACTTAATTAGTCTGTGAGAAACAAAGCCCCATAGCAGACAATTATAGATTGGTGCCAAATAATTTAAAGTTCCCTGAATGTGTTCCAGTACCTCATAATCAATTCTGAAGAGACTAAACAGGCAGTTCTTTAGTAGCAAAAAGCCAATGCAGAAAGTAAAAGACAGAAGGTGATTTTTTTCCATTACCATTGTTTGGTTTGTTTAGCAATAAGATTTTGCTCAGTAAATTTAATACTCCTTCAGTGGAAAGGCGTTATAAACCGAAAAACAGTCTGTGTGTTAATGGTCAGCTTCTGTACCTTGCATGTCTTATTTTTAAATATCTCCAAATTAAAAAAATTCTAAGAACTGTATTTATTCTCTTTGAAAAGGAGCAGTTTGCCTGAACAGAATGAAATTACAACTATCATCAGGATGATTTATCCAGATAATTTAGGTGTCCTGAAGAAGGAAGAATGTCTTGCATTTGAAAGCGTGGTTAACTCGTGTCTAACTCAAGTCACCTGAAGAAGAATGTCTTGCATTTGAAACCATGTCTAACTTTAACCCAACTATGCAGTTGGTCCAATAAAAGATATCACCCAAAGAAACCCTTGCCTCAAACATAATTCCTGGATCATAATAGCTACAATATCACTCTAGCCCTTCTTATTGGTTGAAATTCATCCTCGTGCAGAGAGCCAGCACAAAACCTATATATACTTAATATCTAAAAATCATCTGCAAGTATAACTTAAGTTGCATATATGCTTTTGTGGGTTGCCACAGGATATTCAATAGCTCAAGAAACATGAATGAGATCACAGTACAGTTTGAATTGAAAGCAAATATGGCAAACAGAATAATGAGTAAAGCTAGTATTTTTTAAAAAGGGATTTTTAATGCAGTTCACAAAGGGCACAGTTTGCTACCTGAAAAGTATAAGTAATGGTCAGAAACCTTTTTAATAAATTAATGATTCAAGGCTCTTACTTCACAGAAGCCATACTACAAAAAACAATTGTTATCTGAACTTATGAGGTACTAGGAGCTGGCGATGGGGATCCCAGGTCTCAGCATGGTTCTTCACCACCCACAACCAATAGAGGAGTCCCTTATCCTAGACCACCTGTTCCCTCTTATCTGGGGTGAGCACTGGCTTTGGCTCCTGAGCCATCTGCCATAGTTCCTCCAAGCTGGGGTCCTCTAAAACCTGCTGCTTGAGCTCCTCTTGCCCGGCTAAGCAATCAGTGGGTAGGTAGTTCTGGTGCTCCTGTAAGGGTAAGTTCTGGTGCTCCTTCACCCTCGGGGATGTCCTCTAACTTCTCCCCGGGAGTCTCGTTTTTTCTCAGCATCCTCAGGCTCTAGAATTATGTTAGCATCAATCAGTCATTTTAGCTTTCAGAATAGTGTTTAATCTCCTGGTCTGGTAGAACTGTAGTAGTAGTTTTGTGCTGTTTTAATTTTTTTCACTCTTTCTTTCAAAGTCCAAATGTCTTTTGCAATCCCATTTCTAGTAACAGTATGAAAAAAAGAAATGCAAGTGCAATAAAGAAGCATATGTTTGATCAAATGAACAAAAAGGAAATGCTGCCTCACATACTTCCATGAAAGCCACTGAGCTGTGAAGGACATTGCTAGGTCTCAGTTAAAAGCTGAAACGCTGTTGGTCTGAAATGAAAAATCATATTTTGTAACTAGAAAACTATTACAAAAAATTAAGTTCTGGTGGCAAATTAAGAAAAATCATGCCTTTGAGAATGAACAGTGATTTTATTATTGTGCTAGGATGTTTGCAGGACAATGCTTGCCTGGAGAGGCATGGTTCAGCTATATAGCTCCATTGCCTCACTGTTGAGTCTATACACATACTCTGAGAGACAGCCATATAAACCCCATGTAAGTTGCTCAGTTCCACTGTTCAGAAACCGAATCTGTCACTCTGTAACAATGGATGCTAAGGGATGATGATGGTGAAATGGTAAACATACCTCCTTGCTCTGAAATTGTATTTATTTATTATATTTATTAAATGTATATACTGCCCTTCCCAAAAAAGGGTTACCATAAAATATTAAAATAAGACAATCTAAGAAAACAAATTTCCCCCTGCCTTTCCATTTTAACCCCAGATTTAAAAAACAATCCACACCCACACCAGCCACTCCTGTTCCCCTGCCTCTCACCTATGAGAGTGTCTCCCTCTTCCCTCTGGCCCAACTGAAGCTCACTTCACATCACCCACCCAATGCCTCCACAATCAGTTTTTCTTCCTAGATGCCCTCCCATTGCTACCCAATCCCTGCCTCTTACCCAGGGCTTTCCTTTCCCCTCCATAATGTCCCTCTCAAGCCTGTATTGCCCTCTTTTATCAAAGCAGTTGGACCACAGCAGAGAAACTGAAAAGTGTTGTACTTCCACAATTGCAGCTCTCAGCCAGGGTGCATGGATGGGGTATTTTGGAGATAAGGTGCAATGCACTCAACACAGGTAGAAGAGGCAACTTGACTCCTAGGACCCCTCCTGAACTCTGATACAGCAATCTGAGTTGGATAAAGGCATCTATATCTCTTCAGGTGTAGAGGTGAGGAATACAGCTATGTGAAAGCTCCTGACACAGCAGGGCATATTAGACAGGAGGTGTTTGACAGAAGGGTTGATGTAGTCTTCACTTCCACAAGTGGGACATTCTTGTGGTTCCAGATATTAGGCTATAAAAACTTCTGTGGAGTATCTACAATCTTCCCCCATGGTTTCTGAGGAAAAGATTTCTCATCCCACTGTGGAGATATGCAGTCCCTACCTGATATATCAGATTGAGAACTGTATTTGCCCCCAAATGTCCTTATACAATAAATAATAGCTAGGGAGGTTTGTGGCACAGGCTTCTACTCCAATTTTTCTTGCTTGTAGAGATCCTGACCAACAGCTCCTCAGGGGAACTTTGTTTGACCGTCCTGTGATAGTTAGAGTTCATCCAGGCTTATGGAACACATACTATGGGCAATCAACAGTAGTGCTAATGGAGTGGTTTGTGTAACGAGTCAGGGTATATGCAGCATCATGACTGAAAGCTGATTTATATTGTTGATACAGCACTGTTGAAATGTATAAAACCTGTGGTCTTTTCCTTCAGTGTCAATAAAAATTGGAGGATCTAAAAACAGCTTTTGCTAAATATAATTTAAACCTTTTAACCTGAAGGATGAATGCATTGAAGGGATCTATTTTTGTTGTTTTAGGATTTTCAGTACCATCCATCGTGAAAGTATATATATATGATTCTCACAATCCCCAAGCCTCACAGGTATTTAGAGGACTATGGACAGATCCAAAAAAAAGGACTAAAGTGGGACTTACGTGGTATTTAGTTACCTCAAGCCAAAACTACTATCCTGAAAACTGTTGTTCAACTACTGCCCATCTCATAGGCACCGTACTCTTTTGGACATACAGACTCAAATCTTCTTTTGCCCCTTAAGTTTCTTAGGGCTATGTAAGCCAATTTAGGTACCCATTGCCATCCAGGACAATGGTGTTAGCCAACTGACAGTGAGCAGAGTCATTGTACCATTTCTGGATATCTTCCTCCAGCATATGCCAAGAACAGTTCTCTCCATGACCCCTGTGATCCTATAGGACCTTTGCTGAATTATGCCTAATATATAGGGACCACTGTAATTCAGGCTTGAGCAGTGGGGAAAGCAAACTCCCTGCAGGCTCACCAGAGTCAATTTAAGTCATTTTTCAGGGTGGGCTCTCCCATGCCTCTGATTGGCTGAGGAAGTTCACCATGGTGCTGATTACCATTGAATAGCAGCACACAGGCTGTTCTTCAGCTGCTTTAAGAAAGTAAAGCTCACCACTTATTAAACAACAACTTTTAAATACAGCTTACCACTTAGTATTCTTAATGAAACCATAATAAATCAACTTTATTAAACAACAACTTTTACTGAGTGCTAACTTCTCTGGAACACTGACCCTCAGGCAAAGTCCATTGCTGCAAAATTCATGCTAACGATTGAAAGTGAGCATGGAGCAGCTGCTGACATTTCCTGGTAACATAGCCTGTGTCTTTGTGGAGTAAACAATTGGCCATAGATAGAGATGGTGCACTCCACATCCACTGAATTTGTGGGGACTGTGAGGCACTATTTTGCCAGTGTGTATAGGTCTGCAAATCACTTTCTGACAGAGTCCCAGAATACAGTTACGTTCACAGGCAGCTGGCACTCTTTGACATTGCTTACATAAGTGGGATATTCCTGCTTCTGCTGTTTCCCCCACCTAGGAATAGACTTGAACAGCTGAGCATCAAAGCTCAGCAGAACCACCTGGCTTGGGTAGAAAATTTGCGCTGCCTCAAAAAGCAAAAGAGGCAGCCGGTTGCCTGAACCTTGGCAGATTGGAGGGATCGTATCTGTAACATTGGTGCATCTTGGCAGCTACTGCCTGAAACACCTCTCTTCTCCACTGGTTTTCTCATCAACATTTGGAAAGTTTGTGCAATGATGCCCTGGCCTCAACCCAGCTTAGTAAGTCCATCACTTTGTTGTAAGCCTGGTGGATGGAAAGCTGCCAGCCCTCAAACCACATGAGAAGATTCGTGAATTTTGTGGCATTTTCTGCCAGAAAGGCCACCTTGCTCTTGAATGTCTCCCTTCTCTAGGAGATACCTTAGCTGGAGTATGCACTGTGTGCCCAGTGTGATGTCCAGCTCTTTGGCCACAAAATGCTGGTATTACTGGATATTTTCAGCATGGTACAGGACAGCGTTGCATCATGAATTCCAGTAGGTGAGCAAAGACTGTGGTGGCAGCAGAACAGTTGCATGTGGTTCATCACACTGATTGATGATGGACTCCCTGTACTGGAGCTTATGGCCAAGACAGTGTTTGAAGGCTTTCTTCAGGCAGGACACCAGACTATGCACATCATGGAACTACATGCACCAGATGTCACTCACCAATGACAGGATGTGTGCGTTGTAGGTGACATGTACAAAGTTAGGCATCGCTCTCTGGAGTACATTGGTGAAGGCCTTGCACATGTACCTGGTATTGTTGGGAAGGAAGAACAAGTTCTTGTTGAAGTCTAAGCTGTATGTGAAAACAGCTTTCATGACTGCCTGACTGTCCGTGGTTGTCCTGACTGTCCATGGCTTAATCAGCCCCAATGGAAATGGATTTGAACTCTGCCAGTGCAGCTCTTGTGGACTGCACATGTGAAGCTATCACCTATGGAAGATATTTTTCCCAAAGCCTGTTAGCTTTTGGAAAACTTCCTCCATTTGGCATGTTGTCCTGCAAGTACTGTCTCAGGATCGGGTGGTCAAAGTTCTGCAAAGGGATATTTGCATCTGTGAATGCCTTAACCAGAGCAAACGTAGCCTCTCTCCTTGCCAGATTCCTTTCAGTGGTCTTTCTGAACATTGAGGACATGGTGGTTTATTGCTTGCTCTTTCTTTCAGCCTCTGAAGCAGCCTTTCTCTTCTAGTATACTTCTGACTCTAAATGGTGATTAATACTATTTTTTCTCACCAAATCCAGAGTCATATTACATGAGGAGCAGAAGAGCTTGCCACCATCTGTATGAAGAGGGTCTGCAAGAAACTGCTTCACTTCATCTGTGGCAGAAATTTTCTTACATGGAGCATCTTCACACTGCTCTTGCTCATCTTTTCAGCTTGCATCATGCAAAATGCTGAAATCATAGAATCATAGAAATTTAGGATTGGAAGGGACCTCAGGAGGTCATCTATCTAGTCCAACCCCCTGCTCAAAGCAGGACCAGCTCCAACTATATATATATATCATCCCAACCAAGGCTTTGCTTAGCTGGTTAGATGTGGGGTGAGGTAGGAGGGGGGGAGGGGGAAGGTTCCCCCTACTGGGTGCCTGCCTATGGGTGTGGAGCAGGGGCTTCTCCTGGCCTGGTGCAGGGTCTCCTGAGCCCTGCTTTCCCCTGCTGCCATACAGGAGAGGAGAGGAATGTCCTGCACCCCTTCTCTGTGCTGGATGGTACCATTACCCTACATATCTCTTGGAATCCCATGTAGCTTTAAATGGGGGAGGGGGGGTAGAGACTGGCACTGGTGACAGAAAAATTGCATTTTTGATTAGAGTTTGAGATAACCTGCACTTAATAGTAAAGTCCTGCTGAATATCAGAGGATCATGCTTGCACAGTCATCAAATACTATTGGATGAATGCGAAAGCTTGGCCAGACCTACATATGAAATTTAAATGCCCAAATTAAAATAACAGTGCAACTTATACAAGAATGGAAGATCCTGACTGGGACCATTAAAAATAAAGCAATCTCTATTGATTTAATCTCCTGTGCTAGCTGCAAGTATACCTAATGTTTTATTATGCTAGACCATTCATAAATAACTGCATATCCCTACATGACTGTATTCTCCTTGTTGACACATCCTCCTTTGATTAAGGCATATTTCTCAGAACAGGCATTCAATGTCAGAGGTTTTGCAAATGTCCATAGACCATCACTCATACCGACTATTGTCAATTCTCTCCCATTGTTAAAACAACTACTCAAAACAGTGTCCTGTGATTAATGCCCCAAGTTATCCCATTCAGTCAACCAAGGCCCATTCCATTTGATTGAAGTGTAACCTCCAAACTGATCAAAAGCTTGCATAAACAAGTTTCACAACTGAATGACCTAAAACTGGATTGGAGCAGTTAGCAATTGTAATATGATGGTCCCTTCCTACTAGCTTTGTTCAGACTTTAATCAACCAACTGTCAAGGAGGAATGCTTTGAAGCTATATAGTTGAACAGTATAAGAACAAAACAGAGTTGCCGGCAAAGTGTGCACTCCAGGAGAAAAAGAGAAACCACTGCAACATTGTAGCCTGCACTTAACTGACCACTCCTGGTGATGGATCCATGCCCAGTGAAGGCTGCAAAGACTGAAATCACTTTCTGCCTGCATTGGTGAAAGACACTCCTGCAGCTAACATATACTAGGTCTTTTGTGATAGCTCATTTACTGGATACTGGGAGGGAGTCTCATAGCTTGTGTATGGTATAGGTACTAAAGCCTTTCTGTCATTAATCAAATGAGGTGTCATGTCAATCCTTAACTGCACTAGGTTTGAATCCTGCTTTTAACTGCAACAGGTAAGTTTGAGTGACCATGAACCACAAAGAATGAGAAGGCAAATACATGGGGATACCAGTTACAGTAGACAGGTAAAATTAGGCAAGATAGACAAGCAAAGGAGAAATGTGGAGGAAGGAGACTTAGAGGACCATGGGGATGTTAAGAACATCTGGGGGGAGACAAACAGGACCAGGAAAAGTCCTAGTTTTCTCACAGGTAGGCCAATTGACAGGTGGCAGATCATGCATTGGGACCAAGCTACAAATAGCTTGAGACTGTTATAGCTAGGTGAAGGATGACCGGAGACCACAAAATATTATGCTGGACACCATCTGCTAGTGATTGCACCCCTGAAACAACAAACAGGAGGTGAAAGAGTCCTTAGATGAAACTCTGGCCAGAGGCCCCCCCATACTCTGAGATACATTTCCTTTCCACACAGGGTTTTCCACAGCTTTAGCTAGTGACTCCCTCCAGTGATACCAGTTTATACACAAATATTTGAAGCACCTTTTTTACATACTTCAGAATACTTTGGAGCTAATCTACCATAGCAGGTTGTACTCTCTGTCCCACACAAGGTTTGCACAACATTTGCCCAAAGCAGGGCTATCCTCATTAGTATATTCCAGCCAAAGCTTTGTCTGACCAGGTCTTAAAAACCTGCAAGGATGGAGATTCCACAGCCTCTCTGGGTAAACTGTTCCAGTGTTTTACTTCTCTCTTGATGGGAAAGTTTTTCTTAATATCTAACTTAAACTGCTAAGGTTAGATATTAGGATACTGCCTAAACTGCTCTTTGTTCTGTCATCTGCCACCACTGAGCACAGTTTAGCTCCATCCTCTTTGGAACCACCCTTCAGGTAGTTGAAGACAGCTATTAAGTCCCTCCTCAGTCTTCTTTTTTCCAGGTTAAATAAGCCCAATTCCCTTAGCCTCTCCTCATAAGTCATGTTCCCTAGCCCCCTAAACATTTTAGTTGCTTTCTCCTGGACTGTCTCCAATTGGTCTGCATCTTTCTGTAGTGGGGGCCCCAAAACTGGACACAGTATTCCAGATTTGGCCTCACCAGTGATGAATAGAGGGGAATAATCACTTCTATAATCACCACTGTGGGCTGCTCACTTCTCCCCAAACTGTCCTGACAAGTGCAGTTTCCTGGGAGCTGACCTTGCCTGGGAAGACTGAGGTAAAGAAGACATTGAGTATTTCAGCTTTTTCCCCATCATCTATTACTAGGTTGCTTCCCCTGTCCAGTAAGGCACTATACTTTTCCTAATTTTCCTTCCAGAGAAAAACTCTGTCATCAATCCTGGCACCCATGGCAATCCTGGCACCCACAGATAGACTATGCTGGGATTTCATAATATCACACTCTTTCTCTGAGTCCTGGGTATGGTAGACTGTATCTCACTCAGTATTTACAACTTCCACATGTCTGCATATTTATCATTATGCATAGGATATATAATGATGGTCACCAATGCCTAGCTGAAGTTCACTAGTATCATCACAACATTTTTGGTGTCTGTGCTTCTAGGGATCCTTCCTCAAGTGCTTGCAGAATGGCTGGCTGCTGTGTAAGAGCTTTTCACAATGAATCACAGAATCATAGAAAAGTAGAGCTGGAAGGGACCTCAGGAAGTCATCTTAGTTTAGATCCCTGCTCAAGGCAGTTACATCCCTATACAAACCATCCCCTACAAGTGCTTGTCTAATCTATTCCAAAAAACTCCATAACTATAAGGCACGTAGACCAAGGACACCAAAAGGACCCTAAGCTGCTAAAGGTAATGCAGAAGGGTAGGGACATGAGCGACACATGACCCTGGAGGCTGAGGGGGGCACGGCGACTGCCCTCAGGTGGTGGCGGTTTTGGTGGCAGGCTGAGCGGGGAGCTCCTACAGGTGGCCACAGTGGTGTTGGAAATGGGGGGGGGGGGGGCACTGTGGTGAGTGTTAACCAGCGGCCGGCGACCACCTGCAGACAACACCAGCAGTGGCGGCCAGTGGTGATCAGGGACTGTCTGCAGATGCTGCGAACAGTGTTGGCAGCTGGTGGGGTGGTGGTGGGGGGAAGAGGTGTGGCAAGCACACACAGTTACTGTGCTGTAACACCTACATGTTTAGACGCTGGTCTAAATACCTCTTACTGCGCATGTGTAAATGCATGTGTAGGCATGCCCACTGGGTATGGTCCTCTCCAACACCCAACTGCTCTGGGCTGAAGAGGTCCTTTTGTAATCTCCCACTTGTCCATGTGTGTGGAGCTCCTCAGATTTCAAATATTGCCTATAATATAGCCAATTCTTACTTTTTCCCTTAGCTTTTACATGGGTCTGATTTATTTCTTGCCTGTGTATTTCTGACATTCACTGTTCTCACTGCAGATAGTGTCATCTATGGCCCTTCTCAGACCAAGGCCATGTTTTTCTCATCAAAATCCATTTTCCTATTATTTCAAAGTCAGCCATAACTACATACTCTAGCCTTGGCTTCTTATCCCTAAAGTGGACAATGGAGAACAGCAGTATAAGTGTGCTTACAGGCTCACTAGGTCAGTTTTCTGGGGAGGTGGGGGATGTTTGTTTTGTTTTGTTTGTGTTTTTAATGAGAAAATCTTATTTGCTGAAACCCAAACTTTCCAGAGGAGGAGATATATCAGTTTTAACAACAATTAACTTTTAATCCAAACCAAGTCATTTAGAGAAAAATAGTGAACAGCTCAGTCATTGGTTTAAATTCCTTTTCTGATGAATAGTTAATCAACAACTGAACACATTTAAATAGGCACGCGGGAGACCAAGATTCAAGAACTTATCTGAATCAGGCAGAGCAGAGGATTGAACCTGAGCTTGTCACAACCCATGAGTAGGGTCTAGTTAATTCATGGTTTCATGGTTTTCATGGGAACCACAAAAAACGGCATTGTATGCGATCACCAGGAATTATTGCATTGTCCATGGTTTCCCAAAAATCAACCCAACCCCCTTCCCCCCCCTGCATATTTTTCATATAATGCATTGTTGTAGAATGTCCTAGTGCTTACGGCAATACAAAGACAATGTGAAAATCACTTCAACCATAGATCACATGATTGAGAGTTACTATCTGCTAGTGATATAGTCAAAATGAAGGCACCAGGCAGTGAAGTGAAAACATTTCTGTTAAGATTAGCATTAATTTGTATTTCTAGACTTTTTGTAGAATGCTACGTATAATAATAAATTATGATGATATGTCACAAATCATAGTGTATATAGTTTTATGTTTATAATATATTTAAATGTAATTTGATTGATAATAATATGATAAATCATATGATATAATTTACTTTCCACAGAGTTTGCTATTAAATTATACAATATATGACTCTCCAGTAATCAGTGGAAAGGGGTGGGGCTGCCAGGAAATGCCCACGTAATCAGCTCTTCATGTCACAACCAAGATGCAAAAATTGCTTTGTCTTGCCACGACTTAAGTGGACCACTACCCATGAAAGTACTGTAATCAACTGGTTACATGAGTGTTAGGTGCAGCTCTCTTGCCCTGTTTCTTCACTAAAAATATTTGAAAGATCTTATGCTTATTCTGATAGGGAAGGGGAAAATGAAATCTCAGAAGCTTTCATGCAAACCACTTCCTTGCCAGCTCTAGCAGTGCTTAATGATGGTTTTATTGAACTCAGTCTTCTGTGCACCATATGATACACAGTTGTTGCTTAAGTCACCAAAAAGTCCCTAGCAGTCAGGATGTTTTAAATGTGAGTAAGAATATGTCCCTGTTTCAAACTGATGAAACTGAAATGTAGGAAGGACTATCTATATTAGTTCGTCCTTCATGTCCAAGAAAAAACGTTGTTTCTTGTAAAAACATAAAAAAACCCATTCTTCAATTTTTTAAAAATAATTTCAATAACTTTCAGCAATATAAACTGAATTGTGCATATATACCATATCTACATACATTCCTTCACTAGTTTCAATTTAAAAAAAAACCACCCATATTTTCATTTTGTAAAATTGTATGCTTTCCAAATCTTTCCTAATCTTTGAATATCCACATTGCTGAATATTTCTCTTCAGATGTTAGCTTGCATTTTTCCAAGTATGTCTTCAGGTTGCTTATTGTTATAGTATGTGTATTTTAGTAATATAAAGTAAGTAGGAAACAGAAACATGAAAAGTACTTGCTGAAAAGATATCATTTTCCCTTGGACCAAATTACATCAGTCATCAAGATAAAACAGAACAGCTGCATAGAGTCAGATCTTTTGTGTGAACTCTTTTCCCATTTTTTGATACAATAAATGGATTTTAGAACAAGACTCACATGGTGGCCAGAACTTTACTTTACCAGGAAATAATGTCTTCCTGGACAGCCTGAATTCCTTTCCACAAGAAGTTGTGTGTACTTAAAAGGAGGGAATGGTGTCAATATTCCTATCCATATGTCACTAAATATCAAGAATTAACAGCTGATGTATTACAAGTAGGGGTTAAGTGTATGTATGTGTTTAGGGAATTTGGCCTATTGTGTATGGATTGCTTCACAATGGTTTGTAAAAGTGTTTCTCTTCCTGGGCCAAATTTATATTCTATGGAAGAAGTTGATAACTGAGCAGTGAAGGTCTAGGTAAGAGGAGAGCAGGTAGGTGGCCAGAACTTTTCAAAAGAGCTTTTTTAGAGAACAAAAATAAGTGGCTAGCACTCAGGATTTGGGGCATTAAACTCTTTGAAAAATCTGTCCAGAAATATCCCAGTGGAAGCTTCTGGATGCTGAGCACATTTTTGGCAACTAAGGTCTTATACCACCAGCAACTGTGAATCTGGTCATATACCACCATCAGCTTGGACAAGTAACATGGTGATACAGTAGGAAAGGTTATGGTTTACTGGACATGTATATTGAAGAGAAGTGAAAGTGGAAAATTCAGGTCTGGTAATACAGTGGAAAGATTTCCTTTCTTTGTTTTTTAATTATTATTACTAACTGCTCCTGGGCACTGCAAAAGTCTCAGTGATGCCATGGTAATAGGAGAGAGATAGGATCCAAGTAGTTTAATCTGTTTTCTTATGACTGAACCAGGTGGCAGGAGATATAATTTGTCAGGTTGCAAACCAGCATTTTTCATTAGCCCTTCTTCTGTCTTTGTTCTCAGGTCATTTGACTGTTCCCAGCAGATTTGTTGGATGCCTTTCTATCCTTCTTATTATCCTTTGGCATAGGGAAGTTTACTTAGGAAAAATGCATCTTTAACTCAGATAGTTTAAGGCTTTATATTCTATCAGTGGGCTTTACCTTCTATCCTCCCTGGTTTTTTTAATATGAAAGTAATGTATAACTTTTCAGATGTAAAGCATCAAGTTCAATTTTTTGTCTGTACCCTTAACATCAAAAGTTGGATACTGTCTACAAAATGTACATACAGAGCAACTACAATGCAATTATCTTAGATTTAGGAAAGTTCAGACAGATCCATGATTCAGTTGGGCTGAGGGCCTATCACGAGTGAGATCATCTCATGATCCATTTCACCTACCTACTCTCCTCTTACCTAGACCTTCACTGCTCAGTTATCAACTTCTTCCATAGAATATAAATTTGGCCCAGGAAGAGAAACACTTTTATAAACGATTGTGAAGCAATCCATACACAACAGGCCAAATTCCCTAAACACATACATACACTTAACCCCTACATGTAATACATCAGCTGTTAATTCTTGATATTTAGTGACATATGGATAGGAATATTGACACCGTTTCCTCCTATTAAGTATACACAACTTCTTGTGGAAAGGAATTCAGGCTGTCCAGGAAGACATTATTTCCTGGTAAAGTACACTGTATGGTTTGGTAATGCATTTTAAAAAAACTTCAAAAAGCCAGATGGTCGTCTCTGCTAGGTCAATGTTATTCATTAATAAGTAGCCCAAAATATAGACTTAAAACCAGTCAATAAAATCCAAATGTTTCATCATTGCATTATGCTAAGTAGAAACAAATAAATAAAAACTTACCATTCATGTAATGTTTTCCCCAGAAGAGCTTCACAGTGCAGTAGTGCCAAATTCTGTAATGATGTAAACTGGATGGATGCAAAGCAGATGTAATTTCATCTGCTGATTGCAACTGAAAAGCTTTTAAAATTGGTTTGAAACACATTTCTGCCTAGAGACGTATTGAGAAATAAAGTTCAACAGAAGTTTAAGGAATATCATCATTTCCTTCCACTACATCTTCTTTATATCCAACTATCCAACTGCTTTGTCCAACCCTTTCCTAGGCCTTTCAAAGACAACTCTTGCTTTCAGCATCTAATTCAAGTTTCTTGTCCTCATTTTCAAAGCCCTTCACAACTCTCATTTAAAACCTGACTGCCTCAGTCTATCTGTATATAACAGAAGGTTGTATGAAATATCTTCACATCACATCATGGCACTCAACACTCTCGCTATTATGCACTGGATTTTTGTTTTTTGTCTCCTCACCAATATACTAGTAGAATGGAATGCATGATTTATGTTACAAAGATAGAGGCCTATCTTCTACAATGGAGCATTATGTGCTCATGAACTCAGTTAATAACAGATTAATTAAATAGACAATGACTTAGAAATTACGTTAAAGACTTGAAAAATAAGCACTCATGTAACATGTTTAATTACAACTAATACATAATAGTGGGCACATCTACATGTGCCATTAGGGGGCAGCAAAAAACTGTTTTCACAATGTTTTGGGGCATGCGTCTGCATGTGTGTCCACAGTGCAGCACATTGAGCCAGGTGGCAGCAGCCCTGGCTGGCAGGAGGCTCTGCGGGGAACGGGGTCAGCTTGTCAGCCGAGGGCTGCTTCAACTGGGCTCAGTGTGCTGTGAAGGGGCTGGCTGGGGCATGAGGATGCTTTGGTGCAGGACTAGCTGGCAGGCAGCCGTGGCACTGAAGCACCCTCATGCCCCAGCCAGACAGTTAGTGTCTACACATGTGCTGCTGTGAACGAAAAAAACTCCACAGCAGGGTCGGACTTGTAAATATAAGTCCAACCCTGCTGTAGAGTTTATTAGTTTTGTGATCCCTAATAGGGGCGCATATGTAGACTGAGATATTTACTGCACAGTTAATTAGACAACTGTACAGTAAACATCTTGTATGGATGCATCTAGCAATTCTATTTTATAGTTATATTTAAATGCTTTCCACAAAATTCTTAGATGCCTAATGTGTCTTATTCAGAAAGCCTGTCTAACTCCTTAGGCACCCAAAAGCCTGTCTTATAACATGTTTCATGATGGTCAACGTCCAATTTGTCAGAAGAAGCCTTCCATAAGGAGAAAAAAATTATTCTGGGATAATAGAAGCCCTAAGGCATTGAATTACCAGATACCACCCACATAGAGACTGGATTTTCTTTCCGCCCCATCACTAGAATATGAAATACTTGAATCCACATCTCACATGCACCATTGATGTTCCAAGAACACCTCTGTCTTTTCATACTATGCTACTGAATTATAAATTATTCATAATTAAATTTCATTTTCTTCTGCCCCACATGGCATCAGTGAGCCTGACTTTATACCCATTCCATCCCCAGAACTCATAGTAATGTCTGGGTGGATGTTACTGTCTATTTATACAAATGTTCCCCTTTTATGAAATGGTTATATGCCTAGTGCTATGGACAGAATACCCAGACTTGATTTCTGAATAATGAAAAGTAGTTATATGACATCGCAACTCTGATTAAATGTTACAATAAAAAAATTCAAGTAGCTTTTTACTAAGAATTTTGTTTTACCGAGGTTTGTACAAAGATGTCTGACATAGTATTTCTATATTTACAGCATATCTGCTATAGTCTGAATATGTCTTTTATTTCATTGTGAAAACTATAAGCAATGTACATATAAAATGTGCACATGATTAGCATATGCTCTCTTCAGAAGCATATTCCTTTGTATCATTTCTTTCCAAAGTCCTGAAGGTGGCAGCACATTCTCAGTTTTCAAAATCATAGCAAGAGTTACAACAAAGTATCTCAAAGTAACTTCTGGAAGTAAGGCATGTTTTCTACCAATTTGTAAATATTTTTGGTATGTCTACTAATCAAACTGAACCAGAAAAAATGAGCTTTGAAAGAAAAGATGTATTCTCACATTTCTGAAGTACTGCAAGTAAGACAATATGATGATGAAAACATTATGAATGCTTCTCATGTGGGAATGAGAATAGGCATGTCTACACATGCATTTATGCTGGCTTAAGTTTACTGTGCAGTAAGTGGGAATAGGACAGTGTCTGCACGTGCAGGTGTTAAAGCTCATTGAATTTGTGTGTGGACTGACCTGGGACTAAAGTTAGGCCCAAGTCAGTCCACACACACAATGTTACTGCATAGCAAGGTGTCTACACTTGCATTACAGTGCAGTAACTAATTGAGAATAAATTTGATAGCTGCATAATGCAGGTATCAAATTTACATTCAAGTTGGCATAAATCACCATATTTCCTGTGCAGTACCAGTGTGCATATGTAGATGTGTGCCTGGACTGCTCAGTAATTTTGGTTATTGTGCAGTAAATGCACACGTATGGATGTGTCCAATGTGTATTAACAATAAGTATAAAGTTGTTAGTGAAGTTTTATTTTTTCCTTTTTACTATAGGTGTGTATATATATATCTTTCAAATGTTGAGCACTTCATGGAGTATCTTCAGGACATGTAATGTCATTTCATGGTTCTCTTCCTTGCCTGTTTTAAATATGCTAGAAACAGGACTGCTTGCCCAGCAAGGGATTACCAATACTTCCCTGGAAAATATATACAGAATTTAGACATGCAATACACAGCTCTAAAACACAGCTCTATAAACTGTGCAATACACAGCTCTATAAACATCTTACAGGCTAGTTCTTTTCTGATTTGCAATCTTTGTTATTGTGACCACTGTTTATATACACCTCTTGCTAATTCTGCTTCAGCCATAAGGCAGGATATACATAGTAGTCAAAATCCAGTGTGTGCTATACCCCATGTTCTGTTTTGTAAAACCCATGCTATGAATTCTTTTCAAAATGCCACAAGAGAGTATTTACCATTAATCATCTCTGTTACCGAGAAAACAGATTAATTTATAAACAGGGAAACTAACCAAATGCTGACAAAAATACTGAAAAAAATACAGGAGAAATTTCACTGTTTTGCTTTAATACTATATTGCTGGATATTCCAGGCATCCAGAGTCATACATGAATACTTTTAAAGCTAAGGAGAAAGGCTATGAATTCAAAAGTTGTTTATTAAAAGTTTTATTATTATGAGTATTTTTTTATTATTTATTTATTATTAAAAGTGTTTGATTTATGTGCTGTAGGACTTTCTGTTTTCATTGATCACAACAAAGATGTAAACATCATTTTCATGTTAATTTTATAATCTAATTTGGATCATTATTAAGCATTATTAAAGTAAACAAATTAAGGAAGGCACTTTAAAAGCCTGGAATCCTCAGCGCTACATCTAGATCAGTGGTTCCTAAGCATTTTAGACTTGAGGCACACTTATTAGACATCAAGTATCTCTCAGAAAATGCTAGCGTTTAGTTTTCACTCTTTTTTCAACTATAGAAAAATAGAGCAGTTTTTCTGTTACAAAGAACTCAGAAAAAACACTAGGTCAGAATTTTTTTTAAGACCATGGATTTCTATTCAAAATCTCTGGGTTTACTTGTGAATCATGTCTGCACACCTAACAGTGCTACTACTGCATGGCCTCCAGGGGCACCCTTGAAAGGATTTCAAGGCATTCCAGGATGCCATAGCACTGTGGTTGAGAATCTCTGAGCTAGATAATCTAGATGCAAATCTTTCTCAACTCAATTTTTGGCAAGAAAATGTATCCATGTATCCATAAATCATCCATGTATTCCCTTTCCACATATTTTTAAGGAAACGAGCCAAGGAATGGTTGAACTTTTAAGATTCAATTTTGAAAATATGATTCAATTTGGGAAAAGTTTCTGAGTCTCAGAAAGTGGCAGATGTAACTGTTACTCAATAAAGCTGCAATCAGGAAACTATGGCCCCTGGTATACATTACACTTAAGACATCATTAACCAATTATCATGTCTTAAAGTTTTACCCAGTCACATGTTAACACAGTTAGTTGCATGCTAAACATGGAAAAGTTATTTAGTTATTCACAAAGCTATTACAGAAAAATGCATCTGGGAGCCTCATCAACTCTCAGGGTGCATGGTACACCCCTGTGGCTAGGAGCCTGGATTAAGTGACAGAGCTCCCAGCCACAGGAGGGCATGGTGTTCCTCAGAACCTGAGAGACCCATCAGCCGACAAGGCTCTTAGATGTGAGAGCCTACTACTTGCCAATGCAGGGGGAGCCTGGGATCATGATCCTCAGCTCCCCCTGCATCAGCAATAAGGCATGATGGGATATGTTGCTTGATCCCATGCTCATGCCTCTTGCCATGCACATGTGAGGACAGCACATCAGATCCCATCACACCTTCACTTGCACATCTGCCAGGGGCCTATATGTTAATTACCATGATTCTTAGAAAATACTGAGGGGCCAGAAGTGTGGATAGATTCCAATCTTTACCTTGATTCAAGGGTAATACACAGCTACATGTTTGGGAGACATTTGGCAAGGATTTTCATCAGTGGTAAAAGGCTAAAGTAAAAACACAGTAAAAAAGTAGACAAAGGTTCTAAATAAAAAACTGAATTACAAATGGGAATAAACAATCCTGTGACTTGCTCTCTCATGATGTCTTCATGGTAAAATTGGGGAGCTGTGGCCTCAACAACTTTATGGTCCAATGGCTGGGGAACTGGCTCCATGGTCAGACCCAAAGAATGATTGTTGATGGAACCGAGTCAACATGGCGCATAGTGACCTGTAATGTCCCCTAGGGTTCAGTTCTTGGACCAGTACTCTTTAATATATACATAAAACATTTGGATTCGGGTGTCAGAAGTGGACTAGCTAAGTTTGCAGATGACACCAAATTATGGGGAAGCATGGTCACTCTAGAGGATAGGCTGGGGATTCAGGCCAAACTGGACAGGCTTGCAAGGAGGGTGGATCAAAAGCTGATGACATTCAACACTGAGAAATGCAAGGTGCTCCACCTCAGGAGAAAGAACCCACATCATACCTATAGGCTTGGCAGTGCTCCACTCACTAGCACCATGACTGAAAGACACTTGGGGGTCATGATTGACCACAAGATGAACATGAGCCACCAATGTGATGCCACAGCCAGCAAAGAAAATAAAATCCTGGCTTGCGTCTACCGATGCATCTCAAACAAGAACCAAGATGTCATCCTCCTGCTTTAGTCAGCCTTGGTGAGGCTGCAGCTGGAGTACTTCATCCAATTCTGGGCTCCATACTTTAAAAAGGACATGGAGAAGCTTGAGAGGGTCCAGAGGAGAGCCACACACATGATTAGAGGTCAAGAGAGTAGGCCTTATGAGGAAAGGCTGAAAGGCATGGGACTTTTCAGCCTGAAGAAGCGTAGGCTCGGGGGGACTTGATGGCATCCTATAAGTACATATGGGGTGTGCATCAGGAACTGGGAGAACATATGTTCACCAGGGCATCCCAAGGGAAGACAAGGTCAAATGGTCACAAACTGCTGGAAGACCATTTTAGATTGGACATAAGAAAAAATTTCTTTACTGTCCAAGTCTCCAGAGTCTGTAATAGACTCCCCCCAGAATTGGTGCAAGCACCTACTCTGGACACGTTCAAGAAGCATTTGAATGATTATTTTGCTGGGGTCATCTGATCCCAGCTGACTTCCTGCCCTTTGGGCAGGGGACTGGACCCAATGATCTTGCAAGGTCCCTTCCAGCGCTAATGTGTATGAAATCTATGAAACAGATATCTCTTCTTTGTGTTGTAAAGTACCAGCTTCCCTTTTCTGTGGCGGGTCTTTGAATGGGTGCCTCTCCAACCCCCTCCTCCCCATACCACAAAAAAAAAAAAAAAAGAAGAAGTTCTAGTTGCATCTAAATGCTGTTGGATTCCTAAACACTTTTCAGTCTGGCTTTCACACTGACTTTTCACGACAGAGATTGCACTTACAGCTTTGTTGATTCTCTTCACCTGGAGATCAACAGGGGAAATTGTACCTTGCTGATTTTATTAGGTCTTTCAGTGGCCTTTGAGACAGTTGACCCTGAAGTGCTGATAAAGCATTTTTATGACCTAGTGGGTATTTGTGGGATGCTCTAAATTACTTCTATTATTGAGTATATACATGGGGAGAGTGTCCCTTTATGACCAATTTAGGAGATGGACTTTCCATTTTCAAGGGAAATTATGCTCCTAACTCAGGGAAGTAGTTTGAAAATTGTACTGTGTTTAATTAGTTATTTCTGTTAAGTAGAATCATATTCTTGCTCAGATGAATCATATTATTCATCTGGAAATAATGACAGTAGGAACATATGAGGACACATTACTCCTTTTTGTCAAATGGAACATAAATATTATTAATTGAAATCTGTGCCTATAACTAGTGTTTATAGCTACTTATTCCTATCATTTTATATATATATATATATATATATATATATATATATATACACACACACACACTTGTTATGATTAGGAGCATAAATTCCCTATATATATCATCTGATTACTATATCTTAGCTTCATATCTGCTTACTATATCTTAGCTTCATTTATATTACAATTTTTTTAGGGCAGGGACACTCTATACATTGTATTGCATCTACTATAACTACTACCAGTCTGGCCAGGATAGTCTCATTTTGAAAAAGGCTGTCTGACATCCCAAAGGAAGTTTAATAATGAGGTATTTGCCTTGGTTTACAATTCTCATTCCAGAAATATGCTTACTCCTGCACTACGATGCCAGGCCAGGCCAGGCCTACTCCTGAGCTGGAAGGGGTGGAATAGTACTGCACTCAGACCAATGAACTCAGATAAGAGACACGGCCTTTCAGCATATGCTTTTGCCACGTTAAGCCAACTACATTGAACCAGGGCCACTATGTCTTGTTCATGTAAGCCTCCAAATTAGAAGAAGCATGACTGCAGTACTGTCAAGGTTGATGCTCCCATACTTTCAGTAGTCCTAGTAACAGGTCTCTTATCTTGACTGGGACCTATGATGCCTCTGTAACATTAGTATTAATGTTAATTGGTGAAGATAATACTGTATAAAGTGCTATATTACATGTATTATAATACTGTATTGATGGATTGCTGTAGATGACATGTTTTGTGACTAGAAATTACCTGAAGATATACAAACCCGATTTTGCTGCCTTTGTTCACATGAAAATTCTCTTTATTTTGGGACTGTTCACATAAGGAAGGACTGAAGGATCACATATCATGGGAGAAAACAGAATATTCAGAGAGCCAGATTCTCTGATTCAAACAAGCTGCCCTTAGCAAAGTATCTATATGTGTTTGTAAGGAGAGGGAGACATAAAGGGGCTTTATGCTTTTGCCTTGGCTCTGTTCTACAGGTGTCTGGGAAGGCTAATTCTCCTGCCCTGCAACTTAGAGTGGTCTCATTCTAAGTTGAGCTCGGCTGCCTTTGGGACAGATGCCCTAACCACAGTGCATTTTTCCTAGGAAAATCCCCTACACAGCACAGTCAGCAACCATTCCTTGAAACATGTAGAGCTGTTCAAGATTTTTGTTTTGATTAAATGTCTGACTTTCACAGAATACTGAGGAATGACAACTCACAGCTTCATGGAAATGTTTTGGTTTTAATGGAACTTTTGTTAAGAAGATTTCTCAGTTCCAGGATGGAATCTGGTCAAAAATCTGTTACATAAACATAACATTTTTCTAATTATCATCCTTCTGACAATAATCTGTACTCAGGAAACTGAGATGCACCCTTTGGCTCCTGCTATAATTACATTTTCCTTCTCTTCCCTTGAAAGGCATTTGCTGTAATGGTTCCTAGAGTAGGAATAGATTATGGGTTTTTCCTACCCATTCAGCCTTGGCATTTTTTTCCTTCTCAAATTTGCCTCCAGTGCAGCAGGCACTTCCCATTCAGCTTCAGGGAATGGCTTGAAGGGATTTTTGTTTAACAGCTGCTACATGCTTGTGGACAAAATGCCTGGTAGGAGTAATGTAGAGAGACAAGACAATCGTTCAATAGTAGGAGACTTAGAACCTGCCCACCTTCTTAGAGGGTGCATCTCCATGTGCATTAATGCATCTTTTCTAATCAGCATTTAATTTATTTCCTCCAATGTGAGATACTAATTAATAAGTATTAGGCTGCACTAATGTGCAGTAGCTCATTTGCATGCTTTTTAGTGACTATTAATGTGTAGTAGACTATTTTATTGTGCATCAGCATAATTTAATAGTTTTTACGTGACACATTAATGTGCAGTAAAATAGTCTACTGCACATTAAAGCACACGTGTAGATGCTCCCAGAGAACAGTAACAGTCTGACCCCAGATTTCATTTGAATACAGTTCTTTGTAGAGCAGTGTGATACCATGGAGCAAAGGTGTTAGTTTAAAATATTTACAATTAGAAATTAGCTATGGTTGAGCCTCAGAAAATTCTGAGATTTAGTTGGGAGAGCAATCAAAATGTTCTATCTTAAGCACTTGTGGGTGCATCTACATGCTCATTAATGCGCAATAGTTCCTGTGCATTTAATTTAGTACTTGTATAATCAAGTACTAAATAAATGTGCAATAGTGTCAACAAATGCCTTTTTAGTGACACTATTGTGCAGTAACCTAACACTGCATAGTAGTGTATTAGCACTGCTTGTGCTGTGACGCTCTACTGCTCAGTATAATTAGGCTGCTGCACATTTAGCGTTTCAGGTAGATGCACCCTCTGTCAGGAAAACTGAGTTTCAAATGTAAAAAAAAATGTCTTTTTGGCACAGATTACCTTATTTTCTCATATACCACACCCTCACAAATAAGTCATACACCTTGTTTTTGGTAAGCAGAATGAATTAAGAAAATACTCTTTTGCAACATAATATGAAAGAGGCATGTGACTTTGACACTACATCTCCTCTGGATCCACTCTTGGGCACTTAACTACCACTTCAAATATCTATGTAAAAAATATAGACCTCTAAACTCCTGTTCAGCTGCTACCTAACCCTGGAACCACTTAAAAGTTCTTAAATACTTAACTTTTCAACATTAAAACTCCTTAGGGAACCTAAAGTTCTACTTCCAGTTAGGTTGAGAAGGATGCGAGTTTTGACAACACTGAATAGTTCAGTGCCTATGTCATAATTAAGCTCCGACAGGATTCACAAAATAGGTGTTTGTCCATGTTTCTCACCTGTGGAGCTTAATCTGGTATGCATGCTACAAGCAAGCCTAACAGATCAGGCTCTGAGCATGTAGTGGTGATTGCTCTTTAATCCAAGAGCTCAGTGGTTGGAACATACCTCCAGTATGGGGGAGGCCTATTTTAATCCCCTCTTATCTTGAAAATATTTGGGCCAAGGTTCTTACTGCTCTGGATAATGTACTACTCATTAATATATTGGGATCCTAAGGTGTGAAGGGGGCCATGGGCTCTCTTTTCCTGCTGCTGAAGCTGTCTCACTTTACATGTAATAATTAAATATTCATTGGGCCTAACAGAGCAAATGTGAGCATGATACAGCTCTAGAGGTTTTGTATCCTAGTGGTTAGGGCACTAATTTTAGTTATTTTCCCCTTCCCAGCTGCATACTGCAACTTATATAGAAGCAAGTGGCTCTAGAATCATGCTAACTTTTGCACCCTGTCTTTCTCTTTGGCCTAATGAATATTTAATTGTTCCATGTAAAGCGGAGTATTTTCAAAAGGAGAGACTGACAACCCCTCCTTGCTGAATATCTGAAGTCACTTAAACAAGGGCACTCTGTTAGAAAGTGCAGGTTTGACTCCTGAATCATGGGAGCAAATTAAAGCCTGGGAGCATCTATACATATGCTCCAGGGTGGAGATGGGGGCACTTTCATTAGAGCGGCTCTGAGAACTGCTCTAATGAAAGCACCTGCAGCATCTCATGTATTCGGTGTCCCACACTTCAAAATGGCAGAGGGGGCACTTGAACTACAGCTAGTCTGACAAGCTTTAGTTAAAGCACCCCACCATCTTCTAAAACATGAGGATGATGCATAGACATGACACAAAGCCTGCTGGAGTGCATTAATTAACACACAATCGAGTCTGCTCTTAGGCGTGCTAATTAGCATGCATCAGAGTAGATGTCCAGCATGTGTATAGGTGCCCTGGTTTCCCATATCCTGAGTATGTATTCTAACCACTGAGCTATTGAATACAAGGTAGCTGTTCCTACCCTTCCAATGGCTCTTTAAAAATCAGGAGTAACCCCTTCCTTTGGTTTTTGAAAGAGAGAGTTTAGGAACCTAATTCTAGGAAAAAGATTCATGCCTAGCCGTCCTGACTAAAGAGAGGTGTCTCCTTTCAGGAACTTAAGTCCAAGCATTATCTGAAAAGTTGTGCTCACAGCATGTTCAGGGTTGAGACATACAAAGAGAGGCATGAATTCCACTCTATAAAGGGAATTTCTTAAGAGATAACACAACGCATTAACAATCAATGGGTTAGTTACCTTGCTCAGTAGTCGTTCTATCCCAAGATTATTGATCAGACTGTCTTTAGGCTCTATGGGACAGGGTATCACCTCAGGGCATGTCTACACATGCAATTAATGCTACTGAATTTACTCTGGCACAATTTGCACAGGAATAACTAATCCAAGTGCAATGTCTGAATGTGAACAAAATCTCCTATGACAATCATGCACCGGGAGCATGCAGCTTCAGCCAGTTCCCTGGTGAATTCCTGGTTGAGCTCTTGATCCTAATTAGGAGGTCTGTAGTGGACTCCCACCATTGTGTCCCCTGTGCCATGTTCACCAAGGATTTCAACCCAGAGAGTCTCCAGCCGTCCACTCTGAGTGCCAATGTCAGCTTGCAGGGATGTATAGCTTTCCTTGACATAGAGATCCACACCCTCGCCCCTTTTGTCCACATGATGTCTTCTGTAGAAGGTATATCCATCTATACCTGTGGCCCAGTCATATGTGGAGTCCCACCAGGTCTCCGTTATCCCTATAAGTTCGTAGTCATTCTTGTTTAGCAGGAGGACCAGTTCCTCCTGTTTATTCCGCAAGCTCCTAGCATTGGTGTACAGGCACGTAAGTGTCCCAAGAGTTCCTGAAGAGTTGCTCTTCAGGAACGCACCTCTTGGGAAGACAAGGACCAACAGCCACAAACTAACAGGGAAGATTTAGACTGGACATAAGGAAGAACTTCTTCTCTGGAAGGGTAGGTAGAACCTGGAACACACTCCCGGCAGAAGTGGTATGGTCACCATCCTAGGAAGTGTTCAAGCGGAACTGGATAACCACCTCATTGAGCTAGTTTGAGCTCATTAACCTCTTGCCTGTGGCACAGGACCATACTTGATGATCTTCCAGGTCCCTTCTGGTCCATTGATTCTATGATTGTATGTTCTAACTTTTAGTAGGGCACAGTAATCCTTGCTACAATCTAAATAAAACACATGCTAAGTGTCCCATGCAACAAGGCCCTTAATTTAATATGCCCTTGGTGAGCTTTTGCAACTTAATGATGAGCTTAGCTTTTGTTAATATTGTTGCTGAAGTTTTCACAGGTGGAAATGTGGTTTGGGGTTTAAAATATAGACCTCTAAACTCCTGTGGTTTAGAGGTTTAAAATATAGACCTCTAAACTCCTGTTCAGCTGCTACCTAACTCTGGAACCACAGCTGTGGTAACTGCAGGCTTTTTGGCCTACACCAGAAAGGGGTGGGATTTAAGGCACAACCCCACTCCTCAGCATTTCCATTTGGCTACCTCAGGTGTCTCCTGACTCAGCTTCCTGACTTCTGTGACTCCTATTCTTAAGCATATAATTATCCCCCATGTACTACTCAGGGAGCCTAACATGGATGCTGTGAATTCCATTAAATGACTGAGTCTGGGCATTGCAATGCTTATGTCCCCTTTTGTGGATCTAGCTCTTAGGGTACTTTAGGCACCTCTGTCCAACATTTGGCATCACTGGGCATATCTACACATTAGGCCTTCATAGATTTTATAGATTTTTAGGGTTGGAAGGATCCTTAGTAGATCAAGTTCAACCCCCTGCCCTGGGCCAGCTAGGTGCTTGTCTAGTCTTTTAAAAACCTCCAATGTAGGGGACAACACCACCTCCCTTGGAAGCCCATTCCAGATTTTGGCAACCCTCACCATAAAGAAAATGTTTCATAGATTCATAGATGTTAGGGTCGGAAGGGACCTCAGTAGATCATCGAGTCCGACCCCCTGCATAAGCAGGAAAGAGTGCTGGGTTTAGATGACCCCAGCTAGATGCCTATCTAACCTCCTCTTGAAGACCCCCAGGGTAGGGGAGAGCACCACCTCCCTTGGGAGCCCGTTCCAGACCTTGGCCACTCGAACTGTGAAGAAGTTCTTCCTAATGTCCAATCTAAATCTGCTCTCTGCTAGCTTGTGGCCATTATTTCTTGTAACCCCCGGGGGCGCCTTGGTGAATAAATACTCACCAATTCCCTTCTGTGCCCCCGTGATGAACTTATAGGCAGCCACAAGGTCGCCTCTCAACCTTCTCTTGCGGAGGCTGAAAAGGTCCAGTTTCTCTAGTCTCTCCTCGTAGGGCTTGGTCTGCAGGCCCTTAACCATATGAGTGGCCCTTCTCTGGACCCTCTCCAGGTTATCCGCATCCTTCTTGAAGTGTGGCGCCCAGAACTGCACGCAGTACTCCAACTGCGGTCTGACCAGTGCCCGATAGAGGGGAAGTATCACCTCGTTGGACCTATTTGTCATGCATCTGCTGATGCACGATAAAGTGCCATTGGCTTTTCTGATGGCTTCGTCACACTGCTGACTCATGTTCATCTTGGAGTCCACTAGGACTCCAAGATCCCTTTCCACTTCCGTGCCACCCAGCAGGTCATTTCCTAGGCTGTAGGTGTGCTGGACATTTTTCCTCCCTAGGTGCAGCACTTTGCATTTCTCCTTGTTGAACTGCATTCTGTTGTTTTCTGCCCACTTGTCCAACCTGTCCAGGTCTGCTTGCAGCTGTTCCCTGCCCTCCGGCATGTCCACTTCTCCCCATAGCTTTGTGTCATCTGCAAACTTGGACAGAGTACATTTCACTCCCTCGTCCAAGTCGCTGATGAAGACATTAAAGAGTATCGGTCCAAGGACCGAGCCCTGCGGGACCCCACTGCCCACACCCTTCCAGGTCGAAGCTGACCCATCCACCACGACTCTCTGGGTGCGACCCTCTAGCCAATTCGCCACCCACCGGACTGTGTAGTCATCCAAGTCACAGCCTCTTAACTTGTTCACCAGTATGGGGTGGGATACCGCATCGAAGACCTTCCTGAAGTCTAAGTATACGACATTCACCCCTCCTCCTGTGTCCAGGCATTTCGTAACCTGGTCATAAAAAGAGACTAGATTGGTCAGGCACGATCTGCCTGCCACGAACCCGTGCTGGTTTCCCCTCAGCATAATTTGTCCTGCCGGGCTCTCACAAATGTGAGCCTTGATAATTTTTTCAAAGACTTTGCCAAGGATGGAGGTGAGACTGACTGGCCTATAGTTGCCCGGGTCCTCCTTCCTCCCCTTCTTGAAAATGGGGACCACATTGGCCCTTTTCCAGTCCTCCGGGACTTGGCCTGTGCACCACGAGCGTTCAAATATTCCGGCCAGTGGCTCTGCAATGATGTCAGCCAGTGCCTTCAGCACCCTCGGATGGAGCTCATCCGGGCCTGCCGACTTAAAGGCATCCAGTTCTTCCAAGTGACTCTGCACCATCTCAGGGTCTACGCATGGAAGTCTGGCGCTTTGCTGCTGCCTCTCTACAACCCCAGTGAGAGACTTGTCATGCCCCTCGCTTAGGAACACTGAGGCAAAGAACTCGTTGAGGAGTTCAGCCTTGTCCCCTCTGTCCATCACCACATGTTCCTAATGTCTAATCTATATCTGCTCTCTGTCAGTTTATGGCTGTTGGTCCTCGTAACCCCAAGGGTTGCCCTGGTAAACAAAGTGTTCCCTATTCCTTGATGCACATTAGATTAATCTAATGCACAGTAAAGCATCACCGTCTGCACATGTGTGGGACTTACTGTGCAGTAAATTATACTAAAGCGCCAATTACTAGTACCAGGAAATATTGATACTAGATTAATGGCGCATTTGCTACTGCACAGTAGTGCTCGTGTAGACGCTGACTGGGAGCAATTTGTTTCTGATCAGCCCAGGCAGCTGGGGGCTTGTTACTTGTTCCTGGCTAAGCCCTGATACAGGCAGGGGGAGCTTTGCTGGCTGTAGGGGCAGCTGTCTCCCTGCTATGTGGGGATTGGGACCCATCCCGATCCCTACATAGCTGGGAGAGCTGTCTGAGCAGCCAGGACTGCTGCATCCCAGATGCTTGGAGATCAGCAGCCAGGACTGCTGTGGGACCCAATCTCCATGTGGCCAGGAGTTCTGAACTGATCCAGTCTCCATGTGGCTGGAATGCAGGTGCCCTGCTACCAGGACAGCTCTCCCAGCCACATGTAAATTGGGACCAGTCCCCATGTCCGCTGCCAGAAGGTCGGCAGGGCAGGGCAGGGCAGGAGCAGTCCTCAAATGAACTACTTCCATCAGGAGCAAATTTGATCCTGATGGGCTCACGTTCACATGTGTGCAGGGGTGCAGTTTAATGCAACTGAATTGTCTGTGAGGAAAATTCAAGTACATTAATTTCACATGTAGACACCCTCCCTAAGATCCTCAAACCATACTCAGCTGCCTTTCTTACAGCATGTCTACCAAGTGAGAATCGGTAAATTAACCTGCATAGTACTCCATGCTATATGGCTAGGCTGCTTCTGGTACCTCAGCTAAGCCATTTACAGCTAGCTCCACACCACAGGGCTCAGTGCAGACATATATTTAGGCTCCTAGGGCAGCTATACACATGCAGGGAGGCTGCTCTGATGCGCTGTAATTACAGTGCATTGGAGCAGATTCAACTGAGTCTGCTGGAGCAGGATAATTACTGTGCCTCAGCAGACTCCAGCATCATATGTATCAGTCCCCCCACACTGAAAAATGATAGTGGGGCACTTTAACTAAAGCTCATTCAATGAGCTTTAGTTAAGCACTTCTGCCACCATTTCACAGCATGGGGATGCTGATACACATGACACACCAGGTACTTTAATTACAGCAGCTCCTGAAGGAGTTTTAGTTTAATGCACCAGAAAGACTTTTAAAGTATCTGGAAATCTCACCATGCAAACAGTCACAGTTTCAGTTCAAGAAAGGGCAAAAAATGTGGTGTGTACACAGGCCCTAAGTGGTAGGAAAACTAGGAAGTAGGCATTGCAATATGAAAGGTCTCTTAAAACATAGTGGGGCTTCTCCTGCCTCCTCTAGGAAGGGAGGCTAACTCCAAGAGAGAGTTCATGGCTGAGAACTTTGAGCAGAGATAGTTGCCTCATTTTACCCAACTGAGAGGCAGGAGGACCCTAACATAGGGGGTTGAAATAGTCAGCATTCAAGATAAGTCTACACTGTGGTTATATGTCCCAGCTACCCTGCATACTGCAAACAAGCTAGCTGGAGTAGCAGGTTGGAACTAATTACAAGTTGGAAAAACTACCCAAAAACAAGCATATACTGGCTTGTGTCTGCTGCTGTAACTAGTTTGCTCCAGTAACAGAGTTATCTAGTTTAAAACTGTCTTAGGTATGTCCATGCAACACTGCTGTCCCTGTGCCTAAAGTGCAGATATATGCTGAATCCCTTTGTGGGTCTAACTGTGGACACCTAATTCAACTTTAATTAGTATACTAGGTGATAGGAAGACTAGAAACTAGGCATTGCAATATGTATACTCCTTTGAAGCTCTAGTTCTTGGATGCTACAGTGATAAGTACCACACAAAAGCCCACAAGGAACTTAATTTTGTCTTCAGTGTATGGCAGGAGTCAGTGATGTTTTCCAGTGGCGGGCCAGAATGATAGTCTAAACATGTCTATATGTGCAAATACTCTGGGGTGTAAGTTACTCTAAAGTATACCCACCCCAGTCAGGCAGCTACATGTGCAGGGAAAAGGAAGCAGATTTGCTGCTCATGGCAGCAATCTGCTCCTGTGCCCTTGGGCCCTGCAATGACCACCTACTGCTGCCAGGGTGATCGAGGCATGGGACTTGGAAAGAGCTGTAGGGTCATTTTGAGTTTTTCTGATAGGATTCCAAAACAGAGCTGGTCCTAGGGATAGGCAACATGGGTGGCAGCCCAGGGCACCACGGTCATGGGAGTACCAAACACATCCACACATGCACACACATGCTGTCATGAAGATAGAGAGCCGGAGATGTCACAACCTGAGAACCAGCAGGAACTGGGAGAAGAAAGGAGGAAGCCACACTTCCATAGGAGCTGCTTGATGCAGCTGGAACGTCACCAAAAGTGGAAGGAGTGGGCAAGACACCCAGATGACAACAAGAGTGGAGGCATGACTTGAAAAGATAAGGAGGGAGCAGATTGGAAGACAGGAAACAGGGAAGAATTGGCTGTCAGCTGCAGAGAGGAATCAGCTGTTGGCTAATTAGAGAAGATGGGAGACAGTGTCTATCTGGAAGTTAGAATTAAAAAAAAAAATCTACCAGAGTACAATCCCGGAATCGGTGCAACGTTGAGGAACTGAGGATCAGCTGGGGAGAGGTGGCAGAGACGTACAGTAACAAGTCAATTTTTCTTAAAACCCTGCTTTACAAAAAAATCAGGTTGGGTGAAAGCTACATTGTAAAAGAGAAAAAACCTGAAAGATACAACAAGCACGGCTCCATTTAAAGTACTTAAAGGGGAAGTCACCTGTTTTTTTGGGACATTCATATTTTAGAAGAAAAGACAAAACCTTATTTGTGTTTATGTTGCTTGAGTTTATGTTTGATAGTTAAAGATTATAAGAGATATAATACTTACCTCTACTGGAGGAGGCATCAATCAGTTGCTTGGAAAATGGGTTTCTGTCAATCCAGCTAGCTCAAGAGATGCTGAGACCTAAGAATCAAGATGTAAAAACTAGAAAGATACCTAATAAAATAATCTTAGCTCAAAGAACACCTTGTGAGTTTTTATTTCCTGATTTAAAAGAAAAATAAGTAAAATAAATAAATAAATATCTCTTTTATGAGAAAAGGTCAAAACCTCAATAGTATAGATCGATACTTCATTGCTCAGTGGTGTTTAAGTTACATCCTCCCGAACAAACCTTTTTTACAACAAGACGTGGCAGACGGGACTTGGGGTCACCAATGAAAGAAGGAAACAAGAAATAATCAGGTTATTTGGGACCTAATCTAGTCAATTGCAGTTTATATACTCCATGAGATTAGAGTGAATACCCCACACATGCATACATGTGTGAGCAGCCTGCACTTGCAGCAGTGCTCTCCCCTGCCCTATCTTGTCCTGCCTCAGCTGATCCCTGCCCCAGACCAGCCTAGCCCACCTCCAGCTGCTTCTCTGGAGGAGCCAGTCCAGACATGTGCAGATGGGGTGGTGCCTGCTCCAGTTCACCCATCTTGCTTCCACACAGCAGCAGTGATCCCTACCTGACTGCCTTGTTGGTGCACCATGCTGCTCCGCCTACCAACCAGACTCACATACACACACACACATTCCTGTTTCCCAAACATATGATTTGGGTTTTTTGTTTCTAGACAGCCTCACATTTAGTTGAATTAAAACACAATATTACTCTTTCTGGATGGCTACCTTATCCTTGTCAGTATCTGCCACTCCACCAATCTTTGTCAAATGTTATCAATTTTATAACTTACCTACCTACAGCTGATAAGAAAGCATTGAGCCTAGTGTCAACTCCTGTGAATTCCCATTATAACATCTCTGCTTGATTATGTTTCTCCATTGACAATTACTTTTTGAGATCTGTCATTGAGTTCTGAATTTAACATGCTTTTTACATAAACTGGCTTTCTAAATATATCTGCACGAATTACCTTTTGCAATCAAATGTGTAATCTCAACAAAAAATGACAGTTTTGGGGGGGACAGGCCACAAGTTCTATGATATTGTGTTGACTAGTATTAACTATTTTCCAATCTTTATTTTAACCAATGAATTCTATAATTTGTTTTCTAGTATTTTGCTGAAGACTGATGAGCTAGCTATCATATAAATGCTTATCATCTTGTTTGCCTGTTTGAATATTGGCAGATCAGCACTCTTATCTTCTGGAATATCCTTGATAGTCTAAAACATATTAAAAATGAACATCGGTGCGCCAGAAATCTCCTCAATTAATTTTTTGAGGACTCTTGGGTACAAGTAATCTACACCTGATTATTTAAAATTGTCATTACTCATTGAACTTCTTAATATCCTCAGTTACATCAAGAATTAAAAACTGCTTCATTGTCCTCATGTGATACAAATATACCACTCTTTTTTCCAAACACAGTAGAAATATGTATTTCTTATCTTCCCTTCTCAGCTTCCTACATTTTGTATCTTCTAAATTTTATTGATCACTGTCGCAGGGCATCTTAGTGCCTGCTCCTAGAGAGGAGAAACTGCCAGGGAGAGAGCCCTGGCAGAGCTAAATGAGCACAGCTGTGGGTTGCCAGTGCAACTAAGGGGAGCCAGCTGCCTGTAGGGGGCAGGGCCTGGCCTTTATGAAGCCCAGGGCTGAGGCCAGGCTGGCAGTTCTCTGCCAGCAGCCGGAGAGGCAGGAGCTCCCTCAGCCGAGATATGGGGAGAAGCCCAACTTGCAAGTACAGCTCATGATAGCCCTGAGAGGATGGGCACTATGGTTTAGCCAGGGGGCTTTATGTTTGTGTTATAGCCAGGAGGCTCTAGTTTATGTTTGGCTCTGTATATTACACCCGGAGGCTTGGGTGAGGCTGTAGGGGTTGGAGGAGGCCTCAATTATAGGGACCCCAGAGAGTGTGGGGTGCCCTAGCACCAAGAGGGCGCATTATTGTCATAGCACCAGGGAAGGCGCAGCTCGCACGCCAGTGCATGAGCGACTGGTGGCGAGGAGCGCGGCCAGTGGGTCGCGGGCGCAACCCGTAGGTTGCGGACAGGGACCTAGACCCCGGATTGTGTGTGGGGGAACATAGACCCCGGCCCCAGGAAAGGGGCGGTATTGTTGAGTAGCCCAGAGTGGGCACGGCGAGCCCCAAAGAGAGGGAGCGCCATTGTATGTTATTGAGTAGCCCAGTGTGGGCACAGCGAGCCCCAGAGAGGGGGAGCACCATACTGAGCAGCCCTAGAGAGCGGGGCCATATCGAGGAGCCCGAGACGGGCATAGTGAGCCCGGCCGCAGGCTAGTGTGGTAACACCCCTCAGACTGAGGCAGGGTGCTGCGGTTGCCCCGAGAAGACAGGGAGTAGCAGCGCGGTGAGCCAGGGTCAGAGAGGGTGCCCGTGCGGTTGGCCCATAGGACCGGAGGCCCGCTAGAGAGTCCCTGAGCGGAACCACACCGGCAGGGGAGGCCCAGAGTGGGCCAGACGAGAGTCCCAGCAAGAGGCTGGGCATGAGAGAGGGAGCCCAGAGTGGGCCACAGTAAAGAGGAGGCCCGAGAAGCGGGCGTACAGACCCATCCATTAACATCCATTACATCTGCAAGGCTTGGGGCGTGGTATTAGGGGTTGGTAGGAGCCACGCATAGCCCATAAGGCTAGGGTGTCCGGGGAACACCCACCATATCGGGAGACCCCCAGGGGGTCCGGAAGAACCGCGGGGACAGAGGTCCCGAGTAGCCGTGCCCAGGGAGTCATAGGCAGCCTCCCTAATATATTTCCAACAAGACGTGGCGGGCGAGAATTAGAGGGTGCTTTGGGCCGGCCTGTACACAGAGCGAGGGACCTCAAGGAGATCACGGCTCTCCGTGAGGACCCCGCCGTGACAATTACTATGTTCCCTTTTTTTCTATTTGTTATATATTCTTTCTCACTGATGGTCGTTGCCTTCAAAACCAGGATAGACTGTTACAAAAAGTTGTGTTGTCTAGCTGATTCAGTAGTCCATAAAAGACACCCACCAGTACCCTTCCTAAGGGCTGTGTTAGTTAATAAATTGATCAATGTTCATTGAAGATTCAAGAAACAGAAAATGGAGTCCTTATTGTTAAGTCTGAGCTGACCATGCCTCTTTGACTCACTTCATCCTCCTTAAATATAATGTTATTCCTATACAGAGTAAGTTATTTAGCATCCCAGTCAAGGAGGTTAATTATTCTACCAGGTTTCAATAAGGACAATTATATAAAATTTCTTCTGATGAATGAGAATTGCTGGTTCCTCTTATTATCCAGATACCTAACACAGATATATTGAAAGTTCTATTTGTTTCTCATTCTTGGCCATTTCGGTTCAATTCAGTCAGAATATGTTGAATTTGAGTGTGAATCACATTTATTCTATAGAGACCCATTCTATGCATTTTTAATTAAGCACTGTTCACTATGGTCATGGGAGTCTCTCACTGAGGTTAGCTTCCCTACCTGGAAGATTTAGGCCATTCTGTTTGTACAGCCTGCATTCTTCCTGGAATGTGGCCCACAGTTTCCTAAAACCTGCATAATTGTATATATTTTTCAATAATTTCCTCCTTCTGTCTTCTGCCTTCTCTTCTCAGGTTTAGGGCTCAATCCAGTGCATAGGGTCTAGTATGGCCTATGGACCAATTCCACACCAGTTAGCTGGTCTACAAGGCCAAAAGGTTGGATATCACAAGCGCATTCAGATATGCAAGCATGTGCGCTTGCAGCAGCCCAAATAGAAGCATTCCAAATTTGAGCCCGGGCTTTTTTCCTCAGTGCACAAGCTCGGACATGCACTTTGTTGTGGAGCAAATTGTGCCACTTGGGGAAAAATAACCCTGCCTGGCTCCTCCCGGATCTGCAGCAAGGGGGAGCTAGAGCCCAGGACCAGCACCTGTGCTCTCCCCAGTGGTATAAAAAGCTGCCATGTCCTGGCCCCATCAATTCAAAAAGTTGCCCTGGCAAGTAGCTTAGGGCTACTTGCTCTCAGGAGCTTCTGGGGCCCAACCAATTGGTACCTGGGGACACTACCCCTGGTGCCAGCTGGACTGCTGAAGCAGTCCTGAGAGTTCCCTGCACCCTTTACCCACAGTAGCAGTCCAGCAGTGGGGGCTGCCGCCTGGCTGTGACCTGCTGTGCACCTATCAGACCCAGATTCATAGATACATAGATTTCTAGAGTCAGAAGGGACCTGGTAGATCATCAGGTCCAATCCACTGCTCCAGGCAGAAAAAGCGCTAGGTTTAAGTAACCCCAGCCAGATGCTTGTCTAATCTCTTCTTGAACACCTCCAAGGTAGGGGAAAACACCACCTCCCTTGGAAGCCTGTTCCGTATTTTGGTAACCCTCACCATAAAGAATTTCTTCCTTATGTCCAATCTAAATCTATTCTCTTTCAGTTTGTGGCCATTATTTCTGGTAACACCGAGGGGTGCCCTGGTAAACAGTGTCCCCTATTCCCTGCTGACCCCCCATGATGAGTTTGTAGGCAGCCACAAGATGGCCTCTCAGCCTTCTCTTGCAGAGGCTGAAGAGATTCAAGTCCCTCAATCTGTCTTCATACGGTCTTACCTGCAGGTCCTCAACCATACAAGTAGCCCTCCTCTGAACCCTCAAAAGGGTATCCACATCTCTCTTGAAGTGCGGCACCCAAAACTGGATGCAGTATTCCATCTGTGGCCTCAGCGATGCCGCATAGAGGGGAATTATCATTTCCTTAGGCCTGCTCGTGATGCACCTGCTGATGCAAGAAAGAGTGCGGTTAGCCTTGCTTATTACCTCGTCACACTAGCAACTCATGTTGATTTTTGCATCAACCAGGACCCCGAGATCTCTTTCCACTGCTGTGGTGCTCAGAATGGTACCCCCCAGTCTATTGGTGTGTTCCTTTGTGAGATCCTTTCTCCCCAGGTGCAGCACCTTGCATTTATTCTTGTTAAATTGCATCCTATTCTGATCTGCCCAGTTCCCCAGTCTGTCCAGATCTGCCTGAATTCAGTCCCTGCCCTCCAGTGTGTTTACTATACCCTATAGTTTAGTGTCATCTGCAAATTTGGACAAGGTGCTTTCAACACCTTCATCCAAATCGCTGATGAAGATATTAAACAGTACTGGTCCAAGGACAGAGGCTTGGAGGACACCACTGCCCACATCCCTCCAGGGAGAAACAGACCCATCCACCACCACTCTCTGGGTGCATCCCATAAGCCATTTTTTCACCCACCTTACTGTGAAAAAATCCACATCACAACTACTCAGTTTGCTCATAAGAATTGGGTGTGACACTGTGTCAAAAGCCTTTTTAAAATCCAGGTGAATAATATCTACTTCCACTCCTGCATCTAACCACTTTGTGACCTGGTCATAAAAAGAGCCCAGGTTAGTCAGACAGGATCTGCCTGCTATAAACCCATGCTAGTTGCCCCTTAACATTGTGTTACCCGCTGGCCCTCTACAAATGTGATCCTTTATGACTTTTTCTAAGGTCTTTCTGGATGGGGACTGCACAGCCAGTAGAGGCATCTGCCTCTCTGGGCCAGCTGCCAGTGGGTGGTGGATGTAGAGTTGGCCTCTGTGCAGCAGTGCTGCCATGTGTGTCCCATGCCCAGCCATCTGAGCAGCTATCGCCCGGAAGATGTTCTAGGTGTGGTGGCCTGCTTTGAACTGTCAAAGCATGTCCTCCTGGCCCCATTTGGCCAGGTCATCCACAGTCAGCTGGGTCCAAGGTGCCAGCTCTGAGCAGGCAGGGTTCTGCCACTGACCTCCCTAGCAGGAATTCTGGTGTTCCCTATTGGAAAACTGAAAAATCCCTGATTAAAAAAAATTCCAAAGTCACTCTGTAAAATACCCCAAAATCCAGGTTCCTCTACAATTAAAACAAAAGACTATTATAAAGAGAGAGAAAGAGAGTGAGACAGAGACAGTGATCAGTTGGACAATGTTTTATTGGTATATCTACAGTGTTAAAGCAATGTGGAAGCCTACCAGTGTCTCTATCATAATAATAAAGTGAAATGCATGTATTCATGAATTCATGAAACATGAATATATATTTTGTTGCCCTCCCACAGGGGTTCTGGCCCCCACACAGGGGTTCTGGCCCCCCAACAGGGGCTGCAGCCCCACACAGGGGTTATGGTCCCACAACAGGGGCTACGGCCCCCACACAGGGGCTATGGCCCCCCGACAGAGGCTATGGCCCCCAAACAGGGCTATAACGCCACACAGGGGTTACAGCCAACCAACAGGGGCTATGGTCCCCCAACAGGGGCCATGGCCCCACACAGGGGTTATAGCCCCCAACAGGGGCTACAGCCCCCACACAGGGGCTATAGTCCCCCAACAGGGGCTACGGCTCTATACAGGGGTTATGCCCCCCCCAAAAGGGCCAAATGGCCCCCACACAGGCTACCACTCCCCCTGAAAAGCTCACATGCCCCACCCCAGCCCCCTGATTGCTGCCCCGCCTGGCCCCATTCCCTGCCAACTGCTGCAGCCCCACCCCCCGCTCCCCCAGACCCTCCAATGGCTGCCCCACCCAGCCCCAGCCCCCACTTGCATCCCCAGGCCCCCATGGCTGCCCCACCAGCCCCAGGTACCATCACTTTAAAAAAAAAGAAAAGGAAAAATAAAGCAAAAAAAAAAAGCCTCTACTTACCCTAGAAGCAGGGGCTGTGGGGACTCCAGGGCCTCCTGGCAGAGCACCACCCCCACAGGCAGCACAGGGCAGTGGAGGGCAGGTGGGCCCAGGCTGGGGCTGTTGGGGTTGTCCCTCTGACCCGTGCTGTGTGGGTTGGCCCCAGTGACCCAGACAGCAGCTGGACTGCCAGTAAGTGCTGGGGTTTATTTTTTTTGTTTTGTTTTTTACTGTTGGGATGCTGGGGGGGGGCAGGGATTGGGGGCCTCAGGGGGTTGGGCTGGGTGGGGCAGGGATCAGGGGGATCTGGGGGCAGGCAGGGGATGCGGCCAGGCAGGAAAGGGATCAGGGCCTCACGGGAGCAGGGGGAGGGCCAGGCAGGGAAGAGATCAGAGGCCTGGGGGGGCAGGCAGGGGATGGGGCCAGGCAAGAAAGGGATTGGGGGAGCTTGGGGGGCAGGCGGGGGGATGGGGTCAGGCAGTCCCCCGCATAGTCCCCTCCCTCCTCCTCCAGTCCCCCCAACCCCTTACTTACTGGCACTGGGCTTACATTGCATAGCACCCTGGGGAACTCTTGAAAGGATCTTATGGCACCCCACAGTGTAGTGCACTGAGAATTACTGAGCTAGAAGTATTAAACGGTTACCAGATATTCTGCAAGTCAGTAACCATAGAACCTGTGTCTGATGGTATGGTAACGATGCATATTGGAACCAACACCATGGCTTCACAATGAACTAGATCAGTGGTGCTCAATCTTTTAACCCCTCAGGATAGATGAGTGGTGTAGGGCTGATCTGCAGCCCAGATCCCTTGTGAAGTCAGAGCCTGGATTGGACCCCACCATAGAATAGTACTTGTGGCTGCTTGCAGATGTGGAAAAAAAACCCAGCACTTTAATTTAATTTGGCATGCTTCTTCACCAAGTCCCACACAAGCCCAGAAGAGGCAGCACATTAGTTGCACTAAGATCTATATAGATGGGGTGCTTTAGTGGGGCTTTTTTGGTGCTTTTTTCTAATAACTGGTTGAATCTCTTTAGCTAAAAGCACCAGAAACCATGCTGGAGTGCCTAATCTATACAGACACAACAGATCCAGGTTGAAATAATATACTTCTGGTAAAGTGTGGGTGTGCCCCCCCCCACATCTGTCAGTGCCCTGTTTTTACAAGTACTAACCTACAGGGAAGTTAATTAGTTTACTGTAGCCTAATAGAGGTACACATGTAAATGCTGAGACTTTACTGTGGAGCTAGTTAGGCAGCTCCATAGTAAATGTCTCATGTAGACATGCCCAATATCAACCCTGATATGTTTTTAAACAGATTCACATTGGATCACACTGCTTTCCTGTTTGCAGTGTGAGGAAATTGTAATAAAGTATATTGTGCCATGTCCCGAGGGTACCATTCTCAAAAGTGTTGAAGAGTTAGAATCACAATAGGACTTTGGTATTGAATTTGAGACTTCGGGAAATTTGGGCATTCTATTACTTAGAACAGAATTTACAGCCCTGATTTATATTCCCAGCATCTCCAAGAAATCTATAGAAAAATGTGGTATCTACAAAAGGGATTCACAGAAGTCAGCAAGCTGTGTGGGGATCTGCCTAATTTAATTAGGAGCAAATACTAGGTAAAGGGGTAGGGACTAGGACCATTCCTTAAACATAGCTAGATAACTCTGGGCTAGAGAGAAGTGTACATCTCCCCTCAAGGCAGACAAGGTTCTTTGGGTAAATCCAATATATTTTATTAGATCAGAGGCCAGTCTTCAAGAAAAAACATATTCGTCTCTGGCTTCTATTCTATCCCATGTAGGATGAGCACATAACAACAGTAGACACTTCCTCTTCCTGAAGAACATTATATTCAGCATAGATGAGGCCTTACTTAGAATATTGTGTCCAGTTTTAAGCCTCACTTCAAGAAAGATGTGATTAGAAAGAGTACAGTAGACAGTGACAACAATTATTAGAGGCCTGGGAGACATAATTTACGAGAAAAGGCTGAAAGAACTAAGATTATTTAGTCTGGAGAAGAGAAGAGAAGAGAAGAGAAGAGAAGAGAAGAGTGATGAGGGGGACAGGATTTGATAAGTCTTTAAATACTGAAGGGTACAAACAAAGAGGCTGGAGATAGACTATTCTCTGTGAACATAGGAAATAGGACAAGAAGCAATGGCTTCAAACTGTAGCAGAGAAATTTTAGGTTGGTGATCAAGAAGAACTATGAGAGTGGTTAAGTATTGGAACAGGCTGCCTAGAGAAGTTGTGGATATTTTCAAGAGCAGGTTGGACAGACACTTGACCAAGATGGTTTAGTCAGTGTCGTTCCTGCCTTGAGCAAGGTGCTGGATTAGATGAACTCCCAAGGTCCCATTCCAGTCCTACTTTTCTATGATCCAAGTTACCCTGAGAGAAAACTATCAGACTATTTGGGGCAGCAAAAGGACTCTGTAGCCCAGTGAGGAAGGTCACAGTGTGGGAGTCCTAGATTATTTCCCCTGCAGCCAGGACTATATTTTAGATGGTTAAAAAAAAAAAAACAAGGGAAGTAACCTGGCAACAGGAAGCATAAGCCAGGAATGCCCTTTTCCTGGGTAGTGCCGTCCTCACTGGACCTTAGATTCATGACCCTTCCTGCTTGTTCATCTTCTGACCCTATATATCTCCTGGCTGCTTGGTAGGTCAGCTTAATAGGAAGCATAGGAGGGTCGCATCTGGGTTAGCCCAGAGCTTTGTGTTTAAGGTACTCCAGTGCTGTGGAAGGCATAGATTGGAATTCTCTCAAGGTAAGAACACAGGTCTCCCATTTTTTAGAAAAGTGCTCTTACCATTAAGCTAATGGACAAAAAACAAGACACCATTAGCACCACCATTTTCTGTTGGGCTGCATAAGTTCTATTAGTATCAAATAATCATCTGTAAACACTGCCTTAGGACTTAGGCAGGTTTAGGAACCTCTCACATTTTAAATCAGTGGTTCTTAAGCTTTATAGACTCAAGGCATCCTTTGATAGATTTATGGCACTCCATAGAAAATGTTAGATCTTATTTTTCTTTTTTTTTACTACATGAAAATAATAGAGCAATTCTCCTATTGCAGATAACTCAGAAAGACCACAGTAGGTCAGCATGTTTTAAAAACTATTCATTTCTATTTGAAATCTCTGGGTTTACTTTATGAAACATGTTTGCACACCTAGATACTAATGTTGTGTTGCACCCTGTTGTACCCTTGAAAGGATAGCAAGGCACCGCAAGGGGCTACAACATGCTGGTTGACAATCACTTCTAAATTTAAAAAAAACACTAGTTTCTGAAATTTAAATTCCATCTTCATTCAGGACCAGGAATGTGTGTTTGGGGAAATTGCTGTTTTAAGCTTAGCTAATGTAGAAACAGGAGTAACATTTTCAGTCCATTTTTTAAAGTTTGTGTTCTGATCAAAAGTTAAAGGGAAAAATATTGAATTGATTTGTAAGATAGGTTCAGATCCAAATCCTGGATGTCTTTCTGTTGTTTTAATGGATTTGGGATTAAATCTGTGAACCTTCATCTTTCTCAAAATGTTACTAAATTATGAATGTTTCACAGATTGTAGCACAAGTATTTTATTTACCCAAAAATTCAGAGTAGAAATTTGCTAAAGGTATCTGTTACTACCCTTTTGAAAGAGTTCATCTACTCAAGTTCAAGTAGCAGAAACAATTTCACATGTCTTAAGTGATCAGTTATACAAGATACATAAAAAATTCAGAATAAATTAAAGGAACAAATGGCCCAAAAGGTGAAGAGGTCTGAATTTACTGGCTGGAATTCTTGGCAACTAATTATGAACATTAAGTGCATTCTGAAAAATAGGGATTGATTTGGAATGATCTCCTGGTGAAACACTACTACTCAAACACTTCAGCCAGCTCCAATACATACCTGTATCACATACTTATTTCCAGGATTTAATAGTTAATGTTTCTAAAGTGAAAATAGGTGATGAACAGTTTTATAGAAAATAAAATAATTAATGGTAATGCATGTATTGTTAAATCAATTATAGATTTGTCATGCATAGATGTGAATTCACTCTTTGGTATTTTGTCTGTTTTTGTGACATACATTCATGTCATACATACATGTGAATTCACTCTTTGGTATTTTGTCTGTTTTTGTGGATTGTTTTGTCTTTTAACATAAGCCTCCCTGAGCTCTCTCTGGAGAGGCCAGCATTTGAATCAAATAAATAAATAAATAAATAAATAAATACATTTCATGGCTCTATTTTCAGAGTCTGGTTTATGATTCTGTGGAAATCGTCCTTTGGGGCTGTAACTAAATATGTAGAAAACTTGATGTGTAACGAAGTTCATGGCCTAAGTAAAAGCATCTTTCTAAAACACAGCAAAAGATAAGAGTTTTTTGTTATTGTTAATTTTATTGCTGGTGGCAATAATACTTGGCACAAAAATTCACAAGAAAAAAAAGTTTAACTTTATTATGCTTAAATATAGTGGGCAGCACTAAAATATAAACAAATACTGTGTTGTGGATTTACATTTACCACACTATTATCTGTATTTGGAATATTTTTATATCACAATTACATATGTATGCCATGTCTTCGTAAATGATTACTTCTTAATATTTCCATTTTTGTATACATATATAAAATAGAAATGCTAAAGAAACCCAACCCGGTTAAATGGGAAAGAAGCATAGCAGTTTAAATCAGAACAATTCAGATCTGAGATGGAATGACAGAAGAAGAAAAAGAATCTGCTTTTAGAATAGGAAAATGAAGATATGAAGATATGAATTTTGCTGCAAAGATACTTCTCCCTTTTCAATTAGCCTTTTCACCTGTAACACTGAAGATGAAATTCGGGCTGTACTGAAGTCAACAACAAAGCTTACAGTGATGTCAGGATGGCTAGTATTTTCCTGTAAGTAGCAGCTATGGACAAATCACTCCAAGCTACAATGTGGCAGAGCATACATAAATTCTGGAGCACTTAATCCTAAGAGCTAGAGGTTATCTGCATATATTCTGCAAATGCAAGTAGCAAACTTATTTAGCATTAGTAATGGTGCTGTAATGCTCGTGTAAATGCCTGACCAGGAGCAAAATTTGCTTCTGGTCAGCCATCCACCAGAGGGCAGGAGATACCTCCCTGCCCCCAGGAGCTGCCAGCTTCCAGGGTGGGCTCCACCATGTTTCCCTGCCCTGGCAATAGGGAGCTCCAAGCCCCCTGGTTCCAGACAGATCCTGGGGCTGGTCGGGAACTGCCCCAGTAAGGGTCAGATCCCAGTCCTGTGCCCTGATTGGGTGATTGAGGCATGGAACTTGGAAAGACCTTTAGGGGTGGGATAGGTCCCAGCCCCCTGGCCCGATCCTCCAGTGTGGGGCAGCTAGCAGCGAGTTAGCTGCCAGCTGCAACACAGGCAGATTGAGGCAGAAAGCTGAGACCTGCCCCTAGAGCTCTTTCCAAGCCCCATGCCCCTGATCAGGGAGCCAGGGCCAGGAGCTCCTTGCTGTGGGACTAAGGGGACATTGTCCCTGCCCCAGCAGCAGGCAGCCCCCCTCCCCTGGGGCCAAGAGGCAGCCATCTTCTGGCCTGGTGCCCCCTGCCCCAGCCATCTCCTAGGCCCTGGGCCAACACCCAAGGGGAGCCTGGAGCTCCCTCCGGTGGCAGCAGAGGCCCATTGCAGGGCTGCAGGGAACTGGGACTTTTTTTTAACCCTAATTTCTGCATGTGTAGACACCTACCCCAAAACCCTAACTTTGCAATAGCTTGCTGCATGGTAAATCTAGGCTGGAGTAAATGCATGTGTAGACGTGCCCAATGAAACTAATTTACGGATAAGTAGAGATGGTCTGTGTGAAAGGTGTATTGAAAATTCCAAAATTCTGGGGAAAAAAATAACCTTTATGTTACAGTTTGGAATGAAAAGGGGAAATTTCCTGTGGAAGGGAAATCAAAAGAAAATAGTTTAAAATATATTTCTAACAAAATTATAGCAGGTAGCTTAGACTCTAATACTCCTAGCTCAGCCATGGGTCCCAGTACTAAAGGAGTAATGAAAGCCATGAAGCTAGAAGTCCTGGGAACCACTTTGCTTGAAACTGCAGCTTATGGAGCATCCAGGCCACCAGCTCATATCAAGTAAACTGGAAACTGGAAGCATTTGGCTTCCTAACCAACTGCATAATAGAACTACGCCAGAGCCATAAATCATGGAAACAGAGGCCCTCCAGGAGCCTATTAGGTGGGCTGACAGTAAATTGAGAAAGTTTCTGTTGGAAATGTGCCTGGGTTTCATTGGAAGTTTTTCAAATCCTATGTGTTTTTACAAAAGCATTTCAGTTTTTACAATGAAATTTATTCTAATTTATTCCAATGAAAACCTATATTAATAAATTCAACCAGATTCATTCTGGATTGGACACCTCTCTGTGAATAGAACCATGTTATAGTTTTGGTGAAAGACAACTGCAATATCCAGTCTGTGTTTTCAAAAAACTTTACTGGGGTCCTTGACACAACTGAGAAATCCATGCTTTAGAACTATTCTTCTGGTCAGTAAAACCTTGCAGAAAGGATATTGGGTCCATTTGTCCATACCTCTATTCAATGAGACTTGGTACCAATGCCTTTTACATCTGTAATTGTTTTTACCCTTTTTAGTAAACCATCTATTCATCTAAACAATCATCAGTTTTGCTGTCTTCAACCTGCTCCTGAGAGGAGAGAAACATTCCACAAATCAGTTGTGTGGCAGACTGTGGCTTTGGATCTCATTTTCCTTTTCAATTATTATATTTTGATCTACAAATCTTGTAGTTGCTAAGTTCAGCTTTCTCAAGCTCTTGGTCATATCTAAATTTCACACAAATCCTGAACCATTCAGAAATAGTTCCAGTCGTTCCAATTCAAAATGCATTACCAAAATGTAGAACTTTTAGCCTCTTACGTTGATTTTTTTTCCAAGTAACCTTACTCTGTGGATCTTTTAGAGATGTAAAATCATACCAGGTCTAATAAAATCAGTTCACTAATTTTGAAGCAGTGCTATATTTTAAAGTTGGATTTCAATCTTACCGGGAGTGGAGTATTAACATTTGAACACAGGAGACGTTAGCTACTGTCAGAACAGATAGGGTGATAAAGCATTTTGTGTGTGTTATGGCATCTACTTTATATTTTATAATATTTGGCAAGAGGAGTCTCACACAAAGGCAATTTCATGGAATACCTATTTCAGACTTTTAGAATAACTGAGACTTTTGGAGCTCAGTACAAAGGCTTCATTGCTTGTGCGTGTTACACTAAACCCCTACCTCTGCTCAGATTAGTCTTACACGTTAATAATTAACAGTCAAGAAATATAATTAGCATTTTTCCTATATCACTCAAAGACTTCAGTAGGCATTGTCCTGAGTATGCAACTTCAATAATACTAAAATAAATATATTGTAGAGAACTTCCTACCATCTTTTACACACTACCTTTAATATTATATTATAAATTGTGAGTAAATAAACTGACAAATAGAAACTGGTCTATGCAATGAGGAAAGATACAGCCAAAGGCATAATTTGACAAGCCAGTCAGCTGTCTTATTTCATAGCCCCATGAAATAAAATTCTATTGCAAGGCTCAGATTTTCAGTGAGTAGAAACTGATGCAGATCTTTGAAAGTCAAAGCTGCTATACTAGATTGCACCAAATGCAGGTGATATGATCAGCCTACTTGTGCTTTTCCACCTGAGTCTCATACTTTCACCAAGGGCTGCAGTCTATGAGACAACTCAAAAAGGAATTCAGCTGGCATGAATATTGCTGTGCCCAGATAGAATAGCAGCTGAGCTAGCAAGGGCATGTGTCTGGCTTTATGTAGCCCTATTTCCATTGGCTTGAATGATAGCCTACTATCATGTTGGCTGGCCAGGGCAGCAGGTGCAGCATCATTGTTTTTGTAGCCTCTTGTAGTAGCAGTTATTTTCGTTGGCTGGGGAAATGGCAGCTGCTCATCTGGCTGCAGCAGAGGTAAGGGCATAGCTTCCTGGCTGGACTATTACAGCTAACATAGGGTTCAAATCATTACTATTAGGAAACTAGTAACGTTAGGAAACCATCATTTTCTTTAATGTGCTGTCCACATAAAATGATCCGAAGACAAAACTAAAAATGGTTTTGCTCATAATATGGGTCAAATCAAACTACAAAACTAGAGTGGAATTTGCAAACTTCCTTTGCTACTATTAGTATCCATTTGTTCTTCAAGTATATATTTCCTAAGAGGTTCTTTCTAAGCTCACCTACAGAAGTAGGAAAAGTTTACATTACTAATTGGACCAGGTTTATTTTTCCAATTTGAGTTCCTTTTTTGTATATATAGTTCATTCAAAAGGCTATTTATTGTCATGATTCTGTTGGCTACAATCACAGCTCAAGGAACATTAACATGAAGTCCTTTCTACCTTACACTGAATATTCACCAGCATCTGCTAAGGGATTCATAAAAAAAGAAAATTGCCACACATGGCAACCAATTAATAAACAATTTGTTTACATAGTTGGGTTTTTTTCCTCCTTTATCTTTCATGCAGACTCTGTTGTGTGGGTGGAGAGGAGTGTTGATAGTGGTCCTTGAGTTCTCAATTTACAAGTGATCTTTCATTGACTCTATTTGTCCTGATAAGGTACTTTTTCATCTGTATACAGATGATACATAGATGTTAATCAGGATTTTTCTTCCTTTCATGCTTATATTGCTTGACCATTTAAATCTACAAAAATTATTTGGAGAAAGTTTTATTCCCTCTAAATAAATGTCTCTAAACAGGTTATTCTACAAGTTATGCTAAAGAATGGAAAGATGAACATTGAACGTCTTAGTTCTGAACTGAATTCCCATTCCTTTTACTCTGGTACTAAAGAATATCTTCATATTTAAAAAAAATCATATGCATTTTGGAAGAACAATAACTCTGTTGCTCATTTTGATTTAATCCTCATTTGAGAAATAGCTTTTACCCTTCACTTTCTGATCAGGTAAGCTGAAAATCCAATACATAACAAGGATGGATTTAAAAATTATTTTCAAAATTATCTTTGTTATGGTCTGATTATAAAATTAAACTATTTTTAAGCTATTTTCTGTAATAGTCCAGGATTGTCTGTATTCTAACTCTAGTTTCCAAGGTCTCCAATTCACCAATGTACTTAAGCACATGACTGGTTCCATATACTTGCATAGATTACTCATTTCTTTGACTTCAGGAACCAGCCTAAGAACTTTACTAAATTAGGGATTAATTGGCTTTAAATGGTCTCCCATTGACTTTAATAGGAATTAGAAGTGTTGAGCACCTTGAAGGATTAGGCTTATAGAAGAAAAATAGTTTCACAAAAGTTATTTGAACTTATTCCACATTTTGTGTAGAATCTGGAATATATTTCTCCTTCAGTATTGTAACTCATCATCCTTCATTGATGTAACTCTACATTTCAGGACTGTAATGGAAAGGTGGTTGCATCTACACAAGATGCTTGATGTGCAGTAGCTCGTTACTTCTGTGCAATAGAGTGTCAGGGCACAAATCACGATGTGATGTTACTGCATACTAATGAGCTACTGCATAGTCAGCATCACCAGGAAGTTGTGTGGGGACACCACTGTGCAGTAACACCAGTTACTATGCAGTCATTTAGTACTTGGGTATGCAAGTACTAAATGACTGTACAGTAACAACTGTGTAGTCAGCATCTTCTGTAGAGGCAGCCAGCTTTAGTTAAGGTGAAGAAGTAAATTGTTAAGAGTAGTTGAAGTTTTGAACAGTTTAAATTACTTCCTTACTTTTTAGAGGGTGTGTCTACACATGCATTTGTGCCAGCTTATATTTACTGAGCAATAAATTATTGTGAAGTAAGTGGAAATAGGCCAGCATCTACATGTGCAGGTGACCTGGGACTAAATTTAGTCCCAGGTCAGAGCAGCCTGCTATGTGCACCTGTGGCCACCCGGGGGAGCTCTAGCCTCCAGCCACATGGCTTCCAGCAAAATTGAAGCCAGGAGAGGCAGCCAACCAAGAGCCCTGGCTCTAGACTCAGGCTGGCTGGGCAGGCTGGGCGGGCTAGTGCCTGGGGAGACCCAGCAGGGAGGCCCCCTGGGTTACGGTGCAGTAACTAATCAGGCATAAATTTGATACTTGTATGATAAAGGTATCAAATTTATGCTCAAGTTGCGTTGTCACCATATTTACTGCACAATACGGTCATGCATGTGTACACATGTGACATACTGCAGAGTAATTTTGGTTACCGCACAGTAAATATGCACTTGTAGATGTTCCCAGAGTGTAGTTGTTGTAGGAACCTCTGCACAAAGTTAATGACATTTTTTGTCTGAAGAATATAGCTATTGTTTAAGAGCCTGATTTACACATTGCATGCCTGTGTTAATTAATTATAGCCTATGCAAGTCACATCAGTTTGATATTACAAAGCTAATTTTTATATTCCGTTAGACTACAATCTGTAGAGCAAGGGTCCTATCCTGAATGTTGCTGAGTACCTCTTATAAGATCCTCAATACCTTCATTCTTCCCAAGGAAAATGATAGAAAATGAGGATGCTCGAGCCTTCAACACATTCAAGAAAAGAATACATTCAAGGAAAGTCCAATGTCATTCTTTAAAAAGTGAAGGATAAAGAAAGAATTTGAAAGTATATATTAAGGGCCCTTTTTAGAGTGCCGAGAACTCACAGCTATTACTGAGTTTAGAGAGAGCTATAAGTGCTGAAATCTTGTGAAGAGTAAATGTGGTGTCCATTGTACTCTGTTTTTTCATGCTATTGTACAGACATCTATATGTTCTTTATCATGATAGCTTATTTTGTAACATCTGCCTTCCTTTCTGATACTCAATGAGGTTCTTTGCTGTACTGTGCATTGGCTTTTATTTCTTTCCTTGCTTTGTCTCCCAATGAATGGGAATTTTGTGACTGGTTTCAGCAGCAATTTGCTGAATTTGCTTTAATTCTAAGTAGACTGCTGTTCTCATTTCTTTATTTAGTTTGATTTCAATTTTATCCATCATTCCACAGCTCTGTACAGTAGAGAGAGCCTAAAATTGCAGAATTCAGATTTGATTTAAACATATCAATGCAGCATGGAATTTGAATTCAACCTTTTGGTTGGTTCAGTATAAGAATAGGAGTCATTATCAAAATTCATATCCAGATAAAGTTCAAGTTTCAAAGAACTTCAGAGTTTTTACAAAATACAAACTAGGAATGTTTTTGTAGCTTGCAAAGGATTTGAAGAGCACTGCATATTAAATGGCTCCAGAATCAGATTAATAGAATAGTGAATGCAGCTAGTTTTCAGAAATAAAAGAAAGTTCTATCAGCAAGACAAGTGAAAGAAAAAAGCATGAAAGCTAATATAAATGTGGATCACCAAATAGGAATGCTTCCTGATTCTGCAATTAAGGTTTACTTATCACTCTCCCAGAAAACCAATGAGGTGCTGTTGTTTCCGTTATGCTGGAATGAATAAAATCAGTGAAATCAGTATCCTCAGCTCTGTTTATTCAGCTCAAAGACAGGTCAAAAAGGAAATTCATTGTGAAAACAGAGGGCTGGGATCATCTGAACATAAAATGTAAAAGCAATCATTGTGGATTGCATGCCCTTCTATGTGGCTGTGCACTTGGTTATATCAATTTGAAAACTATTCAGAATTTAGGAACACGTAAGGAAGATCTACTTAGTAAATATTTATCTCCCAAGCTTTAAAATGACCTTTTGAAGCCAAGGTATGTTATCTTTGGACACCCTCAACCTTCTTCAGTTACATTTCAGTTTCTTCTGTTTACTCCCTCCTGCTTAGTTCTGCAACTGTGAAGTAACCTAAATAAAATAGCACCATCAAGATTCAAAAGTTGCCTATGCCTGAAGTACATGAATACCTCTTATAAATGGAGTAATAAATTTTGAACAGCTGTGACTTCAGTCCTTTCAGACTGAAGTAGAGTGATACTTTTCACATATTTCTTTTCTTGATAAATTCACAAAATACATTAATGCTTTCCATTTTGTCATGAAGCAAAACACAAAAGTATCATTCTCCTAATGAAATATGAAACTAGGCAGAGTAAATTGTGCATTTTTGTTTACAATGGTGAAAAATCTAGTGTGAAAAGTTATAGCGTGCTCAGAATTCTTAAGAAGAAAGCAAGTGTAGAAGAAATTGCCTAAAAAACCAAGAAAGAAAAGAAACTAAAAAACCAAGTGGTGTTGTCTCTCACCTCCTCTGATTCCTCGCTGCCACACATTTGCATTTTCATGGACCTGCATTCCTGCATACTAGCTTCTGTCCAATGCAGGAGAGCACAATACAACCGTAGACTCTCCCTCTGGCTGAAGAAGGGTGTTCGTACCCAAAAGCTTGCAAAGAACAATTTTCCCAACTATTTAATTGGTCTAATAAAAGATATCACATTTATCCAAAGAACCTTGTCTGCCTATGTCCTTAGACCAACACAGCTACAACCAACACCCCCAACTAGAAATTGAAAATTTCATCTCACAGCCAAACTCTTCAGTTTTAAAAAGTGATAAAATCATGGAGATTTTATATTTTTCTGTTGTTTTTCATGTTTATTCTACTTGGTAATAGTGACATGCTAATCCTTGTGATGAGATTTCTGCTCTACCATATGCAGAGAATTTAACTGTAACTTAAGTCAGATCAATGATGTCAATGAATGCTGATTTATCCCAATAGAATGTGTTGCTATTACTGCAATAATGAAGACGGGTGGAATTATCTGATTATGTCTTTTGGGAGAACCTCTACTAAAGGTTGAGCTGACTTGGAAAAGGATGACACACTCAATTACTTTCCTGATAGAATGAAATATCAGTTTTCAAATCACCATGCATTTACATATTTTAGATTAAGAAAATATATTAACTAAAATTAGGAGTTAGTCAACTGTAATATTTTCTCAGGAAAATACAGTTCCCTAGTGTAAGTGTAATTAGAGTACAGGGATATGCCTGTCCCTGCTCCTTGGCTGCTTGTCCTCCCACCTCTTGCCTGTCTCCTCTATCACCTGCCCTCCCACCAAGTGCCCTTACCACATGCAACCCCCTGCCCCTCACCTCCATGCCTGGTGTACAGGGCAGTAGCAGTGGCCAGGCTTTCACTGCTGCTGGGGGCCAGCCAACAGCTGCAGTGGTTGCTATTTTCTGCAGCCCCCCACAAAGTCCTTAGTTACCACCCATCCCTTTGTAATGCTACTGCCCTGGCACCTATGTAATGGTCAAGGTTCCCTCTAAAATGTAGGCAAGAAGCCATAAGATCTAAAATACACTAATTAAATTAAAACATAGCAAAGTGAAAAGGAAGAATGCAGAAGTTCTTATTCTAAGTGTTGGCCCATTAGACTCCATGTGAAATGTTTAAATGGATTGCTTTGTTTAGCATTGCAAATTTCAAGTGACTTAGACAACTAAGACCTTCTTTCAAAATCAATGTAGGCAGGGGGCAAGATCCTTAATGAAGTACAGGCACTTACCAACTAAATACCTTTAAAAATCTTGGTATAAACAACGGACTTTAGATCGACCTTCAGCAGGAGCATTTACATGTTCTATTAATGTGCCTGAATAAACTCCAGCTCAGTTCACACCAGAGTTTATGCTCCTAGGTGCAGCATTTACACATACACCTGGGACTGCAGCATGTTGAGCCAGGACAGCACAGCCCCAGCTGGCAGGAGGCCCAGGGACTCAGCCTGCCAGCCCAAGGCTGCTCCAACCCAGCTCAATGCACTATGGAAGGGCTGACTAGGGCACAGAGGTGCTCCAGTGCAGAGGCTAGCTGGCAAGTCAGGCAGCCTCCACACTGGAGCACCCTCATGCCCCAGCCAGCCCCAGTCACTGTCTACACGTACATTATGGCACACTTGTATTGGGCAGTACTACCCTACAGTGGAGTTAATTAATTTACTGCAGCCTAATAGTGGCACATGTGTCGATGGTGATGCTTTATTGTGGAGATAATTAGTCAACTCCACAGTAAAATGCACAAGTACATGCACCCAGTGTGAATTAAGTTATGTCTATGCAGCCCTTGGATTGAGTCTGGGGGTGCTGCTGAGACCACAAATTAAGCAGTGTAGATGATTCAGGAGCACATCTAAACTTGGCTACACACCTCCAGGCTCGCCATATCAGAAACACATGTCCAGGACCAGTCTGAATGTTAAGGTATGTGTTCAAGCCATCTAGGTTTGCACATGGAGTGAACATTGGTTATCTATTTGCATTGCCCCTGAGCTCACTTCAAAGACCATATAGAGATGAGACAGGTAGTTAGCAGTGTTAGTCAGAAAGCAGGGTACATATGTACCTTTATAGAGTAACTAAATAAAATACATATAGAGGGAGAAAGCATAACCTTTTGTGAACCCAAGTTCAGTTCATCATGTGCTGTGAAAGGACAGCATAGAACAGAGTATTAAATGGAGTGAGTGATTAGAATACAATTGGTGAGAAAGGAGAAGGGAAGGAGAGGGGATAGAGACATGTATGTGAGAGGCATACAAGCAAAGAACCCATAGGAACAAAAGAGTCACAAAAGCTAATCCAGAAAATGAGATGAGACTCCATAGTCCCTGTTTAAACTATGCTTATCACAGTCCAGTTTGTGGACAATTTCTGTTTTACAATTTCCCACTTAAACTGGTTTTTAAAATGTTTCTGCTTGAGAACACCAATCCTGAGGTCAGCAATGGAGAGTCCAGGGAGACAGAAGTGTTCTGCCACTGGATTTTGTGTCTTTGTTCAGCTGATGTTAGAACAGTGTTCATTTATTCTTAAATGTAGAGACTTCTCTGTTTGTCAGATGTAGAAAGCAGATATATAGGTAGCAGACATGATAACAGGCTCCAATAGACCTAAAAATCTCTTGTAAATTAAACTATCACTCTTAACTCAATTTTTTTTTAATTGCAGTCCAAGTCAGATGGTCCTAATAATTATATTTTAATAACATTTAAAAATGAATTATGAACTTTATATGAAAGTGCACACTTTATTATATCTGAAGGTGAATTAGATTCATTTCAACATCCTGATTTACCTATTTTCATTTTTCTCTCTTCATTTTTTATCTTTTCTATGGAGACTAGTCAGAATGTGTTTGATGACCCATAAATTACATGTCTTCTGGGTCTAATGAATCCAATGAGAACAGCACTAGTAAGACATAAGGCATACATTCTTTATATTTGAAGACTTTATAGCCCTTGCCAGACCTGCATTCAAAGGCACAATGGACTCTGATGCATGGGCGACTGGTGCCACCTTAGTCAGGGGGGAGGGGGCACATGCCCCCCCAGCAACCAGTCAGTGACCAGTCAGCTCTCTCCCATGGCCAATCTCGCTGACGGGGGGGGGGAGGGGGGGAGGGGCAGTCCCCCCATGGCTGATTGCATCAACTGGGAAGCAGCCACATAGCTCCCAGAAGTGGCCATAGCACTTCATCCAGCTCTGCCTCTCCCTGGCCGGCACTAATGGGGGGTGGGCACTGGTGCTCCCATCTGCCCACCCTGCCCATTGCCTAAGTGGGGAGCACCATCTGTCCAGGGGTATGCCAGCAGTCTCAGGGGGTGGACATGCAACTCCTATGTGTTGCCACTGCTCTGATGTGTGATCCACATAATCATTCTTCCTGCCATGCCACGTGTACATGGCAGGCGGCATAACTGTGGGATTGCACAACAGATTCCATCATGCCTTATTGCCGATGCAGGAGGAGCCTGGGATAGTGATCCCACAATAAAGTATCCCAAGTAGCAAGCTCCCAGAGCTAGAAAGCCCTCAGTTGCCAGGGCTCCCAGTCACAGGGGCACATTATGAATCATGGGGGCACATTATGAATCTAGTTAGGCGTGCGCTTGCAGTCCCTCTCATTGACTCTGCTTGATTTTACCAAATTGATATAAATTTCTCCTTGCTCTCAGTTGTATGCACTTGAGCTTTTTCTTAGAGATATGCAGCAGCTGGCAAAACGGTTCCTCTTGTTACAGTTAAAACAGCTTTCTAAATGCGGCACGACATTGGGGGCCATGTTGCCTTCCAAACATGCTGCATGCCAGCCTTTTTGCTCTCTCCTTTAGCATTTTTTGTATCAGTGGAAAATTCTACTTGGTGAGGTGGCTTCTTACCCTGTCTTACCCAAAATTCCACCCTACTACATTCCTACTACAGGGATGACCCCCTTTGGTGCATGAAGTTGCAACCTGGGATTTTACTGTTTCTGCTGTCTGGGATTTTTAGATAGTCTTTCCTAGGGACAAGTCTCACTCATACAATAGCTTTTCTTGTTATTCACTGTCTGCAATGCCACAAATAATTCTATCTTAAATAGAGATTCCATCAAGTTCCCAAAAGCACAGTTCTTACTTAGTCTCTTTAGTATAGTAATATAGTGATTTATTTTTTCTCCTGTTATTTATATATACATAAAAAAATGTGTCTTTCAAGGGTCTCACTCTTTTTTTTTTATTTTGGCATGTAGTTCTCTTCAAATTTGGACAGTATGACACATAACTGTATAATTTGGCCTTCTTTGAATGTATAGGTGTTAGAGCAGGGGTAGGCAAAATCTGGACTGCAGACTTCCATGGCAGACTCCATTTCCTGGCAGCCCCAGTGGAAGCAGCTCCTTCTGGCTGCTGCTGCCCTGGTACTCTGGTCCATCCATCCCACACCCACCACTGAGGGTGGAACCTGCATGGGCAGGGCACATGGACAGGCAGCTGGTATGGGGCTGTGGCCAGGACCAAGACAGGTGGGCAGGCCCAGGCAGACCCTGGGATCTTGGGACAGTGAGAGCATGGGCCTGGGCCCAAGCCACAATCTGCTGCTTGTGTGCCCCTGCAATGGGCACAGGTTTCATGGGCAGAGGCGTGCAAGGAGCAGATCATGGCTTGGCCCTGGCCCCAGCACAATGGTATTACTGCCCAAAGAACCCAGCCCTGGCCCCAAACAGCCCTCCACCCAGCCACGCACCCTGCTTGTGGTTCCTGGCCAGTCTCCATGCAGACCTCGGGACCTTGGGGCTATGACAGCATGGGGCTAGAGCCAGGGCCAGGTCTGCAGGCAATGTCATGTAGGAAGCATTGCCACTCTGCCTCAGCCCTGTGCTGTCACTGGCCCAAGATCCTGGATTCTCAATGGAAACTGGACAGAAGCCACATGGGCAGGGTGGACAGCTGGGAGGGTGCTGGGGCCAGGATCTTGAGGCAGTGACAGCATGGAGAAGAGCCATGATCCACTCCCTGCATGCCCCTGCCCGCAGAACCTGTGCCTGTCACAAGGGCATGTGGGCAGTGGATCACAGCTCAGCCCCAGCCCCTGCCCCAAACCCATGCTGTCACTGCCCCGAGATCCTGGAGGTGTCTCCAGCCCTGGCCACCTGTCTTGCTTCTGGCCATGGTCTCATCCCAGCTGCCAGGCCAGATCAACTATTTTGTCCATGCCTGTATTAGAAACAGCCAGGGCATTCTCCCCCATGGTATTCAAGAAGATTGATGATTTGACTGTATTTTTCTGTGCCGCAGAAGCTGCAATATTTGAGATGAAGCATAAAATTTCTCAGATCCCAGCTGCACTACTGCCATGTCCAAACTGGGACTGGGTCTGCCCACAGCTTCATTCTGCAGACCATGAGTTGTATATCTTTTAACTGAAATTTGAAATAACAATTCCAATGCTCAACTCTCCCAGTTTCCCAGGAGTGCATGCTAATCTGACCATTGGGGTGGGGCACAGTACAATCCTGGGTTCTGGTTTATGTTCCTTGCCCATCCCAGGGATTGGGGGGCAGAGGTGGGTAGTGTCCTGGATTCCCCTGCAGCTGGCACATTTGCAGCCTTGCCTTCAACAGGCCTTCCCATGCTGGGATAGCTCCAGGTCCCCAATCAGCCTAGCACCATTTGCAGGCTTGTTCTACTGCCTTTATGCTGCAGGCGCCAAACATACTTCCTACATTTTTAATTGTCCCATACTCTGGCATGTCACCTGCAGGGGAAGACAAGTTAGGAACCCAGGGCAGTCCCTCCCTGACTCCAACCATCAGCTGATTGTCAATATTGGGATGGGACAGCCCCAAACTGCTGCTGACTATGAGCTGATCATCAGCATCAGAACAAGGCAGCATGCACCCCATGTTCAATATAAGGCACCATACAAACCAACCACAAAGAAGTTACATTTTATATGGAACATTTTTGTGGTTGGTTTGTTATTTTATGGCATCGTAATTTTGCTCAGCGTGTGGCATGTTGCAATATATGGTATGATTTGGGAGTGATTAACACCTTAATCAGGCCATAAATATAACAAGGTAATGTTTCTTTACATGGTTGAATGAGCCCCATAGATTTTCCAGCATGAATTTTATATGTGCATATTAATTTAAAGATCTGATTCTCTGAAAAATAGCATGCAGCTTTGAAATTTGTTTTGCATTTGCCTCAATCAAGGTTAATTTTTAATGTCTGCAAAAAGTCAGCAAAAAAAGAAGCATGGATATTACTGAATTAAAGTAAACAAAATACTAATAGAAACATTGAGCATTATCACTATGCTCTGGTTGCATGCTCATTTTTATAGAAATGGTTTTTCATTTTATTCAGAAATCAACCGGATTTCTATGTACAAAACATGTACATTATAACAAGATAATGATCACAGGTCCTTTAAAAATGAACTGGACCTTTCACCTTTTAACCTTCAAAAGTGCAATATTTCTGAAGAGAAAGCCTGAACTAATTCCAGATTAAGCACCATTTACTACTAGGAACATGTAAAAAAAACTGAGGTTACAATCTTACCCTATAGCTATTAATCAGATAGTAATGAGTTTCCATATGTTTATTGAACCCCAGATGAATGAACTGTGAACCAATAAATGTTAGCTATGTGCAATATGTTCTTTAAAATCTATGCTATTTATATTACACAACTACACATAACATACTGTGAGAAGTATAGCATGGATGGTATTGAAGAGAACCTACAGTAACAGACTACACAAAGGATGGGGCCACTAAGGAAGGAGATAGAAATTTAAAGCTTTTCACTTTGTAAAGTGTTTAAAGCAAAATCATTTCTCTTCTGACAGCAACTAATTTTCTATGTAGATAAAATGGTTTGTGTTGGGGCAACACAAGAGGCTGCCAGTGTGTAAACAGTCTCTTAACATTTTGCAGCCCATTATATTTTGCTGTCCTAGGCAACCTCCTACTCTGTGTGGTTATACAGCCCTGTTTTTATATTCTGTTGTTGTCAGATATGAGCCTATATATCACTCTCATCGGGAGAAGCTGGGCTCAGGACGGCAGTATGTAACTTAAGATGAGCAGCTGTGAGGGCCAGCAGCTACTTACCAATCCTGCTGCCCAGCAGAAAGTTGCTGGGTGTCAGCAAGAAGGAAGGAAGGAAAACAGTGCTAATAAATAGACAAAGCATGTGTGGAACTGGTTCTATTTGCTAATTGTATTTCTATCAATAAGACGTGGGTAATAAAATATTGGTATCTATTTCCCAAGCCAATGTCTGAAGTGCCATCTTCAAGAGTACTGGCCCAGAGTTGGCAATGATTCCAGAAATGTTGTTTTATTGCCTAAATTTCTAGGACTAAAATGCCTTTCCCAGATGGGGAAGCATTTGGTACTTTCAAAACCTGCAGCCATCAAGATTCTGGGCATAAATATGAAACAGCAAAACTGGGTAAAGACTCAAATTGAAAGGAAAATATCCAGATTTGCCAAATTACTAGCATTCAAAAATATTGAAACATTCCCAAGGAGATGGTTGTTGCCATTAAAGCATCAGCATCTGCCAACCATTACTGCCCATTGAGGCCTTTGGGTTTTTTGTATTAAAGACCCTTGCTTGCTAGAGGGTGTTATGGGATACTTTCTAGCATACAGAGGATAAGGGGCAAAAGTGTCAGAAGGATTTGGGGCAAAGACTGTTTCTTACTCAGTGTATAAACAGTTACTAGCACAATGGATGTGCACATTACCATAATATTAAGAATATTACTAGTGTTACCCCTTTCTGACCTGAGCAACTAACCAGAATTGAGGCTCCCTTCATACAATATTGAATTCTTAAAAATAATGCAAAGTCCTGTTTCTATGACCACAGCAGGAATAAGACAACCAAATAAAGTTTCTTTTACAATAGTTCCCAGCCCCTTTCCCATAAGGGGACTTAGCCCATAAGCTTCCTCTCAGCTTTTTCTTAGGGTCCAGCTAAAAATGTTTCAGTAATTGAACCTTTGGCTTTCTACTGCTTCTCTGCCTGTTTCTATAATGTTTCACTTTTCCTCCTATTGTTTCTTCTGCACAAAGATATATTACTCCACTCCCAACAATCCCCAGCCTCTGAGTTTATCAGATCGCAATGGACCCCTGTGGGCCTACCCCAGCCATATACATGGATGTGTTTTGGATGGAAATTCCTGTGGTTTTCACTAGGTATTCCATAAAGAAACTTAGTGGCTATTTTAAATTAATCTAGTTTAAATGAAAGGCAATAATTATGTCTTATTGATAACACCAGGTTGAAATCAGGGTGCATGGGGGGGTGGGGTTCAATGGTTTGGTTTACCCCCTTTTCACAGTGTAGCTTCTATGCCAGCAGCTCCAGTTCCCCATGGCCCCAGACACCTGGATCCACTGTAGAGTCCAAGGCATAACTAAAGTCCCAGGCTGGTGTAGGTCACCCTAGGGGACAAAGTAGAAAGGATTTTTTTTATGCACTACCAGCTGACTCAAGAGGAGAAGCCCCAGGACCACTCCTGCCCTGAATCAGCCAGTGGCTGCAGGAAGTAGCTACTAGCTACCTCGGATACTAGGCTCAGCAACAGCAGCCACAATGTAACAGAAACTGAACTAACGTAGCTAATGTTAACATTGAGTGTAATAGTAGAAAAATGTAACCATGTTAATTTTGTCCTATAAATAACTTAAAAATTCCATTTTGTATTCTTTAGCTTGACATAAGTAAATAAACTCTGTATGCCCTTTTTAAATAGGTGTATATGAAAGAGTAAATGGTGAAAAAATGGCATGGACATGGGAGAAAAAAATTAACTGTTTATATAAGCAACAAAGTGCCAAATATAAGTTACCAGTCAGTAAACTAATTAATAAATAGCTGAAGAATTCCTTTGAGGCCTAGGACGCAAAGGAGATAATGAGAAGATAAATGCACACATCCTGCCAAATGGGCAGCAAGGACACTCCAAGGCTGAAATATCACCTTTTACGACCAAACTGACATTGGGCTGGGATAAACTGAAAATAGATGCAAAACAATGGCAAAAACAGAAGCTGAGTATGGAAAAGCCCCAAAGCACTGAAACAATGGATGCCAGTCCCTATAAACGAGGTCTTTAAAAATGCTGAGTTGGGTGATCCTCTCTCTCAATTGCTGTTTCTTCAAAGCACAGAGGTGTCTGTCCACCCTGCTCCAAAGCTGCTGTCTACAGAATCTCTCTCTCTCTCTCTCTCTCTCTCTCTCTCTCAATAAGGCCTGGGTCAGCCACCCAGGTCAACCACCCAGTTCCATTATTGCACAACGGCTCCTGGTAACTATAATGTGTGAATGAATTGATTGTTTTGTGTTTGTCTATGCCTGTGTGTAATAATGTGCATGATAATTTGTTTGTGTCTACATAGGTGGTGTGTCCAAACCTGTATGTCTAATGCATGTAATCAATAAATGGGGCATTTTGTCTTATCCCCCTTTATAAGGTCTCGCTCTTAATTTGGCAGTTGGAATTTAAAGTAACAACAGCAACAACACTAGCAGCAACAGCAGCAGTAGGTAAGCAGGTCCCTCCTCCCTCTCCCTCCAGTATGTTTCCCCAGCTTGCCCAGGGACTCCAGCAGTGGGGAGCAGCTATGAGGGAAGCAAGCTCAGCTGTGGACAGCAGCAGTGGTGAGTAGTCTCCCCTTCCAGTGCCTTCTCCGAGGTGCTGGAAGGGTGGACCCACTCACTACCACCATCCCAGACCGAACCCTGTTCCCCATGCAGCCACTTCCTGCAAACCTCAGTTAGAGCAGGGCAGGAGCAGACATGAGTCTTCCCCTGCCCCTGGGTTAGTTGGGGACAGGGGTGGCAATAGGCAGGTCCCCACTTCTAGAGACCAGAGGAAAATCCTGTGGGAGAGGGGGAAGGGAAACAGGAGGGAAGAGAGGTGTCTGCACAAGAGGAGATGGCTGCCAAGAGCAAGGGGGTGGGAGGAGGCCCAGCAGCTGCTTCCCAGGAATGGTCTTCCTGTCTAGTGCGAGGAGGGGGATTGTAGCCACTCATGCAGCACTGATCCCATCTCCTACGTGCACCTTTTTGAATCCATAGATTCACACATGGTCAAACCACCTTCATATATAAAGCTCTGTTTTATCTGTTTCCAAACTTTGGAAACTTGGAAAATTCTTCTGAGCCAAGAGAATTCATGATTTTGAGCATTTCAATTTTTGCATAACCAGCCTGAAACAGCTGAATGATTATCAGAAGGTTGGTCATTTTGTGACAATTAGATCTCTTTCAGGGAACATGTTTTATGTTGAGCATCCAAAAATGGAGGTAACCAAAAATCAATTGTTAATTTAGTAAATCTTGGCCCATTACATTTCAAATTGCTGGCTTTATACAAGTGGCAAAGAAGAGTATTTTCACAAGGAGAGAATCATTTTTGAGTTGAAGGTCAATAAAACTCTTAATACCAAACTAACTTTTGTACATAAAAGGGGACAAAGGGGCCAAGAAGCCCTCTTGGCTGAACAGGGAAGTCCAGGAAAGCCTAAGGGCAAAGGAAGAGGTATACAGGCTGTGAAAACCGGGGGTAGCTACCAAGGAGGAGTATACCTCCCTGGCTCACACTTGAAGGGAATCAGTTAGAAAGGCCAAAGCAGGATTAGAATTTAGGCTGGTGATAAAAATTAACAACAACAAAAAGTCCTTCTTCAGGTATATATGAAGCAAAAGGAAGGTGCAGGGTAGCATAGGACCCCTACAGGACAAAGTACGGCAATTTGTGACAGAGAGGGAGGACAAAGCTGAGCTCTTCAATGAGTTCTTTGCATCTGTATTCCTAGACACAGAACAAGGCAAATATCCCAATTGAATCATAGGTAGACACAGGAGGGACACAAGTCCACCAACTGTTAGTGCAGACTTAGTGAAGGGGCACTTGGAGGGGCTGGATGTATTCAAATTAGCAGGCCCAGATGAATTGCATCCAAGGGTGCTGAAGGAATTGACCAGTGTCATAGCAGAGCCACTGCCATGGCTGTTCAAGCACTCATGGTGCCCCGGTCAGGTCACAGAGGACTGGAAAAGGGCCTATGTGTTCCCTGTTTTTAAGAAGGGGAGGAGGTAGAAACCAGGAAACTAGGCCAGTTAGTCTCACCTCTATCCTTGGGAAAACTCTGGAAAAAATCAAGGATCACATTTGTAGGAGCCCAGCAGGGGAAATAATGCTGAAAGGAAATCAGCACAGATTCTTTGCAGGCAGATCCTGCCTGACTAACCTTGTTTCTTTTTATGACCAAAAAGCTTAGACACAGGAGTCGAGATAGATGTCACCTACCTAGACTTTAAGAAGGCCTTCAATATGGCCTGTTCTTAAAGTCTATATTCTGTTCTCGTAAATAAACTGACAGGCTGTTATGCAGATGATTACATGGTCAGGTGGGTGGCAAATTGGCTTAGGTGTTGCATCCAGAAAGTGGCGGTGGATAGGTAGATATCAACCTGGAAAGATGTAGGCAGTGGAGTCCCACAAGGCTCGGTCCTTGGACTGGTGCTATTCAATGTCTTCATCAGTGACTTGGACGAGGGTGGGGAGAGCACCCTGTCCAACTTCATAGTTTCATAGTTGGTTGGGTCGGAAGGGACCTGAGGAGATCATCTAGTCTGACCCCCTGCTGTGGCAGGAAAGAACACTGGGGTCAAATGACCCCAGCCAGATGTTCATCCAGCCTCCTTTTAAAGACCCCCAGAATAGGAGCCAGCACCACTTCTTTTGGATTCTGGTTCCAGGCCCTAGCCACCCTGACAGTGAAATAGCGCTTCCTAATGTCTAGCCTGAAACTACCCTCTGCTAGCTTGTGTTCATTGTTTCTTGTAACTCCCGGGATTGCTCGGGGAAATAGGGACTCTCCCAATGCCTTCTGGTCCCCCTTGACTAATTTGTAGACTGCCACTAGATCCCCTCTAAGCCTTCTCTTTTGGAGGTTGAACAGGTTCAGGTCCCTCAGCCTCTCCTTGTAGGGCCTGCCCTCCTCACCCCTGATCATGCTGGTGGCCGTCCTTTGGACCCTCGCCATATTGGCCACATCCCTCCTGAAGTGAGGCGCCCAGAACTGGACGCAGTACTCCAGCTGTGGCCTGACCAGTGTTGTGTAGAGGGGGAGGATCACCACCTTGGACCTGCTTGAGATGCATCTCTGGATGCACGTCAAGGTATGGTTGGCCTTCCTGACCGTGTCCCCACACTGTCGGCCCATGTTCATTGTGGCATCAATGATGACTCCAAGATCCTTTTCTGTCTCAACACTGGTGAGAAGGGAGTTCCCCAGCCTGTAGGTGTGCCACTGGTTCTTCCTCCCCAGGTGCATTACCCTGCACTTGTCAGTGTTGAACCCCATCCTGTTCTCTTCGGCCCACCCCTGTAACCTGTCTAGGTCAGCTTGCAGCCTGTTCCTTCCTACTAGCATACCCACTTCCCCTCACATCTTAGCGTCATCTGCGAACTTGAACAGGGTGCTTTCTACCCCCTCGCCCAAGTCACTGATGAAGATGTTGAATAATGTGGGCCTGAGAACTGAGCCCTGGGAACACCACTGCCCACATCCCTCCAGGTTGAATAAGACCCTTCCACCACCACCCTCTGGGTGCGACCCTCCAGCCAGTTAGTGACCCATCTGACCGTGTGGGCATCAACACCACTGTCTCCTAGTTTCTTACTGAGAATGGGGTGAGAGACCGTGTTGAAGTCCTTCCTGAAGTTCAGAAAGACTATATCCACTGTGACACCTGCATCCAAGGACTTGGTGAGCTGGTTGTAGAAGGCCACCAGGTTGCTTTGACAAGACCTGCCCCTAATGAACCCATGCTGGTTGCCCCTGAGCATAACCTCTCCTGCTGGCCCTTCCTAGACATATGCCAGGATAATTCTCTCGAAAAGCTTCCCCAGGACCGAGGTAAGACTCACGGGCCTATAGTTTCCTGGGTCCTCCTTCCTCCCTTTTTTGAAGATGGGGACCACAATGGCCCTTTTCCAGTCCTCCGGCACATTGCCCGAGTGCCATGAATGCTCGTAGAGCTGTGCCAGAGGTCCCGCAATGACCCTGCTAGTTCCTTCAGCATTCTGGGGTGGAGATCATCAGGACCTGCAGATTTAAATACATCTAGTCCCTCCAGAAGTTCCCTGACAAGGTCCTCATTTATCCTAGGCCTGGGTGTGCCACTCACAGGGCCCTTGGGGGGTGGGGGGCAGTGGGGGAGATATCTGGGTCCCTCCTCAGAAATACGGAGGCAAAAAAATTGTTGACTATGTCAGCTTTATCGTCAGGTGAGATGACCAGATTTCCTAGCATGTACTGCAGAAGCCCCACGTTACTTGGCACCTTCTTTTGCCCCCCTATGTATTTGAAAAAGGACTTCTTGTTGTCCTTGATCTGGATCACTAGTCCCAGCTTCATTTCCACCTTGGCCTTCCTGACCGCCCCCCTACATTCCCGAGCTACCGAGGTATAGTCCTCTCTTGTGATGGCCCCTCCCTTCCAACAGGTGTATGCCTCCTTTTTTGTTTGGAGACGTTCCCGGATGCTTTTGGTGAGCCATGGGGGCCTTTGTGCCCTCTTGTCCCCTTTGATTCGTGTAGGGATTACTTCCCTTTGAGCTTGGAGGATCATCTCCTTAAGGAGCGACCACTCCTCCTGGACACTCAACTCCCTCCAGCTCTGGGACCTTAGTGCTTCCCCCACTAGTCTTCTTACCTCATTAAAGTCCACTGTCCTGAAGTCAAGGGCTGCTGCCTTGCTGGAGGCTTTCGCCACCTTGCACTGGATTGTGAATTCCAGCAGACGATGATTGCTATTGCCTAGGTGGTCAAGCACCCACAGACCCTGTACCAGGTCATTGCCCATGGCCAGGACCAAATCTAACAAGGCGTCTCCCCTGGTGGGGCTGTGTACCTCCTGAGTTAGATGGAGGTCCTATATGTCAGTTAAGAACCTGCATGAGCGGTCAGACCTGGCTGTCTTCTCCTCCCAGCAGATGTCTGACAAGTTAGGTCACCCATGACGGCCACATCCTTGGACTTAACTATCTCCGTGAGCTGACTTAAGAATTCTTGGTCTCGATCTCCTTGGTTGGGTGGTCTGTAGTAGACCCTCACCGTTAAGTCCCTTTCTCCCCGACCCCCTTGTACTATAACCCAGAGCACTTCCGTTTGCTCCTCCTCTGACCCAGTGGTACACATTGTGGATGTATGCTGCTTCTTGACATAGAGCGCCACACCCCCACCCTTCCTACCTGTCCTATCTTTCCTGTAGAGCCTGTAGCCCTTGATATTCACTGCCCAGTCATAAGTTGGGTCCCACCACATTATGGAATTCACCAGGGAACTGGCTGAGGCTGCATGCTCCCTGTGCACGATTCTCATGGGAGACTTCAACTACCCAGACATCTTGTGGGAAGAGCGCTCAGCCAAATCCAAATGGTTGCTAAGCTTTCTCTTGTGCATGGATGAGCTCTATCTGACACAAGAAGTCTATGGGCTGATGAGAGGTAAAGCACTGCTTGACCTGGTACTGGCAATGAGGGATGACCTAATCAGTGACCTAACGATCAAAGGGAAGCTGGGTGACAGTGACCATGAGCTTATCACCTTCACAATCTGCCATAAAGCTGGCAATCAGTCAGCAATACAGAAGTCCTTGACCTTAGGAAAGCTGACTTTAACAAGCTTAGGAGGCATGTCAGTGAGGCCCTAAAGGACCACAACACAAAGGGGAGGGGAGTTCAGGATGAGTGGTTGCTCTTCAAAGAAGCAATCCTGGATGCACAAGCAAAGTCTACTCCGTCTCAGAGGAAAGGCAGCAAAAGGGCTCAGCAGCCCCTTTAGCTCTGCAGGGAACTAGCAGACCTCCTGCATGTAAAAAGAAAGACCTACAAAGGATGGAGTACTGGATCCACCTCAAAGAAGGAATACTCTGCACTGGTCCATACCTGCAGGGAGCGAACCAGGAAAGCCAAGGCTGCAACTGAGCTCCAACTAGCTACAAGTACCAAGGACAATAAAGAGTCCTTTTTTAGATATGTGGGGAGCCAGAGGAAAATCAAGGGCAACACTGGACCCCTGCTAAACCAGATGGGACAACTGATAACCGACTTGCTAAGTGGTTACTTTGCATTGGTCTTTCATCAGTCTCATGCGATGCCCCTGCCCATTACGGGACAGGGAGGCCCGGGTGAGGGAGATTCCTTGCCCTCCATCAATTCTGACCTTGTGAAGGAACACCTTGTGAGGCTGGATACCTTCAAGTCAGCTGGCCCTGATAGTTTACACCCCAGGGTACTCAAGGAGCTGGCAAGCATCATAGCTCAGCCCTTAGCACAGATCTTCGAGAACTCCTGGATCTCTGGTGAAGTGCCCAAAGATTGGAAGAAGGCCAATGTGGTGCCTATCTTCAAGAAAGGGAGGAAAGTGGATCTGGCAAACTACAGGCCCATCATACTGACCTCTATCCCAGGGAAGGTCTTAGAAAAGATTATCAAAGAAGCCATTCTTAACAGACTGGCTGATGGCAACATCCTGAGGGATAGCCAGCACGGGTTTGTTGCGGGTAGGTCTTGCTTCACCAATATTATTTCCTTTTAGAACCAGGTGACCTACCACCTGGACAAGGGAGAAGAGATTGATAAAGAGATTTAAGAGATTTTTGAAGTCATATATCTTGACTTTAAAAAAGTATTTCATCTAGTATCCCATGATCACCTCTTACCAAAACTGGCTAACTGCAGCCTCAGTCTCACCACGATCCACTGGCTGTGTCACATTGGGGAATTGGCTCTGGGTAGGACCCAGAGGGTGGTGGTTGATGGAAGTCAATCGTTGTGGTGCATTGTGACCATTGGAGTCCCTCAAGGCTCTGTCCTTGGGCCTATACTATTCAACATCTTCATTAATGATGTGAACATTGGTATCAGAAGTGGACTGACCAAGTTTGCCAACAACAGTGAATTTTGGCATCCACACCTGAGCACAGGAGGGTGATCCAGGCTGACCTTGACAGGCTCAGGAAATGGGCGGATGAGAACCTGATGGTGTTTAACACTGAAAAATACAACATTCTCCACTTTGGGAAGAAAAACCTGCAGCATGCTTATAGGCTCGGCAGTGCTACGCTGGCTAGCACTATGGGCAAAAGGGACTTGGGGGTCATGGTTGACCACAAGATGAATATGAGCCATCAATGTGATGCTGCAGCTAGTAAAACAAGCAAAATGCTGGCTTGCATCCATAGATGCTTCTCAAGCAAATCCAGGACATCATTCTCCCATTGTACTCAGCCTTGGTGAGGCCACAGCTTGAGTACTGCATCCAGTTTTGGGCTCCAAAATTCAAAAAGGATGTGGAGAAGCTTGAGAGAGTGCAGAGGAGAGCCATGTGAATGATCAGAGCTCAGGAAAACAGACCTTATGATGAGAGGCTGAGAGCCATGGGACTCTTCAGCCTGGAAAAGTGCAGGCTCACGGGTGATCTGGTGGCCACCTATAAGTGTATCAGAGGTGCTCACCAGGATCTGGGGGAACATCTGTTCTCAAGAGCATCCCAAGGAATGACAAGATCGAATGGTCACAAACTGCTCCATGACCATTTCAGGCTGGACATAAGGAAGAACTTCTTTACTGTCTGAGCCCCCAAGGTTAGGAATAGACTGCTGCCAGAGGTGGTTCAAGCACCTACTTTGAACACTTTCAAGAGACATTTGGATGTTTATCTTGCTGGGATCCTATGACCCCTGCTGACTTCCTGCCCCTGAGGCAGGGAGCTGGAATCAATGATCTTCCAAGGTCCCTTCCAGCCCTAATGTCTATGAAATCTATGAAATCTATGGAATGGATCCAGGAGGATCTTAACAGCTTGGAAAAATGGGCAGAATGAAATCAGATGCAGTTCGACAAAGGCAAGTATAAAGCGCTGCACCTGGGCAAAAAGAACCACCAACACACTTACATGTTGGAGGATGAGCTTCTCAGCAGCACAGCAGTGGAAAGGGATCTTGGAGTCATAGCTGACTGCAAGATGAACATGAGTCATCAATGTGACGAAGCGATCAACAAGGCTAACCTCACTTTATCATGTGTTAGCAGATGCATGATGAACAGGTCCAGGGAGGTGATGCTTCCCCTCTATGCAGCACTGGTCAGGCCACAGCTGGAGTACTGTGTCCAGTTTTGGGCACCACAATTCAAGAGGGATGTGGAGAATCTTGAGAGGATTCAGAGGATGGTCACTCATATGGTCAGAGGCCTGCAGGCAAGGCCCTATGAGGAGAACTGAGGGACCTAGATCTCTTCAGCCTTCACAAGAGAAGGCTGAGAGGTTATCTTTTGGCTGCCTATATATTTGTCAGGGGAGGGAAGCAGAGAATAGGAGTTGCTCTACTTACTAGGGCACCCCATAGAGTAACTAGGAACAATGGCCACAAACTGACGGAGAGCAGATTTAGGTTGAATATTTGGAAGAACTTCTTCACAGTAAGGGTTGCCAGAATCTGGAATGGGCTTCCAAGGGAGGTGGTGCTCTCCCATACCCTGGGGGTCTTTAAGAGGAGATTGGACAAGCACCTAGCTGTGGTTGTCTGACCCTAGCACTCTTTCCTGCCCAGGGCAGGGGGTCAGACTTGATGACCTACTGAGGTCTCTTCTGACCCTAACAACTATGAATCTATGGATTATGCAAATAGCTTATAATTTAGCAAAACTACTAATAATACTTCTCATGGACAGTTTCAGGTATGCTTCTGATTCCTCTGAAGTCAATGGATGATTTTAAATTTTGACTAGGGTGTGAACAGGACTAGGCTTTGCACAAGTTGCCCTCTATGAGATATCTGACGTTTATACAAAAGCCCCCCCAAAAAAGGTCCTTTATAGCTGGTGTCTATCAAAGATTAATCTTTAGTTAAAGTGAATCCTACTCCTAATTGTGTAAAGGTGTGGAGCCTAATATAGAATAGTGGCGGCCTACCTATAGTTATATAAAACCTATGGTCCTATAAAAAGCATGTGTAGTGTATATTTAGTGTTAGGTCATGAAGTATAGACTTTAGTATTATTTTAAAGCACTTCTATCATGATTCTTTCTCTTTCTATCAGCTTAACAACAATAATTAAAATGTTTGAAGCTACTTGCGGCATTTCTTTACAGGTGTTTAAAAAGGAGTTAGGTACCTGGGCCTTTCTCTTTTCATCTTATGTCTAATAAGTACACAATTCACCAGTGATGTGTAGTTCTAGGAGATAAATGTATACTTTGTATATCCTATTTCTATAGCCTTAAAATATCTGTCCTACTTTATTTGCTTGGATAAATATTTCATGTACCTCTTGTGCTGTGATTTTACTTTAATTTTTTTTTTTATTTCATTGCCAATAACCATTGCATGAGGAGCTCCCTCATGTAAATATAGTCCTACTTGCAATAGTGGATCAAGAACAAACACTTCCCAAGCCTTTTAACTGGTGCTTTAGTTTTGGCTTTAATTACTATAGCAACAAGAGCCCACCTATTCAGATAATTGTTAGCAGAGGCTTGGAGAGGACACAGAAGATCTTTTAAACAAATAAAGCATGTGAAGAATAGATTTCTCTAAGCAATATTGCAGCCCTTCTGAGACTATGAAGGCTGGTCAAAATATGAAAAGAATGTTTTTTAATTAATTATTCTTTCTTCTTTTCCAAAAGTGTTTCCTTCCTACAGTAAATCTCTTTTAAACAAATACCTGAATATCTGAAAAAATAAAATGTTTCAATAAAAGAATGATCCAGGGCTAACTCAAGAGAGTTCCAGTTTGAGTCCCCATGCCCCATTCTCCTCTATGGGCCAAGGTCCCCAATCAGAATTCATCTTACCCCAGTCAGAATTCTTCTTATGGGATACGTCATGAATAGGCATGTAGTGACTCCACAAGAAGGGAGGCTATGATACATTATGAAAATTGAATCTAGTCATGAAACATAGCCATTGTAGGAGAATTATGGCACAAGGTATATACATTATAATTTCCAGGAGATACTATAGAGGAACCTCCAAAATACAAATGTGCAATTACAAAATTTCAGATTATGGATGAAAATTCTTACCTTCCAATGTTGCCCCCCAAATATATAGTTTTCTTAAGAGAATGGGATAAAACCATTTCCAGGTATCTCAAGAGCAGTGGTTTGCAACCTTTATTTATTTGTTGACCCCTAAAAATGTCAAATGGAAGTACAGAACCCTTTGGAAATTTCAAATGGAGGTGTGGACCCCTTTGAATTGTTAGTTTGGGTATTCACATACTTTTGATTGATAATAGTCACCTTTCATGGACCCCTCAGACAATCTGTGGACCTCCAGGGGTCCATGGACCACAGGTTGAAAACCACTGCTCTAGAGACTTTCTTCTTTGTAGATGTTCATTAGGAAATGGAAGTGCAGCCGCCCAAATTATTTTACACTGAACCCCTGATAATAGCCATATGGGTCCCTGCTTCCCAGCTCCCAAAAGGGGATCATTTACAACAGGGGTTTTCAACCTTTTTTGGTCAGTGTATCCCCAGTGGCTGGATGCAGAGCAGTAGCAGTGGCAGTGGGGGGTCAGGGAGGGGGGGTGACACGCAGCCAGACGCTGAGTGGGGCAGGGAGGTGGTGTGTGGCTGGACACCGAGCAGGGGGTGAGGGGTGGCACGCTGTCCCCTGCATCTGGCCAGGTGGGTGGTGCCTGCGAGGGATGGTGGATGGCGGCGTTCCATCCTTGCCCACCTGCACATACCCCCTAGGGCTTTCTCAAGTACCCCTGGAGGTATGAGTTGACAACCCCTGATTTACAACTTCACATCTTTATTTCAGATATGAAATAGATTTTACAATAAGATCCCTTTTTGGTATGTCAACATACAATGCATATTATAGGTACCATCTACACTTAATACTGAGTATTTGGTAAATGAGTACTGAATTGTTTTCTCTATCATATAGTGGGGGCATCTACACAAGATGCTTATTGTGGAGTTGCATAATTAGCTCCACAGTAAAGTGTCTCCATCTACATGTGCAGAGCTATTAGGCCAGAGTAAACTAATTAACTCTGCACTATAGCATCCTCATGCCCCTGCCAGCCCCTTTGCAGCATGTTTAGCTGGGTCACAGCAGTCACAGGCTGGCAGGCTGACCCTCAGGGCCCTCTGCCAGCTGGGGCTGTGCTGCCCCAGCTTTACGTGCCGTGGTCCTGGGAGCATGTGTAAATGCTATGCTTGGGAGCAATAAAATTCACATGTAGACATGACCGCGATTGGTAGTCTGCTTTTGTTTGCAGGAAGGCTGGATTTTAAGTTTTATATTGTCCACAATACAAATTATACATTTCTATAATTGCTATATTTTCAGTTTGTTAATGAACTGTTAGTTTAAATGAAGCCACTTCTGTTAGTCAATCTTGGCTTTGAAAGTATTTTATATATTCCTTAGCATTCTGTTTCAGCGCTGCTCCTGTTCACACAAGTTGGTTTCTGAAATTCCCTGTAAAGTTTCTTTGGGGAAAATAAAGCCTAAGAATAGTGTACAAACCCTAGCCCCAGGAGCAAGCACTGTGCCTGCTTGAGCCTCGTATTTCATTATAGCCCTGGAGGGAACCTACAAGGCTCTATTAGACCTTTAACCAGCTCCTCAAAACTTGAGATTTGCTCTTAAGAACAAAGCCCCTTCCCAGAGACAAATGAGTGAAGTCTCCATGCAGAAGCATAGCATCCAAAAATGTGCTGTTGGCAAATCTCTTTTACCCTTCCCCCACTCCTTAGTCTAACTTCTCACTTGCAAGCTCAGGAACAACTGCAAGGAGGCATAGGCAGATCCAGGATTTACTCCAGGCAGCATACTGCCCTTCAGGTCATATGGAGATGGGTATGAGGTGTGGCTGGGACCCCTTGGTCAGTAGGGCACACTGGGGAGGTGGGCAAGTAGCAGCTGCATGAAAGACAGGAAGAGGAACCCCTGTTGACACTACTGCTGCTGCCCCTGGTTGACCTTGGGAGAGGCGGTGGGGGGGGAGCGCAGAGCAGCTCCTGCCCTATGTCACCTGGGGGCTGTGTGGAGTGGCTGTTAGGGGAGATGGGCTCAGCAGGGAACAGTGGCTCTGTACAGGTTCCTCCTTCTAGCTTCTGCTCCCTGTCTGCTCCCCTGTCTCTCTCCCCAGTGTTCCCCATTGTCCAGGAGCAGGCACTGGAAGGAGAAACCTGCGTGCTGCCCCTGCTGTTCCCTGCTGAGCTTGGCTCCCCACATAGCTGCAGCCTGCAGCTGGAGCAGGGCAGGAGTGGCTCTGGTGCTTCCATGTGTATGAATCAGCTGGGAACAGTAGTGGCAGAAGGAGGGTGCATCTGGACCACAGTATTCCCTGCAAGCAGAGAGCTAGGCAGTGCAAGGCATGCTGGTAATTTTAGTTTTCTAGCCTGGCAGTGGAGTTTGCTGCTTCACAGCTTTGCCCATGTCCAAAGGGCAATCCCCCATGCTGCTGAATTCAGCAGCAAAAATGTGGGATAATTCTCCACCCAGCAGCAACAACCTTCACTACTGCTCTACAAAACCATTCCTAAAATGCTTTCCACTCTGTGGGCATATTCAGAGAAGCATGGGCGTGCAGTATGTGGTGTTGCAGACATGTCTGAGGAACTACAACCACACATGCAGGCACTCCCCACATTGCTACTTTGCAGAATAGGCATGGGAGGGGGACAGGGGGGTTGACTCCAGGAGGTCCCGGGGCAAAAAAAATCCACTGCAAAAAAAACTGGAATGGCGCACATGGTGGCAGATCATGCTGCCCAAAACCAGAACCTGGCCGGCTGCAGCCACACACCAGCTGCCAGCCAGGTTCGCTGCTGCAGAAATACTGCGGCTGCAACTCCTGGAGGCCCCCAGGAGTCCATTTAAGGCTGCTGGGGCTAGCACAGTTGCTGGTCCCAGACTTCCCTACCCTACCCAAGGTAACCTGCCACATGCCAGAGGGTGTGTGCCATGGACATTCCCCAGGGACAAGTAGCAGCACAACAAATTGCATCACTGATAGTTCTCCCCAGGGAAACACACATTCCCGCTCATCTGGATATGCCTTCTGATACACATTGTATACATCATAGAGAAGCCATATGTAGTCTGCGTGGACAGAATCCTCATAATAATTAAATATCTTATATGTAAGTAGTGCATTTCTCACTGGTATCAAACTTAAATACACATGATGCCTCATGATGCCATATGATGTAGGTACTTTAAATATTACCATAAATGGAAAAAAAATAGAAACAGAGGAGCTATTTGCCTAAAAGACCCAGGAACATGTTCCCACTAACAGTACACACACCTGCATTTGAAGTTTGAAGCATCCTATACTGCTCCCAAGTATTTAAAGATAATACAGGTATGTCAAGGAGAAAAAGGAGGGCTAGCAATATTGTTTCTTGGTCTAATCCTGTATTTCCTCTCATCACACCTGTCTGTACATTAAAAATCAACCAAAGGCCATGGGCACCCTTTGTACTATGCTACTGTAGATGAACACATTGTGGGAAATTTAGAACATCTGGGGGGAAAGTGCTTTTTTATGCTTTGGCTAGTTCTCTTTTAAAGATGTGTCTAGCATAAATTTTATTACCATATATCTCTAGTTTTTATTAGTCTTAAAATAACCCCACTTCAGAGCAAGAGAGTGATTCTTGGATGTGTTTCTCCACGACTTCCTCACTTCCTTTTGTTCATGTAGCATTCTTTTCCCCTGACAGCATCTTGCATCTCTATTATTTCCACCCTTGAGATTCCATTGCAGTTTTACATCTCATTCATAATGCACCTTTTTAATTCCTGTAATAAAACATTTGTTTTAAATCAGTAAATTGTGCCATATATTTTATTGGTAATACCACCACATACAATAATTCATTTCTACATTTAAAGCATTCAAACCCAGTCTCCAACAATGTAAAAAAAAAGAATAGAAATCAAATAAGAAACACTGTCCAATGCAATGGGGCCCTGAAAACCTAACATTGTTGAATGCAAGTTGTAGGGAGAATTGCAGAACTTCACATTCTGGGTATTTTTTTCTGGAACTGAAGAGATGTCAGAATTTTATTCTGTTTCTTTACCATGCCATTTTGGGAGCATATACATCCTGGTTGATCAGTCTTGTAGACAAGCAAAGAAAGTAGCTGATTAGCACTACTCTAGCTCTGCCTAGCACTTTTTGCTGGGGGAAAAACCTTTGAGGGATGTAAGTCCACTTTTTTTCCCTAGGACAGCTGGCCCCTACTTTTGTCTTCCTCAAATTCTATTTTTTTTTTCTTGTATACCTATAAGTGGGATGCCTTGCTTTCTGGCAGTTGCAGACAGGTTTTGCTCCCTGAGGAGCTCCTTAGTCAGCCCTCCCAAAAATACAGTCTTTTAAACAAAACAAGCAACAAAATCCTGTGGCCCTGTTCTAGACACTGGGAGAGGAACCTCTTTGGCTCTGGTGTAACCAGAGTTGCCAATCCCCTCATTGTAGGAAGCAGTTCAGCCCATAGCTTGTTGCTTCTCATACTGTTCCTTCATAAACTGTCTCTGCCATCCTCTCTGGGGTTTTTAAGCTCCTGGGGAGCCAGTCCTTTACTAGCAGCTTCCCCACAGTTGAAGCTATTCAATAAGGCTTGCTGCCACCTCTTAAGGAGATAGACCACTCTATTACAATTTCCCAAATTCAGTGATGTTTGTGGTACTCGCCCAATCCCAAATATCATTGGTTTTCATGGTATTCATAAATGTAGTCTTCAGTTTTCTCAACCTTTCTTACCTTGTACAACTAAATAACATGGAATGAACTCCACCATAAAAAAGTAAAACTGGAAGTATTTTATCCAGAAGGATGGAAATGGTGTACTGGCACACATATTGTGGTGAAATCACCCCAAAACACATACACTGATAAAGAGGATCACAGACACCTAGGCTGTGTCCAAACAAGTGTGGATGTTTGGTTCCCCAGGGACAAGTAGTGGTGGCGCACCTTGCACCACCACTAATTGTCCCAGGGGAATACCCATGCCATAAGCACTTTGGTGCATGGCAAGTTGCACTGGGTGATGCAAGGAGGGCTGCAGCTGCAGCAGTTCTGCCATATGGAACCTGGCCAGCAGCTGCAGCACAGCTCCAGGCATCCCAGCTCTGCTTTTGAGCAGTGCAGACTGTCTGTGTGTGCACTGCTCTACTTTTTTTCCCCTATGGGTTTTTTGACCCCTGGATGTCCAGGGGTCAAAAAAAGACAGTGGAAAAAAATGTGGAACAGTGCAGACATGAGCAGCACTCCCTGAAGCACGGAGAACATCTGAATGTGCAGTATAGGGCACTGCAGGCATGTTTGCAGCGCCACATACTGCACAGCCACACTTGTCTAGACACAGCCCTAGGCAATATAACTACTGCCATTTATGCTTCTACCATCACCTCTTTTGTGGTATGTTTTCCAACTTCTTCCACCTTTAAGGGTTTAATTATGCCACTGTCACAGAGCACTGAGGTGCCCTGCTCCCAAAGAGGGGGAAAACTGCTAGGGAGGAAGCCCTAGCAGGAAATAAGGAGCCCAGCTGTGGGTTGCTGGGACAACCAGGGACGGTCAGCTGACCAGAAGGGGCAGGGCCTGGCTCCCTTATAAACCCTAGGGGCTGGGGCTAGAGGCAGTTTCCTGCCAGCTGCCAAAGAGGAAGGAGCTCTCTGCCCTGGGAGAGAGGGGAAACCTGATGCAGGGGATGCATCTGAGAGTAAAAGGGTCACTGGTAGGACCGAATATTGTTTGGGCCAGTTGGCTTCTGTTTTTGTTATAGCCGAAGGACATGTGTTTATGTTGTTGTTTGCGACCGGTGGTTTGGGTGAAGCTATTAGGGGATGGAGGAGGCCTCATAGGGGACCCACAGTAGCGTGGGGACCCCAGCGCCAGTAGGGGCTCAGTGTATGGGGTACATAGACCCCAGCCCCAGAAAGGAGCATTTGAGAAGCCCCAGAGCGGGCGTGGCAAGCCCCAGAGGAGGGGGCAACACTTGAGAAGGCCCAAGGAGGGGCCTGATTGTGATAAGGCTGAGACATAACAGCTATTCCATTGGCGAGGTGTGGACTGCAGTGTAGGGGAGGAAACGGAGCTTCAGATAGCACCCCCTGGCAGCGGGGCAGTACAAGGGCAGCCTCCCGCTAATTAACACCAATTAATTAATTAACAACAAGGCATGGCAGGCGAGTAGGTGGGAAGTTGCCCCCAGGAACAGGTGTGCGGGCCACATTTTAGCCCGGCCCAAAGTGGCCACCTGTCACAGCCACCTTTGGTTTTAAGAAATGCTACAAACCACAAAACAAAATAATTCTCAGGTCAAAAATGAAAGCAGCTATTTCAGAACTCCAACATGACTGAGCATACCAAATTTTAGAGGAACCAGCCTTTTATAGAGTTATAGACATACTTATATTGCGGTATTTGCAGTGGTTTACCACAGGTTAATTTGTTTAATAATTCATTTAAATAACAGCATTTTTTTTTTTTTTTTTAGAGTCAGTGTATTTAGATACTTGATATGTGGAAGCCCTACTCTATCATAAACTTCTATGGAACAGCACAAGTTATATGCACTAAGAACCTGATCCAGAACCCATTGGGATATTTCCATTCAATGGACTTGAATCAGAACAAAAAGAAGAATTACTCTCCTCCTACATAGACCTGACAGTATAAGGATTACATTGGCTCTAAGATTCCAAAGAACAAAAGTAAGGAACATACTATACACGCCTTGTTTGTTGAGAATACTAACATATTTTCTAAGCAGATTTCTGTTATCTGGAGAACTAAATTCTACTTCTAATCTTATTTTTTACCTCACCTTATTTTTTCTCCATGTTATTCTGGAACAGAACTTTTTCTGACTTTAAGAGAAAGTTAAGGTGTTTAAGAGAATAACTTTAAGAGAATATCTAGAATCTCCACAAACATTTTCACTTTCCCCCGTTTTCAGTAAAACTATGATTGGAGTTGAGCAGATTTATCAGTATAAAAATCATATTCTATTCTGCTCCCAATTATATTTATTGTTCATTTAAGGAACAAACTTCATGTGTGCAAAAGATATCGGATTTACCCAAAGAACCTTGTTTGCCTTAAATCCTATTGATATTCATGCATAAATAACAACAGCTATAGTCTCTGAGCTTTAAGTATGCCTGAGTGGCACAACAGAACCTTCATATTGATGTCAAAGTGAGTGGATTAGAAGAATGGAGGAAAATGCTCACAGAGTAACAGTACTGTTAATATAAACTTGTATTTTTGCCTTAAGTGGAGCATAGGGTACAGGCCCCAAGGAATTATTTTTTTTAAATTTGATAGGAAATTATGTTTATTTTTTCTTTCAAAGTAACAAGGACATCTTGAACTAGAAATGGGTACATACAACAAAATATTTTCTGTATTTTCCAGATAATAAAGTTTTAAAAATATATTCTCACCCAATTTATGTTCATGTTCAACAAATATTGTAACAATTTACATTTAGTGGCACAACTATTGTGCAAAAGAAATTTCAAGAAAATTATATCGGTCATTTGCATGACTGCTGACTTATTATATTACTATAGCACTGCAGGTTTGTCTATACCAGTGGTTCTGAGCAAGGGTGCAGCAGCACTGGGATGCTATGAGAGCCCTTCAGGGGTGCCATGGCATGGCATAACTGAAACCACATGAAACTGTCCCACACACCTCACACAGAGCCAGGCTGGTAAGGACTATGACAGAATTATGATTATCTGATAAGCCCAAAGCAGGCAGAAGTGCCCAGTTCTTCCTCAGTATTTCCTGGTCCAGTCCTACATGCTTCTTCCAGAAACAGAGGTGTGTGGAGTAGAATTGTCCAACATGCCTCTGTTTCCAGGAAGACCATGCAAGGCCAAAATGGAAAGGGTTGCAGCAAGAGTGGGAGCTCCTGCCTGCTTTAAGTTTATCAGATAAGCCTAATGCAGGCAGAAGCTTGAGCCCCACATGAGGCACAAGGGGAACTTAGAGTTGGCCATAGTGGCAGTGGCAGCAGCAGCCCTGGTTGAGAATCATTGGGCATGTCCACACATGCAAGCACATGCGCTTGCAGCAGCTCAAATAGAAGTGGTGCAAATTTGAGCCGGGGCTTTTTGCCTCAGTGCACATGCTCGGACATGCTCTGAGCAGGCAGGGTACTAGCAGGAATTCTGGTGTTCCCTACTGGAAAACTGAAAAATACCTGATAAAAAAATCCCAAAGTCACTGTAAAATATCCCAAAATCCATTTTCCTCCACAATTAAAACAAAAGACCACTATAAAGACAGAGAGAGAGAGTGAGACAGCAATCAGTTGGGCAATATTTTATTGATATATCTACAGTGTTAAAGCAATTTGGAAAACTATTATGATATTCTATCATAATAGTTTCATAGTTGGTACGGTCGGAAGGGACCTGGCAGATCATCAAGTCCGACCCCCTGCCATGGCAGGAAAGAGTACTGGGGTTAGATGACCCCGGTAAGGTGTTCATCTAGCCTCCTCTTAAAGACCCCCAGGGTAGAAGCCAACACCACTTCCCTTGGAAGTTAGTTCCAGATCCTAGCCGCCCTGACTGTGAAGTAGCGCCGTAGCCTGAATCTACCCTCTGCTAGCTTGTGACCGTTATCCCTTGTCACTCCTGGTAGTGCTCGGGGGAACAGGGACTCCCCCAATGCCTGTTGGTCCCCCCGACTAGTTTGTAAATGGCCACTTGATCCCCCCTCAGCCTTCTTTTGTGGAGGCTGAACAGCTTCAGGTCCCTTAGCTTCTTCCCGTAGGGCCTGCCCTGCTGACCCCTGATCATGTGAGTGGCCCTCCTCTGGACCCTCTCCATGTTGTCCACATCCCTCCTGAAGTGCGGCGCCCAGAACTGGATGCAGTACTCCAACTGCGGCCTGACCAGTGTCGCATAGAGGGGGAGGATCACCTCCTTGGACCTGCTTGAGATGCATCTGTGGATGCACGAAAAGATATGGTTGGCCTTCCTGACCACGTCCCCACACTGTCGGCCCATGTTCATTTTGGCATCAATAATGACTCCAAGATCCTTTTCTGCCTCTGCACTGATGAGAAGGAAGTTACCCAGCCTGTAGGTATGCTGCTGGTTCTTCCTCCCCAGGTGCAGTACCTTGCACTTGTCGGTGTTGAAACCCATCCTGTTCTCATCTGCCCACTTCTGTAACCTGTCTATGTCCAATTGCAGCCTATTCCTCCCTTCTATCATGCCCACTTCTCCCCACATCTTAGTGTCGTCTGTGAATTTGAACAGGGTGCTTTTTACCTCCTCGTCCAAGTTACTGATGAAGTTGTTGAACAGTGCAGGCCTGAGGACCGAGCCCTGGGGAACCCCACTGCCCACATCCCTCCAGGTCGAATAAGACCACCACCACAATCTGGGTGTGGCCCTCCAGCCAACTAGTGACCCATTTGACTGTGTAAGTGTCGACAAAATAGTCTCCTAGTTTTTTAATGAGAATAGGGTGAGAGACAGTAATATATATATATATATATATATATATATATATAAAATAAAGTGAACTCTAAATACACGTTTCATGAATTCATGAATACATGAATATATATTTTGCTGCCCTCCCCAGGGGCTATGGCCCCCCCACAGGGGCTACCTCCCTGGCAGGGCCCACATGCCTTGCCCCACCCCCTCTTGCTCCCCCAGACCCCTGGATTGCTGCCTCACCTTGCCCCATCCCCCGCTGACTCCTGCAGCCCCCCGATGGCTGCCCCACCCAGTCCCACCCCCCAGGCTCCCCCGGACCCCCCAATGGTTGCTTACCCAGCTTCATCCCCAACTTGCACCCCCAGCCCCCCATTGCCTCAGCCACAACCCCAGCCTCTGGCACTTTAAGAAAAAAAAAGCCTCTACTCTCCAAGCAGGGGCTGTGGGGGCTCCAGGGCCTTCTGGCAGAGCCCCGCTGGGCAGCACAGGGCATTGGTTGTTTTTGTTTTTTCCGATGCTGCAGTGGGAGGCAGGGATGGGGGGAGCTCAGGGGGCTGGGCAGACTGGGGCCGGACAGGGAATGGATTGGAGGGTAGGGGGGAGACAAGGACGGGCAGGGAAGGAATCAGGGGGATGAACGGAGGATGGGGCCGGGTGGAGAAGGGATCTGGGGGCTGGAGAAGTGAGCAAGTCCAGCAGGGGTCCCCCCTTACGGTCCCCTCCTCCAGCCCCGCAACCCCTAATTTACCGGCAGTGGAGCCTGGGTCCAGCTCCCTGCTGCTGACAAACATGCTTCAGCACCAGGATGAGGGCTAACCATAGAGACACTCTGGCAGCCAGAGTGTTTTTATGAAGAACCCAGCCTCTTGTTGCCTCAGGGCATGGTTCATGCCCTGCCCCACCTTTTTTCTGTGCAGGTTTTTTTGACCCCTGGATATCCAGGGGTCTAATTCTGCCCCCACACTGCAAACTTGCAGTGTGGGAAACATTTTCCCATTCCCACACATGCCTCTTGCAGCATTTCAAAGGGGTTTCAGATGCTGCAAGAAGCATGTGCGGGCTCGTCTGGACGTGCCCATTGTGGCAAATGGAGGCAGTAAAACAGTGGCTCTCAAGTGAGGTGCTGCCAAATTCAAAAGTTATGGGTGCCTTAAACCTAAAAATGTTGAGAACCACTGGCCTACACTGCAGCAGCTGAGGAAATAATCCCTGAGCTGCCCACTAGCTCCATCTCCATCTGTATTAACCCTGTAAATAAGGTAGTGAGGACACCCTGGCTGTACCCTGAGCACCACCCTCAACATCCAGCTTTCAAGGCCTGGGTTGTCCACAAGGTGTCCATCCAAGCAGGGCTTATTTTTTTGCCAGCATGACTGAGCATCCTGTCCCCATAAAATAGACATACCCAAAAGACCCAAACATACTTCAAAGACCCATTGGGCTACATATTGCAGTATTTCATTATGTGATCATGTGAAGTGGATCCTGAAATTGTAATGATGAATAGGCATATCAGAAACCTGGTTCTAAGAGTTAAAACAATCTACTTAGGGAACACAGATACATCACATCCTCAAAACTGTTTGGATTTTGAGTATCAAATATTCAAAAAGACCATTTTATGGATAGTTCACAAACTAAGAATTATTTCCAGGAATCAGTCACTGAATAATTTTGACAGAGATCGTAAGAACAATCAAGATCTGTTTAGATGCATTTGTTTGGGAACAGAAAAAGTGGCAAGATGTATTGAAGATGTGATTCACACTGCATAATTTTTAGCTGTATTGACTAGCATTCCCTTGACTATTAAATTTTAGTAAATAGAAAAGCATAACTTTTCTCAGAGGCTTCCCAAAGCACTGTGAAATTTGAAGCCACAAAAGAGAAGTATGTATATTCAGTATATAGTCAACATGCACTGAGCTATGCTATTGTGCTGAAATTTGCTGTAAAAGACAGTGTGCATGTGTTTTCTGGCTCCACTGAAGTCAATGCAGCAGCTGTTCATGTAACCCAAACTTGAGTGTTGGCTAAGTATATGAGCTCAGGTGACTGATGAAGAGCTGCCAAGGACAGAGACTGCCATTCCATCAGGGCCTTCTGTGAATGGGAAGAAAGGAAGTATTCTTCTGTCTTTTAAACTCCTTCATGAAGGCTGGTCACAATTTATAACCCTGCCACTTAGCAGTTTAATTAAACCGTGAAGTTTAAAGGTCCAGGTAAGATACCATTTAAAGAAAAAAAAAGAAAATCCTGCAATGCTTTTCTCCACAGTGAAATATCAGCCATCAATAACGAGTTGCTTGTGAAATGTCCCTGTTTTGTAGTCTTGAAGATTTTAGGATATGGACAGGCTCAATGCTTGAAGCAATACACTGGTGGCCCACCTGTGAACAGAGACTGGGTTTTTTGGGCTGAAAAAGCAGGGATATCTAGGTGTGATGCTGGTCAAATCACTTCCTTGTGTGCTGTTGGATGCAGAAATGGATGTGCCTTAATCACACAAGCCCCGTATGTAGATAAGTTCTGGCAAGCTTTGACTTTTTTTTTTTAAATGAAAGAAGTGAAATTCAGACAAATCACCATTTTTCTAAAAGAGATTTTCTTGCTTAATTCCAACTTTTTAAAAACTAATATTGAATGTTAGCATTTTTATAAAATGATTAAAATAGGTTTCAGTAAGAGGTTTTCCTTAAATACATATTTAGGCTCTTGCTTGTACCACCATAAAATCTGATGGCTAAGGATGGCAGACAGCTTCAATAAAATTAATTCCTGAGCAAATGCTCGGTACCATCTCAATTGGTGGAACTTTTTAAACAGAAAGTAGTAATGATCAGGAAAAATAAATCAAGGAGTGTCTTATGTGCAGTAATAAATAGTCATCACAATAGCTCACACTCCTCCAAATAACATGAAAGAAAAGTGAATTGACAAATCATGAACAATTTCAGAAATGAAGAACTGATGGTCTGGCTCTAATCCCTCTGACTTTTTAATGCATTGAGATGCTGAAGCAAATAACCCCTTTTGTGAACTTTAGCTGGCCATTAGTCGTTAATAAAACAAATTGTCATGTATCATCCATGTTTGGTGACAGAAAAAAATATATATTGTGATAAAAAATAAGCAAAGTACACCTGGTTATTATTTGTAAAGACTTAACTGTAAGTTTTTAATGATTAATTTATCTGGTATTGAATACCTTAATAGATCATGAGAAACATCAAGGGAGGAATGTGGTACTGCATTTTTAAAGTCTCTTTCACTCTCTCTGAATGATAATAGGCATGGAAGCTATCATTAGTCTTGTTAGATGATGGTTCCTTTAGGAATCTCTTATGTATTACCTTTTAGAAAGAAGGTCAGAGAAAATTCCCTTGGGAGTCCCCCTGCAGGATACAACTAACACAAGCGTAAACTGTATGGAAATGGCTAAATTATCTTTAGAAAGACCTTGGTCTTTCACATCAATCATACTCTTCTGAACTAGTAAAACAGATAAGCATCCTGCTGGCAAGACTGTTACTATCCATATGTTTGTCATGATTGTCACCACAAATTTATCAATGAAAAGACAGTAGTCATACTTTCCTATAGGAAAATATGTCTATCGATAGATGCAAGAGTATGTGCATTTTTTGTGAGCACTACATGAATGAAACTGTATTAATTGCAAAAATATAATTTTTAAGGCTGCAGGTAAAAATCAAAGATAGTCAGGAAACATAAAATTTAACATTGCAAGAGCAATTTTACCTCAGAGACACTGCACATATCTTGTATATATTATGGTGTGCATTTTACAACATAATTGATAATCTATTAAGCTTTACAAGAAAAATAGATTACAAAATGGAGTATTTATGGAACATGACTAAGTGATCATTGAAAACTTTGGCATTTCTTGACTTTGGTTTTGTGTATTTAACCTTGCACAGTAGTTTTTGCTTTTAATATAATCAATTTTGCTGTTTTAAGATTTTCTTAAAGAAAAATAATAAATGGGAGAAAATTGCCAGCTTGCATATACACTGTCTGTTTCCAATTCTGTTTTAAATGTCACATTTCATTGATGAGAATACAGTGGGAGAGAAAAACAATCTTCAGGCGCTGCTGCTCATACATATGCTTCTTATCCCACCCTTGTAAGGATGGGATAACAGAGTAGCAAAAGCAACACATTTCAGTTCGTACACAGTGGATATAAGTTAACTATGAAAAAACCCAGAAGGATTTGTTTTAAAGGAAAGTTTAGAATTTGCAGAACATGACAGAATCTAGCTATGTTAAAACTCTACAATATAACTCAAGCCTAATGCCAAACCCAGGCACTTTAACAATAACAATACTGCTCTTGTTAAAGCTCCCAGCTAAAGCCAAGGGAATGAACTTTTATTTTCTAAAGGAAAATGAAAATGTGGCCATGAACTAACTTTCCATGAGAAAATATTATCAACTTTGATTTTTGAGGTTTAATTGGAGAAATCCATTCTTTCCAGAACAGAAACTCTGAATTTCTCTCGGCTGTATCCCCAACCTGTGTACGAGTTAACTATTATTGTTTTAATCATTTACAATGTGGTATTAATAACACCTACAAAATATTAGGTGCTTTCCAGGATTTTAGAAGAGATTATCTCTGCCTCCAAAGTCTTACAATCTAAGGATGAATAAATAGGCGTAGCTTGAGATAAAGGGAACAACTTTACTGTTTAAACCCTTTAAAGCAATGGAACCAGTAGCCTGATCATGGGCATCTGACATGGAAAACTGGAGACTTTGAGCTTGATTCCCAGGTGTTGCCCAAAGTGATTATCCTGGTTCCTTAGGAAATAAAGTTCCCATTACAATTCTTTTCAAATGTTAGGAGGACACTGATGATTGACTAATACAGTGAGTTACAACAGCACTGTTGTAACAGTTAATTATGGGGTATTGGTCTGAAAGTAATTTTTTTTCCTTTTAAGCATAATTGATTTCATTGTTCTTAATCTCGTCTAACATTACATCCCACTTAAAGCAAAGGGGATTTAGGTGTTCTTGCAGGAGTGCCTCTAGTGTATACACTGGACTGGAAGAACTGGGATGTAGAACACTGGAAAGGATATATATTGGTAGGGATGTCAGGATACTTGTGAAAAAACAGCCCATGTAACATCTGGCTGAAATGTTAGCTATTAGACCTTCACTTGTATGAGCATTAAATGCAAGTCCAGAATAAATAAATAAAAAAACAAGCATTTTCTTCTACATTTCACTGAAAGGAGTAAATTTTGGTTTACTATGTTTACTTGCATACCACATGGACACGCACCTTCCCCCTCAAAATCAGCCCTCCAAAACTGGGGTGTGTGTCTTAAACCAGGAAGCTGACTTTTCTTTGCTGGAATAGAAGCATAGAGGAATAGAATCATGGACACATGTACTCTAGTGGCTTCTGTTTCTTTAGGGCTCAGCAAGTAGAAGGGGCAAAGTTTACTGCTGATCCTTTCACAGCTGCTAAGCAATTTGCCGTAGCTATTGACTGAGCACTGTAGCTTGTGCCTGAAGCAGCAACTGAGCTGGCTCAGGGCAAGTGGATGGCTGCATATAATCTGTAGGATTTTGATGAGACTTGTGGTATGAAAATGACACTAGGTCTGAGACCTTTGTTGCTGTTCCATCATATCAGGAAGTTCTTGCTGCCTTACCCAGACTGTTTCTTGGGATGTCACACTTCCAGGACACTCTGGCCATGTCCAGACAGTAGATCCCAGTGTCAAAAAAACCCATGCTAGAAAAAAGCAGGGTGGTGCACATGGCGGCAGCATTCGCTGCCCAAAATAGGAGCCTGGCTGACCAGAGCCACACTCCAGATCCAGCCAGGCTCTTTGCAGCTGGATTGCCACTACTGGAGTCCCAGGAGGCCCCTAAGGCCCCAGGCAAGGCTACTGGTGTTAGGCCCCAGCTCAAGTCTGGGTTCATGCCCGGTATGCAAAGGCCAATAAAGATACCAGGGGTGAAAGTATAAAAAAGATTTATTGCTAGCAATAAAAGGTGCAAGCGGAATAATTTCACAAAACAAGCACAGCACATATGCAATACTGAGCCCCTTATATACAAGAGTTTGAATCTTCATAAGCATCCTTGTTTGCTAATTGGTTATAAAGGAGTGACGCAAGGAGTTCTTTACTGAGCATGTCTCTATACCTGTGTTTTAGCTATGTATCTCATTAACATACATATATGTTTCATTAGCATATATCTTCCCTGCCTAGGGGTGTGATTTTTAGTATTTTAATGAGCTCTTTGTTCCAGTAACTCTGATTCTGTTTTTGTTTTCAAGCTTCCTCTATCTAAGACTGTCTGCTCCTTATCATTGCAGATGGGCATTCGTCACATAACATTCACTTTTGCTTAGGCTTTGCATAGTAGTTTCTAGGTCGAACCTTACACTGGGGCCAGCCCAGGTGCTGGCCCCAGCCTTCTCTACCCTACCTGGGCCAACTTGCCCCACACAGAGCACGCATGCACAGGCATTCCTCCTGAACCAGTAGCAGTGAACTATGTGCTACTGCTACTTGTCCCTGGGGAAACGCACATGCACTTTCATCTGGATGTGCCCTTGAAATCCAAAAATAAAATATAAACCTGCCTCAAAGCAATATTTAAATTAAAATTAATTTACCGGTTGATATCCTCTTCTTATCAACTCTCTGTAAGGGAAATATAGCTAGGTATGGATATGTAAAAAAGGATGATGCTACTCCTCCTGAAAAAGTGAAGTCTGATCTAAAAGTGCCACTTCCTTTCTAAAAGCAAAATAATTCCTCTTCACAAAACACCTGAGGAGAGTAGGACATTCTGCATGGCAAAATTCATAAGACTGATTTTTTTACACTGATCTCTAGCCCATTTTAACCACCTAAACAGGCATAAAAACCTGAACAACCAGGATTTTCTATGCCAGAAGCAGAACCTAGATATAGCTAGATTCTTCTTCTTCCAACATCCAGGTAAAGTTATTTAAGTTTAATCCAAAAATGCAAATAATTTCTATGGCACCAATTTTTAGGATTTTCAATGATCTCTTTCTGATTTCAGCAAAAAATGGGTTTCTGAAGAGCAAGTAGGCAGACAAGGTTCCTTGGGTGAATCTGGTATCTTTTATTAGATCAACCCAAATAGTTGGAAAATAATTATTAAACAAGCTTTCGGGTTCAAAAACCCTTTGTCAGGCTAAGGAAGTTTCAGCAGTTGGTGTGTGCTCTTCCTGGATGGAATGAAAAGTAAAGAAGCCGGAGGCTGGGCTGGTATGCATACAAGACAGGTAGTCAGTGAAAATGTAGATTGAGGAGTCAATGGGTGAGAGACAGGCTGGGGAGGGGGGAAAGAGAGAGAAGGGGGATGCAAGTGGAGAGATACCTGGGGAGTCAGATGTCAGGCAGGTTATAACGTGTCATAAATCCAATGTCTATATTTAGTCCATGATTTTTAGTATCCAGGAGGTTGATAAAGTGGAGTTCATAGGCTCGTCTCTGGGAAGTGTTTTGTAATACCAGCCCAGCCCCTGGCTTCTTTACTTTTCATTCCATCCAGAAAGAGCACACACCAACTGCTGAAACTTCCTTAGCCTGACGAAGGGTTTTTGAACCCGAAAGCTTGCTTAATAATTATTTTCCAACTATTTGGGTTGGTCTAATAAAAGATATCAGATTCACCCAAGGAACCTTGTCTGCTTATGTCCTTAGACCAACACGGCTACAATCTACACGCCTGAAGAGCAATTAAGCAGTTTTCACAATGAAGCCAGTATCTTTCAAAGTTTTTCCATGAAGAGAGACCTCCCATGAATAGCCAGAAAGCTACTTGGTAGGGTCCTCACCTGGACTGTGGGAGATCTACATTCAAATATGTGCTTTATATGATTCTGAACAAGGAATTAAATATGCGAACCTCAGAGTTTATTCTGAGATGAGTCTTGCTCACACTCTTCTGTTAAAGTTCTCCCACATTTTTTTTAATTGATAAATATCCATACTGAAAATGAAAGAAAGACTGATGTCCTAATGGTGTTTGTTCAACAAACTTATATGCTCTTCTAATAAAATGGGATGAGGTTATAAATTTTGCATAGCAGAGTCGAGTGTAGAAAGGAGAGCAATTTGCCGAAGGGAAAAGGGGACAGGACATTACTATGTCCCATCAGCTCTGGGATAACACCCTGTGTTCATTTTCTTCTCTCTCAAGTGGAAGCTAAGCCATCAATGAAAGCAGCATAAGTAATTGTGGTTTAGTTTTCACTAAATGGGGTAACAGTTACCACAAAATAGCTGATGCATGATAAAGTCCCAGCACATTTTATTCCATGGTAAATGGTTGGATATACATAAGCTAACCCTTAAATAAGGTATTTGCTTGAGCAAGCAAAGGTTGTGGAGTGGTTGTCTATTGTACAAGCCAAAGAGCTGTAAAACAAGGAGTTTTAAAAGCCCAATTAGCAAAACTAGTGGAGAATGCATTCCTACAAACCAGAGCTCTGGGTTTTCCTATTCTTTTCTCCTTTTAGAAGCCTTGGTAATCAAATATAAAACCTGGTGTTATTTCAGTGTCAATGCTGCACAATTAAAATCACAAAAATAAAGAAATGAAACAATTATAAGGCAAAATAACTTCCTTAGAGAAGTCAATGGTAGAACAGAACAATCCCTGCTTTAAATGGGATCATGATTACACCTATGGTCACAAAGGCAAATTTGACTAACTGCATTGTAAATAATATTACTTCCCAGTGTTTTCCTTGGTCACATGTATAGTTTAATATATTGCATTTAATACAATGATGACACTATTATGCTTATGAAGTGTACACTTTTTCTTGTTGAGTACTGGATCAAAAGAAAAGAGTAGTTGAAAATTTTTGGCTAAATCTATGTTTTCATCTCAAAGGATAGTATATTTTTGCATCAAAGTAGGGAACTCAAGATAGCTATACTTTATTCCACATCCTTATGGAGACAAAGCACTGTAATTTTTACCTCAGTGTAACTAGGTAAGTCCCAAGAGAACAGGTTACATGACTGACCTGGAAGAGCTACAGGTATAAACTATATGTCTTGTCTCCATAAGGATTTTACTTTTAAAACTCAATTTTTTTTGTCAGTGAAGACAAAGTCTGAGTCTTTGATTCTCACCTGTCACAAATGGGGCCTAGACATGCTCTTGAGGCACATATTATATAACTGCTCTACAGTTCACTGAGTCAGATACACACTACAGTGCTGCTTAATAGACAGCATTAATAAATCATGGAACAGCGTTCCTTTCAACATAGTCCAACTTCCAGTAATAAAATTAGGAAGGATAAAAATATTAATAGAGATGAGCTCTTGATCAAATTTTACCAAAAATGGTTACATTATATATTCAAATAAAAAGAATCAAAGCTGTTCCTGCTCCTGTTCCAATAGTTATGACTGTTCTTCAATAATTTGCCTCTCCAAACAGTTAAATATAAATTAATGACTGAAATGCAACCAGAAGCTGCAACTTTAATGTTGAGTAAGTGGAAATATCAGTGTACAGATTTAAATGTGCACCTGTTTCTGCCATTCATTTGGGTAATCACTGTATATAAATTTATACACCATGAAAAGCTTTATTCATGTTCATACAGTGTGAAAATTGAAAGAAAAATGCTAAATTAATTGCCTTTTTAAACAAAGCAATTTAGATTTATCACATGCAGCAAGGGAATTTATTCACATATCATAAAGCTTCTGTGAAATACACTGATGAAATATGAGTTAGGAAAAAGGGTTTATGCTCTATAGAGACCTCAAGATGTGGAAAGCAAATTAACTGAGCACAACTTCAATCAACATGGTCTTATGAGTTTGGGACAAGGTCTACATCCACCAACAGCCTGTTGCTCTATGGTAGCTCAAGAGGCGACACAAAGCAATGTAATCCTTTGTCTAGATAACCTTGAGAAATCTCCATGTGAAGCTTAAGTCCAGCTGCAACTTTCAGAACATGAACTTCAGCTGTCAAGACAACACATTATTATTTTCCCTTCACATCTTAGTAATAAATGTCAGCCCCAAACAATTGAATAACACTATGTCTGTCTACTGGATGCTATGCACAGAACTAATTCCCTTCTTTCACTAGAAAGTGTAATTTTTCTTCAGCCTGAAATAAGCTGATTAGTATGTAGAAAAGCAATGCTGCTTTGATTCCTGCAAATGTTTCCTTTATTTCTTATTCTGAAGCTTCAAATTCCTTTCTGCATATACTTAACTATATCCCAGTATACCACCAGGTGTATATTCAGACGATGTTTTCCACCACGCATCCGATCTCAATTTGCATGTGGAAGAGACTTATTTTGCAATAATTTGTGATCTAAAATTCTTCTCCATGAAAAGAAAATGTATTGTTTAGATTTTTCCAAGAGAAAAATCTACAATAGGTAAACACATATTCAAAAAAAAAAGGGTGAGGAGGGAATGTGGGGGGGGAAGATTGTTTGTTTGTTTGTTTTGGATATGGTTGTTATTTTTATATTTCTTTAAAACAAAGAGCACACACAAATATTTGCTCCACAGTGTATGAAAATGTCTACAGGGTATCATTCAAGAAAAAAATATTTTTAAATCTAAATCTTCAGAACTGTTGCTTTGGCATAAATCAATGCTTACAAAAATCATTTCCTTTTAATCTGTTATTCTTGTGTTCCACTGAAGCAACTCTAGATCAATAGCTATTGATCCACTCCCTAATTATATTAATTTTGCTTTAGAAATTAGGGAGGCCATAATGAGAATGTGAAGTTACTTGAAGACAGTACATTATAGGTAGTCTAATTTAGCAGGAGTCTGTGCATCAAATTATTTCATTATGAGCAGCCAATTACCATACAAACAGGGTAGAATAATAAGATTTTCTCCTTGAATTTGCATTTTATGTATTCCCCTGTAATTTTTAAGATTTTAAATGAATTTATACCCTAACTATATATTATATGTATATTGGTTTTATTTCTGGGGTGCATAATTGCATATTATGTCAACCTCTTATTTTGCCTTTTAGTACATAGCATTTGAAAATCATGAATACATTGCTTCTATATGTGGGCATATGTATGGCCAGTTTAATAGATGCTAGATGAAATGATGAGATGCTAACAATTTTAGTCTGTTCATTAAAGTATCCTTTAAATGTAGAAGGTGAGGCATTTAGCTGGTTTAAATAGGTGTCATCCATGGAGTTATACCTATTTATACTAGCTGAGGATCTTGCCCATAATTTTATGTCAAAGGTAACCTTGCTTCCTACAGTGGTAATGGATATCATTATATTAATGAGTTAAATGTAGGGTTTCGATTACTTCCTTTTCAAGTTGTAATGAGGTAAAAACTGATTTGCAGTCTCAGTGTTTGGGATCACCCTTTGCCAACTTATCTCTGCAGTATGTCTTGGTATATAAAATATGATGTATTGAGGAAAACCTGAAACTCTCTTGTTGCAGCTAATATTTTGCTCTGCTATTTCATTATAATCAGGAGTACCTCTGCTGAGATCAGTGGTGCCACACTTGTGTAAAACAAGTGTAAGTGTCTGTGGTTTCTTTAAAAGCAATGAATTCAGATGAGATAAATATTTCTTTTCTGCTATTTGAAGTTCTCTTTGAAATATATACACATTTCCCTGGCTAACAAGTCTACAGTTTTTTCTTTTCTAGAACTGATAAATTACCATATTTACTTGAATATAAAATGTTCCCCTCTTCTCCCCAGTCAGCATGGGGGGAAAAAGCTCCTCATTTTACATTTGCATAGAAGGGAACCTCATTAAATGCATTGTCTATCATCAAACTGCTGCCAGAAACAGCATGCACTGACTCACTAGTGAAGACCAGCTATGAAGCTAATTAAATGCAACCAATACTAAGCATAACTATAAAAAGCATGGCCCATATTGAGCAAACATACTGATGGAAACCCTCTGCAAGGATAGATTAGTGCAGCCTGCCTAAATAAGAAATCGTGTAGTGCCCATTGCACTTGGTCCCCTTCAGCATTGCCACTTTTTCAAGTCATGGAGAGCCACTCCATTGAATATATTTCAACCCTCTTCACTCCCACAGCTGAGCTGCACATTTCTTTCCCATTTCTAATGATTTCTGTTTCTTCACCAGCCTTAATACTTGGCAAATATCACCAAAGGGAGCCCAAAACATCTCACTCAGAATCTCTCTGTTGCCCCCTCAGCCTGTCACATATGATTAGTGTGGCCCCACCCTCCCTGTGGTGAAGCCAAACCAGGTTTCCTTTTGCCCCATCTACATACATATTCTTGAAGAATCCCAGGACTCATAGCAAGGATACCTCATTCCAATCATGAGTTGGGGGTTAATTAGCAGTTGTATCAGAAGTTGGGGGAGCAGAGGCCAAAGGGGCTACCTGACCCCCCCCCCCCCCACACACACACACATTTTCCCTACTGTAGCAGGGGGGAGGGGACAATTTTAAGGCACACTTCCAATAACTAGATTCTATACCTGTAAAATTATAACAAACGTATACATTTTCCAGATATAGAATCTAATTATTGAGGGGATCATCTTATATTTGAGTAAATATAGTATTTCACATAATCATGCATTGTTTCTGAAGTTAGAAAAAAGAAAAACATAAAAAGACAAACTGAAAAAGCAAGGGAATCTGAAATCATGGGAACAGCTGAGTATTTGCATTTCTTGCCATCATGAAAATGTCTATTTAATATAAGTGATATATATATATCCTACACCCCTTACTACATTCCAGTAGTTAAACATACCATATGGAAGTCTCCACAAAGTGCTGTGGAACAACCTCATACAGGGAGTGCTGGCTATTACTTACAAGAGAGTGAAGTACTAGTATGGACCCAGTGACTTGAGGGTAGTTTTGCAATGGGGCTACTTAGGTTGAGCTAACCCAGGTACTTGGATCTAGGTGCTGATCACTTAAGTTAGCTCTCCAATTAAAAAAAGTAAACCCATGCTGCATGGTAATTTACTAGCAACTATGCAAAGCATTTAGGGGAAAAAACACAAAAACAACATTCTGACCTGGCAGCTTCTATACATACCTTATATTTACTTGACAGAGATTTCAGTGGCCTTACAAAATACAGAACAACAATCAGGATGTATGTGCTAAGCATTCCAGCTGTGGCTCTCTGTTCTCCTTTCAGCAGCCTACATTAATGAAAAAGCTAGTTTAAATTAAAATTTGCCCATAGGAAAAGAAACCTGGGCAAATGGACAAATTGCTGGTCTTGCAACCAAAATCTTTTAAAACATGTGCAAGTTCTATTGTGTTCTGCATCCCAATGCTGAGAAAAAATGCCGAATGAAGTCAATGTGGATTTTGCCAGAGTAAGAACTACTAAATCAAGATAACCAAGCACACTAATTCTCATTGAGAATCACTGAGAATTCTCACTGATGACTCAGCAGTGACCAACATTTAATTAGACATTTCACATCTAAAGTGAGAGCAAGTAGGAGAAAATTTCCACCCAAAAGGTATTTTTCCCCCAGAAATATATAAGCACCTGAATATAAGGGTTTATAATTGATGTGGCAGCTTCTCCAAAACTATTGTTGTTTTCACAAAGTTATAATACAACATTATGATATTCTGAAAAGAAACAGGTGCATTTGAGGTTCCATATTATGTCAGAGTTATGGAATAAAGCTATGTAACTTTAATAATCCAGTTGGTGCTGAAAGCAGTTAGTGGTATAAAAGATGAGGTAGTTTCAAAGGTATTCTGTTCCATTCAGGCAAAGAAAGAGCTGCCCTCTGAAGTCTAGAAATTCTCTCACAGTGATAATCAGCACGTCTTCAAGTCATGTATTTACAAGACAAGGTGTGAAAATTAAGTTTGTCCTGTTTGTCAATATTATGCCTCCTGGAGAACCACACAAAATGAGGAGAAAAAGGTAATAAATAGAGGAATGTTTGGTAGACATACCTACAGCTGAGTGTGAACAAGCCAAGTAAACAGGGCTGCAATATAGACACAGCTGAAAACACTTAATTAGTTTGTGACAATTAGAGCAATGTTGCAAGCTGCTTTCAGCTATTTTTCTTTTCCTTTAGGACTAGAACTCATTCAAGTAAATACAATGTCACAAAAATATGCAAGCCCTTTTACTTGATAAAGGATTTAGGAATGTTTCCATCAATTTGATTTTTAAATGATTTTCTAATACAGCTTCGGTATTTTAAGCGACTTGATGGTCATGTAGCATTGTTTGATTTGTCTGTTTATATAATAATTCTGACAATACAGCAGAGGAGGATTTTTGAAATACAGTTGCATTAGAATACAAGGTAAAATGAAATATTTGCCAGAGGCCAAAAGGGACAATGGTCAGAGAGTATTTCAGATTCCATCATCTCTTGGATGCCATGTTAAGACTGCTAAAAAAGGGACTAGCTATTGAGGTGGTTTTTGTGAGATGAGACTTCAGTGCTGAGAACTGGAGTTAAATCACCAAATACATGTTACTTATTAAATGGAACAATTGATGGATGCAGCTGTTTGGTTAAAGCAAATGTGGATGTTTGGTTAAAGCAAGCATGTCAAACATATGGCCTTGCAGTCCAGATTTAGGCCACAGAGCTGGGTCATCATCAGGCCCACAGACTTGTGCCCTGGCTCTGACTGTGATGAGGGTCCTTCCTATGGTAGCAGCCCATGGCACTGGAGCCCCAAAAGTACCATGACTTGTGTGGCAGGCCAGTAGGGGGAGCTCTTGCATTGAGCCTCCCACCTCACTACATCTGTCCACCTTCCAGACTCACGTGTCTCTCCAGGGGTGCCTAAGCCCTAGCAGACTCCCTTTCGAGCCCCACTGCAGAGTCCGGGGGTAACGTGTGCTGCCACCACCCCGAGAAGGGACTGTCTGGGTCCTGTGTTCTCGGGGAAACACAGGCCTAATAGTCCTACAGGTACTCGACCCAATACAAGAACTTGGGGCACTTCCTGTGCCCGCCTGTGTTCCAGGAGGTGCTCCCGGGCAACTCTTGCGCGGGCGGCTGACCGGGCCTGCCCTGCTCTTGCTGGGGCGTCCCGGGAACTCGCCGACCGCGGTCGCGGCTGGGCCTCCCGCAGGGGTGTCCCCTTCGCTGCGGCCTTCAGCGCCAAAGCGCCCCTGGGCGGGCTCACACGGGGCTCCGACCTCCCCTACACCCCGGCCAACGCCACCTTGGGTCATGGACCTTCCGTCCCTCGTCCCCGGACAAGGACTGGGCGTCGAGGGCCCTCTCCGCCCTTGGTGGCTCTCTTCCCCGACCCCCGCCGGGGCCTCTGCCCGGTCTTCCCTGGTTCCCTCACCAGGGTTCCCTCTGGCTCTATCCCGGTTCCCTCACCGGAACTCCCGCCGGCTCCAATCCAGTTCCTTCACCAGATCTCCCGCTGGCTCCAATCTGGTTCCTTCACCGGAGTCTCCCGCCGGCTCCAATCCGGTTCCTTCACCGGAGTCTCCCGCTGGCTCCCCGGAGCCTCTGCCAGCTCATTCCCCGTTACCTCACCGGTGGACCCAGCTGGCCCTCTCTCTGGGCTCCTCCTTGGGGCTTCTGCCGGCTCCCTCGTCAGTTTCGCCGCTCTTCTCCGGCGGCACGGCTCTCCCCGCCTCCGTTGCTCCCGGCGCGGCTGCAGCCTGTTTGGCCCATGGTCAAAGCCCCTTGCGGGGGCCCGGTTCCACTCCCAGGCTTCCTTCCGGGCTCCGCGTCCTCCCGCCGTGCGCCCCCTCTCTCCTCGGGGCAGCCTTTTATTTCCGCTGAGCGGCGCCTCTCGCTGACGTCGCTCCGCCTCAGCCGTATGAAAGCGCGGCTAACGAGCCACGCGGGTGGTTCCCCGGTCTGCACGCCGCCGCTGCTCCCCTCTCCTGCAGAGCATACGTAAGTGTTTCCCCTGGCCCTGGGCCGGGGACTCCCCCTAGTCCCGTTGTCCCTGGGACACTTCCCCAAGTCGGGGGCCAAAAAGGATAGTCTCCCTTAGTCTGCAGACCCAAGGGGCCTCCTGGGCATAATTAAACCCACCCCTCAATAAGTCTCCCACACTAGGTACAAAGGAGAAATTTATTGGTTACAGAGGGTAGGGTTAGAATAGGGTACAGGGTAGAGCAATATCAGAGAAATCCCATAGAGCAAACTCCTGTGGCTGGGGTAGCCTTTGATCTCGCATCTGAGTTACTGCAAGCTATATATCTAGTTAGATCTCAGTTAGCTTACTCATAAGTATCATCCAGAGACTGTTGGAGATTCCCTCTGGAGGTAAGCAGTTCCTTGATCATGAGTTTTGAGAGAGAGAGCAAGTTTCAGATGGTACAGCTCTTCTTTGTTCCTGAGTATCCCTCATGGCTGCTGCCCCCCTACTCCTGGGCAGTCCTTAACTTATATAGCCCTTGTGACCTCATTTACCTGGTCCAATGGAGGCCAGCACCTGTTGGCTGTGAGCCAACCAATTTGAAATACATCACTAGTTGCCGGGCAGACTCTAGCCCACCAGGAAGGCAGAGGGAGCAGGTTTTCCCCCTCTCTCAGGAATGTATCCAGCTCAGGTTACCTAAAGAGATAGGGTAAGGTGTGTATCCTTTGCTGGGCCCATCCTTATCAAATTGTCACAGAGCAGAGACTGTGGGGAGAGACAAAGGTAGCTTTCTGCCACAACTTGTTCCCACAGTGCCTGCCATGCTGGGCTTCTTCCTTCAGTGATACTGGGGTTCCAGCATTGCATCTCCTGCCTGGCCTGCTGCTGGTACTGCTGAGGCTCCAGCACAGCATTTCTCACCAGCTTGGGTATCAAGCACCCAGGCAAGAGCAGCAGTGCAGGATCCCCACCAGCACCACAGGAAGAAGCCTGGCATCCCAGCTTGTTTCTATGGTGCCAACCAAATGTTTAGGGTGCCAGGCTTCTGCCTGCCAGGTCTCTGACTGGCCAGAGTGGGTGCAGCATGCTGAATTTAGCATGGTGTGTTGAGGTCAGGTTCATGATCTGGCCTATGGGACTGGCCCCCCAGCAATCATCCAGCTCATGGACCAGTCCTGCATCACTTGGACAATCCTCAAGGCCAGACGAGTTTGATATCCCTGGATTAACCTTATTGACCTCACCTCTCATAAAGTGCTGTGTCTTCTTTCAGCCAGCAGTCAATCTAGACATAATCATGTCCTTCTGCAGGGCTCCTAACCCATGGCTGGGTTCTCTGCTGCCTTGCACTTTGTGTGCTCACTTACATCTGTGCAAAGTGAGTGTAAGATCTATAGTGCAACGCAATAGAAAAAACAGGACTCTAGGTATTTGCAAAGACCTCAGAAAGACCACAGCAGGTCAGAATGTTTGTAATACTATGGATTTCTAGTTGAGATCTCTAGGTTTATCTTGTGAATCATGTTTGCACAACTAACAATGCTAACTAACAATTGCTTGGCATCCCATGGCACCCCTGAAAGGATCTCAAGGCATCCCAGTGTGCCTTGCCACCCTGGTTGAGAATTAATGGTATAGACAGAACAGTTCTAGCTATACTGAAGAATATTGATTCGAGCTGTCATGATGCAATTATAATGTCTGCATGACTTTCTAGTGATTCAGGTATAGCCACATTGCTCCAGTGTTAACTCTACTTCATTCAGGGTCAAAGTTAGGGTGATGGAATTAGCTTATATCACTACAGCATCACACAGAAATAACAGTTAGATCATGCCAACTACTGCAGTCTACTAAGCAGCAGCTCTCCTTCCTCCTTTAAAGCATCTAAAATGCATATGCATTAATGCCCTTGGGGTCTTCTCAATGGAGGATCAATGATTATGCAATTGACTTCCACTGGAAATCAGCCCAAGATGCAGTCTAAACACCATTAGAGTACACATCAAGAAAATCTACTTAAGTGTGTATATCCCTGGAGAATCATAGTGTAAGACAGTAGGCATAGTCTCTATGGGAATTAGATGCTACTGGGTGCATTTACATGTGCACTTTAATGCACAGTAGCTTATTCTACTGTGCTTTAAAACAGCATGCCAAAAACCATGCTAATACATTAATGCACAGTAGAATAGGCTCTTGCACATTGTGTCACCTAAAAACCATATGCTTGTGCTACTGTGCATTAGTGCAGCCTAATGTGCATTTATTTAGTACCTCATATTAGAGGTACTAGATTTAATGTGCATTAGAAAAGCACATTAATGCACATGTAGATGTGCCTGCTGATACATGATCATTGTTCCAAATAGGCTGAAAAGGAGGAACAAAGTCAATATTCTTTTTTAAAATGCTATTTTTTTTCATTTAGAGATATTATGTTGATGAGTACTTTAGAAAGGTATATGAAATAACCATCAATGTGTAAAATAAAAACACCTATATAACATAGAAACCTATAAGTTTGAATGAAAACCTTTATAAGTGAAACCCTTATAAAGTTTGAGTGATATTTAATTCCTAAGTCATAGATTCATAGATGTTAGGGTCAGAAGGGACCTCAAAAGATCATCGAGTCCAACCCCCGTATCTAATTAAGCCATATCTAATTTGGTCTTAAAGTTGCCTACATTTAGACATTTGAACATGTACATTCTAGGTGCCTTGGCCCAGGAAAACAATATAGTTTGAATCAGTTTAGATATATAGGATTGCTATATAATCAACAGAGGGCCCTAGTCACCTTCAAAAAGCAATCTATGTTGAGTTTAAATGCTAAAGTGCTCTATGCTGAGAATGGAGAAAGGGAGAAAGTTCTAAGGGATGTACCTGAGGAAGCACCAAAATATCAAAGCATAGGTGTGAGTTTAGACTCAATACTGCTACCAGAAGCTTAGGTGCCTGACTCTGAACATTAGGTTATTCCCTTTATTTGCAATCCACTATATCCACTTCCATCTCTGAGACAAGCCCTGGATGGTGCTATATAGCCTAGAGCAGTGGTTTGCCAAATAGCCTAGTGGAGTGGTTTTCAACCTGTGGTGGGGTCCATGGAGCACATCTAGGGAGTCCATGAGAGGTGGCTGTAAAGATGGTGGCTCCACTCAAGGGGAAGTACCACCAGTGCTGTTCCTGCTGCTGCTGCTCCAGCTCCCCCAACAGCCACAGGCCACCCAAGTGCCAGCAGCAAGCAGCCCAGAGTCAGCAGGCAGAGCACTACTGTGTAGGTCTGCCCCATCCTGCCACTGTCGCTGCTTCCCAGGCCTGCCCTTCTGCTCACCCAGCGAGATCAACCTAGAACCTGGAACAAGCATGCGTGTGTGTGTATTTGTGTGTGTGTGTGTGTGTGTGTGAAAGAGAGAACGTTTGCTATACAATAGATTTCAAAAGGGATCTATGGCCCCACTTGAAATTTTTTAGGGGTCTGTGAATGAAAAAAGACAGAAAACCACTGGCCTAGTAGCTAAAGCATTGACTGAGGAAGTGGGTGACCTGAGGTCTAGGTCTGTCTCACCCTAAGGAGATTTAAACCAGTATTTCCTACTTCCAATAAGGATGCCTTAATCATGAGAGTATAAAATAAACTAGGTAATAGTACTTTCCATACTTTCAGTTGTACTGCACAGTACATGCCATGCACATGTAGATGATGATGCTAATAGATTAGTCTACTATGCAGTAAAGCATCTCATGCAAACACATCCAATGAGTGAATGCTCTCTCATCACCAAGTAACTGTAAAAAGGAGGTTCACACCACACTACCTCTTAGCTTTGATTGAAGCAAATCTGGTAAGAGTTAGGTGTCTAGGTGAGCAAACCTGAATTGCTATTGGGCAAGCAGTTCAAGGAAACAGAAGGTCTAGGGAAAGTGGCAGTCTAAAATGGAAACACTACCCAAAAATATAGCAGAGAGAGAAAGTACAAAGAAGGGCAACAAGGATGATTAGTGGTATGGACAGGCTTCCATATAAGGAGAGACTAAAAAAACTATACCTAGTCAGTTTAGAAAAGAGATGCTTGAGGGGGAACATGATAAGAGTTTACAAAATACTAAATGGCAAAGAGAAAGTAAATAGGGACTTATTTTTTACTCTCTCTTACAATACAAGAACTGGTGGTCATAACTGTTAGATCATGAAACTAATGGTAGTAAGTTTAAAACTAAACCAAGGAAGTTCTTTTTCACACAGTGGGTACATCTATATTATTGTGCAGTGGTTACTGAGCATTTATTTATTTATTGTATAAGTAAGTACTAAATAAATGCACAATAACTGGGGTTATTGTGCAGCAGCACCAGAAAATGCCTTTTAAGTGATGCTACTGCACAATAGCCTATTAATACTGTGCAGTAGCATATTAGCACTGTCTGTGCTGTGACACACTACTGCACGGTATTATTAGACTACTGCGCAGTCAGCATCTCGTGTAGATGAGCCCAGTGTATAATTAAAGTGGGGAACTCATTGCCATCAGATGTGGCAGCTGGCACTTAAGTCAGATTCAAAAAAGGGATTGAACAAATTCTTGAAGGAAAGGCACATCAGCAGTTATTGAGGATGGGTGTTAGGGATACAGCCTCTGAATTAGAACTTCCTATACCTGAAATGCTAGAGGCTGCAAGTGAGAAAGGAACAGTGGGAAAAAGGCCAGGTCATAACTAGTTCACTCTCCCTTTCAGCATCTACTTTCTGCCACTCTGACAAGGATACTGGGCAAAATGGAACTATGGTCTGACCCAGCAAATGGCAATACTTATGTTTTTATGTTGTTATGTTTTGTGGCTTGTGGAGCAGGGCCAGACTGGATCACTCCTTGGAATTTAGGTGCTGGTGTCCTGCCTAAATCCTACTTAGGAATCCCTGGGTATGTCTACACATGTATTAATGTGCTTTAGTTAATGTACATTAAATCTAGTACTTCCATTGTGAGGTACTAGGAAAGTGCACATTAGCCTATTTTAATGCTCATTAAAGTATCACATAAAAAAGTTCTTTTTACTTAATGTACATTAAAATAGGCTAATGTGCATTAATCCACATTAAGTATCACTTAAAGAGTGTGAACTTTAGTTAATGTTCATTATGCTAGGCTGTTTAGTTAATGCGCATTAAAGTGCATGTGTGGATGCACCCAGGCCTGAAACCAAATTGGATCTAGTCATTCAACAATTTACCCAATGCCCTGTAAATGGTAACCAATAATTTTGGTACATAGTGAGCATGTCTATACATGCACCCCACTGCGCAATTGGTACGGCACAGTCCTGGTGGTGCACACGTCATTTCTGACCCACTGCACAGTAGCAGCGGTATCACAGTTAGTGCCCATTGATGCTACATCACTATAGCAATGTGTTATGTCACCATAGCTCATTGCTACGGTGACATAGTTTCTCATGTAGATGTGGCCTAGATGAAGGAGTTTTTTAAACAACTTTTCTTTTCAATTTAGTGCACATGATTTGTGCTTCTTACTATTATTAGTGAGAAATGTCAACATTTCTTAGGAACCATACTAGTTTCTTGGATAAATTTGTTTCACAGATTTCACAGACATTAGGGCTGGAAGGGACCTCAGAAGATCATCAAGTCGAGCCCCCTGCCCCCGGGGCAGGAAGTCAGCTGGGGTCACAGGATCCCAGCAAGATAAACGTCCAATTTTTTCTTGAAGGCTTTCAGAGTAGGTGCTTGAACCACCTCCAATGGCAGGCTATTCCAGACCTTAGGGGCTCAGACAGTAAAGAAATTCTTCCTTATGTCCAGCCTGAAACGGTCTTGCAGGAGTTTATAACCATTCGACCTTGTCATCCCTTGTGGGGCTCTGGTGAACAATCATTCCCCCAGATCCTGGTGAACACCCCTGATAAACTTATAGGTGGCCATCAGTGTTTTTAGGTCAATTTGAATATAACATGCATAGTTACAGGTATTCATAAATACTGAAAAACTTTGCTTTGCATATTTACTCAATTGGAGCAATAGTATCAGTGGTCTTCCATTTTATTATGTATATATGAAGCTAGGTATACTTAAGCATATCAGATAACCAATGGAACACAAAAGTCTGGATACCTTGCCTGGCATTTACTTGATTTTAGAATTGTTTGTCAACTCAAGAACATTTATTTAAAGTGTGCCTGTTCTCTGAAAGTGACTTAAGTTATTAATATAGTACAATACAATATTAATATAACACAATATTAATATTTGTTGAGCACCCACAGCATGTTACAAACTTTCCAGATAGACATAAATCTGTACATCAGTGCAAATTAACTGTCTTATTTAGCCCATAGCTAGGCTTTTAGGTCCATTGATCAATCTTCTGCAGTCATATTATAGAAATATCAGTATACATTCAACATTGTACAATTAATTGTCTAATCTTACTGCTTGATAAGATATATTTAGACACATTAAGTATTATTGAAATACTGGAGGATTCTTTTTCTTCCTATTCTGATTGTCACTGGAGTTTGGTGAACTGTTAAAAATAAATAACCCAGTAAAGCACATTCAAAATGAAGCATGGGTTCGTTCTGTTACCAAAAAACAAAACAAAACAATACAAAAATACTTTTGAAACTCCTATTATGGGGAAATAAGAATAAAATTCAATTACATCTTTCTGTTTCCCAATGATTCTATAGGTATTATAGAAATTAATCTGTTTATCTATTCTTCTATTGTGGGTCTAAATTATTTGACCTTTCAAAAACCATTATATACCAAGGTAATTAGCTGTTCACAGTTTACATAGTATTTGATTATGTTCTATTAATATTTCCATTAGAGCTTTTTGAGAACAGTTCAAGAATGCTGTTATAAAAACAACTTACCTTACAGCATTAGAATGCATTAAACAGTGGAAAGAATATTTAATTTTCTGAAAATAATTCTAGCCATTTAATTACCATTTAATGTTAATATTTACAGTAAACCCTACTTTCATTACAGTGTAAGCATGTGCCTCTTTCGTATTTTAATTGGCTAGTTTCATAGAATTCTGTTTTCTCTAAAAGTAGTAAGTGGTTGAAAAATGTGCCAATGGTTAAACAATAAAGATAATTTCACTGGGAACTAATAGCTGGCATAAAGAGTACCATACAAGTTGAAATGAAGGACCAAGTTCATCTTTGATTGAATGCTACTGATAGCACTAATGATAAAACTGGTCAGAGCAATTTGTTCCAGCTATACATGTATATCAACACAAAGCCACATACCTAGAGATACTTTGATTGAAAAATAAGTGATCTTTCTGGGGTATGGTTTTTTTCAACCCCAAACTATTTGTGAATTTAGGTTGAATTCGGTGAATGGTTTTGATTAAAGAAGACTTGAAGAGATAATGTTGAATTGTCAAAATGCTGAATTGTCTAAATGACTGTGCAGTAACTGGAGTTACTGTGGTGCATAGTAGCACCACCTAACGGCTTTTTCATGACTCTGACTATGCAGTAGCCTGTGAGTACTGTGCAGTAATGTTGCATCACGCTTTCTGCTATGCAATGCATAGCAGAAAATCTTGTGTAGAAGCAGCCACAAATTATATTTACATGGATTAAGCAATGAACCTATATACAGTGAATTTGGATCAGAACTTAAATTTGTCGTACCTGTAATGCTGAGGAGAATCCAAAAAAAAAAAAAAAAAAAAAAGTGTCTTAGAAGGGAGAGCAGAGTTAGGAGTAGCTAACTTTCTTTTTCTTACTTACTACACTGAAATGAGAAGAGACCACCGATATAACGAAAACAAACATCTTGATCCTCTCTTGGGAATAGGACATTAACAAGCGTGTTCTCTCAACCCTCCCATGATGATAATTGCAATAAGGAAGAAGCCACCAAACTGTCCATAAGCAAGAACAAAATGAGGAGTAGGAAAAAAACTCATTTATGCATGGTATAGATTTAATAAACCAAATCTAGAAAAAAGTTGTTTGTCCTTTGGGTATTGTTTAGGTATGAAGCAGCGATGAGAACACAACAAACAAATGCTTTTTTATTAGCACCAATAAACTAAACCAAATGTAATTTAATTACTGAATTTTACCACAAATATCTTAAAAACTTCAAGATGAATCCTAAGGAAATTAATATTGGTATTAGGCAATGTTTATTTATATACCCATTCTCCCACATACCTTATTTATTAGCAACTCAGAACATATGTCATTCTTACCATTAAGAATTCTACAGATTCTCAATGCTCTCTACAACTCTTATTACAGTTGCTTATCAACTTCATTCTTAATTTTGCTACTATGACCTTTTTTGTTCTGAGGCATCAAATACTTTTGTTACTGAAAATGAATTCCTATGAGTTGGGCAATTTTCTTAGCCCCAACTCATGCTTTTTTTCTTTGCCATTTTTATTGCCTTGCCCAATGAAATGTGTTCTATTGAGGATCAGATCATTCTACAGAAAGAACTGGATAAACTTAATGGTTAAGAATTAATTACATAAATTTCTGCTATAAACTAGGGGCTCATCATCTGGACACCTAAAGGAAGGAGAAAGATGAAAATGTATTAGTCAATCACAGAATACCTACAAGGCAGCAAATGCCACTTCTGTCAGCATTCTAGGTTGCAACCCCTACCCAATCATTCCTGCTCAATGCATGTTAAATCCTGGAAATGAGGCTGGGTAGGTGCCTGACACAGTGCCATCAGAGTATGGCACAAGAAGTGTTGTGTCTGAGAAATATGCCATCTCTAGAGACAGTCTGGGGGTTGGTATAGCTTGTGCTTCCTGTTGTGGCACAACAGGAACAAAGGCTGGTTACCAGGCTTCTCTTCTGAGCAGTATTCTTGCATGAACCTAGGGTGAACATACGTCCAGGTTTTCCTGGACATGCCCTCTTTTTTTGGCCCCCTGTCCTCATGTCCAGGCAGGTTTTTAAAATAAGAGCAAATGTCTGGGTTTTTGCTCTTTTTGTTTTCCCAGGCTGGCTTCTTGGGGCTGGGAGCAGCAGACAAGGTGGTTGGCTGTCAGAGGTCACATTCTCCCCAGGTAAAGAGACTCTGTGTGTTTGTGTGTGTGTGCGCGTACACGTGCACATGCACAATGCGGGAGCAACTTAGGCAGTAGGACTTAGGAGGCAGAATTCTTAGGCTCGGGAGTGAGGAGCACCAGCAGGGCTGGAGGGCAGGGGGCTGTGGGTTGGGAGTGGGGCGGGCTGGCAGGGGCTTAGGAGTGAGGGGCAGAGGGAGGGCACAGGCATATCACTGCCCCCCCCAATCATATGCCCCTTCCCCCTTTTCCTCCCTCCACTTCCCCCTCTGCTTCACAGGTATCTTCTTTTTTGATACTGGAAATATGGTAAGCCTACATGAACCTAAGTTATGTACCTAGTTCTGCAAGTAAGTTCCTACACACAATAAAGAGTTATGAGCACCACACAGCACTTCTTTAAAGATGCCACATGGTAGCAGAAGCAGGAGGCACAGTGTGCTAGACAACCCAGTGAGATGGCTGCACAGCCTATGAGATAGCATGTGAACTCCCCATTAGCCCTAAGCATCAAGAGCATTTGAATTTGCCAGGAAAAGGTTCAAACAGCAATTTGATCTGTACATGAAAGCCACAAGGGCAGATAAACTAGAAGAGCAAAACATTACTGTGCTCTAATAGTTGCAGGCAACGAAACACTGGATGTGTATAATATTGACCATATAGCAAGAAAAAGAAAGAGAGAGGAAAGGTTCCCTGGCTACCTGTGCAGCCTGGTTGGAGCAGGGCATGAGAGGATCTGGAGCTCCCCCTTGTTCCCAAGTCACTTAGATATGGCAGCACTGGCACATGGAGAAGGGGAATGGGGAGGGGAAGAGACATGTCACTGAGCACGGAAGGAAAAGTAGAGGGTGCAAAGAGTGTGAGGGGAGGGATTTGGGGGCATAAAAAAAGTCCCAGACTGCTACTCCTGCAGTGTGGTCTACCCATCCAGGTGGGTGGTGGGAAGCTTGGAGCAGGGGTGCAACCACCACTGCAGCACCATTCACTGTTTCTGTACACTTTACAAAATCCTGGGTCTACCCTTGAAAAGGAGAAACAATATAGGAACTTGTTACAGACCTGAAACTAAAAAAGCCAGTCCCATGAACATGGAACACTTAGAGACCCTCTCATGACAGAGCTGACTGTCTTGGGGTGTAACAATGAAAAAGTTTATGTGAGAGATCTGACACTAGAAGGGGAAAGAGGCATATGACAACCTGCTGAAGAAAGAGAAAAATAGAAAAGCAAATGGGGCAAGGACAGATATGGGGAGGAAAAGAACAATGCCAATAATGTGGCAATCAGTGTAACTATGAAAAACTGCCTGAGCTGCATTTGGGCAACTATGAAGGATCTCAAATAAACCTAACCCTTATGCTAAGATGCTTAGAGAAAGCTAAAAAGTGCAGAAATGGACTCAGTGGCTGTGCCTACACATGCATGTACACCAGCTTAAATTTACTGTGCAGTAAATTACTGCTCAGTAAGTGGGAATGGGCTAGCATCTACACATGCAGGTGTTAAAGTGCATTAACACTGTATGTGGACTGACTTGGGACTAACCTGCATAATGCAGGCATCAAATTTATGCTCAAGTTAGCATAAGTCACCATATTTACTGAGCAGTACAGGCATGCAAATGTAGACACACACCTGTACTGCACAGTAATTTTGGTTACTGCGCAGTAAAAGCACATGTATAGACATGCTCAGTGAAGAGGAGGACCTGTTTTATTGTATGAATCCAAAACTTGAAAAGTTAGCTAATTAAAATGGCACTTATGTGAGCTACAAGATAGGGACTTGCTCGCATTCAGTTCAGCGATGAAAGCCAGATTTTAAGAAGGAATTATTTATATCTGCTCATAATACCTGAAAACTTAAGTGATACTATTTTTCTAGATGATATGGTACCTACAACAGCAAAGGAGTGGACTCAGTGACACAAGACATCCTTTTCAGCCCTATGTTTTTGCACAATATACCAAAAACATGCTTGCTTATATACTTACTCTATGATTGCCAGTTAAACTGCATGAATATGATAGGGAACAAATTTCAACAATACAGATTAAATACTTTTTTAATATTTATTTTAAATATCCTCATTTTTTTTGGTAAGGCACTGTTACCATTATTGGCTAGTTTGCTTAAGAACGTCTATTCAAAATCAAACCCGCCTGAGGATATAGTTTCATAGATTTAGATTGGCGAATTTTAGTGAGTTGTCTGTCACGCGGGCTAGGGACAGATATTCAAAAAGCCTGAGCCTAAATTGATTAAATCTTTGCAGGTTAGTATAACTTGGCTAGGCTGAACTGGCTTGTAACCAGACAGACATGCCTGCAGTGGCTCAAGCTAGAAGCTGGGGGATGCTAGAGCAGCCTTCCCTTCCCTTAGTGCTGAGCTAAGGAGGGTATGGCCAGGCCCTGGCAGGACCTCTGATTAGGGAGGTTTGCCTGCATTATCCCAGGCTTTTCCCTGTTGGCTGCTCAAGGGGTGGGAGTGTTACAAGCCCCCAGCCCTCTGCTAGCACTCTGAGGAAAGGGGTATGTGTGCAGTGCATGCATCTGTTGATGATACAGAGCTTTTCAATCTGCCTCCTGCTTCTTTATGCTGACAGGTGAGCAAAATGCAGCAAACTGACAGGTGAGCAAGCCAGCAGGGACTGATAGCAGCGTGTATCACCTCATCAACAAAAAACATCCTTTTTCCATGACTTCAAACTCTTCTTAAACAGCTTACTAACGGACCTGTTGATTAGCTCCAAAAAGCCCTAAGCAGTCACTGTTCTGTCTGTCTGCCCCAGTGAAATTGGAGACAGACACCTCTCAGCATTAGATAGCATACCACATACCTAGGGTCTGTGAGGCTGGGCTCTGTGCTATGGGAGATAGGGGGTGGGGGGGGGGATCCTCCTTGTTTATCAAGCAGTGAGTGAGTAATATTGGCACAGCTGTCTAAAATGAAAACAAAATAATTTATGATGTAATTAGAGGAGGGGGGGTTCGCATGTTTCTCATATTTCACCCCACAATCATTTTCCCTCAGTACTTTGCCCATTTTTAAGACTTTCACATTGTCAGTTTAAGCACTGACTCTCACAGGCAAGATTACCCGTATCAGAACAATGCTGATGAAAGCATGTTTTTCACAACTTGCATCCCTTGCTTTCTTCTGTAACAAAAAGTTTTCAAAAATCCAGTTTCAAAAGAGTCCTAAGCCCTAATGATTGGTACAACTGCATTGGTACTTAAAGACTTTCCAGTTGTTCATTAGACAACATTACCACAGTCTTTGTAATATTACAGCTATTTTCCTACCTTTACCATAGGTCATTTTTTTTTAAATATCACAAATACAAAAGTATTTTTTTTTGTTATGAAAGTAATTTATAAGTATTTTAGTATAATAATGCTATAATTTTGTAAAAGTTGAAAGTAACAGAGTTGTCGTAGTTGTCCCATGAGTAATTATGGTGTAGGAAGACGACTGGAAAATTTGTAAATTTTAGGAATCTAGCATAACCTCATAATTAATGTTGTATTTTCCTTTCATTTTCTCCCTCCCTCCCCCTCTCCTTAAGTACAGTTTACTCCATAAACATGGATAAAGGAAAACACAAGTCAAGTAAAATTATGCCAAAGAAACATTGAAGAGAAAGTACCAGAGGCCCCAATGTCTACCGTTTCTGTTACCACATGGGTTAAACTTCCTATATGAAAATAGTACATATTCTTGTTGTTTATGGCCAATTCTTAGAGGTCTGCAGTTTGTGGATAAGGATGACACTTCCATACATTTTGGAATTGCTTGCAAAATTTACTTTCATCAGACAGGGAAGAGAATCAAACTCCAATGTCTGTCCTCTCCATTGGTTTGCGCATGTGTACAGGACTTAAATGTGACTGTAGCTGGATTCTGGTGGCTTAGCCTTTGCCCTTAAAGTATTTGAAAATGTAGTGTCACCATTGTCATAGTCATAGGCAAACATATTCCATGTAGGCATAGGATAGAACAGATGTAAAAGGGGAGTCTTTTATTTCTTTTTCTCTTTTAAAAGGGATGAAAATAAATACCTTGGATGCAGAGTGAACAAATTATGATGCTGCATTTCACTTCATTGAAAAAACTATTTGAAATCTGCCCCTGTAATTACCATACAATTTTCTTAGTCCATTACATTTATTATCTCCTGTGACTAGCCTTGATGGCACACTGAAAGGCATCATTTGTTTCCAGGGGGTTAAAAATGATTTCAGCAGAGCCTAGAATACATGCATTTAGCATAGTCCATTATCATGTTCACATCCCACAAAAATGTAAGCGATCAATCACAAGACATCACCAAGTCTGCAAGTGGAAGAATCCTGGCTACATGTAAGAGATATCTCCTGATCAAGGCCTTGGTCTGCATAATAAAACATGACATATAAGGGGGAGTGAAGGGGGAAGGAGGGACAAAAGGGAAGACAGATGCTGATGGGGAGCTCTTATCATACACTCAGTCATCTTATAATTCTAACCATTCTGTTTAAAACAGACAACAGAACTGATTGCTATTGTTTTACTGATTAACCATTCTCTCCCTTTTTCCCAAAAGGCACCCTGGCAAACTCTACTTAGTAAATATTGACACCTGTAAACCAAGCTGGCTGATGCCTTTGGCTCCTCATCTCTCTTCCCATCTGTTGCCTGAGAATTTTAAGCAAAGTATTTTGGGACTCTTGCTCTCCTTTCATTGAAAACTGTAAAAAAAAACCTACCCCAAAGCTAATCCGAGAGCCACATGGCTCTAGAGAGGCCTGTAGTAACTAAAGGAAAAACACAGCATATGTAAAATGCATATCCCACTGGCCTCTTCTGCCTACTCTTCTTTAGTTAACAGCATGCCAGGGTAATCTGCTTAGTTACCAAGTGGAGCTTTCTTCCCCTTTCCCCATGAGATCACCCTGACCACGATCAAAGTCCAAACACATTCTCGGCTAACTCTATTGTTCCCAAGAGTGGGATTAATGACTAATTATGTCAGGTCACTCATCCAGATGGCCTCTCAGATGTTCCTTTGTCATTGTCTGACCTTCCATATGCCCCTTTGACCTTGAGGTTTATTACCATGGCAACATGAAGCCTCAGTTTCCTTGCTGAGATTGCCAAGAAGTGGCCAAAAGGGGGGATATGGGATAATCTATCCACACTTTGTATTCTGCTTCCATCTCATGCCTTGTTAAATCCAATGAATAGATAAAAAATGTTATCTGATCCCAGCTGAGTGATGACCATGGTCATGATTCTAAGTTACATGCTATGTTTTTTAAATTAGCAGACAGCTTTGTACATGGAAACGTGCATTTAATTTGAAGAACATCAATCGCCATAATGTGATCTTTTTATCTCATTAATGTTAAGCAAGGGTAATAGAATGGAATTACAAAATATCACTGTGAAAGGAATACAATTCAGAGAATTATAGATATCCCCCATTAAAGCCCTAGAGATGTTTGGATAAGTCTACTTGTTCAGTTTCATAAATTAAAGATTCTTCTACCTTTTCTGAGGTTTAAATTCTAGCCTCAGATGTTGATCTTATTCTGAAGAAGGATTTTAAGGTGGTTAATGCAATAGAGAAATTTCCTAAAACAGCCAAATAAGTAAATAAAAATATGAAAGGCGAGTGACTCATGAACTCAATTAAATAAAAAGGTTGAATATGTATTTGCATGAGATGAATTGTGTTTTCCTTCACAGTTGAAAGTAGAATATTGGATAAGACCTGAGTTCACTATCTTGAGCTGTCAACCAGCTGTAGCAAGTTAGTTAACCCTGTTACTACCTTGCCATATAATGTTCATAAAAGGAGCTAATATCTTCTTTTACCAGGTTTCCTTAAATAGTGCGTAACTAATTGATTGTAAAACAATTACAAGAATAAACAATTAACAACAAATACCTTACATGGTTCCTGTCATCCTGCAGCAAGATGTTAATTGTGAATGTTAATGGTTATGACACACTCCCATTTCTTCCTGAAGTCAGATTTTTAAAAAGGACAAAAAAAAATAAAAAAATAAAAAAATAGAAGTGAATGATAGGGAGACATAGAAGAGGCCAGTATATTTTTGAACATCATACCACCAGTATTTTGTCATTCTGGTGGAACTACTCTGAAGGATTCTACTGCATACTGCTTTACTAGTTATTTTATAATATACAACCTGAAGGTTAGTCAGTCATTATTCATGAGAAACTTCTATTCAATGCATATTTTCCCTAGACACTACTAAGTCTGCTGAACAAAACACTTTGCTATCAAACTGCTCATTCCCAATCTCCCATTCATTTTGAGTAAAAAAAATTAAAAATTGTCTTTACACCAGGTATGTTTTAAGACACCTATAGCTGCCTGGCTATCTACCTATCTACACAAAATTCCATTACAACTATGCAGAAAGAACATGAAAGTTAAAACTAAAGAATGAAGAAGTCCCAAAATACTGAAGGTCTCCATACAAAGACAGCTCTGCTCCTTGTATATATGTGTTATGATTCTGGCCCTGATTCAGGTCTCTTTTTTTCCCCAATTATACTGATGTCACTCCAGTGAAGGACCAAAGTCTTTATACAATACTTGCATATAATTGCGTATATAGGGCTCAGTGCACAGAGTCCCTCTCTTACTCCCTGAACATGTTGGAAAGAACTCAATAAGGAAGCAGGATTGCAATATTGAACTTTTTTATCACTCTTGTTTAGCATCTCAAATACCTAGAATTATCCACTACACTCTCTTAACCCTTTCAAAGACAGGGAAAGGAAATTCTGGGTGCTTCCCTCCTCATTTCTCATATTATCCTGTCCATCTACCTCTGAATGTGTGAGATGAAGGAGCAAACAATTCTAAAGACAAATAAATAAAACCTGTGTTGTAATATGTATGCATGGGGGCTGTGGGGAAGGGGCACATTTAAGGCTGTGTTCATAACTTCAACTTTGGCTTTCCAGAGTTTTATTTGCCTTACTTTGCACACTTAAAACTTTATTAATATAGCTTTTCATGACAATTCCAAAGGCTTCCAAAAAGGAAAATGTGAAAATGAAAGGAGATCCATCAAGTGATACTATTTATAAAGCACAGCTTGTGGGTTTCATGAAGCAAAGATTCCTAAATCCATTGAGTACATCCTTACTCACTAGGGCACCTGTGGACCCCTGTCTCATTGTGTACAAAGCTGGAAGCATTAGCATCACTTTCTCATATCACTTGGTAAGGCTGTTACATATTCCTTACTCATTCTGTAAATACTACCTCCCAGATATAATTTCAAAAGTATTTACACATGAAAAATAAACTTCTATTTGGCTTTTGTATGTACCAATGTGCAAAGTTGCTAGAACCTCAAGAGCCTATTTACTGACACTGTCATAAATAAACAATGCTGGTAGAACACTGGAATATATAATTTACTAACAATATAATAATATGAAGTATGTTTTAACCCCTATACCTTGCACAACTCAATTCTGATTTTCTTCAGATTGCTAAAAGGCATTTGTCAAAAAAGGCATCTGTGACATAGTGCAACAACATTTCACCCTTTCAAATGTTTCATAGACCACTTTATTTGTATATTCACCAATACAAGGAAATTTAGGGGTGAAATATTCTTGGGGAAGTCAGAATTTTCAACCTTTGCTGTAGGTATAAAATGTGGTATATTTGTAGTTGTGCAGATAAATGATTAAATGTATATACATAAATCCAGTTTGCACATCCAAACCAAGCCCAAATGAATCCCTAACAGGCTTTACCTATATTTAGTCATTTTTGTGTAAAAGATAGAATGTGCTAAAATAGCACGTGTAAATAATGTGCATGCAGAAAGTTGTGCATACATGAATCAAGCCTGAGCTGCTTTTAATATTTTTTCTGGTTACTTATATGGTCAGGGTAAGTTACATAATTTATTCTGCTACTATGAATAGGAGGAATAGTGCCACTAATATAGCATACTTAATAACAAAGCTAAATTCCTGTCCCAAGCAGTATGAATGCAATGTTCAGAAATTATTCAAACACCTTGGCCATTCTTTATTTACCACATTTACTCAAGTCTAAGAAAAAGTTTTCTCTCCATTCAACATGGGAGAAAAAGCCCCTTGCTTAGATGTGAGTACAATTTGAAAGAGGGGCAATGGCTGCAGCTTGAGCCCAGGATTGGAGTTGGAGACACACCTGCTAACACCCCCAGGCACATCCTATGCTCTCTGCGCTGGCTTTGCTCTCCACTGATTAACTTCCCCTTGCAGCTCCCCTTACAGCCTCCAGCCCCAGCTCAGCCATGCAGCAGCAGTGTCATCTCCCCATGCAGCAGTGGAAGAGGGTAGATAGGGGGCCAAATAGCAGAGGAGACAAGTATGGGGAGGGGAGCAAATGTTGGAGGAGATGCCTGTACAGTGGAGAGGGGCAGGTACCAAGGGGTGTAGGCATGAGGGGCTAAAGGAGTAAGGGGCGGAGGGAAAAGCAAGGGGGGCAGGTTCTGGGGATGCTGATGCCAGGGGGGCAAGTGGGAAAGGTGGAAGTAGTGGAGTAGGTGTCATAAGTAGGGGGGACAGGTAGCAGGAGGTACAGGCACCATGGAGGGATCAACCAAGGAGCATGCAGGTACTATGGATAGGGCATGCAGCTGAAGGACTAAGTGTGTTGGGGGGTGGACAAGCAGCAAGTATCAGGGGTCAGACCATTTGACTCCCCTACTGTATGACCCACCACTTCCTGCCCCTTGCAGCTGCTTGCTCTGCGGCAGCAGTGCAGGGGTGGGGGAATTTAAGATGACCATCCAATAATTTGAATCTAGACATGGAATATTATAATTAATTTATAAATTTTCCTTCTCTAGAATCTAATCATTGGGAGGTCATCTCAAATTCAGAGTCATCTTGAATTCAGATAAATTCAATATAATTTTTCAGTTTGAAACTATTGCTCATAGATAAATATCATATATCTGGGGTTTTCAGTCTCACCACATACAGTCATATCACTATTAGCTTCAGCACCAGCTAGTCATTAAGCCCTGGGAAATGTCCTGTGTGTTCGAGTCTATTAGTTAGCATTTTATTATGTTCAGAAAAGTAATTAAATAAAGTAATTATATTTTATGTCTGACAAGATGCTCCTTCGGCTAGAGGTAGATCTGGGTTTTCTTCCTCACTTTGCCACTTGGCTGTGATAAGACTTGGAACAAATTCTGTCTGTCTACACAGTACAAGGCAGAAAGCAAAGTAAATTTGCATTTTACAAATGAATTGCATCACAGATGTATAAGCTTTCATAAGCACCAGCTTATTTCAGCAGATGCTAAGCTAATGCTTACAAAATTGTATGCAACTCTCCTGTAGTTAGTCTATAAAGGGTGCACATCTACACTGCCTTCTGCCTGACTTCAGACTAATATGGTTGACTACCTCTCTATACAATGCTAACTAGCAGCATAAAGAAATACACCTCCCCCGCTTTTCTCTATAATACCTCTGTGTGTATCCCTCTCTCTGGACCCAGAAGTAATGTCATTTTAGAACTGGAAGCAGTGTATGTGAGTATTGTTTTACACATGAGTTAATATTAATATCCGCGGTATGTATCTTCATGGTGCTGTTTTGCACTGTAGAAATATCTATGGCTCTGTCTCCTTACATGCAAAATATGGATAAAGGCATAATAAAACAGGCCTGGCAGAGGATGTGTGATAAGTAATTGTACAAAGCATTCAGAAAACCCATTGGAAAATAATAGGCCATATCCTCATAGCATATGAATTTCAAAGGAGGTTGAAAGCACAGCACTCTTCAGGATTACTAGAAGTATCTATGGTACAGTAATAATCTATTGTAATTTATTATTGCAGTACCCCCTTAAATATAGATTCATAGATGCTATGGCCGGAAGGGACCTCAACAGACCATTGAGTCTGGCCCCTTGCCTGGGCAGGAAACAGTGCTGGGGTCATATGTGTAAAGTCAGTACCTGATGTCTGGGCTGAATGCTTTGTATGCCAACCTGCTGCATGCAGCATATTTTATGGCCATGCTAGCCCCTGAAATATTAGGTTTACAATAGAAAAACGGATACCCCCTTAAGCAGTGATACAAACAGTGGCCATGTCTACATAAGACTGACTGCACAATTCTTACTGCACAGTGATAACCAGAGTTACTGTGCAGTCCCCAAATGGCTTTTTGGTGACACTGACTGCACAATAGCTCATTATTACTGAACAGTAGCTCATTACTACTGCGCAGTAGTGTCACGTCATGCTTCATTCCACATGACGCTACTACACAGTAGTAACAATTTAGTGCACACAGTAGTAATGAGCTACTGTGCAGGAAGTGTCTTGAGTAGATGCAGCCAGGGTGTTACAACACCTTTAGCAAAATGACTTTCCAAATTTGGTGCCAAATTGTATCATTCCAATTTTTGAACAACTGAACTTTTACCTTCACAAAAATCAGTGCCAAAATGAAAAAAATAGAGGGAACATAGTTTTGATTTTAGAAATCTGTATGTGATTTTGAAAATTAACTATGCTTTATAAATACTAAGGCATGATTAATCTAGACTGTCAAGTCATTAAAGCATTTCCAAGGTATTTGATCAAAAGAATATGGGCTTTTAAGTGAGCTGTTTTAAAATGTATGGTGTTTATAAAACTCCACAACAATTTTCCTAAAGTTAACAATACTGGAAGGTTATTTGGTATGTATTCAGATGTAGTACAAGAATCTCTGGCTAGTAAAAAAACAGCCCTTTGATGTTTACTAATTTTTATCAAATTTATTTTTATGAAGTACTAATACATGTAAAAATGTCTTGAACCAAAATATCTATCACACTTTTGCAGATGTGCAAACCCTGAGATATAAACATACTGTAGGTCATGCCTGTATTGCATCAGATGGTTTCCAGCTACAGTACTCAGACAAGGAAAGAAGGAAATCATTACTCTGACTAACAAAAGGCAAAATTTCTAACCAATATTCTCATCTGGAAAGGTAAAGAACCCAATAACAACTCTGCTGTAATAACTGACACTACTGAAAATGTGTACACAATACTCCAATCACATTTTACAGTCACTTTGTATTGGTGCAAATGATTAAATACAAAGTACAAGGCAGTGAAGAATGACAATAGTATACATTATTTAATAATAAGGCCATTAAGTTTGAGCATGATGTCATCAAAAATAAGCATGGAAATAGACTCTACATTATTTATTGTTACTATTTCATTGTACTGTACTATGCGTCACAATGTAGCTGTACTATTTACTGGAAAGTATAACAATAAAGTCATTCTGAGAATCATCATTTAATATTATAGGAGACCTGATACACACCCAATGTAGTTAATGGAAAAACTGGAACAACCCAACAGAAGAAAGTGATAGAGATCCTGACTTTATAAACTTATGGGATTTGGAAAGACTAAATTTCAAGCCCCTGCTCCAATGAAAACTTAATTATTAATATAAAGTGAACAGCTCCACATTGAGAGAGACAACCCAGAACAGTCAATAGTTTGTTGGTCAAGGAACGTACCTGAGATCTGGGAGACTGAGGCTAAGTACAAAGAGTCAAAAAGTCCAAGGTGGAATTCATCTAATCTTCTCAGGTTTCTCTAAGCTGTGTAGATTGGACCAATAATTAACAGAACTCACATTCATTCTTCAGTTGGGAAAGGCACTGGCCCACGGCAGAAGGCAAGGGGGTACTCGAGCACACCTCCCAGCCTGCTGGCAATTGCCAAGCCCAGATGAGCAGGAGCCATCCTAACTGGCTGCTCAGCAAATGTCCTGAACCCCCTGCTGTCACCCCAAGGGTGGAGGATAGAGCCCCTCATCCCAGTGACAGCCCCTCCAAGATAGGCATCTACCCACATGCAGGGAGTCCCATGCCTCAGGGAGACAGTACCAGGATGGGGGACTCCTTCTCCCCTCCCCCTGTGGGTCAGAGATTTGCAGGGCCTGGGGCTAAGCAGCCAGCTGGGTTTTTTTGAAATATGAACAAATGTCCAGGATTTTGCTCTGCTAGTCCTTTTTCAACATTGATGCTGGTAGAACTGCATTTCCTGGCTTGCCCTAGTGGCAGGCAAGTTAACCAGGGTGTTAGAGGGCCAGGGCTTGGGGACTGTCTGGGAGGCTGTGTGTGTGTGTGTGTGTGTGTGTGTGGAATGGGTGTGTGGAGGAGATGGGTATATGGGGGGGGTGCAGGTGCCTGCTCGCACTGAGGGAAGGAGGCCAGGCACTGGGCTGTGACAGGATGTGGGGGGGTGAGGGGGAGGTGCCTGCCCCTCCAGCAGGGGAAGGAGGTGGGGAGGTCTTTTGGGGGCAGCAGGGAGCTGCATGGTCGGGCCAGCAGCACTGGGGCTGGTGTCCTTGCTTGCAAGGGTGGGGTGACTAGGAGATGCTGCCCAGGGGGGTGGCTATATCCAGGCCACCTGGCACAGTGAAAGAGTCCCACCCCAGGGCAGGAGGTGCAAAAGGCCTCCCTCCTCCTCCCTTCAGCCCACACCAGGGCCGGACTCGCTCTGCTGCCACATGCACATGCTGGAGCTACCACAGCCACCATATTCCAGCCTGGTTGGGATGGGGGTAGATGAGGTCCTCTCCAGCAGGGCTGAGGGGGAGGGGCACCAGCAGGACCTGGGAGGGATGGGGAGCAAGGTGGGGGGGTCGGGGGCTATGTAGTTATTTTTGTTTTACATTTAATTTCTGAAGCAATAACACTTGTTATTTACTGTAACAGTTAGAAACTGCCCCTTCCCCCCCCCCCCCCCACTATCATATAGCCTTCCCCCTGACAGGTGTCCAATTTTTTGGAACTGGAAATATGGTAACCATCTACCTCTACCTATCTAAGCAGAGCTCCAGGTTTTCTTAAATTCAAAGTCATCTTGGATTTGGGTAAATACAGCAATAAACACACAGAGTGTTTTTTACAGTGTTCCAAGGTACTGACATTAAATGAATCCACTTTTACTGACAGAAGATCTTTTTGTGCTTTACATTTAAAAAAAAATCAAGTGTTCTCTTAAAATATTTGCAAAATTTCTGTGCAGTGATGTTATCTGCTTAGTCTGGGACTAATTCAGGAATATTCCCTGCCAGTTATTCACTACTCCTCCACCTTTTTCAGGAGCAGATACCTTATGCTTTTCTTCCATTTAGTTGCCAGCTTTTCATATTCCCTATTCATATTCACCAACCTGGCCATTATGACACACAAAACAAGTGGTGCACTCTCTGTAGACTTTGATCAATCATTCCTTGTCTGAGAAAGGCTGCTCATATCCACACAGCTGGTTCCTCTGAGAGAAAGAGAGAAAAAAAAGTAAAATTTCTGACATCATTACTTAGAACTTTAATTAACCACATTGCAGATACTGGAGAGGTGAGTTAGCATTAATTTGTAGTTTGACAAGAGTTAATAGCTTTTCAGAAACATTTGGTTTATGTTATGAGACTTACAAAATTCCTTAACTGCTCTTTTAAGCATTTGATAAAACTGCAGATGAGTTATGGAACCTGAGGAATTAGATGAGGCTTTACTGTTTATTAAACTATGGTTGCTCTCTAAAGATGCAGTTATAAAATAACTAAAAGAACTAATTCAGTTTTCTGTCTGCATTATATAGTATGGCCTGTCTCGTTACAGCATGGGCTAGTTTCCAAAGATTTGTAAATTGTCATTAAAATTCCTCTAGATTCAGTCTTGCCAACCAACCATAAGCTTTAACCCACAAGGAAAAGTTTTCATGATTATTATAACTGAGCAGGGAGTTGTTATCTGTGGAATATATGTGTGTGGAAGGGGCCACTAAGCCATTTGGAACCTATGTAAGTGTGGATAGCTTTTATTACTATTCAGTACAATTTTTGCCTATAATCACCTTGCAAACCTCTTTGATGTAAAAGCTAAAATGCGGTACGCAATTGATAATTTGAAACTTAGCAAATGCAAGGAAAACACAAGCAAAGAAGCAGTCGTTTCAGGGAAGCAGTAATTATTTCTTAACAAAAAAGTCTCCCAAGGATTTTTGGGCCCAAAGCTTACTGTGGGTGTACACTAGCTAAATTGACAAGCTAAATGTAACCACTTCCTTTCTCTCTCTCTGCAGGTGGAAAGAAGTGTATATATCTTTCACCCTGTGAAGCAACTACCAATTAAAGTATAAAGAAACGATGGCTGGTGCAATGGCTCAACACTGTATTGAAATGATGCCCTTTCTTCAGTTCCTTCACTATCCGCGATTTCAAACTGGGATTTAAAATTGCAAAGCTGGATTTTGATGTGCTGGGGGGGGGGGATGAAATCCTCCTCTGAGTAATTTCCTCATGGTGGCATAATGTATGATGTGAGCACTGAAAAGATTTCTTTAAGTGACTTGACAACTGGAAGATCCATTGACTAAACTGCTCTGTCACAGTCAGTCAGTTTTGTTATATGAGCTAACATTTTAATTTTCTTAAATATAGATAGGTAAGGTTTAAAACTGAAAGGAAAAGATTGTTGAAAAGCAGTTACTTTATTTTAATGCTTGACTGTAGAAACTGTTAAAAGTCTTAAACATGTTACTTGTAAAGGAAATGGGTAACTTTGAGGTCGTCTGTTAAACACTGCTGTAAAAACATTCACTTTTAGACAGTCAGTTTGGAGAAGGAGAAGTCAAATGAGTTCAGAATGATTACTGCAGCAAAGACACATATCATCATTTGACATGTAGTGGGAGTCTCTTTGGGTAAAATAAAAATAAAAAGACACCCAGCGATGTAAAGTGGTCAGACACACTATTTTTATCTGTACACACAACCCGTCCTCCCCCCGCTCCTCCCCTGCTGTGATGTTTCAGATAATGAGCCTAATGTGGCTACTCCAGGCTAAATATCATCCTTCACCTTACAAGTCAGAAATAACTGACAAGTACCCATCAGAAATGTAGCTGCTAAACCAGCTATTATGTTTCCCACTGTACATATGTGGCTATTGATTGACAGTATTCCCTTTTCCGCTGCGCCAAACACCAAGGGTAGCAGCCATGCAAGTTGTTTTGTCAGCTGTGGCTTTCACTAAGGCCAAGCTGCTGGGCTGCTGCTTGTCAGTCTGAGCAGGGATGCTGCACTCTGCAGGGATCCCAGCCAAGGCCTTTCACCTTACAGACTGCTTGAGCTGATATAGAGCTCAGCCCCTGCTTCTCAGTAGAGCAACAAGCATTCAAGTCCCATGAGACCTTTCCCGTCTGCAAATAACATTTGAGAATTCACTGTGATCATTTTGACTTCCCTGAAGAAGAAAGGAAAAGTGAAAGGAGAAAGAAAACAGGCTGTGTTCATGAAACCTGAAATAGCAGCCTCAGTTTAATTACCTGTCCATTTGATTATAAAACAAAGGGCTTCACAATGGGTTATCATTTAAAAACACCTCTATTGTTCAATGGAATATGGACCTGATTCTGTTGTCATTGGATCAGGGAGGTAAATCAGGGGAAATAGCTATAAACCAGCCACTATACACCCTGTTTAATCAGGAGCAAAAGCAGGTTCATTATGTTTTCTGCATTTTGAAATAGAAACAGGCATGTGAGCACATTTATTTTTAGGATTACTTTTAAACTGAATTTGGTAAAGACCAAATTCAAAAGTTATGTAAGGTGGGTAAGTCAAACCCACCTAACAATTATTTTAGACCTCTCTACTCTCTTTCTAGGTATTTAAGGGACACAATTTACATGCTGAGGAACCTGAAAAAATGTGCAAATTAAAGCACTTATATTTGCACCTTCTTCATGCCCCTTGACTTTAATTAATCTTGAAGATAGTTCTTTCTCGTTGAAGGAGGTCACATTTATTTTATAGGAACTTACAACTTTTAAATTTGCCCCCAAACCTTCAAATTCAGATTTCAGCTTCTCTCCAACCCTGTTGTCTCTGCTCTTTGTCTCTAAAATTCCTTCAGCCTCATAACCACTTTCCTTCTCCATTCCTGAACTGCTACTTTATTATTCTCTTCTGCTCTCCCAAAAGTCTCTTCACCATCTTGTGTCTTCTCCAGCTCTTCTGCAGTTCTCAATGAAGCATTCTCAACCTTAATGGGCCTCTTGAGGTATTATTTCTCATTTCCCCTGTTCTCATCCACCAGGCTCAAGTTAGTCTGGAAATTTTGGAAGCAACCATATAGATAACATTTCTAACAATATGACTGAACAGGGTACTAATTTAGAAAAATGTTTGCTTTTAAACAAGGATGCAGCATAGCAAAAAGTACTTTCAGGTCTTTTGACTGTATAAATAACCTTTTGCACTTCAAGGGTCATTAGATCACGATAGTTTGTAATACAATTATAGTCAGCACTCTGCTCTTATGGGCCGTTTGGTAATTTGCTTGTTAATATATTAGCACAAAGCATTGATCAAGTAGCTAATCCAATCACATGCTTGTTATTGATTCCTTATTGAGAACCCTGCCAGTGATCACTTTTTGCTCAGGCCCAGTCAATAGCAAATGCCAAATAGGCTCTCACACACCTAATGAGCTTACGAAATAAACCAAACATTTTCCTTTGCCTTGAAGGCTAGGATCAATGGAGAGCTTTTAGAGCAGAATTCAGATGATTTTTTCATCAACTTTTCCCTTCCTTTCTGCAAGCACTCAGGTTTGCATTAAGACCTCTGTCTAAGAGTTTTAGTTTAATTTGAAGCCATCTGAAAAGCAGCTGCCAAGTCTGAAATGCTAGAACAGCTGTAAACAATAAATCATGAGGGTGAGGAATTCTGGGCTGCACGTTGGCATGTGGTCTGTCAAGCCAAAAAAATAGAGACATAAAAGATCAAGAGGTCAGAGGTACCTGAAGTCTACAAAATTGAACTTGTACTATATTTCATCCGAGAGAGCTCTGTCATGTAGGCTTTCCTCCAAAATGATCTTTAACAAGAAAGATCACTCATTTACTTTAGCGACTATTTTTTAGACAGCTGAGGAAGGTAAGGTACACAGTCAGGATGAGCCTCTTCTTGTTGCAACAAGAAGAAACACTTTGGGCTATTATCAGCATTGACCGGTGGAATCTTATACCAGAGACAGAGAATCTCCCTAATGAAAAAGCTCATCCTAGTTATAAAGCGTGAAACATTATTTCAGTTATGCACAGAAGTGTCAAATATTAGTTCTTTAACTTATAACAATGCTCTGATGCCCAGTTGCTTAAATTATTGTATGCAAATGTTAGCTGAATGGATTAACAGTTATTCATGAAAGAAGAGAACAAGATAGAAGAGAACAGGAAGAAAAGAAGAAAGAGGGTTTCTTTTTCTTTTCTTCTTTTTTTAAGAGGCAATTTTTCCTTATCATGGGAATCTTAGAGCTTTTTTTCAGATGCCTTTTCAGTTAAAACAGCTTATTAAGTCTCTTAGGAAAGTCTTTTTGGAAAGAATATTTTTCCATTTAGTCAGAGGCCTTATAGCAGCAAAACAACAGTACTGTAATAGTAGCCTCTATTAGATCATAAAAGAAGAATGCAAGACCCTTAGATCTTAAATATCCTTGCTTCAGTTATTACTATTAGCACTATTTTATATAGCTAAATTGCCTTTTCCCTTTAATCAGTTTTATTCCATGATCTTGTTTTGATTATTATGATTTCCATTTTCCTTGTTATTGTACCAGCTTTAAAATACTCAAGAGTCACAATCTGAATATAAACCAGGTACAGGTTTAAAATCTTTAAAAGTATTTGTAACATGTAAGCATGCAATTTAAAACCATTACTAAAATAATTTGATTACTTGAAATTACAAGCAAGTTCAACTGGAAACACTGATAATATCCTTTCAGATTTTTTATCTCTTAAATTGATCTCTTATTATGTAAACGAATTATATGGTAGGTTTTGTAAATCTAAGTGCATCTTATGCTTCCATATTTTGTCATAACCTAACATTATATATTTATGTGCATGTATGATAGAGAGAGCAGGATGGGGTTAAAGGATTATTTTAAAACATACACCTTCAAGATATAATTTTCAAAACAGCCTACTTTAAGAACAAATTATACAAACCTGGAAGTTGTTCTCATTTACATTAAAAAGTCCTGACCTTGTGATTAATCAGTCTTTACAGGAACTCATTTGTATTTTGGTTATATAAGTATGTATCAGAAGTAACTCTGTTATAATCTCTAGGTTTACACCAATCTACTGCCACAGTTTGCTTTTGTGAATATATAAATTAGAGTTTGCAGAATCAGGCCCCCAGTCTGTGAAATAGAGCATGCAATTTTTGATGGCTCATGTTTTTGCCCATACTAAATTTCATACAAGTAATAAGCACAATAGTGCACATGATGGGAGCTTCGACTGAGTAAGGACTTCATTATTATGCCTGATATTTCAGTATACCTTCCAAACAATCCGATTAGCATGTGACTGCCCAAAAAATGCAGTATGAAAACCACTCTGGTTCTGCAAGACTTATGAGCTGTGCATTATCGTGCATCTAAAATGTGAACACACAACACTGCAGTTACAATTTCAGAGGCAGTTTGGCTTCCAGAATATAAAGGGACAATTATATTTGGTCAAATAGGGCATGTCTACATATGCAGTTAATGCACCTGAATTTTCTGTCCAGAAAATTCAGGCACATTAAACTGGGCCCCCATGCGCTACTGAATGGGTGCCCATTGGGAGCAAATTTGTTCCGGGCCCAAGCACTTCAGTTTAGGGCTGGTCCTGCCCTGCTCTGCCCCACTGCAGCAGCCAGGTACTAGAAAATGGCACATTAGTCTAACCTACTGTGCAGTAATTGCTGCACACGTGTAGACATTATGCTTTACTGTGCATTAGATTAGTCTAATGTGCAGTAAAGCATCTCATGTAGAAGCACCCATGAGTATTTCAGTTTGGTTTTTGTCCTCTAGACTAATATTTTTAGCATATTATTAAGGAAATCAAACCTTTTCCTTCATTGACTACATTATTTAAATCCAATATGCCAGGCAAAGAGCCTGATCTATAAATTCTGGAGCACAATATGTCTTTGCCACAACAGGAGACATAATACTGTCAGGCTTATAATTATTTAAGTTCTAAAAAAAAATTCTCGAGTTAAAAAACTAAAGGATGTAATCAGGCCCTGTGCCTAGCTGGATGAAATGGAAAAATGATAAAACATCTTTGTGGCCCTGGAGCTGTATAAAATACAGAACACCATCTCTGTGGAGAGAGAGAGAGATTTAGCAACAGACAGAGAAGGTAGATGATTCCCCAAGATTTGTATAGAAAACCCCCCTTCTAAGATTCTCCTCAAGTCCTTGCACCATCCAAGTCCAACTGATAGCATATCTCACTCAGTAGCATGCTGCTTTTGTTTACTTAAACATGTCTGTGTTCAGTTCCTGAAGCCCCCTTCCTCCCACCAAGGAGCAGTATCTGGAGAGTGAGCGCTAATGTTGCTTATTACAGCATTAATCCATACTGGATTCTGATAGAAATATTACAGGTTTGCCTTATGATAATGCCTCCATCTTTTTTTTCCTTTACCCAGCCAACAACTCCCTACAAACCGCAAGGAGGTACATTACACAGACATGCATTCTCATCTGTAGCTTCAAGTTATCCTGTGTACCTTCAGGCTTATTAGCTGGACTGGGCTAGTGTTTGTGCTCTTATGATCTCTGCTGCACCTCTTGAGAAGGGGATGTATTAAGAACTTCTGTTTCAGTTTGTATCTCTTTCTAAAATCCCAGAATGACACATATTTAAGCTAGTTTTGTGCATCTGGACAAAAGGATATAAATCATTTTGTTCTGTTTTCTTGGGGACTGCTGTAAGCTGTTTTTTTCTCTCTCTCTCTGGCTATATAGTAAGGTGCATTCCTTCAGACAATATGCTAGAAATGCAGCAATTTTTAGCTTGGAAAGGTAAAGATAAAATATGGGAAACATGGCTCCTGATAAGCATTTAACCCTTAACCGCAAGACTTATTTCTATGTTGAGGCTGAAACCTTTCTGGGAAGAGGACTGAAATGGATGGAAAAAAGGAACTGGCTCTATAAAAAACATGTTTTAAGCTATTGACACATTGCTATTCTCCTTTTAAGATTATTCCTATGGGGAGAAGGGTTGATTTAGCTTCCTCACAAAGGGTGAATTTCCTACCGGCTTGGACCTAATATCATAGAGGTTGTGCTGCCATTTTCCTGAAAGGAAAAGACATGTCTGGAAAAGCCAGAATAATATCTGAAGTAATTTTCTTAGCACTAGCCATATATTTTATTATGACTTGAGTTTGCAGTGTTTTTTTCCAAAATTCTTTGTATATCACAGTTTGAATTTCTTCAGAGGAGATAAACTACTTTCTTGCCATGAAAACAAAGATGAATTGGCTGCATGGTCCCCAATGGAGAAAAACAAAAACAAAACCTTCACATTTTTTAGGGTAGCACAAAATTGTAAATAGGACTACAAATGACAGGCTAATGGCAAAATGACACCAAATTCATTTTACATCTACAAGAATCAATGGAAATGTCTGGTTGTTGCTTTCAACTCTTGAAAGATGACAACATTTAGTTGATTAAATGCAACAATACACATCTTAGTAGCAAGAAACTGTGAAAATGTTCCCTTTCCAAAATCATTTAAAGTGATTTCTTAAAGAAGCAGATAAGAAAAGAAAGAAACACTCCTCTTTGATCTGACTAGCCATCATCATTTAATACAGAACGCTATGTGGGATCATTATCTAATTCTTTATACTATTTCTTAAACTAAAATCACAAATCCTGGCTCAGCTTAGTTCCCTTGTGAAACAAAAGCTTTAGACAGACTATCAAAGATGTATTCCTTGGGAGCCTGACATCTCTGGAATGTCAAGCAGGTTCAGGAAAAATGATAATACAAAACACAGAGCCTTTCTTTCATGTGATCTGATTGAGGCAAAAGGAATTTATAGGGAAATTATAGTATAAAGCATTGTAATGTTGTTTTATTTGGGCTGCTTTTAAAATAAATATTTTAAAACACTATCAGAAAAAAAGAACTTACCCCAGATAAATCACTGCTTTTAAGAGATAAAACCAGCCATTGAAACAGCTATGAAAATCTCTAAGTCATGTCAATAAAACTATGAAAGACAATAAAAAATATAAGCTTAACCCTTGCAGTACATCTCACCCAGGACAATTTTTTTAAATGGTCTAACAATAAAACAATTGTAACACTTTCAGCTGTAATTCTAAAAGAATGCTGAGTTCTAATGGGAAGTAGTTTATGAAGTGGCATAGTAGAATGGCTGTTCCACCTAGAGAATTCAAATTAACCCCAGCAACAGTCAGAAAACCAGAGTCAGCAGGGTGAAGAATATGAGTGGAATGTAATTCAGAGATTAAATGAATAAGGTGTAGAAGAAAATTATTGCAAAATACAAAAGTCCTTATTTTAGACTATCTTCTGATGCCCTGATTCCTGCAGAACAATATATGATTCACTTACTGCTTCCATTGTCTTCAGAAGAACTACATGTTGTGTATGGTCCTATTCACTGTACATAAGAATTATTGTCCACTCACTTTATTCAATCTTTTTTCAGGAAAACTGAAGTAAAAAAGTTTGGCTGAATAAAAGTCCTGAAACCTCAGGATTTCTGTTCATTAAAGTTTTAACATTGCTTTATTTTGAAATAAAAGTCCTGGAATAATCCTTGATAAAGGGAGTAAAAATTATCCTAGAATGCCTTTTCTACCACTTTTATTAATAAGAAAAATGGCCCTGTGGTATCTTCTCTGGTGTACCATAAAACCAGTACTGTTTTTTTCCTGGAATAACTCTACTGAAAGTTATACCAATAGGCTGAGAATACACATTAGAGTTAGCAGGTGCTAATTCTGAGAAATGCTAGTCTTTGTTAAGTGCAAATGTAAGCAATTTGTTAAGTGCAATGTAAGTTATACATCCAGGGTCTCTAAGGTGTACTGCTCAGACCTGCTGCTAAAGAGCTGGCGAGCAGGGGTGTGAGTAGGGTAGGGGTGGGCAATTATTTTGGCTGGAGGGCTGCTTAACAAGTTTTGGTGAGTTGCCAAGCACTGTGTGGGTAGTCCCACCCCTTGACAGTTGTTCCGCCCCCTTGTCACCATCTTGGGACTGGAAGTCCTACCCCCTAACCCCTGACCTTTGCCACCGGAAGTCCTTCCCCCTGTCTCCCCGGAAATACTTCTTGGCGGGGAAGGGGCATTGCCATCTTAGAACCAGAAAAAAGCCAAATCATACACTAAAAGTCAAACACTTACTATAACATATTTTAATTTTATTACAAAAAATATTTTTGTCATGATCTGTGTTTGTGTAGTGTATATGGAGGTGATTGCATAATAACTCAAAAATAAATTCTTAGTTTTATATATTGTGAGTGGAGGGTGTGTGAGTGTGGTGTGTGTGTGTGGTGTGCGTGGTGTGTGTGTGTGTGTATGTGGTTGTGGTGTGTGTGTGTGTGTTATGTGTGTGTATGGTGGGGGTGGGGAGGTGTGTGGCAGGATGTGCGGGGGGGCGTTGTGAGGGGGTGTGGCTGTGCATGGGGAGGCACAGGTTATGTTGGGGGGTTGTGTATATGTGGGGAGTTGTGGGGGCAGAGTGTGGCTGTAAGGGAGCTTGAGAGGGTGTGGGGACCCCTACACCCCCCCCGGACGCAGCAGCAGCAGGTGGGGCACTCAGGGTGCAGGCGCCCAGTGGGATGCAGCTCCGGCCATCACTGCACGTTGCAGCAAGTGGCACAGTGTCTGTGCAGTTGCCTGCATCACCGATGCTCCCTGCCACTCATGCACAGTCCCTGCACTCACACAGCAGGGAGGGAAGCCCCACGTGCTTCAGCCAGGTGCCTACCCTGCTGGCTCTGTGGAGCACTGGAGAGAAGCTTCAGGTACTACAGCCCACTGGCTTCCCTGCCAGGGCTGCGCTGTGGGGGAGGGAAGCCCCAGGTGCCTTCCCTTGTGGGAAAGGGAAGGCAGCTAGCTCCAAAGCCTGGAGCTTCTCTCCAGTGCTGCACAGCCCTGGCAGAGAAGGCACCTGGAGAGTGCAGGGGCTGTGTGCAAGTGCGGGGAGCGCTGGTGATACAGACAGCTGTATGGAGGCCACACCCCTTGCTGCCATGTGCAGCACTGGCTGAAGCACTGGCCCCCCCACTGAGCACCCCGCCTTCTGCTGTTGCCGCTGCCACTGCCTGCTGTGGCTGTGCAGCATGGGGGGAGGGTGTGGGGGTCCCCACACCCTCCCCGTTCCCTCACGCCCACATGCTGCCCACTCCAGCTCTATGCTGCCACCACCCCCTGCTCCCCTGGGTGCAGGCTCCATGCTGTCACCAGCCCCAGCCCTACCCCTCCTGATTCCCTACCTGCTGCCCAGAGCCACCAGGAGACTGGGGAAATGAGCAAGTCCCAGGGGCTGTGGCAACAGCAGCCTCACATGCAAGCTGCACGCTGGCTGGCCAGTCCCTTCCACCTATGAGGGTGGGAGCTGAGCAATAGGGTATGTTTTTGGGGCTGCATGTACACATGGACACCTTGCTCCCACCCTCAGGGGTGGAAGGGCTGGATGGGGCACAATTTGTTGCGGGGCCCCATGGGCTGAATGAAAATGCTTGCTGAACGAGCTTTAGTTTAAAGAGCCCCACCACCATTTTTCAACACAGGGACGCTGATCCATGTGACACTGGAATCAGCTGGAGCACAGTAATTACCATGGTCCAGCAGACTCAATTAATCAAGGCTCAATTAATCGAGTCTGCTCTGATGTGCTGTAATTACAGTAATTAGATTTGGTGATTCACTGTCCTGAATTGATTCTACCGAACCTGATTCAGAGATTTGGCCACTACTGAATTGGGAAAATCTCCATGTCAACTAGGCCTTATCCCCCACCTACTCTCCCAGCCCTGGCAATGGCTGCCCCACCCAGCCTCAACATCCTGGCACTTGGAAAAAAAATAAAATCCCTGCACTCCTGCCAGGTGGGGGGGGGGGGTGATCCCAGCTGCCTTCCACCGCCCCACACTACATGGGGGGGGGGGGTTCTGCTATGAGCCCTCAGAGGCCCCAAAGACCACTGCAACAACTTGTGAGTGCAGAGCTTTTTTTTTTTTTTTTAAGCACTGGGATTCTGGGGCCAGGTGGGACAGCCATTGACAGGGTTGGGAGAGTGTGCAGCAGTTGCGGGGCACTCAGGGGGGCTGGGGGAGAAGACAGGGGATGGGGTTGGCTGGGGGTCCCCCCATGGTCCCTTCCCCCCCTTGTTCAGCCCCCCCCCGCACCTGCTACTTACCGGCACAGAGTCTAGGTCCAGCTCCCTGTGGCAGTAAGCGGAGACTGCCTGAATCTCCAAATCACCTTAGAAGCTTTTCCAAATTGATTTGGAGGCTTCAATCAGTTCAGACCTTTTTATTGGTCTCCCGATTCGATTTGGATTCAGAAATTTGGCTGCAGAATCAGGCCAAATCTCCTCTGAATCGAATCGGTGACTGAAACATCTGACAGGCCTATTAATTATTTATTATTATTATTATTATTATTCATAGATTCATAGATGTTTGGGCTGGAAGGGACCTCAGTAGATCATTGAGTCTGACCCCCTGCCCTGGGCTGGAAAAAGCACTGGGATTAGGTGACCCCAGCCAGGTGCATGTCTAGCCTCCTCTTAAAGACCCCCAAGTTAGCGGAGAGCAGCACCTCCCTTGGAAGCCTGTTCCAGATTCTGGCAACCCTTACCATAAAGAAGTTTTTCTGGATGTCTAACCTAAATCTGCTGTCTGTCAGTTTGTGGCTGTTGTTCCTAGTTACTCTAAGGGGTGCCCTAGTATTATTATTATTATTATTATTACTTTTTATTTTAGTTTTCATATACCAATTCCATGAACATCAGCAAGCAATCACATTTCATTGGATAGGGGGCACTGCATTTTTCAGAAGTCAATTTATTTATGACATCAGTTTTCTGGCAAGGCACTTCTTCCTCTGGCTGATAACTCAAGCCAGCTTCAGAAAAAAAGTCAAATCCAAGAGTTTATCATATAATGTGAACTCCTGTTCATAAGTTATTTGATTTATAATAAGAGCTGGTCAAAAAATGGAATTTCTAATCATGGAAAATGCTGCCATTTTGACTGTTTTTTTTTTCAATGTAAAGGAAAAGTTGAACATTTCCTGGGAATGGAAAGCCCAGAAAAAATGAGTTTAGAAACACAGACAGCTTTGTTTTAGACCCTAAGTTGTTTACTTGTGTTATATTACATTCATTTCAATCCAGTTCCTCTTAAATTCTAACCTACCCCTTAAGAACATTTTTATTTCCACAAAGTTGCATTCTGAAAGAAAGCTGTATCACTGAATTTTTTTTCATCCAGCACTACTTGATGTTGCTTTATTGATTTGTTCATTCTAAATATTGGGTCTAGTTGTGAAAGATATACTAAATAAAATGAATAAATGAGCATAAAATTATTATATTGAATTATTGAACCCACATACTGTCCTTCAAGACAATGCAATTTCATTTTTCATGATCTTCTTCAAGCCAAGTTACCACAGAACACTTCACTGGAATTATAATCAATACAGTCTAATTGAAAATTTTTTTTTTCAATTTCTTCAAAGTAAATGTCCATTTCTTCAGGGGAACATATAAAATTAATATAAATCACAGTTATGTTAACTAATACATTCTTGTCATTTCAACCAGACCACAAAAATGATAACTACAACAAAGTAACACCACTTCTTTTTTCCTATCTTGTGTTTCAGTCAGTCTTAATTAAAATGTACCAGGAAAGACCAAAGAAATAGATGAGCATTGAAAACTGCCCTTAGAATTAAGAGATGTCCTGTCATTATAGTAAACTTACTATGCTTCAGAGCAGTATCCTTAAGTATGCTCTGATGCTCTGGGTGGTCTGCTGCTTGCACCACCAACCATGCAGCAGCATCCATGCAATGCTACAGGTGAGCTAATTAGCTTGCAGTGGGCTAATTGGCCCCATTATTCAGCACTGCTGTTTAGCTCAGATGCAGCCCAGATGTGTCTATGCTCCTTCCAGTTTAGGAAGCAGATCACCTGCAGCAGCTTGAGGGCCCTGTTCTGAAGCAAGGTTGTAATATGGACCTGGCCAGATTCAAATTATGCTGGACTGAGTAGAGAAGGGCATTCCAGAGTCAAATATCTTTCAGAGAAAATGCCCTGCCCTGAAATGGCCTCCTAGGGTGCCTGTACATGAGCACCAAGGCTGCTCCTATGCATTGTAATTACAGTGCATAGGAGCAGACTTGATTAATCATTTGTCTAAATCTCATTTGACAGGCTTTAGATAAAACTCCTCTATCACCATTGTGAAGCACAGGGACGCTGATACATGAGCTGCTCCAGAAGCTTGAATTAGAGTGGCTCTCAGAGCTGCTCTGATTAAAGTGCTCCCCCACCCTTAGAGCACCTGTAAAAATGCCCCTAAGTTTTAATCCTGTAGTATCTCAGTGTTGGAGCCATTCCCAGCACCTACCAGGACAGGCAGAAAATTGATGTTATCAGTTTCACTGAGAAATAAACTGCTATGAAGTTGAAACTACAAATCACATCTTAATTTCCTTTCTGCAAGAAGTTTTGCATAGTAAACTAACAACTTCATTCTGCACCTGCTGATGTTTCTACATGGTTTTCAAGTGTAGCACTGGGAAGGGTGCTAAAGTAGTCTTAACTGGCCTGGGGCTCTTAAGCAAGTTTCATATGCAAAAGGGAAAACTGAAACTGCCTTCCTAAGCACTGATGAAGCCTGAAGGATCCAAGGAACCAACAAGAACATTTTTGAGTGTGAACCTAGGTGACAAAAGGTAGAAAAACTCTCTCTGTAGATGGTTATCAAAACATGTTAAGTCGGGTTTATGTATAGACTAATGTACATTTCAACCAGTGGAATCAGTATACTGCAGCACTGAGTGACAGAGAGCTCATCCTCCCGAGCGATGAGGGGATAGGAAATCCCAAACCTACTCCACAGGCCACAGGCTATGGGGATGTCACACTTCCTATCTGGTGCTGATGGGGGAAAGCCACCTGCCAGCACCAGATCCCAGGTGCCTCTGCCCTCAACCACTGCTGTTCAGAGCTACTACCAGTCCTAACCCCACCACCCAGTTTAGACATGGTCCCCAGAGACCCCTAACCCCACCCCTGGAGGGACATGGGCTAGGTCACCCCATCCCCACCATCTCAGAGACCCCTGCCCACCCAACCCAGACATGACTCAAACCACCCCTGCCATTCCTCATCCATCTAAAGCCCCCTGCCCAGACATGGCCTTCCCCACCACCCTGGAGGCCCTAGCTGCCACCCCAAACCTGGAAATGGCCCAACCCAACATACCCTAACCCAATCCAGCACAGCCCAACCCCTGCAGTCCAGAGATTCCCCCACCCTCAGAGGGGGAGTTTCTCCCACTCCTCAGAGGTCCCCAGAGATCCCACACCCATGTAGACATAGCCCAGCTCACATCATCTCCCATTTTCTGAGTCCCCCAACCCTTCCCTCCACATTACTCTTCCCCCAATCCCCCCTCCTCCCCAGTCTCCATTCCTGGCCTCCCCATCCACTCATCCTTCCATGGACCCCACTTGGACTGCTGTGCAGGGGCAGGGCAGGATTTCAGGTCCCAGTGGAGCTGGATGCCCATATTTTTTTGACACAAAGGGGCGGGGTCTAGAAGATTGAACCCATGCTCTTCTGCCCTGAAACTGTGGGGATTCTTCTCCCACTGGGACCGTACCCCACTTCCTTGGTCTGCACACAAACATGGCCCAGCCTACCACCCATATGCCCATTCCCAGAGACCCCCAATGCCTCCCAACCCTTGGTCCCTCAGTCCTCCTGTTTCTGACCCCCATGAATTCCCTCTCCCTTTCTTCTCCTTCCCCTCCCCTCAGATCCTACCTGGACCACCAAGCAGTGTCTGTGCAGGGGACAGGGATGGGGTGCCAGGTTCCAATGGAGCTGGGTCCCTGCAGTTTCTGGACAGGAGCAGGTAGGGTCTGGGTCTGGCAGTGGCAGGGTCTGGTAGATCAACCCCGCTCTCCTCTTGCCCCAAACTGTGGGCATCCCACCCCTTGTTGGGACATGCCACCCCATCCCTGTACCTCTGACCCCCACATGGGCACAGCCTGCTCCCCTCCCTTGCAATCCCCAGAGACCTCTGAACCTTCAATCCATCTGCTGGCCCATCTGCCATTCCTGACCCTCCCTCCTCTTCCCCACACAGGACCCAGAGACCCTGGACCCACCTACCTCAAAATAGACACTGACCAGCTCACCTTTACCCCCTGTTCCCAGATTCCCAGACACTGACCCATAGACCTTAACCGAAGGGCTAAAGAGCTGAAGAGGGAATATCTTCACTGGATCTGACAGCTGGTTCCACAGGGTAAGAATCTATTGGGCTACTGAAAGTGGTAGGCCTGAGACTTAAAAACAGTCCTTTCACCCAAATATTACCCAAACTGGCTTTGAATTTGCTGTCTGACAGCCTGATAGCTGTAAGGGAGGGAGGAAGCATTGTGGGAAGAAGGGGAAGGGGCTCTTTGGGCAGTTAGCCCTAACTGTGTCCTGGGTCTCTGTCATGTGTATCCAAGCAGACAGAAGAGCCTGCAAAGCATTCATTCTCTGGGTCCCCCCTATCTGGTTGCTTTTAGCATTGCAGACTCTCTGCAGGGCATCCAGACAGCCCTTTGCACCAACTGAACTTCAACTAGTCGATTTGAACATTTGTACACACCCAAAGAGATCAATATGAGTTTTCTCTGAAACAAGAAAAGGTGAACCTATTTTTGAGAAGTTGTGCATTCATTAATGGATGACTTATTCCACCAGAGAAGCAATTTAATAGGGTAGAAGCAGACAGAAAAAGGAATATATGCACTGTGATTTCTCTGAGGTACCTGATGTTGGAAATGTGATAATCGATAAGAAACATGTTAAAAATGTTGACAAGTTCAAGTATCTGGGGTCAACTGTTCAATGGAATGCAGAGTTAGACAGAGAGTTGAATCATCGAATAACAGCAGGGTGGACAACCTGGAAATTGGTGACAGGGATATTATGTGATCGGAAAATATCAGTGAAGCTGAAGGGGAAAGTCTACAAGACATGTGCATCCAGTGCTATTGTACGGAGAGAAGTCATGGCCCCTGAAGAAAACTCAAGAAAGCAGACTGAATGTGACAGAGATGAGAATGCTCTGATGGAGGTGTGGCATGATGAAGGTGGGTAAAGTGAGGAATACTCTACATAATGCTCCAAATCAGATAACAGAATATTCAGCCTTCATCTCTCCTCCAAGAAATTTAATGCAAGTTTCGCCAATTAGGACCTAGTACAAAGTAGCACTACTAGCTCCATATACCATAAGGGAAAACTGAGGCACCCATAAAGTGACTTGTGTAAGGCACAGTGGCCACATCACACAAGACACTGACTGAGCAGTAGCCTGAGACTACTGCACAGCAGCATCACATGGCAGAAACTGTGATGCAATACTACTGCACAGTAGTCTCAGGCTACTGCACAGTTAGCATCACAAAAAAGCCATTCATCAGTGCTACTTCACAGTAATGTGGGTTACTTCACAGTCATTTAGTACTTGTTTATACATAAACAATATAAACAAATACTAAGTGGCTGTGCAGTAACACCTTTGCAGTCAGCATCTCGTGTAGGTGTGGTCAGTGAGTCAGGAATAGAGCCCAGGATTTTTGTAATCTAATCATAGCCATCAGTTGTAAGACTATCGGTTTTCCTATTTTTTAGCAATCTTGTTATATGCAGCATGAAAATGTTCACCCAACCTGAAAGAAGTAATTAAAATTCACCTTTCTAACTGGAGAAAATACAGCAGACACACAAACATGTGCATGCACACACATACATACACAAACATAAAATATTGTTTATATAATATTAAGATTAAATGTTTAAATATTAATATTAAAATCCTAATATATAACAGAATAATTACCATTGCATGTACCCATTGTATATTATTTATAATATAAGATATACAAACTTCAGGTCTCTTCTAGTTTCATGTTCCTATGTTTATAAAAGAAAGCATTCTAGATAAAGTTCAGATGATCTTCTTTTGCAATACAGCTTTTTCTAAAAGTTTTCATTCACTGTAAAATAACTGTGGATCAAATTCAGACTTATTTTAACATAAAACTCAAAACAAATTAGCTTTGAGCTACTATATTTGTTGCACTATTTTGCACTAATTAATCAGAAGGAGACTCACAATCCTTAGAAAATATTCTGTTTATTTTTATGTTCTAAGAGAGATTTAATATATGCTATACATGTAAAAGCTGAAATAAAGAGGAAGATAAAATATTTAATGCATTACTATATTTAGGCTAAAATGTGTGTTTATTTCAGCTTCATAGAATGTTTAGCTCCATACAAGATTCATTAATATATATTCAGTAAGGTTTACTATTCAAAGCATAAACTGTATTTCACTTACCTCTAAGCAAGTTTAATCATACAGATAATATACAAACCAAGAGATTTAAGTCCATAAATTTCCAATGATATATACATATTTGGCAAGCTCACCTGAACAAAATTAAAAAGGAGGTCTGGATTTTCAGGCACTAATAAACTGTTTGTCAGTCAGTTATGAATAAGTATAAATATACAATGGGCATCATACAATGATTTATCAAAAAAGCATACAAATAATGTGAATTTTTCGATACAGGAATGCTTTCATACCACAATTTGGATGAATCCATTAATTGAAGCAGAGAATTTGTGGTATTTACTAAACAAATTCCAAACAATGAATTACATGTATTGGTGATTGTGGGGTGTCACATCTAACCCGGTGCACTCTCCTAGTCTTCCGTATATCAGTTTGCACTACCTGATCATATAACAGTATTTACGGACTCTCGCCTGCCACGTCTTCATTGATCTATGGTGTTATAAGTCGGAAGGTGTCAATTTTTATCTACCGCCATAGTAGCTGGCAATCTGTCATGAGGAAGAGAATCCCCTAAGAATGCTCCTGTGCTCCCCCTTTCTTTGTGTTCCTTGTAAGGTGCCCAGTGGGTCAATTTACAATTTGCAATTATAGCCTGACACCTTTCAAGACAAGTTTACAATGTTCTTTATTTATCCATTTTTCCAACTTACATATGGTCCTGCTACTTGCAGGATTATCATTACTTCTTTATATCAATTAAATATGTATATCAACTTAAACAAGATCCAACTTGAATATAAACTCAACCCAACTGAGTACTGTTTATCAGTTACTTTGGAGTCAGTCCAGCCCTCTTTGCCCTGGGTTCTATTTCTCTATTCCTCTTTCTATTCCCCCGGCATGGGCCCTTTTCCTTAGGACTTGCAGCAACCTATCTTCTTAATCTTCTCAATCACTTTCTTTCTTTTTTCTTTGTTGATTAAAGTCTTGCCAGACCAGTTACCGGACATGCCCTTCATGACAACAACCACCCAGCCTCAATATCCTCAGCATGGGAGAAGGGTTCCCTGGTCCCAGTTTTCTTCCTCTAGAAGATTACCTCCCCAGCCTCTTTTGCCAGAGTCTCTCCATCCAGCAAGTCTCTCCAGTCCTCTTCACTCTCTGGGAGCCTTTTTTTGCCGCTTTTTCTCTCCCTGTTGCTCATTCTGATTTTTCTCCTGCTGGCTTCGCCCACCTCCTCCTGTCTCTGGTTCTTGCCAGCCCTGCCCCTCCCTCCTGCAACTCACCCAAGTGTCACACAGCAGCTGCTCCAGAACCTCCATTCTCCTCCTGTTCCTTCCCTTTCTCCTGCCACGTCTTTTGTTACTTCCCGCTGTGTTACTTCCCACTGTCTCTTCACAGTGATATAGATGGTAGATAGTGTGGGCTAGGAGGGTGATCCTGATACCACATATTTTGTTATTCTCTGTATCTCTGATGCATTGATTCTCAAGGCTAGTTATCAATTTGCACTATGTCTTGTGTTCCCAGATTTGGACCTCAATACAGCATTGATTTGGTGTGGCTTTAAAACAATAATTGTATCCTGACTACGTGACCAAACAAACTTAACTGTGCCTTCACAATCAGAACATCTATACTTTGCATGTTTCCTTGTTGAAGGTCTTCAGTATTTTGAATTCTATGCTGCCATCTCACTTTCACTAGCTTTCATTACTTTCATTAGAGGTCAATATTCTACTCTGCATTTCACTTGTATGTGCTATGCTATAAAGATCATATCTCTTGTTCCTGCTTCTTTTCTGAAGCCACTTTGGATGTCAGGCAAATTTTCTCAACTATCTGCCAAGTAATGGAACTGAGCATTATTTTTGCAAGAATTTTGCCATCACCCACTAGTAGGGAAATTTCCAAAGACAGTCAATTATAAAACAATTACCATGATTACCCTTCCTAAGCATATAGACAATAGAAATAACGTTGTGTTCTTGGGAAATATCATACCATTATCTGAAAGAACTCTATAAGATACTGGAGTCAATGCCAGCTATGAGGACCTCAGCCAGAATGGCATCAAAGCCAACTGTTTTGCGATTTAAGAGCAATGCAATTGCCTTATTATTCTCTAAGTTTAAAGGTTTGCAGGCAAGAATTTCCTTGATGACTTGCTGAAACAGTTGGTCAAGAGCTTTGTCACAATGCTAGATTCCAAGTTGAGCAGTTTTTTCTAGATTTATGTTCTTTCTGATAGATGTTTCTGTCTGACCTCATTACAGGGTGGAGCCACATGGATGAGGCCATTATACAGGTTTTTTTAAAGTCCTCTAGAACTTCAAATCACTTCAATCAAAGTGTGACTGTAATTTATCTACTTTCTTACTCTACTAATATTCTGCATGTTGTTTTCTTGAATGCTATCAGTCCGATACAGGCCATGTTTTCATATCCTCCACATTCTCACTAATTTTGTCTATGTATTTCAAAACTGTTACACCCACACTCTATACAGTTTCCTCGAAGCACTTCAATCTAGCTCAGTGTTTTCAAGATTGTATTAGTGATTTTTGGCTGTCTTTCTACTGAATTACCTAGCTCTTTGTCTGCAGCAGTGTTCAGTTCCTTGACATTTAGCTTCTGGTTTGAATGCCATGTAGATGAGATAATAGTCTGTCCAACATTCTGTCTTATGGACTTGGTGATCCTGACATGATTACCATCTCTTTGGCTGACAACAATGTAAATCCAATGTTTGGAATGAGGTGCTGATTTCATCATTGAACTAAGATTACTACCTGGCCCAAAGAGCTGCATAGATTTGACTGAAGCAAGCCACATAAGTTAAAGCCAGAGGTGTGTTTTCTTATGTAGTCCCACTTACTTCAATGTATTCATGCAAGGTATAAGTCAGTACAGAGCTTTTCTGTAGGCTTATATCTTAAAATATTTATCCCTACCCCACCCCCAATCATTCTTTAAATTCTTAAAAGCTTAGGTCCAAATCCAACTTTGTCTTTAGACAGTAATTCATAAATCTGAGCAAGTCACAAAATATGAGGGAGAACCCCCAAACTTTTACCCCAATAGCCACTGGCAGATCCAGAATTTTGTAATGCAGAGGTGTGGAGCAGTAACTGGAACTGAAGGGGTGGCTGCACTAGTCCCCCCCCCCCCACCCCCTTCAGATAGGCAGACCATGTTATGGGAACACCAGCTGAGGACTTAAGTCCCCAAATCAGATAAGAATTCCGCCCCTCCTCTATCTCTTCTTTTGCCTCCATGCTCCACAACACCTCCCCTCCCATTCTCCCCCTTCACCACCTGCTACTGCTGCTGCTGTTCCCAGCTGATCTGGAGGTGGGGACAGTTCCAGAGCTACACCTAGCCTGCTTCAGCCAGGCTTTGCTGAGGAACCAGACTCAGCCAGGTGACGGCAAGAAAATGGTATTTAGAGGTTTACTTTTGGGAACTGCTTTATAGGTAAAGTAGATATATAATAGAATAATGGTCCAGGGCAATGGCAAGGGTTAATTGGTTTCTAAAAGCCTGTTTCTGAAGGTTTCCTAAAGGCCTGCTATGTCTAACAGGCAAGCAGAAAACAGACACATGGGCTAGGAAATTGAAAACATTTACCAATGTTCCATAACATAAATAAGGTGGCACCAGGTCACAGTGCCCAACTGCAGGGCCATTGGGATTTCCAGTTTTTGAGAAACAGACCAAATTAGGAGAAGACCGGTAAAACCCAACTTAGGATGTGTGATGGGTTTATGAAACAAAGGATTATGACAGGACAGGATGTGGGCATTATGATGACCACTGAGAGCCGATCAGTGATGGCCTGAACTGAAGAGATATCAGGAAGAGAAAAGAATACGAGAGAGATTTCAGAACAGCAAAGGGTCCCTCAGAGGGGAACCCAAGGCCACCATGGACAAAGGGCATACCACCAGCCTGATTTATCCATCCCACTGGGGGCAAGGGGTGGGCCTTGGCCTCCAACATCCAGGTTGCTGACATCTGACATTCAAGAGAGAACCTCAGAGTGAAGCTCATGTACTGGCCAGACATACCTTTGCTCTGATGACAGCCCTAGGACTGATAGATATAAAATTGTTTGCATTATTCTTATCTGCTATCACTATGTATCAACAAAATTCACCTATTATCAAATGGAGAGGTCATGGTCAGTCTGAGGGTTTGGGTCTGTCCAGAACAAGCTATTTGGGTCATAAATCCAGTGCCAGCACCAGGAACAGTAACAGTAGCAGCAACAGTGGCAGCAGGTGGATTCCTCTCTCTGACCCTGTTCCCTGGCTGGTGGGGAACATCTAAGAGGACTAGGCAGCAAGGAGGAACCCATCTACCACTGTTTCTGTCCCTTGCTGAGTCTAGCTCACCTCATAGTCCAGCTGGGACATTGCAGGAGCAGTTCTGGAGCCACCCCCCACCCCCCTCCAACCCCAAGTCAACTGGGAGAGTGGCAATGACAGGCAAGGGAGGGGGGATCAAGAAAGAAGAGGAGATGCGTCTGGGCATGGAGGATAAGGGAGGGGAAGGATTCTTACCTGCTTCATAGACTTAAAATAAGTCCCTGGCTACTGCTCCCATTGTGTGGTACCCTACCTAGATCAACCCTTTCCAATAGCCTAGTGCTCTATATTCTAGAAAAGTGCCCTAACCACAAGGCTATGGGCTAGGCATTATCAATAATACTGTCTATACTTCCCACTAAAGCTGGCCCACTGGACATCCAAAAGAGGGAAGATTGGTAAGAGCAAAAGAAAAGCAGGCTCTAGAGCATAATTCAGTGAGATAGGCACTGCCCTGGAAAGGAGTTTTGGCCACTTCTCCTGCCCCACAGATATTTCTGTTTTTTCCATATAATAATCCTGGAATATCCTGGAATCCTGTGCCCCAATCTGCACAGGATGGGAAGCTGACATGGACAATTCCCTGGCCCCTGCTCCATGTACATCAGGATGCAGGGCTGTGAAGCAGCGGCCTGGGAGACTGGACAGTTCTCCACCCCTAGGAGCTCAGGCCTGATCTCCAGGATCCCTGCCAGCCCAGGTCTGGTACCTGGGGGAGCCTAGAGCTCCCACTGGCTGCTATAGTGGGGCAGAGCAGGGCAGAAGCATCCCTGCACTGAACTGTTCCCATTGGCCATGTCCAGATGAGCATGGCCATGTGGTATATGGTGCCGCAAACACATCTCAGGTGCCACATACCTCACATTTAGATGCTGCAAAGGAATGCTGCCCATGTGTGCACAGCTCCACCTTTTTTTTCCCCATGGGTTTTTATGACCCTGGATATCCATGGGATCAAAAAAAAAAAAAAACACTGAAAAAACAGAGTAGCGCATTCACAGGCAGTGCATGCCACTCAAAAACAGAGCTGGGCTGCCTGGAGCTGCACTGCAGTTGCTGGCCAGGCTCCACACAGCACAATTGCCACTGGTGCAACCCTGGGAGACCCCCAAGACCCCAAGTAAGGTTGCTGGGGCCAGATCAGTGCTGATCCAAGCCTCCCCTACCCCACCTGGGGTAACTTGCCATGTTGAATTGAAGCTGATTGAAGATCCCTAGTCAGAAAGCAGCTTGGTGAAGTATGAATAGATGGAGCACAGAAGTACCACCTGGTGTCAGAGTGGGAGCCCTGGACCCTGCAGGGACCTTTTTCTTAGGGTTTGTAGACCCTTCCCTCCCAGCCATGTGCTGTTGCTGCTTCTGGGTCCTATCAGCTGCCTATAATACTCTTGGGTTGCAGGTAGGATTCTTTGAGGGTCTGTGCTACGAGGGAGGGAGTGGAGCCAGCGGTGTTAGTCTGGGGGAGGCAGCATGATGAAAGGTTCAGTCAGGGGCATCAGGATGTGAGGGTGAATAGGAAGACCTTGGCAGGGTGGGCGCGTGGAGCAGCACAGTGCAAACAGGGCCCATTGCTGAAGTCAAACAGGGTTGCTAACTCAAAAAAAAATTTGCTATAAACTTTTTACTAAAAACTAAACTATTTTATTTTTTTGCTATGTTAAAATCCTACATTTGAACCCAGCTCTTCTAACTGGCTCCTGGGATCAGGGTAGGGCCTGGCACAAGAGTTACATTTACATCATGTAAAATATATATCAGGAAAAATGTGTATTAATAAAAAAGTTTGGTTCTCAGTAAAAAGTTTGCAGGTTGCTAGTAAAATAAAAATCCTTGGGTTGGCAATCCTGCTAAGTGGAGGGACGTCGATGAAAAATTTGGATATAGCCTTAAGTTCCTTTGTAGATTTACCCTTGTATGGCACCAAAGTTCATATTTGACAGGTGCATGCAGAGAACTCAATTCAATATCAAACTCCACTGGTAAATAGAAGCCTTATAGAAGGCAGGGTGTACCTTATATACAACTAAATCAGAGACCCATAAGCTTTCATAAGCAGCATCTTAATTCATCAGATGCTACAAAGGGACTCACTGTAGATAATTTAGTAAGTTCATAGCTATTCAGATTAAAGTAGAAAGGTTTACACCTAGCTTAAGTGGAAAAGTCTTGGAAATGAACAGATGCTGAGGCAAACAATCCTGGTTCATGATCCCAATTCAATATCAAATTGCACTAGTGAGTAGAAAACTTAGTTCACAGCCAGCCATATAAAACTAAACCTAAAGAGGTTGACATCCAGCTTCAGTGAAAATGAACAAAAGTTGAAGCAAACAATTCTCGTTTGTGAACCCAATTGGAAATTGAACCAAGGCTAATTTTGAGGTCACTCTAAAATAGAATCAAATGTTACAATTTCACACACATGCAGTTTGCTCTACTCCCATTCTTGGCCTATCTACCATAGTAACAAATCCAATGAGCAGAATAATTAAAAGTCATCAACTAAAGTAGCAATCAATTTACTGATAAGAGAAGTTACCCTGAAAAGAACAGTCTCCTCTCATCAAGTGAGCTCAGCGGTTTGTGACTGAAACTTGCATCCTGCCTTATAAAGCTCTTTCCTACTACCCAAATTTACCAAGCTGCTATAGTCAAAATGATTTTATAGTTTCTGTCCCACAGGTTTAACATAAAAAGGATATTTTTCATTTCCTTTGATCGCTTTCTACCAATTTATTTTCTTTTGCTACTTTTTTACGGGAAAAAGGAGGGAGAAAGAAAAAGGATGAAGAAATTGAATGATTCTATTTTTCATTTTCCAGATTTGTTCATCTACAAGAAAATGTCAAAAAGAAAACAAATGTTTCAAAAAGATAATTTGATGGGAAAAAAATTAAAACTTTCAAGAAGTGTTACGGTTTACCAGTATTAATAATCTGATTCTGGAATTTGACAAATACCATCATTCCTATTGTCCTCTTCACCTCAAGTTTTCAGTAACTTATTCTCACAGACCTTTTGTAAATTAAATAAGTGAGATGTTGGAGTAACTCCATCTGACTCTTTCAGGGAGTGAAGCAACTCTTTAAGAATCACACAACAGTTTATGAAAATAGTTGAAGAAAAATATAATTGTTTTGTATACCAACACAGGCAGAGAATTAACTTACAAAGAATGTAAGTACTGGAAAATTCCATTGTTCTCTTGACTTTACCAGAGATTGGAAGGAGGGCAAGATACAAATATATCTCAAAATAGATCTCAAAAACCACCTGTTACTAGTGGGTAATTTCCTTTTCTTCTTTGAGTATTTTTCCACATCCACACCCTCCCTGTTCAAGTGACCCCTGGTTATTTCATAGCTAACCTTCCCTGAAGGTCATTCCACTATCCACAACCTGTGGATACCCTGGGTAGCAGCACAACTCTGCCACCAGAAAAAATGTCATGAGATCTTTAATTAGCAAATGTTATAAATTACCAGGAAAAAAATTACTTACCAGTAACTGGGTGCATCTACATGTACAATTAATGTAAATGAACTAGGCTCCTCAACCCAGTTCAATGGGTTGTGGAAGGGCTGGCTCAGGCATGAGCATGTTCCAGTGCGGGGCTAGCCAGTGGGCAGCGCCTGCACTGAAACACCCTTGTGCCCCACCCAGCTGCATCAGCATCTACAAGTTAGCTGCAGAGCATTTAATAACACCACCACAGGATACTACTTGTGTTTACAAATACTAACCTACAGCAGCCCTTATTAGTTTACTGCAGCCTAGTAGTGCTGCATGTCTAGACACTGAGACTTTACTGAAGAGCTAATTAGACACCACTGCAGTAAACATCTCATGTAGATGCATCCACTCATATTTAAGTTGAATTGTCCTCTTACAGTCTCCCTGTAAATTTGTCATTGGATAAGCAGTCATGGGCCAAGTACCGGCAGCATCACCAGGATTTGGTGGGGACAGCAGATGTCAATGCTCTCCCTCCTGAAAAGCCACATATATCCTTTGACAGTACTGTGACATGAAAAGTATAGCTTGCCACTATAATAAGTCAGTCCAGCCTCCAGCCATGGATCTACAAGTGTTTAACAGTGGAGCAGGCAGAAGATGTTAGAATCTCAGTGACTGCAAAGGCAGATGAAGGTTACACGGAACAAGATCTCCAATTGTCTTGGCATCCTTGTTATTGAATCAAGGTCCTGCTCTGTCAATGACTGTGTAGAAGGTGTTGTGCAGCAGCTTTTCAATGGTTAAAGAAATCATGTACAGTTGTCTTTCATGAAAACAGCTTTAGCACATTTTTCAAGCCTTTCATGACCAGCTAGTGATGATGGGAGCAGGATTGTGAGGCCTGGAAGCTCCTGGTCATGAACTGGCATGAAGCCAACAATTACAAAAAAGTCATTTAGCACTTGCAGAAGTGTGATTCGGCAGCTGTAACTGAGCAGCCCTCTTTAGGATCCACTCTGTTCTTCTCACAGAATCATAGAAAGTTAGGGTTGGAAGGGACCTCAGGAGATCATCTAGTTGAACACCCTGCTCCAAGCAGGAGCATCCCCAACTAGATAATTCCAGCTAGGGCTTTATCAAGCCAGGCCTTAAAAACCTCCAAGGATGGAGGTTCCACAATCTCTCTAGGTAACTTCTTCCAGTGCTTCACCACCCTCCCCGTGAAAAGGTTTTTCCTAATATCCAACCTAAACCTTCCTTGCTGCAACTTGAAACCATTGCTACTTATTCTGTCATCTGTCACTCCATCTCCAGTCTAGCTCCATCCTCTTTGGAATCACCCTTCAGGTAGTTAAAGGCTGCTATCAAATCTCCTCTCAGTCTTCTTTTCTCCAAACTAAATAAACCCAGATCCCTCAACCTCTCTTCATAAGTCATGTGCCCCAGCCCCTGAACCTTTTCTGTTGCTCTCTGCTTGACTCGCTCCAACTTGTTAACATCCTTTCTAAAGTAAGGGGTCCAAAACTGGACACAGTACTCCAGATGCAGCCTCACCAGTGCAGAATAGAGCAGAATAATTACTTCCCTTGATCTGCTGGCACTGCTCCTATTAATGCAGCCCAATATGCTGCTAGCCTTCTTGGCAACAAGGGCACACTGCTAATTCATATCCAGCTTATTGTTCACTGTAACCCCCAGGTCCTTTTCTGCAGAGCTGCTGCTTAGCCAGTCAGTCCACAGACTGTCATGGTGCATGGGATTCTTCCATCCTAAGTACAGAACTTTGAACTTGTCCTTGTTGAACCTCATGGGATTTCTTTTGGCCCAATCCTCAAATTTTCCTATGTCACTCTAAATCCTAGCCCTACCCTCCAGTGTAAATACTACAACCCCCAGCTTGATGTCATCCGCAAACTTGCTGAGGGTGCAATCCATCCCATCTTCCAGATCGTTAATGAAGATATTGAAGAAAACCAGGCCCAGGACTGACCCCTGGGGCTCCACTTGATCCTGGCTGCCAGTTAGACATTGAGCCATTGATTACTGGATTTCCTGGACAATGACCCGTGCATTCCTGGACAATGACCTGCACATCACGACGAGGGACATGCTCAGCTGGGATGGGCTTCACCTGTCCCCCAAAGGTAAGCGTGTGTTTTCTACTAGGTTGGCGGATCTCCTCCGGCGGGCTTTAAACTAGGCTCGTCGGGGGGAGGGGAGTACGAGGGCAGGGGAAGCTGTGGACCACCAAACCATGTGGCACCCACAAGGACAGCCCAGCCTGAAGAAGGAGAACATTGGAAACCTGAAAGCCATGGGGAGACCAGCACTACAGAACAGGTAAGAAACAAGAAGGTAAGAAACAATGGGCCCCTTGGGACTCGGAGCGGGGGGGCAGCAAAGGCACCAGTCGCAGGGCTCAAGTGCCTATATACTAATGCTAGGAGCATGGGGAACAAGCAGGATGAACTAGAACTCCTGCTTGCACTAAACACCTATGACTTAGTGGGGCTAACAGAGACCTGGTGGGATTCATCCCATGACTGGGCGGTACATATTGAGGGCTATAGATTATACAGAAAGGACAGGTCGGGGAAGAAACGGGGGGGGGGGTTGCACTTTATGTCAGTGAGCAATATACATCAACCCTCATCAAGACAGAATCCGAGGTTGAGGAAGTAGAAGGATTGTGGGTTAGGCTACATGGGGGGCAAGGAGAAAGGGATTTGGTGGTAGGGGTCTGCTACAGACCCCCACACCAAGGGGAAGAAATAGATGCGGGGCTCCTGAGGCAACTCTCGGAGACCATAAAAGCTAAAGAGGCGGTAGTCATGGGGGACCTAAACTACCCGGACATCTGCTGGGAGACGCAGACAGCAAGGTCCCATCGCTCATGCAGGTTTCTAACCTGTGTACAGGACCTCCACCTGACACAGGAGGTGCATGGTCCCACTAGGGGGAATGCCATACTGGATCTGGTATTGGCAACAGGGGATGACATGATAGGGGACCTCCAGATCGGTAGCCATTTGGGAGACAGTGATCACCTAATAATAGAATTCAACATAAGACGTCGAGTGGGTAAGGTAACTAGTAGGGTGAAAGTGCTAGACTTTAGGAAAGCTGATCTCAATGCACTCAGGCGATTAGTCAAGGAAGCACTGCAGAGTAGGAGTTTTGAAGGGATGGGAGCCCAAGAAGGGTGGCTGTGCCTTAAGGAAACGATTCTTCGGGCACAAAGCAAGACGATCCCCAAGTGAGGCAAAAAAGGGAAAGGGGCCAGGAGGCTTCCATGGCTGACCAGAGAAATCCAGGGCAGCCTAAGGGCCAAAAGGGGAGCACATAAAAAGTGGAAACAGGGTGAGATCACTAAAGATGAATATACCTCCTCTGCTCGTGCTTGTAGGGAGGCAGTTAGGCGGGCCAAAGCTACCATGGAGCTGAGGATGGCATCCCAAGTAAAAGACAACAAGAAATTGTTTTTTAGATATATTGGGAGTAAAAGGAAGGCCCAGGGAGGAATAGGACCTCTGCTAAATGGGCAGAAACAATTGGTGACAGACAGGGGGGACAAGGCTGAACTCCTCAACGAGTTCTTTGCCTCAGTGTTCCTAAGTGAGGGGCACAACAAGTCTCTCACTGGGGTTGTAGAGAGGCAGCAGCAAAGCGCCAGACTTCCATACGTAGATCCTGAGGTGGTGGAGAGTCACTTGGAAGAACTGGATGCCTTTAAGTCGGCAGGCCCGGATGAGCTCCATCCAAGGGTGCTGAAGGCACTGGCCGACATCACTGCAGAGCCACTGGCGGGAATATTCGAACACTCGTGGCGCACGGGCCAAGTCCCAGAGAATTAGAAAAGGGCTAACGTGGTCCCCATTTTCAAGAAGGGGAGGAAGGAGGACCCGGGCAACTATAGGCCAGTCAGTCTCACCTCCATCCTTGGTAAAGTCTTTGAAAAAATTATCAAGGCTCACATTTGTGAGAGCCCGGCAGGGCAAATTATGCTGAGGGGAAACCAGCACGGGTTTGTGGCAGGCAGATCGTGCCTGACCAATCTAGTCTCTTTCTATGACCAGGTTACGAAATGCCTGGACACAGGAGGAGGGGTGGATGTCGTATACTTAGACTTCAGGAAGGCCTTCGATACGGTATCCCACCCCATACTGGTGAACAAGTTAAGAGGCTGTGATGTGGATGACTTCACAGTCCGGTGGGTGGCGAATTGGCTAGAGGGTCGCACCCAAAGAGTCGTGGTGGATGGGTCGGTCTCGACCTGGAAGGGTGTGGGCAGTGGGGTCCCGCAGGGCTCGGTCCTTGGACCGATACTCTTTAATGTCTTCATCAGTGACTTGGACGAGGGAGTCAAATGTACTCTGTCCAAGTCTGCAGATGACACAAAGCTATGGGGAGAAGTGGACACGCCGGAGGGCAGGGAACAGCTGCAGGCAGACCTGGATAGGTTGGACAAGTGGGCAGAAAACACCAGGATGCAGTTCAACAAGGAGAAATGCAAAGTGCTGCACCTAGGGAGGAAAAATGTCCAGCACACCTACAGCCTAGGGAATGACCTGCTGGGTGGCACAGAGGTGGAAAGGGATCTTGGAGTCCTAGTGGACTCCAAGATGAACATGAGCCGGCAGTGTGACGAAGCCATCAGAAAAGCCAATGGCACTTTATCGTGCATCAACAGATGCATGACGAATAGGTCCAGGGAGGTGATACTTCCCCTCTATCGGGCACTGGTCAGACCGCAGTTGGAGTACTGCGTGCAATTCTGGGCGCCACACTTCAATAAGGATGCGGATAACCTGGAGAGGGTCCAGAGAAGGGCAACTCGTATGGTCAAGGGCCTGCAGACCAAGCCCTATGAGGAGAGACTAGAGAAACTGGACCTTTTCAGCCTCCGCAAGAGAAGGTTGAGAGGTGACCTTGTGGCTGCCTATAAGTTCATCACGGGGGCACAGAAGGGAATTGGTGAGTATTTATTCACCAAGGCGCCCCCAGGGGTCACAAGAAACAATGGCCACAAGCTAGCAGAGAGCAGATTTAGATTGGACATTAGGAAGAACTTCTTCACAGTTCGAGTGGCCAAGGTCTGGAACGGGCTCCCAAGGGAGGTGGTGCTCTCCCCTACCCTGGGGGTCTTCAAGAGGAGGTTAGATGAGTATCTAGCTGGGATCATCTAGACCCAGAACTCTTTCCTGCTTATGCAGGGGGTTGGACTCAATGATCTATTGAGGTCCCTTCCGACCCTAACATCTATGAATCTATGAATCTACTACCTGTAGAGCCCAACAATTCAACCAGTTTTCTATCCACCTTACGGGCTCGCGTGTTTAGAGCCTTCAACCGGATTGGGCTAGAAGTTCACGTGGAAGGAACTCTTGTCCGCCTCTCTTCTTTTCTGTCTGTAACCGCAACTCAAGCAAGTTTTCCTGCCTGCACCATGACCATCTTCGGTGTAAGTAAAATAATCTTTAATCAACCGCTAAGTGTCCATGCCTAATTCTAGTCCGCCGGCCTGCATTCCCCGACCCACATGCCAGGGCTGCTGGCCACAGCCCGCCGCACGCCCCCGAGAACCTGGGACTGCTCCCCGGCCCGCACATGGCAACGAGGATGGGATCGGGGAAGGCACGCTGGAGCTAGAATTAGTTAAGAACTGCCCTTGGCACAGTGGAAAACGCCAAGTAGAAAGCTTTATGGAACTGGAGGCGCATATCGCTTACCACCAGGCGGGCGGAACGGGTGAGAGATTTATCAGCAGACATCTTTCGCTAAAGGGAGAAGAGGGAGCTTCCGAAGACGGAGCCCCAAAAGAGAGGGAAGTGTATCTGCACCCCGTGGCATTCGGGTGTATGATGAGCGATGAGCAGGTCCTGTTCAGGCCCCTCGACACTGTGTCCCTCGCCAGAGTCAACCTGGTGGGCGCAGTAAACCCGACCCTCACCCGGGAGCGTGCCCATTGCCTAAGATGTGCTCGGGAGAGTGAAGAACCGGTGCCGATCGACCGGTTTGCCCCCTTTATGCTGGCGTCTAGATTAAGAGGTCGCAAACTTCCATCCAAGCTCCGCGAAGATCTGGAGATGGAGGAACGCGCCGTGGATGAGAGGGTGGCCCCACAATACGACAAGGGGGGAGTGCTAACTACAACTTTTCGCACTGTAACCGATTTAATGCAAAAGAATTTAAGTTTAAAAGCCCAGCTGCGTATGGCCGTTCAAGCGGTCAAAGAAGCGGCTGCAAAAGAGAATCCTGAAACGCCACGACAAGATGGCGCTGAGCAAGAGGGAGACCACGTGGAAGAACCGGAAGAGAAGGGTGGAGCTTCGGAGGAACCCGCGAGAGTTCGGCCGGCGACCCCGCCCACCGACACAGCGTCGTTTCTGGCGACCCCACCCACCGACGCAGCGTCGCTTCTGGCGACCACACCTTCATGCCAACGGAAGGGAGAATCAAGCGGAGGAGTGCATCCGCCCCTCCTGCCTGAAGCAATAACAGCAGCAATGACTCCCGCAGCAGTAGTTCAGCCTGTAACAACAACTAACCGAGTTGCTACTGCCTACTATGCTCACACCAGAACTGAATTACAGGATTTGTGCAGAGAATAAAGAATCCAACCTGAAGAAACTCTAGCTGTATGGTTGGGATGTTTGGTCGTGAAACTTGGATCCGACCTGCTAAACCAGGAAGAAGCAAGCTTCTTGGTCAGACAAGCTTCGTGGAGTAGAGGACATGTCACTGACATCGACACGGTGGCATTCAACGTTCACTGGCCTATTCCACTGCCAGCATTTGTTGCAGGACTGATCGGTCAGAAAGCCCATGCATGGCATGACAGACGGCCAGAACATACCGGTGCAGAACAACTTATGCTAGCAATCATCGGAGTCTCGTACTGTGCCTGGAACCCCAGAGCATGTGCGCTGGGACTGACATCACTCCAGCGAATAAGACCATGGCCTCACCGTCATCTACGAGATCCTGGAACCGTTCCAGTGACGGTTCACAGCATAGATAGTTGTCTTGAGGTTTATGGGTGAAAGAACATCGTTGTCCTCCGGATTCTGCTCAACCCAATGGTGAACCAACCCGTGAGTAACCTCCTTCGTCAGTTGTCACGACTGCGTATCCTGATGGAGCCAAGATTATCCGGTGGTCGGGAACGTCGACACCCGACCAAGATTCAAGGCACAAAACACCACGAATCCGATCTTCCATCATTGCCACAGAGAACACCAGAGGAGCGATACATGTTTGGATTTCTCCTACAGCATTCTGGACACAATAAGCAGCAACTTCGGATTTTAGGGGATGCAGGCCAATGGCAACTGGCCTATGAGTTAGGTTTCCATTATCTAGAAGATCCAGATGACGAATCCTCGATGATTTCATCTAGTTGAGCGTACAAACACTTGTATTATATGTTTTAGAAATGATAGTGTAGTTCCATGGAAACTTTATAAATATTTTGTTATACATTAACTTATTTTTTGAGAGTTTTGTTTACAGATCCGGAATTCAGAGTGCGTGGTGGAGAGAAGCCCCAAGAAGGATAACATCATCGGCAGAAGTGAGGGCTTGACGCGCGACTTCGCCATGACGCCCACTGAAGCCCTGATCGTGCAGTTTTTTGTTATGAATCTGATTATGTGTATATGTATTTGTGTTGGTTATTATTTGATTCGATCCCTGGAGGACGAACTTCTTATGTTAGCGAATTTTGTGTTTACCCGTTTAGTTTGACGACCCGTGGCAAGAGCACTTGATAACCCGAGTGACGAGCGCATAGCATAATTCAGCTGTGCCTTCAGCAAGGGGGGATGTCACAACCCAAGGGTGTGATTTTTGTTTGTGTGCGCTTCGGCACTGCTAAATTATTTCCCGCCACTAGGAGCTTTCTTTGCAGGGTGCATTTCTTAGTTGCAAAAGAGAAATGAACGGTGCAAGGAGTTCCCGCCATTCGCATGCAAATTTGTGTCCCACTATTGGCCAGTTCTAAATTATTCCCACGTGGCGGCTAGCGATTGGCTTGCTAGCCGTATAAGACGCTTGAGTGGTTTCCGCCCAAGTTGGAGGACTCCACAACCATCTGGAGGAGGAGAACTTCACATCTCATGAAGATCTCTAAGCGCTGCGGAGCCTATTGGACCCAGCATGTATCTCAAGAAGGCTATAGGGGTCTGATCAACCTCTGGCCTCTCCCCATCACCGAACGATCCCTCGACAAACCCCTTCCCTGCGCGCAAGTTCCACGGAGCCTAGCAAACTTCGTGTGAGTATATCCAGAGCTCTCTGCTTTGAATTGTTTTCTTCGGTTGACACGACAGGCTCGCGTGTTTAGAGCCTTCAACCGGATTGGGCTAGAGGTTCACGTGGAAGGAACTCTTGTCCGCCTCTCTTCTTTTCTGTCTGTAACCACAACTCAAGCAAGTTTTCCTGCCTGCACTGCGACCATCTTCGGTGTAAGTAAAATAATCTTTAATCAACCGCTAAGCGTCCGTGCCTAATTCTAGTCTGCCGGCCTGCATTCCCCGACCCGCGTGCCACGGCTGCTGGCCATAGCCCGCCGCACGCCCCCGAGAACCTGGGACCACTCCCCGGCCTGCACAATAAACAAACTCAATGAGTTCCCTGTCAAAATTAGTGAGCACCTCATGACTCTCCATCTCAAATTAGCAGGAAGCCAATATGCCACTCTCATCAGGATGTATGCCCCAACTCTTGACACCACCAAAGAAACCAAGGAGGTTTCTATGCCAGCCTTCACCAAGTCCTTTCTGACATTCTGGAGGGAGACAGGCTTATTCTGCTTGGAAATTTCAATGCCAAAGTCAGAAGAGTCTTGAAATCCTGGAAAGGAACCATTGGCAAGAAACTAGTTGGAAAGATTAACTCCAATAGAATCTTCCTGTTAGATGCGGGAGCGGCGAGAGACGCGCGGGTGAAAGCTCGCTGCGCCCCCGCTCCTGCGAAGCCCCCCAGAAACCCTCCAGCAGCCGCGGAGCCCCCCGCTGACCCCCAGCGCAGCCGGAGTAAGCGGGGCCCGTGGAGAGAAGGGGCTAACCCCTTAGTGTGTGTGTGGGAGGCGGCAGCTGAGTGGAGCCGGGCCGGGTCAAGCCCCGCCCAGGCCCCTACTTGGCCCAGCCCCCCAGGGAGAGAGAGAGAGAGAGAGAGAGAGAAGGGGGGGTACTCACCAGCCCCCCTCCAGTAAGGCAGGGTCCCCCAAATCCCGGGCAGGGCCCCCGTATTTACCTTAAGAGCAGCTTCCTCGACGGCAGGCCCACTGCGCATGCGCGCAGTTTAAAAGGGCCCGCCGACCGGGAAAAAGCCCAGTTAGATACGGGAGCGGCGAGAGACGCGCAGGTGAAAGCTCGCTGCGCCCCCGCTCCCCCGAAGCCCCCCAGAAACCCTCCAGCAGCCGCGGAGCCCCCCGCTGACCCCCAGCGCAGCTGGGGTAAGCGGGGCCTGTGGAGAGAAGGGGCTAACCCCTTAGTGTGTGTGTGGGAGGCGGCAGCTGAGTGGAGCCGGGCCGGGTCAAGCCCCGCCCAGGCCCCTACTTCGCCCAGCCCCCCAGGGAGCCACGTGACCGGAGCCGCGCGAACAGGCTGCACAAACAGGCGCGCTTCTCTGCCAGCGCGTGAGTTAGCGCGGAGTTCGTGCGGGAGGGTGCCAGACCCTGCCTGCGCACCCCCCAGGGTAGACAGTCCCAGCCGTAGCCAGCCTACCAGAGGCATGACACGGATGGGCACGCGCCGCACCCCGAGTGTCCCCTCGGGCTCCGCGGCCCCCCCTTCTGGCACCTCAGAGACAGCCACCCAGACGGAGCCCCTGGTTCCGGGCTCCACGCAGACGGAAACCCTGGCTCTCGGCTGCGGGGGCTGCCTGTCCCTTTTTCAGGCTCTGGGGCCTGGGAGCATGGCGACCTCCCCTTGCGGGGTCTGCTCCCTTTTGGGGTCTCTGGCACGCCAGCTGGAGGAGCTCCAGGCCACAGTCCACAGACTGCGTGCCATCAGGGACTGCGAGCAGGAGATAGACTCCTACTGCCAGGCCCTTCTCCCCCGGGAGGCAGAGGGTAGATCACAGTCTCCCTCCAGGCCAGAGGAGGACTCTGGGACCTCCTGCTGTGTCCAGCCAGGGGCATGGACCAAGGTGGTCAAGGGCCCTAAGGCCCGCCGCACCAAGGCCCCACCCCCGCCACAACTGAGCAACAGGTATGCACCTCTTGCTGCCCCAGCAGAGCCTGCTGAGTTGCCGGCCCCCACAGGCAACATGGGCCCAACTGCAGCTCCCGCCCCTGCTCTCCCCAAGACAAAACGTAAGGTGTTTGTTGTGGGAGACTCCCTCCTGAGGGGGACGGAGGGGCCAATCTGCCACCCTGACCCCTTAGCCCGGCAAGTCTGCTGCTTCCCAGGGGCCCGCATCTGGGACATTGCGGAGAGGATCCCCAAGCTCCTCAAACCCACAGACCGCTATCCCATGCTCCTTATTCATGTGGGCACCAATGACACGGCTCGGAGCACTCCCAGCCAGGTCATGAGGCGCTACAGGGATTTGGGAGTGGGGCTTAAGGGTCTGGGGGCACAGGTGGTGTTCTCGTCGATCCTCCCAGTCTCAGGCTATGGGCTGAGAAGGGACAGGAGGATCTATGTGGTCAACCAAAGACTGCGGCGCTGGTGTCGTCAGGAAGGCTTTGGCTTTCATGACCACAGCCCGCTCTTTGGCGAGAGAGGCAGCGAACTGCTGGGAAGAGATGGTCTCCACCTCTCTCCCCTAGGGAGGAGGCTCTTCTCAGCCAGACTGGCTGACCTGCTCCACCGGGCTTTAAACTAAGCCCGCTGGGGGATGGGGGCACGACCGCCACTGCTGGCCCGCTGAGCAAATCTTGCAAAGCCAGCGGATCATGGCACTCAAGGGAGCCCGCCCCAGCCCAAGCCCTGGTAAAATCTGTGGGCAAGGAAGGAGCCCCCCAGGGGGCGCTTGCCTGCCTGTACACAAATGCCAGGAGCTTGGGGAATAAGCAGGAGGAGCTCATCCTCCTGCTCAGTGCAAACAATTACGATGTCATAGGGATCACGGAGACCTGGTGGGACTCCACCCATGACTGGACCACAGGGATAGATGGCTATACCCTGTGCAGGAGGGATCGTGTAGAGAAAAGGGGCGGGGGTGTAGCTCTCTATGTTAAGGAAAGCTACGTGTCCCTGCAAGCCGATATTGGCAACCAGGGTGGACGGCTGGAGACCCTCTGGGTGTAAAATCCGTGGGGAACACGGCACAGGGGACACAATGGTGGGAGTCTATTACAGACCTCCCACCCAAAGTCCTGAGCTAGACCAGGAGTTTGCCCAGGAACTGGCTGAGGCAGCTTGCTCCAGGACCATGGTTGTCATGGGTGACTTCAATTACCCAGACATCTCGTGGGAGGATCGCTCAGCAAAATCTGAGCGGTCGCAGAGCTTCCTCTCGTGCGTGGATGACCTCTACCTGACTCAAGAAGTCTATGGGCCAATGAGAGGCAAAGCGCTGCTCGACCTGGTGCTGGCTACTGGGGAGGACCTAGTCGGCGACCTAGTGATCGATGGGAAGCTGGGTGACAGCGACCACGAGCTGATCACCTTCACCATCTGCCGAAAAGCTGGCAAGTCGGTCAGCAACACGCAAGTCCTTGACTTCAGGAAAGCCGACTTTGACAAGCTCAGGAGGCTTGTCAGTGAGGCCCTAAGGGACTGTGACCGCAGGGAGAGGGGAGTTCAAGAAGAGTGGTTGCTCCTCAAGGGAGCGATCCTCAATGCACAAACTAAGTCTATTCCATCTCAGAGGAAAGGCAGCAAGAGGGCACAGCAGCCCCCCTGGCTCTCCAGGGACCTAGCAGACCTCCTGAGGCTAAAAAGAAAGGCCTACAAAGGATGGAGGATGGGAGTCACCTCCAAGGAGGATTATTCTGCACTGGTCCGGTCCTGTAGGGAGCAGACCAGGAAAGCGAAGGCTGCAACTGAACTCCAGCTAGCTTTGAGCATCAAGGACAATAAAAAGTCCTTTTTCAGATATGTGGGGAGCCGGAGGAAAAGCAGGGGCAACGTTGGACCCCTGCTGAACCAGATGGGGCAACTGACAACTGACGCCCAGGAAAAAGCCAACCTATTAAATAGGTACTTTGCGTCGGTCTTTCATCAGCCCCATGGGACGCCCGTGCCTGCTACAGGGCTGGGAAGTCCGGGTGAGGGTGATCCCCTGCCCTCCATTAATGCTGACTTTGTGAAGGAACATCTTGAGAAGCTGGATACCTTCAAGTCAGCCGGCCCTGACAATCTTCACCCCAGGGTACTCAAGGAGCTGGCGAGCATCATAGCCCAGCCTCTAGCGCGGATCTTTGAAAACTCTTGGCGCTCTGGTGTAGTGCCCAAAGACTGGAAGAAGGCCAACGTGGTGCCTATCTTCAAGAAAGGGAGGAAAGTGGATCCGGCTAACTATAGGCCCATCAGCCTGACTTCTATCCCAGGAAGATCTTAGAAAAGTTTATTAAGGAGGCCATCCTTAATGGACTGGCCGACGCCAACATCTTAAGGGATAGCCAGCACGGGTTTGTTGCGGGTAGGTCTTGCTTGACCAATCTCATTTCCTTCTACGACCAGGTGACCTATCACCTGGACAAGGGAGATGAGATTGATGTCATATATCTTGACTTCAAAAAAGCCTTCGATCTGGTGTCCCATGATCGTCTCTTGGAGAAACTGGCCAATTGTTGCCTTGGGTCCCCCACGATCCACTGGCTGGAAAATTGGCTCCGGGGTCGGACCCAGAGGGTAGTAATTGATGGAAGTCACTCATCGTGGTGTCCTGTGACCAGTGGGGTCCCCCAGGGCTCTGTCCTTGGACCCATACTGTTCAACATCTTCATTAACGATGTGGACACTGGAGTCAGAAGCGGACTGGCCAAGTTCGCCGATGACACCAAACTTTGGGGCAAAGCATCCACGCCAGAAGACAGGCGGGTGATCCAGGCTGACCTGGACAGGCTCAGCAAGTGGGCAGATGAAAATCTGATGGTGTTCAATGCCGATAAATGCAAGGTTCTCCACCTTGGGAAGAAAAACCCGCAGCATCCTTATAGGCTCGGCAGTGCTATGTTGGTTAGCACTATGGAAGAAAGAGACTTGGGGGTCATCATTGACCACAAGATGAACATGAGCCTGCAATGCGATGCTGCGGCTAGTAAAGCGACCAAAACGCTGGCTTGCATCCATAGATGCTTCTCAAGCAAATCCCGGGACGTCATTCTCCCCCTGTACTCGGCCTTAGTGAGGCCGCAGCTGGAGTACTGCGTCCAGTTTTGGGCTCCACAATTCAAAAAGGATGTGGAGAAGCTTGAGAGAGTCCAGAGAAGAGCCACGTGCATGATCAGGGGTCAGGGAAGCAGACCCTACAATGACAGGCTGAGAGCCCTGGGGCTCTTTAGCCTGGAAAAGCACAGGCTCAGGGGTGATCTGATGGCCACCTACAAGTTTATCAGGGGTGATCACCAGTATCTGGGGAAACGTTTTTTCACCAGAGCGCCCCAAGGGATGATGACTAGGTTGAACGGTCATAAACTACTACAAGACCGTTTCAGGCTGGACATAAGAAAGAATTTCTTTACTGTCCGAGCCCCCAAGGTCTGGAACAGCCTGCCGCCGGAGGTTGTTCAAGCGCCTTCATTGAACACCTTCAAGATGAAACTGGATGCTTATCTTGCTGGGATCCTATGACCCCAGCTTACGTCCTGCCCTTTGGGCGGCGGGCTGGACTCGATGATCTTCCGAGGTCCCTTCCAGCCCTAATGTCTATGAAATCTATGAAATCTATGAATCCTCTTGACCAAATTCATGGAACATGGACTCACCATCACCAACACCCTGTTCCACCAGAAAAACAGGTACATGACATGGCATGGCAACACCTGCAATCTAAGCATTGGCACTTGATTAAGTCTTCAATTGTTCATGCGTGGGATCACAAAGATATCTGCATCACTCAAGCTATGCTAGGAGCTGACAACTGCCTGACTTATCATGACTCATCCACTCGGTTGTCATTCAAACTGGCTCCCAAATAATGGCTGCAGCAGACCCAATGTCAACAGAAAGTCAATGTAGAAGGATGCAAGGACTCAAGCAAGCAAGACCTCTTCCACTAACACCTCAATGAAAAACTGGCAAATTCCAATCAACAAAAATGGGAGAATGTTTCATAGTTTCATAGTAGCTAGGGTCAGGAGGGACCTGAACAGATCATCTAGCCTGACCCCCTGCCACAGGCAGGAATGAATGCTGGGTTCACAAGATCCCAGATAGGTGATTGTCCAACCACCTCTTGAATTTGCCCAAGGTAGGGGCGAGGACCACCTCCAAGGGAAGTTGGTTCCAGATTTTGGCCAACCTAACTGTAAAATATTGCCTTCTGATCTCCAACCCAAACCTATTCTCCATCAGCTTATGACCATTGTTCCTTGACACCCCAGGTGTTGCTGGTGAGAAAAGAGCTCTGCCTATTTGTCGTTGAACCCCCCTGTTGAGCTTGTAGGCAGCCACCAGGTCCCCCCTCAGCCTCCTCTTGCTGAGGCTGAACAGGTTCAGGTCCTTCAGTCTCTCCTCGTAGGGCCTGTCCTGCTGCCCTCTCACCAAGCAGGTGGCCCTCCTCTGAACCCTCTCCAGGGTGGCCACATCCCTTTTGAAGTGCAGCGCCCAGTACTGGATGCAGTACTCCAACTGTGGCCTGACCAAAGTCACATAGAGGGGGAGGATCACCTCTCTGGACCGGCTTGAGATGCACCTTCGGATGCATAACAAGGTATGGCTGGCCTTGCTGGCTGCGGTCTGGCATTGGCGGCTCATGTTCACCTTGTAGTCAATAATGACTCCAAGATCCCTTTCCGCCTCTGTGCTTTCAAGAAGGGAACTCCCCAACCTGTATGTATGCTGCGGATTCCTTCTCCCAAGGTGCAGCACCCTGCATTTGTCTACATTGGACCCCATCCTATTCTCGTCTGCCCATTTTTGTAGTCTGTCTAAATCTAGTTGCAGCCTCTCTCTCCCTTCAAGTGTGTCCACCTAGCCCCACATCTTAGTGTCATCAGCAAACTTGGACAGCATGCTTTCCACCCCCTCGTCCAAGTCGCTGATGAAGATGTTAAACAGTGTGGGCCCGAGGACCGAGTCTGGGGTACCCCACTGCTCACATCTCAGCAGGTTGAGTACAACCCGTCCACCACTACTCTCTGGGTGCGCCCCATCAGCCAATTTTTTACCCATCCAACTGTGCAGGCATCAATGCCACAGTCACTTAATTTATTGATGAGGATGGGGTGAGAGACAGTGTCAAAGGCCTTCTTAAAGTCTAGAAAGACTACGTCCATGGCAACATCATCCAAGGATTTAGTTACTTGGTCATAAAAGGCAATCAGGTTGGTCTGGCAGGACCTGCCTTTGGTGAAGCCATGCTGATTGCCCCTGAGCATGATCTCCCCTGCAGGCCCCCCACAGATATGCTTCTTGATGATCCTCTCCCAGAGCTTCCCAAGCACCGAGGTGAGGCTTACAGGCATATAATTACTTGGGTCCTCCTTCCTCCCCTTCTTAAAAATAGGGACCACATTAGCCAGTTTCCAATCCCCTGGCACCTGGCCAGATGACCACGAATGCTCATACAGCCAGGCCAAAGGCTCCGCAATGACCCCTGCCAGCTCCCTCAACACCCTTGGGTGGAGGGCATCTGGACCTGCAGATTTAAAAATGTCTAGCCCTTCCAGAAGATCCCTAACTACATCTGCACTGACTGAAGGCTTGATAGAGCTATCCCCAAGATTGTCCCTACCTCTGGTAGGTGGGAAAGCCCAGTCCCTGTTCAGGAAAACAGAGGCAAAGAAACTGTTAAAAATATCAGCTTTCTTGTCTGGCGTGGCCACCAGATTACCGTTTGTGTCTTGCAGGGGCCCTACATTGCCTGGTGCCCTCTTCTTGCTCCCAATGTACTTGAAAAAGGACTTTTTGTTGTCCTTAATCCTGGACGCTAGCCTGAGTTCCATCTGTGCCTGGGCCTTCCTAATAGCCCTCCTACACTCCCGGGCTGAGGAGGAGTACTCCTCCTTAGTGATATTTCCTCCCTTCCACTGGTTGTACACCTCCCTTTTAGTCCTCAGGCATTGCTGAATGCCCTTGCTGAGCCAAGGGGGTCTCTGAGCAGTCTTACCCCCTTGCTTCTCTCAGGGACTGTTACCCTTTGGGCCTGGAGGATCACCCCCTTAAGGTACAACCATCCCTCATGGGCTCCCATCTCCTCTACCTTCTGGGCCCTTAGTGGCTCCCCCACTAGTCTCCTAAGCTCATTGAAGTTGGCCCTTCTGAAGTCAAGGGCTTTAGCCTTGGTGTGGGCCCTAGACTCCCTGCGTTGGATAGTGAAATCCAGCAGGTGATGATCACTATTGCCCAGGTGGTCAAGGACCTGCATTCCCCTCACCAGGTCATCCCCCTTGGCCAGGACCAGGTCCAGCAAGGCGCTACCTCTAGTGGGGCTGTGCACTTCCTGGATAAGGTGAAGGTCCTGTAATATAGCCAGGAACCTATGCAAGCAGTGAGACCTGGCTGTCTACTCCTCCCAGCAAATGTCTGGGTAGTTTAGGTCACCCATGACAATAACATCCCTTGACCTAACCGCCTCCATAAGCTGACTGGAGAAGTCCTGGTCTAGCTCTTCCCCCTGGTTGGGTGGTCTGTAGTAGACACCCACCATAAGGTCCCTTTCACCACACCCCCCCTTGTAGTTTGACCCATAGTGTCTCTGTCCAACCCTCCTCTAACCCAAAGCTAATCCTTGATGATGTGAGGTGCTCTTTGACATAGAGCGCAACCCCCCACCCCACCTTTCCTCTCTGTCCTGTCTCTTCTATATAGGGTGTACGCCCAAATACCCACCGCCCAGTCATAGGTAGGGTCCCACCAGGTTTCTGTGATCCCTACTAAATCTGGGTTCTTACTTGCAATCAGGAGGCATAGTTCGTCCTGCTTACACATGTTGGCAGTGCTTGTTAGGAGAATGTCAGGTGCCTTCAAGTTACTGTAATCAGTGCCTGTGAAGAGACACTTGGATTCCTTACCAGTAACCCCCAAGACTGGTTTAATGAGAATGACCAAGAGATCCAAGAGTTGATCAACTGCAAGTGCAAGGTCTTTTTTGCTTGGCAGAATGACACCAACTTCAAGCCAAAGAAATTGAATCTCCAACAAGACAAGTGTTACAGGCTCACACCCAGCACCACTATCCACATGCTGCAGGCATGTCCCTCACCTCTTGGGTCCTATCACACCTGACCCTCTCACATGCCATGACTTCATGTTAAGTAGGTGAATTGTACTGTCCTGAAGTGGTTCTCTGTGGGTTCAGGTGTGACCGCTATAGTGGATCTTCTGTGAGGCTCCTCCAGCCCTTCACCCTATCCCTTTCCACGTGGGCATTGTTGCCATTCTTTTTGATACATCATGTATGGTGTGGCTTGGTCTTCTCCATTAGGGCTGTGTGAAGCTTCAGTAGCCTATTCAACTCAGAGGAAATTTGGCCCAATTTGGTGGCCGAATCTCCAAACCTGAATTGAATCAGAAAACCCATTAAAAGCTTTGAATTGATTCAGAAGACTCCAGATTGATTTGGAAAAGATTCAGAAATATTCAGAGATTCAGCAGACAGACACGCAGGAAACAAAAACTGAGAAGAGGGAGGGGAAGGAGGAGGGGAGAGACTGCTCTGATATTGACATCTGCAGCTGGTCATTTCAATCACAGTGCTTTGGGGGAGGGACATAGAAACAACATATAAGGCTATGTGTAAAGTGATCTGTGTCTTTTGTGAGCTGTCTCTCTTGGACCAGCAGAGTCTGAAAGGCTCTGGCTTGCTATCTAGTCTCTTGGTAGTTAGCTAGTCTCTCTTCTTCTGTGTTTTCCCTGACAGTGTGTCATCACTGCACTGCAGGAAAGCACAACATATATTACAGATACATACACATTTTGAAGCATACCAAGCATTATGAAGCTTGCTGGAAAGGCAGGTGCCAGGTCTTCTGGCAGGAGAGGGAGATGGGACAGAGAGAGAGCTGCAAGCTCCCCCCTCCTCCAAAGATAGATGCACCCTCTTTCCTGGCAATGATGAATCTTCTACTGCTAGTGGGAGCTAGGAGGTAGGAGCAGTTTCTGGACCTGCACCACCTTTGCTAACACCAGAAACAACCACCAGCACCAGCATGACAGTCTCCACCCCAATTTCATTTCCCAGCATGAGTCTTCCAGTGCCAGAGGAGGAGCTAGATCTGGAAGCAGAGGAGCTGAGGGCCATAACTAAGGAAATTCTGGGGAAGGAGGGGGAATCTAAGTTTGTGCTCCACACCCCTCAAAGTTCCCCTAGAGGCAGGTCTCTTCTGGAAGGCACTTCAGAGGAGGTTGTGGGGGCAGGTGGTTCAGCTCCTCCTGTTGTTGTGCCTCTGCCTGGTGAGGAGGGGGATAAGGTAGGATCCCCACCCACAACCCAGAAATGGGTGGGTGGTGTAATGTGGGATCATTTTGAGGTGGCAGATGATCCCAGGTATGCTACATGCCAGCACCGCTGAAAGCAGATCAGCTGAAGCAAGGACAAGAAACGCTTCACCACCACAGCGCTGCTGCTGCATCTCAGGAGGCAGCACCCTCTTGCCCCTGTTCCTCCTCAGGCTGGCACCAGTGGGAGTGTGGCCAAAAAGAAGTCCCCCTCTCACTCCAAAGCCCCCATCCCCAAGAAGCAGAGGCAGGCTACCCTGGACCAGTGGGGGAAAGGCAGAGACAAAGGGGGGTGCATTCCAAAGGTGAGCAAGGTCACCCAGAGCACTGGGGAGATGCTTGCTCTGGTTCAGGTAGCTTCTGACACTCATGGCCCCATCCTACCAAGTGCCCACACATGCCAACTTTAGCAGGATGGTGGTGCCCTCCCTGTATGAGGCATGCAGGGAGTACTTGAGGGAGGAGCTGTGGAAGGCAAAGTAGCTTTGCACTTCACCTCAGACATCTGGAGCAGCCAGGGTGGAGATCATGCCTATCTCTCCCTCACAGGGCACTGGTGCGATCAGTCAGGGCATTGGTGGGCTCTCCTTCAAGTGGAGGTGAAAGATGAGTCCCACATGGCAAGGGAGATCATGATGGCCATGAACTGCATGGTGTAGGGATGGCTCATTGGCTAGGGTGGGCTCACCCGTGGGTTCATGGCCACCAACAATGGGGCCAATATGGTGAAGCTGGTACATGATGCCTACTTTTTGGCATCTCCTGTGTGGCACACAAGTTCCACCTCATAGTCAGGGATGACTTGGAGGGGGACAGGGTTCCCAGTGACAGTGCATGAAGGTGGTGGGCTACTTCCACCAGACCATCAAGGGGGGCAAGATGGTATGGGACAAACAGGCAGAGCTGAGCATTCTGCAGCACAAAATCATGCAGGATGTGGTGAACAGAGTCAGGGAGGCAGAAGGGCAGAGGCAGGGGGACATGGAAGAGGGGGATCCACTTTGCCGTGCCAGCACTCCAAGCACCAGCCAATCTCTTCCACCACAGCTGCTGCCAATGTGGGCCAAGGGTATGGCTTCAATGTTGGGGTCCAGAGGCACCAGACCCCACCATCCAGCAGGTAACATGGAGGCCTCAGTGGCTACCTATCTCACCGAGGATGTGGAGCTGCTGCTCTGTGACCTCTTGACATATGGGGCAACTCACAGCCAGTTGTGGCAGGATCTGGCCACAGTTGCCTGGGAACACCTGTCCTGTTCATCGACCAATGTTCCAAGAAAGAGGGTGTTCAGCATTGCTGGTGATGTTTTGACACCCCACTGCACCTCCTTGGATCCTGGTTTGGTGGAACAGCTGGTGTTCCTGAAGGTGAACCTCCCGCTGCTGGGGTTCCCCAAGCTCCACATGCAGACTGAGTGCCACCCTCCTCACTCTGCACCTATATGCTTTTTTTAGTTGCTTTCAGAACCATTTAATACCCCACTCTCAGAGCTGGAGTCAGCAGTTTAGTTTATCACCAGCCAGCAGTGGAAGAACATCTCCCTGCTGACCTCCCATGCCAGGATGAACCTGGAGGTATAGGCTGGGTCTATGCGGAAGGAGGAGACCCCAGATCCTGGGCAAGGCCTTAAAACTGCACCTTGGCAGGGTAGGGAGCCCTGGTGGGATTGCCAGTGGTGTGGCAGCCCCAGGAAATGCCAGGACCATGAACCTCCCTGGTGAAAGGTGGGTAGGGGGTACCTGATAACCTCCAGCCAGGGAGTGCCTGATAACCTCCAAGCACAGTCCTGACTGGGAAAAGCCCAGACCTGTAAGATCTTTGAGAGGCCTGAGGCTTACTGGTTGCAGTGGAGTTGCGAGGGTGAGGACAGGCAGATCTGGCCTGAGGTACCCTCAACTGGTCCATACTAGGGCCAGGGCCTAAGGGGGAGCCAATGGTCCCAGAGAGGAGACCACAGTTGCAGGGGGTGAAGAATGCAATCTGCGAGGCATGGGCCACAATATTAGGGAAGGTATGGAGCTGCGAAATGGATGTCACCCCTAGACATCAGGGTCCTAAATGGGCAGCCTCCCACCTGCGTAACACCTGAATCAGTTTTCCATCAAGGTGTGGTAGGTGAAATTGGGGCAGGCGGTTGGCCCAGAAACAGGTGGGCGGGCCTGCATCTATGTTGGATTTATGACATTCAATTTATGATACACTATAACCTGCCTGACATCTGACTCCCCTGGTACCTCTCCACTTTTACCTGCTACATCCCTCTTCTGCCCTCCCCCCCCACCTCCCAGCCTGTCTCTTACCCCCTGATGCCTCCATTTACATTTTCACTGACTGGCTTTCTTGCCTGCATTGCAGATACTTCGTCAGACTGATGAAGGGTTTTTAAACCCGAAAGCTTGCTAATATATATTTCTCCAACTATTCATTTGGTTTAATAAAAGATATCAGATTGACCCAAAGAGCCTCATCTGCCTATGTCCTTAGACCAACATGGCTACAACCTACACCCCTTTACACACACAAGTGATATGAGTTTACCTTTCAACAGTTTGAGGTGCACTTTCACAGAAACCGATGCACCTAACTCCTTGAAACTTGGCAGGCTTCATACCCTCAGAAGGGGCTACTGTCCTTCCTGGTTTCATCCAAATCTGCAGATAAATGACAAAGTTATAGATATTTTAGTGATTCCCCATGGTAGTCTATGGCCAAATCTCTGAATCCAATTCAGCCAAATTGAATCGGGACAGTGACTCAAATCACCAAATCAAATCACTGTCCCTCCAAATTGGTCGATTCTGAATCTGAATTGAATACTTGCTGCTTCACACAGGCCTATTTTCTATGTGATACTGATGGCTTGAATCCATATGAATCTGTTTCAGCCTTAGGTCATTTAAAAGGATTATTAAGCAGGTAATAAACTCAAATGGCTCAGACCTGATGGCTAGTCAGGGTACTGATGCCTCACCACTCCAAGTTTCCTCCCTCACTGAGGGAGTGGGGTGCTTTGGGGTATGACATACCCCTCTCACCTCACTATCAGGCTCCTCATGCCTCCTGGTGGGATGCCCTCTCTGTTCAGCCCCTCCTGGATCTGGCACTGGGCCAGGTCTGGCTTCATCTCGTGGAAGCCTCTGCCATACACTGGCAGGACCAAACCTCCCACCAGTTGCCTACTGGCACACTCCCCATCTGTGCTAATGGGGTGCCTCTTCAGGGAGGCTCTCCCCCTGTTTTTCCCTGCCAGCTTCCTTGGTTTACCTTCCCATGGACCCACTGGGCTCAGATCCTTTGGAGTGGGCTCTTAGGTGACTGCTCAGTCCCTGTCATGCTGCCACACTGTTCACTGGGGGCTCAGTCCCTGCCATACTGCCTGGCTTCTCCTGCTGGGAGAAGGTCCAGTAGTATCTCTGGGGTGCTCACAGGGAGAAGAGGGTCCCCAACTGCCCCAGGTATCTTGGCCATGATGAAGGCAGCTGTTTCCCCCCCTGCTGGCTGCCTACCTGCCTCTAAGAGGATGTCCAGTGCCTGTTCCTGGTCCCCTGCAGTGGGGAGAGTGCCCAGCCCTTCCCCAGGTGCTCAGCTCTTCCCCAGGCACTCCAGCAGTATGGCCAAGCCCATTTCTCATGTCCCTAGCTTGTGTTCCCCTTGCCTTTGCTCATGGCATGCTTTTGGCCTGCCATCCAGGGGTTCTGGGTCAATTGTCTGTGTGCTTCCAGTCAGCTGGGCCAGCCAGCTCAGGTGCAGCCTGGCTGCCCATGCCACAGTGGGCAGGTGAGCCAGGTGTGTGATTATTACAGCAAGGTAGAGGTCCAAAGAAGAACCCATGATATGAAAAACAGATGGTGGGAAGACAAGGCAAAGGAGATTCAACATCTCACTGACATCCACAATATGTGTGGTTTTTCAATGCCACCAAATCCATCTATGGTCCAAGCACTCAGAAAACAACCCCCTGGGACAGAGGATGGAGGAGATGTGATCAAGGAAGGGGAAGCCATGAACACCCATTAGAAGGAGCATTTTGAATACCTTCTCAATTGAGACTCTATTGTTGATTAGAGTGTTCTCAATTCCATCCCACAATACCCAGTCAGAAATGATCTTGGAATCCCTTCAGCTCTTGCTGAGGTGAGGAAAGCCATCAAGCAGATGAAAAAAGACAAGGTATCTGGAGCAGCTGGAATCCCTGACAAAATCCTCAAGAAGCAGGGAGAAAAGCTGACATCACAGGTCCATGCCCTCATCTTAAGGATCTGGATGATGAGGAAATCCCAGATGACCTCAGGGATGCCATTATTGTGATACTCTTCAAGAAAGGAGAAAGGTCCAACTGTGGAAATTACAGAGGGTTTGCCTTGCTGTCCACCACAGGAAAGATCATTGCAAGAACCCTCCTGAACCATGTCCTTCCACTTGCTGAAGAGCTCCTCCCAGAATCTCATTGTGGATTTAGGGGATCAAGAGGTACAACTGACATGGTCTTCATTGCTCACCAGCTGCAGGAAAAATGCCAGGAACAACATAAAGCTCTCTATATGGCCTTCTATGACCTCACGAAAACCTTCAAGTCTGTCAACCAAGAAGTGCTGTGGTTATTTTACATCTGAGTTGAGACAGGAGTGTAGTTTGATAGCTGATACTGTGACTGAGCAGTCCTATTAAGGATACCCTCTGTTCACTCCACATAGGAAGAGACTAGAAAAGGTGCCCTAAACCTATGATGTCTTATCTGCTTCTGGCTGGGTAACCACATCCAGTGGAATCATTATCTCTGCGATTGAAAACATCGTACAAAGACAATGATTTTTCCAACATGGGATATTTGCATCTTGATGGATTACCAAGATGATGAATGATCAGAAAGAAAAACTGCCATTGTTTCCAGGAAACTAGTGAGATACAACCTCAACATTGCTGCTCTGAGTGAGACAAGATGACTGGAAGAGTGTCAGCTGAGGGAAGAGAGTGGAGGCTATACTTTCTTCTGAGAGGGAAAGCTGACCCAGGACAGATACATTCACAGTGTTAGCTTTGCTATCAAGAATCAGTTTATTAGTCAACTTATGGAGCTCCCCATGAGCATTAATGAACCTTTAATAACCCTTCATTTTAAGCTCAGCAAAAATCAGTATGCTACCATCATTAGCACATATGCCCCAATGCTTGATGCTGCTGCTGATGTCAAATAACAGTTCTACTCTTACCTTGATCACATTCTGACTAATACTCACAAGGAGGACAAGATCATTATGCTTGGTGATTTCAGTGGCAGAGTTGGAACTATTGGGAAGGAAGGAGTATGGAAAGCTAACTCCAATGCCATCCCTCTCTGGATCAAATATATGGAGCATGGACACAGACTCATAATCAGAGAGAAGTAGGGCTGGAAGGGACCTCCAGAGGTCATCTAGTCCAAACCAATGCCTGCGGCAGAATCATCAAATCACCCCATACAAACCATAATCTAAACTTTACATAAGACTGCCATCAACCCTGAAACAACACAGACCTAACCCCCTAATCTGCCACAAAAAAAGCAGGGGAACCACAGCAGCCAATGTCTTGCTTCAATAAAGTGATGTCAATGTATGCTCAACAGGTTCCAGGTAGAGGGCCATACCATCTGCTACAGAGGAAGGCAAAAATCCCCACAACCCACACCAATCTGACCATGGGGTAAAATTCCATCCTGACCCCAAATACAGTGATCAGTCTGACCCTGAGCATAGTGGCAAGACCCTCTAACCAGGAAACTCTGACTTTAGTCCCATCAGAAGCATTGGCACACCCCAGTTGAAGTCCCCAGCCTGGTTGTAAGCCAACACCCAATGCCTCTACAAAGGCTTAAAAACACCCTGATACACATAGCAGAAAAATGCAGCAGGGTGCACATAGCAAAGCCCATAAGCATGGGAAATACTCATGGTAGAATATTGACATAACTACACCTAAATTGTCCCTGACCAGTGAGTGACCAACCTCTTCTTGAACATCTTCAGCAATGGGGAGTCCACAGTTTCCCTAGTCACTATTCCAGAAGTGTTGTTCTAGATATCCAAGCTAAACTTAATTTGCTGCAACTTCCAGCCATTGGTCCACATCCTCCTATCTGCAACAAAAGAGACAAGGTGCTTTCCTTCTTTTTTATGGCAGCCCTTCAAGTATTTGAAAACTGCTATTATTTCCCCTCTTAAGTGCCTTTTCCACAAGCTGAACATGCCTAGCTCATTCAGCCTTTCCTTGTAAAGAGTTGCTTTGCCTTTATTATCTTTGTTGTCTGCCTCTGGACCCTCTCTAACTTCTCCTCATCCTTTTTAAAATGTGAAGCCCAAAACTGCACACAGTATTCCAGATGAGGACACCAGTGCTGAGTACAGAGGCACTATCACCTCCCATGTCTTGTATCTATTGCTTCTGTTGATGCATCCCAAAGTTGCATTCACTTTTTTTAGCAGTTGTATCACACCACAAACTCATAATGAGTTTGTGATCTACCAGGATATCCAAGTCCTTTTCCATAGATTCATAGATTCATCGATGTTAGGGTCAGAAGGGACCTCAGTAGGTCATTGAGTCTGACTCCCTGCCCTGGGCAGGAAAGAGCGCTGGGGTCAGACGACCCCAGGTAGGTGCTTGTCCAGTCTCCTCTTGAAAATCCCCAGGGTAGGGGAGAGCACCACATCCCTTGGAAGCCCATTCCAGATTCTGGCAACCCTTACTGTGAAGTTCTTTCTAATGTCCAACCTAAACCTGTTCTCCACCAATTTGTGGCCATTGTTCCTAGTTACTCCAGGGTGTGCCCTAGTAAATAGAGAATCTCCTATTCTCAGCTGCCCTCTCCTGCTGAATTTATAGGCAGCCTTCTCTTGTGAAGGCTGAAGAGATCTAGGTCAGTCTCTCCTTGTAGGGCCTTGCCTGCAGGCCTCTGACCATACAAGTGGCCCTCCTCTGAACCCTCTCAAGATTCTCCACGTCCCTCTTGAAATGCAGTGCCCAAACCTGGACACACTACTCTAGCTGTAACCTGACCAGTGCCGCATAGAGGGGAAGCATCACTTTCCTGGAACTGTTCATCATGCATCTGCTAATGCATGATAAAGTGCAGTTTGCCTTGTTGATCACTTCATCACATGGATGACTCATGTTCATCTTGGAGTCAACTATGACTCCAAGATCCCTTTCTGCTGCTGTGCTGCTGAGAAGGTCATCCCCCAGCCTGTAAGTGTGTTGGTGGTTCTTTATGCCCAGGTGCAGCCCTTTGCACTTTTCTTTGTTGAACTGCATCCTATTTCATTCTTCCCATTTTTCCAACTTGTCCAGATCCGCCTGAATCCATCCCTATCCTCTGGTGTGTTAACTTTCCCCCATAATTTGGTATCATCTGTGAACTTGTCCAAGTCACTGATGAAGACCTTGAATAGCAAAGGTTCAAGGACTGATCCTTACGGGACTCCACTGACCACATCTTTCCAGGTCAATATCGACTCGTCCACCACCACTCTCTGGGTGCAACCCCTAAGCCAATTTGCCACTTACCTGACTGTGTAATCATCTACATCACAGCCTGTCAGTTTATTTATGAGAACAGAATGAGATCCCATATCAAAGGCCTTCCTAAAGTCAAAGTAGATGACATCTACCTCATCTCCTGCATCTAAGTTTCTTTTTGTGTCCTGGTCATAAAAAAAAACAAGGTTAGTCGGGCAGGATCTACCTGCAATGAATCCGTGTTGATCTCCTTTCAGCATTATTTCCCCTGCTGGGCTCCCACAAATGTGATCCTTAATGATTTTTTCCAGAGTTTTCCCAAAGATAGAGGTGAGACTAACTGGCATTTAGTTTCCTGGTTCCTCCTTCCTCCCTTTCTTGAAAATAAGGACCACATTGGCCCTTTTCCAGTTCTCTGGGACCTGACCTGATCACCATGAGTGCTTGAACAACTGTGCCAGCAACTCTGTTATGACATTGGCCAATTCCTTCAGCACCCTTGGATGAAGTCTATCTGGGCCTGCTGATTTGAACACATCCAGCGCCTCCAAGTGCCCCTTTACTAAGTCTGTGCTAACAGTTGGTGGGCTGATGTGCCTCCTGTGTCCATCTATGATCCAATTGGGAGTTTTGCCTTGGTTTGTGTCTAGGAATACAGATGCAAAGAACTCACTGAAAAGTTCAGCTTTGTCCCACACCCTCTGTCACCAATTGCCCTAGTTTGTCCTGTAGAGGTCCTATGCTACCCTGCACCTTCCTTTTGCTCCCTATGTACCTGAAGAAGGACTTTTTGTTGTCCTTAACTTTTGTCTCCAGCCTAAGTTCTAATCCTGCTTTGGCCTTCCTGATTCCCTACAGGTGTGAACCAGGGAGGTATACCCCTCCTTGGTGGCTACCCCCTGTTTCCACAGCCTGTATACCTCTTTCTTTGCTCTTAGGCTTTCCTGGACTTCCCTGTTCAGCCAAGAGGGCTTCTTGGCCCCTTTGCCCCCTTTTATGCACAATGGGATTGTCTCCTTCTGCGCCCGTAGGATCGCTCCCTTGAGGAATGACCACCTTTCCTAGACCCCCATTTCACCGATGCTCTTGAACTTTAATGCCTCACTAACTAATCTCCTGAGTACACTGAAGTTAGCCTTTCTGAAGTCTGGCACTTCAGCCCTGCTGGTTAATTTACCCACCCTTCACCGGTTAGTGAATTTAATCAATCAATGGTGACTATCCCCTAGATTACCTTGTACCTCAGGATTCCCCACCAGGTCATTCCCTTTAGCTAACACCAAGTCCAGCAAGGCATCTCCCTTAGTCAGATCATGTACCTCCTGTGTTAAATGGAGGTCCTTTATGCAGGTTAGGAACCTACATGAGCAGTTAGATTTCGCTGACTGCTCCTCCCAGCAGATGTCAGGGTAGTTTAGGTCACCCACGACAACCATATCTCTTGACCATACAGCCTCTGACAGCTGTCTGGAGAATTCCAGGTCTAGCTCATCTCCCTGGTGTGGTGGTCTATAGTAGACCTCCACTACCAAGTCCCTTTCCCCCCGATCCCCTTGTATCCTGATCCACAGTACATTGGTTTGGCCCTCCTCTGATCCCATCTTGATTATAGAGGATGTATATCATTCCTTAACATAGAGAGCAACACCTCGCCACCATTTTTTCCCTACTCTATCCCATGTGTACCACCTGCAACCCTCAATGCCTACAGCCCAATCATGGGTAGGGTTCCACCAGGCTTCAGTTAGTCCAGCCAGGTCAAAGTTGTTGCTTGCAAGCAGGAGTGCAAGTTCCTCCTGCTTGTTCACCATGCTCCTAGGATTAGTGTAGAGACAGTTAAGTCTCACAATGGGTGTCTTTGGCACCCCTCTGTCCTGATGTCTATCGAGTCCCTTACTGCTTACCTTAGTGCTTACCTGGGCTGATCCAGTGCATTGCTCCTGGCTCACTGATCCTAGGTTTTCCTTATCCTCTGCTTCCCCATCCCCCAATGAACCTAGGTTATGAGGGTTTCAGAGGTAGGCCACCCGCTTGGTGAGTGGGCAGCAGGACAGGACCTATGAGGAGAGACTGGAAGACCTGAACCTGTTCAGCTTCAGCAAAAGGAGGCTGAGGGGGGACCTGGTGGCTGCCTACAAGCTTATCAGGGGAGATCAACAGCAAATAGGCAGAGCTCTTTTCTCCCCAGCACCACTTGGGGTGACAAGGAACAATGGTAATAAGCTGATGGAGAATAGGTTTAGGTTAGAGATCAGAAGGCAATATTTTACAGTTAGGGTGGCCAAAATCTGGACCAGCTTCCCAGGGAAGTGGTCCTCGCCCCTACCTTGAGCATATTCAAGAGGAAGTTGAACGATCACCTGTCTGGGGTCTTGTGAACCCAGCATTCATTCCTGCCTGTGGCAGGGGGTCAGGCTAGATGATCTGTTCAGGTCCCTCCTGACCCTAGCTACTATGATACTATGATACTATGAACTTGTAAGAGAACAGACACTTACCATTAGAAGAGAGATGAATACCATCTCATCCCAGGATGCCTCTCTCATGGAAGTGCGAATTGTGGTTGTAGAAGCCAAAACCTGCAAAATGGCACCTTCTCCAGAGCCACAGGTTGACTTCCCTGATGCAGGCATCCTGATGCTGACAGTGTCTCTGACTGGAAGGATGGATGAGAAGACCACCTGTGCCCCCAACTTCTTAAGCCTGGCTCCCAGAGCCCCGTAGTCACTCGTGACATGGTCCAGACAACTCCACATCATTTGTGCCCAAATGGACAAGGACCATGGGATAGTAATCAGAGGGCCAGATGAGGTTGGGAATCCTTGCAATGATGTCCCAGATCCTGACTCTGGGTAAATAGCAAACCTTTCATGCCATGTGATCCAGTCAACAGATAGGCCCCTCTGTGTCTCTCAGGAGGGAGTCGCCCATAGAGCTGTCATCCATCCATCCATTCAAGGGTGGTATGCACACCCATAGGGGATCAACCAGAGGCTGGAGTGCTGGCTGTCTGCCCCTGGGCTCTGTCCCTAGGTGCCCCCAACCCCAAGTATTGATAGGGAAGAAGGTTTTTTATTGTTGGTGGGTGGGTTGGGTGGTGGATGGAGGGATTCTGTTTGTTGAGGGGGAGAGGGAAGGGGGGCTCTGTTGATGAGGGGGAGGGGGGCTTTGTTTTTTGGGAAGGGAGGGGAGAGGGGTACATGTGAGAAAAATAAAAACTTGTACTTGTGAGATGTGTACGCAGCGAGCATGGTGCTGAGGGTAGGCAGGAGGTTTGGGGGGGTCCATAGGTGGTGGTGCAGGTGAGCTAGAGTGGGGAGTTCTGGAGGAAGTGGTCAGCCAGGGCCTGCCACACCCAGTGCCCTGGACCCACTGGTGAGTGTGCAGCTGTCCTGGGGCCTCAGTGGGGAAAGGCTACCTCTGCCTCTGCCACTGCTGCTGCCACCACAGGTGGTACTCCCATTGCCAGGCACCCTCCATGAGCTGTACCTTCTCTGCCCAGGCTTCGCTGAACAGTTCCCCCTGGGCCTCACAGATGTTATGCAGAACACAGGCTGTAATGATGACACAGAGGAGGTTGTCCTCTGTGACTTTGAGGAGGGCAATGAGAGTGCACCAATGGCCCTTGAGGCACCTGAAGCGGGCACTCCACCAGGGCATGGATCCAGCCTAGGCAGCAGTTGTAGTGGGCCTGGTCAGGGCCCAGGTGGCCAGTGTAGGGCCACATCAGCCACAGTAGGAGCACATAGGTAGGGTACCCAGTGAGGAGGGGTGGGACGGCCATGGTGCCCAGCGATAGGTCCAGCACCCCTTATATGAAGTGACCACTCTCCACCATGACCAGCAAACTGGAGTTCCTGAAGTTGCAGGCATCATGAGCATTGCCCACCCAGCTGATGCTCCTATGTGTGAAGGTCCCACCATGGCCCACAAGAGCCTGGAGTACCATGGAGTAAAAGCCCCTCCAGCTATAATAGGGGTTTTCTCCATGAGATGGGCAGGTGATGGCAATGTGATTCCCATCCAGGCCCCCATGTACTGGGAGAATCCTAGGGCACAGAACCCCACCACCACTGCATGGAGGTCATCCATGTCCTGGAGGGCACCGCACACCTCCAGGACAGCCTCCTCCCTTGTGGTGGTCTTGCCCACACCCAACAGGTGACTGACATACCACAGGCTGAAGGAGTGGTCAGTTCAAGCAGGGTGAGGGCCAGGTGGGTGTCTGTGAGGAGCGGAGGCCACATGCGAGTGTCCTGCCACTCCAGATAGGGCAAGAGCTGTTCCAGGAAGTCCCAGAAGGTGGCCCAGGTCATCCTGAAGGCCTCCAGTCACTCCTTATCTTCCCAGGTATGCTGGATGATGTGCAGCCATGAGTTCTGGATGGCCTGGTGAGCCCAGAGGCAGTGGGGCTGGAGGCCCAGAAGGGTGATGGTGACCCTGACAGTGGAATCCAGAAGCCCCTCATCACCTTCCCTGCTGGCAGGAACTGTATGGCAGTGGCAGCCTTGGGATGGTGCACTGTGGCAAAGCAGGCAGTCAGTACATGGGGGGGATCTGGGTGGGGTGAAAGAGCCATGGACCAGGCAGCAGCCAGCATGGCAGGCCAGCAGGGTCAGTGCAGTGGCCAGCAGGTGCCGGAAGTGCTCGTTGCTGCTACCAGGGTCAGGGGCTGGAGCAGCCATAGCACAGAGAAGCAGAGTGGGCAAGGAGATGCCCCTGTGCTGCTCCTGATCTGGGAAGTGACTGGTCAGAGAGCAGCAAGTGGAGCTAGCTTTTGAAGAAGGCTGCCAGCCTTTGAAAAAAGCTGCCGCCAGAGCCTAGAGCTCCCCCCCCCCCCCCCACTCTATAGCAGACTGAGGCTAGGGACAGACAGTCAAAAAGCCCAAGCCTGAATTGATTCAATCTTTGCAGGTTAGATTAACCTGCAGAGCTTGAACTGATTTGTAAGTGGATAGACATTCACTTTGGAATCAGGAAATACAGGAACATGCCTACAGGGCCTCAGGCTAGAAGCCGGGGGGGGGGTGGTGCTAGAGAGAGCCCTCCCTACCCTTCCACAATGCTGAGCTGGGGGGGAGGGGCAGGGTGACAATGCTATGATTAGGGAGAGGTTTAAACCTCTAGCTTGGCCTGCACAGTCCCCAGCCACAGTGCGCCTGAAGGGGGAAAGGGAAGCAGCCCTCACTAGGCTTTTCCCAGCTTGCTGCTCAAGGGGAAGGGAGTGTTGCCATACCCTGGCCCCCAGCTAGCATTTTGGGTCCTAAGGGGGTGGGGGGAGGAAGGACTGCTTGTGTGGACAGCATGCATCTGTTCATGATACTGAGCATTTCGATCTCCCTCTCCCTGCTTCTTCATACTATCTGCAGCAAACTCACAGGTCCCATACATTGTAAACCAGGTCATTTCTCACACCTCTCTCTGTCTCTTCTTGAACACTGACAGATTGCGGCCTTTGAAGCAAGCAAGCCAGCAGGGAGCTTATCAGAACACAAAGCTTATCAGCCCATCAAGAAAACAAAGCATCCCTCATTGTTCAAGCTCTTCTTAAACAGCTTTTTCCAAAGTATTTGTAAAGAAGAAGGAAGGCATTACCAGCTGACTTGCCGATTAGTTCCAAAAATCCCTAAGCAGACACTGTTCTGTCTGCCTTTGTTCCAGTGAAATTGGAGACACACACAGACACCTCTCAGCATTAGCTAGCATGGGGGTGGCGTGACCAGATGCCACCTGGGGTTCATGCTGCTGGGGTCCGTAGCATGGGAGAGGTTGGGATCCCTGCTTGAGCAGCAAGCAAGGTGAGGGTGGGGCAGAGGGAACTCAGGCAGACACTGTTGTGCCTGCAGTCTCCACCTTCTTCTCAGTCAGCCTGAGCTCTAGCTAGGGAGAAGAGGGGCAGGGCAGCCCTGCTCTCAGCCCAGCCCAGCCCAGCCCAGGGCTGAAAAGCATGCTGGGGGATTCTGATTTAACTTAAACCAGGAAGGGGTCTGAGACAGAAGTTCCATAAACCAGTTTGATCCAAATCAGTTAAGCCTGATACTACATTCAACCAAGTTTATCTTAAACCGGTTTCCATCATTTTGAAACTGGTTTATGTGCACTGAACTTATGTTCTGTTACAGGTTTAAGCCAGTTTTGGATCACTTAAACTGGTTTATGTGTAGCTTCTGTCCCTAACCTAAGTGCTCAGGTCCAGAAAGGAAGAGGGGCAAGGCCCTGAAGCTAGCTCATAGGAATATCATTGAATTGATCAAGATGATCAATTCAATGATATTGACACAAAGCTATGGGGAGAAGTGGACAATGACACAAAGCTATGGGGAGAAGTGGACACGCCAGAGGGCAGGGAACAGCTGCAGGCAGACCTGGATAGGTTGGACAAGTGGGCAGAAAACAACAGGATGCAGTTCAACAAGGAGAAATGCAAAGTGCTGCACCTAAGGAGGAAAAATGTCCAGCACACCTACAGCCTAGGGAATGACCTGCTGGGTGGCACAGAGGTGGAAAGGGATCTTGGAGTCCTAGTGGACTCCAAGATGAACATGAGCCGGCAGTGTGACGAAGCCATCAGAAAAGCCAATGGCACTTTATCGTGCATCAGCAGATGCATGACGAATAGGTCCAGGGAGGTGATAATTCCCCTCTATAGGGCGCTGGTCAGACCGCAGTTGGAGTACTGTGTGCAATTCTGGGTGCCACACTTCAAGAAGGGTGCGGATAACCTGGAGAGGGTCCAGAGAAGGGCAACTCGTATGGTCAAGGGCCTGCAGACCAAGCCCTACGAGGAGAGACTAGAGAAACTGGACCTTTTCAGCCTCCGCAAGAGAAGGTTGAGAGGCGACCTTGTGGCTGCCTTTAAGTTCATCACGGGGGCACAGAAGGGAATTGGTGAGTATTTATTCACCAAGGCGCCCCCAGGGGTCACAAGAAATAATGGCCACAAGCTAGCAGAGAGCAGATTTAGATTGGACATTAGGAAGAACTTCTTCACAGTTCGAGTGGCCAAGGTCTGGAACGGGCTCCCAATGGAGGTGGTGCTCTCCCCTATCCTGGGGGTCTTCAAGAGGAGGTTAGATGAGTATCTAGCTGGGGTCATCTAGACCCAGCACTCTTTCCTGCTTATGCAGGGGGTCGGACTCGATGATCTATTGAGGTCCCTTCTGACCCTAACATCTATGAATCTATGAATCTATGATCTCTTAAGTAAATAGGGCAAAAGAGCCAACAGCCCTACTCCCAGAAGTAAGTCCACGTTATAATCAGCGCCAGGACTACAATCTGACAAGGAGATATTGAATTGATATGTTATATGCCCTCTTCTGGAAAAGAATGCATTGAGGACAAATACAATGCCAGGATCAGTGCAATATCAGAGACTTGCCACAAGCTCAGTTATGGTCAAAGATGTCTTAAGAGGGTAGTAAGGCCAGATGGTGCCAAGGCTGGTATAGTTTAAAGTCCAACATGGGCCTCAATCATTGAACCTGATGCCAACACTGGAGTTCCCAAGTGGCTTATAGAACAGGAGTGTTCCATCTTGGCAGCAGAACACTTACAATTCTCACTCTTAGCCATACCTGTGAGTGCTTTTGTTCATTTGGTGACAGCTGATGGTGCCAAAAAGTCTGGTGCTTTATGCTGCCTGAGCCTCAGTGGGATCTGTAATTAATGAGAAGGAAGGACTGTTTTGAAAATAAAGAGACTGTAGAGATAGCATAGATAGACTCTCTGGATAATGAAACAAGAGAAAAAAGAGCCAAAGTCCAAAAGAAATTGTAAAAAGTCCAAAATGGTGGTTAATCATGCCTCAGAAGAAAAACAGTTGAGGTGTAGGGCAAATAGAAGAACTAAAGCTATCTCCTTGCTCCCTTTAAGAAGAGAAATATAAAATAAAAATAGTACATCAAATATAAAATAAATAAGTAGGGTAGAAAAAGGTTGCTAAAGTTTCAAGCAAAAGACCATCAGAAACTGAAGAGTGGGGAGCATCCAGTGTCCTCCATGCCTTTGGAGTAGAACTGGGGATCACTCCATGGGTCCTGTTCAGGCCAAAAGCCTCCAGTCAAAGGCTCAGAAGTAAGCACATCCACAGCGAGAAACTCAGGAAGAATGTATATGTGGAGAAGAATTAGCAATTCCATATTTCATCAGAAAAATAGCACCTCCAACACCAAGGGGACGCTAATATCATGGCAAGAAAATAAATTCTGTAGTGATTCAAAGACAAGAGTGCCACCTAGCCACCTACTGAATAGCTAGTACCACTTCTTGCTGTACCTATCTGTTTTCTGGAGGTCTGTCAATTAGGCACTGAATCTGTCTGATGCTGTTTAATGTGAGAAACCTGCTAATGGAGTAACGTGATTTTTTATTTAATTAAGATAAATTTGGTTTCACTAGTTTAAATTCAAACTGTTCTATATTGTAAACATTGTAAATATGTAGTTCTAACATTTCCAGAGTTAAGAAATTATATGTATTATAAATTGATTCATATTTTATCATGCTGTAGTGTTGGCCTGCAGGTAAAGTAAGGGTGAGCTGACTTGTCTATATTAGTCTATTTCAGAAGTAATTAGTGGAGGACTTGTGAATCCTGATAAATGGGTCAGTCTTGTAAGTAATAGGAAACACTGGACAAAGAAAATAGGAGTTGAGCTTGTCAGCATGAAGGATTCACGGCAGGAGAGCTTGCTGTGGCTTTCATTATTTCAACAGTCAATGGATGTTGCTATAGAAACTATATTGTTAGCAAGCCATCTTAAGCTAGGGGAATATGGTAAAGCTAAAACTAAAACAATGAAACGCTAAAAAAGTATGGTTTTCATACTAGACTGACAATTGATTATCATTCCTCAGTTTCCTTTCAAAATTGTATGGATAAGTGATGATTAAGATTAGCAAAAACACTACCATACATTCATAAAACACATTTGCCAAAAATGCCCTTGATGGTGTTTCACAAAATCAGTATTAAACCAAAACCTTTTTGATTTTCCTTTTAAAACAGAAACATATTCAGTTATTTGAATAAGTAAAGGTAATATTTAACCTGCATAAATAAGAGGCAATTATGCATATTCATTTTTATTGTGTAGGCTCTTTATTCATGAACAAAAACAACATTTGTGTATAGAAACTAACACTTGCATGTGCAAATATGCACTTGCAAATAGTTACCCAATTTGTGTATGCAAATATAGATGGCATACGTAATGAGTTCACTTGCATTGTACTTGTAGTCTGTCATATGTTGATTTGATCGTTTGGCCCTGATCTTGGAAACTGCCTTAAATTTTATTCTAGACAGTTGAGGAAATGCACACAGAATAGTTTGGAAAGATATTTGTTGCAAATATTATAAAGGACTTTGTAAGTAAACCACCATGTTTTGACATCAGTCCAAAGCCTCACTCTTAGCCAGACTAGAAATTTTAAAACCGATATAGTATTAATGATCAGATTCAGAAATCTTATTGCTGTAATGAGAAGACTGAACTATAAAGGTGGTTTGAGAATATACGATAGTGTAAATAAGGGGGTAGGTTGACCTGGGCAGCAATCCCAGGCACCAACTTGGTGGGGCACACAAAAATAACACCAATTGCCCAGGGCGCAAAACTGTTACCTCCCACCACTGACCTGTTAATTCCCTTGGAGACAGGGAAAGGCCCTAAGACATAAAAATAGATAGAGAAAGATAGATACAGAAAAATTGTCTGTGTTAGAACCTATAATAACTATTATTTCCATAACCTAGTCACATGATCTGAGCTGGGTGCTGGAGCCCATACCTCGACAGAAGTCATATGAAAAATATATGATTGGCAGCACAATAGGTAGATTTAGTGATAGACATTTTCCACCATCAGCCAATAAAACAGGAACAGACAGATAAAAAACAAAACCAGGAAAGCTAAATCTCTGAGATTGTAACTGGAGAGGAACTATGCCAGGTGATCAAGAAAAATGTCACTGTTAGAGGTTTCAGAGACAGAAGTGCGGAGAGAGAGGGAACCACAGAAAGATCATATAGCATTTGTCCTCTGTTCAACTTTAGTTTAGTCATGTTGCAACATAAATATACATTCCAGTATTGTACTGTTTTCTAGTTCAGCAGAGAATGAAAATCTTCTCATTATTACCAGTGTCATTGAAAGTACAGACATATTTACTTCAAAAAAGTCTTGAGAAATACAATAGAGCCTTGCCAGTATGTTGCAATAGAAATCAAACCATTGAGAAATATACAAATGTTGACTCATTCGCTGTGCAAAAAACCTGCAACAATTATTATATACTAAGAACAAACTGCAAAACTATTTTACAGCAAAACATAGATAAAGTACAGGAGCCAGATGTGGTAATTTTTAATAAGGTGCTTTGGTCTTCTGCTGCCCCATATTTCATTCATGCTCATTCTAACTGAAATGTCAAGAAGAATTGTCAGAAAGAATAGATATGGCTCATCTTACCACTGACTCTTCAGAGACCCTCCATTTCCTTATCATTCTGGAGTGCCAAGATTAATGTCTATGATGGGACTGTGCCAGGAACATGGTCTTTTCTTGTTAACGCTGCTCTTGGAGAAAAAGAGAAACTATTGTAAACCTCTTAATACCCTTTCTTCTTGCCGTGTCTCCCAACCCTGTCACACAATTTGAAAGGATATTAGAAGAGACAGAGAGTGCAGAGTTGAAATCAAGCATAAGTCCTTTTTCTGTGAAAGCTTTGCATATCGCTAGGTCTACATTATGAAATGGCCAACTGTCTGCCCTTGAGTCCTCATCCATTACAGGCACAGAAAAAGGCAACCTTTTGGTCAGAGCTGTTCAAGCTGTGGGATGTTGCATTAAACCGGCAAGACAACAGAAGTGCCTGCCAAGGCTACCTAACTCACTATACCTAAAGGGATTAAAACCGATGAGCAAGATCTGCTGGAGGAATCGCTCACTTGTTTGTTGCGAGAAAAGAAAAGGACCTGACCTGTTCCAGGAGAAAAATATGTTACAATAATTCTGTTATGATAAAGGTGTTGCCATAATCCAGGGGTCAAATTCATCATGACCCCAGGGCCAGATTCAGACTGCAAAACTTACGGACCAGAGTTAGATGCATTAATGCAGTGAGTGGCGGCGGTCTTGGGGGTTAACACAGCCCTTGCTCACCCTCTGCCACAGATACGTGTTACCAATGGGGCTTTGTGCCCTGGAATATGGCAGTTGGTCCCACCCATGCTTGCCCCATGGTGTTATACTGAGAGTCTTAAAGAGATTCCCAAATTCCTGGGGTCCCTATAAGCCCTGTAGACCACTTGACAGCTCTGGGGGCTGGACCCAACTCTTGGGTCATAAATTTGATACTGCTATCATAAACTATAAAGTTGGAATTCCGAGTTCTCCAGGTCCAAAATCCAGCACTTTGGTCAAGAGAAGTGATCAGAGTATTCTGCACTAGCTGGTGCTTTAAAAGCTAATCACCAGCTTTTAGATTCATAGATTCATAGATGCTAGGTTCGGAAGGGACCTCAACAGATCATCGAGTCTGACCCCCTGCCCTGGGCAGGAAAGAGTGCTGGGGTCAGATGACCCCAGCCAGATGCCTACCCAGCCTTCTCTTAAAGACCCCCAAGGTAGGGTAGAGCACCACCTCCCTTGGAAGCCCATTCCAAATTTTGGCCACCCTTACCGTGAAGAAGTTTTTCCTGATATCTAGCCTAAGTCTGTTCTCTGTCAGTTTATGACCATTGTTCCTTATTACCCCAAGAGGCACCCTGGTGAACAAAGCATCTCCGATTCCTTGCTATGTCCCCCTAATGAATTTGTAGGCAGCCACAAGATCACCTCTCAGCCTTCTCTTGTGGAGGCTGAAGAGGTCCAGGTCCCTAAGTCACTCCTCACAGGGCTTGTCCTGTAAGCCCCTAACCATATGAGTGGCCCTCCTCTGCACCCTCTTGAGTCTACCAACATCCATCTTGAAGTATGGCACCCAAAACTGGGTGCAGTACTCCAACTGCGGTCTGACCAATGCCACATAGAGGGGACATATCACCTCCTTGGTTCTATTTGTCATGCATCTGCTGATGCATAAATGCGGTTAGCTTTGCTGATTTTTTCGTCACATTGATGACTCATGTTCATCTTGGAGTCCACTATGACTCTGAGATCCCTTTCTGCTTCTGTGTAGACTAATACAGTATTAGAGTAGATTAATACAATAGAGCAGGGGTTGGCAACCTACCATTGAATCTGAGCCAGTTAGCAGGAGCTTTGGCGACATTCAGTGATGGCTTCTTCAGCTGTGCCATGCTGTGGATGGGTGGCAGCCATGCATGCCATTGCTGGGGGGCAGAGAGAAGTGGTGGCAGCAGCTGGATCTTACCACTGGCCTGCCTTAAATGCAAGCAGATTTATCCTGGCCCACCACTGGAAAACATTGCCAACCCCTGCTATAAAAGAAAAAAGTGAAGTGTTTGCCAAGGCTTCCATTTCTTGGTAAGTTACTGGTGAAATTTTCTGCAGAAGGGAATTGTTTGTGTGTAATTTTGTTCACCTTTTCTTAGTAGGAACACTGGACTTGTATGTATTTTGCAAATGAAAAAAATTGTCACAGGAGAAAAACAAAACACCTCACTTCTATTCCCTACCAAAGAGAACCTGACTGACCTGCCGCAAAGTTCAAAGTATGTTACCTCCACTCAGCAGGGAAACCCTGCTATGCAGCTGCATAGCACCTGTTCCCATTAGGACCTTAAAGGGTTGAACAAACATTAATTAATTTTCTTAATACCTGTGAGGCAGCAAGTAGCACTTCTATAGACAAGCAAGCTAAGACAAAAAAAAAAAGGCTAGAACAGTTATGCAAGGTCACACAGCAAGTTAATGCCAAAGCTGAGAATAAAATTTAGCAATCCCAGGCCTTTCTTGGTTTGGTGCTGTTGGTTCTTGTTAATGGAAAGAGACTGATTATTGGGAGAGCAAGAGAATCTCTAGTAAGTCTTCCAAAAAATGAAAATAAGGCAGATGTTTTAATAGGATCCTCTACTTAATGGCCAGATCACAAGGTGTGATCTCTCACATAACTCAGGGCACAAAACTTCTCCCAGAAGCAGGGGCTCAAGCAGAGTAGGCCTAAAAGGTGGCTTAGGGTATAGCCATGATCTTTAAGCTCACTTCATTGTGAAATAACTCAACTAATTTCCCTGATCATTTACCACTCTACTAATTTTATGTTATCTTCAAATTTTACCAGCAATGATTTTCTATTTTCTTCCAAATCACTGATAAAAATATTGACTAGCACTTGGCTATAAATAGATCCTTGTATGCCTTACTAGAAACACCTCCATTTATATGAAGATTTACCATTACCAATTACTTTTTCGGATTTATCAGTTAGTTAATTTTCAGTCCATTTCACCAGGGCTCCGTTGTTTTTGTACAAAAGCCATTTTCAAAAATCAGAATGGCATATGGAACTGAGTCCAAGGCCTTACAGAAAACCAAGTAAGTGTATATTACATTAACAGCTACTTTCTCCAACTAAGTTTGTAATTTCATTCACAAACAAAAGCTTGCTTCTTTGACAAAACCTATTTTCTATAAAGCCTTGTTGATTGCCATTACTACCATATTGTCATCCTTTGAAAAATTTACTGTTATCCAGAATTAATGTCAGGCTGACCAACTTCTGGACTATCCTATCTACCCTTTTTAAACAGTGGCATAGTATTCCAAGGCTTGTTAAAATCAACATTAATGTCCGAGAGCTCCTCAATCATCTCTTTAAATAGGCTTAAGGCTGCCTATACAATAGGACTGTGACCACTAACCTGCCTACAGATAAGAGTAGCAGCTTCAGCTTTCTATACAAACCCTGTGAGGGACAATGTAGAGGTGAACTCTATGCACCCTCTAGGAAGGGAACATGTACTGTTACAAGCAAACTCTGCCCTGCACTTACATATCAGAACTGTGCCATGGCTAAAGTAGTCTCCATAACTTAAGGAAAGAAGCAGCATTTATGCCTTGTTTGTTAAGGACATAATTTTTTAAAAGCAGTCACCGATTTCACATTTCACAAGTTTTCAGCAACAGCTAAAATCACCTGGGGCCTTTGTGTTTCTTTTCCTCCCTTGTTATTTAAGACCAAAACTTTCCCCAACATCAAAATACATAGTTAAGATAATCTAGCACATATGTACAAAACAGTGCAGGCTTATTTTATCATTCTTTCAGAATTTTTTTTCACAAGCACTCTCAGAATAACATAGCATTTCAGCGAAAGAAAGTAATTTGAAATATCACCACATTTTATATAGTTGTTGGCACCATGGGATGCTGTACCGAGCACAGATATAACAAGTCTTGTGGAGATGCAGTATGAGAACATCAGGCTATTCAGTTCCTTCTATGGCACAGTTCTTGAAACCTATGTACTATTATGTTTGGGATACCGTGAAAGGAATACTTGTGTAGGGTTGTGACTCTATCAATACATGTCACAATATGGTTTTATTTTAACAAGGCTTCTGACTGTGGGTTCCAATGGGACATGAAGGCTGAACCCCAGAGTAAATGAGGTAAACAATAAATTATATACTAAACACCTGGCGATTATCTCCCCAAGCCTCTTCCTTTTCTTTTTTCAGCCTGACACTGTTCTCCCACAATAGTCTCCATTTTTATGTCTGTTATTAGCACATTTACTGTGTGCACAAATCAATTAGGACTTAGTTTATGGACTGATTCAGACAGTTCACAGCTTCAAATGAGTACAGCTGTTTTCCTGTAGAAGTGTCCCCCACAGAAATATACTTAAACATGAGATTTTTGGCAGATGCAGTTGGCCACAGAAGTTGAAGACATGAGTCTGTTTAACCCACCTGCCCCAGAGAACCCAAGTTCAACTTTTTACAGAGCCATACAATTAGTAATACTTTTGTTCCTAGTGTCAAAGGGTGGCTTCTATATCTCAGACATGCTGGCATTTTGATCCTGGGAGGTCCAGTGTCTTAAAAAGCTAGAAACATCTGGAATCACATGGGCAGCTTGTTTACTAAGTTCAGCAGCAGGGAACCCTGTAGTTACAGTTCCACCCCACTGTTAGGGGACACAGCCAACACCTGGCAATTACAGCCTTTACTATAGAATTACAAGAGCATTCAAAAACCTAACTGTAGTATTAATCCTCAGATCTTACAAAAATGTTCCTGAAGTGTAATTTACATGGAAATACATCTCTGGTGAGATAACCATCATTATATTCTAATGAAATTTAGTAGAGTGTCACGATTTCACTTAGGTTACAAAGTTAAGTTTGTACCGCACTCTGACATATGCTAGAATTTTAAATATTCTGAGCCATGTTTCAATACCAGAACATTAGCCAAGTAGAAAACATAAATTCAGGACATGTAGATATTCTTTCCTGAACTTCATTTTAATCAAAAGAATTAAGCCTTTGAGTATAAAGCTAGTATGTGTGATCCTTCTCTTGGTGAAGACTATCTGCATACTCAGTGAAGCCAATGGGAATTTTGCTATCAATTTCAAAGGGGGTAAGCATGGGCCCAGAAGTTAGTGGGATGTATCATTATTGTGAGAGTCAGCCAGTCAAATGAGAATGAGTCAGTCAAATAAGTTCAGAATTGTGGGTTTCATTTAATATCTGCATGGCGCATTGAACAGAAAAAAAAGCTTTATATTAATGCTGACTGTTATTACTTGACTACAGCATTCAAGTAATTTTCATTGCCTTCTATGACTGACTTGTATCCTGCAGTGAGATAATAGGGCCCTATTCCATTGGGGGTAAATTGCTATTGTAGGGACTATTCCTACAAATACATACTAATAACTATGTAAATCAATGGGACTAATCAGGGGAGAAGACTGATGCCCACTAGCAAATGTCTAGAGGATGAATTGTTGGTTTGATTGTTGGCGTAAAATAAAATAGACCCTACTGTTTTCCTGTTTCTATTGCTTGTGTTCACAACACAATTTTTTGACATGTAAGAAACGTTTCACCCAGAATCTTTGAACCTCTGCTGGCTATGTTAGGTAGTACCTCATACCTCAACATCTCAGAATCATTACAAAGCATGTATCCTCAAAACACGCTACAAATATATAGAGAGGTGCAGTTATCTCAGTTTTGTGGATGGGAAACTGAGGCATTGGGAGACACACACCTCACCTAGGCACCTAATTTATATTGAAATCAATGGAATTTTGTGCATAAATATCTTTCAGGATCTGTACCCAAGCAACTTTCCCAGGTTCACACAGTGAGTCTGTTAGAGAGGTGAGATTTGAGTCCAAGTCCTAGATTATTGCCTCAATCACTGAGTTATGTTTCTACATGGCTTTTCTATTCCCAGGAACAGGATGTGTGCAATTGGATAACATAACCTGCTACTTATTTAGGTTATAAGCTCTTTTGGGCAGGGACTGTTTCTATGGTGTGTCTGTATTATGTAGGACCCAGTGGGGCCCTCCTTTCTGATTGGAGGCTCTAGGCCAGTGATTTTCAACCAGGGTTCTGGGGCAACCTAGAGTTAGGGTGACCCTTTTCAAAATGGAAAAGCAGGACACATGCCCACCTCTCCCATTCCCCTTCCCACTCACCCCCCTGCCCCACAGCACAGCCAGAGCAGAGCCAAGTGGATCCTGTGGGGGGTGGGGGACGATGTGGGTTGCCCACTACAAGCTCGCCCCCCATCCCACCCCGTCCTGATGCCCACCCCTGGAAGCCCCACACTACCTGTACCACCATGGTGCGGTGCCCCCTAACTGCCTGGCAGCATTGGGAGGCACAACTCTACACTACTACTGCTGCTGCTGCTGTAAGGTGGGCAGGGGACACCTCACCACGGTGGTACAGCCAGTGCGGGCCTCCTGAAGGGAGGGAAGCATGGTTTGGAGCCCTGATCCCCACTGTAGGAAGCCCACATTAGCCCCTGCCCCTCACACAAATCTGGGGGGCACATGCCTTCCCATTCCACCCTCCCCAAGAGTGCACACAATGGCAGGAAGCTAGTACCCCTGCTGCCTCTTGGATGAGCTTCCTGTGGCTCTATCCTGCTGCCTGGCCAGCACCATGGTCATACATTCATGCTTCGGCCCTCCGCCCCCTGCACTGCCTCAGCTCGGCAGCACTCCCAGCTCCAGCTCCTGCCCCACTCCTACCCTCATTGTGGGGGCCTCAATCTACACCCCTGCTTCCTCTATGCCCCCTCCCCCATACCCCATAGACTAACCTGCAGGCAGCTGGGGGAGCTGCTCTCCACCACTGCATGAGGCTGTATTCCCAGCCATGTGCATCTGTGCATCCCACTCCCCGCAGCCCCAAGCAGCCCCTTGTAGGCTGGAACTCTGCCAGCCTGCAAGGGGAAACCCGCCATTTCCTGTGTTTTTCTGTAGTGAATGGAAAACCTGATCCCTGCACGACACTTCAGGACCCAGAGTCCTTCAGCCTGGGACCAGGAGTTCATGTTTACATTTTGAGATTGTCCTGCCCTATTATGGATGGGTGGTCACCCTACCTGAGGTGTCTCTGATCCTTTCAAGGGTGCTACAGGTTGCCCCGCAATGGTAGCACTCTTAGGTGTCCAAACATGATTCACAGATATTTCCAATAGGAATCCATGGTGCTAAAAACATTCTGACCTGTTGTAGTCTTTCTGGGTTCTTTAGAGTGGAACAACTTTTTTATTATTTTTCCAGGGTCAAAAAATGAATGAAAACAAAGAGCTGGCATTTTCTGAGGGATGACTTCAGTCTAACAAGGGGTGCCTTGCATCTAAAAAGTTTAGGAACTACTGCTGTAGGTAGTACCACAGTACTAATAACAGTAATTTCTCCTTGGAGTCAATGGTACCACTCATACATCACAAGTTAAACTACTGCTTTGGTGCTTCTACAGGCTTGCAGCTGAAGGATGGAGCACCTTCCAGAAGTGAGACCCTTGAAATAAAGTGAAGAACTTCAATTGATGTTCTGGGACTAGAAATCCACTTTCAGTTACTACAGAATCTTAAAAAAGGAAAAAAGTTACATTTTGATTTGGTCTGTTCCACTATTTAGATGTAAACCATCAGAATGCAAATTTGACATAACTTTCGGGTACCTGTTACTCATGGAATTTACATGAAAAAAATGTATTGTTTGTCTAATGATTTCATATATAAGAACCAGAGGACTATTAGAGGCATAAGTCTTTGTGATCTACCTTTGGAAAAGGAGTTATTTAAAGTCAACAGAGTTATACAAGAAAAAATAATATAAGGTAGTAGAGTAACAAGCCCTATGCTTTTCCAAAACAAGCACATTAATCCAAATTCAGGAATGTTCAAAAAATAAAACCATGGTCATTTCTATAAGTAGAATCTCATAAAGCCCAGCTCTGCAAAAATGTGTACGACTGTTCTATTCATTGGAGTAGTCCCATTCTTCACTGGTATTACTCAAACGAGAATAGTTATTATCAATGTGTATATGGTACAAGCCTGGACCTTCTACTTCTAGGTATCAGGCAAAGCTTTCTAGTCTAAATACAATACTTTTGAAATTCAAAATATTTGAAATTTATTTCTATATAAAACAAAATACATATGGGCCTATGAACCCTGTACTAATAACTAGTGATTTTTAGGTTACAGCTCATTGGGAGCTTCTGTACCAATAAGGCCTCCGTCTAGATTGACAGGTGGCTGATTAAAAGAAAAATCTTATTTTGAAGGTTTTTATTATGAAAAAAACCCTCTCCAATGGCTCAGAGCATTGTGATTTCCGTGGTTCTTTTTCTTCTGAGCTGTTCAATTAGTTGGAAATCTCTCTCTGATGGACTGAAGCAGCTTGAGTGAACGCCTGAGCGCACAACCAATTAGGCTCATTTGAAGTTGCAGAATTGCCTTCTTTGGTGTTAAAACCCCATGTCAAACACTGGGTCTAAGATCATTTGTACTACAAAATGAGATTGACAGAGCAGCTGCAACAGGGGGCATGCCTGCTGGACGACTTAATTGTGGAGACTGAAGGGCCATCATGAACTGGCGTGTGGAGATTGTATCACCACTGCTGCATTACAAATGCTCTTTATTAACAGTGATCTGTAATCAATGAGCTCAGGCTTTTTGCCAGAGCTCCAAAATCAGCCAGCCAGTCCTTCTCACAAGGAGAGGGAGGAGTTACAAGACCTGGGTGTTGTGCTGAAAAATGAAGAAATAATGTGTCTATGGCACCTGACACTTTGTTGAGGGTGTGAATCTGTCAAGGAGGAAAGTGTCACACAGCTTCCTTGATTTGGTTGAATATGCATTAGTTGAGAATGCATCAATGCAGACAACTGCAAATATAAAGGCATGAATGAAATATGTTTATTTCAACAAAAGCATTTTAACAGTCCAAGAATATATTCAGTCACCATAAACTGACATATCCTGCTTTGAGGAAAAGATAATTGGTAGCGGTATAGTAATAATCTGTCCATAGTTTGAGGATAGTTTACAGATAAAAAAAATAACTTCAGCTGAATTCAATGGGTCTCATGCCAGCAATCTAAGAAGTAAATTAATATCTTTCAAATGTTCTGGGGAGGGTTCTTTTGCTTTGCTTTTTCTTTCTATACAAACAACTTAAACAAGTCTTCCTTTTTGTGAAAATTTCTCTATGAACAATTAATTTTAATAATTAATTCAACCATATTTTCCCAATTCCTTTTTTCTATTAAAAACCAGTATTTTCTTTTACTTAGTCTGCTTGGCCTATTTTACTTACAGAAATCAATATAGCCACATAATATATTCAAAAGACTTATTTTTATAAGCATAGATCTTTTTCAAACAATTCTCATGGCAGCTCTTGGCATTTACAAAACAATAATTAATAATTTTCTACGTAATGCTTTTCCTATCATAGTTCTTTTACTCTTTCAAACCTTGAGATACTTAAATTCTCACTGAAGCAATATGACACTTCTTAGTGAAGAACACAGAATCAGGCCTCAACTACAACAAAACATATCTAGAGGATTACGCTGACAGGTTAACCTGAGCCTCATATAATATCAGCCATAAAACTAACAGCAGGAAGTAGGGACCCAAGTCTATACTCCTGTTTATCTGGGTAATCCCTATTTGGGACAGCAAGATTGGGAGAATTAGTTTTTAATTATAGGGTTTTTCCTTGGCCTCAGTTATTCCTTTTTGATGTATGCAACAAAGTATGATTCTATATCTAGGCACTTATTAGAGATATTTTTCCTGAAGAGGTGTCATTTTTCCATAACTCCCCTCCCCTCCCCACCTCTGTTCCCAGATTTTTAAAGCCCTTCTCAAATTAGGCAAATTCAGGCTATCCTTTTGGCATCAATCCAGCAGGAGGAACCACAGAAGGCAGTTGATCCTCTTCCTAATGACTGCTCTTCAGGAACTCTCCTCCCACCATGATTTGTATTTAAAACTTGGAAGCAATTAGAGAATTATTGTGCCTGTTATGCTGACCAATATTGTCTCACTGTTTCCTTGAACCCCCTGCATGTCTGTAATCCATCTGTTCCTTCTTGTCTTTGAGTTGGACAGTAAGCCACATTGGGTAGGGACCATCATTTTTGTCTGGATTTCTACAGCGCCTAACACAATAGGTCTTTGCTCAAGTCTAATTCTTGTAAAATCTACATGAGTACTAATACTAATTGAACCTAGGAGTTAATCTGAGGACAAAATAAAATTGCATCCCATTATTTCCATGAAGGTTTTCTTAACCTGGTTCCAAAAAAGTGATCCTTTGTGTTTGCAATTTTTAACCAGTTTGTCAGAACTGTACCACTGTGATCAAGTCTGACAGAGATTTTTTTGTGCTGTATTTCTAGCACCTGCTTGAAGTCTGTAATACTGTAGACTTCAGTTGGGGGCTGATAATTCAATTGTAATCAAGGCCTTTTGGGATACATTATTAAAAACAATATCCAATTTTAAGCAAATGAATTCTTATTTGGTGCATCTCTCAGTTATACTTGTTCAGTCCCTCTATATTACCTAGACCAAATATTGCTTATATCATCATATACCAATAAATGTAAGCACTTGTAATAATTTTAACTAAGCTAACTGGATATGGTTTATTCACATTTTGCATTTCCAGCCAAACTAAAACACTACCATGTCTGTAAAGCTGTGATATCATTTGATATTTTTTCCCTTCTACACAAAGTATCTGTATATTCACTTAATATTCTTTTCCCTATTTACCTCCAATTAAAGAAGATCATTGGATTCTGGATGAATTCATAGCAAAGGGGTTTTTTGTTTGTTCTAAATGTTATTGCCTCTTCTTATTCATTGATAAAAGAAAATTCCTACCTGCTGTCTTCCTTCCACATCTCCCGGCCAGCATAGAAGAGCTGAACAAAAATAGAATACTATATTTCTACTGTACAGGGGTAAGGCCACTAAGTCCAGGTAGTAGGGCCCTGCAAGCCTCCACTGTCTGGGACGTGTTCTGGCAAATTTCTCCATACATCATGGTTACTGTGCTTTACTGTGAGTCTGCTGAATACAGGCTTCTCAATCCCATCTGTTCCCTTGTGTAGTAGTAAAGGTTAACTCCTTCCCTGAGGGCTGACATGATGACATCAACAGGAAGTTGTCAGCCATCTTTGCATGTGTTAGCAGTTTCAATAAAGCCTTTTTGAGACCAAAAAGTCTCCCTGCCTTTTACTGAACTATGAGATAGCATACCTTTTAGTTCTGTGATCCCAAATTTCCACTTAGAGGTTGCACAGAGATAAAGTACATGCCTCGGCTGAGGTGCATAGTTGTACACCTATAATAATATAGTGATGAGGGAAGAAGTCTATTCCCTCATTTCATGGGTGACTGGTGCCACCTTAGCGGGGGCACATGCCCTCCAGCAACCAGTCAGCAACTGGGGAGGGGGGGCCCCCCACAGCAAAACTTACCAACCAGTGAGCCAATCTCACCGCTCCCACTCCCTGGCCAGTGCTCACAGGGGGAGCGCACTAGCGCTCCTACCAGCCACCCCTGCCCACCACCTAAGTGGGGAGTGCAGCCAGTCAGGGGGTGCACCAGCACTCTCAGGGGGTACACATGCACCCCCAACATGTTGCCACTGTCTCATTTAAAGGTATTACCACCAAACTAAACTTCCACTAGTCTTTCTGCTAGATGAGGTATAGAATTTGATACAAACCTTCATAGAAAATATATCTTTTTGAAATCCCATCTGCTTCCATTCTTCCCATTCACCTGAGATGTTTATTTGACATAAACCAACTAGAATTTGATCATCATTTTTTTCATGTCGTACTCTCCCACCCATGCATAGAAGGGCATTACAATTTGTAACGTGGCAGGAACTTCAAACTACACAGTGAAATCAAATAAGATTTTGAGTTACGAAGTAAAGGGTGAAGTTAATAAAACAAGGGTTAGTACATAAATAAGATTTTTCAGTTATGTGATGAAAAATAATAGTGAAAATTATAATATTTTCAATAAAAAACCATGAAAGCTAAAATTCAAAGTAAGAAAGGAAATAAATCATTACAGGATGAATGGGCAACTGGTGCCTCCTGAGTTTGGGGGGGAGGGCACTTGCCCTGCCAATTGGCCAGCGACTTGGGGGGCCCCCCCCATGGCCAATTGTGCTGACCTGGTAAGGCCAGCGGTACACCTGGAAGTGCCAGGAACATGCCCGGAAGTGCCAGCAGTGCTTCTCCTGGTGCCCCCACTCCTCAGCAATCTCAGGGGGCACACCAGTGCTCCCACCTGCCACCCCGTCTGTTGCCTAAGTGGGGAATGCTGGCTGTCAGGGGGTGCACCAGTGCTCTCAGGGGGTGCATGTGCAACCTCATTCACCCCCCACATGTCGCCACTGACAGGATGGAATTTTCTATTTTAAACTAGAAAAGTAAAGAAGAGGAATTATACTTTCATATGTAAATTTTAGGTTATTTGCAAATGTTATGTGTGTGTAGTTATCCACTCACAGTTAAAACTGAATTGTTGTTATTTACCTAAGTTTGCTATCCGAAATAATAGGAGGGTTGATCCTGATCCAATTGGAGTTTGTAACTAAATTCTTACTCACTTCAGCAGGTGTAGGATTGAGTCCAAATTTCTTAATATATATTTTAATGTGAACTACTTTAATATAGAGATTTTGGCTACTGAATAGATACTTTTGCTTGAAACATTGTGAGAGTTTTAGTCAACCAATTCCTGTGGGATTTAATAGGTTTGGGGTGGTGTGTGTTATTTTATGCCACTAAAAACTCATGCAACATTGTGAGAATAGAATCTTTCAATGCCAGTCTCTGCTAGCAACAACTGTATCTTCTGAAATATGGAGTAAATAAGAGAAAATCTGTCAATGCAGCAACAGTCTCTTTTAAAATACATTTTGCTTCCTTAAATCTGTGCAAATTCTTCAACGATTATTGTCCTTATATAATGTTACAGTTATAACAAGAATTAGTGTTGATGCTTCAGAATTTTCATGCTAATATTGTATGCTGTGTTTTTTGCAGTGAGAAATCAAATTGTACTTATGCCACATGCCAAACTTGCATGTATTTTCACATAAAGCAGTTTAAAGCTCTAATTCCAAACCCCATACCAAGGAATAAAGGGAAATGAAGAAAACATACAGCACCTACATTAATACTGTTAATCAGTCAGTGTTGATTAATACTGTTGATCAGTCAGTGATGTGAATATATTTGACTGTTATGAGGAAATACTTTTCCACATGATGAATAAATTAGATTGGGGGACTCATGGTCACAAGTTGTTGATGAGGCTAAGGATATATAAAGTCAAAGAAGAGCAGGATATTTATAGAACAACAGGGTTTTCCAGATTGTAAAAGTTAGCACTATCAGATATTTTAAGGGACATAAAAATACATGTTTCAGAGGTTAAACTAACTTCTGAACCATTAGGTTTGGACAAAACCATCATGCAAGGTGGATTATTCCACATCTCTCTCTTGTGGTTTTCTTGCACCTTACTGTAAACATTTTACAAAGGTCACCACTAAAGATTTGATACTGGTTTATATGGCTGCTTCCTCTGATGTAGGGTTCCTATGACTGAATCATATTAAAAGACAACTTGGAAAGTGATGGCAACCAATCTTTAAAGTACTGTTATTTTTTTCATCTGTGCTGCTTGTAATGAGTCAACAGAATATACAGAGCATTAGACATGTAATCCTGAGCACAACACTACACATGCCCTCACCTAAATAGTGGGATCCTGGGGTACCCGGTAGCCAGTAGCCCTGCTCAGCCCCCCTGGGAAGCTGCTGCAGGGTCCCCGAGCAGAGAGCTTCCCCTTACAAACAAGCACCCTCGCAGGCAGTTAGAAAACTATTTACAAGATTTAATTATTTACAAAATAACAGGTAACCAGTAAATAAACACATTGCTATACCAACTAATAAACCTCAAGAACTTATTTACACAGTCTCTCACTTGCGCACGGGGTACTGGGGATCCTGTGTGCACTGTCCTTGGTGGGGTGTCTCAGGGAACGGGACTGTCTGCGTCTCTGCGCAGGGCCTGTGGGTGCTCCCTGGTGCTGGTGTCCCTCTCCATGCTCCAGAGGTCTCCAGGAAGCAGGCGGTGGCTCCTCCTCTGCAGTCCCTGCAAGACAGCCTCCCCCTGCCTCTTGTGCGGGCCGGGCCCCACTCCCACCCCCTCGCGCGGGTCGGGAGGGGCGATCCGCGGCCCGTCTTTCGTGCACATGGGCTGTGGCCAGCAGCCTAGGCACGCGGGGTCGGAGAGAGCCGGCGACGAGCTAGAGTTAGTCACAAACGCGTAGTGGTTGATTGAAAAGATTGTTTACTTACACCCAAAGATGGTAGTGGTGTAGGCTGGACAGGTTTCCAGGCACAGCTCCTGCTTAGATCCTCGTTAGAGGACCATGACAAATTCGATTGCTCCCACAGAGTTGTTTAGGCTCCGCGGGTCCGGTTCGGTTGGGTTCGAAAGGCTCCCCGGAGTTGAGACTCCGCGGGTTCAAAGTTTACAGGAAAGGGATACGTCTGGGATTGCAATCGGCAACGGGGAGAGGTTAGAAGCGAAAGCTCCGCGGGTTCCGTTATCAAGCTTGAGAGAGGCGCGTTGGGTCCGCAAGGGTCCGCAGCGCTTGGAGATCTTCACACAGTACGAAGTCTCCTCCTCCTGGCGAGTTCTATCTCTCTTTCCAGTTTTCTCTCCCTCTCCGACTTGGGCAGAAACTACCCAAGCCTTTTGTACGGCTAGCAAGCCAATAGCTAGCAGCCACGTGTGCCTACATTTGGAATTGGCCAATAATGTGGCGCGAATCCAAATACAAATGGCGGGAACTCCTTTGCAACATGCATCACTAGTATGCAAAAGAAATGCACCCTGCAAAGAAGCTGTAATTTGGCAGGAAATCCCCCATTGCACCAGAGTTCTCTCCCGCAGCAGAGAACCCTATCGTGTAAAGAAAGCTACAATTTAGGCGGGAACAATAATTTAGCGGTGCCGAAGCACACACAAACAAAAACCACAACTTTGGGTTGTGACACCTCTGACCCCCTTCCCTGGCTCAGCAGGGAGCAGTGTCTGGGCTGCAGGCTGTAGCAGCTCTCCTGTCCTGCATAGCCTCACAGCCCCTGGCAAACGCAGTCCCTCCCTGGTCCTTGCCTGCCCCGGGCCCCCTCACCCAACAGGGAAAACAGGGCAGTCTCCAGCAGTCTCCCACTGGCTCTACTGTGCTCACCCAGCCACACCAGGCCACAGGCAGGTCTTCCCAGGCTTGGAGTCTCCACACAAGCAGCCCCTCTCTGGTCCTGCCACCACAGCGCTCCTGGGGCTGGACAGAGAAACTGGATACTGTATCACTCCCAGTGCAGCCTCTGCTGCTGCTTCTGCAGGGCACTGCCAGGGGCTCTCCGAGGGACCACTGTGTTGAGACTCTCTCTCCGGTCTCCAGCCTGCCCCTCAGCCCCTCTCTCTCTTGTTTTTTCCCCCCGGTGGGAAAACTGCTCCCCTTTTTATCCAAGCCTCTCAGCTAATCCCAGGCCAAGGCCCTTCCCGGGCTTTTGCTAACAGCTCTATTTCAAAACTTTGCTGGGGTTACATCACCCCTCCCACTTCCAACAGGGCTGCCTCCAAACAGCTCCACTTGCCCTCAGAGCCTACAGTGTCCCTGCTGGGACAAACTCTGTCTCTCTGCAGGGCAGCCCTTCCCATTCTTTCAGGTGGGTCCATTTTTTAATGCTGCTACAGACATAAATACTTCGCAGTGTTTAAAATTAAGGTTGCTTATAGAAATAGTCTAAAATAAATTAGTTCTGTATTATTTAGGAGTTCCAATTGTGGATCAGGTGTGCTAGATATGTTAGAAATACATAGTAAAAAGGTAAAGTATAAGGTATGAGACAACATGTGAACAGATGAAAGAAACAGGAGAATGCAGATAAGTTGTTCATTTGGTAAAAAAAAAAAAAAAAAAAGACAGAATTTACAAAATTCACAATTCAAGAATACATAAGAACCCAAAAGCAAGAATAGTGTTGTGAAGTTTAAACCTGGGACAAAAAGGAGTGGCATAGCCCTTAACATACATAATAGCCCTTCCAAGTGCATTGCTGCTCAGTGGTCAGGGAAAGCATGCAGACTGACATTAACTTAGGGTAGAAAAAGATATTGCCTTGTGTCCCCTTTGCACATCCATACTCTTTGTTGTGCCACAGATGACCAAATTTGTGTCTATGACAAAAGGTAATCATAAATTGTGCCATTTTATTGCTGCAGATGTCTGTTTGTTTATGGTGGGAGAGTATGGGCAGCCCAGTTGCCCTCACCCTCCAGCTACCCTGGGCAAAAGCTGCAGAGGCTTGAGTGGCCCAGTCCTATGAATCCTGGGAATTCCTGGGTAGGACTGAGCCCCTCAAACCTTGGGAACACCTGCTTGGCTTTCACTGCTTACCCAAACGCAACCCTGGGGTCCAGGGTAAATTTTCCTCACTTACCTCGATGCGTCCCTAGAGACCCTGTGAATATGTCTGGTTAAGCAGGGAAACCCTGATTTTCTTCACTTACTGCCACATGTCCAAGGAGATCCTGGGGACACATGCCTGTAAACAGAGAATTTGGATTTGTGGCAAGTGCTTCCAAAGTTTGAAGGGTCCAATCCTGCCTGGGAATTCTTGGGGTGTTCAGGATCAGGTCCCTCAAGTTCTGGAAAAAAATGTTGCCCATTGTTCTGCAACATCAAGGGCCAGGACAACCGAAGACGTGTTTCGCCTTATGAAGCGGATCAGCTGTGCTGGGATGCTTCACAGCACAACTGATCTGCTTCATTTGATGATGTCTATTTCTAGTCTTAGACATACACGGCATTGTTCCAGGTAAAAGCGTTAGCACATCTACTCTCACATACTTCATAGCTACTTAAAGCGGGACAATAGACTGGTATGTAGGATCCCAGAACAAACTCTTTCTCCCAGGAGAAATGCACTGTTTACACCCTCTCATTGCCAGCATGGCTCCATTGAAACTGATGCCCAAAAGGGCAAAATCTGAAGGGTGACATAAAATTATTCTTTGAATGAAGGATGGTCATTTTATAAGCGCAAATGTATACAACTTGCATGCAGATGTAATGGGTAGCATGAAAGAACTCTAAGAGGAAAATATATATATTCCCACAAAATGTCATATTTTACCATTTATACTCATTTTTTTTTTTTTTATGAACAACCTAGATTTGACATGTAGTTTTCTACATCTTTTACATTCCCCATGAATATAGCATAGAGAAATGCAAAGGAACTTCAACTGCTCTTGTCAGGATGAATTTGCCCAGCCTGTAATGAATATAACAAATATATTTTGCCCAGCCTGTAACAAATAATGTTTGCCCACCCTGCCCCAGGCTGGGATGACTTTATAAGGCTGGACTTAATGATCTCCGAGGTCCCTTCCAGCCCTAATGTCTATGAAATAATAATGTTCACATCTCTCAAGTGCCTTTTATCCAATATTCTTCAAGCAGTTTAAACTTGTTGGTTAACCAAGACTGCAACAGCCCAGGAAAGTAGGTAAATGACATGGAATGAATCACTTCACACAACATTGAAATGCACAGGAACATGTTCACTGTTAAACAGTTCATGTAAATACATGACACCATAGCTTTTGTACCACAGCCGTTTCTTTGGGCAATGTGGTAAGGAGCCCCCAAACTATTGCACCTATACCCTGAAAATAGATTCTTGTTGTAACATAGGCCCATAGCTTGAGAACAACTGTACCTTATAGCAGCATAGGACAGAAAGCAAAGAGCACCCTAGCAAAACAGAATGCCGAGGAATAAAAAATGGCCTCAGCTAACAGCTCGGCTTTTGTAAAAGCTGTCATGGACATTTCTTTGGGCACTAGTAAAGGCTTCTGCTTTGAAAGAGGGATGTACTTCCTATTATATGCATACATTTAAATCGAAGCAGGAAAGGGCGTGTCACAGAGCACTGAGGTGCCCTGCTCCCAAAGAGGGGAAACTGCTAGGGCTTCCTCCCTAGTAGGGAATAAGGAGCCCAGCTGTGGGTTCCCAGGGCAACCAGGGAAGGTCAGCTGACCAGAAGGGGCAGGGCCTAGCTCCCTTATAAACCCTGGGGCTGGGGCCAGAGTCAGTTCCCTGCCTGTGGCCCAAGAGGAAGGAACTCTCTCAGGGAAGAAGGGGGAGGCTTGACTACAGAAGCAGTGTTTTGACACTGATGAGAGAAGGAGTGTTCCCTGGTAGGCCAGACTGATGTTTTAGCTGGGAGGCTTTAATTTATGTTACAGCCCAGGGGCTTGTGTTTTGTTGTTGTTACAAGACCGGTGGTTTGGGTGAGGCTATTAGGGGTTGGAGGAGACCTCATAGGGGACTCACAGTGAAGTGTGAGGACTCCAGCACCAGAGAGGGCGGCGTTATGGAGAAGGCCCCGGAGCGGGGGCAGCATTACTGAGGAGCCCTAGAGAGGGAGGCAGCCTTACTGAGAAGCCCAGTGCGGGCACAGTGAGCCCCGGAGAGGGGCAGCATTAGTGAGAGGCCCAGTGCAGGCACGGTGAACCCTGAAGAGGGGGGCAGCATTGCTGAAAGACCCCAGAGAAGGGGTGGTGGCTGAGAAGTCCCAGTGTGGATGCGGAGGCCCCAGAGAGCGGGTAGCATTGTTGATCAAAGGAAGGGAGGCCCAGAGAGGATGAAGAGGAGCCAAATTGTGATAAGGGTGAGACATAATGGCTATTCCGTCTGCAAGGTGTGGACTGCGGTGTAGGGGAGGAAACGGAGCTGCAGATAGTGCCCCCTGGCAGTGGGGCAGTACAAGGTCAGCCTCCCGCTAAGTAACATCAATTAACAGCAAGGCATGGCAGGCAAGAAGGTGAGCAGTTGCCTTAAGAACCGGTGTGCGGGCCACATTTTAGCTCGGCCCAGAGCGGATACCTGTTACAGGGTGGCATCTTTGAGCATTTACATATGTACTTTTGGTCCCGCAACACTCTAGAGATCCACTGTTTTGGAACAGACTCAAGTCATCAAGTTTGCTCCACATGCGAGCTAATGCGCACTGCACCGCATCACGTGTAGTTGCATAAGAGGCGAAATGTGTGTCATTGGGCAGAAAATGGCAGCGATGTGCTTTTGAACTACAGCACCTTCTATGTGTTTTAATTTAAAAGCTTGCTGCCACCATTTTCTCAGTACTGATGCGCATTTCGCTACTTACACAACTGCAAGCATCACAGCACCAGAAGCTTTTGCTTACATGTGTAATAATGCCTTTAGGGACTAACTAATTCAGAGAGGCATAAACTTTCATAAGTGACACCTTACTTCATTAGATGCTATGGATTGAAATCCAAATAAAAAGTACAATTGTTCAATTTTTTTCCTAAAACTAAAATTTATGGTGAAATGATTATATCAACTTCACAAAGCAGAAGACTGTTCTTTTCCCCCCTGGATACTCCTCCTCGCATGCAAAAAATCTTAGGAATTTCATATTACCTTGTAATACCTCAGAATTATATATAATTAGGTCTGACAAATGATTTAAAAAATTAATTGCAAGATTTTAAAAAATAATCACAATTAATCATGATTTTAATGGCACAGTGAAATAATAACATCCCCCTACCACCACCACCACCACCACCCAACAGCCCAGAGCCCATGTGCCTTATGGCTCCTCTTCACCACCACCAACAGTGCTCAGCCCCTGCCCTGACCCTGGCCTCCCTCACACCCGCTCTGGACTCCCACTGGCTGGAGCAGACCAACTGGAAGCCACATGCACAGCCCTGACCCTGGCCCACCTTGTGCCTGCTCCAGACTCACCCGCCCATGAATAGGGTGCTCAGCACAGGGGAAGAGCAGCCCCTTCACCTCACTGCTGCCACGCCCTTCTCACTGCAGCTGCCCGGTGCCCATACCTGAGCTGCCCTACAACACCTCTGCACTGCCTTCGCTGCCCTGCTGGGTGACCTAGAGGCAGCTGTGATGGCAGCAGAGAAGTCACAGAGAGGCATCTCAGGACAACCTGGGCATGAGCTCCAGGCAGCTGCAGCAAGAAGGGCCCAGGAGCAGTGAGGAGCGGGGGCCACTTTTCCTTCACCCCAAACAGCAGCTTCTGCCTGGCTGCTGCCAGCTCTGTTTTGCCCACCTCAAGTCAAAACGGGCCCAGTTAATGCTCGTTAAAAAAATAGTTTCATAGTTTGTAGGGTCGGAAGCGACCTTGACAGATCATCAAGTCCGACCCCCTGCCATGGCAGGAAAGAGCACTGGGGTCAAATGACCCCAGCAAGGTGTTCATCCAGCCTCCTCTTAAAGACCCCCAGGGTAGGAGCCAGCACCACTTCTCTTGGAAGTTGGTTCCAGATCCTAGCCGCCCTGACTGTGAAGTAGTGCCTCCTGATGTCTAGTCTAAATATACCCTCGACCAGCTTGTGACCATTATTTCTAGTCACGTTAATTTGAAAGTTGAAAATGAACATGTTAATTTGTTTTTGCATTAATCATGCCAGTTAAAGTGCAATTAATTGACAGGACTAACATATATAAGGCAACAGACATACCATTCTGCTCTCTATAAAACAGATTATATTGGGATGGGGAGGGGTGAGACATCTAACATTGTTGCATATGTATCCTCAGTCCATTATTTCTGTGCCAGCTTGAGTTTCGTAATTTAATTCAATTCCAGTAGGGCTGAGCACAGAAATACATTTCATCAAAGCAGTAAACTGTGCAAACATGACATAGAAGTTATAATGCAGTATACATATGCATGCTGAGTTGTCATTTTTATAACACAGCATTTTCACTGGAGGGACACAATGAAAAACAGATTTGTCCTATCCAGTATTGTATAAGCATTAACAAATTATTCAAATGCTATTTTTCTAACAGGAGCTAAGTTTTAATTCTGTTGAAAATGCAGCACACATTTGATTTTAATCAATGTAAACATACCTATGACTAACCATTTGAAGGGATAACCATGTCTAGGGAAAATACTTTGTTGAACCATCAGTGGAAACAGTGTATTTTGAGGACGGCAGATAGTGCCCACATTATGCAATCTGAAAGAAGGCAGTAGTGAAATATCCATCATCTATTATTTGTTTATACTAACAATATTCTAAATCTAGTACACCATACACAAATAAAAATATTTCCTAGGAAAGGGTAATTTAGTGTTTCCTTTCATTTTTTTATAAAACACTTGTGAGTGTTGAAAAAGAAATGATCAATCAGGGCTCATGAACAAAGGTGATATCTTTTGTTAGACCAACAAGACTTTTGCAAAAAAAAATCTTTAATTGCAAGCTTTCAGGCACAAACACCCTTCATCAGGCATGAGAGGAAAGATTGTAAAAGTTCTCCTGGGTAGAAATGAAAGTTCATTCCCCCTTTGCCAGCACCCCATGCCACCACCACCTCCAAGAAGCAGGGCCGGGGGGGGAAGAGGGAGGCAATGCCAATGCCACTGGCCTTGCCCCCCACTCCTTCCCCTCTGTCCCCGCCCTCATGGCAGTGCTCCACACTCTGATTGGTTGTTTCACTAACCAGAATGCTCCAAGAGTGTTACAAACAGACAGACAGATGGACTAAGACCTTTATTATATAAGAATGTCTACACTGATTCAAATCAAAGGGTATGTTTTTTATTAAAAGGATATTTGCCACAGGTGTAATGAAATTCATAGATTCATAGACATTAGGGACTGGAAGGGACCTCATGAGATCATTGGGTCCAGCCCCCCTGCCATAGGCGGGAAGTCTGCTGTGATCAAGTGACCCCAGCAAGAAATAAATCCAGCTGTTTTTTGAAGGAGTCCAGAGTAGGTGCTTGCACCACCTCTTGGGGGAATTTGTTCCAGACCCTGGACACATGCACTGTGAAGAACTTTTTTCTTATATCCAGTCTAAAATGGCCTTCCTGAAGTTTGTGGTCATTAGACCTTGTTATCCCTTGGGGAGCTCTGGTGAACAGATGTTCTCCCAGGTCCTGATGAACCCCTCTTATAAAGTTATAGGCTGCCACCAAGTCCTCCCTGAGCCTTCTCTTCTCCAGACTGAAAAGTCCCAAGTCCCTCAGCCTCTCCTCATACGGCCTTCCCTCCAAGCCTTGGATCATATGAGTGGCTCTCCTCTGGACTCTCTCAAGCTTCTCCACATCCTTCCTGAAGTGGGGGCCCAAAATTGGATACAGTACTCCAACTGCAGTCTCACCAGGGCCAAGTAAAGCAGGAAGATGACTTCCCTAGTTTTGCTTGAGATGCATCGGTGGATGCACGCCAGAGTTTGGTTAGCTTTTCCTGCCACCGTGCCACATTGGTGGCTCATATTCATTTTGTGGTCAATCAAGACCCCCAAGTCCCTTTCAGTCACGGTGCTAGCGAGTGTAGCACTGCCAAGCCTGTAAGTATGCTGAGGGTTCTTCCTACTGAGGTGCAGCACCTTGCATTTCTCTGCATTGAAGGCCATCCGATTTTGGTCATCCCACCTTGAGAGTGTGTCCAAGTCAGCCTGTATTCCCAGCCTGTCCTGCAATGTGACAGCCCTCTCCCATAATTTGGTATCGTCTGTGAACTTGTCCAGTTCACATCTGACTCCTAAACCTAGATCGTTGATGAAAATGTTAAAGACTACTGTCCTGAGAACTGAGCCCTGAGGGACTCCACTGGTAACCCTGCGCCGCTTTGATTTGCTCTCTTCAACTAGTATACTTTGGGTCTGACCCCTCTTCAACTGTAGCCAGTTGCCTAGCCATTGGACCATATGATGATCGAGGCCACAGTTCCCCAGCTTAACCATGAGGACAACATGGGGAACTAGGTCAAAGGCCTTCTTGAAGTCCAAATAAATGGCATCCACATCATCTCCCTTGTCCAGGACATATGTTACCTGGTCATAGAAGGAGATGAGGCTGGTCAGGCAAGACCTGCCAGTCAGAAAGCCATGTTGGCTGGCATTCAGAAGCTTGCCTTCTGTTAGTCTGGTGTTAATGGATCCCTTGACAATTTTCTCCAGAATTTTTCCAGGGACGGACATCAGACTGATTGGTCTATGGTTCCCCAGGTCATCCCTCCTCCCTTTCTTAAAGATAGGGACTGCGTTGGCTCTTTTCCAGTCATCCAGAACCTCACCTGAGCACCATGATTTTTCAAATATCCCTGCCAAGGGGGATGCAATGATGTCTCTTTCAAGATCCTCGGGTGCATTCTGTCTGGGCCTGTGGACTTGTGAATGTCCAGTTTCTCAAGGTGTTCCCTCACCTGATCCACATCGATTTTGGGCCTGTCAGCTACTCTCAAATTGGTTTGTGCCATTCCTGGCAGTGTGAGCCTAATGGGAAGGTGAAAAACTGATGCAAAAAAATTGTTTAAGAAATTGGCCTTTTCTTGAGCATCTGATGTCAATTGCCCCGTTGGATTTCTCAGGTGCCCAATACTGTCCTTGTTTTTTTTCCTACTTCCCACATATCCCACATATCTAAAAAAGGACTTTCTGTTGTCCTTAATCTCCATAGCTAGCCTAAGTTCAGTTTGTGCGTTGGCTTTTCTTGACTGCTCTCTGCAGGTGTGGGCAAGTGCAGAGTAATCCTCTTTCCTGTTTTCCAGATGGTGTAGGCTACTCTTTTGAGCTTAATGAGATCCAGCAGTTCCTAATTCAACCATAGGGGCTTTCTTGCTCATTGACTGCATTTCTTGTGAGAAGGGATGCCCTGTGCTTCAAGGATTATGTTTTTGAGTGATGAACATTCCTCATGTACTCTCTTTTCTGGAAATTTTGGGGTTCATTGGATTATTACTTTCGTAAGTATCATAATGATCTTTCAAACTTTTTTGTGGAAAACAATATAATAAATTATTATCATAGTGTTCAAATAACTGAAGTTGGATGCAAGTAATTTATTGGAGAAATACTGCTTCTTTTTCTGGCAACAAAATGTCTGAAAGCAATTTACAATTTTTTCATCATATTAGTTAACAGAATTTAATTGAATAACCACTTGCTATATTTAAGCAATTGCTGTTTCTAGAAGCTTTCTTACCCACAAATTGATTCCCTATAATTTTTGGGACAACAAATACAGTCACAGCAATTCTTTTGCAAAAAACTGAATGGCACATCTTGAATTTTTTATTCAGATGTTAATATTTTGTTGGGTTGTCTTTCTCTAAGCAAGATGTTTATCTAATGGTTTGCTTATTAAAAGTGTCATTTGTAAAAAGTTGTTATCCATCCTGCAGTCTATGCCATACTATATCCCAGTAAAACTTAATAAATCCAATCAAGAGACTGTTTTTGCACTAGCATAAGTCTATCCATTTCAGTACAACTATTGATAGATTGAGCTCAGATGCAAATATATAATAAGTACTCTATTAAATATAGTATTGTATAATTAAGTAAACTACCAGGAAAAAAAAGAGAATAGATTATTGATATTTTATCTAATGAGAATGATCTGAATCATTTTACTGATATTCACTATAAACTACTCCATGAGGAGAAACCATATCAAGTATGGAAGCAACAGGGAAAAAATAAACCTCTTAACTCTAATTAAACTTTTCTCATTAAACTTCCTCTGCTATCTCTTCTTAAAAACAGGAAGTGATTTATAGCTAGGGCTGTAGTGGCTCACAAAATTGTAGATACTATTTCATTCACAGGGTTTCAGTTTATTGAAGTAGGTTTGCCAGTTTCTCACCCCCCAAGCATCCAGTGCTGTGGGAGAAATAGTTGGAGAGGCTATCAGAGCTTAGCATGTTTTTCCATCATCATCTTCTTGAAATCTTACCCTAGATGGTACAAATTCCAAGATCAGGTATGTAAGATGGATGTACAATAAATGTTAAGTATTTTCTGCAAGTGAGAACTCACTTGGCTCATCTATACATGCATTTACTCCAGCCTAGATTTACTGTACAGTAAACTACTACAGTCTGGGTTTTTGGGTGGGTGTCTACACATGCGGAGATTAGAGAGCAGATTTGTACCCAGTTCCCTGCAGCCCTGCAATGGGCCCCTGCCACCAACAAGGGGAGGTCCAGGCTCCCCCTGGGTGCTAGCCCAGGGGTTGGCAGGGAACACTGGGCCAGGAGACAATGTCCCCCTGCCCCACCAGCAGGGAGCTTCTGGTTCTGGATCCCCAATCAGGTACACAGGGCTTGTAAAGAGCTGCAGGGAAGGAGCAAGTCCCAGCTCCTCATCCCAATCCACCAGCAGGGCAGCTAACAGCTAGCTCACTGCTAGCTGCCCCACTGGTGGATCGGGGCAAAGGGCTGGGACCTACCCCACCCCTGTATCTCTTTCCAAGCCCTGTGCCTTGATCACCCTATTCAGGCATGGAGCAGGGATCTGCCCCTGAATGGAACAATTCCTGGCCAGCCCCAGGCTACATGGGGAAGTCTGCATGTGCAGCCCAGAGCTGGCTCAGGACTGCCCAAGACAGAACAGTCCTTAACCATCTCCAGGCTACATGTGCTTCCCCATGAAACCTGGGGCTGGCTGGGAACTCTCCTGGTTAGAGGCAGGTCCCAGCCAGCTCCAAGCTGGGAGAGGAACTGTCCCCATGAAAGGAGTTCCTAACCCCTGCTCCATAATCACAACCATAGTGCAGTGGCTGGAAATGCTTATCTCCCAGCCCAAGCTCTGTGGTCATGGGATTTGGGCTGGGAGATAAGAGTCCCCAGCCACAGAGCTCAGGCTGGGAGATAAGCATCTCCCAGCAAGAGCTCCATGGTCACAGATCTAAGGGTCTCTTGGCCCTCCACTCCCCAATCACGATAGAGTGGGGGCTGTGAAATAAAGATCTCCTAGGCCATGCTCCCCAATTGCAACGTCAGAAAAGGGGGCGTAGAGCTCCCTGCTTCTGGGACAGGGGGACATGGTCCCCACCTGGGCTCCTGTGGCAGCACCTGCCCCAGCAGCAGGCAGCTCCTGGGGGCAGGGAGCAATCTCTCACTTCCTGGTAGATGGCTGACCAGGAGCAGATTTTGTACACAAATGCTACACCACCATTATTAATGCTGAGTACATTTGCTACTTGCATTTGCAGGTAGCAAATTTACTCAGTATTAGGGAGGTTTACTGTGAAGTAAGTATTTGCATGTGTAGATGATAACTGTAAAAATGTGATATGGTAAACTACGCTAATGCGAAGTTAAGCATCTCATGTAGCTGCACCCACTGATGACAAACTACTATTAAACAGAACCCTTGATAGGCATCTGTTTTCATATTTGGTAACAGAGCCTCAAGGGTTGGGTGACCATACATCTCGGTTTGGCTAGGGCCAGTCCCAGATGGTTGGTCAAAATTTAAGCATAAGTCCCAAAATCACAGGGGTGCAGTCTGGCAGGGAGGTGGAGCAGAGTGGTGTGCCAGGCATCTCTGCCTCCCTGCTGGATTGCACCCATAACCCTGCCTGCCAGCCTCTGGCACTGCCTGCAGCAGCACTGCTGACAAGGGGGGAGGGAGAGGGGGAGAGGGGGGGGAGGGCAGATGGTCACCATGCTCAAGGGTCATTATATTGCTGTGCATATTGTAAAGGCCAAGCAACTGAGGTACGGAAGGAATTGTTATCAAAGATTGCCAAGTGTGTTTGCTCCCAAGGAAGAGACTTCTCACATTCTTGCAGATTTACTTTATCCCACTTACTGAGTTTGAGTGGACAGCTTTGCTGTAGTCTCTGTAATGATGAAATGTGAAAGAGTTGTTGTACTCTGAAATTACATAAGCGCATTAATATTGTATTGCCAACAGCAGCTGCTGTTGTACTGGAGCTGTTAGTACAACTTTTGCCTTTTCAATGCTTGGTGTAGTTGATTAAAAAATCTTACTGATAAGATAAGTCATCATACTAAAGATAAGTAGGGGTACTTTGGGACATACAAGAAACTCGGTCAACTTGCATTCCAAAGAAAATACCAAACTGTGACAGGCACATTAAAAATACTTTAGCTACATTAGTCAGATTAATTATTAATCAGAATACACTCATCAGTGATGCAGAAACCAAGAAGCCTGAGAAGTTGTGGAATTCTTTGTTGTATATTTATACCTAGGCCTTGTCCAGGAAATGTGGGTTTATTGCATAAAAGTATCTTTACTCCCATTTAAACCTTTGGCAAATCAAGCTACTTAATCTTTCTTCAACAGTAAAGGTGCACCTTTAAAAAAAAATCACCATTAAAATATGCATTAGTACTTTAAACTCTGGAAAAAGGCAATCAATTAATCAAACCTTGCTAGGGAGCCAATGATTCTGGAATGGTATTTTAAGAATTAGGTTCCTTTTTAATATGGTATGCGATATGTTTAGGTTAGTTTTGAGTTAGGCTATTTGGATGAGAATTACTACTAGATAATTCTGGAAGGGTTGCTATGAACAATCTAGTCCCTGTCCATTAACAGACAGAGTAGCTGTCAAGGTAAACTGAACAGCGGAGTTGCTACCAAGGTTCCCTCTAAGGTGCGCGTGTGCACAGCTGCGCACAACTAAAAGTGTGGCCGCACACAGCCTTTTCAAGGCTGCGCACCAGGAGAGGCTGGGGCTGGAGCCTGGTGTGGGCTCCGCTGGCTCCAAGGAAGTCCTCCACTCCCCGGCATCAGGGCTGGGGACTGGAGCACTTCCCTGGAGCCAGCAGAGCCTGCGCAAGCCTCCATCCCTGCTTTGTCTTACCTTGGGGAGGAGCCGCTGCCTACCCTGAGTGAGGCTCAGTAGGCTCCAGGTCATTGCGGGATGCCCCTCCTGAGGCCATGTGGGGGAGCAGAGCAGTGTTCTGGAGCCAGCAGAGCCTCACTCAGGGTAGGCAGTGGCTCCTCCCCGAGGTGAGGCAAGGCAAGGATGGAGGCTGGGGTGGGGGGCTGGCATGGGCTCTGCTGGCTCCGGGGAAGTGCTCCACTCCCCAGCCCTGATGCAAGGGAGCAGAGCGCTTCCCTGGAGCCGGCAGAGCCCGTGCCAGGCTCCGGCCCCAGCCTCTCAGCTCCAGCCCCCCAGCTTCAACCTCCGGCCCCTGGCCTCTCAGCTCCAGCCCCAGCCTCCAGTTCCCAGCCCCTGGCCCCCAGTCCCCCTCTAAAGTGTCCCATGCCAGACCAAAGTGGTGCACTCACAGACCGAGGCAGCGTGCTCACGGACTGAGGCGACGCGATCACAGACCACTACTCCTTAAAGGGAACATTGGTTGCTACTGGTCTAATATTCTTAGTATTATTTTGTGTGTGTTCTTATTTTATTTTCTGCTCTACATAACAACTCTAATGGGGAGAAAGTGTTATACCTGAGGCCATATTTTTATTCTGGATCTTACTGATATACCCTAAAATCCTAGTGTTGATTCTGTGTAATATAAAGAAATGAAAACTAAGTGAAATCTGTCATTTACCCAACTTGACATAGCCTTTACCAATATCTTAAAGTGATCTGCTAGTGCTCTACTGGTGAACCTGGAGTGCAACTGGGGAACAGATACGAGGCTCTGGCAGCACTGGAGGAGAGTACAGTAGAGGAAGCCACAGCCACAGCCACAGCCACCATCATCCAGGCTGAGGGTCAGCCAGGCAGCCAACAGAAGAGATGCTGGGTCATCATGGTGGGCGACTCCCTCCTGAGAGGAATGGAGGGTCCCATCTGTCACCTGGATCCTATGGCATGTGAGGTATGATGCCTGCCCGGAGCCTAGATCCAGGACATAACTGCGAAGATTCCCAAGCTCATACAGCCCTCTGACTACTATCCCATGGTCCTCATCCATGTGATGCAGCCAGGAGGAGTCTGAACGGTATCATGAGTGACTACAGGGCTCTGGGGGCCAGGCTTAGGAAGGCGGGGGCACAGGTGGTCTTCTCATCAATCTTCCTGGTCAACGGTCATGATCAACATCACAACACCTGCATCAAAGAAGTCAACCTGTGGCTCCAGAGCTGGTGTCATCATGTGGGTTTTGACTTCTTCAACCATGATCTGCACTTCCATGAAAGGAGCATCCTGGGACGTGATGGTCTTCATCTTTCTTTGAAAGGTAAGAGTCTGTTCTCTTACAGGTTGGCTGATCTCCTATGCAGGGCTTTAAATGAGGTTCATCAGGGGATGGGGATGCAGACAATAGAGAGAACCTTGGATCAACAAACCATGAGCCATGCACTGGAACAGCCCACATAAGTACTAAGGGGCCCGATGGGCATCAGGACAGGGGGGCACCAAAGGCACCCATCAGAGCCCTCAAGTGTTTCTATACTAATGCTAGGAGTATGGGGAACAAGCAGGAGGAACTCACACCCTGCTTGCAAACAAAAACTGTGACTTAGTTGGGCTAACTGAAACTTGGTAGGACCCTACCCATGATTGGGCAGTAAGCATTGAGGGCTATAGGCTGTACAGATGAGACAGAGTAGGGAAAAAGGACGGTGTTTCTCTCTATGTTAAGGAACAATATACATTTTCCATAATCAAGATGGGAACAGAGGAGGGGTAAACTGAGGTATTGTGGGTCAGAATGCAAGGGGATCGGGGAGAAAGGGACTTGGTAGTGCAGGTCTACTACAGGCCACCACATCAGGAGGATGAATTGGATCTGGAATTCTCCAGACATCTTTCAGAGGCTGTACCGTCAAGGGACATAGTTGTTATGGGTGACCTAAACTACCCAATATCTTCTGAGAGGAGCAGTCAGCTAGACTGAGAGGTGACCTTGTGGCTGCCTATAAGTTCATCATGGGGGCACAGAAGGGAATTGGTGAGGTTTTATTCACCAAGACGCCCCCGGGGGTTACAAGAAATAATGGCCACAAGCTAGCAGAGAGCAGATTTAAACTAGACATTAAGAAAAACTTCACAGTTCGAGTGGCCAAGGTCTGGAACGGGCTTCCAAGGGAGGTGGTGCTCTCCCCTACCCTGGGGGTCTTCAAGAGGAGGTTAGATAGGCATCTAGCTGGGGTCATCTAGACCCAGCACTCTTTCCTGCCTATGCAGGGGGTCGGACTCGATGATCTATTGAGGTCCCTTCCGACCCTAGAATCTATGAATCTAAGATCCAACCATTCATGTAGGTTTTTAACCTGCATACAGGACCTTCACCTAATGCAGGAGGTATACGGTCCAACTAGGGGAAACACCTTACTGGACTTGGTGCTGGCTACAGAGGATGACTTCGTAGGGGATCTACTGACACAAGGTAACCTAGGGGACAGTAACCATCACTTGCTCAAATTCATCATCCACCATAGGGTGGGAAAGATAACCAGTAGGGCACAAGTGTTAGACTTCAGAAGGGCTAACTTCAGTGTGCTCAGGAGATTAGTTAGTGAGGCACTGAAGAACAGGAGCATTGGTGGACAGGACTCCAGGAAGGGTGGTCATTCCTAAAGGGAGCAATCCTACAGGCGCAGATGGAGACGATCCTCTTGCACAGAAAAAGGGGAAAACGGGCCAAGAAATCCTCCTGGCTAAACAGGGAAACCCAGGAAAGCCTAGGGGCAAAAAAAGAGGCATAGAGGCTGTGGAACCAGGGGGTAGCTACCAAGGCAGAGTTCACCTACTTAGCCCGCATTTGCAGGGAGTCAGTCAGAAAGGCCAAAGCAGAAATGGACCTTAGGCTGGCAACAAAAATTAAAGGGAACAAAAAGTCTTTCTTCAGGTATATAGTGAGTAAAAAGAAGGTGCAGGGTAGCATATGACCCCTACAGGATAAACAAGGGCAATTAGTGACAGATAAGAGGGACAAGGCTGAGCATTTCAATGAGTTTTTTTGCCTCTGTATTCCTGAACACGAATCAGGACAAATCTCCCAATTGTATCACAGACAGGCACAAAAGGGAAAACCAGCCCACCAACTTTTAGCACTGACTTAATGAAAGGACACTTGGAAGGGCTGGATGTGTTTAAGTCAGCAGGCCCAGAAGATCTTCATCCAAGGGGGCTGAAGGAGTTGGCCAGTGTCATAGCAGAGCCATTGGCATGGCTGTTTGAGCACTCTTTGTGCTCAGGTCAGGTCCCAAAGGACTGGAAAAGGGCCAATGTAGTCCCTATTTTCAAGAAGAAGAGGAAAGAGGATCCAGGTAACTACTGACTGGTTAGTCTCACCTCTATCCTCAGGAAAACCTTTGAAAAAATTATTAAGGATCACATTGGTGGGAGTCCAGCAGGAAAAATTATCCTGAAGGGCTACCAGCATGGATTCGTAGCAGGTAGATCCTGCCTGACTAACTTTGTTTCTTTGTATGAGTCACAAAATGTTTAGACGCAGGAATCGAGGTAGATGTCATCTATTTGGATTTTAAGAAAGCCTTTGATATGGTATCTCATCCTATTTTCACAGATAAACTGAGAAGCTGTGATGTAGAGATGATTACATAGTCAGGTGGGTGGCAAATTGGCTTAGGGATCACACCCAGAGAGTGGTGGTGGATGGGTCGGTATCGCCCTGAAAAGATGTGGACAGTGGAGTCCCACAGGGCTCAGTCCTTTGACCTGTGCTGTTCAATATCTTCATCAATGACTTGGATAAGGGCATGGAAAGTACTGTGCCCAAATTTGCTGATGATACCAAATTATGGAGTAAAGTTAACACGCTAGAGGGTAGGGAATGAATCCAGGCAGATCTGGACAGGTTGGAAATGTGGGCGGAACAGAATAGGATGCAGTTCAACAAGGACAAGTGCAAGGCACCGCACCTAGGGAGAAGGAATCACCAGCACACTTACAGGCTAGGGAAGGACCTTCTCAGCAGCACAGCAGTGGAAAGGGATCTCGGAGTCATTGTTGACACCAAGATAAACATGAGTCATCAATATGACAAAGTGATCAGTAAAGCTAACCGCACTTTATCATGTATTAGCAGGTGCATGTCAAACAGGTCCAGGGAGGTGATACTTCCCTTCTATGTGACATTGGTCAGGCCGCAGTTGGAGTACTGTATCCAGTTTTGGGCACTGCATTTCAAGAGGGACGTGGACAACCTCAAGAGGATTCAGAGGAGGGCGACTCATATGGTTAGGGGCCTGCAGGCAAAGCCCTACAAGGGGAGATTGAGGGCCCTGGATCTCTTCAGCCTCCACAAGAGAAGGCTGAGAGGTGATCTTGTGGCTGCCTATAAATTCAATGAGGGCGGGGCGGGGAGGGGGCAGCAAGGAATAGGAGATGCTCTGTTTGCCAGGGCACACCTTGGAGTAACTAGGAACAATGGCCACAAACTGACAGAGAGCAGATTTAGATTAGACATCAGGAAGAATTTCTTTACAGTGAGGGGTGCCAGAAACTGGAAGAGGCTTCCAAGGGAGGTGGTGCTTCCCACTACCTTGGGGGTCTTTAAGAGGAGGCCAGACATACATTTGGCTGGGGTCACCTGACCCCAGCACTTTTTCCTGTCCAGGGCAGGGGGTTGGACTCGATGATCTACTGAGGTCTCTTCTGACCCTAACATCTATGAATCTGTGAATCCATGAAGCATTAGCCTAAGACAAAGACAAAGATTGCGTTGTCTTAATGTTGTATTATGTGCCCTATTTCCCATTTTACTGTGGCTTTTACCTTAGTCATGAGTCAAAGTATTTCAGATTATGAATTTCTATTTTTTCTGCATAATTTTTTTTGTAATTTAACTTACTCTTGGATTTGTTTGGATCTTTGGCCAAATATAACAAAATGATCCAAACAAAACTTTAGTAAGAATGGAACCGATGTTTTTTTCTGTAAAACTTAAAGAAGAAAAACATTAGTAGGTATGATTTTTTTTTCTCGTTTGCTAGTCTGATAATTAATGGATATCCTGGATGATAAAGACCCATAACTGTAGAGTAGTTAAGCCAAGCCTAGTCATTTTAAATGAATTAAACCCCATTTTGTCCTCTGAGGCCTCATGATTTGTGTCCAGATTTAAACCGTAGGCACAGCCTCCTGTTAACTAATATGCATGCTGTGGATTTTCCATCATGTAGATCACAAATCCCTATAGTGGTGGGAAGTTGGGGGAAAAAACATGCAACATAGCTATAAATTGCCAAACAATGACTGACAAGTACTAGCACTACTCTTTGCATAATGCTGTGCTGGAAATGGCTACCTGCCAGTCAGGCTCCAGAACTGCATGCTGCTATCTTTGAGCAATTACAGGAAATGATATGCATAGTCTGGACTTGGTAGGGAGAGTGAGTTGAAATTTTTACAATTGTACTTTTCTGTTCCTTGGCTATCGAGATAAAACAGAAAAGAAATTAAGAAAAATGGCAAACCCCTGTACCATATGGCTTGCAAAATGAAAAGAGAAAGTAATGCAATTAATATACATTGTGTTCTAAATGTTCTGGGGATTTAGTTTGCCTTGTGAAAGCTTCAGCAACATTTTCCAACTTGTGTGAATGGAATATATATCAGCTATGACTTTTTTAAACATTTGCCAAGCAAAAGGAAAGAAACAAATAAAAGAAAGGACTTTCGAAAAGTAATTTCCAAATTATTTACCCAAATCTAATTCATGATACATTTCATATATTTATTAAATAATATCTCTGGAAATTCAGTCATTTGCTTGATTTATGTGTACAGCTGTCTGATCATAATTCAATTCTTACTGGACAGCTACAACTGTGCATTGTCAACGATAATAAAACAAGAAAGAGAAAATACTTCTTAGGGTGATTATTTGTAGTAGTTACAAGAGGATAGTGTGATTGCAATTCTTAACATACACATAACTTGTACTGTGAGAAGATTTACTTAAGCACACCTATTAAGAAACTTTGTAACTAAGAAATTTTGTAAAGCAAAGATCATCAGAATAAATAGAAAAAGACTACTGTATCACTTTACTCCTTAAGGTAATGTGTGCTACCGCAAGTGACAGCCGTATTATAGCTAGATGCCATAAAAATGATATATTTTGAGATATTTTATGAAAAATAGGGACAAGTTTGTGAAAAAATCATTTTTAAAAATCCTCTATTTTGACCAACAGTAGATCTGAATTTTTTTTTCAGATTTAGAACTTTTTAAGCAACTAAAAGGAAGGTCAAATTTTATGGTGAAAAATCCCATTTTTCAGTCAATCCTATTTATACTAATAACAGATTAAAGAGTAAAAGATAGTACAGAAAAATTTCCAGGGTTCCATATGATATCAGTATTGCCAGCCCCACCATGCCAAAAATCATGGGACAAACTCTTTAAAAATCAAGAGACTGGCACGTAAATCATGAGATGCTATTTTTGAAGTGTGTGTGTGCATGTGTGTAAGAGGGGTTATTCGTCAAGGTGTGGGGGGTTGTGGGTGTGTGGAGGGGTGGGGTTTGGAGTCTGTGGAGGGAGTGTCCCCACATACCCTGATACAGGGTACTGTGGGTCAGGAGTGAGAGGCAGCAGTAGGGCTGCAATGGCTGTGGCTTGGGAGTGAGGAGCAGACACAGAGACATTCACAGAGACAGAGATGGACAGAACACAGACAGCGCCCAGCTGGTAAGTGGAAGGGAGTGGGACCCCCTACTAGATGGGCAGAAGCAATTGGTGATGGGCAGGGGGGACAAGGCTGAACTCCTCAATGAGTTCTTTGCCTCAGTGTTCCTAAGAGAAGGGCAAGACAAGGCTCTCACTAGGATTGTAGAGAGGTAGCAGCAGGGTGCCAGACTGCCATGCGTAGACCCTGAGATGGTGCAGATTCACTTGGAGGAACTGGATGCGTTTAAGTCGGCAGGCCCGGATGAGCTCCATCCGAGGGTACTGAAGGCACTGGCTGACGTCATTGCACAGCCACTGGCGGGAATATTTGAACACTCGCGGCGCATGGACCAGGTCCCGGAGGACTGGAAAAGGGCCAATATGGTCCCCATTTTCAAGAAGGGGAGGAAGGAGGACCCGGGCAACTATAGGCCAGTCAGTCTCACCTCCATCCTTGGCAAAGTCTTTGAAAAAATTATCAAGGCTCATACTTGCGAGAGCCTGGCAGGACAAATTATGCTGAGGGGAAACCAGCACGGGTTCGTAGCAGGTAGATCATGCCTGACTAATCTAGTCTGTTTTTAGGACCAGATTACAAAATGCCTGGACACAGGAGTAGGGGTTGACGTCTCCTATACCTAGACTTCAGGAAGGCCTTCGATACGGTATCCCACACCATACTGGTGAACAAGTTAAGAGGCTGTGACTTGGATGACTACACAGTCCGGTGGGTGGCGAATTGGCTAGAGGGTTGCACCCAGAGTCATAGTGGATGAGTCGGTATCGACCTGGAAGGGTGTGGGCAGTGGAGTCCTGCAGGGCTCGGTCCTAGGACCGATACTCTTCAATGTCTTCATCAGCGACTTGGACGAGGGAGTGAAGTGTACTCTGTCCAAGTTTGCGGATGACACAAAAATGGGGGGAGAAGTAGACACGCCGGAGGGCAAGGAAAAGCTACAAGCAGACCTGGATAGGTTGGACAAGTGGGCAGAAAACAACAGAATGCAATTCAACAAGGAGAAATGCAAAGTGCTGCACCTAGGGAGGAAAAATGTCCAGCATACCTACTGCCTAGGAAATGACCTGCTGGGTGGCACGGGAGTGGAAAGGGATCTTGGAGTCCTAGTGGACTCCAAGATGAACATGAGTTGTCGGTGTGACGAAGCCTTCAGAAAAGCTAATGGCACTTTATCGTGCATTAGCAGATGCATGACGAACAGATCCAAGGAGGTGATACTTCCCCTCTATTGGGTGCTGGTCAGACCGCAGTTGGAATACTGCGTTCAATTTTGGGCACCGCACTTCAAGAGGGATGTGGATAACCTGGAGAGGGTCCAGAGAAGGGCCACTCGTTTGGTTAGGGGCTTGCAGACCAAGCCTTATGAGGAGAGACTGGGGCACCTGGACCTCTTCAGCCTCCGCAAGAGAAGGTTGAGAGGCGACCTTGTGGCTGCCTATAAGTTCATCATGGGGGCACAGAAGGGAATTGGTGAGGTTTTATTCACCAAGACGCCCCCGGGGGTTACAAGAAATAATGGCCACAAGCTAGCAGAGAGCAGATTTAAACTAGACATTAAGAAAAACTTCACAGTTCGAGTGGCCAAGGTCTGGAACGGGCTCCCAAGGGAGGTGGTGCCCTCCCCTACCCTGGGGGTCTTCAAGAGGAGGTTAGATAGGCATCTAGCTGGGGTCATCTAGACCCAGCACTCTTTCCTGCCTATGCAGGGGGTCGGACTCGATGATCTATTGAGGTCCCTTCCGACCCTAACATCTATGAATCTATGGAAGAGGTGGGGGGAGAGGGAAGGGGCAGGTGGGGGAGGCAGATCAAGGCCTCCATGGTGAGGGAGAGAGTAGGGTAGGGGCTGGGGTGAATGGGGCCCTGAGGCTGGGGTGGGTCATGCAGGCAGCTCATCTAGAGGCATGGGTGGGGGGGTTTCAGCTCTGCACAGCAGCGTGCACCCACAGGGGAAGCATAGGGGGCACATGCTCCTCATGGGGCAGAGGCAGGCTGTCTGCTGCAGGCTTGGGGCTCTGTGCCCTGCTGCCTTTGCCACATGAGGCCAATGTGCTTCCTGCGGGCAGGGGGCATGCTGCACGGCCAGTGCACCCCGCAATTCCTACCTACCTGGCGGGTAGCAATGGCATCATGTGGCTGAGCTCCTGGCACCTCATTCTTCCCCTGTGGGTGCCTGCTGCTGCAGGGAGCCATGTCACCTGCCCCCCTCCCCCCATGCCTCTGGATGAGCTGCCCAGCAGACAACCTACCCTGGCCCTGGGGCCCCATTCACCCCAACCCCTGCCCCACTCCCTCCCTCACTGTGGGGGCCTCAATCTGCCTCCTCCCCCACCCCTTCCCTCTCCCCCGCCCCCCTTCCCCTCCATAAAGTTACCAGCTGGGTGCTCTCTACACATGCTGGAAGGAAAATCCTGAAATGTGAGGGTTGTATCCTGAGATCACGAGTTAGGTTAAATTTGATTTGGAAATCAGGAGTCTTGTAACTGTTTTGTGAGAGTCGGCATTACTGTGATATAGAACAGGAACATGCAAGCAGGGGGCAGATCCAAGGAGGATGCACTGGTGGATTTTCACCCTGCTTATATTCCTGGTCCATCCAAAATTCAAAGCCAACTGCCTACCAGTGGTCATTTCTATTCAAGCAACTGTGAAGGAGTCAATTGACTTGATGACTCATTATAATTTGCTTGATTCTTTCCAAACTCTTCATTCCATACATTTTAATTATCTTTTATTTTAAATAGTCTTTAATGGTTCTACTAGTCCAGCTATTCTTACTTCTTCAATGCTGAGGTCTGTCTGTCAGCTGATCCTAATAATGTAGCTCCCATTTCAGCCTTGCAGCCTGCTTTTTAACTCTAGCTAAAAATATTAACTCATATGTGAAAATATTAACTGAAATGAACATTAGCTCAGGTGTGGAAATCACTTTAAATGAAGCATTGAAAGCACTGAGCAAATGTTCAAGAAGGCTTGATTTTGTTTTATGAATCTGCAAAAGAGACATATGCAAAATATTTTGCACAATGAACCCAATCCACAAAAGGAAGCAGGACAATACAAGCAAAATACTTTTAAAATGGAAGGGATAATAATACTTTCTTTCAAAAGCACTTTGGAATCTGTGGCTAAAAAAACTGGTTGTTTTTATTTTGAGAAAATCAAACGTTCAGCAGCTCGCATTCCTCACAGCAACAAATAAATGTGAACGTACAGTGCAAATAAAACAGTAAGAAAGAAGCCTATTTCAGTCAAAATCCCAAAAAGCTAAACGTAACGCCAAAAATTCCTTCAAAGTAATCATTTAATTGTTAACCTCAAGCAGTCAATCACTTTTCTTCTAGTTCATTTTTATAGAGATGCAAATAAGGCCTAAGGCCTCATGTTAGAATTGCACAATGAATCCACAAAGCCCAGTGGGACTTCACAATGGTTCATCTGGGGTTTATCTGTGCAGTTTTGCTTGTAACTTTAGACAAAGTACAGACATTCAGAAATCCCCTGGTGTAAGTGCTCTAACTATTGCACTTTATTCAAAGCACTAAAAGTTAGAGTGCAAACAAACTGAACAAGCATTTGCTGTTTGGTGGGGGTGGGGGGAGCTTGGAACATGCCTACACTAAACACTGGGAGTGTTCCTGCCTGCCTCCAAGGAGGCTGTCAGAGTGGTCCCTCTCCCCAGCCCCATCACCCCCACCAGCTGGAAACTATCAGCAGCAGCTGGGAGGGCAGAGACCCCAGACCCCTTCCCCTGCAACCCCCCTATCCAGGAAGAGGCACACCATGGGGCCAGGGCTGCTGTGAGGAGAGAGACCCTGGGCCTCTTGCCCCACAGTCCCCCTTCGCCAGTTAGGCAATCTTCCTGGCCAGGCAAGGAGGGGTGCCTATGGGGAAAGGGGTCTGGGCTCTTTGTTCCTGCAACAACCCTGGCCCCACAGTATGCTGCTGCCTGGCCAGGGTGTGGGGGAGGGTGCTTCAGGGGAAGGGGTCTAGGCTCTTTGTCCCCACAGTAGCCCTGGCCAAGAAGTGGTGCACCACAGGGCCAGGGCTGCTGTGGGGACATAGATCCCAGGCCCCTTTCCCCACAGCACCCACACCACAGCCAGGCAGCACCTTGCTGTGGGGGCAAGGCTGTTGCAAAGAGAGAGACCCCAGACCCCTTCCCCCATGGACCCCCCAGCCAGGCTGTGGCATGCTGTAGGGCCAGGGCAGCTGTGGAAAGATAGTCCCCGCTTCCTTCACCCCTGCCACCAGCCAGAGGGAGGAGGCAGGGCTGGGATCAGAGGCTGTTACCAACTCAGGTCAGCGATAGCCAAGGAGGTGGGGCTGACCCAGTGCTCCAACCAAACTGAGCTCTGCCTGAGGATAGAGGACAGCCCTCCACAAGTTGCCTGGGATGGCAACAATCACACTCTAAGTTAACCCTTGATGGGATCCAGCACAGACATTCAATAAAGTGCTCTAACAGGAAAGGGTTTGGCATACTATCTTATCCATCAAAAGTTAACTTAGAGTGTGATCAGTGATTTATAAAGCACTCTAAGCACTGTGAACATCTGTTCAGTTATGGATTTATCTTGCACATAGGATGGAATAATCTCATGGGCCAATACAGGCTGGGGGCTGACTGGCTGGGCAGCAGCTCTACAGAAAAGGACCTGGGGGTTACAGTGGACAATAAGCTGAATATGAGCCAGCAGTGTGCCCTTGCTGCCAAGAAGACTAATGGCATACTGGGCTGCACTGGTAGGTGTGTTGCCAGTAGGTCAAGGTAAATGATTATTCCCTTCTATTCGGCACTGGTGAGGCCACATCTGGAGTACTGTGTTCAGTTTTGGGGCCCCGACTACAGAAAGGATGTGGACAAATTGGAGAGAGTCCAGCAAAGGGCAACAAAAATGGTGAGAGGGCTGGGGAACATGACTTATGAGGAAAGACTGAGGGAACTGGGCTTAGGAGCCTACAGAAGAGGAGACTGAGAAGGGACTTAATAGGAGCCTTCAACTACTTGAAGTGGGGGTTGAAAGAGGATGGAGTTAAACTGTTCTCAGGGGTGGCATATGACAGAACAAGAAGCAACCCTCTCAAGTGGCAGCAAGAAAAGTTTAGGTTAGATATTAGGAAGACTTTTCTCACTAGGAGAGTAGTAGAACACTGGAACAGGTTACCCAGAGAGGTGGTGGAAGCTCCATCCTTGGAGGTTTTCAAAATCCAGCTAGACAAAGCTTTGGCTGGGATGATCTAGTTGGGGATAGTCCTGCTTTAAGCAGGGGTTGGCCTAGATGGCCTTCTGAGGTCCCTTCCAACCCTAAATTTCTATGATTCTATGATACCTATAGTTGGTACCAGTAAGGGTTCATGATGTGTATTTTGTACTAAAAATTAATGACGTGAAAGTGATGAGGAAGGACAGCATGTCAATCTTGCTTCATCTTGCTGGGCAACCATCAGCAATTTTGCTAAGGTATCAGATTCTAGGGAGGAGGAGTATTGGTGTGCACATTTACATTTGCAGCTCATGTATTGAAGGAGTATTAACATGATATCTGTTACATAACAGAGCTAGACATTTGGGCATGTCTACACAAGATGCTTCAGTGCTGTAGCAACATGCTATGATGCTGTAGCATCCACTGGCAAACACAGTGATGCTGCCACTACATTGCTGTAGCAACACACTCCCTCATTATAGTGCATTGCTATGGCGACATAGCAGCCAAAACTAATTATGCACATCTGGCACAGTGCAATAGCAAAGGCGCTGTACAGCCACATGCATTATGCATGCAAGCAGACATGGTGCAAACATCCCAAACAGTTCCACCAATATCCCTCATTTCTTAGCATCTCTTGAGCACAGCATGCCAGTCATACCAAACTCTAGATATCCTATGATGTGAAAAATCCCCAGCATTTTAAGATTAGAAAAACCAATGTATTCTTGCTATGAGCAAGGATTTCAAATCTTCTGCGTCATGTTCAGTTATGTAATTTATTGCCTCATCCCTTAACTAATGTAACTTTTAAGATGCATTTTTTTCTATTATCTATTTTTTAAAATGCATTGTGTGCCAGTCTTGGTAGTCATTTGTGCACCATTGGAAGGATCTGATGTACATGGTGCTATCAATATTCTAGCATCTTTGATAATAGAGAATCCACATATACATAATAGGTAGATAGTAGTATTTTCTACCTAGGCCTCTAAATCTCAATTTAGTTGGATTGATCTGCTGAGTACCCTCACTAGAAGGAATTAAGATGTTCTAGTTTAAACATGATTAAATTGGAAAAGCTGATCAACAGGGAATTAACTCTTCTGAAAGCACCATCCTGTTATTTGGTCTTCTAAAAATGACATTTGTGCCAAGCAGATCAGAGAAGTATATGGGTAAAAGCAAATCTTTTGAACTGAAAAGGTGGAGGGTGGTTGTTTGGTTTGTTTACTCTGTTTTCTTTGTTATAATGCAAGGGGAAAAATTAAATCCCCTTTAAAAAAAAAAAAAAGGTAAAAAACTCCACCTCCCTCTACATGCACAACAGGATTTTTTATAGTATATGGGTAATATAATACGGATTTACATGAGGCTAGGGGCCAGAATTGGTATTCCCAAAGCACAACAAAGGGTACAGCTCCTGATATGAAGGAAAACGTAGATGCTTTAATGACAAGTGAATTACATGAGCAATTTTGTTACAGTTAGCTAGCAAAGTGCTTTCCTGGGATTGTATCTTGCTGCAACTCCCTGGCCGTATCTACACGAGGCACTGACTGCGCAGTTGTTACAGCACAGTCATTTAGTACTTGTATAAGCAAGGACTAAATGACTGCACAGTAACCCAAGTTACTGTGCAGTGGCGACAAAAAGCATCTTTTTTGTGATGCTACTGCATAGTAGCCTAATACTAGGGCTGTGCAAAGCTTCAGTAGCCAATTCGATTTGGAGGTGATTCAGCCTGATTTGGGGGACCAAATCTCCAAATCTGAATCAAATTGTGAGACCGATTAAAAGCTCCAAATGGATTTGAAGCCTCTGAATTGATTCAGGAAAGCTTCAGAAAAGTTTCGGCTGATTCAGAGATTTGGCCATAGACTAAACAGGCAGCTGACAGCTGCCTCCAGCTGATAAGTCTGTTGGGGTTGGTGGAGGGAAAGGGCATGGGGGAGGGAGGGATTAGGGCTGGGACAAGCTGCCCAGCAGGGGCGGGGGGCACGGGACTCGGGGAAGGGGGTGGGGTGGTGCAGCATACAGGCGCAGCAGTGTTTGGAGTAGGGGCTATGCCCTGGTGCCACTTGCCCAGCCGGAGCAGGCAGGAAGGGGTGATGCAGGCGTGGCTCACTCCAGGAGGAAGGGGGCAAGCAGCAGCAGGGCATAGCCCTCACTCCCAGTGCTGCCATGCCTGCATCTGGCACCCCCCTGTGCCAGGTAGGCAAGCTGTGGTAGTGCCCTCTCCCCACAGCCTCTCCCCACACCAGCTGGCAAGCAGTGACAGGGCAGAGTCCCCATTCCCAGTGCTGATGTGGGTGCGGCAATGCTGGGCCCTGCTGATGCATGTTCAACTGGCGTGGGGAGTATGCTGCAATGCAGGCATGGCTTGCTCCGGGTGAAAGGGGACAAGCGGCAGCAGGGCATAGTCCTCACTCCCAGCACTGTTGCACCTGCATCACCGCTGGGAGCAGGGACTCTGCCCTGCCATCACTTGCCTAGCCCCAGCACAGGGGGGTGCGGGATGTGGGTGCGGCAGTGCTGGGAGTGGGGCTATGCCGTGCTGCCACTTGCCCCCTTCTACCTGGAGTGAACCGTGCCCGCATCCTGCCCCAGCTGGGCAGAACCCCCACTCCGAGCACTGCTGTGCCTGCATCCTGCCCCCCCATGCCCCCCTCCCTGAGTCCAGTGCCCCCCACCCCAACTGGGCAGCTTGTCCCAGCCCCAGTCCCAGCCCCAATCCCTCCCTTCCCCATGCCCTTTTCCTCCCCCAACCCCAACAGACTTACCAGCTGGAGGCAGCTGTGTGAGATGCCTGTTTAGTGTATGGCCAAATCTCCAAAGCGGCGCCAAAGCGGTGCCGAATCTTTCAGATCTGATTCGGCTGAACCAAATCAGGACAGTGATTCGAATCTTCAAATCAAATCACTGTCCTGTGAATCGGCCAAACCCAAATCTGAAGCGAATACTTGCCAGTTCGCATGGGCCTACCTAATACTACTGCACAGTAGTGTTGTGTCATGGTTGTTGACACACAACACTACTGAGAAGTAGTATCAGGCTACTCCGTAGTCAGTGTCTCATGTAGATGTGGTCCCTTACCTTAAATTGTGCATGGAGTAGATGAGCAACCTTGGCCTCTAACTTATAGGAGTAATTGGCTAATTCCAGGAATCAGGTGCTGGATACAGGTAGACAGATTACAGAACTGAAGAGTTGTAGAGTAAAACATAAGAAAAACTTCGCAGCCGTATCTTAACAGCACTCAGTGGGGTTTTTGAAGGATTGCGCCAAAGTGTACCTCTCTGCTAGTTACTAGGAGCCATGTAAGTCTTTATTTCTGCTGGGATTTAATTAAACCATCTCTCAAAATATATACAACATAAAAACCATTTAGACAGCCTGAAGCATAACCAAGCAGGCGAAGACTGACCTACCATTAGGTACTAAATCAACAGGATAAGTCTCTCATCAACTGGTACAGTTAAGAGAGGAGGGAAAACAATATGTACAAAGGTGGCTCTAAGCCATTATTTTGGCCTCCTGATCCTGAACTTGGCAAACATCAAACCAGTCCGAAAGAACAGCTTTGAGCAGCTAAAGGATTATTCCAGGAGCACAGGATTTCTTGGACCTAGGGTTATCACAACCAAAGGTTTCTTCACTAATTCCACAGATATGCTATTTATATCCATGTAACAAAGAAATGGCTGCTACCTGAGCTATGACAGGTAGCAACGGAGGGACAGACAATCTGAAGCTGTACAGTTGGGGAATACTTATGACATGTTTGGAGTACAGACCAGCATGTCACTCTACTATGGTACTGGGGATAGTGAGCAACCATCAGAAAGTTGACCCCCTTACATTTTTTCTGCTTGCTGCCAGATATGATGGGTCTGATTTAAACTATGTGGACTCATTTAACTGCATGCTGACAAGTGCCTTCCAAAGGGAGCCAACATAAGACAAATATGCAGAAATAATTCCAACCATTTCATGCTGAGATGTTATTTAGGTAAAGCGTGGGACATTTTTGTAAAAAAGGTATTCATATATATATATAAGTAAGGCTGGAAGTAACCTCACAATGTCATATGCTCAAGGCAGGATCATCTCTGATGAAACCACCCCAGCCACATGTCTGTCTAACCTGCTCTTGAAAATTTTCAAGGAAAGTTCTTCATAACCTACAATTTAAATTTCCTTTGGCTGCAGCCTGAGGCTATTTCTCCTAGTTCTGTGCCCTAAACCACAGAAAGCATGAAACACTGTGAAAAACAAAAACAAAACCACCCACAGATAGAAGCAGCTTTACTAACCTGGATTTTTTTTTTTATTTTGGACATAATGTGCATTCCATTTCCAGCCACATGTGACTAATGTTTCTATCCTTTATTTTTACTGTAATTAAATAACTTCATAAAAACTTTTCCCTACATCAGACCCCAAATCCTGCCATGTGACAACGTGTCGCAAGGTAAGAATTAACTCAAAATATGAAGGAATTAGCTTCTGATCATTACAAACAGTATTAAGTTTATATATTCTCCTTATAGGAATTTTTTCTCCCCCTATTTTCTTGTTTTGTTGCATTCTCTTTTTCTACTCAACTAAATATATAACCAACACAGGCTGAAGCATTGCAGACAGGCCTTTAACTCACTTGGGCCTTTTGCTCCTCAGTTTCATATAGAAATTTGAGAGAGTGTTGATGCCAGTTTTGTACAGATGATGGAAGGTCTGACAGCAGCTCATTTCCCTGTAAAAACCGTCAGCTAGCATGAAGCCTACTTAGTACAATAAACAACACAGTGTGAACTATTTTTGCAGGTGAGATGTCCTGCTGGTGGCCCACCCATAAATCAAGGGCTGTGGCTAACAGCAAGGGAAACAGCAAGAGCTAAAAGAGGGGGAAATGAAGTGTTGCATATAACCCCCTACTGATTGAAGGTCATAGACCTGTTGAGACTGACAATTTATTATAATTTATTAGTGTTGCATTTCTTCCTTAAACCAGCAGGAGCATCAGAATCCAAGCATATCAGTTCTGAAAAACGGAGGTAGAATAAAAGGTCTTTAGAGAAGGTGCAAAGGAAAGGGAAGTAAGGAAAAACAAGTTAGCTCAGTCTATTTTTTTTTTTTGACAAAGGTAATATGTGAGTGAAGGTTGAGAAAGTGCTTTCAAACAGGACCAGCCCATCAGGAAATAAACCTTATTTCAAAGGCAGAAATCATTCATTGCAGTGAAAGGTAGAAATGTGCCACAAATATTGGTACCTGATGTTTAGACTTGCTGTAAGAGATCTCTTGCAGACTTTAGCATAGAAATTAAAGGAGCCTAATTCCATAGCCTATCTGTGCATTAAACCCCCAGTTCAGCCAGTTGAAAGCCTTGTCAGGCCAGTCCCCCTTGCCATGTAATAGGCTAGGGTTTCTATACGTCTGGGTTTTCATGGACGTGTCCTCTTTTTTGGACCCCTGTCCTCCATCCAGACAGGTTGTTAAAATGCAAGCAAATGTCTGGGTTTTTGCTCTGCCTCTGCTTTTCCCTGGCACTTGTGGCTTGGCTGCTTGGGGCTGGGAGCAGCAGAGGAAGGTGATTAGCTGTCAGGGGATCATGTGTTCTGTGCATAGGACCCAGAAGCTGCTCACAGGCAAGAGAGACAGAGAGACACAAAGAGAGAGAGAGAGAGAGTGCATGTGCAGGTGCAAGCTGTGTGGGCAGCAGGGCTGGGTGAGCAGGGGGCTGTGGGTTGGGAGTGAGGGGCACTGGCAGGGCTGGGGGGTTGGATTCAGTGGGTCAGGAGTGACAGGCAGCAGCAGGGCTAGGGGGCTGTGGCTTAGGACAGAGGGAAGGCATGGACACATCACAATCATATGCCCTTCCTTCCACCTGCCCACCCCCACAGGGGTCCTGTTTTTTGATACTGGAAATATGGTAACCTAGCCAAATGGATGCTTCAAACAACCAAAGAAATGGGGTCAGAGCTTTAGTTTGTCTCTTTTAGTACACGTTCATTTAAATCAGTGTTGTCCAACTGGCAGCCCACACTGCATATGGCCCAGAAACCCACGCAGTCTGGGAAAGGCCTGCATGCCAGGCATTACCTGCCAGGAGATAAGGAGGCTACCAGCCCAGCTTGTGCAGTGGTGAAGCAACGGGGGGCTAGGAAGCTACCCCTGCAAGGTATGGCCCATACACTCTTTGGCGCTGAGACCACATGCCAGCGCTTCCTGTGGCCCCAGGTGGGCAGCTCTGATTTAAATAACTCAGGTGCTACATGAGGGTCCTGGTTCATGATCTCTAGGATAAAAATGAGAACAAAAATATTACTTTCTCTATCCTGTTTCTGCAACAAGTAAAGAGAAACACTAGTTTTTACATGTAAGAACAGCAGGCATTATGACATAGAGAAAACAACATTTTACTTTACTTGCTTGAGTCTTCCTCTTATTTAGTCAATTCATAAACTGGGTGGCCAGTTGGGCAGCCCTGATTTAACAGCTTTTAAAATGTCTGTACATGGCCTAATAGTCAGGTTTATGAATACCAGTCTTGTCTTTTTGCATCCACAACTTTTGTGTCTATAGTTTCAATTATTTAGATGTTTGATTCAATGCAATTTTGGTCCAGGAGGTATAGAAAAGACTTCCTGCTCTTTTGGCTAAGGGGGTGTAGGTAGTAATGCCAGTAAGACAACTAATACATACTTTACTAAGTCATTTGAATATTGGCTCTTATGGAAGAAATTGGCCAGGAGTACCACAATTTACTGTCACTGGACAGGAAGTTTGGTTTGATTTTTTTACTGACTGTCCATACATTTATGGATAGTTGCCAACTCTATTGAAAACACTTACGTGTTTAAAATATTACTTCTGATAACTCTTCTCTCTAGAATAATTCAAGGTTTTGGCACTAAAAACAGGCTTTGGTTGCCTTTGTGTTGGCAGTGCACTGCCATACATGAAAGAGGATAAAAATACACATTCAATACTTGCAGAGGAGCAGCAAACAAAAAGAAAAACATATGTTGTTTCTTAGCTCAGCCAAAGAATCCAGCCCTGGCTTCTTAAACTGTCTTTTGACTGATCTACGAACAGTGAAATGTGGTACTCCTGGCCAAATTCTTCCATAAGAGCCAATATTCAAATTACTTAGTAAAGTATGTGTTTTTATCTTACTGGCACTACTACCTACATTTCCTAGGCCAAAAGAGCAGGAACTTTTTTCTACATCTCCTAGACCAAAATTGCATCTAATCAAACATCTAAATAATTGAAACTATAGACACAAAAGTTGTGGATGCAAAAAGACAAGACTGGCATTCATAAGCCTAACTATTAGGCCATGTACAGACATTTGAAAAGCTGGGGGAGGAAATGATCTAAGTTATGTGGTTTCTCTAAGTGGCCTAGTTTAGATTAGGAACAAACAGTATACATGTTCAGCCATTGGGGGGACTCCTGCAGGCAGCTGGTGGTACTCCTACATGCCTTCCAATGTGGCCTGTGGGCTCCCTGGACTGCCAGAGACTGCTGAGTGCAGCTGAGCTCCTGAGACAGCCCTAACTGGCTGCTGGACATGGGCAAGCATGCCCCCAACCTCCTGCGACATCATGATGGGCCCTCTCCCACAGCCTACCCTAAGTCTTCCAGAAGAGCCCCAAAGCAAGCGCCCTCCCTTGTGAATTGCATTTGCCTCCATGTTCCACCCTGCCCACACCCTGCCATGGTGCCCTACTACCTGTGCCCAAGCATACAGACCCAGGAGCTGCAATGTGTTTTGCTTATTTCCCTGTGTAAGTCTTGAAGGAGGCTGCAGAACATCACACACAGCCATTAAGCATGATGCAGAAGCTGGTCACCATGGGATGCTTCCTACACCTGATCCAGAAGCTGGACATCCTGCATGGGGCCACCTACTGCACCCTATACCTGCCAAGTGTCCTGGACTGGGTCACTGACTTCCATGTGGCTGATGGGGATGAGGCCTCAGGACACCATGGATGCTGAGGTCCTCTGGTACCACCTCCAGAGCATGGGCCACCTTCATGGACATTGTCACCCAGCTGGCTGCCCACATCACACTTCAGGATGTCAGCATGTGGCTATCCCTCACTGCAGAGAAGCAGCCATCAATCACCATCATGAAGCTAGCCATCCCCAGCAGTCTCTGCTACATAGCCAACCAGTTCACTGTAGGCAAGTTCACAGCTGGAGAGATTGTCCAGGAGGTGTGCCAGGATATCCAGAACATCTTGGCCAACTGCTTTATTCACCTCATCAATCCACAGGAAGTGGTCACCAGCTTCCCCTGCATAGGTTCCCCCAAGTTTGGGGGCCAAGGACAGCACTCACAACCCCATCCTCTGCCTGCCCCAAAGCACCTGGTTGTTCATCAAATGCAAGGGCTACTTCTCCGTTAGCCTGCAGGGTGTTGTCAGCCACCAGGGCTGCTTCACCCACAGCTTAGCTGGCTGGGTGGGAAAAGCCTATAATGCCCACAGCAGATGATGGAGAGTGGGTGCTATGCTCTTAGAGTCCTCAATCTTGCCATCAGTGCTATTTTTGTTCCTCCCCTCATCATCAGGGACTCAACTTACCCACTCCTGTCCTGGCTTCTAAAGCCTGGCCCATTGAAAGGAGCACTTCAACTGCTCCCTGAGCAGGTGCCGCGTGGCAGTGGAATGTGCCTTAAGCCACCTCAAGGTGCACAGACATGCTCTCAGAATGTGCCTTGAGGTGGAGGAGGAGAATCTGAGGTGCCTCATCATCACTACATGTATCCTTTACACCATCTGTGAGATCAGAGAGGAGGTCTTTCACAAATCCTGGGCAAAGGAGTCACTGCATGCAGACCAGACATGGTGTGCCATGTATGCATGGCACAGGGAGGCTGGAGAGACTAAGCCCCCTGATTTGGGGGCATCGGCCCCACACAGAGGTAGAGAGTCTGGGTCTGTGAAGCCCTAATCAACTAGTTCTTGGCCCTTTAAGACTGGAATTGGTCCCAAGATAAGTAGGGCCAGAGAGCTTCGAGTCCCTGAGTGCCTGTGCCCTGGCACTGGGCACTTGATCTCCTGCACCAGGGCCCTCTGGCCCTGTATCCCAGGCAGTGCTGGCCACAACCTTGGCTGTCTGAACACTGTTGTTCACCCTGCCCCCCTCCACATTCCTTCTTCAGAGGGTCCAGGTACCTGGGGTCTTCAGGGACTCAGACCATGCCCAGAGTGGGCAGGGACTGACCACCCTGGGGAATGCCAGTAGAGCTTTTACACCACCCTGTCTCCCACATCCATCTTTCCCTTACAGGAGAGGTGTTTTATTGCTGTGTCCATACAGAAGTGGTACTTTGCTCCCAATATTTCCCTGGTGAAAGTTGGCTGGGGCCAGAGGGATGAGCTTTGCCACTATTCCCAGGGAAATGCCAGCCAATACACCCTGCTTCTGCTGCAGGACATGATACCCTGGGAGGTTTTTGACAGCTGGAGGAGGCCATCTGCTTTGAAGGCATGCAGGGGAAGCCCAAGTTGCCATTCAACATGAGAGTTCAGCTTGTGCTCATGATCCCCATAAAAATAGATGTGATGCTGAACCTGTGACCTGACCCAGACAGAAGTTCCCAACGCCCCAGCTGCCTAAGAAGAGTCTTGCCATTCATTGCCCTTGGATTTCCAGCACTGTGCTGCTTTGAATACACTGGGAGGGGTGGGGGGGCTTGCTGTCCTGGACTGGGATGGTGCTGTGATTGTGGGAAGGGGCAGTGGGTTTTTTTTGAGGGGTTGGTACAGTGACGGTCTGTGCCATGAGTCCCAGAGTTGTCTGACACCCATGGGCTTTCTCCAGGGATTGGATCAGATTGGCGGGGATCCTCTCTGCATCTGGCCCCATGTGGCTGCCAACTGGGGCAGAGTGCAGAGCATGGGCACTTGTACTAGGTTTTTTACACTTTGCCTGCAGAGCTCAGTAAATGCTTCCAAGGCATTTATACACATACTTTTTTTCCAGCGATGCGCCGGAGATCTGCCGCTTCACAGCAGACTTGATTAATCAAGTCTGCTCCACACACAAGCTGAGGGAAACTGCACTGTGCTGTGTGCATTTGTATAAGTGGTGAAATGTGCATCAGTACACAGAAAATGGCGGTGGTGTGCTTTTGAACTAAAGCACCTCTGAGATGTTATACAACTGCATGCATCACAGGACCAGGCAATTTTCAAAGCGCCTGGCACTGAATATCATACATGTATAAAAATGCCCTTAATGCCTTTCTGTGAATGCAAAAAGAGGGAGTGGATGGCAGGGGAGGGGGGAGGTGGGCACTGTTTCAGTGCCAATGTTTTGGGCAGCTGGGAGGAGGCTTGGCTTTACCAGTAGCTAAGCAGAGCTCTGAGAGATAGGGCAGGGAGGTGTGAACAAGGCAGATTTATGTTCCCTCAGAATAGGAGATGGACTGCTAACTGCCCAATGCTAGGCAGTGGGAGGTTGGCACCACCGTCTACCCCAAGCACAGCCCGGCCCAGCCATCCACTGGGAACAGCCTGACCCAGCTCCTCACTGCCCACCCTGAACGCAGCCTGCCCCACCCCAAGCACAGATCCAGGGGCACACGCCCCCCAGGGTGCATGTAGCAATAGGAGCTGCCCCCCCACACACAGATCAGTCCTGTGCCCCATCCTGTGCTGGGCAGCCCCTACCCCAGCCCTGCCCCCCTCCCCCTCCCCACAACAAACTTACCAGACAGACCCGGCTGCTCTCCACGTGGCCAAGCCGCACTCCTGGCCACCCATGTGTTGCGCTGCAGCTGCGCACATACATGCGGAGTTCTGCGTATCCCCTACAACTCTTAAGTACCCCTAGGGGTATGCGTACCCCCAGTTAACAACCATTGAGCTAGCATATCTGCATGAATGCAGATTCTATTCTGCTGTCCTCTGTACTCAGAGATCAGAGTTTATGGAAACTTAAGAAGTACTTATTTCACCACTTAACAGATCTAACACATCTGTCCCCGTAAGGTAAAATATCCTGCTAATTTTTACCATTCAGTTATTTTTCAGATGGTCCCTACTCCACAAATTTCTTAATTTTGATTAGAAGTACTCCGTGTTTGATAAAATGCTTTTACCACAAAATGTCAATTCATGAAAACTCTGCACAAAAGGGTCAGTTTCAGCTGGTCTCTTAATTCGGGCAAAAGTTTAAAAGAATTTACAAATCACCTACCTGTTCCATGACAATGGTTTTTTTTCCCCCAGTTTGGCACAACTTTCCTTGACATTATATTTAGACTAATTTGATACACACAGAAAAGGCAAAAAAAAATAAAAATTTTTAAGGTCAAAATCAAAGCAAAACATTTCAGCTGACCCAGTCTCAATTTTGGGGGATTATTAAGTCATAAAGTCTTTCAAGGACAACTTTTCCATTTCTGAAATATCAACAATTCTCAAAAGGATGAAAAATACATATTGCACATATTGACTTTGTAAGCACCTTGTATGGACACATTAGCCTTCAGAAGTATTTATTTTTGCCTTTTTATTTTTATCTGGTTCTTTTTTCCTAAGTCTAAATGCTGCTGTGATCTAAGCACAGGAGCATTTAGAGCAAGGGGAAAAGTGGTCCCTTCTCCATTTAAACTATAGCATATATGGCTTAATAAGGGCTAATATTGTAGTATTGTAATATTGTAATATTTGTTACTAGAATGACTTAACTCATAATTGGAAAGACCCTTCCTCCTAATGCCATTTACAAAGATAAATGCTTAACTACTGAAGGATAGAATTTCTCTTAGCATTAAGCCTACCTCTGAAGACAACAGAAGACTTTAGGTCTTAATGTAAGACAAGCAAAACCTGTCCAGTGCTGACTGATTTTGAAAACATTGCCCCATCCTGAGATTTTTCTGCTCAAAAATACTGTTCCTCAATTTAACATTGAGCTGCTACTGACTGGCACAAAGATGACAGATACAAAAGGAAAAATATAGCAAAAAATTCTTCACATTAAATAAAATTTGTATGCATACAGGAATGCAAAGACAAAGGAAGTATTTGCCTCTTTAATTTGACCTGTTTGACCTTGGGTTCAAACTGACAAGAGTTAGCCCACTTATGCATAGGTGGATACCTGAACATATGAACCCAGAAGTACTAAACCACTTCCAAAACACTTCAACCCTTCTGTAAATAAAACTTGGAAAGTGAATAGTCCTGTGTGAAAATCCAAACACCAAATGTTCAGCACAGTAAACAGTTTCCATTCATATAAGAGCAAATACACCATTTCATTTTTGAAAGGTGAGTTGACAAGCTGTAGAGTTTTCCCTCTGAACTTTGCCAGCACTGTCCTATTCAAAGTACACACTGTTCTGACAGCAGATTCAGATTAGTCATAGTGTAAAGCACCAAAAACAAAAACAATGCATTCATTAAAGCATACTGGGTCTTCGAGGTTTCAATCTCAATTCCTTTGCACTGATATCATTTTTCTATTCATTTTTAGAAAGGATCTAATTCAAATTTCAAAGTTAGCTGTGTCATTTCTTCGGCTGTGGTCCTGATTCATCATTATGTAATTCCAGTCACTGAATTTAAGCCAGCGTAAAACCAGCACAACAGTGATAAATCAGGACCTAATGAACCCTTATCTATATGATAAGTATCTTTTTACTATTCCTGTTTTACTTAATTTCACATAAAGCAGCTTCTTCTCTTCCACAAGATTTTCCAGATGCCAAAAACCTAATATCTTTCTTAATACAAGAGGAAACAAATTCTTAAATTACAGTAGGTCTTGACATGTGAGCTACTGTGTAAATCTATTTTCAGACATTTGATTGCAATGTTCATTAAGAACATAAATATTAACTGCTCTTTTCTTCCCCAACATCAAGTTGGCTATAAAGAAAGGAGTACAGCAATTTTGCTTTTTAAACAGTCATTTATGTTCTAGTTGATTTCCTGGCAACACTGCAAAAATTAGATAATAAATAATATTTAGAGTTTAAAGGAAAGACTATCATGTTGAAAATGGGCTAAATCCAAGAGGGGAAAAATACTGACAAGGAGTGAATGTCTTGCTGGGATTAGTTTACTGAAAATAAGACTACCACCACCATCAGTCACACCAAAGGAAAAAAACAAACCCCAAAAGGCAAAAAAAAAATCACCCATATTACTCAATAATTTCTTGGAAAAGAAGGAGAAAAAAATATATATAATATAATTTCATAATGGGACATATATAAGTGTGTATGGTGTATATGCGCTCACACAGGTGTGTACTCTCTCTCTCTCTCTCTCTCTCTCTCTCACACACACACACACACACACACACCCCATTATAAAATTTCCCTACTGCAGACAAGACTGTCTTGAATCCCATTTCTAATATTGTAAAATTCTTTATTTACCCCCAATAAAAGATTTGGTTATTCAAATATTAAATCTTCTGCTTATCGTCACCAAAAGGTTTGCTGGGTAAAAGATCTGACCATAAACAACATTACAGAAATTTGGAAATGAGACTTGGGATTGCTGCCTGCTATGCCTTTATTGTGCTTAGCCCTCCAAAAAACTAACTATTCACGGAAGCTTCCTGTATGCGGATGCATTTAATTCAGCACAAGGTACCATCTACAAACCAGAGGTTTGTGGCCATCGTCATGAAAAAATGTTGAAACTATGCAATGGAAATATTATTTACCAAACTAGGAATTACTCTTGGATTAAACTGCTGGTCCATCTAATGAAGCATCCTGTCTCCAATGGATGCTCAGTACCACATATTTCAGAGGAAAGTGGGAAACGCTCATAAATGAGCATTTAGGAGCAGCTGAAACAGAAGAGGAATTCCCTACCACTTCCAAGTAGTGTTTGACTTTCACACAGAAACATAAGAATTTGTATCCGTTTTCAGTCTTTTCTTTTAAATTCTGCTTCTATAAATGTTCCCAAAGCAATTGGCATTTGAATAGCTATCAAATATTTTTATATACTAAGCTCTTGTAAATAACAGTATTTTGAAGGGTTCCACGAATTAAATACATGCTGTATAAGGAAATGTTATTTTTTTACTCTTATCTTAAATTTTTCTAGCTTTTAACTTCATTAAAATGCCTTCCCACAATTTACCTTCTCTTCACCATTCATTTTAACTATGCCATTCTCATCACTTCTCAAAGCAGTACAAATCTTGTTACTCTTTCTTCATATAAAAACCTTTCTGTTTCTTTATTCATTTTCTTCATTCATTTCTGAACCCCTTCCATGTTTGTTTTAGGGTACAAAATGGCTTCCATTATATTGGGTTTTCCCAGGCTCACAATATTCAGAGACACTCATAGAAGAAATTTCTCTGTTTTAGCTTTGTACCAAGGTAAGAGAACAACATTCTTTTAACTGTTAGGGTTCGCTAAGGGTAAAGAAACATTTCTACCCATATTTTTGACAGCACAGCAGCAGCAAAAACAACTAGATTGAAAACTTTAAACTTGTTTTGAATGTAGTCCTCACTGATGGCTAGCAACTTTGGTTTGAAAATTATTTGTTTTGATTTACACAATAATGAGCATTTTTAGAAAGACATATTGAGCATATTCAGATGTTTCAAAGACTAGGTAGGCTAATGTGTGAACTCAGTGTCCTCAACAAACAAATGTCACAAAGGTTACAAACAAATGTCACATTTGTCCCCGGATAAACTGTTTTACCCTGGGACAAAATGCCATCATTCACCTGTCCATGTTCATTATCCCAGGATAAGTCCTAAAAGGTTCATAGGATAAGAAGTACTAACAGTTTATCCTGGGACATCGTAAAGTACAGTAAGGTAAAGTTATCTCAGCATTGCATCATTGAATCAATGGCAGAAATGTGGCAGTGCATTTAGATGCTCATTAAGGTGATGTGTGTGGATGCCAGTCCTGGAATATTTCTGTTCTAGGACAAACACAGGCCGACTTGTCCAGAGACAAATGCAATGTCTGTTCCTAGCTTTACATACAAATGCTTTATTCCTTCACATTTCATCAGCAAAAATACTTTTATATTCTATTTAATATGTCACTTCATGAATAGGTAAACATAACTATCTTACATTTCCAGTACAAAGGCGCTCCAATTAAAAAATATAAAACCCATTGCACATAATATTAGGCCAGGAAGTCATACAGACATTCATGCTTCCTATGCTGTCAACACACAGCTCTTATTGTTGCTTGTCATTTTGTTATGATGATATGCAACATTGCTCAAGTTTCTCTCTTGAATCTGTAAACCTACAGCAGACTGGAAATCTCTAGCATTACTGTTTTGCCTCAGTGCTGGCACCTGACATGTCCCATCTCTAATTTTTCAAATATTGGAAGCTACCAACTGAGAAGTAAGCATGACGGGAAATAGAGAAACAAATGCACACACTGATTTAAAAAGAACCTTGGAAAATTATGTAATTAATGAATGGCTATTAACACATCACAATGGCGCCTACTTCGAAGCACATGTTTTTTAAGTGGAGGAGATCCATTCAAATGCTTACTGCTTTGGTGTTATAAGCATTGCCTCTTACTTCTAATTTATGAAGTAAATAAAGAAAAAGTGAGGGAAAGTGACAGCTGATCTTTTGAGATAAGAAGGCCAAGCACCAACCTTAATACACATTAGAACAACTCTTGAGGTGCCAAGAAATCTTGGGGTCACCTGGCAATTGCCAAACCCTCAATTTTTGCAAAATCTCACACATGCACTAGCCCTCAGAGTAGCAGAGTGAAATTAAATTAGTTTGCTGTTTGCAGCTCTACGGCCTTTAAATTATTAATGCTTGGGACACTGCTCACAGCTGAGGTTCATTTCCACAGTTCACAAGATCACAGTCTAGCAAAATTATTCTTTAGTGTGCCCTTCCAATAGCTCATACTGTAGCCCTAATGGGGCAAAGTTAAAAAGTCATACAAGGCTTCCTCTTGTAAACACTTGTGTGTGTGCGAGAGAGAGAAAGAGACTCATTTTGATTCTTATGTATGCACATCTGTCTGCAAGGTGTGGGATTCCTCAGGGTGGAAGACCTGGGCCTGGCAAAACCAGATAAGCCATGCCAACTGCTGAAAAAATAATAGAATTAGCAAGAAAACAGATGCTTATACATGTGGGCTTTAACCCCGAAGTTCTACTCAAGGTTTGTTTTGTTTTCACTTAAAAATGGAAAATGTCAAAGCACATGGAAAGAAGCCACAGATTTTTTCACTGAGTTTGGCCAAAATATTTTTTTTAAATGAAGAATTGACAGTCTGGAAACAATCTTTACATCACAGAAGAAAATTCAGGAAGGGAGTTTAGACTGTAAAATGAAACATACCATTTCCCACAAGTGCTTCTGTGCATGCAAACAATCAGATTTGTGTGAACTGTATTTACATGTGCAAAATCACAGGCTCAATTAAGGATGCAAATCTGTAGCCATACAGAAAAATCAGAATGTTTGCATATAAAAACCATAGTTCTGGGAAGCTATGCACAGACAATAGGATGTCAGAGATTATAGCTGCAATTTAAGAAGTAGTTTTTGTAATTCAGCTATAAAGTATAAACATGCCAACAGTTCAGAAGAAGAGTGTTAATGGGAAAAAAATGATCTAATGCCCTTTCACTGATATGTAACTGTTTGGTTTACTGACAGTGAACTGTAAAGAGAAATCATTCCAGTTATGTAGTAGTTTTGGATTGGTTTGTCTCCTTTCGCAGAGATGTCTCTGTGCTGACATAAGTCAGACACAGGATGTGACAACTAAGTTAGGTTGGGGGAGGGGAGTAAGAAAGGGAACATAAAACTGACAGTGATAAATAGAGCTACAACAATTTGTTTACCGGATGCTGACTTTGATGAACATGTACTTTTCCAGGATTGTGAGTCCACCGCCTGTTGATTTATATTAAGGGTAAAGTCAGGACACCACACTGACTGATAAAAATTCCTATCCACCAAAATGGCTGGAGAAGCTAAAGATATGAAGAGGATGGTCCTAATATTGCATGATGTGCTTGATTTATATTTATATGTATCAGCTCGGGCTAAGGAAAGGAAGGAAGGAAGGAGTATTTTTTTCATTAGCTCCAATTAACTTGCCATACATTCACAAATATTTATTCCTCAATGATAAAGATGATTTCCACATGTTAGCATGAAATGCCTTGTTTAAATAAGCCACATACCACCACACTGCAACAGTAACATTTATCACTGGGGAGGAGTTTGAACTGTGCACCCTCAAATTATGTGCGAGGCAAGAGAGGTTTCAAATTAAGATGTTGGGGTTCATATCCAGCTTTAAGACCTAGGATTATACCTCTTTGACCTGAATGGATAGGAATTTTTTAAAGTTTTCCAGGTATTTTTGGTTAGGGCAAGATACTGATGATAAAATTACTTATTTCTTAGATATAATTCTGTGTATTTACAATGAAAATTTAAGGTTGTATTTCCTTAAGTCAATGGCAGATCCAGAGGGGGTACAGTGGCATAGCTGCACCTTTCTTTTTGGATTGTACCATGCCACAGGAGACTCAGGGGTCTTTTTTTATGCCCTTAAAGACCATGAAAACCCCTTCTCTCTTTCTCCCCATTCCCTGGCCTGCTGCAGCTGCTTTCCCCATTGTCCCAAGGATGGGGGGAAGCACCAGAGCTGTTCCTGTCCTCCCCAGCTAGGCTGTATGCAGGCTGGGCTCAGCTGGGGATGGGGAACGTGGCAGTAAGGATGGGCAGGTGGGCTTCCCTTCCCTGTGCCTGCTTCCAGGGGATGGGGCAAGGAGGATGAAACTAGTCTCCCACCCTACTGTTGCCACTCTCCCCATCCCCAAATGATCCTAACCCTGGTGTAGCACAGTTTGGGTGCAGAGTGGGGGAAAAGCACTGGTGCTTCCTCTGCCCCCAGAACAATGGAGAAGGCAACTGTAGCAGACAGGGGAGTGGGGAGAGGAAGGGGGGGTTCACCTGCTTTAGGAACTTCTAAAGTCCCTGGAGGCTCCCAAGGGCAGTCTGCCTGCATCAGTGGAGAAGGAGGAGGCTGGAAGGAAGGGCCCAGGCACCCCTGCAGCATGGGCTGTTGCTCCTGTGCTCCACTTTGGAAAATTCTGGATCCTGGATTCTACGTGTAAGAAGGGGTGGGCAACCAGGACACCATCCCCAGACACCAACCTCAGTGGGGCTCAGTTTGCTATGCCTTTGCCTTGAACACTGGAGAAACTGAACAGGATAATTTCTTCACCAGCTTCAACAAGGTTTCTCCCAGTCCCCATCCAATGTGATTACACTTTGTGGCAAACTGGAGGAAAATAAATCTACTTCTGTGAGTTTCCATGTAACTGAAGAGAAGTTATTTTATGGAACCAGTTAGGTGAAAAAAAAAAATAGGGTACTTTGAGGTCATTCCATCACATAATATACTGCCTCAAGAACTGACAGTGGATCATTAATTTACTTTTTATAATTATAATTTTATAATTTTTTTATATTTTTCACCTGAGTTCCAAAGAATGTAATATTGGGGCTTTTATCCAAAAAAATGTAACCAAATGCCCAAGCTCTTTCAAGTACTGCATGTTATCATTCCTGACACCTCTATGTACCAGGAACCATGGTAGATGCTCATTCTCTCTCTCTAAGTAAGAGAGAGATTTACCATGTTTCAAGGGTATAGGTTATAGGCATGTTGGTCTAAGGACATAGGCAGACAAGATTCTTCAGGTAAATCTGATATCTTTTATTAGACCAACTGAAATAGTTTGAAAAATTCTTCTTTGCAAGTTTTCAGGTACAAACGCCATTTGTCAGGCTGAAGAAGCATCTTCAGTTGGTCTGTGCACTTCCAGGATGGAGTAGAATAAAGCCAGAGGCCAGTATGCATGCAAGAATGCCAGTCAGTGAAAATGCAAATTGAGGTAGTCAATGGGTAAGAAACAAATGTTGGGGAAAGGAAATGTAGACCTGGTGATAAGAAATAGGGGTATCAGAGTAGAGAGGTTACCTGGTTTAGGCAGGTTATAATGTATCATAAATCCAATGTCTATATTTAGTCCATGATTTTTTGTATTCAGTAGGTTGATTAAGTGAAGTTTGTAGGCATATCTGCAAAAGGTGTTTTGTAAAATCCCTTGGAGGATTAGAACTGAGAAATTGGCAAGAGAATGGTTTTCTTGTGAGAAATGTGCCCCCACAGGTAATTGGGTGTTCTTATCTGATAGGGTTTTAGTGTGCATTCATTCTGGTATGCAGTTGTTTGGTTTCTCCTACTTATTTTCCATCAGGGCATTTGGTGCACTGGATAAGAGATATAACATTTCTGGAGGTGCAGGTATAAGATCCAGGAAGGCTGATAGTTCTTTTGTGGGCTGTAGTTATTATGGGGGTGGTAGAGATGTGTTGGCAGGTTCTACATTTCTTGTCATGGCATGGTCTGGATCCTTTCGGTGTGTTTTGAGCCATAGGAAGTTACCACATTTAAATAAACCAAATGTAAGGATTTTGTATAAATAGTATATTGTAAATGTTAAATTCATGCTTATGCTAATAACACTGCTAATCAATTCTTGGAAATGTAAAGTAAAATGAAAGAAAGAAAATCGAAAAGATACACCAAGAGAAGGAAAATCTAATCTACTATATGAACTGTAGAATTAAATGGGGAAGTGTCTCTCAAAAATGTGTTGCTCCAACCCTGAAATGTTTGGTATTGCATATTCCTGTACCCATTTGGTATCTTAGTACCTTTCTATTTGGATCCTTGCTATGTGTAGAACATTTCCTTTTCAACAAAACCTTCAAGTTAGGTAAACTGCAATTCTGATAAAGCAAAGAGATTACACACATATACTGCCAAGTGCCTTAGAGACAGATATAGATTGGGAAATTTGCCACCTACTGTGCTCATTTGATTGCTATATCTGTAACTAGATTTTAAATTTATGTTTTAAATGAAAGATCTTTAAAAAAAAATCAGTTTTGCAGAACAATTGTAAAGGAAATATCTGTTCAGAAACAGGCATGCCACATATACTATTCGTGAAAATGGCAGTATGTGTGTAATTAAATGTGAAAAAAAAAAATCAGTGCATAATAGACCTAGTTCAGTGAATGAACCAGTTAGATTTGATTCTTTGCAAATTAATTAAATGTTCCTCTGAAATGTTCTATTTAATGTTGAGCTTATATGGAATAAAAACAGATTGCATCCTCCAGTACATTCATTCCTGTCACCACCTAATAGAACTTGATGATCTCAATGTACATTGTTTCACAAATAAGAAGTAATTTATTGGTAGGTGTTAACGTTGCATTTCTAGTACATGCACACTAATTCTTTGGGAGACATTCTAAAAAAAACTGGAAAAAGGTTAGTTGAAATCTAACATCAGGAAATCTTGAAATGGATGAAACCATTTCCTTTCCAACCGTATTTAGATGAAAACATCCAGATTTACATGACCTTTTATATCTCCAAAAATTACACAAACATTAATCCTAAACTAATTTGAAAGATAGCACTCCAGGTTCACAACTTCATAAAAGTTCAGTAGGGTTAGCTTTTACTTTAAGCATTTTAAGATTTTTATTTTGCTTTTTAATCAAAATTTTAACAGTACTCCTCCATTCCCCCTCCCCAGGCCCCTCTCCTCCCCTTCACAGTTCTGGATTGTCCTAGAAAGTGCATGTGGATTAATCTGGAGTAGAACAAAACCATCCAATTTTCTCTCAATACACTTTTCTGATTATTGGCCAACTTCATACAATTAATAGGGCTTTATATAGCTATTAAGACTCTGGAATTTGTATGACAACACTAAGCAACAGCATGAAAAAAGAAGATATTTTTGTGGTTTTTTTAATTTCACTAGGCCTACAGAAGATTTACAAAGAAGCAGTTTGGATTTTTCTCCTAAATGCAAATCAAACAAATCAAAGATGCTTAAAAAGAATGACTTTCTCCAAGGCATCAGAAAATACAATCATGGCCACATTTTAAATCCTGAAGAGAAAATACAATAAATTGGTCATTGCCTTCTTTCTGATTCCAAACCAGACAAATGGAAATTCTAGGGAACAATTAAAAATAGCTGCTACTTCTGATATTTCCCAGACTGAACTTCAATGGATACTTGGAGTAAAGAAATAACCTGATATCCATAGGAGATGTATCATACTACATTTACTCAAAAGACTAATACACAAAATGTCAAACCACATAAAACCCAAAATCCTTACAAAGCCATGCATTTGTTGCAATACCTAACTGAAAGAATGGGGTTGTTCTCCATAAGAAGCCTAACAAAAAAAACTAAGCAAAAACAAATGAGTAACTGGGGTCTTTCAATCCCAATCTTCCATCTACTTGGAACAGCATTTAACATTCAAAAGAACCAGAATTTTCTACAACAGTGGGAGCCAACCTTTCTGGATCATGTGTCACAAATTAGCCTCCCACCCTCCCCGAGTGCCACTTTGATTCTTTTCCCCTCCCTGATCTGCTGTGCTGCCTTCTGCTCCCAGCCCTATACAAGTCCCAGCACACCATGCAATCTCTTCTGATGTCCCCCACCATGTACCCTATGCCCCACCACATGAGCCACCCCAGCCCCAGCCAGGTAGCAGTGGTGGCAGCAGCTCCAGCCCAAGCCATGGCCCCACATTTGAATCCAAGATGAGGCTTTTTATCCCTATTAAATGGAGGGTGGACCTCATCTTGATTTTGCATAAATTTGGTAACCAAATACGTTTACCAAAATAACCCAGCTAAGGACCTTACATGAGGGGGCTCATAAGGCAAACATTAAGAAGTGTGGCATTGACATTACCAATTAGGTAAAGGCCCGGGGCAAGGCTACATGGCAATGCCTTGTGAGAGAAGGTACATCTTACTTTGAGGAAAACCCTCTTGCCCTGGAGACAGAAAAGTGACAGAAATGGAAGGACAGGAAACAAGCCAAGAAATCTGCAGTTCAAACCTCCCTTTAACCTGCCACCTGTGGCATCTCCCAGAGAGTCTGAGACTTTAGGTTTGGCCTCCTTAGCCATCAACAAACTCATCTACAACCCGTTACTTGACCTGTGGAAGTGATCATCTTCAACTGTGAGGGATTGCCACTACCAACAGTAACCAAAGAAACAGCAATATATACCATCATCATTTCAAAAAATGCCTTTATAAAATATTCAAACTGGAAAAAAAGATTAAATATGAATACATTAAAGAAACACTCACTTTGGTCTGAAACATTACCATGGACAGGTAAAGAGACTTATTTTTAATCCTATTCTTTCACATAAACAGATCTTAAGCAATCCTCCAAGGACAAGTTAACCAAAAGCCATATTTAACTCCAGCAGCATGCTCAATCAAAGACTACTTGTTGTACACCAAGGAAAAAAATCCTGGTTCTCAGTCCCCATTGTGAAATTTAATGTCTGCCATGAGTTAACTGCCAAGCATGCATTTATCTATTGTATCAGAGCTGTTGAAATTGGCATGACCAGGGGGCCATAAGGTGCCTGCATGTGGCCCCTGAACTATACATTGTGAGAAACCCTTGCCAGGCTTCCTCACACTGTGTGAGCTTTGCCAGCTGCATGCCTCCCCCAGTCCCTGACCCCGCTGGACTGCGGCAGTGGTGGTATACAGTCCCACACTCCTTCTCTGTGCACTGCTGTGGCTTGCACAAGCCCACAACCCCCACACTGTGTGGGCTGCACAGGTGGCATGCAGACTCCCCCACTCCCCACCACACAGCAGTGGAAGAGGCAGCCACTGGGGCCTACATGCCACATGTGGGACAGCCCTGTACTATATCATTTCTTATTAATATCCAAAAAATTCCCTTTTGTTACCATTCTGTTAGAATACACTAGAGCCTCTGAAGTTTTAATTTGACAATTATGTAATGGTCTATTTAGATGGCTGTCTAAAAAGCTCTTTTTCTTATGATAACAGGAACACACTGTACTTACTTCATAATATCAGTGACTTTCCCTCTCAAATGAACTGTAGCTGAGATTTTGTAGCTTTGAGATTTTCTATATGTACTTTTTTTAACATATACTTTTCTTGGACTGTGCATCGACTTTACATTGAACAATGATTTGTTAGCAGTATAGTCTGAATCTGTCCATGATTCCTTTCAACATAAAAATTAATTTGATTTTTTTTAAATGCATCCTGTAAATGATAGACAATGAATACATAGTTATACAGCAAAACCAGTCTATTGTAGCAAAAGATCTAAAGGTCAAAACATACTGTGACTTTCAACCTGCCAACCAGTTGAAGAAAGATTGACCAAAACCAGGTTAGCATGAACCATTCCCATTTTAATATAAGCTTAAGGTGTGAAATTTTAGGACCTAATCAAATTAGTGCATCTCCACCAACTTCAGAAAAACCATGTTGATTTATCACACTTAAGGAACTGCCTCCAAATCTTACAGCAGAGTTGATTATTTAACAGTATTATGCTGAAGTAAAATTACTGATCAAACACGAAAGCCTAAAGCAGTTTTGTAAGTTACTGCAAAACCTAAAAATTCAAAAGGAATATAATACTAACATGATATGCATGCAAATACCTATAAAATGAGACCTGTTATGAGTTGCATAAGCTAATCTAAAGTATACACACACACACACACACACACACACACACACACACGTGTAAATTGTAATTTATTGCTGGTATAGGCAAACACTAAGGGTACATTCAGAGTGACCTACATACATGTATATATACACCCAATAGTTTAAGGAGTTTGAATTACTTTTATATTAAAAGAGAAAAATACCACCAGAAAGAAAAATGTGAAAAAACGCCTAACAAATTACAAAATGATTAAATAAAAAAAAAGAAAAAAGAGTGAGCTGCAAAACATGATGTAAATTAGAATCACTTTTAATCTTTGTAGGCAAAGGAAAGTTGTTTTTCAGCAAGGACTGGATTTAATTAAATTTTTGGAGATAACTTTACCACAAATTGCGTTCTGTAGAACCTGATAATGAAAACAAAGCATATTGAATTCTGAAAGTGAGAAAGTAGCTTTGGAGAGAAAATGGAGAGGCAAAGAGTCTAAAAACAGAGAAATTTTCTAACAAGTGAAATCTAATCTCTGCAAAAAAGAGAAAACAAAATGAAAATAGGCAATAACATATGGTAGTTGGAGTTGCTGGAATTGACATGCTTAATAATAACAAAAGTAAACTAAACATTGAATCTTTGAATTTCAAAATTTTATATTTTAAAATCAGTTTAGGTATCAAGCCATGTGCCTATTCCTTTTCTAGTCAGAACCAGAAGTCCTAAAACCTCCAAAAACCTTTTCATGAAGAGCAAATAACATACTTTAGAATCTCACTAAATTAAAATTCCTTTGCTGTTTGATTAAGAATGCATTTGAAAGTCTGAACACTTTCTTTCAAATATGTTTGCTTTTTCCTCTCTCTCCTCATTGTCTCTGTGGTGCCTATATTTTGGAGGCGCTTTTTATTCTTTAAAATGCTGCTGTCAAGGACTACAAAGAAAGGGGGAACTAGAACAGGCAGAGTATTCTACTCAGTTGTTTTTTCCTATAAGTGTAACCATTATATCTCTTGACAACTCCTTATGATTAAATATTGTCATTTTAAAATCAATGAAATTGATCCTGTCATCACCTTTAAAAAGGCAACCACAAAAAGGAGTTAATTTCTAGTATATACAAAGGAGATGAAGATACTTACCAATGGCTTAAAAGTGGATGTCAGGCAAAAAGCAAATTCATTCTTGTGTTTATTACATACCCCTGTCCACTATGTCTAATTACACAACAAAACACTTTGCACTTTATCACTTACCTCAATCTAATGTTCCTGATACACTTGGATTAGTAGCATTCTTTAGGAATGTGGAGAGTGTTTACAATTTGCAATGAACCTTATGTTCTTTGCATCGTGTCATCCTAGCCTAGAGTCTCAACATTTTTTCTGCTCCTATGCATACACACACAAGCAGTGAAATTGTCAGGCTCAAAGGAACACCACAAATCAATCTTTGCCAACTGGTAATGAAACAATAGCGTTAGTCAGAATATACTAATAAAAAATTAATCATTGCAATCAAACACCAAATCTTTCACAAATTATTATTTTCCTTCCTTGCTCACCTTTCTATCTTCCTGCTTAGAAATATATAAATGGTCAGAAAAACTACATCTTTTTTGGGGTTGGTGATCTTTTCAATAATAGCATACTGCTCCATTTCTTTTTTCCTTTTGCAGCTTGAGTGAAAAATTCTTCCACAAAATTGCATTTTTGACTGAATTGATTGCTCAAGCTTTTAATTCTAATGTTTCAATACATGGGCTCCTGGAGATTGAGTGTCTTATATTTCACAGGCTTTTGACTGTGATAATTTAGGTTTAGATTGCTGATAATGTTAGAGCATTAGACAATATATAGTCTGACAGCAGTCATAAAACAGGCATTTGTTACTGCATTGTGTTTTATGTTGGTTAATGGTGTGTCCACAAATGTTTGCAAAACATAAAAAATGCCAATATTTAATGATGCAATAAGATTGAATCAAATAAGAAGCCATATCTTTGTGACAAGAAAATTTACTCCAAAACAATGACAGCAGCATTTAAATGAAAAGTTTTATAGGAAAAATAGCATGCTTGTCAGAGGTTTATATATAGACATATTGGTGTGCTAAATCGATTATATACAGTACATAGCCTCATTGCTATTACATAGTATTTTGATTATTTCCACATGGCTTAACCTTTTATTCTCACTTTTAGCTATAAATGGATAATCACAGTTACTTGAAGCTGCTTCATTTTCTGGAAAAGAACAGACTGAGTAATGGAATCATGCACTAAAGAAAGAGATGTTTGGCACCATGCAAAACCAGTATTGACCACTTACATTCATTAAAACTGCTATGTTACATTTCACAAGAGAAAGAAGGTTTGAATTTGATAAGGAACATAAGGCTAGGAATGTCGAGATAGGGGCGTAGGGATAGGAATGTAGAGCAGCCGAGTGCTGTTCCAAAAGATACACAAAAGGAAGAGCCAGCTTGTTTCTAAGAAAGGTGAAGTGACCAAATAGGGCCTCATTTACAATAGCAGTTGTGTGATTTTTTTGGCATATTGGTCAATGTGAAGATATACTTTAAGTATTGAGGCAACAAAACACTATTGCTGTCAGGTAAAAATGAAATAGAACCAAACATGCCTGGGATGAGGATATGGAGTCATCTAGATCAAAACCTCTATTTTACATCAATGGAATACAGACCCAAGTCAACATAAAACAGGGCAGTAGTAGTGTGGGTAGAAAGACAGGGCTTTTGTCTTCTGGAAAGAATGCATCTCAGGGAACAGAGAATCTGTTCAGGGTCCTATATAAAGCAAATCTTCTCTAAAGACAACAGCAGCATAGCTGAGGAACTCTAGCAAGAGACTCCTCCCACCCAATCAGTGAAGTCCTAATCACTACATGCAGCTGGGCCCCAGACCAAACCAAGTAAAATCCCCTTAGGAGTTGGACATACCTGAATTCTGGATTCCTCCAACACTCAAGCAGTAAGCAGGGTACATCAGAGAAAGGAAAGAAAGGAAGTGCCTATTGCTAAAAACATGTTGCCTTATTGGACACTGTAATTGTCAAGGCATCATGAGGTTTCAAACTGATTTTACACACATACCCACGCACATATACTCAGAGTCAATCACTAGCTTTCCTGAGTTTATTCTGTATTTCCTCCCTCACAATAAAGTTTTCTGTGTTTCATACAAAGGACTCAGTGCATACAAGTAGGAAAGGGAACAGCACCTGCAATGCCACTGCTTCCCTTAGCCCCCTGCTCCCTAACAGTGGCATGGGCACAGCTTCCTGCACTGGGACCAGGATCTACAAACTGAGTCTGCTTCTCCTCACTCTTCCTTTCCCCCCCACAAGTTGCAATGCAAAGCAGCTGAAAGCTGCCCAGTCCCATCTATAAGCTGCACTCATGCCAAAGCTGAGGAGTAGGGGGCTGGAATCCAGGTCTCCCCCTTCCCACTAAATGTCTTGACCAAAAAGCGATATAGTTGGGCTCACATTTGTGTTCTTTGTATCCCAGTAAACCTTGATACCTGGGTTCAAGTTAATAGCAAACTCCCAATTCAGTCTGTAGTAATGTCACTTGGTTTAATGAACACAGGCATATGTGAATGAGAACTAAACAAAGAACTTTAATTGTGGAGCAGCAGGCAATCTCTACAGACCATTTGTGCAGGCCCTCCCTTGCTAAGTAACAGCTACCACACAACTGAAGAATCATCTCCAAATTCCCAATTATTCAAAATTAGGGAGTGTAACAGGTTGCCTTCCCTAGCGCCATCTTCCCTGTTATACACACCCTATGTGGGGTGCCCTTGGTGTCCCCTTTAAGGTTTCTTGTATCCCGCTCTCTACTCGTCTGCCACGTCTTGATGGAAAATTGTTATACTGATGTTTTTGTAGGTGGGAGACTGCCTATTATATTTTGTATGTTGGGGTCTTCCGCCTCCACAGGCTTTGACCACTACCTTTCTCTAGTTAGGCCTCCCCGTCTAAACCCACCAAACAGGGTTCGACTCTGAAGCTCTATCCCTTTTTCTTGTCTTGAGGCTCATGGCCCTCTTTTGTGCTTTAATCTGGAGCCCAGCCTCCCTGGCCCAGAGACCCAGCCACTGGCCCCCCAGCCAGGGGACCACAAGTTCAAGGCTGGAGAATGGCCCCAAACCTATGCTGTCCCAGTCCACAAAAAAAACCCAAAACTGTACCTCAGGGGCACCAGACCACCCCGGCCTTTTAGGATTGTGCCTTCTGGTGCTGGGGTCTATACCCCACAAAATCCTGTACCCACACTGGTGCCAGGGCCTATGTACCCAGAATACTGTGCCTTCTCTGGCACCAGGTTCAGTAAACCCCAGATCCTGTGCCCACATGGACACCAAGCCCCCATGGTGTAGCGGGGTCCTAATGAGGCCTCCTTCTTCCCCACTAGCCTCGCCCAAACCACCAGTGTTATTATAGCCTGTCCACAGGCTATAACCACCACCAGAAAAAGGTGATCAAAGAAGGCAGCATGCCAGCTTACATTTACTCAGGTGTCGTGCTTCTGCTCCCCACCATCAGCTACCATCCTTCCTCCAGGGTTGCAGCTGCTTTTCTGGGTTCCTCGGTAGTTCCTTCAGCCTTTGGACCACTCACCCAGCCTCTCTGTGGAGCTCTCCTCCTCCCTTGGCTCCTAGCCCAGGGTTTTTATAGGCCTGGCCTGCCCCCTTCCAGTCACCTGACCAGCTGGCCTGGCTCAACTTTTAACCCCTACCTTACCAGCATGCTGTGCCCAGAAAGTCCTGATCTTAAAGGAGCTGACCTGTCTTCTGGTAACAGGGCTAGGGTTCCCTGTTACAGGGAGTGTCTCTAAATTATGAATTTTACCACTGCACAGTAGAGGCGAAATTAGGTTCTAAATAGCTAGGATCTGACCTAAACTGTACATGAAGAATTAAAGAGAAGTAACCATTCCCACCTTAATGACATACAGGGAAATGCAGCTATTTGTTCTTGGCATACAGGAGTAAGCATATATGTATGTCTGCTTTCTTCTTCACCAACTCCCAACCCAACAGCTCCATGAGTATAACTGTGAATTTAATAAGGTAGGGAGTAAGGTATCGCTGGTATAGGCAAACACTAAGGGTACATTTGGAGTGACCTAGAGAAATTAGAGGATTGGGCCAAAAGGAATCTCATGAGGTTCAACAAGACAAATGCAAAGTTCTGCATTTAAAATGGAAGAATCCCATACACTGGTACAGGACAGGGGCTGACTGGCTGGCCAGCAGCTCAGCACAAAAAGACTTGGGGGGGTAGGGGGGTACAGTGGACAATAAGCTGAATATGAGTCAGCAGTGTGCCCTTGTTGCCAAGAAGGCTAATGTCATACTGGGCTGCATTGGTAGGAATGTTGCCAGCAGGGCAAGAGAAGTGATTATTTCCCTCTGTTCAGCACTGGTGAGGCCACATCTGGAGGACTGTGGTCAGCCTCCCACTACAGAAAGGATTTGGACAAATTGGAAAGAGTCCAGCAGAGGGCAACCAAAATGGTGCGCACACACCCCTACACCTATCCATCCCCCACAGACACACCCATACCTTTCTCCACACCTTACATACCCACAGCCCCACATCCCCCCACAAACCTATGTCCATGCCACCATGCCCCCACCCCCCATAATATACAAGAGTATATTTTAATATACTCTTGTATATTTTATATATACACCGTACAATGTACAAGAGCTTCATTTTAAGCTATTATATACAATCATCTGTATGTATACTATACAAATATGTAAAACAGGACAAAAATATTTTTTTTAAATCAAATTAATGAATGTTGTAGATGTTCACTTTTTAGAATATAATTTGATATTTTTCTGGCTCCAAGATGGTACAACCCCTTGCTGAAAGCAGTACTTCCAGGGGCAAAGGGAGGGACTTCTGATGGCAAAGGTCAGGGGTTAGGGGGTGGGACTTCTGGTCACAAGATGGTGACCAGGGAGCAGGGCACCCATCAAGGGATGGAGCAATCCATGCAGCCCTTGACAGCTTGGCAAAACTTGGTAAGCAGCCCCCCACCTGAAATAATTTCCCACTCCTGAGCTAGTCTGTTCTCAGTGGTGGCAGATGACAGAACAAGGAGCAACCGTCTCAAGCTGCAGCAAAAGAAGTTTAGGTTAGATATTAGGAAGAATTTTCTCACTAGGAGGGTAGCAAAGCACTGGAACAGGTTATGCCATCCTTGGAGGTTTTTACAACTCAGCTAGACAAAACCTTGGCTGGGATGATCTAGTTAGGGATGGTCCTGCTTTGAACAGGGTGTTGGACTAGATGACCTCTTGAGGTCCCTTCCCACCCTCATTTTCTATGATTCTATGATATTCAGGAAGGTTAGAGGGAAGTTAGATTGGGTTAAAAATGTCCACCAGATCTAAGGTAAATTGGGGTCAGGGGCTAGCAGGGGAACTTGAAGGGAACAGGGGTGATTAATGGGATCTACAGGGGGGTTGGCAGGATGGAGGACAATGGGGTTCACAGGGGGGTTGGGGAAATTGGGGGTGTGTTGGAAGGATTGAAGAGGATCTGATCCTGCCAAACTCTCCTGGACCCCCAAAGCTCCCCCTGATACAGCCAAACTTCCCCAGTCCTACAACCTGCTCCCAGGGCCAATTTTACCAGCTTTCACCAGTCCTGGGAGAGTGATTGAAGTAAGTCAGGACATGGGGGGGCAAGTGGATGTGGTGGGGGGTTAGCAACTCCAAAGGGTGAGGGTTGGTGGGATTTTAGGGGACTGTAAGCTACACAGGGAGGCTTTGGCAGAAAGGAGGGCTCCTCCCACTGAGGCTTTGGCAAAATGGAGGGCTCTTACCCCCAGGACCAGGGCCTATTTTTAGTCCCACATATCCCCTGGCACAACAACCCCCCTGATCTTGCCTGCCCCTCCCCCCACCCTGACTTACTTCAATTGGCTCCTGACACTGGTGAACACTGGTAAACCTGGCACCAGGAGTTTACTGGGGGCAGGGGAGGAGCGGGGTTGGCAGCATCAGGAGGGCTAGTGGAGCCTGGCTGGTCCATGGAGGGGTTGTCCATCTGGGAGTGGGGCAAGGGGCTGGAGAGATAAAAACAGCCTGGTGTTGGTGTGGGGAGGGTAGGAAAAGTGGAGCCCTGGGGCTGGGGCCAGCAGTTGGGCTTTCCCAGCCCTGGGGCTACACTGGAAACTGTACAGTAGTTCAGTTAGATTGGTTTTGCTGAACCTGATCTAAGTTAAACTACCTCTGAGGTACATTTAACTTAGATTGGGTTGGCCATTTTTAGACTGATCTAGCCTTCCTGAACTTGTGTACAGTTCACACTTACATCGACTTAACTATGGATCTAAGGGGGCAGACAGAGTTGCAGCTCCCAGGTGTAACTCAGAACAATTTCTGTGAAGTATTCTGAATTACGTTACCCCAGACCAAACATAAATTCACTATTGGTTCCAGGAGAAAGGGGGATCAAGCCGATGGCGGGGAGTCTGCAGCAAGGTTCCCATTGCAATGGCCATGGCTCTCTACTGGTGCTCACAATTTTCAGAATGGGAGGGAGCAAAGGCAGTGGACAGAGCTCATTCTTGAGGCTTCCCAACTGCTGCTGAATGGTAGGGTGGGTGAATTGGGGTCCCCTCCCCCACCTTGGGGGGGGCTCCAATACACCTGCTCCACCCTCCAGGGGGGTTGAAAACCCCTCAGACTGAACTCCCTGCACTCCCTTTCTCCCCTCCCATTCTGAAAACAGCAACAGGCTGGGAACTCTGCAAACGCAAGTTATAAGAAATGCTACATTTTTAAATGTCTTTATCTGATACCTCATCCAATAAAGGGGCCGGATTTTCACTCGACTGGCTATTTTTAAGCTGTCTACAACCATGCATTTGTGCTTGCTCACAGCTATAAACTGTTTTCTGTGGCCAGATTGGGCAAAAATTATCATTTCCGTCTGCACCCTAAATTTAAAGTCTACACCCAGGGAAACAAAGTTAGATCAGGTGGCCATTTTTAAAGTGACCTGACCTCCCCCTTGTGCGGGCTGGGAGCAGTCCGTGGCCCTCAGGGGGTTTTTTCGTGCGGCGGGCTGTGGCCAGCAGCCCAGACATGCCGGGTCGGGGAAGGCAGGCGGCACGCTAGAATTAGGCACAGACGCTTAGTGGTTGATTAAAGATTATTTTACTTACACCGAAGATGGTCGTGGTGCAGGCAGGAAAACTTGCTTGAGTTGCAGTTACAAAACAAAACAAAACAAAACAAAGCTCGAACCTGCAGGGCACGAGAGTACGTCGCAGGGGGTTTTCGGCGATGGGAAGATGCAAAACACGACAGTACGCTGCAATGGGTTTTCAGCGACGGGAAGATAAACCTGCAGGACTCGAACCTGGACAGAGCTCTGAATACACTCACACGAAGTTTGCTAGGCTCTGTGGAACTTGCACGCAGGGAAAGGTACGTCGAGGGATCAGGCGTTGACGGGGAGAGGCGAGAGGTTGATCAGACCCCTATAGCCTTCTTGAGATACATGCTGGGTCCGATAGGCGCTGCAGCGCTTAGAGATCTTCACGAGATGTGAAGTTCTCCTCCTCCTGATAGTCATGGAATCCTCCAACTTGGGCGGAAACCGCTCAAGCCTCTTATACGGAAGCCAATCGCTAGCCGCCACATGGGAATAATTTAGAACTGGCCAATAGTGGGACACAAATTTGTATACGAATGGCGGGAACTCCTTGCACTGTGCATTTCTCTTTTGCAACCTAGAAATGCACCCTGCAAAGAAAGCTACGAATGGCGGGAAATAATTTAGCAGTGCCGAAGCATACACAAACAAAAATCACACCCTTGGGTTGTGACATCCCCCCTTGCTGAAGGCACAGCTGAATTATGCTGTAGCTCGTCACTCGAGTGATTAAGAGCTCTTACCATGGGTTGTTGAACTAAATGAATAAATACAAAATTTGCTAACATAAGAAGTTCGTCCTCTAGGGATCGAATCAAATAATAACCAACACAAATACATATACACATGATCAGATTCATAACAAAGAACTGCACGATCAGGGCTTCAGTGGGCGTCATGGCGAAGTCGTGCGTCAGGCCCCCACTTTTTCCGATTATGTTATCCTTCTTAGGGCTTCTCTCCACCACGCACTCTGAATTCTGGATCTGTAAACAAAACTCTCAAAAAATAAGTTAAGGTATCTCAAAATATTTACAAAATTTACACACAACAAGGCGGTTAGTCAAGCTCAAACTCCATGGACATGAGTTCCAGCCATGAGACTATAGCCTCGTCAGACTCCATTTCAGATTCTCTGTACAGCTCCTGTAACTCCGTCCAAGCACGAATGCGACTGGTGGCGGCATCTTGTGCATCAGTCACTGGGTTGATCGTTGTTACAGGACGAGCTGCTCTTTCAGGAGTTGATGTTGTTACAGGCTGAACTACTGCTGCGGGAGTCATTGCTGCTGTTATTGCTTCAGGCAGGAGGGGCGGATGCACTCCTCCACTTGATTCTCCCTTTCATCGGCAAGAAGGTGTGGTCGCCAGAAGCGACGCTGCATCGGTGGGCGGAGTCGCCGGAAACGACACTGCGTCAGTGGGCGGAGTCGCTGACCGAACTCTCGTGGGTTCCTCCGAAGCTCCACCCTTCTCTTCCGGTTCTTCCACGTGGTCTCTCTCTTGCTTGGTGCCATCTTGTCGTGGCGTTTCAGGATTCTCTTTCGCAGCCGCTTCTTTGACCGCTTGAACGGCCACACGCAGCTGGGCTTTCAAACTTAAATTCTTTTGCATTAAATCAATTATTGTATGGAAAGTTGCAGTTAACACTCCCCCCTTGTCGTATTGTGGGGCCACCCTCTCATCTGCGGCGTGTTCCTCTGTCTCCAGATCTTCGTGGAGCTCGGATGGAAGCTCGTGACCCCTTAATCTAGACGCCAGCATAAAGGGGGCAAACCGGTCAATCGGCACCAGTTCTTCACTCTCCCAAGCACATCTTAGGCAATGGGCACACTCCCGGGTGAGGGTCGGGTTTACTTCGCCCGCCGGGTTGACTCTGGCGAGGGACACAGTGTCGAGGGGCCTGAACAGGACCCGCTCATTGCTCATTATACACCCGAATGCCACGGGGTGCAGATACACTTCCCTCTCTTTCGGGGCTCCGTCTTTGGAAGCTCCCTCTTCTCCCTTCAGTGAAAGGCGTCCGCTGATAAATCTCTCGCCCGTTCTGCCCACCTGGTGGTAAGCGATATGCGCCTCCAGTTCCATAAAGCTTTCTACTTGGCGTTTTCCACTGCGCCAAGGACAGTTCTTAACTAATTCTAGCTCCAGCGTGCCTTCCCCTGATCCCATCCTCGTCGCCATGTACGGGCTGGGAGCGGTCCGAGGCCCTCGGTGGGGGGTTTCGTGCGGCGGGCTGTGGCCAGTAGCCCAGACATGCCGGGTCAGGGAAGGCAGGCAGCATGCTAGAATTAGGCACAGACGCTTAGTGGTTGATTAAAGATTATTTTACTTACACCGAAGATGGTCGTGGTGCAGGCAGGAAAACTTGCTTGAGTTGCAGTTACAAAACAAAACAAAACAAAACAAAGCTCGAACCTGCAGGGTACAAGAGTACGTCGCAGCGGGTTTTCGGCGACGGGAAGATAAACCTGCAGGACTCGAACCTGGACAGAGCTCTGAATACACTCACACGAAGTTTGCTAGGCTCCATGGAACTTGCGCGCAGGGAAGGGTACGTCGAGGGATCAGGTGGTGATGGGGAGAGGCGAGAGGCTGATCAGACCCCTATAGCCTTCTTGAGATACACGCTGGGTCCGATAGGCTCCGCAGCGCTTAGAGATCTTCACGAGACATGAAGTTCTCCTCCTCCTGATAGTCGTGGAATCCTCCAACTTGGGCGGAAACCGCTCAAGCCTCTTATACGGCTAGCAAGCCAATCGCTAGCCGCCACATGGGAATAATTTAGAACTGGCCAATAGTGGGACACAAATTTGTATATGAATGGCGGGAACTCCTTGCACCGTGCATTTCTCTTTTGCAACCTAGAAATGCACCCTGCAAAGAAAGCTACAAGTGGCGGGAAATAATTTAGCAGTGCCGAAGTGCACACAAACAAAAATCGCACCCTTGGGTTGTGACATCCCTAATTGAATGTCTGTACCTACCCTAAGTTATTTCCCCCCTTGGCCAAGAAGGGAACAAGAAAGGCAAAATGGCTCCCTGAATCAGAATCTTTTCCCTCTTCGATTCTTGAGGTATTGCACCAATTTATTCTCTCTTATTCTAGGCTGTATCTTTGCAACACGGCTTAGGCCTAAGTATTAGTTGGAAAACTACTTGTCAAATTCCTTTCCTAAAGTCTTCTTCCTAAATAAACTTCCAAATAAACTTCCCTGTCAGAGCTTCTAATGAAACCATCCCTTCTCTCTTCTTCCCACCCTTAATTTCAATGTAGTTTGGTTATGATAGAAACAAAAGTCATAGTTCATTCACTGACTTAAAATGAGTCTCCTGCCTGTGAGACTTGAAGGATTATGTTAGTCTTCTTTAGTTTGTGACATGCATCTATTGCTGCAGAAATTAACGATGTTGCAAACTAACATCAGAGCTCTGTTTTGGAATCTAAGCAGAAGATACGTGGTAATGCAGAAGCAAAAGCAATTAAAAGGGCAGGAAAAGAAAATGGCAGGAGAGATAGGCCCCCCACTACAGAACTTTGTGGATAAATTGATGAGTCCAGCAGAGGGCAACAAAATGGTGAGACGGCTGGGGAACATGATTTATGAGGAAAGACTGAGGGAACTGGGTTTATGTAGTCTAGAGAAGAGGAAACTGAGAGGGGACTTAATAGCAGCCTTCAACTACCTGAAGGGGGGTTCGAAAGAAGATGGAGCTAGACTGTTCTCTGTGGTGACAGATGACAGAACAAGGAACACAGTCTCAAGTTGCAGCAAGGGAAGTTTAGGTTAGATTTTAGGAAGAATTTTCTCACTAGGAGGGTATTAAAACAATGGAACAAGTTACCCAGAGAGGTGATGGAAGCTCCATCCTTGGAGGTTTTCAAAACCAGGCTAGACAAAGCTTTGGCTGGGATGATGTAGTTAGGGATGGTCCTGAATTGAGCAGGGGGCTGGACTAGCTGACCCCCTGAGGTCCCTTCCAACCCTCACTTTCTATGATTCTCACATTCTCCTAATGCCACCCTGCCCTTCTTCCTCTTTGCAATAGCTATGCCCATTTACCAGTATGCTGCTTACACTAGTATTTAAGTCATCTGTGAATCTGGTCGTGTAGTTCTTAAATAATCCTGAATCTATAATAGCAATAATTCCCTCAGTGCTTGTCATGAATATATTTTATAATTAATTTGTTACAGTATCACCTTGTACTGCTTCTTAGAGATTAATTGCTTCTGATACTTAAATAGTTGCTTGAGAATTTTTCCTGCATTGATGTATAAGGACATTTCTGACTTTCCATTAAAGAGAGAGTACTACACAAATACATACTGCTTCCAAAGAATTAGACTATTTCTGCTCGATCTTTTTAAAGCCTTGCCAGATGGCCAGTTGCCATTTTCTAATATATCTTTTGCTCAGCTTGCAAAATGGCCCTTTTAAAAAGTTTTTTCTGTATTTTGCAGCATATTTTCCTCTGACAAAAAATAACTAATTGTTGTATGTTATACTTTTCACACAGTTACACAGGAGAATGCAGAGGTTTTTGGTTAAGGGAAGAATTATTTATATATCACAATGCACATTCAGATATTTGAGTCTTGTAGTCTTCGATATACACTCAGTTGCACATACAGATTAGTTCATGTGTTGCATAGTACTCATCTCCTTAAAAATATTCAAAGTGACACTGCATCATATAAGCACATGCCTGATTCTTAAGATCATATATCAGAAAGGATTAACAGCATTCACATGTTCCTGCATACAGGGTTTGGTAGAGTAAGCCATAAGAGCACATATAGTATATTCAAAACATTTCACAAATTTTAACTGTGACTAATGTTAAAATTAGTACATAATGTGATGGTAAAAATAATTAGCCCCCTTTACAGGAGCAGAAGAAAGCAAAAAATACAAATGATTTATGTATGAAGCCAAAAAAAAGTATACGGGTTAGAACTGCAACAAAATGGCACATTTCCAGTTGACAGATCTGCACCAAGAACTCACATTCCTGTCTCCGGGATAACTAGATCAACCACTGGTTCTTAACAGAGAGCCTAATTCTGGCCTGATTTACATCAACTGGGATCAGAGGTGACATAAATCAGAGCAGAAAAATACCTTCAAGATACTATATTTCACACTGTATTAAGGGTTTGTTTGTGTTCTATTAAAAATAATGCAAGTTTTGCTATGGACTTTGGTGGGCATAGGATTGCCCTGACACTGTTATGGTTGGTGCAGTGAATACAGAACCCAATTAGCTTAATATCCTATCATAGGATCATTTCTTCAGGATAATTCAATCCTAATGCTGTCACTTCTAACACTCTAAAAACTACTGTTTTGATACCTTATGTTATTAATACTACTCAATGAAGCCCCACTTGGGGGTTGGGGAAGTAATATACACTCTAAGATAGAGATGGGCATTAGAAATGTCTAACATAGACAGAATGGGTAGACACACAGCACTGGAAAAAAGTTACTGTCAATGAGTAAGACAGACCTGCCCATAGCCACATTTTTTTAAAATATTCATATGTTTTTATTCAAGAATCCACATTCTTCATCCAGTTAAGTTGGCTCCAGCTTTTTTATCCATTTCATTTTCCACCCCGTGGTTCACATGGGTGACATATTGGTAAATGCCAGTTTTATGAAAGTTATCTAAGAAAGAAAGGTAGGGTAATTTTTTCCCCATTAAATCTGCACAAGATCCAAACTCATGTAGGGAACAGTCTTCCTATAAGTAGGACCCTTGGGCTTGAGCGCAACAGGGAGGATAGACATAACTTGATAAATACATTTCTGAAGAAACTAATCAGTAGGGGTGTGTGAAGCAGGTAGTATTTGATTCGGATTCAGATCTGGCCTGATTCAGGGCAACAGTGATTTGATTCACTGATTCGGATCACTCTCCTGATCCAATTTGGGCAAATCTGAATTCGAAGATTCAATTCTGATTTGGAGAATCAGAGATTCAGCCATAGACACAGCTTTATATGTTTTTTCTACATACCTCAAGGTACCAGGTGTGGCTCGTGAATGGTGAGATGGTGGGGTGGATAAAGCATCCCACGGGAGCATGTGGTGGTCCCCAGCTTGTTCAGCAGCAGCCCTAGAAGTACTTTTGGTCCACCTGTTCCCCCTGGCTTGGTAATCAGCCATGGGGAGACCCCTGGTGCCCACCCAGATCCAGGAGGCACCAGTCACCAAGCCAGGGGGCTGGGGTGGTCCTCTGCGTGTTCCACGGTGGACCCAGAAGTGGACCGGAAGTACTTCTGGTCCACTTCTGGGTCTGCCACTATGCACACGGGGGATCCCCCCATGATCCTTTGGGATGCTCCATCTGCCCAGCCTCTCAATGTTCACAAGTCGTGCCTGGTACCTTGAGGTATGTAGGAAAAACCTATAAAGCTGTATCTATGGCCAAATCATCAAATCTGAATCTCTCTGAATTGATTTGGAGGCTTCTGATTTGATTCTATTCAGAGAGATTAATGGGTCTCCTAATTCGATTCAGAGTTGGAGATTCAGCTGCTGAATCAGGCCAAATCTCCTCCGAATTGAATCAATGCCCGAAGCTTTGCTCAGCCTAACTAATCAGCTACCCAGCTACTTCTGTAAAACTGTAAATATATTGTTCATATAAATTTTGTTACCATAGAAAGAATGTCACTGTAGTGTTTTCCAATATACATCAAGTTCTATATCTACTTCTGACATTAACAGTGAGAACAGCTATAGGTTCTCTAAATAGAACCTATTAAACATTCTCTAAATAGAAGCATTTTTCTTTCTGGTTTGAAGAAACAATTGTGTGTTTCCCAGGAACATCAGGTAGAAGTAAACATTTTCATAAATGGCAAATTACTGTTCTTAGGCCAAGCTGAACGTATAAATGTTTGCAGGTATAGGCAAAACTGATTATATCAAGAGTAAAATTTGTCTTTAAAACAGAGAAAGAGCTTTAAAAACCAAAGCCATACAATAAATGTTGATTTTGTTTTCAAAAGGCTTCTAAAATGTTTGGAAATGAGGTGGATGGAACCACCAATAAAATATCCATAAAAGCAACTGCCTGAACCTTTGGTATTTGGTATACCTGAACCTTTGGTATTTAACAATATTCCAGGTCAGTCAGCCTCAAAATATCATTCTTCAAAGGTTCCCCTCTCTCTATCTTGCAACAGATCTTCTGTAATCGAAGAAGAATAAGAGAAAGTGACAGAAATCTGTTATAGAATAGATTTCTGTGTACTGTAAAATTTGCACTGAGGACCACATCCAATACACTACTCTCACTGTTAAACAATTGTCTTAAAGTATCCCCCAGGTTACAGTGTGTCTTGACCTTTAGCTAAAGGGCAGATCTCCTAAGCAGCTAATTTTTACTGGTCCCTTGGGTGGTCGCCTAATAAGTTTCAGTGTATACTTTAGAAAAACAAGCATGCTTGCAGACTGGGTGCTCCTTAAGCCCTCCTACTTCTAATAAGAAGAGAAAGGTTTTTTAATGTGTTACAACTCATTTAGTACCTTCTTCCTTTTAAGACATTAGAATATATTTGAAGTGCTAAAGACTGATTGTTTTTCCTTTCTGTAAGAATTAGTAAACAGACTTCTTGTATTCCTAACAGTCATTGGTAAAACTCTCTGATTTCTCTGACAGCATGATGGAGTCTGATACAGCTGCAATGGCAGAATTGTTCTATCTTTCGGACATTTAAATGTGTGTTTTGATTAGGCAACTGGACAGCAAAAAATTTTGAGAGCTTCTTTTTTTACAAGCTTTTTGGTAATTTGAATTCTGTAAAAATTTTGGATATAATAAATATGTCAACTGAATTGCAGAATATTAGTAAAACTGGCATACTACTTTTAAAAACTAACCATAGCCTTACTACAGATAACAGAACTATTCTCAAGTAAAATATCAAAACTCCTGTAAGTCAGGAAAATCCAACACCTGCAAAAAGGTAGCAGAGGAACCTAGGATTGTAATACTGTTGGCATTTTGAAACAATCACAGCTAGATAAATATCACATGACAAAGAGGGACAACAAACACACTGCCATAGTCTTCTAAAGATCTGAGTTTACAAAGATTAAGGAGAAAACACTAGGAAATACAGTTAAACAAAGGACCTAAAATATACTTCTACTTCACATCAGTGCTGGAAAAATCAATACAAAGCTACAAAAGAATGAGCTCTGTGTGTGGAGATCATTATAAAAATAGCTTGGAGTAAATGCAAGCAAGTTTGAAAATCAGCCTCATGTTGTTGGTTGTAAAAGTGCTACCAGCAGTGGAGTTAAGCTTTATGCTGAGCTGACTTTCAGATGTATGCAGTTATTTTAAGGAGGGTGGGTTGGAATGGAACGTGTCAGTTTCCATTACTTAGTAAAAATATGCAATGCACACAAGAAATTGCTCAGGTTAACCCAACTGCTCAAATCTCAGATAACAGAAAATGACATCATGTACAGCACCTCATTTCAGTTGCTATTGAAAAAAAATGCTGCTGACTTTGTTGAATCTTGCTGTCTTCAATGCTTACAAGTCTCACAAAACTGGCACACTTGAGCTGAATGAGTGCTTCACCTTCTATTCTAAATTAGAAGTTGTGCACGTTTGCAAGGAGAGAGGGAAAAAAAAGTCTTGTTTTCCCTCCAAAGTGTTTCATCTTCTCATTTCTTTTAATTTGTAGAATATTTTGCTGGCATACATGTGACACATCTCATACTGAAATATGCTCGCAAATTGTTGCTAATTATGATGGGCACCAATTTGTTAATAATAATGCAGATAATTTAAGTTGTTAGATTTTTGAGATAAGATATCACTCCCCTTGTGTTTGCACAACACTTTGCCCAGTGATCTAGCTGGCCTCTAGGCATCATATCAATATTAAATCTTATTACTAACAAATATATGCCTTAGACCTTACTTAGCCAAAACTCATTTCAGACACTGAAGTTTTTCTTGAGTGAACCACTTTAGGATTGGGTTACAGCTGAGAGTGGTTTTTAACACAGATATATAACCAAACTCATTCCAGGTAAAAGATCAAGTCAAACAGAACCATTAATGAATGAAGAAACTCCAGGGATAAACCTTTCCTAGAGCATAAGAAAATACAGTTTTGGGGATAAGGATTGGAAGACAGTAGCTAGTATTTGGCATCTAATAAATAAATCAAAAAGTACAATTTCTCACTGACTACCAAAAATGTACAAACATACAGTTTATTGCAAGAAGCAGGGGTGTGGTTTTGCTGCATACCAATTGTTCCCCTGTATGTTCCCATGTGCACACACTTATCTCATGATATACTAAATTTAATTGGTAGTGGGTCACTAGGGACAAAACTACCATATTTTAGCTTCCTCTTACCATAGGATAAGAGCATGTACACAACTTATAGCAACAATATGTCCCAACCACCATGATTTATCAACAGAGTAAATTGTTTGCTAATTCATGTCATTTTGCATAGCTAATAACTACATGAACTCATGTTACGTAGAAGTAGGTTAAACTAGTGTAACCTGCGCTGGTACACTAGGCTGAGTGAGGCACCATATTTTGGGTCCTCAGGGTGCCAGTAGCCCTGGGAGTCCCTCAAGCAGATCTACTGACTGAGGTGTCCCATGGAAAGGTGTCCCCCTCACCCTCACCACTCAGGAACCCAATGAATACATTATTCTTTATTATACACAACCAATTTATATACAGAAAAAATAAGTGAGCAAAAAATATATAACAACAATGGTTAATAATAAACCTAGCAATTTAGATAAAATTTACAACTACAACATTAGGTGGATAATTCCAGCACTCTGGGTGGTCCCACTTGTGTTAAACAACATCAATAATTAAAATCACCTTTAAAACAGTTTCCCCCTCCCCCGCCTTCCCCCAATAATGTAATTGATTTCCTTCTGGTCACAATCCCCTTCCCATAACAATAAATGGCAACACAGCTATAACTATGATCCACCATTAGATGGTGGAGGCGAGGCTTCTGCTGCTCCCAGGAAAATGGACTCCTTTAATCCTTCCTGGCAACACAGAGAAACAGGTTCTGAACAGCTGTTGCAGGCAATAGGCTCCCTTTTGTTTCCTTCTGGAAATACACTTCCTGCAAACACTGGTGATTAGGTGTCCTCTCACATGCCCTTGCTGGTTTGTGTTCTTTCAGCCCACTCCCTTTCCAGGCTGTCTCCCCCTTCCAGCACATCCACTCTCAGACTGGGGTTTCCTTCTGCAGGTCTCTGACCCTGAAGCTTCTCTCAGCTCTAGCAAGCCTCTTATCTGGTAAAGTTTATGCACCCTTTGCAAAGTTGCTACCCTTTCTTGCACAGCTCTTAAGTACAGCTCATCCACTCAGCTTAAGACCAGGTGAGTTTTGCAGCTGTTACACTAGTATAAGGTGTCCCAAATGAGTAAAACAATTCAGGTATAAACTGGCAGATTGATGAATTTTCAGTACCTTTCCCAGACTTCAAAATCAAATGCTTCTTAGTCAACTCCTGAGGTTATTTATTTTTTTCAGTATGAAGTCCACAAAGTTAGTTTAATACCAATCTCTCTTTGGAGAAGTTGACTTCCACACTTAATTCCTCTAGAAGCCAGGACTGCAATTGCATGTACTCAGTTGGCTGTACTCAGTTACTGCAAACATAAAATCACATTTATGCGCATGTAAACAGTCATTCAGATTGTCCATACAACTGGATCACTGGCAAATAAAAATGATATGCCCATATAGTGCTGATGTATTGAAAAAGGTTGGTCTTTATGTGGGATCATTTAAGTTCTTGAATAAGGAGCAACACTGAACGCAGTATACAGGGCTGGTTTGGAGCACTCACAGTGCCTGCACCAGACCAGCCCTACAAACAGGATCCAGTTCGTGAGGCCAGTCTGTGGGCCTGATCTGACCCAGCTCATGGACCAGCCCCGTACCACCTGTCCAGCCCGCTGGGCCAAATGAGTTTGACATCCCTGCCCTACTCTCTCCCACTTAATTTATTCCCAAGACCTCACTGGCAACATGGTAGGGGTGTGTGAAATGGGCAGTATTCAATTCAGATTCAGATTTGGCCGGAATCGGGGACAGTGATTTGACTCGTTGATTCAGATCACTGTCCTGATTTGATTTGGCCAAATCCAAATCTGAAGATTTGATGCTGATTTGGAGAATCAGTGATTCAGCCATAGACACAGCTTTAAATGTTTTTTCTACATACCTCAAGGTACCAGGCACAGCTCATGAACACTATGATACTGAGGTGGATGGAGCATTCCACAGGAGCGCGGGGGTGGCCTCCACATGCTCAGTGGTAGACCCGGAAGTGGACTGGATGTGCTTCTAGTCCACTTCTGGGTCCACATGCTGGGGACCCCCCCTCCCCCTGCACTCCCATGGGACACTCCATCTGCCCTAGCATCTCAGTGTTCATGAGCCACCTGGTATCTTGAGGTATGTAGAAAAAATATTTAAAACAGTATCTATGTATCCTACATCATTGAATATCTCCAAATCTCTCTGAATTGATTCAGAGGGTTCTGATTTGATTAGGAGAAATTAAAGGGTCTCCTGATTCAATTCAGATTCAGAGATTTGGCCACCAAATCGGGCTGAATCTCCGCCAAATCAAATCAGTGACTGAAGCTTTGCACAGTCCTACAGCATAGCACTATTACTGACTGTAGTCAATAATACCTGATTCCCATACTTCCTCTAAACTTGGATATAATTCCTCTCTCTTTTCCCCTCTCACTTCTCTTCCTTGCCTCCACCCCTTCCCTCCTGACCTACAGTCCCCGTCTCAGCCTAAGGAAAGTTATATAAGGTTACACTTTAGCAGGAGATATAAAGTTGCTATGCATCCTGTACACCATGCCACACTTTCTACTCAGCTCAAAAGAAAAAAACAAGTGTTTTTAACATAAAATACCTGCCAAGCTATAGCCTAAAAGGCTACTTAAAACAGTCCACTAATATATGTTTAAATGTTTGCATCTTGATGGACCTTTGCAGTCTTGTTAAAATGATTTGATTGATCTGAACACAAATGAAAAACATAACCTATTTTCATTGCAAAACAGAGCCAAGAGCACTTACATACCAAAACAGAGACAATAATACAATAGTAGGGTTGGAGTTTTGTTCAGGAAATGTCTGAAAGGCAAGGCTTTTTGTGATATCTTTTATTGGACCAACTGTATAGTTGGGAAGAGCTGTTGGACAAGCTTTTTGGCATCAGGTGCCCTTCCTCATATCTGATGCATCAACAATACAACTTTATCAGTATTATGGTCTCTTTATAAGTAATTAATTGATGAAAGGTAATAGACAAATTAACTTAAAAGTTCAAACTTAAAATCTGGCATCACTGAAATGGTAGTTAATAATATTTCCATATTGAGAAAAATCTCATAAGAACAAGCCCTGAATATGTGAGTGTTTTTTTATTCTTATTGTTATATCATCATCATTATCATCATTATTTTATATGATGAATGATCAGCACAAACACCAATCAATCACCAGATTATCTGACCCTACAATCAGTCAACCAGGATTTAACTGGCCACGCTGTTATAGGGTGCTTCTCAACCATTTTTGAACTGGACAGGGTCATTGCCTCAAACCTATACCAATGGGGCCTTCACAATGATAAAAAATGCCCTTGTGGACAAGTTCAAACCATGTCCCATATTGTTGACTTGTATCCATTTACTATGTTATCTGGTGGCCTTCAAGCTCTTCACATTAGTGATGGTAGCACCTTAAGATGACTGAAACAATATGCTTATACATTCACACAGCTGGTTCTCCCAATGGTTGGTACTTGTTTGAACCTGTGGAAAATTTTAAATTATGCTGGGACTCAGGAGGACCTACCTTTGCTACAGAGGACCTGAAAGTCACTTTGTCCCTCATCCTGGAAACAGGTTGTCCCTCATCCTACAAATATAGATTTAGGGGCATAAATAATCTCACTGAAGTTAACACCACTCACCTTTGTAAACAAGTACATTTCCAAGTGCTTCTAGGGTCAAGGTGTTAATATCTCTGCTGTGCCTCTCTCAAAGAAGAATTTCCTATATTACTGGAACTGTTGTAATAAAAATGCAGACACACTTCAGTTAGGGGTTCCAGAAAAAAATATTCCACCCACCGACACCAATAGTTCAGCCAAAGTGGGCCTCATCAACAGACACATCACAGTGAGGAAACAGGCATTCTTGCCCTATGTTCTGGAGCCCAAGATTGTTTCACATCTTCTGTGCCTCTATGAATTTCACTGGTCAGTGCCACTTCCCATTTCCTTGACTGAGAACCTTGCAGCCTATCATCATTCCAGTGACGAAAAGAAAATAAGACTGAAAAGAGAATAAGAGTAAAGAAGATGATAGTCATCATGGACCATTGGAATGAAAAAGTTACAAAGGTTCAGGTGGCTATAGGGCCACCAACAGCCTATACATCCCACCATGAAAGTTCTTTTGCCTCCTATTCAACAGTAAAGACATTTGGACTGCATTAAACTATTGGGTAGAAGGGAATTTAATACAAAGGTCCCTTGCCAAAGACTGCATGTTTGGCTGTTTAAAAAAACCCAAAAAACACAGTTGTCATAAAGCTTAATGTTATGATGTTTTCAATTAGTTTAAAAGCTTTTTTTATTGCTCATTTTATTACAGTTGCTCAGTTATTTTGTAACTTTTTATTTGAAACTTTTATTCAAAATGTTTTATTTAAAACATTTTGAAAAACTGTATATAGATTTTTCAAGCAGTATAAACAGTGTATGGAGTTGGTGAGGCATATATGGTTTCAACTTCGAGTGTCTACTCATGATTTGATATTACAGAAAGTTCATCTAGCTGTTGTTATACATCAATAACCTGATTTTCCAACATGCTGTGATATGTTTGGCTTCAACAAAAACCAAAGGCACTCAGCACTTTCAGGACTAGATCCATTTGATTTTGACTCAGCTTCAACAAATCCAAACAGTTACAATTTGAGCAGATTTGTATAGAAGTCAAATCTGATATGGAGATTTTTAGAGCTTTTGGTAAGATACTCTAGAGTGTTCTCATTCTTTTACTTTGAACTTTGTAATCTGTTCTTTTCCATGTATATGTATTTATTTTTATTTCAGTTAACCATTGTTACTGTCTTGCGTAGTTTGTTAGTTTTCTGTTTAGATTATGGTTTTAAAATGCTGAAAAACAAAAAAGATGTTCCATTGTACTCAAGTGCTGTACATACCATATGTTCTTTAATACAAGGGCAAAAAACAATGGTCCACTGTAAACCCAGACGTTTAAATGTTTTACTCAGATTGAAAATGTAATATTAATTGGATATACATTCCTCCAATTGAATTATTTCCTAGATATGTACAGAAAGTAAGTAACTTGATCTATGGGTAGACACTGCGGCTAGGTACAGACATTACACTTATTGTGCTATAAGCATGCAGAAAGTGCTCTCCAACCATAACTGAACAGATATTTACTGCACATAGAGTGCTCTAAAAATGGCGGATCCTCCTCTAAGTGAACTCTGGGTGGATGTCATATCAAACTAAGGCAGACAAGATTCTTTGCGTAAATGGGATATATTTTATGATACCAAATAAATAGTTGGAAAAATTGTTCTTTACAAGCTTTCAGGCACAAACACCCTTCTCCAGGCATAGGGCATATCAGACTAAAGCACGTTAGGTTAAAGCTTTATCAAACCTTTGTACCAGATCCTATTGAGTCAAGTTAGGTCAGATTCCACCAGCATCATAGGGGCCCCTCACTGGGTGGTCCGCTAGCCTTGGCCAGTACTGGTCTGCCCTGTGTGATCACTGACCCAGCCTCACCCATGGGCTGTCACAGGGAAGAGACAGAAAAGGATCCATCTCCTCCCTGCATGGTTGGGTGTGGGAAGTGGAATGGAGCCCCACTGCTGCATGGGCCTGGCCTGCCCCCCAGCCCAAGACCTGAGCCAGCAAACTGAGGGGAGTCTGCATGGCATGGGGCTCTGTTCCCCCCTGCCCCCAGTTCCCTACACAGTGAAAAGTTGGGCAGGTCCAAGCTACAGCTGTCAGGAGACTGGCAGGGGAGGAAACAGAGCACCCTTACTGCACTTACCTGGCCCAGGCCCGCTCAGGACCCAAGCCAGCAAGCTGGGGGGAGCCGGCATGGCAGGGGAGCTGCATTCCCTCACCTCACCCCCCACCCGCCACCAGCACTAACAGCAGCCAGCTGGTGGGGGACGGGGCTGGGGAGAGGGCTGTGCTGGCCAACTGGGGTGGCCAGCTACTTGGCTGGGCTCAGCATTCTCTGGCAACCTCCTAGGAGGTTTCTGGGACCACCCCCAACCTGCTGGCTTCAGCCAATGCAGGCAAGCTTCGAGCCCCCACCACTATTCTGTTTGCTCCCGACCTAATCTAGAGTACTTTGAGTAAAGCGTGATACTTAGAGTGCTTCTGCCTTGGGCTTTTTGAACATCTGTAGTTAGCCTGAGCTGGAGAAAAAGGTTGAAAAATGCATTGTACACATATGACCAACATTTCGGTGATGGAGTAGTAGGGAAAAGGGGGAGAAGTAGGAAAGCTAAGAAAAGCAATGGTGTAGAGAAGGGTGTGGAAGCAGCTATAAAGGAAGCCAGGGTATAGTGTTCACATACAGAGGACAAATTACCTGGAATGAAGACAGAGGCTTGTAATATAAACTTATGAGAATGAAGCTGAAGGAACAGAAACACGTCACTTGACCTCTGTGCCAACCAAAACCAATCACAGGGGGGCTCAGCTTCTCAATGCTGATGTTCAAGTACTTACACATTTTGCAATTTATCTATAGATTAAAAATTACTACCAAAATTATTTACCAAATAATAAATTCAATATAGTAGCAGGAATAATAGTAATAATTGTTAAGAAAATTGTTTCAATTGTAATTGAAAAGTTTTTTCCTCATGTAAGAGAAGCAGCAAAACTCAATTTTAAAAAATTAATAACATTCTACAATTGTTGTTCTGTTTCCAGTAGAATGGAAAGAGAGACCCTGGGTTAGTTTCAAATGCAAAACTAAAAGAATAAGAGTGATTTCAGTCCCCTCCTCATCCTCCCCTCCTTCCCCCAATCTCTCCCCCTCCTCCCCCTGCCACACAACTGAAACCCTGAAATTGACATAATCTTATTTCCCTCTTCTGCAAGTAATCTTTACCTTTCTTTCAGGAATAGAAGGAAATAAAATATAACCCACCCAAGTATTAATGCAGGTAGATTGAATAAACAAAACATGCAATAAGCCACTTTTTCACCATAGTGGAGTACCAAAGAATACAGTAGAACAGTCTTATTGTTGGAAAAAAAAAATAATGTAAGGATAAGGAACATTAACAACCTTAGAGTTTGGTTTACTTAAATATCCAAAATGTGTATTCTTATTTAAACTTTTCATCTCCAGAGAGAGAACTCCATTTACAATAGACATTATAAGAGATCATTCAATTCAGCCCTATTTTGGCACTATATTCTTGATGTTCGCTCCAGCAAATAACAAATGACAGTGTCATGCTTTCTGATCATGCTCATGCCTGTCTTTAGACTGCTTTTGATGGCTCTTCTTAACACATAAAAAAGCTCAAATCATTAGGGCACCAGAAGAAATGACATTGCTCATGAGATGAAATCAAACTATCCCAGTTTGAAACAATGTAAAAAACCTGCTCAGAAACTTTTGCTGACATCCCCTAACAGGATATGGAGGAAAGTGTTAGTCCCCTCTTTTTTGTAACCTATTTGGTAATATGAACATTTGGCATAATACTTAGCATTGGCCTGCTATTCTGCAAATTGAAAAAAAATGGAGTACATTTAGCATTCTCATTTTGCAATATAGTTCCTACAACTCTACTACCTTTTGTACCTTACCAAGAAAGAAGTGGAATATTACTAAAGTAAAAAAAGAGAAGGGGTTTGCTTTAAGAATTCAAGTTTGCCAAAATGGAGAGATATAGATTTCAGCAACACTCTGAGGCTAAAGGAAGAAAGCTAAGCTTTTAACTTCAGTCTTCATCTCTGACTGAATTCTTTAGCACTCTGATTTCCTTTCCCAGAATATGAAATCAGATCACAGAGGAGAAAAAAAGATCCCAGAGAGAAGACCATTACTGACGGAAGCCATGTGTCATTAATTCAGTTATAAATTATTAGCTGAAAGCAGCCTCTCAGCATTTGTATTTGATGAACAAAAATTGATTGCTTCAAGGGCATTTCAATCCTTTTGATGTTACCATCTTTTAGTCCACCACAAATCTGAATCCTTAACAGAATGATTATAGCATTATAGTAATCCTAAGAGCCAATACTAAAGGATTTGGAAAAGCAACAGAGATCAATAGTTTGAAAAAAGAATGTCTTTTTGAGTTGACAGAGCTGTCTAGTCTGATAGTGAACCTGAAAAAAATAAGTGGAAACTAAGTACACAAGCAATCGTGCAGACTGAGCTAAGCTGAGATGATGAGCCATTTTTCTGAATTGTTGAATACACCATGGAGCTCTGAATATTTCCAAAGGATTTAGACAAAACTAATGGCAACCAAAGGATATTTTGCCAGCAATAAAAAAGAAAAGTTTTAGAAATATGTTTGGGAGTGTTTTCAGAGCTTTGTGGGTTATTCTGGAGGCTGGGATGCTCTGTGGGGTCAACATTTGTGTTTTGCAAAGACTTTGAGATTATTTGAACTGGGATTTGAGGGAACATTGTCTTAATGATTGTCTTCCTTTTAACTGCTTTGAAATCTAGAATCTGGGCCATATTCCAACATAAAGATGAAAGCTCAGTTTTCTCAGCAACTGGATCGTGAAATATACAGTTGACAGAAGACCCACGTATCCTCATTGTGTAAAGACTACCAAATGCAAAGAAAAATTTTAAACATCGAAGTAATAGATAATGTATATATACATGCTATCCAGGTTATGCCAGGTTGTCAGTAAAAGTTTTGCTGGCACAACAACTCAGAAAATGAATTGAAAGCTAATACCCTCCTCAGCAGCCCCAGGATTAGCATAAAATTATACTTTTAAGGAGGAAAAGAACAGGAATGCAACAGTGGGGTATTGTTAAAGATCACTGAAATGGACGGAGGGATAGAGTAGGAAAAAATCCTTACAACAGAACATGGCAGGCCATATAATGTTAGTAGATACTTAACAATTTCTTTCGTGTGCTAAACAACAGATTAACTTAATAGCATACGAGTGAAAATTCAGAGACCTTCCGATGCAAGACATCTGGAGAGCATCCCATGGAAAACTGTGAATGGCAAAGTAATCTATTTCCATAGCAGGACATGTAATGATAATTTACTGTTTGTAACAAGGGCTGCGAACCAGTCATTAATTCTAATGTGAAAACTTCGAAAAAAATCACTTGAAGGATAAACGCAGCCCTTCCAACAATCACAGCTCTACAGTTGAGATACATACCACAGATACACTATCATGAAGATATATAGCTGCAAACACCATTTTAAAAGTTTTCAAAAATTCTAAATGAGTCTGTATAAGACGACTAGGGGGGGAAAAGTGCACTGCGTACCTTTTAAGCTACCACAGATGATTTTCTTTATGGACCATACCTTTTTAACTTGGCTCATGTTTTCACATTTCTTACATCTGAAAGAGTGGCCCAAATTAAATGCACATTAAAGATACAATTTCTGAACATTGTGTTGGAGCAGACTTAAACCATTATTTTGAGGCTGTGCATGATAACATGTGATCTTTAAGCTTAACCTTTATCTCAGGCTGCTTAAAATGTTTTGTAGCTGTTCCTGTCTAAATGAATAAAAAGGAGGATAAGCAGGGACCAGCATAAATAATAGCTGCTTTAAAACAGGCAGAGAAATTGATAGCTCTACAAATGGTAGCCACCTGTATCAGAAAAGCAGAAGAAAGAGAAGAATGACTGGAAACCTGACAGCAAAAATCGGAGACAGCAATGGAGGGTGTCTCTAAAAATCACTGTTTACTCATCAAGGGCCTTGTTAGAACAATGAATGAAGCCTTATAAATGTATCTACCACATTCTATACCCAGCAATTACACATTTGACTTCCACAGGTTGCAAGAGATACTGAGAGTAGCATTTCACTCAGTCTATTTATTATATGAGAGTAACACACTTTACTTTCACAGTAAATGTTCCTTTGGATCAAAATCTTCTCCTCCCACCATGTGCAGTTTACTCCTGAAGAAGAAATCAAAGCATATCCCAAGATGCCTAGCATAAGACTTCACACAGAGCTTCTTGGTGAGAGCCGTGGTGAACCTGTAAAAAAAAAAAAAAATAACGTGAGTTCATGGAACCAGCACGAGCACAGGTTGATTGGTAAAGGAGGATGATGAAGGAACAAGTCCCAGAAGGATGGGACAGAAGTTTTGATAGTGGAACCCTACTATTAGGGCCAAAATGAGCTGTATTGGATTCAGATTCAGATTCAGCCTGAATCAGGGAGAGTGATTCGATTCATTGATTCGGATCACAGTCCCCGAATCAATTCAGCTGAATCGGAGATTCCATGCTGATTCGGAGAATCAGCGGTTCAGACATAGACACAGCTTTAAATGTTTTTTTTTTACATACCTCATGGTACCAGGCACAGCTTCTGAATTCTGCTATGCTGGGGTGGATGAAGCGTCCCACAGGAGCTCAGGGTCCCCCTCCCCTCCACCCCCCCCCCGCATGCTTGGCGGTGAACCCAGAAGTGGACTGGAAGTACTTCAAGTCCACTTCTGGTTCCACTGGGGAATACGCTGGGCCCCTCCTCCACACCTCCCAGCTCAGCGATCAGCTGCAGGGGAACCCTGGATGACCCCCCCAACCCAGGAGGCACCAGTTGCCAAGCCAGGGGGGCATAGGAGGGCACCCACACACACTCCCCGATGGACCCAGAAGTGGACCGGAAGTGCTTCTGGTCCACTTCCAGGTCTGCTGATAAAGATGCTAGGGACCCCCTATGCTCCTATGAAACACTCCTTCCTCCCCAGCATCACAGCATTCACAAGCTGCCTGCTACCTAGAGGTACGTAGAAAAAACATTTAAAGCTGCGTCTATGTCTGAATCTCCGAATCTTTCCGAATCGATTCAGAGGGTTCCTATTCGATTCGGAGAAATTAAAGAGTCTCCTGATTCAATCTGGATTCAGAGATTCGGTTACCGAATCAGGCCAAATCTCCACTGAATCAAATCAGGGACTGAACCTTCTCAAAGCCCTACCTACTATACACCAGTATAGAGAGAGAGCATGGAGGAAAAAACAAAGAAGAGTTGCTAAGCAATATGCTCTGCTTTCTTGAGGTTGCTGAATTTTGCTGTGATGCCACACCAACATCACAGTTTGAGCATGTACAGTGGTCATTCAAGTGCCCTTCTCTCCCAGCCCCCACTCACATTCACTGAGCAAAGCAAGAAGCACTTAATGGTGGTCCTCAACCAGACCAGGAATCCAACACATATAGAGAGATATGGACCATCTCCTCTCCAACTATATGGTACCAATTATAGCATGGAAAATTCCTGTTGTCATCAAAAGATGTACCTGTTTTGGCCATTGTAGTTTTCCTCATTTGCATGCCATGAATAGTGCCAAAGGCATTTTGCTTTAAGTTACTGATATTTTTCATTACTGAAACCTGTGGCTGCTGCTGCACAGCTTTCACCTTGGAGCTTATATTTTCCCAATTTGAACATATATCACTTCCCAACTTAATCTTCCATTGCCCACTAATCCTTCCAGCAGAAAGAGAGTGCTTCAGCTACTCCAAGCAACATTGCACTGGATCAGGAGAGATCCCTTTTTGTAGTTTATACAAATTAGTACTTTTTCCTTCCCAAACAATGGCAACACACTATTTAGTATGGTGACCACTCCAGACCAATAAATAGCTGTAAGGAATTCTGAAGAGCATCTCTGGGTGGATCTGCAATCCCATTCAATTTCCTTTTCATCCCTGTTGAAAAATGTCATCAAGATAATATATTTAACAAAAAGTTTATACACATTCCAAAGGGAGGTTTGCTGTCTTGCCCAGACCTTTTCCAAAATGGATGGACCATCTCTTTTTATTGTCCATTTTTTTTAAAATCTATAATAATGTATATGTTCTGATATTTGTTCCTATAGAAGCTCCTAGACCAACTAAGAATTTGTATAATTTGCTTCGTAAATAGGAATTAAGGAAAAAAAACAAGAAAGGAATTATTGGCAATATACATAATGTATTTGGATGCTTCATGGGAAAACATTTAAAACTCATAGAGAAAATGTGGAACTCCTACATGTGCATATGAGTATCTAATTCTATAGTCCTTACACAGGCATAGTTGCCACTGAAATTGATGCTATATAAACAACAATAGAAGCACCTAGCCCATGTTATTTACACTTAAAAGGTACTCTTCTTCCGTATCAAGGATGTACACAGTAACATTTCTTTACCACCTTCAATTTGTACTGGCCCCCCTTGTGCTGCACACTATGCAGAGCTATTAAAAGTCAATATTTACCTCTGGTTAATCCACAGTATATCCAAGATATGCCAGCTATTCCCTCCAGTTTGTACCCATAGGATTAATTAAGATTCAGTAGATTGGAACTGTGCTGTAAAACTTTTACCTACTTCTCAGGGACACTGTGTGTACCTCAGTATTTTAAATGTTCCAAGATTTCCAGGTGAATACAGTTATATATTATAGCTGAAAAGTATTATTCGCCCAGTTCCATACATCCTGCAAACTGGAATGATAAGAGATTCAGGAAACAAGTTCCCAAAATTTGCTACTCATTTTTCAGAAACATGCAGAGAGCTTCACAGTTTTCTGCCAGGTTCGCTCATGTTTTTCTCTATCAAAATTAGGAGAGAATCTCAAGTATCTGTTTTGGGGATAAGAACACATTTTCCTTTCATTCCATATTTGCTCACTGGGGGTTAAAGAACAATAAGCTAAATTCACTAAATTTAGCTAAATTCTTGGTGGTTGATCCATCAACCAGCAAACTGAAAATTATGCATAAGATGGAAAAAGTTTTAGAGTCTGGAAGGAATACAGAATCATCATCACAAAAATAAAAAGTTTCAGCTGTGTGATGTTGGCTTGTTTCCAGGTCTGATGGACTCTAAGCATCCACAGAGACATCTCAGGATTTTTGAATCAGGAGTTAAACATGAAAAAAAAATGTTATGTATCACATTCTCTTTTCTTTTTTTCTTTTTTTTTGGGTGCTTTCTGCCAGGTGTTTGATGTGGGGTCAATTAAAGGATTTTGGAGAATCTGTTCTGGTGCTGTTTTATTTGGAATAAAGGAAAAATTCTGCTTATATGTACTTCAATAAGACTGTATTGAACTGTAGCATATTTCTATCAGTATTTCCAGTTCACTGTAGCAGGCCCCTGTATCCATTATTTAAGAAAAACTGTACATTTAATCTAATCAGTATTTCATGACTCTAGATAACATATGAAAACTATATTGAAAGAAGACTGGAAGGAACTCTGTGGGTCACTAAATACTGTCCCCTGTAGGCAACAATAGTATCATCTAATCCCTTTCCTAAACTGATCATGCTCCATCTTAAAACTAGTTAGGTTTTTGCCTCTCCCAGTGAAATAGAGTTCCAAAATGTCACAGATGAACAGAAGTGGTCTTCAGATTTCCACCCTGAATTTATACAAGGTCAGTTCATACCTGCTGATTCAGCTCCAGTGATGCAATGGGTTAGCATGTGGTACTTATAAGGCAGTACTGGGGAAGTGCATACCAAGGATATTAGTTCAAGCCTCACCTGGAACATTTCACTTATTTGCTGGGGTTACCTGATCCCTGCAGTCTTTTCTGCCCAAGTACAGGGGGGGCTGGACCCGATAATCTGTAAGGTCCTTTCCAGCCCCTAACAACTATGAACCAGTATTGCCATTTAGTTTAAAATAATCTTTGCCCTCCATAGTGTTTATTTCCTTACTGTATGTACAAACAATAGTCATCCACACTCAGCATCCAATTTGCTAAGCTAAAGATGCCAGATTCTTTTTGTTCTTTTCTCTTGTAAAAAAAATAAAGTTATCGGGTTAGTCTGGTGCAATCTACCATTATATAATAGATTTCATTTTCCATTCACCTCCATATCTTTAATTATTTTTAATTATTAATTATTTTTTCCTTGAAAAATTGTTCTAAAGTCATAGCTTTTGTACCTCTAATTTAAAGAAGTGTATTGCTTCATCGTCTTTAAAGCTCCTCAATCCAGTTGTCTTCACTAATTAATTCCCTTAATTTATCAATGAACATAAGGACATAACTATACCATATAAGGCCATGTTAGGAAGCAACAGCGTGAGAACACAGCCTGCTCTCCACTTACCAAGAGCCTTACAGTATGCACCCAGTACTGCTCTAAGAGTGGCTACATCCAGTTTTCAGCAGTTGGCATGCATGGTGGCCAGGAGCTGTTTTAGCAACAGTGCACCATAGCACAATCCAGAACAGTGTAGAAATGCCCCAAGGTTGTTAAGTCAAACATCCCAGTTAACTGAACTTTGGCAATCTTAGTTCAGTCCCTTATGCGCAAACCTTATGATGCATTCTTCAATTACATGCTCACCTATTTCTACATGATCACTGTCTCATTTGTTACACAGCATGGATGGTGCTCACTGAATGAGTCGCCATGTAATATATATTTCTCTTTCTCCTTTCTAAATGTCTGGTTCCAAGTTATATAAATGGCATCTAAACCCTGCACTGACTGAATACAGAATTATTCATTTACTTTTCCACCTTTCTATGGCATTCATCACATCAATTTTGAATTCTTACCAAACCTCAATTTCTTTAACCATTTCCTTTCTGTGAAATAGAGAGAGATTTTATCCCCATGTTATAGATGGGGAGACATATCAGAAACAAGTCCAAAACTGTTTGCTAATTTGGGTGCTGATATGAGATGCTCATGTCTGGTTTTTTGGATGACTGTAAACTAGTGGTGAAAGATACTTTCACATGTGTTGTCAGGAAATTTTGGTTCCTACTCTTGCTCTGAATTATGTAGAGATGGAAGCTGAAGTGGGTCTCACATCCCCAGTGGGTGCCCTAAGCACTGGATTATCAGTATGGGGGGTGGGGGAAAGGTACCATCTCTTTTTCCTTGCTTTAATCTATGTACTGAAAGAGTGGTGCTCAACCTTTCTGGCTGGCAGCCTGGATGGGCAGTGCCTGGTCTCTCTGCAGGATGGATCCTGCCAGTGGACCCAAACCAGTGCCTGGGGCAAGTGCTGCAGGACCCATCTGGCAGTGCAGAGGGGGACAGGAGGAAGGTCAGCCCCTATCCAGCCATGTGGGGGATGGGGCTTGGACCCCCCCACCCCAGGGGGAGGAAAGAAAAAGGACCCCGCCCTGATCCACACAGGAAAGAAAGGGGGCATAGCATGAGCCCAACCTAGCCAGGTGAAAAGGAAGGGGGTGTGACCCAGCCACAAACCAGCCACAGAGGGGGACGGGGCATGGTTCAGCTCTGACCTGGCCAGGCATAGGGAAGGGGATGTGGCCTAGCTCCATGGCTGTGGGAGAGAAGAAAGCCTGGCTCAGACCCTAATCAGCTGCACAGGGGGAGGCGGTGCAGCTCGGCTCTGCAGGGAGAAGGGAGCGCAACCCAGCCCCAATCTGGCTGCACAGAGGGAAGGGGGTACAGCCCAGCCTGGATCTGGCCCTGCAGAGAGAGGGAGCATGGCCTGCTCCAACCCGTGGCTTGGGATTTTGGCAGCGGGAAAGGATGGCAATATTAACTTCTACTGCTCTCGGTCACCAAATTTCCCAACTCATGGGGAGACCCATGAGCTAGATTCCAAGGCTCTATGGGCTGCATCCGGTGCACAGTCCAGAGACTGAGCACCCCTGCACTAAAAAGATAGCCTAGCTTATTTCTTAACTTCAAGAGAGGGTCACTGGGTGGCAGAAGGGACCAAATCCTGCAAAGGGACGAAATCCCTGTCCTTGGCATTTGTAACTGGCTATTTAACACAGCTCCCCAGTCAGCTTGCTGACTTTACGGATCCCATTTGAAGGTATCTAATTCTCCCATGACAGTATAGAAAACCCACATACCTAATTGAGAACCATGGCTTCTACTAGATCATAGGGGTGCCTTAGCATTAGGCACTGCAGAGCTGAGCATGATCCCATACTGTGGATCCAGCCCCTGGCTTTGAACATCGAACATCACATTATATCAAATGAAAAATGTAGAAATGTGGCTTCACTTGTCCAAAGTCTACTCTGATTTATGCACACATGTGAGTTATGTTGGAATTTGCTGTAGGGCTGATCTTGCTTGAAGTTAAGTGGTAAAATCTGCAAATTTCCATTCACAATGTTTGTAACAAATCATTCTATTGTGAGGACATGGCTAGATATACCGTGAAGTAGACAGAAAGTGGGAACAAGTATACCCCTAGGGAACATGAACCATAAGGAAGCAGAATGCAGCCCTGAAAACCCTTCAGCAGTGGTGAGTCACCCCTCAGATACCCAGCTCTAGAGACAATGTGATGACAGACACCAGAGGCTTCTTTTGGCTATTGATGAAGAAACATTCAGGGCACAGAGATCTCAAGAAGGTAATGCTGACTTGGCATGCTGAATACATATGCAGTGCTCATTGCTTTTCTGAGAAAGGCGCAGCATACAGCAGCTGCCTTTTGCTTTGCACCTTCACATTTTCCATTTGTCAGTTAAGGCACAACTCCCCTACATGTGAGAGCAGGTACCTTCTTATATATGAGTGCTAAAAATCTAAAGGGAACTGAATTTCCTTACAATATGCTCCAATAAGAAGCAGACTTGTCAACAGCCTCTTAGAAACAAAACCAAGAACAAAATGATTTTCCCCGCTGAGAACTCCTATATTATCTGAATGGTTATGTTGCCTTCTTCCTTGGATTAGCCTCCTATCAGCTCTTCCCCCCTGCTACATGACATCGGCACCAGTAGACAGAGTAGATTCCGGTTATTTGTTAATATTCTCTAGATACTACTGGAAAATGCGATCCATCCTCCAAGCAGTTTTTCAGTCCGTCCGTCATCTGTCATTAAAATGACTTTATTTTGCATAGAACCCTTGACCTCAAGTACTCCTATGTTATTAACTCTTTAGGGCCATTCTGCGGCCAAAATATTACATAAAATGGTGGCCTCATAGACATTCAGTTTTTCCTAGGAATCCAGTGGGTGACATGTGGTCTCCCTTGGGGGGGAGAGTATTCTGAAGGACTACATTATCTACTGAGAGAAGCCATGACATGGACAGTCTGCTCTTCCAGGAAAAGCCAGGAATGTGCAGATGCTCAGGCTTCTTCTCCCACAGTAAAAATGGTTGCTCCAGGAAAAAATAAACTGGGAACAACCAGGTTTAAATCATTCTCAGGACAGTTTTTTTCTGGAACAGCAAATGCCTGTATATGCCATGGCTTCTCTAAGCAGAGACCATAGTCCTCCAGCATCCTCTCTCCCCCAGAGGGAGACAATGTGTCACTCACTGGACTCTGCTGCTCCAGCAGGGAGCATAATAGGCCCCTTTCATAATCCCTACAGGGAAACAGACTGACTATAGGTAGTCTGGGTCAGTCGATTAGGACTGGCTTATGTACTGATACCATCTTTCACCAGGCAGACATGGGAGCCTGCAGAGAACATTGAGCTATGTGCACAGAGGAGCTCCCTGGCTGCACAGTGTTAGCACTTCATGCTGTCCACTCTTCAGGGCCTCAGCATTTGCCTGTACATGCAGTTCTGAGTAAGCTTTTCTATCAGGGGAGCTAACCTGGGAGAATTCTCCCACATTATTTGAATGTGTGTATGTCTTAGACTAAAATGGGAAAACAAGGCTGGTATATTAATCAGTCCCATTTAATACTATTTAAAGCATAAGGCACTAGAAAAATAAGGCTAGAAAAAAGATCTTTTTTTCCCTAGGATCTTACACTTTGGTGATTAAATTATCAATGGGTAATGAGCAAAAGATTCAATCAAATCAATAATAATTTGTATTTTTATTGGATGTATCATAATATTTTTAAAGATGAATTATTTAATACTTTCAAAGTGGAACAGTTCCAACAGAATGGATTAAGGAAATACTATATAGTCCAGTGGTTAAGACATTCACCTAGGAGGGGGAGACCAAGCTAAAATCCACTTAAGGGCCACTTCACTGCAGAGATTTGAACTATGATCTCCCACTTCTCTGGTTAGTATCCTAGGCAATGAGATAGAGGGAGCTGAAATGGAAATCTCTTCCATTGCAACATATCCCACTGGATGCATCCTGGCACAGCTGATCCATTTCATTGGGTAAAACAGACATTACCCAAAGAGCCACAGAGTTGGGACCCCACTGCTCCTGGGGCCTTAAAAGCCCAATCCAGTGGGACAACACTCAAGGCACATAAGGATCCCCACTTGTAGAGGTACACCTTGTTTCAGAATCACTGAGCATGTCTCTGCAAAGGGAGAAACCGAGGCAGGGGCTCCCAAGTCTTCAGGGGCTGCTTGCCTGGGGTGGCTTAAGAGCATGGGCAGTTCCAGGCTGCTCATGATCTCCTGCCCTTAAGAAGATACCTGCTGCAAAATAGCAACCTAACTGTATCCTACCTCCTGTCATGGCCACAAAACTGGGCATTTGTGAAACAATAAAGGAGGCAACTGTCTGTTTGCTTTTGCTTTGTGCTACCACAAAACTTTTTTATGGTGGCACAAAGGCAATCTCTGTAAACAGCCTTGGAGATGGAACATCTATTCCAGTTTCTTTTTCAGTTAATATTTATTCATACAAGCAAAATACCAGGTGACCTTGAGAGTATTCCCATCCGTGAATACTCTACAGCTGGTTTAAGGCACTCTCCTGGGAGGCTGGAGATGCAGCCTCAGAACCTGAGGCAGAGGACTTCTGCACCCTATATGAGTACTCAGAAGTACTGGGTGAACAGGATGCCATTTCTTCCTCTGGTAAGTTTGTGAACATATTGTTTTATTTCTTTTTGTTTTATCTATAGCCCTGTTTTCACATAAATTTAACTTTTTTTTTTCAGCAAGGGAAAAGGAGAAAAAAATCTTATTTATTTGGTTTATAAGTGGGCATACAAGTCAAACCAATGGTACATCTATTTCAATATCATCTAGACATGTCTGAGAGGTTAAGGCAATAGACTGCTAATCCATTGTGCCCTGTCTCCAGCAGGTGCAGGGATGAGCCGATCCCTCTGGGCATGACTACTGTATGGACCTGCTCACATTGTGCATACCCTGTCACTTATTCCAGAATGTCAAGGATGATCTGTCACGCACTTAGAGGGAATGCGTGCATACAGCGCATACCTAGGTCATATGCTTCGTGGTATCATTGGCTTAAGGATGTCAGGGGATACCTCTCTGACAGTTCTATTTAATAGAACAATACAGATAAATATTTTTTCCTCAATATTTGGCTTAACTGTTAAATTGAAAAATATTAATTAATCCCAGAGCCCTTTTCAACAGACAGAATTCAGAACTTGCAGTATTTTTGGTGGTTAGATGCTTTAAATGAAAAAGGGTATGCTGGCAAGCATCCCTAGTCATTTTAAATATGCCACAGAATTTCTAACTTCCAACTAGACAACTACAAAAAAAAAAGATAGCTAAGACACTGGACCAAAAGCTAAAGAAAAGCAAACAAACAATGACACTTCTGAAAAGAGAAGTGTACAAACAGCTCTTTTTCTAATGTTTCATTCTCACAAGAGATATAGCATTAAGCAACAATATTGTCCTGTTTCAATTTTTTAATTAATATTATTTTACCATCTACTAACATTCACTATGGGCAAAGCCCTGCCCCACTAAATTCAGTGAGTATGTTGTCATTGGCTCCAGCAGAGCTAACATATCAACTGCTATTTTCAATAACTAAGGAATAATGCTATTCCAGGCAACAGAACTGAGGCAGTATAAATAATTAAACAGATTGTGGAGCACTTCTAATTTAAATATTTGTCTGATTTTTGCAGATGAATCATAATTATCATCATTTGCTCAATGACCAATCAATGACTCAATGGCTCAATGACTGTTGGGAAACCAAACCCAAACACTTGCCAGAGTGTTGCCTGAGTTGAAGAGCCAACAAGAGGGTTGTCTGATTCTGTGCAATTCATCAATAGCCAGAAAAAGACTGGTCAAATTTATTAACTTGTGAGCATGTTTGTGGAAGAGTGCCCTTATTCATCAAAAAATTATCTGAATAATATTTTCAATATTCAACCTGACCTAGATAAACAATTTCCCCTGTAGCATCATTTAATACAGTTTCTGGCAGTTACTCCAGAAGTGACTATGCATGCAGAGCAGTTATGCTGGTAAAAGAGCTGGGATGGTCCACAAACACAAGAAAAAAAATTGTGAGGTGAAGTATGCCAGCTGCCTCAATAATAGATAGGGACCTACCAAAATTACAATATCGTGATTTTTGTGGAAACCATTATTTCAGGCAGGCCCTATGAAAAAGCATGGGCTCTGCAAAAAAGCACAGGGCCCACACTTGGGTGGGCTCTCTGATTAAAAAAAAACAAACTCACCAAAAATAAAATGCTGGCTCCCTCTGGGGAGCCAGCAGTCCTTGTGACCATTGTGGCCTGGCCATGCAGGCAGCCAGAGGGGAAAGAGGGAGAGCCCTTCCCAGTATGACAAGACAGCTGCCACTCCTGCCCCTCACCACTGATTGGCTGGCAGGGCTGTGTATCATATGACCCCACCCCTTGCCACCAATCAGCAGTGACAGGTGGGCCTCATGATGGGCAGCCCTCAAAGCCAATCAGTGGTAAGGAGTGGGGCCACTGGGCGCCTCAGCCATTGGGGGGAGCACTGCCATGCTCTGCCAATGAAAATGGCTGCCCAGCCCACAGACTGCCCACAAAATCAGCTGGCAGCTGTCGTGACTTTAGTAGACCCCCTAATAATAGATATTACTTCACCTTACAAATCTATGCACTGTGAATACCTTCAAAGCATGTAGTGTTTAATTCAGCCAAATAGGACATGGTAAAGTGAACCAAGTTGTCTACTTATTTATTTACAGGTGAACTGATCCATAAGGATATGTTCTACACAAAGCACTTAGTCTCAGTCAAATACTTTATATATCTAATATCTATAACATACTTGAGTTACTAGCATGAACGATGTGTGCCCCCAGAGGCTGGGGGAGCATGGCGACTGTCCACAGGCAGCAGTGGCAGTGTTGGCAGTGGGGAGCTCCCACAGGCGGCCACAGCAGTGTCAGCGGGGGATGGCGAGTGTCGACCAGTGGTCCGCAACCACCAGCAGGCACTGTCAGCGGTGTCAGCAGCAGGGGAGGTGGGGGGGGGGGCAGGTGGCAAATAGCGACTGCCTGCAGGTGCTACCGGCAGCACCAGTGGTGCTTTTCACAGGGGGTGCACCACCAATTTCAAGGGGTGCACGTGCACTCATGTGCATCCTCTACACATCGCCAGTGATTACTAGGATATTATGGGTTCCTCCATTATTTAGATACAGGGAGGGTAATGCTTTCTCATGACAAAAAGCATCCTACAAGGTGCTGTGCTAATGGATGTGGTCAGATAAATGCTATCTTCTAAGTCATCAACAGAAAGATTGATGACTGAGTGAAGGCACCCGCCACCAATCAGTGGCCATGAGCTTTGCTGCCACAAAATGCGCACAAAATTGGCTCTACAGCCACAAGCAGGCCTCAAAAAAACACTGCAACCTAGATAGGTCCCTATCTACCCACCAGCTGGCAGCTGTGCCTCAGCCAGGGAGCAGGGGTCTGGAGGAAGCAGTGGCAGTGTGGATGCCTCCCCAAGCTGCCTGGTCCAAGTGGGTGCAGGGAAAGCCCCTGCTGCTGATGCCCCCAGCCTGTGTTGGACCTGAGCCCAGATGTTCTAACCCATGGCTTGTAAAAGGTTGTTGGTTCCTGGTCTAGCCTCTTAAAGGTAGGAGTGGGAGTGATGGCTTCTTATTTTCTCTTTCCTTTCACCTTGTGTCATAAGGCTGGCTGAACGCAAGAAGCACAATAACATTCAGAAAATATTAAAAGACAGTAATTATAAACACTGCTAAAGGATGCAACTGATAGTCTTTCCATTAAACTCTTTAAACCAAGATTAGATATTTTTCTGACAGTGTGCTCTGTCAATCAACAAGTTATTGATATCAGTGGAAAAAATACTAAATGAAGTATGAAGAACGTATGGAGAATTTCTGTGTTACTTTTACGAAAAAAGTAAACCCAGCTTGCCTATTCACCATTGTACTGTAAAGCAGCAGCATTGAAGGAGGAATAAGAATTCCTCTGCCTTCAATTTCTCCTTGAAGAAAGGAATAAGAGATGTCTTAGTCATATAGGCAAATCCAATGTGGTCTGAACATAATATTACCTGGTCAATATACAAATGGAATCACACTACAGATTAGACATTAATTTTTAACAGCCACCAGCAACAAAGCATAATAATTCAGCTTGGTTTCTAAGATATAACAAATAGCAGAGGTATCAAGATACTTGGCTGCCCTATGCAGCTCATACAAGAGATGGAATCCAGTCTATCTTTGCACAGAGATCAGTAATGCTGCTAACATAAGTATGCAAGTGTTAGGTTTTAATTTTGATCTAATGACATTAATATGTTATTCTAGTTAACTAATCATTGTTGGCTCATCCAGTTCTGTTACAAAACATTTGTTATCAAGAGGAGTATGTCTGCAGAAGGAGTTCTCTGAATTGGTTAGAAGAATCTAGGTGGGAAGCAGGCCTGGCTAAAACCAGAGTTTTGAAGCTACAAAAATCTCCCTTGCCTGGAATTAAAGAAAGGCACTCCCAAAAAGAGTGTGTGAAGGGAGTCAGGTCTGTGGCTGGCTACTGCAGGAGGTGACCTTATGTCATCATGGCAGTCCTTCATGGCTTTAAAGATCAGTGGAAAAACTTGGGCTCCCTGTCCAAACTGTTCACATTCCCTTATTTTACTGTCTCACTACTCCTGTTCACAAATGTTTAATGCTTTCTCCCAAAACACACCAGAAACAGCTCTGTTTTACTCATATCTATGATTTTTGTACACATATACCTTTTCACTGGAGCCAAGGAGAAGTAGTTTAGAAGTAAATGTGAGCTTGAAAGGATAAAAAATAACAAAATAGGCTACCACTATTTGCTATATGTTATATGCTACCAGCTTCAGAGAATCAGTCCAGAGGAAAGCATACTGGAAAACATTTCTCTTAGAAAGTGAACTAGCAGTATCAATATCAATGGTGACACTGCAAGTTCAAAGAGAAAGGTAGTTTCTAGTAGAAGTCTAAACACCCCGCCTTTTGAGGGCCCAAGTTGTCTGAGCATCCTGCAGTTCAGATCTAAAACATGACAAATTTGATTTACAAAAGGCCATTCATTTGTTTCTCATATACTTTGGGTTTTGTACGTAAAACCTAGAAGCCTTTTAGACTTATGCAACTTCCTGTTCTTAAGGTTCATCGGGATCCTCCATTCCAAGAACTTAATAAAATAAGTTAGTCACTCTGCTTTCCCTAACCTACACATGCCTTACAGCCTGATGACCTGAAATGTCTCCCATTTGTTTACTGGGAAAGAGTTGCTTTCATTCTTTTGTTAATCTCATATGAGACTGGAGAGGCCCCAGAAGAAAAATGGTCTCTCAGATCTTTCCCCTTGGGAATAATGCTTCTGAGCCAAGATGTTCTTTACTGCTCTCTAGGGTAATAGAAATAGGAAATACTCTTTAGGTTGGTTATTCAAACCGCACTATGTTCTCACTAACCACTTGGAAAGTGAAGGTTTCCAGCCAACACTAGAGGCTTAAATTTTCCTTCACAAGGCTCTCACTTTTTAATAGAGTTCATCATTTCATTTTTCTATGACACTTTCTTTCTCCTCCTAGCTCTTATTCAAGGCAGTTTGCTGTGTGTAGTACATAATGCAGAAAAAAAATCATAATTCATACAGGAACTGTTCCCCCCGCTGCCCTAATCCATGTTTCCTGAAAAATGAACAAATCTGAGAATGATGATCAGTCTTGAAGGATTTTTCCCCCTAAAAATCTTCATATAAATTATGAAGAGAGATTAATAAAACTAGTGTTCACAATGATAAAGAACCCAATGAAGTCTCCCTCCTTTTAGCAGCAAAAAATATAAGATGAGGACATCATTTCAACTGTCTCTCATCCAATTATCTTGAGGTTGGTATGTCTGTAAATTAGGACTTATCCATGAACCCAAAATTAGGTGGTATTTATCTAATCTTCTGTACCATAAGAGGTTTCATACTGTGAACCTGTGGTACATGTAGTCCACTACTGTTTGACAGAGGCTAGCAGCAAAGGCTGCAGAAGAAGATACATGACACTCTGCAGCGGGCAAAATTTCCCAGAAAGTTCTTATCCTTCCAATATTCTTTGCTTGTCCGACCTACTGAAGCCCCAAATAGAACTGCTATTCATACAAAGAGCTAATCCCTCTTTGAATCTTGCTAAGATGTTGGTCTAAATTTCAAATAAGCTCAGAACAACTCACTGCCATAGAAATGCTGAAATGTACATAGCCATTTAGAAAGATAAATAGTGTTATGTATTCCATGGGAAAAAAACAACAATTGTGATTTGATAGAAACACTTTGTGGCTGATCTTCAGCTGATGTAAGCTATCATGGGAGCCATGGCAATGTACAGCTGAGGATCTGCCCCCTTGAAGTTTGTGTTCTTCAAGAGAGTGCATTTCATGCTAAAAAACATAGTATTCAGGGTTTTTATGTTAAAAAGATGCAACCCCTGTGCTCCAAATCTAACTGCAAGATGTCAGCTTAAAAAATGTTGGTCCTGATCCTGAATTCACTGCAGATGTTTGCACCTATGGGAATCCAGTACTGTACATGGAAACAAATGCGTTATTCTGCTAATCTGAAAAGAAACTACAACATCACTTTCGTAATCATTTTTTTATTATTAATCAATTTTTTATTTCCTGCTGCCAGCCAGCAAAAATCCTGCTTTTCAGTGACATCAGGCCTGTTGGTGTACAGAATCAGTTTAGGAAGTGTTGCTGTTGTTGCCAGCAATCCATGGTGCTGATGGAGAGATTTATATTTTAACATGGTCAGTGTCCTGAGTCTGCAGCTGGAATGGATTATTTCCAACATTTTTGAAAGGTCAGCTGGTACATTTGTGTGTCAGCATGCTCAAGGATTTATGGATATCAAGAAAAGGTCAATAATTCATACAAAGTGGTTTGACAAAATGAGTTCTGATCCACTAGTGGGTTGTTGCCTACAGATTTCCACTAAACTAAAGATATTGTTGAGAAAACCCACTTATAACCACTCAATTTCCAAGTGTGCTTCCAGTTGCACAAGAACACAGTAAAGCCAGATTAAAATAGCAATAAAAAAGATTATAACATATTGTCCTCATGGGCCATGTACAGACATTATATTTTTACTGGTATAAGCAATCAGAAACTGGTCTGTACCCATAACAGAACAGAAGTTTGGCATACAAAAGTGGTCTGTACCCATACCAGACAGAAGTTTGGCGCACACAGATTGGTTTAAAATTGGCAGAGCCCAATCTAAGATTTGCCCCTTGCACCAGAGTTCAAATGTGTGTTCTGCTACAGATCTAAACTACGCTGCTTACAGAAAACTACCTAACTTAGAGATCAATTCCACCTTGAGCTTTTTGAATATCTGTATCTCATGAATATCTACCTTTTTTTCATATGGCCCATCCATGTTAGAGTCTGGGGGTCCATTAATTTCACATATTTCTAGATATATACATTAAACCAAAATATATTAACATGTAAATATTCTCATGACTCAAGCCTATGCATAGTACCATTCTAATTCATTTTTGTACTACCAGTCTTGAATAATTGTTTCTAGCAACCTAGGGCATTTCTACACATGCTCCGGGGGAGGGAAGTGCGGCATTTTAATTATAGCAGCTCTGAGAGCCGCTCTAATTAAAGCACCGCAGCATCTCATGCATCAGTGTCCCCACGCTTACAAATGTTGGCAGGAGCACTTGAACTAAAGCTCGCTGTTCAAGCACCCCCGCTGCATAAGGATACTGATACGTGAGACACAGGAGGCTGCTGAAGCATGGTAATTATCACACTCCAGCAGACTCGATTGATCGAGTCCACTCTGACACACTGTAATTACAGCATGTCAGAGAAGCCTCCCTGCTCATCGTAGGTATCCCTAATGCCCTGAAACATGTTCATAGATAACATTCAACGAAGTTATGTAATGAATATTCTTCGTATGCTGATATCATTTCACCATGAAAGTTCTTTTAGTACTAGTAAAATATGGAACTTTTATCCATATTGTATGAAGACAAAAATCTCCAGAAGTGTCTAGGCAACACTGATGTGAATGGAGATATGAAAATGTACACCAGCTGAGGATGTACCCTTAGGGTACGTACAAACATTCAAGTCAACCTCATCCGATGCAGTGGAGATTTCCACTGCATCAGCCATTTTTTAAATTCTTTGGGATTTTAATCAATCAAATCTGAACCAGTTTGGTGGTTTAGTTTGATCCATTAAGTAACCAAAAGGAATATGATGAATTTTATGCAAGCAATTATTAGAAACTGGAGAATGCCTCCCACCCCCAACCAACTACTGGAACCTTCTGACTATGTTGCAAATACTGTGCTAGTAATTCTGCATGTTATCTACAGGGAGCAGAACAATGAGTAAGCCTCGCTCTATAGCTCACAAAATTGGTTGACATTTTATAGTGGTGTAACTGAGATCAAAACCTGGCACAAAGATTGTGGAACTGAGCTATAAATATGCCTGGGCATGTTAACAAAAGTTACTCAGTTACCAAAAGAAAAGTTCTTTGTTTCTTTATTCTGCCATTCAAATACAAGGTGTGTATCTGATTCAGGGCCATGTGGTATATGAAAAAACATGGTATGTAGAACTTGTTGTCCAGGAATAAGATGATCTAAAACATTCTGTCAGGAATGAATTTATTTTGACTTTAATAAGAATTTCTTCCCTAATAGTGATACTTAGCATAGAGGGTCAGAAACTGAAATCTTTGCTACAGCTGAGTAGTACGTTATTCCAAGGCTACTTATACTGCCTATTGCAGGATTATTTGTGGAGTAAGGTGCTGCCCAAAATGAACGAATAACCTATTAAACTTCTTGTTTTCCCTCTTGCCCTTTGCAGCAGGGTTTACCTACTGTTGCTTCAGGCCATACTTCTGCTTTGGTTTTTGTTTCACCAAAAAGAGGAATTTCATATTCCAGGTGCTGTGGCAAAACTCTTCATCCTTTGGAATCTAATGCAATGGAATTTGATGTCAAGTTCAAGTAACTTCCACCCAGATTTCTCAACTGGCTCACAGGCCTTGGCCAAGGTTCATAGTTTTGTCCCTACTTAGTTTTCCTTCACACACACCAGCCTTCTGGAAACCTTGCAGCTTCCATGCACAAAGTCTGGCAGTTAAGGTGCTTTTCCTGTTAGAACAACTCACACAACCCTGATCTGAGTCTATATTTGAACCCTACCACACTGCAATCCAGTTGCTCTTTACATCTGCCACAAAATCTGGTTCCAACTCACAAGCATTCATCATGTGACCCTTGACTTACTCCTTTCATTTGGCGAGGTGGGCTAAACCTGTCGGAAACAGTAGAGCCCAACCCCTTTAAGGGACCAGTTCAGCCTAAGACCACCTTATTTATAGATTCTATGTGCTGCATAAATAATAAAACCCTAAATTATCTTTCACTCATTTCTTGTGTGACATAAGAGATTAAATCATAAATTGGAAGAGGATGTTCAGAAGATATTACTAATAGACATTGCTTCTCTTTTGGACATGAATATAATTCTATTAAAGTTCTTTTTTATGATTATGCAGGGTATTAAGCATCTTATGGAGAAGATGCACACTGAGCTTCTCTGAATATATTTTTAGATATTTTTCCCACCTCAAAACACAGATTGTTTTTCTATTGACCCAGAAAGCTTTGCAGAGCCAGGTAAAGCCAGGAAGAAGTGATGTTTCCACTTTCAACACCAAAGACAGAATGCTTTGTACATTTCTAGGAAAAAGCAATCAGTCTAACTGGACCACATAATTTGTCTCAAATCTGCCATGACAGTTTAAAAATTAGTCAGGATAATCTGATCAATTAAAACCAGCTGCTGTTTGATTTACAGTGACTGAGCAATATCTAAGAATTAGTGTGTACAGGGGGCAGGGATGTTGTCAAAGGCTTTTTTCACCATATCTGTATTTTTCTTAGACCAGTCTTTCTTATTCAGCCCAACTAAAAGATATTTAAATGGTATAAAACCAATTCATGAGGTCAATCCATTCCAAAGCCTACTTAGAAGGGTAAATTCTGGAGTCGGCAAAATTAGTTCACATTTTATAGTGGTATAACTGAGATCAAAACCTGGCACAAAGATTGTGGAATTGAGCTATAATCATGCCTGGGCATGTTGACAAGTTTAGCAGCACTTAGTTGTGCTTTAATTTCTCATTCTGGTCTCTGGTAACCATAAGACCCTTATTTAAAAAAGACATTAGACAGTATGCCTTCTTATCATCACATGAGAAAGATAATAAAAATAATTTAAAGAGAATTCATCGTTCCAGATTTTTTGTGAGTAACCCTGTCTTAACAAAGATGCAAATGAAATGCTTAACTACATTTGAGAGAACCTGAAACATGCCTTATGATTGTAATAGGAAATATTAAATATTTTCCTAACTGATGAGACTTGGCTTGTGCCTTTAGCATTAAGACAAAGCCAGAAACTTAAACATTGCACATTTTCTTCTCTCTCCATTCAAGGCCTGAACTTGCACTCCTTACTCACACCAAACTGCTGCTGCTGGACCCTTGCTTAAAAACAAGCATCTGAATAAATGGACAAACAGCAGCAAAGTAAAAGGGGTGAGACTTAACCAAATATTAGCTACTCTCTGGTAGCTGCCCAGGTGCCAGGAAGTGTAAACTAAACTGAAGTAACTTCAAGAGGTAAGTTTCACTGGGCATATATACACATGAAAATAATACAGGATCAGTTTACTGTAAAGTAAAATACTTTAGAGTAACCTGTCTTGGGCACGCATCTACATGTGCAGGGACATGAAAGCAGATTTGCTGCTCCTAGCAACAGACTGCTCCCACTCTCTACGGCCCTGCACCAGGCCCCTGCAGCAGCCAGGGGGAGCTCTAGGCTCCCCCTGGGTGCTAGCCCAGGGGCTGGCACCTAGCACAGGGGCAGGAGGCAGCTGTCTCCTACAGATTTTTATCTCCCAGTGACCACAGAGCTTGGGCTGGGAAATAAAAATCTCCTCGGCCCTGCTCCCCGATTGCGATTGGGAAGTGGGTGCTGAGAGCTCCCTGCTGCGAAGGCATGGGAACAGTGTCCCTGCCCGGGCTCTGCTGGCAGAGCCCACCCCAGCAAGAGGCAGCTCCCAGGGACAGAGAACAATCTCCTGCCCGTTGCTGCCCAGCTGACTGGAAGCAAAGCTCCTGGTCTGCCATCTACATGTGCTGTACTGTGCAGTAAATAATCAATAGTGAATTTGCTACTTGTATTCACAGGTAGCAAATTTACTCATGATTAAAGCAAATTACTGTGCAGGAAGTGTCTGCATGTGTAGATGATGGCACTTACTGCACAGTAATTAGCTCTAATCTCAAGTAAAGCATCTTGTGTAGATGTGCCCACAGAGAGATAAACCAGTGTGATTTGCATTTTACCTTCTACCAGGAAAGTGGAGGCACAAAAAAACAATAACTCGAGAGCTACTTTACATGTGCCATGTTTCCTCCTCCTTTTGATTTACTGTAATTTGATCATGCCCTAAAGACTGGATTTGGGCATGGTTACTGTAACTTTTAAAACTGAACCTGAAATTTAGAGTACAATCAGTGAATCAGAAAAACAGTGATTCTGTGTGTTGGTCATACAGATTAATAGATGTATATTTTATTAGAATAACAGTCTGAAAATGTTACCTACCTTCCTTTCCAGCTTCCTTCTGCATCTTGATTACTATTCTCATTCCTCTTGCATCTAAAAAGAATCAGACAATTCCCAGCCTGAACAATTATTCTCTGCTTCCCCTTCCCTTGCCTTTTTATTTCTCGTTTGTAAGATGGGGTATGTGCAAACATTCACCATGCCTAGTTTACGGCCACATGGTTTGCTTTAAGCCACATGATTGTGGATGGGAGCAGCATGTGCAGATGTTTGCCAGTGCCAGCAGGTGCACTGGGAATCTAGTATAAGTAAGTTGGAATGGGGAGAGGGAGAGGGAGCTAGCAGGTCTGCAGGTGGGATTGGCAAGATCATGGGGGAAATGGATGGGTCTGCAGGGGGAACTATCCATCTGTGGGTTGATTGGGGAGCTTAGTCAGGTTTGGGATTGGAGTAGAAAGTGCACAATCCTAGGGCTGGGGTGAGTGGCCGGGCTACGCTCCTGAATGTGTGCAGACATTCACTGGATTAGACTAACCTGTTTCCTCTGGTGATCTAATTTAGACTGGGCCCATTATTTTTTGCCTGATTTAACCTCCCCAATGTCTGTGCAGATTGGCATTTAGATCAACCTAACCCTAAATAGATCAGCCTAAACCTAGTTAAGTTCAAAATACCCATGTATATCATTTCTATCTTTGACTCCCCCACCCCCCGCATCAGTTTCTCTATGTCTGGAAGTATCTATTAAACTAAGGCCAAAAGTAAATTCAGCTCTGTGCATCTAAAGGCTTCTTCATGTCAGAGGTGAGTAACTCGTTCTACTGGTTCCCCAATTAGAGGAGAATTGGTATCCTAAATAATACAAAGTTAAAATAAAGTACCATTCCATATTAAGAAAGACTGCCTAAATCTGCTGAGAACCTGAAAACCAATTTTAGGAATACCCCAAAAATAAAGTACAGGATTTAGGAAGGAGTCAAGCAGGGAAAAAATCATGTTAGATGGTGGATTATAGAAGTAATTAGATGCTATCCAAAGGGAGCAAGTGATTGCATTATTAGGAAGAAAAGAATTTGACAATGCACTTACAAAAGAAGGGATTTTGAGAGGCTTGAGTTAATGAAAGGAGAATATGGATTGGGACCAGAAAGGACAAATGAGAGAGAAAGGAGAATCAGAAAAGGGTGGAGAAGGTTGAAGAAATTAAAAAGTTTAGGTATACTCAGAAATTCCCCTGGCAATTTGAGAACCAGATTCCCAGCATTGTTCAGTATTGACTTAATTCTGTTTCCATTGAATCAACAATAAAAATGCCACTGACATCAATGAAAATTGAGGTAGCCTCAGCAGTAAGTGTTTTTGGAAATCCTATGCTTAAAATGTATCTGAACCCAAGACAAAACCTTTTAAACCACACGATTTGTCACTTGCTTAGGACTGATTTTAGAAACTGTCTTTATATCATTTTACTTGGTTTAGATACCAGTAAATTTCTGTTTCCTCTAGTGTCCTCCATACAAAATAATTTATAGTATCATGCAGATGCTAAATTATTTGAATCTCCATTCTGTTGCACATAATTTACATTGTCTGTGGCAAATAAAAAGATAAGTGCAATCCATATTGCAAATGCATCATATCATGATGAATTTGCAGCCTATTTCCCAGTTCAGCTTTACCTCGTGAAATTTATATTGCCATTGTAATGCCATCTGGTTTACGCTATGAATACCTTCTTGCTAATTATATTTGGATGTAAAACTTTGTTTCTGGAGACGGCATGATGACATCCTTTAAATAATTATTTAAATATACAACATATGACTTAATACAGTAAATTAACTAAAGCATCCAAATAGCTTCTATTTAAGCAAAATGTCCTACATTCTCAGAACAGGATGCAAGTTGTATGACAATACATTTTTAAAAGTCAATTAACAGCCAACAGTTTGTGACCCAGTGGCTCTGAGGTGTATTCAGATTTGAGTTCCACTGGTATTGCTCTAGAGTAACACCTCTGAAACCAGGTTCACATTCAGTAGGCATGTGCATAGAGATGTAAAATGCACATTAAACCAGATTCTCAGCTATACTGCAGCTACTCTGCAGATTGTGTCACCTCAAATGATGTTTCAAACAATATAAACAACTGGCATGCCTGCCCTGGATGTTTCACTCAGCTTCATCAAGGCTTAGCTGCATAAAATGAGCTGTCATCTGGCTTTAGACTTTGATTAAACCACTATACCAAACTAGAGTCAGAATGCTGTAATGCTAGAAGGCTATTCAGGGCCACATCCTTAGAGGGTGCAAACTGGTATTGCTTCACTGTTGTCAATGAAGTTTTGGTGACCAGATGAGTTTGTAACAGAGGGCTAAGAAAAGCAATGACTGAAAATGGAAGACAGAGGGAAACTCTCAGTACATTGCATATTGCTGGGAAATTTGTACAAGAAAATACAAAAGGTACAAATTAGGTGTGACTGAAGTTCAGTTTTCCTGATACTGTATATTCATAAAAAAATTATGATGCTCATTTCAACAAGCCAAAAAAAGTTCTCATTGAAAAAGCACTTTGTGTTAAACTTCTCAAAATGCAATTTATTTATGTTTGGGTAAACAGAAAATGAATGATCTTCCAACCTCCCATTCTTCCATTTTGAAATTATTTTTACAACATTCAATTCTTAACACAGAAAGACTAGTGCCATTTTTAAATTAAAGCACAAAGGTGTTTTGGGTTGGGGTTTTTTTTCCAATCACATCTCTGTCTTACTCATGATAATTGAATTAGCTGGCAACTGCTGTTTCAAGAAATTTCAAATGATGTGAGACCATCTGTATTTTGCCACTCCCCAGGAAGCAGTTACCAGACAAAATGCAGCATTATAGAAAAAAGATTCCTTGGGTCTGGGAAAAATTGAAAACATTAAGTAAGGGCTGTCAAGAAGAATTTCTTATAGTAAATTACAACTCCTTGAAACTCTTTGAAACATTTAAGAAACATTCAGTAGAAACATGAATATGTTTGAAGAAAAGTAGCTGAAATATTTAGTAGGCTCAACACCCTTAATATTCTCTCCTGGAAAAAATTAAGCTCACAGACTGTTTTGCTCAGTATGTTAGTTAAACATGACTCATTAATTATTTGCTGCGAGATGCTGAAGTGAACATTAAGGGCCCTCAGTACGTTACAGAAGAGGCTCTGCACCTCACAAACTCATACTCTTAACATTTAAAAGGCATTGAGAGACTACCAATCCCCCCTGCTTCCCCTTCCCCAGGTGGAATTGTTAAATGTAAGCTCAGCCACCAACTAAAACAAGTCACTTAAGCAAACAGTGAAACACCTTTGGTAAAGGCAATTGTACAGGCTGAAAACTATCAACTGACACTTCTGTTCAGTTCCCCTCTTGGGCCTTGGAAATAGTTTTTTCAAATTCCAGGTCTTGCTATATTGATTTCAATCAGCAGCTTTTCCTAAGAGCCTCATTCAGAAAATAGCCTTGTCAGAAATTCTACCGTCTCTCCAAAGTTTCATCACAGGTTTTTTTTTTTTAATTTTTATTTGAAGCTATGCAGCTTTTTAAAAATTCTGTTTGCTTGAAGCATGGATAACATTTATATAAACTTTTGTTTTGGGGGGGGGCATATTGTACAGCCTCAAAGGACCAGTTTTTCCTGCAATTTTTTATACATTTTTTGGCTAAAATCATCAAGTTAAAAGGAGAGTTTTGCCATCAAATACAACAGGGCCAAAAATGTATCCTTCCCTCTAAAAAGATGGCTGGGGTGGGGGCAGGGGGAGGGAAGAGAGTCATCCATTACAAAGGACTTTCATTCAAAGTCAAAACTTTACAAATGCCACAACTGACCCTATTAAGTAAACACTAGTTTTCACAGAGCTCCTTCCACAGCATTCACTTTATGATTCTGTTAGGGGACAGGCTGTGCCCATACCTGGGCAATGACACAAGGTGAAGAGAAAGAGAAAATAAGAAGCTATCACTCCCGCTGCCATCGTTAATAGGGTAGACCATGAGCCAGGAACCTTTTATGAGCTATGGGCCAGAACATCTGGGCTCAAGTCCAAAACAGACTGGGTGCAACAGCAGCAGGATCTTTCCAGGCACAGCATCCAGCTGGTGGGAAACTGCACTGGGACCAGGTATTTGCAATTTGCATCTGCACTGCTGCTACTTCTCCCCCTCCCTCATGGAGGCATGGGTACAGCTGAGGAGCTGGGGCCTGGGACAAGCAGCAGCAGTGCAAGCACAGATTCCAACTGCCTGGCTCCAGTGGAAGCTCAGGAAACCCCACCCTTGCAGCTACTGAAAGCACAAGTCCCATGTCAGGCCACAGCTGGGGAGAGGAGGGGAGGGAAGATCATGACCCCACTGCAGATGCAGGTAAAGTCCTCCAGCTCTGCAGGCGAAATCCAGCAACTCTGTGGACCGAATGTTGCTGACCCCCTGTGCTATGCTTCTCCAAAGGCACAGTGCAGAAAAATTGCAGACCAGAAGGAAGCTAAGCAAGAACAATACCCTCTCCCCCAAGCTCTATACCCCTTGGCATAAATTAAGACAGCACAAGGAGCTTTTTCTTTCTTTTTAACATTCCCAAGTGAACAGTGAAAACTTCATACATATATATATATATATATATATATATATATATATATATATATATATATATATATATATATATATCCAGCCTTCTCTCTTTTTAATATATTAAAGAAAACTATCAGGAAATCCTCACCAGAAACTGAGAATGGTTTCCTGATGGTAGGATGGATTTTGCCAAGATCCATTTTAGGGTTTACTTTGAGTAAGCTCAAATCAGGTTGCCATATGGAATTACTCCGTGCAGCAGCCTGACCTAAAGCAAAAACAGAACAAAGCTCAGATTATTTACTAAAGTCCTAAACCACTGGCTGTTTTGCATCTTTCCCACATTGGTTCTAATTTTGTCAGCAAATACAGCACATACTATGTTATGAGGACTAGTTATGAATATGCCAAGCGGTGGTACAAAAGGCTATTTTGATGACACACAAAATAAAGCAGAGCCATAGTGAAGTGCTCATGCTCAGATGGCCTCAAAGCTTGCTGGCACCTGCATTTTAGCATATTTATTGCTGTAGCCAGAAAGATTGATCACAGGAAGCCAAAGCTGTTCAGTTTAAAAAAATAAGAATCAGCTGTTTTCTATGAGCAGCCTGTCTGATAACCAACCTAGCGAATCTGTAGGCATGTTTCTTGAGCTGAGGAAATTTTCATACTGGAGATGATGCAGGAGTCACTTTAATATCTTGCAGTCATTTTAGAAGATGAGATGGAAAGGAATATCCTTTGATTCTGTAGATAAAAATCACGGAAACTAGCCATTTAAATGCATATTGGAGTCTTTAAACTTAGGTAGTTACATATGTTAATGCTATATTTTTCATCTGCAGCTGATGACATTCAAATTAAAATCTCAGTTAAGACACCTTGAAAAATTTGTTTTAAACAGCTGATATAAAAGACATTATATAACTCTCCTATCTAGGACCTGTCACTATAGCATCTGGGTGTAAGGTGATTTTTGTAAAATAATTCATAAAATAGTGTGTAAACCTGAAATAGGCAAACAAGGTTCTTTGGGTAAATGTGGTATCTTTTATTAGACCAACTAAATAGTTGGAAAAAAATGTTTTACAAGCTTTCAGGCATAAACACCCTTCTTCAGGTATAAGGAGAATCTGCTGGTGTTTGTATATCCAAGAGAGCAAACACCAGCAAACTTTGCCTGAAGAAGAGTTTGTGCCAGAAAGCTTGTAAACAACAATTTGTTTCCAACTATTTAGTTGATCTGATAAAAGGTAACACATCTGCCCAAAGACCCTCATCTGCCTATGTCCTTAGACCAACACTACTATAACCAACACCCCTAAAACTGAAACAGGAAAGTTTTGATGAAGAGATGAATGACATATTGCAATATTGATATTAATAAGTTATACTGAGGTCTCAATTGTGACTTCTAGACACATTTTCTCCTCACACCTCACTCATCTCTACTGGCCAACATGGAGGATGAAAAGGAGACTGCCTCATATCTCCTATACTCCCTCCTAATCTTAGCCTATTACTCCTTATCCTTTTGGAGGAGTGAAGATAGACACATGAATACAATGTAAAACATCACCCAAGGAACCTTGTCTGCATATGTAAAACATTCTGTTCTCTTAGACTTAAACAAAAATCACATTTTCATTAAAATGGTCATTAAACCTACTAGAGAACAGCCTTCCTTCATCCCCTTTGCTACTTCCAGTCTCTCTGTTGGAGCACAGGAAGGGCATGCCAAGAACACAGTATTTCACCGATGCAAGACCAGCTAAGGGATGATTACATCTAACACAACTTAGAACAGTCTCAACGCTGCTTTAACTTGTGCCAAGGAAAAAATGGGCCTTGGCTACGTGAAAAACCAGATAGGAAAATAGCAGAAAGCCACCAATGCCATCCTCCCAAATGACTTAAGGATATGGCCATATTACAAGGAAAAAAAATAGTCTAGGTACCTGATTTTAAAATAGGTGTTTTCTTAGCCTTCCATTTTGTGCCTTCAATCCTTGTGCCTTCAACTCCCTGATTAGACCAGGGCACTGCATATGTTGCATCCGCATTTTTCTCACTTGCTCCTTGCTATTTATTATTTACACGAGCAAATTAATGAATGTGAAAACCTCCTGGAATCCCTTTTTCTAAAATTAACCTTCATACATTCCCATGGGATAATTTCCTTACCCAGACGCATATTTTGTACAGTAGCATAAAGTTAATTCAGTCTAAAAAAATTTCTTTTTAGGACACTGTCATGGCACAGATATTGCGCAGTGCACAATATCCCCAAAGAACAGTCAGCTTACATGAATGGTTTGCTCTCTGTGGATGAAAAACTGCCCAGGGTAACATGTTACCCCAGGCATGAATGTGTTTTTCCAAACGGGGTGACAACTGAACTCCAACCCCATGTTAATGTATTGGGGTAACTTGTTACCCCAATGCAATTTCTGTATAAATGACAGGTTTAGACCTGTTTAGCCACATTGGGTGGATACATCAGAAAGGTCAGCATTAATTCACACCTCATTCATGTCCACTTCAGGTATCCATGGTAACTAACGGATGGCCATCCTTCACTCTGCTTTTGCAGAAGATGTGGTAATCCCTTTTGCTAACCACTTTGTTCCCAGGCTGCAAGGTCAGCAAAACACCCTGACCTTTACCAAAAAACACAAACCTCTGTCACACCCAAATCCACCTCTGCTCTCTTTTTTCATGGCAAAACTCCACCTCACCTGTCCCTTTCATAACATACAAACTAGTTTACCCTGCCTTTGTTGGAAGTGAGGACAAGGAGCAAAGGGACAGCATAGAAGAAATAGAACAACATCATACTGCAATACATTGTACACTATGGAGTCCCCTTCAACGGTAATGGCTTGACACCCCTCCCAACCCCCCAGTCCCCGCCCCCCGTTCCCATGCCCCTCCCATAAGCCCCTGCAAGTGTGTTTTCCAAACAGCATCCACCCACATTTGGCTTGCCTGCAAAGGGTGGATGCCAGTCTCTGGCTTCTGTGCCCAGAAGGAGAGGGTGCTACCTGCATTGCCATAGGGCAGGGTGGAATTGCTTTGTGACAGCACAGGTGGACAGGCTTGTCTTTGATTGTTATTTATATGCATTCAGCAGTAATCGATCTTTTATTTTTTTTTCTGCAGTCCAGGAGAAGAAGGCAGCACCTATTCAGTGCTGAAGCCTGTCTTGCACAGGTAACCAGGGATGACAGCGACACATCCACTTATGAAATCTTATCCCAAGGCAATGACGATGCTGACTTTGTTCCAGACAGGGAGACTGTTCAGAGCAAGAAAACCATGTGTCTATAGAAGCTTCATCCAGCTCAGATGAGGAGTTGGTGCCACAAGCAGAAGTGATGCCAACACTTCCAGTAGGAAAGGGAAAAGGATCAGCCCAGGGCTGCCGTAGAAGATGGAGAGCTACAGTAGGACATGAAGCAGAACCACTGCCACCACCCTCAGAAAACATTACAGATGATGACACCTTTAGAGGAAGGAATGGCAGAGTGTGGAAAAAAAGCCCACAGCTAATACATCATCAGAGAACAGCCAATGACATAGTCCATTAAAGTGTTGGGCCAACAAGAGAAAGTAATAAAGACACGGTGATGGAAACTTTCCACCTGTTTCTCTCACAAGATATCCTGACTGTTATCATAAGAGAAACAAACAGAAAGGCAGAAAGAAGAGTCAGGGAGTGGAATGACAGCCATCCTGAAAATAGAAAGGAGCGGAAAAAGCTGGATGAAACAGAACTGAAAGCCTACATTGGCCTCCTACTGCTGAGAGGTCTATACCACAGTGATCACAAGGCACTGGAGAATTTGTGGGAGCAATGTACTGGGTGCCCTTCCTTCTGTGCCACCATGAGTTTAAAATGATTCCGTCAGATCACCAGTTACCTGAGATCGGACAACGAACTGACATGTGAGGAAAGGAGAGCTGTGAACAAAATTGCTGCCTTCAGAGATATTTGGATACAATTTGTGGAGAAGCTCAGGAAATCGTACAATCCAGGAACACGCCCAATGGTTGATGAGCAGCTCATTGCATTCAGGGGTTGCTGTCCCTTCAGACAGTATATGCTCAGCCAAATATGGCTTGAAAATTTGGTGGTGCTGTGATGCAGCAACATCATTCCCCCAGTCTGGAGGCATCTACCTGGGCAAGCAACCAGAAGCTCCATGCCAAAGTAACCTTGGTACCCAGGTCATTGAAAAACTGGTTCATCCCTGGTACAAGATGGGAAGGAATACTGTGGGTGATAATTTCTTCACGCTATTTTTCAATATGCTGGATGTGGCTGCCATTGCCAGCCTCATCATTTGGCTAGGGCACAATGGCAAACTGGAAGCAAAGAACACATTTAAGAAGACAGCGCTTTTTTTTGCAGGAGCTTGGAAAACAGTTGATTGATGGACAAATAAAATGAAGAATGATGGATACATGTACTCTGTCTAAGTCTGTCAAGTCTGGTATGACTGCCCCATGGGCAACTTGTTCTGCCTTAGTCAGGGGCGGGGGGCACATGCCTCCCCTGCAACCAGTCCCACAGACCAGGGGCAGGGGTCCTACCACGACGGATCTTGCTGCCCAGGGGGAGGTCCCCCCATGGCCGATCCTATGATGGCCAATTGCTGCAGCCAATCAATGCAGCCGCTTCTGGGAGTAGCTGTGGCCACTTCTGGGAGCAGCTGCAGCGATCGGCCGGTGACTGCAGGAGGGGCACTGGCTGTCCCGCTGCCCCCCTGCCCATCACCTAAACAGGGTGCATCCCCTACACATCACCACTGGACTGTCCTAAATTACAAATTTCACAACACATCCCAGTAGAACCTTCTGTAAGCACGAGTGGACGTTGTGCTTTTTGTCCAAGGACAGATGACCGTAAAACCTGGCAATGATGTGAAAACTGTAAGCAATTTACTTGTATGCACCACAGTACATCACTACTTTGTGAGGAATGCAATATTTAGTTAAAACATTTAGAACATGTTTTGGAAGTAAGCGCAAGTTTGAAAACAGTGTGAACTGGAGACTTAGCAAATTGTTCATTCGCGTTTTGAAACTCTAAAAAAAGCTTAATTTTTGTTCATAGTTCTAGTAAAATAATATTTGGGGTTCAAATCATAAATACTCTTTCAAACAAGCTTTATATTTAATAAATAGGTTTTGGTAGATTTATACTGTTATCACTGGTTCCATTTTGTTCATGTGAGTGGGGTAACAAGTTACCCCATGAGAACAACAGTGTTGATTTGCAGGGTAACAAGTTACCCCATGGGAACAAAAACAATTATGGTTTCATGAGAACAGATGAGGGTTAAGCAATTTAGCAATGAAGACCAGAAAACATCAATATATTCTAACTACCCAGCTGACTATAAGTTCCATTATTTGCTATCCAATCTATCAGCAGGTACACCTTCCATTTTATGCTGTTCTTCCACAAACTAATGATAAATACTTTTGAAAGTTGCATGAAGGCATTGGACAATACTGCTCTGATACACTAATGCCCTGAATTACTAACCTAATGGTCTGGACATCAGACCAGAGCATCCTGGCACACTGTCTAGGTGTACATCAGGTAATATGCAGAAGTTGTGTAATATGCAGAAGTTTTGTATATATACAAAAAATGCTTAAGAGAGTGACTCCTCATGCCAAAAGCAGGGTGTATACCACAAAGGTGAGCCTCAGTAGTAAAGTATTTCAGAGATACCGACAGTGAGAATTTTAGTGCTGCCCTAATCTGGTGTCACTGAAGCCACTGGGAGTTTTACTTGTGACTTCAAAGAGAACATATTTCAGGAACCATGGACTAAATACGCAAAAGGGACAGAAGCATTAGACCTTGCAGTGCTAAGCCTAATGGTGTGAACAACCCTTCTAGAAAGCTTCTTATGCAATGCAGAGAGACAATGAGTAATCTAAAAGGCAACCAAAAGCCAACTAAGTAGGAAACCACCTTATCTAGCTGTTAAGAAAGGCTGAGGAGAGGGATGGGATTAATCATATATAAACTCTTCCACCCTCAGGCCATAAGGAGGTGTTTAGCTGTGCTAGGGTTTATAAGACCGAACACTCTCCTGGAGTTAAACACCTAATCCAGGGCAATCTTTATTGTACAAAAAAAATTGCTAAGGATGACAATTTCAGTGAAAAGTTGGAGCACCAGTGAAGAGTCTCTCTTAAAACTGTTCTGGTGGGGGAGAAAGCTAATGGAAGGAAATTATTTTCCCACCTCGCACTGCTACGTCCCTGCCAGAAAGCTGTCAAGTACTACAGTTGAATGCAAGAGTAATGTCTACCCCTATGCTTGTATAGTTCTTGCCCAAATTCCAGACTCTAACCAACCTCTCCCATTGCAAAGTACTTTTTTTTTTTTGCTAATATCCACTAATCCATGTCCATTCATTCACACCTAACATTCACCTACCGCTTCCTTCACTCATGCTCAGTGCATCATTATTTCTGCCAGCCATAACCTCAACTAAAATCCCCAAAACACCTCCCTGACCCCAGATCCTCACAGATCCAAATTCCTTCTCAACCTTCCCATTTCCCCAGAACTCACTCCTCAGCCCTTCACTCTATCAGCAGCCACAGGACTCAAAACTTTTCCTCTTTCAATCTTTCCTAAGTTCAAAACAGCTCTGACCTTAATCCTTCTTCCTCTTTCCTGACTTCTCAGCTAATACCACTATTTAATCACTTCTGCTGGGCCTGAAGGAACAGAGGCACTTAAGGAAGGGTTGTGGATGCTGACCTTAATTATACCCACAAAAGGGCTGCCAGGTGAGGCAAATAGGCGTACTCTAGTGACTGGAGTTTCCAGAACAGGAAAGTCCCAGCCTCATGAGCAGTGCAGCTGTAGCAGCAGATAGCTGTTTTTGAAACACCACTGTAGGTCTATAAAGGTCTGATAAGTGGACTGTTACTGATAAAATTTTAGTCCCGATATCTCTTACTAGCTAGCAATGCCTAGCTTTGATATTATTAATAATTATCAACTGGAAATTGTTCAGTTTTATGGAAGAATAAAATGTAACAAAGCCCCATTTAGCATAAGTGGAGAGTCAAAGGCATATATGTGACAGCATCTGTCCTACTACTTCCTGACAGCCACTCACCAAATTTCTGTCAAGGGGCCCTGAATCGCAAGGCATTTTAAACCTCTGGGGTGCATCCAAACAAGCACGCAGGTGCAGTATGTGGCACTGCAGACCTGTCTGCAGGGCCACACATGCAAGCATTCCCCGGGCTGCTAATTTTGATACTGGGTGATCCCAGTGTCAAAGAAATCCTCACAAGAAAAAGGTGGACTCCCTCCCTCTAGCCTGCTCGCAATTCTAATGAGTTTTGCATTAGTCTTTTACCTCGTTTCTTTTTTGCCAATAGAGTTCTGTAATATAGCAACTTTCAGCTGTTTCTCAGTTTTTCTGCTCACCACCAAGTTTTTATCCAGAGTCACGTTTCCTAGGCCACTTAGCTGGTCTTGTTGGTTTTGCATGTAGGCCCATAAAAATAGCAATGTTACATCATATCATAATAATAAGATAACAGGAGTACAACCCAATATTTATCCAGTGTCCCAGAAACAGCTCTAGTGCCTGTAGACTCAGGTCTACAGACAGGACAATTGAGCTCACATAGAGACTTTTATCCCCATCTGTCTGCCTGCCAGCCACAAAGATATACCCTCAAATCCCTCCTACTGTAGCATAACTTGATCTAGTTTTCCTGTTTGAGCCAGTAGTATTGGTTCTGCTCAGCCAGCTCCTACCTCCGCTCATGCTAGCACCTGGCATTCAGCTCTATCCACCGTTTGTCCACAAGTATTTTCTTTAACCCTAGACTCCATGACTCTGAACTTCTTGTCATCACCAGCAGAAGGCATCTGCAGCTAGACCACTTGCAGACCTATCTCCATGGTCCCTGTATGCCCTGTTGGAGAAAAAGACATCTCTTTTGCTCTCATATTTAAAGGTTTATCCATCCCAAGTCAAAGGAGCACAGAATGGCAACCACTTCCAAATTCCTGTTCAACAACAGGCAAATTTTATTGGGAGAAGAATCATGAGAGTAGCTCTTCCTTAAATTGTTTGTAACTCATGCTTGTTAAGTAAAGTTAAGTGAAATGCTAACAGATCTGCTTTTCCTTTTCAATTAAAGTGCAAAAAAGCAGACACTTGTTAAAACCTCTTTTAAAATGCTTCACATACTATCATGCTAATCCCACTTCTAGCACTTACTTTGACACTGTGTAGTTTGGCCACCTCTCTTGGCTACTTATCAGATTGTAGTCAGAAGATCCACCTACTGAAGCCTTGTTGTTTTAAACCTATAGGCTAGGGGCAAAAGTTATACATAAACCAGTTTAAGTGATCAGAAACTGGTTTAAGATAAACCTGGTTGAATGTAATATCAGACTTAACTGGTTTGGGTCAAACTATTTTATGAAACTTCTGTCCCAGACCATGGAGTCTGAACTGATCCCAAGCATTCTCTCTGGCTTTCTACCTAGATATACCCTCATGGTATAGATTCTCTGTTTAGCTACTTTGAGAGCAATTTAAAAACCCATCTACAGTCCCAACTGCTGAAATTCCCACCCTAGCAAGAAATACACCCTTTCCCAGAATCCTACTGAAAATATGAATTTTCTGATTTAGACTTGAATGCTTTGGAAGACACGTGACAGACGTGAGCAAACAGGCTTTCCACAGTGTGTCTAAACACACTACTACTTTCTTTGAGAACAGTGATTCTCAGCCTTCTTAGACTCAAGGAACTCCCCCTTTAGACTCAAGGTACCTCTCAGAAAAATGCCAGCTCTTAGCTTTCATTCATCTCTTCGCTAGAAAAATAACAGGGCAATTCTTTTGTAAAGAATCAGAAAAACTACAACAGGTCAGAATGTTTTTGACATTATGGATTCCTATTTTAAATCTATAGGTTTATCTTGTGTGTAGGTGTTTCTACATCTAACAGTGATAATAATGTGTGGTACCCTGTGGCACCCTTAAAGGATCCCGTTGCACCCCAAGGCATCACAGCGCCTTAGCTGAGAATCACTGCTTCATAGAAGAAGCCTAAAAGGTTACAGAATAGAAGGAAACAACAAACTTCCCGAATGTGTCGTCTCATATGCTAGCTTCCCTTGGGAGTCTCTAGGTGTATAAAAATACAGAGTTTGTCCCTGTCTCATCATACTCTCGGTATGGATGCCTCCCCCAGCTCGAGCTGCTGAAAATGGCCAAAGACAATGAATTTTTCAGTTTTCACCCATTTATATCCTTCCAGTCTCTTTCCTTATCAGGTGTTGGATGAATTTGTTTCCTAATCAACTTCACTCCTGACAACCCATTTTTTTTCTGTTTGGAGTCAGCTTACTGTTCATATCTGAATAAGGGACCTTCTTCATTTAACAAGCCTCTGTTGTTATGTCTGGAGTAACACTCTTTGGGTATTCACTCAACATGGAAATGAAAAAACAACAAAGTTAAAGGCTTGCACAACCAAAATGGAGTTGTCAGCTTGATAAAAATGCATATGGGGAGTTAGTATCTTCACATGAAATTCATGAACAGATCTGAACTTGTAAGAACATGCCATATGTGCTGCATAGTATTTCAATAAACTTTATTCAAATATGGAAGCTGCTTAATTAGGATTTACCGGAATCCATGTTGATTAAAGTTCATTCATGAAAATGTTTTCTTTTTAAGACTGATCCTTAGCTTAAGAAGTCATGAAACCAGACAAAAATCTGTATATTGGTAACTGTATTTTAAACGAAAAAAAAATCTTCACATAATAAATACATCTTATGCACATTAACTTCAAATTTACTTCAGAAAGCTATTTACAATATAAATAATTATAAATGGGAACACTTTGCAAGATATTGTTGACATAGCTAAATTGTGTTTCCTACATTACATTCCAAAGGAAAAATTCAAATTACAGATGTTATGGTACAACGTCACTAGAACCTATACATTGCTAGGCATGGTATTTCAAATGTTGGCAATTCTGTGTCTTTTCCTCATAAATATAATCTATTGGGTTTAAAGCAAACTTGAAATGTTTCATTGTTTCTGAAGTGCCTTTTCCTAGATTAATACATTTTATGTGTTTTCACCTTTGGGGAAAAAGTTACAGTGATTTAGGAGAACTCTTCCCAGTACACTTTATTTCCTTAGAAATGTAAACATACTACTGTTTTATGATGTTTTAAAAGAAATTAGTTTGTGTTTCCAAACTTCCCACTTCACTGGTATCTAAAAGCAAAATCACATGCAGTCAAAATTGCAATAAATAAAAATGTTTAAAATTGTATTTTAAATCCTAGAATAACTGGGAATCTTCTGTATTCCATGTGAAAAGAGAGGATCAGTAGTGAATACAACCAAGAAAATATCTTTCTTTCTGGCTATAACAGTGGTATATTAAATCTTTTCTCTCCCATATACCCCTTGGCCGGACCATAAATTAACATTCTCTCAGAAAGGGGTTAGGTTTTGCTAACTGGAGAGCAGTTAGTCCATGAACCCTGGTGTAAAAGAATTTAACACCATGAGGAAGTTTCCCACAATTGTAATTTTTCACTTCCTGTGCAACTGAGATGCACTGGCACTCACCATTGTGCAGAAAATTGTATTTAATTTTCTTTCTCCAAAACAATAACTCCTTGTAGAGCATACACTGGTAGAAATACTTTGGTAACCCATCAGCTACACACTCTTATAAGCCTTATTCGCAGCAAACTGAGTGATACATACTGTATCAAAGTGATAGCAAAACTCCATTTTTTTAAACTGAAGATAGATGATTTACCAATTATTCATAACTGAAAATAATATGTTCGTTTTCTGAACACCGGAGTTTCAATAAGTTTGGTTTGACTCAGCATGTATGGAAATAAAGTAGTCTATTAAAATCAATAACAAATTGCCTTCATACTTTGTGCTTCTCTGAGTAGACTTAAAAAAATCCTGTGGAAGTGCCAGAATTTTAATATGTTTGTTTTCCAACATTAACCAGAACCACCTCCAAAATACGCATGGCTGGACTTGATAATGCAGGCAAGGTGAACTTTGCAGGTGGCATGCCTGAAGAACCATTCTAATATCCATGAGTTTGTTGGACTTGGGTTCTGCCCCGGTGTAGCAGTACTTCGACAGAGCTGTCTGTGCCTTTTGCAGTAATGTTTTCTGAAGAAGTCAAAAAGGAAAACCAATTGACGGAAAAGTTTTTGGGAGATCAGTACTTATCAAATAAAATGGTTGTTTGAGTAACGAAGAAAATCATTGAATAAGTGCTCCATGCCTAGAGATAACAGAGATTCAGATGAAAGGCTTTGATGGATTTAAATGGGTTTGAATAAGTAGGATTTTAATGTACAATCCTGAGCAACAGCACTTATGGAAACATCATTATAGCATATTAAGATATCTATTAATCAGAGGGGGAAAGTTTAGCAGAATATTCTTTGGGTTTGGCACCCACCAACATTCAAGGTGACCACATTTCTGTAAAATTATTCAAAATGTATAGGGAAAAACGCTTCTATTATTAATACACAGTATTTTAGGCATTTTCTTTTACAACTCTCATAGTTGCATCTTACAGATTAAAAAAAAAAAAGGAAACAAAAATCCCTGGTGCCAATTAAATAGGAGGCAGATTCTGCTACCCTTACTCTTACTCATAATGAGTCATGCTTTATTCTATGATATTCCCAGTTTAATCAATGGGACTGCATATGAAATAGGAGTTTTTATGGTATAAAGTCTTAGGTGAATTTAGCTATAGCATGTTCATGGAGTGCACCAAGTACTACTGTGTATAAATTAGAGATATTTTCATTCGTCTCTTAACATCAAATAAAAATATAGAAGGCTTGATCCACAACCTATTGAAGTCAACTGAAAAACTCATATTGATTTCAATTAGTTTTAGATAAAACGATAATTAATTTCGCATTCTAATTATTATATTAACTTGATATCACATTTGTCAACACAAAGTTTGAATAATATAGAAATGCTCACGTAGTACAGTGCAATCAGTGTAGTTCCTACATTTAAAATGTCTTCGCTATGTAGTGATAGCATTAAGCTAATAGGATATATTTTAAAAATATCATAGACAATATCTTGCTTTTCAAACTTTCCCAAATAGCTCATCTCAATTTTGTTTAAAAAAAAAAAGAATATGGTCCTTGAACAATATTGAAGCGCTCTATTTTTTTTAATGTTAAATGAAGAGCTGTATAAAATATGTCATGGACAAATAAAAACTTTATGTCCTATTGGAAAGCACATGTTATATGCATTTAGTTAAGGTTGCAAGCTTGTTTTCATATAGTATATAAACAGGATGTAGCAGATTGTGGGTTCCTAAGCTTCCACAAAATTCAAAATTGCATTAAAACTCCCTGCCAACTCTGAAGTAAGGATGACATTTTTGTCTCTTGTACTTGGTCTTTTTAAGAAAGAAGGCTGACCAGTCACGTAGCCTATAGAAGCACGTATCTCCAGCCAATGACAAGGAAGCACTAAGAGTGACAACTGCTGCCATCTTGTGTAGGGAGTGAACAAGTGTCAGTCTTTGCAGGTGAGGGGCCGAGACTTTAGATGTTATATTCACTACATTGCATCTCTCCACATCTATCATTATCATTATGCTGGCATGGAACTACTGAAAATTCCAGTACCAAAGTAAGATAAAACTAATTAATTATAGCTACTGGAAACTTTAATTCTAGGATAACACTAAATAATAACGAGGAAATGGTATTGCATAGAACAGTCTCTTTTCTAGATGAAGAAATGTAGACTATAAGTGTACTGACTTGGTGTTATAAGTGCAGTGGTTCTGAAGGTGCCTGTCATACTGTAGGACAATAGTCACTTTTGCAATGCACATATTTTTACTCTATTTCACTTGGCAAATCATATCTTTTGTACTACAAAGTTATTAATATTTTATAGATACAAACTAAATAAAGATGCATCCAGAACTAAATTTATCAAAAATACCCTCTCCTAATTTTTAGGACTATATAAAAAAATTACTGGGCTGAATGAAGTCCATTTTGGCTTATCCCTCCCACTGAGCCAGTACTATTGCCCCAACATCAAATATTGTTTTGGTTTGACCTTTTAAAAATATGATTTATACTAGCTGCTCCCTTTTTACTTTTATAGTTCATTCAACATTTTACATTTTGTTAAACAAAATTCTCTCCAAATTCATCTTGTTTTTATAATTCCTTAGCTAACATTTAATGCCTTGTCTCTCATATCTGCCACTAATTTAAATGGATCTCTTATCCTGTTATCTACACTCTTTTCTCTGCAGAATTTGTTTACAGCACTGACATTCCCTGTGAATTTTTTCCTCAACGATGATAGATTTAGTTTATTTAAAGTTTTATTAGACCTTTCAGTCTCTTTATCTTTCTGCTTGCGATCTGCACTACCTTTTATTGTGAGTTTTAGATAATAAAGATTGGATTGTATTACCATTCCTCATGTTCATGTACCATTCACTCAAAGCGATAACAAGTCAAAAAGGATTTCTTGTGGGACAGAATATTATTCAGTTCAAGTACTACAATCTGCCTCAAAGTGATCAGTATTCCAGGTTTAAAGATCATACATATTTTTGTCTTATGGTTAAACTCTGCTTAAGTGATCTAGATTGTTATTTTTTGTTGTCATCTCTGCATGGATTATCCCTATTTTGAAAACTAATATTTGTAAGATATCTCGTACATTGGGATGGATATGTTATGACCATTGCTGGTAAAGTCCCATGTGTCTAGCTTCCTTGGATCATAAGCCAAGCCAGTCTGAAATGTCCATTCCATTTATCTAATCACCCCAATGCCCATCCTATTATGAGTGGCGACTGGCAGTAAGTCTAGTTCCTTTTTAAATCAATTGCAAGATTCCCATTGATTTTTTATGGGTGAGAAGGGGGTCAATAAATGTAACAATGATCTCCCTTATATAAATGTTTTAGTTGTTGATGTTACATTGTCTTGCTTGCAGTTTATTAATATCTCCTTGCAAATGTGGATTTTCAATATATTTACTATAGCTTCCTCTGCATCCTTTGGCAAGCCCATTAACAAAGAATAACTGAAATTTCTCAGGATCCCGATTCCTTCAGTTTCTTTCTTGTCTTCCCCTGATTATTACCTGACTGTTTTTGACATCTCTGCTCTATTGACTGTATGAGTAAGACAAGAACCCTGTCTTTCTTGTAGTCATGCCTATTACTTCAGTAGTCTGTCAGCCTTGCTACCCTAGAATCTTTACAATCTCCTTTATTTTCCTAATGTACCCACAGGCTTTTTGAAATTTCACCACAACCACCATGCAGTATTTGTCTTCCTTACAACTCATATTTTTACACTCACCTAGTTGTATTTTACAGCCAGCCTTGCAGTAATTTTAGAGCAGTTCCTCCCGTATATCTAACCCACTCTGAGTCTCCTCTTCATGGTGTATGTACTTTTACATAACCATAGGATTAAATTTGTTTGTCTTGGGCCACTCGCAGCCTCTTTCTGCATTTCCTTTTCACTAATTGTCTCCTATTAACTCTACCAGCCATTTTATGCAATCTTCCAAAATGTAATTGCCACTCAAAGTATCTTCAACCTCTACATCAATTCTGTATTGCTCAAAAGAAACTGAAAAATAACCCCTTTTCAGTTCCTTCCTTTAAATACTGTATAAGTAAATATTATATCTATGTAATCGTAAATATATTGCTCAATTTACATATTTCAAGTCAAGCATGTGTACAACTAAGAATATGAGTATGCAAAGAAGTAACAATTCTGAGAATCATTCTCTTTTCTTCCTTTTGGCCACCCATGGATGCACTGAGCAGCATTAAATAGCTAGAGTTTACTGGAATAAACAAATCACCAAAGATACAAATTTTAATGCACATTTTAAATGTATATATTCCATGTTTTTATATGTAGGGAGTGCATAGCAGTTAAAGTTGACCAAGACCTATGGGGTATGTGCAATTCAGAGGGTTCCTTTGGGAGCATTTTTCATCAGCCAAGTCCTACACAGTGTGCGCGTCTACATGTGCAATTAATGAACCTAAATTTTCTGCACAGAAAATTCAGGCATATTATACTGGGCTTCCATATGCATCTGAACGTGTGCCTGTTGGGAGCAAATTGCCTCTCAACCAGAGCAGTTCAGTGTAGGGCGGCAGTCTAGGGTTTAGGACAGGGTTTCAGTTCAGTTCAGGGCTGGCTCTCAGCTGGAGCGGTTCAGTTTCGGGCTGCTCCTGCCCTGCTCTTCCCACCTGCTGCTGCTGCAGGTGGGCGGAGCAGGGCAGGAGCAGCCCTAAACTGCCTGGCTTCCTCAGGCATCAGCCCCATGCTGGCAGAGGGTATACAGGGCTGATCCTGATTCTGCAGGGCAGGGGAGAGCCATACCAGTTGGCAGGCAACTGCTTCCCAGCCATGTGGTGGTCAGCCAGGATCCTAGTTTTCTCTGATAAAAAAATCCCCAATTCTCACCTATATATATATATATATATATATATATATATATATATATTAGTTGTGTTTCATTTTAAGCATGGAAAAATGTGTATTTTGGGTTACTTTTTTAAACCAAAAATTAGGGATTTTTTTTTAATGGGAGAAAACCAGGATCCCTGGTGATCAGTATCCATCCCATCTGATGGGATTGAGATGTGTCTACTAATTTACCCCCAGTACCCATCCCGTCCCAATCTCCATGTGGCCTGGAGGCAGCTGCCCAGCAGCTGGGACAGCTCTCCCAGCCACACTGAGATGAAGACAGGTCCCAAACTCCAAGCAACTGAGAGGCAGCATCCTGCTGAGCCAGGACAGCTCTCTCCATCCCCTGTGGCCCACTGTTGCCTAGGCTGACTGAGAGCAATTTGCTTCCAGTCAGCATCTACATGTGTGCTTCGGTGCATCAGTTTAATGCACTAATTTCTAGTATCTGTATGTACAGGTACTAGAAAACAGCACATTAGACAAAAATACCACACGGTAAATGCTGTGCACATGTAGATGCTGATGCTTTAGTATGTATTAAATTAGTCAGTGGGTGCGTTTACATGTGCAATTAATACAACTGAAATATACTCCATCTCAAATTGAACCAGAGTAAATTAATCCCGATGTCACTGTCTACATGTGCATTTAAGCTCAGTAAAATACTGTGCTACCAGATACCACTTGTATCTGATGGGACAATCTGGCAGCACAGTAAATTAGTCTACTGCACCCTAACTGCCACTCACATGTACATGTAGACGGTGATGCTTTACTGTGCAGCAAATTAATCTGCTGTACAGTAAAGCATCTTGTCCAGATGGGCCCAGGGTGCATAAACTGCTCAACTTGTCTACCAAAAGTCTGCTTAGCCAACCCAGCCCAAGCCTTTCCCAGCTTTTCTATATAATATGACAGCCACATTGTATTTAGTTGTATTCACTATAACCCTAATGCCAGTGCATTATTTTTAAATGAACACATCTACTAACTTTTCCCCAGTACTTTAGGTATTTTCTCTAGTGCATTGTGGTATATCAAATGCTGGTAACCAGGGTCTTAAAACATATATATCTTCCAATTACATTTCAAAGGGGGGGTTTTGTTTTGTTTTGTTTTTTAAAGAACAAAATATATTAGAAAAAATGTCAGCTTCCATTGGTTATTATAACAGAGGTCCCCTTGTGTCCCTGTGCTGGATCTTGCTGCATCCTTAAATGAGAAGTCACATCAAAGTGTGATCCATTACAGCCCAAGGAATAGTTTCTAATAGTTTCGCTGTCATATAGATGTTCAAGAGCATATCCAGTTAACGTATAAGCATGCTTATCAAAGTACTGCCTGTGTGAGCTGTAATAGGTTGGAGAAGCTGCTGGATGGTCTCCTGTGGTTTGATGTGGGGACATGTCTGAATGCAGATAGTCTTTAGCTAGTATCAAACTGGACTTTGAAATTCGGTCAGAATTTGGGCTGCTTATTCTAGACAGTGTCGTAGGACTGTTGTCGTAGTCATTTTCATGTGGGCTCATAATCTTCCCGTCTCGTTGCTGAATGTGTTCACATGGAGAGGTGTTGGCAACTGTAGGAACATGACAGACATCGCCTGTCAACTGCTGCTGCTGGTAGTTAGCAAAGCAAAGGGAGTGTTTTTTCCCTGCTCCGTTAAGAGAGACCAATGGATCAGGAGTTGTTTTCCGTAGCTGTAGCCTGTTTTCTTCCTCCTTAATCATTTGCTGAGTAGCTCTTATTAGAGTTTCAATTTTGCTGGGCTCGTGTGGACTATTCTGATACTGTTCAGGACGATATCGGTCTCCTGATTCACTAGCAGAGCCTGGATCGGGTGAACTAACAACACTATCCTCATCCCAGTGTCCTCTCCCTAGAAAACAGATAAAGGGGACAAGTAGTCAGGTTTGGTTTGTACACAGTTTGTCTCAAAGGAAAGTAAACAACTATGATAGCATGTAACGACTGACTGTATCGGTAGTAGGTTGAGTTAATATTTATATACAAGAGCAACTGGAAGCCAAACTAAAGTCAGTCTCTGACCATGAACGCTTAAACACTGAAAACAAAAGAAGTATGTTCATGATACACGTGGAGAACTGAGGCAGAGATTAGGGCTAAATTTTATTTAATTTTTACATGCCTAAGTAGCAGTCAGTAACTACATGACTGCATTTTTTGTCCCTGTGCACAATATAGATTCCCTGTAGCTATGCTCACCTTGCATTTCCCTTCTGAGCATGTATCTCAGTAGGCTGAATTGTGTTGCATAAGTACCAGGCACAACAGAATCACCCAGGCACATTCACAATACCAGGTAATCTTAAAATTTTAGTTGCAGGGACAATACTAATAGAAGATATTTGACATTGGAGGAAGAGGAGCCCTTTTCACCCTTTCACCTCCAAATCCCTTTTGGATACACCTCCAAATTCAATAGCTTAGACATACTTCTCCAGGGAGCATGGGGCCTGGGCTCCCTCACCATGAAAAAGTACTGTAACCATCAGGGTATGATTTCCTTTGAAACTGGCCCAATAGTCAATCAATAGAGGAAGATATGTTGGGCAAGGAGCTGGAGAGCAAAGTAGAAGGATAACTCAGTGAGATGGATGCTGCCCTGGAAAAAAAAGAGAGCCCAGGGCTGAGGCAGAAATTATTCCCACTTGCTTATTCATTTTCCTAAATTCAAGGTGCCATGGGTCAGCTTCAAGAGAACAATGCTCTGGGCAGTGTCTAGAGTTAAGGCCTGGTGGTTACAGTACTTCTATAATGGGAAGTGGTACATGCAGGTTCCACCCTTCTTTGGATGAGGGGAGTTAGAAGATGGGGCTATCCTCAGAAGCATTATAGTGCAGCTGAATGTTTGGAAAAGCAGAAATTCACAGAAGCAATGGCATCTTCCAGTTGCTAATGTAGTTGTAGGGATGGCTCTTATTTTTTCAACTCCCTGCCAAGTAGGTGGCCAGGTCTCCTGCTTCAGTCACCCCATTTTAGTTAAGCCACTGGTACCCTCTTCCTCCTCTGGCATCAATCAGCTTCTGGTTTCCCACTCCCTGGGTTAGTGCCCTAGTCACAAAAAGGTGAAAGAGCTGCCCTCTTCCTCTATTTTGCTTCCACATGGTATGCATGTAGAGAGATCCTATTCTGCCACAGATGGAAATAGAATCTAAACTGTGCCAAAAATTGCAATTACATGGCTATGTAAATGCCACTTAGGCATATAATGGTGAAATAGGATTTAGGCATAAGTGCCCAAGATCACAAAAGATTGTGTCAGAGCTACAGATAATCAGTGATGGTCAGTAATTGGCCCAAATCAATAATATGGGCATGTGATTTTGCACCTAAAACAAATTATAAGCATGGTTGGAAGCACTTAGATAGCTAGGTACTTTTTGTGCCCATAAAAACAGAGTCAAATGGTGATTAGCTGAACATCAGGCCCATAAAGTGTCAGAAGTATAGGTTATTAGATAATTCCTTATATCTTAAAGGTGAGAAGAGGTTAATAAGACAAGTATATAATAAATCAAGAGACTAGATTTTGTAGCCTTGTCATCACATATACATGTTTTCTGTCAATAAGAAATGGAACAAAATATGCCTTCATGTTCACTGACTGGCAACTATAGGGAAATGAGTTTTGTATGTGCATAAATATCTGCTGTCCAAAATCTCTAAAATAGAAAATTTCAACCATGCTAACCTGAAATTACCTGTCTTTTGGTAATAAGGCCGACAGATCTGTAAGAGGAGGTGTTCAGCTCACATGCAGCTGAGACAGACCAGACCAGACCAGACCCATGAGTCACTTGTAAAAGGAGAGTAACCCTATCCCTGAAGAGCCTAACAGTTGAAAAATATTTCAACTATAAGGAGACAATGCAGTTATGGACTTCATAAAATCTTGCTAATATTCATGCCTATGACAAAATATGAGACAGCTTTTTTTACAAGTTACTGAATGCCATTTTACCACAGCCCACTCAAAAGATATTGTCTAGTGGGAAGGGGAGGTTTGGCGGATATTGTTACGTGAAGAAAGAAAATGTGGTAAATGTGTACATTTTTGTATTCTTCATTGCATTAACGTCCACATACTTGTAACAGTATGGGCATGACTACACAAGATACTTTACAGCGTAGCAGACTAATTTGCTGTGCAGTAAAGAGTCACTATCTACATGGGTATGGCAACTAGGATACAGTAGACTAATTTACTGTGCTGCCAGACAGTCCTGTAAGACATAAGTGGTATCCAGCAGCGCGGTAAATTGCTGCTCTTAAATGTACATGTAGACAGTGACATCAAATTAGTTTACTCTGGCTCAAATTGTGCTAGAGTATATTCCATCACATTAACTGTACACGGAGATGTACTCTATGATATTATCACCAGAGTGTTTCCAGAACAGGTGATAAAATTAATGACTATAGGCAAATTCTATATACATGCTATACATCTGGACTCTGGATTGCTGTGTATATCTGAAGTGCTCTACCGTAGAGTACTTTCTGCTGATGGCAACATCAGTAACTCTATAGCAGTTGCATAGTATCTGAGCACCACACAAATATGTATTTATTCTTAGTGTACATTTCAGAGACACAGAGTTATTTATTTATGCAGTAGCTCCTATGGGCCCCAGTCATGATTAGCATTTTGTTGGCCACTGTACAAATATGAAATATAAGGTAGTCCTTTCCCAAAGATTTTAGCATTCTGCAGATAAGGATCTGAGATAAAAAGAGACTATAAACCAGATTACTTTTGCTCATACTGAATAGCTTGTTACTTCACAAAGAGTCCAGCTTACTCCAGAGGGACACTCCTAGAAACAGGACCAATTCAAAATGAATAAGGGCGTCAGAATCTGGAAATGATTATTTGTGTAACTGTTAATCTTCAAGAGGGTTGCACAAGAGGGTGCTCAATCACACAAAGAGTCTGCCCTTGACAAAAGCAGCTTCGCTTCTCCCTTATTCCTACTTGCTGGTTCAGAAAGGTCTTGGTGAATGTATTGCCTTTCATGGTCAATATATGTCCATGTTTGTGAAGGGAAAAATTGGTTAAAGTACATTTAAAAAATGGTCTAAGCTCTGTATCTTGTCCCAGAATCAACTTCCTGATTTCTTTGGGATCCCAAATAAACACCCCGTATATCCAATATGGCATCATCATGGCTTTTTTGTCAGATTCATGAACTAGGAAATTATTTTCACTGACGGTGGGATAGTAAGGTGGTAGAAACTGAAGACAATTCTGGAGGAGCTTCATGTAGGTGCCAAGGTCCACTGCAGTGCATCTCTGAGAAACATGAATGATTATTCTATAGCCTCTATAGAAATGCTGACTTCCTGTATGCCTGTTTGTGCTTTGCCCTGCTACTACAAGAACATCACCCCAGCTCCACTCCCAGATGCATAATGGGACATTCTGAGGCACTGTCTCACATCACCAACTTATCCTTTTCTAAAATCTGAACTGTACTAGAGGTATCCAATCTCATGCTGCATCTATATTAGACTCTGAGGAAAATAGACATTGTTCCTTCTTGTCTGAGGGCCACCACTAGAACCATTCTTTTTGTAGTACTGTGCATAATATCCAAAAGGAAGCATTGGAATCCATGTTTCACTGTGTCCTTGAAAATAAAAAAAAAATGACTCCACTTTGTGAGGAAACAACCATTTTGATTTAGACCTTTGGTCCTATTTGTTTAATCTTTCTTGGCTTTGAGACTCATTCTTCTTAATTGACATCCTGCAGGGCTTAACGGAGACAGATATATGATTCCAGTTTAGATCCTTCTGGGAAATATTTTGTGCTCTTTTCTGAGGTGATGAAAAAAATGAAACAAATGCTCAGCACTCAACAGTGGTACTTGTTATTACAGACTCAGGTGGTTCAGGGGAACTTCTCTCTGCATCCTTTAATGCTCTGGTCTTCTAAACCTTGTCTGCAAGGTGAAACATGAGGAGTCGCCACTTGCTGTGGGCTAGATTCCATTCCATCTATTAGATGTCTAAGTGGACTTAGGTACCTACATTATGATTCTGTTCTACCCTGTTCAAGCCCCTGAAAATCCATGAATGTATCTACTTTTGTAACATGCTATCATCTTATCCTTAGGACTAAATCACAAAAAAAAAGCAGTGAGGAGTTGAAGGAGGATGTATCCACTTTTTAATTATTTTTCAGTGACTTGATCAGAATAGAATAGAATGGAATAGAATGAACCACACCTATGGCAGGGCCAAACACAAGCTTAGAGCAGTTCAAAAGGGGACAGGGAACCACTGCTCAGGATCATGGCAGTTGCATGCTTTCACTGTTACTTGTGCATGAAACTTGCAATACAAATGTAGCAAAACTGCTCCAATTTTAACCTTGTTCATCTGGGGTCATGTTGGCATGATTTAGTTCAGTTGTGTCACTATGGATACCTAACAGTTGCTGTGTGTTCCCAAGAAGCAGCTCTCCTTTCCTTTTGAAGCCACACCAAGTGCATGTTGTCCATACTCCTTACGCACCTAGAGTCCACATACATGCCTGATAAGTGAAATGTCTCTAGCACAAGGACCCTAATGGACGCTTTCATGTTGAGGGGCAGGAAGGTTCCAATTGAAAAGTTAAATGAGGAGTAAGGAGCATACTAATTTTGCCTTTCCCTCCTCCTGGTTTTGTCTCCTGTTATTTCTTTGCACATGGGTGACAAGAAGATGTAGCCAATAAATTACATTTCAAACGGCACGTCTACACAAGATGCTACTGTGCATTAGTACTTGTATTAGTAAGTACTTGTATTAGCACTTTATTATGTGCATTACCAAGTACTAAATAAATGTGCAGTAACTGGAGTTACTGCATAGTAGCGCCAACACTACTGCGCAGTTACCTAATCATACTGCGCAGTATTGTATTAGCACTGTCCATGTTGTGACATGCCACTGTGTGGTATTTTTTGGCTACTGCACAGTCAGTATCTCGTGTAGATGTGCCCAGAGAGAAGGAATAGTGGGCATTTCCTACACAAAGAAGTAGCTCTGAAAGCTACATTCAGGTCTAATCAATCAAATACAGATTGTTTTGAGAACAAGCAATGGTCTGCACCAGTGTAGCTCAGATCTACTGAGCTCCAACTGTGGAAGCAGAAAGGCATGGAAGATTTTCAGAAAGTGGGGCATTCCCTTCTGCAGAGTGACTAACAAGTCTGATTCTGCCCCCAGAACTACATAGAAGCAGAAGACCCATTGTAATATATCTGTGGAGCTCCATACAATGAAGAATTTAACTACAGCAACTGTAATAAAAGTTGAACTAGCAAAGAAACCAAAATCAAACTCTATTATTAGTTTTCATTGGTTGTCTTTGATAAAATACACATAAAATACACATTTTATTCCCACATTAAGAACAATAGTGTATACATAAATATTTCTACATAAGACTTAGTATGATCACCAACAATTATAATATGATTATAATTACAATAACCTGGTGTATACCATGTACCTATATATGAATAACATTATATATTACATAACAGGTTATATATATATGTGTGTGTGTGTATACACACACACACATATCTTATAACGTTATATATTTTTCTTCTGTAAAACAGTTGAGTAAAATATATTGACTTTTAAGTAATTCAAATATACTTTGTTTTATATACACATACATACATATTATATTATATATAAAAAACAAAGTATATTTGAATTACTAAAAAATCAATATATTCTACTCAACTCTGTTTTACAGAAGAAAAAATTGCAGGCACTTGCCTATGATAGAGTAAAGGAACACAATACCGGAAAGTGCAATACACTGTGGTAAAAAGAACACGGCAGATTAGTACTGACCAAATTCAATTAAAGGCCTCCTTTCTTCCATCACTATCTTTTTTTTTAGACCACATTTCCTTGAATTTGATATTTCATTTTTTCTCTCTATTTTGGAATAATTTTATTCTAATTCAAGTGAAATATGCCAATTTGTTCTAAATTTAGAGAGCCAATTCAATTAGCAAATGCAGTAGGCAGAGGTGTAGGGAGCTCCTTCAGCATCCAGGGTAGGCAGGGGAAGGTATGCCCATCACTGTAGCTGGGGAAGGTGATCTTGGAGTGGGGAGGGATTAGAGGTTGAGCTGAAGGGAAATCTTCCCCTTGCTACTGCTACTACTACAGCAGCATCAGCTTAGGTGGCAGCAGCTGTTTGGTGTAAGCTCTCTGGGAGGTGCCCTCAAGACCCCATTTGCTTCAGATACACCAGTGGGTTCTTGCAGTGCTGTAGCAATGAAGTTTGGTGCCCGGGGCAAACCCCGCAGCAGCAGCCCACCCTCACCCCACACAGATCCAGGAGTTTACTACCCCCCCCACCCCATTTATACCCAGGAGTGCATGCAGCAGCAGGAGCTGCCCTTCCCCTATCCCTGCATGCCCCCCCCCCCGCCCACACCCCAAATGAGTTACTCGTGGCTCTGTCCTGCACCCCACCCCAGCTGGGCAGCACCTATTGGCACCCCTTCGCTTCAGCACCCAGTGCAGTCGCCCCACTTACCCCCCCCCCTTTGCTATGGCAGTGGGTTCAGGGCTATGCCTGCTTTGGCAAAGGCTCCCTGTGAGGAAGCACCATTCCATCCACTCTACTTGCCTCCCACCCCACAGATACACCACTGTGGGCAGGACTAAGCCTGCCTGGTTCCTATGGCCAGGCAACACAGGGCTGCCCCTGCTGTGGCAGGGACTTCTGGGGTGGGAAGCTGGGGGGATGATTCTGGTACCCACTTTTAGCCAGTGCCTGTGGCTGGCATTCTACTTGCCTCTTCCTCCCTTTCCCCTCCATCCCAGTTGCACTACTGCAGGTAGGCAAACTTATAGCTTGCTTAGGACTGGGGCCCTCAAATGTCATAAATTCTTTAGATAATACTTAGCACTGCAGACCAATTCCTTCCTCAAAAAATGCAATCATTGCTACAACAGGCTATTCCAACCAGTCTACACTTACATGCATCTCACAACATCATGTTAGCCAGTCTTCAAATGAAAGCTGTACTGGACAAGCCTCAAAATGTTTGGAAGAACAACTTTATATTCTATTTGCTGTTCATTCAAACTTTGTGAATTTTATCCAACCCAATTAAATCTGCAAAAAACAAAGTCAGGGATTCTTTTTAATTTTACAACACTTTTTGTCCTTGGTCTGGCTGGAATGTATTGGAGAACAGTCATTCTGGCTGAGGTTTTTTTCTCCTCAGCATAGTTGCTTCCAGTTTAAGACATTAACTGCAGTGGGGCAGAAAAGGTTGTCCAAAACTTGTCCAGACTTCAAGCATTATTCATCCTAGGTTTGGTTCCAGGTGTAAATTGGGGTTAGTTCTTATGCAAACTGGTGCACTCACAGAAATAGACTATTTACATTAGGTACACCTCTTACATGTTTGCTGAGATTTAACCTACCATATTTATTTGCATACATTGTGCAAGATTTTTCCAGACTTACCTGCCATAGCACAGCTTCATCATAGCTAAATACTGGCCATATGGAGCAGAGTCCACTCATCAGTATCACTTCTCTCTCCCCTTGCTGCTCAGCCGAAAGCTACTGCCAATTTCACAGCAGCTGTGAGAAGGTTAAACTTCTAGCTGTGGAGCTGCAGGGGTAGGGTGAATAACACTGATGAGTGGGCCTGTCCCTGATCCACGTGGCTGAGAGCCACACACCATCCCCAGTAGCCATTCCTACATGCCCAGACCTTTGTTCCAGTCTAAAAATCAGCCTCCTCCCTTAAGATACTTCACTGATTTGGGATGGCAATTTTTTGAGAAGAGGATGCATGTGGTATGTGAGTAATAATACAATATGCTTCCAATTTCATTTCAGAACTAAAAAGTTAGAAGCAAATGGCATATTTTACTATATAGATCTGATTATCAAACCCAGATCTGTACTACTGTACAATTTGTACACCCAGACCCAGACACGAGCACACAGATCAGCAGACCTCTTGCGCACAAACTGGCCACATGGCTTCATGACTTTGAAACTATTGCTTTAGATTTGCTACGGTGCCCAAGAATTGCTTGTTATTTCTTACCATGAATCCTGTGAACTGAAGTTATGTGGGGCATGCTATTCTCATATGCTTCTCTGCTTTCAGGGGATGATTTGGTCAGGGGCAATGCTGAACGAGAACCCCACCAAGTCTCTCTTCCAGGCTGTGGTGTGCCCAGGAAATATCTACCAGCTTCACATCTGCCACCTTCACAGGCCTGAGTATGGAAATGTCTGTCATCGGTCAACCTAGAATGGTCAAGTGCAAAGCCATAGCAGAGAGCGCTGCGGTCCGAGTACTGTCTATAGGCACAGGAGACATCATGGTGTTGTGAGCTTGGTCTCTCAGCAGGTTCCAGTAATTGTGGAGAAGCAGTATCAGTGAGTGGGCTTCCACCCCACTGGCTCTCATGGTCAGATTCAGATCTTTCTGTATGAAATCCAGAATACTGCAATACAAAATGAAAGGCACTCTCACAGCTGACAGGGCAGACCTCATGAAAATCTAAATCCCATTCCTCCCATTTAAAAGCCACCCGATTCCATCCTTTAAGATATGTAAAACCTAGCTCATCAACATCCATATTTAATGCGATATATTTAAATAGGAAAATATTTTATTTATAACTTTGAAAATGAAACTCATGTTCAGTATTGTAGCTCCATTCTTCCACTCAAAAGCAGTTCTAGAAAAGATTGAAATGATACCAATATCTGAAAGACAAAACTGAATTTTGTTCAAAATCCTTTTCATTATCGTTGTTCGTGACCACAATGCCTTCCCTATATCTCCCTTACCTGCCTGTTTTATCAGACACCTTCAAATCTTCCTTTCTCCCTATTACAGTAGGTAAAGAAATATCCTGGACACTCAGGTGTTTCAAAATACCATGAGGAAAAACTCCAGGGTGTGGCCAAGTTTTGAAGTGGCAGATCAGAAGGACTTGCCTTTCTGCTTACTGTTTGTTCCTTGAGAGCAAGGAAATCAGCTACTGAAGAGAGCTTACTAAAGGAGGAGACTATCTAATAAGAGCAAGAGGGACTGAAACATTTGGGAATAATATTGAAGGATGGTGAAGTATAGTATACAGCACCCTCACGCTACAGAGCACAGCCCAAAAAGTATGTACAATTTCTCCATAACTGAATATCAGTATACTACACACTGATATTTTTAGAGGAATCTGGAATTCTCATACCCTCTCATTCCCCATAAAAATACCCAGTAACTTTTCATTTTAATGCAAAGGCCTAATTTTTACCAAAGACAAAACTTTCCATTTCATGAATCTGGGTTGTTGTGAAACTCCTCATAGCAACCAGAATCAATATTTTATACAGTAGCCAAAGAATATAGAAGAGTACATCAAAAGTACTGACTATTAGTTTTACTTAGAGAAAGTTAAACCATCTGTACAGTTCCAGTAGTAAAATTGCTTGAGATTTTTATTAACAGAAAGTATCGTAAGTAGGAAATGTCAGTGACTGCATGTAGTCACATTGCAAAGACCTATATATATACATGTGGGAAGGAGCTATGACTAACATTCTAGTATGGCCATATGTATGCTGAAGTCTTCAGAAATATCAGACACTATTAAGGTTTTGGAGCGAGGTAAGGTGTTAAAAAGCAACAGAGCTTTTAAGCATCCAGTCTAAAAATCTATCCAGCAATCTAAGATCACAGGATCATAGGAAAGTAGGACTGGAAGGGACCTCACAAGGTCATCTAGTCCAGTCCTCTGCTCAACACAAGAATCACCCTGACTAAATCAACCCAATCAATTACCTCTCTAACCCGCTCATCAATGCTGAACAGAATAGAAAAAAAAATCACTTGATTTGCAAGCAAAACTCTTTTTAATACAATCCAGTATGCTGTTGACTCTTTTTTGCAACAAGAGCACATTGTAGGCTCATAATCCATTTATGTTCTGATGTAATGCCCAGGTCCTGCAATTCTGGAGCCTAGCCAAGTCATTCACTGATCTTTGTGCATGCAACTATTCTGTCCCAAGTGCAGGATTTTGCCTTTGTTCTCTTGAACCTCATCTGATTGATTGAAGACCACTTCACTAATCTATCCAGGTAACTCTGGATCCTAGTCCTACCTTCAGATTATACTCAACTCTACCCAACTTCATATCATTCACAAATTTGCTAAGCGGGCACTTGATCCCATTGCCCAAATCATACATGAAGAGATTAAGCAATACCAGGCCCTGGTCCATAAGGAACCTATGGTTTCTCTGGTCTTACTCTTACTTTTGTCACTTGTAGAATTCCTTTTTATTTCCTTTTATGTCCTTTGCAGGCTGCATCTCAAATCATGCCTTGGTCTTGCTAATTTTCTCTCTGCATGCCTGTGTAATATTTGTACTCTTCCCTGGTACTATGAAAAAATTTCCACTTTTTCTAGAATCTTTTTTGAATTTCAACTCATTGAAGAGATGGCTGTCTAACCAGGCTGGTCTCCTGTTGGACTTCCCATTCTTCTGTCATACCAGTTTAGCTTGCTATTGTGCCCTTACGGGAACCTCCTTGAAGTACAGCCAGCTCTCCTGGACCCCTTTGCCCCCACCCCAGCTTGCCTCCCAAGAGATCTGGCCCACTAGTTCCCCGAGTTTGTCAGTCTGCTTTTCTGAAGACTAGTGTCTGTATTCTGCTGCTCTACTTCCTCCCTTCCTTTCTTTAGGTTCTTGAACTCTTATCATTTCATGGTCACTGTCACCCAAATTATTTTCTATCTTCAAACTCCCAACCAAATTCTCCCTGTTTGTGAGCAGTAAGTCAAGAAGAGCTTCCCCCTAGTTAGCCTCTCTACTATCTGTACCAGAAAGTTATCCCCAACACACTGCAATATTTTACTGGACTGTTTGTACACTACTTTGTTTACTTTCCAGAAGATATCTCAATAATTACACTCCTGTGATTTGGAAGCTTCTATCAGGTCTTTAAAAAAGAAGACCTTGTCCACCTCCTCCTCCTGGTTTGGAGGCCCAAAACAGACACCCACCATGACCTCTCCCCTGATGCTCTCCCATGTGGTGTTTCCCCAGGGGCTTTCAACAGGCCTGCCTTCCACTTCATACTGTATCTCAGAACACATATAGAATGAATTTATATATATGGCATGGCAACACCTCCTTTTTCCCTGCCTATCCTTCTTGAACAAAGTACACCCATCCATGACCATACTGCAGTCCCAGTTGCATCATAATTCTGTGCTTATACTAGGACCTCCAGTTCTTCCATTTAGTTTCCCATACTTCTTGCATTAGCATATAAACATTTCAGGTATTTAACTGACTGTCCTATCCTCTCCCTGAGAACATTTCTAAGAATCCCATTATTATTTCCCCTTAGTAATTTTTTATTCAGGGTCTTTATTTATGTCTGGGCTTTTTTCTCCATCCCCCAGTGAACCTAATTTAAAGCCCTCCTCATTAGGTTAGCAAGCCTGTATGCAGAGACACTGTTCCTTCTCTTTGGCAGAAGGCACAGAGCAGGCACAGGAGAAGACAATTTGAATACAAATATTTATTTTTACCATGGTAGTAATCAGTGCCTGGGAAAATAGGGGCAATCACCCCAGACACCAATTCGTGGGATGGGGGTGGGGGAGTGAGGATTGCAAAAAACAAGGGCTACTGCCAGCAGCTGCACCTTCACAATCGCAGTGGCAATAAGTCCCACTTCCACTTTGCCCTGGGCTCCTGGCCACATCCCTACACTGCTGGCTATGAGACCCAAACAAGATGAAGGATCTTTCTACTGAGTGCTGCTGTCACATCCGAGATGCCCTGCTCTGCGTTTCTCAATGAGAGAAACGGAGGCCCTGTTGCACCACAGATATACAGTAAGATGTTCAAGCCCCTCATTCTCAGTGCTGAACAGCCAAATAGGCTATGAGATCATATGAGATCAGTACCCCAAAGTAACTCTACCTAGGCCCTTGCTCTGTATTCACCACTATGTGAAGCTAATTTAACTGACAACCACACTTCAATTAGCTGGAAATTTTAGTTAGCCACTGTACTCTGTGACAAACTAGAATACAAATTCTTCTACTGTGTTACTTAGTATACAGACATCCTCAGACTTCTTTAACAAGGGCATTTTCACTAGTCCTGATTAATTTTTTTGTAAATCAAAATTTATTAATGAAAAGGCTTTCAAACCAAAATGAGAGTTTTCTGGGGAAACTTTCATTTTGGCCCCAAAATTATAGGAGTTTTTTTTCCAATAGAAAGCTGGAAATAAAAATGAAATTAGTACATTTTTTTTAGTAACACAATTTATTTTAAGTTCAGATTTTATTTTTCAATAACTGGATTATTTACCAAAGGTTGGATATATTTACCGAAACTGAAACTTTTAACCAAAAGCAACTTGACATGTCAATGTTCCAACACACACACACACAAAAAAAATCACTATTTTATTATTATTTTTAATTTTCCATGAAAACATATTTTGCATTAAAGCTGGCCAGAAATCTTACATCAGAGTAATTTTCTAATGGGTAATGCAGTTTCTGCAAAACAAAACTTTTCTGTGGGAAGTAGAGGCATTAAGAATAAAAGCTATAATTCCCATGAGGCAATGTAGTGTAAAGAGCATGTTTAATATTGAAGCATTTCAAATACATTTTTTTCAAAATTTTAATTTCAGAGGGAACAAATGGAAATTTCAACTTTTGTCACATGCTGCAACAACAAAAATGCTGAAATGATTGAATTCCCCACAGGATGGAACTTCTGAATTTCACTTAGCTCTCACTGGCATTTTTCTACTAGCTTTAACTACTACATTGCTATTAGCATGAAAATATGTTCTGTCCTTGATTTTGGGTCCATTTGATTTCTTTTATTGGGAACTTCTTATGACTACAAAAGTTTCCACAGTTGATATTCTTGGACCAAATTACAAAGGATTTAGTTCAGTAGGCCTCTCGCATTTGGCTTACAGAATAGGAAACCATTCCAAAGAGTATATGTTCCATGTAACAGAAATTTACCATGCAATGAGCAAATAACCATGTAACAAAAAACAGTGATACTTTATGCATGTTGTTTGTTCTTAATGTAAAAGATAATCAACTGAGAACTGACCCATAGCACCTGCTAGTCTGTGGACAGAAGCAAATTAATACAAAGAGTTACTTGTGGCCCACATTGTCTTGAGAGCCTGGATATTACTGCATAACTCCCAAGCTGATCCGAGGCACAGGCCAAAAATATATTTATTACCCATTTAGCAACTGAATCTCAATTTGACATTGCCATACTATCTCAACTGCTGCCAACCTACCCCTACATCTTCCAGAAATATAATCCTGATGTCCTCACATGAGGAACATGAATATGGGCAAGTATAACTTTCTCTGCCATCACTGGGAAGAAGGACTAAAAAAAAAAAAATGGCCAGAGCCTCAGCTCTGAATTCTGCTGAAACAGAACTGGAAACTCCAACCCCCCAAAAAGCATTAGGCTCACTTATTTCAATGGTAAAAAGCTAAAGACTACTAAACTAGGTTTCTTGAACAATCTGCCTAATCAGGAGCAGTGAAATCTTTGTTTCCTGTAAATAAATTGTTTCTACAGTAATGGAAGATCTGCTTTACTCATTGTTTCCTCATGTCTGTTGTCAGGTGATATTTTAAAAAATTGGTTTGCCCAGTCTAATTAAGAGATAAAAGTTAGGACAAGATGAAGGATTTATCTAGCCTGAGGCAATGCCTGAAATCAATAACCACCTTCCAAAGCTACAAATACTGTTGGCAGAAAAGGAACAACACTAAATCCCAATGATCTCTCTCAGGCCACATTTAGTACTTTAGTTGTTTTCTGAAAAACTGAAATGGCACCTCCATAGCACTAATTCAGTGCACCAGCCTGATGAGAGGATTAACTTTGACCAAAAAAGGGTATTATTCAAGTTTATGCTGCTCTTTTTATTTTACAAACATTTTGAGAAGGGTCTTATTTTGGGGAAGGGCAGCAGAAGGAAGAAATCAATTGTCTCCAAGGCTATCTAAATAAGAGAGACCATAAAAATGTATTAGTCTACTACACACTAGAATGGTTTGGGGTCACTTTCTCCATCAGACACACACCTGACATTTCATTCCTTAATGCTGTACACAGGTGTGTCATCGGCTTCACCCTTTTGTAGATGACAACAGCCAGCTCCACACACAATGCCAAATGTTCCAACAATAGATATTACAACTATCTAATTTTCTGGCAGACAACTCATGTTTTTATCATTATAAACTGGTAAATATCTGGTGAAATCCTCTCAGAGAAGTAGAGTCCTCTCTTCCATGAAAAACTTTCACTACATTAGGCATTAGCAGCTTTCCTCTTGATTTGTGTCTTAACCATGAGAAAAAAACATCACAGATGCGGGCTGCATTGTACTAAGAACATATGCATGCTTTTAAATCACTTTTATCTTACTTTTTACTAATGTAATCCTGAAATGTAAAATATGTTCTTTTAGCATTCACTATTATAGGCAGAACAGATGGTGAAAGGCTTAGATTAAAGTAATACAGCATGTCCATTAAAATAACCCCTACTGCTAGTGAGTCTTCATCAGATCAGGAGTTACAGTTACTGTAAAAAAAGGTAGGGGAGGGGAGGTTGCTTTTGGAATATTTTGGAAATCACCAAAACTTTAGTTTACAGCAAAAAATGATAAATAAAAGAAAGACTGTCTAGAATTGAACTTAATCCTATCATTCGTATGCCTCTCTTTAAAACAACTTGCCAGAGTAAAGAACTAATATAAACTGCAAAATGAATTCTTATGGTTCTATCTAGGGAAAATTTAGTACTAATATCAACAAAGTGGCAATTCAGTAATAATTAATGGACAGTGGAATTTCTGTAAGAAATAAGTATATAGTGTAGCATGTAAAAAAACTTAAACAGCCTTATTCATTTATCTCTTCTTAATTATTCATCTGTAGGTAGATAGACAGATGCATCCTAACCAAAAGTAAGGATGAAACATGAAGCAGTAAAGGCTGATCAAAATCTGACTATAAAATGTTTCCATTAGAGGCAAGGACTTTCAACCTTTCCTTTAAATGATCATTTTTAATGGGTGATTAAACTCCAAAGCAGTTGGTCAGATGATCATAATTAAAATGTTTTTCCAATTTTGTTGCTATTTCCTGTGTACAGAATAAATGAGGTCCAGGGCTAGCTTTTTGGAATACAAAATAAATGAGGTCCAGGACTAGATTTTGGGAGCCCCCACCAGGGTTATAATCATGAGAAAAGGATAGAGATATCCTTTAGCCAATTCAGTCTTTTAGTTTTTCCTGTTTCTACATAACCTCAACAGGTTTTCTTCCCTCCTTTTAACCATCCTCTTTCCTGTACTTAATCTAGCCACCTCTGTGATTAGACATCACTAGCAGAACACTGATCAATGTGTTCAGACAGAAACAAATCCCACAGTCACATAATTAATATTGAGCTATACCACAATTTTGGTAGCCCTGGGACAGATATTGCCTTTTTCACAAACCAGCTGTGCTAAAGTCAGCTGGAATCAAACAAATGTTGACCAGCATCTACAATTTAACAAAGTCACTTTTTGGCTGAAAATGCAAACACCCTATTAAACTATGCTTCATCATAATGCAATACTAAAGAAAAATGTTAACATAGTGTTAAGTGACCAGAACGACTGCCTCTTCATTTTCTAATGAACATGAAGCTGATCTTCACTACTCATATTTTTCTTGAAGTTCACATCTCATGTAGCAGTTCTGGTAGCATACAGCTTGCCAAATAATGGATTCTCAGTCATCACCCAGTAAAACACATGATTCCATTTACTCTTCCAAAAGTGAGGAGGCAAGTAAAAAAAAAATGCAGAAACTTAGGTACCATCCAAATGCCAAGAGACATCTCAGTAACCCTAAGAGATCACGATGCCCCCCTGCCCTCCCTCACCCCATGAATAAAAAGTCTCTAAATCCCTTACCCTCACTTTCTAGCCATAGCCTTGAATTACTATGCAATTTTCCATAACTGAGTGGCAGATGTGTGGACTGAAAACTGATGAGCACAGGCAATAGCACCTGCTCCAAGTTCTTTATAACAGCTTCTCTTATTCTTTCAACAGTTTATTCAGTGGTTGGAAGGGTATGAGGAAACAGAGCCAAGCTGCCAGTGGTGCTGATAGTGATGTGCTGCAAAGTACAGTATGACCATTTTTAAGAGACTGGCAACCAGCACTGCTGCTGCTTTATGTATGATGAAATCTGTGATTTTACTACCATGCAGCTGGTGATAAGGATATAAAGTTAAATTGGAAATTCAATATTATAAACTTTCAGACAACAACCACTACTAAAACAAAGTCTAGCAAAAAAAAAATGTCTGGTGACAAAGAGAAAAAATGGGTTTTGTGTGAAAAATATAAAAATGCAATATTATATCGCAGGTCTTTACATAGGTAGGACACTAGTGAACAGTGAGTATTAAAGAAATGGAACAAAGACAATGGAAAAAATTTCAGCAGCCCAAAGATAAATAGCTTGAACAACTTATTGGAAATATTTTACATGCATAATTTCTCAAAACTCAAAGCAAGTTTTATTAAGGTTGTTCAGTAGAGCATTCAAGAGGACAAGCTAGTAAATAACAGAGAAGATTGTATGTGATCAAACTATTAAGTAATAATAATCAGACTGGCCATTTGCAAAAAATGGGTTTTGAAAATTAGAAGTCTGAATCAATATTTGGATGCTGAAGAATCAAAAGATTTTTACTTCTGTGATTTGTACAGCAACTGTGGCATTCAAAGACAACTACCTGTGGATATGGTGATGTCCTTGATTTTGACTTTGTGTTTGAGAGGCGTGATTTGCTTCCTTTTCTGTTGTCCGTTATGGTTGGAGTTGAATTTGCATATGAGAACGATGGCTTTGTTGCTGTAACCTGATCCAGGGATAGTTGTAGTCCTTTATATTCAGTTTCCCTGTATAAAATTAAAAAACAAAAACCATAAACTAGCTCCAAATCTTAGTGGGACATTTTTCTCATTTGTAGGAGATAGAAGTATTTTTTAGAAAGAATATCCAGAACTTAGAACATCATCCTAACCTGTTTACCTTTAGCTTTTCTCCACAACAAATATCTATCATTGGAAAAGTCTAAAAATATGTCTCATGTAATTTCTTGTCAACTAATGAAATAATGAATTCAAAAGTCAACCTGGTTGGAGAAAGTGTCAATAAAGCATATTCCATCAGACTATGCATTTCCATCAAAATCAAAATATTTTGCAAAACTGAATATTTTCATTATTTTTCTTTTTAAATAAACTTGTCATTTCAAAATTGTATATTTTGCATTATATATTTTAACTTAACATAAAATAAAAAGACAAAAGTGAAAAAGAAATCAATCAACCTGATGCTATTCATTTCAAAATTTTCTTCCAGAACTTTTGTAAAGTTTTGATTTTTACTCCCATTTGGAACAACACCAAATCGTGAAATCTCTTAAAGCTTTGTGAAACAAAATTTCTGCTTTCTACACAGCTCTACTAAGCCCGCTGCTTATGATAGCTTATGCTATACATATCTGTTTTAGCTAATCTATAAAGATGCAAATTACCCCATCTTCTGCCTGACTTCAGGCTAACATGACTAACTACCTCTCTCAACAAATAACAAGAATGATTAAATGTGGTTATCATTAGTTTCAGAGAATAAAAATTACATGGAGCATCAGATCCTCCGAAGTCAAATGAGTGTACACATTATCAAACTATTCCTTCTTTCAAAGTGGATGTTTGTATCAAACTTTCAAAGTAAAAAATACTACATTAATTAAATATATGTGTGCACGTGTGTGTGTTTCTTGCCAAGAAAGTGACATAATTCATTACATTGTCAACATTGGCAGAAGTCACAGAAACACATATTATTTCAAGTGCTTCAAGCATACTACCCCAAAACTTGCCTCATTTTTTATTTTGAAATATCATTTAACACATCCCTTTCTTGCCACCTTGACACCCTACTTTCATAGTGATGATAGGCACTCTGAGGATAATAATACAATGCACTGAGTTGGTACACTGCAATTAAGAGGATCTGGATGGATTTTGTTTTTTAATAGACCACACATGCAACCATGTACAGTTGAATCACAGGATTTGTGAATATTTCTATGGAAAGCACTGAATTTAGATTGCTGCAATTCGTAAGGTGATAGAATTCATTGTACACAGGTATTTAGCTAATTAATGCATAGTGCATTTTACCTGTAAATCTTTAACATTTCACAATGTTTTCATCCAAAATTGTACTTATTCTCCAGATTAATCCAGTCAAGAAAAATCAAAACATCTTCTATAACTTAAATCACCAATCATACGCTGGTAGCCGAAAAAACAGATCACAAAGTTATGTTTTTCATTCAAACTTTCTAGTGAAAACCTAAAATAATACATGCATTTTCAAAATTGGAACTCTTTCATAATGTTTTGCCGACCAAAAAGGGGATCTATGTTGGAGAACACCATGCATCCCTCAAGGTCCACAGGGGTAAAAAAAAAATTTCAAACACTGATGAAGAAAGAAAAGGAAATAGCTGCCATCCTGAACCTGCTCACCACACGCCTAACCAATGAAGGAATAGGAGAGCAGAGGAACTGTAATTTACTGTGTGAATGTGCAGTTGCACGCTACCCGAAATTCAGATTTGAACCCAAGGACTTCAGTCCTTAATGAATCCCGTTAAAATCATTCAACACTTTCTATCTGCAAAATCCTGAACCACAATCCTGGATCTACTGATGCAAAAAAACCATGAAAAAAACCATGAAAAAAACCAACAGAAACTGTAGAACAGCCTCTGCATATTACTATTGAGTATAATTAATCTTTTTCAAATGAATACCAGGTCTACAGGACCAAACCTGACAAATGACTGAAAGCTTCCATATATCCAGATAGTTAAATATGATGAATCTCTGAACAGCTAGACAAATAAATTTGGGTCAATATGTCTGATTCCAGAATAAACCTTATTTGTACTTAGTAAGCAACAAACCTGTTAGTAGAGCAGATTTCCTATTGAAGGCCTAGCTTTGCAGAGTATGCAAACAAGGAGTGCATGATACACTTTACACAGCATCTGATGAACTGAGCTTTAGCTCATGAAAGTTTTTGATATATATATCTACTTTTGGTTAGTCTATGAGGTGCAAATCTACCCTGCCTTATCCTGTAAATAAGACACTGTAATTGGAACAATAGATGAGGGTAGTATTTCTTGTTTGTTACAGATATTTTTCTATGGAGAGGTAGTAAGCTGGGTTAGTCTGAAGTTAGACAGGGTAGATTTGCACCTTATACACCTACTAAATAAATATCTTATTTTTAGTTAGTTTATAAATTGCATTTTTCTACAGTAGACAATTAATATTGTGTAATGCATAACTGCTTCTTTATGAAGTTAATTTCTCCAAAACCTGATTTTAATAAAGATGGGTTTGTGCCACAATATTTGAATCTATGTTTCAAAAGCCTGTTATAACATGAATGCCTGGAACTAGGGTTTTGACTGGCATATTTTAGAGGAAAAGCCTAGTAACAAAATTTGGAAACTTGTTCAAATTTTAGCCTTAATTTTTTTGAGCAGTTAGATTCAGGATTTTGGTTCAGATGCATTTCAGCTTTATAAAAAAAAAGTGCATCTTTAAATATAGCTGGGCTTTACTATTTTGTGATATAATTGCTAACAATCTGTAGATAAGCTTTTCATTTAATTATCAAGGATGAGAAGAGGTACTCCCAGGACCCGGCTCAAGGTTAGACAGCTTAGTTTAAGGAGAGGCTGGTAGATTGTTGAGGGAGTTGGCAGATCTGGAGGAGGCTGCCTGGTCTGGGGAGGATTGATGGAGCAGGTAAAAACTAGAGGTGCACCATATCATATCAGCACCGATAAAAGGAAAATTGACATTATTGGCAGTCAGCTTTTTTGGCCAATAATGTTGCCAATAAATGTTGTGTACATGTGCGCAGCCACAGCATGCATGCGGCCAGGAGTTCAGCTCTGCAGCTTGGAGAGCAGGGGCTAGCCGGTAAGTCTGTTGGGGGGAAGAGGCATGGAGGGAGCAGATTAAGGCCCCCATGGTGAAGGAAGGAGTGGGGCTGAGGCAGGCACTGCCCAGCTGGGGAGAGGCGGAGTGTGGGACAGAGCCCCAAGCGGCTCTCCCAGGGGGTGCAGGAAGGGAGCAGTTGCTACCACCACTGTGCACACCCACAGGGGAGGCATGGGTAGTGCCCCCCAGATCTGTGCACGGTGTGAGGGTGGGATGCTGCTGCAGGCTAGGGCTGGGGATGGCACTGAGCTCTTCCCAGTGTGGGGGTTGGGCTAGGGCTCCACTCAGGGCTTGCGGCAGCAGTACTGGGAGAGGGCGCTACGGAGTTTTAGAGCCACCGAAAAATTCCCCATAGTCCCCCAATGCCACTCCTCCCAAAGCCGCCACCACCTGCCCTGAGCACAACCCTGGCCCAAACCCCATGCTGGGAAGAGCCTGGCACTGTCCCTGGACCCAGCCCACAGCAGCAGCCCGCCTTCATCCCATATACAGATCTGGGGAGCACATGCCCTCCATGCCTCCCCGGGGGGGGGGGGTGTGTGCACAGCAGCAGGAGGTGCCCCCATTCCCCATGTCCCCCCCCCCCCCTCCCAACATGCTGCTCGCAGCTCCATTCCACAACCCCTCAGCTGGGCAGCACATGTCCCTGCCCCAGCCCCACTCCCTCCTTCACCATGGGGGCTTCAATCTGTGCCCCCCACACCCCTTCCTCCCTCCCGCCCTGACTTACCAGCCAGACGCTGCTCTCCAAGCTACTGGGCTTGTATGCTTGCAATCGGATTGGTATCAGCCAATATGGCTCGTTACTAATCAGCCATCAGTATCGTCCCAAAAAATCTTTTTCAACGCACCTCTAGTAAAAACATCACATCCCTGGAGCTATGGAGTGTGGCTGGACTTTCCCAGCCCTGGGGTGTGCTGTAAATACATGCAGGTGTTCACTAAGCCAGGTTAAACCTTTCTAGGTCAAGTTACCCCATACCAATCTAAAGGTAGTTCACCTCTGACCAGAGCTAACTTTATATCGAGTCTGCTATTTTAAGGGCAATGTAAGCCCTGTGAATGCTTTCAAACCCAGTCATTTAGGCTGCTCGTAGGCATGCGTGGAGGCTGGTCCAATGCACTGTAATTACAGCATGTTGGAGCAGACTCAATTAATCAAATCTGCTGAAACATGCTAATTAGCACACTCCAGCAGCCTCTGCATCTTGTGAATCAGCATCCCCATGCTTAAAAATGGCAGTGGGGGTGCTTTAGCTAAAGCTTACTCAATGAGCTTTAGTTAAGTTGCCCCACCACCATTTTGAAGTGCAAGGACACAGATATATGAGACGCTACAGGCGTTTTAATTCATTAAAGCAACCCTGCCCCCCTACCTCTGGACCACATGTAAAAACACTCTTAGATTGCCTTAACCTTGGTTAGGGCAATCTAAATATATTAGGTACCCCAAATTATCATAAATCTTATGAAATTGTGATATTTGGGACGGTAGTCCTCAAAGCTATTCCCATTATTCCCAATTCTGATTCAACATTTTCCTTGTGGCAATCGAGTGCTGGGAAAATCAGTATTAGGACAAAAATAAGGAGACAATAAGCATGGGGATGTTTTGGTTCGTTTTGTTTGTTCTCCTGCTTCTTCCTCTGCCAGAACAGAAATAATTTATGAAGGCTAATACTACCTTGTTGACTACCTAGCCATCTCAATTCCAAGCACTTACAAAGAATTGTGAAGTTATCCTTGCTGGTGACACAAAAGAAAGGAAAGGGAAAAGGCCAGAATTGCCTACTATCACTCTCACTACCATATATTACAGTATAGTAGTACTCTTCATTAATTATACCAAGGTATGGACTGATTATGCAACAATCCTGGACTGCAACAAATACAACACTTCTGGGCCCTGAGAACCTGGACACCTAAATTTCAAAAGACTCCAAATTCCATTATGCAACACCTTACTAAATCCCAGCTGTCACATCCCATGCATTAGGATAAGTCCTAAAGCCTAGCACCTGAAGTCAGCTACTTAGTCAGTAATATCATTTAATAGAGAAGACAACAGTCTGAAGCTTCTGCTGATGAATTCAATGACAGCCATCAACAAAATCACTGCTATCCATGGTCTTCTGTTGAATAAAATTCCTGGCCCTGCTAGCATCACTGAGATATAGTACCACCTCCAATCCTACCCTTCTGCACCTAGTCTCTGCATATGCTACCCGCTAAGACAAACTCCAGAAAGCAGCAGAAAAAAACATATCAAAGGAGAGGAAGTATCAGTCCTGTTCTCTTCAAGTTTCAGATGCAGATTTTTCATCCCAGAAGCAAAAATAGTTATAAACTATTTATATTTTATAAAAATATAAACTGTGAGATAAAGAACAAAATAAACCTACAACTCCTTGAGGTATGCTGAGAAATGGAAACTACAAATCTCCAGGAAGAATTCACAAAGCTACCACTCATCATGCTTCTTCAGTCTCCATATTTCTACATTCTTGGTGACTTCAAACTTCCAAACACATTCATAATGATACCTGATCAAATACAAATTATGTTTGTTCTCATAGCCTACATGGAAATCATGGGATTTTCCAAAGATAGGTTCCACCAAATGTGTGGGTCTCTCTTCAACCTACAAGTGGTTACTGGGGGAAAAAAATCAGCAAAACACCATTATCTTGTTCTGATCACTACTATCTTGTTCTGATCACATCTCATGCAGGTCAGAGTCTTATTTTCTTCTTACTAGGCTAGGATATATACACCTCTTGAACTAGAAGTGGAAAAATATTGCTTTATTATGGCAGTTACACTACTTGGAATCAGAACCAGAAGTGATATAAGGTACTTTTAGTTCCAGAGGTATCTGATCTTAGGAATTATCTGTGACTGCCCATATTTTTGTAACCATAATTTGGTCACCTTACAAATAGATTCTTATGTGCTGTCTTCGAAACTACCAAAATGCAGAGTTTAATTGTCCCTGGGGGCAGAACAGAAGGAGGAACTGTCAAATTTGCAAATAAGAGGCATAACTACACCATTTGGAACTGCCATCAGCAACCTAGTAGTGATGAGAAAACCTTCAGGTAAACTAAGGATCTGCACTGAAAACAACACAGTATTTAAAACATCTCAGTTTTTATTATTTAGCAACCGAGGATATTTAACCTTATTTATCCAAAGCAAAAGTGTTCATTGTACACAATGATAAGAACGGGTTCTGGCATACTGAGCCATACTGCCCTAAAGAGTGTATCTACACTTCGCCATACAGCAACATTGCTATGGCGCCGTGCTTTAGTACTTCCTTTTGTACCTTTTGGAAGTATTAAGCACAGCTCAGTATAGGTGGTTACTGTGCTGTACACATGGTACATGGGTAGATTTCGCCATTACATTGCCATAGCAACTTACTATACCCAGGGACTGCACTGCTATGGCGACATAGCTGGCCATCACGTGTAGACACGTGATTGCTACATTGCCATAGCGTGCCATATGACAATGTAGCGCATCGCTATGTCACCATAAGGCAACGTGTAGCCTTGCCCAAACTTTGCCACTTTTTTTCAGGTGCTGCTGCATATGAATGCTTATAGATGTGCTAATAAAAATTAAAGCAGGCACTAGAGGGGCTCCCAGATATCAAGTATGTAGCTGTAGGAGGAGATGTCAAGGAAGAGAAAATCCAGGATCATGATGCCAAACTGCAACAGCTAGTAAACAGGTTCTGGAAGCAGGACATTAAGCTGAATAGAAACAATCTGAAGCTGAGGAGAACTGAAATCCTCTGCACTGGACACCTGTTATACATCTGACATCTGTTGACTTAAGGAATGCCTATAGACTGAGATACCAAGATCTCTTAAGTATCTGCCTAAACCAAAGTATGTGAAAGGAACCTAGTGATTTATAGGTATGATCAACTATTTCTACAGATTCTGTGTACATCCATTAGATGCAGCGTGGAAATGGTCAGACATCCAAGTCCAAGAATAAGCATTTAAAAAAGTAAAAAAAATCATAAGTTGGGCAATGATCTTAAAGTACCATCCCTTGTGAAACAGAGCTTACATGAGATGCCTCAGAAGAAAGCAGATGCAAAGCCAGCAGCTCACAGAATTTGCTAATATAATTCTGACAGACATAAAACATAGAAAAGGAGCTATGACCTGATCCTTGGAAAGGAGTGATTTCATCAGTTCATCTTTGGGCATAAAAATCGACTTACAGTGTGTGATCATGAGCTATTAGAAGGCACCATTAAGAAGGCATTGCTGAGTACACTACATTACATGTTATTGGAAATTTAGTATTCGAATGTGAGAATGAAGCCCAGTAGAAGTCACTACTAGTGGCAAAACAACTGAACCAGACAGACTTTCAAAGTACAGCACAGATGGATTCCGTGGGGCAGAAAATAGATTCTTTCAGACATTGCCTTTTGTTGCCTTCATGCTTCCATAGAAAATGTTATGGTAGAACAAAGCAACAGCAAATAGAGATCATATTTTTGTTGTGCCACAATGTAGCCACAACAACAGGTAGGAATAAATTGTGCCGCTTTATTGTAGCAGATGCCTATTTGCTTTATGGTGACAGAGTGCAGCCCAGTTGCTCTTGGGGCTTGAGGGGCCCATTCCTGTGCATTTCAGGAATTCCTGCACAGGATTGGGCCCCTCGAGCCCTAGGAGCACTTGCCTGGCTTTCACTGATCCCAGAGATGGACCCCCACCAATCTTCAGAGCAGATCTCTGGAAGCAGGGAAAGCTGGAGTTTCCTACTTCCAGAGATGCAACACAGATTGCAAAGGGCATGTCTCTGGAAGCAGAGAACCCTGACTTTCCCCACTTCCAGAGATGTGCCCTAGAGATCCTGGGGGAGCATATCTGGAAGCAGGGAATCTCTGGAAGCCCATTGTCTGATAAGATCGTTGACAGGTAAGTGGACTACGTACATTTCACCCAGTGAAGCAGATAGTTCTGTGCTGGGACACATCCTGGCACAGCTGATCCACTTCATTTGGTGACGTCTATTTCTAGCCTCAATACCGTATGCTGCAATACCTTTGCATCTTTGATAGGAGGACTTCATGAAATTCAACAAAGCTCTCAACAGAATGGACAGTCAGAAACAATGAGCCACTTCATACAACCTGGACTAGTCACACCAAAAGAACAAGTGCAACCATTACGTGAGGGACAAGACAGGATTTTATCTAAAAAAGACTCAGCATCACAATATCACAAAATGGATACCTGCTTTCCACCTCCTGGATTCAACTGCACCCGAGATGAGCTGCTAAGCCAATATACTGGCCAGGGAAGAATACCCAACAGAGAGCATATGTACAATAGTGCAAATCGTATGAAGACTATATAGTGGGCAAAGATAGGAGGCTCGCTGCCCCATGCAATTGATCATGATTTGAGACAGGAATTATGTGGTCACGATAGAAAACTGCTCTGGTTTTGGGAGTAGGCCTATCTGGAGAACATTCAGGCAAGTGACCATTTTTAGCCCAACCATGGCACAATGAGGATGTAGCTACCCTGCTTCCATTTTTGAAGGCAGTCCATGCAGAGCAGCACAGCATGTTTGGGGGTATCACTGCCAAGGAAGGTAAGTTTACCACATAGCTATGGCATAATATACTCCCATGATTACCAGCAATATAAAATCCTAAGAGAGAAAAACTGACAGACAGACAGAAGACAGATCAGTGTTGAAATTTCAGTACAATAAATGCCAATTATAAACGTGGAGAAAAGGGAAAGGAATGAAATACAGAAAATTACTTATCACATAACATATAAAGTTCTCAGTGAAACTTGCTCTGTCCTGTCTCCTGCTCTAGCACTATTGATTGCAGGCACTACTGGGAAACAGATGGTCTTGGAATAATAGATAGGAAATATTCTGCAAAGGATGTACTGAAATGGTTGCCTATGAAATAAAGAATGAAGGTAATACTCCAAACCCATCTTTTCATTATTCCTTTCATGGCCTGCCCTCTTTTCACCTTATTTTCATACTCTTCATCATGGTGGTGGAAGCACTTCTGGGGACTGTAAGTACTCCATGGAACACAGGCTGTATAGCACAATAGTATCCAATAGTATATTAAGCTCTGGAGACCATATATAGAAATGCCACGATGAACTCCTTCCACCCATATACACCCATTTTGATTTGTTGTACACCTAAGCCATGTAGCAGAGAAATTTAACTTGGCAGTAGTAACCCCACTCCAAAGATATGAGCACACTGGCATGTTTACAGTGGCAAGCAGTATCAATGTCTTTTAGTGACTCTTGTATTACTGTGGCTGTCAGTTCCATTTCCTTTACGAATATAACAATAATTATTTTCATTCTTGCTGCACGAAAGAGGAGGAACTTCTCCACCTCCTACTCAGAGTTCTGGAATTCCAGAAAGAATAAAAATCTCATTTCTGTGCCATCTACAACTCCATTCCTTGCAGGGGTCTCATTGGAAAGTTTTGTAGGAGACTTTCCCTCTCCTACAATGAAAAATTTTCACACTGAAACCAATAGACAAGCTTATGGACACACCCAGTATGACATAGCTAAGACATAGAAAAAGAGAGGAACAAAAATCAACTCACTAAAGGGGAAAAAATCCAATAGGAGAGAAATGAAGCCTGAAAGACCAATGAGATTGTAGACTCTTCATAACTTCTGTAAACAAACTTCTTTTCTGGACCTGACAGAAATATCCTTGTACTTATTTGGACCTATTCAAATCATAGAGTGATTTTTTTATAGCAATTAACACTTTAAAAAAGAATAAATGTGGACAGACATTTGATATCTCACTCTATTTTCTTTATCAGTGATATAACAAGAACACTACTGAATTCATTAGAAAAATGGTCACATGAAAGTTGAAACAACAGAAACAAAACTTCTAGTTAAAACTATCACATTCTCCATATACAGTCTGGTGAGATAATAAAGCACCCTAACCTATAGCCTATCTTAGAGCCAGGATACCCTATTTCATAATCTGAGCATTAATGGCTGATATCAAATGGTAAGTTAATTATCATAGTACAAGCATACTTCTTTACTATGATATTTACTGTATTTCCTAAACACTACAGTGTAAGATTATATTAATTGTGCTCAACATAGTTGCATGATGTTACTGATGAAAGGAGGTGTTGTTCTTCACAGAACCATATATCATAGTTTCAATTACTCAAGCTATTGCACTTATAAAATTAGGTTTTCATATATAATAACCATTTCCTTTGATTATACATAGAAATTGTATATTGTATATATAGAGAGAAATTTTAAAACAGCACATTACTGCAATTAGCATTTATTTTGGTTAGTGATCTAAGGAACAGTTTTGCTCAGGTTTTCTGAGCATCTGACATAAAACTGAATAAAAATGGAAATGTTAAACTTAAATAATAAAACAAATGAATGGTGTTGGAATTTCCCTAAGAGCCATGCTAACTCTCTTTCACTGAATTCCTGCCACTTAGTTAAATTCAGGCCAAAAGGAAATAAAATTTGTAACTTCCTTTGTGTCTGACTGCATTGGCGACACAGAGAGGGTGCACACGAGTACATGTGCACCCCCTGAGCATGGCAGTGCACCCCCTACAAAAAGGCACCGCCAACACTTCTGGCGGCACCTGCAGGTGGTTGCTGTTTGCCAACACCCCCCTCACTGCCAACACTGCCAGTGTCTTCAGGCAGTCCACAATTGCCGCTGGCCACCGTAGACACTGCCAGCAGCATCTGCGGATGGTAGTTGACCAACCGCCAGTTGGCACTCGCCACCCTCAGCCACCACCGCCAACAGCACCGTGGTTGCCTGCAGGAGCTCCCTGCTTACCACCGCCATGCTCCAACCACCAACAGCACTGCTGCCGCCTACCAAAGCTCACTGTGCCCAACCAGCCTCCAGGGGCACATGGTGTTCACTGACTGCAATATCACGTCATTTTTCTATTTCGACATTTCTGTTTCTATCTGATATTTATATTTCTATCTTGTATCATTTTTACTCTCTCCCTCCTCTCATTGTTGACAAAGTTCAGGGTTGCCAGCTGTTCATAAAAGTATGGACAATCTATAAAAAAATGCTAAAAAAGCTTTTCTGTAAAGTCCGTAAAAAGTGAGCTGTCCATAAAAAACACTAAGAAATCATAAGTTTGGCTGAAGATTCATTGTTGGATCGAGGCTGGACAGACAGAGCAGAGCAGTATCACCTTGTGTCTGAGCAGGAGTGCAGCTCAGTGCCCTGGAAGGAGCTCTCCATCAGGGCTTTGTGGCTAACAGGAGACTCTATAACCCCCTTAACTCCAGCCACCTGCTGGAGCTGTTTCCCATCATCTGTCTGTAATGCTTGCTTCAAGGTAGGTAGGACTGCATGGTCCCAGGTAGTCTGAGGCACTGGGTGAGACAGGCAGGGGGGCAGTGCATCCAAGACAGAGCTGTGAGGCTGGGAAGAGGAAAAGGTGGTGGGTGGGGGCTTGCACCAAGACAGGGAGAGCAGGGCTAGTGGAGGTAAGGCTGAGGCATTGGCTGGGGTAAGGTAGCTTGGTACAGGGTGTAGTCAGAGGTATCAGAGTGTGTAGCTGAGTAGCATGAGTAGCTGACCTCTGGGGTGGAGGCAACATGTTATAAAACCATTGCTGCTAATCAAGTAAGATTGAAACTACAAGTTTGAGTTTCACTTAGACTACTTAGAGACATGGGGCGGGCAGGCGGGCGGGAATGGTACTTTACTTTAAGCTTGGCATGGCCCTGCACCAAGCAAAGTACATGCCTAGAAGAGGCATCATGTTAGTTTGATGTGGCTCACCCAATGTCTGTATATGTCAGACACTTCAACGGGGCTTTTTGGTGCTTTTATCGAATAGATGATTGATTCAGTTTTAGATAAAAGTGCCAAAAAGCCCCACTGAAACACCCAATCTATACAGATCCTGAGGAAGGTTATGTTTACATTATGCAAAGCATAAGTCAGTAAAAATATGTCAGTAAGAAAGTTTTATTGTCAGTAAAAAAAATGTTCTTGCACTGGCAACCCTGACAAAGCTCTATTGAGCTGAAGAAGAAAAGGAAGACAGATTGCTCCTTGTTCTGTTCATTAAATTCTAAGTCTGCAAATGGCATAACAAACTAGACCATTTGTGCTCAACCTTTTTGCCTAGTGGGCCAGATGGGCAGTGCCCAATCAGTCCACAGGTTAGATCAGGCTAGTGGTCCCTTTCAAGCATCTGAGACAGTCATGGTAGGGCTCCAGGGACCCATCCAACCATGAAGCAGGCGTGGGAGATACATTAACGGAGAAAGTCCATTAATGTATCTACTTTTGTAACAACCACCATCTTGCCCTTAATACTGAGTCACAAAAAAGCAACAAGGAAGAGGAGGACCCCACCACCTTTTATTTTAACAGTTCTTCAGGGACTCAAGCAAAGTAGAATACAATGGCACTTTGGCACCTAAATCCACTTATGCACCTAACAGATTAATTAGAATATTTTCCCAAATAAATAACATGGGAACATAATTCAACATTTTATCTGATGGCAATTTAAACAATTCAAGCACAGCTTGTTACATCCCTACAATATCAGTATTGGATATACAATTATGTTAATTGCTTTTCTATAGAGTTGTTTTTCCATTACTTTAAAGTCATACATATGATATGCTCTATAAGTATGTTTTAGAATAAAGTAAAAGCCTATTAACTAAGAGGTAAAAAAATCTGGATTGTTTTGATTGTTAAAAATGCTTCTTTTGGAAATCAGTCTTAGAGGTACTCTCTCAGCTCAAAGCCTCAAAATTCGTATATCCATGGTATCTCCTCTTAGCGTGAATGGCACACAAATACTAATTCTTACACCTCTGCATGGGAATAATTTCATTACCGGGAAAGATTGGGCAGCCCATCTACTGTTGCATAGGTTAAACTTCCTCATTCCTCCTCAGTGGTATCTTATATTTTGAAAAATACATATTTTAATAGCAATAACTTGTAGAACCCTGGAGATCTAGGGTGAATTCTCAGGTCTCCCACAGTTTCCTTATATGAACTTGAGCAAATAGTGTAGTGGGGAATTTTCAAAAGTACTCAGCACTGGTCTAGTTCTATACGCACTGAAGGCAAAGAGAGTTTACCACTGTTCTCAATGGGAGCAACATTGACCCAACACTGGGTGCATCAGCACGAGACATGTTAATGTGTATTAGAGGAGTTCATCTACATGTGCATGACCTCAATGTGCATTAAAATGTTGAAATTAGGCTAATCACACCTAAAGTTGATACCTGCAAATGGAGGTATCAAATTTAGGTGCAATTAGTTAAAGTTCATTAATGCACATGTAGACGTGATCCAGCACTAACTTCAATGCCAGGCCACTTGGCAGGGCTGCAGGGACTAACTTTAGTACCAAGTCCCTGCAAGCGTAGACACCTGCCAAAAAATTGCTTAATGCACATTAAATTTAATTGAACTTAAATGCACATGTAGACATGCCCACTGAGGGCTTTTGAAAATTTCATCTTTCCATGTCTCAGTTTCCCAACTGTACAATTACAGATGTAATGGTATTTCCTTTATCCCATCATTTGTCAGGCCTGTCTAAACCCAAGTTCTTCAGAGCAAAGACTGATTTATGCTATCAATATGTCCAGCACTTAGCCAAAGATGGTGCCAATATCCCCTGTAGTCTCCAAATGATACTGTGGTACAAATAAATGCTTTTTTGTAAACATATTATTTTTGTAGTGACAAGTCACTTTGACACACAGCATGCTTTCCATTATTTCAGAATCTTCATGCATTCAGTCTGAATGGTTTTACTATGTTCTATACCATTTATCCTTGATTAAACCTCTTCTAGATAGTTAATCATTAATGATTTCTTTACAGTTGCTGTGCAAACAGTTCGTTCATACCTATGACATATTAAATTTCATAGACATGTTCTTTAATTGGATTCATTTATTTCTAATCTGCTTAAGCCCTCACTACTGTAATGCTTGACTAAATATACATTAAATTCTTTTATTTAAACTGCTAAAATAAATTTGAGAAGTATTCTATGAATAAAAATACTTAATTGAACACATGTAATACCACTGTTATTATGTACCTAACTGAGCAGAAAGTATTGAAATAACACACTAGATAAGTATTTGTTATGTTTATACAAAATGGCTTAAGCATAGTTGCTGTTGACATTTTGGCAAAGATTCCCAAAAATAGGAACCTCCACTTATGTTTAAGTCCATGATTATGCTCTTAAATAAGTGGCCTGGTTTTTAAGAGTACTGAGTGCCCAACAGCTCATAGTAGGAAATACTACACACTCAGTGCTTTATATTTTAAAATGAAGTCTGTTATCGAGAAGTGAGATTTTCACCCCAACTCTGGCCCTTCTGCTGGAAGGAAAAGAGCTAAAGCAGCCAGGTACTATGGAAAACGTTATTATTTTAGTCAATATGTAAAATAGCAACTGAAAGTGTAGTACAAACTTTGTAAAGTTTGGGGAGGGTTTTGGATAAAATCCTCAGTTCTGGCTGTGGAAAGAATCACCTGCGGCAACACTGAGAAAGAGTTAGTTGTAGGACTGCCTTCGTGAAACCGTCAAGTCCTCTCTGGGGCTGGAGATGGAAAGGGAATGTCAGGATAAAACCACAGCAACCCAGATTGCTGTGTCCATAGAACAGTTCAAGAATGGGAGGACATAGAAGTTTCTTAAAGGCAAGTTTTACCTCCAGGAGTCTATATTGGATCTCATAAAGGAGCAATTCAAAATCTCATTCTGCATGCCTCAACATGGATTAAAGAGCCTAACTTCACACTCCTACTTAGACATTCTTGGCCCTGAACTCCATCCCAAATGAAGATCCCCAGTATAGGTCCTACATTCACCACAGAGAAGTCCCAAGGAAGTAAGAACTACCACACAGTATTGAGGTCACTAATAATATGAATCAGGCCCCATGTAAGAAGGTCTCTCTTAAAAATCTATAAACCCAATTAAGCTCTAATGTTAAATGATACTGAGTCACATAGCATGTGTAGATTGTTCAGAAAGCAGGGAAGTGATAAACTACTGTAACTAACACTGGTTTGCTTTTGACATTTAATGGATGTCTCTAAAGAGCGTACCCTTAGGGGCAGAAGGGAGAAGTGGCAAGAAAAGCAATTAACAAGAAGCTGTAAGATAAAATGCAATGACCCATTTTATTTTAGTCTCTAACTGTTGTTCTCATCCCCTCAGACAACTCATTACACTAATTTTGCATGTCAATAGATACCCAAATTGATGCAAGATATCTGCTTTAATATCTTGCTCACCCACCTACTTGCATGACCTACAAAGTAGCTTCCAGAACTGTGCATATCCTCACAGAGGCTGGCCCTGCTTTCCTTCAGCTATGTGCACACAAAGATTTGTGTAAAAAAAAAAAAAAAATATATATATATATATATATATATATATATATATATATAACTGGTGGTAAATACAGCATAGCTCCAAAAATGTGCAACATTTACAACCTACATTAAGACACTGACCAGGAAGTCTACTGTAATATAATATTTGCAGGGTAATATGTTTAAGGAAAATCTAAGGTACTTTTCCAAGCAAGTAAAATTAAAAAGAACATCTCATTACATTCTATCTTTCTAAAGTTCCATACCCACACACTACAGACCTTGTCCTGCAAGGTAGTGGATGCCTTCAAATCCTATTAACTGGTGGTAGTTCAGAGTGCTAAGCACCTATCAGGATCAAGTCCTTATAGAAAATAACTATATGACTATTTTTTTCTTAAACTCTTCTAATATTCAATTGAATATCAACAAAACAATGACAAGAATATTCTAAATTGAGTTCAAGCCTGAAAGCATCTGATTAAAAAGTCTGAGAAACCAGTGATCACTAGGATTTAAAAGTGTATAGGCAGTCCTTGGACATATGACACAATTGGTTCCTGAAAACCATGTTTTAAGTTGAAACATTGTACCTCGGAACTGATTTTCCCATAGGAAACAATCTTATAAACGGGGGATTGGTTCCTGAACCAAGGCCCGATACCCTATTTTCACCAAAAATAACCCAGAATTTTGTAATCACAGATCAATCAATCACAGATGAGTAATATAGCTACATTAATGTATTTATATTGTAAATAGCAATCATATTAATCTGGAAGGACTTCTTTGAGGTGACTTTGCTGGACTTTTTGAAGGGCTCTTGACTGGAGTCTTTTCAGGAGTCTTGGCTGCAGGTTTTTCTGGAGTCTTGTCTGCTTTCTTAAAGGAAGTGTCCAAGGAAGTTTGGACAGATGTTCTCCAGGGAGATGGGCGACACAGCGAACTTGTTCGCTGGCATGGTGTTGCATAGGATCAAGCATTGGAAAGTTGAAACTGACGTCAGAAAGTTGAAACAGGGTGTCAATTTCTGAAGTTTGTAAGTACTTGTCAAGCTATTAGGGTAGAACGATCTATTTCCACAACTCTGCAATCTATTATCATTAATTCATACTTTATTAGTGACTATTATTTCAGACATATGCAGAGCTAATCCTTCATGCTCCTTACAGGCAAAGGCACTGTTAATCTTCCTAGCATTTGTTTCCCTGGATTAGGTTCCGACTCATGCAAAAAAATCTATCAATATTTACCTATAGAGGGACTAATTAAGGACTGCATTATTTTTGCTCTGTGTATACCACAGTAGTTGAAAACTCAATCCTCTGTAAAGCTTATGAGTGGATTTTAACTAGAAGAGAGAATCCGTATATATTTCAAAATATCAGCATTCAAGGCTACTTGTTGGCAAGGTCTTTTAGTGTCACAGGGTCGGGTCCCAGGGGTGGCTGTGATATTCCCCTGGAGGCTCTATGACCGTGTCCCACTCTGCCCATAGGGCACCTTCCTATCTCACCTGCCATGGAAATACAATGATACAAGGGAATCTGCCCTGATCTTATTCTAATGACCATCCGGATTGTGGTCATGGACTTGTGGGCTAATTGCATGGCTCCATACCTCCTCTTTACTGTGCCCCATGCCTCACAGTTGGCATCCTTACAGGTGTACAACCAATTACTGACACAGCCCCTCACTGAGGCTTCCAACTTCTCAGCCTCTTAGTCTCACTCCAGTTGCCAGACCCCTTGGTCTCTCCTCTGGCCCCTCTCTGGGCTCTTTTGGTCTCACTCAACCAGTCACTGGGCTACCAGGTGCCTCAATCTCTCTCCTGCCCCCCACCTCCAAGCTGTCATCTTCTTTCTTGGTCCCTTAGCCTAGACCTTGTTAGTTCTTTTCTTTCCCAGATGCTCTCTAGGCACTCAGACCTGTCCAGTCCTGCATTCTGCTGTCTGGCCCCTTACTAGGCCTCACTATCAGCCTCAGACCCCTCACTGGGCTTCACTACTCCAGACCCTGAACTCACATGGTTCTGCCCTCTATTCCCTGGCCCCTCACCGGGCCTCTGGACCCATGTGGTCCTGGCTTTCCTTGGCCCCTCACTGGGCCACTGAATCCTCATGGGTCTGGTCTTCCCTGCCTTGCATTGGGGTGCTGGACCCTCATGGTCCCAGTCTTCCCTGACCCCTCACTGGGCCTCTGGACCCAAATGGTCCTGGTCTCCCCTGCCAAGTGCTTTTCTGTTGGGGTATGCTCCCCTAGCCTTCCCTCTAGCCTTCTCTGGGGCTGAATTAAGCATGTGCTTAAAGGTAAGCATGGAGCTAATCATGTGCTCAAATGCTTTGCTAAATATGTATCTCTGTTGCTAAAAGGTTGATATTAAAACACACTGATAACAATTAATTAAACATTAAACTATGTTTAAAATCATGTGATCAATCCCTCATATAAGTTGCCATCAACATTTTCAAAAGAGCCACCATTCCCACTGAGCAGTACTTTGCTCCACAAAAACCCAATAAAGGAAATGGGGCTCCCTCTGAAGTGATGCATTCAGGATAAACATGGGCATCAGAATCTGTCCTGTGCTGAAAAGTAAATACAAGAGCGAGGAAAAGTGAACTGTATGTTAAATAGATAATTGCCGGTGTTCAATGGAAGGAAGAAATTAACATTTAATTTAGACTATATCATTATATAGTATATTTATCATTACAAAGTACAGATATCCTTATGTTCATCTATTTATAGACTGAGCTAGAAGGAAGGAGAAAGAGGTAAGACCTATCACCAGAAACAGAATAATTGCTTATCTTTGAGAACAGTTTTGACTAGCTCAACTGACTCATGAAAATTAGAATGAAACAACAAGCAAAATCAGACAAGCAGGAAACCACACAATCCATGAATATCAAGAGTAGTTTGATCTCAATGTGACCTCTCTGTGATTGAGATGATCTAGGCTTCTGTAAATGTACAGTGGTAAATCCACTGATGGCTCCTCCATCTGACTTAACCCCAACCAAGTCTGTTCTGAATTTCCACAGATAAACATTATAGCATTATAAACATTATAGCTCTCTCTATGACATGAAAACATACAAGGTAGACACAGTGTAGAATCATACAGAGATACCCTGGGTTGTCTGTGAACATACTGGCTTGTATACCAGCATGAGGCAGCACCATACAGATTTACCTGAGCTAACTTTGCATATGCTAGGTCTCAAACCAGAAACATAGCACTATTTTGCTTCACAGCCTTGAACTAAGTAGATATATCCATATAATCTCCCTACACTGATTATGTCCTTTCTTCTAACACCTGGAAAGAAAGGCAACTGGCACAGGTCCACAAAGGTACCACACCTGGGAGAATGGTGATACCTTAGTCGGGAGGGGGGCATGTACCCCTCCCAGCAACCAGTCAGACACTGGGGGAGGTCCCCCCATGTCCAACCTCTGGGAGAGGGGGCCCCCACAGCCAATCTCACTGACTGGGGGGGTCCCCTGAAGCCCATCACACTGACCGCAAAATGGCCACGGCGCTCCCAGAAGTGGCTGTGGAGCTTCATCTGGCATTCCCACTCCCTGGCTGGCATTTGCAGGGGACACTGGTGCTCCTGCTTGCCCCCCCCCCCACCTGTTGCCTAAGCAGGGAACGTGGCTTGTCAGGGGGTGCACCCACGCTCTCAGAGGGTGCACGTGCACCCTCATGCACCCCCCTACACATCACCACTGGTACACAATGGCTACACAGACTATGGCTCCTGGTATCTGACACCAGGAGTGGAATTCACAAAGCTGAATTGGACATGTAAGTTCTCTATAGAAAGTTTGTGGAATGTTAGATACCTAAGAATTAAATTCACCATAGCCATCATAGGGAGCACATGCTGTCTAAACTAGCCAAGAGGAAACACAGAAGACGCGGCTATGTCAGAAATACTGGACTTAAGACCACATGTTCAACATATAAATAGCCTTAAATGCTTAATTGCAAACCTGTTCCATCCTGCTCAAGTCCCTGAAAAAATGTTAATACAAAAAGTGGGTGGTCATCTACCTCCTTGCTGATTTTCTGTTACTTACTCTTAAGGGTAAGATGGTGGTTATTAAAAAAAGTAGAAACATTATGGATTTTTAGGGACTTAGGTGAAATAGAATCACATTTAGGTGCCTAAATCCACATTGCCACTCAATAGGTAGAAGAGGACCTGGTCCTTGGTGCTTATCTACAGACCTGTAGATAGGAGCCTACATAAGCTAAGATTCATAGTCCAAAACCTCCTGCTAGCCTTAGGTGCCTAAACTGCCCTTTCAATATGAATGACTAACTCATTCTTTTCTTCTAAAACATAACTACAAGGGATGCTAGTGCCTCTCAGCAGGGCTTTGTGAAGCTTTGGTCCCCAATTCAATTCGGTGGAGATTTGGCCTGATTCGGTGGCCAAATCTCCGAATCTGAATTGAATCAGGAGACTCTTTAATCTCTCTGAATTGAATTGGAACCCTCTGAATCAATTCAGAAAGATTCAGCAATTCAGACGTAGACACAGCTTTAAATGCTTTTTCTACATACCTCAAGGTACCTGGTGGCTCATGAATGCTGCGATGCTGGAGCAGATGAAGCATCCCACAGGAGTGTGGGGGGTTCCCCAGTGTGCTCAGCAGCAGACCTGGAAGTGGACCAAAAGAACTTCCAGTCCACTTATGGGTCCACTGGGGAGCCCCCCGTGCCTTCCCTGGCTCGGCAAATCATGCCTCCTGGGCCTGGTGGGGCACCCAGGATTACTTCGCAGCTGATTGCTGAGCCAGAGGAGGGCATGGGAGGGGCCCCAGTGCACTCCCCAGTGGACCCAGAAGCGGAGCAGAAATACTTCTGGTCCACTTCTCGGTTTGCTGCCGAGTACGCGGGAGAGCCCCCCATGTTCCTGTGGGATGCTCCATCTGCCCCACCACCGCAGCATTCACGAGCCATGCCTGTTACCTTGAGGTATGTAGAAAAAAACATTTAAAGCTGTGTTTATGGCCAAATCACTGATTCTCTGAACCGAATTCTCTGAATTTGGCCGACTTGAATCAGGGACAGTGATCTGAATCAATGAATCGAATCACTGCCCCCAGTTCAGACCGAATCTGAATCTGAATTGAATATAGCCTGTTTTGCACACCCCTACCTCTCAGGTCTTCTAAAGGAGCCTAGTGGTTAGTAAAAAGTTGAAGAGTTCCCTAGAAATTGGGAGATCCTGATTGAATGCCTTTATCAAACTGAAAAGTTTTAAAGCCACATCTCCCCTTACTTCCCTGAAAAGTGCCCAAACCCCAATTCTACATAAGCCTGCCCTGTAGCCATCCTACTGAAGTTGGGTCACTGTCCAACAAAGAATGCAAACAAGATACAGCCTGACACAACAGCCAGATAATGCAGACACTTCCCCTAGAGCTGGGAGACCTAGATTCCAGTCCCTGCTTTCTCAAATCTGTTTATGTATTTTACCCAATGAATTTAATCTGTGGATCTAGGCATCTTTCCTTTAATCCTTATTCTGGCAAATAAAACACTTCTTAACATAAATGGGAATTTTGTATGAGAACATACTGCAGAATTTGGACAGCAATTTTTGGTTCCTTGGCCATTAGTCAGCTGGTTTAAATCCATGAGAAGAAATTTGGAGTGAGTTAAAGAAAGAGGTAGCTAAAAAAGCCTACATGAACAAAGAATTGAAGTAGCGTATTGTGAACACCTGGAAAGGCCTGTCTCCTATTTGCAAGAAATATATCAATGATGTTACAAAGGGACATATGTATGTGATAAAAGCTAATGGTGGACAAACTAAATACTGAATAGAATGGCTTAAAAGAAATGACTAATAATTTATTTTTCTTTTGCAGTATGTACACTTGTGCATGAATAAAGAATTTGTAAGATTTAATTAAATTGGTAATTGAATCGTTTGAATATGTTTATATTATTTAACACAAAATACAAGTAAATGAAATGCACAGAAAATGAGCAACCTAGTTCTGTTCCTAGTAAAGTCAAAGGCAATACTTTGAATGACTTCACTAGAAAAAAGGATGGAGCCATTAATGCTAGGAAATTGAGGGTAGCAGTTGTATTCTCAGCTTACTGCTTTTAAATAATTGGGGTCAAATACAGAGGCCACAGTCAAAATCTTTATAATTATTCATCAGTGTCTGCAAACTTTCTGGCATGTGAGTATATTTACTTGAATAAGTAGGTCTTATTTCAATAACATTACTTAAATAAAGTAAGTTGTTTCTTGGTAAGCCACGCTGAGCCTTTTCTGGGATGGGTGTTGTATAAATAAAATAAATAAAATAAATATATGTAAGTGTTTGCAGGATTACTCCTGTGATTAGCATTGCCGTGGTATTTGCTATAACGTATGCTGTCTCACGCACACTTGATGGATACAGGGAACAAAACTCTGATACCGGGAATATATATGCAGAGTGTGTTGGGGTGATGGACTCTGCACAAGTAGTAAATATGTGGGTGAAGAAGGGAACAATGAAGTGGGCTGGTAAGCAGCCACTGGGCCTATGGAGGGCCTACACAAGAGCTACACAGGGATAAGGCCTGGTAGACTGCTGCTCCGTTCCATAAGCAAAAACATTGTCCTTTCCAAGAAGAATGTAGAAATATTTAACTACAAACTCTGTGTGTCCCAGGAGTCTGGGAACAGGTTTGTCTCACCCTAGCACAGGACACCCATATAAAGCCCACTTATTCCAGCTTTCCATGGGATTCCGAGATTATACCCATCATGCAGAGTAATACCACTTTGATTACGTATTTAATTTTAAAATCTGATAAGACACAGGCTGTAAAGAGTAATCAGCCCTAAAGTTATAGGCTTATTGTATAGATGCAATTAACAGTTAATTTATACTAAATTGCATTTATTCTATCATTAACTAAAACATTTGTTAATACCATATTCATGAAATAACCTCCCACACAAATTGCATACTTCAATTTGTGCTTCTAATCAGCCAGTTATATAATATAATTTGAAGAGGGCAATTGGGACTTTTATGTAGGATATTATCATAACAGAGATTACGCACAATTAAGTACCTAATCCAATTTAGCTGTATATGTTTCTGTTACAGCTATTATTTTAAATGATAAAGAAAAAAAAATAGATATATACAGCAAAAGCTCTACAGCATTCTCTGGGGACAAATTATTGTAATATTTGCTGATACTTGAAAAGCCAAAGGAGGTGCACTTTACATTATCCATTTATTTAAAAAGGGATTTTTACGGTCTAAATATAAACTAAATTCAGAGTTTCATTTTGTACAAATTGGATCATTCTTGAATTGTCTCTAAGTGATAAACCTAAACAGCTAATAATCAATAATAAAACAAACAACTAGAACTAATAAAAAAAGAAACAAATATGTCTATCAAAGCTTACTTATTGTAATCGAAATACAAAAGCATAGCAATTTTCTGTATGTTAAAACAAGAAACCTCAAGAGCCATATTTTTATTTTGGATACATTATCAATAAAAATAAATTCTTCTATCTTGTATAAATGATCCCAACTCTGGTATCCTCTGCAAATAGTTTGGTACTTACACTTATTAAGAACATTTGTTCTTAGTCTTAGAATTCAATTTTTCAAAGCCAGAGATTTATGGGCCATGGGAATTTCTGTAAGGTTATTTTTTTTAAAAGAACAATTTTTTTCTTCATAAACCCTGCTTCTCTCTCTTTCTTCTTTCAGTCTTATATGACCAAGAGACATTTAGCTTGAGGAGATACAAATTAGTTATACAAATGTTTTACTTTTTTCCTGCCTTTAGTTACACTGAAACTAGTTGTTTTGACAAGGATAACACTAGTGTAGTACAATGACTCTTATTTTTTTTTTACAAGGGCCATCCTGTCATACTTTACTCACACTAACCAGCTGCCTTCTTTACAAGCATTTCCACTAAAACCAGTGAGACCAATCTGGAATAACACTTAATATCACAAAAAGTGACAGCATTTATAAGTATTGAAAATCACAAAAAAATATATTTCCATAAAACTATTTTCCGCTTTTATATTACTTTTCATCAAAATATAATGATAAAGAGAGGCTAGCTCATTTTCAAAATAACCTCTATATTTCAAATTAACATCTCACTCTGCAGTCCAAACCAAGGCTCTTTATTATTTCCAAGAACAAAATCAACCAGTTGGCATTCCTCAGTATATTTTAGTTAAACATACATGTCATTTGCAAAGAACAAGTCAAGAAATGTGCATTTTTTCTCTTAAGCAGATTTCTTTTAAGTGATTTTATATCCTTTCTAGGCTGTAACTTGTGTGCCTGCATCTGCCAAGAGCTGCATCTGTACAAGTGGCTTTTCCATATATCAACTGCCATAGAACAAAAGTATGAAAAGAACCCACAGCATACAGGCATACGTCACAGCTGTTCTTGGTTTAGTGGAATAATCCAATGTCATCCTAAAGGAACTTTAGTAGCTACAGAATTTATATTAGAAGAAAGAATATTAAACATTGCAAACCTTGAGTGCAACAGAACCTTTGTTCTGCCTTCCTGGAACAAGTTCCATAACATGGGTCAGATCCAAGATCTCCTGAAGTCAAAGGGAATCTTGTATCCTCCAGACTCTCTTTCTCCCCCTCCTACCTTAGCAGTCCCTATGTTGCACATTCGAGTGATCAAATGCTGGCTGGCTTCAGTAGCTTTGAATAGCTAATCAGGACAGTTTACCATACCCTTCCTAAGGTGAATTTAACAAAATTGCTGGCTCTCCTAACAGGGAACTTTCTTCCAAAACAGCTTTCTTCCTCTTGTGGCTAATGGTCACAATGTTATCTGCGGTTCCAGATGTTGGCTATAACTCATTTTTTTAAAACATCCACTTATCTACCTGGAGAGTATGATGAAACAGAATGCAGTCTGTCCTTGTTTTCCAAACTGCAGGCTATCAGCAGGCTAAAAAAGGCAATAAGTGCCACGCGTGTCTTGGAGATCTATTGCAGTTATTACCAGTGTGGGAACTTCAGTGCAGAAAAATATTACATGATCTCTTGTTCTCCTGAGCACTAATGAAGAGATAGTCAGACCTGATTGAACCTCGGGGACCTAAACATACCAAAACAAGACTGTAATGTAGTCAGAGTGTCTTTGTATTCTGCACTGCAGGCTTCAACAGCACATCACTGTTGCAGTAGCCAATAACAGACATCACAGCATTTCATATCTGCCTTTGACAGAATCTCCTTCTTTCTTTCTATGTCTGCACTCCAAACAATCAATTAAAAAGTAAAGGGACTATTCTTAACCAGTTCAATACCTCCGCAAGTTGCTATGTAGTATGAACCATTCCGTTAAGGAAACAGTTGAGATTAAAGAATAATACCTTTCCCAATAAAAGACATCTTAGGTGAAAAAATATAGACATATGTTTACAATCTATATTTCTGTGTGAAAATTAAAAGACAGCTCATGTAAGAATGCAGGAAATCAAATGAAACTAAATAAAGTTATGACAATTTTTATAACTACGAGAGATAGGCATGGATATGTAAACAGCTGTATGTGTGTATATATATATATATATGTGCATATATACATTGGTATGTATATACCCCACACACATATGCAGATATGTGTGTGTTCAGATGTCATATTTGCACACATACACATAGATATGTTGTGCACATGCATGTACACATACATATACACATATTAAATCCTCTAAAGAGAGAGGTTGTGGGATTTCTCTCCTTAGAGGTTTTTAAGACAAAGCCTTGGCTGGCATGATGTAGTTGGGGATGTCCTGCTTTGAGCAGGGTGGTAGGACTAAATGATCTCCTAAGGTCCCTTCTAACCCTCATTTTCTATGATTCTGGGATTCTATATTCTAGTCAGACCCAAAGAAAAATGTCTTGCATTCCCTAAAACTTGTCTAACTCTGCCCCAACTGTACAGTCGGTCCAATAAATGATACTACCCTAAGGAACCCTTGCCTCTTGCACCAATACACACATAAATCCATGGCATATATACATATGCAGATATACAGACAGACTTGTCCCTCTGTCCCCTCCAAAAGAAAGAGCTGGCAGACCGCTCTGCTGCCAGGGAAACCCAATACACATCTGTCCGGTTTGTGGCCACCTGTCCCTTGTGAGAAGCCTGTCAACAGTACCACTTGATGGTCTTTTATTCCCCGAATAAACCAGGTTGAAAAGGTGGCCAAGCTCTTAGGACACCATGCGCAGTTTTGTCTGAATAATGCCTGAAAGCCTGGTGAGATGGAGATGATATCTTTCTGGGAAGGGGGACAATTCCTCCCCCACCTCCACCCCAGCAAAACAACTCGCTACGCTGATGTTTAAATCCTTTCGTCCCATGCACAATCACTGCCCCTTTTTTCTGTTATGCTTTCTAAGAATTATTACCCAGAGTCGACAGATGACAGAATCAATAGGAAAAGAGCAGAAAGATTGCGAGGGGGTTTCACTGGCAAACAAAACAGCCCGTTTCAAAATAACCCAGAGCAGAACTTGGGCTTCTCCAGTGGGATGTTTAATTTCCAGTCAGGTCATTTAACATAGGTTTGCGTGGCTCTGCACTGGTTTTGGATTAAAAAATGACTGCTAACCCAGAGGCAGTCGTATGAAAACAAACCTTGAGCTTGTGAAGTCTGATGTACAAAAGCACCTTAGTCTGGTGTTTTTCTCCCCTCCTCATTAAAAAAAAAAAAGAGAGAGATCTACAGACATTTTTTGCTGCTTACAAGTCATGTTGCACTGGTGCTTTTGTCGAGAGAATGTAGTTTACCTCCGAGCTTGGATTTAATTGAAACTCGAAAATTGTCGAATGCAAGCGTGGAGAGGGACTTTGCTGAGCGCTGAGATGCGCATGTATGGAATAGCTGAAATAGGAGTGATGTGTCAAACCCCTGCTAATCCAGAGCGGTGCTGCTACTGGGTAAATGCCAGTGTTGAGTCCTACTTGGTTGTGTTGTGTTTGTAAAAAGAGGAGAATCAAGAGGACTTCTCGTAATTGCCAGCTGGAAGCGTGGGAGTCCATTGCACACATACCCCATGCTCACTCAAACCGCGATCGAGTGATACCTCCAGGCGCGTGCGGGTCTTCAGGTGGAAGCAAGCACAGAAGCCACAGTGTTGTTGCAGAGTAGCAAGGCTCGTATGTTTAGCTCGGTATGTCATCACTATACAACTGTCTCCCCTTGTGCATTCAAGTGCCCATTCCCAAGGCCAGAGTTAAGGTTCTGACACCCCTCGGTAATAGATCACTTCATTTTCATAAGCCCGTCTTTAAAAAAGAGTGCCCCAAACATGCCTCCATCTCTATATAGACCCATAAAAGTGGGTTTCAAACTCGAATCACAGCAGAGTGGGACCTGGAAGAGTTTCCCTTTCCGTAGTTATACTTAGTACTTTTGGACTTGGACTTGGACTTCACACTGGAATGCAAGCATGCCCATGTCTAGGTAGTCTGTATTTGACAGTAACCCTGGCTTATTTCCTCGCTGCCAAGGCGGCAGGTCATACGATTTGAATGCAGTGGCACTGCCAGCAGCAACCATTATTATTCCCATAGGAAGGAATCATCGTGGCAATCATCACCAGCTGGAGATAATTAAAACTCCCCCATTAGGTGTTTCAGTTTAAGCAGCAGGTACAGCGATATCGATCTGATTTGCCTGCAATGCCCTGGGATGAGCTTAGGGGAACAGCCGAGATGTCATCGTTAACTCTTAAAACCAAGAGGCTTTTTTTTTTTTTTTGGTAGGGGGCCTAAGGGGGAGATATTTGTTTTTCTCCTCCTTTTCTGTTTGATGAGGAAGCTGTTTGGTCTGGTTCTGCTGTGAAGATTAAACTGACCTTTCTGGCCACAAACTTTCTTTGTGCTTCAATATAAGGATCGCTCTCTCGGGGGGGAACCCTCTCTCAGAGCTTTGATAGAAACTCTGGATGAAATTAAGAACTTCAAACCACAGCTTTTTGAAAAGAAAAACAGATGTCCTGTTTGTTAAGAATAAATAACTCCCTACGTGGAAACCTTTTTTTTTTTTTTTACGCTGCATTAAATTTTATTTAATGTTGGGTGCATTTAAACTGTAAAAAAGAAAGAAAAGAGATGGAGCAAAATATGTGGGTGACAAACCTCTAAATCTTTCCCCTAGTGAAAGGGAGAGAGAGAGAGAGACGGGAAACCCTTCATCTAGATGAAAGTGTGCAATGTGTTTCCTAGCCAGCCTGGTGCGCCTGCCGTGGTCGGCCATGGGATTAAGCAGATTTAGGGGAGTGTGGGAGCTGGGTTTGGACTCCAGGGGCCGGGGAGGCCATGCCCCAGCCGAGCATCTTAGAGCAGGCTGGGGTATCACTCACGTGAGGACGTAGTTAACGCTGACGATGCAGTGGGGCCGCGAAGATCTGCTGTTGTGCACGATGGTGGCGTAGCTCTGCACCCACACCCAGCCGCCGTGCTTGGCCAGGAAGCGGTAATACTTGGTAGTCACTTGCCCTTTCACCAGCACTGCGGGAGGAACGAGAGAGGGAAGCGATCATCCCGTGCTGCTGCTCTGGGGGGCAAGGCTGTGCCCGTCCCGCCGGGGGGCTCCCCTTGTTAGAGACGACCTGACGGGGCTCGGGGGAAGGGCTGCCCCAGCTGCTCCAGGGAGCTGGTCCCAGTGTTTTCGGACAAATCTGATCCCGAGCCATCGATATCGGTGGTGTGCACCCCGGGGAGACAGCGATGGGGCAGGCACTGTGCCGTGGGGAAAGAATTGCTCCATCTCTGCTACTTTTGAGAAAATGCGTTCACGCAAGTCGGGTTGACTGCGAAGGTCGGGAGGAAACCCTGTGCTTCATGACCCTGTGCGCACAGGGCTCTACTGGGTTGAATATGGTATTTGTCTCGTCAAGATTTAACTATCTGTATTTATATGTGTGTGTATGAATGTGTCTACATGTATACATACATACTGATATGTGCTGTGTGCTTGTGTATGTGTATATATATATATATATATATCTCTCCACACACCCCCAAACCTACATATAGATAGATAGATATATACACACACACGTACACACCCAAAACCTACATGTAGATACATAAACAGATATATACACACCCAACACATGCATATAGATACACAGACAGATATATATATACACGTACACACACAACCCATCTATACGTACGTGTGTATACATGTAGACACATTCATACACACACATACAAATACATATAGATAGGCAGACAGAGAGGCAACATCTTGATTAAAATACTGTATTCAACCCACTAGAGGGGTGTGTGTGTGTGTGTGTGCGTGCGTGCGTGCGTGCGCGCGCGCCAGGATAAAATAAATTAAAACTGCGTTAGTTGCTGTACATTATCTTTGACTTCACACACAGTGGAACAAAGACAAGCAAAGTCAAAAAAGTGTGCATGTGTGTTATACTTTTTATTATATAAGATTATGGTATTTGGGGCATCCAGATTATATCTGCATAATCTAGATTATGTATATATCATGTATATATAAAGTGTATAAATAGATGCACTTCTTTGGCTTTACTAGTCTTTCTTCCATTGTGTGTGAAGTCAAAGATAATGTACAGCAACTAACGCAGTTTTAATTTATTTTATCCTCATATTAATTGATAGAAAACTAAAAATCGCTCTACCAACCCTTGGAGTGGGGGGAAATACGTTCACCTCATCGTTGTGAGACGTGATGGAAACTTGTGAAGGAGAGTCTGGCTTCCTACTGCTATGACTTGTTTCGAGCAGGGATACAAATGATCCCTTCCAGCCGGCATCCCAGCTCAGCTGAATGTCTGAGGTTCGTCTCGAGGGAAGTCTCGGCTCCCTGGTGCTCCTCGAGTTCACGAACGCTTCTACTCCCTCTATCCTTTCCTTCTTTGCTTAGTCTAAATAAACAGGGTGCATATCTACCCTGCCTTCTGCCTGACTTCAGACTTAAGACATCTAACTACCTCTCTCTCTGCCCCCAACCCTACCAGTTCTCCTACAGCCTCTTCGCTTCTAGCAAAGATGGGTTCATTCCAACCTGCTGGAGATGTTGCCTCCACTCCGGCTGGACAGGCTTTTCAGGATAAGGAATAAAACCCAGTACTGTATTTAAATCATACTACAGGCAAAGTGAGAAGGTCCCCGTCAGGCCCCGAAGGGGCTGGGGTGCAGCGTGGGGTGAGTTAGCAAAGGGAGCTCCTTACACAGATGATGAGCACAGCGCAAGTGGAAAGTATCACAGCTATGGACGTGGTGGTAGAGGGTCTTCTCGATCAGGTCCTGAGGCTCGTAACCTGTTAGCTCAGCTACCCTGGAGGGGGGCGGGGAAGAAAGAGACAAAGAAAACAGGCATTTAATGTGTGACTGGGGCTTGTCGGGGAAAGCTTGGGCCTGAAGAGACCTTCCAGGTACCTGGAATCTAAGAATATGAGCTTCATATCCAGGCTGGCTCGGAACATGAACATATTGCTGTGCAGCTTGATTTCCGTCACTGCGCTAGGAGGGAGCGAGTGGCCCACAGCGACCAGGCCCACGTTCTGGTAGCAGCCATCGAAGGGGGACATGTCCAGGCTGTACTGGCGGATCTTCAGGTACCCGCTGCAATGGATAACCTGCGGGGACACACAGGAACGATGCTCAGGCCCTGTCTAGCCCCGGGAAAAAGATTGAAAGCATGCTCTCAAGTGGGACGAGCTACACACATATTGGGAGACAGGTCTGCAGAACCCTTCAGCACTAGGGACTTGATCCAAAGACCATGAGAGTCAGTGGGAATGGTTCCACTCCCCTAAAGTGGGTTTTGTAGCAAGGTCTAACCATGCTTTTAATACCGCTTACAAATTTATATCTAGAGAAAACATCTCCCATCCAGGAAGAGCACACACCAACTGCAGGTGCCTCCTCAGTCTGGCGAAGGGGATTTATACCCGAAAGCTTGCAAAGAAGATTTTTTCCAACTGTTTGAGTTGGTCTAATAAAAGATAACAGATTTACCCAAAGAACCTTGTCTCCCTATGTGTAGAGAAAAAGCGTTCAGAAAGAAAAAGGCCGAGCGAATTACAACTGATTTTTACAGCTAAAGCGACAACTAATTTATGTTTTTAATTAATGTAAAGCTGTGGAAGATGTGTACCTCATATAGCAATGCATTAGACCATATCTTTGGCTATAGATCTATGGTCATGCCATGCAGCGATACGTTTCTACTTTAATAATGTTGTGTTATGCTCTTTTTTTGGAGTGATTGCCAGAGGTATACATGCACTGATCCACGTGCCCTCAAGGTGCTTTTTTATGAGGTGGGTCCCTATTCTCGCAGACGACAAAGCTGAAGTAGAAAGAGGCTTAGGTCACAGGAGGTCCATGAATAGGACCCAGAAATCCTTGCATAACCCTGCCAAAACTTTACGAACCCTTCAGGAAGTCTTCCACGATATTCTACAGACCTGAAAACAGTCTGGCCAGGTCCAGGCAGCAGTTTGCACAGAGCCCCTGGGACCCTTGGTGCTTGCATGCAAAACTGAGGTTTGGAGCTGAGTTTGGGTTTGTGGTTTATGATCCTTAACCTGAAACTAAGTAGAGGAGCTCTGGGCCCAGGTCGCCAGCCAACTACAACAGCCCAGCTGGGCAGAGGCTCTGGCCTGGGCTTCCAGCCCCCTCGTTTCAAGTGCAAGCCCCGCGCAGCGCACCTTGTAGCCCCCGCAGGTCAGGCCGGCGTTCCTCTTGGCCAGGACACACTTCATCCTTAGGAAGAAGGACCGCTCGATCTCGTACTCTGGGGTGGGGAAGGCACAGACAGGAGTGAGAGCGGGGCAGCGGGGCTTGGTGGGAGCCCATCGCCCAAGGCGAAGCCACCCCCGGGCCGGGGAAGGGGGCGGGGGAAGAAGAGCTGCCCCTTACCCTGCACGAAGTGGGAGTGGTAAGGCTGGTGTGCTGTGAGCACCGCGGTCATCTCGTCGTGGTCGGCGGGGTGGATGTATTCATAAATGCTGTTCCCGGTCAGCTCTACCTGTGATGGAGGAGGAGGATTTCATCTGCATCTCCTTTGCCGCCCAGCTGCTGCTATTGTGCAGCTTTCTAAATACACCCCGGCGATTGCACCGCCCCAGCTTCTGCGGCTCTGCACTGAGCAGGGCAGCTCCCGGGGGAAATGCAAGGAGCAGAAGGGGTTTCTGCTCGGACCCCACGCCCCAGCGGCAGGGTGGTCGCCAGTCCCCGTACCTGCGATAAACCCAGGTGAACGGAGGCCGTCTCTGAGATGTACATGATCTTGCCATCGGGGGCCACCACAAATATGAAACCATCCAAAGTCTGGAAGGGAAGGAGACAGACTATCTGAGAGCTGCCCATCCCACGCCTTCACCGCCGGATCTGGGAGGATGGTGCGAGCAAGTGATCCTGACATAAGTGGCGAGCCCGGAAATCCTTGCCTTTCAAAGGGGCTCTTCAACCAGGGCGTCTGTCTGGCAGGGAGCTCTACCAGCGAGCCAGACCCAGGCGCCCGGGAGCCAAGAACCCCAGCCCCAGCCCCCAGGGCCCGGGATGCTCCCGTCCCCGCTTTCCTTTTCCCCGGGGATACTTAAATAAGTGCTAAGAAACCTCAGGAGCGATCTCCACTGCGACCAATGTGTAAAAACAGACAGGACTATTCACCAAACAGACGTCGATAGGAGTTATTTGTATGCACTGGCAAAGGGATAGGCCCCAAGTATTAAGGGCCGGGAGACCTCAGGGTACCAAAAATATCTGCCCGTCTAGTATCCTTAGAGCTAATATGCCCTAGTTCATCCTTCAGACAACAGTGAGTCGGAGCTGACTTCCATGTTTTCTGTGTCTTGACCTCCCCGAGGCTTTCTCTATGTTTTATGCACTTTCCATTCCTTGTTCAAACCAGCTTTAAACTCTCTCTCTCTCTCTCTCTCTCACTTTGTTAACACGACTTTCCAAAAAAAGGTGCTTTTGCCCCCAAAAGAGCTCCAGGCTCTGTTCCCATCTCTTGTCATCTCGCTGCCTGACTTTCTCTGCTTCGGATGAAGGCTCCATCCTTCCCAGCAGCTGATCCGTGCGGGACAACCCGGTGGGGGTCGGAAGAGGCAAAGGGTCGCTACGGATTAAAAGAAAGTTCCCAGAAGTCAAGAAAATGCGCCGCACTGTTTAAGCAAGTTTGGCCTCTCCCTTGATGAATCACGTGAGCAGTTAAAAATTAGACAGGATGATAATTACAGTTCAAAATGGGGTATGATTTCTTTAATCATTAATACCAAATGGCTCTCCTTTCCAGGCCAGTACCTGCAAAAGATGAGATCCCAGCTCCCGTCCAACATTATCCAAAGGGCTGGTGCGACTAGAGTGGCCCCAGGCTTCTCCAAGTCCTGTTTATTTAAGACACACACACAAAGAGAGAAAAGTGAGACGTCGAGACACTTATTAAAAAAGGCCTGTTGGAAGAGGCGAGGGGGTTTTTTTATTCTAATTTCAAACATTTCAAAATACTTGCTCATAGCTGAGTAGAAAGTATTTCAGAGTAAAAAACAAAATACACCCCCGCCCCATCTAATTCCTGAGGGGAGAAATATTGCTGTTGGAATTAGCAGTGAAGTTCATTTGCAAGAACTGAGCTGAATGCAACGAAGCCAAATAAAGAGCTATTCCAGATCGTCCCCTGGCTGCTAGCAAGCAGCTTCCTTGAAAAAGCGGTGCAATGGCCATAACCCGGAATTCCCTGCGAGGTGACAATAGGAGCCCAAACATATCAGGCCAAGGGTGTGCTGAGCAGGTCCTGGATCCAGCACAACACGAGTGAAGGGTGACCAAGCCCCCAGCCCCACGGATCCCGGAAGATGGGACCCTCGGTAGGATGCGATGCTGCAGGGATGATGCAGCATGCGAGCGGGGACAGCCTCCCCCATTATCTGCGGTGACCCGCTCGTCCACGACCGGCTCGGAAATCAGGCAAGACACTAGGTGGACCAACAAAGGGCGCGTTCAGATAGCTTTGGCCAGCTGGGGTTAGGGAACTCAGCCCAGATCTTTAGGGCAAGGGATCTCATTTAATTCCCTCTGCAGGGTCCTCGCCCCGACGTGTCCACCCACTTCAGTGGCAGGTGTGGGTTTTGCCAGGCGTCTCTGATGGGACTCCAGCCACCCCTGTATTAACCCCGGTTAAAAAAAAAAAAAGCAGGTTCTTTTCAGGACGCTGCCACGACAGTCCCCTCGTATTAACCTGCCCTTCGCACCGTCTCTCCGCAGCTGCGGGTTCATAACGCACCGGGATCCCAGCCCTCGGAGAGGGACCCGCTCCCCGCCCCTGCCATACCCCCTGGCCCGCGACCGGCCTGGCTCTCCCGCTCGGGCCCGACCCAGGCGGCTGCCCGCTGCCCGACCCTGGCACCAGGCCCTGTGTGCAAGGCAGGAGGGATCACAGCCAGATGCGCCGCGTCTGGGCCTGGCCTTTTCACCACGTTGCTGCTGAAGCCGTTTAAACAGGGCAGTTAAAGCCTTTTATGCTGACACCATTAACCGAGGCTTAACTTGACACGCAGGGTGATTGATGGCCGCGCGGAGCCAGCGCTGGGGGCAGAGCTCGGCGGGGGCAGCCCCTTCTCCCCCCAGAGCACACTTCTCCCGAGGCTGCTTTTCTGCTTTGCTCGCAGCATCGCCCGGGCTCACCTGGCCACGGGAGGCTGGCGATGTCTCCCCGGACACGTACCCCGCCACCCTCCCTTTGCCCCCTCCTCCAGTGTGCCAGATCCCACCACTTCTCTCCTGCCTTCTTTCTTCCCCCTCCTCTTAAATCCAGCTCCTTCCTTTTCCGATTGCATCCGTCCCCCATCACCCCCTTCCCATTGCAACCTCTGCTTTCTTTCTGCCTTGATGCTCTTCTCTTCCCACCCAGCCCTAGTCAGGGACCTGTCCCCCACTCCCAGCACACATACCTCTGTCTCTAGCCCTAGGTCCTTCGTCTCGCCAAATGCCAGCCGGCTATCAGGTCCCTCGGGTGGGTACTGCCTTCTGCCCCAGAACAGGTTCCCCGTAACTTTACAAAGCCCAGGGGTAAAGGGTTTGGGAGAGATGCCTGCCTCTTTTGCGCCTCCATCGTGGTGCACTGCCTCCGGAAAGCTATCAACCCATCTCCCCAGAAGACCTCCAGGAGCTACAGACCTACGGACTTCCAGCCTTTCCAGTACCCAAACGTAGCAGAAGTCCATTCACTGCACTGGAGCTGGGAGCTACTGGAAAGCATCTATTCTAGGCGCTTGGTGATTGAGCCCGTGATGAGGCTACTAGACACTCAGTTAAACTGGGAATGAAACAGGTCTAACCTCCTCTTGCCACCTTTGCAATTTTCCACTCCAAGACCGAACAGTCCTCTACGACTTGGTGCTTAATGACACGTTTTGCTTGGTTGGTTGTTTCCAACAATGAAGTCCATTAAAAGGGGAGGAAAGAACCACTCCTGCTTCTTCCTACCCGAAGCAGCAGGAAAACAGACTCCTACATTCAATAAAGGCTCTTGTGTGTCCCTCGCCTGGATTTTAAGTTGTTTATTAAGCCAAGTGTACGGAACTAATTATTCTGCTCCTAAAAGGGAAAATAGCCCGAGCCTTGCGAGTTAATGAATAGCTCCTGCACATTACAAGTTAACTTTTTTTTCAGGAACACTTTTTTTTTTTCCACGGAGCGTTGCACTCTTCCTTATATGCTTCAGGTGGAAACCCTTCGCTGGCTGGCTATGTCTGTTAATGTTTTATAATTAAATGTTTTCACTTGTCTACCTGAACCGGCTTTTCGAAAGCCTATCACATGCGCTAGCTCTTTGTGATAGCTAGTTCTTTCAGTACCTTTTCAGTTGGAGATTATTTTCAGTCAGTGGCAACACAAATCTAATTGCTCTCCTCGTGCCCTTTAAAATTCGGCTTTTAAAGGTTACACACGGAAAAACTCTCCACTACTGTTACTTTAAAACTCTATCTGACTGTTTCTTCGTTTTAACATCCAATTTTCTTTTAGCGAGGGAAGCAGACTGATTTCTTGCACTTGACCTACCGCAGAAAATTCCGCAAATCCTTTGATTGTCTTCTTTAAAACAAAACAAGGAAATCAGCTGTCCTTTTGCTTCAGGATTACACTGGAAACAAGATCTAAAGATTCTCTTGTAATTTGGAGAGGCCAACAGAATAATAGGTTTGGAATAGAAACAAGCAGCTTTGTGAGGGGAAGGATAACTAAATCGTTTTTAGGCAAAGGATTTTCCCAGCTAAAGTGGCCAAAGACAAAGAAAAACATAATCTATTTTGGAAGATTTCCAAGTTATGCCACATTAACCTTAGTAGATAAAAATGTGCTTTTCTCTCTGAGCCCCCTCCGCCAGCCCGAGTCTGGTTAGTCATATTTGCATAAGTAGCCTTAGAAGGGATGTATCTATTATGGACCTAAAGAGCCAACTAGCTCACATTTCATTTGAACATCTAGGAGAAGTTTTACTGTCGCTTTATACTTGATGCATTGTAGAACCTTTTCCATTTAAATACCCCCTGACCCATGGATTACCTCAATGGACTGGCTGCACGGGTTTTGTAATTTCCTGAAAATGAGATTTCGATTTATAAAACAAGAAACCAATTAGTAACCAAATGAGGCGAAGTAGATCCACTAAAATTGACCTAATCCCACAGGCACCATTTAGGCCAGTTCTTGGCGAATGAATGATGAGCCACCGTCTAGCGTGGGCGCGGGGCATCCTCCAGCTGTGTTATTGCAAGCAGCAAAAATAAATTGAATGAGCTTTTCCTTCCGAATTGAATGTTATACTCTTGACAAAATATACAAGATGCCCCCAAAATAACGATCTCCTCCACTGGAGGATGTATTTTTATATAAAACAGACGACTGAAGCTGCAAGGGAGCGACTACATTTTGGTTTTAGCCAACGCGTGGGGTTGTCTGGACTATTAGAGCAAATTAGGGTCCGAATTAACAACAACAACAAAACATTAGCTTTGTCCGGGACTGAGATCTGATTCCACATTTCTTTTAACAATTTATCCGTAGAAAAGTTGCACTGAAACGTCCAACTTTTTTAGAATATAGCAAAGGTAGCGTCTCTACCGTTCTGCACAGGAGCTAACTGTATCGGCCACATCTGCTGAAGCATTAGGATTCCCGGGGCTTTTGCAATGTTTTATTCTCATTCACACACGCCCAGACGGCTGCACAAGCTAGTTCACACGAATAGGACGCCCTAAGATAAGGACAATGTAATACCCACTGCTAAAAGAACCTGCTGCTTTGAGCTAACAATATCCACCCTCCATTTTTGATTGATCCAATCTTTAATGCCAGGAACCAATGGCGAAGTTGGGTTGATGAATAGTTTCTGTCCAATGACAAGTCTGCCTCATTGCGAGTCAGATCCCAAGGATCACTCCCCCAATGAAATATCATACAAAACCTGAGCAAAACTGGGGTTCAGGGAAGCGAAAACAACTGCCTCAGAACAAACTTTGCACTCCAAGATTAGGATGCTTCTCAATGAAAGATAAGGGCCAAAAATTGACGGCTGGTGGTGGCGGGGGAGGTTTCTGAGCTGAAAAAACAGAGCCCTTGAAGGGTATTTTTGTGGAGGCTGTTCCTCGCATTTACCCTCGTTTAAGCTAATTGCTGGCCTTTGGTGATGAACGCACTTGGAGGCTGCACTCTGACAGTCCATAATGCTGAGTGCCAAATTGAACAGTGCGGGAACAGATCGACCCAAGAAACGACGGGTACTAAATATATATTCAGTTAGAGATGAGACCCTATAGGAATATCGGTAGTTCAGATTGCTGATTTATTTTAAATGATTACAACCAAAATAAAATTCCAAACGAAATAACCCGTGGTTAAGTAACGGCATTGGGCTCTGATCCTGCTGTCTTTATTTAGGTATAGGTTTGAAGGAAATCAGCAGACTTTTGCCTAAACCGTGTATCTTTACAGATTCTTCACTGTAGTTTGTGCTTAATAAAAAATTCTTTCTGAGTAATCCTCTGCCCTAATACTTTATGTCCTACTCCAGAGAAGTCCCCATTGAAATCAATACAGAGTTTTACCTAAATGACTGCAGAATTTGTCCTGGATTTGTGGCTCGTGGTTCTAAGTGGGGTTAAAAAAAAATTATTATCCTCGAAGTTTTTTTTTTGGGGGGGGGGTGGGGAATGGAGCGGAAAATAACCTCAGATCAGGCCCTAAATCCTCATCTCAGAAAACAAAAGCGATATTGTGCAACTAATGTTAATAACAGAGGAAGGAGACATGGTTATTGGTTGTTCCTTTTCCTTAGTCTTTGCCTTCCTACTAGTTTCACTTGGCCGATCTGGCTTGCAATTGGTCCTTTCCTGCAATACTAAGTAACTAAGGGCTCTCCGGAGCAAAGCCCAGAATGGCTGGGCAGAGTCCTGTTAGGCAAAATGAATCCTCGGCTCCCTACCAGTATCCCTGGCGCACAAGACACCACACCAGCGCCGGACTTAGGCCAAAGAAAAGCCAAAAAAAGGGAAGCCTCCACCTTGATGATAAGAAATTAATCCTAGGAAGAGACCTTAGGTCATCTAGTTCAGCCAGCTGGGTGGATGCGTGATTTGCTAGCCCCAAACCATCCCAGATCGATGCCTATCCAGGGTCTTCTCGAAAACCTCCAGTGAGGGAGAGCCCACAACGTCCTTAAGCATCTTGTCTCATTGTCCTTCAGCCCTCGCACCTTTGCGCTGTTGACTTTCAGCTGATGGACGCGATCACTCACAGGCTCATAGCAACGACACGGGAAGGCATGAAGGCCTTGGGTACCAAAGGAAGCGCTGGCTCGAGGGAATTCCCGAGCAAAAAAAACACTGTCTGCCCCAATAGGCCTGTACCAGTGGGGATGCAAGGGGATGAAGGCTGCACGAAGACCCCAGGATATGGGCAATGTTTGCACTGGCACAGAGCGTGGCCCAGCCCTTCAAGCAGCAGATCCTTCCCTTCCCTGTATGGTGTCTCCACGAAGCCTGCTAGGTGAAGCCACTCATAAAGCTTTACGACTGTACAGACGTTTCGCCTCCGTGGTCCCGATGTAACTTGTTAAAGCAGCCCCTTTCATGTTTCCTGATCTCCCTGTCCTGCCATGGCTACTTTCCTGTATTCCTTACTGCAGTTTCTTGGGGGGAAACCAGATCGACTCAGCTATTAAAGACAGCCTTATTTTTTCTCTCTGTCAGCTGCTGCAATTGCAATTAATACCAACCGGCCCCAGTCACAAAAAAGGCAATTGAGTGTTGTGTGTAGGAACCAAACTGAGTTCATTAACTGTTTAATTAAATAGTTTACTCAGGATGTCCTGTTTTGCCTGCTCCCAGTGCCTAGCCTTGTAGCAGACAAGGATGATTTCTGAGTTAATTTAACAGGCACCGGTTAATGAAACCTAAAATCCCAGCCAAAAAAGGCTGCCACAAAACATCCGTTTTCCTTTGAGGCTTCACATTAAATGATATCAATTATGGGTTTTTTAAAAGGTCTACGGTAAATCACATGCGTTCATTTGCAACAAGATTAGCTAAGAAACGTTCCTGTTTATTTAAATGAAAAATGTTGCCTGAATAAGCACCACTTTACTGGAATTGAATGGAAGAAAACGCCAATACTGGTGCACTTGAGAATGAAATACCATGAAATACGAGCGTTTTTTATTTCTGGCGGGCACAGAAATGTAAATACTTTAAACTGTAAGCAAACGTCCCTCTGTCAACCCCCAAAAGGAGCCAACATGTTCGAAATACACCCAGATCGCTATAGAAGGAAGGATACAAATCAAGGTAATTTTCTTTACAAGTAACCTAAGTTGAAAATGATTGCAGGAGTTCACTATTTCACACGGTATGGATGCGAAGGTCGAAAAGCATCCGCCAGTTTAAAAAAAAAAAGTTATTTTTATTAGCCAGGGAAGGGGATGTTTCTAAAGAAAATATGATTTAATCCATTGATCTTCCGTATGCTTTCTAACTCATAAATCTGCTCTTGCAACTGTTATGCGAGAGTTCAGTCCTGCACTTCACATTTTAAGTCGACATCAAAACTGGTATTAAGCACAGAAAGGCAGCGTGGAGAGTAAACTGCAGCTTAAAGGCTTTTAAATGAGAAAAACTTCTGTAAGAAAATAAACATTGAAACCTAATGCTCAATCATTTCCCTCAGCAGTAAGAAAAACAGCATTAAATCACCTATCCACGTGGGAAAGGTTTTTTTTTTTTTCTTCTGTTAGTCTTTTATCCCCCTAAAATAAAACAAGATTAAGGATTTCAATATTGAAATACTAACCATTATTATTCTACAAAGGTTTATTTAAACAGAGGCTTTGCTAGACTCTTTGTAATTAAACGCCGTTCTGTTTAGAGAAACTACCTACCGATGTATAGCGATTTTCTGTGATCGTTTTTCTAAATTATTTCTTCGCAGAGAAGCGTTTTCTTATCAAAATATATTACACCAAAAATATATTCATTTCAGTGCTGTGGCTTGCTCGGATCAGGCGTGTCCTCTTAGTTGTAGTAATAATTATAACTGTAATAATAATAAAGACCACGACCTTGCTATATAGATCTGCAAGACTACAGATCTATATGTAGTTTTCCCGTGTACATCTATGTGGGAAAGAAAACAATGCCAGAGGTTCGCTGTACGTGCTTTACCCTTGATGCTGTAGGAGGCTATTTAATATTACACCGCAGTGTTAGGACTACATCTTATCCTCGGGTTTTTGAAAGGCTACTGCAGCTCGCCTGCAGCCCGCCGGCACCGGGATGGCTTTTGGTCATTTCCCAGAGCGAGAGGGCCACTGCACACCCCTGTTTGTCTTGCAGATTCTTCTCTCCACGGAAGTTTAACTCTCTTCTTGTACCAAACCGAAGCGAATTGCCCAAGCCGCTGATTTTCCTGTTTGTGTTTTAGGTAGCACAATTTCCTCCCTTCCTAGGTTAAATCTAGACCAGTAAACTAGAAACAGGGGAAACGTCCAAGTGTTGTAAACCGGCTTTTCCCAGAGAATTAATTTAAGAGTTAAACCGTATCCTAAACACAAACTCAGGAGGGAGCATCATGGTCATATTCATTTAAAGCGTTTGCTTAATGTGATATCATGGTAGCTTTCCCTCTAGCATTAGGACGTTCATTAGCTGCATTCAATAAACAACATCTTCGGATTGATATTGGAAGGAATCATAAAAAACGGCACCGTGATTGCTTTGTGTGTATCTATTTTACGCCAAAAAACCAAACAAACTCTAAAAATAATCCAAAATCTGGCTACATAATGATTACAAATGATTATGTGGGAAAGATGTCCGCATGCTATTTCTGTCTATTCACAATTCTCTACCTGCGTATGGAGTCTATATCTTCCTAGATGTAACCATTTATAATCAGTCTAAATAGATGTTAATTCATTAGATTAATAAGGATACAGTTGTAAGGGTTGCACTGTAGCTGTTATTAACTAGATACCCCTTAGGCATAGTTATTCCAATAAGAGATTTAGAAACTAGTAGATCGGTGACGTAGGATGTCCTGTGATGACGTGTTATTTCGCCATCTTCCTTAGCCTGTTTATCTCCACTCTATGTCTCTCCTAGTGCTAATGTCCTAGTCCTAATGTCTCTCCTAGTGCTTCATATCAATTTCTTCCACATGGGTTAAGAAATAGCAGGAAGATTCCCACAGATAAATATAGTCAACGATTTCTCCCTGCTCCCTTCTTCAATTTTCCCTCCCAGCTCCGCGATGTAGTTTCCTTGACCCCCTCTAGCTGCTGCCCCACAAGCTAATAAGTAGGCGAGACCTGGACTGGAGACACAGGCCCCCACCTCAGAAAATGCTATAGATAAAACTTGTATGGGCTAAGTACATCCTGGGGTGGGCCACTGCCTGCAGCCCCAGTTACCGCGAGGCATTACAGCTTTGCTTTGCTCAGGCCCGAGATCCCCCGGGAAATCCAGGATGCGCCTGGAGTCCCTGCTCCCCCCTTCAAGAAAGGTGATAAACTATCCTCCCTGTTGATCTGGACACAGACGCGTCCAGCTCATCCCCACAGGTATGGCGGGTTGAGTGCCAGTGGCTGGGATTCGTGCTTCTTACTCACACACCCAGAGCTCTTCTGAACTACGGAGGAGGGAGACTACTTCCCGAACAGCTCAGTGCAGCCAAATAGCCCATCCTGAGCAAGGCATGCTTCTGTTTGGGTGGCTCGGCGAGAGATGTTGCGATCTTTGCACTCTCCTATGCCTGAAGATGGGCGCGTGTGCCCGAAAGCTTGCAAATAAAGACTTTTTTTTTTTTTTTTTGCAACTATCTAGTTGGTCGAATAAAAAGATATCCCGTCTACCAAGAGTTCTGATTGCTCGGGGTCTGTCCTGCACCCTCTTCTCTCACACGCAAACAGAACCAGAGGGAAATACAGGGGGAGCAGGACTAAATGAGGTCCCTCCTAACCCTAAGGTCCCCAGGACTCTCTTATCTTCTCCTGGCTACAAGAGCGGACGCCACACATGCGCGTCCAGGGGATTTCCACCACCGCCCCTTCTTTTGAGCCAGACTCTTTGTGCCTGCCTGCCTTCTTCATTTGCAGCTCGCCTTTAATTAGGCTCGGCGGGCTCTGCCGCTTTGCGCGCTGTTTAGCCTCCTCCTCTGTCTCTTTTCTCAAATTAGCATATGCTTTGGACAGCAGCGGCTCCGGCTCCGGTGCACTTTGCCACGCAATTCCCCAGTGCATTCAAACATTCCGCTTTGCCACGGAGGGACTGGGATCAGCTATTCTTCTCTTCCCATGATTACTCAGAGCCGACAAGCAACACCATATGCTTCTTCTGATCCAACAACCCGCTGCATAGGCACCAATAATTGACGAGACCCGCTCGAAATCACGCAGGACGGGAGCCTACTGAGACTGCAGGAGTTGACAAATCATTGTTAATAATCCTTTTAGGAACACCGCGGCCCTCAAGAGTTTGCAATAGCTTTATTTTTATAAAGTACGCCTTGACAGTATAAAGGACAACTCGATCTCTTTTTAAACACTAGGCAGCCGTAATGATCTTCCCGGCGCAGACACGCTAGGAATGCGCTGTTTGATTTATTTTTCTTTTCCTTTTCAGGAAAGGCTTTTGGGTCATCTCCGCGCTTGGTTTCAAGTCATGAGATGGCTAATGTTGGTCAAGGAAATTAGTTTGGAAATGGGTTTTCTTTGCAAAAGCTGGCAAGGGAAGGCAAGGGAAAAGGATACCTTTCCAACTCTTCCCTGGTCCAAATCATTATAAGTGGCCTGAATGTCTATGATCTATTCAAAAGTGGAATTACAATATTATTTTCTTAAAGGCTTGAGTTTCGATCCACTTTTAAATGCAGGTACTACCATGTTGCCCTACTTGTTCCAGACAAAAGCACCCGCTCAGTCACAGAGCTGGCCTTCGCTTGTAAAACACGAGATCTGATCTCTTTTGAAGCGATGTATGTGGTTACATTATTTGTTTTTAGCTCAAAGTGAAGAATTCCCCACTTCGTAACTGCTCTCTTCTACCTGCACTATGATCCGTTTCCGTATCCACATAAAAACCATTGCCCGTTATTTTCTTCCTCCTCTTCCACATTAAAAGCAAAAGTTTCAGGCTAGGAGGAAACTTTGTACAGTCCTTAACTTTTCCTCGGGTTTGTTTTGTTTGGCAGCGGGTCTACACATTCATGTGAAAACTCTAGACCGCGCCAAGCCTCAAGAATCCCCAGCGCTGGTTGCAGCAGACAAAGCTGGACACTCGCTAAGTCAAGGTGAAGTGGCCCATTGACTTATGCAGGAATAGGGGAAGGCCCGAAACTATCGTAGTGCTACTGGGAAGTTTAAAGTCTTCTCAACCTGGAACTTCTATTAATAGCCCTGACATCCGTCACCCTCTCCATACCGCCCCAGTGCTGCTCTCCCCAAGATCCGGCTCCTTCCCAGCACAAGCAAGTCTTACTGGGTCGCTTTCTTTAGCTGGTGCTGTGCGCCCTAAGTATTGTACCCACCACTCCAGACTTGAACTAAGACTTTAGGACTTTGCATAGACTAAAGTAAATATTTACCCATATATATTTACCCATATATTAACTCCCCCACCACCACCCCCAGTATATGTGTGATTTGCCCTTTGGGGTGCTATACGTGCTCCGCGGGAAAGCCGATCGCTCAGGGTGGGAAGGGAAGTCATGTTTGTTTTAGGAGAAAACGCAGCTGAGCTCAGTATCTTGAAGTGTTGACAAAAGCCCCGCCGGTCCCCATCCAAACGTGTCGTGAGTACGGAAGGGAAGGGAAAGTGTCTAGGGGCAGGAAAAGGCGCAACCCCAGCGCCGTCCTTCAGGGACGACCCCGGCCCGCGAGGTGCATGCAGGCGGGCAGTTCATTCCCCGTAAAGTCACTTACCTTCAGGAAAAACCACCCTCATTTTTAAATAGCTGGTGGTGAGCCGGATTATGGAAGCTTTGTCCAGCTGAGAGGTGATGGCCGAGGGCAAAGGCAGTAATTTAGCCAGTTCATAAAATTCACTGTTTTCTTTCTCCCGTCTAGTCCGGGCAGCATTTTTGGATTTCTCTTTCATTGTGGTTTTTTCCCCCTTCCTTCTTACAATTTAAACTCCACAGCTTCATCCAAAGCGGGGGCAGAAACTTTCAGCGACAATTCATCTTGCAGAAGCCTCAAGCATCCTTGCTGAGCGCGGCTGGTTTGCTTGTTTTGTTTAAAAACAATTAAAGGCCAGGAGTTACGTTGAAAAATACACATATATATGTGTGTCCGCGTGTGTATATAGATATATATAATAGATTCACTTTAAGATTGACGTTAGCTGAATGCAAGCGGCTTCGGAAAGGTGCTTTTTCGATGCAGCTCGGACAATCCAAGGGGCTGCAGAGAAAACTAAATGCCTCCCGCACCAGCCCGCGCCCCAAGGAGGGAAGTCAGTCCTTTCCTTCTGCTCATTGCTGCAAACATAGCTCCTCGGGAAAGAGACATAATAATCCCTTTTATTTTAGTCTTCTGCTGTCCATCCGGGGCCTGAAGTCATTGGTTTTTAGGCTCCTTCAGCAGGGATCTGGCGCAGGTAACTTTCTGCGTGCCACTGTGAAGACAACAGCATGCCTTGGGGTGAGACACCTCCTATACAATTCTACACATACACAACCAGATCTATGAGATCCTCACTACATGCCAATGGACAGAAGAGTCTGGAGTAAGGCTAATTTTCGCCACCGGGACACTGGGTTCTCGTCTCGGGTGGGGAGCGGGGGCAGAAGGAGAAGCAGAAGAAATGATCAGCCACCCTCCCTTGTCCCTCCTCCCCGGAACATTTAATCTGCACGCACGTGCATTCAATGACAGGCAAAAATTACATTTTTTAAAGTTTTTTTTTTTAAAGGAAATCGACACTTCAGGGGAAAAAATAGTAGCGTGTCTCGTCTTTAAATGTCACCAGGACAGGTCGTCCTTAGTATACCCAGAACGGAATCAAGTGCGCACCGCTCAGATCCTCACACATTTGTACTCTCCCCGAGTGTTCTCGCAACTCCCTGCGGTGGAAGCTTTAGTTTAATTTCTAAAGCCTTCCTCTGACCTGTCTATCCGGGTTAACATTTCAGGTGATTTGGACACATGCTACTTCCCCTTCCCGCCTAGGGATGGAGGTCTCATTCTGCCCGAGAGCACATGAAACAACGAAAAAGAGAATCCAGCTTGACCTGATGCACAAACTGAAGTGACATCACGGGCAAGGGAAACAAGACTAGAGAGACCCGCTTCGCATTTCTCTTGTACAGGTAACATTGTTCCTCGTCTCGGAGAAGGGATCACCGGATGCAAGTGATCTCCTTTGACCTACCTTCAATCCCGCACCCAGCAGTCTGCAGAGAGCTTTCCCAGGGTGAGTAGCCCAGCTCTTTAATTGAGATCATTAAGAGCAGAGGGAAAGTTTGCTTCTCCCCCAGCTGGGTAGACAGATATTGCCTCCTTCCTATCCCCTTTATGTGCTTGCAGACTCTCCCTCTCCCATAATGGGGACGAAGCTGATATTAATGAAGTAGCCTTAATTTGAGGCTGAGAAATGCCTAATAACTTCTTTATGGCTAAAAGGCTTTTTTAGCACAACTTCATTTCTCTCCCAGCCTCAGCCTAGCCCTCCCTTAATGCCACTCACAGACCCACCTCGCCTCCCATTGGTCCCTGGCTCCCCAAGGTCGGCCTCTCACTGGCCCAGAGGCAGAGTGACGTCACCGCGCTCCGGCCACACCCCCTTTTACCCTTGTGAGAGGCTCGGCCGTGCAGCGCCCGCCCTCTGACCTCGCGGGTCCCGGGGCTGCTGGAGCCCGGGCGCCGGGCCCCCGCGGGGCCTGGAGGGGATCGCTTCCGCGGGGCTGGGCTGGGGGGAAGAAGGTTGTCTGCCTGGAAGCTTTTGCTCTGCTTCCTCCTGGCTTGCAACGGGGGGCGGGAAGGCAGCCCCCGGGGCAAGGCGTCCTGAGTTGGTCGGGAGACCCGGTCAGTGCTATCCTTGGCAACACAAGGGACAGCAGCCTCCGAAGAGCGGAGGTACCGCAGCCGGCTGCTTTCTCCCCTGTTTATGACGCTTTCGGGGGAGGGGGGGGGCGGGCAACGAGGGCAGTAGCCGCACAAACTCGGGATTCAGCAGAGGTCAGGACTGTCCAGGTTGGAAACAACACCGGGGGGAGGGGGAGGGGGGGGAGCAGAGGGAAGAGGGGGATTTTAAAAGGTCTCCTTCCTCCGCCTTCAAAACTCATCGGGGGGAAGGGGGGGGGGGGGTGTTGAAAACTGAATGCAGAGCTAGAGGTAACTGGGGACTGGGGGAGAGGAGTCGGGGGATCTTCCAGATTTCCAGCCCTCACCTTTTCCTGGGGGAAGAGGAGTCAGGGGATCTTCTAGTTTCCAGCGTTCTCCTCTGCGGAGAAATTAATCTGAACGCAGCACATCCGTGTGCTTTAGACAGCAGTTTCTCCCAGCATTTTTTTGTTGTTGGGTTTTTTTTTGAGGGGGGTGGGTGGTGGAGACTAGAAGGAGTTTAGCTCGCTTAAACCACCAGGCAGGTGGAAACTCAATCATTTGGCCATCTGAAAACAAACCGCAGTGACCAGAAGGGCAGGAAGAAACGCCCGCTGCCTTCCAAGTAAATCTCGCCCCGCCACTGGTGGTCGATGCAAAATAGTTCCCGGTTTTCAAAGAACGAAAAGTGTTTGCAAAACAGCCTTTCTAGACATAAAGGAAGAGCTTCATTATTATTATTATTATTTAACCCCAGGCTCAGCCTTTGTACTTGTTTTCAGCTCATCGCTCCCTTTACTTGCACACTTTCGCTCTGTTCGTTTGGGGGGGGGAAGGGGAGGGGGATTCAGGAACTCCTTCAGGTGTCCAGACTTGCCTTCGAGAGCTACATAGCCTCACATTTCCTTCCTGATGTTCTTCTTCACTGAAGCAACTCTTTGCTAAACAAACACGAGCGCAATCCACCTCGTGTAGGAGCGGATTTAAAAGTAGGAACGCATGGAAAAGGGGTCGTTGCTAGCAGGAGGGGAGAGGGGGGAAGGCAACGCTGGGTTTGAACATTTTACCTCGACTGTTGCTATGATCAAGTGTGAAAGTGTTTGTTAAAAAAAATAGTGACATCTGCCTCCTGGCTGCCGTTTGAATGAAGGCAGCGTCGCAGGACGGCGCTGACGTCTCTTGGAGGATAGTTAAGACATCTGGGTAACAACTGGACTGATACTGCTAGGTATCCTGCGAGTTATTTGTCAATAGAAAGGACAGAAAGTGCCTTGTATTACACCTTTGGTTGGGGAGAAAAAAAGAGATTCCGCTGGATATAGTCTTGGAAAGGGGCAAATCATGGACATCCAGCTCAGAAAACTGCATCTGATCTCCTCCCCAATCTTCCACCAATTTCTGACTCACCCCGGCAGCTGCCTCGCGTGTTATAAACCCACCGCGCTTCGTCTTTCACAGCTTTGATACAAGCTCCAGGGACTCTGATTAGAGAAATCAGGATATTGGCTCCTCTGTTGTAGTTTTCAATAGACAACGTCCGAGCTATAAAAACAAGCAGCACCTAAAGAACAACCATATTAGTCTTCAGCGTAATCCGAGCCGCTAGACCCACGTTTTACAAGATTATTCACATTTATAATCTTTTTCTCATACTTTCTAGCGACTCTTAGAGCCGCTTACCGATGCCCTGGGAAAATCGGGTTGTTTTAAAGACATTTACAACTAGTTTGGTTTGATTAAAAATTAAAAACTCAGTGCTGCTCTTGGGGGTTCCTGCCAGTGCTCGAATTGCCTGATATACGGGGAAATTCAATACTTCTTCTGCAGCGGGAAAATTAGTATGTAGGTCTTCAAATCAATCAGGAGCCCGATGTCATGGTGGGCTAAGCAAGGCTGTTGTAGTGTCCCAATGAAGCTCATTTGTCCAGGAGAAGAGTGGATTATTTTGTTTAATAAACAAAGTGAATGCACTGCCATGAGATTACCGTACCACGATAAATCCTCAGCATACAACTCCTCGGAGCGGAGTTTACAGAGGAGACTGTATTAACCCTGCTGAGAAATACCTGAAGCCCGGGCAACAGGAAAGGACCACATTCTCCTCTGAACCCTTGTCATCATTTAAGCAGGCAGAAAAGGGGTTGCCAATATATAAATAATAATAATAATAATAAAAAAACATGCCTCCATTCTATTGCGATCTTTGACTTCCCTTCCTGAGCTTCATGCAGGGGACACAGAGAGCGAGCCTCCTGCTGTCTAAACCGCACAGATGTGCTGAGTTCAGATGAATTTCTACGCAGAGGAGAGTACGCTGGAAATTAGACAACGAGGGAAAGTTTAAAAGCAGGTTCTGGGCCACAGTTTGCTTTTTAATTTAGTCACCATAAACAGGAGGCATTTTAAGGAAGGCTTGGGAAAAATAAAAGGGCCCATTTCACCAACAGGCTTCTAAACGTACGGAGACAAAACCGTGTACAGCTAGTCCTAATGGGCAGTGCACGCCGCCTAACTATATACAGTGCCATAGGAATCAGACACTATTAGATCGTCTCCATCTCCCTGGTAGGGCAGGGCTGTTTCTTATCCAGCATCCTCTCCAAGTTCTTGGATACATTTATTGGTTTATGAATTAGGATGCGGAGCTGTGATGCCACCTGGACAAATGAAGCAACTGTTAATACAAAGAAAAATATTTTAAAGGATCTGAAATCGATGGTGTATTTATTTCGTACTGGCTAGGTACCAGAAGTAACCTTCCTACTGTTGCTTTAAAGTAGCAGAGTTTTGGTACCGAGGACCACAATTTCGACCTTCCAAAACTCGCCCCAGTTTAGGTAGGCAAAGAATAAGGGTCTAATGTTTCCAGCCCTACAACATTCACACGCTATATGGCACCCATGGTAGTTTTAAATACATGACGTTTCTTTTTCCTGAGCTTCATCCCCTCAGGAATAGGGTGTTTGAAATCGCGGTACATTTACCTATGAGTCAATTCAAACGGAGGATTGCAGGCCCCAGCATTTAACACATTTCCGTCCACGTCCACATTTGAAAGAAATGTACATGATCTCAGCCCAAAAGGCCATTTAGTTCAATGGCAGCTGAGGTGGTCTGGCTAGTCTGGGATTTTCCCTCTAGGATTCAGGCCCTGCTCTAGCTGCCTCTTTCTCCCTTTTCAGCTGCTTTCAAACTGTTCAAGCGAGTAGAAAAGCGAGAAAGCAAATTCCCTTATAAAACAGGAAACAGTTAATAGACTCTTGAAAACTAACCTTTAGATCTGGACCACTGGGAAGATGCCATTTAAATAATTACAGAATTATAGCAAAATGAGATTAACTGATGAACACTAATACAAACAGGCATTTTTTTGTAATCTTATGCATTAATGTGTGGGCTCGACCCCCCCTCCCCCCTCCAAAATAACAAGACGACGGGTTCGAGGCAACCTTTCTTTATGGGCAGGATACGGGTTTGAACGGCTTCCTTAACCTAAATGCACCCAGATGATTTACATTCATCTGCCCGCTGAAGCGGAAATCAACCCCCCCCCCCCGCAATACCAATTCAACGTGTCCGAATCAGATTCTAGGCGTTTTATTGCTGCGCGGAGTAAGACGAGGGAAAGAAAGCATCCGTGTTCAGTCCGAGTTAGATCCACGCGCCAACACTTTCGTTTCACAACCTGGATGTTTGACGCCAAACCAAAGCAGAGACTGCATTACTCTTTAATGGAAAGTATTTAAAATAGAAGGTAGGGTAGATTTGCATCTTATAGACTGAGTAGATATGTTACTTCGGATATAGTTACAGAATACAATAGATTCAATATCATATAATTGTGTGTAGATATACATACATGTATATGTATACATATAGGGTGTATATAAATATATATATAGTGCATATGTGTATATAGTGTGTGTGTGTAGATATGGTTACTTTGGTTATATACGTTATATACATGTATAGTGTGTGTATGCATACATATTGCATATACATATATAGCGTGTGTATATATGGTTACTTCAGTCATATGCACTATGTACACTTATATAGTGTGCATATATACTTACATATTATATATACATATATAGTGTATATATGGTTACTTTGGTTATAAACACACTATATATAGTATATGTGTGTGTATACACATATTGTATATACTGCATATACATATATTGCGTACATATACATATATGTTGTGTATATATGGTTACTTTGGTTATATACACTATGCACGCACATATAGTGTGTGTATATACACATATTGTCTATACGTATGTTGTGTAAATATGCATATCAATGGTGTATATATGGTTAGTTGGGCGATATATACACCCCACACCTACACTGCGCGTATAGACACAATCTGTATGTGTTGTGTGACTATATGCATACATATCGTGCATCCATATCCATTGGGTGTGTATACTGGGGTTAGTCTCCAGGCTCTCTCCCGCGCTCACCGCCTGCCAGCACCTGCTGAGCGCCCCTGTCCTCCTGTCTGCTCTGGACATTTCCTTCAGCTCTGCTCTGCTTCCCCCTCCCGCCCCAGCGACCCACCCAGGAAAGCTGGAGGAGGGGAGGAAGGGCCGCCTCTGCCTCCGGTTCACCTCGGTGGAGAAGCAGACTGGAGAGCAGCCCAGGCCGTGGCTGGCTCCCCCTCCCGCCCGCGGCCCCTGGCCGGGGCTGCTCCACGCGCGGGGGCACGGGAGAGTTTTCGCGCCTTTTCTCCTTTGGCGAAGGCGCCCGGGCGGGCCGGGCCCCTTCCCCTGTCGTGCAAGGCAAGTGAGGCCCCAGCCCAGCCCAGCCAGGGGCACAGCACTGCCAGCAGCCTTTCCCCCGGGCACGTGTCCCCGCCATTCACGCCCCGTGCCTGCCCCTAGGGCCGCGCGATGGGCCCCGCGTTTCCCCGCCTAGACAGATTCAATTACCTGTTGAAAGGGGAGCAGAATGAATGCCGAGTAAATACGCTAATTAGTCCTAGGGAGACGCCTGATTGATGTTAATAGCAGGCAATTCCGAGAAGCTGGGAGGCAAAAATATTTTGCTGTTGTAATCGCATGCGAAACGGTTCAGCTGGGGCAGGAGGCTCTGCACTCGGTAGCAGCCGCGGAGGTGCCACAGGGCCAAAGATGTAACAGCAGCGGGGAAAGCCAACCACGGGCTTCCCCTGCAAGTCACAAAGACCTTGGGCCCTTTTTCTGAGGGGGGAAGCCCTGCTCCTTTTTCCTTTGGTGTCCTTCCCCTCTCCCACCTGAGGGGAGCTCAGTCTGCAGAGCTGCCTTTGCCTGACCCCTGGTTGGGACAATGGGGTGAGGCTGGTGGGAGATGTCTGGTGGTCTGGGGCACCTAGTTGAGGAGAGGAGGCTACATCCCCAGCAGAAGCCCCTTTTGGGCCTTCAGCTTGACACAAGCCCTTCCCAACCCAAAGTGGAAGGAAACAGTGTCCCTGCTTTACCCTGATGGGCAGCCCTTATTTCCCACAACCATTACAGTAAGGAGAAAACAAGTCATTTCACCATGGGAAGTGCTTTCTTGCCGGGTGCTATTTGTGGTGAAGCAACTCGCCTTTCATTCTGGTGCTATAATGCAACTGTGACCACATCAGGTTTCTTTGGGGCTTTTTTTTAATCACAGAAATCTCCTTTCCCAGGACCTGGCTTTCATTAGCAAAGAGATGATTTCATTAGTTGGAAGAAAATCTGTCATCAGAAGTCTGTTTAGATTTCAGCACCCCAAAGAGTAATGTGTAAAATCGGGATCAGCTCCATGGGGGTTGCTCTTATGATGGAGGAAAGAATTAGAAATCACAAATAGAAACATTCATCTGTAGCACTTCTTTGTTCCAGTGCATAAAGGCAGCAGAGTCCACCAGAGGGTGAAGAGACTTTGCTAATAAATAAGCACACATCCTATATCAGAGTAAAGCAATGGCAACAAGCATGCCTTCTCCCTTACCACATTCAATGCTAAAACTCTTTCTTCCAATCCCTCCCAGAAAATCTCTCCCAAACCAAAAGGAAGGGGGGGGGGGGGGGAGAGGCAGAGAGCAGGAGGGAACCAGGGGAGCCCCCAGGGACAGGGGGAAGTCCAGAAGGGGGGGGGGGGGCAAGTGGGGGAAATCTTACCTTTCAGTCCTCTAGGCCCCTGATGGCCTGAACGTGACTGCTTCAAACTCAAGACAGTACGAACATGGATCAACAGTTGTGCAGCTCACAGTGTAAGTTGTAACAAAGCCCTAACTAGCTTAACACTTTCCATTTTAAATTATTTTAGGGCATTGCGAAGCCAGTCAATACATGTTCACACAAACTCACTCATATAAATATATGCAACATTAGAGCTATTTTTCAGACATAGTATGAGAAGTACTACTCCATAACTACTCACAGCCAAGAAGTTTGCTGGAGGCGTGCTTCATTCAGTGTAGCTGGGCTCCTTATCTTGTGAAATTTCACTCAGATTTGGCTGTAACATGCTGTTACGGATTGCCACTATGGTACATGATGTTAATACTGTATTTTGGAAACATGCTTAAAACCTGGAAAAGTATGTGTATGGGTACACACTGCTGTGTAGATCTGTGGCTGCTTCTGGCTGGAGCCAGAACCATGATAATGGCAGGTAAGGGTGAGGCAAGGACATGGACTAGGTAACTTATAGCCAGCCTAGGGCTGCAATTATCTTATCTCTCCAAGGTAAGATACTTTCCTTCCTCATCTCCCATGGATAGTAGGCAGAGAGATGAGTTAGGTTCTTCTTGGCCACCTTCAAGAATCAAGCACATTGCCCCTGAATTCTCTTCAGATTTCAAGGGGTCACCACCCGGTACAGAACTCACCCCCTCCCCAACATTTACAGGTAGGATCAAAACAAATACTAACAACTGGGAATCTGAAGAACTTGAGTACTGGATTCTCTTCTGCCACTGCCCCACCTTAGTTAGCTTGTGCCTTTCACAATATTATGCAAAGGTTCAGAGAACACTGTAGGGTTTCAGAGTGAACCCAATCTTCTAATATGGCAGACTCAAGTTCCATCCACTTTGCCATGCCACATGTCAAAGAGCTTGCTATGTCTTTGTCTTTGGCCATACCACTCCAAAATGAGACTGCTGCTTCTTAAGCAGCCTGCTGCTTCTGTGTTATACATCCTCTTCTCGTAGTGGGTACACAGCCTTCTCTGCCACTAGCTAATGTGGTGGCCAGCTTGTGGCACGCATGGCACAGGTGACATGGGTAGCCTCTATGGGTGTTTCATGGTAGATCAGCGAGGGGACATGGAGCACAGCAGCAGATAGGGAAGAAAGAAGAGTAGTTCACTGGGCAGGGGAAGGGGACTGGAGTGGCACTTAGGAGTGGTGTAGAGCTAGTTTTTGAGACACTTACCAAAAAGTTTGGTGCCCACTGGGTTAGTTCATTAGCTAACGTGATAACATTTCTATACTGTGGGATCAATGGTTTAGGTTCAGACCCTAACTAATAAATTAATGGGGTAGTTGTGTTACAGCAACACATAATACAGTTTATTTTGAGCTTGCTAGAGATATGCAAATTATATTTACCCCCCCATTAAAATATATTTAGAATAAGCAGCCAAGCATTAAAACGAGGAAATACCAAGAATTAAGGTTACTTCTGCAATTATGCATTATGATATAGTGTTTGATTACATGATTATATTTTTTTTCCATGGGACCCTTCCCCATTTATTTTATTGGCTGCTTATACTGGTTGGATGGTGCTCAGGGAATGTGCCAGCTGTGCAATATTTCTTTTCAACTTCATTATTCAGTATGCCCTATGTCATATTTGCTTCTGTGGAATATCAGTGCCTGCTACTGAGCAGCTCCATGAGACAGCTGTGGGAAGGGAACTCTGGGAGTCCTGTTGGCAAGTACTGAAATGGCCACAGAACAGCGGAAAGAAAAGATGTCTACCCCAAATGGTTGCACTTACCAAGGAGCTTGCTGAACTTTTTCTCTGTGGATCCAAAGATCCCATAGGGTTACAATGGAACTCTATATTACTATCAGTGTCTATCTTCATGCTTGCCTAGCTGGAAGCCTGGGATGTCATCATATAAGCTTTTTGAGTGTACAGTACTTAGTACAATGGGATCCTGATTAGGGATCCAGGCAAAGTCATAGTACAATGTTAAATAATAAATAATATAAACAACAACAAACACGGTTTCAGATTGCTACTCTTAGTTAAATCATCCATCACTTTCTAATAGGTCTCTTACTGCATCATGATTAGTTTCACTTATGATTATTTTCCCTATCTGAATTGAAATCCACTGATCGATGTATCTAGAATTTACAAGGTAATCACACTGACATCACTGCCAATAACACAAGGCTATTTGTATAACTAACCATAATCTGGAATGACACAATCATTCTCTATATCAGGATAATAAGAAAACTTGTAACTAGCCAGCCTTTGGACAAAATAATTAGTATAAAATGCTACCAGCTAATGATGTTTTTTAAAGTTGTCTAAAATAAAAATAATATAAATAGAACTGTAAACAGGAGGTATATGATATGATCTTTATTTTTTACTCATGAGAAGGTGTCTGAAAATTCAGAATTTAGCTATCATTTATTCTCTCTGCATTAATGCATGTTTCTGAAAAAGAAGTCCCTGACCACAATTTTATTCTTCTGTTCCCTGTAAACCTGTATTGAGCCATACCTTTACATTTAGATTTTAATTTCATGTCTTATTCCAGACATGATAGCGAATTCGCCCTAAAAAAATTCTCCTTCAGTCAGCTTCTTTTGTGCTACTGAAAGAAGTAATAATGAGAAAGTATTCCAGCAGGAGGAGCTGGTTTAGAAACAAATGGATTCCATGGCAACTACTGACTCTACATGAACCTTATAACTAGCATTTATGTTAGAAATTGCGTTATCATCAGCCAAGCACTCTTATTTTTATGGGGTTTTCCTCATTTCAAACTATAGAAACCCAAGTTTTATCCATTGACTCATGAATAAGCACAAATGGAGATTTGCACTTGTCCACTTTAAATACATGCCTAGGCAAGCTGTTTTCAGTTGAGTTGGGTCTAGAGTTCTTGATACTTCTCAGAAATAAAATATTGTTGAGAAATGTACTGACTTGTCTGGGGAAGGGCTGCACAGGACGAGACCTTAGAACTGGATACGGTTTAGTATTCATAGAAGGGCAAAGAGAGGTAGAGAGGGATGCAAAATTTTCTGACTGGATTGCGTGTTGACGTGCAGTTTTATCTGGTACCTTGACACTATGGGAAGACAGTAGCAAACCTGTGTCCTGGCTTCAACACTCCTGATGCATCAGCAGAATGTTGTAGTGGACAATATCTGGCTCCACAGAAATTGCATTCTAATTAAAGTGGTTGACTTGTGAACTGATGCATGCAGGTTTATATCCTTGTATAGGTTCATCCAAATGAATTGAACTCTAGAGATTTGTCTTATAATCCTTTTCTGACTCTATATAGACCAATAACATGATCAAGCCACTTTTGTCTTTAGAGGGGAAGAGACCTTACTTTTATAAATAAATTACCAGTAAAAAGCACCATAGTTAGGAGTAAGCCTCTCTTTGTCTTCTGCCAGTGGTCAGTGAAACACAGATTAGAAAATTACTTTCAATAAAGGAAGTTTTTCTCCCTCATTAATGCAAAGGAGGCCTGAAAATGTGAAGTAATAAGTATCACTAAGTCTGCAGACAGTCTGAACCAATAGCGTAGAAATATGAACTCACCATTTAGTTTAATCCTGGTTTGGTCTACACCAAAGCTGTCCACCTGGCAGTCCATGGGTCACAGGCAGCTAACATGTGGTCTGCAAGCTCTGCTATCTCTCTCCCACTGCCACATGGCAAGAGAAGGTTTGGGGATTTGCATGCTGCCAGGACAGCCTGGCAGCATGGATGGTGACCACCCATCCCTAACTGGACTGGACAGTTCCAAAATGGGAAGGAACCTCAAGTCCCAGGCCTCGGCTGCATGACTCGGACAGCATTTATCCCAGATTCCCAGTATTGTAGAGGAATCTGGGTTTTCCATTCACCATGGAAAAATACAGGAAACAGCGGGTTTCCTCTTGCCAGCTGGCAGAGTTCCAGCCTGCAAAGGGCTGCTTGGGGCTGGAGGGAGCGGGATGCAGGGAGGCACCATGTGCATACACATAGCCAGGAATACAGCCAGACAGTTATGCAGAGCAGATCCCTGCTGCTAAGTTGGCGGGGGGAGGGACAGATTGCAGTCTCCATGGTGAGGGAGGTAGTGGGGCTGAGGGTGTTGCCCAGCATTGGCATTGTATAGGGGGTGCATGTGTACTCCCTGAGACTGGCCCTGCCCCAGCCCCGGATTGGCCGCCACCACTGCTGCTGCTGGCGTCTGTAGGTGGTCACCACTCAGCGCTTGCCATCCGCCTCCCTGCCACTGAGACTGCTGCAGCCACCTGCGGGAAGTCCCCGCTTGACCCACCCTTGCTGCCAACATCACCACAGCTGCCTGCAGGCAGTCCCCGCTCACTGTCACCACACTCCTGCTGCCAACACCACCACTTGCAGGCAGTCGCCATGTCCTCCCAGCCTCTGGAAGCACAAGGTGTTCATGCTGCCCAGCTGGATGGAGCCACAGGCAGCTTGTCTGGGGGCTGGTGGAAGGGCTGGCTTCTCTGGGAGCCCTGAGGTGGCACATGCCACCCAGATTTGAGTGTAAGGAGGTGGCAGTTGTAGGCTGCCCACTGCAAGCATGGGGCTCCCTGTTCTGCTGGTGTCCCCCTGGGAGCCATGTGCCAGCCGTGCTGCCCCACCACCTACCATGGTCATGGAATTGTGCCCCCTGCTGCTGCTGGGTGGGCAGGGGGCACTTGCCATGGCAGTGCACCCAGCATGGGGCTCCCAGGGGGAGGGCAGCAAGGCAGGGAGCCCCAAGCCCACAGTGGGCAGCCTGCATCTGTCCCTGCCCCCCATGGGCTCTGCTAGGGTGCCCACCCATCCCTAATTGGGCAAGACAGCCCTGCAATGGATCATCAGTTTTCAGTCCTGGGCTGTAGGACTCTGGGATAGCATTTTTCCTGGGTTCACGGCATCTGCGAGGGTTGGGAACCAGCAGGTTCTCCTTGCAGGCTGGCAGTATTGTATTCTGCAGGGGCTGCCAGGAGCAGGACGCAGGGGGCACTGTGTGCATGTGCACACCTGCACATATGCACGTGGCTGGTATATACAGCCAGGAAGTGTGGAGAGCTGCTCCCTGCAGGTAAGTCTTTGAGGGGAGAGTGTATAGGAGCAGGAGAAGGGGCAGATTGAGGCCCCCATGGTGAATGAGAGAGTGGGACAGGGGCTGGGTGCACTGCCCAGCTAGGGTGGTGCATGAGTCCAGGGTGGGGAGCAGGACAGCATCACAGGCAGCTCATCCAGGGGGCACATGCTACCCCAAATTTGTGCACAGGATGGGGACAGCTTTGGGCTCCCCATCCTGCTTGCCTGCCCTCAGGGGCTGGCTGTGCCACATGGCAAGGTACCTTCTGCCTGCCTGGCAACACTAGAGGTTGCAGCGGTGTGGAGTTGTGCCCCCTGCTGCTGCCGGGTAGGCCAGGGGCACATAGCTGGTACAGGGCTCCCAGGTGAAAGGCAGCAGGGTGGGGAACCCCGGGCCCACAGTGGGCAGCCTGCATCCACCCCCCACTCCACTCCACTCCACTCCACTCCACTCCACTCCACCTATGGCAGCAGCAGTAGGGGGAGGAAAGTGAGGGAGGCGGGCATATGTCCCACCTTCCCCTTTTGAAAAGGTGGTCAATCTAGGCTCTGCTCAGCTCTGCTCTGGCCATGCTGCTGGGGGAGAGGGGGAGGGATGGGGAGGGAAGGTGGGCATGTGTCCTGCCTTTTCATTTGAAAAGGTGGTCACCCTATGTGTGTGGGAGGAGGTGGGGGGAGGCGAGGGCCACATTCTGTCAGCAGGGGATTTGAGTACATCATGCTGCCACCACAGCCCACAAGTATAGGCTGGGGGCTGTGCGCAGCCAGTGCAACCTGCATAGTTGGTGGGTACTCAAGGGGCTTCCCCTACAGCAGACAGCCTGTGTGGTTACAGCTCAGGGGTCACATGCAGGCACAATGTGAAGCCTGCAACCTCACCAAAGTTGGACAGATCTGGTCTATGCTACAAAATGTTGCCACTATAGTTATACTGCCTAAGGGTGTCTTAAGACCATGCACACCTATACCTATCTATACCAATAGAAAGTCCTATCAGAGGATGGATATGCTGACAGAAGAGGGTTTTTATCAGAAGAACCTCTGTCAGCTGGAGGAGGGGAAGGTGGGTACATGTAGCAAAACTGTCAGAGAATCCTCTTCAGTCTGCCTACACTAAGGGTCTTTTCTGGTAGTCTCATAATGTAGACAAGCCATCTGAAAGATGTGTCTTTGGGAGACAGGCCTACCCACACCACCCTTGCACAGGACTCTGGAACTGTCATCATGGCTGGGGTGGTCTTAACAGACACTCTTATATACAGGCATCAGATCAGTGGAAACGGAGTTCTTTTTTCCTCTGGTACAGATCATAGGCTGCCCACAGGCAAAGGCCGGGGGGAGCGGGGTGGGGAGTTCAGGATGGAGGTTTTAGACTGACCAAAGGAAAGAGGAGGCAGGTCCTACTTGCAGAAGTCTTTTGCATGGGCAGTCCCCCAAAACCTGGAGTTATACACAGGCCAGTCTATTAGGACAGGGGAGGAGGATGTGCTGTATCTGTAGATGCCTGGATTGTTTTACTTCCCCTCTGCATATGATGAGTGGTGAAAATATATTGGTGTGGGAGAGACTATCAAGTTATAAAGAGACAAGATGGTCCATGTTAAAGAAAGATGAGCACGAAAAAAGAAGAGATGGTACATGGGAAAGAATGACTGTGGAGGCAGCCATGACAACAGACCATGCAAGATGGATAGAAGAAGAGTGAGAGACTATCAGATTGGCAATGGGAGTTTGGAAATGGAATATGGGGATACAAGAACAAAAAATGGAGACAATTGAAATAAATGAGAAATGGGGTGCAAAGCGAGGTAGTTCAAACAGTGAAAGGAACAAAGAAAATGGTATTCTTTTGTCAACAACAGGAAGAGAGACCTACAAGGAGGAGGAGAAAAAGAAGGGAATATATAAAAAGGAGAGGGAAATGACACTAAAAAGTGTGCTGGAGACAGGCGTGAAAGACAAAATGGAAGGAGAAAAAATATATTCATGGGAAGGGAAAAAGAATTAGGAAAAGTCACAGTTTTTAAGGCAGAGAATTTCATTTGATTTATCTCTATTCCTATATCTCATTATATTGCTGCCTCTGATGTCCTGCAGCTCTATGTCTTTGTAAAGGAGATAGCAGAATAATGTTGCTTTAGGGATTTGAGCCATTACTTCATACTGCTAGTGCTGGACAAGTGTTCTTCAAAATTAAATGCTAGAGTGGCAGACGATTAAAAAAAAAGAATTCAAATCATGACTTGGTACAAAGGAGAGGGGTTAAAATAAATTAAAGGAAAAGAGAGGGCTATAAATAAAGTAGTAGAGAGGTGGGAGTTCATCTTCAGAGAGACAGGCTCCTTCAGAAACCAAGAATGTACCTCACACTTATCCAGGTACCCAGAAGTCAGACTCTGAGAGAGAAGGGTAAAGACACATTTCTTTTATGATGTGTACCTTCCTGGATACCAGCTACCATGGGTGCTTGTATTCTTTTAATATTGATGGCTGTAATAAACTTTGAATCCTCTGGTTAAATAGATTCTTTTTCTAATGTTCCTACACATCATCTTGGCTGCTAGCCACTTATCATTAGACTTCACCCATTTCTACTTTCCCCCCTCAGAAATGTTGTCATTATTGTTTATAATGTAAGAGCACTAATGGACTTCCCATATGTACAGAAAGACCAGTCTTTGATATGCATTTTTTATAACCTAAGCATAGGCATGGTGCAATGTTTGAATGTGTGCCTGAGAGCAAATAACTCCAGAGCAATTAGCTCTGGAGTTTATTCATGCTCAGCACTTGGAGCCTGCCAGCCCAGGGCTGTTTCAATGGGGCTCAGGGCTGCTCCAACAGGACTCAATGTGCTGTGGAGGGGTTGGTTGGGACACAAGGGTGCTTCAGCGTGGGGCTAGCCAGTAGGCAGCCCTGGCACTGGAGCATCTTCATGCCTAGCCAGCCAGTCAGCCTCTACACATCCACAGCTTTACACAAAAAAACTCCGCAGCAGGATAGTATTTGTATTTACAAGTACTTGTATTTACCCTGCTGCTATGTGAACTAGTTTCATATGTCCTAATAAGGGCTCACATGTAGATGCTGAGACGTTTACTGCATATTTAATTAGTCAACTAGGCAGTAAATGTCTTGTGTAGATGCACCCCTTAAGGTTTTTGTAGCTGTGCTGCTGTGCCTCACAAGGTTGTTAATGTGACTCCAACATCTGCCTCTTCTTGGGGGAGCTACTTTGCAGGATATTTGTTCTGTTTTTAACATCATGAGGGTTTTTTCATGCAATTTGTTTATAATACTGAAAATCTATTTTAGAAGTTTTTCCGTGGTCTGACTTCTCTGATAATCTCTTTTATTTAAAGTCAATGGCTCCAAGGGATTAAATTATTTTAGGGCATTACCTAGTAGTTTAATTCAAGAAAATGTTATTCATCATAAATTAGGAATATCACAAAATAAATCTTCAGTAAGAGAAGGATTAGGTAGTACTAATGCTGTTGTCTATTTGCCAAATCCTTTGAAAGTGATATCAGAAACTGAATTTATCCGCCAATAATAAATGCTTAGAATCCATTTCATTCTCTGGCCTCTAAAACAAAAGGTAATGCATCCACAGAAATGGAGTTTTGCCATACCTTTCAACAGGTTACTGATTTCCTATATATGGAAAAATAAAGACAATTCCTGTAAACAGATTTGCATGTAAGTACCTTTATTCCCATTGGCTCAATAAAGCTAGTTTCACATAAAGGTTGGAAGTATATTTATTAGTTGTTGTTTTAAAGAACAAGCTATTTGGAATGGCTATTAGTATCTTTTTGGTAAATAAGTTTTTCTTTAATTTTCCATTTTACAGAATATATTTGTAAACAGCTCAAGCCACTTCTTTTATTTCATATAAACTTCTTTCTCTTAAAAGTTTAACAGTACTAGCTAGTGGTTCAGTCCTCAAGGACTGATGCTTCCATTAGGTGCATCTACACATGTAATTAATTTGAAGCAATAAACTCCAGAGTAGTTTGAGCTAATGTAAACTACTCCCAGGTGCAGCGTGCACATATGTGCCTGGGAAAGCAGCAATTTGAGCCAGTGTGGAGCAGCATACGACAGGGCTGCTCAGCCCCGGGTTCTGGGTGGCAGCATCAGGTAGTAGAGAGGCTGGCTGGGGCGTGAGGGTGCTGAAAGTGTGGAGCCATGTAGCTAGTGGGAAGCAGGAGTCTGGCCCCTTGCTGGCTGAGCTGACTGGTTGCAATTTATATCTGTGGTCATCATCTATATGTATGTTTAATTGCAGTAAATTACCCTGGCATAATATAGTACTGTCCCTGACAGTACTCCTGCTGAGGTGTTAATTAGTTTACTGCAGTTTAATACATGTAGACAGTGAAGATTTAATCTGCAGCTAATTAGTTTACTCCGCACTTAAGCACGTGTGTAGACACAGTCATTGATTTCAACTTCTCAGAACAGTAAGGGAATCATTTATACTTATAGTTGAAGGATTTGGACCCTCTTCATTACTCTTCTGTTTCTTAGTAGTTAACTTTAAAGGTGATAAAGAGAAGACTTGGATTCAGGCAGGGCCAAATCTTATAAGTTACTTACTGAGAGTATTAACAAACACACAAATTAAAGTGAGTTGAAACGGGGCAGCAATTTACTATGGAGCAGCCCTCTGTGATAACTATTCGTGTGTCTGTTGTTACTTATTTCTTTCCACAGCAGGGGCAACTTATGCACATTCTCTGAAGAACTGCTTTGATGAGGAGCTATTTTTGTGTTTCACAAAGATGATTACTAGCTATTACATTGCCTTTGAAAATTCCATTTTTGTACTGTCAAGGTAAGACCACAACATATTAGTTGTTTGGTCCAAGGTTGTTGTAAAATAGCAGAAGATCTAGGCCACAGTCTTCTATATAAACACTTTTACATTTTGATTTTATATATATTTTTAAATTCTGTATAAACCCGGAATTACTATTTTTTTATTTTGTTCCAAATTCTAAAATGATCATAAAAATCTACACATGTTCTGCTAGACCCCTGTCTAATCTCCACATTTTCATAGGGTATCTTTGAACAAGCCTGGCAACTATATTTCCTGTGAAATAGCTGAACAATGACCTGATTTAAGGCATAGGCAAATCAATAGAAAGTTCCTCTGCTGCCTCAATGGAAGCCTGTTCTGTGAGATTCTTGCAGAAGGTACTAATAGAATGTGGAAGAGGATCTCCAAATCCTTCCAATTTGAACTACAAAAACAACAACAAAAAGATGAGCATTTTGTGACAGCTTTTCTATTGTTTAACCAGATAGAGTGAGGCTCTGTCTTTTTTTCAAGGAAACAACATACTTATCCATCTTTTCCTTCATAAACTGAATGTACAATACAAAAATTCCTATACATAAGCAAACTAAAATTCAATATCTCATGATTTTCTGAAGTGACATTGTGGTCACACTGTATTCAGCTAGCATAACCCCAGGCATCATTTCTCTTATTACTGTAAGCACCTATGGAGTTTGAATATCATTGTCTTATATCTCATTGCTTTACTGAATGGACAAACCTAATCCTGAGAGATTGATAATGTTTCTTGGCTCTGTGGTGTTGGATTAAGGGAATTATTGATTTATTGTAGCTCACTAATATTTCAGTTCCTTTCTCAAACAAATATACTTTCACTCATCATTTTCTCTTTTTTAAATGACTCATCAGAGCTTTCTTTACCTGAAATATGAGTTTTAAATAAGGAAGATAAACTCATATATTCATATGCAATAGCACGAGCTGGATGTCTTATAGTGAAGACTGGTTAACTCTGGAGAGGCTTAGCACAGGAAAAGTTAAAGAATTTCATCCTGATGGCTGGATGATACCACTCTAACTCAGTCAACTTTCCCCAGAGGACACACATTGCTTATCCTAAACAAGCCTTTGTTCAATTTAAACACTTATCTCAGAGTAGAAGCTAGAATATTTTTGTCCTAATTTTCTCCAACTGTACCGTGTCTTTTTCTCTGTCTCTGTTGGTAGCTGCTGCAAAATGGTACCCACTGAATAATTAGGTGCTCTGCAAATTGCATGTCTAAGTCAAATCTTCAGGTTCCTGCAATATTTCTTTTTTTCCCCCCTGCTCTCAACCCACAGACACTAAAAATATGCTGTAAAGTCAGTTCTCTTTTGCCAAGATCCTCGTATTATAGAATGCGAACACAATAATCAGATAATGAATATAGCTGAGAGAGCCTGGAAAAAAACACCTGTTGAGCAAGCTCTATCCTTTTTCTTTAAGCTTTAAGTTCAAGACTAGTTTAGCAATAAGGCTCAACAGGGTGCATGTTAAAAAGCTATTACTGTGCACCTTAGGTATGCTGTGTAGTAGGAAACCAAAGCATGAGTGCCTTCAACCACCTAGGAAGTGCAGCAATCATTTCATATTGCATCCTAAGTTGTAGGTTATTACTGTAAGAGTGGGGTTCAATTTAACGTACAAAAAAAATTCCTTTGTGAGAGAAGTTATTTATATGTGATGAGGAGGGACTACTCCTGTGTAAGGTTAAATAATAGTCTAAGTAGGAGGATAAAGCTATCAGCAAAGTTTTCCAAACACCTATATGAAATTCTAGTTTATTTTTAATTATTAAATAGCATTTTCAGAGTATGCCCTTTATTGAAATAAGTCTTGTAAAAATAATATACTCTAAGTCAGGGATGCCAAACTTATCTAGCCCCATGGGCCAGATGAGGGTCATTGGGTTGGTCTGCTTGTTGGATTGGGCCATGCTGGAGCCAGTGCACAGGGTCAGTCTGGTATCACGCCTCAAACAGCGTGTGCCCTGTATACCATGTGCAAAGTGAGTCCTGGAGCAGGCCAAGCACAGGGAACATGCTCCATTTGGCACCCTGCTGGACTGGCCCTGTGTGCTGGCTCTGGTATGGCCTAGTTTGGGTTGTGCCGGTGACAGTGCACAGGGCTTATTCAGTGTGGGTGCTGCATACAAATGCATGCCCAGGACTAACCCCCGTTCTGTTGTGTGCAGCGCCCATGGTGCTGGGACAAGCCTGAGCACTAGGCAGGCTCCATGTGCAATATACAGTGTGTAGGGTCAGTGTGAGACTCATGGGACAGATCATAGGGCTGCCTGGGCCAGATGTAGCCTGAGGGCAGTTTAACACCCCTGCTTTAAATTTTTTGAGAGGTCCTAAAATCCCTGCACTAAGAAGCATTTATGGAGACTGAGCTTGTCTTGCACGGATGATACAGAATGCAGAGCTGCTTTGTTGAGAAGGCACTGTTTCCTCTGTTTCTGAAGGGGGGAACGGGGGTGCTGTGTGCTAAAAGAACTTTGCGGGTAAGTCAGCTAGAAATGCACGAGCTACAGAGTTATGTTGGGGCTTTGGTTAGACTGGGTCTGTATTCCATTGACTGTGACTGTAAATCTACCTCTTTTGCATTTCCAAAACCTTTTCAGTGCTTCATAAATTTAATAGATTTCTAGGGTTGGAAGGGACCTATAAGATCTGACACCCTGCTATGGGCAGGAATGAGCGCTGGGGTCAAATAACCCCAGCCAGGTGCTTGTCTAATCTCCTTTTGAACACCTCTAAGGCAGGGGAAAGCACCACCTCCCCTGGAAGCCCATTCCATATTTTGGCAACCCTCACCGTAAAAAATTTCTTCCTGATGTACAATCTCAATCTACTCCCCTTCAGTTTATGGCCATTGTTTCTGGTGACCACGAGGGGCACTCTGGTAAACAGAGTATCCCCTGTTCCCTGCTGACCACCCCCCCTGCCAATGAGCTTGTAGACAGACACAAGATCACCCTCAGCTTTCTCTTGCAGAGGCTGAAGAGATTCAGGTCCCTCAGTCTGTCTTCATAGGGTCTTACCTGCAGGCCCTCAACCATACGAGTAGCCCTCCTCTGAACCCTTTCTGGGTCATCCGCATCCCTCTTGAAGTGTGGCGCCCAAAACTGGATGCAGTACTCCAGCTGCAGCCTCACCAATGCCACATAGAGGGGAAGTATCATTTCCCTAGACCTGCTCGTGCAAGACAGAGTGCAGTTAGACTCGTCACATTGGTGACTAATGTTCATCTTCAGTACTAGAGAGGAATGATGACTATCCTCACGCCTTCCCTTCTTCTTGTCCTCTTCTAACTACAAGACAAAAGTCCACTTCAGTCAAGCAGCCTATTAGGCTATTGAGGTGAAGGCACACTATTTTATTTTGCCTGTATGAGACAAGGGAGTGATGTTCTAAGTATCCAGCACCTTCGACTCCCAAATACACCTATTAAAAACTAGGTTAAATGAGGACAGCTTTCAGCACCGGTCTGGAACTTAGGCTTGAACTCCAGTCTCTAAATGAGCAGTAGCAAGATACTTCAACCGCTCTGAAAATACATGGAACTAATGTGATATTTGCTGTTATCACATTGTTCACTTTGCTGGTGCATTATCTCTATTCTTTTACCCTGTGTCTGTTTTGTTTATTTAGATTGCATACTCCTCAGGACAGCAGCTATTACTCTATACAGTGCCCAGTTCAATGGCACCCCCATATTTTTATTATGATTTGTGTTACCAGAGTATCTAGAAGTTTCCATCATGGGCAAAGACCATCTTGTGCTAAGTGTTGTAGAAAAAGAAAACAGAAAGATAAGCCCCATTAAAGGAAGCTTGCAATTTAAATACAAAACAAGAGACAAAAGATGGATCAAGACAGTGGGGCAGAAGGGGAAAAAAAAAAGCAATGAGACCCTGTTAGTCATTGTAATAGTCAGCAGCCCATCAACAGCATCACTGTTGTCATTCTTGGCCCTTAGGGACGACTGTAAAAATCCTCAGCAATAATTCTGGGGGTGGACGGATAGATTGAATCATGAGAATATATGGTATAGCTAAGCTAAGCAATGACTGATGTAGCAGGATTTTTTCCACTGAACTCAGTGGGGGCCTTGGTTCTCTGTGTGTGTGCATCTGGAAAGGTGTGTAGCAGGTTGCTGCCTCAGGGCCTCTTCAACCAGGCTTTTGCTCCCTGAGCGTCTCTCAGCAAGCCCCAGTAATAAAAAGTCTTTTAAAACCACTGGCTTTTGCTCCCTTGGTGTCTCTCAGCATGCCCCAGTAATATACAGAATCCTTTAACAAATAAAGCAAGTAAACAGAAAAATCTTGTTGCTCTGGACACTAGGAGGGATCCCCCGTGGCTCTGGCTGTCCCACAGCAGGCTTGCCCTCCACATAGTCCAGCAGTCTCCCTTTCTGGTGCTTCTCCTCTGCACCTCCCTCTGATTCCACCTGCTGAGGTTTCTGACTTCCAGCAAACTACTCCCTCATTAGCCTTCACACAGCTGCAGCTCCTTGCCAGGCCGGTCCTTCTCAGGCGACAGGGCAACCTGTTATGGAGGGCCTGATGAGCATCTTCAAATATTTGAAGAAGGTGAACCTCAGGGTGAAGAGGTGGACTTCAGGTGGTCAAAGACAGCAGAATTAGGAATAATAGAATCGAATTAAAATGATTAAAGTTGGCTATTAAAAAAAACCAACTGCTCAGCAATAATCCCTATTAGGTTGCTAAACAATTTTCCACAGTCAGGAGTGGAACCCCACTTACATGGAGCAATTTAAAATAGATTGAACAAAATAGTGAAAACGATATTTTATGGAAAATAATCTTGCCCTGCCTGGCCTTGGACAATAACAAAGTTATTTCTGTCTCTAGACATTAGAGTCTTCTCACTGCTTTCCCAGGTTTTTCACAATCTTTTAAAAATAAAATAAGGTTTAATTGCAGAATCCTCAAAATGATGAAGATGAAGCTTTAAGAGAACTTGATGTTACTGTAATATTACATTGAGTAATCAGCCCTTAATGAGCAGGATTTGCTGTCAAATAAACACAGTTGTGTGATGGGAATGTGCCATGTGTTATTGGCATCAGAAACAAGCTTAACCCCTGTTAACAGGAAGAAAGCATCATTGTAAGTGAAATGAGAAAAGCAAGCATAATCTCCTCGCATTGTCAGGATATGTTACCTAATGAGGTATTTCAGTTGCAAGTGCCAGTATGCCAAGGGATGAAAAATGCTACTTATAATTATGGCTTAGGACAGATTTAGTCAGCTAAATATCCAAGGTGTCATTTTAGCCTCCTGTAGACATCCTCTCTCTCTTGTGCCAGTAACTGTCAGGACATGGTTGCAGGATAATTTAGGTTCATTGTGTATGCTTGAAAAATCCTACACTTAGATACGTACACATTAGGACTTCTGAAAGTGCCCAACAACAACTTAATTCTACTGGCTATTGGAACCACTGGCTTGTCACTGGGGGGCAGCCAGGTTAGTGGGAAATACTTTTGTGAAACCCATTCTAAATTTTTAAAGAAAACCAAATGAACACATCTGTTATTGCGGCTCTCTTTTCTAAGGATGCCATAAAGCACACCCAGGTCAAGGCTCTTACTAAATGTTCCTCATCCTTCTATCTATTTTAAAAGGAGCAGAACTCCTCAGGGGCAGAAACTGTATTTCCTTTTGCATTTGCCTAAAACCTAGTAGATTATGGGCACAACAGAACATAAGTGGCTTTCTGCATATAAGCTTTCTTGTAGCCTGGATGGCTTTGGGCTAGTTTGTACACAGGTTTTGTACCAATGTAAATCACAGTATTTACCTGCAATATACTAGGTCTAGTTTTGGGCACTGGCATGGTACTTCATGAAAGACATGGACAAATTGCAAAAGAATCCAGAGGTGAGCAATAAAGTGATCGGAGGTTTAGGAAACAAGAAGTATGTAGAAATTTTGGAAGAACTGTGATTAGATAGTTTGGAGAAGAGAAGAGTTTTCAAATCCATAAAGGACTATTATGAAAAGGATTGGATTCAATCACTCTTCCTGTCCACAGGGGACAGGACAAGAAGAAATATGTTGAAACTGCAACAAGGGAAATTTAGGTTAGATATTAAGGACAATTTTCTAGCTATAAAAATGGTTAATCACTAGACCAGAGATTGTAGATTATCTGCCATTGGCAGTTTTTAAGTGCAAGTTAAACATTTGCCCAGGATAGTTTAGACAGGAATAACACTACCTCAAGCAGGAGGTTAGATGAAGTGACCTACTGAGTTTTTTTTTTCATTCTAACTTCTATGCTTCTGTGAAAAACTATATTGATGTGGGTGTTCTCTTTCCGATGCAATGGCATCCACACCAGGTGCTTACACTGATTTGACTAGGTCAGTTTCACAACCAATAGAGTGAAATTAATCCAAATACTACATGTAACTTGTCTGGAAATTTCTGAAAAGTCTACCAACTTCAGAGTGTGTGTGGGGGGAATCTTTGGAAAACCACTTTAAAGACAAAAAAAAGGAAAAAAAAAGAGGGGCTGGGGGACTCTCATAGTAAAGCTGAGTATACACCTGACACCACTTGTCCCTTCAAAAGGAATATTATAGGTTCGTACAGCTGCCTGCAGATTTCCCCTCCTAAGCACGGCAGAGCACCATACCAGGAACAAATATGGATAAGTTGGTTTTTTTCAACAATTCACAGAGGAACTGTATGTTTGGGATAGGTGAAGTCTAAAATTGGGCCAAACTGTGAAGTGCCAATCACCTTCCAGTACTTACTACAGTTAATGAAGTTGCTCTGCACATCTTGGGCTGAGCTCCTGTTATTTTTACTTTTTAAAATATTTCCCATCCCTCCTGTTTTTCAGAGTGCAAGACAACCTTTCTGCTCTCCAACTGTATTCTCCTCTATTTTCTTAGCGTTCTCCTCACTTTTCCGGCCACATTCTATTATTTTTTTTGCCCTTATTTTCTATACTTCCTTCTCTTTTGGGGACTGATCCTGTGGGATATCGATCACCTTTCTCTCTAAGCCCTAACGACACCCTGTAGGATCTAGGCCCTGATTCTGCAATTACAACTGAAGGAACTGACTTCAGTAGAACTATTCACATGATCTAGTGCTTTTGTTGGCTACAGGCCCTAATCCTCCAATCTGTTCCCAGACACTTTCTCTTGTAGCTCTCAACCTGCCAAATACAGCATGCATAAAGATGACACTCAGGTGAGGATGCTGGAACTTGCATGACATTTATTTCTCTAAATAAACTCTTAAATTTTCCATTGTCCTAGCTTCATGCTTTTGCCTTACATGGTAAACTTACTGTAACCAGCTGCAGGATACCAAAACACACTGGGCTGCTTCTACACAGGCTGTGTCCTAAATTGGTAGCAGAGCAGATGCAGTTGCATGATGCTTCAAGTGTGCTAATTACCACTGCTGTGTGACAATGACAATTAACCTGGACATGATTCTAACTGCTTCTGTTTTAGGAGGTATGCCATGTGCAGCAGTGCAGTTGGACGGCATGGACACAGTAGCAAGCTTGTTAGACATAGCCATTAAAGAGCAGAACAACCACTATGTCTGAGTGAGGAGGCTGAAAATAAGTCAAACATGAAAATCAAAATAGTATTTTGTAACCAACAAAAATGAACTGTGTTCCTTCTTCCCAGCTGATATTTTAGTCATATTGCTTTCCTATAAGATTTGGATATTTTATGAAGCTTTGATGATCACCCAGCGACGGCACATCTGATGCAATTTTACTGTTGGTTTTTCATATAACTGTCGCCCAGGGCCACAGGGTGTTAATTTGCATTTTGGGGACAAATAAGAGAAGATAGTAATGTTTCATTCCTACCAAATCCTGGTTTAGCCTTGTCTAAGACCTGCACTCACCCTTCCTGTACAGCATGCAGTAGGACCTCATCAGAGCTCCTGAAACTATGCAGACAGAGGTTGGATCTGGCCCTAAGCAAACACTGATGGGATATCTACATGATAAACTTACTAAATGAGGAAGAAGTGTCCTCAAACCAACCACACAGCTCTATATGGGCTGCCTTCTGAGTCAGAAAAGTTTAGCTATATTTGTACAGGACTCTAGGTGGGTTAATTAAGTTATGCACCTGGAAAATGCCAAAACTATCATCCAAAATTCCTCATTAGCACATCTACACTGCTTCTAGTTCAGGAAGTAGCCCATATAAGGCAGTATTTGAGGGCCAGGGTCCAGTAAATTTAGTGTAGACATGATGTAAGGGAAGCAGGCCCTACATTTTTACACGGGATTTTATAAAGAGTATTATATGTATTTTTATTAGATATAAGGAAAAAACGTCCTTACTGTTAAAGTAAGGCAGCAGAATAGACTGCCAAGAGAAGTTATAAAAGATCCTTCACTGGAATCTTTCAAGATGAGGGTAAATAAGCATTGGACAGGGATGATTTAGGAGTAAGTAATAGTTCTACATCTGTGCAGGAATGCGGACCAGGTTACTTTTGAGCTCTTTTCCAATCCTATGACTCTATCATTCCCAATCCTTTTGTAGGCCAAGACTAATCTGAAAAAAATACAAGACAGCTTTGTGAGCAGATTCAAAATAATTACAACAAAAAATAACAGTGTAGTTAAGTCTGCTGTGTAGTCCCAATTAGGATTTAACCTCCACTAAGTCTGCAGTCTCCAGGTTTAAGACAAATTATACTTGTTTTCTTTTGGGTTTTTTGTTATTGGGAGAGCAAACATGTAAAATTCTGCAATAATGTAAGATTACATTTTTGATATATGTAAGTATTTTTACTTTTTAAATGCAAAGAAAATGTTAGATAAAGTAAGACTAGAAAAAGGTTTGATTTCAGTTTTAAATCACCAAGAGCAGAGAAGATTGTGATTTTCCAGGAGGATAGAATCTGAAGAAAGGGTTTATTAGGAGGACTTACTAACTTTGAGAGTACTGGATTCAAATTACAATGAGGGACTATGGAACTCATTAGGAGATTTGAGTGCAAGACTCTTGTAAACATATTTAATTGCTATGCAATGTAATCACTGTGGAGAATCCTTCCTCTATAGAGATTGTTTCTTCTCTCTACATTGAATCCTCCATAGGAATTATTTACACAGTGATTTAACTGGTACAAATATTACAGGTTCTTATAAAAGTTGGTCCTGGTATAGAAGTTCTCTTCTTACAGTCCGCAGCACAGTAGTTTAACCTCACACTTCTACCACCAAACTATATTAATATTAAAGAACATTGTTTTCTACATTCCCCAAATATCCCAAACCACTTTGCAAAACTGTACATTATACCAGCAGAGAATTTTGTACCATATCTCTGTAACTCCAATGAAACGCCAGTCCCCAGCATGAACATTTTGAGAAGTATACTAGTGAGATAATAGTTTTAAAGAGATATATGCATTCCTCAGCTATGATTATTTAATTGATAGGAGGAGTCAGAGGTGGCTAATGGAATAAACTGTGTGCAAAAGTGGCAGGTCAGTATCTGAAGACTCTAAGCACCAGTGTTACTCAATTTATGGCAGCATAAAAGCCTACTAGTGTATGATTTTCTGAAATAGATTTGGATCCCTCTCTTTTATTCAGTGGAAGAATGTATGGATTCTTCTGGTTCAAAATAAATTTGCCCTCTTTCTCCATCTTCCTTCTTATCCCAGAGGAGATGATTTTCTCAACCATATACAGTCACTCTGATCTATGGCACATAGTGCAATTGTATGCTTAGTCATCAGGCTTCTTTCTGTATCAGTACTTTTCAAAAGAAAAAAAAAGTATGGCTACATCAGTTGGCTGGGATAGCCTACTGCTGCTCCTTTGTGGGTGGACTGAACCACTGAACCCCTGCCTTAGTTTTCAAATCCCTTCTTCTTACTAAAACTCGCACGGGACTTGCTCCTACAGGAGAGTGCTGAAGTTCTCTCTCTCTCTCTTCCTCCCCCGTTCTCCAGTGTCAATGCAGGGTTTAAGCAATGAAGAGGGCCTTATATTATTTTACATCTGAGAGTGAATTTCATCCTAATTAATTAGGCCTTTTCCCATGGGACCTTTGCATTTTAAGCCTTCATTTTGGCAGTAGAATGCCAATGATATAGAAAATGACAATGACTTAAACTAAATTTGATCTGTTTAGGCAAACTTTTTAATATACCCTATAAATTCTAGGAACTTCCCTAGAATGAATGGAAGTTAACTTGCCTTCCATGTTCTGCTTTCTTGTGAGAGTGCATTACGATGGCAGTACTTTAAAATAATGGCTTTTATCGATGTACTTGAATTTTCTGTCTGTTGAGTAAAGCTTCCCAATTACTCTGGTCTCCACCTGGATATGTGGGGCTGTATGTGGTCTGGGTTGGGTAGCCTGTCAGTTTTATGAACAGTTTTACTTACCAGGCATTGTGTCACCAGGACACTAATGCCTTTTCTTCCACCCCCAAGTTATCTGACAAATGACTTACAAAAATTAACTCCCCCCTACTTTTATAAAAATGCATACATTTATATTTGCCATTTCCCCTTTCTCTGTCTCAGTGTTTTTCAGAGACTTTTCCATTGGGAAGGTTTTTTTTTATATACTCTGTACTACATGCAGAGTATTATTGTAGGTCTTTGGAGTATTTTCAGAGACTACTTTTCCTCTTAACCTTATCAGCTGTGTCATTAAAATGTAGTGTTTAAAATGTTCAATGTATTTTTCCTACAAAACTTTACTCACTGCTAGCTGTGGGGTAGATATCCATATAAATGGATATCTACTTTCTTTTGATACTGGTGAGGCAGATATTTCTGCTTAAGATTGTCATATCAAGTGTTTCGTTCAGGAAGCATAGATTCAGGCTTCTACCACTGAGACTCTTCAGATCTGGACATAGGGTATGGTTATCTGTATTCAACTTGATATGGTGTATGATCCCACTGCTCACTGGACAACCTGGACAGTACCTGTGCTGGAATTGCCAGGTCATCAAGAACAAAGGGTGAAAGATGCACTTTTCCATGATGTAACTGCCATCAAGCTGATAAAAAGTGGCTGTACCAAGGGGAGGAAAGAAGTGGGAATTTTAGCTAATAACAGGAGGCAATAAATTAGGGAAACAAGGCAAGAAGGATATTATTGTGTCTGTTTTAGAAAAATGACATTGTCCCAAAGCAGTAGCTAGCTCAGTACAAATTTAACAGTGTTGAGACATTATAAACTGAAAACCAACTAGCAGTCTTGCAGCCTTTGTCCTCTGAGGCCTTTCTATACTTTGGACATGTTGGTCGATATGCTTGGACAAAGTGGCTTTGAAACTTCTCTGGGCAGAAGAGATGTGTGGAAGCTTGGATTTAGACTGTTATCCCGCATGAAGAGATGTACCAAGATACCTTCTTTTTGCAACAATTGCATATTAGGAAAGGATAATATTTCTAGATGCTCTGTGATTTCCAGCCTTGGCTTTAGTAAACTGGTGAATCAGATCTCTTGATGGTGAATGGGCAGAGGCTCCCTCTGGGAGAAAATTAAAAAATATTTAAAAAACTGATTTTTTCTGTGGAACATGAGGAAGAGGTAATGTAAGACAAAGATGCTAATTCCTCAACTCTCCTGGCTAAGATGAAGATTTTTAAAGACAATGCTGCAGAGCCTGGAATAGTGCAAGTAGTCTCAAAGCAGATGATATTTCACAGTGGTACAAGGTTCTGACTGGACTGATAGACTTGATAAAGAACCAATGTTATGAGATGGCATTAAGAAAACTAGTTAAGAGGGAATATGACTGTGGGTATTTGGAGGCTGGTAAAGTAGACTATAGATATTTGGGCTAGAACACCTCCTGTCTGTCAGCATGGCCACTGAGGACACTATTGCATGGCTCAGCAATTATGCACACGCTGACTGACTGATGGCTACAGTGTGTTTAGACCCCAACTCCATGTGGCGCCCAACAACTAGGGAGATGATAATTCAATCGCTCATGAGTCCTGTTACTCATTAGCCAGAGCAGACAGGGAGCAAACGCTACTTGCACACATTGCTCGCAACAGCTTTATTCAGAATGGAGACAGCTTTGGACTAGCTCCCCAAAAACCAACAAACCGGGGAGCTGCAGCGAACAATAGTTTTTTCCCCCCTTTGGTTTATACTCATGAACATTCGTTTCACCGCTGTCCCTCCTTTTGTTCCACCCATTTCTCCTCCCATCTCAAGCTCTGCCTCTGTTTACTGTTTGCTTCATTAGCATGGAATTGCCTATGCTTTTTATTCATTTACATGTCTTTTTGGTATGAGCACATGTCCTTGCCTCCTTTTCTTTGGTCAATGGGTGGACTTTGACCAAACCTGGAAGCTTCTGGAGCTTCTTCACCAATCACAATTCACCTTTTCACGTATGTTCATTTTGGATTCTGTTACCAATTACACGTTGTTTTTCACATTCCAGTCTGATTTTCTGTCTCATGTTGTACCATCTTCCACATTCCTAAAACGTCACCTCATTCACAGTACACAGACTCGCACAGATTCACTTGTTGCTTATGCCTCAGAAAATGGTTGACACAGTTAAGATGGCTACTTAGCATAAACAAATGGCTGGTTTAGCTATCGTTCTGCCTTGTGGTCAGCAGCTCTGCTAGGCTACAGGTCATGCCTTTATTCAGATGCAGATCCAATGCTCCCCAAAAATCCACATAGTGTTACCCTAACACAGTGGCGCTACATGAGGCCTTGGTGGGGCAAAATGGGAAGAGTACACCCCCTTGCTGGGGCTTCTAAGGGAAAGGCATAGGGAAGCAAGTATTTTGATGGGTTTTCCTGGTTGTGTCTTATTTCTCTTTTTCCTATTTCATTTTGGAGCTACTCTGAGGCTTGAAGATGGCACCTCAGTAAATGTATATCAGTTGTTGCTGATTGCAGCTGAAAGAGACAACAGAGGAAGCCTATCTGTAAACTGGGATGAGAAACTGGACATTAAAATCTTGTATCTGAATTGGCCATCATCTAACTTTCAGAGAAGGAGAACTCATTTGTACAACCATAGTGGTCGTAGCTACATCACAGAAGTACTGATAAATTGTACCTGTTTTCTATGCTTTTATGTCTGATTCTCACATTCTTGTTAAAGTCAGTCACTGCTCATCCACTTTCCACTGCTAGAAATAATTGGAATGAATATATTGATTGTTCCTTCTGAGCAGCTGTTTCAAATGCATCAGAATTTTTCTTGTTAGATTTTTTAGATAACTGTTGATTCCAATCAATTTGCTTCAATTCATTCTGCATTACTTTTGACTGCCTTTGCAAATCCAATATTTTTGCAATGAACTCTCAAGAGTGTATCAAATATATTATTTCAAGATATGGTGAGCTGTCCAAAAAAACAATTAGCACAGAAGCCAATCCAAACTAAATGTTGAAACTAAATTCCAAGATTCAAAGGGCACAACTGATATCTAGCACAAGATGCTCCAACTGGTTCACGTGGAAGACCAGAGATCCCTGGGAAAGATGTCCATGTGAGGTCCAGCACACAGTTTATGCACCAGGCAAGAACCAAGATCATCACCATGGCATATTATGCGATTGTGGCATAGCTTTATTTCTACACTTAATTAGAATTATTGATAGAAAATGTTCTTTGATAGAAGCCAAAGATTTCCTGGAAAAAATCTCTCTCAATTCCACTGTAAAGTACTTGGAGTAATATGTCGCAATCCATTTTTCTAAATTACCTGGGTAGATAACTCACACTTTGCCTATGAATTTTAGTTGTCTAAAATCTGCTTGCTGAAAAAATAAATAATGATATGACAGTATATACAGTCTTACCTGAAAGATAAAGCAGGAAAGGATGTGAATAAACTTCTTGTTTTATTACTGTCCTACCTATCAGAACATGGTTGCCCTCGTGCTGATAGAATTGTTTGCAATAAAGTTGCATTGTATTAATCAACAAATGAAAGCTAACATTACATCTAAAAATGCTTTAGATTTCCTTAGAAGTTTAACATTTAGCTGTAAACTGAATAGGGGAGAGGCTATTTAAAATAAAGGTATGTGTAAACACTTAGAACTACAAAATAAATCTTTTTCTCCTGTTCCTTACATTTTGGAGCACATGGTAGAGTCGATTTGCAACTTATAGATTACATCAGACATGCATCTGATGAAGTAAATTGCTGCTTACTAAAGCATATGCATCTCTGATTTAGTTAGCTTATAAGGTGAAAATCGATCCTGCCTTCTTCTGCCTAACTTCAGACTAACTTGGCTAACTACCTCTTTCTGCATTTTGGAGTACACCAATTGGATGGGAAAGTGCAGTTCACTTTAAAGGTTTTTCAGTATATTATTAAAGCCCCGGGCTGATGTTACATTTGTCATGGAATAATTTAAGTTTTGCATGTTAAATTGCTAGATGCTAATTTATAAAAAGGGTGAATAGCTTCAAATTTTGCATGTTAAATTGCCAGATGCTACAAAAGGGTGAATCACCTCAAAGATGTTCCTTGTTAAAAGTGGAACTTTTTTGTAGCAGGTAACTATTCTGCTTTATTTTTACCATCTGGCATGTTATTTAGACCCTCCACTATCCCACAGTGCTTTGCTATCTCTCTTCCTCCAAGAGAGGGAGAGCAGCTGGCTCTCAGACAGTTGGCAATAGGAATGTAACAGCAGTGGTAATGGCAGGGGCTGACTGAGAGGGGACAGAAAAAACCTAGACAACCCTTGTTACCCCTGGGCCTTTTGCAAGCAGCTCTGATCTTGCTCTTTAAAATTTTGGGCATGAGAGCAGCCTGGGATGGGGAAGCTGCTTAGCAGTCTGGGGCTACCTGTATACCCTTTTAAATTGCTGTGGTTAGTAAAAAAGTTCCAATGTTCACATCGCATGAGTAAATTAACATCTGCCAGTGCCTTTACAGTGAGTCCTTTAAACCTAGGCAGTTTCAAAATTTAGTGGCAGCATATTTTTCAGGTTTTTTGGCAGACAGCAGCTCCCTACACAATTCACGTTTGGTTTGGTACTTGAAACAATGTCAGTAACAAAAAAGCCCAGTGAATACTACTTATCTTCAGTTAAAAGCAAAGACTTATATTTGCTACGCTGAATTCCTAAAGGTAGGCGTCTACCTCCATATTTAGAGCATCTAGACAAACATGACTGGATATTTTAAAGAGCTTAACATCTTTGAAAAGCAGGATATTTCTAATAAATATAGGATTTAAGATTCTACTATGTTGGGTACCCAGGGTTAAAAATTCTGGCCAAAAGATTTAGCTAGATGGGGTTTGCCTATAACAAACAGGAGAGATTTGAAAAAGAAAAGGAAAATATGAAGTAGTATGAAGATGGCATTATAGTTCCAGTTATTTACAAAACTAGTGAGATAAAGTTAATGATGAAAAGGTGAAGAGCAAAAACTTTGTTCAGGCTTACAAGCAAAGCCAAAGGAGAGCCTGCTATTTCATCATTTGCATGTCAGTATTGTAAGGAGTGACCTAAAAACCACTCTACAGAGACGAAGCAAAACAGAATGTTATGTGACGAATGCCCATTTGCAATGATAAGGAGGAGACAGTCTGAGATAAAGGGGGCTTGAAAACAAAAGCAGAAGCCAGGGTACTGGGTTAAAGAGCTCATTAAAATACTAAAAATCATGCCCCTAGGTGGGGAAAAAGTATGCTAATGAAACACACGTGTATGTAAATGAGATACATAGCTAAAACACAGGTATAGAGACATGCTCAGTAAAGAACTTCTTGCATCACTCCTTATAACCAATCAGCAAACAAATACGCTTGTGAGAACTTGAAAACTCCTGTATAAAAAATGCTTAGTGGTAGTGATCTGGTGTGCTTGTTAAGTGAAATTATTCCGCTCGCACCTTTTATTGCTAGCAATAAATCTTCTTTATACTTTCACCCCTGGTATCTTTATTGGCCTTTGCATACCGGGCACGATCCCAGACTTGAGCTGGGGCTCAACAGTTTTTGGCGACCCAGATGGGCCTGCCTTAGATAAGCTTTGCCCGGACTAACTGACGACCAGACAGCCACTCCTCCGAAGTGAATGTCAGGCGCGTCCTAGGATCTCTTTTCTCGGTGAGACTTTTGCTTCAGGGGGAGCTGGATCGCTGAGGCGGCAGTAGCCTAATGGTGCAATGCCATAGAGTAAAAGTACCAGTAACAGGCACCTGGGTGAGAGGATAAAAAGGGCATAAGGCCTACCGTCAGTACGCCTGCTTGGGATTATCTCTGTAAGTATTCTGTCTGGCCCGAGTCCAAGACCAGTGATTTTTCCCCTGTGAGGACGAGGACTAAAAACAGATCCCTGGATCCCAGGTAAGTCGGACGGTCAGAACCGGGAAGGCAGCCCTGAGATGGGTACTATTAAATGTACCCCCCTCTCTTGTGTATTGGGACATTGGGCAGAGTTTGGTGGGGATCCTATGACTAAGAAGAAAGCTAAATTCTTCTGTGAAACTGCGTGGCCACGCTATAAGCTAGATGATCAAGAACATTGGCCTCCGGAGGAAAGTGTTAATTATAATACCATCTTACAATTGATTTTGTTCTGCTGGCAGAATGATAAATGGGAAAAATTGATGTATGCGCAAGTGTTTATGTCTCTTTATAGAGATAGAAAGGTTTTGGAGAAATGTGGATTGGGGGAGGGGGTTGGGATCTGTGAGATGGCCGTGGCTCGACCAACTGCAAATCCTGTCCTGGAATTTCCGGAGCCGGAGGCTCCCCTCCCTCTGCTGCCTCTACCTTATTCTTTACCTCTTCCCCCTCCTCCTCCTGATTCGTCTGATTCCTCGTTGGCATTCGCTCTTCCTGCTTCTTCCCCCCCACCCCCCCCCCCGAGGCGGAGGTTGAGAACACTCCCCGACCCAGGGATCTAAAACAGCACCGACCATGGCTGTCAGGTGCTTGGCAATCTCCAAAATCCCCGACTTCTCCTGATATAACCCCGGGAGGTGGGTAGAAAATACAGTTAGGAGCAGACTCCGGGGTTAAGGAAAAACATCACAGGGAATCTGATCCTGGCTGTGGGAAGGGAAATGGGGTATTTCCCCTAAGAGAACAAGTGGTACCCGGGCCTCTCGAAGATGACGGTGAGCCAACCTACCGTCGAACCTTTGTGCACATTCCTTTCACTACATCAGATTTGTATAATTGGCAGAACAATAACCCCAGCTTGAGAGAGAATCCTAAAAAGGTACAAAACCTGTTTGAAACGATTTTCAAAACCCATAACCCAACCTGGGCAGATGTTCAGTCTCTTTTAGATATCCTGTTGACACCAGAAAAAAGAAAGATGATAATAAACAAAGCCCGTGAGTACATAAAAAAAAAATTACCGCAAGAAACCTGCAAGGAAATAGGGACGATCATGTCCCCACCCAGGAGCCAGATTAAAAACCAGACCAAGATATGACCTCCATCCGTGCCTATCAAAAATATATCCTCCGAGGATTGAGAGATGCCATAAAAAAACCTCAGAATCTCAATAAGGTGTATGAGGTTCGACAAAAGACAAATGAGACCCCGAGTGCCTTCTTAAAAAAAATTTACACTACTTTCACACAATACACTCGTGAGGACCCGGAGGATGCATCAAACGCTCGCATGGTAAATATGATCTTCATAGGTCAGAGTACACCAGACATTAAAAAAAAATTACTAAAGACAGACGGAGCAACAGGTATGCCTATTTCCCAACTAATAGACATTGCTTACCAAGTATTTACTAACCGAGAAAGTGTTCAGGAAAAGCAACAGGACAAGAAAGAGGAGAGAAAGATAAAAATGCAGGCAGCTCTAGTGGCAGCTGCAATCACAAAAAACCCCAGAAATGAGGGATCCCAGAGACAGCCTCAGAGGCGGGGTCCATTAGAGAAAGATCAGTGTGCCTATTGCAAACAAAAGGGAAACTGGAAGCAGGAATGCCCCTATTGGAAAGTTGGTGAAGGTGAAAATAAAAGAGAGGAGAGCAGTGGACTGTTTGCTTTTAAAAGGGATTCAGATTGAAGGGGACCGGAGGCCCGGGAAGGAAAGATAACCCAGATCCCAGTGTCCCCTGACGAGCCTCTGGTTAAAATACAATTAGGGGACAGAGATGAATTGGTAGAATTTCTCGTCGATACAGGTGCTGCCCATTCCATCTTAACTCAAAAACTAAAACCTTTAAATAAAAAGACTGTGCCGGTGATAGGGGTCACAGGAAAGACAATAACACGACCCTTCCTACAGCCAATGACCTGTAATCTTGGGCAGCCTGAAGTCACCCATCAATTCTTGTACATGCCAGACTGCCCCGTTCCCCTTTTAGGGAGAGACCTCCTCTATCAACTGCAAGCTACGTTGTCGTTTCAGGATGGGCAAATGTTTTTAACAGTGCCTCCTGAAAAGGGGTGGCATTTACAGGCTTGCCTTCTCGGCCTTCTCCGAGAAAAAAATACACCGGATATTCCTCAAACCCTGCTCGATGCTGTTGTTCCATAGGTATGGGCAGGTCACTGACCCGGGAAGGCTAAAAATGCTGACCCTATAAAGATTCAACTTTTGCCAGGGGCCCAGCCTCCATGTGTAAAACAATATCCAATGCGGATAAAAGCCACTATATGCTAGGTGTAATACAAACACATAGTAGACAGTCTCTGACGCAAAGAGGCTACAAGGACAGAGTAATGTATAAACAGCATTTAAAGAAAATATCAACAGTACCAATACTACGTGAGTTTCCAGACACTAGACTAAGTGAGCAAGAGGATGTATTTTAAAATAGAAAATGTTTTGTGAAAGAGTGCAACATTGGCCTTTAGGTGTTGCTTGGACTCTACTAACACAATACCATTTCCAGATACATATGGAGAACATAGTTGTCTTTTTGGATACTGTGCACACATTTTTTGTGATTTACAATGACTGCATTATACAAGATTGATAGACTAATATAACTAATGGGAAACTTTTCCTTCTTAATAATTTAGGAAAACAACATCCACTTAGTTAATCTAGTAATATGCAGAGAGGAAATTTATGTTATTATATACAAGCATTTTGTTTTTAGTTCATTTTGAAATCAACTGTAGACTCTTCAGCATAACTTTCCAATCAGATTTATTAAATTTATAATGAATATAAATTTGTGAAAATGTTCTTGTGAAGTATCATCTCCATGTGGTATACTTAAGAGATGTATTTTATCATTAAATGGCATTTACATTTTATACTGAAGAGAGTGGTACAACAAATTTCTTACAGATATGTCTTATAAACTTAATGTTATAATTCACCTCAGCAATGTTTTCTGTCATTTCTTAAATCAAGTTTTGTGCATTCTCCGCATAAATTAAAAAAAATCCATTTAAACAATATGAACACATTGGCTATAGAGCAATCATTTCCAAATGAAAACTACAGCTCAAAATGTATACAAATTAAAATGTCCATACTTTCTTGTTTTGACTTGCCAGAATACAATTCTGGCATATACATTAGTAGTAAAACAGATCCATTTCACATTCTGAAATTTTTCAAAGATGAAATGATAAAAGGCAACACTTTGTAAAGGAATAAGGCCACTGTGGCTAACTCTGTGTTACTAGAGTCAATACAGCAGTCACTTTCAATTTCCTAGGTGTCTTGAGGTTAGAAGTTGATTCCACTAAGGCAAACATAATTTCTCTGTTGTCCAGCATAACTGAACATCCAGGTTTCAAGCCCACTTCTTTCAAACAGATTGTTCAGGTCATGTTACTTCAGAGCCAGGTGACTCATTGCATCAGAGTTCTCAGTATTGACCTGTGCTGAGCTGCTGGCTGGTATGACATTCAGATAAATGTCATACTGTTGGTCCATGCCAAGGTAACTGTCACTCATGAGATACAATGTGTAGATGTATCTAAAATATAAAAGCAGGCTCATTAGTTTCTTTTTCAAATCATCAACATTTAATTTCATAATACTTGGATAATTTTAATAAAAAGTCTTACTTTCCAGGAGTTTCTGGAGTATAAAAAGCAACTGAAACAGAGCTTTGGTTTCTGATGTATCCAATCCTTTTCAAAGCAATAAGTTCTTTTTTATCCACTTCCCCAAGTATCAAAAACCACCCTTCATCTTTGGCTTTGGGGAATCGAGGAGCCATTGCTTTACTGTCTTGCTTTCTCTATTAGGTAAAACAAACAAACAAACAGGTTAATGCAACTGGGACCCCCAGTTTTCTTGTGTGTGAGAGTGAGAGAGGATGAGAAACTATTACAGAACACCAGGATCAGAACACTTTGTCATTCTTCCTAGATAAAGACTTTTGGTAAAAATATGAATCACAGGAATACAGAAAACAAGGCACTTAACCAATTAGTAACTAAGCCAATACCATTTGTACAGAAAACATTGTCCCCTTTTTATAATTTAGTCTAAAAACAGAGTGAATGCTATTCTCTGTAGAATGACTAATTGTAAACCTTGCATCTTTAAATAATATTAATCAACATTGTCCAAGATTAATCTAAAGACAATGACAGTACTTCTAGTCTTTACTTTAGGTTGCTGTAGCAAAATGGAAGATTATTTCAGTGATTCTTTAAGACGGTGTCTTTATTGCTGAAAGCTGAAGATACTAATAATGATGCAAATTCAAATCAGCATTCATTTAGTGCACTGTAGATGGAGAGGTTTTGCTCAAGATTCCCAGGGAAGCAAATGAACCAGCAGTGGTAAGCTTCATACAGTATTATGAGAGGGGGATCTAAGACTGTGGGGCAGGGGAAATTCGATGGTAGGGGCTTCAGGCACCTCAGCAGTTTCTGGCTGGCTGAAGCTTCTTGTATGGTACAGGGAAGAGGAACTCTTTTCTTCTTCCTTCCAGTTAACAAAGTTCCCTGACATTCAACTGCAGAATACCCAAGGTATTCAGCTCTGAAATAAAAAAAAAAAATGTTTGCCTTCTTATTATTCTCATTTTGCTCTTAAAGTATGAGGGCACCATTTCCTAAAAGAGGAATTTAATGTATATCACAGTCCTGGACTCCACATAACCTACAACTATTTGGCACCCTCTTACAACTCCCCATCACTTCTCATAAAAAAATGAACACAACAAACAACCCAGGGTAAAATCCTAGCCCCAGTGATTCAGTGGGAGTTTTGTACTGATATGAGACAGTATTGCACCCCAAGAATCCAACTAATTCACACTCCTTGGAAACCTGGATGTTAGGGCTCTCCTTTGTGTTGCATCCATTGATGACACTGGGGACATATATAGTTATGCCACAACTATAAAGTGAATGTTATGACAGTACTACAAGTCAACACTTAAACTTCTGCTGTTTGGGGGTTGGAGATCTAAATAGCTCATTTTTTCAAAGTAACAAGTATTTTTCATGATTCAATTTCTAGGTGAGAAATTTAAAACAAATATAAAGGGGTGTAATTTTCAAAAACTGATGGAAACTAACCAAAAGTGGAGTCACTAGTGACTTCTGAAAATTAGATTACTATGTATAAGCAAAGGAGTGAATATGGTTGGAAACAAAAAACAAAATAAAAAAAAACCCACAAAAAAAAGGCAAGGAGAACCCTGATGAAAAAAGCATGTCCCTGATGGATATGCGAAGATCACAAGGAAAACTCAAGCTAGGGAGGTAAAAGGTAAACACCTTAAGCCTATTGCAGAGAAATAGTGAAGTGCTTAGCAGAGGACCATAATTCCTTTAAAAAAACAAAACAAAAACAACAAAAAACAAAAAACACTAAGCAAACTTACAATAATCAGAAGGAGTTGAACTAATAATACAAATATTAGGGAAATGCAGAAAACTGGTTCATGTAAAATTTTTGACCAATTTATCATGTAAAAACAAAATAAAATATTACATATATCTGAGCTATTATCCTGTGGTAACTGGGTAAATTACCAGTCTATTATTAACATTTCTGTCTTTGCACAAAGCTGTGAAAAATGATGGCAGATCTCATTAATGAATGGTCCAATAGGATTAATAGTCCAATAGGATTTTGTTATTGTATACCACACTGCTAGTAATTCAGACTATTGGAATCTAGTGCACTAGAGAAAGAAAATTATGAGTACTCTACCTGATGGTACCCCATCTGGATTCTCTGCAAATATATCTGGAGCACATATTCTTGATCAGCATGTAATTTGATCCATTTTTTTTCATCCCTCATATCTGTTGCCAAAGTAGGAATAGGTAGTTCATTCTGTCCCTGAACCGAGCCATCCCACCAGCCTTTAATGCTCAAATGAACATTTATAATTGGCAAGTGGGAGACAAAATTCCAAACCTGTGGAAGAACAGATCGTAAGTAATTGGTAAGTCCTGCTTCAGGTACAAGACAAAGCTGTAAAATGCTGCCATTATAATAGAAAATATAACTGTACATTCTACACATTTAATGTGTAGTTAAAAAACAATTTTTATGTATTAATAAGATTCAAATAAAAAAAAAAATCAGGATTGTTACTGGAAAATGCTCTTTCATTAACTTCTTACTGTACCTCTCCTAAGCAAATAAAACAATTGTGAAACTCCTTAAGTGCAGTATATATGCTCTACCATGTTTACTGTATATCTGAATAAGAAAAAAACTGTTTTCCACTTCTGGTTAAAGTATTATTTCCTATAAGCACTAAAAACTCCTATAACTGAGTTTTGAATTAAAACTTTGTGGCATAATCCATAATGAGCCAGTCAGTGCAATGCTAATTAGTGATGGGCAAACCTCAAAGAGTTCAGAGGATCAGTTCAGATAATTATCAGACAGTTCAAATGCTCATCTGAAGTTATCCATACTTTAAAAAATATGTTATGTATTCATCTCCTTGAACATCTGTTATCCTTACAATTCTCCTAAAGACTCTCAAGTTCTTCTCCTACCTTATCATGGTCTCGGTTTTATCCCTCTCTGCATCCCTCTACACAGAGCTGATATTAGGTACACATGACCTACATTATTCAATATGGTACTCCTTTAGTACTGGATGTGATGGCCTGAAAACACACTGCAGTCCTATAGCCCTAGAGTAGGGACACAATACACAGTAGCGGGCAGAACAAGTAATGACATAAACAATGGAGCTAAAAGTGGTGGCAATAAAGCAGATTTTCATCTAGGAGGCAGAAGAAGGGCAGAGATCAGAGTGATAGGTTCATGGGAAATAGAGAAAGAAGTAAAAACTACTTTGGAACCACACAGAGCTAGAAGAATAAGGCTAGGGGCAGAAGTTACACATAAATGGGTTTATATGATCAGAAACTTGTTTAAACCTGTAACAGAACAGAACCTTAGTGCACATAAACCAGTTTGAAAATGGGTGAAAATGGTTTAAGATAAACCTGGCTGAATGTAGTATCAGACTTAACTGAATTGAGTCAAACTGGTTTATGAAACTTCTGTCCCAGACCCCTTCCTGGTTCAAGTTAAATCACAGTCCCCCAGCATCCCAGCATGCTTTCTAGCCCTGGGGTGGGCTGTACTGTCTGTGCCAGAGAGCAGGGTTGTCCCTACCCGGACCCTCTGCTCTCTAGCTGGAACAGTGAGGGCTGGCTGACAAGGGGGAGCGGGGGGGCAAGCACCGCTGGATATGCAGCCTAGTCCATAGGGGGGACTTTTCTGTCCCCCTGGCAAACCCTGGCTGAGGTCCTGGGCCAGGGAGGGGGGCGTTAAACACACCTTCCCCTGCTCAAACTCACTGCTGGCTGCAACTGTGGACTAAAAATCCCAGAGGCACCTGGAAACAGGAAGAGGAAGTGATGAGCAACCCTGTAGTGTCCTGCTGTTGTAATTCTGGACTGCAAATCCCAGAGATCTGGGGGCAGCATGAAGAGCAAGTGAACAAGCAGCCAGAGAGCCCTGCTCTAGTGCTCCCTTGCTTTCTGGCCTGAGCCGCTGCAAACATGTGACTGCATTTCATTAATCAAAGGTAAATGTCTGTTCACTTCTGTTTCAGTTGAATATGTGCAGCTTAGACCAACCTGGAAAGACTGAATCAATTCAGCCTTGAGCTTTTTGACTGTCTGTACCTAGCCTAAGTACTGAAAAAACTTGGCGATTCCCACACAATTATTATATGTTCCCCAGCAATCCTTAGGGACAGAAATGATTCCACCTTTGGGTGGGGCGGGGTGGGGTGAGGAGAGGAGGGATAGGGGTGGCGGCTAGGAAGGAAAGAGAGGGAGAAACCTACTAACACTTCATGGAAGAAAGAGGATCGAGGTATTCACTGAATGGTCAACAGGAGAGAATGCAAAGAAGGGGTGGGACCATGGGTGACTGGTGCCACCTTACTCGGGGGGAGGGGCATGTGCCTCTCCAGTGACCAGTCAATGACCGGGGTGGGGAGTCCCCCCACGGCTGATCTTGCCAACTGGGGGAGGGTCTCTCCATGGCTGATCTCACTCACCAGCTCCCAGAAGTGGCCGCGACATTTCCACTCCCGGGCCGGCACTCATGGGGGGGTGCCGGCGCTCCCGCTGGCCCCCTTGCCCATTGCCTAAGCGGGGAGCGTGGCCTGTTAGGGGGTACACCAGCACTCTTAGAGGGTGCATGTGCACCCCCTACACATCGCCACTGACTGGGACAGATGTAATGAGCATGGAAAAGAGGTTTGGATTTCTTCATTTTAACTTTATTTTTCCCTATATCAATGTGACCATTTTGTACACAAAATAAAACAAATTTAATAGATTTGGCTTGATTTCTTTGATTACGTTTTCAATGTCAATGGGTTTGAAGTCCTGAAAAACACTCACTGTGATTCACAATTATAGTAAGTTAGTAGATAATGAAGTTTACCAGTTTCCTTAAGGTAGCTTTAACTGACAAAGGACAGGAAAACTGGACTGTAAGCCCAAGCTAAGTAGACAGACACTAGGAAAAATAACACAAGCTTCCTCCCTCCGATCTGAAACCAACTTACAGCCCGAAGAAACTCTCATTTGATAAATGCTACTAAGATTTCATTACACTTATATTCCCAACTTACCCACTACCAGTGTATCATGAAATTACCTCTGATAAAATATCTTCTTTGCCTGTCTACACTGATGCAGTCATACTTCACTGGCTACCGAACCTTATTGTGGGACCCAGGCTGAAGCTACCGCTATGGCACTGTCCATACAGTAGCAGCCGCTCTAGCTCCAGCACACGGCAGGAGTTGGAGCTGCTGCTGTGTATTCCAGGGCCGCGTTCACATGAGCTCAGCTGTTTGTTTCCCCAGGTACAAGTAGCAGTGGCACACTTTGTGCTGTTGCTGCTTGACCCTGGGGCATGCCCATGCCATGTGCTTTACCTACAGTCCTGGGGGCCTCAGGGAGCTGCAGCCACAGTGCTCCTGCATCTGGGAGACTGGCTGGTAGCCAGAGCCTGGCTCTAGCCAGGCAGGCTCTGGTTTTGGTAGGCATGTGTTGCTGCCATGTGTGCTGCCCCCCCCTTTTTTTTGGCATGGGGTTTTTGACCCTGGGATGTCCCACGGTCAAAAGAATCCTTTGTGCTGCAGTGTGGGGAACACCTGCATGTGTAGTGTGTGGCACTGCAGACGGGTCTGCAGTGCCACATATCACACGTCCATGCTTATCTGTACACAGTCCAGGAGTTGGAGCTGCTGCTGCCACATGCTCCAGGTCAGAGCCAGAGCTGGAGCTGCTGCTGCAGTTTCCTCATGCCCCTGCTCAGATCCAGCTCTCAAAGAGCTCCATGACCCTGTGTACTGTATGCAATCCCAGTTTTAATTATGGCTACTGCACTAGAATTTATTTTAGCACATAGAAAGAATCCTGTTGTAACAGAGTAGGTCTGATTGAAGAATCATACTATTCTCCAGGCCTGTTTCCTGAAGTTATGAATTGTGCTATGGTAAATAAATTGAAAGATCTCAATAAGGTTAATGGTCTCTGGTTGCTGAGACATCTGTAGCACAGCAACTGTTTATCTGCCAGGTAATATGGAAGCATTCACATACTTCTCTTGTTGAAAATAATATCAGGTGGAGTCTGCTAAAATCTCTAGTAGCATACTTCTCTCTCTCATAAATACACATATCTACAGATATGTATGCTAAACCTCAGATCCATTCTGCATAACTACTGAGTATCATTTTCAAAGGTGCCCCATTAATTTAGAAAAAAAGACCCAGATTTGCAAAGGAGAACAGACTCAACAACGTTCAGCACCTTCACACCTAATGTTTAAACACGTGTCTCTGGGAGTGGAATTCACAATGCCAAGGGAGCGAATCCATAAGGAAAGTTAGGAATCTAAGACTGAGATTCAGAGCACCTAGCATGCTGATCAGAGGAATGGGGAGAAGGAAACGCTAAACCAGTGGTTTTCTAACTTCTTTAGACTCAAGGCACCTTACTGTAACTTTTATGAATTGAACCCATTTCACACACTAATTTATTACAGTACTTACCTCCTTGCAAAGGGGCTGTGCTGTGGGGACGGGGAAACAGCCAGGCAGGGACTAAGCCTGATCCTGCACTTACATGTTTATCTCCTTGCATCTCGCATATGTGCTCAGCACCCCAGGGCACCCAAGCATCCTGAGAGAGAATCACTGCGCTAAAGAGAAGGGCTTGTCTGAAAGCCTACCTCTTTCCAGAACTAAAGCACCCACCCTGGTATTTACAGACAGACTGAAACCATTTCTTTGATTTAGCCATCTTACGACATTCCACTGGATGCAGATGACTAGTTCGGTCTTTTAAAATGTAGTGGTACTCCCACTCATGTTTTACATAAAACATAATGGTCAGAGCATTTGCCTAGGAAGTAGAAAACACCAGGTGTAATGCTCTGTTCAGCCTGAAGGGTTCAAACTCAAACTCCCACCTCCCAGAAGAGCACCCTAACCACTAGTCTTGAGGCAAAGTTGTCAGGAGGTACCTTCCACCCTTTGGTTGATGCTGATACCGCGCTACTGCTCAGCAAAGAATGCAAAATTCACAGAAACAGTAACATATAGGGACACCAAGTCTGTGACTCTCAAAACAGATTTAAGTCTGAGACAGGTGCCAAGATGTTGAGATATTAAAATATTGGTTACTTTGAGTCCTGGTTGGTCACAAGATATCAGGCATAAGAGCTATAATATTGAATATAATATTCTAAGATTTAAATATAAAATATAATTTTGACATAAAAGCAACTGTAGGCCTTTTTGGCATGCCTTTCTTCCTTTGTCCCTTGCACAGTTTGATTTGTGATAACTGAGGCACACAGGTTTACAGATGAAGGAAGGGAAACAAGACGTCCTACTAGAATCATTTTTAATAAGCTGTCAATCATTTTTTATCGTTTTTGTTCAGCAAAAAGTGTGGCATAACTGTATAAGGATACATATAAATATATAATGATAAAATATAAGGCTTTATCAGCCCATATTTGGGTTGCTCTGCATAACTCGTTCGTCATTTTGACATATGAGTAATATGGCTATTTCATACCCTCATATATGAGACCGCTCCTGATTTTTTAATGTATCATATATCTCCTCTTTATATGTGTCTATATTTACAAACACACATCTACATATACATACACAGTGTAGGTACACACACATATATACAAGCTATTTTTGAAGAAACTGCTAAGACATTTCAATACCAGCCAAACATATTTATCTGAGGATTAATCTTCATCTATTGAATCAGACAAGAACACTGCCATGCATACAATTATTTAATTAGCAGCCAAATCCTCTGCCAGTCAGCAGCCGTTCCAGGCATACTGATGGGGCAGTAGATGCAAATCTCACAGTAGTACTGCTTTTTCTCATTACTACTGCAATTAGCACTTAAATTGATGCTTTAAACATACTAATTTCTGGAATAATTCAGGATTTGTATGTTACCTGGGATCGCCTCACTGCAGAGATGACACCAGATTGCTACGCAAATTGAAGCACTTTTGAGCCAAATAACCATCATCATATCAGACAGAGCCAATTTGCATTTGCTTTTAAAGATAACAGAATGGCAATTTATGCAAATAAATTAAGTAAGTTTACTTCTGAGTTCTCCCTGAACTAATTATAACAATGTTCTAATTTTTCATCACATCTAAAACTTGGACTGAAATCAATATGTATTATGTTAGAAATCTGTTGTTGTTAAAGGAGACCTTGTTTTGATTTAAATAATTTTTTATTCAAAATTTTGATGGTAATTTAGTTAGAAATGAAGATGTTTGTTATAGGCATTTAAATGCCCTCCTTTTTGTTTGCACGATGGTGTTTGGTTTAACAGAAACTAAACAGTCAACATATATCATTTTTACCTTCAGCTAGGAACAGTTAGAATTAATTTTCTTAATAATACAAGTTTTGAAGTTTTCTTGTGTAGTATATGGGCATTACTATACTATTGCCCGGAAGTTATTTAAAAAGACTGCTACAATAAATAAGATAACTATAGACAAAATATTTTGAAGCTGTAGTTTCCTTTCCTTAAGAAGTGGTGAATATTCGTATGCTTTTTCTCTTTCAGACAGAAATGGAATGCTGGATCTTTTAACAACCTACTTCTCTTAGTAACTGTTTAAAAGTACATTTCTGGAACTAGCAACCATGACATTTGTGATTATGAGACAATTCTGAGAAGTTTCATAACTGTTGGCAGATAAAAATGGCCTAGTCAAACACCTCCCAGGGCACAAAGAACAGTACTGTACTTATATATGAACGAAGAACCAAGCTGGTGTTACTGGTTAACAGGGAAGTGGGGTGGGGAGGAACCCACCTCCTGGAACAGGAGCAACAACCTATGGTCCCACAGGCTGGATCTAGCCAGTGGCACCGCTGGATCTGGCCTGTGGACATGGGACTTTGGAGACAGAGGGCTCTCCCCATGCTGCTGCAGGGAATAACTCCAGCTACAGGTGGGTCCCAGCCACAGGTATAACAAGACAGCTGGGTGTCCGGGGCAGCTGCAATGCACGGTGGCTTCTGGCTGCCAGTGTGGTTGTGAGGTTATGGCAGTAGCAGCTACTTTTCTGCCAGCCCCTCAAGCTGGAATCCCGGGATGCTGTCTCAGCCACCTCACCTTAGTTACACTACTGGTCCTAGTGCCTGCCACCCACCTGCCTCTAACTTCAAGTAAGTCATTCTGGTTTGTGATCAGAAAAGGTTGCCTACCACTGCCCTAGAAAATGAGCTCTATCTTGAATTTAGAGTAATGATATATTACAGTTTTTGCAGAAAATCACAGGATATTTCCAAAGGGATTTAGAGAGATTGTTTCTTCCTCCACTCATTTTTCATTCCAGATCACATCTATAACCAATTCTGAACTCATGACAGAAAATGTTACCTGTGTAATGTGTGCAGCTTGCAGCTCGCCATTTACAATGGAAGCAAAAATGTTTTCTTTTCCTTCACAAGCAGCAATCAGTTCAGGAAGACACTCAATAGGTCCTTGGTAACCTCCACGTGTGGCCTTCCTTTTTCCTTGGTTCCACTTTCTGATAAAGACAGGAGTTAGAAAGCAAATGATTATGCTGATACAGGTTTACAAGGACTATAAAGAATGGTAAAAAGGGAAGGAAGACATAAAAAAAAAATGTAAGTGCCTAACCCATTTTGCTCAGATGTATTCTACGGAAAATTCACCTGAGGATGAAAAAACATCTTCCTGTTAAGAGCTAAAGTGAAAGTCTGATTAAGACTGAGCTACCTGGTGCTGAAAATGCAATGTTTAAAAACAGTATCAATTGTTAGGCTAGTATTAGAGTTGCTCAGCATCAAACATTTCAATTTTACTTGCAAACCAGTTTAATAATCAGCTAAAGAACACAAATGTTCAAAAAAATCCTTAATGTTACTGATTTGTTTGCAACTTATTTTTATATATGAGGAACCGACGCTTTGTATTCCACATTTTGAAAATTGAAACTTGTGTACAATGGGGACACCTGTTTTAATGAAGCCACCTGTTTTAATGAAATGATCAGTTTTGTGAGATGAAAGATTGAAATTCTCATGCTTATATAGCCAGATTCAGATGGTCTCTGAGACCCATGTCACATGTTCACTTACTTGTGTGATGAGATCTGATCCATATACCAACTGTGGCTCTTGCTATACTGCATGTGCATGGCAAGATGTGTGATTTTGGGATCAGGGATCAGATCTAAGGGTACTATTACTACTTGCCAGTACAGGAAGAGCCTGGGATCATGATCCTGCACTCCCCCTACACTAGCAATTTGAAAGCCTCTAGTCCTATATGAACCGGAACAGTCCTGAGGCCAGGACCAACAATCAGCTGATTCCTGGTCCTGGCCCTGTGACTATATCGGGGTCTTGAATTGGCTACAGTGAGACCTTGGACTTGTGACTTACAATCAGCTGATTTCAGCTCTGGAGCCACACAGGAGACTGGAACTAGCTCTGGTTTGTCTCTACTCTGCCACATGTTCAATTTAAGGTGTGATGGAAACTAGGCACAAAAATATGCTACATCTTTTGTGGACTATTTTTATGGCTGGTTTCCTGTTTTGTCATGTCATTCATTCCTTGAACATGTGGCAGGTATACTATTTACAGTGTGATTAACAAGTTAATCACAACTTAAGTGTAACGTCTGTCAGGGGCGTGAGACATCCAAATGGGACTTAAATGGAACTCCAGTGGTAAAGTTCCAAAGAGCAGTTCAGTCTGACCCTGCTCTGCAAACCACAAAGCTCAGTATGTAGCCAGATTTAGGGAGTGTCTTTCATTTTCAATTTCTAAGTTCCAGATACACATATTTGGGTTTCTGAGCATGCCCAGAAACAGTTTAATATAGTCACCCGCATGCCTAACTGCTTTAACACTGTTTTGTGCTTTAATCTGAGCCTAATCTGGGGAGACCACAGTTTCCAAAGAGGCACCTGGTCTGTTAGATCTCCTTCAAGTATTCCTAAAACACATACAAGAAGAATTAAATTCAGCTAAAAAATGATAATACTGCTGCTAACCTTCAGTCCAACAGCCTAATGGATAAGAAACTCAAGGAAGAAGTGGAAGACTTGTGTTTTAGATTTTCTTCAATTTGAGGGGAGTCATACCGATAGCTCTCACCACTGTCCTAACCACTAGGCAATAAGGCTAGGCTGGGGTCCCTACTCCAGTTTATTTATGCATATTATCTAATAGCCCTTTAATACACAATGCATAAAGAGTAGTGGGAATGAGGACCCATTCTTTCCAGGCTCCCCATTCTTTTCTGGGGAACATATTAATCATTATGCTACAAAGGCAAGCTCCCTCTTTTTTTTTTAGCCCTAAGACTCTTGCACTCCTGGCTGGTTGCCAAGTGGTCCAGCATAAAAACAGGAATATGGACAATGTTTCTCCCTGTCTATTCTATAATTTGGTAGTTAATCTTGGAAAGTGGGGATATGTACTCAAATCCCTTCAGGCTAAGGGAGGGTAGAATCCAGGTTTCTGCTTTCTGGGAAGGCAGAGGCTTAGCAGGGCAGCTTTACAACCAGGACAGTGCCAGCTGCCACAGTGCTGATGGTGGCAGCAGAGTCAACTATAGAGGTGACTATTGTAGTGCCCCCCAAAGCAGTCTGGAGCTACTGCCCAAATTGCTCTCTCTCAGTTATATTACTATTCCTGGGTACACCTCTAACTACTATGCTGTTGGTGAGCACTGCTTCTATCATAGGCAAGTCTAGCCATTCTGAATTGCAGGCAACAAAGACTCTTGGTACTTACCCTCAGAAGTTGGACTAGACCCAGTGGATACCAAGGGAATGGAAATGCCTCTTGTTCAGTTTCACTCAGAAGGGGTGGGGATTCAGACATACTTCTATGTTTAGTATTTCTTACTAGCTACCTTTAAACTTTTTGAATCACACATCTATCCCTTCCTGTTCTTTGTACAGAATATCTAGGCATCCACATTTAGGTGGGAACCCTTCCAAAAATTCATCCCTTATCCATTTTCTGAAATCACACTTCTAGAAATACAATCTGGTGTTGTCTGAGGTCTGAACCATGTACAAGGTAGTTGAACTTTACATGCTTGAATACTCCAGGACACAATGATGGCATTCAATCATGATGAAAAAAAAACAAGTGGAATGACATGATCTGATTATGAATGTTGAGTTACTTACCTAAAAAGGTGAAGATGGTGTTGCTCTACATTGGGCAAAGTAAGCAGGGAAGAGTCATGTATCCATCGCCCTTGGATCACCATCTGCACCAGATTGGTGATATTCAGAGCAGCCACTAGCCATCCATGGTATGCCGCAACATCCAGCATTGCCTAAGCGAACAAGACACAGAAAATAAAGGAATTTAACTACCTCCCTCTTATTCTTTCCAGATGCATACCACTAAGAACATTTATTTTCATGATTAATATACAAAGATTTAGATTACTATTAAATGGGAATATGACTATTTTTTGAGTCAACTCCAACTGAAGTCAACAGGAGTCTATTGACTTTAATGGGCATCTGATTAGGTCCTAAATCATCATTAAAATTTACCTTAAATGGAGCAGCAGTATTTGCTGTTAGAAACAAATTCCAAGTTTGGCACTACACTAGTCTAGAATATTACTGAGAATAGCTTCCAGTTCTGTCTACAAGATATACATCTTTTTTACTTGGTTACTTAACAGTAAAATGATAAAGCTACAATTAAATGCAATATTAATTTTGAAGGTTTCCCTATCAGACCAAAGTTGGCAAACCAGCAGAATTATTTAAACATATTTGATCTACTTTAAAATATAATGAATATTAAAAGTGTGTCCTTAAAATGAATATGTGATGACTAATAATAGTACCAAGCATTAGCTAATATTATAACTCCCCTTTTACATGAGGAAACTAAAGTACAGAAGCAAAGCAACTCCCAAAACCTAATCTAGTGAGTTACTGGCAGAGTTGAGATTAAAGCTCAGAAAGTTTCTCATTTGGACTAATTGGAAAACAAGAATTCCACATAGCAAAGCAATTTCAGTTCTTTGTTCTGTATTGGCACAAAACTGAGATCTTTAGAATCTTTCTCCCCCAAAATGTGAGATTAACTTCAAAATGCTCAAACATAATTATTAGCTCCAAAAGAAGTAATAACCTGGTGGGTAGGGCAGCCACCTGTGAGACATCCAGGTTCAAATCCTTCAAATCAGATGGAGCAGGACCATGATTCTGAGTCTGTCATATCCCACCAAGCTATAGTTTGCTCTTGAGCGGGTTTATCTCTCTCATTTTGAGCAGAAATTCCATCCTGAATTTGGTAAATCATCTCAAAGAACGTTTTATCCAAGCTGATAAATTTCTGTCTGTGAACTAACATTTTCTGACAAAATCAATTTAACTGAATAAAGTCAACCACCTGTTCAATCAGACCATACTACCATATTTACTCAAATCCAAGATGAGATATTTTCCCCATTTAACACTGAGGAAAAAAGTTTCATTTTGGATTCAAGTATGAGGCAGTGAGGGCACAGGGAGCTGGTGTCTGCCCTCCTGCCACCTCTGCTGTCCCTGGTTGCTCCCCTGCCTGTCTCCCCTCTGCAGCCTTGGGCCCCCTTGCCCCTACCACCTCTGCACCCCCTGAGCCCCACCTGCTTCTGCTGCATCCCTTTGCTCCACTCCAGCAAGTACTGACCCCACTGCAGCCTGAGGCATGCAGCACGGCCCCAGCCTGGCCTGATAGCAGTGGCATAGTGGCCTTGACATTTATGAATGGACGGGCAGACATAGGGGGCAAGAGACAGGGGTCAAGCTGCTTGATCCCCCCTGCCCCCACTGCCTCTTCTACCACCCCTCCCCCCCACACTGCCTGCCCCTACTGCCTCCCCTATCAACCTGCCCTCCTGCCAGTGCTTTCCCTGCTGCAGCAGTGGGGGAAAAATTTAAGGTGACACTCCAAATATTAGATTGTATATATGGAGAATTGATAACAAAAATGATACATTTTCCATGTATAGAATCTAATTATTGGGGGTTGACTTAAATTCAAGGTCTTGGATTCAGGTAAATATGATACTACTTATAACTAAGCCACAGATAGTTTCCAGTTCCATTTGCAATTTTATTTAGTTAATTTTTAAAATTCAAAAGGATGTAGCTAGCTTAAGGTCCAATTCTGCAAAGACCTAAACATATGCTCAGCTTTATGCACTGTGAGTTCCAAGAATTTCACTGGGATGCCACAGTGTGTAAATTAAGCATGTGGGTAAGTCTTTGCAAGATTGGACCTACACTCTTTCAAGTTGGTATAAAAGCATATCTGAGAACTTTTCCAAAGGATACCAAATCAAAACATTTTTTTCAACACAATATTTTTATACGGAATTCAACTTCACAAATATACTGTAGACTGTGCATATTTTACAACAGTTGTTTGGATTCACGGGAGCATTTGTAGTTGATGAAAGAGATTCTAGTAAAATATGTTTATTTTGCAAACTGCAATAATAATAATAAACATAGCACTGAGAAGTCTTTGTTTTAGAGACTGCTAATTGAATTTAAATGTGTATTTTTAAAAGCTAATTGTCAGGTAAGAAATCTGAGGTTTAATGAAAATTTTGGAAAACAGTTACAAAAACAAGTTCAGGAATGCTCAATAATCATTTTCAGTTTGGTGCTTTTGGAAATATTAGGCAGTGTCCTTACTACTATCTTCCTAATCCACGTTCTTATGTTTTGGCCCTTGCTACATGTTACATATATTACACCATTAACTGGTTAATTACACAATAAATTTAAACTGGCTACATATACAAAGTAACTATCATACAATAAAAATTACTATACAGCTATAAAAAGAGCCAACCAACTATAAAGCTAATGCTTGAGAATGTGTGCAACTCTATAGCTGGTTTCTATCCAGCTTTAATTTGAACATGTAGCAGGGCCCTTAAAGATAGAAACCTGTAGTTTCCTTTTTTCAGACTACACTTAAGACATGTTATTTCAAGACAAATGATATTATTTTATGCTTCCTTGAGAAAGCACATACTTGCAATACTTCTGACTCATTTTACAGCCCACCAGTGGAATGATGAGAAGCTGTCCATATTAGTCTGTTCATTTAATCAAATGTTTTACAGACAAACAAAAGGCAGCATTTACTTAAGGCAAACTAAACAGTGAAATCTTCTTTAAACAAAGGAGTTGTTTACACATGCAGAGCTATTTCAATTAAATTACACTGATTCTGAAGAAATGCTCAGTTTAAAGACACACAAGCTGGTTTCAGTAATGGCCAGACACACAGCTTACTTTAGTAGTTTACAATGCCATTTCAACAGGTTTTATTTCAGGCCAGGGTGATAAGATCAATGACACACAGAAAAATATTTTAAGTTACCCTAAAATGCCCTGGTTCTGCCCCATTTCTCATGAAACTTATGCCCTGCAGCTAATGACATTTTGCAATTTTTTGGGTGGCAGGAACTTATCTGATTTAGGTCTGAAATTTTCTCCATGCCCTACATAGACAGATTTGCTTTTACAGATATATATTTGTACCTAAGTATGATATATATACATATATTTGAATGTATACAGTATAACCTCATAATTTCTTGAAAATCCAGTACTTCATAAACATACATTACATAGGTGAGTAGTGGTGGTCGGTCCTGGAGCAGTGGAGGGGGAAGACTGCACGTGGTAGCTGCTGCCGCCATCCACCACCCTGTGCCACTGCTCCACATGTGGCCGCTGCTACCCACCCGACCCTGCTCTGTGACTGGCCGCCACTCTGACTTAAAACGTCTGGAATTTTAAAATTTCCGGCAGGTGCTTGGTCCCAAGCATGCCAGATTTATAAGGTTCTACTGTATTATCTTGTTAGTACCTTTTAAATAGAATTCTCCAGCTACTTCATATGTCTTACGTAGCATCTGACAAAATAGGCTGTCACCTATGAAACATCATGCCTTTCTGAACCAGTTAGTTTGTAAGGCCTCATACAAATATTCAGTTTCTCCTGGGAGAGTTGCTGCTCTTCCTGGAGAAACCTAAGGTGCCATCCTGTCCTGACTTTGGTCTGACTTCAAACTAACATGGTTAACTACCTGTCCGCATTTCTTGGTTTTGTTGTTATGCAGACAAACACGAGATGCATGCAGACATACATCAACTCTTTTCCTAGGCCCTCATACATTAGGCAGAGGCATAAGTTACAATTTTGGCACCCTGGGTGTGTGAGGGAAACAAGAACTCACCTCCTTGTGCAGGGGCTGCTGTGGTATCAGTGGTGCAGGCTGCTGCCCTGAACACTGGTGGATGCTGCGGTGGAGGGGCAGATTCCCCAGAAGCATCCATTCTGGCATGCCCTCTGAATCAGTGCTCGGGGACGGTGCCTCCTGCCTGCAACAATTTACACTAGTGTATCTAGGGCTAGATCCTATTCCATCTATTATGCATTTATGTGGACTTAAGCACTTAAGTATGATTCTATTCCACCCTGTTCAGGTCTCTGGAAATCCAGTAATGCATCTAATTTTTATAAAACATAGTTACCTTACACTTGAGTCATAAAAATAGCAGCAAGAAGGAAAAGAAACCTTTTCCCTTTTGTGGTAACAGTTTTTCAGGGTCTCAAGCACGGTGGACTAGAATCTGCCCTCTAATGTTCACTTCTCTTTTCTATTTCTGTCTTTCTGTGTTGCAGCCACACACTTCTTTCTCTTCTTTTTTCATTTTTTTTCTATTCTGAGGGCATGGGCAGATCTTTTGCTTCATAAATCAGATGGGCAGTGCCAGATTGAGCAGGTGGGCCAGATCTGGTCCACATCGAAGCTTGGATCCAGCACATATGTGACCCCAATCCAGCCATGTGCCAAATGGCCAGCCTAGCCCCAATCTGGCCAAATGCCAGTGGCATGGCTTGGGCCTGAGCCCAATCCAGCCCCAACCTGTGGGGAGCTCTGCAGGTTGGATACAAGAATTCCATGGGCTGGATTTTGTCCACAGGCTGAAGAGGATCCCTGGTCTAACTTACACCCTTGTAGTTTTTATCCATGACTTTTTCAAGGAAAGCTCTAAGCTACATTGAGTGAAGTTAAATTGGTTTACATATTTGTTATTTGTCTGGTATTTGTATAGATCTTTACAATCCTGGTTATATAGGTATACATTTGTCATCTCCCCATTCCCTGAGTTATCTTTTACTTATGCACTTATCTCCCTCATTTAATTGCTGTAACTTTTACACAAGTAACAGTATGTACATAATTATTTTGTATACTGCATGAATGGCGATAAAAGTATAGCAATGTGCTCCCACTTTGCTGAGTGTTGTCCTTTTTGCAATCTGCTTTTGTTGATACACTCGCAATCACATGCTTTTTACTAAACTAAAATTGGATTTTTTTTTTTTTGGAGGGGGGGAGTGAGAAGAGATGAGAAGGAAGAGAAAGCAATTTGCAACAAGCCACCCACTGAAGTTAACTGGAGGATCCTTTCAAATAGAAAATCTTACAGAAATTGATAGAGGCCTACAGACAGATATCCCGTAGGGAGTAACGAAAGCCTGTGTGTGTGAGACTGTGTTCCACATTGTTACGAGGAATCCACATGGTAAATCCTCTTTTCCTCCCTATTTTCTGATCCTTCACCCATAGAATTTATTCACAGCATCTCTATCTTGATGTGAAATCCAAGACATTTACATTATGAAGGAGTCGGAACAATGGTAAAATTGGCTTGTTTCATTTGCTACCTTGGAAACCTACATACTTTCCATTTTCAGCTAAGTGTAAAACATACAGATGCTTGATACTCGAATGGAAATTGATATTCCTGTAAATACTCAAGCTAACAAATTGAACCATCCCATTTTCCAAAGCGGGCATATATAAAACCTGGCAGCTAACTAGGGGAAAAAATGCAACTGATCTACTATTTCCAATAATTACTACTAGTAGTTATTTATATCATCAGGTCCCCCATATCTCATGAATAAGGTTTATTATTTCTTGTTTTCCCTTTTTTCTCATTCCCTATCACAGCTCATCATCATTTATTATTATTTGTCAGCATTCAACTTGACTTTTTATGTGCTTTGAAAAATAATTCTAACATAGCTAGTCTTACCCCCATAAACCATTTAAAATGTTCAGATAATCTGATAAAATATAAAGAAATATACAAATTGAAATCCATAATGAAATCTTGCAGGAAGTCATTTTCTAAATTTCATATACATGATAATAGGCTAAGTTAGTGTTCCACATGAAAAAATGGGATCTTCTTATTTTAATGTTACAAGGATTTCAGGATAAAGCTGGAAATTTGTTATATCTATACGATTTTTCTGTAAAAGTGGAAGTGTGAGAAATTATGCAATAAATGTTCTAGTTGCAAATTAAAACAAACAGTTTATGGTAAATTAAAAAGCAAATGAAAATACTTTTGATTCCCTTGTTAAATATAAAAGAGAAGAGTGAATGAATAAAGGAATAGGAGAGCACACAGAATACATATTATCTTCCACTTTGTTGTGAAGAAGGGAAGAGAGATGCAGTCACATAGATCTTTATGAAACATTAGCACCTTAGCTTGTAAGCCTTCCAAACCAGGGACCTTGTCTTTCAGTCTCTGAACTACCACAGACTGCTCCTTTGATTACATACATGACAGGACAGTAAAGATGAAGTGTTGTACAGTGCTGTTTTGGCCTTTGTCTCATTAAATTTGACTAAACAATACTGAAGTGACTGGAAGTTCATGTTCTATATAAAATTTGAAGATCTGATATTCAGTAACTGGGGACTTAATTCACTGTATAATGATATCCAGATTTAAGTATCCAAAAGATCTGAATAATATTTGATTTCCAGCACAAAAAATTGGGTTTTTTTCTCTCTCACCTCCTAAAGAATGGATCCTATATAAGATCCCTAGCATGTACTTCCATATGACTGTTTCCACTAAGGAGTTTTCAAAGAGTACTCGCGTGACTGTTTTTCAAGGCCAGGTACAGACATTACACTTTTACTGGTATAAGTGATCGTAAACTGGTCTATACCCAGTAAAAGAACAGAAGTCCAGCACATAGAGGTTGGTTTGAAATGGCAAAACCTGGTCTAAGATTTGCTCCCACCACCAAAGGGCAAGTGTGTGTTCTGTTCACTACCAATCTAAACTGTGCCACTTAGAGAAAACCATGCAACTTTAATCAATTCTGCCTTAGGCATTTTGACTGTCTGTATCTAGCCCAAGTGTTTTATGGGCAAACAAAGCCAAGCCAGATGCAGGTTCTGTCTCTTCTAATCTCAGTTGTTTTTCTGGGTAGCACACTTTTGTCATGCCAGGAGGATCGTCTTCCTGCTGTCCCTCAGATTCCTTTTTCCCATGTTTACCAGACAAAGATGTTCTCTCATCCCTTTACTTTGTGAAAACTCATGTCTCAGACTCCTCCCATTGCACATAGATATACTGTTGTTGAGGTCAGACAGTGCAAGTGCTTACCTGGGTGTCTCTTCTTCTGCTTGTAGGCCTTTCAACTGGTCTACATCTGCTCTCTGCTACAGAAACAAGCACATACCCCAGAGTACCCCCATTGCTTTTTCCTCTTTAACAGTAGAAGGCAGGGCAGGGTAGCACCTTAGGGCACTTTTACACATGCTCCGGCAGTGGGGGTGGGGGGTGGAAGCGATGCTTTAACTGAAATTGTATGATGAATACACTTTCCAAGTCTCTAATTAAAGCACCACTGCATTGCCTGTATCAACATCCCCATGCTTAAAGATGGTGGTGGGAGCACACGAACTAAAGCTTATTCGACAATTTTTAAGTGCAGGGATGCCGATATATGAGACGCAGAAGGCTGCTGGAGTGTAGCACTTGCCATACTCCAGCAGACTTGAGTAATCAAGTCTTATCCAACGCACTGAAACTCCAGCGCCTTGGAGCAGCCTCTGAGCTCATGTATAGACACCTGTAGAGACTAGCTGGTTCAGAGAAGCATAAACTTTTGTAGGTGACAGTCTACTTCCTCTGATACTATGTCCTGCCTTGTTCCTGACTTTGGACTAACACAGCTAATTACCTGTCAATCGTGGCAAAGATAGAAAAGAAAAACCTCTTGAAATGTGGTGATGATGAAGGTGACTTATTCTAGCCCCTAATATTAGCAGTTAAGATTATTAGTAATTAGCAAAAATGTTAAGACTCTGACATACTATTCAACATTTCAAGCAAGATCTGAAGGGGAAGACATTAAGAATCCAAATAGAAACTAACCACCATAGTAGAGGCTTAAATCAGTGGTGAAGATGATACAAAAAGCAGGCCCAGACATTCAAAGCCCACTGAGTCCTGTTAAGGGCAGATCAAATGTGCCCTTTCTGTTAGCTCTTCATAATACAGGGATGTGATACTTTAATTTGACTTATTTAGATCCAAATCTAGTCTAGGGAATGGGATCTGAAAATTACTTTTTTGTCTAATTTGCCACAAATAAAGGACTCACACTAATCTGATGGCTAAAGATCCCTTTCCTTATCAAAATAACTGTTGCCTTCTACTCCTGAAATATGTAGTATATATTCCTGTATCATTTTTGTGTATGTATGTGTGTGGATGGAGGGAAGAAGAGAGGTGGATAAGTGGCATGGAAAGGAATGGTGGTGCCAGAAGTGCCACTTTTCACTGGTAATTTTGAGACAGTTCAGTGAATATTTACTCACTGAAATATACATACTTGTAAAATCAATCTAGCTATAGAAGCCATAGCTATTAATATGAAATTTACCATTTTTAAAACCAGCTGTTGAGTGTCAGTTTTTGTTACATACTATTTTCCATGCTCTCTCACTTGAAAGGTAGATAAGTCTGAAAATCTCACGCCCAACTGCATAGACCCTGGAAGAACTGAAATTGTATGATGAATACACTTTCCAGAGCCTCTAAAATGACCAATCCTTAAAAACCACCGTGGTTCTGAAATGTGAGAGTGCAGTCTCATGGATTCTACAGGCCACAGGCTACATATCTGTATTCCAGGATTTTTTCTTTCATTGGGGCTTTCACTTTTTAATAGCGTCTGTTATTATGGAATCCCAGTTGTGACTTCCGAATGAAGTCTGAGTTCCGTTGGACACTTAAAAAAGAGAGAGGTAGGTAGCTGTTTAGTCTGAAAGTCGGACAGAAGGCAGAGCAAGGTGGCACCTGGAGTTACACTCAGGAATTAACCTCTTTATTTTGTAGGAAAAATAGTGTACCTTCCCCAAATTACAGCACTTCCTGAGTACAGAATGAATTCTGAAAATCTGCAAGTAAATAAGTTAGTCTGTCAGTTAAAATTAAACAACTGGGTCATTTAAGTGTATTATTTTCTATCATCTTTATCTTTCTTCCAAACAACTTTAACAATGGAAGAAAGTTACTTCACATTTTCCATATATTTAAAATTCATATAAATAATATGTATTTGGATAAATAATAAATAATAATAAATAAATAATCTATATTTGGATTCCCCTGCCCCCGAAATACCTAGTTAACTCAAACTACCCATGATGTTTTAACTGGTGAGATTATATAAACTAGAAGGAACAGATCAGGAAACTTCAAAGGGACCATAGTAACATCAGGGGTAGCTCAGTCAATCGCTGCTCTTCCTCCACATCGTAATCTCATGATGTCACTAGTGGGCACATTTTTTATCTTAATATACTTAGATTTCTTTTCAATGTAACCATGAAAGTACAGGCCAAAATTTCTGTTTTGTTTCAAGGGCCAAATCAGTTTCAGATTCAACTGTGGAAAGCCAAAGAGTCAAGTTTCCAGTAAAGTTGGTGAGCTACTTGGCTCAACTTTCTTTAAAGATTTTCTGGATGCATGTTAATTTGGCATGGTTGGTTGCTAACCAGCCTGCTTTCAATACAGAGGGTCAGCGAGCATTGCAGCGCCAGCCTGGCTCTTCACAGTCCTGGTTTCCGATGCGGGCTGCTGGTGAGGATCCTCTCTGCCTAAGCTGGTGCCACGAGGCAGGCTTTGGGTTTTTTGACAACAACCCATGTTTTTGTAAGGAGGGCATGCTGGGGTGGGATGGGCTTCACCTCTCCCCTAATGGCAGATGTATCTTTTCCTCTAGGTTGGCTGATCTCGTACAGTGGGCTTTAAACTAGCTTCGCCGGGGGAAGGGGCCGCTTCGAGTGGAGAGGATGCTTCACCAGCATGCAGGGTGACAAGAGGAAGGGAAGCACAGGTAAGTATCAACGTCCGAGGAGCAGGGGGCCACAACTGTCCTAGGTGTGGGAGGAAGGCACAAGCACCCTCAGGAGGTCTCAGGTGCCTCTACACTAATGCTAGTAGTATGGGGTGTAAGCAGGAGGAACTGTGCCTCCTGCTTGTAAGTAAGAACCCAGACTTAGTAGGGATCACAGAAACCTGGTGGGACCCTACCTATGACTGGGTGGTGGGCATTTGGGGATATACCCTATATAGAAGAGACAAGATAGAGAGGAAAGGTGGGGCGGGGGTTGCGCTCTATGCCAAAGAGCACCTCACATCATCAGGGATTAGCTTCGGGTTAGAGGAGGGTCGGACAGAGACACTATAGGTCAAACTACAAGGGGGGCATGGCGAAAGGGACCTTATGGTGGGTGTCTACTACAGACCATCCAACCAGGGGGAAGAGCTAGACCAGGACTTCTCCAGTCAGCTTATGGAGGTGGTTAGGTCAAGGGATGTTATCGTCATGGGTGACCTAAACTACACAGACATTTGCTGGGAGGAGCAGACAGCCAGGTCTGACCGCTCACGTAGGTTCCTGGCTGTATTACAGGACCTTCGCCTTATCCAGGAAGTGCACAGCCCCACTAGGGGGAACGCCTTGCTGGACCTGGTCCTGGCCACAGGGGATGACCTGGTGAGGGGACTGCAGGTCCTTGACTACCTGGGCAATAGTGATCATCACCTGCTGGATTTCACTATCCAACGCAGGGCGTCTAGGGCTCACAGCGAGGCTAAAGCCCTTGACTTCAGAAGGGCCAACTTCAATAAGCTTAGGAGACTAGTGGGGGAGGCACTAAGGGCCCAGAAGGTAGAGGAGATGGGAGCCCACGAGGGATGGTCGTACCTTAAAGGGGTGATCCTCCAGGCCCAAAGGATAACAGTCCCTGAGAGAAGCAAGGGGGGTAAGAGTGCTCAGAAACCCCCTTGGCTCAGCAAGGGCATTCAGTAATGCCTGAGGACTAAAAGGGAGGCATACAACCAGTGGAAGGGAGGAGCTATCACCAAGGAGGAGTACTCCTCCTCGGGCCAGGAATGTAGGAGGGCTATTAGGAAGGCCAAGGCAGAGATGGAACTCAGGCTAGTGTCCAGGATCAAGGACAACAAAAAGTCCTTTTTCAAGTACATTGGGAGCAAGAAGAGGGCACCAGGCGATGTAGGGCCCCTGCAAGACACAAACGGTAATCTGGTGGCCACGCCAGACAAGAAAGCTGATATTTTTAACAGTTTCTTTGCCTCTGTTTTCCTGAACAGGGACCGGGACATCCCACCTACCAGAGGTAGGGACAATCTTGGGGATAGCTCTATCAAGCCTTTAGTCAGTTCAGATGTAGTTCGGGATCTTCTGGAAGGGCTAGACATTTTTAAATCTGCAGGTCCAGATGCCCTCCATGCAAGGGTGTTGAGGGAGCTGGCAGGGGTCATCGCGGAGCCTTTGGCCTGGCTGTATGAGCATTCGTGGTCATCTGGCCAGGTGCCGGGGGATTGGAAACTGGCTAATGTGGTCCCTATTTTTAAGAAGGGGAGGAAGGAGGACCCAAGTAATTATAGGCCTGTAAGCCTCACCTCGGTGCTCGGGAAGCTCTGGGAGAGGATCATCTAGGAGCATATCTGTGGGGGGCCTGCAGGGGAGATCATGCTCAGGGGCAATCAGCATGGCTTCACCAAAGGCAGGTCCTGCCAGACCAACCTGATTGCCTTTTATGACCAAGTAACTAAATCCTTGGATGATGGTGTCGCTGTGGACATGGTCTTTCTAGACTTTAAGGCCTTTGACACTGTCTCTCACCCCATCCTCATCAATAAATTAAGTGACTGCGGCATTGATGCCTGCAGTTGGATGGGTAAAAAACTGGCTGATGGGGCGCACCCAGAGAGTAGTGGTGGATGGGTTGTACTCAACCTGGTGAGATGTGAGCAGTGGGGTACCCCAGACTTGGTCCTCGGGCCCACACTGTTTAACATCTTCATCAGCGACTTGGACGAGGGGGTGGAAAGCATGCTGTCCAAGTTTGCTAATGACACTAAGATGTGGGGCGAGGTGGACACACTTGAAGGGAGAGAGAGGCTGCAACTAGATTTAGACAGACTACAAAAGTGGGCAGATGAGAATAGGATGGGGTTCAACGTAGACAAATGCAGGGTGCTGCACCTTGGGAGAAGGAATCCACAGCATACATACAGGTTGGGGAGTTCCCTTCTTGAAAGCACAGAGGTGGAAAGGGATCTCGGAGTCATTATTGACTCCAAGATGAACATGAGCCGCCAATGCCAGACTGCAGCCAGCAAGGCCAGCCAGACCTTGTCATGCATCCGAAGGTGCATCTCAAGCCGGTCCAGAGAGGTGATACTCTCCCTCTATGCGACTTTGGTTGGGCCGTAGTTGGAGTACTGCATCCAGTCCTGGGCGCCGCACTTCAAAAGGGATGTGGCCAGCCTGGAGAGGGTGCAGAGGACGGCCACCCACTTGGTAAGAGGGCAGCAGGACAGGCCCTATGAGGAGAGACTGAAGGACCTGAACCTGTTCAGCTTCAGCAAGAAGAGTCTGAGGGGGGACCTGGTGGCTGCCTACAAGCTCATCGAGGGGGATCAACAGCAAATAGGCAGAGCTCTTTTCTCCCCAGCACCACCTGGGGTGACAAGGAACAATGGTCATAAGCTGATGGAGAATAGGTTTAGGTTAGAGATCAGAAGGCAATATTTTACAGTTAGGTTGGCCAAAATCTGGAACCAACTTCCCAGGGAAGTGGTCCTCGCCCCTACCTTGGGCAAATTCAAGAGGAGGTTGGATGATCACCTGTCTGGGGTCTTGTGAACCCAGCATTCATTCCTGCCTGTGGCAGGGGGTCAGGCTAGATGATCTGTTCAGGTCCCTCCTGGCCTTAGCTACTATGAAACTATGAAGTTCCAAAATTTTACTGATCAGAGCTCAATTGTCAAGTCTGTGTGGCTTTACCACTGGACAAGTAAGTACCCTCCTTCCCAGACCCATGGGTCTGGGGCTTCATATACTCCCCAAAACTAGGCAGGCACTTGTGTAAGCCCCAGGCCAAGATGCCTTGGCGTTCAGATGGCTCCAGTCTTGCTTGATCTCAGCCAAAAGGCTGAGATCATGGTATCTCCCCTGCTAGGTAAACTATGCAAGGTATTAGTCTAAAGCCCATGATTTACCACATAGTTCACTGGGAAGGGGCCACCAGAGTCTTAATTGAGCATTTCAAGTCATGGTAAGCCATGACATTGCATACCCAGAATCCCTCTGTTGTGCCCTCTCTCAGCCTGGTGCATACGATTTGTGTGGCCCCCCTCTCCATGGTGACCCCACAGCTCAGCATGTTTGTACACTCCAGATACCTCCCACAAAGGAGCCATGTGCTAATTAGCCCCCACTCATAACTGGAACTGGGTGTTCTTGTCACAAGTCTTGGGATATTCCAAAAATGTATGTGCAGATAAGGTGTAAGGTAACCTGGTGTGTCTTCATCTCATGGAGGGTGGGACCACACTAATCATATGTGCTAGGCCGAGAGGGGCCAACAGAGGCATTCTGGGTGTGCAATGTCAAATGACTTGAAAAAGAGTCAGTGGTGAGGGGGACTGTGTTCAGTAGGCACTACCATTTATCTTATTCAGATGGGCTGTACTAGTCTATCCTTGTGGTTGATTCCCATCAGCAAGTTTGCCCAGTGTGGCCAATGTGTTTTACAGTCATGCTCAGTGATGGATGCATTTAATCAACTTTCCAACTATGTGCTGAGCACATGCTGCTTTTGGTAGCAGTTTAATAATAGACAATATATTTAGTGAGATTGCTTTGTATGCGTTTATAAGATAAGGGGCTTTATTTCCCATGCCAAATTGTGGGAAAATCTCATTGTGGAATCAAGTAAATATAGTAATTGTAACAACCTTGTAATGTTCTTTTAGTCTGAAATCAGTAAAACATTCTCTCAGCCTAGTTCCACTTACACAGTTTTTTGCTTGCAACTACACTGAAGCGTAATTAAAGTACAGGCCAAATTTGCCAGCTGTATTAAAATAACTGGAATTATCCTCTATTTAGAATAGCTAAGGATCTGGTCATAGTTTGTAACAAATATAGATGTTAATATGCACAAAATTTACCATTTTCCTGAAACCTATAAATACAGAATAATACTAAATCTTATGTGGATATGCTTCTAATCTAGAAGTCATATATACCAGTGTAGCTTTACATTATATATCACATCTAATCCAAGGTCATAAGGCATAGCTACAACATTTTTCCAGAAGTATGCTATATATTATAAGTCCTATAACTTTATTTTTTAAATTAAGATTACTATGGCTAAAACAGCCAATGAAAAATTTACTAAGCCAATCATAGCATAATCTGTTTAAGCAAATCAATTTAGGGTTAGTAACTTTGGAAACTCGTATATTGGCTTATCAGCATATTTTGAATTAGACAGCTCCAGAAGCTTCATAGCCCTGGACAACATCATTTTGAAATTATTTGTGCTCTGCAAAACTTAAAATAATGGTCTTCCAATTTGTTTTCTAGAATTCAAATTCTGGACAAGTTGGCTAATGCATTAAATTAAATCAGACTTAAATAGCTAGGTTGCTTTAGCTTCACAGGAAAGAAAATATGGCTTACCTTATTAGGGATTCATTTAGTAGTAGGGCAGATGGCACTCCTTTTATATTGTTCTCTGTACCCCTCTCCCTCAACACTGTTCATACAATGTTTTCACCTCCCTCTTCCAAAGGCTTTGCTATCCATTGCTACACACTCAGTTTTCCATCCCCCACTATCATGAGGCTCTCACTGATGCATGCAAATTAAGCCTTCCCAGCTTCTTTGTAAGATTCTCTCTCTCTTACTTTCTTCACTCTCTAGTCTCTGTAGTAATATTATTAATGTGCTAAGAGCAAAAGAAAGAACAAAGAATCTATTCTACATAGCTGGGAGAGTGGAAGCCTCTGTCTCTCACTGACTTTGCTTTAAACAGCAGTACAGAGATTGAAGTAGCCCTGGAATGTAATGATAGCAATACAAACAAGATAATACATTAGCCAACTTGTTCAGAAATAGAGTCCTAGAAATTGAATTTATTCTTAAATTGCTATTAATTTACAAATTAATATATTGTACCATGCCAAAAAACCTTAAGCACAGTAAAATAATTTTCACAAAAGTCTCATGGCAAAGGACAGCCTCAATAATATAAACAAATCCTAGTTTCTTAAAGAAAAAAAAAAATCAGTTTAAAAGTTTATGCCAGTCTACAAAAAAGAGTCTATTTTTCTCAAGATATATATGTCCTTTTTAAAAGTTAGGGTCAATTCCCAAGCAATAATACAATATTTTGGCAATAATTAAAATATTTAAAGTGCATATATACGAATTCTTTTCAACAGCAACAGTTATTCCCAGTAACTTTCTCCTGAACTTTTAGCCCCATAAGGTTAGCATTCAGGAAGCTCAGCTGCTGTCTAACAAACTTAATTAATCAAAAAGTCATTTCCGAGCTGTAACTATGAGCAAAAGTGCTTCAAGTGCGCTAGCAAGCCTACAAGTTAATCAAAATGCTAATGCAGTACAAATTAAAGTTGTGATTAACATTTCACAGTAGCTGCTTAAGTGAATTGATCACACAAATGGGTTAAGCATTAGTCATTTCCTCAAGCTCCAACTGGGAAAAGGTTTGTCATGGATGGGGGAGGAATTGTACATAAGCAGCACCAAATCATCATTAAAGTGTCACCAAGATGCCACCATACAATGTTTTACAAACATATAAATTGTTTACTCCCCAAAAATCAAGTTAAAAGCCCATTAATGTACAAAATAACATATGTACCTTTGTAAGGGCAGGAGGCACGCTACTTTACCATTTTTTTAACATATAGGCAATTTTGCTATACATTTCTGTTTATTATTTATAAATGGACACTACCATTGTTGCAAACACTTGAGAGGAAGATTTTGATTATTCTCTTGCTTCTATTATCTTGAGCAGTGATAATATCAAGCCAAATACAGAAGAAGGTAATATTAAAACCTAACTGAATCTGACCGCTACCATTGCAGTGCCAAATACAGAACACAAATATGTGTACTAGCTAAGGGCAGAGTCCCTGCCCTGAATGTGTTTCAAGAAATTATTCTATACTTTTATTCTATACTAAGTTTATTTGGTTTTCCCCTCCTGTCTCCCCTTCAAAGGGCTCCCTGTTTATTTATAGTTACATATGCATCCCTTCAAATAGAGTGACTGTCACCTACTTCAGACACACCTTGACAATTCTTAAATACACAGCCATAAAATAGATCATTGCTGTAGTCCCCTCCCTCCAACCATTATTCAACATATCTACAGCAACCAGCAATAACCCAGCCACTAAAAACCTACTTAAGATCTTTAAGATTTCCCATCAGAGCCGTCTCATTTTTCCACAGCTAGGGAAAATAAATAGGTCTGAGAACATGCTGCGAAGGTCAATAATCTGGTGGGGGTGGGGGGAGGAGTTGAATTAACAGGTGGGAGGTGGAAATAAAGTTAAAGGCTGAGGGGCATTCTCTCTCTCATGTAAGGGGGACTACAGTTCAGATACTCTGTTGATCACAGAGATGTTGCTGAGGATGGTTAGACATGACTCCCTACAGAGCTGTTCTGCCAGGTCTGTCAGAAGATTTTTTTATTAAATACTGTAGTGCATAAATTAAACAAATCAGAATACTTGTATGAGATCTTACTGCTGCACATGCATGCAGTAAAGGTCCTTTTGAAAGTCAGCTAATGTCTAAGTAATATGTTAATTGCAATAAACTCATTACTATTATATTGTGCCTAACTAGCACATCACATTCTACATAAGAAGAAAAGATCCATGCCTAGAAGGGTTTATAATCTAATTCTGGACCTGGAATAATGAAAGCAGAAACAAAACATTGATGAAAGGCAGGGGGTTACAGCAGTAAAACTGCATTGTTCCTCAGTTAAGACATGCACGTTTCTCACTGCAAACTGCACTTCATTTTACAGTTCCAAATCTGACTGCTCTTCTGTCTCCTCTCAATGTACAGGTATCCTACTGAGATGAGCTTAACACATCCATAGGCAAACACTCCTCAAAGGTTAAGGCTGAGCTCTATGGCAGTCCTACTCCCTGGCAATACTAAAATATTTTATCAACGATTATACTACAAGTGGAGGTTCGTGGCCAATCCAAATGCAAAGCCAGCTACTATTCATATTATTCCTCAGTAAAAATGACTGCCCTGCTGAATATGAGACTGATTGTATTACTACCTCAATTATCCATTTCAATTAATACAAACATAGTAGGCAGTTTCAGAACAGTAGCATAAGAGCTGATCACTGAAGATACAGCCAAGAAATATAAGGCTTGAGAAGAGAATCAAAAAAGAGTAGATTTATTCTTTTTACAGTACGTTGTCCTAAATCAGGGAGTGACAAAGATGAGGTATTCCTTCTACACTAAGAAGTATACTATACAAAATCTTAGAGGATCATTTAGTTACAAATAAAACCAATTTTTATCCTCCACTTTTAACTATCTTCTCCAAAGTACTGAAGAAATACAGGTGAGTTATGCAGGTGAAGTGCTGGTATGTTTGACTCATCCCATTGAGCTCTGCACCTGTACCTTCTTCCACTCAGAGAAGCAGCAAGTGGCATATTTGACATAAGGAAATGATACAGTAGTTTCTTAAAAATAAAGCATATTGTGGATTGGAGTGTTGTCATAGTCGTGATGATCCAGGAACCATACAACATTTTTTGTGATGACTTTTACTGGACCAACTGTATGGTTGGGAGCTATTGGGCAAGCTTGCAGGCATCAAGTGTCCCTCCTCAGGTGACATATTATAGGAGTGTTTATAGGCTTCACATGACACTGCATAATTGTGCTATATAAAAATAAATTACCCCTGTCCTGGAAATCTCACACTATATCCAGAAAAGACAAAAAGACAAAGGGTGGGAGAAATGAAGTGTTATCTTCAAATTTTCCAAGTGAGAAACAGGCATAAATCAATTAAGTGACCTGCTGCCCAAGATCACACAGGATGTCTATGGCAGAGCTGGAAACTGAACACACTTCCTGAGTCACTACCCAGTGCCTTAAATCTAGAATCCTGTGTTAGTTCTTATCGCTTATTTTTCAGTGTGGGGACAGAGCCATGCATACTGAAAACTCATACAGTTCGATCAATGATTTTTTGGCCATTACCTGGGGAGCAGCACAAACTGGTATTCAGCTACCAGGAAAATCACACTACATTTCCCTGTATTTGTGAAGCAAATGGGATGTGTTTCATAGCCCAGCTGTACGTAAGTAGATGGACTATGAAACTGCTATAGCACACACCTTATTATAAGGAACTAAACCCATGCCTAATAGATTTAATAATAGCAAGTCTTCTGTGAAGCACACTTGTCTCATTTTCTTTGGCACAATTAAATTTATCTACAAGGATAATACACAGATTTATTGTACACTGGTTTATTGTTCTGTAAAATGGAGAACCTGCTCTTTTACCCTTTAATTGGCATTTGCCATCAAAACTTAGGAGAATACCCTGTATTTAAAGCTTGTTTAAAACTATGCTAACCATACAATTGAGCCGATAAAAGAGATTACCCACAAAAATTCTTCCCTTTTGTCCTGAAAATATTTCAATACACAATTTAAATAGAAAAGGAAATTTTTGATCTCAGAAAAGTAATTTTATAGTAGTAGTGGCAAGCACTTCTGATCAGACAGATTTTGATCAATGAATTAAGTAAACCCAGCTAATATTATCTACGTTTGGTAACAGTGAAAGAGGGTTAGGCAACAGAAATTACAAATAATCAGAGGAATCCTCAGTTTAAAAAGTTACTTTAAGGTGGAAGAGAAAATCTGTCCATCCCAGAGGGATCCTGAAAAACAAGTCATGGAAGTCACAACATGTGACTGATACATTAGAGCAGGGGTAGGCAACGTTTTTTGGCTGAAGTGCCGAAAAACACCACAATGCCTACCTCGGAAGGTGCCAGAGTGCCGGCATGGCAGAAAAACAAAATGAGGGCAAGGGGTGCATGGCAGGATTCCCTGCTTGTACTCCTTGCCCCCACCCAAAGCCCCTGCCCCCCAGCTCTGCTGCCCCTTGCCCCCCACCCAAAGCCCCTGGCCCCCAGCCCTACTGCCCCTTGCCCCCCACCCAAAGCCCCTGCCTCACAGCCCTACTGCCCCTTGCCTCCCACCCAAAGCCCCTTCCCCCCACCCCCCACCCCTACTGCCCCTTGCCCCCCACCCAAAGCCCCTGACCCCCATCCCTACTGCCCCTTGCCCCCAACCCAAAGCCCCTGCCCCCCATCCCTACTGCCCCTTGCCCCCCACCCAAAGCCCCTGCCCCCCATCCCTACTGCCCCTTGCCTCCCACCCAAAGCCCCTGCCCCACAGCTGGGGCTCTTTGGCTGCCAGCAGCTACCCTGGCTCCCGGTAGCTGCTGGAGCCCAGGCTGCTTCCAGCAGGGCTTGCAGCATCCCAGCTGCCTGCTGGGAGCAGCCCAGGATCCTGGCTGGCAACAGCTCCCCAGAGCCGGGGCCAGCTGCAGCCGGGAGGCTCCAAACAGCTGTACTGGGCTCCGGCATCATCTCCACACCGATGCATGCACCTGCATGTCAGAGTGGGTGGTGGGGGAGGGGCCTGAGGCAGTGCAGCCCCGGTCTCTCCCCTGCTCCCGGCATGGAGATGATGAGCCCGGCGCAGCTGTTTGTACCCAATCCGGGCTCTGGGCAGCTGCAGCAAGCAGCAGGCAGGCTGCAAACAGCTGCGCCAGGCTCATCACCTCCGTGCCGGGAGCGGGAGAGAGACTGGGGCTGCGCTGGCTCGGGCCCCTCTCCCACTACCTGCTCTGATGCGTGGGTGCATGCACTGGTGTGAAGCTGGTGCCGGAGCCCAACACAGCTGTTTGGAGCCTCCCAGCTGCAGCTGGCCCCAGCTCCAGGGAGCTGCTGCCAGCCGGGATCCTGGGCTGCTCCCAGTAGGCAGCTGGGATGCTGCAAGCCCTGCTGGGAGCAGCCTGGGCTCCGTCACTGGCAACAGCTACCCAGAGCTGGGGCTGGCCGTGGCGTGCCACGCTCGGCACGCATGCCAGGGGTTGCCGACCCCTGTATTAGAGGCATATCTTTAAAAATGAGAAGGAAGACTTGGGAAGGCTCCTCTCTCAGGAAATAAATTAATTGTTTAAAACAGGTTTATCTGGTTAGTTTGCAAACTGTTCCTTTTTGTCCAAAATGAATATTTGGAAAGATGATGTTGGTGAGAATGGGGGCAAGAATATGAATGACCAGACTTGTATTTTCTTTTCAGGAATACAAGATAGAAGATGAAAGATGCATGGGAATCTGGATGGGAAAAAGGATTTATATGGCAGTAAAAGGTGGAGATCTGCAGGAGCATGAGACAGGATGAAAACCCAGGCCTCTCTGCTGAGTCATAAGCATTTGAAAAGGTTTGGTAATGTTACTATATTGGTACTCTCAGAGCAGCAGTGTTGGGGGAGTCTGTGGATGATTTGCCCATTGGCAGGTATCACAACTTCATTTTTCATTTGGCCACATATTGAAGGTTATCTACATTAACTTAACAGGTAGAGACTTAAGAATTAGCAAATACATAAATATATGGACTATAAAATGAAAATCTCCAACAAAAAATTACTGGCTTTCCAGGCTGTCAAAAACCTTCAGTTTGACTTCTGATGCATGTGCATGGGTGCTACGTGTACATGGGAACTACTATACACAGAGTAAACACATACTTCTACCACTGAGTTCCCTCTTCACAACTTTTATCTTTTTTTCATGCCTCCTGACCTAGAGTTCATCAACAGGTCAGTACAGGAAAAAAGGTAACAACCAGTATGTAACCCTGCCTATTGCTTAGACACTAGGAACTTTAACCTTAGTTTGGAAACCATGACTAATAAGATGAAGCAAATATTCTCCCAAGAGGCTGAAACCATGTACCAGTTTCAAGCACAAATGTGTTGGTAAGCTTTTCTCTATTTTTAAATTGCTTTTTATCCTCATATTGATGTGTGGTTAAAAAGGCACAATATAATTCAGAAATGTAAACTTTTCAGAAGCTTTTGTTCCATTCAATGGAACTGTGGAATATTTCACTTTTAAGTGAAATCAATTTTCAAAAAACCCTATCCTGGGATAGAGAGATGAAAAATATATACACCTTAGCATTCCAGGGAAAAGATTTGTACCAAAAGCCTCAGACCCTGGGCACTTCATTGATACTCTGTAGTTCATAGTGAACTCTCCTGGTAAAAGTGTTGCCATAATTAATAGTGGGACTTCTGTTATTCACTGGCCTGACACATCCAGTGAAGAAAAAGCATGCGCGTGCGCACACGCACACAACATTCTGAAGGTGAATTCTGTGTTTTGCAGCATCTAGAGCAGTTTTAAGTGCTGATAAATGATTATTGTTGTTATACTGACTACTGCTAACAATGACAACGATGATGATAAGAATGTGCCAATTTGAGGTTAGGTGCACAATATACCATATTCTCTCACATACAACACCTTTTTTTCTCAAAAAAAACCAGCTGTAATTGCAGCAAATACACTAAATACAGGAAATATGGAAAGAATAGTTTCTGCCAGGTATAGGCAAAAGCAAAAGTAATATCTACAGGGAGCAGAATACTGACACTAGGCTCTACTCCTTAGCTGCTGCTGCCTGATTAGTTATTACAAGGAAAAAACTTTTTAAAATCCATTCTACCTTTCAAAAACAAGATGTATATTACATTCTAGGGCATGTTGTATCTTAGAAAATATAGTATGTAGTTAGATACAGTATTTCAAATGATCCAGCACAAGTCTAGAATTACAAGGTACATTTCTTTGTACAAACTGCAGGCCTGTTTCAGGTAGTACAGTTACACTCATTTGGATGTGGCCAGTGTGTGGATATATCCAGGGGTCAAAAACATTCACACACAAAATAAATGTAGAACATACATGGGCAGTGTGCACCGCTCAAAACCGGAGCCCAGTTTCCCGGAGCCATGCTGTAGCTGCTGGCCAGGCTCTGCACGGTGGAATCACCTGCTGCAGTCCTGGGAGGCCCTCAGCCCAGTGCTGGCCCCAACCTCCCCTACCACACCTAGGGTAACTTGCAGCACTGCAAAGCACACACGTGGCACAAGCGTTCCGCAAGGTCACCAGCTGTCCCCAGGGAATCAAAAACATCCATGCTCCTGTGGATGTGCTAATGGGTGCATCTACACATGCAATTAGGGAGAAAAAATAAATACTTTATTATTTTGTGCTGGAGTTTATTGCTCCTGAGTGCAGCATGTACACATGGGCCTGGGACCACAGCACACTGAGCCAGAGTGGAGCAGCCCTAGGCTAGCAGGGGACCTGGGGGAGCACATGTCGATGCACCCATTGTGTATGGGAGAAGAGGTAGAGAAGCAATAAAAACTGCTGAAAAAATACTAAATTCTTTTGCTTACACTAAAGTGTTGGCTTAATAATTAAAATTATTGTTGCAATGCATTTGGGCATTTCCTAGGTGGTTCCAGTCCCCAACAAAAATACACTGTGATAACTCAGCAGAAAGCAATTCAAATTGTTTCTAGACAAAGCATTTCACTACATTCCAATTCACTAATAACAAAATGGAAACCAGTAGCTATCAACTATATAATGGATTACAGTACCTGGCATATTCGGATAGCTTGGTCCAACACTGTCTTTGTATCAGTAGCATAATCTGGACAAGGTAGCATGGCACGACTAAAATGGGCTTGCAGCAGTAGATGTGTTTTTGTATGTGAACTGTCAAATGAATAAGGATTGACTTCAAGGGGGAGACGCTTTGCCAGTTCACTGTTCATCTGATCTTCATTGTGTCTCACTGGAAGGTCTGTGTACTCTTCAGCGTCCTTAAAAAAAAGGACAAAAAGACAGTTTTATAACAACATAAAATGCAAAATGTAACTGCAAGCAACTGGCAGGGTTTTTTCCCCCCTCTTTGACCCATTTAAAACCAAATATGTCAAAATTACTGAACACCTTTGAGTCTCTGGGGTTTTGCTAAAAGCAGCAACTCTATTCACAATGCTTAAGAATTATTTAGTTTACTCATTTAACAAAATCATGTCTATGTTAAAACATCCAAACAACCGTGAAGTATTTTAAATACTCTTTATATAGCTGATTTTTATGCTAGAGCAGAGTAATGCTAATTTTCTATGTACAGAAATAATATGCCTGTTAGTCAAATATAGTATTTCAGATAGGCTAAATGACCTCCTTGATGTTTCCTTCCACCCCAAATGGCTCAATGAGTGTTTTTAGAATTATTGCGAGGAGTCAATACTGCACATTTTCATTTCTCAGTGTTTTGCTTCCTTTTCATATTCAAAGACACTGTGCCCTTGAAATGTTTAAAAGAAATGTTATAAATATTAAATGACCATGGATCAAATGACCGGTATCTAAATAATTATTAAAACGGCAAGATTCCTTGCCCTCCATCGAAGCTGACCTCGTGAAGGAACACCTTGACAGGCTGGATACCTTCAAGGCAGTCGGCCCTGATGGGTTACACTCAAGGGTACTCAGGGAGCTGGCGAGCATCATAGCTCAGCCCCTGGCACAGATCTTTGAGAGCTCTTGGTGCTCTGGCGAAGTGCTCGATGATTGGAAGAGGGCCAATGTTGTGCCTATCTTCAAGAAAGGGAGGAAAGTAGATCTGGCAAACTACAGGCCCATCAGCCTGACCTCTATCCTGGGGAAGGTCTTGGAAAAGATTATCAAGGAGGCCATCCTTAACAGACTAGTTGAAGGCAATATCCTGAGGGATACCCAGCATGGGTTTATTGAGGGTAGGCCTTGCTTGACCAATTTCATTTACTTTTATGACTAGGTGACTTATCACCTGGACAATGGGGAAGAGATTGACATTGTATAACTCGACTTGAAAAAGCCTTCGATCTGGTATCCCATGATCACCTCTTGGCTAAAGTAGCTAACTGCGGCTTTGACGTCACCATGATCCATTGGCTGGGGAACTGGCTCCGTGGTAGGACCCAGAGGGTGGTGGTCGATGGGAGCCAATTGTCTTGGTGTGCTGTGACCAGTGGTGTCCCACAAGGCTCTGTCCTAGGGCCTATACTATTTAACATCTTCATCAATGATGTGGACATTGGTGTCAGAAGTGGACTGGTTAAGTTTGCCAATGACACCAAACATTGGGGTAAAGCATCCACACCTGAGGATAGGAGGGTGATCCAGGTGGATCTGGATAGATTCATGAAATGGGTGGATGAGAACCTGATGGTGTTCAACACTGAAAAATGCAAGGTTCTCCACCTTGGGAGGAAAAACCTGCAGCATGCTTATAGGCTCGGTAGTGCTATGCTGGTTAGCACTACAGATGAAAGAGACTTGGGGGTCATGGTTGACCACAAGATGAACATGAGCCTTCAATGTGATGCTGTGGCTAGTAAAGCGACCAAAACACTGGCTTGCATCCATAGATGCTTCTCAAGCAAATCCCGGGACGTCATTCTCCCCTTGTACTCGGCCTTGGTGAGGTCGCAGCTGGAGTACTATGTCCAGTTTTGGGCTCCACAATTCAAAAAGGATGTGGAGAAGCTTGAGAAGGTGCAGAGGAGAGCCACGTGCATGATCAGAGGTCAGGAAAACAGACCTTATGATGAGAGGCTGAGAGCCATGGGGCTCTTCAGCCTGGAAAAGCGCAGATTCAGGGGTGATCTGGTGGCCACCTATAAGTTTATCGGGGTGCTCATCAGGATCTGGGGGAACGTCTGTTCACCAGAGCCCCCCAAAGGATGACAAGATCGAATGGTCACAAACTCCACTGTGACCAGTTCAGGCTGGACATAAGAAAGAACTTCTTCACTGTCCGAGCCCCCAAGGTTTGGAATAGACTGCTACTGGAGGCGGTTCAAGCACCCACTTTGAACGCCTTCAAGACACATTTGGATGCTTATCTTGCTGGGATCCTATGATCCCTGCTGACTTCCTGCCCCTGGGGCAGGGGGCTGGACTCGATGATCTTCCAGGGTCCCTTCCAGCCCAAATGTCTATGAAATCTATGAAACCAACATCTGGAGGAAAACCCAACTGCTTGTGCCTGAAGATGGACCCCTACCCTGGCTTTTTGCAAGAAACAAGTGTTGTAGAATGCTTTTGGAATGTGCATCTCTGTACCAACAGAAGTTCTGTGTTTTGCTTTGTAAGATTTTGGAGATGAGATCAAGACAGACTTGTCTGGTAGCCATGCCAGAGTGGGTGAATCCACCGCTCCTCCTGAGGAGTAAGAATCTAACAGTAGCAGGGCTATTACATCCTCAAAAATACAGTTTTGACCTCCTCTCTCTGCCCACCTCCATACCCCTCATGCATCAAGCTAATCTACTGTTTGGTATGGGAAGGATTTGCCCCTGAGGACCTCTTAGATGTTCAGGGAAAGATGTGATGGGATCTGATGCACGATCCACACAATCACACCTCCTGCCATGGCACACGATCAAGCATCTGGTCCAATCACGTCTTATTGCCATTGCAGGGGGTGGCCAAGATCACAAACCCAGGCTCCCCCTGTACCAGCTCCCATGGCTGCAAGCCTCATCAGCTTTTGGGGCTTGCAGTAGGAGCAGCATGTGGAAACCTGGCCCCACTGGGAGCTTTGTCAGCTGATGAGGCTTGCAGCAGGGCTAGTGCATGCAACCCTGGCCTGCTGTGCTGGGGTTCATGGGGGGGGGGGGGGGAAGAGTGTGGAATGCTGCCCCTGTTGTGAGCCTCATCAGCTGATGGGCCTCCCAGCCAGGGCAGCATGTGAAACACTGCTCCTCACTGGTTAATCACACCTTAAGTGTTACATGTAGATGGAGCCTAAATGTGAAGTAGTGTGATTAAAATAAAACACAATATGCATTATCTTTTTCACTTGTAATCAGTGCAAGTAGACATTTTTTTATCCACTGGGTCACTGAACATTTTAGCAGTCTGCAAGGCAATGCCATTAAAGAGGAGAGTGCTTTCTGAACTGTGGATCTAGCAAAGGGATTGTCAAATCAAAATATCTAGGGTTTAATGTTCCTCTTGAACAATACATTTGACTATGGACTTTAGTCTCCAATCAGACTTCCCAGAAATCCACATAAATTAGATGTTCACAAAGGTTAGTAATTTTAAATGTGATACAGGAAAAAAATGCTCTTTTGAGTATGCCTTAAGGGAACTTTAATAGCTCAATGTAACAACTGATTTATGTCCTAATTCATACTACATTTTTCAACTACTTAGAACAGCTACACAGCTTTTATCAAACAAGCAACAGCACAGTTTCTAATTACATATATGAGAAAAGAAAGCTACATTTAAACACTGTGAATGTACATATAATACTGCAAATGTAGATGGAAGATTCTTTACAATTTAAGAGCATTGAGAAATAAAATCAGTGTGTCATTACTTTATTTCATACTCTTAGAACAAATTTCAATTGAAGATTGACTAAAGACAACTGCTGCCTAATCCTTGATGTCTCTGCCAGATCTCTTGTGAAAACTGTGGTCATTTATTCTCTGAACCTAAGGTCACAATCTTTTTAAGCCCTATAGAACATTGTATGTTTGCTTCACCCTTATTTAACTCACATCTCCTTCAAAGATATTTTAAAGAATATTTACCAAGGAGATTTTTTACTTAGTTTTCCCTTGCAATTTAAAGCAGCAAACAGGAGAAGGATCAGCTGAATGGCTCCAGACCAACTGGTATTTTTGAAAACACGCTCTCACTAGATCTTCCCCAGCACAACAAGAACACTTATTTTAAACAACTTGCTTACCTAATTTCCTGTTTGTGGTCATTGACTGTAAGTAAGTGAGGTTCATTTTCTTATCTGCATCATGTAGGTAATTAAAGGAAATTGAGAATGGGTAGTGAAGCTTTTATGCAACTGGGAATGAAGCTGAATGCAGGGCACCAAGGTCAGCAGAGTCCATTATATTTTTATGTGAGAGGCCAGTATGTCTGCCCTGTCCTTGTTTGTTTAGTGTAGGCTGGACAGACTACTAACTGCAAATCTGTTTCTCTGATTTGCCCAGCTGTCCTTGAATAAAGACATCTTCCATTCCAAAATGTTAAATGACAGTGATTGACAACTCTATGATGAACTCTGCTTGTAACCCCCTGCTACTGTTTTCAGATTGCACAAGAAAAGACAGAATAAAGAAACATCCTTCATAATCACCTCAAATGGGACCTGCTGTTCACTCAATATTTTTCATTTTCATTTCCTTTTTCATTAGGAACTTCAATCTGTTCAGCAAATGCTATAGACTCAACTATCCTAAAGTGTCCTATATATTTTTATTACATTGTGTTTGAACACTATATGGGACAAAATGGATTCAGCCGCATATCCATTTCAACATCACTTGAAACAGCAGTGTTATGCCATGAAATTTCTAGTGTAAATGTTACAATTAGACTAGAAATGATTGCAATGGATTTTCCTTTTTTGCTTGTCTCTGATGTTGCGTTGAAGCAGGACTTTTATATCTTATAACACATATGATACATACCATACGTTATATGTAATATCTATGGGGAAACCATAAACTATTTGGACTGTAACCAGTAGCCAATTACAGGTTTTAACCATGTATTAAAACCGTGCATATTTCGTGGCCCCCATGACTCCCAAAACTCCAACTTGGTGGGAATGTTATGAGTTTCTAGGATTCTTCTGCAGTGCCTCCTTCTGGCTGCTAGAGATTGCAGTGGTAAAATTTTCAGGAAGTTAAGAAGCTTCCGACTCTTCTGTTTTTACTAATCTTCCTGTTGGATTTGCACAAGGTCTGAGACAAGAGGATGGTACACAAGGGAGGCTAGGAGACACAGAAATTAAAGACAGCAGCCACTGGATCTTGATATACCTTTCTCTGCTATAAAAAATGAAGACTGAAGGACTGAAATAGGTCCTTACAGAGTGTGATCACATCACCCCTTAACCTTCTCTTTTGTAAGACAAATAGATTGATCTCCTTAATTCTCAGCAGAAGTCAACATTTTCCAGTCCAGGAATCATTCTTGTGGTTCCTCTTTGAATTCTGTCTAGACTTTTCACATCTTTCTTGAACCATGCATGAGAAATGAACACAGCACTTCAGCAGTAGTTGGCACAGCTGCTAGATGCTGATACAATATCACCTCTTTACTTCTGTGTAATATTTCAGGGTACTGCACCTAGGGAGAAAGAACCAGCAGCATACCTATAGGCTGGGGAACTCCATTCCCGTCCACACAGAGACAGAAAGGGATCTTGGAGTCATTATTGATTCCAAGATGAACATGGGCCGACAGTGTGAGGACACAGTCAGTAAGGCTAACCGCACCTTGTCGTGCATCTACAGATGAATCATGAGCAGGTCCAAGGAGGTAATCCCCCCCCTCTGTGAGACATTGGTCAGGCCACAGTTGGAGTACTGTGTCCAGTTCTGGGCGCCGCACTTCAGGAGGGATGTGGACAGCATTGAGAGGGTCCAGAGGAGGACCACTCGCATGGTCAAAGGGCAGCAGGGCAGGCCCTACGAGGAGAAGCTATGGGACCTGAATCTGTTTAGCCTTCACAAGAGAAGGCTGAGGGGAGATCTCGTGGCCATCTATAAATTTACCAGGGGGGGCCAGTGGGGAATGGGAGAGGCCCTGTTTCCCCGAACACTACCAGGAGTAACTAGGAATAATGGCCACAAGTTGATCGAGAGTAGGTTCAGGCTAGACATCAGGAAGCACTATTTCACACTCAGGGTGGCTAGGATCTGGAACCAACTTCCAAGGGAAGTGGTGCTTGCTCCTACCCTGGGGGTCTTCAAAAGGAGGCTAGACAATCACCTTGCCAGGGTCATTTGATCCCAGCATCCTTTTCTGCCCATGGCAGGGGGTCGGACTTGATGATCTGCTCAGGTCCCTTTTGACCCTATCAACTAACTATTTCCCTTCTTTGTGCATCCAAACATCACTTTAGTTCTTTTGACTGCAATGATTTGCTGCAATCTCATGTTCAACTGATTACTCAATCAGGCTCCTACATCTTTATTAGGGTCACTGCTTGCTAGGAACTATGGCCTACATTTTTTGTTCTTCACAATATAGGTTTATACTTGGCTGTACTGAAAACATGTGATCCAAAATCCTATTTTGCATATTAGATGTCTAGGACTTAGTAGCTCCTTGCCCACAAAATATATATCTTGCCCCTAAAGAGAAATCCTATTCTACCAAAGGAGGCACACAGCAAACCCATTTTCTCAGTGTATAGCTTTTTTGCTTTCATTATGTTGGATGGGAGAAGTCTCACGTTGCAGTATGTCTAGGTAGGAGCAGCAATGATTTTAATATAAAGTAAAGCATATTGACCTTTTCCTCAGAAAGTGAGAGAAATTCTGGATTCCATTCAGCCAAACTGAGCTTGAAACCACTGTCTACCATTTCCCATGAAAGTTCTCTAACTACCAGCCAGGACTGAGAATATTCTCTTTTTTTCTGTTGAAGCTGGACCAGTGGGTGGTAAGACATGCCAGAGTCCTGGGACAAGAAGGACAGCAAGGAAGGAGGAGTGCAATTCTATGATTTAGGTTATTGGTTATAGCCGTGTTGGTCTAAGGACCTAGGCAGACAAAGTTCTTTGGGTAGATGTGATATCTTTTATTAAACCAATTAAATATTGTTTTTGCAAGCATTTGGGCACAAACACCCTTCTTCAGGCATAGGGAGCTGGGCATGCTTCCAGGATAAAAGGAGCCATGGGTTGTTCCCCTACTCTCTCATTGCCAAAAGAGCACCATCTCCCCCAAATTGCAGAGCCAAGCTTCATATTGCATGCTCAGCTCCAGTACTTGTATCTTTTTGCATCTTTTGAATGGGATAGACCAGGGGTCAGCAACATTTTTGGACAGTCCTGAAAACACCCATAACTTCTACTTGTAAGAGGTTGGTGGTGCCAGGGGTGGATGATGGGGGAGCCATGAAGGGCCCAATCCTTGCTGTGGCCATGTAGCCCTGGTCCCTTCTGTGCCATCCACCCAGAGGCACGTGCACCAAGCAAAATGCCTTCGAGTGCCACACTGGGGATTGCCTACTCCTGGGATAGATGAAGGATGCTCCTGGCCATGGTTAATCTACAGTCAACTTTCTTGGGCGGTTGTAAATGTGGTGACCTAGAACACAAGTCTCCCAGTTCCTGGTCACGGGCTCTAACCACAAGACTGTTGGACAAAAGATGCATGGGGATTCTTCTCTATTGAGCTACATGCATAACCTCAATTTCAAACCCTCACTCAGTATGGTTTTTCTCTCTCTAAGGAATCAGGGACTCGCACAGGATTCATGTATTCCATGGATGGAACTGGAATGCACAGGCAGGAATCTGCTGTTCATATTCAAATGTTGGCTAGAGCCACCTAGATGGCTTTGCCTGGCATCTGAACATGAGCAATAGCCCATGTCTAGTTGCCCATGAATCTTTTCAGGCCCAATTGAGGTATATTATTTAGTTAACTTAGCAATTCTGTGGCTGTTTCATGGGGTGCAATAGTATCATATTTGATGACTCCGGTGCCTAAAACCACAGCACATCTTAGAACCAGAATAGGACCTGGCTACATTGGTTTGTTTGCACCCAAATTACCAAGCAATCAAGTTTACTTCTGTAGAAGTGCCTTTTGTTCTCCAACTTCATTCTCCTAATATTTAATGATATGTTCATTTATTCTATTTTTGTAAGTCACTGATTAAATGGTAAAGTAAAGAACTGAATCCTGTAGAAATCTGCTAGAAACATACCCACTTGAAGAGGAATCCCCATTTACAATTATGCTTTGAAACCTATCAGTTTGTTTTTAATCCAGTTAAGGTAGGTCAGGTTAATTTTGTATCAACCTAGTCCTTTAATCAAAACATTGCATGTTAGCAAGTCCAAGCATATCACATCAGTACAATAATATCACCAAATCTGTAATATTAGAAAATATCTCACGTTCATTTTACAAGATCAGTTTTCCGTAAATACAGCTTGATTAGCATTAGCTTTATCATCATCTGTTAATTCTTTATTGCTAGGTTCCCATTCATATGTGCTATTATTTTATACAGGATTGATATCAAGCTGTCAGGCCTCTAATTGTTTGCTTTTGAAATAGGAAATAGTACAACATTAGTTTTCTTCCAGTCCTCTGAAACTTCCCTGGATTTCCAAGGTTTATTAAAAATTGATATTAAGCAGGCCAGTAAGCTCCTTAAGGCCTGATTCACCTGATTCAAAATCCATTGAAATCAAATTCTCAGGGAGTTCCCAACATAAAACTTAATCTTGCAAATGTTTACTACGACATCAGGCCCTGATTCTACAACTGAATGCAAATACTTGAAAAATTCTATTGAACTCAAAGGTAAATAAAATATTCAAAACTATAAGCAAGACATTTAGTAGTGTTCATGGGTTGGACTTATTTATTTTCTCACATTTTTTCTTCCACTCAAAGGAAAAATTAACAAAACTTGTTGAAATTACTGATGAAATATAGACAAACACTGCATGAAATCTGCAAAACTTAGATATTTTAAAGTAGTTATACACTCTGCCATCTACATCTAGAGATAAGGGAACATTTGTACAGTATAGGCAGAAATGGGAAAAATGGGAGCAACTAAAATAAGCTTTATGTTTTAAGTTAAGTTCAGTCATGGGAACAGTAAAATGTATGAAGTTAATGAGTTCTAGACTTTAAGTAGCTCTTGATTAATTTGTAACAATGAGGGACTAAAACAAACCAAAATTAGTTTCTCACATTCTGGGACTAAAGCTGAAGTCTTTGTTTCAGCAGTATGATGGTAACTAACTACCCTATAATTGTCAAACTACATCTGCCTTAAATCAGGGAATACAAACACTGGATATCTTATACTCTTTAAAAAATATTTTAACAAGTGTTTTGTCTATGCAAACCAAAGGGGGGAAAAACAGATCATAATAAATATTTTACCTGTATCTCCATCCTAATTCCAACACATTCATTATTACATGTCCAATTCTTAAAGCAAACTATTAGTAAAGAAGTAACCTGCTATAAAATGTGAGAAAAAAGGATAGGCAAAAATTTTTCCCTTACCCGACTAGGTGCAAATTAAACAAATCATAACTATATTAGACTAATACCAACATTATAGAAATATGCGTGGAGTCAGAAAAATCAAAACCATACACTATAAATTTAACTGATATTCAACAGAGGTTTTACATTGTTATAACATCCTGCATCCCACCTACAAAATGCTACATTGTAAAATTTGCATACAATTTAAGATTCAAAAGGTAAGCTAATACTGAATTTTTGGATAACTACACCAGGTAAAAATTCCTGTATCTTTGAATTTTGGTATCTATTAGTGAAATTACAAATGTGGTAATTTAACATCATGGTAATATTATTTGTATTACAGTAATGGGGATTATATTTAGTACAATGCTAAGTACTGTTCACACAACTGACTTTCACCCAAAGAACTTTGACTGGCATTGAGTACATATCTTACAATCTGTGTACAAAAATTTGCAAGATTAGGGTATGTGAAACAATTCATTTGAGCAGTCCCAATTCAGTCCATGGGGTTCCACTTAAATGCAAAGGGTCACATGCATAGATCCAACTACAAAATCAGGACCTGATTTAAAGAAAAGATGGAATAATCTGATTTACAAATTATAGAAGGCTGATAAGAACGAAAAACAAGAGGAAAAATAGTGAAATCATATTAGTATATAGGTAGGCAGAGCCCAACTTGATTACTGGGCTGAAGGAATAAATTATTAGTTTTAACCCTGGCCAATCTCTAATTAAAAAAAATATCCTTTTACTTTACAAAATATTTTTATTGACTTTTAAAACTCTGCTTATTTCTATCCTTTGTTTCATCTCCTATTCATTTTCTTTTTATTTAAGTTTAACATGTTATACACATACTCGTCATATGGTTTGCAGTTTATCTCCCATTTTCATTTATTGCCATTTGATAGACAGACATTGATTTTATACATATATAGATATTATTACCTATATATTTCCTATTTGCTTTAAACATTTCAGATGCTTAGAAGAACACATTTTATTAATTTACTATTCCATTTTTATAAGATACAAACTAACAAAATCAAACACTACAAGTTTTGCAAGTACAGCAAGTTCCCTGGCCATCCTTTCTTTCTCTGCCCATGATTTTCCCAAAGGCCTGGCCACTATTACATGCAAACAGTTAAGACATCAGATGCTTGTGGTCTAATTTATGTGAAGGAGGGTGGGTGGGGTTGTGGGGGGGGGGGAAGAGAGAGAGACAAGAAAGACTGTGTATGAGTAAACATTGAATAAATACTATATTTATATTTTAACTTGAATTTTTTCAAGTGAGAGCCTACTAAGATAAAACTTCAAGCTTACATAGATGGATACTGGTATGCAGTTGAAATTCAGTCAAGCAAAGATTTATGTGCAAAAAACCCCAATTATAAGCATGAGGACAAGAGCCATTTTTATAACCACTGTCAAAACTGAACACCTGAATTTTAAGGGTATCCCCAAAACTAGATTGGATCAAAGAAACTGGATAGGGAGGTCGCTACTAGCATCACTGTACTTCAAATTACATCAATTTTGCAAATCCATTAAGAAATCCTATTTTAAGGTGTTTGTTGCTAGCCCAGACTAAAGAGGAAACTTTTACAAGATATAATTTATGCTTCTAATATTTTAAATATTTTCTTAGACATAAAATGGGTCTAGGACACTATCCCAGTTAAAGGCAGTAATAAACAGACAAGGTATAAAGTGCTTTAAGGACAAGTTGCATTCACAGGCTATTCCAGCCCAAAGAAAAGCCTTCACACTACAGAGTTATGCTAGGACTGTAGGTTCTCAAGCAGACCGTAAACCTGGGACAGAGACCTTCCTCTTATTACATCTGTTTCACATCAGTAGAACTCCACTGCCTTTGAGATGCAATTCTGAAGAAGGTATAGTTCCAAAGTTGTGAGGAAGTCTGGTAGATTTATTTAAAAAAGTAAGACTTGTCTAAGGCTTTGTGGAGCTTTGGAATGATGGGTAAACTATCAAACTATTAAGTAAGCAGCTAAGGTTAGCAAAGAGGCAAGATACACTGAAAAGTAATGTGAAAATGAATTGCACAAGTATCATCTCTACCCATTTGCTGTGTGGTATTTACATATCCAGCACAAGTTTAAAAATGAGTTTCCTCAGTTGCATGCACGGATGACTGACTCATGACAGCCTATACTGATTAAGTGGCACCTCCTGGCTGAAAAGAGGGGCTATTCTTCTGTTGCTGCACTCTGGCATAGGGGGAAAGCAGAGAGAAGGGGCTCTTGTCACCCTTTCCATGTCTGCTGTTAGGTAGGAAGGGGATTTATGGAAGCCACTACATTATGTACCACAGCTGTGACTAGCCTTGGACACTGCAGGCCTGTGCAAATAGGGAAGTACTCGATTTGGATTTGGCCAATTTGGAGGACAGCAATTTGATTCAGTGATTTAAATCACTGTTCTCATTTGATTTGGCTGAATCGGCTTTGAAAGATATGGTGCTGATTCAGATCAGCCGGGGAGAGGCAGGCACAGCCGGGTGGCTGCAGGTTCTCCCGCAGCGCCTCCAGCTGTGCCTGCCTCTCCCTGGGTGGGGGAAGCCATGGGAGAAGTCCCCATGGCTACCCTGCCCAGCCCAGCCTCCCAGCACTTAAAAAACAAAACCAAAAAACTCGCTTTGCACTCACCAGCTGCAGCAGCGGCAATCAGGGCCTCTGGACGCTTGTGGCAGAGCACCCCCGCATGCAGCGCGGGGAAGTGGGGGGGCAGCAGGGATCACCCCCCCCACCTGGTACCTGTGTGGCAGCTGCTGCAGGGGTGCAGCATGGCTCAGCAGGGCACTGCGCACTGTCTGGAAGCTGGGACCACTGGGGCTAAGCACTGCTGGGCTCCGGGTGACTCCTGCACCCGGTGAGTGCAGGGCTGTGTTTTGTTTTGTTTTTTTTTTAAAGTGCTGGAAGGCTGGGGCTGGGCAGGGCAGCCATGGGGGCTTCTTCCGTGGCACCCCGCACCCGGGAAGAGGCAGGCACAGCTGGAGGAGCCATGGGAGAACCTGCAGCTACCCAGCTGTGCCTGTCTCTCCCCGGCTGATCCAAAACTCCAAATCTTTCCTGAATTGATTCGGATGCTTCGAATCAATTTGGAGCTTTTAATGGGTCTCCCTATTTGATTTGGAGATTTGGTCCCCAAATCAGGCCAAATCTTCTCCAAATCGAAACAGGGACTGAAGCTTTGCACAGCCCTATTGGACAGGGTACAAACAGTGAAGATCCTGGCTTGACTCTTCCCACAAGGCTTGGGGATTAGAAGTGAAGATCCTCCACTTCCTCCCACTCTATTATTCATTCCAAAGGCCATTTCTCATACGTAGGGAAGGAAACAGGAACAGAGACAGTAACAGGAAGGCTCCAGAGACTGCATGGCTTGGGAAGTGTAACCCTTACCCCTGGGTTGCAAGAGGTTAAGCAGTGAGTGGTGGGGCCATTTCAAGTCTAGGAAAACCAGACCCAGAGAGCTGTGTTGAACTACAGCCCCAGACTGCTTTGCTAGCAGAAGCTGAAATGGGAAAGAGGAGCTGCAAAGAGGGAGCCATTTGCCCAGAGCCATGTAGCTAGGGGTCCACCTAGGGTGGCTGGCCAATTTTGCAGGCAGATGCCAGGGTTGGCTGCCACTTTCATGGGCTGAGCATACCTCTGATTGGCCAAGGGACCTTAGCAGTCCTGCCCTCCATGCAGATTGCCACATGGCCCGAATCTGTGGCTTAAGAATTACTCTTAATAAGTCTGGGGAAGCCATTAATCCACACATTATTAAGCATGGATTAATGGCTTCCCCGGGATTATTCAGGGTAATTAAACTGTATGTTTGGGCTATCCCCAAGCAGAGGACTCACTGCAAAAAACCCCCTACTGGCAAGCAGAGAAAAGGCTGGGAAGCCCTGCAGCCTTGGAGCATGGGGGAGGGGGAAGGCAGAGCAGGTGGGGGGGGGGGCAAGGAGGCAGGGAAGAGAAGGGGAGCTGCTCATAGCAGGTGGTGTGGAGGCTGCAGGCAGCTGCACCATGGTCCTGGGCTGGCTATAGCAGGCAGCCGGGAGGATGCACTGTGGTCCATAGAGCCCCAGCATGGCTACATGCATACAACAACCTGGGGTTGGGCTCCATGCCCCTGTCCTCTGCCCCTCAGTGCTGCCTCCTGGCTGCCTGCTACAACCAGCCTGGGACCACGATGCAACTGCCTGCAGCCTCTATGCCTTCTGCTACAGGCAGTCCCGTCCTCTCCTCCCTGCTACTTCTGCCTTCCCTATTCCCTTTCTCCCTCCTTTCCCATGCTCCAAGATTTCAGGGCACTTTTCTCTGCTTGCCAGTAAGTTGTTGGTTTTGGTTTTTTTTTTTGTAATGAGCCTGCTAAAAGTCACAGACCCTGCTGTTTTTCATGGAGCCCGCCTGATTTCACATTTTCCATGAAAATCGGGCAATCACAAATTCGGTAGGTCCCTAAGTATAGCTGGAAGAGGGATCAACTGAGGAGATCCCAGTAGAGAGACAATCTGACTGCTGCAACAGAGAAGAGTTGATGAGTTGCACTAAAAGGCTGCAGAAGTTAATGTAGTCAGTGCAACTGTGGAGCAGCGGAAGTCCTCGTGTTGTCTAGCTGTGCACAAGGTGAAGAGTCTCACCCTGAAGGGTCCTTGTGAGACTGTTGCAGTGTGTGTGTGTGTGTGGGGGGGGGGGGGGGGTTAAGTTGTACTGTTGAGAGGGGTAATTTTGTAATCAGGTTTCCATGCTGGGTTACAGCTTGCTGTTTGGATGTTTGTGTGTGTAAATAATTCAAACTTGTTGTACCCTCTCATTAAACTGAAATACTCTTGGGGAAACTGAGTCACCACCGCCACATACCTGCATCCCCTGGCAATCCAGGGGTGGGAGGGCACAGAAGGAATAACTGATTTCTAGGGAAGTGAGAGAAGGAGTATGGAGGGAGAGATGAGAAATGAGAGGAAAGCTAATAAGAGTAACAGGGAAATAATATGGAGAAGAGGAACTGGAGGGGGAGGAGAGAAAAAACAGGGAATGATAGAGTTGGGGAAGGATTGAGAAAAGAGAGACGGCGAACAATGGTGAGTGGACTGAATTGAAATGAGTGAAAATCGGAGAAAATGAATGGGAATGAAAGAGCAACAAAACCAAAAATGAGTAAGAGGGATGATGGACTGTACTCTACAATGGTGTAGTTCTCAGCATCAAAATAATTAGATAAAACTGGTATCTTTAAAAATATGAATACCTATGTGAACTCCTGTAGATAGGGGACTGGTAACTGAGCTTGATCAATGAGAACTCAGTTGTTGAAATCAACCGGACCAGAATTGCGCCCCAAATGTATAACAAATGCTTTTTAACTAAGTGGCAATAACAACCTTTTAAAAGGAGTTATGCATTATAGCTATATGCTATGAAGGCCAGTACAGGAACGATCCATTTCTACCCTTATATTTGCTCATTTGTAATCTCTCAAAAAATTCCTATTTTTAATCCTCCTTTCTTAAAAATCTGACAAATATCAATGCAGCTGGTATCAAGTAAACTTAACAAGCAGGACAGACATTCCTGAGAGTTGGTTTACAATACCAATTGAGTGTAGTTTTAGCACTTGGGTACCTCAAAAATGGTTTTGTTTTAAATTTGTCATGCACTTATTATTTGTTGAGCATTGTCAGTGTATAGGGTACTTCACAGTACCCCAAAGGAGTTTACATCCAAGCTGGTCATACAATACAGTGTCGACACATAATACAATGGATTAGTAGGGTCAGGAAGGTCATGCTTGAAAGAAGTACAGAATTTCCTATTTTAGAAAAGTCCTCAAAGAGTCTGTCCTAAGGATGGATTTATATAAAGAGACAATGATTGCTTGTTGCAGGAGATGGAGACTAGGCCAAGCATAGGTACAGCACTGCAGGGGGTATGAAGAAAACAAAATAAGGATAGTTAGGGCACTACGCTGGGGGCTGGAGAAATCTGGATTCAGTGCCTTATTTACATAAAGACTTCCTGTGTGACCCTAGGAACATCACTTAGTCTTATTCTTGCCTCAATTTCTCATCAATAAAATGGAGACAATAGTTTTGTTTACCTCAGAGAAGTGTTGTTAAATTAAATACATCAATGACTATGAAATGTGGGTATTCTAATAATAGTATCTTAAATATACAATACTCAGAGTGGATTGAGTGAGAGGGGATGCAGAAGGACATGAAAAGAGACCTGTTGACGGTATTTGAGTTATGCCAGGTCCTGAAGCTGAGTATAACAAGTATGAACTAGATACAAACTGTGAGTGGAAGCTAGTGAGAGGACTGAAATGCAGGACTAGCATAATCTGAGCAAAAGGAAAGAAATAGTTTATACCACAGCACTGGGTGTGGTTGAAGCCAAATGGCCTGGGAGGACATGGTTTAAGTTGTTGAGTTAGGAGAAGACAATGACTTTTGGCAATACAAATGGAAAAGAAGAGAGATATTTTAATGGTGTTATAAAGGAGATTATAAAAGACAGCTGTTTAGTAAAATTTTAAAATATCTGGTATGAAATAAAGTTACCATGAATCATTGTGTATTGTGTAAATGCAGTACTGTTAGTTTCTTTAATGTTTTAAACACATAATAGGTACAGGTGTCTATTTTAAAATGTGCCCAGACAAATTTACATGTGGAAGACTGGTAAAGGCCGAGAAGAGTTTAAGACAAAACTCTGATACCACAAGCAAGTTGCACTCACTTTATGAGCATGGATTTTTTAAAGAGTCAATTTTGCTCAGTACCCTTCTTCTGAACAAATGCCTTCTCTTGATTTTTGCTATTTGCCACCTGAATAGTGGTTTACACGTTTTGCAGCTAAGGATTTATGATAAAGAATATAAAACTTGAGGAGTCAAAGTAAATTGCAATAAAAAGGCAACAGCTGAATGTTTGGGGGTTTGAAGTGCCACAGAATTCAATAAGCATTAAGTACGTAGTTGAAAAGAACACATACTGATAGTCAGAGAACCATCAGATCTGTGTTCTTATGCTTCTTACTTAAATGAATTGGACTGGAGAAATTGCACATTGTACAATTATAAATCTCATAAAAAACAATATAGGAAGTACAAGTTAAGCCAGTGAAACAGTTCAGTGATTGCTTAAACCCTCTTGAAGGGTTTAGATTTCACAAATTCACCTCTTACTTAAACACCCAAGCTACAAACTACTAATGACATTTCTGATGACCAAAGGTCAGGAGTCTGAAAGACCTTTGCCACTGTGCACAAAGCAATAGGAGGTCAGCTACTTTAGCTACAATAGTTGGGAATGTCCCAAAGGCTTACAGTACTTCTACAATGTTACGATAAATTACAGACATTTACTCCAGCAAGGAGATGTCAAGAAAAAAGTGCTAACACACTAGAAAGACCATAATATGAAAATCAATATCTGAAAAAGGTATGTTTAGCACATACTAGCCATCTTTGCAGTAACACCTTGAGTTAAAACAGAGCATTTTTCTCAAGCTCTCACAGCACATTCCAAACATTAAGTTTCATAGTATCAGAGAGATTCTGCAGGAGGTAGTATAACTACTTGCTAAAAACAATTACCATTTTTTAGAAACATTTTGTCATGGCATTTGCATATTGGTACAATATTAAAATGAAGTATGAACTATTAATATTTCAGTTAGTCTTCATTTACTGTCTATAATGCCTTATCTTTCTCATGAAAATTTTGGAATGATCACTGCATGAAGAAAGGGGAAAAGATAATTCAATACTACTTCTTTAGTAAGTCTTTGGGAAATAAATTTTCCCTAACATACCTCTGTTAATGACAGTGGAAAAATAGTAAAATCATTCCTCACACATGGGTCAACTGCATTGTTAAAGGAAATACATTGGAGAACAAGCTTTAGCTCATCTAACTAGATAGGGCAGGATATAAATCCTGCTGCTATTACTATGACTAGTTTGCCTTTATTCTATCAAGGAGTACTGTTGTGTAAAAAAATAACAAATGAGGCTTCAGAGTTACATTCTGAGTGTCCTTCAAGCAGACATGATACTGAACAAAAACTAGGTCTTCTATATAGGACTCATATTGTGCACAGGTTACATTAGTGACCTAGCAATACAAGAATTTGGCTGACCATGTTACAGAAGCACTTGTAAGTAAAGGTAAATATTATTAATGAAAGGATCATTGTTGCTTTTTATTTTTACAGCACCCCAAGATGTGCCAGACATTTTCAAGAGCAACAGAAATGTACAATTCAATTTCACATGTGCTGCCATAAATGATGATCACAAACAGCATGGAAGGAATGGTGCAAGAGAAGAAAAAGGAAGCCGCCTACAGTGAAAAACAGATATATTTCTGTTGCTCATCTTTCCTGAGGTCTTGACTAAAACTAGAATGTTTAACTGCATTCCAATAGGTTGCACTGCACAAAATGACATGCCATAAATTGAGTGCATCCACGTTAGGCACCCACAATTAACGTTTACCATGTGTCTACGTAAGTGCAATTTAAATAGATTAGAGCATGGGATGTCATCTCTGACGCCCATAGTTTTTTCCTGAATCTCCATATTACCCCTTTCATTTTTTTTTAGTGCCAAAACTGCATGTCTTTTTTAAACAGGCTGTAGTTCAACCTCAAGTTTTTAAGTTCCTTTATGATGGTCAACAAGATTATCAGGAAGCACTTATAATGGTTACAACTAAAACAAAATTAAAGGTAAAACACTAGGAGCAAACACCTGAGATTGATACAATATCTATGTATCTTCTTAATTATATTCACTAAGATCATGATGAATATAAAATTGAAGAGAAAACACAACATGCTGTAAATGGATAGCTACCTGTGACAAAGTTAACCTTTCTCAAATATCCATGCAGACATTAGTTAACCTCCAAAACCTGTCAGGAAGCAAGCATTTATATTGTTGTACAGCTGTATTTTTATTTGTGGCACTCTAAAAATGCTGATGTAAGAGAAGGGAACTTTTTAATTGCAAAGTATCATATTTGTCACTGCAAACCCTGCACATGTGAAAAGCTGAGATTTTCTAAATCTGGACACTCAATTTCCATTACTTTCCAGAAGAAAGTGTGAATCTGGCAATGGTGGATAGCTTAAGAGGTGTTACAATCACTTTGTTTATGGGAGACCCCATGCTTTCTCTTCTTGTAACACAGGACTATAGTTTGAAAACATAAAACCACAGATATAAGCAGCATATTTATAAGGCCTTCAGTACATTTAATTGACTGTGCAATTAATAAAATCTCTCTGGGTGCACACACAAGTCTGACTGAGAGAAATAAATCTATAGCATAGTTACTTTAGTTCCATTTGGACATTAGTCCACATTTAGAAGCTGAGTTTGGCCCAGTTACGGCTGAGCTGCAGATTGCGAGGTTAATATTAATAAAAATCATAACAGTAGAATATTCTGAGCAGCTGTCTCCAGGAAAGTGATCAATCATTTTCCATCTTAGGCTTTGCTTCTGCATTGCAGACCCCAGGGCCAGTGTAGAATCCTACTAGAGTGAATGGACCTTCACAAAGGCACTAGCAGATCTCAATGTAGGACAGGCCTTACACACAGTACATGCGTATGTTAATCAGTAAAAACTCTGGGTTTGTTGAAAAATGGATTTCATAGCTACTGACCTGTGGCAGCTTTCCAGCTGAGAAGCCACAGCTGCACACACTGCTGCATTTTTGTACAGGATTAAACCCTGGATCTAGAAGACTATGTGATCAGACACAAGAAGGAATAAAAAGTTTGGAAGCATGAATACCTGTCATCGTGTGGTAAAATGACTAGCAGCCTCCGTTCAAGAGACTCTGAGCCTGAAATAACAGAAGGATGTGAATTGGCAGAAATATACAGGAAACTTGGAAGATATCTATTTCCCCAATGTCTGTTTAGCAAGCCAGTGCTACTGGTTTCATTTCCAGGAGCACAAAATTGAAACAAACATAAAAATGTAATATAATAAGGAACACAACAAAAACTCTAAGAAGTGACAGCTACTGCCAGCAAATTTAATATGGGGAAGATCCGCTACTGTTAAAAGCTGACTATCTCCACCAATTTCAATGAATGTATGTGGCTTAACACCAACTGAAGATCTTGTCCAACATTTTGAAGAACTCATAAGATGCACCTAATGTCGAGACAGGAGAAACTATCTGTAGTGGATAACTGTCAAGAAGAATAAATAAAAGGAATACATATTTTAAGTCTCTTGTATGTAGACAATAAATGCTCAAGGTCTAGCATGCTTTGATTTGGGATGTTCATTGGCACTTCTGAATCAACAGTGAAACGAGTTCACGAGAAAAATTAAAAAAACCCATTACCATTAAACCAGTACCATTAAAAAAAACCTTCCATGTTCCACAACACTTCCTTCTTGGAATGCAAAGTACCATAAGAAACAGCAGCAAGCTTGCAAACAATTATTTTTTTCAGTGATACACTTTATAGACAAATGTATAAAAATATTACAATTTTAGTATTTTCATTCAGGTTGCAAAATCCAGCTTGTCTCAATGTGTAAATAAATGTAAGAAAAAGAGAGAGAGAGAAATTTAAACTGGAAGGGCATCATCTGCCAAACAGATAAGGAAATATAACTGAGTATTAAAAGAGTTGCAAATATTTTGGCTCTGGTGTAAAGTTTCAAGAACTTCTATTAAAAGACAAAGAAAATAGAGATTTTCAGTACCAGATGTCTGGGAAGATCCCATTTGGATTTGAGCTACTTAAATTTGCAATCATGTATTTATACATCTAACAGAGCTTCTGTTTCCCCTAGAATCTGAAAATTAACTAGCTTTGTAGCATCTTCCTTGATCTGCCACCCGTGCCCTGAGGATTAGAGACTCCACCTGAGCTTGTTTTACAAGCATAACAGAAAAAATTAATCTCTGCTGGCAGCGATCCCACTGGGATACTGATGAATAATGATATCCCTCTCTCGCTGCCCTCTCAGTCCACTAGAAAAGCCACTCTAACCCAGCAACGTGGAAACCGCTGAAACCATTCCAGCTGTGGATTAGCAGGCAGTCAAGCATCCATCTGTTCCGTGTGAATCAAGAGAAAGCAAACATGCATTCTTACAGCTAACATAGTATTCACAATTAACATCTTATAAGACCACATATAGTAAATATTACGACAATAATATACAAAAGAAAAAATTAATTCATCATCTAAACCTCCATACTGTTTATAATTTCTTAGCACTTTAAACAATGACAAAACAGAGTTTGAATTTCATGTTGGCAACAAATAGCTAATTGTAAATTCAGCGATTTCTGACATTTAAGATGAAATTTCCCAGGACTTTGTGCCTCAGTTACACCTGCAAATTCACCTGCTGCATCTGTACCTACATACATATATTATATAAATACAAACAAGTACAAATGCCTGCCCTCACCTCAAGAGGAAAAAGGGTTCTGACAGACTTGTTGGAAGGAATCCAGTTGTCCCCCAACCTTCAAAGGAAGAGTCAGGCTTTCTAGGATATTTTCTCTCTTCTGAAAGTTCATAGGTTTGAATCCCATCTCTCTCCACTGGTCTACATTTTTCCTAGTAGAAAGGTGTATCAGTTGTTTAACCAGGGAAGTAGTGGGGTCCAAGCAGAGAACCAACTGGTGCTAGCCTTAGCCACAACTCAGGCCCAGTAGTGTAACTTAGGTGTGGGGACTGGCAGCAGGCTCTACGCATAGGACTGCCTTGGGCTTCCTAAGTTGGCTGATGACTGAGCAGTCCAATTAGACAAGGATTTGGTTTGGCTTAGTTGTGCCCATGGAGTGGCCTCAGAAGCTAGCAGGATTCACACTGCAGCAGTGTCATCTACTGTAATAGCAGCTGGTGTACTCTTTCCTGCCTCAAGTAAATCTGATGTGCTTCCTGATGTTAGTCCTTCTACTCTGCCACCCCTAAGGGGACAAAAACAAGGGGACAGGCACAATACGCCTGTTTCCTCCAGAGCAAATGGAATCTTCTTTGGCAGCTGGCACTGTCTGCCAGGATGAACAGGGAAGTCATCTGCTGCCTTTCCAGTAATTTTCATGAACACACATACTGCATACAAAATTTTTAGTCAAGTGCAAAGTTGCATACAATTTTACTCATGGCAATATTGATACTTAGTTGTGAAAATCTGATCTAGTTTGTTAGCTTTTTTTATGGAGAAGGCAAAGTCATCAATGTCTGCTCTCTTCCCATCTCCTTTCTCCAATGTCATAAGCCAAATGATTTTCAGTTCCTTAGAACAGGAACTTGCTATTACATGAGATGGTCTGTGTGGTGACCTATGGGTTTTTCATACTATTTCTATGTATCAGCTTCCAAATTTCAATTGTTTCCTTTCTGGAACACTTACAGCCTACTGACTGGGCAGTTTGTACTTTTTGCACTGATCTAAGTGGAGGTCAAAACACACTGGGGTCCCACATATGGCAACACATGTCTAACAGAGAAAACATTCTTTACTTCTCTATTCACATTCATCTAGTAAAAGATTTTTTGGATTTGCTAGCACATTCTGTTTAAACCAGTAAGGTGATATGTCTGCAAGGAGATTTAGAAACTGTATCTACTCAAGTGAGGCAACTGGTCTGACTGAGAATGCAAGATTTATTTATACCACCAGTGCTTATTAGGGCATTAAAATATATCAGGCTGTGAAATTAAAAAAAAAATTACTTCAACTTAGACATAAGAGAGTGCACATTTGGAGTGGCTGGAATGACTGTAGGTGGAGTAAAATCTAGATTTGTTTATTCACAAAAAAAGGGTTGCTATATTGTAACTCTCAAAGGTCAATAACCACAATTCTTATATTGCTGAAACATTAAGCATTTTTTTTCCTTTGTAAGAAGTTACGTACAACTTATTTTAATGTTATGGACATGCAAAGTATTGAAATTATTGGGAATTAAAGGTATGTAGCACTTCCCAAATACCAGGCTGCCTGTGAATAGTAAGGTTGATTTCTTGAGCTTTCATTCCTGTCACTGAATAACATCGATACTTAATAAAGGCAGACCACACAATTCATTCCTTCTGGTTCAGAGTGGCTCTATTTCAGAGGGCAATTAAAGAATGAGTATCCAAAAGGAAGAATGTTGATATATTATACACAATATTATTACTGACTACTTTACTTATTCACTCATCAGTATTTCTTTTATCAGGCCCTGTTTTTAGGGTTCCTTATTAATTAAGCTTAAATATGACTAGGGATTGGGTTTTCCATTAGCTGTGGAAAAACACAGCAAAACATGGTTTTCTCCTTTAAAGAAGAAAAACTAAGGAAACAATGGATTTCCACTTGCAGGCTGGCAGTTTCAGGCTGCAAAGGGAGGCCTAAGGCTGAGGAAAGTGGACACAAGGGGCACGGGGCAGCATGTGCATATGCACACTCTCATATTCACGTGGCACTGCCATCATAGAGGACATTCTGGTTTTCTGGTACTCTGTCCTCTATTGATACAAAACCTGATGCCTTTATGTCCTCTATTTTTCTCTTCAAGAAAAACAGTTTTGTATTAATAGGGGACAGAGGACAACCTGACTGTCCTCTATGATGGCCACCCTACATGGCAGCCAAGTAGTGCAGTGGAGAGCAGCTCCCGTACCTCCCTCCAAGTAAGACTGTGGCGGTGGGGTGCTATGTGTGCAGGGCATAGGCAATGCATGGGGGTGCACAGGCGATGCATTGGGGAGGCAGTGTTATGGTAGCTTGCTATGTTTAATGCTTTGAAGTTACACCTGCTTACAGTATTGTTTATATTTTAGCTTTATTTAATCATTGCTTAAGTTTTGTCCTTATTAACTTTTTGGTTTTTTTAAAGCTAGCTTTGAGTTGTTTTTGTAGAGCTCACAGGTCCTTATTATATTATACTAACTAATTGCCCATCAAGAATGATGGATTTAAGGGAGTGTTTACATGGCCCTTCCCTTGCCCCTCACTCACTTTGGGGCTGGCCATGTAAAGACTCCCTCCGCTGCTGCTGCCTCCTCCAAGCCTCTGGTGTGGGGCCTCCCTCCCCCACCCTCTGCTGCCTCCCCCTGCCTGCCAGCTGCTATCAGGGACGGGTGGCGGGGGGGACAGGGTGCTGCCACTGTGATCCCCCTTCCCTCTGCCCCCCGCTTCCCTCCCTTCCTTCCTTCCCTGCAGCCTGGCCCCAACAACAGCTGCCACCTTGACCCCGCCCTTCATGTCTCCCCTACTCTGCACCCATCTGGGCCCACACAGCCTCCCTCCCTCCCCACCTCCTCCCCTGCCAGCTGTTGTTGGAGCTCCCTTTTCACTATTTGCAGCCTCTCTCTCCCTTCAAGTGTGTCCACCTCACCCCACATCTTAGTGTCATCAGCAAACTTGGACAGTGTGCTTTCCACCCCCTCATCCAAGTCGCTGATGAAGAAGAGGGAACAGCTGCAGGCAGACCTGGATAGGTTGGACAAGTGGGCAGAAAACAACAGGATGCAGTTCAACAAGGAGAAATGCAAAGTGCTGCACCTAGGGAGGAAAAATGTCCAGCACACCTACAGCCTAGGGAATGACCTGCTGGGTGGCACAGAAGTGGAAAGGGATCTCGGAGTCCTAGTGGACTCCAAGATGAACATGAGCCGGCAGTGTGATGAAGCCATCAGAAAAGCCAATGGCACTTTATCGTGCATCAGCAGATGCATGACGAATAGGTCCAGGGAGGTAATACTTCCCCTCTATAGGGCGCTGGTCAGACCGCAGTTGGAGTACTGCGTGCAATTCTGGGCGCCGCACTTCAAGAAGGATGCGGATAACCTGGAGAGGGTCCAGAGAAGGGCAACTCGTACGGTCAAGGGCCTGCAGACCAGGACCTACGAGGAGAGACTAGAGAAACTGGACCTTTTCAGCCTCCGCAAGAGAAGGTTGAGAGTCGACCTTGTGGCTGCCTATAAGTTCATCACGGGGGCACAGAAGGGAATTGGTGAGTATTTATTCACCAAGGCGCCCCCGGGGGTTACAAGAAACAATGGCCACAAGCTAGCAAAGAGCAGATTTAGATTGGACATTAGGAAGAACTTCTTCACAGTTCGAGTGGCCAAGGTCTGGAACGGGCTCCCAAGGGAGGTGGTGCTCTCCCCTACCCTGGGGGTCTTCAAGAGGAGGTTAGATGAGTATCTAGCTGGGGTCATCTAGACCCAGCACTCTTTCCTGCTTATGCAGGGGGTCAGACTTGATGACCTACTGAGGTCCCTTCCGACCCTAACATCTATGAATCTATGTTAAACAGTGTGGGCCCGAGGACTGAGGCCCAGGGTACCCCACTGCTCACATCTCACCAGGTTGAGTACAACCTGTCCACCACTACTCTCTGGGTGTGCCCCATCAGCCAATTTTTTACCCATCCAACTGTGTAGGCATCAATGTCGGTGATGGGTGTGGTGGGGGGGGGGCGCTGCCACTGTGACCCCCCCCTCCTTTGCACTCAGGCAGGAAGGCATGGGGAAGACCCATGTTCACTGCCAACACAAACTTCCCCAGCAGCAGCTCAAAACTTGGGCCTGTGCAGCCCGGGCTGCACAGCCAATCACCACCTGCCCTCTCAGCAGCTCATGCACAGTTGGCCATTATGGACAGACAGACAGATAGGTAGATAAAGCCCTTTATTGATAGATAGATAGATAGATAGATAGATAGATAGATAGATAGATAATCTTTTCTTTTTTTATCACTGTGAGTAGCTCTTTTAACATAACATAGCAATGGCCTTGCTACTAGCTCCAATTAACTGAACTTGGCATTAACCACCTGAATCAGAGGGATGAAAGAACTGGATATATTAATGAAAGGTGATAAGGAAGACCAGTGGACAGTGCCCAAAGTAAGACACTGGAAAAAGGCCAAATTAAGAGGTGTGCTTGTAACGGATCTGTTAGACAAAGGAATTTGCTGATAGTATAAAAGATGGACAGTATCCTAACTGCAGAGAGAGCAATCCAAAAACAAAAGGTCATCAGAGAAGCGAAGTTGAAGAAAAGCATAAAATGAAAAACAAGGAAGTTCATCATCGTCATCGTCATAAATCCAGACTTCAACACCTGTCTGGACTGTCCCAGCCCATGATGTACCCTTTGCTTCTAGGAACTGAGTGGCCATCTTTTCTGTTGAGCAAAGTAACATCTGGGATTGGGTGAAATTATAGTATTCAATGCTTTTGTCTCTCTGAATACTAAGATAATACTCTTGTACTAATGAAGTTAGACTGTGATTTTAGGGCATCGAGTTGTTTGAGACTGATTTTAAGACACTGAGTTGTCTGACACTGAATTGTCTGCATTTTGATTTTAGAACACTGAGTTGTCCAAGCTGTTGAATTTTAAGACACTGAGTTGTCTGCATTTAAGCGAAACTTTGATTTTAGGACACAGAGTTGTCTTCATTTGTATTGCATGTTCCTTTTAAGGGTTAATTGTGCTTCAACGATCCCTAAGTACTATTTGGTGGACAGTGGTGCCAATAGCAGGGGGGCACAGGTGATGCACTGGGGAGGTGGGGGGACACGCTCCCCACCCCCGAGATTTCTGTACCCACAGTGGGGCACAGGGCATGGGGCTGCAGCTTGGCCAGACCAGCCCTGGGCAAGAGCTTTCTCTGCAGCTCAGTGGGCAGCACCTGGTGCAGGAGGGAGTGCAACACTGCCATGGCCACCAAGCTGCAGGCAGCAGCAGGGGACACAAGTCTATGCCACTGTTGCACCTCACCTTGGCAGCCACTGCGGTACAGTGCTCTCTCCTGTGCTGGGTTCTGTTCACTGGGCCATAGAGGTGACTCTTGTCTGGACCTGGTGTGGCCAGGCTGTAGTCCTGTGCCCTGCTGTGGGGGCCGAAATTTGGGGGGGCCATGGGTCCCCCACCCCTCTACACATCAGCTATGCTCCCCTGCCCCGCCACATGTTGCCTATGCGCACACCCCCCCATTCCCCATATACAGACCCTGTTCCCCACACACCCACTCCTTTCCTCACACACTAGGGGGCTGGGGGTGGGGGGCAGTGGTTTAAGAGTGAGGGATACCACCAGGGCTGGGGGTGGGGGACTGTAGGTCAGAAGTGAAGGGCTCTGACAGGGTCAGGGGGCTGTGGGTCAAGAGTGAGGGGCACAAATAGGGCCAGGGGCCTGCAGGTTAGGAGTGAGGGCACCAGCAGGGCTGGGAAGTGGGGGCTGTGGGCTGGCAGTGAGGAGCAATGCCAGGGGCATGACACTGGCATATCAGGGCTGTTCAGTGCCACAAAAGCACTGGGTGGGGAGGAAGGGAGGAAGGGCAGCAGTGGCAGCTGGACCCTGAGTGAAGAGGGTAGGGGGGATCTCTGATTTTCTATGATAAAACACTCCAAAATCAAACACCAAAAATATACAGGCATCTAGAATTTGTTTTATTATAATAATAGAGGCACTGGTAGGCTTCCAAATTGCTTTAAAATTGTAAATATATCAATAAAACATTGTGTTCAACTAATCTCTCTCTCTCTCTCTCTCTATATATATATATACACACACACACACACATGCATATATATAGAGGAGCTTCATTTTAATCACAGAAAAGCATTCATTTTGGTGTTTTTAATGAGAGAATTTTGGAAACTGTAAGAGAATTTTGGATTTTTAAACAAAGAAAACCAGGATCCTCGAATATGACATCTCTCTCTCTCTCTCTCACTCACTCACACACGCTTGCTGTAATTATTGGGTCAAAATTCATTAGGCTTCTCTTAATTTTAAGTTAGCCTCTACTTTGAAAAAGCAATTGCAAAAATAGTACTTTTTTCTGCACTTTTCTGCGTTCAGACCAAAGCTACATACTTTATAGGTCAAAAAAGTTATAGTGATTTTAATGCTTGTCAGCAATGCTTAGTTAGTATAACTAAATGAAAAAAAATCTATTAAAGCCGAGTCATTATCTACAGAATTGAGTACAAAATTACAAGCAATTGTTCCTATCAAAAGCAATGGGAATAAATTGAAAACATTAGATTAAGAAAAACAGATTGCTCAAAGGGTGCTGAGGTCCTAATTTGGCCTGTGGAACTTTCATTACAGGTGAGACACAAGACAGGCAGAACCCAGCTTGACTTGCTTAGCCCAAACAGTGCCTGCAAAATCTGCTGTTGGAAAATACCCAAGATAGAGAAATAGGGTACATTCTGGACCTATTGGCAGTTTTTTACAATTTTTGACCGATATTTTACTGGTCAGTTGACCAAACTTTGATTGGTCAAATACCCAACCCTACACTGAAGTAGGCCTTAAAGCAAACCATATGATTGTACACAGGGTGTGGCAAATGTCTGCATATACCCTTACTGATAGGAGATTTAACAATATGATTTCTGTGGTTACATGTGAGACTAAAATGGCAATTTAAGATGTTGATTCTCTTTACCTGCTCATAAAAAAAATTTGAAGTGTTTTTTAAAATGCTCTTACCTGTTTTAACAAACGCTTTAAATTCAAGTAGCATGTGTAAGATGGTCATATGACCTGATTACCCATTCATAGTTTCATAGATGTTAGGGGCTGGAAGGGACCTTACAGATCATCGGGTCCAGCCCCCCCTGCACTTGGGCAGGAAAGATTGCTGTGGTCAGATGATCCCAGCAAGGTGGGAGTCAAGAAGCTTTTTAAAGATCGCCAGGGTGGATGACTGTACCACCTCTGGGGGGAGCCTGTTCCAAACCCTTGGCACTTGACTTGTAAATAAGTTTTTTCTTATGCCCAGTCTGAAGCAATCTACAATCAGTTTGTGTCCATCATTTCTTGTCCTCCCCTGGGGGGCCTTGGTGAACAGATGCTTCCCCAGGCCCTCACATATGCCCCTAATATACTTATAGGCTGCCACCAAGGCTCCTCGGAGTCTTCTTTTCTCCAGCTTGAACAGCCTCAAGTCTTTCAGCCTTTCCTCGTATGACCTGCTCTCTAGGCCTCTAATCATGCGTGTGGCCCTCCTTTGGACTCTCTTGAACTTCTCCACATCCTTCCTGAAGTGTGGTGCCCAGAACTGGACGCAGTCAGTACTACAGCTGCGGTCTCACCAGGGCTGAGTAGAGTGGGAGGATGACACCCTTAGCCTTGCTTGAGGTGCCTGGGTAGATGCATGCCAGCATTTGATTTGCTCTGCCAGCTATCGCATGGTATTGGTGGCTCATGTTCAACGCTGGAAATCCATCCCACTTTAAATATATCTAAATGCTTTGACAAGTGAAAATGCTTTGACAAGTGATTGTTGTACATACATAACTTATGTAATTTAATTTCTAAAAAATATGGATTGAACTGCAATGCTAATTGCCAGGCTGCAAATCAGGACACCCACAAACTTGTGTGGGATCAAAGTCTGCAATTCTAGGGAGTTACGTAAACCAAACCCAACAGCCATTGCAGAAAATACCTCAAGCAAGCTGACGACTCATTTTTGCATATGTTGTTGGAGATGGCAGTCAGTGGTAAGGTCTGAATCAATGCCTATGTTAAATAAACAACTACTGGTATGCTAGGTGGGCAAAAATACTTCCAGCATGAGCATGGATATGTTGACAAAGCTGCCCTCCATACCAGCATAGTTGGGCCACCTCTAACCCAACAAGCAAGAAAAGCCATACTGAGAAAAAACAGCTTGGCTGGTAGAACTATATCCCATTAAGAGTTTCTGGGAGCGCAATTTTGCTGGTTGGGATTGTACTTCACATTGCTGACAAGTCCGTATATTCTCTTTCAAAAATTATTTTTCTTCTTGAACACGTGTGCATGACCACACAAACATTGTTCTTATGTTAAACTAATGGGGAGTATAAAACAGAAATTCAAATTCAAAGGTAGCTTTGTGTGTGTGTGTGTGTGTGTGTATTTTACTCTTCTGGCTTACAGATAGAAAAGATGGCAAAAAAACCTAAGCACAGAATGAGAATTTCATTGGATTTGACAGTGTTATTTTAAATGCTTCAGAGTTCTTCCAGGTTTTTAAAGTGACAAATAGAAATAAAAATGGAACTACAAAAATAAAAGTGGAAAAGAGAGGTTGTTTATTGTAGATGAAAGAACTGTTGTAGATTGTGGGCTTATATTTTACTTTATAACTACTGGATTTCTTCTGCTTTTGAACTTCATTCTTTTCTCCTAGTGCTATAAGATTAAAAAATACAATATGCCACATTCAGTCAGCCATGAGTGGTGGGCATTGTCATCTTGATTTACCTACTGATTGTGCTCTACTGGGAAGCCAGGCAGCACCAGGTGTTTTTAGTTTAACGTTAGCTCCAGAACTTAAAAAAAAAAAAATCAAACTATGATGGTATTACTTATGTCTGGGGAGATACTCAGAATTGAGGTCATTAGATTAGGATGCCAGCAGTGAAAAATTCACTATGCATCATGTTTGGAAAAATGAGTAGGTTCAAGTACTTCAAAATAAGCTGTGTTCAAAGCTGCTCCATCTACTGGAACTAGAGAAAAAAACATAAATCTCATTTATTGACTTCTTGTTTTTTGTTACGAAGTACACATAATTAGAGTCAAGTTAGATATTTATATTGAAATCAGAAAACCTTTAAACATAAAATTGTAGCATTTTTTCTTTTCATGAAACTGATGAAACTTGAAAATTACAATTTCTGAGTGACAACTGGCTACTATTAAGTAAATAAATAAATACTTTCACTCACATGTGGACACGCATTACATAGTGTGGTACTATGTAGAGGTTCAGGGTAATCAGAGTTCAAGGAACCATTATGCAAGGCACTGTGTTTATAACTGAGTAAAAATAAGGACTCATCCCAGAGAGGTCATTACTGAACATTATGACAAGATGTGGCAGATGGAAAGATAGATAAACAATGACTACGGCACTGGTTTTCAACTTTTTCAGACTTGAAGCACATCTCATAAAATGTTAGCTCTTAGTTTTCACTTGCTTTTTGACCATGGAAAAATAATAGAGCAGTTTTTATTTTGTAAAGAATTCAGAAAGACCACGAATCAGACCATTTTTAACATTCGCTATGGATTCCTATTTGAAATCTCTATGTTTATCTTGTGAATCATGTTTGCACATCTAACAATGCTAACATTGCGTAGCACCCTGGGGGCACCCTTGAAAGGATCTGATGGTACCCTACTGGTTGAGAAGCATTAAGATGAAGTAAGAATGAAAGCAGGTATATTTGCATAAATGCAGTTGTAAGTTATCAAAAGAATCACAGGTGTCCAAACTACATTAGAACCGGACTATTTATTAAGAAATAATTTAAAATATTTTTGCATATTTTGAAATCTTGTACTGAAAATTTTCATTCTGATAACGATCAGATTTCACATTAGAACCTCGCATATTAATGTTCTGCAGGCTTTAATGCAAGATCTGTAATTTATTTCAATATTGCAAAAGTTACTTAGATTACTGAAATGGCCTACAACAAAATCAAGTTTCTGTGAAATTAAAAAAAACCACACAGCTCATTTGCACAGCATTATCTGTTGTTAAGATTGGACATTCATTATTTAACTTGTTCCTATAATTTTTTTCTTCTAAATTTCACAATAGGAGATGAAATAAAGAGCGTACGATGAAGTATATGACAAGTCAATATCATAGTAAGGATTTGTACAGAAAAAATTTCCATGCTTATTTAGATCAATCACTTCCCATAAGTGCATTGTTTGGACTCTCCACTACTTGCTATTTGGAAAAAAATAAGTGATTACAAATTAAAAGTCTAGTCCTGAAGATGAATCGGAGCATGTGGACCCCAACTATTAAGATGTGGAGACTACAGGATACATAGAAATTAAAGTCATAATCTTGCAAAAGGTTCTGCATGTGTTTAAGTTTACACACTAAACACTTCCATTGAAGTTAGTGGGACTACTCAAACTACATGAAGTCAAGCAGGTGCATGGATTAAGGTCTGACACGACTGCTCTTTCATTTGATGAGTCATTTGTATGGCAAGGTATTTATAACCAAAAGTTCCCTGCCCTGAAATCCCCAAAGTGACAGCATGCTGAAAAGGTTTGTAAGTACAGCAATTGGATATCCATAAGAGAACTTTTTATTCTTTTGAATTATATCAATAAATATCTTTTAGAACCTAACTCATTGTGTAAAATTGATCTATTTTTTCTTGAAATTATCCCGATAAAAGAAATATAACTTAACAAAATTATCATGTAATTCATTGTATGATTTTATCTGTCAATTGCATGATAGGGTTCACAATGTTTTTATGGCAGCTCACTGGGGAAGCAAAACTGTCTATATTTTTGTAGACAATTACTTCACAATTAAGTTTTTCTTTCCTCACATCAACATGAAACCAACCTTAAAATATACCTTCAGATCCAGTGGCAGGCTTAGACTCTTTCTAGATTGGTATATTTGGAGGCTGGCTTCATGCAGATGTGAGGAGAAAAGGAATTAAGGAACTGTGAAATAATTTTCTAAAATGGTTTTGCAGAAGCCATGCAGAAATAACTCGAACACTGATCCAGAGGGAAGCCCAGGCTCTACAAAGAAAATGCACTCTGTTCTAAGACAATCCCAAGAACATAGTTACTTAACTATGATTAGAATAAAATTGTCAACACATTTAGCAATGGGGACACAGACAATAAGGAACTGTAGAATAAACTTATTTAAACCTGCAGAATAAACCTTGAAAGTAGGAAGATCTAGAAATGGTTGGAACATGGGTAGAGGCTCATAGCTTATTTTCATTCATCTCCAAACTACTTTTGGTACTCGGAGTTTACACTAGCTGTCCCATCAGCCCACACAATTTGATACAACAGCCCCACTGTTAGGTTTCCTACTGTATCCCAAGGTATCTAGTCCAACAGAAGCAATTGAAACTGGATATAGCTAAACCTTAAATCGAGAGATAGGGGTTAGATGTGTGTGAGCACCTGGATTGAAAAGACAATAATAGGTATATTCCCACCCACTACCTCAATTCTAATCCTGCTGTTCTCTCAGAATAATGAACAGGGAAAACCATGTCCTCTACAAAATGTGCATGTAAGGCACAGGAATAGGTACAGGAAACCCAAATGCCTCCCTCTTGTGGGGAAAACACACAAAACCAGAAATGAAGGACAGCAAAATGACAGGCAGATAATAACGGAGCCACATGAGAACAAGAAAACTATCATTACGAGGAATTGCCCTGAATGTATAGAGATGATAGTTACACAAAAAAGTAAAATAAAATGTCCATTTGCCATTTTCCAGTCACACAATCCTATCTTGTAATTGTCAGGACTACTTATATAAGGAGAGTTTGCAAGACTAGGCCCACATGAATTTAATCTTAATAGTTATTATGGAGCAAAACTACCAAGCAGCAGTTAAGCACCAATTGGAACCAAGGGCCCCAGTAATATGTTCTCCTTTTTCTGCAACAATCTGCCCTTGAATCCCCCGATCAGACCCTCATTTCTCAGTTTCTGTAGCAGGCAAGAAACAGGCACTAATACAGAACAGTTACATATCTGAGCTTAATTTATTTAAACTCCTTTTTAACAACTGATTCAATGCAGCAAGAAAACAGTTTAATACAATTATGTCTCGGTGCCTTAGAGGCACATTTTGAGCTTGTTACAAGTTCTTTACCTAAGCCTTGTTAGAAAAAGAGCCAGTCTTTAGAGACACCAGAGGGCATTCCAGCAGTCAATAATTCATCAATGCTTTCTTATCAATAAATGTTAATGCCCCAAACACTATAATCCAGTAATGTCCAAAATTGACCTAATTTGGATTTCTACCATCTGAAACATGAGCAGAGGCAATTTAGAAAAAAGGCTTATGGGAAAACTTTCTAACTTCGAAACATATTGTTCAAGTGGATCTGAGCATGTGGAAAACTCTAGACGTGCAACTAAGGGTTAGTTATGTAAGGCCAATACTCTGAACCTCACTTTGCAACCCAAATTAGGATTACCGATTTCCTGGAATGAAAATAATTTTCACCAGAAACCTAAGCTGGTGACAAAGACAGGTTACTTAGTGGTTCAGTATATATGTTCCCGAGTTCTCAATACTTCAAAAAAATTTCAGTGGCGTCTTGAGGTCCTAAATTCAAAGATTCCATGGTCATAATATATCAACATTATTCAGTGGTGACCTTCTCTACAAAACAGGCCCAAAAAAGCCTTATCAAGTGTTTGCTTTTAGAAGGGACGAGTGTTTGTATAAATTATATGTTAGTAATTTGGTAGACATCAGTATAAATTCTGTCTAAACTTTTAACTCCTCTTTTTGTTATAACTGTACATATCTCCTTTCAGTATATTTATACCAGCAGCCTAATGCCTAAATTTCACCACCATTTAAGTTGCAATTGAATTTCATTCATTTTTTGGTTTTAAATTGCATGTTTGAAAGACTTGTGAATAAAGACATATACCCACAGTCTCTCAAAGCTTCAGACTGTCAAACATTTTTTCAGAAGAGTTTAAGAAAGATATTTTCACATAGTTAAAAAGTAATTTTTTTACAACTAAATCATAGGGAAAATGCCTAAAACTATACTGAAGTTTGGTAATGCTGACAGGCTGTTTCTACTATAAGACTACAGCTTTCAGTGCCAGCATCATTAAGAAATTCTTCAAATTACTTTTAAAATATTCTTTTCCCTCAGGACTTTCACTTATACCTAATTAGACTACTTACCCCATGCCGTGTAATTCCCTGTTGCCAAAACTGCTAAATGCTTCAATAAGTAGGAGGAGGGCATCAGTGGAGCAAGACAGATGTAATGTCATTGGGTAACAATAGAGGTGTGAAGCAACTGCCTTAATTATAAAGCTCATTAATTCACAGTGTTTAGGAGGAGGAAACCCCCCCCTGAAAAACTGGCCATAATTCTGTTAAAATGCCTAATCTTTTCAACACAGCATCAGATTGCAAAAAACTTTCAATTTACACCTTTAATAAGATGGAATAATAATTGAACTAGTAATTATAAAAACAATCAACATCTGCAGAAAACTAAAATGGTAAAACTATGAGATTATTCTACTTTAGTTCAAGGATGCCACAAGTCCCTTCTCCTATTTTACCTTTTAAAGATACTTATATAAATGAATTTGGACTTGATTTATTTTATATTTAATGTCAGTCCTTAAAATAATTAAGAGATATATGTATAGCACAATCTCATTGGGAGAGGGCCTGTACTTGAACTTCCTCACAGCTTAAAATATGAACACATTACTTCAGTCCTGTGACTGGTTTACAACGAAAAAGTTTTCCTCTTCAGCTCTGCTGGTTTGGTTACATCCCAAGTCACCCAATGCTAGGGTGCTCCTATGGCAGGAGGCCTGTAGTATATTTTAGATGGCCTTGAAGAGCAACTTAGATCAGGTCAGCCATTCCAGGCTGCCCTATAAACACAAGTGGCATTCAGCACCTCAGCAGTATGGATGAGGCAAACCTAGCCTCTAACATGCCCCTTAGTGTAGCTCCCAGAACATCCCCCATCTCAAATGTTGCAAGGAGATCCTCAGAAGATAGTCTGAAACCATCGTTTGCCAGGCTTATGCCGGAGGAATATGCCTTTAGTTGGAATGGGAGACTGGGGGACTTCTTCTCCTCTTTTTGGCTGTTTTACTAAAAGGGGATGGAGTGAAGGGTGAGAATATGATCTTGTGTGTTCAGTGTCATTTTAGTTAACTTGTCTTCTAAAATGATATAATTTTCCCTAGCAGACATTTTCTTAGCCCTTTTAGTTTATAATAATTTTACATGCAGCACTTACTAACAGGAAAATGCAAGAGAGAGTTTTATACAATGGACATTTTAGACAGAATGGGTCACATCTCCTACATTAAGATTGTCTGACAGTTTCCGTATAAAAGATTATGGTGACCTTTATTCTGAACTTTTCACATATCCATTATTTGTAGCAGGCTATTTAAACTGGCAGGAGAAAGTCCATGGGAAAAAGAAGTGGCTTTTTGTGTCTCATGAAATAATGGTAGGATGTAAATTGTTGAAAAGCAACATTTCCATTTTCCTTTATGTGTTGCCTAAGAAAATGTTGGCAGCACATCAGAATAATAGTGGAGCAGAGCCATTCTAAAGTTAACCTATGGAGTGGGAGTTGTGAGGTTAAGGACTTGAAAGTGAGGAAATGCTAGATTTCAGGTTGTTTCTGTATCCTTAATTCTGTCCTCTTCTATGCGCTATGATACAGCCTTTAATTACAGTCACATCTTTTTCCACAGGACTTTTACCTCATTTAACGAACAGGATAGAAATGCAAGCGGGCAAATTAAGGTTGCAAGGGTAATGGTAACTCTGGCATTCGAAAACTTTTAGGGCTTGCCTCTGCAAGCTAAATAATAATCTTTTAAATGTGTTGCTATATTTTGGAAAAAGAAAAAGGGGTAAAACAATTTCTATTATGTAAATATGTAACCATTCTGCATCTATAGCTATACCTTCTACACTGAACCACAACCCTTACAAGTGCCAGGACTAACTACATGAGCTGGCAGCAAAGGAAGGCTATTATTCCAGAGGCCTGATGGGCCTCAGGGACCAGGAAGTAGTGGGGGAAGTGGGAGGCCGCATAATTTACCAGACAAGATACAGATGGGGAGAATCACTCCCAAGCATTCCCAGTCTACTCCTGGTATTGCTGCTACAATTTCTTTGGTGGCAGCAGTGTCGATGTAGCCATGAATGTTAGTGTTCAGTTAACATATTGGCATGCATACAGTATTATAAGTAACTTTGATTGGAGAAATAGCTAATAGACAGATTCAGATGATTATAATGCAAAGCAACATGAATAAATGGGTATAATCATGCTGAAAAAGAAAACTAACCCCCCCCCCAAAAAAAAACAACCAAACAGAAGAAAACCACCCAGCAAACCCCAGCTCACCAGCCAAACTGATAAAACACAACTTCCTCAAAAGGCAACAGCATAAAATGTATTTTCAATTTGTTCAATTTGTTTTAGAAATATGACTCAGATGTGTGTTTGAAGTACTTTAAACATGAAAACCACCATAAAGTTATAAATAAAAATATAAACTAATAATATTATAGCACAGTTATTATAAGAGGTAACAGCGTGAAAATAGTTTTCTTTAGAAATACCAGATTATTTTTTTCAAGTACTGAAAAACTGCAAAATATGAAAGGACAATTCAAATTTCAAGCCCAGTCCTAGAGGAATGCAAAGCCGTTTCCATGTAGATCATTTTCATTAGTGTAGCTAATATATCTTGTAATCAAGGCATAATATCCATCTGAAAAAAATACTGAAAAGTTTCAAGAGAGTCCAATGCACAAGTACAGATACCAGAAGTGAGAGGTGCATTCACTGAGAGAACTGTTTACGCTTGTTTGTTTCTAGTTTTTTGTTACCAATTCCTTACAATCTTTGTGATATTTACAGGAGGTTTTTCCGGATTGAGGGCCCTGTATCCAAAGCTATTTACTAAGCCAAGATTTTTCCCCATTCAGCATGGGGAAAACAAAGCCGCATCTTAGAATTGAGTATGGGATCACTCCAACTCAGAGCTGTGGGGAAAATCAGTGTCCTTGGCTCATATATGTGCAAGAGGAGGCCCAGAGCCACTCCATACTTGCTCCTGCCCTGTGCTGCAAGGGGCAACAGTGCACGGAGCCGTTAGCAAGGGACTGAAGCAAAGGCACACAGGGGAGAGGGAGGCAGGAAGAGAGCAGCTGCTGCAAAGAGGAACCTGTTTGCTGCTACTGCTGTCCCCAGCCGAGTCAGGCTCCCTCCATAGCTGTTGCCAGCTGTACAGGGCAGGAGCAGTTCTGGGGCTCTCTCTGTGTACAGATTAGCTGAGCACAATGCCGTGGGGAAAGGCAAGTAGGGAGGAGGGGGGCAGGGCAAGTGGCAGGAGGCAGACAGGGAGGCAAGAAGCAGGGGTCTGGCTACCTGAACTACAAACACTTTCTCCACATCACCAAGCCCTCTTCCACTGCTTTCCTCGGGGGGGGGGGGGGGGAGGGGAGGAGATTGGGAGGACAAATTTAGGAGAAAAACTCCAATATGTATATTCTATACATGGAACTGTATAACAAATGTATCATTTTCTATGTACAGAATCTAATTATTGTGTGCGTGTGTGTGGGGGGGGTTGTCTTACATTCAAACTCATCTTATGTTCTTAGGCCTTGGATTCAGGTAAATGCAGTGTATCAATGCAAAGTAAGTGCAAGGCAGATGTAGCACAGTACAATTTCTGCTAGGGCATTGCTCTTAAGAAACAAATGTTTGAGGTTCTATGTGGATTGAATGTATAGATATAATAACTGTCCTCCAATCTAATAACAGTTAATAAAACATAATAATATAAAGTAATAATTAAATAATTCTAGAAAGTCTTAGGAATGACCTTGTTAACCATGAAAGTCAATTTCAAGACATATAGCGAAGATAATATGACATTTTGTTTTGCCTATTACAAGCATGGAAATCTAGTCAGTTGTAAATATTTTGGAATACCAGAAGAGGAAGCTCCTAATATGTTCTAATGCATCATCAAGACTTTGAAAGGCAACCAGTTCAGTAACGTAACTGGGGTGGGAATGGGGGGTGAGGAGATAAGATGGGCAACAGCCCGGGTGCCAACATGCAGGGGTGCCAGAATGAAGGCCTTGCAGGGACTCTTTGCTGTGGAAGCAGCAGAACTAGTCTAATGAGTAAACGTAAACATGAAAGGAAACTCGGGGCAGGGAATGTCTACACCAGTCACTTGATGATTTTTCCTGGCCAATTTCTTTTGACAGAAGCAGCTCTTTTGTGAGCCCTAACAACTGTATATGGAGCCTAATGTTTCTGCAATAAGTCCACAACTATGTACTTGAAGATAAGAACAAAGTTTACCTATTAAGAGCAACATACCTAGAATTTGTAGTGAGCTCAGTGTGTTTTATTATATCAATCAGAGCCCTCAGGGATGTGATGAGCAACAGCAGTTATAGAATTTGAGTATGACTAAATTGCTTAATTTATGAAAGGATTATGAGGCAACTGGCCAATAATAGATGATAGATAAGTGCAAGGTATTGAACAAGTATAAGAAGTGCTGGGTTCTAAATGAATTGGCATTACTGGCATGTCTACACGAGATACTTCTTGCACAGGAGCTCATTACTAATGCACAGTAGTGTCACATTGCACACACTGTGACATGACGCTACTGCGCAGCTGTAACGAGCTACTGTGCAGTCAGCATCACCAGGAAGCTGTGCGGGGATGCTACTGTGCATTAACACTGGTTACCACACAGTCATTTAGTACTTGGGTATGCAAGTACTTAAATGCCTGCACAGTAACAATTGCTCAGTCAGTGTCTAATGTAGACATGGCCACTGAGGACACTATAGACAGCTTAATGCAGGACAGTTGTTAAAGTGTTAGCATTAATAAAGATCTAGAGAATAACATTAAAATATTCAAATACTATTTGATAAATTGATTTTATGGTCTCCATCATCTGGAACCCCATTCATTTTGGGTGCCCTGTTCAGAAAGTGTACATGCAGCAGCAATATAAAAAACTTGGAGAAGAGCAAGGGAAATTAGAATCATGGACAAACGATCATGTGAACAGATAATTTTTAAAAAACAAAGACTGTCTTGTTGAGGGAAATTAATAAAACAAACATAGGATTTGGATATCAAATATGCTGCAGAAAGATCCCCCAATAAATGGTTGTATAAACTGATAAGAATACCGGTAAAAGTGACAAATAGCTTATTATGATCCAATAAAAAATTAGTCCTTTACATTATATCAACATGAAGAATATCTTCAGTTATGCTAGCTAATAAAATATTTTTATATATACATATTTGTATAATGAACATCCAACCTCTTGTTTTATCACATAAGAGAATTTCTTTCTAGATTTGGTGGGAAATTTTTCCCACTTAATTTGCATTTGCTGTCCATTATGAGGCATTTGCATACCTTTTTAAGTATACACCATTGATCATACCTACCAGAGAAATGTCTATATTCCTATATAAAGAAGGATATTTTCCCCTTACTAAATAGCACAAAATAATTTTTTCTAAAATGATTATTGTAACTCATGGCTCATTTGAAAAATACTAAGGTGGTTCTATTCTTGGATCTTGATGTTTACAATATCTAGCAGTAAAATTTTAGAGAAGTAAGATTACAATTTGGAATGCACCTGAACATACAGGAGTACATGAGCTCCAGTATGGTCCCAGGTACTCTTGGACATGTCATTGCTATTAGATAAGCCAGATATGTAGCTCTGGCTAGTTTACATGTTGCCAATTATCAAGGTAGAGGACAGAGTTCAACTAGTCTAGGTAAAACTACGGAAGACAATCTAGGTCAGTACATACTTACAGGTGTGGGTAGAAATACTATTTACTCTTTAGGAGGGTTTTCATGTAATATCATGTACCTCTTTGACTTATGGATGGTCAAGTGAAGAAAGAGTCACCACTTACTGTCAAAACTAAAAGTAGTTCTTCAATGCTGCTTTCAGATTTCAACAGATCCTTGAATATCCCAATAGTTGTATGTTTCAAATAATAATAGGAAGCAATGCGGCCATAAGTTAGAGGCACAATGCCACGATTATCCTGTTTAAAGAAGAAAATGTGTCGTGAAACATATATACAATTGCAAAAATATGTTAAGATTTTATTTAAGGAGACTGAATGATGAGAATGCAACTGCTAAGTTACTTAACAGCATGATGCAAGTTGCTAAAATAACTGGGAAATTCCCAAGTTACTGGGAGCTCAATGTCAGGCTCTCCCTACATCAACAAGTTGCCAGCTTGGCTCTTGGCTGGTAGGCAGCACCATGTGCTCCTATGGCTGAAAACCCTGATATACTGACTGGGGCTTCCAGCTGCAACAGCACATAGTGCACTCCCCCGGTTGGGAGCTCTGATCACCTGCTTCCAGCTGTGGGAGCTCATGGTGTGCTGCTTCACCTGGGAGCTCTGATCATCTGACCAGGGCTTCCAACTGGGAGAGCCCCAGCCATCTGACTGGGCCTCCTAGCCATAGGAATGCTTGGTGCACTCCCCAGCTGGGAGCCACACTCAGCTGAGGGGCCTCCCAGCCTCTGGAGCACATGGGAATCTTGAAAGGCACCTTTGTGCTCTACAGCCCAGGCATTAGCTACACTTTCAATTAAAGGTGTGATAAGAGCCAGTCATGTATTCTGTGTAATAACTTTGTGGTTTATTTCTCCTTTTATCATGCCATTAATTGACTGAATGTGCTGCCAGGTCACTAGTTCAGATGTGGTTAAACAGTAAATCACATCTTAAGTGTAATGTCTGTCAGGGGCCATACTGTCATATCCTATGTTCTGTTTTAATTTTATTTAAACTGGCAAAATAAACAATTCTACTGTATGCCTTAGCAAAAAATATAAATTATATACATTTTATTATAATGTTATTGTATTATTTTAAATAAAGATGAAAATAAATTACTACTACTGCAACAAATGTGAAGATCTCCATCTCCCATTGCCCCCTTATGTAGGAATTCTGTAATAATGCCAAAGAATTCTTAAGGTTCACATCAAGAATTTGATAATTAAAGAAAGAAGTAAATACACTAAACTTAAGTTAAGCAAAATAATCAAATGGCAGTGAATATTACCTCTACTGATTCTTTATTTTCTATATCAGTCTTACCTTCTCAATTTCAATACAGGAGGCACAGTCCAGATCAAAGAGGGATCTTTCAACAAGGCCTGAAAGGTATTTGTTCATGGTATCATGGCTCACATCATCTAAGTTGTAGTAACTAGATAAATTTAAAACAGATAAATTATGTAAGGACTTTTGAAACAACCAATGTGTAACAATAAGGACATCTTGTGTCAATGTTACTTAGCTGCTGTTAAATAAAAACAGTACTGGAGAGAGCAACTATTCAGACTGACAGTTGCACAAGTAAACACAGAACTGTTCCCTTCTATAGTTTAAAAATAAATTCATGTTGCTTTTTGCTGAGTCTTAAATAACTGGAGTCTTGAAATAACTGAAGCAAGGTGAAAATGTTGATACGAAAAGATGACTGTTTTTGTATTAGCAAACAACTGAGGTTAATTAGTCCAAAATTGAACATTTTATTTTGTTAATTGGAAAGTTTTTTAGATTAGATGACTACAAGAGTAAATAAGTAATATTAAATGTACACAAGGATGTATTTATTTATCCAGTGGACTGATAGAAGAAAGCACTTAGGGTAGAAAGTGTTTTATATTTTGTAAATGAAAAATAAAAGATCTAGTGAAATGGGGGGAGTAGTAGATATGCTGGAGGGTAGGGCTAGGATTCAGAGTGACTAGACAAATTGGAGGATTGAGCCAAAAGGAATGTCATGGGCTAGGGCAGGGGCGGGCAGAATATGGCCCGCGCACCACATCCGGCCCACGAGGCCATTCTATCCAGCCCATGGGGCTCTAAAAAATGTAGAAAACTAATATTTCTCTGCCCTTGGTTCCTGTCAAAAATGACAGGAACCAAGAGCAGTAGGACCCAGGGGAAGCCCGGCGGACTCCCACAACAGCAGGGACTGCCTGGCCCCGCCCCACAGCCGGAAGCTCCAGCCATGGTTTCTGGGCTGGAAGCACACGGCTGCCCTGGTGCGGGAAGGTCAGCTAAGTGGGGGGGGAACCCCGGGCAGGGAAGGAGAGTGGGTGGGGAAGCGGCCCCTCTCCACCCATGCCCGGTGACCTGCGCTGCAGCTGCTTGCAGCCTGCATGGGGTTGCCTGTGCCCACTCCAGACAGCCCCATGTGGGCTGTGAGCACCTGCAGCGCGGGGCAGTGGGTGTGGGATGGGGGAGGGGCCGCTTCCCCCCCATGCTCAGCTTTTCCCTGGGCTCCTTCCCTGTGCAGAGAAAAGTGGCCCCTCACCCACCCTATGGCCGGCGCTCCACACTGCAGGTGCTCGCAGCCCACGTGGGGCTGTCCAGAGTCGGCACAGGCAGCCCCAGGCCGGCTGCGAGCAGCTGCAGTGCGGGGCACTGGGCATGGGGCAGGGAGGGGCTGCTTTCTCCCCCCACCTCACACTCAGCACCACCTTGTATCCTGGCCCCGCTGCCAGGCTGGCAGTTGGGAGGGTTACAAGCTGGTGCTGAGCACGGGGAAAAGTGGTCCCTCACCCACCTCATGGCCAGCGCCCTGCGCTGCAGCCACCTGCAGCCTGCATGAGGCTTCCTGTGCCTGCTCCAGACAGCCCCGCGGGGGCTGCGAGTGCCTGCAGCAGGGACCACTGGCCATGGGGCAGGCGAGGGGCCACTTTTCCCCACACTCAGCACCAGCTTCCCTGCTGGCGAGCAGGGGGTCGGGGCTGAGTGCTGCCCCCTGCCTGTACTGCAGGGCTGCGGGGCACTGGGAGTGAGTGGGTGGGGAGCCAGCGGGAGCACGAAGCCCGCACCAGTGCCCAGAGCTAGTGCCGGTGGGGCCTAAAGCAGGGAGGCAGGAGTGAAGGGTCCCAGCCGGCAGAGGTTCTATGGAGCCAAGCCAGCTCCCCCCTCCCTGCTGGTGCAGGCCAGTCTGGCTCCACAGACCCCTGCAGGCCTGTGCCCCACTCTGGACCCCACTGGTGCTGGCCCTGGGACATTGGTCCCAAGATGGTGACCAGGGGGCGGGGCACCTCTCAAGGGGCAGGGCTACTAATGCAGCTCTCAACAGCCTGACAAAACTGGGTAAGCAGCCCTCCACTCAAAATAATTGCCTGCCCGTGGGCTAGGGACAGACATTCAAAAAGCCTGAATTGATTCAATCTTTGCAGGTTAGTCTAACCTGGCTAGGCTAAACCAGTTTATAACTGTACAGATATCCCCTCTAGACTGAACAAGTTCAGGCACATAGCTGTAGTGGCTCAAGCTAGAAGCCGGGGGGCACTAGAGTAGCTCTCCCTACTCTTCCATAGTGCTAAGTTGAGGCAGACATGGTCAGGCCCCGGGAGGATGCTCTGATTAGGGAGGGGTTCCCCCTCTCCCCCTGAGCAGCCTAGCAGGGAATGCTTATCACACCTAACTCAGTGTTTATCAACCCTTTAAGAAAACAAAGCCTCTCTCCATTAGTTCAAGATCTCTTCTTAAACAGCTTTTCCAAGAAGGATATTACCAGCTACCTGCCCATTAGCTCCAAAAAGCCTGTCTGCCTCTATCGTCTCTCGCAGCACAGACTGCAGCCAGCATGTGGTGTGCTAGCTAATGCTGAGAGGTGTTTGTGTAAAGCAGAGGGGCACGGGAGAATAATCCCTGGTCAGCAGGGAGAAGCCAGGCAGATGCCTGCAGTCTCTGCTGGAGCTCCAGCGAGAGAGCAGAGGAGAGGGGCCATCTCTGCTGTGGAGCAGAGAGCCCCATTCAGCCCAGGATGCTGGGGGCGTCCAGCAATGGGTCTGAGAAAGACATTGCATAAACCAGTTTGACCCAGATCAGTTAAGTATGATACTGCATTCAACCAGGTTTATCTCAAACCCATTTCAGCTGTTTTCAAACTGGTTTATGTGCAATGAACATCGGTTCTGTTAAAGGTTTAAACTAGTTTCTGATCATTCAAACCGATCCATGTGTAATGTCTGTCCCTAGCCACGAGGTTCAACAAGGATAAGTGCAAAGTCCTCCACTTAGGACAGAAGAATCCCATGCACTGGTACAGGCTGGAGGCTAACTGGTTGGATAGCAGCTCTATAGAAAAGGACCTGCGGGTTACAGTGAACAATAAGCTGAATATGAGCCAACAGCATGCCCTTGTTGCCAAGAAGGCTAACAGCATACTGGTCTACACTGGTAGAAGTGTTGCCAGCAGGGAAAGGGACGTGATTATTCTTCTCTACTCAGCATTGGTGAGTCCACATCTGGAGTACTGTATTCACTTTTGGGCCCACCCATTACAGAAAGGATTTGGACACATTAGAGAGAGTCCAGCGGAGGGCAATGAAAATGGTGAGGGGGCTGGGGCACACGACAAATGAGGAGAGGCTGAGGGAACTGGGCTTATTAGTCTACAGATGAGAAGACTGAGAGGGGACTTAATAGCAGCCTGCAAATACCTGAAGTGGGGTTCAAAAGAGGATGGAGCTAGAGTGTTCTCAGTGGTGGCAGATGACAGAACAAGGAGTAACCATCTCAAGTTGCAGCAAGGGAAGTTTAGGTTAGAGAATAAGAAGAATTTTCTCACTAGGAGGCTAGTAAAGCACTGGAACAGGTTACCCAGAGAGGTGGTGGAAGCTCCATCTTTGGAGGTTTTTAAGACCCATCTAGACAAAGCTTTAACTAGGATGATCTAGATGGGGATGGTCTTGCTTTGAGTATGGGGTTGGACTAGATGACTTCCTGAGGTCCCTTCCAACCCTAATTTTCATGATTCTAAGAAATCTCTTGAAAATTCATGGTGTACCATTCCAAGTTTATTTATTAAATATTTTCTGTTATATATGCCTTAATCCTGTTTTTTCACAAAACTGAAATTAATCAAAAAAGGAATTCTACAATACAAATTCTTATGACATATTTCAGTTTATGTTCTCCTGGTTCTTCTCTGTATGTAAATTGACATACACAGCTCTCTGTACTAACGTGCAAAGACATTTCCTATACCTATATATCATGGCATTTTGGACCAAATCCAGCTCTTTAATAGTAGAAAAAAAGGCCAAATCTTTAGATTCTTACAGACAAACATGGATTCAAGTGAGTTTTGCCTGAGTCAAAACTGAATAAAAATGGAGTAAGGACTTGAGAACAGGGCTGGATAAGTCCACTTGAGTCAAACTGATAATTCAGTTTAGGTAAAGAAAAACACTGAGGATACTTATAAATACTCCTAAGTTTTAATCAAGAAGTTAAGGAAAAAAAACCTAAAATAAAGGCAGTTCAGTAAACATACTATTTCAAAGAGGGAGATGAACAGCAGAAAAGGTTAATAATTTACTGACATGTTAAAAAAGCACAGTAAGAAAAGAAGAGCAATTTGAGCTACAGTGTAATTTAAGTCACTTCTTAATTCTGTAAATAGTTGGCACATTTTTTTTCACACTTGTTAGTGACGTTGTCTTCCTAGCACTTCCCAGCATTGCTACTATCAGTTCAGCTGGTAACACAGCTACGTTGTCTAGCTCAGTCTAGCTACTGAGAGTGTTTCAAACACTTCCTCTTCACAGTTAGACAGGAGGATGGTTAGAATGTCAGTAGTAGGTAACAGCTCTGTTTCCACTACTGCTTTCACTGTTGCTGCTGTACTAATGGTAGCAAAAGTGACAAATGTTAAAGAAAAAGGAAATCCTCCCTTACACAACTTCTAAGTAATTACTGCATGTTAATTTCAAGTGTACATTATCAAGAGACTGTAAAAGCATACTTAATTTTAATATAATTTTCTGTAACTCAATTTTTAGCAGCCTCTAAATTCACTTTTTTTTTACTCCAAGTTTTGAGCCTAGGAGAAACATTATGCTAAATAGTTGCTCTACTGTCTTCAGTTTGCTTAACTAGTAATCACAGTCACTAGTAAGGAGGCTGGTTATTTGCTGCCTCATATTCTGTGTTAACTGGGCAAAACTGATGTAATACTCTCCTGCTGGTATTAGAGAAAAATCCTGATTTGGTGGTACCTTCTTACAAACAATTTTGCACTCATGTAAGTGATTACAATAAAGAGCAGAGGCAACAGAGTTACACCCTTTGGGTAGGGACAGACATTCAAAAAGGCTGAGCCTGAACTGATTCAATCTTTGCAGGTTAGTTTAACCTGGCTAGGCTAAATCAGTTTTGTAACTGGACAGACATCTCAGAAATGTAGGCACGTGCCTGCAGTGGCTCAGGTTAGAAGCCGGGGGGTGCTACAGCAGCCGTCCATTCCTTCCACAGCTTGGAGCTGAGGGGGGTGTGGCCTGGCTCCAGCAAGAGCTCTGATTAGCCTGGCAGGGAACTGGTAACAATGTTTATCACTCAGTTAAGAAAACAACAGAGGGACATTATCAGCTACTTGTTGATTCTGCCTGTTGATTCTACCTATTGATTCATCATGGACCATAGGCAACATGTGGCCTGCTAGCTAATACACAGACACCTCCTCAGCAAGGCAGAGGGGAAGGAGGAATCCCTGCTTAGCAGGGAGTGGTAAGGGAAGTGGGGAAGCAGCCTGTAGTTTCTACTGCGCCAGCCAGGAAACTGTGGAGCAGAGAGCCCCACCCAGCCCAGAGAGCATGACAGGATGCTGGGGTGTCTGGTTTATCTTAAAACAGCAAGGGGCCTGGGGCAGTATTGCATAAATTGGTTTGAGCCAAATCAGTTAAGTCTGATACACTACATTCAACCAGGTTTATCTCAAACCCATTTCAGCCATTTTCAAACTGGTTTATGTGCACTGAACATTTGTTCTGTTACAGGTTTAAATCAGTTTCTGAGCACTTAAAACAGTTTGTGTGTAATGTCTGCCCATAGCCTTTAAGTAGATTCTTGTTAGGCTGTTTTCAAGCATTAAAAACAATATTGTTGTGCAAGTAAAAAAAAACCCTCATCACTCTGTGTATTAACTAGAAACTTTTGTATCAGGTGGTATCAAGTTACCTGAGCAACCCTGACCTATCCGAAGAAAAGCTGATCACAGGAAAATTGTATCCCTGTTTCTTTCAGCAATATCCCTTTAATTTTGATGGTGAAGAGTTACCTTCAAATTTTACCAAAGCCTAAACCATTGATACAAAGTGGTGAATATTTTGATTTTAATCATTACCACGTATTTTCAGTGACATGTTAATACCCAACACATTTTAGACTGAACTTGGTTATTAGACCATATTAAGTTACCTTATATGAAAATGTTTAAAAATCAGCAGATAACAACATTTAGTCTTCTTAAAAATTATGTCACAGAATTCTTTAAAGGGGTACAAAATACATTTACATTTTCAGTTTTATGTGCAATGTAGAAGACAGAAATTATCCTAGTTTAGGGCCTAATTCACTTACTGTTGGTCAAGAGCTGGATGTAGAGATAGATGCTTCAGACTCTATACCAGGATGATTTCAGGACTGTTGTGTGTAATTATCCTCAGATGAATAATATTATTAATAATAATAATAATAATAATTTTTATTCTTATAAAACATGAAAAAGTAATTTTTCAGGAGCAGGCCCTATACCAACAATTTAATTTTAGGATATTTTTCAAAGCAATTTAGTCACTAGTATTGTATTATGCACTCTTTCAGGTTTAGAATAAGTCATGATAGGCAAAGTTCTTCTGAGATTGCTGGAAAAGCAAACTATTTTTGCTAGAATTTTCTGCTGAATCATAGATCAAAATAAAGAAACGTGTCAATATTGACACTTTTGGAAAAAATGTAGGGAAAAACCTAAATGCACCAAGTATGAGAAAGGAATTTTAAAGTTACTTGTAATCTTGATTTATGTGCTGTCAGTATATATTAAAATAATCTCTTTAATGACATAAAAATAAAATTAACCACACCCAAGGGATCTCCTTAGTCACTCAATGCACCTTTACCTTAATAAACAATGGAGCTATTCAACTGGAAAGATTGTGTCATTTTCTTTCAATAATCATTTCAACAGGAAATTATTCTGTATTTTGAAACAGTGGATAAATGTAGATGGAATTCTACATGCTAGTATTTTTCAAGCATACAAACTGTATTTTATACCAGTTCTCCTATGAAGCTGCATTACCTAACCATTTAATTACAGATAAAGAATAAAAACAATGCAGTTTCATGCTCACTGCATTGAATCATCTAGTCATTATTTTCCCTTTGCTATAAACAGACAGCCTACCTTTTTATCAGCACACCATTTCATTTATTTCACAGTGAAACCCAGTTTCACAATAATTGACTTGTCAGAAGCTCTAATTTATGAGGCTGGGCTCTGTAAGCCTTCTCCTATATTGGGCTCAACCTGCACACAAGCAGGGTTGAATATTTACAATGCTGTTAACAGGTGCTGAGTTGTTTAATGATTCTAATAGCCAGAAGCGTACTGAGAAAGCCAGCGGGATCACAATTACAGGCTGTTTGAACACAACAATTACTCGTCCCCTGAGAGGTGTGAAAGTCAAAGGCAGTTTTATCCTAACAGCATCTAGCACATGGGCTAGACAGGCTAACTTCCATTAGTAGTCCATGGGGAAAAAGCAATAACAAACCCCTAGGTATCATAAAAATTTACAAAGTACATAAAATTTAAACAATCAAAAACTGAAGGAACTAACTTTTTATTGTCTTTTAAAATAATATATTAAAAGCCTTCAGAACTTGTCGGGCTTAGCAAAAACAACAAACTGTGAAACATGAACTTATTTCTCTAATCTAAGCAAGTGTGGAATTTCATCAGCTGAGAAAGATAGAGAGACGTGCAGGAACATAAAATGTAGATGAAGTTACACAAAACATTAAGGATTTAATGTGAATGGTGGCAATCGTTTCCTGTTTAGCTTATGTAAACCTGACCTGAGATCTTGCTGGGAAATTTTTCATCAGGCTTGAAATGGTCCTGCTATAACTGTCAATGCTGTGAAGTCATTTGTTGCAGCACCGTGTTTTTTATGTTCAGATTATACGGTAGTAATAATGACACACATAATGGAAGTGGGTTGCACAGACAGCTAAAAAACTAAAAGAAAAATCTTGCTACTTTGCAGCCTCTATCAGGAAAAAAGAAGTGAACAAAATCTGGAGTATTAATTAACCACCAACATTAGTTTATGCTTTTTGAGACTAACAATTCTGAAACCAGAATCTTTCTTTATATACATTTACAGAGCCAGGCATAGGTAGTCATCTCCAGTGGCTTAGGGGAAAATGGAATATTTGGGGGAGGCATCTTCTGATCCTAATAAGGGCAGGAAAACCTTTCAACATAGTGTTGTTGGGTAGGATATTGAAAGCGGATCCCAGCAGTGGCTTACAAATTGTTTTCCAGTAGATATGGATCACCATATTTCACTGGGAAGGAAAAGGTGGACCATACTGGATTTGTACACCATAACACATGTGGGCTATAGTCTTCATTTATTTATTTATTATTTTACAGGATTTAGATTTTTGTGTATTCTGAGCACAAAAATTATACATGCATGTATGTACAGGTATGTATGTATGTGTACAGGTGTATGTATATATACATATGCATATACACATATTTATATGTATATATATATGTGGGTATAAATGTGTGATGTGTGTGCTGAAAATCAATAAACATCTAAATCCTCTGTGTGTGTGTGTGTGTGTGTGTGTGTGTGTGTGTGTGAGAGATAATACATTAATTTTATTCTTACTCCTTTTCTTGATCTGGATTGCGTTTACTTGAGAATTCTAGGAGAACAGCTCCTAGCTTCTCTGGAGTCAGAAAAGAATTTTCTGCTGGACTTGTGTCACAGTTCAGACCGTTACAAGAAGCTTTGTCTTATAAGAGAGTTTTCACCACTTGCAAACCAGTGCCAAAGGTACCTGGCACCTGTAAATGTGAGGCGCTGCTTGCACGTTATTTAGTTTATGATGGAAAGGCTATACAAATGAAGTATGGTCCAGGCAGTCAGAGTACTTATTTAATGCAAGTTGCCTTTTTTGAGCAAATGCTGGGGGCTTAAATCGCACATTTTCAAAGACTATCATTTGCAATAGACAGAAGAAGATCTTATCTGTGCAAAAGCCCAACACACGAGAATTTCTATGCAATAGAAAGTATTAACTGTAGTTCTTTTTGATGTAGGTTTCCATGTAGTTAATTCCATTCAATTAACTGTGTTCTCTAAACTTATATGCAAAATAAAGGCTTTTTTTGGAAATGAAACAAACTCACTTTATTGGTTTGCTCTCACGGAAGAACTACATTTACATATACAATTCAAAGTAAGTTTGGCTTACACCAGTTTTGTGATGTGGTTTGTACATTGCTAAGTAACTGGGTAAAATAAGGTCTTGTTAAAAAATAAATAAAAAGGCAGGCCTATACATATTGTTTATGCAGGAAAGCCCATAGCTTAAAACTATAAGCCTCAAAGTAGACAGATTCTTGCATAAGAATCTGCACACTGGACAGTAATAACTATACTTATTAGGCAAATTAGACACACTCCTCTGATCAATATACATGAAATTGTGTAAGTAAGATATAAAAGGTACCAAATTAGGTATTAATAAGAGCATTTTACTGACTTAGACAATTCCATTTTCTTATAATTTACACTACACCATTCTTTCATTCTGGTTAATGCCTTAAATTTATCACGAAGTGGAAAATCTTTTAAGAGAAATCTTTGAATGAATTGACTACAAAATCTATCATATCTACACATGCAGTTTATATAGAGAGAAGAGATTTAACATTTTTACTTTAATATGATGATAATCTGTTTCTCAGTCTAATATGCACAAATTAATAGTCCAAGTCCTAAATTCACTTTTCTTAGCTTCCTACATGTAAAAAGGTTTCTATGCTTTTTTCCTGATAAAGCAGATAACTAAAATATCAGGATCTGTTATTCAGAAATATTTCATGTCTCCCTTTTTCACCTTTTTCCAGAAGTGCTGAATTAACTGGTTTATCCTCTTAAGGTTAAAACATCTCTCACGAATTTCACACACAGCCAAGGATCTTCTCTCCTTCCCTACATTATTTTTTGTAGATCTTTAACCTGCTAGCTGAGATTGACTAATACCCCACAACTGTCCTTTTTACATATTAGAATTCTTTGTTAACCTTTCTCTTTGTTTTAATCAAGAACCTGCCTAGTTAGGATATATAAAAATTTAAGGGAAAAAAAAATCCACGCTACAGTGCCTACTGGCAATCAAAACAAAAGCTACCTTGAAACACGAAATTTCAAATGATCTGAATATTTTACTAAGGACCCCACCACACTTTATAGTTCTTGTGCAATTAACTAGTTAATTGTATAATTACAATAGAGGCCAGCCACATGGTGCAAAGTAGCTATCACACAATAAAAAGCTCCAGCTAGCTATAGTTAGATCTCAAAAATCAGATAAAGTTAGCTATAAAGTTAGATCTCAAAAATTTGCTATCAGCTGACAGGGCTCCCAGGCTCATGGATGCACCATGAGCAGCTGGGACTGGAAGTCCTGCAACTGAGAGGACTCAGCCCCAGCAGCTGCTGACTCTGGGTCCCAGCAGTACACCGCAGCTGCTGGGACCCGGATTCCCACATCTGTGGATACTGGGTCCCAGCAACTGTGGGGCACAGCTGCGATAACCTAGCTCTGGGTGTGTGTAAAACCCCCAGGGCTAGGAGATTGCTGCTGCTGCAATCTTTTAGCCCTGGGGGTGTGTGAAACTGGGAGTTCCAGAACTGGGAGACTGGCGGCTTGAATCTCCCAGGCCCCCAGCCCCTGGGGTGTGACACACCCCTGAGGCTGGGAAACCATGGCAGCTGCAATCATCCAGCCCCAGGGGTTTCCTGTACCTCCAGGGCTGCGATATTGTAGCAGCTGCATCTCACAGCCCTGGGGTAGCACTGGGAGCTCCCACAACTGGGCACCCCTCAGCTGAGGGGCTCCCAGCTGCGGAAGCTTGCTTCTTGCCAGTAAAGGGGGGAGGCCCAAATCCCAGGTATGATGGGATCTGATGCACAATCCTACAATCATGCCACCTGTCATGCACATATGGTATGGCAGGAGGTGCGACTGTGTGGACTGCGCACTAGATTCCATTGTGACTTTACCTGCACGTGTAGAGGGGCCCTTACAGTCAATTATTTCTAAACAAATAATACATTGGAACTTGGCATGTTGTGATGTTCACAATTTGGACTTTAATTCGTAAATCAAGGTATATTCCTCATCTATTCAGGGAAGTGGCCATTCAGCCACTTCCACATATATGGGCTCAAGTATTCGTTTTATCATTAGACTTAAAAATCCATGTCACAGATAACAGGACAGATGGATTAAAAAAAAAGCATGGAAATTATAAAAATCAGAAAAAATAAATGCTGCAATATTTATAATTTTTTAACATTGTTAACATGTATTATTACACAAAAGAGATATACAAGAGTCAAAATTAAATTTTATTAAAAATATTGTTATTAATATTAATGTTATATGCTTAAAAGAACAGAACTGTTAAAAATTGATATGGGTTGCCCTGCCACGAATGAAAATAAGAATTAAGACATGATTACCTCTTTGGATTTTTTTTTTTTTTTTAATATTTTGAATAGGGTGACAACCTTTGTCAATGCAGCACAACAGAGAGGTTTAAGCTATGGATACTTAAAATTAAAACTTATCTTGATTTTTATTTCTTCCTCAGAAAACTGACATATATTATCAGTTGTGAGTATAATCTTTATTGAAAGCTTTTGTTATAGGACTTTGCAGGTGTAAATAGAGTGATTCAGTATGTGTTCACAAAGTGTTAGCACATTATTTCACAAATATATAACATTGCTGCATATTTCTAAAATGCATTTCATTTTGATGAAACCCAAAGCAATTTAAAAATATTTCTTATGGAGAAATGTGGTAGCTGTTTCACAGTGTAAAGAAAAGTTATAAACACATTTATGATAGAAGGTGATGCAGAACAGTATACATAGGCAGGATAAATCATATAAGGATTAAACTGGAATGCAGCTAGAACTCCCTGTCTCTCGTGGTAAAATGGGTATTGCATCTTTAGGGCTAAGTACAGACAATCCAAAAGCCTGAGGCTGAACTGATTCAGTCTTCACAGGTTAGTCTAAGCTGTGTAGATTGAACCAATAAATAAGTGAACAGACATTCAACTTTTAATTCGGGAAATGCAGCCACATGCTTGCAGTGGCCCAGATCAGAAGCTGAAGGCACTAGAGCATGCCTCCTTGCTTGGTTGAAGTAGACAGCTTGGTCCAAGACTAGCTCACCCACCCTGCAAGGGGGGAGGTTTACAGTGGAGGTGCAAAGCATCCTGGGATGTTGGGGGACTATGAGTTAACTTGAATCTGGAGCGGATATGGGACAGAAGTTGAATAAACTGATTTAACCTAAATCAGTTAAGTCTGATATTACATCCATCCAGGTTCGTCTTAAACTGGTTTTGAAAGCAGTTTATGTACCCTGAACTAGTGTTGGGTTACAAATTTGAACCGGTTTCCAATCACTTACACCGGTTTATGTGTAATTTCTATCCCTAGCCTAGGTGGTTAGGTCCAATACCTAAAAGAATATTTACTTATGTCCTAAGTGCAAGTGATTATGACTCTGACTTATATCATTAAAAACAACACAAAACAAAGCTCTTCTGTGGCTCTGGAGTTATTTTACCATTTCAGAGAAAAAGCTGACTCCATTTTCCTGAAACACAAGGACATGCCTCAATAAAAACAACAGGTTGTTTGACATTATTTAATATGTGAGATATGACATAACTGAAGATAGCCTAACCAAAAGCTTTAGTCCTGTACTTTAAAAGTTTTAGATTAAATGTTATTAACATCCACTATTGTGTGGAATGATGTTAAGCAATAAAAATGTGAAAGACAGATAGTGTTGGGTTTGCACTTGGTACCTACAAACAGTTCCTCCTGGGGATTTGAGAGAGAAGTTCCATAGACTGCTTTAACTTAAATCAGTTAAGTCTGATACTACATCCAAACCGGCTCATCTTAAACCGGTTTCAGCCATTTTGAAAGTAGTTTATGTGCACTGAACTTCTGTTTTCTTACAGGTTTGAACTGGTTTATGATCACTTATATCAGTTTATGTGTAATTTCTGTCCCTAGCCCTACAGCTAAGGAATGGTCTTTATTCCTTCTGCATAACTAAGCACAGAAGGAATGCTGTGGAGATAAGTAAGGGTAAGGCAGGGGAAAAAAGGAAGAGGATGTTTGAGGATTTAACCTGCATCTTCAATGTTATTTCTACTGTGGGACTTCCTTGAGTCTAGTCATCTCCAACCCACACTATCACATTTTCTCAAATACCACATGCAACTTTTCTCTCCAAAATGGGATGTGTCAGAATCAGGAAAGCTGATTTTTCTCTGCTGGAAAAGCAGCAAGCCTGAAAACTGTGTGCATGCCATGAGCTACTGAATGGCTGCCACTTGTGTCTGACTCAGCAAGCAGGAAGGGCAAAGTCCTGTGTTAGCCCTCTCACAGACATGGCTGTTGGCTGACCACAATAGCTAGTGCCTGAAGCAGCAAATGAGCTGCTGGTAGTATCTTGATAAGGTTTGTGATATGGAAAAAAACTTTATTTACTGGAACCTATATAAAGAACTACTTACAATAAAGAAGCAAAAGTCTTGCAATTTCCCTTGCAAGGATCTGGGGTTTAACCTTGTTTGACATCCACTATGTCCTCCTGCAAAAATAGAATCTCCCGGAAGTGCACCTGACAGCATCTGACTCCAGTTGTTTGTGCTAGAGTTTATTGCATCGCCTTAATGGCACATGTAGATGCACTCACTATGTCACATGACTGGAAAAATCTTTTTGTCCATCTGCTTTCAAAAAACAAGGTGCGTGTTTTATTTGGAGGCATGTGGTATGCAAGAAAATATGGGATCAATCCCTGTTAGTCTTCCCCCCAAAATGTCCTCCACTATGCTCAGCAAATTTACCCTAAGAAGTCTCTGTATTATCTACCACACATCTGCACAACATTCTGTACTGTATGCTCAGTCAGTTCCTAATTTTCCCCATAAAAGTGCACTATAATTATCTCATTTCTTTTGAATTTTGCATGTATTTAGCTTTCTTCTTACCCTCCATTACCACAGACACAACTGCTGATCAGATTTGTTTGCTTTCTCTCCCACTATTCTGATTTTCCTGCAAAGAAAACTCAGCACTCCATTGCTCATGTGTTGTGCTTCTGTTCTGGGTCAGGACTGTTTAGGTATTTTGGCTCAGAACACCAACTTACTTTTAAGAGAAAAAAATCAGTTATAAACTGGAATATAAGTCTTCATGTCATATTAATGTAATTAGAGAAATTCCTCAGAAGTAAGGAGCATCAATTATCCCGAGTAGGAAGCTTTTTCTAGATTTTGGACAGTTTGAACACTAGCGAAATACTAAATGTCCAGACATCGGTCATTCAATGTAGGTACCATATACTGGATGGTACAAATTGTTTTATAAAGAATATATATGTTATTAATTATACCGTATAGAAAAATTGTCAACATATTCATTAAACATGATAACCCAGTATCAAAATATATCATTATGAAGTTACATACTATCCTGAATAAATTCTGTATCTTCAAAATCTTTTTTTTTGTCTCATATATTGACCTTGGACAAAATTCCCAAAGTCACACAAGATCAGACCTCTGTACTTCCCATCACTCAAAATCTCTTTGTAAAAAGTTTGCTTGGAGAAAGATTCAGGTAGAAAGACTAAATGCAGACTACAGAACTAATGAATAATGAAATGTGGATTTAAAGCAACTTGAAGATTTCATCTGCAGATTTAGCAATAGAAGCTACTCATAGGGAACTCAAACTGAAAATGTTGTAGAACATAATGGGGATAAGTTATGTGGTTTCAGGAATATTATAGTCTTGAGTACACCCAGACAGTATTTAAAAACTCTATTCTCTACAGCTCTGGTTAGTGAATGGTCAGGGACACGTGGCATGCCATTTATCCCAAACAATGTGGGTAGAGCTACATTGCTGGAACAGCTCACAATAGCTTGTATACCAGCTGGAGCAAGAAAGGATGACAACACCACTTGAAAACATTTGCACACATGGTCTTTTCTAGTCTCCTCTAATGAAAAGACGCATTGTCACAGAGAAATCACCAGCAGCTACTCCATGAACTACTGGAAAATCTGGCATGGAGATTTCCTATAGGAAGCTATGCATAACATGTCATTGTAGTTACTAAAAAAAAGTTTTATTTCACTATAAAAAGAATCTGCTGGCATGCAAGTGTAATTTAGAAATATTGATTTCACAATTTTGATTGGGCTTTCTACAATTTCATCTTCATTACTGAATAGAAAACCTAAGATCATCTGCCAATAAATCTTTTATATATAGAGAGAAATCTTGCAAATCATTTGCATGCAACTTCTGTCCTATAAGTCAATAGTAGTTCAATTGCTAAGATACTGAGCATCCTAAACTCCCAATATATACAACAGAAAGCACCAACTTCTCAGCAACTCTTTCCTGTGTTTTTTTTCAGTTATATTACATTTTCATTTAACACTCACGTAGGGTTCATGATCAAACGACGGAAGAAATAGGTCCAGGTGATATAATCCATTGCATCTTGCTTGGAAGTAATAGTTCCAGCAGCAATTTCAGCATTCAAGTGATCAGAGAGCACTTCCAACAGGCTAAGGGACAAGATATGAAAGGCTTTAGCTCTCTTTGAACTGTTTTTGTTTTCCCTGTAGATTTTCAAAAAGGCTTTAATATTTATAATCTAAAAATGTTATTCTTTTTCTTTAAAAAAAAAAAAAAAAGACATTTTCCTGTAATGGCACAGTTATTACCTCTATGTTGCAGCAATCATTTCACACTTGTACATAATACTTAGTTCAAATTCACTTAGTTGACAATTTGACTATGTATGCTGCATTCTTTAGCTTATTGTTGGGAAGGTGAAAGGTTGAAATTGCTATGTAATGATTTATGAATACTTGTGTTGACATGAATGAGATGCTTACTGTGTGAATATGTTGGTTTATCGTAATGGGGTGCATAAGAAAAAACATACAGAAAACAGGAGAGCAATTCAGGATAAGCCACTTTTCAGCAAATACTTGAGGGTTGTTAATATGATGAACAAGCCTTTAATTTTGAAGATTTTACCTCTTCATATTTCAATAAGAACAATTAGTTTTTCCCAAAAAGAACAAAACCCAGAAATACAGAAGAAAAAAGGAATTTTGGCAGTTTAAAGCAAGTTTCTCTCACCACAAAGGGGAGAGTTTATTTGGGATAAACACATGGAGACACAGGAACCTGCTGGGGAACCTGGATATATTAGGCATAGGTATGTTATCATCAGAAAATGGAAGAGTTTAGGCAAGACAGACATACATATTAAGTGCTTATTGCTTGAAAATTCATTTTCTCCTCTTTAAATGCTTGTTCTTAGTGCTAAAATAAACAATGCTTTGCTATTCTATGACTCTGGTACAGACTTCTGAAAGGAAGAACTGCAGGTGTCCAAATTCAGGTCACAGTGGGGAAGTACAGCTGATACACAGGGCATGATAATCCAGTGACAGATCGACAAGGGGAAGAACTGCAAATTCTCAGGGGAGGTAAAAGCATGAGATCTGACACCTGAGCAGTACACCAGGAATGACCAGAAAGACGATAAATGCAGTGTCATGGAAATCCAATTTCTTTTTTAAACATTTACTGAAAAAAATCAAGAGAAACCCAACGAAATGTGAAGAGTATAGACAGTACAGTCAACCCACGCGGTGTCTGGTAGAACAAGGAAACAGTTCCAAAGCAAAGGTCCCTTCAAGAAAAGAACAAGTGAATCTAGTTTCCTCTTTGAGAAATCAGGGAGTCTCTTACTTCAAAAGCCTTTAATGATCATAAAAGAGACCAAACTCTTAAACAGTGTAGGACACTTCTGTTCATATGTTTATATTCAGTAACAGAATATCACACTGCTAAGAGCACATCATTGGTATCCAAAAAGTTTCAGGAATCTGAGACAATTTATAATACTTCAGATATAAATATTTTAATACTGTCTTTTGTAAATTAAAACAAAGCTTCTATTTTTAGAGATACTACTTCGCAATGTATAGAAAGGTCTCCTGGTTTATTACCAGAACCACAGAGTCTGGATATAATATTTGCATTTTTACCCTGATTTTATTTTTGCTTTGAATGATATCATTCTGAAGAGGTTCCATTTCTTTTTGTTTCCAATTCAATTATATTTTCTAAACAATGAACATGAATATTTAAAAACAAGCATATATATGAAGGTAACCTATGATTAACTAAAGTTTGGATGTAAACCCTGGCTGTTCCTTAAGAAAAAATTGTGCATAGCTGGCTATGCTAGAAGAGACTATACTGGCTACAACTATAACTGGTAACACTGAACAACAAATGATAAACTGCAAAAAGGTTAGCAAGGTTAGCACAATATTTCTTGGTTTTCTTTACTTTTCTTGTCAGAAAACTTACAAGTAGTATTACATCTGTTTACAACAAGATATGTTTCCCTTCGGGGCTGATGTCTCTTCCTGCCTTAAGGGGTCTAGATCAGTAAACAAATCATATGTGAAAAATATTAGAATTGTTTTTTCTGCCAAGCACTCTTGCCCTCAGATTTTCTCTCAGGGTTGCTGGAAGCATGAGCAGTTGTCTTATATAAGAAAACTGTTCTTTCAAAGATATGTTATCATCTCTGAATGTTTTTTAAGATTCGCCCCCACCACAAGATTTCTGATTGCTTTTGCTGTTAGACCAACATGGCTACAACCTAGATCCCTGCTTTTAAGAAGGCACCTAAAAGCAGTATAATATTTGTCAGGGTTATCTAGAAATGGACGAGATAGTTGGAGGAAGACATCTAGACTTGTCTCGATAAAGCAGGTTGTGTGCTCAGGAGAAGAACGGTCTTTAAAGACCCCAATATTTTGGTGCATCTCTGACTCCTCTCACATCAATCCCACATTTGCAGTGTGTTCTTTAACCTCTCTTTTTAGTCAAATTTTACCTTGATTCTACCGGGAAAGGTTCATAAAGAAACTTTTTGTAGAAGTCTTTCTTAATATCGTGAACTAGAATCACAGCTTTGCCTTGGTCATCAAACTGAGGTCTACCAGCACGTCCCATCATCTGAAGCACATCTGGTAAACAGATAATAAACAGATTTAAGTTCAGTTTATAGTACAGATTTGTACTGTACAGCAACTAACTCAAGTATAACCTCAAACCTGACTCTATTACTAAGTGACCATAGCATATTAGGACAGGGATTCTGTTGTTAAAAAAATAAAAATAAAATAAAATAAAAGGTTGTGATTATGTAATTGAAGATCACAGCACATGCATACGATGGCTATATTAAAGTTTATTTATTTATTAGTTTTTATATTTATATCCTTGTAGCAGAAACTGTAAATCTAGCACTTTCTAACTTTCACTCGCTTGATTTTGTAATCTAAGTAACGCCTTTTCCTAGATTTCCTAAATAATTGCCTCTTCCTATGCAATTTCCTAGGAATCTGTTTTAAGGTACAAACAAATTCTATTATATATTATGTCTTCTAACATTTGAATTAAGGAGAAATTATATTAGCTGGCAGATATAAAAGACTTATTTCAGAATGGGTGATGAGCTTTGGATGCCATGAGCTCCCCATCATCATATTATAACATGGTACAACAAATTGAAAGAAAAAAGTCTTAAATTCCTCCTAAAAACTTACCACTACAGTAATGCCCCTGTTGCTGGCACTAGTTGGCCAGTTATGACTATTATGAACACTAAGAATACTATTTTATATAAGCAAGCCCTTTTTATTACTGCTTGGATTCTCCCCACATCCAAATGGAAGCATCCAAGCAGACGATGGATGTCTGCTTAACTGTGTATACCTTGTCAAAATATGAACTTGTAAATTCAGAGGAGCAAGTACAGATTTTGTTTTCCCAATTTTCCTGCTACGCCATGCCCCAGAAGGATTCTAAACCCTGCTTGGGGTCTTCAGCAGCTACCTCGACATGAGTAAATAATATAAATGAAACCACTGATGTTTTATAAGTGTTTTAAAAACATGCATTAATTTTAACATCTTATATATTCTTTCCTGTGTTCTCTATGATCTATATAAACCATATTCTTTATACAAGCTCATTTTTTATTAAATTAAGAATGACTTTCAACTATAAATGAAGCTGGTCCCTGAACAGTATTTGTGAATAGGTGCATACAAGAGAACAAGGGAACCATTTCCTGTTATTTGAGCTCAGTGTATTAAAACAGAATGCAATGACATGTATGAAATGGATTTACCAAAAGTCATCAGGAAATTATTTTTATCAATAACCACTGTCTAGCAATACAAAAGCAACATTTTCATTACTTGCTGTATGTTGCCTGTAGCTGGCTGTTAACTACTGGATTAGTCTTGAAATGTCAAATGCAATACAATTGGCCAAGTAAATGTCTTATAACTAAGATGGGTCCAGCTTAAAACCTCTGATTTTCACTCTCTACATTTGCTTAAGTTTAGATGTGAATTTTGTTTTATTTTCAAACTACTGAACAATCTGTGAGTAATTCACTGTCCATTTTCTGCCCCCAACTGCATATAGGTAGCCAAATTCATTCAGGGTGCATGCAAGCATTTGTTTATGATCATGGAGTTTACTTTAAATCACATGATCATAGACTGGGAGTGGCATGTACAGCTGTTTGCCGGTGCTAGGAGTCATGTGGAGAACTTGGAGTCACTGTAACTTGGAGTGGGGGGAGAGGGAAACAGCATTAGGAGGGGCTATCTGATTGGCAAGCGGTCTGGTGGGTCTGTGAGGGGGGTTTCCTCTGGGGATTAGGGCGTGGGCTAAAAATATCCTGGTCAAGGCTGGGGATGTAGGAAGTTGAGCTTTGGATGTCATGAGCTTTGGATGCCTTGAGTCCTGGGGCTGGTACAAAACGCTGGGCTTTCCTAGCCCCAGGGATGCACTCTGAACATGTGCAGACATTTGGAAGATCGGGTTAACCCACTGCCTATTTATCTTAGTAACTTCACTTGACTAGGTGAACTAACTTAGATACCCAGGTGAACTAACTTAGATTGGGCCCCACCAATTTTTACCTTGATTTAATGCCCCCTGCCTGCACAGATGGGTATTTAGATTGATCTAAGCCTAGTTAGGTCAATCTAAATGTAACATCTGTACATACCCTCTGGTAACTGCAATGGAGAATAATCAGAGTATTGGAGATTAGAAGAGACAGTGAAGTAGAGACGCATGAAAATTTAAGAGCATCACAACAAACTGCTTATCTGTAGGGCCTATTTCTTCACAGCTTCCAGAGACATCAACATTTTATAGAAATTTAAAAATGATATTATTCTAAGCAAAAACACAACGTGATTAAATAATTTAGATCTTTTTTAAAATAACCTTTCCCCTAATACTTTCACTTACATCTTCTGTTAAGTTTTAAATATCAAAATTAAACTGGGCACAAGGTTATATATATCTCTCAAAAATTCTCACTGAAGATGCAACAGACTTTACAAAATTTCCAAGCAATACCTTTAAGTGAAAAACAAGTCCATAAAAACAACATAACTGGGCAATATATTGATCTCACAATCCTTTTTTCAATTTTCAATTTATTTATTTTAATAAGTCTTTTTTAACTTCCAGCTCTGCAGATTCATTGTGGGATCTAAATGTAAAACCATATTCCTTCCTCCCTAATATCTACCACCAGAAATAAAGTTATCTAATTTAAGAGGATCAGATACAATCTTCTCCAGAGATTCTTAGTATTATGTTTTCATCAGACAAAGAATGACACAAAGTACTCTCAAAAGTGCAGATCATGCTGCTGTAGTATGCCCCCCGGTCATACTAGAATTCAGGACCAAGAGCTTTGGCTTGGAAATCAATTTTAAGTTTCCTGCATGGAATGCAGGACAACAGACATTAAATTAAGCTCTATGGTAGACTAGTTGGAGTGACATCCCCTATAATATTTTGAGTTCCAACTTTTTCAGTGAGTAAAAGTTTTTCTATGGAAGGGACTCTGCTTGGTTAAAGTCATGAATCTCTTATGTTACAAATAAGATTTATATTATTCCTAGGAATACGGTGTTTCTGGCCCAGTTTCAGATAGTTTCAAATCAAATTTACTTTCTCTGCTAAAACTGCGAAACAGAAAACAGAACAGGAAACCTGGAATAAATTTAACTTGTCCTCCAAGCTTATTACCATTCAGATAAATAGTCACGTTTGTCTGACATTTTTAGAAGTCCTTCCTTTTTTAATTTTTAAAAGTTTTATTAAAAGGCTGCAAAATGGTTATCACAATTTTGATAGGTTGGAGGCAGAAGCAGAATTAGAAGTGAAATTTTTACATTAATACTGAAACTAAAATATATAATTTAACTTTAACAGTTTATTTTAATTGCTTTTTACTTCACTCAACTTGGCCAAAGATAGCATATTAGTTTTATTTTAACTTGTATTCAAGTTTAATCATTTAAATTTCAGATTCTCCTGAACTAACACAGAACAACGTTTGGATTGCAAACACAGCAGAGGCACATATAGGTATCTAAAATCGTGTTTCTAGTACTGGAAAGAACATACTGAAAACAATTAGTTTTTCATATGTTTTTATAAAATGTTATTTTTAAATACATTAAAAAGTTCACCAAATATGACTCTACATTATCCCACAAATATTCACTGTGCATGTTTAAACCATTTATTTTCCTCTTTTTAAAATGCCTATTTTGAATAATTTTAACAGTAGTTTTTCTAGAGAAAGGTATCCAAAAAGGAAGGCAGGTGGACCCCAAAAACACAGAATTTAGCAGTATTCTTATAATTTACATTTAAAACACTGGGGGGACGGGAGAGAGCAAAGGGGGGTGGAAACCAGTAACAAACCTATTCCAACCTTTAATATTATTAAAATTTAAAAGGCTCAGTTTCTAAAAGTAGAAGGTAAACAAAGTTCATATTTTCATATGCTTTAAATGCATCTTGGTAATTATAAATAATATTTTTGTGAATACCTGTAATGGGATAATCCACATAACGCCTTGTTTTTCCATCATAATATTCTGTTCCTTTAACAATTACTAAATGAGCTGGAAAATTTACACCCCAGGCTAATGTGCTTGTGGCAATAAGAACCTAAAACAGAAAGCCAGATTAATGAGGTATATGTAACAAAGAGACAACTTTTAAAACTGCATGTAAAACTCATTATTGTCTTATTAAAAAATAAATAAATGTACCTGGATCTTGCAATTCACAAATAATTCTTCTACAGTTTTTCTGTCTCTTTCATGTAGCCCAGCATGATGCATGCCTATTCCAAAGGCAAGAGTCAGTTTCAGATTAGAATCTCTTACTGTGGCTATAACGTCATTCATCTGTAACAGAGAGAATGGTTACATAATTTAGAACAGTTGTTCTAAGAAGTTTTTAACATTCAAAGGTTGTTGTTATTAATGATTAGCTTTGTTCCAGTAGCAATCACGATGTGTTAGGCACTGTCTGTATACATAAAGGAAGATGTAGTCTGGTCCTGGTTTGCGGTCAGATTACAGTCTAAAAAAACTCAACAACATACAAACGATGGAGAGAGAAAAAGTAGTAAATGAATGTATAGATGTCTATATGCCTAATATATATGTATTGTTTAATTTTAAAAACAGAATTAAAAAATAGTAAACTCAGGAGTATTCTGGTCTAGGACACTCTGAATGCTGAAAGCCTCCTGATTATCAGGTGAAGTCTATTTTCAAGTAGCAAAATTGTCCATACATATTTTGCTATGGAACTCAATTTGAACAACTGTATTTTCTCAAATATACTATTCCATGGAATATAGTACACACACAGTTTTTGAAAGGCAGCATGAAGAAAAAAGTAGTTTTCTTGTAGTAAGTAACAGAGTAGCAGTAGCTCGGAGAGTAGCCGACTTTATTGTTCTGCTCCCTGTGAGTCCCTGCAGATATTTTCTGTTTCAGCTGGTAAGCAGGACAACCTGCTTTTACCATATTTCATGCACACTCTGATTTCTATCAGCTGTGCTTTGGCAAAAAAAAAAGGTGAGATAAGAAAATACAGTACTTTTTCAAGTGCAATTTTGAGGTAGCCTCTAACAAATCTAGAGTAAGTGTTTGCAAGCATATTACATTTATTATACTCCCTTTATCAAAGAATTTGGTAATTTTAGCAAAAAAGAAACAGTGAGGTTTTTTTTCATAGTCTGCTTATCTTATACAAATTCATGGTACCTACTGGTCAGAGTTATATTACCCTTTAAAGCTGAATGTGAATCCCTGGTGAATCACAGTTATGTTAAAGTCTAAATTTACCCAATGATTTCACTCACTACACCTGCATTTAGTTGCTTGCTAACCTGAACAAGGCCTTCAGGCAAACAACTTCACAATTTTTCCTGGAATATTTGTTCCACTATTTTATGGCTAATGTATTTTTAAGGATGTTTTAATAAAATTATACCCAGTAGCTTTTAAACCATAATCAGGAAACTAAATATCTCCATTTTTTTAATAGTATTTAGCCATAAAACTTTTGATAAATGAAGATCTGTTACTTATATTATCTTCATTTATACAAAGCCTTTTAAGATGTACAATTTTTGATGTTTAGAACATTACATCATTTTGAAAACTCTTTTCTGGGCTTTACAATTACATTTTTAATAGAAACAGTCCTTTTGGTAGCAAATATAAAAGCATTGCATAGTTACTCATGCCCTTTGTCCTTATGAATATGATAGAAAACATATCACTACCTTTTCTTTTAAGCTACAAAGAAATCTGAAAATAAAAGAAATAAAAGTACAACAGAAATGGTACTCTGTTTAAATACATGCACAGGAACTCAAACACATGCATGCACAGACATGTGTATGCACATCCATGTGTACGTACACACACACACGTATACACATCCGTGTGTACATACACACACACGTATACACATCTGTGTGTACGTACACACACACGCGTGTATACACACACACGCGTGTACACACACACACACACACACATACACACACACACACACACACTCTTATTTAATATAGACAATCTAGCCTGGAAAGCACAGCAAAACTTAAAAGCATTTAAAATAATTAAATATTATTTACTTTAATAGTACAAAATTTGATGGATGTGCAAGAACTTAAATGGTTTACTAAACTAGTACACAATTAAAGTTTTGATTGACATCTATCAGTTTGTGCTAGCTTACAGACTTCATCATAACCAGAAGATATGTTGCTTCCTGCATGCTTCTGATAATAAAATATATTTGAGGGACACATTGATAGTTATTCTGTAAACTAGAGGATTGAATACAAAGGAATAGACAGCTTCCTGAAGGAAGAGTGGATGGAAATGTAAAACACTGTAAAGTAAGGAGGGGAATAAGTTTAAACAGGAAAGAAGTAATGCATCAAAGGAAATACTGTATTTAGAGAAAGGGAAAAGAAAAGAGGAACGTAAAAAACTGCAGAGGCTATGTTAAAGAACAAAACTTATCTATATAGATATGTATAGCAAATCTTTGCTTTGCAAATCATTGTATATAACTACAGTGTGGAAAACATGAGTTTTACTGAATTTCTCATCTCACGAATTTTATTCACCATTCAAATGATAATTAAATAAAATTAAAATATTACTCTTTTGTTTTCTGTAAGTAGAGGAACTCTGTTCACTTTTATGGTCTTAATTATAATCCCTTATGACTATGCACTGGTGTTGCCTGAGGCTTTTTAAAGTTGTATCTGGGCAAACACATTGGAAAATACTGGTTTTATGTATGTGCTTAGTGGGCAGTGAGTTAAGCTAAAAGATTACATGATAGTCAAACAATGACTATGGATTAATTCTTACTTTATTAAACAGGACTGCTAGGTACCAAATAGCAACACATGAAAATCCATATGTTCACAATTTTATTCTGTTCAGTACATCCTGAGTAGCAAAATGTATTGTCCAGCTGTTTATTTTTCTCTTCAAGGCATAATAATTTATTATAGCCATGAATTTTGGACTAAATTATTTTCTTACGTGACATTAATTCCATCAGTAGGACCAACGTTCCTGTCTAAGGAAATACTAAGCCTGAACCCCTTCTTCTTCTATAAAAGAATAATGATTAAATTGGCTGATTATAATATTGATAGCCAATTAGAAGGTAAAATAAACCATTTCACAACATTACTTATTTTCATCTGAGAACCTGTGCTATTACTTTTAGTTGTGCAGTTCCCAGAACAAAATATTCCAAATTCACACTGCTTGGAATTTGTTCAATGATGCTCTTCTTTCTTTTACAATCAGCGGTGCTTATTTTTTTTCTTCCTCCAACTACTATTACAGCGGTGGCCTGTGGTGCTGTTAGTCATATCTGCAAAGCAGTGTAATTTACCACAGGAAAACTAAAGAACCCTAAGCAGGAGAGCTGGCGCATATACTACTATCCTGTCATTCTACCAGCAGGGAATCCTAGTCATTTCTAGCTGACCCCCTCACTTGCACATAAATCAATGCAATAAACAAAACTATTTTACCCATAGGCACAATCCAGAGCTTAAAATTCTCATGACAATTTATTTTAAAGTACAACTTCTTTTCATGCCAATTTATTGCATGAATATTAAATTATGTGTTTCTATTAAGAAACAGGGTTTTTTCCTATTAGAAAACAGACACCAACTCTATGACTCCCAATACATTAAATATGTATTAATATTAAATTGTTAAAATTGATAATTTGAACTAGAGTTCATATCCTTAAAGTTTAAAACAGTAATATAATTTCTATTAATTTTCATATAGAAAAAAGAACACTCTAAATATAGTACAGCATGATAACAGGGAAATATAAATCACCAATATTACATTATTTTTTAGCTGATTATCTAAAACTTTTCCCAATTAATTCAATGGCATTTTTATTTTTGGATTCTCACTGACACCCAAACTGGGCTCATGCTGAGTAACTTGGGCTAACTTTCATAGATTTTGGATACAAGACCATAAAAACCTCCCATATTTACTGGCAACATTAGTTTGATTAGTATCTCATCTTTTAATAACTATATTTTGCTGCTGAACAGGAGTCTATCATTATTGAAAAATATTTCTTACAAAAAAATTAAGAAAAAGTGTATTTGTCATTTATACCATAATCTCTTAACAAGCTAGATTTTTCTCAAACTAGTAAGTAGTCATTTTCTTTGTTCCTGCACATATGTAAACTGTTGAACCATTTATTTTAAGCTAATCAAACTTTTTTATATTTTAAATTTATTATACTTAAAAAGCTTTTGTAGAAAGATAGGATTCCATTTAAGTAGATACATTACCCTGTGCCTGAAATACATTCCAGTCAGAGTATAATTCAGCAAGTTGATGACAATGCTGGCTCCAAAAGAAAGGAGGAGACCAGATTGGACAAGAATGAGCTAACAGATTGTGCAGCCCAATTCTGTTCCTTTGAGTGTGATATATTGTTTCAAGATGCTAAAAACCCATACTTTCTCAAAGCATATCTGTTGTGCTGGTTTTCCCATTTTCACAGAATCCTCATTATTAGTACTCTGTACTCTTTTCAAAGCACGTCAGACTCAGACCATATGCCACCGAATAATGCTTATCAATTGTCTAAAATGCCCAATAAAAGAAAGATGTGCCAAACAAAAGAATCGTGGAAGTTATGAAGTCTTTTACAAAAATAATTACATATTTCACATCTGCTACAGATGTTAAGTGAAATAAAAACATCTCCTTGTTATAACTAAATGTTAATTTTTTATGATACACTTTTGTATCATAAAAACAACATCTTGTAGAAGGAAGTTAAACTCGAATAATAAAGATACGTTTCAAAATCATTCTTGTGTACCTCAATAATTGCTGAAGGCACAGAATCAAGTTATCTTATTATTTTAACTAAATGACAGTGTATATTCATTTTCCATACTTTTGTTACCTCAAGCATAAAGCTTCAAAGCACCACAGGCAAGACTATTCATAACAGTATTTATAAGAATAGTAGTTTACATAAATATGAGGCAAGTTTTTTTGAGTGATATCTTTTCTTGGACCAGCTGTACACTTGGGATAAACTTAGCCACGCTTTTGAATGCACAGCTTTCTTCTTTAGGTTTGAAGTGGAAAACATCAGACCAGAAGAAGAATGCTTTGCATTTAAAAACTTGGCTAACTTTTTCCAACTACACAATTGGTCCAATAATAGATATCACTCAAAAAAATCCTTGTCTCGCAAAATTCCTAGACCATAACTGATACATCACTCTAAGACAGCTCCTTTATGTGCAGGTAAAGGCGTGATGGAATCTAATGCACGGTCCATGCAATTACACCTCCTGCCATGCCACATGTGCATGACAGGAGGTGCAATTTTAGGATTGCACATTAGATCCCATTGGGCCTTACTGTCAGTGCAGGGGGACCCTGATCCTGTGCTTCCGCTGTACTAGCAAGAAGCAAACTCCTGTGGTGGGAGCCCCCTCAGTTGCAGGACTTCAAGCCCTGGCTGGGCATGGTACAGCCCTGGGGCTGGGTGTCCCATCAGCTGATGGGGCTCCCACTTATAAGAGAGAACTTGCAACACATGCGGATTGAAGCTCAGTTGCAACCAGCTATAAAGTTAGTACACATTTTTGAGGTCTAACTTTATAGCTGGTTGGAGCTTTATGGCATGATAAGTACATGTAGCTAGTCTTAAGGTAACTGCTCAATTAACCAGTTAATTGCACATTATCTGTAATATGTAGAGGGGGCCTAATACCTTGCACTAAAATATTTTTAAGACAGTGAAATGCCTATCCAAAATACATAGCAGAGGTTCTTTCCCTGTTTTATAGCATAGCATTGCCTCAGAATAATCACATGGGAGGTAATAGGTTATTTGCTGTAAGTGTTAAATGTAGAAAACACAAATGGCTTTTTAGCTCTTCAGCATCTATTTGCTCAGCACTGAATGGACCAGAAATCTGACAAAATGTATTCCATATTCATATAAATATACATGCACTTAATTATGTCATGCACACCATGTATAAAAGTTCAGTCTTTGGAATTTAGAGGTCATTATAGGCCTTATTCAAATCCTATGAAATCAGTGGTAGCCTTTCACAGATTTTAGTAGAAGCTGGATATGGCTCTGTTTAGAGATAGTATGACTGTGCTGAAGAACTGAGTTGGTTTTTGTGGTTTCTGAAAGAATGTTTCTTAACAGAAAACTTAAAAGATGTACAGATATAGATTTTCTCATATGCAGGTATGGGAAAATGATTATGGTTTAAAATATAAATTGTGAACGTTGGTATTTGGGTCTGTGACAGGCTCGACAATCTATATGGCGTCTGATGCCCCTAGTGGTCAGATCCATTTGCCTGTGCTCCCTGGCCTCCCACACTTCCTACTTCTCAACTGTCATGACTTGATATTAAGATTTTTTTAACTGGAGAGGCTGCCTCCAGAGGCTGGGGTAACCTCTTTCCTAGGTGTTCCTAGACCTTGGGGCCCCTCTGTCTCAAACTCTATGGGGTGAGTGCCGCTTTTACGACAGCCCCAGTTGTTCCTTAGAGGCTATAATCATTCCCTTTGTCCACCCCTGTAGCTATGCATCGCAGGTGTCGATCAGTATTTAGAGGGGGTACCCCTGGCTTTAACTCCACTCTTGGCCCCTCAAGCCTCAAACCTTTGTTGGGGCTTTCTCCTTCCTGGCTTTAGCCCCTTTCCTTTACCTGTTTCTCCCAATCCACGTCCACTGTCACAGACCTCAGCTTCTGGGCTCCAGACCTATCTAGTCCTCTCAGGCTCCAGGTCCCTAGCCAAGGTGTCCTGTGGCTGCCCTTAGTTTCATAGTTCGTAGGGTTGGAAGGGACCTAAGCAGATCATTAAGTCCAACCCCCTGCCATAGGCAGGAAAGGATGCTGGGGTCAAAAGACCCTGGCTAAGTAGTGGTTGTCTAGCCTCCTTTTGAAGGCCCCCAGGGTAGGGGAAGCACCACTTCCCTTGGAAGTTGGTTCCAGCTCCTAGTTGCCCTGACTGTGAAGTAGTGCTTCCTGATGTCTAGCCTGAATCTACTTTCAGTCAATTTATGCCTGTTGTTACTTGTTACTCCCAGTAGTGCTCAGGGGAACAGGGACTCTCCCATTGCCTGCTGGTCCCCCTTGGCAAGTTTACAGGCGGCCACCAGATCCTCTGTCAGCCTTCTTTTGTGGAGGGTGAACAGGCTCATTTACTGTAGCCTCTCTTCATAGGGCCTACCCTGCTGCCCCCCGATCATGCGAGTGGCCCTCCTCTGGACCCTCTCAATGCTGTCCACATCCCTCCTGAAGTGTGGTGCCCAGAACTGGACGCAGTACTCCAAATGTGGCCTGACCAGTGTTGCACAGATGTGGAGGATCACCTCCTTAGACCTGCTCGCGATGCATCTATGGATGCATGACAAGGTGTGGTTAGCCTTCCTGACCGCGTCCTCACATTGGCGGCCCATGTTCATCTTGGAATCAATAGCGACTCCAAGATCCTTTTCCGCCTCTGTGCTTACAAGAAGGGAGTTCCCCAGCCTGTAGGTATGCTGCTGGTTCTTCCTCCCCAGGTGCAACACCTTGCACTTCTCCATATTGAAATCCATCCTATTCTCATCTGCCCACCTCTGTAACCTGTCCAGATCTAGTTGTAGTCTGTACCTCTCTTCTAGCATGCTCACTTCTCCCCACATCTTAGTGTCATTTGTGAACTTGAACAAGGTGCTTTTGACCCCCTCGTCCAAGTTGCTGATGAAGATATTGAACAGTGTAGGCCCAAGGACCGAGCCCTGGGTGACCCCAATGCCCACGTCCCTCCAGGTCGAAAATGACCCGTCTACCACCACTCTCTGGGTGCGGCCCTCCAGCCAATTTGCGAACCATCTGCCTGTGTAGGTGTCGACACCACAGTTGCCTAATTTTTTACTGAGGATGGCGTGAGAGATAGTGTCGAAGGCCTTCCTAAAGTCCAGAAAGACTATGTCTACCGCGACACCTGCGTCCAAGGCTTTTGTGACTTGGTCATAGAAGGAAACCAGGTTGGTCTGACAGGACCTGCCTCTAATGAACCCATGTTGATTGCCCCTAAACATAATCTCCCCTGCTGGTCCTTTGCAGATGTGATCCTGGATAATTTTCTCAAAGAGCTTCCCCAGTACTGATGTAAGGCTAACGGGCCTATAGTTTCCTGGGTCCTCCTTCCTTCCTTTTTTGAAAATGGGGACCACATTGGCCCTTTTCCAGTCCTCTGGCACCTTGCCAGAGCACCACGAGTACTTATAAAGTTGTGCCAGGGGTCCTGCAATGACCTCTGCTAGTTCCCTAAGCACTCTGGGGTGGAGATCGTCAGGACCTGCTGATCTGAACACGTCTAGTCCCTCCAGAAATTCCCTAACTAGGTCCTCACTGACCCTGGGCCTGGCTGCGCCTCCCCTGGGTCCGTTCAGAATCCCAGTGGGGGGGCTGTCCTGGTTCCTGCTTAGAAAAATGGAAGCAAAGAATCTGTTAAAGAGATTAGCTTTGTCATCTGGTGCTTCCACCAGATTACCAAGCATGTCCTGCAAGGGCCCACATTACTTGGTACCTTCTTTTTGCCCCCTATGTATTTAAAAAAGGACTTCTTGTTATCTTTGATCTGGGTCACTAGTCCCAGTTCCATCTCTGCCTTAGCCTTCCTAACAGCCCCGCTACAATCTCGAGCAATGGAGGTATAATCTTCCTTGGTGATGGCCCCTCCCTTCCACTGGGTGTACGCCTCCTTTTTGGCTTTGAGTTGTTCCTGGATGCTTTTGGTGAGCCATGGGGGCTTTTGAGCACTCTTGCCCCCTTTGATCCGCATGGGGATTGTCACCCTTTGGGCTTGAAGGATCGTCTCCTTAAGGAATGACCACTCTTCTTGGACTCCCAACTCCCCTCCCCTCCAAGACCTCAGTGCCTCCCTGACTAGTCTCCTTACCTCATTGAAATCTGCCCTCCTGAAGTCTAGGGCTGCTGCCTTGCTGCAGGCCTTTGACACCCTGTGCTGGATGGTAAATTCCAGTAGGCGATGATAGCTATTGCCCAGGTGGTCGAGCACCCACAGTCCTCTCACCAGGTCATCGCCTGTGGCCAGGACCAGGTCCAACAAAGCATTTCCCCTGGTGGGACTGTGCACCTCCTGTGTTAGTTGGAGGTCCTATAACTAGGCTAGGAACCTATGTGAGCGGTCAGACCTTGCTGACTGCTCTTCCCAGCAGGTGTCTTTATGGTCCTTGACCCAAGCAAGGCTGTTTGCATGCTGCTCTGTGTCCTGGGGTCCCTGATCCTGGCTAGGCAGCTCTATGCGGGGTGCCCATCAGGTACCCCTGTGACCTCCATAACACCCCTATAGCCACAATCTGAGCCTCTAGTCATACTTAAGCATAACAGAAACATATGCAAACTAAAGTTTTCCCCCACTCTGGGTCAATATCTCACCACAAGTCATATTTTCCCCATAGCTGTCTCAGTCTCACGGGTAGCTTAGGTGTCCATGGGCCCATGCTGTATAGCCATCTTCCCCAGGAGCTCCTCTCTTTGCAGCGTGCAGGGCCAGACTGTGCCTTCTGACTCAGACCTTGGGCTTATATGCCTCAAAGCCCTGCCCCTTCCTATCATGTGGCTCCTGAGTCATACACAGGAGCTTCCCATTTACTTAAGGACCTGTCTGCTCCTCTGTTGCAGCCCATACAGCCAGATTAGCCTGCAGCAGTCTCTCAAAAGCAGGGAGCCGTAGGGTCTCTTCCTCCCTTAAGTTTAAATTTGAGAAAAAAAATCCTGGCTGGTTTAAACAAACTATATCATAGCATAAAATGTTAGCAGTAGCTTTATATTTTACCTTTAACCTAAGGGGAAAAGATATACAAAACTACACAAAAGGAAAATTGAGACAGACAAAGAATAAGGGCTATACCTTGACTTTAGTTATTCTTCCTGTGAAACAGCTGCACAGCTTTGCAGGACTCCATCATTGTAAAGATGAACATAATTTGGAGGGGGTGGGGAGGAAGTGGAAGTAAGGGCTTTTCCTTAGGCATCTTCCTAATGGTACCTAGTCAGAATCTATAGTGCCACATAATATAACTGCCATAAAATAAACTGGGATGTTTGTATCTCTTTCAAAAGACAAGACAAAATTTCTAGATGAATGGGATAATGGTCCACCAGCTTGAAAACTAACCTCTTGGCTGACAGCTGAAAAGCAGAGTTGTTAGCTAAACAGACCATAGTTAGAGTCAGCTATTGACAAGCGACTTGGGGTGGGTGGAGAAAGGGGAATCTATTTTCATTTCTTATGTCACTTTACTATGAGGTAAGAACAAACACATTAATAGTTATAACTAACACACTGCAAGTCAATGATTCTCAACCAGGATGACAGGGCACCCAGGGGTGATGCAAGATCTTTTTGAGGGTTATTGTGAGGCATGAGAGAAGTCAGGTAAGGAGATTAGCAGATAAGAGCAAGCTCAGGGTTAGTTCCTGCCTAGCCATTCCCTTGCCCCCACTGCCTGGTCCTTACACAAGGACTAAGTACTGTAATAAATAAAGAAAAATGTTTGGGAAAAGACAAGTTAGAATATTAAACTGATTAATGCAAAAGCCAGAGACAGTCTTAAGTAGGAACTTCAGAACAGGCTTCACAGTGCTCTTTGTCCTTGTGAAAATAGTAAGAGAAGAACCTATGATACGTACTGGAATCTCTCCTATTCTGCTCAGCTTTACAGCCACCAGGAAAGCAGTCTCCACAGAAAAGTGATAGAAAGAGAACTTGGCTACTGACCTGAAGAAGAGTCTAATTAAGCCACCCAAAGAGAACAAAAAGATTCTCCAACTGATGGGAAGATAAGAATCTATCCTTCTAGGGAATCTCATCAGTGGGATGAAAATATATCATGCAACACCATACCATGGGATGATTTGCCAAGACTGTAATCAGCTATACTAGGATGAACACAGGCAGTCTCTGTGGACCTACTGTTCAGGAAGTAGAGGTATATCTGCTATGAAGGGCAAAGGTTCTCACTACCTTGTGCACCAAGCCAGGATGCCCCATTCTAAGTCTTTATAGTATGGAGACAGTTTAAGCAGTTTTATGGGGTTTCTCCACAGGGAAGCTGAGATAAGTGGAGTCCAGCATTTAGTTCTGATGTCTAGCACAAATGCATCAGTAAGCAAACCTAGTCAACATGTTCTTGGAGAGTTCTTGTATTTTTTTTAAAGTTAATGTTATACAAATAAGAGTTTCTAATAAGCTGAATGGAGAAGAAGCCTGCTAAAGTCTAATGTAGAACTTAAAAACATCAATTCATATAGATATTTTATCTCCTAATAATCTCCCATTATATATGTGCCTCACAAAGCTCTTCAAGTAACTACAAATTCATTGAAAGTTAGGTTATGAGACTGGGAAGAAATACCAGAGAAATACTGAGAAATAAGGTGCACTGGGATTTGATGTGGGATCCTGACAATCCCGCTTCCTTGTGTGTCACATGTGCATGGCAGGAAGCACAGCTGTGGGATCCTGCATCAGATCCCATATTGCAGGTGCAGGGGGAGCCCAATTCTAGGTTCCCCCTGCACTGGCAAGTAGTAAGCTTGGCTCCCAGCCAGGGTTGTGCACCATGCATTTCTGTAGCTGGGTGCCCCAGTCAGCTGATCAGGACTTTCAGCCAGGGATCACACACCGTGTGCTCCTGGGGCTTGGAGCTCTGATCATCTGACTAGGGCTCCCAGCTGTGGAATCGCATCATGCCCACCCTGGCTGCAAGCTCCAGTCAGCTGAATGGGGCTCCCAGGCACAGAACACAGGGTGCACTTCCTGACTGGGAGCCCTAATCTTCTGAGGGGACTCCCAGCCTCTGGAGTACAACGCTGTTGTGTGCTTCAGAGGCTGGGTAATGTGTTCAATTAAGCAGCAGCCACAAAATTATTATATATATTTTGTGTAATGATTTTGTAGTTTATTTCCAGTTTTATCATGCCACTAATTGATTGAACGTGTGGCCAGTTCACTACTTAAAATGTGATTAACCACTTAATCTCGTCCTATGTCTAATGTCTGACAAAGGTCTTAGAAAAAATATTAAAACAGTTTAGATACCTTTTGGCCTACTCTGAGTTTTTCACCTAATCTGGGTTTGATTTTAATTTAAACTTTAAGTTATTGGAATTCTCAAGTAAAACACCAAGGAGATAGATAAAAAGAAACCTAGGTGCTACAATATGGATTCATTTTGCTCCAAGCTTATATTTAGACCAAACCTAGCACCTCTCTATGTCAGACAAAAACACAGATGCATCTTGCTCAATAAAATATATTTGAATCCAATGTTTTAAAAATACATTCACAACAAAGCTTTTATGAATTCGTGTTCTCATTAAAGAATATCACAAATCAAGACACCTTGTAAGAAACTTCTTTTCCAACATACAATGCAATGCTGTATCTTCTGATACTTAACCGGTGAGAGATAATAATACAGGACTTCACAATGTTTATTTATTAGATTAATAAGAAAACTGATAGATGCCTATTCTATGCTCCAAGCCTATGAGGTATAATTTGTAGCATGCAAATATATCTACCCTCTGGTTCAGGTGAATGCTAAAGTAAAAAAAAAACCCTTCATAAAGGACCTTCTATCAATAAACTCCTCTTGTATGAATGGGCACAAGTTACTTCACTGATTGCTGCTGGAATAGTATAGCATAAAGGGCCATATCCACATTAGTCACCTAGGCACCCCCACCCCCCTTTTAGCCATTACACAACCTAAATATTAGATATCTGACCCAAGATTGGGGACACAGCCAGATTAAGTGCCTATGATCCCTCTAATGTCAATACGAAGAAGTAGACATTTCCAAAGGGTGAAAGGGTTGAAAGGTTTCCAAAGGTTGAAAGAAGATTGCCTGCCTGCCTGCTGAGGGGGACTGGGCCAGCTGGTGGGGATGACTGGATGGCCCAGGGGAAGTTAAAAGTTTCCAGCGAAGGGAGAGGAGGAGAAAGGAAAGGCTGAGGTGGCAACAAAGTTAGGATTACTTTCTCAGGGCCTGAGAACAGACCACAGGATGTAAGCTAACTCTTTATTGTTTAAGTATTTGTTTGTTTTGTGATTATGTTGTTTCCCATGGTGGCAAGTTTGACCCAGGGAAAATAAAACTGTGCTGTAAACAGTGGTGACCCATGACAAGAGACACGTATTAATTTCTACCCCGTTCTGCTACATAGGTGGCCAACTCATTGCTGCACGTGCTCACATGGGATCCATGCCACTTAGTCCCTCTTCAGAGGGTAGGTGCCTAACTAACTGGCTGATCTTTGTTAAAGATGCCTACTTTTTGTATAGTTGCCTATTGGTTAAAGCAGTCATCCAGGAAATGGGAAACAGGCAACATTTAGTGGTTTGGGTACTCAGCTTAAAGTAGAGTCTTGGGTCCTGAGTCTTGCTTTAAGGGTTATCTTTTAACCGGTGGCTGATGAAAAATGTATAAACGGTCCTGCAAACAGGGACTGGAATCCAGACCTCCCTCTTTTTGGAGTGTCTAAATCACTGAGTTAAAGTGTCAGTTTTTCTTTTACTTGGCTCTTTCTCTGACCGTGTGACTTTTACATTCTTGGAAGCAGAGTGGGACAGCATCTCCAACAAGAAGCGTGGAAAGCGCCCCATTTACATTATTCCATTACTTGGTGGAATATGGTGGTACTGTCCTGGAAAGCATATAAAGGCTAGAGAATTATATTTAGAAATTTGCTCTTAGAAATTGGCTCGTAGAAAGAGTAAATATTGCATTAGAACAATGGTCCAAGGGAATGACAAGGGTTAATTGTAGAGGTGCACCGATACATTGGTCCCATATCAGATCGGCACCGTTATAAGGAAAACTAATTGCATTGGCAATTGGGTTTTTTTGGCCTGATGTGGCTGATAAATACCCTGTGCATGCACACGCAGTGCATCACATAGACAGCCAGAAACGCAGCCCAGCAGCATGGAGAGCAGCTGGGTCAGGCTGGCAAGTCTGTTCTGAGGAAAGGGGCATGAAGGGGGCAGATAGAGGCCCCCAAGGTGAGAGAGGGAGTGGGGCTGGGGCAGGTGTTGCACACACCCACTCTCATCATGGGTTCCTTGATCTGGCCCCCCAAGTCCCTTCCCTCTCCCCTTCCCCTGCAACAGACTTAGCAGCCAGATGCTGCTCTCCATGCTGCTTGGCTGCATATCGGAATCAGACTGGTATCGGCTGAAATGGCTCATTATAAATTGGCCATTGGTATTGGCCCCAAAATTCTCTATCGGTGCATCCCTAGTTAATTGGTTTCTAAAATCTGTGGAGAAGGTTCATGTTCTTATAACTGTCTCAGAGAACCAGGCATATACATCCTGGGAAATTGAAAATACGTAGCAACAAAAGAGGCACTTGGTTCCTTTGAAACCCATAACAAGATAGGAACATGTAGACTTAGCATTAGGTCACAATGACCAGCTGTAATTTGGTGAGAAATCCCTGGTTTTGGTGGAATGACCAAATTAGGAGATGGGAGATACTCAAATTAAAGTACCAGCAAATGACCACATTAAGATGTATGCATTTGATGGATTCGAAGTAACAAAGGATTAGGCTGATAGGGCTGAATGTGGACAGCACGACGATTACAAGAAAGCCAATCAAAAGTACCTAGAAATGAGTCATCAGGAGAAAAACAATACAAAAGGCGGGATTTTCAGAGCAGGAAGTTGACCTCAACTCCCAACCTCCAAGGCTGCTGCCATAGTTCAAGCAAGAACCACAAGTTGGCACTCACATACTGGCCAGATGTATTGTCTTCTCATGAAACCCAAGGACTGGTAAATGAGTAGGACTGTTCAGTCATTTTCCTTGCTTTGCTTGCATTAATCTTATTTGCTATCACTGTGTAACAGTAAAAATTGCCTACTATTTAAAATGGAAGGGGTTGTGGTCAGTCATTTAGAAACCTTGTTCCAGACAGGCACAACCTATCTGGACTGGATTGTAAATCCAGTGCCAACAGAAGACACCTGTTTGAATTGTCTCCAGCTAAATGAATCTAGAAACTAAGTATCGTATCTTGGATGAATGCTCTAACCATTAAGTAAAACAATGCAAAAACTTGGTACCACTATCACTTTTTCCTCTTCCTCCATGCTCCCAGAGACAGTCAGATATATTTACAGGACTGCCAACTCACTGGGCCCATCTGATAACTTAGGAGGAGTTTAGGCACTCCTCACATTCACTCTGGGTTGCAACAAATCTTAGGTGGGTGTTATATTCCTAAATGGATCACTCCTGAGCATGCACAAAAATGAACACAGGCATTTAATGGCCTTTGTTGAACAAAATGGAGGAATCAAATGAGTTAAGGTGGCTAATGAGTTTTGTGGCTGCTGGAACAAAGCTGTTTTGGAATGCTCTTTGGAATTTTGGCACTTAGTACAGTTTTGACATTTATCAGACCAACGAGGGTTTTTTTCTATATAGGTTGTATGCAAATAATCAGCCAAATAATTAAAAAATCCCATATTGCAAGGTGTAGTTGTGAGTTAGATTCTTGTTCTGCTAGTTTGTTACTTGTTGTATAACATGCAGTTCAGTTTCCTCAAACAGCAGTAAGCTGGAACAAACAGTGCAGGACCACTAAGCTAGGCCCTTCTGTGATGCAACCCTGCTCATTATCTTATGATGAATTGGAATTTTCATTATATGTAGGAGTACATTTAAAGTTGCAGCACAAACTGAACAAAAAATTTAAGTTCAATCAGCTGCAAAAAAGTAGCATCAAATCTAGACACTGTTAGAAGTTAGTTTATTAACGGATTATCAAGATACCAGTTCTAACATACATCCAAAGCAGGGATGCATCTCCTGGGCAGTTCATGATGATGGCAGGCAAAAGGGGGATGTTTGTGGCTCTCTTCTTGCAGGGCACAGGTCCACACAAATATTACCTTTTCTGTCAAAAATAATTACACCTTCTATTTTGCCAGGGACAGGTAGGATTAGATCATTTTTTATGTGAAAGAATTTACATTTTTCTTGGTTTATGTGAAATGTAATTTTTGTCCAAATCATATTTTAAGCAAGTGTGGTAAACTGGCAGATTTTGATCTCTGTGGTATTGGCATAAATTCTTCGGAGAAGGAATTATTTCATTAAGCATTTAAGCTTATCAGAGTTCAGGACTGGGAAAACTAGCATTTTAGTTGCTTTTTAAAGTTGTTTCATTCTCATTGTTACATAATACAAGTGGACACTGTCCAGCTTATTTGCCTGTGATCTTTGAACAGCAAACGACATCACAGCAGAACATCTGGTCATGATTCTGTAAGTTCTGATCCAAGGTGAGGCACTTCCTATGCTTTTATATCCCTGTCTCTTGTGTTCCAATCTTGCTCTCCATTACTTTAGCTTCCCGCTATCCATCTGATTTTCTTTGCCCATGCTCTTACCACAATCTATTCCACCCCAACCCCATTGCCTTTGCCTGTTCCTTGTCCCATTTGCCCCAGCCATATTCCAGCTTCTTGCTGGATTCCAGTATTACTTCTCCCACCAACTGATTCAGAGTTATTCTCCCCCTTCCACCAACACCAATCAGATATTCAGGGTAGCTCCCAGTTCCAATTGCATTACCAACTGGTCTCTTAAGACTTGGACCAGAGGGGATGGGGATGGAAAGAAAATGCTGACTAGTTTGTTGCAGTTGGACTGGGGCAAGAATGCAGGGACTGGTTGGTAAAGAAACTGGAATAGAAATTAGCTTCAAGGAAACTAGTAGGAAAGGAAGACAAATTGGAGGCAGTTGTGGGCAAAGGAACACTGGAGAGCAAGATGGGAGGAAGAGTCATAACTGAGGATCTGCACCTGGCAGGACAAGATTAGAACAGATCATTTTGAGGGAGAGATGTGGATGTGGAGAAGCAGCTGGGTAAAGAGATGAGAAGGAGATTAGGATGAGGGTCCTGAATATTGATTGGGAAGTTTTAGAGAAAGAAACTAGTATGAGGATATAGGAGTGGAGGAACAAGAGAGATCTGAGATAGGACCAGATTGAAGGGGATAGAACAGAAAGAGTCAAAGCTTTATATGTGCTTCAGTTCCCCCTCTTTAAATTGGGGACAATAATATTTCCTCTTTTGTTTATCTTTTTCAATTAATAAGCACTCTGCAACAGTGATTGTGCCTAGCACCAAAGAACCAGTAACAATTCCTCAGATAATTTTTACAGAACAAAAAGCAATAGTTCACAATCTAAGGCCCTGATTCTTCCAAGTATATGCTTAATATTGAAATAAATGGAACTATTCATATGCTTAAAAGTAAGTAGACATGCAAGAGTCTCCAAACTCAAAAACCCCACAATTGTGTTTTATATTCACATATTTTTTTAAAACTGATATTGCTAAACCAAAATGTAAAAGCAAAACAACTAATACATATTATATTACTGTACCTCTCTTTCATCCATTTTCAGCCATTGTTTTGGATCATCCTCAGTAGCCAGGAAGGCAATTAAATCTAGGGCAGTGAGTCTAGTTTGACGTCTGGATGACACAAAGATAAGAACTGGCTTTGCTGGAGAATGGCTCCGAATTGCTGTTAAAAGAAGAAAAATTTAGACATAACTCATTTCTGCCAGAAAGCAGAATTTCCTAACACATCGTGCTAGCACTGTGAGCAGAAGTGCCAAAGATTTAAATCCATCTTTCACTAACATTTCATGCCTAAGGATTGGCAGGGAATTCTTAACTAGAAAGTGACCTTTTACATACAGTTGCTGCAAAATTAGTGTAGGAGTAACAGCTTAAAGGAGCATGGTTTCTGCTCCTGAACGATTAGTGTGAAACAATGAAACTAGTCTAAAAATTATCATTTAAAATTTTTTGATGGGTTTTTGTGTGATTTTAGAAATTAGAAATTTTGAGATTTTAGAAAAAAAAAATGGTGTCAGAAATGGAGATAACAATGAAAATGCTAAGAGAATCGTTAGCATACCATGTCAAACAAGTGGAAAAATGACCTCACTAGATCAAATTCTGACAGGTTTTCTAATAACATTAAAATAGAATAAACAGCATGTAGCTATAGCTTGGATAGTAACTCTAGTATATTATACATATAGATATTTATGCATGATTTATTTCTTATATAATGTTTCATTCTACCAATTACTATTATGCATTCATCCCTAATTTATGAAAAACAAGTGCATTATACTGCCTACCATCACATACTGTCTCTTAGTTCACTGGTAATAGTGTGTGTGTATGCATATATACACATATGTATATAACTGTAAAATTACATAAATCTATAGCATAATCTGTTAATATATTTATACCCTACAAATATGGATGCCTATATATCTATATCTTCTTTAAAAGCTCGACATCTAATGGATTTTTGTTGCTTCAGGAACAGGTGTGGCTGAACAGCCCAAGACAGATTTATTGTTCATTAGTGTTTTTATACAATGCTCCTGTGGAGGTGTAAATAATCTGAGCTGCCAAGATTGGTCTCTAGTCCACAATCAATACTTTGCTTCTGTCATAAGGCTAATTAGAGTAGCTAAAAAGTCACCTCACAACTGTCACCCCACAATCAACAGCAGGTCACATACCAAAATTTATTTGGGAGGTTATTTTTAATTGATATAATAAATATTCCTTATGTAACCAAAACAAAACATGTTCCAATAAAATATGAGGGTTTTTCTTAAATCAGGCCTGCCTGCCAACTTTGTTAAGAATAAAAAATTGAAACCAGAAGCATATCTGGACTCACTGCAATTCTTAATTTTATGGTTATTGCCTTGAACCTAGAATTATGTGAGTCTAGCTTGACTTGCAACTTCTGTTCACGATTTTTTTAAAGCGTTCATATAGCAATCTTTATGAAAATACTTCACCAGATTGCTACGGTGAAAGGTGTTATTACTTTCTAAATCTCAAATACTTTTACACAAACATTTCCTTGCAGTGTTGAAAGCTAAGATAAAACACATTTTCATTTATATAAGATCTCTCCTCATTATCACTAATTTCATTGATATTATTTCAAATATATTTATATTCCTGTTTGTAGGTTCCAACAGCAGGATACTATATATTTGAGATGATGAGGTTTTGGGTCATTAGCAAGAGATTCATCCTGTACACCCCAAGAAAAAAGATAGTAACACATTCTGTAATCATATAATACATAAGCCTCAAACAGACTGTGAAAACATGGCTAGAACCTTTTTTTCTTTTGTAGATAATGAAGGGCTCTAGCTTTGGCTGCTTACCCTGAAAAGCAGGTTTATTCATGCTAGCCATGCGAGGACAGTAGTGCTGGCCAGGGAAGCCCTGAATGTGTACCTCCAATGGAACTGGTCGCACGGATGGTCGGAAGTTGAACAGACCCATCTGAAGCAAAAACAAATTATTTTAGTTTAAGCTTGAGTTATCTTGGAAATATTGATAGGTAACTTTTCTGCATGATGGATAAGCACAAATGTCTTTTTAAGAATCTTCTACATACCTGATTAATATTTAACCAATCAGCAAGGTCTCTGGCATTTGCTAATGCTGTGGATAAACCAACTACTCTAACTGGTTTTTCTGTGTGAGATGAGATGAAATTAGTTCGAGACACGATAACTTCCAGTACTGGGCCTCTCTCGTCCCCTGTTATTTAAGAGAAATTTTAAAATAAGTATAGAGGTTAAAAATTCCGTGCAGTCATAGTTGGGCACACATTTTTCAAGATCAACAATTATGATTAAGAAAAAAAATGTATTGCTTACCTAGCAGATGGATTTCATCAATGATGAGAATGGACACTTTCTGAACATAACTCCTGTTTTGCCAGCTTCTACTGACACCATCCCATTTTTCTGGTGTAGTAACAATCAGGTCAGCTTGTGCTATAGCTCTCATGTCAGGAGTTACATCGCCTGTCAGTTCTACAACCCTGTAATTAAGTAAAATTATTTAATTATTTATGAAACTTAATAATTTCATTTTCAAATCAATGAAACTTTTTTAATGTCTTGGGGTAGCCGTGTCCAAACATTAACTCTTAATATAAACAAAATACAAAATCAAATCAAACCAGTCTGTTCCTGGCTGAATACCATTGACATATTATGAAAATACTGAGTAAACACAATTTTAATCTTTGCCTTTTAATTGTTTAGTGCAACAACACCTACAGAGAAAAGAAGTCTGCCTTACTTATGATGCAAAAAAGTTCATTAATATTATTATGGATATTATATATGTCAGACCAGCCTTTCCTACTTGTATGAGAGTGCTTCTTAAATATGCATCAAGTGGCTGTGTATTGCCCTGTACAACCTGTCTGGTAATCATTGTTACACATGTGTCTGCTCTCCGTTGGTAGGGTCTGTGAGAAAAATGGAGCAGGGACAACAATTCAGATAATCCTGTGTATCATCGGTTGCAGAACTCCTTCTGGAGGTCAGCTGTAGAACTCCAAAAATTTTGTAATATTTACATGGAAAGATGTTATATATTTCTTAACTATGGTCTGGGATTCTTTGGTGGGCGGTGATTTCTGCCACTAACAGTTTTCTCCAACAATCTTGGCACTGATTTAGAGCTTGTTCAGTGCTTGGCTTGCTTATTTATTGCATGGACAACTATTATGTTTCTCTCTACAGTGGATTACAGAGTTGGTTTGACTAGGTGCAGTATTTAGGATGCACTATTTACTTGATTCCAAGATGAGGTTTTATTTCCCCTTTAACATGGGGGACCCCCCCCCCACCCCCCTGTCTTGCGAATATAAAGGGGAGGGAGGAACAGGCAGCTGCTGCTGGGAGTCAGGGAGGAACAGGCAGCGGGTTGGGGCCGGAGCCACAGCTGCTGCCTGCTTGCATGCTGCCTCTGTACTCCCTGCTCCTCTTTGACTCTCAGCCTTGGGGCCCTGCCCCCCCTCCGTCAGCTTTCCCTTGCTCTGGTGCCAGCAGCCCTGCTGCAAGCTGGCACCTACAGTATGGTCCCAGCCTGGTCTTGTAGTAGTGGTATCAACTTTGAGCTGCTGCTATGGGGCCAAGCTGGGGTGGTGCTCTGCTCTGCACACACACAATGTGTTGGCAGTAGAGCAAGGGGAAGGGAGAAGGAGAGGGGAGCAGAGGCTGACTGGGGAAGAAGTGGCACGAAGGGGGAGTTGAGGGGTAGGGAGGTATCTGGGGCCTAATGCTGCCAGGGAGGGCATAGGCTTTGGGGGCAGGGCAGGCACAAGGAGGGAGTTAGAGGTGTGGGGCATAGGTGGTAGGAGCAAGCTGCTTGCCCCACCCCCTTGCCATTGCCTGCCAAGGGCCCCTACCACTGCTTTCCCTGGTCCAGTGGTGGTGGGGGTGAGTTTAAGACAATCCTCTAATCAATCAGATGCTATACGTGAGACATTATTCTCACATGCTGAGACAGAGCACAGTACCATTTAGAAATAGTTCCATTTAAATCAATACATCAATAAAACTACATGAAGAACAATTACTAATCAGTGAGACTAAGAATGGGAATGTCAGCTGCTAAGTAATTGATTCTTTGAACGATTTCAGAAAGGACTAAAAAAGATTTCTATGCGTGTAGTGTCACTAAATACTCAACCCTGTATTTCATTGATATCCTAACTTCATAACATAGCTAATGGCACCAAACAAATGCAGACTGGTTATTAAAATACATATAGAATGTCATAAAATACACTATGTATATGATGAACATTACTACGTATCTGTAATTTATATGGGATTCAGAAGAATGAGATATCTGAAATGTGGTCAATTTTGAACTGCACTTCCAAGGAAAAAGATAATACAGAGATAAAAATTGAGCTGCTTATTTCTGAGCTTCACTGGTTATAGACAATTAAGAAAAATGGCGGGTGTAACCAAGGACCATTTTTGTTTTTGTTACTTTCATTGTGCACTCTGTGTGATGACACAGACTGATATTTGGTTTTTGTTTTTATTTTTAATATTCAGGGAGAATTCGTATAATTGAAGGATAAAATATATTTTTCGGAAAATGAAGACACTTAAAACATTCTTTTGATTTGGCTCCTGTTGTTGAGCTTTTTTGTTTCCAATTTTCTGGTTTAAGCAAGAAACACATACTTTTTACCAAGCTTTTCTTCAATCCTAACTTTCCAATCCTCCATTCTCTCTCGCACCAATGCCTTTAGGGGGGCAATATACACCGCCTGAAAAAAAATACATACAAAATAAAATTAAATGAGAAGAACCTGTGTAAAATGCATATTAATATTTTATAAGTACTGTCTTCTGTGTCTTTAAGGATGTAAATGAATTTAATAACTAAAAATGATTATGATAAATTCTTAAAATTACTTCAAGTAACTTTAAACAGAATTCTAATTGAAGTAGCCTTAATACTTTCATATATTCTTTTGTTCGTTAAGTCAACACCATACATGTAAATTGAAAAATAAAGAGAGTAATTTATAAAATGGTAATACTATCATTACACCTTTTAAAAGCAAAAGGTATGTTATTATAAAATGACCTATATAAATAAAATGATTAATTACTGAGAATACAAAATCTGGAAACTACTATTCTGGACATAATGCTTCCCCATCAGTAATAAGAATTTCTAGGAGGATAATTTCTTACATTATTTCCAGCTGCTTAGTATTATTACTAAAACATTTAAAAATTAACTTAAAAATGATTAATTTAAATGAAACCTCACAAGACTTTCCCAGATAAATCCATTCTTTGTACTGAACTTCACTAGCACAAGTTTGTACAGCATTTGTTCAAATATATGGTTTTTAAAGTGCAATATATCTCTGAACAAGTGAAAACATTCATATGCACTTAAAAAAAAATCTGGCCTATACATGTTTTATACTAATGTGTTAACCAAGACATCTAAATATTATTTTAATGATTATCATATTTAAATATTCACATGACTTTTTTCCCTTTACAATTCTATCTTTGTCCCTTCAACTGTTGCTAAGAAAGTTGCACTTATCCAGATCAAACCATGTGAGCTGCCCCTTCCAGATTTACATTATGTGTACCAAAATTATCCAGATTGTACATGCTATTTTTTGAACATGGCACTAGAGCCACTGACAAACATGAATGACAAGAGGTGTGATTATGGGATCATGTTTTGTGTAATAACTTTGTTACTTATTCCTGGCTCTATAATTAATTAATTGAAGGAACATGTGGCCGGGTCACTATTTAAAGGCATGATTAATGAGTTAATCACTTCTTACGTGTAACATGTATGAGGGGCCTAAGACAGATGAATGATCTTCAGACTAATTCTGAGAAGGGTTTCCTTTATCTTAATTTACAGGAATTAGAGGAAGTGGTGTGTGGAAGAACAGGAACAGGAAATTGTGAGATGATCACTGCTGGGATTTTTGTGTTTCAGGCCCGTCTGTGGGTAAGTCCTAAATATGTTGTAAAAAAGGGCAGCAATGTCAGGATCCAGTTTATACCAGGCTCACTGGAGCTTCCAGGGCCAGGCTGGAATGCTGGTGGTATCAAATATGGTTTTTAACAGTGTAAGGTGCCCTTAAGATTGAGCCTAGCAATCAAGTGTAACTATAGATGATTAAGGAAGGATGGCCAAATCAATATTCTTATATAATAAAGGTCCAACAGACAGTCCACCTGTCTGTCTGTCTGTAACACTCTTGGAGTACTCTGACTGGTAAGTGAAAGAACCAATAAGAGTGCGGAGTACCACCATGATGGAAGGGACGGACCAGGGGAGCAAGGCCAGTGGCACTGGCCTCGCCCCCCTGCTCTGTCTTTTCTGTCATGGCGGTGCTCTGCCACCTCTGAGGAGCAGGGCTGGGTGGGGGGGTGAGGCCAGCGGTGCTGGAGGCAGTGGCAACACAGGGTGCTGGTGGAGGGAGATGGAGGAGCAAGCTTCCCTCCCCACCATCTCCTGGGAGGCGGCAGTGTGGGGTGGTGGGTGGCAGTGCTCCATCCCTGCCCGCTCCCTCCGGCCCCGCCTTCATACTTGACAGGCAATTTGCTAGTCAGAATATATACACAGGCACTCCCACATTCTATTACTTTGTACATGAATGATGATTTTTACCCAGATAGCTGAGTATATCTAAACATTGATTTAGACAGGCATTCTCTAAGAAATAAAAACAAAGTTGGAAAGAGAGAAAATTGGCTAGCATTACTTTAATGGTAACTTGCATGTGTAATTAAGAAGATCTAGCCAGTTGTTCTCACTTGGAAGGACCTCATAGATGTGAAACATGAACTTGCTGATGGAAGGAGTTTAAAGAATAAGCAAAAAAACCAAAAAGCCTCTCTGTAAGATCATCATGGATTTAGATGACACTCTGGGAGAAGAATATCAATATATATTTATGGCATGGTTCGTTCATTTGGCTCTGATTTTCACTTTGGTTAAATAAGTAAGTGAAAGGTAAGCATAAGATATACTAATTAAAACCATTTTTATGCCCTCAGTTTTAAATATTAGTATGAAGCCATAGAAGCAGGATAATAATTTTCATACTCTACACGTTCATTAATGTGCTTTAGGTAATGCTTATTAAATCTAGTACCTCTAGGCACTTTTACAGGTGCTCAAGATGTGTGGGGGAGGGGTGGGACTTTAATTAGAGTGGCTCCAGGAGCGGCTCTAACTAAAGCACCACAGAACCTCCCTGCACTTCAGAATGGCAGCAGGGATGCTTAAACTAAAGCTTGTTTGATGAGCTTTAGTTTAAGTGCCCCCATTACCATTTTTAAGCACAGGGACACAGATACATGAGATGCAGGAGGCTGCTTGAGCACGGTAATTGCCATGCTCCAGCAGACTCAATTAATTGAGTCTGCTCCAACATGCTGTAATTACCTCCATTGTGAGGTACTAGAAAAATATGCATTAGTCTCTTTTAATGCGCATTAGCTAAAGAGCGCTTTTTTGTGATTCTTTAATGCACATTAAAATAGGCTAATATCCATTAAAGCAGACATGTAGATGTGCCCAGTTTCAAACTTTTGAGTGGCTGAAAGAAATGCACATATATCGCACATTTTTAATAAATGAATTTTACAAACCTTTGATGTGGGATATTGGTTAAAAATTCGGAAGATGGCTAATTCAGCTGCAACAGTCTTTCCAGAGCCTGTGGGGGCTCCAAGAAGAACATTACAGTCTGTATGATACAGCGTATGAAATATCTGCGTCTGAATAGGGTTGAAGTGGGTGAATTTGTACAGGCTTTCATATTCTCGATGTCCCAAAGCTGCAACAGGCAAAGGCTGAAGATCTAGCAGTTCTAGAATTACAGAATAATCATTAGTGTATGTCAAAATATGAAATCTTAAACCTACCAGTAGTTTATTTTTAGGCTAAAGCAAACAGATATGTTTAGGCATCAAGTAAGAATTTGAAGGGATATAACTCGCATTTGATTTTGTAAAAAAGTAGTTTCTTATGTCACATGAACTCCCAATGGAGCTATTATGAAATTCAGTGAGCAACAAACAAAATATATTACAACTGTAGATTTTTTCTTAAAGTAGGATTGTTAAATACACTGTGAGATTGATTGTTAAATACACTGTGTGATTCTGCATGTCAAAAGGCCATTTTTTAACCACTTATAATGAATCAATTGTAATGAACTTTAAACCTTACTGAAGCAACACAAGTGTTCATATGATAAGTTAATGTGGATTCATACAGGAAAATACTAAAGTTACAAGGAAGAAAACTTTCTCTTTTTAAAAGTCTTTATGGACTGATGAAATAATATATCCTGGAGGGATATATACAGCTTTTATACATATTTAGGATTATAGGAAGAGATAAATAAATGTACAGGAAAAAAACCCCGAAAGAGCCACAAGGCTCTGCTTTGGAGGCATCTGCTAACTAAACAATTAGAGACTGTGGAATATGAAAAATGATATATATTACCAGATTGGATTTGGATGCCTACCAAATTAAGGAAACTTGCCATGATTCTGTTATGCAGATGCTTCCTTTGAAGTTTTTGTGGCTGGAGATCTTATTGTCTTTTCAGGGTGCTTCACATTAAGGTATGACATGGGAGTCATAAAATCCACTGAGACAATGATGCCTAATACTCTTAACATGCTTTTCACTGATACCTTATGACCATTTTATCATTCCCACTAAAACTGTGATTTCTCGGGCTCTGTTGGGAGGAGAGAAGGTTTTTGCCTAGCAGGGCCTCTATGTACTTCATTGCTGAGTGGGAACCAGATGGGAATTGAAATCAATTACCATAAATCCTAGAGGCTCCATAACTGGTGATGTGTAAATATCTTCCTGTTTCTTCTGAATAGTAGTCAGTGATCAGTCAATTAGATAAAAAGGTTACGCATGCTTTTTCAGACAGTGTAGGTACAATATAACAATAGCTAAACACTTCACAAACACATGTGAATTTATGCATGCCAAAGAGCAACATGGTACTGGAATTGAGTATTTCTAAATGCACACACTTCACAGACTGCTAGATGAGCCAAATGTTATTACAATGAAAGGGTTTTACAATGAGATCAGGAACAATGAACTTATAAGAAATTTTGTGCTTCCAAAAAAACCAACCCCCCCACCCAAAACAAACATAAGCTTCTGCACCAAATGTTTAAAAAAAACCATGTCTCACTCACTACTATGGAGGATGAAACTGGATGCACAATGCTTTCTGTAAGAGTGCTTAGCTAATATACATAAATATATTTTTAAGTAGAACTCATCAAACATTTAAAGTTTTTTATCTAGATTTTATCTATCTATCTATAGATCTCTCTCTCTCTCTAGTTAAATTTTTTTTTTAACAACTAGATTCAATTTCCATCCACAAAAAAGAGAAATTAAGAAAAAAAAAAAGTTAAAAGTCCAGAAGGCTTCCCTGGAAAAGCACAATCAATTTGTTCATGCTTATACTTTGACAAAGCTGGAAAAAGAAAAGTTAGTTTGAAAATCATATTCCTACAGTTCACTTGCTCATGTATAAACTTCAGAAAAGGGACCGAACTCCAATGGGGAATAACTGAGTTTGTCTTTTGAAATAACAAGCTGATAATTAATTTTATCTCCTCACATATACATGTAAATCTCTTCATGAAGGTCTCCCTCAAAAATGAAGAATCAAAGAAGTCAGAGTTAGAGAACACATTTAAGTTCATCTAGGCCATTGTCATGACAGGGCAAGGTTACTGCAGATTTACTGATTTATTAGTTTTTAATTATCACAAGCAATGGACTTTCTCTGGTTTACCTATCCATAGCTTGATAGTTCTTACCATTAGGACATTTTTCCTGTTAATCATCTTAAGTTTCCTGCTCTTTTTAAATTTCATCCATTATTCAGAGCCAGTGTCCCTTCTATAGTATCTGCCTGTCCATTGATATCTATACTCTTAATGGTAGATAAAACATTCTCTCATCTCATGGCCTCTTTATCAGGTTAATACATTTAACTTTTTAAGGGGCAGATTTAGACACCCAATGGTATTTTACTTTGTGAACAGATCGTTTTTCTTAAATGTAACAGTTCACAAGGAAGGCTTAACTTGGAAATTTCTGAGACAAATTATGAGCAAGAACCTGGCCCTTATTGGGTGAATCTACACGTGCTATTAGCATAGAGCAAAAAACTTTACTGCATTTCACACTGGTGTTTATTGCTCCCAGGTGCCATGTTTACATGTGCACCCAGGACTATAGCACACTGAGCTGGGCTGGAGCAGCCATGGCTTGCAGGGGCCCCAGGGGGTCAAGCCTGCCAATCTGGGGCTGCTGTGATCTGGCTCAATGTGCTGCAGAGGGTCTCACTGGGGCATGAGAGTGCTTCAGTGCAGGGCTGGCTGGCAGGCAGCCCCCACACTGAAGCACCCTCTTGCCCCAGCCAGCTTTGTCAGTGTCAACATGTGTGCTGTTGCACACTAAAGAACACCATAAGATAGTACTTGCATTTACAAGTACTAACCTGTGACAGTGTGTGGCCTAACAGGGCCATGTAGACATTGAGATTTTACTGTGGAGCTAATTAGGCAGCTCTGCAGGAAACGTCTTGTGTAGATATGACCCCTGATTCCAGTGGTGGGGTGGGTGGAATCTTTTAGGCAGGCATGCCGCAAGTCAAATCCTCTGTCTATCCCTTCCTCCACCTCCCCCAAGTGCCACCCTGATCCCCTTTCCCTTGTCTGATCTCCTGCTCTTCCTTCTGCTCCCTGTTCCCTCTCTGATCTGCTGCATGCCACACACAGAGGCTGCTTGTGCCATTAGTAGCACATGTGTCACAGTTTGGCCACCCCTTCCTTATTCCATGAATAGTTCCATCATTTTCAGAGGGACTACTTTTTGACTACAGAAGACTGAGGCTGAGAAGCCTGTACCAAATCTCACCCTCAGCTTTTCCTCAAAAGTTCTTGGCCCGCAGATCATTTTTCACTTTTTGTCTGAATTCCTTCCAATTCAGAGGCTTGGAACAGAACATAAAATATGATCAGTGAAGAGCCACACAGATGTTCTGCCTCTATTAAAAGGATGCAGCCCAAAATTACACTGTTTTTTTTTTTTTTAACTGCAATACCATAGTGCAAATTTATGAATAATTTGTTGCTCACTGAATTTTAAATTAATTACCTTAGAGATAAAAGAGGAAATTTTAGATGTGTTTAGATGAGGCCTGGTGACATCATACTGAAAAGATGCATTAATAATTCAAAGGGATAAAGATTTTTTTTTCTGTGATATATTTTACTGAATCAACTATGTATTTAGAAGATAAGTTGGACAAGCTCTCAGGCACAAATTGAAAAAAGGACAGTTTTTCCAAATTACACAGTTGGTCCTATAAAAGTTATCACCAAAAAAATCCTTGCCTCTCATATCTTTCCTGGACCATTGGGGCTATAATGCCACTCCAGTCCTAAAAATTATGAGCACCTTTTGATGATGCCAAAATCACTCAGAGATATAGCACTAATTTTACAATAAAAATATGTAAAACTAATGTTATAAGCAAATATAGTAGAGATGCTTACTAAACTTAGTTAGAAAGTTTGAGCTAATATTCGGGACTGTTGTTTATTTGAAATAAAACACAAGAACTGAACCCCCCCCCCCCCCCCCCCAAAAAAAAAAAAATAGTAGTATTTGAGGACCGAGCAGTTCAGCTTCAAGGAGACTGGACTCTTGGTTGACTGATCATGAAGTAGCATCATCAAGTAGCTGCATAAAGGAAGGGAGGGCTACACATACCCAGTGAAGCTAACTTACAGAAAATAAATTTCCATTGCTAAAGGTTAGGAATGGACATCCATAAAGGATATTCAGTTTTAGAAAAACAGAAAGACATATATATCCATACTTTTGCAACCATATTATAGAAAACATTCTTAGATAAGAACATTTGTAATGAAAGCAAAAGCATACCAACGGCTTATTTTATATAACGCAGTAAAAACATTTCTACTCTTTACGCTGATTGTGGAATCATTAAAAAGCAAGACTATGTTAGGAGGACTTAAATCAAGTCAGTTTAACATTAGTGGTAGGGTTCTTAATAGTGTCAAAACTACAAAGAAATGCATGATAGAACTGAATCCTCACTCACACTTAATAAAACCCAAAGTGGAATGTATATATTGCATAGGAATAATGAAAATCTATACTAGCAAGACATATTCAACCAAGAAGTGAAGGAAACAAAATGATCAGGTTCTGAGTGAGAATGTTACCTGTGTGAGGTGGATGTCTCTCTGGTAAAATCAGATGTTGAAAATTGATGATACATACTGCCTCTGCCCCTAGCCATCTGTCAGATACAGCCCGGATGTAGTATTGGGAAGGCAAGGGTTCAAAAATAGGGATTGTGAATACGAGAAGTTGTGGTTCTTTTGCAATGACCTAACGTAAGAATAATACATAGAAACCTTATTAAGTAACCAAATCTTCAGTCTTAAAATCATAGTTTGCTAGAGTCATATAATCAATACACAAAAATATAATGTATATGCATAAATGAAGTGCAGTGTGTTCATGCACACTTATTAAAAACCATAGTTCACAAAATACTTCCATTCATTTCAATTTCAGGGCAGATTCTACTTCAAAGACTTCACAAGGAACATGATAAGGCTCTTGGCCATTAAGTTTAGGGACAGATATCACACATACACTGGTTTAAGTGATCAGAAACTGGTTTAAACCTGTAACAGAACAGATGTCCAGTGCACATAAACCAGTTTGAAAATGGCTGAAACTGATTTGAGATAAACCTCAATGTAGTATTAGATTTAACTGATTTGGGTCAAAGCAGTTTATGCAGCGTCTGCCCCACACCACTTGCTGGTTTAAGTTAAACCAGAGCACCCAGCATACCAGCATGCTCTCTGGGATGGGTGGGGCTCTCTGCTCCACAGCAGGACTGGCCCCGCCCCTCCCCTCTGCTCCCTGGCTGGAGCTTGGCAGAGACTGCAGGCATCTGCCTGGCTCCGCACCTCCCTTCCCCATCCCCTCTGCCTTACACAGACACCTCTTAGCATTAGCTAGCAAAAAAAATGCTGGTTTTGATGTGTACTGCAGCAGATGGGACAAAGGCAGAATCAACAGGCAGCTGGTAATGTCCGTCTGTTATTTTCTTAATGGGGTGATAAACACTGACTTAGGGTTGATAAACACTGTGTTATCAATTCCCTGCTGGGCTGGTCAGAAGGGGGGGATGACCCCTCCCTAATCAGAGTGTCCTGCCAGGGCCTGGCCATGCCCCCCTCACCTCAGCACTATGAAAAGGAAGGGAGGGCTGCTCTAGTGCCCCCCCCCCCCACGGCTTCTAGCCTGAGCCACTGCAGGCATGTGCCTGCATTTCTGTGATGTCTGTGCAGTTACAAACTGATTCAGCCTAGCCAGGTTTGACTAACCTGCAAAGACTGAATCAATTCAGGCTCAGGCTTTTTGAATGTCTGTCCGTAGCCTAAGTGCATTAAGTGGTGTGTACATGCATGTGCATTTTGTTTTCTTTTTCTGGGTGGAACATAAGTATGCAATCTATATGAAGACAAAGCTAATGAAAAAATCTAGTCTGTAACACTTGCTTTAAATCACAAGTGTTTCTTCTGATGTTCATCACAGAAGCAACAGAAGAAACATATCTTCAATTGTTTTTAATTACTGATCTGATGAAGTGAACGTGCATTAATGAAAATGTGTGCTATATATTCAAGGAGGTTTGCCTTGAATTTGTCTCCCCTCGCACAGCTGTGGCAGAAAAATTAAACTGGTGAGGAAGGGATGTGGTCAGGTGGCACCCTTTCCCTCGGCCCCTTAACTTCTTCCTCCTGCAGCCTCCCTCACCTCTCCTTACTGTCTGACCCTGCTCTCTCTGAGCTCATGGAAGTGAGAAGCATATTTGAAAACTGACTTTGAAATAAACAACATATAGCAATTTACATATAAGCAAATTACTATGGGTAGCCATAAGACTTAGTTCATCCAGAATTGATGTATTTTACCTTTTTCAAAACTGCTGCAAGTTTTAGCACGGGTACTCTAAAAAACACTTTTAAGCAGAACTTTGGTATCTACTTATATACAATACAAACTTTTTCTTTCTTTCTCCAGACAATTTAGTTTTTTAATGCTTTGAGAGTCTGTTATAAAGACATTCACCTGTTTTTTCTGAATGATGAAATACTCTGAATGATAAATATGGTCATTAGTGGGGTCTTCTACCCAAATCCACCAAGGCTCTCCAACTGTGCCATGCACCTAAAAGAAAATAATGAAAACGTTCACATTACAAACTGTATAAAAATATTAGGTTATGTCAATTATTTGGAGGTATTTCATTATGATATAGGTTTCTATGGAAGTTTCTAAGAACAAATACAAAGAGACTTGTGGCAGAAGATGATGGAGCAATAAAAAAATTGATTAAACCATTCTACTGGAAATGAATAAGCTATGCTTGAGACATATAAGATATAAGGGTTTGTCTCTATGGGTTTTTCATCCAAAGCATGCTGAGTAATAAATAGAATACTTTAGAGATTTCAATATTAATCTTGGGCTTGTAAGCAGAGAACTGGCATTAGTCATTTTATGTATGGGCCCTCTAACTGGTGCTGGAGCTACCTGACAGACCTGAGCAAGGAAAGGTTACCAAACTGCTTGCTTAAACAGGAAAGCAGGAAGCTACATTTACATTTCAAGGTAAAATCTGGTAAAGATAAGGGACTGAGACTACCATAATCAACACCCTGTTCAAAAGCGGGGTGTGACAAATGAAAAGCAAGAAACACGTTTACATTCAAACAATAACCTGTGGAAAACAAGGCACCATCCAAGGTTACTTATCTATTAGCTCTATTAACATTAGAAGAAAGGACCAGGAAAGGACCAAATGTATTGAATATTATCGTCTTGCTAATAGTAGATGCTTTGATACAAGAACAAAGCAAGTCATACCAAATCATAAACTAACGTGAAGAAGTAACTGACCAGTGCAAAGAAGAAAGGGAAGGGAATAAGAAACTTGTCTCCCTTCACCATTTTGCATTTGCAGGATATGAATCCCAATTATGTGAAACCTTTCAGGTTTGCAAGAAATCTAGTTTAATCCAGGTCTGAAATTTTCAGTGAAACAAAGAACTTTAAATAAAGCCAATCAGAGATCATTCCTTAGAATACTGAGACTATGATTACCAGCCATCTATAAATAGTGGACACAGGCTGGAGGGAATTTTGGGCACTTATCCAGGCAGAACTTATCCACCTGTAGATGTGCCAGAGTATTTGTGTCTCTCGACTGCTTACCTGTGGGACCATCTAAAGAAATCCCCTCTGGTGGAGACAAGAGTCTGGCCAGCCTTGCTTTGCAGCAGTCAGGACCCATGCTGTAAGATTATGCTTTTCCTCAGCTACTAATCTTGTTTTGTCAATTAATCAATAAACTCCTTACATTTGTTGGAATGACCCATGGGTCTGTTTGAATCTTTTCAACCTTACTGCCCCACTTGGAGCTTGTTTTACGGGCTGTATTAACAGACATTTCTCATATGAAACTGGCTCATTATTAAGAAATCTATTTAGGGAGTTGCAGACTAATTTCCTGGTGCTCCCTCTAAACTTTTGCTTCTGCACATGAATGCTCCATTCAGTTTACTAATAAGTGAATTGTTTTTCCTGACACCATCTTCTTTTGGGTAGGGATGCCAATAGCTACATGTTCTTTGGATATTGCATTGCTTAGACATTGACTGACATGCACCCTACCCAGCAAATGTGTGGTTGGGAAGTTCGGAACGCACTGGGCACTGATCTGAATGAGGTGAAAAGAATATAAACTGGGCTCAGTACTATGGAGACAACTCCCATGTTTTAGCATCTGGTAACATTTCCCTCTCATTCTCTCTTTGGGTCTGTCTTATAACATGCTCTGATCTTGTTAGGGTATTATGTTGAGAGTCACAGACACGGAGGCCTTTATTGCTATGTATTCAGCCTATCCAACTACCATGCTTTGGGTCAGGAAAAAAAATTCATGGCTTGTCAGAATAATAGAGACATTTATTATATAGTCATGCTTCTTTTAATCACTTGTGGATTGGAAATAGAAAAGGCTTGGCAATGGAATGTGGCAACAAGACACTAATAAATGAACATGGGTGAATGTCTGAAGTTTCCTGAGGATGATGTGGAGCTACAAAATTGTTGGGAGTAATTTAAGCTCTATCTTTAAAAACAATATTAAGCAATTTATAAAAAGCAGTTTTTTACACTTTATACATTTCATAAGATATGGTACAGGAATATTTTTCATTATATTTTATGCATTATAATAAGCTTCTGTCAGCATGATTTATTTGGTTTAGAAAATATATACTTCTGGAGGGGAAGGCACATACTGTGGAAAGATGTCTTTTTTTAAACTTCATACGTTCCCATGGGGTAATTTTCTACCCAGATGCATATTTTGTTCAGTATCTTAAAGTTAAAATTTTTCAGAATTAATTCTTTTTAGGACATTGTCACTGGTACCGCAGTGCACAATATCCCCAAGGAACAGCCAGCTTACATGAATGGTTTGCTCTCTGTAGATGAAAAACTTCCCAGGGTAACATGTTACCCCAGGCATGAATGTGTTTTTCCATATGGGGTGAAAACTTAATCCCAAACCCATGTTAACACATTGGGGTAAAACAATGCAATTTCTGTATAAATGACAGGCCTAGACCTGTTTAGCCACTTTGGGCGGATGCACCTGAAAGGTCAGCATTCATTCACACTTCATTCATGTTCACTGCAGGTATCCATGGTAGCTAATGGATGGCCATCTTCCACTCTGCTTTTGCAAAAGATGTGGTAATCCCTTTTGCTAACCACTTTGTTTCCAGGCTGCAAGGTCATCAAAACATCCTGCCCTTTGCCAAAAACAACCAACCAACCAAAACCTTTGTAACATCCAAATCCACCTCTGCTCTCTTTTCTCATGGCAAAACTCCACCTCACCTGTCCCTTTCATAACATACAAACTAGTTTGCCCTGCCTTTGTTGGAGATGAGGACAAGGAGCAAAGGGACAGTAGAGAAGAAACAGAACATCATCATACTGCAACATAGTGTACACTATGGAGTTCCCTTCAACACCTCCTATGCCCCTTTTACCTGATTTCAATAAGCCCCTGCAAGTGTGTTTTCCAAACAGCATCCACCCACATTTGGCTTGCCTGCAAAAGGTGGATGCTGGCCTCTGGCTTCTGTACCCAGGAGAAGAGGGTACTACCTGCATTGCCATAGGGCAGGGTGGAATTGCTTTTGTGACAGCATAGGTGGACAGGCTTGTCTTTGATTGTTATTTATATGCATTCAGCAGTAATCAATTTTTTCTTTTTTTTCTGCAGTCCAGGATGAGAAGGGAGCACTGATTTAGTGTTGAAGCCTGTCTTGCACAGGTAACCAGGGATGACAGCGACACATCCACTTCTGAAATCTTATCCTAAGGCAGTGACAATGCTGACTTTGTTCCAGGCAGGGAGACTGTCCAGAGCAAGAAAACCATGTATCTATGGAAGCTTCATCCAGCTCAGATGAGGAAAAATTGGTGCCACAAGCAGAAGTGATGCCAACACTTCCAGTAGGAAAGGGAAGAGGATCAGCCCAGGGCTGCCATGGAAGATGGAGAGCTACAGCAGGACGTGGAGCAGAACCACTGCCACCACCCCAAGAAAACACTGCAGATGATGACACCTTTAGAGGAAGAAATGTCAGAGTGTACGGAAAAAGTCCACAGCTAATACATCATCAGAGAACAGCCAAGAACATAGTCCATGAAAGTGTTGGGCCAACAAGAGAAAGTAATAAAGACATAGTGGTAGAAATGTTCCACCTGTTTCTCTCACAAGATATCCTGACTATTATAAGAGAAACAAAAAAAAAGCAGACAGATTCAGGGAGTGGAATGACAGCCATCCTGAAAATAGAAAGGATTGGAAAAAGCTGGATGAAACAGAGCTGAAAGCCTACATTAGCGTCCTACTGCTGAGTGGTCTATACCACGGTGGTCATGAGGCACTGGAGGAGTCGTGGGTGCAACACACTGGGTGTCCTTGCTTCTGTGCCACCATGAGTTTAAAATGATTCTGTCAGATCACCAGTTACCTGAGATTCGATAACAAACTGACACGTGAGGAAAGGAGAGCCGTAAACAAGATTGCTGCCTTCAGAGATATTTGGACACAATATTTGGATATTTGTGGAGCAGCTCAGGAAATGGTATATTCCAGGAATACACCTGACAATTGATGAGCAGCTCATTGCATTCAGCGGTCACTGTCCATTCAGACAGTATATGCCCAGCAAGCCTGCTAATTATGGCTTGAAAATTTGGTGATGCTGTGATGCAGCAACATCATTCCCCCTGTCTGGAGACATCTACCTGGGCAAGCAACCAGAAGCTCCACACCAAAGTAATCTTGGTACCCAGGTCACTGAAAAACTGGTTCATCCCTGGCATAGGACAGGAAGGAATATTGTGGGTGACAATTTCTTCACAAGTACTGACCTGGCAGAAAGACTGCTACAGCAGGACTTGACCTATTTGCGTATGATTTGGAAAAACAAGGCTGATATCCCAAACGAAATGCAAGCAAATGGAAGAAGGGAAACTTTTTCATCCATTTTTGCTTTTGATGGGGAACTCACCCCAGCTTCCTATGTTCCAAAGAAGTCCAAAGTTGTGCTGTTGCTGTCATGCATGCACTGTGACCTGTCAGTGGGTGGAGAGCAAAGAAAGCCGGACTTCATCCATGACTACAATAAAAACAAGGGTGGGGTAGATAACCGTGACCACTTAGCCCATATGACCACCTGCAGACAGAAAATCAACAGGTGGCCAATGACACTATTTTTCAATATTCTGGATGTGGCTGCCATTGCCAGCCTCAGCATTTGGCTAGGCCACAAGATGACGGCACTTTTTTTTGCGGGAGCTTGGAGAACAGTTGATCAACGGACAAATAAAACAAAGAATGATGGATACATGTAATCTGTCTAAGTCCGTCAAATTTCGTATGACTGCCCTAAATTATAAATTGCCACAATGCACCCCAGTAGAACCTTTGCAAGCATGAGTGGACATTGCGCTTTTTGTCTAAGGACAGACAACCACAAAACCTGGAAACAATGCGAAGACTAAGTGACTTGCTTGTGTGCACCACAGTGCATCACTGTTGCTTTGTGAAGAATGCAAAATTTAGTTAAAACAGTTGGGAAATGTTTTTGAAAACAAGTGTAAGTTTGAAAACAGTGTGAACTGCAGACTTAGCAAATTGTTAATTCATGTTTTGAAACTCCAAAAAAAGTTTAAATTTTGTTCATAGTTCTAGTTAAATAATATTTTGGGTTCAAATCATCATAAATACTCTTTCAAACAATCTGTATATTTAATAAATAGTTTTTGGTAGATTTATACTGTTGTCACTGGTTCTATTTTGTTCATGCAGGTGGGGTAACAAGTTACCCCATGAGAACAACAATTATGGTTTCATAAGAACAGATGAGAGTTAAACATACTTGACTGTGATAGATACAAAATGCTGACCTTAACTAAGTTATAGTTGATTTCAGTGGGAGTGAGGACTATGCATTCAGGCATGGAGCAATACAGATGACTAATCAGAGGACTCTTAGTTCATAGGGGAATTAAGGAACATTGACAAAGGAAAAGGAGGAAGCAGGGAGATGAGGATAAAGACAGAGAGAAGTCTGACTTTAAAGAAAATGTTCTTCTAGATTGAACCTACCACAAGTTCTATGCAGTTGAACTGTAGGCTTTTTTCCTGTGACAAAACTGTCTTTGCCATGGCATTAAAGATTAGGATAAACACCAAGTATCAGATTTTCAAAGTTTATTGTGTTATGTATCTACATTTGCACAAGCCTAACTTATGCACACACTAAAATCAGACATTTGTGCACAAACATACCCAAATGACCTTTTAGCTGAACATATGTATCTGCAAATATGTGATCTGCAGAGCCATGCTGTTTGTTGATGTATGTAAGCTTAGGCATGTGCAAATAAAAGAAGGGTGCTCCTGATCATGAAAATCTGTTAATTTATTTGCTTTTCAACAATGTTTCCCATCTATCTCTGTTGCAACATTTGGGTTGTTACTTTACTTCAAGGAAATCAATCACAAATAAAAGCTACTGACACACTGTTGCTAAAAAACCCCCACATTGACATGTACAGTACTGTACGCTCCCCTCCTGAAGGATGACTTTTACAAGAAAAGTTTCTTCTGAATTGGTTTTCTGTACTATCAATATTGATTTATTTGGCATAAAAACAGTTCTTATATTAAAGCCAGGAGTTCATTTGTCAACAATTTAACCAATGTATTTTAATTACTTTTTTCTAGCATGAAAATGAATTTTTCTATTCATAAAAAAACCTAGGAAGTGACAGTATTTTAATTAATATTTTATTATTGCTAGCCTTAGAAATCATTGTTGCTAAAAATCAGGATGAATTAATTTCTCCTCTTTTTAGGAAATAATTCAAAAGACTTTTTTGCACAGGTATTTTCTTAGTTTAGGGAAATACAAAGCAGACAGCATTCACTTTGCTGGATATGTACTTCCAGTCTAATCCTAGTAACACAATCCAAGCATCCCAAGTTTGTTGCTACTTTATTTGGCACCCACATCTACCTAGAAATGTTAAACAACCTGAATCTTTCTTAAATCTTAAGTACTTTAATTTTAATTATTCTGATTTTATTAGCATATATATTTAAAAGCATGCTACTGTGCTATGCTTTTATTTATTTATTTTGGTATACTCATTTTTTTTTTCTTACAGGAACTTTATCTAGAAGTTTCTACTTCTTCCTTTGGGCAGCTTGCCAGAGTACAGTAGTATGCTGTTGGAGGATCATTCCTTCATTGGTTTGTCAATGGTAAAAGTAAGCGATAGTTACTTTTAATGGCAAAAGTCCATGTGGTTATTTACAGTAACAGATTTTATGAACTCACCAATTGCTAACACAAAAAGTAAAAACCAGCAATGGAAAAAAGGCAATAACTTTTTCTGGATCTGAAGTATGGGAAGAGCTCCAAATAACAATTGACAGAATACTTGTAATGCTTCCATTAAAAGATATTGGATGCCTGTAGATGCGAGGGATCTCTGCTCCAACGTGCTGTAATTACCATGCATTGGAGCAGACTTGATTAATCGAGTCTGTTGATGCGTGCTAATAATTAGCATGCTCCAGCAGCCTTGGCATTGCATGTATTAGAATCATAGAAAGTTAGGGTTGGAAGGGACCTCAGGAGGTCATCTAGTCCAACCCCCTGCTCAAATCAGGACTGTCCCCAACTAGATCATCACACCCAGGGCTTTGTTGAGACTGAAAAACCTCTAAGGATGGAGATTCCATCACCTCTCTAGGTAACCTGTTCCAGTGTTTCACTACCCTCCTAGTGAGCAAGTTTTTCCTAGTATCAAACTTAAACCTCCCTTGCTGCAACTTGAGACTGTTGTTCCTTCCTGTGTCATCTGCCACCACTGAGAACAGTCTAGCTCTATCCTCTTTGGAAATATCCTTCAATTATTGAAGGCTGCTGTTAAATCTTCCCCTCACTCTTCTCTTTTCCAGACTAAATAAGCCCAGTCCCCTCAGCCTCTCCTGAGAAGTCATGTGCCCCAGCCCCCTCACTATTTTAATTGCTCTTTGCTGGACTCCAGTTTGTCCACATCTTTTCTGTAGCGGGTGTCCCAAAACTGGACACAGCACTCCAGATGTGGCCTCACCAGTGCTGAATAGAGGGGAATAATCACTTCCCTGGACCTACTGGCAACACAACTACCAGTGCAGCCCAGTATGCTATTAGCTTTCTTAGCAACAAGGGCATACTGCTGACTCATATTCAGCTTACTGTCCACTGTAAACTCCAGGCCCTTTTTTACAAAACTGCTGCTTAGCCAGTCAGTCCCCAGGCTGTAGCAGTGCACAGGATTCTTCTGTCCTAAGTGCAGGACTTTGCACTTGTCCTTGTTCAACCTCATGAGATTTATTTTGGTCCAATCCTCCAATTCAATGAGGTTTCTGAATCCTAGCCCTATCCTCCAGTGTATCTACCACACCCCCCAGCTTGGTGTTATCCATGAACTTGCTGAGGGTGTACTCCATCCCATCTTCCAGCCTGTTAATGAAGCTGTTAAACAAAACCAGTCCCAGGACCAACTCCAAGGACAGGACCAACTCCTAGGACACTCCACTTGATACTGGGTGCCAGCTAGACATTGAGCCATTGATTACTACCCGTTGAGCTCGACAATCTGCCCAGCTTTCTATCCATCTTACTATCTAGCCCATACTTCCCAGCTTGCTTGCAAGAATCCTGTGGGAGATGGTATCAAAATCCTTGTTAAAGTCAAGGTACATTATGTCCGCTGCTTTCCCCACATCCGCAGAGATAGTTATTTCATTACAGAAGGCAATCAGGTTGGTAAAGCATGATTTGACCTTAGTGAATCCATGCTAACTGTTCCTAATCACCTTCTCTTCCAAGTGCTTAGAAATGGATTTCTTGAGAACCTGCTCTATGATTTTTCTGGGGACTGAGGTGAGGCTGACTGGTTTGTAGTTCCCTGGATTCTCCTTCTTCCCTTTCTAAAAAATGGGCATTATATTTGCCCTTTGCCAATCATCTGGAGCCTCCCCTGATCACCATGAGTTTTCAAATATAATGGGCAGCAGCTCTGCAATCACATCAGCCAACTCCGTCAGCACCCTTGAATGCACTGCATATTCATAGATTCATAGATGTTACGGTCGGAAGGGACCTCAGCAGGACGTTCAGTCTGACCCCCTGCCCTGTGCAGGAAAGAGCGCTGGGGTCAGATGACCCCAGCGAGGTGCTTGGTCAATCTCCACTTGAAGACTCCCAAGGAAGGGGAGAACACCACCTCCCTTGGAATCACAGAATCATAGAAGTAGGGTTGGAAGGGACCTTGTAGATCTTCAAGTCCGACCCCCTGCCTGGGCAGGAGGAAAACTGGGCTCAAGTGACCCCAGCCAGGTAGGCATCGAGCCGCTTCTTAAAGACCCCCAGGATAGGAGCCAGCACTACTCCAGATTCTGACAACCCTTACTGTGAAGAAGTTTTTTCTAATGTCCAACCTAAATCTGCTCTCCGTCAATTTCTGGCCATTGTCTCTAGTTAATCCAGGGGGTGCCCTAGTAAACAGAGCATCTCCTATTCCTTGCTGTCGTCCCCTGATGAATTTATAGGCAGCCACAAGATCACCTCTCAGCCTTCTCTTGTGAAGGCTGAAGAGATCTCAGTCCCTCAGATCTAGGTCTCTCATAGGGCCTTGCCTGTAGGCCTCTGACCACAGGAATGGCCCTCCTCTGAACCCTCTCAAGATTCTCCGCATCCCTCTTGAAGTGTGGCACCTAAAACTGGACACAGTACTCCCAACTGTGGCCTGACCAGTGCTGCATAGAGGGGAAGCATCACCTCCCTGTGCCTGCTTATCATGCATCTGCTAATGCATGATAAAGTGTGGTTAGCCTTGTTGATCACTTCGTCACACTGATGATTCATGTTCATCTTGGAGTCAACTATGACTCCAAGATCCCTTTCCCCTGCTGTGCTGCTGAGAAGGTCACCCCCCAGCCTGGGTTCTTTTTGCTCAGGTGCAGCACTTTGCACTTGTCTTTGTTTAACTGCATCCTTTTTCGTTCTGCCCATTTTTCCAACCTGTCCAGATCTGCCTGGATCCGTTCCCTACCCTCTGATGTGCTAACTTTGCCCCACAATTTGGTATCATCTGCAAACTTGGACCAGGTGCTCTCTATGCCCTCGTCCAAGTCACTGATGAAGACACTGAATAGCACTGGTCCAAGGACCGAGCCTTGCAGGACTCCACTGCCCACATCTTTCCAAGTCGATATTGACCCGTCCACCACCACTCTCTGGCTGCGACTCCTAAGCCAATTTGCCACTTACCTGACTGTGTAATCATCTACATCACAGCCTGTCAGTTTATTTACAAGAAAAGAATGTGATATCATATTGAAGGCCTTCTTAAAGTCTAGGTAGATGACATCTACCTTGACTCCTGTGTCTAAACATTTTGTGACCTGGTCATAAAAAGAAACAAAGGTTAGTCAGGCAGGATCTACCTGCAATGAAACAGTGCTGATTTCCTTTCAGCATTATTTCCCCTTCTGGGCTCCCACAAATGTGATCCTTAAAGATTTTTTACAGAGTTTTCCCAAGGATGGAGGTGAGACTAACTGGCCTATAGTTTCCTGGTTCCTACCTCCTCCCCTTCTTGAAAATAGGGACCACACAATGGCCCTTTTCCAGTCCTCTGGGAGCTGATCAGAGCACCACAAGTGCTCGAACAGCTGTGCCAGTGGCTTTGCTATGACACTGGCCAATTCTTTCAGCACCCTTAGATGAAGTTCCCTCGGGCCTGCTGATTTGAACACATCCAGCCCCTTCAAGTGACCCTTCACTAAGTCTGCGCTAACTGTTGGTGGGCTGGTGTCCCTCCTGTGTCTACCTATGATCCAACTGGGAGATTTGTCTTGATCTTTCTAGGAATACAGATGAAAAGAACTCATTGAAGAGCTGAGCTCTTCCCCCCTCTGTCACCAATTGCCCTAGTTTGTCCTGTAGGGGTTGTATGCTAATCTGCACCTTCCTTTTGCTCCCTATATGACTGAAAAAGGACATTTTGTTGTCCTTAATTATTGTCTAATTTGGTCCCATGGACTTGTACACATCCAGCTTTTGTCTCTAACGTGTTCTTTCACCACTGAGGGCTGCTGATCTCCCTCCCCAAACTGTGCTACCTGGTGCAGTAGTCTGGGAGCTGACCTTGCCTGTGAAGACCGAGGTAAAAAAGGCATTAAGTACTTCAGCCTTTTCTTCATCTTCTGTCACTAGGTTGTGTCTCTCATTCAGTAAGGGACCCACACTATCCCTGACCTTTCCCTTGTTGCTAACATACTTGTAGAAACCCCTGTTGTTTCCCTTCACATCCCTTGCTAGCTGCAACTCCAGTTGCGCTTTGGCCTTCCTGACTTCATCTTTACGTGCCCGAGCAATATTCTTATACTCCTCCCTAGTTGTATGCCCAAGCTTCCACTTCTTGAAAGCTTCTTTAAGGCAAAACCATGTTTAAAATAAAAGAGGTCTATATAATCTTCTGCTCTTTGTGTTTTAGATTTGCAAAAAGATCTTCGAAAAAAAATTGAGTTTTGCCCAGCCATATTGCTATGACCAGGGATCTGGGTTTTCCATTTGTCATGGAAAATCACAGTAAAACCAAGATTTTCTCATTTTAGGGAGAAAACCCCAGATTTCCTCCTTTAAAGGAGAAAAATATGGGAAACAGTTCGTTTCCCCTTGCAGGCTGGCAAAGTTCCAGCCTGCAAAGGGTTGTGGGGAGTGAGAGGAGGGTGGTTAGGAAGGGGGGCGCAATGTTCATGTGTGCACATACACGTGCACATGGCCACCAGGCAGCCTGGGTAGCAGCTCCCTGCAGGTAAGTGTGGTGGGGGAAGGAGGTGGGCATTGAGGCCCCCATAGTGAGGAAGGAAGGGAGGGAGTAAGGCAGGGCTGGGGCTTGGGTTGCTGGCCAACCAGGGTGGTGCTTGGGGCCTATGGCTGGAATGTGCAGCTGCAGGGCCTGGATGGGGAGTGGGATGGAGCTGCAGGTGGTTCATCCATGGGGCAGGGAAGGGAGAGGGGTTGGCTCCCCACTGCAACATGTACTCCCAAGGGGACAATGAGGGGCATGTGCCCCCCAGATTTGTGCATGGCCAGGTGTGTGCTGCCCATTGTGGGCTCAGGGCTCTCTGGCTTGCTGTTCCCCCCCCCCACCCCTCTGGGGCCTCCATGGCCAAGCAGGCAAGACCCAGCATAGCAGGGCAGAGTCGGGAAGATCAGTGCCACTGCTGCAAGCCCTGTGCTGCCATGGTGCAGCACCTCCTGCCTGCCTTACAGCAGCAGCGGGCATAACTCTGTGCTGCCACCCCTGCTGCTGTAGGGGCAGGTAGGTAGCACTGTGCCATGGCAGCATGCGGCTCGTGGCAGCAGCATTGAGCTTCCCCACCTGGTCCTGCTCTGCCCTGCTGTGCCAGGTCCCACCTGCTGCATTGCAGAGGCCCTGGGGTGGACAGCAGCAGGGCAGGGAGTCCAAAGCTCCCCCCCTCAAGGCCTCCACACCGGTCATGCCAGCCATGGGGGAGAGGGAGCCAGGCTCCATGTTCTGCTCTGCTGCAGCAGCTGCTACCTCCTGTGGGCACTGGCCCAGGCTCAGGCACTGTTGTTTGGGGCAGGGGGTTATGGATCCAGGTCCCTTGCCCCATAGCCCTGGCAGCTGTGAGCTGCCAGCTGGGAGGCCAGGGGCTGTGGGTGGGGAGTGAGGGGCACCAGAAGGGCTGGGGCGTTGTGGGTTGGAAGTAAGGGGCAATGGCATAGGCAGGGCAGTGGCATAACAGGGCTACTCAGCACCACAAAGCACAGGAGTGGGGGAGAGGGGGACACCTGCCGCTGGATCCATAACCTGGCGAGTGAAGGGGGCAGAGGGAGCTCTGATTTTCTATGATAAAAAACCCAAAATCAAACGCTAAAATGTATAGGCATTTAGAATGTATTTTATTACAGTGGTTGAGGCACTGGTAGGCTTCCAAATTGCTTTAACATTGTAAGTGTATCAATAAAACATTGTGTTCAACTGATACTAATATATATAGTGGTGTTTCATTTTAATCAAGGAAAACCGTGGATTTGGGGGTTTTTAATCGAAGAATTTGTTATTTATAATTGAATCTGCAATTTTTAAACCGAGAAAACCAGGATTCTTGGCTATGACTCGTGATCCAATGGGCATCTTTACAAATGGTCCGGCTCTTGGGAGCTGCTCTAATTAAAGCACCTGCAGCATCACATGCATTCAGCGTCCCACACTTGAACATGGCAGCAGAGATGCTTTAACTAAGGCTCGTTGAAAGAGGTTTAGTTAAAGTGCCCCTACCGCCATTTTGAAATGCGGGACACTGAATACATCTTACATTGTAGGTGCTTTAATTAGAGCCCCTTCCAAGAGCTGGAGCATGTGTAAAGATGACCATTGGGTCAACAGTCATAGCAATAAGGCTGGGGAAAACTCCATTTTCTCCAAAGATCTTTCTGCAAATCCAGAACTCAAAGAGCAGAAGAGTATACAGACCTCTTTTATTTTAAATATGGTTTTGCCTTGGAACAGCACTCTACAAAAAAATTGAAAAATGATTTTTTAAAAGAAACAATTCCAGTTAAAACATATTAATTTTTCTTGTCCTTAAGAATAGTTTGACTCAATAGTATTGAACTTTACATTAGCAACACTGAAAAAAGGTATTACATAATAAAGATTCAGCTAAATCTTTCTTAGCAACCTCCTTTCATATTAGACAACAATATATATAAATGATTAAATGAGTCACCAACATTAAGCAGCAGAAAATTAAATTAGGGATTCATGTAAAGATATTTGTATAACCAATTCCATAGCAAACAAACACATTTCCTTAATTTTGGTCACTTGGCTATTCACAAACTAGGGCCTTGTTACACATTACACTATGCGCTGCTCAAATGTTGATTGGTGTTAGTGCTAGCTTGGGTTTGGAGCAGTCACACGTTCAGGCCTTCAGGGGCCTGGAGGACTGAATGGTAAAGATTGCTCCCCCTCTACCCCATTCTGGGCTTCCCTCCACGCTCACCTCCCCTGCGCTCTGCACCCCAGGGCTCTCCCTGTTTCCCCCTGTCCTCAGGGTTCTCCCCCACTTAGATGTGGCCGTCTGTCCCAGGGGATAGGCCCAGAGCGCAGTAGCAGCAGTGGCTAGGCAGATAGCTTAACCCCTCCCTGTCTGCTCCCATGGGACAGACAGAATGGGCAGCCACAAGTAAGCAAGGTGCGGGGTGGGAAAGAAGGGCAGGAGGCGCCAGTGAGCAGGGATTTAAGATGCTGGTGAGCAATGTGGGGGTGGGGTCAGTGGGCCAATCTGGGCCAGCAGGGGAAGAGAAGAATGTGGGGTGTTTACACTAACATGTAGTCTAGACTACTACACATTAGTGTAACATGATCTGGGTAACACGGATCAGAGATAAACCTAGGCTTGACTGGCATAACTTTAAGCCACCTAAAGTGTGATTAAAACTAGTTTCAGGTATTAATGTGGACAATCCAGGGTTTAAGAGTTCCAGGAGTCACCTAAAATTAACGTGTAACAAGGTCCTAAACCAGCAAAGCTTTCTAAACAAAAAGCAAAAGCCCTTGTGGCTAGAAAAAAAACAATTAAAATAGTGTAAATGTATTTAATTTATAAATAAGATGCTATATGTACATTCTTCCACTTAAAAAAAGGGGTATATACTATAAAACCAGAATTGTTTAATTCATCTTAATCCAGGAATATATATTAATTGTTAGCCTTCAGGATTACAGTCTCCAATCTCTGAGAGGCAAGAGAGAAAGCTATTACTGAAAATGAAGAAAAGCCTATTGTTAATTTATGCTTTGTCTGTTGGAAAAGATTTTACCAGTTATATTCCCATAATTGTATCAATATAACACTCTCCTCTAGTCACTTTTATTCCATTATGAAAGTGTCTTTTTTTGTTTAGCTTAAATCCCTTTTCAAGTGATGCATACTAAAACAAAAGATGTACTGGAATAAAAACATCTATGTAGATTGTTTGTGTCATATATATACACATGTATCTATTTAAATTCATCTCTCTCCTTTAGAGACAAGTCACTGGAACAGATGATCCTTTATATTTTAATTTGTAAAGACAAGATAAGAGCTTGTTGTACATGTCAAGTATTTTACATTGCCTAAATTTGTCATCCATTTTTTTATTCATTTATCTGTTTTTGAACTTACAATTCCATTAAGCCTGGAAGGTATATGTCTAATTAGTATTCATATCTGTTTTAAGTACTTAAAAATAGTAAAGCAATACAGTCCTATTTGAAGTCAACTGAAATGATGAAAAAACTGGGTATGTTCTTCCATAAGCACTTCAATAGTCATTCATCTTATTATAGAGAAAATTTATCTTGCTAGTGTGAAAAGATGGTTTCAAACATCTAAGCAACTGAAATTTCATTGAAATCTTCATCTTAATTACTGAAACCAGATAAAGGTATTCATAAACCCCTTTATTTTTACCTGGTCATTCCATGAAAAATCAGGAGTGATGTTCAGTCTAACTCGGAGTACAGTGCGCGTAATTGGTTGAATAGTTGCTTCCATTGTAATGGAGGGAATTTGATGGACGCATTGTTTGACCTTTAAACCAATTTTCACATGATGCAGCATGTGACCTGTAAAGAAAACATCAGGTGTTAACAAATTTGCATTTACAGGACAAAATAATACAAATCATACTTTTAAATAGGGTTTGAGAGAGGGATATTATTCCTTGCTTTTGTTGTTCAGTGTGTAAATGATTGACCCTCTTGACCTGGCATGTCTGAATATTTTGTAATACTTAACTTGAATTAGCAATTTACAGCTCAGAAAAATCAGTATTAACCCCTCTACTGGCTATTACCAATGGGTTAAAATAATGATTAAGAATTCACAAGCCAAGTCCATCCTTTCTTTCAATTACTTTTTTGACCATGCACTTAGAAAGCTATATAATTCCTTCTATAAACATGAATACTGACCTTTATTTAATGAAAAATACATATTTGAGCATTTACAACCCCAGGATATAGTGATTCAAAGTACAGGGAATCTTGTGTTTTTATGAAGATGAATGAAGGTAGCCAGTGGCCTAAAAAAGCATAGATACAGTAAACATATCTTGCAGTGGCTTTGATCATTTTGGAACATAACAATGAGGGATGGAGGCAAGGGAACGACTGATGTTCTGGAACATCGCATCTTCTACTACACTCCTGATTACTGAGGTAAGAAAGGGATTATATTATTAGAAAAGAATTTCTTGTTCATGTTTTACAATTCAGACATCTATTCCCTTCCTCTCGGGATGTATCACACAAAATACACTGGTTAATAGTGGGGGCCAGGGGCTGGCAACCTTTGTAAGCCATTGGCCAGAACAACCCAGCCCCAGTCTAGTGCAGGTCAGGTGGCTTGGCAGCATGTCAGCAACTGTACTCACATGAGAGCCAGGCAGGTGGGATCTACACCTGCACTGCCAGCACTTCTTCCCATCCTTTGCTCCCTGGCTGTAGCACTGGTGCAGCTTTCAGCTGCTGGGGAGCTGTGCTGCAACCTACTGCCACTTCTCCCACACCACCTACCTCCAACTGGCTGCAGTGTGGACACAGGTGGAAGCTGGCTTAGTTCCCCATGAGCTGGAAGCTGTACTGGGAAGCACAGGGAGGGGAGAAGTGGCAGCAGTGCAGATGCAGCTTCCAGTCACCTAGCTCAGCACAGCTCCTCGCTGCCTAGCCCCCTGTGGTTGCGGGCACAGACGAGCCTTCTGGCTCCACAGGCCAGATCCATTGGCTCCACAGGCTGTATGTTGCTGATCCCTGGTATAGGTAACATTAGTTCTATTGTGTTTTTATTCAGATTTCTTAGGAGATATACTGTTAGTTCGATTTCATTCAGCTACTAAATGGTAGGGGTGTGCGAAATGGGCTGTATTCGATTCGGATTTGGCCCGATTCAGGGGACAGTGATTCCATTTGTTGATTTGAATCACTGTCCCAATTTGATTCAGCTGAATCCGAATCTGAAGATTTGATGCTGATTCGGATAATCAGCGATTCGGCCACAGACGCAGCTTTAAATATTTTTTCTACATACCTCGAGATACCAGGAGCAGCTTGTGAATGCTGAGATGGTGGGGCACATGGAGCATCTCACAGTAGTGCAGGGTCCTCCCACGTGCTCAGCAGCGGAACCAGAAGTGGACCAGAATTAATTCCAGTCCACTTCTGGGTCTGCCTCTGAGCACGTGGGGGACCCCCCCCCCCCGGCTCGGCGATCAGCATTGGGAGGACCCTGGGTGCTCCCAGACCCAGGAGGCACCAGTTGCTGAGCTGGGCGGCTGGGGGGGAGGTCCTCCACGTGCTCAATGGTGGACCTGGAAGTGGACCAGAAGCACTTCTGGGTCTACCACCAAGTGTGCTAGGGACCCCTCCACGCTCCCATGGGACGCTCCATCTGCCCCAGCATCTCAGCATTCACAAGCCGTCTGATACCTTAAGGCATGTAGAAAAAAACATTTAAAGCTGTGTCTATGTCCAAATCATCGAATCTTTCTGAACCAATTTGGAAGGTTCTGATTTGATTCTGAGAGATTAAAGGGTCTCCTGATTCAACTTGGATTCGAAGATTCGGCCGCCAAATCGGGCCAAATCTCTGCTGAATTAAATCAGCGACTGAAGCTTCGCACAGCCCTACTAAATGGAGCGGACAGCCGATTCATCTCATTTTACTGTGATCGCTTTGATATTACTCAGCTAGAAATTTTAAGTGCAATTATGATAGTTAAGAATCCTCACTTTTCAAAGCTGCATTACAGATGGTTACCTGAATCTTTTTGATGCCATTATACAATATCTATGTACAGATCCCAATAAAAAGAAATGTGGCTATAGACATACAGACATACATACATACATATGAAGGATATATGTTCAGGAAAAAAGAAAACAAAACACTTTCCCTAATATTTTAGCATTTACCCCTAAATGTTAAAGAGCATAACAACTTGAAATTGGTAGCAATTGTTTTTAAATGTTCTTTGTTTTCTCTCCTTATCCAGCTCTATCTGAGTCACCTATATGACAGTTTTGTCTTCCTGGATTGAAGCGTACCTGTACTAGAAAAGTTGCAATGATTTAAACTAAAGCTTTGTCTACGTGGAAAGAATCACAAATTTAATTAAGGACAGACAAAACAATTTTACCAACTGAAAAGAATGGGAAGCGAGGATTAGTTCCTTTTCAACCTGCTCTCCCTGAACACCTACAGTCTGTTAAAAAAATCCAAAATTCTCTGATAAAAAATCCAAAATTCTATGATTAGAACTCGCAAAATTTCCATTTTTTTTTGTGATTAAAATGAAACACCACTACATTTATCTCTCTCTCTCTTTCTGTTGAACACAATATTTTATTGATACATTTACAATTTTAAAGCAATTTGGAAAACTACCAGTGCCTCAATCATTATAATAAAATAAATTCTAAATACCTATATTTGTTGGCATTTGACCTTTTTTTTTTAATCATGGAAAATTAGAGCTCCCCCTGGCTCCTTTGCTCATCAGGATGCAGGTCCAGCTGTAGCTGTTCCCCCACTGCTTTATGGCGCTGAGAAACCTTGATATGCCAGTGTCCCTCACTCCCAAGCCACAGCCCCCCAGCCCTGCCGGTGTCCCTCACTCCTGACCCACAGTCTCTGCCTGTATCCTGTCACTCTCTCCAGGCAGCAGCTCCCCTCCTGAACCAAGATGCAGGTCCAACTGCAGCTGTCACCCCTGCTGCTTTGTGGTGTCAAGCAGCCCTGACATTCCAGTGCCCTGCCTCTACCCCTACCATGCTGTTGCCCCTCGCTCCCAAGCCACAGACCTCCAAGCCCTGTCAGTGCTCCTGTGTGTCCCAAGTTCTGCCATCCCCCAGCCAAGGGAAGCCTGGCAGCAAGTAGGGCAGGTGGGAAGGAAGAGAGTGAAAGAGGAAGAGTGAGTGGGATGCAGCAGGGGCTACCCACAGGGCCAGGTGGGGTCTGCTCCCACCACCTTTTAACCCTTACTGAATGGGGACCACTGCTGCTTGCCTGCTGCCCCCACACAAGTCCCTGGCCCATTGTCTCTGTCATGATTCTCAGATTATCAGGCCCAACCCTCTCACCCTTGGCACAGGGCTTAGGGTTTTACAGCCTTTTTTGCAAGCAGCATATTGCAGGCTGAAACTCTGCCAGCCTGCAAAGAGCTATTTGTGAAGGGAAAAATCCATGTTTTTCTCCTTCAAGGGGGCAAAGCTGCATTTGGCTCTGTGAAAGGGGAAAATCCGTGTTTTTCTCCCCAAGGGAGGGGGCGGGGGAATCCGTGTTTTTCTATAGGAACGAGAAGACCTGGATCCCTGGTCATAAGTTTTGTGGGTCTGTACAGGCTCACAATAAGTTTTCACCACGGAACACACCATAAACATTTAGCAGCAATTCAATACTGCTATATTTTGTGTATGTTTATCTTCCCTTACTATGCAATGGGACCAGGTACACAAAACTGTTACAAATTATCAGCTGATGATGGTGATAAGTTCCCCATCTCCTGGTATAATTGTTTCATTTGTCTACAGCATAAAACTGTTTAGAAATTCAATCTTCTTTTGTGAAGGGACCTATTTAGTTTAAGAGTACACTATATTGATTTTGTTTAAGTCAGTTTCTGAGCAACTTAAGTTGAATTGATCTAAAGCACTCAAACCAGTGTCTAAGCAAAATAATCAGTTTCTAAATGGGCATAGTTAAATTGGTATAATTTTCACAGCCAAGCTCTTAATCAACTTAAAAACGATCTCGCTGAATCATTACAAAACTCACATGTAGACATTTTAACCTGTGCTTTAATCATTTTAGTTTTCATCTTTGCATTAAATTTATCTTTGTAAAAGGCATGTATCATTTTAATTTCATTTTAAAACAGATTAATTAGACAAACAAAACTTTTCCAATATAGAATTATTGCACTTGTTCTGCGTGTACTTTTACTGTCTTTAATGAGTGTAAGCAAAAATTTAGAAGTTACATGAAATACTGATGCCACTTATTCAGCTAATGTATCTCAACAGAACTACACAGACAATCTTTTGCTAGTATCCCATTCCGAAACATGATTGATACAGAAAGAAATTTCTCTGTGTACAGAGACCCACCCATTCTGCACAAGTATCTGCTGCTAAACATTCCATTACAGAAGCACATTTTATGTTGATTTTATTCAATTTATTCATCAACGGAAAAGATTGGTGACTCTTCAAATTTTCATAAGCAGTTTACTACAAAACCAGTAAGTACTTGGCTATTTAAAAATATTTTAAGTGTAGAATGTGTGTGTTCCACAAAGATAGCCATGTTTCCTTAAGATTTAACTAGCTGAAGTGAAAAATCATTGCATTGACTTCCATAGCAAAACACAAAACCTCCCATTTCTCTTTTTTTCCCTTAGTTGTAATGTAAAGGTGGACTACTTTACTTAAAATACTCTTGTTTTGCTAGTTACAGAACATTAGATCCCTGACCTGCACATGAAGTGCACCACTGATTCCCACTCAGAGCTGACACCTATCCGATGCCTTTCTCTCTCTGCCTAGGGACAGATATTCAAAAAGCCTAAGCCTAAATTGATTCAATCTTTGCAGGTTAGTCTAACCTAGATAGGATAAACTGGTTTATAACTACAGAGACGTGTCCTCTGGACTGAGAAAATGCAGGCACATGCCTGCAGTTGCTCAGGCTAGAAGCCGGGGTGCACTAGAACAGGCCTTCCTTCCCTTCCATGGTACTGAGGTGACAGGGAGGGGCATGGCCAGGCCCCAGCAGGATTCTCTGATTAGGGAAGGGTTCCCCCCACCTCACTGCTCCTGACCAGCCCAGAAGGAAGTTGATAACAAAGGATTTATCAGCACAACAAAACAAAAGAAAAGTTTCATGTTCAAGTTCAAGCTCTTCTTATACAACTTTTTCCAAGGAAGGAAAGGAGGGACACTACCAGCTACCTATTGATTAGCTCCAAAAAGCCCTAAGTGGACACTGTCTTGTCTGCCTTTGTCCTGTCTGCCTTACACTGATACCTCTCAGCATTAGCTAGCATACCACACATGGGCTATGGTCGGTGCTGTGGGAGAAGGGAATGGGGGGAATTCCTGCTTGAGCAGGGAGTGATGCGGGGGGGGGGGGAGTGGGAGGGAGGAAGGCGCACGTACAGGGAAGCCAGGCAGATGCTGTTGTGCCCGCTGTTTCTGCTGGAGCTCCAGCTAGAGAGCTGGGGGGCAGGGCCAGCCCTGCTGGGGTGGAGCAGAGAGCCTCGCCCAGGGCTGTAAAGCATCTGGGATGCCGGGGGACTCTGGCTTAAGTTAAAACATGAAGGGGTCTGGGACAGACATCGCATAAACTGGTTTGAACCAAATCAGTTAAGTCTGATACTACATTCAACCAGGTTTATCTCAGACCAGTTTCAGCCATTTTCAGACTGGTTTATGTGCACTGAACATCTGTTCTGTTACAGGTTTAAAAGAATTTCTGATCACTTAAAACGGTTTGTGTGTAATGTCTGTTCCTAGCCTCTTCAGATATGAGAAATGGGAGCCAGCGTGCTCTACTCTTAATATTCTAATTCCAAAGTCAAATGACACTTAACATCGAAGACATGTTCACATTGAAACTAGTAGCAAGGCGGTGTGCTGGAAACTAGCTGAAAGTTGGAAAGCGTTCCCTTCCTTTATTTCACTGTGACTCTGATTTTTTAATTAAGAGAAGAGGTAGCTGGCCAGCAAATATACAAACCATCTTTCCCTAACTTCAGAGTCCTGGTAAGGAAATAGAAATAAAATATTGTGAAGCATGTTAAATAAGCAACTGGTTACAAAGATGTACTTTCTCGATGGAAGGCTAAAGGGCATTATCATGATAATTTTCTAACTAATCATCTATTTTCAGGTTCAAATCTTAGATCTCATCTTATAAACAGAAAGAGGTTAATTTGAAACAGAACTACACATAGCACTCTCCATATATGTTGAAATATACTTAAATTTACTATTCATTATTAAGTATGGTTCCTACTGAAATGCAATGGGAAACAATGTTTTATTTTTAAATCACAACTTCTATTCAGTGAAAAATTGTGATGTTGCCTTCTTAAAAAAGCAAAAACACAGCTGTTCACTGCCATACATATTAATTTTTATATATACAATAAAATATATTGTAAATATATATTAAATTTTTATTGTGATTTTTAAATATTATTTAATCACTTTACCTCTTGTTAAAACAGAAACAGAATTGAAAGTGGCCCAAACCTTAATTTTCTACCACAAACCAGAAGAAATAGTAGCACTTGGGACAAGACAGGCTGAAAATGTGAACTCAAGTCCAGGATATAAAACAGTTCCCCAAAAGTTATATAGGAAAGGAAAAATAAATCTATTTAATATGGGTAGATTTTCTATTCACCCTTCTCAAGATGATGGACAAATTTATGCATGTGGAGTCATATGTACCTTCTAAATAGTGCTCGTTATTCCTATCAATGTAATTTTGGATGGTCTCATTATCAGTATATATCAAATATTTTTTGTGAATTCCATTTAATAGTCAGCTGAAATGATACCTTGAAGTAATGAACTTTCTTGGTTAAAGGGGAACAAGTTTGATGATTCAGTAGTAGGCCAGTAGTAGAATCTTTTGACATCATTCATTGAAGTATTGTTTATGTGAAAAAGAATAAAATCAGTTACAAGTACTGAAGAGCTTGATTTTGCCAGCAGGTAGAAGTCAATGGAAATATTTGCAGAGTAATGTACTTACTCAGTGGCATATCAAGCCAAGCCTGCACCCAAGGCAAACCCTGTGGGACAGTGGGATGGGACATGATTCCAAAATTAATAGGCAGGGGGAATTCAGGTTCTGCGAGCAGGGTGGCACAGGGTATGGGTTATGAGAGTGGGGGTACAGCAGGTGGGGAGGGGAGGTCTGAGAGTGGGATTGGGTGTAGGGTGCAGATTCTGAGAACTGGAGGAGAGGGGTAGAGGGAAGCATGGGTCTGAGAGTAGGGGCTGGGTGCGGGGGGAGGAGGGGAGACATCTTAACCCAGCCAGGAATTTCTGGGTTAAGGTGTTAACCCAGCCATGCTGAGTTGTTGCTGGTGCATATCCTCTGCCTGCCCCAGCTCTATGGCTCTTGAGGCACCAGGAGCTGGGAACTGTTTCAGAGTGCCTGGCATGGAAATGTTGCTGGGGCAAGAACTCTGTGCAGGTGGGGGCTATTCTGGTGCCAGGGTGGGTTTTGCTCTTGTCCACCCCTAGTAACACTACTGGTACTACTCAATGTGATTAAGACGTATTGACAACATATGCATAATCTTTTTAGGACTTTTACCTATTTCGTCTTTTCTCATGTCCTTCATTTTATCCACAGTGAGATTCTTCTCCTCCAGTTTTGTGAGGACTGATGGTGGAAGCACTGAGAATTGCCGCAAAGGGCTAACCCAACCCCACAGACGCTTGTCGATAACTTTGCTGAGATTCAGTAGCCGGTAGGTCATTGCAGGCCATCGTTTCCGAAGAGCAATCTCAAAAAGGGCTCGAACAATACGAGCTGCATTCTAGATAGCAAAACATGGAGTAAGGGAAGAATTTTATAGTCAGTCAAACACTTTTCACATGATATACCAAATGTGCCAGGGCTCAGATTCAGCAGACTGTAACAAAATAAAAAAATTAAAACTGTCCTCATCTTTATCCAGTGGAATCATGAAAATACAATTATACAATTATCTAAGGTACAGTCCAGGTGTGCCACAAGCTTCCTGTTCCAGGTTTTGATCACAGTCAAATTAGCACTAAGTGGTTTTATACTTGCCAAGTCACAATGACTTTCCAACTAAATTGACTCCAATTAAAAAAAAATATTCCTGACTTGCAACAGTTGCAAACTCCAGTTGGAATGTCAAAATTAAGCTGTACTCTTTCAAGCTGGTTCCCAGGTAATAATCTACCCACCCTATGTTTATTTATATGGTGATGGGATGAATGTTTTGCAGGCCAATTTCTGCCCTCTTACAATCCTGCAAGTGAGTTGCTTGTGAAGTACGATTGTTTGGGTGTAACTGGGGGAAGAATTTGGTTTTCTAATTGAGAAACTAGTGAGGGACATAGAACTGGTAGGAACTTTCTGGTCACCAAATTCAGTTCTCTGCTATTACCAGCAATCAAGTTGTGAAACCCCTTTCATAAATTTACCAAGCTCCATCTTAAAACTACTTAGGGTTTTTGTCCCCACTGTTGCCACAGATATAGCAATTATATTGACCACTCATTTAAAAGAATAGGATCCTTCTCTCAGTTTTTTTGACTCTTGAATTCTAAAGGTACTTTGACACTAAAGCAATCATCAACAGCCCTTCTACTGGGAAAGAAAGAACTTTCTATCAGAGTCAATGTTTAGAAAAGAAGAGCACTTTCAAAACTTCTTTCTCTCACTTACTGTCCTTCTGAATGTTAAATTAATGTATTTATATTATGCTTCTGAGCACTGGACAATGCCACCTGCTTTAAGATACTAAAATTGAGACAGACAATTAATTAAGAAAAAAAGATTGAGACAAAGCCTTAAAAAGAAGATCTTCTGTGAGCACTACAATATTTATGGAGTGCATTATGATCTCCAAATACTTAATTTAACTCCATATGTGCTATAAAATCTGAACACCTGGAAAGTTGTTAAGATGGCATGAAAATCTGACTACAAAATATGCATACACTTTTGAATATTTAACCCTCATAGTTGTCATTCTGTGAATCAGGACTTCTTTTATTTTTCCCCCAAACTGGTCTGTGAAGATGTGGAAGAAAAATAATAATTATCAACCTGGTACATTCCATTGGCTAAGATGCATACACCTCAGCTGGCTGAAACATAAATCTTTATAACCTACCACATATTATTAATATTGTTAAATATCTCGGACTCTCCGTGATTGTCCCTCCTATACATTTAGCTCTTTCAGGGTCCACAGACCAAAGAGATATCTAATTTTGGGATGTTAAGAGGCACTCCTGACTTCCTGCACAATGAAGCAACAGCACTCTGTTCTAGATTTTTAATGTTGTTAGATCCCATTTGATGATCAAACTTCCCATCAAGCTGATATCCAGTGGGCACCGAAATAAGTCATTAAGCAAATGTGTGATCTGCTTTGCCATGCTATAGGTATTATCTCGGTTTAAATTATACATAATGGGCTATTACAGGGGTTGTCAACTGGAGGTGCACATACCCCTGGGGGTACTTGGAAAGGTGCTACAGGGTATGCGCAGGCAGGCGGGGACAGAGTGCTGTCACCCACCACTCCATGCCGCTGCCTCCCAGGAGCAGGGCTGGGAAGGAGGCAAGGGCAGTGGCTCCCCTCTGCGGGCCAAACAGGCACTGCCTGGCTGGACACACAGAGGGAAGCCACCATCCACCCCCCCACACTGCTGCCGCGTAAAAGCCCCCCCTCCATGTCTGGGTGCCACCGCCACCCCGCACCCGCTCTGCGTCTGGTCACTGCCACCCCCCTACCTAGCTTTGCTTCTGGCTGCTGCCATGAGAAGGGGTATACTCCTTAAAAAATGTTGAAAACCTTTGGCTATTACAATGTAAAAGGAAGTTCTAGCTTAAATATGAAAGCAATGGGCTCCTAAGTTAGGTATTTTAAAAGTCTTTTCCACATAAAAAGAATATACCATCCTAAAGTATCAAAAAGTAGAGCTCAGATTTTCAAGCCAGTTTGCATCAAAATGTACAGAGATATGAAATTCAAGGCCAACATACCTAATGTATGGACAGTGACACAGCAACTAAGTTTGGCACCTGGGGAAAAGCCAGCAGCAGCAGCCCACCCTCGCCCTGCATACAGATCCAGAGGGCACATGCTCCCATGCTTGCCCAGGAGTGTACGCAGTGGCGGGAGCCGCTCTTCCCCCATCCCTGAGCCCCCCAAAAACAAGCTAACTCATGGCTCCGTCCCATGTTCCACCCTGGCTGGGCAGCGCCTGTTGGTGCCTCTTTACTTCAGCACTCGGGGAGGTTGCCCCACTTGCCCCTCCCTTACTACAGCACTGTGTATGGACATTTTAGAGAATGACAAGATCTGGGGATAAGGAGACAAATCAATAGATATTACAGATTTTGTTTTGTTTTTACCTGGGCAACATACGCAGAGTCTGAAATAAGAGAGAAACTGTCCATCTCCCCTCTGCTAATGTACGTTTGAAGGAGGATATTTATCTTCCCATAACTGTTTTCCACACCGCCGGGAGCAGAAAGTTCACAGAAACTGTTCAGTAAGGTTTCCAGCTCCTCTGTTTCTTCTTCTCTTACCTAAAACACAATTAATAAATTATGAAGAGGCTGAAGTAACTTTATAAAAACTTTCATACTGAAATTAACTTTCCATTATTTCTTAGTTACATTATTTTTAAACAGTCTCTAGTTTTAAGCTAAAAAAAAAAAAACCCCAAAACAAAAAAGCCAGTCTTTCATACTGCAGCTAATAGAACCTAATTGAAACTATCTTAATAGTGACACAATTACTTTTTATTATTCATCACCATCTATTAAGGTTGCCATTGACACACAAGAATTTGATATGCCACAAAAATTGAATCTTCTGACCCTACCATCCTCTATCTGATGAGATTTCATTTTTTATTTGACCAGAGTAAAACCTCTGTCCATCTGGATTAGACAGTCTTGAATTAACATTAAATGCATTCATTACAGTTATATATCTGGCATGTGGCATAATACATTCTTAACTCAAAACTGTGAAGTACTATGATTCATGGTATTAAAGTTTTCACTGTTAATAAGATTAAGTCTTAATACAAGTAAAGAAATATTCATATCTATGGTTTGAATAATGCATAGCATTTTATATTCTCACTGATGACCCTCATACTGCAAAACACAGCATAAATCTACATATTCTTTGATTTACTGATAGTCCGTTAGTGTAAAACTTATTGAAAGAGGGTAAATGTTTGGTTCATGCAGGAAATCAGCTGGGAGACATTTTCATTAGGGCCTGACTAATATCTAGAGGACTCAGAGAATAGGTTTCAAAGCCCCACATCACAGCTGACCATCTGGCATGTGGAGGAACCTTATGCCTTATCTCCAACAACGTGTTTGGTAAAATGCCCTGTTCTTGAACTAAGCATTAGTACAGCTCCTCTGGTGACAGTGAACCAACTAATTCTAAGACAGCATATAAAATATTTGAAATAACACACAAGCATGTGTCCAATATATATGCATATAAAACAAGTATATCACACTAAGGGGTATATTCTTAGTTAGTAAGAATATTCTCATTTGTTAGTCTCCTCTCACTATTGTTGTTGGGAGCTGTACAACTGACACATCACAATGCATTGAAAACTATAGTACAAGTAATACAGTTTCCTTGTGCCTTCTTGTGCTTGGATCAAGCTAACCACTGGGCAATACTTGAAGGATCATCATTCATTCAAAAAGAAACAATTCATTTTGAAAATGTTATAACTAGTGATGTAAAAATAACTCCTAAGATGCTATAATGAAAAAGATTAAAGAAATACATTTTTTTCTGAAGGGAAAAAAGATGGAAGCCCTTACAGAGATAGCAAAAATGAGGGCTGGTTGCTGACCTGAGTACATTTGTGTTCTTATTTCCCTAGTATGGATAAAAAATCCTTTTACACCCAAATTTGTAGATTTTAAGGCCAGAAATGGAGATTCATATCGAACAAACAGTTTGGCATATACATATATGTCAAAAAATTTCACCGAGTGGTTCCTATATCACTTCTATCTGTGTTGCAGGTATATGTTCTAGAAAGAGATGAACTCATTCGTTGAGCTTTAGATAAAGAACCCTTGTGGCCATTTTGAAATGTGCGGGGGCTTAATACACATGATGGTAATGTGATACTAGAACATTCTAATTACAATGATAAATCAAGTCTGCTCCAACGTGTTCTAATTAGAAAGTTAATGAGCAAATCTATAGGCACCCCAAGCGATCTTCCAAACCCCAGATATATCATTCCAATGGTCACTTACTCTGATTTTTAAAACACTGGGGGCAGGCGGGGACATAGTAAAGCCCTTATAAAAAAATTAAAAGAATCTTTAAAGAAAATATATCCCTAGCCAAATAGTTTAAAGCTGAACCATTATTCCAGTTTAAATACAGGTAATTTGAATGATAGCATGTATAGGACATGTCAGGTATTCATGCTGGGAAAACATTCTATGCTTGTGCCTAACATTTACAAAAACTATTGGATAAGGTCTATTTCCATGAAAATGCTTAGCTGTATGAAGTGATGCAGTCTTACCTTGATCTGCTCAAATTCCTCAGCTTTAGATACTATAGCAAGAATATCACCTTCTGTTTTATGAGCATCAAAAAGTTCATTGAAAGTCTGTAAAAATAAATATATGCACTTATGACTTAATGTTAATAAATAAAAATATAATAAGCCCTAGCAACTTAAAATTAAAAATGCTTCTGACCTTAGCAATTAATCAGATAATTACTAAACAACTACCAAGATTATTTAAAAGCAAATGGGTTTTTTAGCTTGATGCAGCTTGATGGAGACCAATTTTCTGGTTTCAATTGCTTCAGTTGGGACAACCAAAATCCTTTGTCCCTTTTGAAAACCTTGGCTGGGATATGTCTGATTATATGATGACACTAAATTGTTAACATTTTTAGTGGTACAGTACTGTAGTATTTATGCAGGACATGTCCTGTTGGCTACAATTAAGGACAGACAGATTTTAAACTGGTGCAGAATGAACAACAGTCTTGTACCTACACATTCACAGACAGGTAGTTATATGCGTTTCAGTGCACTATGCTTGCCTTAATTGCTGATAAATTCTACCACATGCATGACAGAGTGGTAGGACAGTCACACAAACAGACATTTTCTTACTAGGGAACTCTGTATAGAAGTTCTATCACCTGCATACACTTACATATGCTGGCAATAGACATCTAAAGGCAGACAGACATCTAAAGAAAAGGCATAAAAATACAAATGACATCTAAAACCAAATTTGGTCAAAGCAAGGTTTCTGACCTCTCACTTATTTCCATATACTTAAAGTATTTCCTTCTTTCTTTGTCTTTTCCTTTTTGGTAACCATGATTTGAAAATAATACTGATGTTAAGTCAGTTACATAACCTACAATACCCTTTAGGCTAGGGACAGAAATTACACATAAACTGGTTTAAGTGATCAGAAACTGGGTTAAATCTGTAACAGAAAAAGAAGTGCACATAACCCAGTTTCAAAATGGCAGAAACTGGTTTAAGATAAACCTGGTTGAATGTAGTATCAGACTTAACTGATTTGGGTCACACTGGTTAATGGAACTTCTGCCACAGAACCCTTCCTAGTTTAAGTTTTTAAGTTAAATCAGAGTCCCCTAGCATCCTAGCCTGCTTTTCAGCCTTGGGCTGGGCTATCTGCTCCAGAGAACAAGACTGGCCCTGCCCCTCTCTTCCCTGGTGGGGGACTGCAGTGTCTGCCAGGCTGCCCCCTGCCCCACTCCTCCCTCGCTGCTCACTACTCAAGCAGGGATCCCCCCTTCCCGCCCCTCTCTCATGGAAGGGACTCCAGCGGCACAGACCTCAGCCAGCACTTGGCCATCCCCTCCCGCCCTCAGGCTACCTAATGCTGAGAAGTGGCTCTATGTGTGTCGTCAATTTCACTGGAACAAAGGCAGACAAAAAAGTGCCCACTTAGGGCCAGAAGCCAGTGGCTTGCAAATGCAAAGGTACCCTGCAGATGAGAAGAGCTTGAAACTCATGAGAGAGATGCGTTTGTTTTCTTTTGTAGGGCTCGATGGCCTCATAAGGTTTGCATTCTGATAAGCTCTCTACTGGCTGTCTTGCTTCAAAGCCTGCAATCTGTCAGTGCTCAACAGGAGACAGAGGTGTGAGAAATGACCTGGTTTGCAATGAATGAGACCTGTGAGTGCCATCAGTTTGCTGCAGACAGTATGAAGAAGCAGGGAGAGGGAGACTGAATAGCTCAGTATCATCAAAAGATGCATGCACTGCACATGCTCCCTCCCCGCCCCCCCCCCCGCCCCTTTCCTCAGAGTGTTAGCCAGGAGCTGGAGTCTGGCAACACTCCCCACCCCCTGAGCAGCGAGCAGGGGAAAAGCCTGGGGAGGGCTGCTTTCCCCTCCACCTCCAGGCACACCCTAGCTAGGGATTGTGCAGGCCAGAGTGGGGGTTTAAACCTCTCCTGAATCATAGCATCCTGCAAGGGCTTGGTCACGCCCTCCCTCAGTTCAGCACTGGGGAATGGAAGGGAGGGCACACTCTAGTGCTCCCTGGCCTCTGGCCTGAGCCACTGCAGGTATATGCCTGCAGTTCCTGATTTAAAAGTGAATGTCTATCCACTTGCAAGTCAGTTCAATCTCTGCAGGCTAGATTAACCTGCAAAGATTGAATCAATTCAGGCTTGGGCTTTTTGAATGTCTGTCCCTAGCTGTGATGATTATTTTGTGTAAAGACTTAAAAAGAGGAAGGTGTACCAAAAGTAGAATAGTACCTCAATGGTATTGTATTTAATATAGTAATGGCTGGCAGTTCTTCCTAAATCTGTTGAAGAAAAAAAACCAGTCCTCTCTTCAAAACGAATCATCCGGGCTTTGTCTAGCTTTCTGCCGACTTCAATCACCAGTTGTTCTCTGTGCTTCTCTAGTGCTGAATCCATCTAAAGACCAAGCACAAAAAAAAATCAGAAATGACTAATGTACTTCAGTGAGTTAACTCAGTTCTTATAAGAGACAGAAACACAATACAGCTGGAAAACAGAGAAAATAAAGTCATAATTGCCAAATGAAGAATTAGTTGAATGCTTATTAACAAATGTTATATGGACATTAAGTCCAAAAAACCCTTCATCTATATAAATAAAATGAATAAAAACAGGAAACTGGAATCTATATTGGTCCATCCTCAAGTTATACTACATTTCAATCTACAAATATAGAAAATTCTTGCTGGATACTTACAAATATGGATGACTATATGATAACATTGTTATATTTATTTATTAAAACCTAATAATGAATTTTTCAGCTATTGGACATCCCTATTAAAAGGTAGAGCACACAATTTATTAATCAATAACTGAAATAATTTTATTTCAAAACTTAACCCTGCTGATCAAACAAAGGATCTAGGTGCTCAAATATGGATTTGATTTCTGAAAACGCTGAGAACAGAGGTGCTTGAAATCCTTGGAATATGTATTTTCCATTAAAAAAAGAAAAGAAATCAATATAGCACATACAAGGGACCACTGCAAAAAGCAAGATCATAAAAGAAAAATAAAAGCTACAGTTGCTTACTGAATGATCTAACTTCATTTTTTAAAATAACTTAGCAGGGTTTGGAATCATCATTATCATGTTACATTATTACAGATATTTTCTAGTTTCCTATTTATGAGGATATTTTTTTGAGTATATATACCCTGTGTAATATGATATGAAAACAGCTTATTATCATATTCTGGAGCTGGATAAACTCCAAATCTCAAGGCTGAAATAGATATTGAGAATAAAGTGTGCAGCATGTTAGCTGGAATGTCTAGACAGACTCTGATTCCACACATGTTATCTACTGCACTTGAAGTACACAGGTAGTTCCACTAACTTCAGTGAAAATACCATACCTATAAAATAACTGACTTAATTTCAATGATTTATAGCCATAAGTTGTCAATTTTATAAAGATCTGGCTACACTTATAGATAGGACCTGGTATAAATTGGGGGCCCAGCTCACTAATATTGTGGCCTGATCATAGCAGGTGCCATTTTTGTGCTGATCGTGATGCCCCCCCTCCCCCCTTTCAATGGGCTGAGGAGGCAGGTTTAGGGCCAGGTTTAATTGCAATAGCAGAGGCCTTGCTCCCAAGGCCTCTAACCACTGCTGAAGCAGCACAGGGAAGGGGTTGCAAAAGGGACAGGGGGAGGAGAGAGCTTGGGGATGGGTAGAGGAGAAGCTGCTTCCTCCTCCAGGTAGGAAAATTGGGGTGCAGGGGGAAGGGGGCACCTGGGGGCTGCCTTGGCAGATGGCCCTGGCTTCAGGTAGGGTTAGGACTGTTTGCTCCTCTGCACATGTGTTCTCTGCCCCCATTCCCAGTCCCCCAGTTTTCCTGCCCAGAGAAGCAAACAGCCCCATCCCCCACCAAGCTGTCTCCTTCCCCTGTCCCTTTTGCATCCCTCCCTGACTCCCCTGGACTACTAGGCTTTTGCTGTTGCCTGGGGAATGCTTTCCGTAGCCTATAGTAGCCACCTTGTTGCAACAAAATGCCATGATACTGTTGCTTGCTGAAGAACTCTCCAGCAAGCAACCATATTGTGGCATTCCATTGCAAATAGCATTTTTTTGTGAAAATCACTTAATTTCATGATTTTCATGAAAAATGCGAAACCATTATTTAAACCAGGCCCTACTTGTAGAAATGACAGGAAGGACAAGTCTCTACCACCTCTGAATGGTGCCATGGAGCTGCTCATAAACTGTGTTTTAAGCAGGCTAATTAGATGCTGCACTAAGTGTGACTATATTTTATTTTCTTTGGGGTGTAGCATGTGCTTTACTGTAGCACTTACCAGGGTGCAGAGGTGGTACAGACATGTCACAAATGTCCTGACTGTCACAAACCAAACAATGGTCTGGGGATCTGTGGGGTGTCATGCAAGGTTTTCTTGCATTTATTTCACTGATATGTGTGGTCTTGCTGAAAAACCCATGTTATGCTATATCCATTCATGTTATGATTATCACTGTAACAGTTTGGATTATATTATGGCATATTTATTTTGTGATTTATGATTTTGGATGTGGTTTAGCAAAGGTGGTGAGGAATACATACTTAAGGACAACTGCCACTCCCAGAAACAGGCAGAAGAAGACATAATAATGGTGGGGCAGCCAGACCATTGTCTGTTTGCAATGCGGAAATTGACTCCTCTCTAGCAAAACCTAGAGAAATGGCCCTTTAGCTAGGGGAATTCCAAGTGCTTCAGGGAAACCAGAGTTTTCTGGAGGATTCTGACTCTTGAGCAAATAGGATAATGCAGATGGGGGGAGGTAGTTAAAGCCTATCTATGATAAAATCATGATATTTGGATTTTTTTTTCCTGGGCTGGAGAAGCCCCAGAAGCCAGGGCTGGTAGATTCAGAAGGAAGGTTGATCTCTAAAAACCCTCGTAGGTCTCTCTCAGGAAGGGTGGGGTGTAGCTAGATGAGAGGGTAAGGACATTTACTCATCCTGCTTTTTTGTATTGAAAATTATCGTCAGTTTTGCTCATATGATTCTTTTCTCCTACATACTAAATCCTTTTCTTGTTTTGTCTCATTACTGGCTGCCTGTGGAAAAAGTGATCTCTGGGTGAGTGATATTCCAGACAAGCCCATTCTCCAGAAAAGGGGACCTAAAATTTCTTTCACAACCTAAAGGGGAGGATACCTGAAGCTGGCAGAAATTCCATTGCTGCAGCTGTGGGGTTAGGTATAAGGGCAGTTGAGCAGAGGATTGTGGGGATAAGGAGTTATCCCAGGGCAACCTTGGTCTGTTCTTGAAAGCAGCAATGGGACAATGGGGAGAAACTCAGGGTTCTGGGGGTGTACCAGATGGGTGTGTGACACTGACTATCAAATATTAAGTCTGGTAAGACTTTAACAGGGAGTAAGCTGCAGAAACAGAAAGTGACGTATCTCTACCTGTGGCTAGCTCTCACACCCTGGGGCAGTGTCCTGGTGGCTCCTGAAGGCTTTGTTGCTTCTTGTCCTGAACTGAGGGAAAGAATGGCTGGGTAATTAATTCCTGGTTTTGGCTGTGGCTGCTTGCTCTGAGCTGGAAGATGCATCTGGCTGCTTCCTCACATCATCTGGGGAACTGCCTAGTTGCTGAGCTTGTACTGGAGTGGCCAGTACTAGTTACGCCCGTCTCTTCTGTGGCTGGAGAAGTCCTGGCTGCTTCTCCCTAGTTACAAGTTGCAAACCCTTCTGATCAGAGAAAGAGTCTAAGGCCCCAAAGGCCCATGCTGTCAAGCAGTATTACTCAACTGATATGTTACAGTCCCTTGGAGGGGTAGGGGTGTGTGTGTGTGTGTGTGTGTGTTGGGGGGTGGGGGGGGAGCGTCACAAAAAGAAATTAGGGTAAGAAATACTGACATTTTTACTAGAAACTAACCCCCCCCCCCCCCCGCGCCCCAAATCTTACTCTGGCCAAAGGTGCATAAGATTGAACAATCTCTTGGAGCATTCACATAGATTATTTAGGTTTATAATCCATATGTTTTTCTATTTTTATAGCGAATGAAAAGGGCTTGCAAAACATTTTTTGAAACTGAATGCAGACTTATTAACCTGGAAAGGTCGAGAAACATTGTCCTAGAGCTCTGTCTCCATGGTTAGAGTCCTGGCAGGTCTTTATGGTTCAGAATCCTGAGGGGTATAAGAGAGTTCTGCCTAGAAGGGACCTTTACCATGGCTCTCCAAACCAGAATGTCATTTCCAAGGCAATAGCAGCAGCAATTTAGAAAGTTTTACACAAAAGTCTGTCATCTACTACTGGAAACTGAACACAGTTGGGATATTTACTTGCATAAAGGTAAGAATGCATAGAAATTTTCAGCATCAGGGTGTTAATCTGAAGAAATCTCAATTTCATTTTGTACTGACTTCTCAAGGATATATTCAAACTTAAAATAAGAGAGAAAAAAAACATTAAATCTTAAATGAGAGTTGACAAGCTGCTGAAAAGTTTGACTAGCATCCTAGGCCACCTCTTTCCTGTTTTCCCAGAAGTAGGCTCTTCTCCCCAGAATAAAGGCAGTATGTTGTTACGTATGCTGCTTTCCCTAGTGACAAGGGAGGAAGAGGCTTAGCACTCTCTAAAATTTTCAAGCATTACAAACAAATATACATATACATATATACCCTTTATAAGGACAAAAAAGCCCAGCTTAGCTGTTGGAAAAGGAAGCTGTGATAGACAGTATAAGAAAAGGACTAGTAAGAATCAGAGGATTTTCTTTTATATAAACTCATTTAAAACAAATATGAACAAACATTTTCTGTTCAGCAGTTTGATCACATTTCCTCACTTCCTTACCCCAACCCCCTTAATGTAAATTATGGTATTCTTTTAGTTGAAGGAAGTGAAGCTCAGAGAACATCCTTGTTACTGGCAAACATTTTGAAAAATTGGAGAACAGATGCTAATCAATGTGGAGGAACTGGGTTAGCCAAAGAATTAAGATTTGCATATTCACAAAATGGTTATTGACAATATGCATAGATCAGTTCAGATTCAAGTGAGGTATAGAGCAGCATACTCCCAAGAGCACAGAGAAACATCCTGAACTTCCTGATTCACAGCAACGGCAAGCTTGCTGCTGTATCTTTAAATGGATTACATGCTGGTCCTTGGATTACTGTAAAAGAATTATAGGAACAGACAGAGCACTGGTAGATCTTCAGGGATGGTACTTCCTTGGAGCTGACAAAAATCTGGAAAATGACAGTGGACTGAAGAATAACAATTCATTTGCTTTATTGTTTACTGTAAAATTGCTCTTGGTAATGGTTTGCTAACTTTATAATTGGGTATTACCAAAACTATTTACACTAAATATCCAAAATATTTTAAATCATAAGATAATTTGCAGGGATTTCTACAAAGATAGGCTATACCATTCTTTAGCAAATGATAGTATGTAAAATCACTTTAGATCGGGGTGTCAAACTCATCCAGTCCATGTACGAGGCTGGTAAATGAGCTGGATCAGGCCCATGGATTCCTTCCCAAGGATAATTGATCTGGTGGCTGCTTCACTGCTATGTACCACATGAATCCCAAAGTGGCTGGAATGAACGCTGCATATGGCACAGTCTAGCTGGAGCAGCAGCTGTGATGAACACAGTGACCACCCCAGCTGCACTACGCTGTATGAGTCACCAGCTCCAGCCAGTCTGAGACCCATGCTGCCTGCAAGCATTAGATGTTTGACACTGTTGGTGTGATACAAATAGAAGTGAGATATGAAAGCTTATTAAAAAGTTTGGGGTGATTGTATTAAGCAAGCTTCTCAAGGAGGGCCAGTAAGGTGTTTAAAACATGCCACATGACAGTACTTTGAGATCTATGCTCTATGATTTATTATGGATCATTGATAATTTCACGAACACTCTCTACTTATTGATATCTAAAAGGACTATGCCTAACATAATAGCCTCTTCATACAGATACATAGCTACTATTTAAAAAGCATATCTTCAGAAAGATGTTTTCTCCATTTTTCTTCCCATCAGTGTATGTTCACCTCCTGCCTATCACATTACCCTTGTAGAAGGTGCTAGTAGAGCATGTCCAGCAGTGTATAGAGATTATCTGTAAATTGTGAAACCCTCCAAATAAGTAAAAATAATGAATTCATCTATGAAAAAAATATATCTCTAACTGTGCTTTGATTTATTCCAAAGGGGAAAAGAATTTCTAAAAGTGACATCAAAGGAATAAAAATCTGAAAATGACTGGATACTAAGAAGAACAAAGATTTAAAATTGATTTATTGTGTTAACCTGTTAAATGAGCAAGTACGTTATCTGATAATTTATGATACCCCATTTGATGAAACCTTCTAAAACAAATACTCTGCACAAGAAAAAAAATTCTGAGTACAGACTAAAGCTATGGTTTCAAGAAGATTTGAGTGTATCACTTATGTCTGGTTTGCAGTATTGAAATGATGACAGAAAATAAATAATGAAAGTTGTTTTGATAAAAAATAGTAGTGTGTGTTGATGACTAGTTTAGCTGTTGGCAGTATTTTTGTATGGTGGTGTAAAAATGTTTTCAATTAAAAAGACTATTCAGAGGAGAACTTTTAATTTACTTTAGTACAAAATACCCCCAAAACGCTGCTATAAAAATATATTTTCCTTCTCAAAACTTAAAAACAATTGCTGATGTCAGGTAAGATAGAAATGGCAAATATTTATCCTCACATCAGGAAAGGATTACAGAACAAGAAAGTAGGTTAGATTTTTTTAAATGCGTTTTCTACCTGATAAGCCTTGTGACTGATGCCATATACTAATGGATTTGCTCTCATCCGTACATAAAGATAAGTGTAGCTTATCCACTTTACTGCTTCCTCCACATTAGTTACTGTTCCAAGAGCAATCTGTAAGTAGGAGAGATCAAATTAAAAAAAAATTGAAGTAAATACAAGCATAAAGTTCATAACATATTTAATTCAGGGCTTTAGGACTAAACTATGAAAACTGTTAGTTTTCTAACTGAAGTTACAATACTCATAAAATCATCTTTTTGAAACATCTTACATCTGCATTCAGAAGCACCTATTTATTACCCTGGTGCTAATGCCAGTACCTTCTTTGACAATAAGTTCCAAATACTTAAGCACTTACATAATCTTCCCTACTGTTTGTAATTTTGTAAAATAAAAGGACCAGACCATGAAGACTTTTAGACCCCAATAATTTGAATAAGGCTTGACAATTTAAAACAAAATTTATATCGTATTTTTTAATGTTTATCTTTATAAGCAACATAAACTTACTTTCTTTTCTGCTGTCAACATAGGAACATTTAAATGAAATATTTACAACCTGATCTAAACTGGTTAATCTGTTTAAAATATAACTCCATATGTATTTTAGAAAACATATTAAAAGGTGAAAACATTCTGATAATAGACAACTGATAGTGTAGGAATTGGATAGGTAGACTGGATTTATCAATCAAATCATACTGGTACATAAGACTTTTTTGAAGATGGTTCCATATTTTATATTTTTAAGTAGTTTTTGGCTTGCCTTTTATCTTTGAAGAGTCACATGCACAAGGCTTCTGGCATACTGCTGGCACATGAAAAGATAACTGAAGTTTGAGTGGGTTATTTTATATATTTATACAGATTATTGATGCACCTGTATTGAAACAATATCTAAGACTCATCAAGTGCATTAACATATTTCCATTGGTTGTAGTCATGGAAAGTACTGGGTGTTTTGCTGTTTATTGTAACTGCTAATTTGAGCTCATTGGGAAAATTCAAGACCTTCATCACAAACAAACGTACCTTTTTGCATATTACGTTTTCCTATGGTCATACTGTTAAATGAACTCTTTAATAAAAAATTGTGAGCAATTACTACTAGTTAAAAGATTAATGACTTTTATAGCCTTTTAGTTTCATATACATTTACTTTGTTACACAGATTTTAAAAAATCCATGCAACTTAATTTTAAATTCTGAGATCTATGCATCTACATGCTAGTAACAGAGAAATTCATTACTACAAAAAAAGAAACAAATATAACTATCCCAAAATAATATTGAAAGCTAAACATCTCTTGTCAATTAAACCCATGTAAATCTTGTATAATCCTCCTGACTTCAATGACTAACATTGAGACTTTAACCCAGATGGTGCTGTAATTCATTGGACTTGACTTGATTCTGCTTCCCAACAGTGAGGGAAAAAAGTCAAAGTGATATTTTCTTATGTACATATACTCATGCATGAGGCACTAAAGGATTTAAGAATGCAGACTTGCCCTGAACTACCATATTTCAGTTGAAAATGAGGAAAGACATTCTTACATCTTTAGGTTGTTTACTCATTTTACCTCCCAAATTAATTGGTGCATTTGATTTGTCTGTACGACTCAAACCACTTTCCTGTACATAACTTGGAGCAGGATCTTTCAATATTACAAAAACCTTTCACAAAATGGCCAATTTTAGAACAATCAAAATAAAAAGTTCTTATTATAGAAAAGAGCAAAATCTGAGAATTGGTCAAAAATAACCCTTTTGTGATTTATTCAATGACTGATATTAGTATTTAGATTGGTTAAATAATAAACATTTCTATGGTTCAGCAAAAAACAGTGGAGGAAGATAAGGATATGCGATATACCAAGGTTGCATATAAAAACCCGTACATATTAAAAACTTTGTAACATCCATTTTTAAGTGTGTTCAGTACCATACAGAGACAAAAGTAAAAGCTACTTCTGAATATTTGCTGCCACCTAGTGTCTAGCTAAAGTTCTTGCCTCAGATATGTCATGCAGTTATTAATTGTTTGGGTAACATGAAACGAAGTATTTGTACTGTAAGCGTTTAAGGCTATTTACAAAACAAATGATCTACACAATTTAGCTTCTGCTAGATTGGGATATTTAAGGCAGGTAAGGTAAGTGAAAAGAGTAATAAAGGTATTGCTTCTAAAAAAATATTGAGAAACAAAGGTCTTAAACAGGCATTCATTTCCAGGAGAAATCTTTTGGGGAGAGGGATCAGTACAGCATTCAATCTGCAGCTGCCCCTTCTTCCCTGACCTCCATGCCTTCTCTAGACTGGGAGGGGAGCAGAGCAGCGGCTGCTCCCCACACCTTTTCCAGACTCGGATATCACCCTGGTTCCTGGGAGGAATCAAGTGGCAAGGAAGCATACAGGTGTTGTTTCCCTCTGACAGGAGAGATCTTCCTAATTGAAAAAGGCATTGTTCCCAAGGGAGAAAATTGATGAATGCCTGTACATTTTTGGTTTCTATCAAAACAGCAGAGATTCTCCTGGCAGAAATGTATGGGCTGTATGTGGCCAGGGACCCTATAGTTTTGCTTGGCATAGAAAAATATTGCACTAAATCAAAGTCCTTAAATGGATATTTAGCTTTCAAAAGAAGAAATGCTGAAGCTAAACATTTACATTTTCTTGAAATTGAACTGCTTGATTACAAATTTTAACAGAATGCTACTATTTAAACTGTTCATGCAAATAATTGTGAATGCAAACTGCATTAACGGAACAAGAGACTCAGTTTTAAAAAAGCTAGTTCACCAGGCAAATATAAGTGAAAATAGGAGAGAAGTCAGTGTAGGAATTTTTCAGCCAACTATTCATGGAAGGATGCAATGGACTACTGTGACTCTGAAACAAAGTTCTGTTAGTACAGGTCTTAATTTTTACAGGTAATTTTTGTTGAATTCCTTTTTAAAAGCTCCATGCCATGAAGCGGAGAGAGTTGAGCAGCAATTCCCAATTCAGTTCAATTTTTCTGCTTTTCAAAACATAGATATTAATAGTTGAGCAGAAAATTAGACTTTTTACAGATCTCAAACATGCAAAGAAAAAGGAATGCAGTCTGTTTATAAACCATTTTCTCATGCAAAATTTCTAGCTATATGAATGGTGATGTACAACTGAGTCCAATTATTCCTGCATGTGAATCAGACAAATATTTAGAGCAATACATCAAGAAGTCTTTCGTAAAGACTCCTATCAGCATTTATTTTGTTTTCAAATAGTCTGAAGGACCATTTTTATACCCTTTTTCTGATGTGATCAAGAACTCATTCATGCATCTCATTTGAAATATTTTCTTTAGTGTTACTAGCATTTACTAAATGGAGTAGAACATCCACATTATCACCTTCTGAGAAAGGAAAAAATATAAATCAAATAAATAATGGGAACAGTCCTGTCTTAAAGTCTCAGAGGAGATAATAGTGTAGTATAAGTACTGTATAAGTAGAACAATAATATCTAATGAATTTTTGGTATCTTTTCCATCTTTTATAGTAATTTAACTCCTTAGAAATGTTCTGCCATATTTTGGGCGCACACATAATCCAACCCCCCTCTACCTGAATAGGTAAAGGCATTTTCCTGGTCTGGCAGGGAAAAAGGTAGAAGCTCTCATCCTGTGATTGGCCTCCAAGAGGTAGAGAGGCATCACCTCAGCAGGCAGGCAGGCTGGTGGGCTCAGGTAATCCACTGGTCTTTGTGCACAAGGGTACGGATACAGAAAACCTTCACCCTCCAGCCTAAGCCTCACTTTACACCCTGATTAGCAGCTTGTATCCCTCCAAACCTAGAATTAGGTACCTTCCCACTGCCACCCACTGCAGGCTAGGAATCCAGTGGTAAAGTTAGGTTCAAGTTGTCACAAGTTTGAAATTGCGAGATTCCGACTGCAAGTACCCACAGGAGGTCTGGTTTTTTGATCAACTGAAACTGGACTCCTAGGGAAGTCATTCTGTTAGAAAAATGCTGGGGAACCTATTTCTGAGGGGAGGATAGTGAGGTCCCAGCAACAGTCTGGGGAACAAGATGTGGGGATGGGTATGTGCTGATGGCAATTCTTTAACAGGTGGAAACAGTTAAGAACATAAGGCAAGTAAGTCCTTTATTAGATCTAGCCACACATTCCTTATTCATTATCCCATTCCTGTTAGACCTGATCTAGATGCAAGATATGCAGATGTTCTTACAGAACTATGTGGCCTTCCCTTGATAACAGCCATTATTATGTTCATTGATCCATTTCTTTTTTCCTAGTAATCTCTCTCTATTAAATTAAGAATCACAAGGGTCTCCAGCAGTCTCTCCAGCCTTCAATAGAACTATAAGGAATACTTTGAGATTTGGAAGAAGAAATGATCCTATTCCCACACTAAGAAATAAAGTACTTTCAGCAAAGGCTAAGGACTTAAGTTAAAATGGGCTAATCTGACTGAATTAATATGCACTATAAAACAATTCTGTTTAAAATTAGGGAGATAATCACAGCATCACAGCCCAAAAGGGATGCCAAGAGATCATCCAATTCAATTCCCCACACATGGCGGGATTATCCCTGTCAAAACCATTTTGGGTAAGTATTGTCTAACTGCTTTTAAAAGCTTCCAAGGATAGAGATCCCCAAATCTCTCCAAGACCCTGTGTTCCAATGCTTAACCACCCTCATAATGAGGGAGCTCTGTATATAATCCAACCTAAATTTCTCTTACTGTAATTTAAGAACATTGCTTCTTGTACTGTTCCCTGAAGACACAGAAAAAAAATCTGTCACCATCCTCATTATAACCTTAAATATTTTAAGACAATTATCAAATACTACTGCCATCTCCTGTTCTCCAAGCTAAACAGTCACAGTTCTCCAACCTTTCTTCATAACAGGTTCAATGTAGATACTATTTTGTAAATATTGTAACACAACTATTATTCTCTTCATTGTTTAGACAGCCCTTTCAAAATATTAAAGAAAAGATAAAGTTATCAAATCTCTATCTTTTAGATACAGCCCTTTCCCTAGAGATATTGATCTAAAATTCTTGACTCAATAAATCTTGTCAAAATCAGTCGTCTTCCTTCATTTTTCACCTTTCTAAGCTAAATAATAATAGACTCAGCCATGTCTACCAAGGTCCATCACTATTGAACTTTTTTTGGACTTACTCCACTTCAAGTGTTTTTACTTGTACTTTTTATCTACAGCAGCTTCCTCATCCCTAAGAACAGCAATCTTCATACTATCCATACAGCTTTACAGGTGTTAGCAACAACAGGAACTTTAATATAGAAAAATGACCAATAACCACTACTGTATCTAAGGATATGTCATCAAAGACAGATCCTAAAAGGGAATAGACAACTATGTGTTTAAACACTATTGATCATTATATATGTATTCTATAGTTTATATTTTGTTTCCATGGTTTTCATAAGCCAAAATTATCTCAGAGCATGGTGAGATGTAGTGTCATGATGACATACTACTTATTTTATTTTTTACAGGTGTCGTAGCCTGCTAGGTAGATATTTCGAGCTACTCACATAGGTTCATGGAATTCTGTCCCTTAAAAGTTCTTTAAGTTGAGATCTAATCAGCATATAAGAGAAGTTTAGACCACTGCTGAATTTAGAGAGATAAACTGCTATCCAGAAAAACAATAGCTTCTTGTAATTGACTTCACTTACTATTGATTTCCTGTAATCAAGCAGACAGTGATCTTTCCTGCCCTGTCATGATAGTAGGAAAAATCATGTCTGATGCATCAGAGGTCATAAAAATGATGGTTTCATGGCCTTGTCAGTGGTTTACTTTTTCTTTTCAGCAGTTCCCATTACACCTTAAGTGTTGCTGTTTCCACTAAAAATCACCAAAAATCATTAACAAACATTGGGCCAGAACTTCAGGTGCTATAGCTGCATTGTGTCCACTGCACCTACATTATCTGATATCTGAAGGGCAGAAAAGCTGCCATAACATTGAAATTAAAGTGCATTAAATATTTTAAAAATATAATCAAAACAATGACAATTACATGTTCAGAATTTCCTTCCAGTTTTCTACTTTCTTTAGAGACGAATCGATATTTAGACTCAAATCGTTTAGTATTCCATGGTAAAAGGACCCTAGTTTTAGTTCAACATTAATACTGGTTTCCTATTTCAGAAGTTCAGAATATTAACATTTTGACTTCTAAACTAGCTTGCAAATTTCTTCCCCCAATCTTATTCCCTGTGTTAGACCTGATGAAATTAAAAAAAAAAAAAAAAAAAAGATTTACATGTGATTCAATTATTTCAACCATTTTTTTTCTTTCTTTTTTGAGTTGCCCAACATTATGTACTGAGAGTAACTATGGCTCCTGGCATACAATCATTTAAAGGCATCATGGAATATGATCTCTTATCCCAAAATTGTGTATCCCTCCATGCATATGTGCATGTCTCACAAAGTTGAAAGCTGGGTGCCCACAGCCTGGCATCACTGAGGGCTGGGGCCAAGAATCAGCTGATTGGGTGGTCCTCACACTAGAGCAGCACCAGGACTGTTTAAAGACCCTGAACTGTCCCTGGGGCTGGGGCTCATTCAGCTGGTTGTTGACCCCAGCCCTGGTACAGCACCAGAACTGGTTCAAGACCCTCAGGGCTGGGGCTGAGTCCACTGGCAGGCTTCTGTCCAGGGAGTTTAAAAAACCTGCACCTGGCACCTCCAGTAGGACTGTCAAGGGCTTAGAGGCTCCTGGGGGGGAGACCTGAGGCTGCTTATAGATGTAAACCTCCCCCTCCCCCCCCCCCCAACAAAAATGGTGTTTTACTTTAAACTCCACGCACCCCCCACACTGAGCCTAGCATATGTCCGAAAGAGGCATTGCGTTAGTTGAACGCAATGTCTGTATAATAGATAAGGTGCTCCAGCAGGGCTTTATTTGGCGCTTTTATCTGATAGCTGATTGAATCAGCTTTAAATAAAAGTTTGAAAAAGCCCCACCTAAGTGCCTGATCTATACAGATGCTCCAGAGGAAGGCTGAACTAACATTCTGCTTCTTCCAGTAAAGCACATTTTTTTTCTACATCTGTCAGAGGCCTGAATGTCTTTCACCACCAGGGGCCTTAAACTGTAGGTGTGGGCTTTAAAGTTGCCAGAGGGAAAAGCCCTTTGGCTCCCCATACCAAGAACCTCATCTTCCATGTAGGACAGTTTGTACACAGGGATTAAATTCCTCAGTGGGGGAGCTTCTTGGTGTCCCTGCCAGGGGCCCAAAAGGCAGCTCTGAACCCAGCTGGAGAACAGGGGCTGGCCTGGGGGGCCACCCTTGTGCATGCCATATATTTAATTTGAAGCCATATACAAACCAGACAAAAATACTCTACATATGTGGAACATTTTTTATGCCTGGTTTGCTGTTTTATGGCTTCTTAAATTGGGTGCACGTGTAGCACTCTTGCCATTTTTGCTGCAATTAACATGTTAATCATGGCATAACTGTAATGCATATAAAGGCTCTGTGTAACATATAACTTTAATGTCCCTCAGTGTTGTGGGGTTTTTTTGTTTGATTTTTTCCACAAGAGTACCACTTAGGTATTCAATTATTGTGAAGGGTCATTCAGTTTTCATTTGGGCTTGGGGTGGTTTCAGATATTAAATTCTACCATTTAGTAAAAGTATATGCCTATCTGGTCAATTATTAACACTTTCCTCTATTTTTTTCCCCTGTATTCATAATGTTATCAATTTCTTACAATTTTTCATAAACAGGCTTACCTTTTTTATAACCATAAATTCTGTCAGGAATCTGAAATATCTGCAGTTTACTGTCTCTTTCAGTGAAAATGAGACAGTGAAAGGAAACTTATTTTTGGTGCAGGGTAGTAATTGCAGGTAGATACTCTTCCAATATTACAAAGTCTTTTTATTTTATCTTTCCTTCTTTTGCATACTTATTTTTCCTTCTGGATCTTCAACATGAAAATTAACTTCTCATTTAGATACATACTAGCTCAGAATGATATTTACTTTCCCAAATCTTTTGCAATTATTTTGGTTCGATGGTTTCTAAGCTAATAGTTTAGATAATTTATTATAAAATGAAAAGAAAATAAAGCTAATGACAACATAAGTCCTTACTGTTACAATAACAAAGCTGGACATTGCAAAAATTAGAGTTCTAAAACAAAGCCAACTACACTGAACTTTCTATATACCTGTTTTGCTTAAAATTGCAGACACTTAGTAAAACGTTGGTTCATTAATTAATGTGCTTATGCCAGCACAATGTAGTCTTGTGTCTAACAAGGCCTCTGACTATACACTACAAATAAATAAAGTGTTGTATATTTACACTGAAACACATGCTTAAAAATTGGAAATTAGGATTTGCACAATATTCTAGCATTTAATGGAAAAAAAATCCCCAATGATATCCTGGCTGTGAAGGCAGATGTGTATTTGACTTGATTTTAAAGGTGTAAATAACTTTTAAAAAGTATACGTGTGCCTTTCTTTTCTTCTTCATCCTGTGTAAAGAAGTCCTGCTCTTCTTCAAAAAACTAAGGTCTTCTTGGAAAAATAGATATTCTTGTGAAATTACACCTTAATTAGAAAGGCGTAGTATTGATTCTTTGCCTAGACAATATTAATATCACATAGGAAATAAAGAGGTTAAAAAAGAATTCCAGAATTTTAAATGGTTGTAGTAAACACCTCTGACTTTGTAGGCTACCACTTCACATAGTTCCTTTCACATACTGAAAAATACTCTTTTCCATATTAGAATTACTAGGCCTTTTCTGTTCCCACTACTTCTAATAGAAAGCTGTTCTAGAACATCATACCTGTTATGGTCAGAAACATTCTCCTGACCTGCACCCTTAATTTATTCATGCCAAATTTACAGTAATTTGTTCTTGTGCCAATATTTTTCAAAGAATTCTTCTTTTCATTGTGTCTGTCTCCCTGCCTCCAACCCCAATATACAGTACTTACAGATAGTAGCTCTATCTCTAAATAACCATTATTTTTCTACATTTCCTCTAGTAAGAAAATCTCTCCATTTCTCTGATTGCCTATGCAGCTCTTCTCTGCACTGTTCCACTTTGTTATAGACATTTCTACAGACATTTCTACTATCATTTCACTAGCTCTCCAGCTAAGTAGGGTCTATTAGGATAGAGTAAAAACTGTATTTCTGATATATGAATCAAATGGAAAAAAAATGAATCCTTTTTTGGAGAAAAGAAACACAAATATAAAAAAACTCACTTAGGCCTTGTTCATACATCATAAGGTAACAAGTAAATGACATAAACTCAAAGTTTGTCTATTGTTTTTATTCAGGATTTTGCTGTACAGGTTTCTCTCGCTTTATGTTGTACATGCGTTCCTGGAAAACAGCCCATAACTCAAATTCACACAAAGGAAACTCACTTTACAATATAACAAATAGGGATACATTCCAAGACCCTGACTGTACTGACCCCCAGACCCATTTCTACCACTTTTACAAGACCATTTTGGTACTCTCCAACACCAGATAATACACATGAGCACAGGGTGGTGCTGAATGGTACCATAATAGGGATGGCAACTACAGAAATACGTGTCGCAGACAACAAGCAAGGAGCACAGATCCACACAGGAGACTATATTTTGGTGCATATCACTCCCACAATGCACTGCACAAAGCAGCTGACTTCAGGCTTTCACCACACCGATCACATAAGAGTGAATTTACCTTGCATATAACAAATTTTTGTTATAAAAAGGGTCATCACATAAGAGCAAATTCGCACATATAGAACCCACATAAAGCAAAGGAAACCTGTATGTGTTTTAAAGAAAATCAGTATACTATTATCCTTCACACACATTTTTCCCAGTAATGTGAGTCTAGTGCTCTGATCAGAAAGAGAGTGCAAGTCAAATTAGAGCTCTTTGCAGCTGGCAAGCAATCACATCTAGTTTTAAAAAAATGGATACTGTATCTAAGCAAACTTTCAACCTAAGAAAACAGATCCTCGAGTAGTTGTACGCTGTAGCTTCATGGGATCTGGGGGACACACCACCTGAGGATCTGCTTCAAGGTTTTTCAAATGATCTCTGTTTACTAGAATATCAATAGGGATTTAAAAAAAAAATGAAAACATAATGTTTAACTGAACCACAGTTGAATTTAAAAGGTAAAAACAGTTAACACAAGAATCAAGTATGGAAATTTCAGTGGAAACAAGTATCATTCTGGAAAGTGTATATGTGAAAGTGCTGGGTTTTTGGCTGTAGCTGCGTTGGTCTAAGGATATAGGCAGGCAAGATTCTTTGAGTAGATGTGATAACTTTTATTAGACCAACTGAGTAGTTGGAAAAAAGTTCTTAATCAGCTTTTTTGGGTTAAAAAACCTTGCTAAAACTTCCTTCCAAACACTCATTTGGTCTAATAAACTATATCACATCTACTCAAAGAACCTTGCCTGCCTAAATGTAAAAGTAGCATTATAACAGAAATTGTTTTGGAACATTTACTGTTTAAACTACTCCCAGGCAACACCCAACATTTTTGTTTTTCTGGTTTATCCATTTCCCTTTGTTTGATATAAAGTATTCAATTATTTGAATGTACAAGGATTTCTAGATATTTGATCTTCATTCCATTTTGCAAGGGAGGTGGCATGGTGCTCTTGTACATATTATGGATTTGGAACCAGAATGATGGATCAGCAAGCCAAGCATTCATTCAATGGTGTGAAGGCACAAAATTTGCATGGAGAAGGCATGATTTTGGGATCTGGGATCAGATCCCAACAGCACCATTACTTCTTGCCAGTTCAGAGGGAGCCAGACCTAGTACACTGGCAAATTGAAACCCGGGTACCTGCACATGGGGCTGACAATCAATTGATCTGGGGTTCTGTTTCAGATACAGGGCTTTCTGGGTACTGGGGCTAGCAACCAGTTGATTGTTGGGCCCAGTCCTGGATGGTCCTATCAACAATCAGGTTGTCAAAATCCAGTGCCGGGCAGCTCTGGTTGGGCTGCCCAGCACAGGGGACCGGAAGATCCCAGGGCAGGGGAACCTTCACCTTCCTCCTACTGGGGACTTTAAATTCTGTGCTAGGCAGCTCTGGCTGGGCTGTCTGTCATTCCCTGCGCTGGGCAGTCTTAGCCAGAGCTGCCTGACCTGGGGTTTAAAGTCCCCAGTGGGAGAAGCCCTTTGGTTCACCCTCTGCTCCCTGCCTCTGACCAAGGCAAATGATCAGCTGATTTTTGGTCATGGGGCCCTTCCAGACTTCAGTGTGGTTGGGCCTCAGGACTGACAATCAGCTGACACACGTTAAATTTAAGGCACCCTACAAATGAACCATAGAATTTTCTACATCATAGGTGCAAGATTTTTATGGTTCATTTCCCATTTTATGAAGCCTTATAGTGGGTTAATCACAGCATAAAGGTAATGTATAGAGAGGGCCTCAGATTTACTTTTGTTATTCATGTCTGAATTCCAAGTGGTCACATGTATTTCAAATTTTTTTTGATTTATCACCATCTACAGCTGTAATATGCAAATTTTCATATATAAATATATAATGTGTGTGTATGGAGTCTGTATAGGCAGAAGTCCCAATTGCTTTAATATATTTAAGATTTTTAAAGCTCAGTTGGATAGCATCTACTTATTACTGAAAAGAAAAACAGTTTAATTGCAATTTGATTTAATAGGAAAACTTGACCTTAGCCAAAAGACCTTCATGATTCACAAATGCTATTCAGCAATCCATAAGACATTATGGTTGTCACAACCCAAAGTTGTGATTTTTTGTTTGTGTGTGCACTTCGGCACCGCTAAATTATTTCCCACCAATTTGTCGCTTTCTTTGCACGGTAGAGTTCTCTGCTGCTAGAGAGAACTCTGGTGCAACGGGGGATTTCCCGCCAGATTACAGCTTCTTTGCAGTGTGCATCTCTTTTGCATCGTAGTGATACATGCTGTAAAGAAGTTCCCGCCATTTGTATTAGGATTCGCGCCACATTATTGGCCCATTCCTAATGTAGGCACACATGGCAGCTAGCGATTGGCTTGCTAGCCGTACAAAAGGCTTGGGTAGTTTCCGCTCAAGTCGGAGAAGGGAGGACGAGAGAGATTCTGTGTGAAGATCTCCAAGCGCTGCGGACCCTCGTGGACCCGACGCGCCTCCCCTAAGCAGGCAATAGAGGCAATAGAACCGAGTCTACAGAGCTTTAGCTTCTAGCCTCTCCCCGTCGCCGAGCGCAATCCTAGACGTATCCCTTTCCTGTAACTTCGGACCCGCGGAGCCTAAGTAACACCGGGGAAACTTTTCGAACCCAACTTAACCGGACCCGTGGAGCCTAGCAAACTCCGTGGGAGCAATCGATTTGTTGTGTTCCTCTAGTGAGGATCCAAGCAGGAGCTGTGCCTGGAAACCTGTCCAGCCTACACCAATACCATCTTTGGGTGTAAGTAATCAATCTTTTCAATCAACCATTACGCCTCCGTAACTAATTCTAACTCGCGTGCGCTAAACAGCCCAGTGGTTCTCTCTAGCCCCGCATGCCCGGGCTGCTGGCCACAGCCCGTGTGCAACGAAGACGGGTCCGGTACGACCCTGGTTCGCCCCCGGCTTGCCCATGGCGGCCAGAATGGGATCGGAATCACCGCTGCACATGGCGATGAGGGCGGGATCGGGGCCCGGCCTGCACAATGGTAACTTTATTATAACATCTTATAAAAGCATTGTATCTCCTAAACATATTAACTCTAAAAATAAGTAAAAAACTTCCTTAATGTTGTTACTTATCCTTATCAGAGTTCCTCAAAAGAGTCTTTCATCATCTACCGTTCTCAGATTTATACCAAAGCTATATCATATATCAATTAATGATGTCCCTCATTCAGTTTTGAATGTGCAGGTACAATTTACAGTTTTCTAGATTCTTCCTCACTTCTCCTACTACCTGTACCAGAAAAGGGGCAACATAAATATCTGCTTCTTTAAAAATCACAACAGCTAGTAGTATTAGCCAGTAAAACTTACTGTAGGTTTGGCAGGAATTTGTGACATATTTCTAAACAGCCTTATTATAACAGCATAATGCCCCAATGCAGCTGAAAACATTTCTTTGAAACTGGTCTACTCCTTCTCTCAAGTCATTCATAAGAAAAAAGTTCAGTGACTCTGCTTTTGTAATGTACTTAAGTTTACTCTTAATTTCTAGGAAGACATAATATTTAAGAGGAAATGCAACATATTTTTAGAAATCAGAAGATATTAAGCATATACAAAATAGGCTTTGCCAATAACATCTTCAAGTTATCACTTCAACCTCTCATAATCATATATAATTTATATTTGTTATTTTAATATTAATAATGTGTTCCCCAGAAACGGCTGTGGGTAACCTACATAATCATTAAGATTCATGGTTGAAATAGATATTAAAAAAACTTAGCTAAAATACTTGTTTTTCAGACATTTATTAGGCAGAAATTTTTAGTTTCAAATACTATTCAGTTAATATAAGACAAGAAAGCTAACTGATAGGATTTAATTTAGTTTAGGTGCTTGTTGGATTCACTTAGTCCAGCCTGGAGAGCCAAATGTCCTGGTTTGATAAAAAGTGATGGGATATACATAGATCCCCTCTTCTCTCTTTCCTACAGGCAGATTGAAGGGGAGAGTTGCACAGAATGGAAATTGTCAGTTTTACGGCTGCAGATCAGTGGAGGTAGGGAACTCAGTGCACACTCAGTACTACCTGATTCACCAAGTTCATACCAATGCTGTATCTCCTTTGCTCTTCCCCATTACTGAGAAACAGGAAGGAAGGGAGAAAATCACAAGTCCTTTCCAAATGCCTATAATATATCTCTACAATACTGAAGAAGGCAAAGACAACCCCCACTCCCCTTCCCTCTTAATCCCCAGAAGGAATGCTCCTTTTGTGTTTACTTTTATTGTACCAACTGTATAGCTGGAAAGCGTGTTAGACAAGCTTTTGGGTACAGAGTGCCCTTCTTCAGGTCTTCTTTTCATGCCTGAAAGATTGTCTAACATTTCTTCTAACTATAGAGTCAGTCCAATAAAAGTTATGACAACAAAAACTTTTGCTTTCACATATTTCCTAGACTATTTGGCTAGGGACAGACATTCAAAAATACTGAACCTTAATTGATTCAATCTTTGCAGGTTAGTCTAACCTAGCTAGACTAAACTGGTTTGTAACAGCACAGACATCCAGAAAGCAGGCAAATGCCTGCAGCGGCTCAGGCTAGAAGCTGGGGGGCACTAGAGCAGCCCCCCTTCCCTTCTACAGAGCTGAGCTGAGGGGGGCATGGCTAGGCCCCAGCAGGATGCTCTGATTAGGGAGGGAAGGAGGGAGGGGTTCCCTCCCCCCACTCCAAGCAGCCCAGCAGGCAATTGATAATTAGATCCTGGTTTTCCCTAATTGAGGAGATTCCTGTGTGGCCCTGCTGTTCTCTGCCTGGTCATGCCTGCTGGGTTGTGGAGGTCCTGGAGGAGGGAAGCAGGACAGAAGCTTGAGCCCACAGCCTGCACCTACACCGCATACAGATCGGAGGGGGGGGCACGGGTTCCCCCCCCGCCCTCCTGGGAGTGCTTGCGGCAGTGGGGAGCCATCCCTCTCACCCTACCCTGGACAAGCTCCCCGCTGGGGCCCTGCAGCCACGCAGGGGATTCTGGCCCTGGGCCCCAATCACCGCCTGGCTGGGCAGCAGCCCCAGCCCTGCCTAGCTAACTCCTTCCCTCTCTACAGGGGCCTCAATCCACTTCTCCTCCCCCCCCCGCTTTACCTGCTGTAGCTGCTCTCGGGCTGCCTGGGGTCATATGCATGCACATGGAGCTTTCCTCCCGCTCCCTCCAAATCCCTGCAGGCTGGAACTCTGCCAGCCTGCAGGGAGCTCATTGAAAAAACTGCAAAATCCATGGGTTTCTCTGGTAAAATAAGAAATCTGCCTTTGCCTCTGGTAAATGGTAAAATCCATGGTTTACTCTGTTTCTGTGGGAAACAGAAAACCTGGATCCCTGTTGATAACAGACTGTTTATCACCCCTAACTCAGTGTTTATCACCCCATCAGAAAACAAATCCTCTCTCCATTAGTTCAAGCTCTTCTTAAACAGCGTTTCCAAGGAAGAAACCTGTCTCCCACAGTATGGACCATAGCCAGCATGTGGTATGCTAGCTAATGTTGCGAGGTGTCTGTGTAAGGTAAAGGGGAGGGGGGATCCCTGCTTAGCAAGGAATGGTGTGGGGAAGCCAGGCAGTTGCCTGCAGTCTCTGCCAGAGCTCTAGCCAGGGAGCAGAGAGGAGAGGCTAGCTCTGCTGTGGAGCAGAGAGTCCAGCCCAGATAACATGCCGGGATGCTGGGGGAGTCTGGTTTAATGTAAACCAGGAAAGGGTCTGGACAGACAATGCATAAACCAATTTGGTTCAAATCAGTTAAGTCTGATACTACATTCAACCAGGTTTATCGCAAACCAGTTTTAGCCCTGTCAAACTGGTTTATGTGCACTGAACATCGTTCTGTTATAGGTTTAAACCAGTTTCTGATCACTTAAACCATTTAAGTGTAATGTCTGCCCCTAGCGTTAAGGTTACAACAACTCTTTACTATCTTATTCCCCAGACAACCCTGAGGAATATACCTAGGAATGGCTTCTATGCAAAGTATACAACACGTTTTCCCAGCTTTTATAAGTTTTTTGGATGCACAAGAGGTAGAGAAGTATGAACTTAGGGAGCTTAGTATTTGTAATAAATGTTTCAATCATCATCATAAAAACAAGATCAAAAGTCAGAGAACAGATACATGCATATTCCCATATTCCAGTTAAACCAATTAAAATAATCACAAATAAAGGATAACTTCTACCGTAGGCAAATGCTCTTTTTTTTTTGTAAAATCCTGTGTTGCCTTTTGTTTTATACAGTTATATTTCTTTTTACTTTTATGCTTTCCCTTAATAAATAGTATACAGACCAATGCTAATTCAATTAATTTATATCAATTAAATTCAGATTCTCATAAAAGACTTCTGAATAAAAATATATATTTTTTCTACAGTTCAGGTGTATGCCTACTACTCTGAACCTTCATTTTTGGATATGTATTTTTGATTACATTTACAAAGCTTGTGCAATATGCTTCTTGTTTACTTCCCTTAAATAATAAAATATACACCCCAAAATCTCCAAGCATTGGATAGGATTTTGTTATAATTGTTTGCACTTCTTCCTCATTAATACTGGTCACTTTAAGCCTGTACATGGTAATTTCTCTTAAACAAATTAATTTAATTTTACCTCTGCATTCAGGTTGTCTGCGAGGCTTTCAAGAAACTGGCTTTCAATTGGGTTCTGCTGAGTAAGCAGAGTCAGGTAATGGCTGAGTTTATCGTGAGTTGTAATAATAACGCCTTCTCCAAATTTGTCAAACTGAGGCCGTCCGGCTCGACCAAATATCTGCATGACATCTAAAATTCCAAGGTCAACAAAGGAACCTCTTTTTGCAGCATATATTTGTGTTCCCTAGTTGAGGAAAAGTTAATAAAAATTAACATAAATACACATGAACAAAATCCTGATGAGCTGAATACTGAAATTAGGCAAATACAGCATGATTTCAAAAGTGTACTTTAACTAATCCTTTTATAATCTATGATATATTTAAATCTTTACTATACAAACTGTATTTCCACTGGAGAGAATCAGTTTAATGAGACACAAACAACATTTCAAGTCAATCAGACCCCCCCCTCCCTCCAAACCACAATACAGAGCATGCTCTATATGCATTTTTACAGGTTTGTTTTAAGACACGTATCCACTTGCAGTGTAAGATAAGCTCTTACCTTAATAATAACAGCATGAGCAGGAAGATTGACTCCCCACGCTAATGTAGCCGTGCAAACTAGGACCTTGATATGTCCATTAGAAAACAAGTTCTCAACCAAACTTCTATCTTGCCGCAGCATCCCTGCATGATGAATACTAAATCCATCTGGAAACAACTCACGTAACTGCTTATTTCTGGACCTTTGTACCTAGAATGGACAAGAAGAAAAATTAAATTAATTTGGAACTACAGTACAGACAACACTATTTAAAAAGATTAGATTGATCACTGTTTTAAGGTGAAGGAAGATATTATTAATAGCCCTTAAAAATGAACCCGGTCTACTGATCTGGAATTGTGTGTCAACACAAACTCTTGCTTACTGTAAAATGAACCATTCTTAATTTAAAAAAAAATCACCTAAGTGTGGTCAAGCATAGTGTTATGGAACACTGGCTCCACTCATGCTGTTGGTCCAGATCAACTAATGAAATGTATGTTAGAAACCTTACACTGCATCAGGCTATATCAGGGACTCAGGGGATACCCTCACTGACATTCCCCCTAACTTCTCATTCTACCTCTGCAAGGGTACTGGGCCTTCAGTGCCCGCCCGTCCCCCCCCCCCCCCCCCAATCAGGTTTTCCTGTTCTTAGCTACACAAAGTAAACTGGTACCATCCAGGATCTTATTCATTTCTGGTCACTGGCCCTCCTAAACTTAACTTACATTGGACACTGGCCACAAGTTATAACAAGCTAAAATTTTTACCTTCCTAATATTAAATCTTCAAAATCTCATTGCTATTAATCCAACTGTGCTATGCTGAAGCTAAGAAAGGTGAAAAATACTACAAAATCTCATTCCAAGTTGGCCCAATGGGAAAAATTCCTTCCTGTTCCCAAACAAATGCTTGTTAAAACCTGGAGCATGAAACAGGTTGCCACTAAAGGGTGAGACAGGAGGGCAACTAAACAGAAGCAAGCCTTGATAAGCTTAAATGTGCAGGAGAGGAGATGACATCTATTCAAAATCCACTAGCATCAAATAATGCGAAAGAAGTATTGACAAAAGCAACTGGCAGTTTCCTACTAAGATGCTTTCTTATTATATTTTTTTACCAATGGAGAATCTGTATCTAACTGTGAACTTCTAGAGAATGCAGTACAATAATTTTCAGATCTATATATTACAACTAATTCATTTTATGTTTATTTGGGATGAATGTCTAGTCCTGCTTTATCATTACATATCTTGGTCCCAATTTTGCTGACTCATATCCACATGAGTCCATGGAATTGCAGAGTGGGTAGAGCAGAGCAGAATTTGGATCATGAGACTCGCATACTGACAAACATGAACAATAAATTTCTGCAAGCACAGAAATAAATAGGGAAATGGGAACACAATTATGAAAAGGAAGAGGCAAACAAATACTTCATGACAGCAACTTAAATCATCTTTTCAGAGTTGTTAATTGTGAGTCTGACAGCATACAGGGAAAAATATATTATGGTTAATGAGAGAATGAAAAGGTGACAACATTTCTCAAAACCTTAGCTATCCTGCTTCGGTTATATTTCGTTATTCATTTAAAGGGAAGCAAATGAGGTTTCAAATTGCTGAAGTTTTCATGAGGATTCTTAAGCAAGGCAGAAAAATCACACTGAGCTGTTCAATGGCTATAATCTGCTCAAGAATGGATAAAGTTGATACGCAAAAATTACAGTACACTTAATGGAAAATATTCTTTGCAGGTTAGTAAAGGAAAACAGAGACTTTATAAAAGTATACAAGTACATAAAAGACCTTTGTTGTAGGTAGCAAGTCAATTTTCAATCCCACATAAAGGAAAATCTCTTAATTTCCTCTAATTTTTTAATCTATATGAAACACGAATTTGCTTCTGCAGCAAAATTAGAATGTCAGAAACATGAAACTTCTCATCTGATTTAAAACTCAGTAAAAATTGACAACAAGGTGTTTATAGTGTACCATATTTATCACACATACCACATACACATTTTCCTTCAAAATTGGGATGTATGTCTTAAGTGGGGATGCTGAGTTTTCTTTGCTGGAACAGTAGTATTATGAAATAGAGCAAGCAGACACTGACTTATCGCTGCTGAGAAGTCTGTCCCTTCGTCCTGGGGCTGCACATAGTAGGGGTGGAGTTCCATGTTAACCGCCCCACAACTGCACAATTGTTTTTGGCTGAAGAGACACTGAGTTGGCTGAGTCTGTAGTACTCTTGATGAAGCTTGTGGTATGTAAACAAGACTATTTTTACAGGAACTTATATAAAGAACTATTTGCAGGAAAGAATTAACAACTTTGCTAGGACTATTGTTAGAACTAACAATCTTGTAAGGATCTGGATCCTAGCCTTCTTGCTATCCTGCCACACCAGAAAGTTCCTGCCATCTCAGCCAGACCAACTTCTGGCACAACGGATTTACTCTATATAGTCACAGTTAGCTATAACTCTGGAAAACTGTCCCCCCCCCCACTATATTTCGCCTTCCAAAAACAAGGTACATATTTTGTTTGGGGGCACATGATATGTGAGAAAATAAGGTAATTAACAAATGTTTGAAAAATATACTCTCTGTGCATAAAGACTGATTTTATTGATTTGGCAATAAGTGTTGGAGTACATGGTATAAAACCAATTTAAAAATCAACCACAAGCATCAATTCAGAAAAAAGAGCAAGTGCTAATGTAGGGAATATTCCAACAATTCTTTTACATTTTCAAAGTAACACAACCTGAATTCAGGAAAATATAAATGATTAAAAAGAAATGAGCAAGTCTCAATGAAAAAAAAAAAAGAGGGTATGGTGAAGGAAGACAAGAATGAAGACATAGATAAGTGTTCTGTCAGGAACAGTGTGTGTGTGTGTGTAAATATAAGTTGCATTCCTTTCTAATTATTAGCATATTTTCATTCTTTTTATGATTCTACTTCTCTTACATGTTACATGTGTATGTTCTCATTGTATCTAATTACATTTTTTAAACTCCATTTGTTAGACTTGGTATTTTTTAGTACAACAGAACTTTTTCCACTGTTTGTGTGTGTGAAAGTATAACAGCATATACAGATTGTTTCTATATTATCTATCTATAGATATATATTTTATATTACATTATTATATATATATATATATATATATATATATATAAATACTGTTATACTGTCATATATAAACACACATGTATCATGTAAGAGGAGCAGAATCATAAAAAGAATGAAAACATGCTAGTAATTAGAAAGCAACACACTTAAATTATGAGTTGCTTATTGTATTAGAAAGATGCTCTTAGCTTTCACAAAACTGATATTAGCATATTAGCAACACCAAAAACAAACTTTCTGGACACTGATCTAATTTCTTGAAGTGCTGATATTTAAAAACACATTCATTGTAAAAGGTATCTAACATCCAACAGGAGGCACATGGATTTCATACACTGTAGACCTGCAAAATTTTGGAAAATGATCTCCACTAATTTTTAAAATCGTGTCAAGTATTAACGCAAAACTTGCTTAGCCCATCTAGAAAGACTTAGACTAGGTACAGACATTCCAAAAGCCTGAGGTGGAATCGATTTAAGTTATGCAGCTTTCTGTAAGTGGTGTAGTTTAGATTGGTAGTGAATAGAACACACTTTTGCCCTTTACTGGAAAGAAGTGGGGCTCTTAGGTTGGGGTCCACCATTTTTAAACCAGTCTCTGTGCATCAAACTTCTGTTCTGTTATGTTTATAGACAGTTTCCGATCATTTATACCAGTAAGACTGTAATATCTGTACCTGGCCATAGAGTTTTAGTTTTCTGCTTTATAGAATTATATAGAAAGCTTCAAGAGTGATCCAAAAATACTTTCAATATTTTCTATTTCTAAGCACCTGGAGGATAACTAGGTGATCAGAAACAACCAGCATGGATTCATCAAAAACAAGTCGTGCCTTATCAACTTGACTTCCTTCTATAAGGTGTCTTGCTCTGTGGGTGGGTGGGTGGAGAACAGCGGATATGATATTCCTGGATTTTAGCAAGTCTTTTTATACCATCTCCCGTGACATTCTCATTGTATGTTAAGGCCATTCAATCCACTTGAAACTACTTTAAGGTGGATACATAAAACTAGTTGGAGTTTCATGCTTAAGAAGTAATCATCAATGGTTTAATATCTAGTTGAGAGGAAGTATCAAGAGGGGTTTCTCAGGAGTATGTCTCCTGGAACCAGTACTATTTCATATCTTGATTAATGATTTGTAGGTTGGGATAGATTGTACAGTTAGAAAATTTTCAGATGACTTCAATTTGGTAGAGTTGCAGGCACTTTGGAGGATAGGATTAAGATACAAAAAAAAGTGTAATGAAGACTGACTGGCTAGGCTGCAGAAAAGGACCTGTGGGGTTATAATTGAAGCATAAAATAAATACGAGTCAACAGTATAGTCTTGTGGGGGCGGGGGGGACAACACAGGGAAATAAGGGGGGAGGCAATATTGTACTTGGCTGAATTAACAGGAGCATCACTTATAAGTCAAGTCAAGCAAGTCTTTTGTTTCACCTGGAGTTGTGGGTCCAGTTTGGGGCATACACTTCAAGGAAGAAGTGGACAAACTGGAAAGAGTCCAAAGGAGAGCAATAAAAATGACTAAAGCCCTCAGAAACACGGCTTACAAAGAAAGGTTGGAAAAAGTGGGATTATTTATTCTGGAGAAGAGAATATCAAGGGGGATTTGATAACAGTCTTGAAATACCTGACAGGTGTTTATACAGAGGATGGTGATAAACTATTGTCAGTGATCAAAAGACACAGGACAAGGAGCAATGGTCTTAAATTGCAGTAAAGGGAATTTGAGAATATTTTTTTCACCATGAACATTTTTAAGCATGGAAACAGGCTACCTAAAGAGTTTGTGGAATCCCATCCTTGGGATTTTTAAAGAGAAGATTAGACAATTTACCTAAAATGGTGTAGATAGATATGATATTGTCTTGTTCAGGGTGTTGGCCCAGAAGACCTCTTGAAGTACCCCAATACATATACTAAAGGAAATTACTACTTTTCTGTGCCCTCTGATTTTCATATGAATTTTACTTTCCGATAATAGATGACAACTATTTATTGTTGCTGAACTTTTTGTTGATACTTTAGAGACCATTACAAAAAGTAAATGCAGTATACCTGTTCAATAAAGTTGGGTGCACTTTTATTAAAAGAAGTCCTGTGCAAGCTGATTGAAGAATAAGTGAATATCTAGATCTTATATTTATGAATCAGTATGAACTAAAGAACACTTTAAGAGAAAAATGCATGCATTTCCCAGGTTGTCCTTTACTGCAAAGAAAACCTAAGTAATGAGATTCCTAAATCATGGTACAGAAGATTATTCAGGCAGTGTGTAATCTTTAAAAGCAACACATTTGCAGATGAACCTCCTAAGCACCATTCTCCTTTAATTATACTGCTGTTCTATTAAATCTTGATTTACGTGGTTCGAGGAGCAACAAAACAGCTATTAATGTATATGAAAAGTGAAGCTGTAAAAAATAAGTTATGTTACCTGCATCTTGTTCTGTTTTATTGCAGTTTTAAAGGGGTTATGTTACCATTTATCTTAAATGTTGCCAAGTGGTTTTGGTATATGGTGAGGTATGTTATTATGAGGTCTGGTACCAGTGTCCTAATTACAATTGATTTTTAACCTCCATTGCTTAAATAGCTAGAAATTTATGACCTTTTGCTTACATGTGTGTATGCATCTAAAACAGTATATATTAAATAAACTTCACAGCTAAGCTAGACATGCCAACATCTATATTTCTCCTTAACATGTCTTGAATGTTATGCTGCTCTTGATGAAGACACATTAAAATGTCAGTGTTAGATATAGGACACTGAGTTAACTTCAGTAGCTCAAAGAAAAATGTGCCTCTTAATTTTAATGAGGAGTGAGATATCCAAAATGCAGGAGAAAAAGATTTAAATCAAGCTTTAGGGGCTTTCACCTATAGATGGTAACAAACATAACATTACACACATTTCTCTGACTTATCCTTATGGCTGGTAATACAGAGATATAATCATTCATGGAGGAATATGAACTACCTACTTTTTAGTTTCTTGGAAACTAACAATTTTCCAAGAAATAGAAAGAAACAAACAACTGTGCCAGCAGTCTTATAGTTAAATTTATCTTACTTTGTTACCATACTTACCCGGTTTTCAGATTACAGATTGATAATAGAGGGGCAGTTGCTTCTGTTAAAAAAGTAAAAGTGCAATAAAAAAAATCCAATATTTTCTGTCATTTCTTCTCGTCTGGTTCACGACAAGCTGTTGTTTATTCAACTGAACACAGCTAAGTATATTATCACTGGTTTGTTCTTAATCTGTGTGTGCGCGCCGGGTCTGACCCCGGGTCGCTTTCGTCGCTCTGCACGCGGGCTGTGGCCAGCAGCCTGGGCAGGCCGGGTCGGAGAGGGCGGGCGCCGAGCTAGAATTAGGCACAGACACGTAACGGTTGATTTTAAGATTATTTTACTTACACCGAGATGGTCGTGGTGTAGGCTGAGAACTTGCTTGAGTTGCGGTTACAACAAAAAACATGAACACACGAGGAGGTTGCAAGGCTCCACGCAGACAGAACACAAACAATCACGTGAAGCTTGCTAGGCTCCACGCAGACAAACTCTGGATGTCCAGGACAAGCGCGCATTAAAACTCGTCGTTACGTCTTATAGTAGGCTCCGTTCGAAGACGGGAAGAGGTGGGCGGTGGATCAGGCCGCCAAACCCCTCTTAGCGACACACAGGGTTTCTATTACCCTGCCGCGCACACCCAGAGTCCCCACGAGATGGATGCGGAGTCCTCTTCGGCTTGGGCGGAAACTGCTCAAGCCTCTTATACGGCTAGCAGGCCAATCGCTAGCCGCCACGTGTGAATAATTTAGAACTAGCCAATTGCGGGGCACGGATTTGCATACGACGAGCGGGAAACCTTTGCACCGTGCATTTCTGTGTTGCAAAGGAAATGCACCCTGCAAAGATCGCTGCAAAGTGGCAGGAACACTTTCCTGCGCGTGGGTTCTCTGCGCAGCCGAACTCCACCGCGCAACGAAGCTGTATACCCACGGGGATAATTCTTAGTGCCGAAGCACACACAAAAAAAATCAGACCTTTGGGTTATGACACTGTGAACAGTGAATTTCTTTGCAGATGAGTAGTTTACTCTTCATGTTTCATAGTTGGTAGGGTCGGAAGGGACCTAAGCAGATCATCTAGTCCGACCCTCTGCCATGGGCAGGAAAGGATGCTGGGGTCAAATGACCCCAGCTAGGTGGCTGTCCAGCCTCCTTTTGAAGACCCCCACAGTAGGGGCAAGCACCACTTCCCTTGGAAGTGTCTTTTTTTTTCCTCCAGAAGGTTGGGTTTCTGACTGAGATGTATTTTCTTTCCACTGAAGAACTGGCATACGCCACTCTCTATTTACCTGAGGCAGACAGAAGAGACAATTTTTGCCTGATATGGCCACAGAAAGCTGTATATAAGTATAACCAAACAGAAGTGCATGGCTGCAGATTGCTTAAAAACGGCTGATTGGGTGAAAATCTGCTGCTTCACTGCATAAGGGTTCAGATGAAGATGGTACAAAACAGAGCATCTTCTGTAACTTGTGTCTGTAGTGCCTCCTACCTTTGAACTGTTTTCAAAACAGGAGGTGGGAAGGAAGCAGAGGGAGTTCAGTCTGGGGTTTTTTCAGCCCCTGCTGGAAGGTGGGGTGGATGTATTGGAGCCCTGCTTTAAAAAAACTAACATTGGATAAGTCATTCATTCACTTAGACATAGGAAGTGTTGTTCTTTGACTGACTTGGAATGGCAAGAATACAAAGGAATACAAAAGTAAACATAGTGAAAATGGCAAGGGAATAGCCAACAGGGAAGAGAGTTCAAGTCACATTTAAGAATTTGGATTAAAGCCTTCCAAGTGAATTACATGTTAATTAAAATATCTACTATTTTTAAAATTTCCTGCAATCTTTGGGACTAGGTTGAAACTGCTTGTTTGAAAGTGTAAGGTGAATGCCCTCATGTTACCGCTTCCCAACTTTATGGGGAAGATTAGAAGTCTCACTTATATGGAACAGTGGCTGTGACACTGCTCCTCAGCCACAATTTAGGCTGGACCCTGTGAAGACTAAAAAAAGATATGGAGAACTATCCTTAACAGAGATGACCCAGGTGACCTAGCAGACCATTTCTATGCAGGCACGGTAGACATTATGCTCTCCTAGTTAATGAACATGCATTCTTGTTATTTGTGTCTTCATCAGTGCACCTATAATCACCCCATATTGACTTTAAGTGCAGTTATCCTTCTTGTCAAAAGCAGTAATACTGCTATCTAAGTAATACCCCATCCAAGACAAGTTCTTTTAACTTGATTATAAATTAAAGGGTATCTGGCATGCTAGAATTTGGAAAAAATCTTTAAAAGATAATTCTAGAAAACAAATGTTAATTGTTTTTATGTTTTTCTTAGATGAAAACCAATAACCACACCATATCCTCTCAGGATACTTAGGATTTATTATAGCAGACTTCAAATTTCTTTAAACCAATTAGCCACCAGTTCTATCAATTTACTGAAATAATCTCAGTAAGTTTCATAAAGTGTTCTAAAGAAGTATCTACAAGAGAGAAAGAGAAAAGGGATTTGTTTTGCATACAAATATTTGTTAATAGAGAATGTAAAAAATAAAGTTGTTTTAGTAGAACCATGAAGAATAACTGAAGAGCTGAATAACTGAGTGATATCACTGTAACCATTCTCTTCCAACCCTCCACTCTTCTTTTTTTATCTGTTTATAGCCATCATTGTTATTTATGCCTTTAGAGTGCACATTTTTTTAGGACAAGGGTTCTATCTGTACTGATTCCTACGGAGTAGTTTGCAGTTTCCTAGTTCCTATACCCTAAAAAGAATATTTAGTATTCTACCTGCATATACCTTTCTGTATTTACAACTCCTTTCATACAAACTTTGCTAAAAGACTCCAGAGTGAGACAATATATACTATTTGTTTTATAAATTACACAAAGGAGGTGTATAAAGTTACCATATGGTGAAAATATTAACACATGCAGAAGGATTTTAAACTAGTCAGTGTGAAGCGAGAGGGGCAGTCAATTTTCAATCATTTGTAGGAAATGGTGCCACACAAGGCCTACCTATTATCTCTTTATAACAGAGCTAAGTTTTCCATTCAGGAAAAAAAAAAGGGCTCTTCTAGATCTCTGCAGCTGTAACTCTAGAGTAGGGGTTGGCAACATTTGGCCCACACAGCCACTGGATCTGGCCTGGGAGCTGAAGGTCCTTGCTGGACCTAGGCAAGAGCTAGATCAGTGTTGCTTCTCCCCCTTTCTTCCAGTCTGTGGTGTTGATGCAGCTTCCAGCTGGTGGACAGTTGTACTGAAGCCAGGTAGCTTCCAGATTTGCCTGCACTGTAGCTGGGAAATGGGTGGAGTGGAGTGAGGGGAGAAGCAGCTTTATAGCATGAGCGGAGCTTGCAGCTGCTCAGGTCTCCACTGGCTGGAAGCTGTGCCCATGCTGCAGGCAGGAAGCAAAGAAGAGCTGCAGAGGTGTGGACACAGCTCCCAGCTGGCCCCAACACAAATGTAGGCAAAACCCACCATGGCTGACACACCACTGAAGCCCCCTGGCCAGTGTCAGACAAGAGACAAGTTGTTTTGGCCTGGAGCTTGTAAAGGTTGCTAGCTGCAGATCTAAAGGACATGGTATGTTACTGCCAAGATATGTAAAGCTTACACTTGGATCTCAGTTCTTTCCTTTACTTGGCATTACTATTCAGCCATGGAAAATAATACTCTTTAGCAAAAATCACCACTTGCTGTGTGAATATCTGTAAAAACAATATGGCATTAGTTTCCAGCAACTGAAGTTCCTTGAAGGCATCTACAAATACAGCTTTGCCATTCTTATGTTCCTGAGATATCTCCAGAGTCATCTCCAGATGGCAACAGTTGGAGTGACTCAGAACATGAATACCTTTCTCTAGTGCTTGTTTCAAGGCATTAAACACTTTTCCTTCAAAACTTCTGTGTTATCAGAGGTTTAGTGAGCGAGTGACAAAACATACTGCTCTAACTGTGACGGTGGAGACAAACCTGGAGATTTTCCAGATACATCTATTAATCAGGGATGTGCTTTATCTCCAAATTAGATTTACTCTATACATAACTGAAGCCCTCAAGAGGAATTTGTAACTGAATAATACTCTTGAAATAATAATCCTGAGAACACCCTGTCCTTCCATTCCATTATCATTCCAAAATAAAATGTAACTCTTAAAATGTATTTTAGTAGTGCAATATTGTGAAATTGACCACATCTGATGGTAATCTGATGCAGTATCTGCTAGCACCAGGAAACATACACAGTGAATATTATGGATACCTACATTTTCTCCGAAAATTATTCTGCTCATTTATCCAATGAGCAGGCTACACTAATTAATTAAGAGGCAGGCTACACTAGTTAACATTTAATGTATTATTAATTTATGCATTTATATATATATATATATATATATATATCATAGTCCAGCTGGTAAGTCTGTTGTGAGGAAAGGGGTGTGTGTGGCGGGAACAGATCAAGGCCCCCGGGGCAGGGGGTGAATGGGGCCCTAGGGTGGGTCATGGGATGCTTGGAGTCCGGGCAGCTCGTCCAGGGGTGCAGCGGTAGGTGGTCCAACCCCTACATGCACCCCTGGGGCAGGCACAGGGGGCACATGCCCCCGCAATCTGTGTGCCGGACAGAGGTGGCTGCTGCTGCAGGCTGCGCTCTGCACCCTGTGGCCAGTGCCCCGGCCGTGAGATGCCATGTGCCTCCCACCTCTGGGTAGGTGGCACAGCCAGTGGGTAGGAGGCATGTGGTGTCGAACTACTCCCAGGGCACCAGCAGCAGGATATGGAACGCAGCCTGCAGCCGCCTTTGTCCCCTCCATACAGATTGGGGGGGACATGCCCCCTACGCCTGCCCCAGGAGTACATGCAGCGGCAGGAGCCCCCTGCACTTCTGGATGAGCTGCCTAGGCTCCAAGCATCCCATGACCCGCCCTGGCCTCAGGGTCCCATTCACCCCACTCACTGCCCGTCTCTGCCCCACTCCCTCCCCTCACCACGGAGGCCTCTATCTGCTCTCCTGCCCCTTCCCCACGACAGACCTATCTGCTGGGGGAGGGGTATGTGTGCGCAAATGCGCGTGCACTCAGACCCCCCAATCATATTTTCTTCCTCCATCTATGTGGAGGGAGTAGCCAGTCCCAAGCTCCCCCCCCCCACACAGCTCCCTCCCAGTGCCACGACCCATCCCAAGCACAGACTTCTAGTTTTTTCTGAACTTTCAATTTTATACTTAAACATTTCTTGATTAACAAAAAGATAAAAAGATAACACAGTAACACGTCTGCTATATATTACCTCAATACATATCCTAAACATAACTTATAATAAACTTTCGTAGCATGAAGGGTATATTAACAAGAAATTCTGGATGTCAACTACTTTTATTTTACTATTAAGATATTAATTATTTAAAGATAATGATTATTTAGGGTTCTACAGAAGGTCCAGCTATAATTGTTTGTAACAGAATGTGCTTGTATGATATAGCATAGATATTATATAACTTTATTTAAAAAGGTTATCAAATTATAAAGAGATTTGTTTAGATAAATAGAAGTAATTCTATTTATTACAGGGGTTGACAATCTGTGCACGGAATAATCTATTTATAATTTGTATTACAACTATAACACACAATCCATTTTAAAGGCACTAAAATTTCTCCTTAAATTAGGTATAATATTAAAAAAATATTTAAAATATTTTAAAAATATACATGGTACCCATAGGCAGATCTAGGATTTTGAAAAGGAGGGTGCAGATGGTCTGGCACAACATCACATACAACACAACACATTTTTCTCCAGTTAAAGAGATACTAGAAGCTTTTCTAATATGCTAGAAGGCTAGCAACATACCATTCAGTTTAAGATTAAAGCAAAAACAAATATAACTATTGGAATTTGAACTAATTTGCTAGATTATATATTCAGTTTAAAAAAAACAACCACACAAAAGTAGTTAAAATAGACAAAATATATTGTGTCATTAGTAGGGATGTCCAGAATTCACACAGGAAGTGCACAGTGCAGCAGCTTCATGAAGTAGCAGTTTCCCCTGCACACAGGCCCCCCCCCCCCCCGCTGATTTGCAGTGGGGCAGGGAGGGGGGGTGTTCCATTGCTTGCTGTTTGTGCCTGATGGCCAGGAGGCAAAAACTCCAGCATATTTTAAAGTACACTTTTTGCCTCCTGGCCATCAGGCATGGGTAGTGAATAGCGAGCAATGGGGCTCGTCCACCAATCAGCGGGGGGGAGGCGGGGTATGTCGGGGAAACTCCAAGATTAAAGAAGACACCATACCGTGCATTTCCAATGCAAATTACAGAGATCCGTAGTCACTAGCCTTTTAGCCGTTCTAGTTAAATGTACACCTCTTATTCAGAATATCTTGACAGGACATCCAATACTTCATTTTCAATAATTTCTACATGTGAATTTGTATTGTCACACCTGAGTTAAAGTTTTTAGCTAGAGTTAAAATAGAATGTAGGGCTATGAAATAAAAATGAAACATTACAAGAAATGACTAAAAGACATTGCAGAAGAAAGGGTAGTTTTAATAATGGAACATCAAGACCCTTAAGAATAATACAGGATCATTCACACTTGTGTACTAGAAAGTGATTAGCAGGAATCAGAGAGATCATAATGAATTATGAAGTCAATTGACTTTTTTACTGCTGCCTGAATAGAAAAGCCAATTTCCTTCTAGAAAGTCAGTTTTAAAGTTTGGGTGGAGCAGGAATCAAAGGGTAGTGCAACTGTACTATTTCACCCTCACCTGGATCTACCCCAGCTGTAAAATGTACACACTTTCTCAAGTGGTATGTAGGTTCTATACTGAACTGTCACATGTATGTACCTAAAGTACATGTAATTGGGTAAATTATGACAGAAAAATACAATTTGTAATCACCATTTCAATCGTTCCTGAAATATTTAAAAAATGTTCATGGTACAATGGTCTGCAAGTAAAGTTATAGTGAATAGGTTTTTAGACTGAAAGATTAAAGGCAAATAAAAATATATGTGGTATAAAACTGACAAAGTAGGGAAGAAATCTAGCATGCCGAAATACCGAACACATTGATTATGACATACAGTATAACCTCATAAATCTAGCATTTTTGGGACCTAACACCTGCTGGAAATTTGAAAATTCCAAATTTTTGAAACAATGTGTGGCTGCAGCTCTGGGACTAGCCACCACTACTCCACTTTTATAGGTAGCATCTCTTATTGGACCAACTGCACAGTTGGGAGAGATTTAGAATTTTATGATATATGTATTCTGTGATATATATATATATATATATATATATATATATATATATATATATATATATATATATATAATATATGTATTCTTTTTTGGTCTTCCATGGATTATTTGGAAGTTTGTTCCCATCATGTGTGTCCCCAGGAGTGCAGCATGTTAAGCTCGGTCAGAGCAGTCCCTCAACAAGCAGGGTCTTTCTGTTACTGAGTCAGCATGCAGGTTCAGGCCAGTGCATAGGATTGAACTCATGCACAGGATCTGGTCCACAGACCAGCCCTGTGCCACTCATATAGCCTGAGGGGCCAGAATATTGAGCACCATTGACTAAAATATAGGGAGCCTCAAGGTTTTTCCTATCTTTGTCAAGACACTGAGAGAATCACCTAGGCTAGGGACAGACATTACACATAAACCAGTTTAAGTCATCAGAAACTGGTTTAAACCAGTAAGAGAACAGATGTTTAGTGCACATAAACCAGTTTATACATGGTTAAAATTCGTTCAAGATAAATCTGGTGGAGTGTAGTATCAGACTTAACTGATTTGGCTTAAACCGGTTTATGCAATGTCTGCCCCAGACCCCTTGCTGATTTAAGATAAATCAGACACCCCCAGCATCCCAGCATGCTCTCTGGGCTAGGTAGGGCTGTCTACTCCACAGAAGAGCTGGCCCCTCCCCTCTGCTCCCTGGCTGGAGCTCCGCTAGAGACTGCAGACACAGAAGGGTCTGTCTGGCTTCCCCCTGCCCTACCCCCTTCTCACTGCTCAGTGCTCAAGCAGCAATCCCTCCCCTTCCTTCCTCTCATCTACCACAGTATGGACCACAGCCCCATGACCCTAGGCATGTGGTATGCTACCTAATGCTGAGTCGTGTCTGTGTGTCTCTCTTTCCAGTTTCACTGAGACAGGTAGACAGCACAGTGACTGCTTAGGGCTATTTGGAGCTAATCAACAGGCCAGCCGTTAAGCTGTTTAAGAAGATTTTGAAGTGATGGAGAAAGCCTATTGTTTTGCTGATGAGGTGATAATCACTGTTATCAGTCTCTTGCTGGCTTGCTTACCTGTCATTTTGCTAGAGACAGTATAAAGAAGCAGGGAGAGGGAGATTGAAAAGTACTGTATCATCAACAGATGCATGCACTGCACACCTCCCCTTGCCTCAGACTGCTAGCAGGGGTTTGGCGTCTGGTGACACTCCCGCCCCTTGAGCAGCCAGTGGGGAAAAGCCTGGGACTGTGCAGGCAGACATCCCTAATCAGAGTCTCCTACAGGGGCCTGGTCAAGCCCCCTTCATCTCAGCACTTTGGAAGGAAGGGAGGGCTGTTCTAGCACCCCCAGCTTCTAGCCTGAACCACTACAGGTATTTTGTCAATCCACAGAGAATGTCTGTCTGGTTACAAACTGGCTCAGCCTAGCCAGGTTAGCTTAACCTGCAAAGATTGAATCAATTCAGACTCAAGCTTTTTGAATGTCTGTCCCTAGTCCTAACCTATACATCCCTCAGTTCCAGAGCTAGAATACAGGAGATAATTAAATTTCCAGACCTCATAGACAGATTGTGAAGACAATTATCCTTATTATTCTACTGGAGTATATTAGTGCTTTGAAAACCTTTTAGGTCCTACAGGTAAGTTTTAAATGAAAGAAAACATTCTTATTAAATGAGAAGTTTGACATGCCTTAGAAAGTAGGTATAAGGCTAGAGCCAGACACTATACTACATGACTCATCCCATTAGGACAAGGCCAGTTTGGGGGCTCCTACTGAAATACCATTCTTTGTAAGTGGTACAATGAAGGGAAAAATAAAGAACTATTTGCATGATAAAGTGCTATTCAAAACAAACAACTGATTATTGTGGGCTACACTCTGCAAGTAATGCCCATTAAAAAGTCAGAGAAAGATGTTAACTCTGTAGCTTAATGTACTGCTGAGATACTATGGTGCTATGCATGGTATAAGAACCTAGACAAAAAACCCCCCACCCAATAAAAGACTGCTCCTACATACATACTGCCTCAGGGGCCAGAAGCACCGGGGACAGACTCAGATGCTCCCAGTGGAGGGCTCAGGAGGGCTCAAGGACCCCAGTCGCACAGAAAAATTACCGGAGGGGCAGACCAGGAATGGGAAGGAGCTGTGCAAGTCCGCATTGTGCCGGTTTTTCAAGCGTCTGCCAATCAAGTTGGGAGCCAGGTGAGGCGTCCCTATCCCAAAATCCACGGGAAGGGGCTTGGGGTTGGCCACCACCTCTGAAGCCCAGGCCGGGCATATTTAGCCCTGTGCCAGCAGTGGGAACTGCACACGTAGACCCAGCAATGGGGCAGAGCCAGGATAAGGAACAGGAGTGAAGGGCTGACATTTGGCAAGTGGATGGGGTGTAGGGGAGGCGGAGGCCCAGGACCAACCACAACGAGTCTGTGAGTAACGCCATCTCCGAGCCAGGGATAAGAACACCACTGAACCCCTCCTTTTAGTTACAAGTTCCATCAAGTCATGGCAGGAGAGTTGGGGGCCCAACCCAGGAAGAAGGGAGATACCCACAGCACCAACTGAGGGCGCCATACACACACAAACTAAAAACAATATGATATCCAGCTATAACCAACTTGACTGTATTGGCCCACTTTAAGTTCATTGTCTCACACTGTAGAAACTGTAACATGCATTTTTCTAAGTTTAAATTTGTTTATCTGTTTTCATTAAATAAAAAAATTCTGCATTGCTTCACAATGGCATTGGCACCACTTAGCGTCATCTGCATTCTGGCACTGGCATCATCATGGGGAATTTCTGGCAACACTAACTCTATCCTATTTTCATATATCACTGGAACTGCCGCCTATTTGAAGATTTCCCAGATTTCCTCAAGAAACTAGACTCCAGTGACAAACTTCCAGCAAGCACCATATTAGCTACCCTAGATGTCACATATTCATATACCAACATCTCCCATAAGGATGTATTACAAGTCACAAAGAACATTATCCCTGAGGTCACTACTTCTGTTTCCATCCAAACCTCTTGGTTTGTCCTTACACACAACTACTGCAGATCTGAGAGTCCCCAATACCTGCAAACAAATGACACTGCTATGGGCACACACATGCCATCTTTGATACATACATATATTTATGACAGATCTTGAAGTCTACTTCTTTTGCCCTATCATCCCCCCACTATACCTCAGGTCAGGGCCGTCCCTAGGGGGGATGAATCAGGGTGACTGCCCCAGACCCTGTGCTTTGGGGGCCCCCACAGAGCTGGGTGGAGCAGCCGCAGCAACTCCACACAGCTGTCAGCTTCGTGTCCGGCAGCTCACCCCCCTCAACCCCCCTGTTGCCAAATCTGCTACTGAATCTGGTGCGTCTGGCTGCTCAGCACCTCCCCCGCACCAAATCCACTGCCAGTTTCCTTGCGTCCGGGGGCGGGGCCCCACACAGGCTGATTTGCCCCAGGCCCTGCACCCTGCTCCGGTTGTCTTTCCCTAAGGTACATCAACAACATTTTCACTATCTGGATATATGGGAAGAAATCACTAGAAAAACTACTCCAGGCCTTTAACAACTTTTCTTCCGAACTAACCCCTGAATACTTTACCTAACAAATTCATTTCTTGGATGCTACTGTGAAACTTTGCATTAGTCTCAACAACACTATCAGAAAGCAGCCATCCACTATAGCTTTCTCCATGATACCAGTTTTCATCCTAAGCACATCATTAGATCCATTGTCTACAGCCAAGCCATATGTTACAACAATATCTACTCTGATTCCACTGACTGGTATCCACAACTTCGGGATCTATAAAAGGATTACCTACACTTACAATACAATCCCCAAACCTTAGCTACTCAAATCAACAGAACCAGACTCTGACCCTGTTCTGACCTGCTATAAATACTTTAGATCAAAGGGGTTCAATTCACTTGCTCCATCACCAATGTCATATATATCATAACCTGCTTAAAGTGACCCTCTGCTGTCTACACTGATGAGGCAGGAAATCCCTATGTAAAAGACTGAATGGATACTGATTTGCTGTTAATTCCAAAAGGACACAAAAGCTGTGGCAAAAGACTTCAACTTCCCTTAATATTCCATCACTGACCTCAGGGTAGCTGTCCTAAAAACAACACTCTTTAACATGAAATCACAGAACAAAAAATTATCCATACACCAGTTTGTATTAACCACAGTCTCAAAAGGGAGTATTGAGTCTTAGTCTAATACCTGGACTAGCTGTTAACAGCAGTTCCCTCCAAGTTAGCTGCCTTGCTCATCTCAGTTCATCTAATCCACCCACTTACTCCATCTCCTCTCCCCACTGTTCCCTTCTCTTCTATATAAAAATCTTTTCTTTCTATTCATAGCATTTGACAAAGTAGATTGTTGCCTACAAAAGCTCATGAGACTCTTTGAATCAGTTAGTGTCTAATGTGCCGCCCTGCCCCTTATTCTGCCTTCACAATAATGAATATCCAGACATGTACCCCACAGTAAAGTAGATAGCAAGAACATAATCAGAAAGCATCAACACAATGATTTTTGTTAAGACATGAAAATGCATGTTAATAAAGAATTTGGATCTATTCATATAACTGTGGTTTTATACAGGATATGAATAAGTCTGTAATCAAAATAATATGGAATTTATTTTTTCTCTCTTATCAACTTAGAATAAAAATAATCTGTGTTCATTCCCTCTGGGAAAAGAAATCTAATCACTTTCATTAAACTGATTTATAACACAGAAATTTACTTTTGAGGAAAAGTCAATATTTTTTCTCTTTTAAGATAACTCGATCTTGTTCACAGACTGATTTTATCTCAAGTAGGTGCTTTCCCCATGCCACTGTGGGGAGAGTGAAGAGAGAATGTATTCCAAAAGGAACTAAAGGGTGTCAAAACTCTCACAAAATGCATTTCTTTCACACAGTTGTGTGCTCATGTATACATATTACACATTTAAATTTAAACTGAACACACTTTACCCCTACTGGAGCGATGAGGTAAACACAGACATATATTGGTCTTGTTGCTTAATGCATTACTGGAAAGCTCTTAGATACTATCATGATGAATGTTGCATAAAAACATGTATAGAATAGAACAGAAAACATGTAAGGGGGCTCCAAAATAGCTCTGAAAGTGGGGGCTGCTTAAGGGATACACAGAAATAGTGTGCATCACTTCACATTTGTAGGTGAACCCATTCTACTCCAATGCACTACAAATTAACAAACAAGTTGTAAGCTTGTGTGTTTCATTGGAGATTAAAAAAAAAGCTCAGGTTCTTTATAGGTGCAACACAGACTTCTAGTTTGTCTTAGGTTATAAACAGACAGGTTAGATGTTGTTTCTTTGGTGTTCTAAGACAATATCTCAGAAAAAATACTTCAACACTTATTTCTGTAGTTCACCAGATGTCCCCTAATGTCTATTCCTTTGAGCAAAAATTAATGAAAAAGCACTCAAGTAAACGAATTATAGGCATCTAATTTTACATACGCAACGTTTACACATTACATTCTACATTCTATACCACTATTATAGTCTTAGTGGGTGCATCTATACATGTACTTTACTGTGGAGTTGACTAATTAGCTCCGCAATAAAGCATCGCTGTCCACACGTGCGCCAGTATTAGGGTGCAGTAAATTAATTAAGTCTGCTGTGGGTTAGTACTATTGGCGACAGTACATCGTACAGTGGAGTCATTAACTGCGATCAAATGCTTGTGTGGATGGTGACTGCTGGGCAGTCAATCCAGTTAGCCAGGTGCCAGATCCCTGGCTCCTGCAAGTCCCTCTGCTGCCTGAAGCCAGCACCTAGAGCCCAGGGCCAATCCCTGGTGTCCCTTGCCAGCCTGGAGCTGCTCCAAGCCAGCTTTAATTACTGTGGTCCCAAGCACATGTGCAGGCACTGCGCCTGGGAGCAGTTCACTCTGGTGTGAACTGCTCCCGAGTTTGCTGTGTCGCCTTAATAGCACACATAGATGCACCCAGTGTCATGTGATAAAATAGAATGTGTGCCTGTAAACACATTCCAACATTTTTGTGATGCTGAGGCTCTATGTGTTACACAAATATTTAAATCATAAGAAAAAATATAAGCACTACTAAAAGCAAATTAAATGTTACAACGATACCAGATACCTCATTAATACTGTGATATTTGTTACAGAAATGGAAGTACAAACAATATAGATTCATAGATTCATAGATTTTAGGGTCGGAAGGGACCTCAATAGATCATCGAGTCCGACCCCCTGCATAAGCAGGAAAGAGTGCTGGGTCTAGATGACCCCAGCTAGATGCTCATCTAACCTCCTCCTGAAGACCCCCAGGGTAGGGGAGAGCACCACCTCCCTTGGGAGCCTGTTCCAGACCCTGGCCACTCGAACTGTGAAGAAGTTCCTCCTAATGTCCAATCTAAATCTGCTCTCTGCTAGCTTGTGGCCATTGTTTCTTGTAACCCCTGGGGGTGCCTTGGTGAATAAATACTCACCAATTCCCTTCTGTGCCCCCGTGATGAACTTATAGGCAGCCACAAGGTCGCCTCTCAACCTTCTCTTGCGGAGGCTGAAAAGGTCCAGTTTCTCTAGTCTCTCCTCGTAGGTCCTGGTCTGCAGGCCCTTGACCATACGAGTTGCCCTTCTCTGGACCCTCTCCAGGTTATCCGCATCCCTCTTGAATTGCGGCGCCCAGAATTGCACGCAGTACTCCAAATGCGGTCTGACCAGCGCCTGATAGAGGGGAAGTATCACCTCCTTGGACCTATTCGTCATGCATCTGCTGATGCACGATAAAGTGCCATTGGCTTTTTTGATGGCTTCGTCACACTGCCGACTCATGTTCATCTTGGAGTCCACTAGGACTCCAAGATCCTTTTCCACTTCCGTGCCACCCAGCAGGTCATTCCCTAGGCTGTAGGTGTGCTGGACATTTTTCCTCCCTAGGTGCAGCACTTTGCATTTCTCCTTGTTGAACTGCATTCTGTTGTTTTCTGCCCACTTGTCCAACCTGTCCAGATCTGCTTGCAGCTGTTCCTTGCCCTCCGGCGTGTCCACTTCTCCCCATAGCTTTGTGTCATCTGCAAACTTGGACAGAGTACATTTGACTCCCTCGTCCAAGTCACTGATGAAGACATTAAAGAGTACCGGTCCAAGGACCGAACCCTGTGGGACCCCACTGCCCACACCCTTCTAGGTCGAAACCGATCCATCCACCACGACTCTCTGGGTGCGATCCTCCAGCCAATTCGCCACCCACCGGACTGTGTAGTCATCCAAGTCACAGCCTCTTAACTTGTTCACCAGTATGGGGTGGGATACCGTATCGAAGGCCTTCCTGAAGTCTAAGTATACGACATCCACCCCTCCTCCTGTGTCCAGGCATTTTGTAACCTGGTCATAAAAAGAAACTAGATTGGTCAGGCCCAATCTGCCTGCCATGAACCCGTGCTGATTTCCCCTCAGCATAATTTGCCCTGCCGGGCTCTCACAAATGTGACCCTTGATAATTTTTTCAAAGACTTTGCCAAGGATGGAGGTGAGACTGACTGGCCTATAGTTGCCCGGGTCCTCCTTCCTCCCCTTTTTGAAAATGGGGACCACGTTGGCCCTTTTCCAGTCCCCCGGGACTTGGCCCATGTGCCACGAGCTTTCAAATATTCCCGCCAGTGGCTCTCCAATGATGTCGGCCAGTGCCTTCAGCACCCTCGGATGGAGCTTATCTGGGCCTGCCGACTTAAAGGCATCCAGTTCTTCCAAATGACTCTGCAACATTTCAGGGTCTACGCATGGAATTCTGGCACCTTGCTGCTGCCTCTCTACAACCCCAGTGAGAGACTTGTCGTGCCCCTCACTTAGGAACACTGAGGCAAAGAACTCGTTGAGGAGCTCAGCCTTGTCCCCCCTGTCTGTCACCAATTGTTTCTGCCCATTTAGCAGGGGTCCTATTCCTCCCTGGGCCTTCCTTTTACTCCCTATATATCTAAAAAACAATTTCTTGTTGTCTTTTACTTGGGTTGCCATCCTCAGCTCCATGGTAGCTTTGGCTATTTATTAGTTTATTAGTTTAGTATTATTATTATAAATATTAATTTGAAGTACATGGCATGGTAAGGGTCTTATATACTTTAGCCATCCATTTTCTAAAATGGAAAAAAATATTTCTAGGACATGACACATGCAGGACTCATGTTGCTCATTTGTACTGCATATCAACCATCAGTAGTACTTCCAAAATTATGTTTATTTTTGCATTAGTATATAGTGCTTTGTAGAGAAGTGTATATTTCTGGATCAGAAATAAAGTGCCACTCGCACTAAAAACTAGCACAGTGGTGGCCAACCCCTTGGAACACGAGTCAGAAGTAGAATGGGCAGCTAGCATGTTTGGCATGCAACAGATTGGGGAGTGGGTAAGGATACTGTAGTCAGGGGAAAGGGAGCAGAGCAGCAGCTGGTGCTAGCTTGAGGGTTTAGCCCTTTGGGAGCTGTGGAGCAAGATGCCATTAAATTCATTGCTGCCATGTCCTGGTGGCAATGGGATTCAGCAGCACTGGTGATGGTAATGGCTAGATATTAGAATGGTACTATATCCTACTTTGGACTTGTGGTACACCTGCCAAAAAGGCTGGCCAGGGTGGATTCTGAGTGGTGGAGTGGAGTGGACGCATCCCGATTTCAGTCAATGTCGCAGAAGCAGCAGTCAAGAACTCTGTTTTAAGTCCCTGAAGAAAGTAAGAATTCTGCCTTATTTGCCTCCACCCATCCAGCTCTGGGACAGCTGGAGACAGTGAGGAGAGTGGCAGCAGGGGCTAGGGGAGGGAGGAATGGAGGGGAGAAGGGTATGTAACTGAGCACAGAGGTAAAGGGAGTGGGGACTGAGATGGTGAAGGCAAGATTCTTACTTGATTATGGGGCTTAAAAGTTCCAGCTGTTGCTCTTGCTGTAGGGTCTGTCTGCCTCTGGGCAGGCGGGAAGCTGGGAGAAAGTTGTGCAGCCACCCCTGTAACACAGGTGGCTGCTGCTATACCTCCCTTTACAAAATCCTGGATTCACTCCAAGCTGGCTTCCACTGAGCAAGCACTTTACTGATGAACAACTCTCACAGGAGGAACAGCACAGTGAAGCTTGTGATTGTCAAGTACTGGGCAAAATCATTCCAAAGGGTGACATGGTCTTTGTAGACACAACGTGCATCATACCTTACTGGAACCCACATTCACACCTGAATAAAAAAGACAAGGAGGTATGCATTACTGACACCACCTCCCCCATCTCTTAGATGCTGCTGAAAAGGAAGGTTGGGATCAGAATGTTTCTTGGCTTGATCTATCTATGCTCAGGTTATTGCCAGAAAGAAACCCAGATAATTTAAGACAGGGAACATGAATCACCAATCTTCAGTGGTACTTGTTGAGAACTTCCTTTACAAAACTGTCTCTCTACTCCTTTCAGTTAGATTCAGTTCTATAGCACTAATGTTTGCTGAGATCATATTCAGTTCGATTTCTTACCTTTGCTCATTGTAAGGTGGAAATATAGGTTTCCTACCTATTATCCCTTCTTTCCTTAACAAACAAACAAATAAACAAACAAATCCACAAAACCCCCCATCCCTTGACTCTCCAATATTTTAAGTGCCTCTTAAACCCCCCATCCCTTGATTCTCCAATATTTTAAGTGCCTCTTATTAGTACTATTTGTTTTAAGCCTATAAGATATCCATTCTGAAAATTCTACATAAAGCACAGAAACTAAGACAATTGCACAAATTAATCTTGCCTTTGAAGGATGCTTTTCTAGATTTGTAATTCTGTAACCATTTTTCTTCTGAATATGGATGATGCTTTCCATTAGGACTGATTTTTTGGCAGGGGCAATTTCTTTTCTTGTGCAAATTATTTTTTGTTTGTATTACATATTTAAACAGTGTTTGAGGGGAAAAATGTTGCCTGGATGTTTAATTCATCATCAGTATATAATCTGCTTGTCTGAAGTTTGTAAGCTTGAGCCTTTTTACAAATCCTATATCAAAGCTTAAGTAGCTCACTCTTGTCAAGACATCATAATCCATAAACCACTATTTTAAAGGAGGTTAAACTTGTATTTTAAGCAATCAAATACATTAATTTATTATTTACTACCAAACAGCATGGAAATTATGGAAAATGAAGGAAATGTCACATTTGCATCAAGTACAGAACATCCAATTTTAAAAACTGTATTTGTTTACTGGTTCACATATGACATGCTGATGGTTAGAAAAAAAGCAGAAGATGCTATATCATTAATTTAAATTACTTTAAATTTTCTGGATTAACAAATTCACTCTTGATTCAAGTACCACACCCATTATGTACTCTTTTTCCTAGAAATATTTTTAATATTCCATTTATTTTTTCCAAACAATATATTTTTGGGAGCTACATGGCCTCTCAACATTCTGTTATCTAAAAGCTGAATCAGTGCTCCTAAACCACTATGGCCATTTGAAGGTTTGTTGAGACACCGGAAGGAAGACAAACAAAAACTAAATGACCATAGCTATAAAACTTCCCTTAATATAGTTATGTAACTTGCTTGGGTTAAATACATTTTTGAAATCTCAAATCACTTTTTGACACTTTTAATTTTTGAGTTTGCATTAAATGAATGTAAATTACAGAAAAATAAAAATAACATTGGATAGAATTATGCAAGATTGCTGAAGTTATTTCTTTTTTCATTTTTTAAAGCAAAGACAGTCTTACGCAGGGGTCAACAACCTGTAGCTCATGCTGAAGACTTGCATCCTGCAACAATAGCTGGGTTGCAACCCTTGGTCCACACCAGCAAAAGTTTGCTGAATCCTGTTCTAAAGTAAAATGAATAAAGAGAATATAGGAAAAGTAGGGTTGGAAGGGACCTCTCAAGGTCATGTCTGGCCCCCTGCTCACAATAGGAGCATTCCTGACTAAAAACCATCCCAGCCAAGTTTAACTTGCTCTTGAAAACTTCCAAGGATGGAGATTCCACAATTGCTTTCAGTTCCAATGCTTTGCCATCCCCATACTTCCTCCTACTCTCCAACCTAAATTTCCCATGCTGAAGGTTGAAGCCATTGAGGCTTTGTCCTGTCCCCTATGGTCACGAAGAAAATACCATCTCCATCTTCACTGTAATCGCCCTCCAGTTTGTCATCACATCCCCACCCGCACCTCTATTCTTCTCTTCTCCACACTAAATAATCCTATCCGCATAAGTCTCGTCTCTTAGGCCTCTAATAATTCTATGATGGATTCTGTTCAAATTCCTTCCAATTCTACCTGGAGGTTTGGGGATCAAAACTAGACATGCTACTTCAGGTCGCACCAGTCCTGAATAGTGAAAGAATCATTCCCCTTGATTTGCAAGTGATACTTCTGTTGATACAGCCCAGGATTCTGTTGGCTTTTTTGCCACAAAAGCACACTGTTGTTTCATATTCAGTTTACTGTCCACTCTAGCCCTCAGGTCCTTCTCACCAGTGCTAAAGTTTAGCCAATCATTCTCCTATCTGTATTTGTTCATACAATTATTCTGTCTCAAGTGCAGGACTTTGCACTCATTCTTGTTGAATCTCATCACATTGATTGTGTACCATTTCTCGGGTCTATCCAGGTCATTTTGGATCCTTGCCCTACCCTCTGAAGTATCTGCAACTCCACCCAACTTGGGGTTGTCCTCAAATTTGCTAGTGATCATAGATTTTCTACGGCAAGAAAAAGCGACTGAACGCCTATTTGGTTTTTCTGAGATTAAAATATAAAAGTAGGGTTATTTATAAAATATAAAAGTGAGGTATTCACTCCTCTCACTTACCATTCATATTTTCTATTGAAAGCAGATTGCTGTAATACTTCCCACAGGACTTCCCAGCTGCATGGCAGCACCCAGATGTAATTACTCCATTTTTTGTTTTAATCTGCCTAAATAAAGAGAGCCCCTAGGAAGAAATGGGTGGTTCTGTCACTATATTAATTGTATCTTTGACCTAGCCTGATGGGACTAACAGGACTGCCTGTTATGGTCAGTTTGATGCTAGTCATTTATGCAGCATGGATACACATCACTTAGGAACTGCGATATATATAAGTCTATGGGGTACAAATATATCCTGCCTTCACAAAGAGTGATCAGTCATCCTAGATTTTCTAGGACAATCCTGAACTTTGGTGCTTTATCCTGGCATCTTGAAAGGACCATTTCAGGGAGTTTGATCCCAAATTTGAAATATTATTTCCTCATTACTGCCAGGCAGTATCCTACTCAGGCCCGGCTCTACAGTAGAGCAAATTGGGCGATGGTTGGCAAAAGGTAGCTATTAATATTGGAGGCTGCTAGAATATTGAACCTTTGTACAGGGTCACACAATGCATAAACTTTGCGGAGGCTCCTAAAAAGTAAACCCCACCTTTGATCCTGCACACTTTGCTGAGACAGGATGTAATATGATGATGGTACTTTAATGGGAATGGCATTGTAGGAACATAACTATATTGCTTCTGGGTAGAACAGAAGCCATAGGAAGCAGTATGGCCATATCCATGCACTGCTACATTCAGGCCAGCTAATTATATCTACCTTTTAAATGCAATAGGGAATGCAGACATACTACTTAGTGAGAGGAAGAAGTAATTTTCTCAGGTGCAGGCCTCCATGAATTCAGCTATTTTGTTTCCTATTTGAGAAGTAGCTGGTTCAAGGTGATTGCTCAACCTGGTGGTAGGGGACTATCTTGAGAAATGGGTGATGTGGATTCAATCCTTTTAATCCACTGGTCTTCCACTTCCTGTGATAGTTCTTTAACAACTAACTTATTAAGCAAAGTAATAGGCACTGCTCCAACCACTTTGAATCCTGCTCTTGGTTACTATTAATGAGTTCCAAATTCAGACCAGAGTCCTGAGCTGAATGGTGCCATTTTTGTTATTACTAGCATTATCTTCAATAAAATTGTCTAGTTTGAGGCCCCACACTTCAAGAAGGATACGGATAGTTTGAAAAAAGTCCATTATAGATGACAAAAATGACTAGGGGCCTGGGAAACGAGACTTATAAGGAAAGGCCAAGAGAGCTAGAATAATTTAGTCTGAAGAAGAGAAGCCTTTGGGGGGGGGGGGGTGAAATTTGATAACAGGATTCAAATACCTGAAAGGCGATTACAGAGAGGATGGAAAGGGGTTGTTCTTTGCGGCTGTAGTGGACAGGATGAAGAACAATAGCTTCAGGTTGCAGGTTGGAAGTTAGGAGGATCTTTCTGACTATATGAGTGATTATGCATCGGAATAGATTACCTAGAGAAACTGTGGGATCTCTATCCTTGGGAATTTTCAAGAACAGGTTAGACCCAAGGGGTGGTCAATCTGCAACCCTTGAGTCAGATCCGGCCTGTAAAGCCTGGAGGGTTCCCTACACGTCTGGAAATTTGGCAGTGGAGAAATTGTTACAACACTCCCTTGCTGCCAAATTTCCAGACCTATCAAGAGCCCTTAGGGCCCTGTGTGCTAGATCAGGCACCTGGACCCTAGCATGCAAGGCCAGGTCAGGGCAGTGCCAAGCCCCAGGACTCAATCCCAACACAGGGGGACAGCGTCAGGCCCCAGGGCCATACCTGAGTGTGGTGGGCCAGGAAGGATAGCACTGGTTCTCTGGGGCCCAATCCCAGTACATGGAAGTTGGAGGGGACAGTGCTGGGTCTCTGGAGCCCAACCCTGGTGTGTGGCAGTGGGAGGGGGCACTGTCATGTTTCAGGGCCTGATCCTAACACAAAGAGCTCAATCTGGCTGACAGACCAGCCCAGTGTGACTCATCTGGCCCATGGGGACAAAGCTTAGCTGTAGTTTAGTCAGAGATGGGCTGGATAAGATGTCCCTTCCAGCCCCACTTTCCTATGATCTTATGATTTTAAAACAGTAAAACAACCTCGACCTCAGCCCCCCACAGAACAAAACCACTCTAGCTAGTTTTGACTCTAGAAACTGCTAGAGCTTTATAAGTTTCTATTATAATTAGCAAGTTGGGTGGATTGGAATCTGATGAAGTTCAACGTCGAGAAATGTAAAGTGCTCCATCTCAGGATGAACAACCCTCAACACACCTACAGGCTTGGCAGCACCAAAGTGACTAGCACCACAAATGAAAGGGACCTGGGGGTAAAAATAGGCTACAGTACGATGGCCAATAATAGGCCACAGGGCTGGCAGTGCGATGCTGTAGCCAGTAGGGCAAATAATACTCTAGCTTGCATCAATCCATGTATCTCCAGCAAAACCAAGGAGATGATTCTTCTGCTGTACTCAGCACTGATAAGACCACAGCTGGAGTACTGCATCCAGTTCTGGGCACCACCCTTTAACAAAGACGTGGACAAGCTTGAGAGAGTCCAAAGAAGAGCCACCCATATGATCAGAGTCTTACATGGCAAGCCATACAAGGAAAGGCTAAGGGATTTGGGACTCTTCAGCCTGAAGAAAAGAAGGCTGAGAGGGGACCTGGTAGCAGCATACCGCTACATCGGGGTGTACTTCAAGGGCTCGGCGAACAACTGTTCACCAGGGCACCCGAGGGGAAAACCAGGAGTAATGGCCAAAAACTCCTGGAAGACCGATTCAGGCTCAACATTAGGAAAAACTTCTTCACAGTCACAGTGTCCAGACTGTGGAATAAGCTCCCTCCAGAGGTGGTGCAGTCTCCTACCCTGGAAATCTTCAAGAGGAGACTAGACAGTCACCTTGCTGGCATCACCTGACCCCCAGTTATCTTTCCCACTTGGTGCAGGGGGTTGGACCCAATGATCTTCCAAGGTCCCTTCCGGCTTTACAATCTATAATGGCTCAGTCATATGGGTCTATTTCATCTCTATCAACCACATATTTCTTAACTATATTTTTTGTTCAGGTAACAACTTTGAACCTACTTTTGCAGTCTACTATGCTTTGTTGGAACAGCTTTCTGTCTATCAATAGTTATTTCCATATCTTCAATCTTCCCTCTCTGCAACCTCTAATCTTGAGTTTATAGTTTCCAATTTCTTAACCACAAAGGTGACCAGAACATTAATTACATTGAGTTCATTACTAGCATTCATTGATAGCTTACATCTCTTATCAGAGATGCAAAAGCAATACTGGGTAGGCTTAGTTCACAACCAACCTAAAATAATGTAATGAAATGTAATATCAATTTATTCATGTTTGATTATTGGTGTCAGAGCTTAAACTAGGTTTTCAAAATACCATTTTTCAGGAAAAAGTTTTTCCCTTAAGATGCTACATCAGCAATCTCTCTCTACAAAGAAAGGTTAGATATTTCTCCCTTTGTGAACTAGAAGTACCACCTCTGTGAAATAAAAAAGCACTCTCCAACAATACCAGACTGGAAAATGAGAAAAAAGGCCTAAAGAATATATATATCTTTTTCTTTTCTTTTTTTTTTCTTTCTTTTTTGTTTTTACTATTGTGTGGTACACTGACTCTCAGACTGATGTCTGCCTATTTTGAAGCTTATTGGACATTTAATACCTCCACTCATGCAGAACTGAAGAAACAAATGAAAAGCTAAACATGCTGTACATGAAAATCAATCATTCTACCTCTTGGGAGCCCTCAAAAGGCACTGCATCTCTTTGACCTTTCTTCCAGTAAAGGACCATTTTATGCAATTCATTTTAAAGCTTCTCAGTACTGCTCTCAGTGTAGGTCAAAGTGGTGCTTGGAATCACAGCAAAAGACAACTCCCTCTCTACCCCCAGGTGAACATGGCAATTGTGATATTTCCAAGTCACTGCTGTTCTAAAGAGCAAAAGAACAAATTTGAACCTGATCTTAACTGCAATGCCCCATAATTAACTGTAAGGATGACAAATTCTTTACCAAAATGTTCATTTTCTGATCCATATACATTTGCAAATTAAAAGAATTGGTTTTAGGAACTGTATACAACTAGTGAAGTAGCTGCGTTTCTAACACAGTCTATGATAGCAAAGAAGTGTTTGACAATACAGTAAATCCCTTTGTTCTTGTTCTAAATATTGACTTTTCAAATTTAGGAATACCAAATCTATATTATTTATTAATTTATTTACCTAGTGCTTTGGTTTCTGGGAACATTACATACATTAAAACTAAACAATTTTGTGAATATTATACTCATCTTAACATTGGATTTCGGATCTAGACTATATTATATGGCTGAACAGTCTAGCTAGAAATTGACCACAATGATGACAAGAAACCCCCATAACCTGTACAAACCTGTAAAATAGTACACATTTCTCTATTAAAGATCTGCCCAGAATTGAGAAAACTTGCATTCTGATTTTGGGGCCCCTACAGAAGAAAAATGAAGTGTGACCTTGGGTTTATTGTATGCTATTTTCTGAAGACTCCAACCATATAATTTGTATAGTTCTGCCAGAACTACTAAAATGAAGAGAGTGAACCTTCCACTCCAATTTTTACTATGCATCTAGATCTGCTTCATGCAAGGCTAGAAAAGCAGTTCTACTAGTATCTATGGAGCTATTTTGATAGTTGAACAATTGTGGGAAAATTTCAAATACATCAGTACGGACAGAACTGGTTTCTGCCACAGTCAAAAAAAGCAGCACCCTCATAAATAAAGACAACCCATTAGCTCCCTCTTTGAAAACTAAGTCCAATTGTTAGGGCAGCTTGTTATGTTTAATGCTTTGAAGTTGCACCTGCTTATAATATGGTTTATATTTAGCCTTATTTAATCATTGCTTAAGTTTTGTCCTTATTAACTTCTTATTTTTATCACTGTGAAAAGTTTTTTTAACATAACATAGCAATGGCCTTATTATCAGCTCCAGTTAACTGAATTTGGCACTAACCAACTGAATCAGAGGGATGAAAGGATTGGATATATTAATGAAAGGTGATAAGGGAGATCAAAGGACAATGCCCAAAGTAAGACACCAGAAAAAGGCCAAATTAAGAGGTGTGCCTATGATGGGTCTGTTAGACAAAGGAATATGCTGATGGGATAAAAGATGGACAGTAACCTGACCGCAGAGACCTATCTGAAAGCAAAGAGTCATTAAATGACTGAAGTTGAAGAAAAGCATAAAAGGGGGCAGCAAGAAAGTTTGTCATCATAAATCCAGCCTTCAATACCTGCCTGGACCATCCCAGGCCACGACATACCCTTTGCTTCCAGGAACTGAGTGGCCATCTTTTCTGTTGAGCAACGTACCACCTGGGCGAGATTACTGTACTGAATGTTGTCTCTCTCTGAATACAGAAACTGCTAAGATAATACTTGTTGTACTAATAAAGTTAGACTTTGACTTTAAAACTTTAAGTTGTCTGCATTAGTAATTCATGTTTCATTTAAGGGTTAATTGTGCTGGGAGACAGTGGTGCTAACACAGTGTATGTTTTAAGACTTCAGCCTTACAAACATATACTTTATTTATAGGAATGGTGGTTCCAGGGGTGAATCCAGGAGGAGTGAGGTAGTATAGTCTCACCGTGCTTTCAGACCACACTGTAGGAGCAGCAACTGGGGATGTTTTTAAGTGCCTAAAGCCAGTAAAAATCTCTCCTCCCATTCTACCCCTCTTTTTATTGCTGCTCTCACTGTTCTAGGCTGATCCACTGGTGGAGGGAGCTCCAGAGCTGGTCCTGTCCTGCTGTAGCTAGGCTGATCAGGGAATTGGGCTCAGCTGGGAACAGAAGCAATGGGTGGGTTTCTCCTCCCTGCCTGATCCCCCTAGGTGCTCTCCACCCCACCTGAGAGAAGGCTTATGGAGGGGGAACCCTCCCCAGAACGGCTGTTGTCTGCAACTGAGCCTAGCTCCTCACACAGCCTTGTTGGAGTGAGACAGGACCAGCTCTGGAGCTCTCTATGCCCCTGGGTCAGCTAGAAACAGCAGTGGCAGGTGGGTGGGTAGGATAGAAGGGAGAGGAACAGGACGTGTCACTGAGCACTGAGGGGAAGGGAGGAAGTGCCCAAGATCAGGGAAGGGTGGATTCTTATCTGATTTGTAGACTTAAATACAGACCCAAGCTGTTACTCTTGCAGCATAGTCCCTCTGTCCTGGAGGGATGCAAGAGGGAAGCTGGGAGGCAGGATGTAACTACCTCTGCAGCATTGCTGGCTGCTCCCACACCCACTTCTACCAACTTGTGGCTTCACCCATGGGCAGTTCTGTGGTTAGGGTGTTATTTCAGAAATCAGGAGACCCACAAGAATGTAGCCACTTTCAAATAATAACATACTGTTTGGTTTTTACCTTTAATTTATCATTTATACATGAAGTTTCATTGTAACTACATTTGCCTTCTCCAGGATATTTAAAAGGACTGAACCTAAACATCATTTAAGAATTTCAAGGACAAAACTCCCTCAAATCAGCACTCAAATCCATCATTTATTTTAACTATAAAAAGTATAAAATCCATGTATAGTTCAGGCTTCAATTTTATATCTGAATGCATTATGAATGAAATCCTTTCATATTTTGCTTTTTTTAGTCATGTAGTTAATCTTAGAAACTTAATTGTGACAGTAGAAGAAAAAATATTGATTAGCTTTAGCATATACTTTCTATATTATAAATACTTATCTGTTTCATGATATCTTTCTTATCAATTTTTGCTAATTCATTGAAACTGAACTTTTAAGCATTTTAAAAATTAAGCTTTTTGAATATTCTTTTTGTGAAAAGCCTTTTGACTGAAAGCTGATGAATAGTTGTCTGGTTGACATACTTGGAGATACAGTATGTACAAATACAAGAGGTGAACTTCCATTTACTTCAGTAGAATACAAAATGTGAAGGCTAATTATGCTTTAAAGTATCATTTTACTACTGATGTTTTTATTAGAATATCTAGTTATCATATTAATCTACTAGAGAGAGAGATATACCTGTCAACTCAAACAATGCAAATTACATGAATGAATGAAAGTTATTTATGGATGTAAAAACAACTGCTGCAGTACAGAAGGAAACCCCCCCCACAAATCTAACACGGCTGGTTATGACATACTACCCCTCCCTCAAACCTATACAGAAAATCCTCAAACAACTGCAACCATTACTGGAAGGAGACCCAATTCTTAAAGAGATCTTCCCAGAACCACCCATCCTAGCCTTCAAACAAGCATTGAACCTCACTAACCTCATCACCAGAAGCAAACTTCCTATAGCCCAAAACACACCAAATGGATCCAGACCATACCATGACAAGAAATGTAAAACCTGTCAACATATCTCCACCACCCCACAATTCCTACACCCCACAACAGAACCATTAGCATTCCTGGATCTTACAGCTGTACCTCTAGAAATGTAATACATCTCATCTAATACATCAAATGCCCTGATGGAAAATATGTAGGAGAGACCAAACAACAACTGCACACCAGAATAAATGCACACCAGAAATCTACTGAAGACAAGAATACCCAATTACTGGTGGGGGCACATTTCTCACAAGAAAACCACTCTCTCAGTCCTGATCCTCATAGGGAATTTACAAAACACTTTTCACAGATGAGCCTATGAAATTCACTTCATCAATGTCCTGGATACAAAAAAACATGAAGTAAGTATAGACATTGGATTTATGACACATTATAACCTGCCTGACATCTGACTCCCCAGGTACCTCTCCACTATTTACCTGCTACATTCATCCTCCTTTCATCCTTCTCCCTCCCCCAGCCTGTCTCTCATCCACTGACTCCTCAATTTACAACTTCACTGACTGGTTTTCTTGCATGCATACCAGCCTCTGGCTTCTTTACTATTCATTCCATGCAGGAAGAGCACACACCAACTGTAGATACTTCCTCAACCTAAGGAAGAGTTTTTAAATCTGAAAGCTTCCTAAGAAAAAGTTTTCCAACTATTTAGTTAGTCTAATAAAAGATATCAGATTTATCCAAAGAACCTTGTCTGCCTAGCATTTCTTATTTAATTTATACTGATAGCACCCTGGTAAGGAGGAAAAGTGTTAGTTTCTCTCTCTTTCAGATTCCCATTTGTGAAATGAGAGTAATAATTGACAGGCCAAGATTTCAAGTGTAGTTTGTGGCAGGGCAAGGAACAATCTGTACCATATCTTAGGTTTTGATCATTGCTACCGGACTATCTTTTTTGCCTTAGCTCCATTTTATAGCCCCATTTATACCTTAATAGATTTTCTCCCCTCAGACAATTATATATACTAGTTGTTTTCCTTCCCAATGGCCAGGTAAATTCCCAAAGGAATGTTAATAATTTACTAAGAAAACTTATTTGCTTACATGACAATATGCTTATATAAAACTACAACACTTATAACACAATATGCTTCTTCCTGGTTCAACAGTTGATGTTTATTTCATTCAAATGTTTAATAGGAATAAGACTATGATTCTGAAATTTGCTAATAGCCTATTGACAATTTTCTCAGTTATATGATCTAAATATTTTTTGCTGTGGTTTTGGTAAAATTGAAGCTTAAACTGCACTTAGATAAAATTTGTTAGTTTCCTAGGGTGTACTTTGTTTGACAGTGTGAGAATTTGTATCTCACTGTTGCAGAAACAGATTAAAGTAGCTCATTTCAATAAGCTAGTCTGTGTATACATATACACATAGTAAATTTATCCTTCTTGTGTTTTACAGCACCATCTATTATTAACATACAAAAGGAATGATGAATAGTAATGAAAAAGGCATATCATTATAGAAATTCTACCCCTTTTTAGGGAACCTGTCCCCAATTCCCAGTGTATTTCCACAGACTTCCAAGATAAATTCCCTAGGGAAAGTCCAAAATCCCACAAAGCGTTATAGGTTCCCCATTATTTAAATTATATTTTACCATACCACACCAAGTCTCTAATTGGATACCTCTAACAAAACTATATTTTGTAGAACTTTTAATTTTAATGATAATACATGCCAAAACTGCCTTATACCTATGAATAGTTTTTTAACAATGGCCACAAATACAGTCTACAGTATATATGTGCAATAACAAGAGATCCACAAGGTGGCTCTCAATACTCAATATTAAGTATAAAACAGTTTGAGGCTGAAAGAAAAATAGTTTCCTAGTACAAAATTTGTTTTTGGTATGTAAAATTGAAGTTTCCATGTGGCACATGGAAATTATATCCCGCTCTCATTATTCTCAGAAGCTTTTTTAATGTGCACACTTAGCAAACACACTTCAAAATATTTTAATTAATTTTCTCATGCAATTTTATAAATCATTTTGTAAAACATTCAGATGAAGCCTTTGCAGATTACAACTTCAGTTATATTCTGACTTCATGAATAAAAAGTTAAATAAAATGCTAATACTTACAGATAACTTATTTCCTACATACAAAATAAAAGTCAATAAACTAGTCATTTATTTATGTACTTCTCTCTGTAAATTTAAAACTATTTAGTTGTATAATCATATCATAGTTAAAACTGTGAAACTTTCATAATCAAAATCTACATTTTAAAGAAAACAAAGCAACTCAGAACTCTTCTTAATGCAGATTTTGCATTTCTGCAACATGCTTAAGATACATACTTAATACCGTATTTGTCACCTAGGCTTTTTGTCTTTAGAAAGAGGGTCACAGGCAACTTCTTTCCTAATCCTTCAAATTATCAGGTGCCACTTGGCTAACTTGCTTCCTATCTGAACTCTTTGATGGGGTCAAATCACAGCTATCTCTCCAAATCAACAGAATGATTCTTTCAAGGAAAGACAGGGGATACCAGCAAAAGGTAATTGTACTTACTTCAACTGACTTTTGCCATAGATTGGAAACAACTGTTATTTTAATGCAAGCTTTGTGCTATCTGGGGTTTTTCTCTCAGCTCCAGCTGCTGGACTCTTATAGGCTAAGTACAGACAGTCAAAAAGCCCGAGGCTGAGTCTATTCAGTTTTTTACAGGTTAGTCTAAACTGCACAGATTAAACTAAGAAACAACTGGACATACATTTACTTTTGATTCAGGAAATCCAGCCACTTTCCTGCAGTTGCTCAGGCCAGAAGCCAGCAGGTACTAGAGCACAGCTCTCTTGCATGTAGCCAGCATGGGCTGTGTGTTTGCTTCCTTTTCCAGCTGCTGAGGTCTCTGGGATTTAGTCCAGAATCAAAGCAGCAAGACTGCAGGTTTACTTATCATTTCTTCTTCTTGCGAGGCTTGCGATTCCATTTGGAGAGATTATTGGGTCTCCTGATTCAATTTGGATTTGAAGATTCAGCTGCCGAATCTCCACCAAACCGAATCAGCGACCAAAGCTTCATACACCCCTAGCGAGCACCTGAGCACATCAATTTTTGTCTACCATTTGCAGTTATAGATATTAGGGCTGTGTGAAGCCTTGGTCACCGATTCAATTTGGCGGAGATTTGGCTCGATTTGGCAGCTGAATCTCCAAATCCAAATCAAATCAGGGGACCCAATAATCTTTTCGAAATGAATTGGAACCCTCTGAATTGATTTGGAGAGATTCGATGATTCAGGCACAGACACAGCTTTATATGTTTTTTCTACATACCTCTCATAGATTCATAGATGTTAGGGTCGGAAGGGACCTCAATAGATCATCGAGTCCGACCCCCTGCATAAGCTGAAAGAGTGCTGGGTCTAGATGACCCCAGCTAGATGCTCATCTAACCTCCTCTTGAAGACCCCCAGGGTAGGGGAGAGCACCACCTCCCTTGGGAGCCCGTTCCAGACCCTGGCCACTCGAACTGTGAAGAAGTTCCTCCTAACGTCCAATCTAAATCTGCTCTCTGCTAGCTTGTGGCCATTATTTCTTCTACCCCCCGGGGGCACCTTGGTGAATAAATACTCACCAATTCCCTTCTGTGCCCCCGTGATGAACTTATAGGCAGCCACAAGGTCGCCTCTCAACCTTCTCTTGAGGAGGCTGAAAAGATCCAGTTTCTCTAGTCTCTCCTCGTAGGGCTTGGTCTGCAGGCCCTTAACCATACGAGTGGCCCTTCTCTGGACCCTCTCCAGGTTATCCGCATCCCTCTTGAATTGCGGCGCTCAGAATTGCACGCAGTACTCCAACTGCGGTCTGACCAGCGCCTGATAGAGGGGAAGTATCACCTCCTTGGACCTATTCGTCATGCATCTGCTGATGCACGATAAAGTGCCATTGGCTTTTTTGATGGCTTCGTCACACTGCCGGCTCATGTTCATCTTGGAGTCCACTAGGACTCCAAGATGCCTTTCCACTTCCATGCCACCCAGCAGGTCATTCCCTAGGCTGTAGGTGTGCTGGACATTCTTCCTCCCTAGGTGCAGCACTTTGCATTTCTCCTTGTTGAACTGCATTCTGTTGTTTTCTGCCCACTTGTCCAACCTGTCCAGGTCTGCTTGCAGCTGTTCCCTGCCCTCCGGCGTGTCCACCTCTCCCCATAGCTTTGTGTCATCTGCAAACTTGGACAGAGTACATTTGACTCCCTCGTCCAAGTCACTGATGAAGACATTAAAGAGTATCGGTCCAAGGACCGAACCCTGTGGGACCCCACTGCCCACACCCTTCCAGGTCAAAACCGATCCATCCACCACGACTCTCTGGGTGTGACCCTCCAGCCAATTCGCCACCCACCGGACTGATGTAGTCATCCAAGTCACAGCCTCTTAACTTGTTCACCAGTATGGGGTGGGATACCGTATCGAAGGCCTTCCTGAAGTCTAAGTATACAACATCCACCCCTCCTCCTGTGTCCAGGCGTTTCGTATCCTGGTCATAAAAAGAAACTAGATTGGTCAGGCACGATCTGCCTGCCACGAACCCGTGCTGATTTCCCCTCAGCATAATTTGTCCTGCCGGGCTCTCACAAATGTGAGCCTTGATAATTTTTTCAAAGACTTTGCCAAGGATGGAGGTGAGACTGACAGGTCTATAGTTGCCCAGGTCCTCCTTCCTCCCCTTTTTGAAAATGGGGACCACATTGGCCCTTTTCCAGTCCTCCGGGACTTGGCCCGTGCGCCATGAGCTTTCAAATATTCCCGCCAGTGGCTCTGCAATGATGTCGGCCAGTGCCTTCAGCACCCTTGGATGGAGCTCATCCGGGCCTATCAAGGTACCAGGTGGCTTGTGAATGCTGAGATGGTGGGGTGGATGGAGCTTTCCATGGGAGCATGACGGGGTCCCCAGTGTGCTCGACAGTGGACCCAGAAGGGGAAACTTTATCCCAACTAAACAGTTGGTTCAATAAAAGATAACACCCTAAGAAATTCTTGCTTAAATTTTGAAAAAACTTGCTTGTTGGTTCTAAACGTATTTGATGTTTTAGATGATGTCTAAAAAGGTTTTTACTAACATTGTTTCTGCTTTGGAAATGAGGACTATAGGTTATTTTTAGATTTTTTGCCTTGCAATAAAATTCATAACCTGGTTATAACATAGCCCAACATTTATGAAATATGTTGGACTGTCCCAATAGTATGTGGTTTTATTTTACGATATACCATTCTAACTTTTTAATTAGTAGTATTGTTTGATAAGTTGCTTGCATAAATTCTTCAAACTCATAGAAATGAGTTTCTTACATACTGAAAAAGACAAGCATACTACAAGATGATTCAGTGTATAATCTTTTCAGCAGGTTCGCCCCTTACTTGAACAACTTGCTGTGTCCCGTTCATAGGCATCTTAAAGTGGTTGAAAGGATTGGATATCGGTGTATAAAGGTGCACACTGGTAATGGTTAAAACACTGGGTTCTCTGATTTCTGAAGCTCAGTGCCAAATATTTTCATATTGGTATAACCAGAAGAACGCAATGGCTCTTATAAACAACTTATTTTATGTTACACTATTTTTTTATTAAATGTTTAATCAGTTCCGCCAGATGTTTTAACAATAACTTCTTACTGATATGCACATAACCACATTACATTATATGCCACTCGTCTCTCTATATTATAAAACCCAAGTGTTATTCATCTTTGAAGTATTTTAAAAATTCAGTGGTCGAAATATTTTTTAAAAAGCAAAACAGAGAACAGAGTACAACCAACAAACACCACCAAAACCATGTAGCTCTGCTGGCAAGTTGCCTAAGATCTAAAAATATGGCCAAATTAAAATGATAGTTTACAAATGTAAGAACTTCTTCACTTTGATATTTTTCCTCTTGTGCAGTAACAAAGGAGGCAAATACTATTGAATATTATATCATAAATCACATGTAGTGAGGGCATTTGGCAAGCAGCAAATTGCCTGACATGTAGGGTAGATGGTTAACAGTTTTAGCCCATCTGAACTACTGTCAGTACTGTACCATTAACAGCCCTGAAGCTGAAGAGACCCTACCTATTTCAAAGTTGCTATTAGCTGCAGAATGCTGTAATTACAAGGAGCCTTTATGAGAAATGAACAGTTATGAAAAGTTATGGACACATACATCCTGCAAATACATGAACCTGCCCCATGTCACACCACATTAGCGGTCATTTTCTTCAGCAGACGTCTATTTGCTCTGTGGTGAGAGAGTGTGGGCAGCTCAGAGCTACCTACACTCTCCAGAAGCCCCTAGCCATTGTTCTGGAGGCCTGAGAGACTTGATCCTGCGCATACTAAGAAGTCCCTTGCAGGATTGGGCCCCTCAAGACCCCTGAAGCACCTCCCTGGCTTTCTCCCTTATACACATGCACCCTAGGCAATCTCTCTATAAGAAGGGCAAGTCAGGGTTCTCCCTTTATGAAAGCCCACCATCGGATATCCAGAAGTAAGTCTCTGTAAGTGGGAAAAGTCTGCATGAGTCCTGTTGTGGAGGCATGGGAGCCAGGGAATCCCCAGCACTCTGTGCCTCCACATTGGAACCTGTGCTGCCTCCCACCTCCACATGAAGCACAAGTCAATGTGGGTCCTGGTATGGAGGCATAGAGCACTGGGAATTCTCTGGGTCTCATGCCATTCTGCAACTGTGAAGCATGGGTTAGCACACATCACAGCAAGGAGGTGCAGGGCACTGAGAATTCCCCAGGTCCTGTGATGTTCCAAATCTCCTTGCTGGGACCCAAGCCAACCTGTGCTTCACATGGAGGTATGAGTCAGCAGAGTTCTTAGCACAGAGGCAAAGTTTTATAGTTTGTAGGGTCGGAAGGGACCTGAGCAGATCATCAAGTCCAACCCCCTGCCATGGCAGGAAAGAGTACTGGGGTCAAACGACCCCGGCTAGGTGTTCATCCAGCCTCCTTTTAAAGACCCCCAGGGTAGGAGCCAGCACCACTTCTCTTGGAAGTTGCTTCCAGATCCTAGCCACCCTGACAGTGAAGTAGCGCCTCCTGATATCTAGCCTGAATCTACCCTCTGCCAGCTTGTCACCATTATTTATTGTCACTCTGGTAGCGCTTGGGGGAACAGGGACTCCCCCAATGCCTGCTGTTCCCCCCTGACTAGTTTGTAAACAGCTACTAGATCCTCCTGAGCCTTCTCTTGTGGAGGCTGAACAGGTTCAGGTCCCTTAGCCTCTCTTCGTAAGGCCTGCCCTGCTGACCCCTGATCATGCGGGTGGCCCTCCTCTGGATCCTCTCCATGTTGTTCACATGCCTCCTGAACTGCGGTGCCCAGAACTGGATGCAGTACTCCAACTATGGCCTGACCAGTGCCGCATAGAGGGGGAGGATCACCTCCTTGTACCTGCCTGAGATGCATCTCTGGATGCATGACAAGGTACAGTTGGCCTTCCTGACCGTGTCCCCACACTGTCAGCCCATGTTCATTTTGGCATCAATGATGACTCCAAGATCGTTTTCTGCCTCTGCACTGATGAGAAGGGAGTTCCCCAGCCTGTAGGTTTGCTGCTGGTTCTTCCCCCACAGGTATAGTACCTTGCAGTACACCCAGAAGAAGTACTGGGTGTACTGGGTTTCAACCTTATACTGGTTAGTATAGTGCTAAAAAGATTTGCTAATAGGTATTTTTTTTCTATTAGAACTTCATTTCAAATTGAATCATAGCATGAAATCATAAGATAATAATGCTTTCAAATAAGAATGAACTATTGTGAAAAATACTTGGAAAAAAATCTACGCCATATGCTGATCATCATCTGTTTACACGTCAAAAATAATTTTGTTTTGCTTTCTTATGGTTATTTTTCCAGTCTTACTTATAGGTTGGCAATGATGTTACCTGACAAAAATCCCAAAACATATGTGTTTGAGAGAGAATGACTGTTGGCAGCAATTACTTCCAATTCCTTCCAAACATTTGTCTCCAAACAATCTTTTAAAAACATCACCTTTATTCATAATAATGACCTAATGCGGTCACTCGAACATGAGAACTCATCACACCAGTCAACCAGAACAGCCTTCCCATCTATAACCTTGGGACGTGTTACAGACCTTCAGCTTTCTATTTCCTGAAAATGTACAGTGCTCCTGATGTTCTCTTTCTCTCTCTATATATACATTTAATGTTGCTTGGAAGACTAACCAAAATTGCTTCCCTGGTGATTGGTGTGATGATAGACATCACAGAGATGAAAAAGACAAGTCAATTCAGTGGATCTACATTCATATCCAACTTGATTTGACATATTTTGTTATAATTGGTTGATGACACAACAGCATCCCAGGAAAGATGGTATTCAAACCTCAATATTTGTGTACATACACACATGGTCTCACAGCTTACTGCAAATATTAAATGCTTATGGAAGTCAGCCCAATTTCAATGTAGCAAAAAAAAAAAAAAAAAAAAAAGCACAGAAATGCAAACTGGGCATGCCCTGGAGCATCAGAAAAAAAAAAAAAAAGTTAGATGCCAGGATATTTCAATGGTATTCTGAGTTCTGTTCACAAATGTTTATATTATGTCTATATACATATTCTGAGGGGTAGCATCATCTGAAGGGCTGAAGTCAAAGAAAAGAACCAGGAATTCTTCATTTTTAATCTTGATTCACTCACTGAATTTTATGGCTTTGCAAAATGGGAATAGTACATGACAACTCCATATAGACAGTGTGAGGATTAATATAAACGGAGACCTTTCAAAAATAAAATATTAAATAGATGCTCAATACTGTTTTTCCAGACGTATTTTCTATGCTTGCTTTCTGGCTGATGGATAGGTGTATTCATTAATTTTTTAAATTTATAAAAAATCAGTGCAAAAACATTGTGCCATAGAAAGCAAATGATGCACTCAAACAAAATTATACAATATTGAGGACCTAAGTGATGTTTTAAATCTCATTTGGGTACTACATTTCAAATTTTTATCTAATTTCTTATGAAATCCTTAAGTCTAACACTTCAAAACTACTTCATCTTTTATTCTACCATTGCTTTCACCACTGCAAATGTATTATTACTCCCTTTTTATTATTTTTTCTTTTGTATTAGCACCTACACATCTTCATGGACTAGGTCACGAACTAGGTCCCTATTCTATTTGCCATTCTGCAAACACAGAAGAGCTGGCTAAAGCCAGACATAATTCTAATAGCTACTGTACAAACACAATGCAGCTAGCTAAAGACAGATGGACAATACAAGGAAACAATGAAATAATACTGGTGAGCATTTTGTCCAGTGGTTTCACCACTTTACAAACCTAACCTTTGCCTAGTTTTCAGAAGGTAACACAGTGAAAGGGTTTTAAATTATTAATGAACTATTATTATGATGTGCAATGATGCTTTAAAAAAATGAAGTAAAATTATTTTGTTATGGGATTTGGTGGTTCAGTATGTTAGATTGAACTTGCTAAAATTTTCAATTTAATATTTTTGAAAAGGGTGAAAATGATATATAGAAATAAGTAAAATTGAAATATATTTGTTGCTCATAGGCTAGAAACAGACTTTTCTTGAGATCACGTTGATGTTTCATTCATGTAATTTTGAACTATCTGGAAATTAAGATGAATTCAGAGGTTGTAGACAGACAAAACAATTATGGTGCTGAATTTGGACTGGGAAGGGGTGATAATTGTTGACTTCCAAAGAACTGGAAATTCATTAGCAAAACCTCTAAACTTTTAGAGTACACAAAGATCACTAGTAACTCCTCTTTTATCTTAATCTCAAAATCTTTCAAAATTGTAGTTTTGGTCCGCATCAGGGTGTGAAACAAACTTAACTCACTTTCATAATAAAGATAAGCAAAAATAAGTCCTTTTTTGCAATACTAATTTAAAATAAATATTTATTTTAATCATATATTAATACTTACATTTAAATAGCTGCTTTTCCAAAATCTACAGCAGTAAGTATTGAATACTAGATACAATTTACTCTGAATGCTGTGCAGATAAATGTGAAAAACTAACATTAACAAAGAAAATCATAAAGTTTTGCCTAAATTATTGCTTTTCTGGGAGTTGTTGTATTAGATGGCAAGACAATTAATACACAATTCACTGATTACACACAGCTAATCAATACCTTCAAATCATAAACCAACAACATTTTAGGTTTGAGATTTCTTGTTTTAGGAATAGAGAAAGTTAGGAACCTATATTTATGGTTTTTATTCCATCTGTTATACCAACTATGTTTTTTAAGTACAAAATTTGTGTTTTTAAGTACAAAAAATGTTTTTAAGTACAAAGTACAGACCAACTATGCTTTTTAAGTACAAAATTAAGTTATTCTAATTATATTCTGGAAAAAAACAAATATATATGACAAACTGTAAAAAAAGGATGAAATACTTGGTTGACTTATATTTGTAATGTGTATTCCATGTCGGACTATATATTTACTCCTTATACTTACTGTAATAATGTCTTTAAAGAGGTAAGAACACTGGAAACGGAATACATCAATGCAAGATAGAATGATATATGTTGGATACCATAAAATGTCATTTTAGATAAAAGGAGGTTGAATACCTCACTTCCATAAGACTTCAGAACATATAGAATTTGTTGCATTTTTTAATATGCTTAAATAAGTGAAAGGAATACGTCCCTAGGCACTGGGAAAACATGGTCCCTTAATGGAAGTGACTTTCTGGGTGAAATGAAAAAGAGCTATACTCAATGTATTTGAGGTACAAGGAAAGCTGGATAGCATGGCACAGGTCATGAACAATTCATGCCCCTGGTGGCTGGGGGGGGCATGGTGGTGGTGGGAGCCCGGTGGCAGTAAGTGGGGGAGCTCCCACAGTTGCCACTGGCGCTGTTGGCAGTGGCAGCAGACAGTGTGGCGAGCACTGACCAAGGGTCGGTGACCTCTGGCAGTGGCCAGCAGGGATTGTGGACCGCCCACAGACATCGCCATCAGTGCCTTTTGTAGGAGGTGCATGGCCATGCTCAAGGGGTGCAAGTGCACCCATGTGCACCCCCCTACGCGTTGCCCCTGGCACAGGTTTGACTGTAAATTTTGTTTTTAACTTTGCTGAAGTCAACCTTATGCTTCCATTGTCCAGGAAATGATCAGGTGACTTGAAGAAAATTTATCTTTGAAATGTGTATTATGAGAAATTGCATTTCAGATCACAATGATGCTCAATAAAATGTGTTGAGCAAACAAGAAGTCTAAAAATAAAATGAAGGGAAAACAACTGAAAACAGTCTGTAGTTAGTAAAAGTTTACTAAACTTTACAGCGTACAGATTCTTCCCTAGATAGTTCTAAGCCTCATTAGTAGCATTTAAAACATAGGAACAAAGCAGGGCTTTCTGCCTGACTTCAGACTGACATGGTTAATCTCTACTTTCTCTACTCATTTAGCTGAAGAAAATACAAAACTGTAATTCTTTTAAGAAGAAAATAGGAAGTCGGCTTCTTGAAAAATGCCTAGGTTCCACTGAAGGCAAAGTTGGCTATTACCAGGCAATTATGTCTGTATCCAGGAGTCGATCCAGAAAGGTAACAGTGGCAGGAGCAGCTGTGACAGAGGAGGTAGTGGTGAGTTTTCTCTTCCTAAGCCCAGAGATGTAAGTACAGAAGGTAAAGGCAGGGACTGGGAAAGGAGTGGAGGTGCTGCTGAGTGTGAAGGGGAAGGGAGTAGGTGCTGGAGTGGGGTTCTTACCTGATTCAGGGATTTCAAGTCCATACAATATGGTCTCCCCACCTAAATGGGAGCGTGGAGGCTGAGTAGGGAATGCAGCCACCTACACAGTGCTGATTGCTGCTCCTTAACCCCACTTTTAAAATCCTGGATCTGCCTATGTCTGCTGCAACCTAACACTAAATTAAGCCTATCTTGAAACAGAATTTTCACCTTGCTCATCACTCGCAAGACGTCAAGTTTCCTGACATATACATGATATATGGGTGAACCATTCTAGCCTGCCCTAGAAAAGTTATTTCCAGATGAAACCATAATCTTCACCTGTGCCAGCCAAAGCAGTACTTTGAACAACCTAAATTTACAGAACATCTTTCTCTAAGGAATGGCAGCCATAAAGTAAGATCTTACTTTATATTACTCTGCAATAACTTGCATCACTGGACTGATGGCCTTCATTCCCCAATTACCCTTAATCATATAATTGCCTCAATTTGAAAGCCCCCTCAGTAATCCTTCTAGCTTTGACACTTTTGCACAGTTTCGTCATTAATCAAACATGAAGCTGAATATGACTCATGATATAGGTATGACTTAGTGTGGGGTGGGCAAAATATGGCCTGTGGGCCAGATCTAGCCTGCCAACTGATTGGATCCAGCCCGTGGCTGCTCCTGCAGTGCTTTGCATCATAGGTGATGCTTGGGGGGGACACATGACCCCCTTGATATTGGCCACTGTCAATGCCACCGGCAGCTTCTGTGGGTGGTTGCTGCTCGCCAATCCCCCCCCCCCCCACCCCAACTGGCTTCTGCAGGCAGTCGCCACTTACCACCCAGTCCCCTACTGCCAGCGGCTTCTGCAAGCGGTCACTGCTCATCACTCCCCCCCCCCGCCCACTGATGGCTTCTGTGGGTGGTCACCACTCGCCACTCTGCCGCCGATGCTGCTGCCCACAAACTGTGTCTTCCCAGTTTCAGGAGGCACCAGTCACCCATGCTTTGCATGAGGCCAAACCCCATCCATTTCCACCCAGGGCAGCCGGTATCACACTCCTGCCTGCACCCACTTTGCGCCTGCAAGAGAGCACTGCACTGGCCCTAGCCAGCATCCATAGCTTCCTAGCAGAGCTGCTCCCATACCCATAGCTGTCTGGGTACTGCTCAGCTCCCCTCGCATCCAGCTCCTGCTGCACTGCTCTAGGCAGCATGTAACGTAGGGACACCATGGGGACATGTGTTGGGTAACATATACCCAGTAAAGCGGGGTGAGGTGGGGGGTGGCGAGGGGGGAGAAGTTGCAGCCAGGAGGATTCTGCCCCAGAACACCTACCCACTTGGACACATGCAGGAACTTGATCATTGGTGATCCTGGTTTTCTCTGTTAAAAAGTCCAAAATTTTCTGAGAAAAAAACCCCCAAATTCACTGATTAAAAAACCTCTAAACCACATTTTTCCAAGATTAAAATGAAACAATACTGTATATATAGGTATCAGTTGAACACAATGTTTTATTGATATATTTACAATTTTAAAGCAATTTGGTACCCTGCCAGTTCCTCAATTACTGTAATAAAGTTGATTCTAAATACTTATACATTTAGGTGCTTGATTTGGGGTTTTTTTAATCATGGAAAGTAAGAGTTCCCTCTGCTGCCCTTCATGCACCAGGACGCAGGTCCAGTTGTGGCTGTCCCCTCCCACTGTTTTGTGATGTTGAGCATACCTAATATGCCACTGCCCTCCAGTCCCAAGCCACAGGCCCCCTTTCCCTGTTGGTGCTCCTCACTCTTGACCCACAGCCCCTGCCTACCCCCATTTGCACCCACCCATCAGCAGCTCCTCGCATCAGGACAAAGGTCCAACTGCAGCTGTCCCCCCTGCTGCTTTGTGGCGGTGAGCTGCCCTGACATACCAATGTCCTGCTCCTGCCCATGCCATGTCCCCCAAGTCTCAAACCACAGTCATCCCCAACCAGCCCTACCATTGCCCCTCCCTCCTGACCTGCCCTGCAGCCCCCTACCATTACCATCCCAGCTGGAGAGGGCCCCCAGCTGAAAATAAGAAGGATGAGTGCAGAAAACAAATGCATCGATTGTTATTACCAGGTGAGAAATTCTTAATGTTGGGAAGTTTCAAGAGGTCTCATGTCTAGACTTTGGACCCTTTATAACACCAGTATAGCTCAAAGAAGACTAAGAATCTGTTTGAGATTTATTTGGATTTAATGAATCATTAAAATTTATGCATTATAATAAACTGTTTAGTTTGTACGTTTTTTGCCTCCATCAAGTAAATTGTATAAGAACTGGTGAACTAATTATTGCCAATGGATAATGGAGCACATTCTGTGCTTTCTGCATGAGAGTTATAAACCTGTCTCCCTGTCATTGTCAATATACAGGTGACCATATTCCAACAATCATGAAATTATTAAGAACCAAAAAGAATATAACTGTTTTGTTTTTATGAACAATGTTTATAAAGTAATTACTGTTCAGTTAAATTCTTGTCTGTACTTTTAATGTATTTACCAGCACATTAAAGTAAAATGGTACTTTTTTTTCCAAGTACTGTTTTATTTAACACAAGGTCAACTGGCCATTGTAGTATCTTACAGTGAAGTAAAAACCATTGTTAAAAATGCAGTAACCATTTTTTCATTAGCCTGGTTTAAATACCGAAATATATTTTATGTTCATAGCAAAGAAAAATGGAAAGATGTCCTGGCTTTTATAAATAAGATACTGTAACTTGGATAAAACCAAATAACTCACCAATTCAGAGGTAAGAATTGTCTGAGAATGACCAAAAAAAGACTGGTTAAATATAATGTACTAAGTTAAAGGGCCTGAAATTTTAAAACATTTCTGCAAATTTTAAAATTAGCCAATGGAAACTGAAATAGAAAGATGATGTTGAGGTAGTGATCTGTGCTGTGCTATGCAAACTTCAGTAACTGCAATAAGTTAAACCCTAGAGAGGCTGAAACCAGGAATTCCAGAAAATACACAGTGGCAGCAATTAAAAAGAGATACCCACCTCCCAGAGGTTATATTTTGTAGTTCTTATAACAATTGGCAATTAACATTTTGTAAATTTTGCAATTTGCAGAAAAAATGTTGACTTGCTACAGAAAAGGCTCTATTCTAGGCCTTGGCTGATTGATATGAAAATGTGTCAGTCCATTCCCTAAACCACTGCATAAGACAGCAACATTTTATTATAGTTTATAACTGATCTAGCTGTTGATTAAAATGACTGCATTATATTACACACTATTAACATATCTCTGGATTTCTGTCTCCATATTCTCATCATATTAAATAAAGAAGGTATCTTAAACATGATAAAATGGGTAGCATATATAGATTAGCAAATATAGTCTTAGGTGTCCAGAGGGGTTGAGAGTTGGCTTTATTTCAGGAAAGCGGCTCAAACAAATTAAAAACTGAGAAGTGATTCAACCAATCTGACTAAATTTTATGGAAAATTATTTATTTAGTTTTTAATGGGCAGTTATGTGAACATTAAAATGGGATGCTGTGTAAAATGCATTTTGTATACTTCAGCAGAACATTTCTTTTACAGATTTATAAGCAAAGGCTTTAAAATCATCAAAATATTTAGTCTGTAGTATAGCAAGCCCTTATCATTTTTAGCTTGAATGGTACACTACTGAGAAAAAGAAAACTGCATACAAAAGCACAAAATTGCCTTTTTCGTTTGGTTTCCCAAACTCAAACATCAGCGTGGCTGCCATACCAATATGTTAATTTGGGAGATATTTATAATTTGGGAGATAATTTCAGAAACAGATTTGCTTCTTGTCCAATTCGCAGCACAGCTTTTACAATCAAAATAGATATTCAGGGGACAGCTTCTCAGCTATGAATAAGAAAAAAGACTAATTGCTATTGCATGTCAATCTGGAGTAGCTTGTAATGGGTAAAAAAGTTCATATATGATCAAGTTCCTGGATTTTAAGAATCCTGTTCCTCCAATTTAGTTCTCACCCTATACTGTAAAGAGGTCACCGTTTGTCTCAAAGTGCTGTAGATGTCAGAGCTGTAGAAACAGACAGACAGACTAGGATACTCTTGGGCTATGATTTTCAAACACACTTCTAAAAATTAAGAACTAAATAAGTGACCTATATTTAGAAATATCAAACACCTTCAGTTGACAACAGAGTTTGGTCTAGATTGCATGTTCTTATCTCTGTCCACTTTCTGGGAAAGCACTGCAAAGATTAAGATTCTTATGAAGAACCAATATCTCACTTTCCACTTCATGCTAGTTAAAAGGAAACTGGAAGTAGAGATTATTTATTTGTGTAGGGATTTTTACAGGCTGGAATGCAACCTGCCCTTTTGGTAGCCTGGATCTTGAGTTTTTCTTATCTCTAATGTTCAGGAATTCAGTCTGGAAACATAATTTTTCCTATAAAAAGTAAGATAAACTGTTACTAGATATTCCTACTGTTGCCTAACATTTGCAGTTTTGCGGGTGCTGGTCATCATATGCAACACTTTCAAGAGCTGTTGAAAAATTAAAAAGATCCAGAAGAATTGTGTGCTGTGAAACTAAAGCGAAAGAATTAAGGAAAATAAAATGAGATGTTTATCAAAGAAATGGTTAAACGTGACTTAATTATTGCACGTAAAGCATCTGGGGAGAAGGTTTTTGAAAACAGAAGTCTCTTGAATCTAGCAGACAAAAGACATAACACATACAATAGCTGGAATAAGCAGCTAGGCAAATTTAAACTGAATGGAAGGTACTATTTCTAGCAGTGAGGGTAATTAATCATTGGAACAATTTATAGATAGAAATGGTGGATTCTTCATCACCAGTAGCTTTCAAATCAATATTAGATATCTTCCTAAAATATATGGTCTAGTTCAACCATAAGGTTTTTGGATTGTTAGATAAATTATTGAGTGAAATTCTATAGTCTGTATAATGTGGTAAACCAAACTGGGTGTTCATAATTGGATCCCACATACAGTTGCAGTTGGTTGCAGTAGACTATTGAAAATGGTACAGATTAACATCTTAATATTTAGGAACATGTGCAGGAAGATAAGCAACCTAATGTAGCAACGTAACTCCTGGCCATCTAGGGATGATAAAACTACATTTGACTTGATGTTTGTCTCCTAGTTTCTGTACCTAGGATTAAAATGACAAATTTAATGTTTTTCTAAATCAGAGCTGAATTAATTTTGAAAATCAAGAAATAGCTTCCTTATCAATGTAGCGCGAGTTTTCAGTTCTGGTAAATCATATATTCCGTAAGTAGGAAAAGGCACCGAAAGTGGGATTAAAATGAACTGAATGCCTTCATTTAAAAGCACTTGTTGGAATGACATAATACTAAATTTGTGCTGAACAGATAGAAAAGTTGACCTTATCAAAAGAATATAGAAACTAAGGCACTTGTAACTTTTTGTCTGATTATATACTTAAAAAGTAAACAGTTAACTGACTAAAAACCATAAAATAATCAAATATTCACACAATGGCAAGGAAAAAAAAAGAGTAAACATAGTAGCACATACAATTCTTATTTTTATCCACACCTTCTGTTATCTAATAAGTCACTTTCAAACTTCGTTACCTAAATCAGTGGGAATCAACCTTTCTGGCAGACAGGCCACAAATTAGCTATGTTCCCCCCCCAGGTACCACCCTAAGCCTGTGAAACTTGCTCAATCCACTGATCAACTTTCTACTCCCACCTTGTGTTTCCTGACCAAGCTGCCGATCAGCTTTCTGCTCCCTGCCCCATCTGCCATTGTGCTGCATGTTCCCTCTCCAATCTGCCCTGCGCCATACAGAAGCTGCCCGTGTCACTTGTGGCACCTGTACCATAGGTTCGCCACCTAACAGAGATATGGAACACCATTACTCTGGGTACAATAAACAACACTTCAGATACTCTGTAGCTCAGTCAAGGCAGATATGAGTCCCAATTCTGCAATATAATCTATGTACCCGCTAAGTGACATCAGACTTCATTTATAAAACACCACAATACCTTACAAAAGGGAAAAAATGCCAGTGTTAAATTTCCCAAACATATCTATGGATAGATATTCAACCCACACTCAACAGGGAACTCATGGACCTCTTACATTTAAAGAGAGGCTTATAAAGGATGGAAGATGGAAAACACCACTAAGGAGGAGTATACTGCACTGGTCCTTACCTGCAGGGAGAGAACTAGGGAAGTCAGGGCTGCAACCGACCTCCAACTGGCTACACAAATCAAGGACAATAAAAACTCCTTCTTCAGATATGTAAGGAATCAAAAGAAAAACAAGGGCAACATTGGATCCCTGCTAACCCAGCTGGGGCAGCTGACTACCGACATCCAGGAAAAAGCCAATCTCCTTAATAATTACTTTGTGTTGGTTTTGCACCAGCCCAAAGAGACCACCCTGCCTAACATGATGCAGGATGACCAGGGTGAGGATGAATAGATGCTCACCATTGGTGTGGATCTTGTGAGGGAGCATCTTGAGAGGCTGGACCCCCACAAATGAGCTGGTCCAGATAGATTGCACCCAAGAATGCTAAAGGAACTGGCAGACATCATAGCACAGCCACTGGCAAGGATATTCGAGAACTCATGGCGCTTGGGCGAAGTACCTGCAGATTAAAAGAGGGCCAATGTTGTGCCCATCTTCAAGAAAGAGAGTAAAGGTGACCCAGGAACCTACAGGCCAATCAGTTTGACCTCAATCCCTGGGAAGATTTTGAAAAAAAATATCAAAGAGATCATTCTTGACAGGCTAACAGAAGGCAACATTCTGAGGAATAGTCAGGCATGGGTTTGTTGCGAGTAGGTCTTGCCTGAGCAAATTTCATTTCCTTCTATGACCAGGCTACGTATCACCTGGACAAGAGGGAAGAGGTTAATGTCATATATTTGGATTTTAAATAAGCCTTTGACCTGGTGTCCCATGATGTCCTCATGGAAAAAATGGGCAACTGCGGCTTCAACTATTCCACAGTCCAATGGCTGGGGAACTGGCTCTGAGGTCGGGCACAGAGAGTGGAAGAGTGGGACTCTTAGTAGGTCCCCTCTAGCCCTAATGTCTATGAAATCTATAAATAAAAATAGATTTCATAAACATTAGGGCTGGAGGGGACCTACTAAGATCATTGGGTTCAGTCCCCCTGCCTAAGGGGCAGGAAGTCAGCCAGGGTCAAAGGATCCTAGCAAGATAAGCATCCAAATATTTCTTAAAGGTGTCCAGAGTAGGTACTTGCACCACCTCTTGCGGGGAGTCTGTTCCAAGCCTTGGGGCTTTGAACAATAAAGAAGTTTTTCCTTATGTCCAACCTAAAACTATTCCACAAAATTATATATATGTATTTTTTGGGGGGCGGTATGTTGGGAGGGGTGTGGGGGGGGGAGGGCTAGGCAGGAGGGAGGGGCTGCTTTTCCCCTAGCAGCTCAGGCAGGAATGCACCAGCGACCTGAAGAGAGGCTGCTTTTGCAGCATAGACAGGCACACAGCAGTGAGAGGGGAGGGGCTGCTTTTCCCCCAGCACACAGGCAAGCATGCAGCAGCAAGGGGAGAACAGCCTCAGCAGCAATTAACGCATGTTAAAAAAATTAACGCAAAAATCAAATTAATGCGTTAATCACAGGCTTTATTCACAATCAATTGACAGCCCTAATGTATGTATGTATGTATGTTCTAAACATCTTATACAAAATATAAGCTCAGGGAGATTATAAAGGACATTGTTCTTTTAACTACTGTGCTACATCTGTATAAATTAATTCATGTGTAGTCTAGAAGGAAGTCCTAAAGCAGGCCCCTCTCCCCACTTTGAAATTGGCATACTTGAGCTCTGAATTGAATTTCATGCAACTGACAACAAATGTTATTTTCCTACAGTGACAGAACACAGAATATAAACTGTATAACAACACTATTTATATAGATGTAATGAGCTTTTCTCTTTGGAATAGGGATAAAGTACTTTTTAATGGCTTTCTGAATGAGTTAGTCTCTGTGGTACCACACTGCCTTACCTTCTGCCTAACATCCAACTAACGTGGCCAACTACCTCTCTCTAGTAATCTAAAAAGAAATTGTTGCTATTGTGTTCTGTCTTCACAAAAATATTTGAGTTTTGTACATGGCAGGTTGCACTTAAAATATTTCTCATTACCAGTATTAAAATGTAAGCATATTTGTTTGCATATACATATTTTATGCACAAGGGACTTTAAAAGGCACAAAGTAGGCTCCCTAAACAGTGGAAGCATTCACCTGAATTCACAAAGAGCATGGAGGACTGTGACTTTTATCAAGGAATTTGAAAAGAGAAGTAAACACTACCTTAAAAAATTATTACTTTAAAATGTCTGTATGCTCAAAATTGCCTTGAGGCATAAAAAAAAACAATGAACAAGGAGCTGGACACTGAGAAACATATATTTGTAGGCATTTTATAAAATGTTACTACTTAATATTTACTCAGTTGTAACCTTCTTTTTAAACCTGTAACTTTACAGAGTATTCATTAAAATTAGGTAAATAGCTACAAAGTCAAATAAAAGCAATCTTTTAAAGCAAACATATTGTTTTCAATAATGTTTAGTGGCAGATTTTCTTTTCTGATCAGTTCACTCAGCCTCAAATTGAATAACTGTTTCTATAAGTAACATTCAGAAAAGTTGAAAAAGACTATAAAAACTCCCCATTTCCCATTTTCATTCTTCAGAGGGAACACATTTTTTAAAACCAGTATGAAACGATAGAATTCATTATAACCCCATATCCAGCTGAGGCTTGGCATTTAAAACAAAGTGCAGAAGGAAAAAATATACTAAGGCTGTTAGAAGCACTGCACTTTTGAACAAGGTTACATTTGAGTCAAATCTTTGACATATTGCACCGTGCACGTTTTACTATGATAAATGTTTTATTATTTTCTTAAGTGATAGTTGAAACATTTGATACCAGAGCAAAACCAAAAGCTTCCCGTACTTCAGCCATCCAAAGCTTTTTTCTTACTCCTGGTATACATATGTAGAGTTCAGTCTCATTCAGAGTTTAGATTATGGATTGTACAGGATGGTTTGGCAGGGGACTGGACTAGATGACCTCTGGATGTCACTTCCAGCCCTGCTTCTCTATACTGTAATTCTATGATTCATCTCACAGGGCGGTGAACATATCATTACATTTTGCTAAAAAGAATAACTGGTTATTTTCAGAGACAAACTGTCATTCAAGTAAAATAGTATTTCCTCTAAATAATGACTTCCTGTTTGTTGACAAAGATAGGTCTTCACTTACACAGCGCTTCCCTGCTTTTTGGTAATAGATGAATGTCTTTAATATGCCAAAGTTCTTTGTTAGAATATAGCGATCACACAATTTAACACCAACTGATTAACAAATAATTTAAAAGCATAAGGCCAAATTTTCTATTAGATCATATAAGAAAAGGGCTAGAAAGGACCTCAGGAGGTCACCTAGTGCAGGGATTCTCAACTGGTGGGGTGCATCCCACTGGTGGGATGCAAAGGTCCTCTAAATGAGACTTGGGTCACGGCAATGAAACCGGAAGTGCCACAGCAGGACTTCCGTTTCACTTTTGCGCGCTTCGATTGGCCTCTGGGGGGAATCCCTCTCCCCGCTTTTTGACTGGCCTCTGGGGAACCCCCTCCACACGTCAACCAGTTGAAAACCAGTGATTTAGTCCAACTTCCTGCTGAAAGCAGGAACATCCAAACCATTCCATGCAAGGGCCTGTTCTAATGCAGGACTGTACAACTTCAGAGCAGCTGGGGGTTGCACAGGTTATCAGCCCTGGGATGTACTCTGGAATGGTGGCTGCAGCACGGGAACTACACAGCCTCCATGCAACTCCGCTGCATGCAGCCCCCCTCACTGACCAGCAATGTGAGCCTTCCATTGCTGCTTCCACGTCAGCAGGTCAAGCTCCTTCCCTCCCTCCATTTAGCATGAGTCCTCTGCATAAGAAGCATGCCCCTGGTGCATAAGAAGCATGCTATGGCAGTAGTCCCTCCTCCCAGTGCCACTTCTGCCTCCCACCCCAAGCGCAGCTCTGCCCCATCCCCCCTGCTGGGAAGAGCCCAATGGTGTCCCTGACCCCAGCCCACATTGGCAGCCCACCCTTGCCCCACATGCAGATCCAGGGGGAACATGCTCCCATGGCTCCCCCAGGGGTGCATGCAGCTGTGGGTGCCATCCCCCTCCTTCCACTGGCCCCCAGACTAGCTCCTTGTGACTCTGTCCCATGCCTAGCCCCAGCCCCACTCCCTCCCTCACCACAGGGGCCTCAATCTGCCCCACCCCCTTTTCCTTTCCTCACCCCTTTCCCCCAATAGATTTACCAGCCAGATGCTGCTCTCCAAGCTGCTAGGCTGGCCGGGTGCATGCTGCAGCTGTGCATATACACAGCTTTTATTGGCGACTTTATTGGTCACATCAGCCAAAAAAAGCTGATTGCCGATAATGTCCATTTTCATTTTATTGGTGCCGATCCAATATGGACTAATGTATTGGTGCACCTCTAGTATTAAGTTTACAAATGAGAACTGTCACCTTCTAAATGCCAGTACATTCTCACCAGAAAGGATATATGAAATCTGGGAACTGATAGGTCCTTCTTGATCATCTGACAACTTTATGGAAATCAGTCTATTTTTATCATATGGGATAAAGATAAAGTGATCACTAATCTACTTAAGGACTAACTGAAGGTAAGACTACCCCAAGCCATTGCATGTTTTATAGCTAAGCTCTGGACTCTGGATATATTATGAATAAATAGAAAGACGGGCATGCTCACTTAGTGTTTCCTGATTATTACGAGTACTACTTTGTATGAAAAAGTTGCATAAAAGTTTGCTTTAAATGTAACTATAGCCATTTAATAATGTCTATGTAGTATTTTTATTCTAGTTTATTATATTAGTTATGATGTTGGTTGACAAGTAAGTCTAAAATATTGAAGCACTTCTATTAAAAAACAAAGGCAATTTGTTGTTGTTGCTTTTAACTTTATGAATATACCTAAGTCTTTTCCTATTTAAAATGGGTCTCCTGAAAATCTAAATACTCACTGTACAGTGTTTGAAAACCCTGGCAGTATTAGATTAATTAAAATAGTAGGGCTATTCTCTACAGAATTTTTTTTTCTCCCAAGCATGTACTGGTAGGACTACTTCACATTATACTCTTTTTGCTTGGCCTTTCAACTTTATTATAGTATAATGTATCGTGTAAAAAAAAAAATATATATATATTAAAAGTCTCTATCACATCCCATTTTGAGAGACAGAGGGAAAAAATATTAACTCTAAAACATTTTTAGTAATACAAAAGAAAATTGTTGTAATTATAAAACAAATAAGGATCTTCAAATATTCAATGTATATTTGACATTTAATACAGCCTAATGTATTTGAATAAAACTCCTTATTTTATTTTTATAGTTTTTTAATAACATATCAAATATTGGACATATTATTAATAAAACAAAAATAAAATGAGGATTTGCTCTGAAATAATTAAATGTCAAGCAAATGATTATATATCAAATATTTGATGAATGTTCTCTAAAAAATTCATTTTCCAATTTAAAAAACATCTGGGAGATAATTAACAGGATTAGTGGGATTCCTTTCAAGTTTTAAAGGTGTGTAAAAGAGACAATACTAAAACTGTTCTTTTTCTAGTTTCTCTGATATCCTTCAGAAGGTCTCACCTATAGCTATTATATCTGGACAGGAAGTTGAGTGATTAGTATATCATTTCAGGCACATGCTGGATGACTGAAAAAGAACTGAAGAACTAAGATGTCCTTCAAATCAAATTGGATTTAAAAAAAACAAACAACCAAATATATTCCTATTCCCTCTATACCCCGCCCCCCCATCCTTTCTTCTGCATTGTTTCATTAACAAGCTGAATCTTCCATATTTAATTATAGGAAAGAATGGATATTTTGACAATAGTACTAAAAAACATTGTTTTGTACAAAAATATATAAAAAAAATAAATGTATAAATATTTTTGGCAGGAAAATGGCAAATGAAGCTCTGATGGCATCAGAAGGGGCTTAGACTGGTTGTATCAAGTTAATAATGAGCACATGTGAATGTCATTGGATGAGATAGCTTAAAATAAATATCTTAAATTACTATAACCAACAAAGCACTACCTTCTTGCAATACGATGGGCATGGACAGATTCCTGCATTCAGACAGAGTCCTTCTAACTTCTACTCCTCCTTCTCATCCTAATGAGGATCTATTGCACCCCTAGGTAAAGTTTTCTAATTAATCAACTATGCTGATAAAAAGGCCCCCCGCTTTTTTTTCTTTGCATGTGTCAATCTTTAGTTCCTACCCTGCTATACTTTTGTCTGCTAAATTAAAGAGCTTTCTACTATCAGTGTAGGCACTGACAGGCTATGAGCAAGTCACCTCTTCTTTTCACCTTGCATAAACTCAGTAGTCTGACAGCAAAATCCAAATTGATCTCTAGGGTGTGTCAAACAAGTGGGAATGTGCATTTCCCTGGGACAAACAGAAGTGTCACAATTTGTGCCACTGCTACTTATCCCCGGGGAACGCCTATGCCACGCGTGCTCTGGCATACCGTGTGTTGCTCCGGTTGGAATAGGGGAGGCTGAGGCCAGCAACTGTACTGGCCCCAGCAGCCTTACCTGGGGTCCTGGGATTCTCCAGAAGCTGCAGCAGTGGCAATCCTGCAGCAGGGCCTGGCCGGCAACTAGAGTGCGACTCCGGCTGTCCAGGATCTGGTTTTGGGTGGCATGTGCTGCCACTACATGCACCAGCCCATTTTTTTTTAGGTGCGGGTTTTTTTTTGACCCCAGGTTTTCCTGGGGTGAATCCCCCCTGCCCCGCACTGCAAATATGCAGCATGGCAAAAGCCTGCATGTGCAGCATCTGTGGTGTCACATACTGCATCTCCACACTCGTCTGGATGCGCCCTTAAGTGTCTGATCCAAGAGGGTGATTTAAAAGGTACTAGGGCACTTCAGCACACTGAGGGTCAATTGAAGAGATCAGGCATCTCAAAAGTGTCATTCAGAGAACCTGGCTGCTACACAATAGGATATGCTAAGCACAAGGGTCTATCTGAACTCCATCTGAAGCCTTAAGCACCTGATTTATGGCTGCACATTAGATTATTTCAACCACTCAGATCCAGTGTGGAGTCCTCTTTTGTAGACAACTGTCTACTTTCCCATCCGACTAACGAGCATCTCATCTGTTAATGTTACTGTACTGCCTAACTAAGGCAGGGAATTGTGCTATATGAACAAGCACATTTTTGTAACAGACTGTTGGTTAGCATGCTCGTCGTGTAGCCTTGTGTTCTAGTCCTCCTCACCTTAAAGAGATTCAAATCCATACTACTGAACATGTTCTAGAACCAGTGGGTGATTACAGTTGTTCTCTGCAACCGGTCTATGTTTACACGGTTTACTTTAAGCCACATAAACAAACTGAGAGCCATGAATGTAGCCATTCTCCAGACCTAACAGCCATGCTGGGAACCTGATGTAAGAGTAACTCAGGGTCCAGGCAGGGATGGGTGGGATTGGGAAAGGGGGCTGGAAGATCTGTGGGTGGGGTTGGTGGGTCTGGGGGGGTTGCCCAGTTGGTTGGCGATTCAGAGGGCTAAAAATAGCTTAGCCAGGGTATGGGCATGACAGCATAGCATAGCCCCAGGGCTGGGACAAGCAGATGGGCTTTCCCAGCCTCAGGGCTGCACCGCAAACGTGCAGATGTTCAGGAGATCAGGTTAAGCTGATCTTGATCTAAGCTTGTGTACCTCCTGCGGTGAAGTAAGTTAGATGGGGCATGTCATTTTTGGGTGACTTAAGCCCTTTGAATGCCTGCATGATTGGGCATTTAGATCAAGTGAACCCTGGTTGAGTCAATCTAAATAGCACCTGTACATACCCTAAGTCTCTGACTACCATCGTTACTTCATCCAGCTGTGTTTTTGGATGAAAATTGTGCTTTGTACTATGGGTGTGCATTAAGAGTGATCAACAGGACCCTCAGCAGGCTTCTCAATCACAGGAAACTTCTTGAAGTTAAATTCCTAGGTGCATGGACTAAGAAGTTTCTCTCCATGCACAGTAGTTTAAAAATTTCAGTACCTACATTTTGGATCTCGGCAATGCAAAATGCAGTTGCTAATAATTTTGTAGCTACTGGAACAGGGGTGTTGTCAATAACTTTTAATGATTTATGTGCCTATATTTCACTTATGTTTAGACACTTTGCCTACGGACAGGAATAAACCATAAACAGTCTGAATACAGACCTACACATAAACCACTATAAGTGATCAGAAACTGCTTCAAATCTGTAACACAACAGAAGTTCAATGCACATAAACTGCTTTCAAAATGGCCGAAACCAGTTTAAGATAAAGCTGGATGGATGTAGCATCAGACTTAACTGATTTAGGTTAAATCGGTTTATTGAACTTCTGTTCCAGATCCCCTCTAGATTTAAGTTAACTCACAGTCCCCTCGCATCCCAGATTGCTTTGCACCTCCCCTGCAAAACCCCCACCCCCATAGGATGGGCAGACTAGCCTTGGCCCAAGCTGTTTGCTCCAGCTGGGCAGGAAGGTGTGCTATAGCACCTCCTAGCTTCTGGTCTGGAATCAAAAGTGCTTTTCTGGAATCAAAAAGTGAATGTCTATTCACTTGCTTATTGGTTCAATTTACACAGCCGCTTAGACTAACTTGCAAAGATTGAATCTATTCAGTCTTAGGCTTTTTTCACCGTCTATACTCAGCCCTTGTGTACCCATCTGGATCCAACTCCAAGACTCTTGAGCTGTTCACTGTAGGGTATATTTGCCAATCTATATATAGTTTCTATATAACCTTGAACTTGATCAATGTGATTTTGTAGCACTGACCCATCCTTGTATTAACTTCCAGTTGCACCAATATGCATCTCATCTGCAAATGTAACCATTAATAATTTTATTTTTATTTCAGATCACTGATCAATATATTGAAAAGTACTGGGTCAAAAACACACATATATGCAACTTCATTAGAATCTCTTATCACTGGATGATAAGTCTTCATTTACACTACCTTTTAAAATCTATCCCTTAGCCATTTTAATTCACTACATGTGTGTTACATTGATTTTGCAGTGATAGGTTTTTACTCAGGATCTCATACAATAGTCAGAGTCCTTATGGAAGTATATTAGGTTAATTGCCTTTGTCAAACAAGCCTGTAATCTTATAAAAAATTATAAATTTGATTGACAAGATTTTCTTCCAGATAACTCTTTTGATGGGCTACAAATATTGCTGGAATATTGTTATTGACAAATGTACATTTTAGCTTCTCTGAAAGCGGAGGGGAACTGCCACTCAAGAATGCACATGGGATATTACAATATAACTAACTGTATGATCTTGTCCTAATAAAAATTAGCTAAACCACCCTTTGACCCTGACTGAGGAGGGTTAAATTTGGAGTGTTTTAGTTACACTTGCATTCTTGAAGAATCATTCCTATATAACAGTTCCATCACAACAACTTCCACCAGTACCATTTGATATCGCTACATTTCTTACATCTGTCTATACACTTAAGTTCTTTACTAATGTCATGTATGCCAGTGTTAGCATGATTCAATATGGACTTAGCTTTACACAGCAGAGAGTTATTTTGATAATGTAAAATAAACTCATATAACCAAGGGGTTTCCAAATTATGTCACAGTGTGAGACGCATTTAACGGCATGTCTGCTGAACCACTTTTTGCCTTATTCCTGGTCACGTGGAATACCTCAATAGTTCTATTCATTACTGTGTCAAACAGTTAGTGTTTGTACATAATAAAGTCACATTAACAAAACAGAATCATAGAAAATTAGAGATGGAAGGAACCTCAGAAAATCATCTAGTCCATCTCCAACTAAATCATCCCACTCAAGGCTTTGTCTACCCAGGCCCTAAAAACCTCCAAGGATGGAGATTCTACAACTTCTCTGGGTAACCTGTTTCAATGCTCTACCAACATCTTCGTGAGAAAGTTCTTTTTAATATCTAACCTAAACTTCGCTTGCTGCAACTTTATACCATTGCTCCTTGTTGTGTCATCTGCCACCACTGAGAACAGTCTAGCTCCATCCCCTTTGGAAATAGCCTTCAGTTATTGATGGCTGCTGTTAAATCCCCTCAGTCTTCTCTTCTCCAGACTAAATAAGCCCAGTTCCCTCAGGCTCTCCTCAGAAGTCATATGCCTCATCTCCCTCACCATTTCCATAGCCCTCTGCTGAATTCTCTCTGATTTGTCCACATCCATTTCTGTAGTGAGGGGCCCAAAACTGGACACACTACTCCAGATGTGGCCTCTTCAGTACTGAATAAAGGGGAATAATCACTTCTCTTGATCTCCTAGCAATTCCCGTATGAATGCAGCCTAGTATGCTATTAACCTTCTTCACAACAAGGGCACACTGTTGGCTAATATTCAGTTTATTGCCCACTGTAACCCCCAGGTATTTTCTGCAGAGCCAGTGCTTAGCCAGTCAGTCCCCAGCCTGTACAAGTCTGCAGGACTGTTCCATCTTAAGTGCAGGACTTTGCACTTTTATTTATTGAACCTCATGAGATTTCTTTTAGTCCAATCCTCCAATTTGTCAAGGTCTCTCCAAATCCTACCCTACCCTCTGGCCTATCTACTACTCTATCCAGCTGGGTGTCATCTGCAAACTTGCTGAGGGTGTACTCCATCCCATCTTCCAGATTGTTAATGAAGATACTGAACAAACTCGGATCCAGGACTGATCCCTGGGGCATTCCACTTGATACCAGCTGCCAACTAGACATCAAACCGTTGATTACTACCCTTTGAGACTGATGCAATAAATGTTGTGTTCTCTTTGAAAAGAAAAGGTAATCTAAGAAACTCTGTTTATTCCATTCCATATCTCATGCCTACTCCCATCTATTTTTGCTGCTCTGTTTCTCCTTGCATCCTTCCTTACTACTAGGTCCCTTCCTTCTCATGTAGCCCTTTGCATTTCCCTGCCTTATTTCTTTGTATCAGTCCCTTCTGGTTTGGAGATGTCAATTTCTGGTTCCCTGGGAACATCCTTTCCCTAAGGCAGATATTGCTTCCCATCTTTTTCCTATGTTTTGCTTCTAATGGAGACAGCTAAACTGTCACTCCTACTTGCTTCAAACTGCTTTTATAGCTTCTCTTCCTCTCTTTTTCTTTTTTATTTGATACAAAGGTGTGGCCTACCTTTAGATGCAGTCAGAATCAAGGAAGTGGAAGCAGTGCCTTGTGGCAGTCTCTCTTTGCCATCTACCAGTTGGATAAACATTGACTTAAAATGCTTACAATTGAAGGTTAGATTACTTAGGAGCACAGGACTGGACTGGAACATACTTCCTGAGGTCATCAAGTCCAATTCCATGCTATTAGAGACAATAACATATAAACCCAACAACATCAAACTTCATCGTAAAACTATATCAACTATTACAAGACTCCTGCTTGAGAACCTCACTGTTGTTGTTCTTCTAATTTAAGCCTGATTTTATCCATAGCCAGTTTATATTATTTTGCTCTTATGACAACATTGACCTTTTGTTTCAGTAGGTCTTTTCTCTCCCAGGTGTTGTATCCCATTATAAACTTACTGACAGCAGGCACTCTCTCAGTTATTGTCTTGTTAGAATAAAGCATCTATGGTATTAGAGTATCCCCACCAGACAGCCTTTCAATTGTCCTACCAGCTCTTTTCTGTACCTGTTTTGGTTTGAATTCTTCCCTCAACATGGGTAACCAGAACTGTGTCCATTGTTCCAAAGGACATACTAGGGTGTTTTATATTTCTCTGTTTCTGGCCCAATAAATCCAAGCTTCATATCTGCATTTTTAATGACAGTATTCCACTAATGGCTCAGAGCCATCCTGTGATTGACTAATAAACTCTCCCTCCTTCTGTTTCCTTCCAGCTGAAAAGGTGCCAGCTTATAGCAGAAATTCTTATTATGGTTTCTGTGTACAAGGTGTTGCACTTTCTCTGTTAAATTTGCAGTTGTATGATTTCACTTTACAGGCTATAAAAGTGATACTGGCTCCAAGGAAGCCCAATTTCCTTTGACTCAAAGGGGACAATAACTCTGAGGCAGAGGTCTCAGTGGGAAGATGGCATCAATAACCATATTTTTCCTTTCACACAACTCCGTCTACTGGTAAGGATGTCCCAGACACTGATGCAGTGCAATGTTTTCTCTATCTTCATCCCCCTCTCCTTGCAAGTCCGATTCAACCTTCACATGTAGCTGAGAACAAACAGCCAATGGAGAACAATTTAAAGGCAAAGGGGGGCAAAAAATCCAATAGCACTGAATCTTTTTAAAATCCAGAAATATTATTAGGCTCTTTGGACAATAAAATAATTTTTTGTTCTGTGTGGTACAATGGCTGAGGCTAGTGGGTACTACAAAAATATCTATGAGTATCCATAGAAATGCATGTTACAGAAATAGCTAATCATATCATTTCTTATAAAGCACAAATAGCTAAAATAAATGCCATTACTTTGCAGCAATGTGAACAATGGCATATGAAGTCACAATGACAGAATGAGAAATGTGCTTTTTTAACAGTTAATACTGTAGTCAGAGAGTTCTATCATATTTTTAAAAGATATTTACCACTAAAAGGAAGGAAAGAAAATTTTGAGTGTACCCAAGCAGTTTTAATAACTCATCAAAAGAGAACTGGTTATCACCAAAAATTTTCATGTGTGTATAAGGCTTAGCAATATTTTAACTATAATCACTGTACAAAATAGTACAGGTTGTTAACATGGTGTGTTGTTTTATTATTGATGCTTGCTGATGCAGTTTAATTTACTGCCTTCACTGGGAAATGTTATCTGAATCACAAACTTTGGAGTACACATAAAAATAAATACTTTGTTTAAAAATGTATAGTTTGCCATGCTTATTTCATTATACACATGCATGCTTTGATAAATTTTTTTGCTGCTGATTAAAAGGTTCTTTTCATTATGGAATAAACAATAGATTGCCTTATATTTTAAATACTTATAGGATTAATGCTGAATATTTATCAGGTCTCAGAAACAAGGATCTGTAATTTTCACAGTAACTAGAAGAGAAATCACGTAGGTCCAATGGCTAAGTGAATGCTCAAAGATGACAGAAGGGTAGTAGAAAAGGTCTCTGGGTAAAATATTCTACCTATTGAAGTAAATAGGAGTTTTGCCATTAACTTCAAGAACAGAATTTCATCCTGTATTTTTGTTTTTTATATCATACTCAACTACTAAACTATCTAAGCACATACTTGGTGGTATCTCAATATGAAAATGTTTAATTAATTGATTAAGATATGGTGTATTTTTTGCACAGTAGTGTTAAAAGCATACACTTGTAGACATGTTATGATGACAACTTCCTGACTATTAAGCAATAGCCATACCATAGGCAGAACTGATGCATGCAAAGAACTCAATGGACTGTAAAACTACTGAAATTTGTTTAAAACTGTGCTGGCCATTTCCTTTTGCACCATATTACCCTTACCTCTTTCTTCTTTTATTTCCTCACACATATTCTTCATTCTTACTTCTTCTTGTAATACCACCAAATTCAGATCCTGCTAAATACAGAATTACCTCTATCCTTTCTTTGACCACTTCATTTCATCTCCCTCTTATTTCCCAGGCTTTTCAATATGCTGTATTTTCTATCCATACTTCTTGCTTATTTCAAGAATTCTATGTCCCTCAGTTTCCTTCCATATTTTCACTCTGCCATTAACCCTTTTATCTTCTCATGTCCACATCTGCCACACCTTCCTTATGCTCTCAGGCTTGAAATTTAAGGTGCATCAGGGCATCTTTGCACCCAGGACATCAGCTACACCTGCAGCTCTGTCTGCTGCTGTGGTGCTGATCACGATGGCACAGTGACCCGCTGGCTGAAATTCCCTTGTAAGATATATTAGTCAAGCTTCCATAGTTGCACCATTCACATTACCCCTAAATCTCCCTGTAAAATCACCTAACAAGAAAAGGGATGTGTTTACAGTTTTAGCTAAAGAAAGAGATCAAGAAACAACAACAACCCTTCACATTATACATATATAATGTAGTATTGTCACTATGAGTTGTGTTCAGATTCCATAATGAAAACACCAGACAGGTTTCACATTAATGTTTATATGCCTAACTTCAGTATCAACACATTCCTTTTTCTTCTGTATCTCTTTTATGTTATATCACCATTAATGTTCAAAAATGTTTAAATCAGTTATTCACAACCTGGGTGCTGCAGGACCCTATACAGCCTTGACAACCTTTCGAGGGTGTGGCAGGATGCCATGCAATGGTAGCATTGTTAGGAGTAAAAACATAAGTCACAAGATAAACCTGGAGATTTCAAATAGGAATCCATAGTGTTAAAACATTCTGACCTGTTGTTGTTTGAGTTCTCTGCAATAGAAGAATTACTCTATTATTTTTCCATGGTCAAAAAAAGAGTGAAAATTAAGAGCTGGCATTTTCTGAGGGGTGCCTCTAGTCTAGTCAGGGAATTTTGAGTCTAATAAGGTTGAGAACTGCTGGTTTAAGCCCTGTTTGTACTGAAGTCACTTCTGAAAATGGGATACAGGCATTTGTGAAAAGTTCTCCTATCTCTTTATTAAGGAGCCCACAAAATAAGAAAAAAAGGTGGAAAAAAATAGTTCTAATATTTTTGAAAGGGGCTAGACCTTTAGAGAATACATATAGAAAATGTAATGCCACATCCAAGATTTACTGAATGAAAAATGACACCGTGCATTGAAACGTGTTAATTCTTGGCTGAGGAAACAAACCCTCTTTAGCAGAGAGAGAAAAGAAAACATGCCTAGGTTTCACTCCGATACTTTCCCAACTTTTGTTTCAAATCTAAAAACAATAGAGGCAGCAATTCCAAGAAGATGGAGGCAATGAGCTGAAACAACAAAATACCTAAAAATTTGCATTAAATTTACATTTTATTCTCATAAAACTAGGTTAAAATGTGCGTTACTTTTGTTCATCTACTAATAAAAACTAATATGCATAAATAGAGAGAACAGTTAATGCAGAAATGCACTTGAATCTAGGACAGCGTAAAATGTGCAAACTAATTTCATTATTAGCCAAAGACATTATAAAGTTTGTGAACATTTTATGAAACCATTTATCAAATTACAGTATGTTTTATAAAATTAATTATATACATGCTTTGCTTTCTGCTCTACAGTAAATGCTACATATAAGCAAAAGTATAACACTTAATACATCACATTTTTCAAATATTTTTATATTTATAACCTGGAAGCATACAAACTCCAGGCTACGTTCACATTAAGTAACTGCTTTTCTTACATGAAGTCAATTGGAATATTCATAGGATTATTTATATGAGCAATGGTTGCAGAGTGAGCCATTACATATCTTTAGTTGGAAGAGAAACTACTGGGTATACAAACAAATTTCTATATTAACACCTTTACATATTTTAAATTTAAACACAGTTCTTTTTATCTTAAAAAACAAAACCAAGCAACTTCTCAACCCCTAATAGTAAAATCTTTGCTTACTGTGCTACATACTGCAAATCTGATTAGCATTTTTCACAGTAGGTAATACCATCTAAAATAAGAAACCCATCTGATATTGTTAGATATTTTATATTATTCTACATGTTTAGACACAACGCATCACAATCTATATTCATTAGAGTTTTAAAATGAAATCCTGAATGCAAATATTCAGCCGCACTTCCAAAAATGATTAATAATATCTTTAATATAATGACTAGACTTCCTATGGTGACAGCTTTTTACACACTTCAAAGAATTTCTAGTCCTGTAGACTCAAATTTATTGAGCACCAAAATAAACTAGTTTAAAGCTTTTTTTCCCTTGTTTTCAGAAAATGTTGGTACCTAGTTTAGCTTAGTTTCCCAAGAATCTGAGGTAATATAATGAAAACCATAGTTTCATGTTATATTATAGTACATGAAATGAATCTTCACACTAACATCCATAGTTCAATTATATTTTCTACTGTACAGTTCTCAAACTTTCAGAGTAAACAGTAAAGAAATAAATTTTCCCTACTACAACAACACAGTGATTAAAGTCAATTAAATCAAAAGTTCTTATGAAACTTAAAAGAAGGATTTACTTAATTTTAAATCACTATAAAGAAATCTTTGCTTTATTAGAAGAAACTAAAGAACTTAGGTATGAACACTTCCAAATAAATCTTTTAAAACAAAGTCAGTTTATCTGAAATCATTTTTTCAGATAAACACTTGGTGCTGTAATCCTCAAACCAAATTCCAATACAGAATATATGTTTGGATTCAGTCCAAACAAATGCATATATTACAAAATAGAGGAAAAGCAGGGAAATTTGATATCACTAATTATTTCAGTGTCACCCTCATATTTTACTAGAATGGGCATATGCCCTTCAAAAACAGAAAATGCTATATTTCAGATACAGCAGCTATTTGGACCTAATAAGCATTCAGATATGCTTTTATCTAAATATTTTTATCCACTACTGTTAATTTATGCATCTGAGGTCACCTTAACCTGCCCAAATCCAAGCGACTCCATCTGCACAATGACACATTTCAAATGTACTTAAAAATCTTCTAGTCCCTAAATTTTCCTGTTCTAATCACTAAAGCATGGAGAAAGCTCATAGGCTCATTTCACCTAAATCGATACAATGACGGCAAATAAGTTGAACATATGGTGATGATTTCCACGGAAAAACATGCTAGTGAATAAGGTTTGCAAGACATTTTCAATCAAATATATTATGTAGGCCAGTGACAGATGTTAAAAAGAAGGCACAATGGGATCTGATGTGTGAACCCAAATGATTGTGCCTCTTGCCATGACACATGTGCCATCCCATCACGTCATGCTGTCGCTGCTGGAGGAGCCTGGGATCATGCTCCTGGGCTCCCCCTGCACCAGCAATCTTTGCTCCTGCGGCTGGGAGCCCTGTTAATGTTTGAAGCTCCCAACCACAGGAGAGGACTCTGCACTCTCATGACTGGGAACTCTATCAACTGACTGGGCTCTCAGCTGGGGGAGTTACAGAGAGGTACCCCAGGGAATCTGGGGTGCCTCTCCATAAGTGAAGTTGGGGTTCCCCACTCAGCCAGACCCATCCACCATGATTACAGGTGAATCTGGCTGAGCTGAGAGAAAGTCCTTCTCTGCTCAGCCAGACCTAATCCACAGTCATCACAAGGGCTGGATTTGGATGAGTGGAAAAAGAGGAGAGATCACATCAGGCAGTCAGCAAACAGCCAGGCATCCCCCCACCCCTCCACTGGGGACCCCAGTTTAAAGAGCAGGTAGGGGGCTTTACTTTACTGCTCTAGTCCCCTCTTGCACAGGTCTAGGAAAGGAGAGGAATAGTGGGGCTAAACCCCTAGTCCTGTTTCCCAAACCAGCCAGTCTAGGGAAGAGGTAGGAAACACTGCCTACTAAATTAGATTGGGGAGGGAGTGTACAAATGTTTATTCTTACAAGAGAGTTTTTCTTGCTAGGGAGATCATGGAAAACCTTTTTCCTGGAAAGGGCATGTTTCCCCTGGGAGAAATTGAATGAACACTTGTATACTTGTCATTTCTACTAGGAGAATGGCAATTTTCCCAGTACAAATGTAACACCTGTACATCGCAGAAGGCAAACTGAACCAAACTGAGTTTTCTAACCAAACTCAGTCATTTCAAGTTCATCCACTGCTACTTTGAATTTATAATTTTTATGGTTACCATACACCTCTGTATACCCATGAATGCAGATACACATACAGGCCCTACTTCTATAAGAACAGTAACTTTTGATTATATTACAGTTTAGACACCAGCCTTAGACTAACAAAAAACAGTATTCAGGGTTTAAAGAGTGTCAAGGTCTGTGTAATACCTTTCATTTTTAATAAGTGAAACATAATGCATAATCATTGCACTGTTCTCCCTTTAACTGCATTGATGAACCACAATCTAATGACTAAGTTAAAAAAAAAAAAGTGGTCTTTGTAACATATAGTACATATCTGCATCAGAAAACAGTTCCACTTCAATAATATTCCTGTACTGATGATAGACTATAATGGGCTATTTATAATATTTTTTTAAATAAACACACTATCCAACATAATCTTTTTTAGCTTTTATTAAATATAAACTTGTAAAATGTACCTTAAGCTAAAACAAATTACTAATCATCTACTTACTGGAACACAAATGTTGAAAAAATTAAACAATAAGGGAGTTGAGGGCAACTTTTTAAAACAAACAAACAAGCAAACAAATGAATAATGATACAATCTGGATTAAACTGCAATTATCACCAAGACTGGTAAAAGAAAATGATGAAGCATTTGCTGTCTCTAATTTTAAAAAGTACAATTAGTATAGGATAAATAGCCCCAGGACAATTTCACACAAAATAGAGTGAAACTCTTTAAGATAAAGTTTATTCTAAAAACATTTGTAATTCTGACAATGTATACCCATAAATATCCTTTGAAAACTATATTGGACAAACAAAGTGGATCTATAACTGCTATTGTATAGAAAACAGGCATGTGCTAAATCAAGCACAGGCTCAGGTTCATCCCTGCCTGGCCATTCCCCTTGCTCCTCTACAAGGAGGTGAGGAATGTAATACATCAGTTAGTTTTGAAATAGAACGCTGCTCAGATCACAAAAGTTATGGAGAGATGCCTTAAGTCTCTTGAGAATGACTGCCTTATAGTGCACTTTTATGGTACTGACATGTGCTCTGTGAATTGCAAATGGAGCAATACTCATTTAGAGTAAAAGCCTACTGAGCTGAATCCTAGAAAACAAATCTATCCAAGCTATTTCTGTAGCTAGAAATGTCCAATTCTTAGAACTCACAGGTGAAAGTAAGATGCAATGGAATAAAGTTTAAGTGACATGGTCCAAATTAACTAAATACTGAGAAGAGTTAATCTTACCATGCCCATTTTCTATACCAGGTATTTAATTAGGTCTATTGCCAGGTTATAAGGCTCCATCACATAACCAATAATCAGAACTTTGTTAATCTTTGAGTGCTCTAACTTTCTCCCCCATGAGGGACCTGAAATGGGTTAAGGAATATGAGGGGGGTTCTTGTTTGTAGATCTGTCTTACAGCCAGAAGGTCAACCAGCTAAAACCTCAAATACCAGATTTCTGGACCTTTTAGCTTCACTCACAACTAGGCTCTTGCTGAAGTTGTGATAGCCACACCTTCCTTCAGAGAGAGGGTGAAGTGCTGTCCTGCCATACCTTTATCATTTTTAAATGATGGACTTCAGAATCACAGTCATGATCTCAACTATGCCTCAATGATGCTCTGAAGAATTAAAACAACCACATCCCCCTATGTTAATTTGTCTCAGTAAGAGAAAACTCTTTTCCAATGACAAAAAAATCACCCAGAGTGTCCTCAAAACACAGCTTACTCTCAGAACTACAAAAAATAATGTTTGGTCAACTTAAAATGCAAAATAATGAAGTGGCATGGGAAAAAATTAAATCATCATGGGGAAAAGGGAAATAGGCACGGGAGCCAGCTATCATCCTCCCCTAACCATGTAATGATACAAGGCTCCCAAAAGAAGCTAGGAGGGTGGGGTATTCCAGCACAAGCAATTCTTATCTTTTCTCTTCAGAAAGCAGCACATCTCCTTTCTTGAGGGATTCTTATGCATGATGAGATATGGAAAAAAAGGCAATTTCCAGACACTCCTCCCACCTCCACCAACCTCCATGTATGCACTTCCTTCCAAAGTGCAACTCACTTCAGTACAGTCAAATGTCTTTCCATGCCTCCTGGCAGAGGGAGGAAAACAGTGTACCTCACCAACTGTGTTGTGCCTCAAGAGACATAATTTTCCCAGTAGAAAAAAGCCCAGACCATTTGGAACTTGAAGCAAGATCATTAAAAATAAACCACTTACTTGTTTTTCAGCTTGCCCATAATCAGGTCCTTGTGTTGGCAAAAAGTGGCAAATATGTCCATTATTTTTTGCTTTCTCACGAAGAGCCATAGCAGTTCGTACAGTGGCATTTCTAGCATGAACAAACACCATCACCTTAAGATAAAAAGAAAGATGCTTGTTGAGAAAGTACAAAATGCTCAATAAAATAATGAAATTCCCTGCAAGGAAATGAAGGCGTTAATGCTAAAACAAACAGCATTTCCTTTCTTATTATTGAGTACTGTAACAAGATTAGAAATGTTTCACTTGTGTATATTTCTGCAAAGCAATCATTCTTTATGACGCTGAAAACTTACCTAATATTTTCAAACACGAATAAAGTTTCTTTTTGAGTAACATAACTGTAACAGAGCAAGGATTTCTCTAGGAGTTCAAGAGGGAAATGTTATAAAGCAAAAGAATGGGGGAATCAGGGACAGAGCTCAAAGGGAGAAGTGGGTGCTTAACATTGCCTGCACCTTTGCAAATCCCTCCCTCAGGACTTCTGTAACAAATATTTTAAGTTTTCTAGTTTCTGAAACAAATCCTGCTTTTTGCTCAGGCTGTTTTCTATTACACAAAATGCTCTATATGCAACAACTGGACACTTGAGAAGCTCCCTGGTGTAAAGGAATTTCCAGGGACCAACAACAGGCTTCACGCACCCCTCAAATATGGAGTGAGTTGTGTTGCTACAAGAAAAGAGGGTAGCCAAAACGTGCATAAGGTCACCTACTACCAAAACAGCTCCTTGGAAGCTCCTGTTATTGTTTCTAGATACTGTGCAATATATTCCCCAAGTACTTTTTAAAAATAAAGTTGCAATATTAATGGCAATTTCCTCTACAATTTCAAGAGACAAATGGACACACAAAACTTGCATTCATATAAGAATGATTATGAGATTTTTCTATCAGGACATTTTAAATTAAGAGAGCTATGCAAAACTGAGGTTTGTATATTCAATTACTTTGTAAAAGAAAATGATTTAAACAGACAAGGACAACAAATACAATTATTATACCACAAAGGAACTATGTATTTTCTTTAAACTTAAATAAAATGTGCTTGCAAGCTATATTACCACATGTACATTACAGTAGGAAATCACACAACATACAAGGCAGGAGAGGATTTTGTCTTATTGGTGAGAAGTATCATAGATATCTTAAGATGCCCCTTCTATTCTGGTTTGGGTGGAAGGAGAAAAGAGAAAAAGCACTAGAACCAGAGATGCATAAGCAGTGGCAATTCACCCAGGGCCCCAGATCAGAAGCCCATGCCCTCTTATACCTGGGATAAGAACAGGGCTGAATGCTATAACCCGCCATGTTAGCAACCTTTTATTTTCTCTTTTGGGGTTAGAAAGGAATTTTTTTTGCTCACTGGTTTTTTCCCATTTGCCTTTAGGCAGGTCAAGGGTCTAAGTGGATCAATAACTAGATAAGAAGGGTTCAAGCTACTGCAATTTAGTAGATGGCAGCTGGCCAGTACAGGTACTTGTTCAATAGGGGACTTGACTTCCATGATAAATTGGAGTTGGAAGTAGATGTCTAGCCATCAAATGGTAGGATAACCTGAACTCTACAATTTATTTCTGGGTAGAGATTTCTTAAAAATTAATGGAATTGCAGCCTACTTAAACTCTACCCTTACATCTTATCTTGTTTGGTTTTCCTGTATGGCAAAGACAATTTCCTACATAAACTAACTGGAAAGCCAAAGTGAAAAATACCTAATAGTTTCAGGGATATTCAATGTGCCCATCTAAATGGGAAACTCTTGAGATCCATATATAGCAAATGAGCAGATTTGTGAAAATATTCTTTTGAAAGAATCAAAGCACACTGAAAAAAGTTAAATGGGAGGGAGGACACGAACTGCTACTTAGTCACTTCCCTAAAATAACGAAAAATTTAAACAGGATAAATAAGCTAAAGCTTATGAAGCATTTGTACTAAAATAATGGAAAACAGAGAAGCTTCTTTCATTCCCCCTGCCCCCCATACCAGTTGTTTGGAGTGCTGCATACATAAGACTTCAATAAATGGAGATCTAATACATTTTCCCTTTTACGTATAGAGGGAATATACTTTCATGCTAGCCCAAGAAGAGAGTGGAGACTGTACCTGGTATCCGGGGAGGTGGAATCCCATTCTTTTGAACAATGTTGGTGATTTAAACAATTGTTTGGATTAGTACAAGAATTTCCAGACAAGAACTAGTTTACCTTGAGCCTTTGAGAAAAACTTTCAGCATTGGCCTTAGGACCAAACTTCAATACATTATCAATTTATTTAAAAGAAAGTAGCATTAAAGATTTATTCTACACTAGAAAAGCACTTGATGTTTTACTGAGCAAGTTCAATATACAGCCTTTGCTCAAAAGGTTTACAATTTAAGAACAGAAAAATGAAGTCAGATCATTGAATAGATTGTCTGCTACCAAAAAGGTGATATATTTTTTGATTACCCCAGTAATTAATACATGATTCATGATGACAATTATTCAGTAAATGTTTAAATTTAGTTACAGTACACTTCCAAAATAACCCTTTATAACATTATGGATCATGCAACAGTGGGTTCTCAATGACTAGAACATTCTCAGATGTCATCATGGATGGTAGCATCTCTGTACATGGATTGGTGTGCCTACCTCTCTGCTGGCAGGCTTTGTCCTCTTAAAAATCCTTCAGTCAGTCCAAACAATAGTCGATAACACAAACAATAACCGTTGATGCAAACAAACAAGCAAGCAAAGGTGAAAAACGTTTTGCCTTTCTCCAGAAGGTAGGATTGGGCCTTTTAATTCTGGTCTTTCCTAGAAGCAAGCCCATCTTGGTTTCAGTCTGCCTCTTGGCCACAACTACTCCTTTCCCAGGTCCAGCTGCTTGCTTTCTTTCCCTTCAGGCTTTTAACTGCTAGCTAATCACCCACAGCTGGGCTCCTAACCCAGGGATGTCTTAAAAGGCCAGACTTCCCTGTTACAATCCCAATTTCTCATAATTTACGTGGCACAGAATGAATTTTAAATCTCCTCTAAAATCTCCCAAATCCATGAGAGAAAGTACACGGGAGCATAGTTCAAGACTCCTAAATCTTAATTAATTATTTCAGTATGAATTTCTAATTTATTGTCCTGTAATTTATCGCCTAGAACTAAGACAAAGATACAACAACAACAACTCAAAAAACAGCAATACCATTTTATTAAAGTAAATCATTGGGTTTCTTTTTGGTAAGCTCTATTGTATTAGAGGCTTGTGTGTCAAAGACTTCACTGTGAAAACACCACAAGAGCTTGAACATGTAAACCATACTTGATTTTATGGTTTATTAATTTATTTCCTTACTGAATTGAGTTACATGCATATTTCAATCTACACTGTAAACAACCCAGGTTCGTCTGACAAAAGTAAACTTAAAGCTGAGAAAACAGGGCAAATATGGTAGGTACAAGGCAGTAAGCCATAACAAGAACTCTGGATTCAAGCCAGGTAATCTGGAAAACTTTTAAATTAGGAAAAAGTGTAAAAATATTTGACACTTAAGCTGTTTGCTTTAAAAAATGTCACAGATGCTTTAGCTATTTTTTGTTTTATGATTTAACCACCAAATAGATTTGCTCACTGGTTTTACACGCTATTTAATCTGTTTTAGACTCAATTTTCATGTTCAGTCTTGCAGTAATTTTGGAATCACCTGCCTCTACTTCAAAACCAAGAAGATTAGGTCCTGCATGACATTTATATAGTTTAAGTATTTATTAAGTTGAAGTGTATTAAAATAAATATATTTCTGCATATTTTGGTAAGATATTGACAAATATGCAATTGGTTCTTCTGACCTTTAGTGAACTCATAATCAAGAACTAGTGAAGTGTTTTCTTACTTTTGGTCTAAAACTGCTACAAGGTATGTGACAAGAATGGAAAAAGAAAGAGAGAAAGCTACAGTAATAAATCTTTAGAAGGTGGAAAGGAAGTAATAAAAACCCACATAGATAACGATGCCAAAAACGTGTAAGCAAGCATAAATTTAAATCCAATAAAGCTCTTAATTAACTAGGATCTGCCATTTCTGCTTATTTTAATAAAATAAGAAGAGAGCGGGGCACATTAGGTAACACAACCAAAGCATTTCGATAATAGTGCCAAAATGTATTTTTAAGTTTTATACGTTTGCATAAATAAAAGAAGCAACATCAGAAACCAGCTCAGGCCAAGGACAGGTGTTCATTTCTGGCACTAAGAATTTCGAAGAAAGTCTTACCACTAGAAAAATAGTTTGGGAGTTGAAGCCTACCTGCATTTTAGCACGCTAGCTGGAGAGTGATACAGGGCTGCTTTCCAGTCAGGGGCCACTAGTGGGTTGCTCCCTGGGTCAAGCCTGCCCCTGGGGGAACCTGGGGATTGATAGTCTATTCTCTCCCCTTCCAGATACCCCCAGAAAGTTTCCAGCTTTGGAAGAATGCCTTTCTGTTCCACCAATCAGCTGAGGCCATTATCCCAGAAGAATAGCCCCTGCTCTGTGCACTGCCCCACTGCTATATAAATGATTTTTCTTCAGGCACACATGTAATTTTTGGACTCCACTATAACGATAAGCAACTGATAAGTAAAGTGCACTGCAGGAGAAGGAATCTGGCCAGCTGTACCCCTCCCCCCTACAAAAGTTCCTTTGAAAAGACATTTTGAAAAAAAGGACACTGAACTTTTAAAAATTATTTTATCTAAATAATTTATATATTTACTTCATTTAGCAAAATCACTTATCCTTCATGGAACTCGAAACCCCTTCTCTATTACTTTCTTAGTAATTTTTAGGTGATAAAAAAATAAATAAATAAGACTTTGAAGATTAGTAGTCTGTAGCACATCAGTTTAAACTGAAGAAATTACTTTGAAAAACTAGACTCTCTATCCCCAAGGACAAGTAAAATCACTGACTGGCTCAGGCATCTCTTTGGTCAGAGTAGGCTGTCCTGTTAATAATAATAACAACAACAACAACAAACCAGGGCCTGACAGAGTTAAATAGACATGAAAGCCATTATAATGTATCTTGGGAAAAGGGCACTGATCTAGTCAGTCCCCTCAACACTTCAATTTAGTGGGGAGTATAGTGTAACAACATATATACAGCAACTTAAAACTAGTTAGGGACCCAGAATAGTCTACGATGAAAGAAAATTAAAACTACCTGTTTAAAAAGTAGCAAATGTCAAAATGTCAGCCATCAGCAACAATGCCGTGTGGAGGAGCATTTGTAATATGACAAATGGCATATGATAATATGGCAAAATACAATATGGCAACTGACAGCAATCAAATAAATGCATCATGATCTAACGTTCATGCAATTGTCTACTACTGTGATCTCTCTAAAAACACTAGATGGGAAAAGAAACAAGGGCGTATACACAAAAAAAAAAATTCTCCTACAGCCAAAACACTTGAAAATGGCTCTGAACCTGGTCTATTACAAGACAGCTTTGAGATTAGAAGAAAAAGACCTAAGAACTTCTTTTCAGGTCTGAGCCCTACCCCAGGAGGCTGCTGTGAAGCTACTCTGAACAGATGCACCCTCTACCCTTACTTCCACTGTGTAGAAAGGAATGCAATGGGCCAGATCCACAGGGGACCCCTAGAGTTGCAAGTTTCTTCCCCTTGTGCTGCCACTTCTCCAAGGAAGAAGCCTTCAGGTTGACCCTTAAGATAGCTCCTTATTTCAGTATCACAGATCTTCTGCTCTAACCTTGACTCTGCAGAAGGAATCTCTGCCAGCTAAGTGGCCCCCACTTTTGGGTTATAAAAGAAGAAATTATAGGTCCTTCTCTTCATGGAGAAGGTCAGCCTAATATTACCTGCCCAGAAGTCACTCCTTCTATAGGCAACCAGTAAGGAGATAAACAACAAAAGGTTTTATTATAAAAACATAGCAAGCATAAGAAACCAATAACCATATATTGAGATACATACATAGATTCATAGATTGTAAAGCCGGAAGGGACCTTGGAAGATCATCGGGCTCAGCCCCCTGCACCAAGTGGGAAAGATAACTGGGGGTCAGGTGACGCCAGCAAGGTGACTGTCTAGTCTCCTCTTGAAGATTTCCAGGGTAGGAGACTGCACCACCTCTGGAGGGAGCTTATTCCACAGTCTGGACACTGTGACTGTGAAGAAGTTTTTCCTAATGTTGAGCCTGAATCAGTCTTCCAGGAGTTTTTGGCCATTACTCCTGGTTTTCCCCTCGGGTGCCCTGGTGAACAGTTGTTCGCCGAGCCCTTGAAGTACACCCCGATGTAGCGGTATGCTGCTACCAGGTCCCCTCTCAGCCTTCTTTTCTTCAGGCTGAAGAGTCCCAAATCCCTTAGCCTTTCCTTGTATGGCTTGCCATGTAAGACTCTGATCATATGGGTGGCTCTTCTTTGGACTCTCTCAAGCTTGTCCACGTCTTTGTTAAAGGGTGGTGCCCAGAACTGGATGCAGTACTCCAGCTGTGGTCTTATCAGTGCTGAGTACAGCAGAAGAATCATCTCCTTGGTTTTGCTGGAGATACATGGATTGATGCAAGCTAGAGTATTATTTGCCCTACTGGCTACAGCATCGCACTGCCAGCCCTGTGGCCTATTATTGGCCATCGTACTGTAGCCTATTTTTACCCCCAGGTCCCTTTCATTTGTGGTGCTAGTCACTTTGGTGCTGCCAAGCCTGTAGGTGTGTTGAGGGTTGTTCATCCTGAGATGGAGCACTTTACATTTCTCGACGTTGAACTTCATCAGATTCCAATCCACCCAACTTGCTAACCTGTCTAGGTATGCCTGTATCTGTAGCCTAATTTCAAGCCTGACCATGCTTCCCCATAACTTGGTGTCATATGCAAACTTTGCCAGCTCACACAGATGAAACAAATGAAAATAGCAGAACACTGACCCACTCTTACACTACGCTTTAAATCCAAAGAGGCAGCCCTTAGCTAGCTTCAAGAGTCTAAATACAGCCTCTGGCTCTTCCTATTAGAGCTTCCTGTGTGCCCCCCTGCCCCTAGCTTTCTTTTCCGAGTCTGTCTGGCTGGGGGATCTGCCTCCCCCTTGTATCTGGGCATACTGAAAACAAAAGTTTCAGTTTCTCTTGGCAGGCTGATGTACCTTCGTCTGTCATTTCTAGGGGGCTCACATTATGTCAGTAGCTTCCTGACCTCCCACCCACATCCTTTTTAGATACAAAGATTCATTAATTTGATATGCTGTTTCTCAGGTGTGATGGTTTGACCAGCTAGGTTTTAGGCTTCTTTTAAAATGTAAATATACTGCTGTCTGAGGCCAGATGCACATCCACTTGGAGGACCAAAACACAAACCAAGTCAAATGCTATTTCAGCCACTGACTCTTAAGTGTGAACAGCCCTGAGATGTTCAAATTAATCACTGCCTTAGTAACAACTTTAGCTGAAATATAAAGATATATCTAAATTACATTTATTTCCAATAATATAGCACATACAGCTATGATGACAATGGAACTGAATACAGCTTTGCACTAGCTACAATTAGAGATTAAAAACCACAAAAGCAAACCTAGTGCATGTCACACAGTGAACCCTGAAAGTAAATTTGTTTTGGGGTAACTCCATAACAGGCCCTACTCTCAGAAGGAGACTGCTCCAGCTTCTACACTAAAAGCTATTTTGGGCAGATGCACTCTTGACCCTTCGTGCCACTGTTGAACAAGCTTTAGATAAAGTGCCCTCGTCGCCACTTTGAAGCACAGGGATGCCAATACACAAGATACTCCAAGTGCTCTAATTAAAGCGCCACCCCCTGGACCATCAGAGCATATGCAAAGATGCCCGGAGGTACTAGATTAAATGTGCATTAATGAACGTGTAGACATACCCTATTTGCTGGCAAAGAAGTCTTTTATTGGATCTAGCCCCAAACCTTTCTAAACCAAGAATGAATGTCTACTACATCATTCAATTTTTCATTATTTCACTGACTTCAGAAGAGTTGCACTGATATAAAATCAGGATACCAAAATAAACACAATAAAGGGCTTTTAGACACAGCTACCATCATCTCAATTTAATTACTACCAATGTAGAAACTGGTCCTGGATTCCATCTGTTTGAAATCTTTCAAAATATAACAGCATAAAGGCAAAGAGAACATAGCATTTCTGGCATTGTAGCACTAACTAAACTCATCCAGAAATCATTATTTCCAAAAAATGAAGGGGACAGAAAATCCTTAGTTGCAACACTGTTTTCCAAGGTTCATTCTTCCACACATAGCAACCATGTTCTAAAAATGGAAAGGAACTTCCAGTTTCTCCTAACAAGCATTTTGAGTAGTTTCATTCTGGCTTTCCATATTATAATGGATCCTTTTGTAATTTTTTTTGGACATTAAAACTGTGGTCATTAAACATCAGTTCCCAACCCACTTAAAATGACCATATGGATTTATTTCACGATTAGGCATCTTGGCAAAGATTTCTGGAAGCTCTAGGAAGGCCTGCCTTTCTAGAAAACTTCCCTTTAATTTTTTAGTGAACTTATTTCCTATGGTGCTTTAGTTATTCCTGATGCTCCTTATGGGCAGTACTTTAATGTCTACATTTCATAAGCAGAGAGAGGTAGTTATTTTTAACCATGTTAGTCTGAAGGCAGGCAGTCCCTTCACAGCATCTAATGAAGTTAGCCACTGCTTTTGAAAGCTTCTGCTATGCATCTCTGATTTAGTTTGTCTATAAGGTCAAAATCTACCACACCCTCTACATTTTATGAGCAAATGTGTATGTTTTCCTGCAGATCAGGTACAGGTATGCTAAATTCTAGATTTCAGCTATTCCATTAAAAAAATGTATTTTTATATTTTAAATCAACTTTTTTACTATTAACTCCTGCTTTTACTATTAATTATATTAACTCCTCTTCTCCATCTGAAGTAAATTTAAAGAAGCTTGATTAAAAATGTCTCAACATTTTTTGTATTTTTTAAAATTTCATCTCAAATAGTAAATCATTTACTTTAAAATAATTGGAAAGAAATGCCAACTATTTACAAGGAAATATTACAAAAGTGATAGTTCTGCATTTTGAAAAGGTGCAGAAGCCAAGATCCACATATTCAGTACATTTCAGTAATATATAATATTCTAATAGCTATTAATCAATTTTTTTCACATACCACTTCAGATTATCAACAAGGGTATCAAATATTTTCCCTGCTGAAAATACTTTAATGCTACATAACAGACATGTTAGCTTAATATTTATGCGCTACACAACAGTTGTGTTGTTTATTAGGTAACATCCAAGATTTTATGACATTTTAATTTAGACACCTGCTATTTTTTGAAGGGTCTCATTTCTGACATTCTTGTATTTGAACTTTCAAGGTAAGAGAGAGAGTTAGGAAAAATATTCTTGTAAAACCCTGCTACTATTCTTCCTGATTTGTGATTTTCCTTTAAATAAACACAGATGTACTTAGGGAAAAATGGTTCATAAAAAGAATCTGTTTTACCACCTAGGGCCATGTCCACATGAACGTGGATGTTTGGTTCCCAGGAGACAAGAAGCAGTGGCACACCTTGTGCCACTCTGAGTTGTCCTTGGGGAACACCTGTGCCACATGCCCACTGGTGCATGACAGGTTACCCTTGGTGGGGTAGGGAGGCTGGGACCAGCACTGGGCTGGCCCCAGCAACCTTACCTGGGGTCCTGGGGGTTTCCTGGGGCTGCAGCAGTGGCAATCCTGCCTCTCAGAGCCTGGACAGCAGCCAGAGCATGGCTCCATTCATCCAGGCTTCAGTTTTGAGTGACGCATGTTGCCCCCATGTGTGCTGCTCCGCTTTTTTTTGTGTGTGGGTTTTTTGACTCCTGGATACTCTGGATATCCAGGTGTAAAAAAACAAACAAACCCTCCACTGCTCCCTTGCAGTGCAGAGAACGGCTGAATGTGCAGTATGTGGTGCTGCAGACGTGGACGTATCCGGATGCGGCCTAGGAGTTTAACACACACTAGAAAGGGACCACGATCACTACTGCCTACCACTGTACTTGAAACATCCCACAAAAATGCATTTCACTGATTATAACTACAAACTCTGTTTGGGCTGAAATTTTCTGTGTTGGTTGTTAGCCTGAAGATCAGTTTTTGTCCAGAATCAGCTAAAATTGAAGCTCCAAGCTGGACTTTAAGCCACTATCAATAGTAGGACATAAAGGTCTACTAGTAGTAGCCAGTTTCTACAGTGCTCTCAATGACTCAGGAAACACAGAAGAGAACTGTATCAGATTTAAATGGAGGGAAGAAAAGCTGGAATGTGAGATCAAACACTAGGAATACTCTGGCCCTAACATTTAAGTTTGGAAGGGGTCAGGAAAGGTAAAATGCTGGAGTGGATCGAGGGGGTGGAGGGTGCAGTTGCACCCTGCTTTGATTCTTTCTCTACCCAAAATTTAAAACTGACTGCCTGGGAGGAACAGCAGCATTTCTAGTCAGGCAGCAGTGAGAATCTCAATTGAATTCATGGCTCATTAAAATCTACCTAA